>NW_026607489.1:12843737-15658607 GCF_021117445.2 Syzygium oleosum | reverse complement strand
TTATCAGTCCAATTGGTTACGTGTAACCTTGTTTGCCACACTTAGGTTGTGTACGTGTTGGATTTGAAATGTCTTGGTTGCTCTGAAGGACTCAACATTGCTACCACAGAGAAGTGGCTGAGCACACATGTTGAGCTAATGCTCGTCGAAGTGTTTAATTAATTAGCTGAGATAATCATGTAAAACAAAATGTGAACGATAGCTGTGCTTAGTTTGGACTCATCATCTACGGAACTTGTGCTTGCTGTAGTATGAGATTGATTGAAAAAGAAAGAGGATGTCCGTGTGTGTAATTTGTTTGTGTACGAATGAATTGCACTACTAAATAATTCAATGCATTGTTGGCTTACAATGTACTTTATGGATGTATTTACTAGTGAAGGAGAAAAGGAGGTGGTGATATTCAAGAGGAGGCAGGATCCTACATCCATTCCTGGCAGCATTTCCAACAGACTATGACTTTTGGTTCTGGTCCCTCAATGCAGTTCATAGTGTGGGTTCTATGAATTTTTACGTAGTAGTATGTTAATCGCAACGCAATGGCCGATGACAGTTTTCTTTTTAATTTTCTTCTGGAAACTAGTTGGAATGGATTTGTTGGCTGAATGGACAGCGTAAGATAGCTCCGACTCCAGAGGTAAAGTTAGCTCTATTTCCATATACAGAACTGTTAGTCTGCGCACTCTAGAGGGAAGGAAAAAAAGGAAACTTCGAACATGCAAGGGGTAGGTCTGGAGAAAAAGAGAACTGAAGAAGATAGTGTGAAGTTCTAGGAAAAAACAAAGTTGTACTTTAACCTTTCTACAGTTAAGAAAATCAATATGCACAGTAGATGTGTCGAATTGCTAGATTTTGTAGCAATACAGAGAGAGTCTGTGCAGTAAATGACTTTGGATTTGTTCAAATGCTTCCTTTTCAGTTAGTTTTAGTTCTGCAACAAATTTGTGAGGAAAACCTCCTGCTTTTGAATAAATTTATGACCAGTGGAGAACTCATACTCTACTAGCTTAGTTCTCTGCACAGGAGCTTTTGATTTTTCTTTTTTTGGTGTCATTTTGAGTGCAGACAAAGTGACATTTCTTTCTTATCTCGCCTTCCCCTTGGCATACACTCACACACTTCCATAAAGTATGGATTCTTCTGAACTCCAGTGAACTCCGGCTAACTCCTCTTGACATATACTCGATTTCTCTTTGGCTGGAAGTTGCATACAATATCTTTTTTGTGGTGTAGTCCTCACTGTTTTGCATCGTGAGATGGGTTGGTGAAGTCATGTCTGACAAAGACGCTAGAATATTTTGCAGTGTATTAAACTTGCTGCCAATAATATCTTGGGGGAGTGATTTTATGTTCTTTCACTATTAGATAACGCTACAACTCTCTTCAGGAAATGGTGGAGCTTGAAGCTAGGCGTGAGCGGATTAAACTTAATGTTGCCAGTATGTGTCTCTAACTTATCTTTAGATATTTATTGTCTCCCTCTTTTGTTTCCCATTGCCAAATACTCCCAGTCCCTGGCTTCTTATTGATCTCTCCACTGACAATTGATTGATATGATGAGAGTATGGTTCTTACGGAACAGATTCAAAATGACTTGTTGGCATGTTTAGGTGCTTTCGACTTAGACTGTCACCTTCACAGAAGTCTCTATTTATTGTTTATCCTCCAGCCAAATGTTTGGTGAAATCTACCTCTCTGTGTCTGTATCTGTAGAATGGGTCAAGTTGTAGGCCTCCATATGTCATTCATACTAAGCTGTAAAATGTTAGCTAATACACGAAATCTTCTGAAGTTTCCTGAAATAGAAATATTTGGAACACCTTCACATTAAATTGCATGGTGTGTGATCAGATGCTGTAACTGTGGTGGCCATCTAAATGCAAAACTAGACCCCATTTGTGGTTGGGTAAATATATATAGTGGAACTGAACTGAATGGTCATCACAGCTTGAATTTTGTTGAATTTGGACCACAACAGCTAAGTCTTGGAATATGCCTGGATTGATCTTAATTGATGATCATCTATGTTTTCTGACTTCAGCCTTTTAAAGTCAATTCAATGTGTACAATCGCTGCATTGGCATTTTCAGATTTTTTTCTATCTAAACTCCCTGCTTTTTTATGAGTTTTTCATTTCGTTGACTAATTTCATTTCACAGGGTTAAAGAGGAAGAAGAAAAGAAATTGAAAGGCTACAGTATCTGGGTAAAAAGCATGAGCGCTGGTCTGCTCTTTGCTCTATTTCTCTGTGATTGCATAACAACCTTTCTAAACCCCTGGTTATACAACCCCTTTTGTAGGTAAAGTTGGGAGGTCCAGACTTGCTAAGTTTTGTTCGGCAGTTCACATGTCTCTGCAGATGGTATGATGATTTGTGTATTTATATTTTTATTGCATGTTAAAAGATAAAGCTGTTATATATAATGGGCTTTATATGATAAATTGAATTACCAATTGCAATTACGGAGTTAGTTTATTTATAGTAGGAGGATTACATGAATCATTCAACAGTCTCAGAAAAACATGCATATGATCACCAGACTGTTGAGAGCTGAAGGAAACATTACTGTGTAGGTTACTGTTTTTGTTTTCCGGTTACAGTTGTCTGCACTGTTAAATGATGGACAGGAGAGGAAAGTACAAGTAAACTGCTCAAAACATCGATCCTTTGCAAAATAACTTCAAATCTAGCCTTCCACCTCTAAAGCTGTATAGGGAGAGAGAAAGATCCAAAGGCTACAGCTTTACTGAATGACTTGATGAAAGAGTTCATAAGATGGATCTACTTACAAAGAATAGAGACACCCAAAAAGCCTAATTACAACCAATTAAGACTCACCTACTAGGTACTGACTAACACCATTAAATATACTTCAACAAATGGAATAAGTATTAGATCATTTCTGATGCTTTTTATTGACTTGAGCATACCAATTTATCATCACTTCCCGCCAGTGCACTCCTAAACAGTTAACATTCTGCATCATACTTATGGTTTCGAATACTCCCCACATGACACTCCCCACCTTCCAGAACCAGATATATAAGTAAATAAAAGGCTCCTGAATTTGCCCTAGGGACAATAGAACTACAGTTTTTACTTCTTTTTATGCTTCCAATGTAAGACATACGCCAACACTGAATAATTTAGTTGCTAATTATGTTGACACTGTGATGTTGTCTTGCAAAGGTGACGGGGTTGAGGAGACATCGGATAAAGCAGACAGCATGAGGTGAGTAGCTTAGTATTTCTCTCTTTACAGGAAAGTGAAGAATAAGAGCAAACTTTTCTACTATGATTATTGAAGACACCCCCTACTACTCCTTTCCTATTTCCTTTTTGTGCTGTGGTGCAAAACTTGTTCATTGCCAACTCGATTTCCTATGTAAGTACTTCCGGGTCAGTTACGATACTATCATTAAGCATTTTGTTAGAGCTTGTCGTTAGCAAATAACATTGCTCCTTTGTTCTTGCTTTGTCTTGAACCATAGAAATACCTCCTTTTCTGTTTTTCTTTTCGAAATATGTAGCTTGTGACAATCATCAATATCTTCTTCATCATCTTGTATTGCTTCGAGATATTGGGGTCAAGGGAATTCTAAGGGCACATTGCTTCCGACAAATTGAAAGGATAAGGAAAGAAACAAAGGATAAAGTAGGGAAAAACCAAAGAATAAGTTTTCAGACGCACTTACAATGGAGAGAGAGACACAGTTCAAATGTGATTGATGCGTGCTTTGGCTGGACTTCTATCTTGTGCAGACAAACTAAAGAAAGAACGAAAGAAGAAGAAGAAGAGAAGCCAGTCCTAGAGTAAGTTCCTTTGGAATTGAATTAGTGATTCGGTGCACAAAAATTTTGTTTCCAAAATGTTATAGCGGTTTCTATACTGTGCGTTAGAATGTTGACGAGTTTTGCTAGTGGAGGCCTGTCTCATAACAGACTTTTGAGCTTTCACTAGTGTTAAGGTGAAAAAGAACATTGGAGATAGGGATGCTTTATGTTATGGGGGCTTGTCCCATATGAGACCATAACTAAATCAGATCACCTTTCAGGTCAACGGAGCCCACAGGATCCGGGTGCACGTTCAAGCCGGGGACATGGCAACCGCCGACTTGAAGCTATTCCTCCTGGTGTTCTAAAGGTTCAATACTGCAATGCTCCGGGTCCTGTTCCTGCTTCTTTGCGAGATTCACTGATGAGAATAGTGGTATGGCTCAAGATGGGCTGACTAGGCAGTTCCTATTCGAGAGAGAACCTTCAAGACTCCAGTGTTGAGTCTTGATTTCGGGTTTTTTCTTTTTATGCCAAAATTTACATTTTGTAGGTTGTTCTCACAATTTTGGGCATCTTCGGGATCATCGAGATTGTTGCACATTGTGTCACACAACTGCATTACAAGTACACCAAAAAATAAAGAGGCCAAGTGAAGGCGTCAAGAGATGTTTTGGGGAAATATTTTGTCTTTCTTCTGGAACGGATGTTTGCTTGACAATGTGCGAAGATTGAGTTAAAAGCTCAATTAGACTCGGAGTTGAATCATATGTGAGCTTCAGCTTGTGCGGTTTCATTCAAATTCAAGGTTTGTACAATGATTTGTGAAGGCATGTACCTTTCTAATCTTGCCGCCTGGCTCCATATGATCAAAGTGCAGCACATCTTCTAGATTGCTTTGCTTGTCTTTTTATTTGAGAATGAGGAAATTTCGAAATGATCAGAGTCTTCGACTCGCAAAAGATGTAACATACAATTATTCATGTTCAGCTTTTGTATGAGAAGTATACTTTCATCTGATTCAAAATTTGCCAATGTCTTGCCTATAATCCTTTTTTTTTTTTTTTTGGTAAATAAAGGTACAAAACTGAATAATTTAACGTCTAAAGTCTACTATTCCAACTTCATCGCTGCACAAAATATCCTCTTGCTAATATTGGAATCAAGAAGTGATTAGATACTACATTCTAACCATTCTACTTACGGCCTCCTAACGTATAACCTTTTGAGTTGTAGTATCACGCAAATAAAAGCAAAGTTAATTTCCCTACTCACTCCGGAAGACCTTAAGTATGGTTCTGTTTGGTTCAACTTTGGGAAGGGTTTTCAGCCTCGAAAGCCCCTTCCCAAAATGTCAGGTTGAACTGTTTGTTCCAGCTTTCCGAGTTCTAGTAGTCAAAGTTCTAAGATTTGGAATGGGCCAAAGGCCCCAAAGCTGGGGTTTGGTTCAGCCTTTCCGAGTCCGAAAGGCCGAGTTTAAGATTTGAACAGCCGAAAGCCCAAAGCCGGTCCTGACCACTTTGGGCTTCGGCATTCCACAAATGCCGATCGTTTCCAAAAAAAAAAAATTCTTCAAGAAATGGCGCCGCTAAAGGGTAATGGCTAGGGCTGTCGGGCGAGGTCGCCCGACCTGTGTGATGGCCGACTGGGGCCTGGGCGATCGCCCAGCAGCCGTCGCCCGGGTCGAACGACCCTGTGCGCGGCGACGCTGGGGTCGCTCGACCCAGCCATCGCTGCCGGGTCACGCGACTCAGCGGCATTTGCCGGGGTCATGGCGATCGCCTGCGGCCCACACTGGTCGCGCGACCGCCCAGTTGCCGGGTCAGCGCGACCCAAGCGACAACGGCCTGGGTCGCGCGACCGCCCAGGCGGCCTTCGCCTCGGGAGGTTGCGCTGACCAGCGGACGACGGCTCGAGGTCGTGCGACCTCAGCGCCTCCTGGGCGCCCGGCCGCCGGCGCGCAGTATCCGGGCTCATCGGTGGCACAGTAGCCCTTCGCCGAAATCGGCGAAGGGTACTTAAAAAAAAAAAAAAAAACCTCCCAAAGCCCATTTGTAAAAAGGAATTTACCAAACACAATTGCATTTCCCTAAGTGGCTTTCAAATGATTTTTTACCAGACACTACGTGCATTTCCTCAAATGGCTTTCACTTAAAGGTAATTGCATTCCCCCAAGTAGCATTTGAAAAGCCGAACCAAACGGGCCCAATATGACGGCAAACCCAGTGAAGCGTGGAATGAACCTTTTGAAATTTTATCTTGTAACCCTCGGGAAATCTTTTAAATTGCCATTGCTTGAAATCTTTCCGAATTGCCATTGTTTCGTTTTCAATTCACTTCTGATCATCAAATGAAACTATCCATCACGGAAACTGGTTAAATGATATCTCGAGCAGTTTACACATCTAGGATCTTGATGGATATAGATGCCTTGTGAGCTTCATAGAGATTACTTCACAATACCTTGTTGCAACTTTACTTCAGTCACTACCTTTGGCATTCCCCCTCTTTGTGATTAAAGTCGGGAATTCGGGCATTGGCCCTCGTGGGGATTGTCATCCGTCCAATTAATTCATTCATTTTGGATTGTCAATCCCATTAATCATTGCGAGTCGAGTTTTACCGATAATATTTATAAAAAGAAGTTCACGGTCAACGGCGGTAGAGGAGATTTCTGTTGTTTGTCTGTGGCCATTCAAGTAGGGCGCCTCACCCGACCCCCGATCGGGTCGGAAGTTGCGTTTATATTTAACATAGTAACTTTAAAGCGCACAATCACATCAACAAATTAAAAGCTCGAATCAAAATTTTGACATCGAAATAAAGTTAAGGAATCAAGCTCATGGCATTTTCCCTTGAAGGACTCCCTTGAGTTTTTTTGTTTTATTTTTCCTTCATGTTACCAAGAAAATAAATTAATCTCGTGTGACCATATGTTTCAAAATTCCGACAAAAAAAAGTATATGTTTCAATTTTCTTTTTGGAGGGGGAATTGAAATAGAGTTGACAGAATTTGAAATGCCGTTGTGTTTTTTTTTCGCAAGTAAATACAAAATTATTTAATTAACGAATATTTGGATATAAATTCCTCGGAGGTTGCGATTTCTCCCACCTTCCTCTCTGCAAAATCATTTGAACTCCAAAAATCCAACAGCAGAACCGCCGGAGAACTCACCAGTGTTGGTGGCGGTGGCCTTTCAAAGGCGGCGGACCGCCTAGCGATCAGCCATTTTCCTGCGAGACCGCCATTGCCGCCGCTGAGATCCACCGGTTGGGCGCTTCCTCTTTCGATGGCGAAGGGGCTGCAGGGCGGCGGCGGCCAGAGTTTGCCGGCCGACGTCTCCCAGGTCGTCGATCAGCTGGAGCGCCACTGCTTGGCTCCCGACGGCTCTCTCGTCTCCAAATCCGCCTACTACGACCTCCAGCTCGTAACTCTCTCTCTCTCTACTTCCCCCCTCCGCCTTCTCTTTCTCCCCTCGAGTAATTTCGCTCTTTCGTGTTTTGTCGCGGAGAAAACGACGGCGAGGAGAGCGGCGGAAACGAGTTTGCGATCGCTTAGATCGCAGGATCGTACGTTAACGGCTGATTGGAATTAGGCTTGGTTGATCTGTTTCGATCTCGAGATGTGTCGTTGCATTGAGAGAGATTGCAGTCCTATTCGGTCGAAGCGTTTGTTGATTCGTGCATTGATGTGTCAGGCGAGAGAGGAGATGTCCAGAGAGAGGCTGCGTTATCTGGAAGCCATGGTGAGATTGCTGTTCTACAGGACATTACTAATGTGACGGTTTCGGTGCTCTTTCCTTCTGTACATTGTTTAGGTCTGACTTTGAAGCGGTTCGTGTTCTCTGTATCTTGTGGTGGAATTGATTTAGGCGATCTATTGCGAGGCAATTGCTATGGTTGAAGAGTATCAGCAGGCTGTTTCGGTGGCTAATCTCGGCGGGATTCGTGATCTTCAGGGTTTGTATCCACAGCTCGGATTGAAGAACTCCCCGCAGGTCTTTTGATATTCTATCGTAATAGTCTATGTTGTGTGACTAGAATAGTTATTTGATTCTTGTGTCCTTGAGCAGATGAACTGACCTACTGACTTCTGGTGCTTCTCGTTTTCTTTCCTTCATGAGTTGTGGTGCCATGCTCCAGAATAGCTGTATGGAACACTCTGTTCAGCTATAACAATGCATGAGAATGCCATGGAAATGTGTCAGAAGTGGTGCTCTTGGCATTGCTATTTGTGTCCAAGTTTGCTTCTAAACTATTGAAAAATTCCTCCACGTGGAACATACTTATTTGATGCTTAGCCAATGAAATGATGGCTGACTCTGTTGCTCTATATTGAGACTTTTCCTTTGGCATTGCATCTGTTGTAACATGCTGCATCTTTTTTCTGATTATAGGTATATGAGACTCTAGAGCACCGTCTGGTTGTCGCAGAAGCAGCTCAAAGACTGAGGCTTCCTTTAATATCGAAAGATGGAGAGATCCACGAGGATGAAATTGAGAAGTGGAGTATAATGTCAAGAAGCTCCATTGATAGCACTAGTACTAGCTTTACCATCAGTTCAAGCACTAATTCCATAAATTATACAAACATCTCTACAAATAGCAGTCTAGGCACTGCCAATAATTCTCCATCAATTAGCAATGCTGATGCGGTGGAACCTGGAGTTGGTGGTGTTCCTAACCGTTTTCTTGGAATTACACCTGTGTATTTATGGCAAACTCAGCTTCAACGGGCACCACTAGCTGTGGTACTGATTCATGAAATGATTCATATATGTATTGCTCCGATAGGTTACTGATCATGTGTTATTTTGTTATATCCCTGGTACTGTCTATTTCATTACTTTTCATTTTCATGCTCTAATGAAACCTGTTGCCACAAATTGAAAGAGTTGAAGGGAGAATATTCATTCCTGCTTTGGTATGTAGGATATGACAGAGTATCAGATGTCTGTGTCCCATGAGATTGAGGCTCGTCTGAAAGTCAAATGTGATAAACTGGCTGATGCGTTCGCTGATGACATTGGTAGTTTTCAACTCTCAAATCTTTTTCTTTTCGATCTGCTCTCTATTTCTAGCTAATGCATGCTGTGTCCTTTTTCGACTACATTTTATCTCCACTAATGTCTGTGAATGTCAACTTCTCAATGGAAAATGTCCAAGATATTATTTGGAGGAATACCTTCATCACAAAGCACGACATCTTTTTGGGAAAAAGGCAGTTTGATACGCAGTATGTATCACGATGTTGTTGTATGCATGAAAATTTGATTCTTTCTTTTTCATGCAGATTCATCATCAGGAAATCAAAATTTGAGTGCCCGTCTGCCAGAAAGGTTTGTGTCTTGAATTGGTTTCTTTTTCGAATATATAATTAACTGATGAGTTATGTTTCCATCATATCTCCCTTTAATATGTGCCATTTGTTGTTCGTGCTGATGCTACAATTTTATCTGAACTTGCTCTACTATGCCCTTCTAAATAATAGATCTGATTCCTAGTCAAATTATTTGGAGATGTTAATGGACATATCTCCACCCCAAGAATCGATACAGAACATGCTACTCTAATCTAATCTTTTTCCACTTGAATTTTCTGAATTTACATCCACTACCTTACACCCACGTTCTTCACCTGAGAAATATCTGCAGTCCAGTTTTAATATCTCTGCATAAAGCACGACTGCATGAGTAGTTTATTCACGTCCAGTTAAAATTATCTAATGTCATCTTCCTTTTTCCTGAGATGCTACCTGCTGTTGAAATCCTATCTAAAAGAGGATATCCGTGCGAAAAATTTGGCGCGTGATCAATGGTTGATCAAGCAGCTTTTCATTTTAAGGGTTTGGATTCTATTAGAGTATCTTCCGGAAGGACTCGACACCACTACGATAAAAACTAAATATTTTCCTTAAAGTAGGATTCGTTGCAATGTATGTTTTATAGTAATTTTAGATTTTAAAGGAAGCATTAGTGATTAATTATTTAAGGAGTCTTAGAGAATAAACTATACTTTGTTAACTTGGATGGTTTGTTATGCAAGAACTCCATGAGGAATTAAGATTTTCTGTAGTTGATTTGAAGTCCTGTGGCTTGATTGGGAGGATTTTATGCAGGAACAAAGTAGGAGAAAACATGAAATATGGACAAGAGAGCTTGACGAGAAAGCACATATTCCTATAAATTCATCTTGCAGGGCCAAGAATATGTTATTTCCTGGAAACCCCATTTCACCCCGTGGAGGAACATGAACTTCTTTGAACTGTGAAAAGTGATCTTGGTTGATCCTTGAAGGCTAATGTTAAATAGAACTTGCACCCTAGGAACATGTTGTCCTCAGTCAGTTAACGTTTAGTGGCAAAGTCATCTGTCTATCGTATTCTTCTTCAGTAGTAGAACTCGAGCAATTGGGTTGTGTAGATATTCAGTATATGGTACTCTGAAGTGTATGGGACAGCCTCTTAATAAGATTTATCCCATATGCTTGGATAAATAACCTGCTCATGATAGTGAATGGTATAATTATTTTCTCTACATCAGGGTGAAATCTATCATTGAGGAGATTGAAAGGGAAGAATCAGCTCTTCGGGAAGACCTTTACTCTGCAGATAGGAAATTTGCGGAATACTATAATGTATGGGCATAAGCATAAACTTCTTGGTCTTTTCTGGCTTGAAATATTTTTTATAATGTTGACTCGATGTAATGCATCTCTGAGCTCAGAGTTTATCTGTGGTTTTGGATGCATTTTGCCCAACTAGGTCTTAGAGCAAATACTTGGAGTGCTCATCAAGCTGGTCAAGGATTTGAAATTGCAACATCAGCATAAATATGTACAGATTTCTGAACTTCTTGCAATCTTTTAAACCACCTTTGTATATTCTTGCATACTTCCTTTGGTAAAACCTCTGAATCTACCTTCTGTCTCATCATAGGATGAACTACAAAAGACGTGGCTATGCAAAAGGTGTGAAACCATGAGTGCTAAACTGAGGTTGGTTGCATACTCTTGCTTATTTAATTCATTCTTTATTTTGTTGGCTTTTGCTTTGATGGATTTTTAAGCTTGATACGTTGGAAATTTCCTCCTGAATTTTGCTTCTGAAGGAGCAATTCCAACTTGTGACTATTCAAGCATTTGTTAATGGAACTCTCCTCTGTATTTGAAGTATGTTCATTAAATATGCTGACATTAATAGATAATTGAAAAAGATGGCATTATAGGGGTGAGCATGGTCTGGGTGGGCGGTTCCCACCCTAGAACCCGGAACCACTCACTAAAGACCGGTTCCGAAAAATTGGAACCGAGAACCGCCCGTTGGTTCCATAGACCCACCCAGGAACTGGACCGGACCGGACCGCCGGTCCAGTTCCCGGGTGGGTCCATAGAACCGGTCCCACTAGCCAAGGACGAAGACGAAAAGACTAAGACGGAGACGGAGACGGAGATGGAGAGTCGGAGACAATAAGGTGAGCATCGACCGAAAAGAGAGAGAGTGAGAGTGAGCGTGAGGCGAAAGCGCAAGAAGGTGTTTTTCGGTTCAATGTGAGGCTGTGAGCGTCAAGCAAGTTAGGTTTAGTATAGGAATTTATGATTTTTCTTTTTAAAAAAAATTAAAATTAAATAAATATATTATATTTATTATTATATTACTGGTCTGGTCCAGACGGGCGGGCGGTTCTACACTTAGAACCGGGAACCGGACCGGTACGCACCTGTTCCAGGCAATCCGGGCGGTTCCTGGTGTTTTTGCACACCCCTAGATGGCAAGGATACTTTGCTAGTTTGAAAATGGATGCAGATTTTGCGTAGTGTTCTTTCAGATCTTTATATTTTTTTCCCCATAAGTGAACGTTATAGGAAGGACAAAGGTGTGAGGCTGGTTATTAGCAGAAGCCCAGATGAAATGACAGAATGCACTAAGTGTTTATAGAGCTCGACACTCCTGTTCCCAAAAGGCCTTCTTTAGAATTGAGGAATCTGAGTAATGAGCAACTCAACTTAGTGCTGTGCACTTCATGTGGAACTTCATTCGTCTCAACCCTACACACAGTTGTGCACGCTAACAACACAGAATAGGCCAAGAACTTAAGAGCCCAACATGCCAATTCCAAAAGAGGCCACCTTTAGAAATAAATATGGGGTAATAAGCTACTCAAACTCATTCATGTGAGCTCGATATGGGACTTTATTCACCTCAACACACATACACTTGTGCACATCCTATCTGGTCGAACTTTATATCTCTTAGAATAATCATTAAATATATTTGTAGCTGACAGATCTTGTACTTCTCAGTGCCTTCATGTATGGCTGTTAGTCTTGTTTGATGTGCTTTGACGAAAGCAATCTCTTTGCAGAGTTTTAAAGCATATACTTTTATACGAAACTTATACTCAGGAGTCAATTCCAGCTCTCCACAAAATAAGGTGACTTTTAGTGGCAACACAGATGATTTAACTGTGTGTTTGCTGGTAAGGATTAACAAACTCTGGTATTTCATGCAGGAAGTATCTTGTTGAGGCCACAGAAGAAGCTTCAATAGCTTACAACAAAGCGGTTAGCTCCATCGTTTGCTAAAACTATATTGCTCAAATGCTGGATCTCTTTCAATCTTCTGTGAAAAAAAATATCCATATTTTCATCTTTGGCTGTTTTTGCCCAAAATATATTTACTCCCAGATAATGGTGTGAATTTCGTCCTTTTCTTTTGCTAGTCCAGTTTTGACAATAAAGAAATTTTTCCTTGTAATTTTCTAATCCCTCGGAAAAGCCTTTTTCATATCATGATCATATTCTAATGTTTCTTGAAGGTAACAAGACTTAGGGAGTATCAAGGCGTCGATCCTCACTTCGATACAATTGCAAGGCAGTATCATGATATAGTGAAGGTAATTTAAGTCCACGCTTTTACTGTTCTGCTATGACTCCTGAGTGAACTTAATGGTTGATTCTCCTGCGACAGAAATTGGAAAATATGCAATGGACAATTCACCAAGTGGAAATGGACCTGAAACGCATGCCCGATCATCCAAACGCATGAGTGTGGAGCCCCCTCAAGTATGGCATCGTGGCTTATTATTTTGTTGCATTTATGCACCAAGGATTGGATGAAGCTAAGTGATAGCTGTTTACTGTGTATCTGTGCTATAGCAAATGTTAAGTTGAAAATCATATTCGTCTCAATCCTGAGCTGATTTTTAACAACCTAAGAGAAAAGAAAATCGACCAAAATAAAGAGTGGAAAAGGGAAAAAAAAATTAATGATCAAATTCTTAGGTGCTTTTCGACCAAAAAAAAAAATTCTTAGGTGCAGCTTCATGTTAGTCATCACATCAAGTTAAAGTCAGATTGATACTAATTTCTCAAAGAACCAAATCATAAACTGATTTTATTTCATTTTTAGTGTTAATAAATTTTTCATAATTAGTAATTTAGTTATCTATCTGTATATTGCATTACAAGATTACAAACTTGAAGGACGTCCATTTTGCATAAATCTAGCACGTGCTCTATGTCTCGAGTGTTTCTGTGAAGGGTCGATGCGATTTCTCGCTGAACTGGAGACCAGCTTTACCTTCTTCTTATGTATTATTTTCTGTCGATATTCTTATGCTTTATTCGAATGGTCAATTAGCCGAATAAAATGGAAGTGCCATCTTTTGGTTGGCGATAAATGAGCAGCCATTTGATTATTCCACACCAAGCAAGAAGAAACTTCCTTCTTTTGTTAGACTAAGTAGTACCAGGGGCTGTGTGCCATCCAATCGTAGCGAGATGATTATGAGAATGAGGTCCGAGGACATGGTCCCACGTACTTGTTTTGCCCGGATTATATGCGGCTTCGCTTTTTTGGGCGCAACACACAATTTGATGTCCGAGTCTTATTAGTTAATTCTCAGCAAAATCCAAGGTTAACTTTCTGAACCAATATAGCTAGACATGACCCACCCGATTCTTTGGAATTGTGTGCATTGAGCTGTTCGAGTCTTGGGGAGATTTGAAACAAAAGAATAACAGAGCATACCTTTATTCCCCGATCATTTTGAATTTGATGGACATCCATTACCATCCAATCCTTTCAGGGGATTCTTAGCGTTGGGAGCAACATGAGAATTGACACCTCCCCCACTTCTTCCCTTATAAGATGCCATTGTTGGTGCTCATAGTGACGGAACTTGTCCGTCTACCTATAATAATCTGCCCTGTGCAGTTTAGGACAGCCCATCAACGATTCTTTGAATGAATTCCAACGCGAAAGGCGTCTCGTCCCCATTTTGGAAGTGTTTCGCCATATGAAAACAGCTACTCTTGCCCACCACGATTGTCATATATTCCATTCACCACGCCGCATTACTTAAAAGGTTAATGGAACATGAGGAATAGTACAGTGCTTGGCTGTTTCGCATATCAAAGATGTGGGAAAATCTTATTATATACGTGCCTTCTAGAGATCTTTTGTGGCCGCAAAGAGGCATCTAGAGATCTCCAGGCCCAGTTAATTCCGCTTTGTTACTGCACAGACCTGATTGCATCTACCCTTCATTCCGAACTACTTAGTTTTACTCCTCTTGATGTGCCTGAAGTGGCCAGAGGAGCTGACTCGTAAGCATCGAACACGACCCCGATCGGAATGCATCCCTGCTGTACGGCGATGAAAACCGATTCAATAGTAGCCGGAAGGAGTTATCTCTAACCCGAACTATGGCCTCGGGTCTTTATTTGGTAATTTCTTCGCGGGTTCTGCTGCCCTAGATGCTGCTGATGACGATGATGATCTTGCCCCCCTCCATGACATGGAAAATGTGGGGAAACAGAAGTTGGGGAAACGAAGACAAAATGGTTCGCCGTATTAAAAGAATTCTTAATTTATCTGCCAAAGCGAAAATATGCGAGCTCCAGAGCAAAGGGAGAAATCACGTGATTCCCAGAATTTTGCTGCACTGTTCTTTTCATCGATTTGAGCTCTTCGAGAGTGACGTGAGACCCGTGACGCGAGACCAGTCGCTCATCTCCATGTGCCTCTCATATTCTCTTGTCCTAACAAGGACTTGATCTAGACGCCAACCAACCTAGCTCTTCGGGTTAACGAATATAACTGGCCCTTCCCGCCTAATTTTTTCACCTCGAAGGAGACCCCACAGCCTTCTCATCCAGCATCCTCGCTGACAGGCTCGGGCTATTAACTGGTAAGCAAGCACCAGCTTCTTACATAGCTCTCTCATCGGAAATTTCAGAACTTCTACACAGAAGTTGTTCTTTCTCGGGTCGGATTTGGTTAGTGTTCGTCGCCGATACGTGCTCTGGTGCTGGCGGTTTTCGGTTATATTCTGTCTAACTTCCTTTTAGACTCTGGTAGTTCTGCTGCTGATGATCCTTTTGTAAAGGAACGACCCCTCGTGAGTGATAACTAGTTCATTAGTGAATTTCTATCCAAAGTCGAAGATTTTTGGTACATGATTTGCTTCCCCTTTAGTTCGATTTCCTGATTGGCTTTTTTTGCAACTCCATTTCCTCACCCCCCCCCCCCCCCCCCCTTTTGTTTCTCCATTTGAATTCGAATTGTCGGTCCATGCTTTGGTAAAATTGCACATCGAAAGCATTTTCTCGCGAATTTGATTTTCAGTTCTCACGGCCTCCAGGAACAGCGAAATCGCGTCTGGTTAGCGCCGGCTCAGCACATGACTAAGCAGGCCGACCAAGTGGCAGCTCCTGGTCAAAAAGGAGCCGTGCACATTCGAACTCAAAGGAGCTTCAACGGGGGCGAAGTCCAAATGACCAGCCGCGGGTGTTTCCTCAGGGACCGCTACCAAGAAATCCGCTGTTGCAATTGTTTTGCCATTCGGGTCAAGGAGATCAAACCGAACAACTGCGTGACAACAGTGGAAGGACTCAACGAGAAGCTGAAGCACGAAATCATCCTCGCGGATCTCAAGAAGATGCTGTGCTGTGACGGGGACATCAGCAAGACGAAGGAGGCCGGCGTGGTCATCCGGCTCTACACCGGACGCGTTGGTGCGGTGAAGGAATTCCTGTGGAAATCTGGCCTGGTAGCGAGAGAGAAGATCTCCTGTGCAGCGCGAGACAAGATCTGCTGTGCAGAATGCGTTTAGTGTGCTTGCCTCCCGTTCGAGCGGAAACGCCTATGATTCAAGCGTTGATGCAAAAGTATGCAACTCGTACTTCTTAATTGTCCGAGTAGAACAAAAATGAAGTGGGCATATTCTCGCTTTGTAATAAAATAACAGCCGGCACCTCGCGACGGGCTCACAATAGTAGAAAAGATTGGAAAAAATCTTGGGTTGACTTTTCCGGCAATCATCGCTTAGAAAATTCAGACATCTCAAAAGTGCCCTGTTAACGATTCCGGCAGGTGAACCAAATGATGAGATTTTTAAAACAAGTGACCAACTACTTTTTTCTCCTCCCACATTCCTGCCAATAACAACATCGTCGCATGTTATTGTCATCACTCTCTCTCTTGCTTCCTTTTCCGTTTTAATGAAAGAGAGGTCGTCTTTGGCACTGTTAAAAACGTAAAACTATATTGTAATTTTTATGAATGTTTTTGTACATCTTTTATCTCTCTTTTCAGCTTCTATTTATAAGAAGTTAAGGATATAAACAAATCAACAATCACTACAAAAAAACCGGATTTTTGCCACGAAAATTTACGACGAAAAAATTTTCGTCGCAAATTTGCGACAAATTTTCCAACGAAAGTAAAATTCGTTGGAAATTTCCAACGAAAAATTTTTCGTCGCAAAATTCGTTGGTAATTACTAACGAAAAATTTTTCGTTGGAAATTTCCAACGAATTTTCACTGACGAATTCAAAAAACCCGGTATTAGTCTCGCATTTTTTATATTCGTTGGAAATTTAGCCACGAGTTTAGCCACGAGTTTGTAATTTTCCAACGAAGTTTGTAATTCAAAAATTTTGTAATTTTTCCAACGAATTTAGCCACGAGTTTTCCAACGAAAAATTTTCGTCGCAAACTTCGTTGGAAATTTCCAACGAATTTTGCGACGAATTTCAATTTTCCGGGGAATTTTTTCAGTGTACTATTTTCGTTGGAAAATTCGTTGGAAATTTCCAACGAATTTTGCGACGAATTCAAAAAAATCGGTCTTGTTCGGCATTTTTTATATTCGTTGGAAATTTCCAACGAATTTTCCAACGAATTTCAATTTTCCGAGGAATTTTTTCAGTGTGTATAATTTTCGTTGGAAAATTCGTTGGACACACTAAAAAATTAGTAATAATCGCGGGATTTTGAATTTGAATCTCGTGACAGAGTCACTCTCTCTCTCCTCTCTCTTCTATCGTCGCGTCCCTCACCTTCTTCACCACACACGTACACACGCAGAGACAGAGAAGCAGAAGCAGAAGAGCAGAGAGAGCAGACCGGGGAAGATGGCGACCCTCACGCGGGCATCCTCCCGAAGCTCCTCCCGGTCCATGAACTCCTCCAACGCCGCGTCGCCGGCGACCACCGCTCCGCCCTCCTCCAGGTCGTCGGCATCGTCCCCGCCCTCGCCGCCCCCAATGACCTCTGGCCCAACCACGGCTTCTTCCTCCACCTCTTCGACTCCCTCCACTCCACCTACGTCTCCCTCTCCGACCGCGACGCCGACCTCATCCACTCCAACCGCCTCCAGCTCGGCCACTTCGTCCACCTCGACCGCCTCCTCCTAGGCCCCCGACTCCCCCGTCCCCCGCGCCTCCGCCCCCTCCCCGGCTGCCACCCCCTTCCTCGGCTCCCCCGAGCCCCTCGTCGCCCGCCTCTCCCCCTCCTTTTCTCGGCCGCCTCCTCGTCGCCGGCCCGCTGACGAGGTTGGGCCTCGCCCGCGACGAGCTCGAGCTCGCCCGGATCTGGCGAGCTCGGCCTCGCCGGCGGCGAGGGCGATTTTTCAAAAAAAAAAAATTTCGTTGGAAAAAAATTGTAATTTTTCCAACGAAAAATTTTTCGTTGGAAAAAAAATTTCCACAATTTTTCGACCAAAAAAAAATTTTTGTAATTTTTCCAACGAATTTAGCTACGAGTTTTCCAACGAATTTTCCAACGAAATAAAATTCATCGCAAATTTCCAACGAAAATTGAAATTTTTCGTTGGAAAAATTTCCGACGACCTATTACCAACGAATTTTTTTTCGTTGGAAATTCGTTTTCCAACGAATTTTTCCAAACTTTTCGTTGGAAATTTCGTCGGAAAAAATCAGTTATTTTGTAGTGAATAAATATAAAAGAAATCAAGGAGTGATTGCAAGATATTCGCTGAATATCAAGAGCGATTGTTGAATATCGGGAATGATTGCTAGAGATCTGCTGAATATCAGATTCCAGATTTGATATCCTTTGACATCCCCCCGCAAGCTGATGTGAGAGATCTCACAGTAAGCTTGTACTGCAATAGACGAAATCGAGTGGTAGATAGGGCTTTGGTGAAGATGTCCGCAGGTTGATCTATGGAGGAGATGTACTGAACATGGAGTTGCTTCTGAACCACCCGTTCTCGAACGAAATGATAGTCAATCTCAACATGCTTCGTTCGGGCATGAAAAACGGGATTACTAGTGAGGTAAATAGCCGAAATATTGTCACACCATAAGACAGGAGGACTCGGCAAGGAGACATGGAGGTCGCGTAATAAGGCTTCTGTCCATATGAGCTTGGCCGTTGTATCGGCTAGACACTTAAATTCCGCTTCGGTGCTAGAGCGAGCTACAGTCCGTTGTTTACGGGAGCTCCAGGAAATAAGATTAGATCCAAGAAAGACACTATAACCACCAACAGACCTACGAGTGTCATGGTCACCTGCCCAACCTGTGTCGGAGAAAGCATGTAGTTGACAAGTAGAGTTGCGAGTAAGCAGAATGCCATAATTAGTAGTACCACGCAGAATACGCTTAACGAACTGCCAATGTGCATTGGTGGGAGCATGCATGAACTGACACGCGGTAGTCACCGCATAAGCAAGATCCGGCCGAGTGATGGTAAGGTACTGGAGAGCGCCGACAGTACTACGATATAAGGTAGGATCATGAAATAAAGCTTTGTGCTACGGAAAAGACGGGTCGTTACCGGTAACACAAGGAGTCGTGGATTGGTCGAGCATCTTGCATATTGGTACGTTGAAGAATGTCGTGTGCATACTTGCCTTGATGGAGTAGTAGACCTTTGTCAGTTCTTTGCAATTCAATACCGAGAAAATAATGGAGCTCGCCGAGGTCCTTAAAAGCAAATTCTCGTTGCAGGGATTCGATTAGAGCAGATAAAGGCGCTGAGGGCGACCCAGTTAAAATTATATCATCTACATATATCAAGAGAAAGACATTGTATGCTTGCCGAGTGAAGCATAAATAAAGAGGAGTCAGCGCGAGATAATTGAAACCCAAGAGAGAGAAGAAAAGAACTTAGTCGTTGGTACCATGCACGCGGTGCCTGTTTTAGTCCATAAAGTGAACGTTGAAGACGGCATACATGGTGAGGATGAGTAGAGTCGACGAAGCCTGGAGGCTGCTACATATAAATTTCCTCTTCAAGATGACCATGGAGAAAAGCATTCTTCACGTCCAATTGTCGAAGCTGCCATCCCTGACTGAAGGCAAGAGAAATAACGGTGCGAACCGTTACATGTTTTACCACGGGACTAAAAGTTTCATGGAAATCTACCCCTTCTTGTTGATTAAAGCCTTTGGCGACTAACCGAGCCTTGTATCTTTCAAGGGATCCGTCAGCCTTCAGCTTGACTCGAAATACCCACTTACAACCAATGGGTTTGCACTGTTTCGGTGGAGATACAAGGGTCTAGGTCTGATTGTGCATCAAGGCAGTGTAAACCTTGAGGTGCTGAATAGAGGGAACAGCTTTATGAAGTGTCTCCCATGGTGTTCGGTTCTATAGAATTGGTGTCGGCAGCCGATTGATAATATGTACTGCAGTCTCAAACGCAAAATCCCAGAAGCGAGGCAGCACAGAAGCATGGTTAAGCATTGAAAGGCCCATTTCAACAATATGGCGATGCTTTCTCTCAGCTGTGCCATTTTGATGATGTTGATGAGGACATGAGGTCCTTTGATGAATGCCACGATCCTGTAATAAACACTAAAAAGAGGCCGAGAGAAATTCGTGTGCACAATCACACTGAATGGCTTTGACTGTTGTGGAAAATTGATTTTCCACAAAATTAAGGAACACAGAGAAAATGGAAAGGAATTGATCACGAGATTGCAACAAGTATAACCATGTAAATTTGGAATAGTCATCAACAAAACAAATATAATACCGATTATTAGATGTAGAGGTTATAGGAGCTGGACCCCATACATCAAAGTGAATTAACTGCAATGGAAAGGTAGACCTATGATGGGTGGGTGCATGAAATTGACTATGACTCTTACTAGACATACATGCAGGACACGGTGAGAGTGCCACCGGTGATTTATTAAGAACTTGATAAACAACTAAGAAGGCGGCATGACCAAGTCGGTTGTGCCACAGACAAACAAGATTGGTTGCAGAGACTTGGAACATAGACGGAGATGACGATTGCGAAGAAGACGCTGGAATGAAATAAATACCGTGATCAGTTTCCCCTTGAAGTAGAGTCCTCCCCGTGTGACGACACTTCATAGAAAAGGAGTTTGATGAGAATAGGAAATCACAGTTGTTTTCTTGACGAAACTGACGTACAGATAGCAAATTCTTTTTGATTGTGGGAACTACGAGAACATTAGACATACGAAAATGAGGAGAAACATAGCTACCTATGTGAGTAATGGGTAGATGGGACCCATTATCTATGGTGACTTGTTGGGATCCAAAATAAGGCTGAACATTTGACAGACCAGAAGGATTATTTGTCACATGGTGGGTAGCACCAGAATCAGGATACCAGGATTCATTGGAGAAGATGGAAGGTGGAGGAGGAATTTCAGCCAAGTTGAGTTGAGGAGAAAATTCGGATGGTGGATGCTGAAGATATCTGTCACGGCAAACATTGGCACTGTGACTGTGTTTATTACAAATCTGACACCTAAGATTGCTTCTCTCTGACTCTGGTTATTTCCAAAGACGGATTGAAATTGGTGTTGAAATTCCGATTGTGATATTGCTGGCCAGCCACTCGATAATTTTTGTCCCTTCCTTCTTGATTCCCGATTTTGGAAAGAATGCCCATTACCTCGAGAATATCTGACAGCATGTTGTTGTCGTGATCTTTGAGGTTGTGAGGAAACCATTGTAGGCCCATCAAAATGTGCAGCAAATGCAGCCGGTGGAGCAACAGTAGACTCCATGAGGTCTAATCGAGCTTCATGGGACAATATGAGACCGTGAAGGGCATCTCTAGTCATTGTTTGATTTTGACTTTGCACTGATATGGATACTGCAAGGCTTTGATATTCGGCTCCCAATCCACGAAAAATGTGAGTTTGATACTCATGATCGGAAATAATCTCGCCAATCAAATCGAGTTGGTCTACAAGAAGAAATTCCGTAACTGTTTGGTTACCTTTCCGAAGAGCTTGCAGCTGCATTCTAAGATGAGTTGCTCTAGCAAGATTATGAGCAGCATAAGATGTACCAAGGAATTCACATGCTTTTGCGGATGTGTTGAAATTCGAAAGCTGACCGACGATGGCGTCGGATGTCGTGCTAAGAATCCACCCAAGTGCGATTTGATCGCGTGTTACCCACTCGTCATATGCTGGGTTCGGAATAGTGGTGGTGGTTCCATCTGCTGTTTGCACAATTTGGCTAGGTGGACATACTGAAGATCCTTCCACAATTGGTAGTAGTTTGCTTGCTCGAAGACACGGTAATAGGCGTGCCCTCCAAATAACAAAATTGTCTCCTGTGAGCTCGACTCCAATTGCTGGACAGGAGATGGAATTTGCAGGAATTCCAGTGGCTGTGGATCCAAGTACCTGGATTGTTAAGCCAGGGATGGTACTTGAGATCGAAGCAGATGTTGAAGAAGGCGAGGATGCCATTTGAGAATAAAAGAAAGCTTTCACTAGAAAAGCTCTGATACCATGTTAAAAACGTAAAACTATATTGTAATTTTTATGAATGTTTTTGTACATCTTTATCTCTCTTTTCAACTTCTATTTATAAGAAGTTAAGGATATAAACAAATCAACAATAAATTAGAAAGAAATCAAAGAGTGAATGCAAGAGATTCGCTGAATATCAGGAGCGATTGTTGAATATCGGGAATGGTTGCTAAGGATCTGCTGAATATCAGATTCCAGATTTGATATCCTTTGACAGGCACTATGATCCTGAGACAAAAGCGTCGAGTCGACATTTGCAACAGAAAGTCGACGGGCTGCGTTGACATTTTTATGTGGAATGGTGTCCAAAATTTTTGTGTTCTTAGGCGTTCTCTCAAGAAGTCTCCTCCTACAAAGATAGGGTCCATTCCATTTTAAGTTCTGATATTTGCGGCGATGATGATGATGATATCGCACTTATTTTCCAATTGATTTGATCTTATTTTTCCCATTAGTTTAGCTGGTGTTATACCTCCTAGAAGAGATCGATACCGATTTAATCATAAACTTATTGTATATGTATCAATTCGGTCCTAAACATTTCCACTTTTATTGTCAATGCGGTCTTAAACATTTGAGCGGGGTTCCAATGTAGTCCCTCTGGCCAATTGCCGACGCGGCATCCAGTCATCGGTGGCCTACCCATACGGCACGATTACATGGACAGCTTTGCTCAAAATAACGTCCTACGGGGACAGCCGCGTTAGCGATTTTCGGTGACAATTGGTCAGAAGTACTACGTTGGAAGTATTTCGCGCAAAGGTGTAAGACCGCATTGGCGAAATTCAAAATTTTATGATCGAATCGGCATCTATACTATAGGTTTACGATTAAATCGGCAATTTTTCCCTTCCTAGAATGACGAAACAGTTGTGACTTTAATAGACTAAGCTTCCATTAGGATGAGATTTCGTTTTGCGTTCTATGACGACCACTCTTAAATCTTAATTTTAAGGAGGAATGAGATCGTCTCCTCCGAAGCAACACTGTCAAAGTTCCCACAACAACGGCAGCGTAGACTATAATTTTTTGGACAAGATAAGACGTGAATCAAAAACTAGATAAATGGACCGATTATAAAATTACTTAATGGCCGTGAAAATTCAACCTATATCCTTCATTTACCTACTAAATCGAGTTCAAGGGTTCATCCAATTCATATTATTTACATGTTAATGCAAATTATGTCCGGTCGGACTATTCTTTTCCTTACAATCGCATTCGAAATTAGTGAATGCATTCGACATGATCTAAAGATCCGGGAAAAATACCAAAAAAGCTCTAAACATATTGTATTTATGCTAATTCAGCCATAAACCTTTCAATTGTGCCAAACTGAGTCATACACTTTCTTTACGTTTTGCCTTTTGAGTCTATTCGGCCAATATTAGCCAGAAATCACTTACGTGGGCGCCGTGCGCCCTACGTGGGATAGCCGGTGCTGACGTGAACAAGTTTTGCAATTTTTTTAAAAATAAATTGAATATTTTAATTTTTTTTATTTTCTTTTTTCTTCTTTCTCCGCAGGTCATCATGGCCGACGACTAGCTAGAGGCAAGGGCCAGCGAGGGTCGCCCTTGCCGAATCTAGCATGGGACAACCTTGCCCGGGAGCTCGAGCCTCACTAGATCCAGTGAGGTCGAGCCTCGCTCGAGGCTGGTGAGGCTCGAGCTTGTTGGAATTTGGTGAGACTCACCCTCGCCAGGCGAGGCTCGAGCTCGCCAGGTGAGCCTCGCCCGAAGCCAACAAGCTTGGCCCTTGCCAGATTCGGCAAAAGCAACCCTCATTGGCCATGACGATCGGCGGAGGAAGAAGGAAAAAGGAAAAGGAAAAGAAAGAATAAATAATAAATAATTATTAAAATTTTGATTTTTTTTTTTTTTAAAATTGCAAAAAATGTCCACGTCATCGCCAGTCATACCACGTAGAGCAGCCGGCATTCACATCGGCGATTTCCGGCTAAAATTGACCGGATTGACTCAATTGTCAAAACACGAAAGTATTAAGGACTCAATTGACACAATTGAAATGTTTATGATTCAATCGATACAAATACAATAGATTTATGACTTTTTCGGTATTCTTCTTGGGAAGATCTAGTAACCATCATCTCATAAAAGAATTCTTAGGCCAGATTAGGGGCCCGGAAGGGCGCTGCTTGGGTTAAAACTCAGTGCGACGTGTGAATGAGGTCACCATGACGAATGACCAGAGAGACCCCGTTTGGAGCTTGGAACATCACATTGCTTCCCGATTCGACACCGAAAGCCAAATTCTATTTTATTTCCTGTGGCTTAGAAGTGGGATGAACATATGGACATATAGAATTCCAAAAAAAAGCGCTAAACAAACGGCTCAAAAAGTTATGCAATATTCTAAAATATTTATAAGTTTCCTTTACTATTACTTTATGACCCAACGCCTAATCATTCAATGATTGAGTGTAGATTTACCATTAATCAAATTCAACTAAGCTAACATGACTCTAGTATAAGAAATTGAGGCAATGATGGTTGACCACATTCACTTGCACCGCGAGACTCTCCAATTATTTAGTCGGGACCCTCCATGATTACTTTTCAATTAGACAAAGTTCCATTTGGCACCTCATCTTGACTGCCCACCCACGTTAGACGTTAGACCCTTTTTAACTCCCGGTAGACTTAAGACTATCCTACGTAACAAGCATTCGATGGGTCCCGTCCTATGCGCGAAAATTATGGCGCCGACATGTCCAAGCCCGACGGATGATGACTACCGGAACGCGAGCGTTGCGATCGGGATGCGTCGATGAGCATGAGAGAGAGCGTCGGAATTCCAAAAGAGGGAGCTTTTCGAACGTGGCCATGTTCCGCCGGGGGAGGGAGGGGGGGCACGCATTGTTTGCGATTGCCGCGTTACATGTGATGGAAGTGATGGGTGAGGATGTGATGATACGTATGCCCTTCTCTCTGGCACCAATAGGGGTCGGTGAATTGGACAATGGAGACTCACCAACTTTTTCCAAAGAGAATAGGCACTTCCAACATTATCATGTAGTGATGCTACTTTAGTGTCGCTATGACACCTACCTCGCTGTTTTTTTTAGTGTTTCTCCAATTATTGATCAGGTGGCACCAGGGACTAGTTTTTCGGAATATTGTATTAGGCCCGCCTCTTGAATCTAGTCAAAAATAAATCATACATGCTAGAATTGAAAAATCGGTAAGGAATTATTTATCGAATTTTATGATCAGGACTCGAGTGACTGCGTCGAGTGAAAATTAAGTCTTTCGGACCCGGCATTCTGTAAGGTGATATCTCGATTGACTTCTCTATGCAGGGTTTATTTCTAAGTAATGGGGGGCACATGTACTGTCATTCTAGCAAATTATAAGTTAATGGGGTCATGCGCAAGAACTCTCGGTCTTAACTTCGAGGGGAAGAAAAACGCCGTGAATTAGTTCTTCGGGACAGGTTGACATTACGAAGCCCTTCTGTCTGATTTAAGTATTTAGCGATGGCGTGCTGTGCTATAGAATGCCTTGATGGAGAAACCACATTACATCAGATGGAGAAAGCAGTTCAGATTTTAACGTGAAAGATTCTTGAATCTCGAAACCATCTCGCGCGACGTCCAAAGAGCTCATGCCGCCGGCGAGGCCAGATCTGGCAGTGCCGCATGAGCTCGCTCTATCCCAAGTGACGCTGCTTGTGGTCACCCGACCTCAGGCAAGGGCTGCCGATGCCAGATCTGGCTCGCCAGCCAATGAGCCCTTCGCTGGTCTCGACATTTCTTTTAAGAAAAAATCAAGCAAAAATCCTTTACAAAAACATAAATTTTTTTTCAAACATTATTTAAATCGAAATTGCTCCGCGGTACATTTTCAAATTACAATTTACCAAAAATAATTTGCATTTAGAATGGCCCATTTAACCTAAAAATTCTTTGCATATTTTCAAAGAAATTTTTTTCAAAAGCCGAATCAAACGAGCCCGAAAATACAATCTCACCGTTTAAAGCAGCTCGTGGAAAAAGAAAGATAATGAATAAAGATGGGAACGATTACGGCCGCAGCGATACTAAAGTAGGCAATTAACAACCTCGGATAAGATAAGGTTAGATGAGGATTATTATCGACAATTAATGACGTCATCGTGAAGCGGGCCACGGTGTGAAAGGAATAAATGCGGAGGATGGGAAGATGCCGTTTGCCGATTTGCGTTCACACACGGCAGATCCTCTTCCCCTGCCCTTTTCACACCTGCCCATCGGAGCCGTGGCTCGCCCCACAGTCGACAGGTTTCGGCTTCGCGCCGAGCCCATCGTCCCCTTGGCTCATAAGCCGAGCCCCTTCTTCATTTTCCGGGGGGGTATAAGCTTGGCTCGATTCAAGGGGATGAAAAAGAGCGAGAGAAACGAAAGGAAAATGACGTGAACAGTCACTGAATTTTAGTTTAACGAGTGACGTAGTTATTGAACTTTTAATTTATTCAATGCAGTCTCTGAGTTTTAATTTAATGTACAATGTGATTGTTCAACGTCGTTTATGAACGTTTGGTACATATTCAATTTAGTCGCTGAACTATATGAAAATTTTTAATGTAGTATTTCCATTAATTCAAATTCGGGGACTACATTGAACATGTACCAAAAGCCCATGGACCATATTGAACAAATTAAAAGTTTAAGGACTACATTGAACATTAGATTAGAGTTCGGGAACTACATCGAAAAGATTAAA
The DNA here is from genome assembly GCF_021117445.2 of Syzygium oleosum. Taxonomy (NCBI): domain Eukaryota; kingdom Viridiplantae; phylum Streptophyta; class Magnoliopsida; order Myrtales; family Myrtaceae; genus Syzygium; species Syzygium oleosum. Next base: position 15,632,044 of record NW_026607489.1, on the reverse strand, counting down.
AATTCATGAACTATTTGTGCCATTTTTCTAGACTGAAAAATGCGAGGGCTCGCTTTTTAAAAATGTCTTCCCGCCCTTCACCATTGGATGAAGTGAGATTCATATGAGATCTAAACGTAGATGTGCACCTAAAGCATGTAAGTATGCCTATTACGGGGGCATGTTTTCTTTTGCTTTAAAAAGTTAAAAGGAAGATCCTTTTTACTTTTCCGCCAAAATTTGAAAATGCGGTGAAAATGGTTATGCAAATTGACATGTCGATGTAAGCACCTTTTTTAAAGTTTCGAGTAAAATTTTCACCGCGAAGAAGGTTTTGATGCACATGCGCCACAAAATTTAGAAAATAAACAGAAGAAAAAAAGGGAAAAAACCAATCCGAATGTATCTGTAATTATACCATCCGTGTAGGCCCCACGGCGCGCTGGCCAAGCCGACCGAGACAACAGGACCAAACAACGACGACAACCGAAGTGGCTCGAGCCGAGCCTATCCGAGCCGAGCTAACCGCCTTCACCGACGGCTCCCCCCGCGAGCACTAACGTTGTCCGTCACATGCAAAAGGCGGAGCGCCCTCCCCCACCCCAGAATTAGTTGGTGGTGGATGATGAGGTCAACCCCCCTTCACCTGCCACGTCGGACAGCCTCGTCCGACGTGGCAACAGATTAGGTTTGACCCCACCGTCACCGTCATGCTCATCGACCCCCGAGACCATCTCCTCCTCCAGCTCTCTTTCTCCCTTTCTCTCTCCTCTCCTCTCCTCTTATTTAACACCCGCTCCTCCTCCATTCCCAAGATCTTGATCTCTTCCTCGCGTCGCAGCGAAACATCGAGCGTTTCGAACAAGAAAGAGAAGGGAGAATAACCATCTCGAATGGGGAACTGCATCCGGCACGAGTGTCCGATGCAATGGGGCGGCGACGACTGGGAGGACGGGCTGTTCTCGGCGTCGTCGGAGGGGAGCGGCGGCGGGGACGCCGCCGCCGCGGCTGCCGCTGCTGCCGGTGCGGACGCGGACGAGACGGAGGAGCTCCTCGAGAAGAGGAGCGGGCGGCGGCACCGGTCGAGCAATGCGGCGACCCCCGCGGCGGCGGCGGCGGCGGCGGTGGGGAAGGAGGTGAAGATCAGGATAACGAAGCGGCAGCTGGAGGAGCTGCTGGGGAAGCCGGACGCGAACGAGGAGAAGCCCGTGGAGCAGCTGGTGTCGCAGCTGATGGCGATGAGCTCGAGCGACCGGTTCGAGGCGGGTCAGAGGTCGTGGAGGCCGGCGCTGAAGAGCATCCCGGAGGTCAATTAGCCTACGATATCATCACGTGGAACTGGTAGAGATGCCGAGAGAGATTTTTGTCCCCTCTCTTTTTCATTTCTGTTTTTTTTTTTTTCGTCAGGAGATGCACATAGGGATGAACCAAATTCTTCATCAGATCTTGATTTTTAGGGGGGGGTAAATTCATATTCTTTTGCTGGGTTTTGCAGTTTGGTGTACAGAACATGTGCCAAAAAAAACAAAACGGAGTACTGTAAAGTGATGGTGATATACTACTGCTGCACATTTCCTTCCTACTCTGTCTATCTCTCTCCTCTTGCATTATGTCGGGAAACAATTTGAGGTTGATAAAAGAAAAAAAAATCGAAAGTGGAAGAAAAAAAAATTTGGTGGGGAGATGAATTCATTGATAAAATGAAATGAAGGTGACGAAGATAATAGGAAAAGGAAGAACGCATAAGTTGTTGGGAAAGAGAGGAAAAGTTGGAGGGGGCGGGGGGGATGGGGAAGTTCTTCGTGGCGCAATTACGCTTTCGCCCCTCGAATTTTCTATCGCCAAGATGAGATCGAAATAAGAGGAGAAGGGGGAATGGGGGTCATTTTTGGGAAGTTTTTATATTGCTAATCCAATGCAGGATGGGAGACGCGACAAATGGCGGGAGGGGGCCCCCCATGGATTTGAGATCGTCGTCGCTCCTCTGCCTAATCTTTCCGTACGCTTCCCGAGCGAAGGAATTTTGCCTAGTCCACTCCCCATTTCCTTCTCCTCCGGTTAACATTCTGTCCATCGCTTTTGGTGCCTGGCACGTCGTCGGAATTTAACGGGACGACAGATCTCGAGTTCAGATTATCACGAGACGGTGACGGATTAGAACCTTTCCCGTCGAACCGGTTTCATCCGCTGTACCTCTCGGCGAGGCGAGATGTTGACATGTTACTTAATCACGGGCGTGCCACGGGAGCCTTGTTGAGGAGGTGAAGAGGGCGTTTGGCAAGTTATTAAATAGCGAAATTTTCTATTCTTTTGTTGTCAGAATTAGTTTGGGAACATAAATTCGTTTGTTAAAATTTTTGTGTTCGGGCACAAAATTGCAAAAAATTATTCCCAAAATCAGTTTTGAAATAGAATCAAGAAGTAAAAAAAAGTAACTTCTTGATTCTGAAACAATTTTTCCATTTCTGATTCTTCTTGGTTTTCTTCTCCCTTTTTGGTTTGTTCTTCTTCTTCTTCCTGGTTTGCCGCCGTCCAGCGGCCACCGGCCAGGGTCGGCGAGGGTGGCTCGCGGCCGTGACGGCAAGGCCTCGCCCAGCCATGTTAAGGCCGACCTCACCGTCGCCACTCCCGAGGCCGGCGGCGAGGGCCGCGACGCCCTCGCCGGCCATGGCCAAGGAAGGGAAGGAAAAACAAAAGAAAGAAATATTAAAAAAAGTAAAAAATTATTAATAAAAATAAATTTTGTGTAGTTACCAAACGCATTTATGTTCTTTTTCTATTCTAAGAATAGAAATTTTAGGCAGTTACCAAACGCCTTCAAATGCTTAGAAATTGTTCCCGGACACAGAATAAAAAAGAATCATTTCTGCACAGAATCAGTTTCCGGACACAGAATCGTTGCCATGCGCATCCTAAGTCTAAAGAAAGAGTATGATGGGAAAGGATGACCGAATTGTTCATAACTCTTTTGGTATCGATTTTGAAAATGGGCAGGGTTTTGATGACGGTGACAAGAGAGGATCAACATCTTTGGGTGCTTTCTCTCTCTCTTCTTGGATCGATCTTAGCATGATAAAACTCTATGCACATCAAATTAAGGTCAAAGGAGCTGCTCTCGAGGAGAGGAAAGTTTTCGCTTGCGCGCTTGTGAGACGAGTTTTAGAGGAGTAGTGCACCAAAAATTACCAAGGAGAAGTTAAATAAAATACATTTTTGAAATTTACAATACGTATTCCGAACTATACTTTCAGGAACAATTTTAATAACTCGACATATGGTTTGAAGTTCAAGGCCCCATCGGCAAACGTCCGAAAATGTCGTCGGATGATGCACCCGGATTGGCCCAAATGGAGAAGCTAGTCAATGGGCCCAAACCGAGCTAAAAGCCCAAATATATTTGAACGGGTAAAAGCCCAAAACCATCATCGAATCAGCATGCTGAAGTATTGACGTTTTGAATGATAATTTTATGCGTAAATTAGTTTGGGGAGCACGGTCTTTTCCTACCGGCAATTCGTATCTATACGGAGACACACGACTAAAGTCGTGGCATGGCATCCGAAGTCTAAACGCAACCAATGGAAGACGGGTCATTCCAAACGCTTAACTTCCCACATAGCTTTAACGCGAATTCGGAATGATTTTGTGATAGGGATTGCGGTTGAAAGATCACTAACTAGTTTGGATCGCCATTAGAATCTATGGGTGTAAAACTCGTGATTTTGAGCATCATATCCGTCTTGATTTGGAGATGGGGACTCGAGACCGATGCTTTTGCTTTCGATGAAAACCGAAAACAAAGTGGCTAAGATAGGACTAATCACTCTTGATAAGCGCCTCCATGAAACTTCACCGTGGAAATTCCACTTCCGCCGGTTCGTTGAGTGGAACGTTTGATCGCGTAGTTACTTGACCGTCGCCAGCAAATTTGAAGAAGCTGAATCCATGGCGGCATCGCCAGCGACATGCCCACGCGAAGGACACTTTTCCAAGATAGTTTGCCTTGGGAGCGCTTGCCAAGTTTCTGCCTTAACGAGCTCGTGAAAGACAACCTGACCATTGATCCCTCTGGTTGATGTCATTTCAATGTCGAGTTGTAAACTATACATCTTTGTTTCCCCGAAAATGGCTATGAAATATTCTTCAAGAAGAATATGAATGGACCAATGAGCAAATCGAAAAGGTTACGTTTGGTAATCGGGATAAAATTCGAGATAGGATAAATTTTATCCTATCTCGTGTTTGGTGCCTACTTAAGATAGGATAAAGTCAGATATAAGAGGGATATAGCCCAAATAAAATTATCCCATGAAGGAGGTATGATAAAGATGGATAGGATTTCTAATATTCATAATATAAAAAATATTTTTCTCGAATAACAAACTTGTTAAATTAATAAAATTAAAATGATATTCCAATATAAATAATATTTGAATTTTAATATAAAAAATTCAAAATAACAAAAAAATAACAATAAATTCGTTTTTATTTATTCTTATTTATATTTATATATTTAAATTTCTTTCTATCTTATGATATAAATTTCATATATATATATATATATATATATATATATATATATATACACACACGTTTAGTAGTTATATTTATTACATATTTTAGGCATATTTGTATAGTTTACTATTTAATAAAATTTTATTGGAGAATGATGGAAGGGGAAGAAATAAAAAAGAAACTAATTAAGAAAGAGAGAGAAAAATAATTAAAAAAATAAATGAAAATGAAATAGGTAAGAGTGTCGTGAGAAATTTTTATCATCTCCGTTTCTGCAATTTTTAGGTTCATTTACACTAATATAACGTTCATAGTAAATAATGGACATATTAATATGTGAAAATATCCGGCTTTATTATTATGATTCACCAAACAGTAGATAGGATATATCGAATCCCTTGGATTTTATATCCAATCCTATCCGATCCTATCCTGACTAGAAATCCGGACGACCAAATGCAGCCTAAAGGTTGTGAAGGGTTCTTTGTTGATTTGGAACGGGAAAGTCAGTGACAAGAAAAGGGAGAAGAACAACAGAAGTGCCAAAACTCGTGTACGGCGCTCACTTTAGTGCCAAAAGTTTTCGCTGGCTCACTTAAGTGCCAAATCGGAGGAAAAACGATCACTTAAGCACCAACGGCGAGAAATTTCGGCAAAATTCGTACGTGGCTTTTATAATTAAAAATTTTAATCTAAGTTGGATTTTTTAAAAAAAAATAAGTATACGTGGCATTTCCATGTGTACATTTAGATTTTTTAAATTTTTTTCTGATTTTTTTTCTTTTTTTCTTCTTCTTCTTCTTCCTTCGGTCACAGGCGGTGACCGGAGGCTGGCCACAGCCAACCACCTGGCCTCCCCGGGACAAGGCCGTCGTCGCCCGCCACAGGCGAGGCTCGGCCGACCCTCACCTGGGCGAGGGCGGGCGAGCCCTGGCAAGGCCATGGCGGCCTTGCCAAACTGGCAAGGCAAGGCCGACCCTCGCCAGATCCAGCAAGGCCGGCCATCGCCGTGGCCATGGCGGCCTCGTAGGGCATCGCCTTCCCCCGGGCGACGACCGGCCTCGCCGGATCTGGCGAGGGTCGGCCTCGCCTCGCCGTGGCTCGCCCTCGCCAAATCCGGCGAGGCTAGCCATCGCCCGGGGAAGGCAACGCCTCGTGAGAGCCAGCTAGTGGCCACGGCGTCGGCCGGCCTCGCCGGATCACAGTAAGGGTCGACCTTGCCTCGCCTAGGCGAGGCGAGCCCCGGCGAGGCCGGCCGTCGCCATGGCCACGTCGGCCTCGCGAGGCGTCGCCTTCCACGGGCGACGGTCGGCCTCGCCCAGAATTTGGTGAAGCGTCGGCCTCGCCTCGCCGGGGCTCGCCCTCGCCAAGGCGAGGGAGGCCGACGCTCACTAGATTCGGCGAGGCCGGCCGTCGCCCGAGGGAAGACGACGCCCCGTGAGGCCGCCATGGCCACAGCGTCTGCCGGCCTCATCGGATCTGGCGAGGCCAACCCTCGCAGGGGTTCGCCCGCCCTCGCCCAAGCGAGGGTTGGTCGGGCCTCACCTGTGGCGGGCAACAGTGGCCTCGTCCGGGCGAGGCCAGGCGGCTGGCCATGGCCGGCCTCCGGTCACCGGCGGTGACTGGAGGTAGAAGAAGAAGAAAGAGAAGAAAAAAAGAAAAGAAAGAAAAAAATCAGAAAAAATATTTAAAAAATCCAATCGTACATGCTAAACTACGTTGTTTTGATGTGTACATGCTGACTAAACCTCAGGTGAACCACATGAGCTTCAGAAATTAATAAAAAAATGCCACGTCGGATTTCCGGCCAAACTGACCGGAGTTGGCACTTAAGTAATCATTTTTCCAAAATTTTGGCACTAAAGTGAGCACCGTACACGAGTTTTGGCACTTCTGCTATTTTTCTCCCGACAAGAAAATCGAAGATACTGAGACCGGAGGCAATCGCGTCCAGTCATGCAAATTGCAATAAAGTAATTGATTGGAGGAGGTAATACAAAGAATACACTTGGAGTATTCATAATCCTCTACCGATGGTTAAATAGGGTGGATACAGATAACGATTACTGAATTCGAAAGAACAAAAAACTCCCTAATCCTATCCATGGTCACAAGAAATTACTCCACAATCTCCTACTATTTAGCAATACTTATATATTGGAAGTTACATATCTGAAACTATTTCTACTTGGTAGTTACATGCTGATGTTAATGACTTCAATGACAAGTGCACTTTCTTGTCGATAATCGATATTTTTATCAATGACTTCGATGTAGAGTTGTAGATTTTTTTGTTAATCAGTGACTTCTATTTTCATCAAATTCTGCTCTTATCGGCTATGCCTGTACTTGTCGATAATATATAAAAGTTTGTCATTTTTTGTTGTCAACAAATGCCCCCTTTTAAAAGAATTGAATAACTCATCAAACATTCTATTCTTTTAAATTAGATGAGTCATCACCCGGCCCCCTTATTATCGGCAAATTTAATTTTTACATGCTAAATTGCTCCTTGAATTATTTTCTTGAAAACGATAAAGTTAATTTTGATTTTGCTGCTCTTTGAACATTCTTCTCATGGTTCACACCACGTTGGGATTTGGTGCAACTTCCCTCTATTTGTGTGATGCAACCGAAGATTGACTTCCTCACGTCAATCATCTTTTGCCGCTCTCCCACTGGCTAAAGTATCGGAATGCGTGGTTGTCTCATTACCGGTTTGTGATAATGGGTTGTTGTTATCAACAGCATTGTCGAACTCTTGTTGATTTCTAGTTCTTGTAATTGCAGTCTCCTTAAATCAACAAAACATATCCCATCAGGAGTGCCAAAAAAATGTTTCATTGAAAACATGATGAAATATCTTTCAAGAACATGGATGGATCGATGAGTGAATCAATAAATGTTGTGGAGGATCCTTTGTTGATTTTTGACAGGAGGTAAACGACAAGAAAATTAAAAGTACTAAGATTGGAGATAATCGCGGCCAATCATGTAAATTGCAATAAAGTATAGATAAAGATACATTTGCGAGAATGTTAAGTTCTTTGATTGATTGGTGGGAGGATTACAAAGAATACACTTAGGATATTTATAACCCTCTACTGATGGCTAACTTTTTAATCCTATCTGCGATTACAAGAAGATACTCCCATATCTAAAACTATCTCTACTTTGTAGTTACATGCTGATGTCGAGATTTTTGTCGATAACCGATGTTTAGTTGTCGATGACTACATTGTAGAGTTGTCGATTCCCTTTGAATTGCGATTGTTTTGTTCATCAATAACTTCTATTTTCATCAAATTCTGTTCCCATCGACTAAGTCCGATACATGTCGATAACAGTTAAAAGCGAATCGTTTTTGGATGCCGATAATCTTAAAAAAAAATAAAAATTGAAGGTTGGTTGGAGAACAGAAGTCATATTTAATAATTTGGACGACTAGGGTCATTGCGAGATGATTTTTGACTTTGGATGCTCCATCTCGATCCGCGGGAACGGACCAGAAGCGCCTACGAGCTTCGTGGATGTTTCATTTTTATTGATTTTTGGAATCAATTGGTCAAATTTACACGGGCCACGGATTCCAGCGTCCTTACACTTTGGATTGGCAAATTGAAGTGTCCTTCGTCTTGCGATTGATTGTCAAATGCCGGATCAATCATCGCCAGCCACCGAAAAGACCCTCTCTCTCTCTCTCTCTCTATCTCTTAAATTCAATGAAAGCTTTGTGGCTAGCTCAGTCTTCTCCCGTGGCCCACGCCCCAATCCGTTCTTGACCTTTACGATGCAATTTCCTTAGGGTCGACGATTCGCTTTCTGTCCCGATCACTTTCGAGAAATCTACCGAGGCAGATGATCATTGCTCGCCTTTGTCAGCCATGTTTTTCACGTGATAGTGAATGTGTCGTGCGTTTCCCTTCCACGTAGTAATGATCGTGCGTTCTTCAGACAAATGGAAAGACGAGCGAGAGGCTGAGAGTTTTATTCAATAACTCGAAATTAGTTAGCACGAAAGAAAACTTCGTCATGTGCTTCTTTTTTTCATATGTACTGTGCACCTATATCGCCCCATCAATTTTTCACGTCGAAAATGATGAAATCTCGGAAGACTTTATTGCATTAACATATTCTTGCTCCTTTATGGGCGCGATTACCCCAAAAGAGGGATGAGCGATTCCTTAGTTGTTCCCGTTTTTTCTCTTCTTCCCGAAGTAATTATTTTAGCGATGAGCATATCTGACCCGTTGTCCTACAACTCAATGAGAAAACTTTCGAATATTCTAGTGAGTTGTATGTTCGACGCTCTAGGAATTCGATCAATACTTCTTTATTTCAAAACACCCATTTACAGGTCAAAGTAAATCACCGTCTCGGGTCATTTTACGGATCAACCTCACCGCGTCGTATGCCCCCCGAAAACAAGAAAAAAGCTAGAGCCGGTGCAACTTTGAATCCCCCCAGAAAACGCACAATCCCCTTAAATATTATTTCGAGTTATCCATGACTTTTAAGATGGAACAAAAAGCCATCCTCGCACTCTCTTTTTCTTGGAAGAGATGCAGATGCGCTCGCCACACGAGCACGCACACTTCCCCTTTTCCTCCCACATGATCCGGGGTCCTCATCCGTGGGAAGAAACATGGCGCCACATGTTCTTGAAACGAACCGCCCATCGAACGTCCAGGGGCACGGGACGACTCGCCAAATTCCACGACACACGGACCAGAAAGATTAATGATTGGTCACACGAGGGGGAGAATTTCTTCCTCAGACGCTCTAAATAAATCGAGAGGCTGTCTCTCCCTCCCTCTGTATGGTCTCATCATCTCAGCGGTCGCAGTGGCCACCACGCTCTGTAATTTTTCTTCGTCCTTTCTCTTTCGCTCTGCTCCCCAAAATCCTCCCCTCCCCCCCCCCTCTTTCGTCTCTTTGAGAAATCTTTGTCGGGCTCTCAACTCTGCTTCAGTTATCCGTTTTCCGCCTCCCACTCTCTTGGGGGGACTCTTTAGCTGGCCACCTTCTCCACGGTTCTTGGCGAGACAGCGACGTGCCCGGTAAGAATGCTGGTGTTCCTCTTCGTCTCGGAGCATCAAGTCTTGGTTTTGATGCGTGGGTTTGTTTTGATTTCGGAGGAGACGAGCTGAATAGCCACATTCGTCTAGTCACGACTTCGTTCGCTACTACTTCATTGGGTGTTCAGTTTCTTGTCGCTGCTGTTTTTTTTTTTTTTTCCTTAAATAATCCGTGAGGAATGAAATTGATCTTTACTTCAAAATCCGGTCCTCATGTGGATTACTGAGCGGATTGTTGAGTGGCTTGGATCGTTGATTGGGCTTTGACGCTCTTTAAGCTCTCTATATATCCTTTTGGGTCTGCGACGATTGAGGAAGAATGAGTTGCGGGACCGTTGATTTGAAGTTTGACTGTGTATGCAGTTGAAACGGTCCGCTGGTTCCGTGTAGAACTGATGAATGAACCTTTTTTCGCTGTTCTTCCAATTCTCTGTAACTGAATGGAAGGCACAGAAATTGTGCTTAGTTCATTTCTTGATTCATTAACTAATCCTGCTTTCATCATAATTCATTTATTGTGATTTGCGGGTATTCTGTTTTTAATTCTACTATATTTTACAATACAGTTACAGCTTGCACTTGCCCTCATTATTTTAGAACATCTCGAAAGAACCTTTGCACTCTGGCCATGGAAAGTAGTGGCGTCAGCTCTTTCCTGAGGAACAGAAAGCTGGAAAGCATTTTGAATGCGAGCTCCATAGAAACTTTTGGAGTTTCGGCGAAACCCTTGGTGAAAGAAGGGGTGGGATATCAGCCGAGGACTGATGGGTATGTTGATGACGATGGTTGGTTTTCCGAGTTGATATCTTGGATAAGAATAGTGACGTGCTTCTTGTCAATGATGGTGACGACCTTCATATGGGCATTGATCATGGTTATTCTGATCCCGTGGCCATATGAAAGAATAAGGCAAGGAAATATTTATGGGCACGTAACTGGCAGACTGCTGGTAAGCTACTATGGTTCCATAAGTTACTTCAACATTACAGGTGATAACACTTTATTTATGCTGCTATTTGGTTGAAGTCTTTTAATTACTATGAAAACGCTGGCCTTGTAGTGAATAGTCAGCTCCAAAAACCATCAGTGATTAGAAAGCATTGTTCCAACTTTTCTCTTGATTGAGGATTAAAAGACCAATCTTGCTTTCGCCTACCATGTGTGGACACTTCATGTGGGCTACAATTTGGAATTTTTCTTCCTTTACCCTCATAGTACTCTGGCGAAGCAGTATTAGGATTATCAACTCATATAGTTAGTTACTGATCTATCAATTCATTGTCTCGTTCGTTAAATTCAGAATTTACAGTTAGTTATATGAATTTTATCAGAAGGGTTTTATATAATTAACATGTGGCGGTACTTGGATTGACACCTGAGGAGAAAATGTGATCCTTAATTCCTTATCATTATTTGTTGAGTTCACAAGTCACAGTATCCAGTCATGCTGAAACTGTTATTCTCCTTGGGGCCATTGACAGTCAATATAGTTATTTTCTTCAGTAATTTAAGATGAAGAAATGGAGAATACTGCATGTGAATTTTATTACTTCGTTGATAGCTAGTTACTATTCTACAGTACTGCCAAGTTATGTGGCTTTTTGAAGTCTCTTATTTTTTGCGATAATGGTTTAGATTATGCATATGAACTGGAGTTTATGTATCTGTTGCAGATGTGGATCTTGGGAAATCCTATAAAGTTTGAAGGGTTGGAATATGCTGACGAGAAGGCCGCCTATATTTGTAATCATGCATCCCCAATTGATATTTTCCTTATAATGTGGTTGACTCCGACAGGCACTGTTGGTATTGCAAAAAAGGAGGTAAAATCCCTGCTTTTGAAAAGTGTAATTTGTTGGTTATTCATGTCAGGGATAAGAAGCATCATGCTGACTGCAATGCAAGGAGCAATGATACACTAGTTTTCCTACAAAGCATATAAAAAAAAAGGTTCAGGATCCCATAACTGTGGTCCTGAATCTTACTCTCCTTCATTGGCTCTTGGGATTTATATGTCTATCAATAGGCGAGGCACTCTTTTCCATTTTGATAGATTAAAATGATTCATACTTGTCTCAACAGCATTCATCAAGTGTCCAACATTGAGATATGATAGTTATGTGGACCTATTTTATTGACGGATTCCAAAGTCTTAACTTCAAATGAAAAATCATCTATGCAGATTATCTGGTACCCTCTTTTTGGACAGCTTTATGTATTAGCCAACCATCTCCGCATAGATCGCTCAAACCCCACTTCAGCCATTGAGTCGATGAGGGAGGTAAGTGTCTCCTCTGCATTGTTTGCCCAGGGTTTTGTATGTGTTTCTAACAAGTCAATGGTGCAATTGCACAGGCAGCTCGTGCCGTGGTTAAAAACAATCTGTCTCTGATCATATTCCCTGAGGGCACCCGGTCAAAGGATGGACGACTGCTTCCTTTCAAGAAGGCAAGTCACTTACTTCATCGTCTAAGATTTAACGCTCTTACTGAACTTTGTGACGAAATTGAGGAATAAGAAGTTGCATTGTAGTTGGACTGCTCGATACAGTCATAGCACATTGCTTTTAGCCCATTTTCTTAGATTACAGATTCATTCCTAAGCTGCAGTCATAAGTTGCATTGTGGTTCATCATTGCTCTTGTTCATGGCATGCATCATGTCTGTTCAGGGTTTTGTACACTTGGCCTTGCAATCACGACACCCGATAGTGCCTATAGTCTTGACTGGGACCCATCTAGCGTGGAGAAAGGGCAGTTTACATGTTCGGCCTGCACCTCTTACTGTAAAGTTCCTTCCCCCAATCAAAACTGATGAGTGGACTGCCGATCATATTGATGAGTATGTGGAAATGGTCCATGACATGTATGTGAAACACCTTCCTGAGTCGCAGAGGCCTCGTGCATCGAATGCTGCTACTAGGAATAATTCAGTTTCCTAGGTGAATTTCTTATATATTCAACTTTGTATCATTTTAGATTAGAGGAAGCATGTACTATTAACTCCTGGAATAAAGCACTGCGAATATGTAGTGTTGCTGTAACCCTTTAAAAAGGTTAAAAAATAGAAAACGCAAATGCAGTTTTGAGGTTCACTCAAAGATGAGTTTACTTGCATCGATCTCCTAATTATTGAATCAAAAGATTACTGGTGCCATCGGAATGATGTGGAAGTGGGACGGGAACCAAAAAACAATGGTGAAGAATATGCAATATGTGTGCTTCGAGTTTTCGAAGAATGTCATATGTGGATGTTGGTTTGGGAGCGTAAGCAAGTCTCTCAGGCGGTTTCTGTCGCAGAAAGATGGAGTTTTTAGACGTTGGGCAAAGGATGGGAATTTTTTTCCTTGGCTTTGACGTTTGGACTGTGTGAAAACAAAATGTTTTGGCGGTTCATTGTCATTGCCCATATGGGTTTAGTTTGTTTCTTTTTCATTTCTTTGTGCACGTATATAGTATATTTCATTATTGGTTAGTTGAAGGCCCCTGTATATTTTATTTTGGGTCTCCAGACGAATGGCACTACAGCTAAAGGAGACATTGTAGTACAGGTCAAATGAATGATCAAGCAAAGGGTCGTTTTCTACCTATTTTAAAAGCAGGATTTGTCCGGTGATGAATTGCCAGAAGGATATGCATTGTATATGAGGAAAAGACAAACGTGCAAATCGTGGGTTTCGGAGATGAAACAAATTTGAGTCTGGCCAAGAACAAAAAGAAGGGGATATAATAATAATTTGCAGCTGAACTGTATCAGTATGTTAAGTGGAAAATGTTCCTTTTTCAGGCCGAGAAAGAGGATCATGTCCTTTGGGACCACAGATGAGAAGTTGCCCTGACGCCTACTGTGGGCCAAGAAATCTTTCGATCTGGCCCAGGTCAACGTCAGTGCATTGATGGCCCTTCGTCGCTCCTGTGTTGTGTCCGTCTGTTCATCTGATCTGCAGTTGTCCTGTTCTTTTATTATCCTTCGCTTGATCAAGTAAATTTCCAGAGGCTTGTATGGTGGCTGGTGAGACACGGCAAAAAATCTGCCACCATATAGCAAACGTAAGTAATCTCCAGCGATGTGGGGATGCTGGGACTGGGTCTATTGGATCAATTCGTTGTGTCGTTTGGCACTCTCTACGTCATTTCCAAGGTCTATGCATCCGATAGAAATTCGTCGCATTGCTAAATCATAAAAAGACTTAATAGATGAGCTCTAGTATACTTGGCATTAGGGAAAATAGTTCAAGAAGTTCTAAACATATTGCACTTTTGTTAATTATCTCCTAAACCTTTCAATTTTGCCAATTGAGTGCTAAACATTTTTACATTTTGCCAATTGAATCTGTCGGGCCAATTTTGGTTAGAATTCACTAACGTAGACATCAGCCGTCCTACGTGACACAACTAGCGCTGACGTGAACAATCTATAATAATATTTTAATATTTTAGCGCTGGTTGTGCCACGTAAGATGGGCGACATCGACATCAGCGTATTCTGACCAAAATTGGCCAAATAGACTCAATTGGCAAAACGTGAAAATACTTAAGACTCATTTGGCAAAATTGAAAAGTTTATAACTCAATTGGCAAAAGTGCAATATGTTCAGGACTTTTTGGACAAATTTTCCTTTGGCATTATTTAAATAGTTAACGAGTTCGAGATGTTCGGGGCCTTTACGACTCACCAAACAAGACGAGATTTCCATCTCGAATAATTTCTATTAGGAATTAGCCATTAGTTTAAGAACTGATCACGATGAAATTCTTAACTCTAATCGGTTTAGCAATTTGCTTCTCCAAGTATCCGGAATTACATGGCGACAAAGTATGAAAGGAATATAAAATGGCTTGGTTGAGCTTATGAGAAAATTAAATGGCAACGGAGTCTTATTGTGATCTTTAGTTTAGATTCTGTTGATGGCACTCTAAGAGTAAAATCCCGAATGAATCATATCGATACAAATAAGGGCGCTCTCATGATCGCCCGAGAAAGGTAAATTTCCAAAGGTGCATGAAAATTAACGCGAACACCACTCGACCACTAAATACAAAATCATTTAATAACGTATTTGTTTATTAGAGAACGAGGAGGATTCTCATCTATCATAGGACAGTTGAAAAAGTCAAAAAAGTGAGAAAATTTGGTAAAATTTGAATGTTTTTATTTAAAAATTTGGTAATTTGCATACTTATTACTCAGATTAATGTAATTAAAGATAAATTATGGATGGAATTTTGGAAAGGAGGAAGGCATTAAAATCCCTTGGGAACAGAATCATCTCTTGTCTAATATAGTAATCACCTTACTTTCAATTTTTCTGGGTTTTTAAAGAATATTCAGGTAAATAATGTAATGTCGCACGTTTTTTTTTCATTCCTTTATAGATCAATATAAAATCATACCGAAAAGAAATAAACGATATTGATTTTCCCACGTTGCACAACATTCCAAATCTGGTATTTTCGACAATTTCTAAAAAAGAAAATGCTAATAATGTTCCTTAAAAAAAGAAAAAAAGAAAAACCCTGCCTTTTGTTTTCTTAATTTTTTTTTGGGTATAATATTTCATTAAAATAAGAGAAGCAGCAAATTTGCTTTAAAAATCCTTCTTAAAACAGCTCCAAAACAAGAGCCCAAACACGGGGAGATAGTCTTCCTCTTCCTTCCGCTAGGGTTTCGATTCGAATCGGTTCCTTCCTCTTCTTCTCCTCCTCCTCCTCTTTCGCTTGACGGCAGAGCGCCACGTCCGGCGATCCAGATCGCAGCCGGCTATCCTCGATGCGGCGCGCGCGTCCGAGATCGCAATTCGCGGGCCGGTGATGTGCGCTTCTTCGGCCAAAAACTCCGACCGGACGAGATATCAGCGGGAGCTGTCGAGGTAACAGTAAAGGTGGGTCGCCGGTCATTTTGATGGCTGCCGCTGCGTAAATTTTGGCCGGCATATGTATTGAATCGTGGGACGAGGTCGCACTGTTCACGTGTGCATGTGCGGGAGGACGGCGCACGTGATTGTTGGTCCGTCGATTGAACTTGCGGATGCTTTATGCTGTGCGGGTTGTATCTGTGGTTCATTTTGCTCCCTGTTTTAGATTTTGCTGCATTTTTACTTTGGGCAATTTGACTGTTTTAGGTCTTAGATTTGGGCATTGGTTGATTTTGGGAATAAAAGAGAGAAATTTGGGATTCCTCGGGCTCGGTCGATGTTGCCGTCTCTTCGACTGCCGGTTTTTTGGATGTTGTGACTCTAAACTCTTTTGTACAGACCTCTGTGTCGATAGTGCTCATCGCATTCCTTTTGTGTCCAGCAATTTTTGTTATAGACATAATTCTTTGGGAGCACAGACCCTGGTGTTGCCTATTGATCTGTTGTGTTGATATAAAGAGAGTTTTGGAAGTCATGCTAGCCTTCAATTTGATAATTTAAAGCATTAACTTCACTTGCACACCCATTTTTGTATTTGCGGTCTTGTAAGATCTCCTGTTGTTGCAACTTGGGGTAGCTCACTTGTTGGAAATACGTTATCAGTATGAGTTTGTGCTATTTCTTCTTGACGAAATTCAGCTGCTTGCTTATGTTGGGTTGGTAGAAGGTAGTAGCAAGTGGTTCCAATGTCTTGTGAATTTGAGTTTCCTTATCTTAGGGAAGGTGGAATATAGGTATTTGTTTTATGTCTGTCGCTTAAGTTCAGTTGTAATCACGAAGAAGGCTGCTGTGTGCTAAAGTAAATTGACTTTGCATTGTCAGATAAAACTTCAAAGTCAACTTTTTCCCATCCGAAGAGAAATTGACGTTGCTTGATAGTTTTTTCTGTCATCAGGCTAGAACTTTCCCTTATTTTTGTTTGAATATGCTAGCAGCTGGTGAGGAGCTAATAGTGAACTGCTTGTTTGTCATGACCAGTTAGGAGAGTTTTACTTGATAAACTGTAACTGAGATGTCTTAGAGAGAGTTCTTCACTCTCTTTCTTCTAGTTATCGTGTGACTTAGATGTAAGATACATGCTAAAGTTTAAGTTTGCGTTGGAGTTTGCAGTTTCCCCATAAAAAGACTGGGCTTGAATATATATCGGCGGCTTTTTGGCAATCTTTGTTGAGTTACTAAGATGTCAACATTTTCTAGAATAATGTGCCACAATAATTGATTGTTAATGACATCCGGTGTTTATTTCCCCATAAATTGATTAGAGGTTGAAAGTCGAGGCAGCACACTCATTAGTTTCTATGAACTGTTTGTTTGGGGAGAATTACTTGTCTTATCGTTGGTGTGGCTTTGTCATAATATCTCAAAACAGCATCTCTTCTGTTGGCAGAAGTAAAAAGGATCTTTTTGTTGGTGTAAGAATATATGCTGGAAATTGACAAGATGAACCAAGCCAGTCAAGGAATCAACTCCGATGCTTCAGCCAGTGCCCCTTTGAAACGCAAACGTGGTCGTCCACGAAAGTATCCCATGCCAGATGAAAGCCCAATCTTTGCAGAGCATGCCCGTGCTCTGAGGGATCAAAACATTAATCGTGGACCAAATATACATGTCCCTCCTGCATATAAATTTGTGAACGGAAATCAACCCCGGCAAGTACATGCAACCAACAGTTCAAACAACATCTCAATAGGACAGTTGGTTTCTGGTGTCATCGAAGCTGCATTTGATGGTGGTTATCTGCTTGCAGTTAGGGTTGGCGACTCTGATACTACTTTAAGGGGTGTTGTGTTCAAGCCGGGGCGATACGTGCCTGTTTCTGCAGAGAACGATGTGGTACCAAACATCCAAATGATAAAAAGAAATGAGATTCCTCTTCAGAGTGAGAGTTATATACAGATGCAGGTCTCTGGCCCTCGTTCGAGAGAGAGGAATGGAACCACTAGTCTAGTGGCATCGCCTCCTGGCTCAGCTGTCTTGAAAGGTAGACAGGTAGCTCCAGGTACAGCTCAGCCCATTCGTCCGGTGACATTGAGAGGCAATGTGGTGCCTGTGGTACTTCATCCCCTTGGTACTTCTGCAAATGGTTTGCCTGTTCCCAACCAAGCTTCTTTGGCTTCAATTCAAGATCATATGTCTTCGATAGGTAAGCACATGGTGCCGGTTTCTGTCCAAACCTTTTCTCCTTTAAATGGATCTTCATCCAACAAAGAAGTACCAGGAAGTGTGGCACATGTACAAAGTGAAACTGGTATCGATACTCAACACCCAGATGAGGCATCGCGTGAGGTAGAAACCAAGTCAACTGGGACTCCTGGTATGCCTTTTGAGAATCTAGTGACAGAGGTCATTAAGAGAATTCATGAACCTTCACAAGTGGAGGCCGATCAAAACGAGAGCAGCAAGTCAGGTGACAAATCTGGCAGTACTCAAGAAGACGAAGATAGTGACGATGATCAGCCTCTTTTCATTGAGCCTTTACAAGCCGTGCAACCCAATATCAACCCTCATTTAAACACCATGCCTCCGCATCTGGATAGCAGCAGAACTGGCAAAATGACCGAGCTGTTGCAGGTAAGATTATTTTCCAAAGAGCAAATAGCAATCTTTTCTTTGACTTAAACTTTCACGGCAGCCCAAATTGAGAAGTTACTATTTTGCAAGGCTTTGCAGGAGAATGCAATGAAGGGCGAGATGCCCGGAGATCGATCTTTCAAGAACAATTGAAATTGAGCCGACAGGAGATGAGGGAGATTTGGTGGTAACCAGTGGTCTTGTTAAAATAACAAGCTTTAGTAATCGTGTACTTCTAACTTTCTTTAGGTCTAGATTTAGGTATTGAAGCTCTTTAGACTTTATTCACTTAATTCTGCAATATATCAAGCGCTGGTCAAAGATGTAGAGAATTCAACCTGGTTAAAATTGGAGACAGCTTCTTCTATCACTTGACTTTCTCGAGCTCGTAAGTCCTAGTTGAAGCTCTGTCCTTTTGCCTGTTGAGTTTCGCAGTTCTTTTTTTGTTGGATGTCCAACTATCTCGAAGCAAATTTTTATGTTCAATAATTGTTCTTCTTTCCTCGAGAGCCGGAACTGTCCTATTAACTTTCCTGCCTTTGCCGATGCGTATAACAATCAGCATGCAGAGTGGTTTAATGGGGTTTGATTATTTAGCTTTCGAAGTGGAATTCAGATTGACTGCCAAGCGGCCAATTTCATATGAATCACTTCTTGCCTTGGTCGCATCCACAGACCAATTGATCATCTTCGCTGTTGCCAAATACGTGGACAACCGCTAAGCAGGTTGAATGTCACCGGTTGAATGTCAAAAGTCGCGTTTCACAGGTAATGCTTTTTCACGGATACCATAGCTTGTCCTCACGTTACCATGGAGAAACCATGGTGCGCCAAAAGACAAGACCAAAAGACATGACCGAGGGCCAGTTTAGATTGAACTTTCAGTTTGAAAAATTTCATTCCTAGGCTACAAGACTTTTGATGAACGATCCATATAGCGATGGATATTAATACCGACAAACCATTGCAAGGGAAATAGGCTGAAATATGTGTCTGGAGGGACAAAGAGAAAGCTAATGTTTGGTATTGTACAGTATAAATATTGGCCGAATTTCTCCATTCAAAAATACCATACACAATAACCAAGTATGGAATCTTCCTGACCAAGTGCATCAGGACTGAGTAACCTCTTCTTAGGACACACATGTTACATCCTGAGATTCAGTATGTATATGGTCAAAACCAACCCTAGAAAAGAAAGAATCGCCATACCACGAATCATATACAAGATAATTTCAGCCACCATGTCGCTGCATGTAACATCTTAGTCTAATTTGTCAAACCCAAAGATGCACTACTTTGCGACCCAAGAAAGAATAAGGGATAATGACACAAACAGTCCCTAAACTTTGACCCAATATACAATTTGGTCCCTAAACTTTTAATTTCTTCAATATAGTCCCTGAACTTTAACCGAATGTTCAATTTGGTCTCTGAACTTTTAATCTGTTCAATATGGTCCCTGGACTTTTGATACATGTTCAATTTAGTCCATGAACTATATGAAATTGTTCAATGTACTAAAGTTCATGGACTACATTGAACAAATTAAAAATTCAGACACCAAATTGCACATTGAGCCAAAATTTAGGGACTGTTTGTGTCATTATCCCAAAGAATAACTACGCTTCCATCACATAAAATATGAAATTGCACAATAATCGGTAAACAATAAACATTACTACCAGGAATATGTCAACAGTAAACTGCCTCATCTTAGCACACTTATCCATAGAAAAAAAGGGTCATGAACTCCGAGATACAAAGCACAAAACAAATGCATAGTAACTTATAGCAGAAAACCATCTCCATAGGTCAACCACCACCATAAATCCATGGCAACCCCAGTCCAAAATGCAGCAGGGTGGTACATCGCCAGCTCATAATTCCATCATGTGAGGAGCATCACTGCACCAATGCAAACACAACATGATGAAAAGGGCGGATGTTATAGAAAATAACTTCTGCACTATTTACTTTCTGAAGGGAAGGTAATTCCTATTACATACAAGAATAATTCCAAAGAACAATAAACTTATTTTGATGATTTTTGTCAACTTGTCAAGTACCCCCATCAGCATAACCTTACCCACGACTTTTATCAAAGAAGCATTAGAGAAAAAGCCACAAAGGTAGTCCATGCAGTTACCTGCTGTGGCTGCTGGTAGGTTACGGGCTGCTGATAATTATACCCAGCATAGCCTCCATAAAACATGTTAGGGTCCTGGGTAGGAGGGGCATATCCATACGCTTCATATCCCTGTGGATATCCATAATATCCACCACCATTCCACTGTGCCTGCTCCGGCTGAGCCTGAATTACAAACCCACTGTCATTTCCATATCCATTATAGCCATCAACCTGCTTCTTCGAAGAAATCAAAAAGCCCAGTTACCTGCTTGTTCGAAGGACTCCGCCCCCATGAGAGTCGAATGCTTTGTCCTCCCAACTGGGTTCCATTCAACATCAACAAGGCTTGCTCAGCACAAGCTCTGAAATGAGTAAGTACACACGTTAATTCACGTGAAACATGCAGACGGCAAAAGAGGGAAAAGAAACCAAGTAATCACCTGCTTGTAAATTGAACAAAACCGCAACGTTTGCCAGGTGGAATTTTCACATGATGCAATTCTCCATATTGACTGAATACTTGCCTCAAAAGGTCATCTGATACACTTGGATCCAGACCCCCAACAAATATCTAAGCTCCAAAAGAACATCAGTCAAGAACAGAAAGCAGCATATAAAAAATCTTACAGTAAAAATAGACTACCCACAGTTGTATTATTTGGATCATTCTCCCCTTGGTTTCCTTGACTGTTCTGGTAAGATGCTGCAACGTACATGTAAATGTGATCATACACACTATAACACATTAAATGCTATCTAGCTAAGCAACACAGAAGTTTCAAAGTCTTGGGGCAATGAAATTATCTTTCAGAAGAGAATAGTCAGAACTCCAGACCTCGGGAAGCAAGCATTCAAAACAGAGAAAGATTAATGCACTCAACTTAAGCCAAATATTGCCATCACAGCAATGATCTTGCAATTCTATGATCAGTACAAACATGTATGGCCAGTTTGCTACTCACAAAGACTCGGATGGATCATGTAAGACTTCAGACAACAGGCAACTCATATATACATGGAAGAACATGCACACACAGGCAAATGTTATAAAGAAGTAATTTGTTAGGGGCTCCCATATATAAAGATCTCATATTTAAGCACATAAAAATCCACAAACTTAAAAAGGGACATAGGGATCATCCCACTTCAAAACAGCAAATTGATGGGAAAATTAGTCCACACCCATAACATCTTCGGCAAGTCCTTTCATGTTACCAATTCGATGTCCTAGTAACAAATGACTCAAAAGAAAAGTACAAACGAGTAACAAAAGACAAACTGGTCCAGAAAATTCCTAGTGACACGAATAGTCAAAGACAACATTATGTTAAAGAAACAAAAGGAGGCTACGGCATTATAGAATACCATAATCTAAAGGGAGTACTCCATTGTATTAACTTCATAAAAGCGGTAAAAATTTAAATTGACCGATAGCCTAGTGAGCAATTGCGTGAAGTAAATCCAACTGTAGCATTGAAAATGCTACTAGGTAATTGATAGAACTCGGGACATAAACAAAATAACTGACCTAAAATGAGGCCACGCATTAAAGTGGAATCATTTCAGCTGAAATCAGTTCCAGGCTCCAAAATGAGAGCCTCTTGGTCTCCTGCTTTAAGAGAACATGAGTTTTATATAAGCTTTTGTATGTTTTCTAGAATTAAATGCGCCCAATTTTAGAAAGGTAAGTACTGGGGAAATTGTAAATTCCTCTCATCTTCAAAGTTGACTATTCCTTTCACACAATTCACCTCTAATAGACGCATCGAGCATATTCAGCTTAGAATTTCAACAAAGTGAAACTCTGACGTAAAATTGCAAATCATCATAAAACATGTCAAACTGCTATCATCATAACCAATAAGCCACAACAGCGCATAAGGTAACTAAAAGCGAGCAACATCAGCAAATATACAGGCCACAATACATACCACTCTGATATTGCTGGGTAGCAACAGGCTTCTTGTTAGCAGCAGGCCCAATCCTCATGGGGCGTGAAGAACAATACATGCCGTTCATTTCAGTCATGGCCCGCGACTGTTCGGTTTCATCACCAAACCTAACAAACCCATAGCCCTTAGAACGGCCAGTTGTCCTGTCGATAACTATTTTGGCACCTTTCACAGATTGGTAGTGAGCTCTAAATGTCTCCTGTAGTGTGTGATCTGTTACATCAGCAGCCAGATCTCCAACAAAAATTGTATAGTCAGGACCTTCATCTTGACGCCTCTCACCAGGACCAAGCGTAGCCCAGTTTAATCGGAAATTCTGGTCAGAGTTTGGCATCAATGTGCCATTGTACGTCTGCAAAATCCTCTCTGCTGCAGCGCGGGTCATAAATTCAATGAAACCGTAACCCTCAGGCAGAGCAGTCTGCTTATTTCTAATCACCTTAGCTGAAAGAACCTGAGAGAGCCAATTAAGTAAACAGCTATCAGATAGCTGTAGTAGCTAGAAGAGAATGGTGGAGACCATAACAAATAATGTCTAGAAATTTAAGCTGCTGAACAAAGGATAGAGAGGTCCAAGATTCATCGGTCACCAAACCATCAGTCTGAAGCAACATTCCCACGTCCACTTAAAAATTGTAAGGAGGGCAGATACGAGTACAGAGTCTACTAATATATGATAATATGCAGAAAATGAGTACCAAAATAAAGGCTAACGGTAAGTTTAGAAAGTGAAAAAAATATATCATCACGAATGAAAACGGGCAGATTTCAATTTGTTTTTAAGTACAGTACATTTGGAAATTTCTGATTAGGTACGGGATTTCACAGATAAAACGATGAAAGTAGACTGAGTTAATCGTGTCAATAGAGAATTAACATCTCTCATACTAGGAAACGTGGCCTAGCTCTCCAAAATCTTAAAATCCAACACATGACCTGCAATTTTTCAGCTCAAGACGTATGGCAATAGTTCGAAGACGACCCTAACGACCAAACAATAAGATAAGCCTCTAGCACAAAAGCACATAAAGGGTAAAAAAGAGGTATTACCTCTCCGGAGTGGGCGAAGCAGTTGAGGAGATAGCCCTCGTCCATGTGCGGCTGCAGGTCGCCGATCCAGAGCGACTTGATCTCGGCGGCGGATCCGCCGGCCAGCGACTGGGCCGGCATGGGCGGCGGGACCGGCTGCGGGGTCCAGCCCACCGGCGGGGGGACCGGCTGGGCGGCCTGCTGCATCATCAACCACTGCTGCTGCTGCTGCTGGTACTGCTGCTGGTCGGGGGCGGCTCCCGGGACCGGCTGCTGCATCATGGCGGCGGAGGGAGGGAGGGAGGGAGGGAGGGGGAGGGGGCGGAGGCGATTGGAGGAGCCGAGGGGGTTCAAAACCCTAGGAGCGCGAGGCTAGGGCTCGGAGGTGGGGGTGGTGGTGGTTGACGAGGGGAGAGGAGAGAAGGGAGGGGATGCGAGAGGAAACCCTAGAAAGGTACGAAGGATTTGAGAGATCCCAATCTCACAGAGAAGGGTCCAGAGAGAGAGATGGAGATGTGGTGGCGAGGGTTTATATAGTTAAGATTTTCTGCGTATATACGAGACCTGCGGGATATTTACGTAAATATGCTTTCCATTAATTGCGATAAAAATTGCGATGGCCATTTAAATATCTGTAAAATGAAAAAAAACTAATTTGGTGAATTCTCTTGTCATATTATTTACCGAATTAGATTCCAACCGGAAATAAATTTTTTGGTGGTTTTTTCTGCTGGATTTTAGCGTTTTCAATTTTTTTTTCTAGTGTTTTTTACTCTTTGCGAGGGAGTTCGAAAGGAACACGAGTTAGGGCGCGTTTGGCAAGTTGCTAAACAGTAACAATTTCTATTTTTTTGTTTTCAGAATAAGTTTTGGAACAGAAATCTGTTTGGTAAATTTTTTGTTCCCGGGCACAAATTTGCCAAAATTTGTTCCCAGAATCAGTTTTGGAGCAGAATCAAGAAGCAAAAAAAAAGTAGGTTATTGTTTCAAGAATCAATTTTGGAACAAAATTAAGAATCAAGAAATTTTTTTTTCCTGGACTGTGGCCGGCGAGGGCGAGGATGACCTTCGCCAACCTCGCCAGATCTAGCGAGGGCGGCCCTCGCCCAGGCGACGAGGGTCCAGCCCTCGCTGGCCCTGGCTTGTGGCCAGTCACCGGCCATGGCCAATGAAGGGAAAGGGGAAAAAAAAGAAAAAAAAAAGAAATATTAAAATATTCAAAAATTATTAAAATATTATTAATAAAAAGAAATTTTTTGCAGTTACCAAATGCATTTTTGTTCTTTTTCTATTTCAAGAATAGAAATTTTGGACAGTTACCAAAACGCCTTCAAATGCTTAGAAATTGTTCCTGGGCACTTAATAAAAAAGAATCATTTTTGAGCAGAATGAGCTTTCAGGAACAGAATGATTGCTAAACACGCCCTTAATTTATTTTTTCTTTTCCAAAAAAAGGAATGTGCACTTCCACGGATTAGATATTCAATTATGACGTCATCTTTGGGCCTTTTTCTTTAGCTCGATATTTCCGTCTCCCGACCAAAATATAAAAAAACAGGGAGCTCAATATTTCCGAGACGAAATATATGCAAGCTCCAGTTCTCCAACCCTTGGAAAAAAAGAAGAAAAAAGAAAGTTCTCCGACCCTTCTCATGCGGAATTTACACATTTGCCCTCCACCTTGTTCCCCCGCCACATTCCTCTTTTTCTCTTCCGCCTCCTGCAGCAGCTATTCTCCTCCTCCTCCTCCTCCTCCGTCCCCGCTCCGCTGCGCCACCCCCCGCTCTCTCTCTCTCTCTATCTCTACAGCCCGAAACCCAGCAGCACTTGAAGCTCAGAGAGTTGATCAGAGTAGCGAAGCCGAGCCTCCTCCCTTCGTTTAGCCACTCCAATGGCATGCTCCACGCGCTTCAGCTGAAACGTGGCCGCCGAGCTTTTCTCAGGTTAAACTTCCGGTCTCTGCCCGTGCTCTTCTTGGGTTTTCTTTGGGACGCCTCGGGTGTCACGCGCATACCCATTCTACAAGCATCCTGTGTTTCTTCTGGTTTTTTTTGTTCCTTCTCCTTTTTGATTTGGTTTTGTTGTGCAATACGTTTTCATCACTCAGACATTGGCGTGAAGGAAAACGGGTTGTTTTGACTGATTTGTTTTGTGGGGTGCCTTTTGCTGATTGCAGTTATGATGGATGAAGACCAATTTGAAGGTAGTGGAGAAAAGATTGCTGAAGATGTTCCGAAGGCATCTTATGATGCAAAACTACAGGAACTTCTTCATTATGTTACCTCGATGGAAATCAAGTTGTGTGCCGATGCCACGAAAGAATTCATCAAGTTGCTTAAGAGTGGTCATGGAGGTCATTTGCTTCATAAGTATGTGCAGACTTCTCCCAAGTTTACGGAACTTCTGGAAGCTTGGAAGCTTCGTCGAGGGAAACCGGGAATTTCCTACATATTTAAGTTGATTTCTGCTCTTCTGAGTCATCCCGATGGAAAGTATCGACAGTTTGATGCCAGTAGTACCGTTGTTCATAGGGCTCTTGACAAGTTTTCGAGGTTGGTTGTTGATGAAAAGTTGGACGATATTTATAAGGAACTGGACAGCAAAGAAGCTAAGCGCCAAAATGCTGCACTTCAGCTTATGGCTTCAATCGTACGGCGGGGTTCCGACTTAGCCTCTGAGGTTGCGAAGAAGTTTGATTTTAAAAGCCAGGGCTTTCACAAGCTTTGCGTGTATAAGAAGAAGCAGATTGATGTCAAAAGGAAGTATTCCACCAGAAATTCACTTGTTGGGTTTGCAATGTCGTTTTTGGAGGTAGGGAAACCCGGATTGTTGAGGTGGATCCTGCAACAGAAGGACATGTACTCCAGTGTCCTTCGTGGTCTTGGCAATGATGATGATGAGATTGTAGTTCATATTCTATCCACGTTGCGCGATAGGATTCTCACTAAAGAATCCTTAGTTCCCCCTGGCCTGCGTAGTGTTCTTTTTGGAAGTGTTACCTTGGAGAAGCTCATCAGCATTTCTGGAAGGGAGAATGGAGGGCTAGCTGCAGAGTTGGCTCATGGGATCCTACTTATAGTTTGTACGGATCCATCCAGTGGCTTGATGCCTGATATAAAGAGAGGCACAAACACGTTGAAAGGTAATGCCGCGCGACTGGTGGGCCTCATCAAGAAACTTAGAGCAGCAGAACTCAAGAATCACAGAGACCTTCTTTTGGCTATTGTTCATGGAAGACCATTGTTTGGGTCTGCATACATGGAAGAGTTCCCTTACAATGTGGAAGATCATGCATCACCACTATGGTAGGTCCCTGTGGAGCAGTGTATTTGCTAAATTTTGCTTTTCCACTTCCTTTTTTCCTCTTTCATTCGTTACTGAACAATGGACCAATTCCATATTTTAAATGGCATCTGTTGCAGGTTTTCTGTTGCTTCTTTGGCAGCTGATGTGGTTTCTTCGGTGGGTTCTGGCTCTCCTTTTGGTTTCCTTGATTCTGCATCTCGTGATTCACCTTCTTTGAATAGTGTGGACGTGCAGAATGTCATGAGATCTGTATGTCCTCATTCATACTGTCGATCAGGTATGAACAAGGGCTTGCTTCACTCCGATTTTCTTGTCAAGAATGGCACTTTGAGGCTTCTTCTGGAGGCACTTAAGCTCTTAGATTCCTTTGTCGGTGCTTTGAGCCATTGTTCTTGTGCTAGTGATAGGGACATGCAAACTTGGGAAACTCTCAAGCAAGAAATACGGAATGAAATCCGAACCTTGCTCCCTGATCCCCAAGTCTTGGTGACTCTACTTTCTACTCTGAACAGTAACTCTGGAAAAAGTGGCCAGAATAAGAGAACGCCAGATTCGGAATTACATGGCAGCAACAGCGTAAAAAAATTGAAAACGGACAATGTTCATGATGATGGAGATATCATTGTGAGCGGGATTTCACTTAGTCCAAAAGCTGGTTTGTCTGGAAAAAGTGAAAAAAATGTGGGAACAGGAGACGAGTCAGGTGACGAAAATAGTTTTGCAAATATTTTTGCTGAAATATGGGGGCTTGACCAGTCCCATGTGCCTGTTTCTACCATGCAGGAAGCAGAGATATATTTCTACTCCAGGCTTGTTGATGCTCTCCAGATATATCTAGTAAGTTGATACACATTTTTTCTTTGGAAGCGTAGATCTACTTTGGAAGATTTGTAGATAGTCTAAGAGCACAAGACTTAATTGATCACCATAATAAAAAGGAAAACAGGTGGGGCCTACTGCTAATGAATGAATGTCACATATTTTCTGCACAATAATGCTTAGTACCATCTCAGTGATAGAAGAAGTAATCTCATGGCCTTCCATGCATTTTCATATAGTGGAATTATTGGGTTTTTCAGTTTATCATCAGTGAAATAGACATCATCACTTTAATGTGTGGATGAGATGGAGGTATATGACAAATGTCCGTCATGAAAGGCTGCAATGCACCAATTTCTTGCTGGTGGTTTTTACATTTGTTCGTTTTTTGGATATTTTTCCTATGACCCCACATGGCTAACGTCACTTGATATCTCCCAATTGATGATCACATGATGCATTTTAGAAAAGTCATTGATGGACTAGGGTTGACAGCTTGCACAGGAGACTGTATGATTTTAATTTACTGCTTCTAATCGACCGTGACCATTTAGGCTCCGCCTAATTTTCTTAGGCAGTACACCATGTATAGCAGTTTAGCTTTTGTTCTATAGAGTATAGCACCTTAGAAGTATTGACTAGTATCAATTTCAAGTAGTTTTCTGTCGTTTTGCGCTTTGCTCTTTACCCTTGATTCATAATGGTACTGCTTTGTCTTACTTTTTCTTGTATGTGTCTGACATATTGCTTGTTGCCTCCTATATAAGTCTTCCTCCTTAGTTATGCTGCGACAACTAGATTTTTTCCTGATTAATTCTCATAGTCAGTTCTTTGATTGCACGCCATCATCATGGTTAAGGGGTGTATTGCTTGGGACATGTCTGCTATCTCAGCTTCAGATAAACCTTCAGTTTGGTATCATCATTTATACCGGCATCATACCTGTAACTGCTTATGCAACTGATGCAATTTCTTTCTTGCAGCATATGATGCCTACGGTGTTGGACGGGTCCTTTGAGTTCTTTGTCAGTCTTCTTCGCGATGCTTTGGAACTGCCAACTAACTTGCTGAACTCGTTTCTGACTCTGCTGAAGGAGTATATCAGATTGGCCCCTGCAAGTGGATTGCCGCGGAAAATTCCAGTTCTGATGTACAAGCATCTACAGACCTTTATGTACTTAGTACTCTTTTCACCAATTCGCAGCATCAGGGATCAATCATATGATCTGTCAGTGGCAGCTATGTTGAGCACTGGTGCATTTGATAGGAATCCGCGTGAGGTTAATGCATGGTTCTTGTTTCTACCTGGTTTTAATGACAATAATTGTTCACTTGTCCTCCAACAAACTAAAGTTCTACCAACTTTATCTCAAGCTGTCATTTCTTTCCTTGCTGATGCTATTTCCACTGTTGGAAATAATTTATTCAAGTATTGGGATAGCGTCCGGAATCTTGTCAACAATTCAAATGACCTCAAAGATTATTCAGGTAATTCTTTTTCACATGCATGTCCCCTTTTTGCTGTCATGGGTTGCTAATTACGCTATGTTTGAAAGTCTTGTGTTTGCATAAGTAGTGTCTCACTGGAATGTGTTGATGAAGGTTGTTGAACATATGCTTTCTTCACTTTGATCATATACCATTTGCCCATGCTGACTGTATCAGTATTGTGCTTTCCCCAAGTATGGTTAGTGCTTAATGGCTTAGCTATCTTGTTGAACCACCATGAAGGAGTCATGAGGTTTAATTTACAATATAAATTGGAAAGTCGGATTATATTTATACACGATAAGGAAAATGTTTTTGGACATCACATTGATCCTCATCATTTTGAGGATGTGAAGTTGTTCATTCAAAAGCAGGTGCGCTTCTACTTTTACTTTCTATGTGAATTGGGTTTACTTGAAGCTGGTTGGCCTATTCGATATACTTAATTCAACTATATGAATCAAGCCACTATTTCTTAATGCTTATCCTATTTTCTAGCAGATGTTTCGCCATCTTTCAGCCCTCTTGCTGTATGTATCCTTCAAAAGTGTTTGAGGGTGCTCAAGTCTGAGTCAGGTTCTTTTTCATCATGTGAGAAGACAATGCTTTCATTGTACGTTTGTAGTACATTGAAGTATGTATTGCAAACACAGGTACTCATTTGTGTTTTGCTCTGATGTTGTGAAACCTCTTGTTCTAGTCTGCTTAGAGCTCTGAATTTGAACAGGTAGATGCAGGATGCCTGTCTGCTGCACTTGTGTCACTGTTGTCTGGGAGCATTGACAATTGCTCAAACATGGTAGATGGTTCTGGTGATATTCCAGCCGAATGGGGACCACCCAGGAGTTTGCTGCTCTTTGCAGAGAGCATACTGCAGGGTCAAACGTGTTGTTCTTTTGCGAGTTATGAGAAGGCCACACCTGCTGATAGTTCCTTTTTAGGTACACTTGATAAAATGAAGATATCTATGAGGAGATGCCAGACCATTGAAAGAGTTGGAATTACTGAAAGGTTTTCTTCCTCAATTATGTGCGCTTCACCGAAGCTGATTGTAGAACATTTTCCGGCTGTTGTAACCATTGCACAGGATATAAGTGGAGTTTCTTGGTCATTTTTGACATCCTTATTCTTTCTTGAACACAATCTGCTCGCAGATGTTTTTAGATTATGGCCTGAAATGGTTATTAGAGCTGTGAAAATGGTTCTAGTCAATGTTGGTTCTGAAGGCAGAAAAGATGATGCTGGTGGGGTTTGCAGTCAATCTTTTCATTCTGAAGAACCGAATTCTGGTGGTGGCACTGGTGCAAGTGAATCTTCTTCTGTTGCTTTGAGTTTCTTGTTGGGGCAGATACCTTTCCATGTGCTGTTTCCTGCAATTTTGTGCTTTGATAACCCTTCTTTAGCAGATTCTTTGGAAATGAAAAAGTTGCTCCTGCAAAAAGCCTCTCAAGTGAACCTTGAGTGCCTCCTTTCGTATATGCACTATGTGCTATTCTGGATACATCAGCTACAACTGTCTACAGGAAGTATGCCACCAGTTCAACTCAGAAAATCTTTTGAACTCTGCATTAGTCTACTATATCACATTTTGTCTCAACTATTGAATTCGAAACTTAATAGTGGTTTTCCCGAGAAGGATGAACTTATCCCGTTACCAGACTATGTCCAAGAAGCAGTTGGATGCATCTTCTCTCATCCTGCATTGACGGTATCCTTGACCTGTCCGTTGGGCTGCAATGAGATGTTAGCCAGGGAAGATGTTCTGGAAAATTTCATCGAAACCTTTGATTTATCCAGCAAAAGATCTCTTGAGATAGACTTCTGTGGCTTTGGTTTACCGGGAGCAGTTTCTGCTTTTTTCTTGTCTTTAGTTGAGAATCACTCCTCCTTTATCAATGTGGAAACAGGTGCGACTAGACAACTTGTGAAGGGTTTTGAATCTCTGGTACATAGGCTTCTAATTGGGTTCAAGAATGTGCTTAATCTGTGCATTCAGACACTAAACTTCAGACCCCTTCTGCCAACATATCGTGCTCTGAATACTTTGAATCGTCTTATATCCCCATTTGAGGCGTTCAAGTTGGTCTGGTCTGTGTTCAATATAATTGACTTGAAAGACACAACAATCTCTGAATCCTGCCGGAAATCTATTGTTTATATTGGATGTCATTTTGCTGCCAATGCTTTTGAATCTCTCGGTATATATTTGCAGCAGCAAACCAATAAAAGATCACAATACGATTCGTTATGGAGGACTAGAGATCAACATTTTAATGCTGATATTATTGAAGATATTTATTTGAAAGTATTTGAACTTTCCAGTCTTTATGAAACAGATATTACTGATATTTGTTTGCTGAAAGCTATTACTGCCGCCTGCCGACTGAAATCTGTGCAGCATCTTAATGTACATCCGCTGAGTTCTGTACTTTTGAGGGTCATAGTGAGCACTCCAGCACAGATGGTTTCTTATTGCATTAGTGGGATGAGTATGATGAGAGCTAAAGCTTTGTTTCTGCTTACTCAGTTGAGTCCTCTGCATCTGTCAATCTTTGGGTGCGTGCTTTCAGGTATTCTGACTCCTGAGGGCAATCTGAAGTCTACAAACAATTGCAGAGGTCTTTCAAATGAGGACTTTTTGATGCTCCTGCCAACTACTTTGTCATTCATGGATTCGATTTTTTTGAGATATGGGAAGCAGTGCTACTGGAATTTCAGATATATACCTCTATTTTACTCCAGTATTCTCTTAAATGGTTTCTGTGAATGGAAAAGTTTTGTGTCCAAGTTTGTATTTCAGGAAGGATATGGTGAGTTCACAGTAACTTCTGCAGACGAACTCCTCAATTTTGTGAAAAACAGTTCTCTTGGGAAAGCAGTTCATATGTTACATTATCACTTTGTCTTGGACGCCGATTCCCTGAATATTAAGAAGCAAATGGAGTTATTTGATTCAGTTTTACCCGATGGTGAGAGTCATAATGACTTGCTAGATTGTGATTGGAGGGATTTAAATTCTCATTCAGTTAAAGAGATTTTGAATCTTACAAATGGAGTTTTGGCAAAGATACTGTTATGTAGGATGTTGTTATTTCCCAGCGACAATCGTACAGAGCCTTTGACAAATAAAGCACCAGAATACTCAAACGAGAACTCTCAGGTGATAAAAGCAGGTTTGGAGTCATCAAGGATTCGATTTTTGTGCATTTTGGTGAGTTCTTGGGAACAGATTGTTAAAAGATCCCGTTTAGATTCTACTTCTGAAAAGGAGAAAAACAGAGAATGTGAATCTTTGTACAAATATTTGGAAGAGTTGATGTTGAGAAGCATTTTCGAGCTGATAAAGGAGATGCACGATTATCTTGTTCAGTTGAAGTTCATTCCCTTCATGAGACAGCTGATAAGAACCTGTCTTCTCTATAGGTTTGAGGATCCCATAACTTTGAACTTACTGAGGAATATTTTAACTCCACTGTGCAAGGGACAATTTTCATGTGCGCCATATCTGCAGCTGCTACTTGCGCACTCTCAGTTTCCCTCTATATTGCACTCTATCCCTGAGTTATCACATTCTTTACAGCTTGGAGCATTTTTGAGACCCATGTCCAGCATTCTTAGGTCAGTTGCTGTTCCTCGCATCAGCAAAAAAGATCAAGAATCAAACAAGCATAGTGTAAAGAGGCTGGAAGTTCTCCAGTTGCTCAGAACTCTGATTCATTTCAGTTTCAATGGCTGTGGCAGCGAAATTGATTCGGGAAATGAGGATGGCATAAATTTTCAACGGCTGCATTCATTTATTCTGTATTCTTATGGCGGGACCCTTGGTGAAAGTGATCTTGAGTTATTCAACTTGTTACAAGAGATAGACTGTAGTGGTGGATCAGAGTTGGTAAAGCTCACTGATACAAATTACCTGTGGGGAAGTGCTGCCTTGAAAGTGATGAAAGTATGGGATTTGGAGCAGAACTTGTCATCTGATGTCATGACCGATACTGAAACAGATGAATACCGGAGACTGCAATTTAGGGAAAATCTTCCTATTGATCCCAAGTTATGTGCATTGACTGTATTAGATTTTCCATATAATAGAGCTACACATGAAGAGCCTTCTTTCTTGAACAAGGTCCAGATTAATAACTCTAAAGATGTGGTATGTCTGCAATTACATTTTTCATCTGATCCTTTTCCTTTCCATGACATGGTTCCTCCTTTTGCAAACTATTTGACCGGTAGTTATGAACCTATCTTTGTCCTAACTTTCTTTGGTTAACTCGCATGCAGATCCACATACCTGCTATTGAGAGGAAGCAAAGATATGATCCTGTTTTCATTCTGCAATTTTCGCTTCATATTCTACCAATTGGCTTCATTGATCCTGTGGAATTTGCTGGTCTAGGGTTGCTAGCTGTTGCTTTTTCCTGCTTATCTTCACTTGATGATGGGATAAGGAGATTAGCTTATCAAACTCTCGCCAGTTTTAAGATTGCTTTAGAGGTAACACTATCTCATCTGCAGCTGCGATCTCTGAATTTGTACTATTAATTTCCACTTGTATGAGTTATGTCTTTCATTATGGTCATTATCCTTAAAATTCAACTTGCTATTGTGATAGTATGACAGTGAAGTAGATATATTCTGTTTTGTTACAAAAATATTAAATGTTGCTATGCAAAAACTTAAGTGGTGACTTTGTTCGATCTGAAAATCTAGCTGAATTGGGCAGTTACCAAACTGAAATAAGTTAATTACCTTACCCTGCTTAAACCATTAAGGAAATGCTGAGATATTAATTACAATATATAGATTGGATCTTCTGTCATGTCACTATTGTATTAATATGATATTATGTTTTTTTGGTGATATATACATTGAAGGATTTTCTGAACAATTGCTCATATAATCTTTCAGAAGTGTCAAAAGAAGAAGGACATTGTTCACCTTCGTCTCTTGTTGAACTATGTGCAAAATGGGATTGAAGAACCCTGGCAAAGAATTCCTTCTGTTATTGCCGTCTTTGCAGCAGAGGCATCTTTAATATTATTGGATCCATCAAATGATCATTATCCTACACTCAGTAAGCTCTTGATGCACTCTTCCAGGGTAAATATGAAGGTAAATGATGAATTTCTTGCTCTTTCCTTATTAGTCTTCAAAGGCAGGTTGTTTTTCTTTGTGTGTGTTGCCTTTATGTTATAATAAAGCGTTGTAACCATATGCTTCATTTAATTGTCTATAGTCTGTACCAATGTTCCATGAGTTTTTGTGGAGTAGCTCTGTCAATTTCCGGGCCGAAAGAATTTGGATATTGCGACTTGTATATGTGGGTCTTGGCAATGATGATGATGCCCTGGTTTTCATGAGGAACTCCGTTTTCGAGAATCTGCTGAGCCTTTATGCTTCTCCATTTTCAGATAATGAGTCCAAAGAACTCATTCTTCAGGTAGCGTGAACGAGTCATCCGTTATTGGATATGTCTATTTTCTCTTGGTGATTGAAAATTCATATTGGGTTATCGATATGGCAGTAACAAAATCTTCATCTCATGCAGATAGTTAGGAAGTCAGTTAGATTGCGAAAGATGGCTTGTCATCTGGTGGAGCACTGCGGTTTGTTTTCATGGTTATCATCTGCCCTTTCTCATATCAATGAGATGCTGTCTGGAGATGAAAAGGGTTTCTACTTTGATCAATTGGTGGTGATATTAGAGGTAGTCACTCTTCCTAACGTCTATTTCCTTCAGATAGTAATTTTCATGGTTCCCTTTACAGTCTATAGGAAATACAAAACTGTTTCATTCAGGGCATGAAATTTCTTCTCTGCCTATCCGTGCATCATGTGAGAGACAAAATCTTACCCATTAGATCCTCTCTCCTTCTCTTGTCAACCTCCCCCACCGCCTCTCTCCATTCTCAATTCTTGTTGTCTTTTTTTTCTTTTTAAGCTGGGTATTGCCTGGAATTATCTATGAAAATATAAAACTAAAGCAACCTCAAATGGTTATTGGATTCCCCCCCTCTCTCATGGTCTTCCATTTATTTTTAAGCTGTGTATGGCTGGAATTATCTATGAAATAAAATTGATTCAACCTAAAATGGTTACGGAATTCCCTTCTCTCTCTCTCTCTCTCTCTCTCTCTCTCTCTCTCTTTTCTTTTATTATCTTTTTTTTTTTTTTGAGATTTTGGGCACATAAACTTTTCTTAAATGCATGTCACTTGCGAGGACATTTGGAAAGAATATATACCTGGAGGACTAGAAAGTTATCTAGGGGAATGCTTCTACATTGTCTTATACAATTGGGATCTTTATTGTGATGCTGACTTAAGTAAAGTTAAGCGCGTGATAAGGACTTGCTTCTCTGACTTTTAACTTTTTTGGCTACAGGTCATCAGTAATATTATCTCGTCCAGAAATATTACAGAGTGGTTGCAGAAACATGCTCTCGAGCAGCTCTCAGAAGTTTCTTCTCATCTGTTCAAGTTTCTGTCACACAAAGCAAAATTGTTAAGAGAGAATACTTTGGTTATTCATTTGATCCTCCAGATATTGGTGACGACCCTGAAGATATCTCAGAAAAGGAAGATATTCCAGCCACATTTTACCCTTGCCATCGAGGGTCTGTTTCACATATATGATGCCATTAAGTTGTGTGATGGCACCCAAGCATTCCCAAGTTCTGAATTTGGCCTCAGGTCTATTCTAATGAATGCACCTCCTCCATCAATTATTGACGTGGTCTGTCTGTCTCTCTCTCTCTCTCTCTATGCAGTCAATTGTCATAGGACAGTTATGAATATTTTCATTACTCTTTGAATTTCTTGGATAAAGATATTTGAGGTGCGACCGAAAGGATGCACAAGCATCTCAAGTATGCAGTTACAAATTTCTTGGGTGTTTTTCCACATCCTGTAGCTTACTGATGTCTTTTATATCTAGTTAGCTCGACTTAATGTGGGTTTGTCATTGATAGTCTGTGCGATGACATCTCATTTTGATTTGATTTACAGGATGAAGAAAAGCTTTTGAATTTTGTCCTTTGGGCAATCTCTGTTGCCTTGAAAGCAGACTCCACAGAAATTCCTCATCCTGGAGGATCTCATATCAGTTTAACAATCTCCTCAGAGGAAGAAATATGTGAAGATTCTTTGGCATCAAAGCTTCTTCGTTGGTTGGTGGCATCTGTAATTCATGGGGAACTCTCTGATAGATCCACATATACGGATGCAAAATATTCAGAAAGATCTGACCTGAAAATGCTGAATTCGTTGTTACAATTTGTCAAAGAAACAAGTAGAGGAAGAAGCCGAAAAACATCTGGAACTGGAAAGGTGTTAGCTGCTGCGATTTTGTACCTTCAACAGCTTCTTGGCACGGATTGCAGAGTGCTTCCATCTGTTGTGTCTGCACTCTGCCTTCTACTATATGATTTTTGCGACATTGCAGGTAGGTTAACCTACTATGTTTAACTGTGCGGGAAATACTGTTTATCAAAATGAATTCCTTATTCTTAGACCGAGCAAGTCTAGCTAAAACACTTGAATGCAATTTATGCAGTTACTGAATCAGATCTCTTGCTCGATGGTACTCCTGTGGCCTCACAACTGTCGAAGATAAGCTGCCCTCTTGAAGCTAATCCTGCTTGGAGATGGTAATTCTTATTTTACCTGACGTCTTGTGGTTTCTGTTCCTCCTAATACATGTCAATCCGGATGGTGATCATACAATCAATATTCCACGTTTTTGAACGAATAGATGTAAAACTGACTGGCGATTAATTCAAGAGTCACGATTACTCAGCAACTTCGGTTTCACCTAAATAGATGTCACTTATTCTTCCATGTCATGATCGGTCCTATTTTGTGTACAGGTCGTTTTATCAGCCATGGAAGGACTTGTCGTCGGAGGGGACAGATTCGGAGAGACTGGATGAATATCAAGCATGTCAGACCCTGCTGCTCGTCATCTCAAATACGCTCCGGACGGGCCCTTCGAATTCACTCGCTCTGTCACCTCGGGATGTTGAGAGATGCGGTGTATATGAATGGGAAAGGAGTATCATCGAGAGTAGCTTGTGTACAGATTGAATAGCATGTAAACCCCATAGGCCAATTTTGTCAAATCTTGATTCAGTGTCAGCACATCATCCTCATGAAATCCACAAAGCGAGTCCCTAGAGATGCCTTGATAAGCTTAGTTTAATGTTCTCGACGCCATGCAATTTGCATAACAACCCCCTATGCTTTGACTTTTTGCAACCAAATCACTGGCCTATAGGTTTGAATTTCGGGTTCCGATGATTAAGGCTTTGTTTATTTCGCGAATAATAAACGATTCGAAAATATTTTCTTAAAAAATGATTGCTTGTATTGCTCGAAATAATTAGTCAATGAAAAATGTTTTCATTATCGATGATGATTTATGTCTAAAACATCTTCGTACACAATGAAAATTCTTTTCATTCGATCATTTTCACAAACAATACAAGTAATCCATTTTTAAAAAATATTTTTCAAATTATTTATTTTTTGGCAAAATAAACGGAGCTTTAATGTCATATATTTTTAAATATAGAAAAAATTTGCAACTCTAAAGCGAAATTCAAATGTCCAATGTTGAATATAAGAAAAAATAAATTTAGGGATATTAATAATTAATTAGGAATTAGTTTAATAAGTTAGGGAAAATGACACAAATGATCCTTGAATTTTTGGCAAACTGTGTAACGTGGTCCCTGAATTTTACCTCAATGTGTGATATAGTTTCCGAATTTTTAATTTGTTCATTATGTTTCCTGGACTTTTAGTACAATTTCAATTTAATCTAGGGAAAATCCCAATTAAGGATCTCAAGTGGAGCCTTTTTCTCAAAAGAGGACCCCAAGTGGACTTAGTGTCAAATAAGGGTTTGAAGTGCCCAATCAGTCTCAAATAAGGACTCGAAGTGCCCAAAAAGTCTCAAATAAGGGCCTGGGTCGCCGGCCGGCCAAAATGTCTGCCGTCCGGCGAGAATGTTACTATTCCGGCACCGGAACAGTAAATTTTTAATTTTTTTCCTTTATGTTTTTCCTTTTCTGTTTTTTTTTTCTTCTCTTCCTCCGCCGGCCATAGCCGGGGCCAGCGGAGGTCGCCGGCCTCAGGCGAGGCCGCCCCTTGCCCTGGGCCGGGCGAGGCCCGGCCTCGCCGCTGCCGCCATGAGGCTTCGCCGCTCGGCGAGGCTCGACCTCGCCCAAGAACTGGCGAGGTCGAGCCCGGCCCGGTTCGGCGAGGGCCTCGACCTCGCCGCCGGGCGAGGTCGAGCCCTCGCCAACGGGCCGGGCTCGACCTCGCCGTTGTTGGGCGAGGTCGAGCCTCGCCAGCCGGCGAGGTCGAGCCTCGCCGGATCCGGCGAGGGCTCGCCCTGTCGGCCGGGCGAGGCTCGACCTCGCCGGCTGCCGCGAGGCCGGCGGGCCGAGCCCTTGCTCGCAACCTGGCGAGCCGGGCCTCGCCCACGCCGGCCGGGCGAGGCTCGACCTCGGCTGCCGGCGAGGCCTGCCTCGCCCGCAACCAAGCAAGGCCGGGCTCGCCCGACACCGGCGAGGTCGAGCCTCGCCAGGTGGCGGCGAGGTCGAGCCCTCGCCGGGAATCCGCCAGCTCGACCTCGCCGCTGCCGGGCGAGGGCGAGCCTCGCCAACCGGGCGAGGGCTCGCCCCGCCGCCGTTGGGCGAGGGCTCGACCTCGCCTATACCGGGCGAGGCTCGACCTCGCCGGCTGCTGGTAGGCGAGGCAGCGAGGTCGAGCCTCGCCACGCGGCCGCCGGCTGGTGAGCCCTCGCCCGATCCGGCGAGGCTCGACCTCGCCGGCAACTGGCGAGGGCGGTCATCGCTCGACGCCGGCGAGGGCGGCCTTGCCCGAGGCCGATGACTCACTGGCGGCCTATGGCCTATGAGGAGAAGAGAAGAAAAAAAAGGAAAAGAAAAAAAAACAAAGGAAAAAAAACATTCTTGCCTACGGCAGTATTTTGGCCGTGACCTGCGTCCTTATTTGAGACTTTTTGGGCACTTCGGATCCTTATTTGACACTAAGTCCACTTGGGGTCCTCTTTTGAAAAAAAAGGCCCCACTGTGGGTCCTTAATTGGAATTTTCCCTTTAATCCATGAACTACATGAAAATGTTCGATGTTGTCTCTAGATCACATTGAATAAATAAGTTCATGGACGACATTGCACATTGAAGTAAAATTCGGGAATCACATTACACGTTAGATTAAAGTCAATGGATCATTTATGTCATTATCCCGTTAAGTCAATGCGAAGAAATTGCGAAATATTCAAAACCCGGACAGAAAAAGGAAAAAAGAAAATCAGGAGCGGGCGTTGACCACGCGACATCGCACGTCGGCACACGCCTGCTCCCCTTTCAACTGCTCAAAACAACCCAAAAAAAATTATTAAAACGAAAATTAAAAAAAAAAGAAAAGAAAATAAATTATATAACTATATTAACACTCACTTCAAGGATCTGTTCGTGTTCGTGAATCTGCTGTTCGCTCTCTCTCTTCTTGATCTGTTGAAAAGATCACCGGCGAGGAAGGAAAGAGATAAAGAGGGGGGAAGAAGATGCACGATTTCTGCTTCACGTTCCCGTATGGCCTCCTCGTGGTGATCGGAGGGCTCATCGGCTTCCTGAGGAAGAAGAGCGTCGCCTCCCTCGCCGGCGGCGCCGGCACCGGCCTCCTCCTCGTCCTCGCCGGCTACTTGAGCCTCAAGGCCTTCGAGAAGAGGAAGAACTCCTACGCCGCGCTCGTTCTCGAGACCGGTGAGCTCTCGTCCTCCTCGGCGCGTCTGCGGCGGTTTTGTTGATGTGTGGAATTCGGATCGTTTTGGAAGCCGTAACCACGTGAAATCTTTTGCTTCCCATTCGGTTTTGGCGGTTGACAAGTAGGTTGACATGTTCGCTTTCGTACGCTTTTGATTTGATCTGTCTGTTTTGGCTTCTGTGATGTGATGCCGCGTTTCGTCGGCGTGTTGTTGGAAGGCCGGTCGAGATCGTCGCGTGAAGGTTGAGTCGTAGGAGCTGAATTGATGAAATGAAGCTACTGAAGTTTTCGATCGATTGGTTTTTAGGTGGTTAAGAACTCGATAGTGAGATTTGCAAGGTGGAGAAGCTGATATCCAATCTAACTGCCGTGCCGTATCTGTTTGTTGTATCGGCGGTTTAGCTGTTGCACTAGTCACTGCTGTTATTAAATTATCTGCATCCATCATTTGATGCCGCCTCGAGTCCGTAAGGATGATCCGTGTATTTTTTGTTTTCTAGGGTTTGCCATTTCTATTTCTCATTCTCTATTTTGTTGCTTATCGACAACAGCAATCTTACTTTTAAGTGGAACACGCTGCATTCTCTAAGTGTTCCTTTTTCTGTGAAATTGGTGATTTCTGGTTTTCTGCAAGCAGTCTCATGTGATGGGGGTAAGAAAAGGATGCCTGATGTGTCCTGATCAGGAATGTTCCCGATGAAGCCGCATTTACTATATCACCAGAGTCGGTTATCCAAAGGGACAAGTAGTTTTCAGGAACTCTGGAAATTTTGTCTGTGAATAGCTTGATGTTGGTGTCAAATGCTTGCATGTTAAGCTGGCAGTATCCAAGGATAGCATTTAGCAAATGGCAAATGTTATTGTAACAACTAGCTAGCTTTCCAGGGATCCTGCTGAAGAAGAGATCATAGCTAGTTCTGAATAACGAACTTTTAGTATGTTTAACAAGATAAAGCTAGTCAATTATGTGTTTCGAATATCTCTGAACTTCTTACTATACATGCATGTAGAAGGGTATAGTCTGAGAGGATGTGTTGAGAATGTCTACAATATGATTGTCATCTCTCTCTTTTTTTGTTTGTGTATAAGTTTTTCATCTGAATAAAGTCATTTAAAATCACACACTCGTGCACATGCACGTGCATGAAAGCAGCGTGTGGATTAAGCTTTTTGTATAGATGTTATAGCTGACTTACTATTGTGTCTTTGACAGTTTGTGCTGCCATGCTTACCTTCGTCATGGGACAGCGCTACCTCCAGACATCTAAGATCATGCCAGCGGGTATTCTTGCTGGGATAAGGTAGCTAGAATTATTTCCTCCGTTGCTAACCATACATGGTTTTACAGAACTCGTGTATCATCTGAATAAGCATGTTGTGTTTTCTCTCTCACACCATGTAGTTGCAACACCAGTTGCTCACAAATTTTCTGATCTAATGTCGGTAAAAGGGTTGTTAGGACATAAGAGTGACTTTCATCTAAATATGAGGCTAATTGCTAGTGCTAGTTTACAACTAATGACTATTCTTAAAGGAGGGTTTTTTTATTGAAAAGATGAATTGTGGAGATCTGCTCTGCCTATAATATAACTTAATATGGATAATTACTGATCTTCAGATGCATAGGACCAAGAATATCCATTCTGCTGATCATTTTAAACAAGAAGAAGAATTCTCCTCTATTTTTTTCTTCATTTGTATGGTTCTCCTTAGAGAAAATGAAATACTCGGATTAATCTGTTCTGATTCACATGGTCTTGACCTTCAGAGAACATCCTTTGCTTCTCCTATTAAATCTTGATTCATAGTCGTAGTTGTCTGCCTTATCGAGGAAGTTCATACATTCGGTTGGTATTCTCATCATCAGACTAATGGGTGGACAGTTATTGCGGCAGTCAGTAATTTTTAAACATCAAAACTATAGTCTTTAAGAAGTGAAAACAGAAAAACAAATTATGATGAAAGATACGTCTAGTATCTATCTC
This sequence comes from Syzygium oleosum, assembly GCF_021117445.2. Classification (NCBI taxonomy): domain Eukaryota; kingdom Viridiplantae; phylum Streptophyta; class Magnoliopsida; order Myrtales; family Myrtaceae; genus Syzygium; species Syzygium oleosum. The sequence continues at coordinate 15,590,484 of NW_026607489.1, read as the reverse complement.
TGGTTGTGTGTATGTGCGTGCCCTAATGAACCATGCATCCATCCTACCAATTTAAGCTTGTAGATAGGTTGATAGAAGTTGAAAATAACTACCCTGAAGGAATTGGTAATTCATTTGAAGTTTGAAAGTCGTATCTTATTTTGAACATTGCTTATGAGGAGTGGGCCAAAATAGATAAGATATTACGTTTTTGTTTAACCAAAAGAACAATAGTTACTTTGTAACTTGTTTAAAGCTTAATCCTCTTACGGTTTTGTACTTCTATACAGAGATGCAAGTGTTTCTTAATGTCGAGGATACAATTAGGAAGGCTATCATTGTCATTTTAGGGGAAAAAGGAGTTCCATATTGGAGTCAATCATGGCTTAATAGTAATATACAGTATGAAGTGGAGTCCATGGGTGGACCGGACAAGGTGTTTGCTGCAATTTTCTGTAATTATATACTATAATCTAGGAAATTTCATGTGAAACTTGTTTTCTTGAATTATGTACTATATTCTATGTACTTTTATATAAAATTTTTGAATCTCACCTCCCTGAATTAAGATTTTACAGACTCTTTTAGCTCATTTTGCATTCACCATTGACGGAGTTAACGACTGAATTGATTCATGCAATTTTTACTTGGTGTATATTACCTAGCGTTTAAGAACTGGCCGGCCAGCTCATTCAGTTGAATCAGAAATTGGATACCTGTTCCGTATTTTTTTTAAGTTGCAATCATGCTGCTCTAAACCAAGGATTCAGTCTGCCCGTTTTATATTTTATGTAGCTTTATATCTGCTAAAACCTACATTCCTCTACTTCATGTATTCTCATTTGCCTAGTAATCACTCTGAGCTAATGCACTTTCCAATTCTCCTCTATTCAGTGCTCTGATGACCGGGTTTTATATCTACAAAATTGCGACCGGAGGCAACCATTTCGCAGCCAAGGCTGAATGATGGCATCTTGGAAAATCGAAGATCTTGACTAAAAAATTACCAGGTGTAACTACTGTTGTTTTGTGTAGGTGCAAAAGAGATCTTTCCTTTCTGACGAATCCTGGTTTACATCCACGGCATTAGCCGTTAGTGTTTCTCACTCAATTTTAAGGACTCATTTTAGCCCTCTATTGTACACGGAATGAAAATGCGAAAAACATGTTTGGCTTGAAGTGTGATCATGTCAAGCTATAGATCCAGAAGAGAGTCCGCTTTTTGCAATGTGCATTTGAATGGAAATCTCCGTGCTCTAGCCTCGAATGTGATGTCAATGCTAGTTTAGGATTAGAGTTGGATACCCCCATTTATTACCTGCCTGGAAAAAGAAAAATACGAGGGAGAAACACGTAAGCAATTTAGCGGCACATAATAGAACCCAATTCTATGAATAGCCTGCTATCTTCGTCCGTTGTAAACTTTTTCAGCGTCAAATGTGTCTTTACATGTCAGAATCAGAATAAATAAGCACATTATTCTTAAGAAAAGCTACAATCGACGCCCAATATACAGCATGTCGTACAAGACTTCCATCCACTGACCAACAATTTTCACTCCAAGACTGTCTAATCACATATTTACAAATATCACAGTACCTATCCACTGGCACATGAACGATTCCTGTGAGGAAACAAAGAATACATCTGGCAGAATCAATCTGAAAAATACAGGATATAACATGCCGTGCGAAATCCGAACTTACGTTAGCAATCTTTTGGCCTGAGGTATTTTGGAGGCAGAGAAGGACACCTCTCGTTCATTTGGGGGTACGGGTCCATAGTATTGTATCCCGGTAGTTCCATCCGATACTTCCCTCGGATCTGACAAAACGGGAGCTTGACATTGTCGGCATCGTTGCACCATTTTGGCAAACGGCTCGAATTATTCTCGAAGAACCGCAGCGTATATGCATCTTTTATCTGCAGGTGGGAAAGATGAAATGAGGACCTTGAACTACAAAAACAGATGACTGGAAGAATCTAAAAGAGATTTCTCTAATCAAATGCATAATTCATAGGGCTGATGACAATTAATTAGTTTCTCATTTATCCCAACGTAAAATGACTCGATTCACTATTCTTCTCCTCAAGAAAGAAAAGGAATCCACATCATGAAAGAACCTAACCCGGTACTCGATATGAAATGACAATCCACTCAAACAAGATGGTGCATATCGTGCATGGTGGCCTCACCGTGAATTCCGTCACTTGAATAGAGTCAGCAATTGAACTGAACAATCCTGCCTCCTTGTACATTTCAAGAACAAAGGCAATGCAAGAGGTTGACTTTCCATCACTGTACAGCCAATCATCCCGCTCTGGGATGGTAAGCAGTTCATCGAAGGATGAGCCACGCTTTTCAGTCTCCACTAAAATATCTGGAAGATCCAGCCCCTGCATGAAGTCAACAATTATTTCTGGAAAAGGAAAAGGATATGCTGAATTTAACATAACCATTTTATCCACCTATCAGTTGTCAAGGTATGTCTATGAAACATAGGCATATCCTCAACCTGCCTTTTTTCTGCGATTCATCTGGTACATCTCATCAAACATACAGAGAAGTACCAGAAATTGTTGCCTTCAATGATCTGACATGTATATTAGAGTCGTTATTCTTCTAAAAGTTTAAACCATAAAAAAATGAGTTCTTACCCATTCACACCTACAAGTTCCCTCCAGTCCCTAATTTTCACTACTTATTCTAGGACACAAAACTCGACATTATTCTTGATGAAGAAAATTAAAACCAAGGCAAATCAGTTACTTGAAGAAAAATTGGACACTGGAGTATTTTCACTAAGCTGAATCGTGTATAAATATTTAATGGTGCAACACACCGTTTCATTGCAAAGAAAAACAAAAAAAGAAAAAAGAAAAAGAAATAAATGAAGTACATCGGAATCCCTAAATGATCCACTCTCTCTAGGATCTCAATCTAAGCTAACCCATTGGGTCATTAGAGTCCCAATAAACCAGATGGCAAAGTCCCAAGAAAGGAAAAGGATTTTAGAAAGAAGGGGCATACCGTTAAAAAAAAAATTACTCAAACTCATCCATGAGGTATATCCTAGTGAACTGTTCAAGTCTACATAAAGATCCTAAAGAGTGATAATATTAAACACTATCTTTCTAAACCAAAGATCCTCAGCAGAGAAACTGTTAATGATACCTCAGTTCCAAGTCGCATGTTCAAGGCTTCATTCCACAAGTTGGTAGCATAAGAAGGTCTTAACTGATTCCACACTGTCATAACAGATGCAACCTGCACAGTCATTGCACTAGTTAAACCAGCGGAAAAGGAGACCCTTTTAAAACGCATAACATGTCACAATATGTAAATCTGAACTTCTAGTTAGATCCCTTAAAGGAAAAAGAATCTGCATTTTCAACTGAGCATAGACCTAAAGGTAACCTATAGATAACCCTATCAGCGATTATTAATTTATTCGGATAAACCATGGATACGGAAATAAAGTTAAATAAAGATACCAGATGAGCATCCAAGGGAGGTGGATAGTTCCCGTCAATTGTGTCTATCCAGCTAAATATCATGTTGTGATAACCATACGGTTTTCCTTCCATACTCCGAGCATATTCCCATGCAGCAGATTCATTGAACTTGGCCCGCACGTCAGGATGCAAGGGAAGTAATGCAATATGGGGATTGGAGTTATCCTTATTCAGCTCAAACTCCCACCATTCATCCCAAGGTAACATCGCAATAATATCTTCGCCCTAGAAGGAGAAAAAACAGAGGAAAAGCACTTCAAAGTTGTCATAATTGGCGAAACTTTAAAATACCATGAGCTTTTATGAATCATGTCTCAGACAACTATAAATGGTAAACTGAAAAGCTACCGTTCATCGATGCACAAGTTTTTTCTGAAATCTATCTTCAACGGATGCACTCTCATAAGGAGCAGCATATCCACTCAGATTCACTCCTCATCAGCATAGCATCTTATATTGACACCAAATTGCAGCCAATTATGAGGAAAACGGGAATCATTTCTAGCTCTGTTATATTTTAGCATGGAACAACATTCATTTAAGGCAGGAAGCAGAAAAGACAAATGGATGTCTGTCCAGAAAACTCGAAAAAAGTCTCTTGTGCTTAAAAACTGAGCCTCCATTGAACAGGCTAAGAAGAAAAGACCAGCACAGCAAGATGGGAAGGTAGAAACACAAAGTAAATTAATGGATGCAGCAATGCAAAATACATCTGCAAATTAGGCTAAGATTCTGCAACCACTTTTCCTCCTTTGTATTACAATAATCACTCAGGTCAAGTAGGTGCTGCTTATGACTTTTCTCGTCCCCTGAATAACTGGGTAAGGCAGCTGATGAGGGATTTGGTATGAACTATGAAATTCTCTAAGCCGAATAAAAAATCCATTGCATCATATTAAGGAAGGCATGTTCCCATTAGGATGGGTAAAGGACGGATCAGAAACAATACTTAATCTATAGAAGCACCTTAAATACCAGGCCGGCCAATTTTATATCCCACCTGTTCATTCTCATGTCCCGATTCGCCAACCCACAGCTTTCCTTCAGAGTCCCTCAAGCAAACTGCAGAATGACCAGCATAAGAACCACTGACCCACTTCTCCAATGTCTCAAAACCACCCCACCGCCCACGGATTTTTGATATTGCAAGGAAATCTCCAGAATGAATATCATCTGTACTTATGTTTGTTACCCAGGGTTTGGGGCGTTCCTCAAAGGAAGCACCCATGTGCTTCTCGAGAAAGGCAATGTTAGAGTTTTCACCCCAGCCAGTATTTGTAAACAAAGGGAAGACATCCCACAGAGCTTGAAGTGTTCCCAGCATCCCAGCTTCCATGAGGAAGATAGAAACTCCTTTGCTTTTTACCTGATTTCAGATGAAAAGAGGACCATGTTTACATCCAGATAACAATGACTACAAAACATGACAAGAAAGATGTTAAGTCCCTTACTAAAGAGAGTACACACGTACGTATTCATACTCTGCTTTTCCTTCCCAAGCCTTAAACTCAAGGGTATGCTCCCGAGACAAGAAATAGAAATCCCATGTGACACGGTATGGAGTTGCAAAGACATAAAGATCCATGCAAGTCCAACTGTGAGCCTTGTTGACCTGAATTGGTGCCCATCAAATTCATAGTTAGTTCACCACTTAAAAGCACGACACAGATAATAACAGGTTATATGCGGCACCATTTAAAATCATGGATGGAGCAACAACCATATATCCCGAGGAAATTGACATAATTTGCCTTCCCATAATTAACAAAATTGAACAATTTGTATGGATAATGATACTAGGAAAAGAATCAAATCAACCATCAAGTAACACAACGTTCAGAGGCTCGTAAGGATACATCAAAAGGGAAGAAAAATAAACAAGCAGCAAACGCCCACAAGAGAAAAGCCTCGCTCTCCAATAACTCCTTGAACTGAGAAAACAGGCAAATGGAAAAATTACATGCTTCTCCCCAACCCACTATATTGAAATGCACAGCCAATTGCAACGACGCTACTCCATATCAGAGGTATAGTCGAGCTGAGTTGAGTTGATACAGTTATTCATCCAAACTCGTTTTGACAACCAAAAGTCGAGGTTGGATACAGGACTCAACTGATAAAGTAGTCTCTATACTGCTATGCTAGAGCTTGGATGGCTATACAAAAGCAATTCATAAACCCAAAGACCTCAATCACATAGCGAACCAATCAAGTAAAGCATCACGAAATCGAATTCTACTCCACACCGGTTCGATACTTATCAAGAAGTCGAGTCGAAACTAATAAAACTCAACCGGAGCTCGAGTGTCTCGCGATAACTTCGATTCATTCGCAACCTAACTCGGTCATCGTCGCTAACTATCTACCAATCCCAACGCTCCAAAATCTTAACAACAACCAAGCACACGCTCGCGGAATCAACAGCATGAAACCAATCAGACCTTGATGTGAAGCGTGCCCCCGCCGAACTCGCTCTCGCTCTTGTTGTGGAACTCCATCCAAGCCGCGGAGTCGTAGAAGCAAGCGCCCTTCCAGTTCAGGCTGGCGTTGGAGGACGGCGAGGCCGAGCCGACGAAGGTCGGCAGGAGATCCAGGGGGCCGCGGAGGCGGTTGAGGATCGGCCACGAGAGCTGCCGCGGCAGCAGAGGGAGCGCGTCCTCGGGGTGAAACGGCAATCTCGCGGACAGAGAGAGGGGCGCGACGGCAGCGAAGAAGGCGAGCAGCAACAGCGCGATCGGTCGCGAAGAAGGCGAAGAAGCCATTGCCATCAGAGAGAGAGGGAGAGAGAGAGAGAGATTCTGTATGCGGGCGTGTGTGTCAATGCATTTGGATGAGAAGAAATGGGGAGCAGTGTGGTTAATGGAGAGGACGACGATTCCTGAGATTTGGCGGCTTCGAGAGCGATCGCTGATGATTATCGCTTGAACGCATGGAATTGAGCTTCCGTTGGGGAAAGGCGGAAAGAGTGGCCGAGATGTTTCGCACACACAGGCAAGACGGACTCTTCCCGAACCGGTTCGTTCTTAGTTGTAACCCGGCCTGATCCAAGAACCGATAAGATGATACTTTACTTTGCCCTTGAAGTTTCCTTTTCCATCCCCTCCTACATCACTCCGAAAAAAGAATTTATCTCAATTTTCACCCCTCGAAATTTTACTGCTTCACTGCCAGTGGAAGGGAAAAATTGTGCAATGCCCCAACTCGGGCGGGCAAGTTATGAAAGTTTCCCTGAAATTCCACAAATTATGTTATATATTGATTAGAAATATGTGAAATAGAATATAGTACGCGTGCGTCTAATGGAGATGATGTGTTGATAGAATTCAATTTGCGCGCGGAAGATCCAACACCTTTAAAGGCACGCAAATGGCACGATGTTGGAGTAGAACTAGGATCTCTTCCTTGTCCTTTGAGTTGGAAGTTGTGGTTGAGAGAGGAACCGGTAGGCCCGGGTACGGACAGATTCACAAAAATTTAATCATACAAGGGCAAACCAATTATGCTAAAAATCGTCGTGAGATATAACGACCGCGTTCAGGAGTAGAATTGCTGACAGAAAAAATGTCGGAAGAATAACTAGTTACTCCAAACCTCGGAGGCACGCACTGTCCGAGTGATTGTAATAGAATCAGTATTCAACTTTATCTCCAGATAGAAACCAAATTGTATGTATCTACACTGACATGTGAAGTTACAGACAAAGCTATAAGAGCTGCAGCTGAAAACAGAATCTATTTTGTCCCGCACACTGACTTATTTGAACACTCTTTTCTCATCGCTTTGAATCTCGAAAGGAACATATTCTCGACCACCATCTTAAATTAAAGCTGAAAAAGAGTGGAAAAGGGATCCGCTCGTTTTAGGCGTCATTTCCTCCCAACGAGGAGATGGATGATACGCAAGGGAACCAGTACCTACGTCTGCCGTCTCTGTGTCCGTCATCAATCATAGCAAAACCTTCCTGCGCCCAGCAAGATGATGGTTTATAAATCACCAAAAACCTTCCGCAGTAAAAAAGGACAGAAACCTGCTCAAATGGCCACATAAACTTACTTTTAACAAAGTTTCGAGTGCATCAATGGCACGGCCAGAGGTCCAGGACAGCCGTCTCTCTAGCTCATCAATGGTCACGAAACCTTGAGCCTAACATCATAGCCAATTGAGAGTTTTTCATCAAGATTCCTCAAATGAAGGTACTGGTAAAGAGAGCTAGAACAGAAAGGACCAATGCAACTATTTTTTAAGAGATATTGGACAACCACATCTGAGATCAAATAAAAGGGAATAAAAGAGTTCCAATTTTGAGGTGAGAGATCCGCAAGAGAAAGTACCTGGGCGAGTTCAATGATTTCATTATGATCTTTGTTCAACTCAGTTGGAACTGATCGAACAAGCTTTTTCTTCCCAACAGATATTACCTCAAAACCACTACCCAAAACCTGGAAATGAAAAATGCCATTTATGCAACTAAGTTTACGGTGTAAACTAGTTATAAAAAGATGTTAACACAAGAGCAAACATATGGGGACATATATGGAGAAGTAAGTCACTTCACTCGAACCATTATGCAACAAAGGGAGCTCATAGATGAACCCCAATCCGGATTGATCAAACACTCAACAAGCCAGACTTTCACAACAGATGATAGGCACAAAATGCAGTATTTCCACCAGGTACTGTTTTGATGTGTGGAAACACTTGATACGCATACACATCATAGATCAGTAGGCAATCATTGGTAGCCATCCCAATAAAGAATATACAATAGATTTAATAGAGATGGACAGAATGTCAAAAAGCCGCAGTGAGGTAAAATTTTCCATCCTTATAGTTTCCTGTATCAAATATTTAAATCTAACACTACCAAGAGACACACGACTGCTGTGTCTTCCTAAAATTACTTGAATGGTGAAACACAATATCAGATGACGATGTTAGTCTTAAGGTAGAGAATGAAAAGATAGGATCAGAAGTTGCAGAGGAAAGTTATTACGCAATACCTTCAGCTTACTTATGGCACGTAAGCAATCATCCTCAGAAACAGCTTCCCTCGAGCCTTTTCTTTTCTGACGAAGAAGACTGCAGAGCTCCTGCAGATTGATCAAACCTCCATTTTGGGCTCTCGTTGCCAAGCAAATCTCAACAATTTGCACCCCTGACTAATTGAGTAGCCTATTCAGCATAAGAAAATGTTTGACAAGCTGACACATATGCTTCAACCAACTAGTATTATAAGGAGAAAGATGACTATTTGAATCAAAGGGGAAATTTGCTCTTATCCTTCAAAGAAGAAAAAACAGAGCCTAATTGCAGGTATATTTAGATGTGCCCGCTGCCCTACTCTAAACCTGAAATGTTTCATCCAACTTTAACATAGAAAAGTTTGCCCTAACCAAATGAAACCTCTATATTACTGATGTAGATTATTTGAAAACCTACGGAGACAGATCACCATTCACCACCTATCATTGAAAAACATTTGATATATATTATGGCCATCCATTTTTTTCCCCAAAGCAAGACAATTAACATTCACATAGGCAGAGGACGAGAGGATATCCCTTTTACTTTTTTTCTTTCTTTTTAAGTTTTTGATGTCCACCAACGTGCACTTCAACCTATATTTGGCATGTTTCAGAACCTACGGCGACAAAAGCTACAACTGAAGCACTACGATGATGAAACTACCAACCGATTTCATAATAGAAGTCACCGATCCCCAACAGCTCAGCCCAAAAACCTTTGTTCGATGCTAAAGGATCAACCCCGACTTTCGCGCACATCTCGTGGAACTGCGACCTGAACGCGGGATTCTTGCGAATGTCATTCTGCACATCATTAGCGAAGCTTGATCATCATTCCCCCATAATCTATTCAATTGCTAGCAAGCAATGAACAGAAATATCTAAACATGAAGCGAAACCATCATTCGAAAGCACGCCTCGTTGAGCACTCGCGTCTCTATCAACGCAGTACAAGACTTGTGCCCAGAAACACCAATCACCGGCTTCTAATACGAAAAAAGGAGCTGCGAACTACATTTGTAGACAGAGAAAACAAAAGGTGTGGTGTCTATTATCGCTAGTACAGAAGCAATGGCGATTAATTACATATGATTCAAGATGGCCATTACAAAGCGCAAGCGCTAAACATGTGCACATCAGGGCAAACTCAATTAGGCAATAGGCCTGCCTTCAACTGCACAGCGTTCCTAACACAAAATTCTCAAACGCCATCACCGCATTGGCAGCCTATTCCATCCGAAAAAAGTATTCAACCGACTAGCATAATCTCACGCCACCAAAATTTCTACATTCCAGTCAAACTGTAAAATCCCACCGCCTCAAAAAATCGCCAACGAAGATCGGAAAAAATCGGGGATACGAGCTTTTGCTCGAGCGCGGATGACGCAGGTAAGGAAGCGGACCTTGTGCTTGCGAGCGAAGTCTTCGAGCTGGGAGCGGAAGGTAGCGAGCTGCTCCTTCATGAGATCGGTCCGGATCTTCGCCACATTCTCTCCGAGCAACCGGTACTGATCCTGCTCGCACGTAACGAAGAAGACGATGAGGGGTCAATTTTGATCGAGAAAGGAACGGTTCGAGGCGATAGATTCAGCTACGGCGAGCGACGAAACACGTGAGGATAGAAAGCGAAACGAACCCTAGCAGCTGCCGCTGTCTGCAGGCCTCCGATTCCGGGTCGTCTTCTCATCCTCTCTCTTTCTCTCTGTGTGTTCAAAGTTCGGGCGAATGTATTTGGAGTGATCAAAAGGGAAGAGATGCATGTTTTGGATGAACGACCGGAAGATAAGATTTATAAATAAATAGAAACGATGAAGGTCAACAAAAATCAGAGTGGCGCAGCGGAAGCGTGGTGGGCCCATAACCCACAGGTCCCAGGATCGAAACCTGGCTCTGATAGAGCAGAGATTGGCTTCTATCCACTCCTTTTCTTTTAAATTTTTTTTTTCTGTATGATCTTTCTTGTTTCCCTTTTTTGTTTTTATATTATATATTTTTAACAAAAAAAAATTGACTTCGTTTTCCAATGTGAAGATTCTGAGTTTAGGCTAGATCGCGATTTCAAATTTTTAACGTATGCTTCATTTAGGGATTGCAAAAGCATTAGAAAAAGCGTTCTAAACTATAACAATTACGAGACAATAGTATAGCACGAGGAAAATTGGGATTTGGTGAAAAATGAAAAGTCGAAAAGCCATCATTTGCATGGCCAAAACAAAAGAAGGGAAAAAATATGCCAGAATTTGATGCTTAAGGCATTCAGCATCCCCATCACTGAGAGTGATTTCTTAGCAAAAGGCTAATAAAAAGAAACTACCGCATGGCTCCGAGGGGCCACCTCCAATGGCTTGCCACCACCGCGAGCTTGGCCTCGAGCATCGTTTGCAAGCTCAGCGCCTCCCACGAGGGAGCACGCCACAAACAGAGACAGGGGCGCAGGGAGAGAGGCAGCAACGTTAGGGTCGGGCTGCCGCGGTGAGTTGCATGTGAAGAGGGAGAAAAAGACGGGTTCACAATGGCTGTGGCTGCTGCTTGAGAAGCAGCTAATTTAACTCCATCACGTAAATTGGGGATACTGGGGATGCAATTTCCGCATATAATCACACAAACTCACTGAATTTCGAAAGCATGTGTTCAAGGGAAGCCCAAGGAAATTTTCCATTCCATAGAAAAAAAAGTACAAGAATATCTACTTCTATGACATATCTACCGCAGTGGACTTGTATATTAAAAAATCTACCTGTAAACTGCTATACAGGAGAGAGAGGTAAAGGAAAAATGTTTTCTCCTGATGTATCCTAAACTCTTCTCTGCAACTCTGTTGAAAGTATAATCTCCTTCTAAGCTGATGTCCCTGTGGCGTCTTTCGGTATCAAGAATAGCAAAGCAACTGGAACGAATATGCAGACGACTTGTATAGCAATTCCTAGAAGGAGGTTGTCAAAAGAACCAGACTGGATGTTTAAGAATGAAGCCAAGCCGGCACCTACAAATGAACCCAGCGTGTTTCCAAAATTGTCGATTGACATGAAGAGTGCAAATAGAGTCCCTTCGATTCCAGGCGGGCACAACTGTCCAGATAGAATCAAGAACGGCATGAACCTGCATTCACAAGGAAAAGCAATGCCCGCAAATTGTGAGAGAGGATGGTCTAGAGAGTTGTCGATGCTGGTAAATTCAATTAGGAACACTATTGAACAGAAAAGCAGCAGATCTTAGTAAAGTGCAGATGAAGACACACTGCACATACTTGAGTTGATTAATTGCATCGGCAAGAGCAGATCCACCCAAAACCATAACCTTATCTGATATTCCAAACGAAACATTCATTCGAGATACTAAAATCATATCCAGTGTGGTCAGTAAGGCTAAACCAACATGAGCAAACCTGCATTGTGTTCATAGATAAAAAACGAAGCACCATCAGCAAACTGAACTACAGAAGAACATATTTACCAAAGAGAAAACTATATCATAAAGCAGCCAAAACTCACAAGAGGATCTTTCGTAAGTTCACGGTCTTGAAGAAACGGTTGTATATGAAGGTCCCAATCATGAGGCCTACCCATCCAACAACACGTGAAGTCCCCAAAAACGATGCTTCCAGTTTTAAAAACTCCGTCTGGTAGTAGAACATGACCGTCGAGAGGTTTGGAACGCTGACATGAGCTAGAAAAAACCAAGCCATAGGTCTGGTCTTACAAGGATCACGAAAAAGAAATAGAAAAGTACCTGATTAGAAATTTGGCTAATGCATCATAAAATCAATCAGGACAAAGAATTCGACAAAGAAAAGGGTATTCCTTTTTACTACTTAGACACGTTTAACTCTATAAAATGAACAAGGCTAATAGACATACGTATGTGCATATCCACTAGGTAACATATACGAAGAATAAGGCAGATCATTTGATGGCATAACCACCAGTAACAAACTGTTTTGTCCTTGGACAAAGAATATAACAGAGTCGTTGAAAAATCATTGATAATTTTATAGCCAACTTCACTTCAATAAATTTATTTGTGAGTGCCAAAGACCATAAAATCTGGCAAGAAGACAAGTGACCTTAAAATGCTAAGGAATCATTGCTTCAATAGGTTAAGCTTTCTGTCCACTTACCTCCATATGACTGGCTGTCGAAAAGCTTGGTATAGAACGTAAATAGCATTTTTCAGAGAGCGAAGCCATTTCAAGAATAGTTGATCATCTTCGCGGAAAGGTCTGGACTTATCAGAGGCAACATCCATCTTTTTTCTACTCTTGCGGCTCTTCTTTCTTCTCGAAGTACTCTTACTTTGCTTCTTCACTGTAAAGCTATCCTCATCTATTGAACTACTATTGCCATTCATCAGATGTTTGTCTTTAGGAGGATCTTTTTCATCATTTTTGCGTGGGGGATTCTCCTTTACTAAACCGCATGAAAGTAATTGTACAGCTGGCAGCACGGTAAATAGAAGACAAATAGTTGCTATCTCCACATTGGTCAATGCATATCTGCCTAATAAACTCCCGCATATACCACCAAAAGCCATTGCAGACCAAGACATTGACTGAAGATCTCCAGCAAACGAAGCCCTGAACAACAGCAATAAGAGCTCAGGTTATGCTCAGGTCACAAATTAAATGTACATAATTCCCTCAATTATAAGCACATATGATTCATTGAAAATGTAGTCTGCATAGAAATATTAAAAGAATCCTATTAATGAATGCCTTTGGGACACTTATTAAGCATACTTAATAAGTAATTGTTGGATTTTCAAGACATTGATTGCACATACAACAAGGTAAGTCACTGCTTTGGATACCATAAATTTTCCTTCGTTTTGTTGCTCAGCAAGTGCACTAAGGGCTCTCTCTAATAATACTCACATAAAAGTATCTTTCATGGGCAGCAAGAACAAGGGCGAATGTTTACAAATCTGAGAATTATGTCTGCAATGTTTACGTTATGCTCTAGCCCGATGCCCTAAAATAGGGTAACAAGAGAAAAAAGTCATTGAGCAGTATGATAATCGCAAGCAAGGTGGAAGCTATAACCATAATTTTTTCCGAAAAGATTCAAAAAGTAGAAGAGTGCAGGGACATACTTCTCAAATCTCAAAGCTTCGGCGATCATCGCATCAATGACAACATCGGCCATTGCCAAGCCCAGATTTTGGACAGTTAAGAAGATCGTGAGGTGCCATGTAGAATTCCTCAAATAAGCATTTAGGCCCAAAATAAGCCACGGCACAAGAGACAGTATTGTTGCAAGAATCAGGTATGGAACCCGCTTTCTTCCTCCAATCGGAATGCAGTCTGACACAATTCTGCACACAACAACATAGCGAAGTCAAAGGAAGAAATTTGAAAGAAAGAACGCTGACAAAGGAATATACATCGCTCCAGACAAGAGAATGACTGCACCAGCAAAATCAGGGGGGAGGAAATCAAGGACCAGTCTTGTAATAAACATGGCCCAAAAAAATAAACCCATGTTAGCAGATATAAATATGGTCAATGCTGTAGGGCATATTCAATGCATTACCCATATAAAGGTTTTATGCTCCATGGGAAAAATGCAACTGAAAACACAAATTGAGAGGCCGAGGGCGACAATTTGAGTATGTCTTTGAGCTGGTACGAAACCGCAGTCCACGCAAATGACCTGAAACCCTGCGTTCAAATAGAGAAACCATCACGAATTGGACCTGAAGCAGCGACAGCAACAACAAAAACCAAGCACACGTATGGTTTCCCAGCTAGAAGGCACAGGTACCCATCCGCATCAACCATCAAAGCACCAAACACGAACGCGAGATTCGCGTCCACAATCAGAACCGCACAATTCAGAGCCCCAACCAGCTCGCAGCAAAAAAAAAAAAAAAAACCATTAATGACAGAAAATCTTCCGATACCGAAACGAATGCGAAGCACCAAACATCAACGCGCATCATTTCTCACCCGACAATCCACACGAAACAAGAACCACGCGCCGGAAAACCACTGAACCCCACGAAACGACGCGACCCTCGATCCTTCTTCCTACGATCGCGAGCACGAAAAGCGGCAAAAGAAAAAGCGAACGAACCGCGTTGTCCGAACGCGAACGAGCACGAAGCGTGGGATTCGAATCGAAACCTGAGTGAAGTGGATCAAGCAGACGAGCCACAGGAACGACGCTCCGAATCCCGCGCTCAGCTTCTTCAAACCTCTGATCATCTTCTCTTCCTCTTTCCCTCTTGTACAGTTCGAAAATGGAGGGATCTCGCGCTACCATCTCATCCCTGAATTTCCGTTTCCATAGTCTTTGGCAAACTTCATGCTTTCGATCGACCGTTTGTTTCTCGGGTTTATATAGGTCGACGGCTTTGCCCTTTGCTCGAGGGATTCAACTGAAGAGAGCACGCGAATAAAGTCGGCGGTGATATCGTCAATTCGAGATGAGATTCGGGGGGACAGGGACACGTCCTCTGGTCCGAACAAAAGAAGGGAAAAAATATGCCAGAATTTGATGCTCAAGGCATTCGGCATCCGCATCTCTCAGAGTGATTTCTTAGCAAAAAGCTAATAAAAAGAAATTCCCGCATGGCTCCGAGGGGGCCACCTCCAATGGCTTGCCGCCACCGCGAGCTTGGCCTCCAGCATCGTTTGCAAGCTCAGCGCCTCCCGCGAGGGAGCTCGCCACAAACAGGGACAGGGGCGCAGGGAGAGAGGCAGCAACGTTAGGGTCGGGCTGCCGTGGTGAGCTGCATGTGAAGAGGGAGGAAAAGAGGGGTTCGCAGTGGCAGTGGCTGCTGCTTGAGAAGCAGCTAATTTAACTCCATCACGTAAATTGGGGGATACTGGGGATGCAATTTCCGCATATAATCACACAAACTCATGGAATTTCGAAAGCATGTGTTTAAGTGAAGCCCAAGGAAATTTTCCATTCCATAGAAAAAGAAGTACAAGAATATCTACTTCTATGACGTATCTACCGCAGTGGACTTGTATGTTAAAAAATCTACCTGTAAACTGCTATACGTGAAGGAAAAATGTTTTCTCCTGATGTATCCTAAACTCTTCTCTGCAACTCTGTTGAAAGTATAATCTCCTTCTAAGCTGATGTCCCTGTGGCGTCTTTCGGTATCAAGAATAGCAAAGCAACCGGAACGAATATGCAGACGACTTGTATAGCAATTCCTAGAAGGAGGTTGTCAAAAGAACCAGAGTTGATGTTTAAGAATGAAGCCAAGCCGGCACCTACAAATGAACCCAGCGTGTTTCCAAAATTGTTGATTGACATGAAGAGTGCAAACAGAGTCCCTTCGATTCCGGGCGGGCACAACTGTCCAGATAGAATCAAGAATGGCATGAACCTGCATTCAAAAGGAAAAGTAATGCCCGCAAATTATGAGAAAGGATGGTCTGGAGAGTTGGCGATGCTGGTAAATTCAATTAAGAACAGTATTGAACAGCAAGAGCAGATCTTAGTCAAGTGCAGATGAAGACACACTGCACATACTTGAGTTGATTAATTGCATCGGCAAGAGCAGATCCACCCAAAACCATAACCTTATCAGATATTCCAAACGAAACATTTATTTGAGATACTAGAATCATATCCAGTGTGGTCAGTAAGGCTAAACCAACATGAGCAAACCTGCATTGTGTTCATAGATAAAAAACGAAGCACCATCAGCAAACTGAACTACGGAAGAACATATTTACCAAAGAGAAAACTATATCATAAAGCAGCCAATACTCACAAGAGGATTTTTCGTAATTTCATGGTCTTGAAGAAACGGTTGTATATGAAGGTCCCAATCATGAGGCCTACCCATCCAACGACACGTGAAGTCCCCAAAAACGATGCTTCCAGTTTTAAAAACTCCGTCTGGTAGTAGAACATGACTGTTGAGAGGTTTGGAACGGTGACATGAGCTAGAAAAAACCAAGCCATAGGTCTGGTCTTACAAGGATCAGGGAAAAGAAATGGAAAAGCACCTGATTAGAAATTTGGCTAATGCATCATAAAATCAATCAGGACAAAGAATTCGACAAAGAAAAGGGTATTCCTTTTTACTACTTAGACACGTTTAACTCTATAAAAAGGACAAGGCTAATAGACGTACTTATGTGCATATCCACTAGGTAACATATACGAAGAATAAGGCAGATCATCTGATGGCATAACCACCAGTAACAAGGAATTTTGTCCTTGGACAAAGTATAAAACAGAGTCATTGACTAATCGTTGATACTTATAGCCAACTTCACTTCCATAAATTTATTCGTGAGTGCCAAAGACCATAAAATCTGGCAAGAGGACAAGTGACCTTAAAATGCTAAAGAATCATTGCTTCAATAGGTTAAGCTTTCTGTCCACTTACCTCCATATGACTGGCTGTTGAAAAGCTCGGTATAGATCGTAAATAGCATTTTTCAGAGAGCAAAGCCATTTCAAGAATAGTTGATCACCTTCCCGGAAAGGTCTGGACTTATCAGAGGCAACATCCATCTTTTTTCTACTCTTGCGGCTCTTCTTTCTTCTCGAAGTACTCTTACTTTGCTTTTTCACTGTAAAGCTATCCTCATCTATTAAACTACTATTTCCATTCATCAGATGTTCGCCTTTAGGATGATCTTTTTCATCGTTTTTGCGTGGGGGATTCTCCTTTACTAAACCGCATGACAGTAATTGTACAGCTGGCAGCACGGTAAATAGAAGAAAAATAGTTGCTATCTCCACATTGGTTAACGCATATCCGCCTAATAAACTCCCACATATACCACCAAAAGCCATTGCAAACCAAGACATTGATTGAAGATCTCCAGCAAACGAAGCCCTGAACAAGAGCAATAAGAGCTCAGGTTATGCTCAGGTCACAAATTAAATGTACATAATTCCCTCAATTATAAGCACATATGATCCATTGAAAATGTAGTCTGATTAGAAATATTAAAAGAATCCTGTTAATGAATGCCTTTGGGACACTTGTTAAGCATACTTAATAAGTAATTGTTGGATTTCCAAGACATTGATTGCACATACAAGAAAGAAAGTCGCTGTTTTGGATACCATAAATTTTCCTTGTTTTGTTGCTCAGCAAGTGCACTAAGGGTTCTCTCTAATAACACTCATATAAAAGTAAGCATCTTTCATTGGCAGCAAGAACAAGGGCGAATGTTTACAAATCTAAGAATTATGTCTGCAATGTAAACGTTTTGCTCTAGCCCAATGCCCTAAGATAGAGTAACAAGAGAAAAAAAGTCATTGAGCAGTATGATAATCGCAAGCAAGGTGGAAGCTATAACTATAATTTTTTCCGAAAAATTCAAAAAGTAGAAGAGTGCAGGGGCTTACTTCTCGAATCTCACAGCTTCAGCGATCATCGCATCAATGACAACATCAGCCATCGCCGAGCCCAGATTTTGGACAGTTAAGAAGATCGTGAGGTGCCATGTAGATTTCCTCAAATAAGCATTTAGGCCCAAAATAAGCCATGGCACAAGAGACAGTATTGTCGCAAGAATCAGGTATGGAACCCGTTTTCTTCCTCCAATCGGAATGCAGTCTGACACAATTCTGCACGCAACAACATAGCGAAGTCAAAGGAAGAAAATTGAAAGAAAGAACACTGACAAAGGAATATACATCGCTCCAGACAAGAGAATGACTACACCAGCAAAATCAGGGGATGAGGAAATCGAGGACCAGTCTTGTAATAAACATGGCCCAAAAAAATAAACCCATGTTAGCAGATATAACTATGGTCAATGCTGTAGGGCATATTCAATGCATTACCCATATAAAGGTTTTATGCTCCATGGGAAAAATGCAACTGAAAACACAAATTGAGAGGCCGAGGGCGACAATTTGAGTATGTCTTTGAGCTGGTACGAAACCGCAGTCCACGCAAATGACCTGAAACCCTGCGTTCAAATAGAGAAACCATCACGAATTGGATCTGAAGCAGCGACAGCAACAACAAAAACCAAGCACACGTATGGTTTCCCAGCTAGAAGGCACAGGTACCCATCCGCATCAACCATCAAAGCACCAAACACGAACGCGAGATTCGCGTCCACAATCAGAACCGCACAATTCAGAGCCCCAACCAGCTCGCAGCGAAAAAAAAAAAAACCATCAATGACAGAAAATCTTCCGATACCGAAACGAATGCGAAGCGCCAAACATCAACGCGCATCATTTCTCACCCGACAATCCACACGAAACAAGAACCACACACCGGAAAACCACTGAACCCCACGAAACGACGCGACCCTCGATCCTTCCTGCGATCGCTAGCACGAAAAGCGGCAAAAGAAAAAGCGAACGAACCGCGTTGTCCGAACGCGAACGAGCACGAAGCGTGGGATTCGAATCGGAACCTGAGTGAAGTAGATCAAGCAGACGAGCCACAGGAACGACGCTCCGAATGCCGCGCTCAGCTGCTTCAAGCCTCTGATCATCTTCTCTTCCTTTCCCTCTTGTGCAGTTCGAAAATGGAGGGACCTCGCGCTACCATCTCATCCCTGAATTTCCGTTTCCATGGTCTTTGGCGAAATTCATGCTTTCGATCGACCGTTTGTTTCTCGGGTTTATATAGATCGACGGCTTTGCCCTTTGCTCGAGGGATTCAACTGAAGAGAGCACGCGAATAAAGTCGGGGGTGATATCGTCAATTCGAGATGAGATTCGGGGGACAGGGACACGTCCTCTGGTCCTATAGGATGTCGCCACGACAGCATGGGCTCCCCGAGGAAGTAATGTCTGGTGGCTGATTATTATAGATTGGTAGAAAAAGCACATCTTCTTGTGATTTTGCTAATTAATTTGCTCGGAAAATGATACAAACAATTTCTGAACTCTGACTTAATGTATAATGTGAATTATAAATTTATAATTTGCTTAATGTAATTCTTAAACTTTAACCTTATGTAATCTCTAAATTTTTAATTTATTCGATGTCGTTCTTGAATTTTTATACAAGTTCAATTTAGTTCATGAATTGTTTTAGGGATTATATTGCATATAGTTCAGGGACTACACTGAACTTGTACCAAAATTCCACAAACGACATTGAATAAATTAAAAATTTGGAGACCACATTGTATATCGGGTCAAAGTTCAAGACTATTTGTGTTATTATCCCTTAATTTGCTAGTCTCCACTGCCTGCATACGTATAATAATTTATCCAAGTACTACATTTAGCAAGTCTATGACCGTGATTTGTTCCCTTAAATTTTTTACAATAATTTTTATCACAAATAGAAAGGGCAAAGAAGAAAATAAAAAAAATGCATTGGCTCAGTTTGTTTCGTAGAAAATAAATGATTTGAAAAATATTTTCTAAAAAGCGATGACTTGTATCGCTTATAAAAATGAACGAACAAAAAACATTTTCATTGTCCATAAAAATATTTAACCTTATGAAGGGAAGGTTAAATATTTCTCGGTCTCGCTGTACTAAAAAATTGTGATTGTGATTGATTTCTCGGTCTCGCTGTACTTGTATTGAATCTTTTCTGTTGTGAGAATATAGAAGAATGATATCCTTTTCAATAATTCTGAGAGATGCACAAACATGGCCCCACTAGAAAAATACCATCTCAGCACAACGTTACAAGACAGTTGGACAAAATCATATTCAGTTTCCCGTTAGACATACACTAAAACGACAAGTTATCTCTTTACATTCTTCGTAGGCACATGTTAGCAGCAGAGACCCTGTTAAATTGCTATTGAATGTTCATTGTCTGTAGATGTAGAATCTTTTATCTGTAAGACTGCAATACAAGTTGCCCTTGCATGTGCAACCAAAAGAGGGGATGATTTCTAAGAATAAATACACTCTGCAAAGAAGTTTAAACTTATGATTACAAAAGCACCTTTACTCGTTTGCTCAGAGGACCAAGGTATTAAAACAAACAGACAAACCAAGACACTGCAAATTAGTTTAGTTTAGCAAAAAAAAAAGAAAAAGAAAAACCCCCAACATTGTGATTATCCTTGCAAGTAGCCTCTTGCTTTGAGGCTCTCGACCGCATCTCTGATGGCATCTTCAAGAGGTGTAAAGGACAACCCCAGATCGATCAATCTCTTCGCTGCATCTTCGCACGCTGCCATACCCGGGTGGGTTTCTCCCGTAAACCTGTGCAACAAGAGATGTGACTGGTAATGCTGCCTTACATACAAGAAGAGAAAGCTACATCTAGATGACTTGATTGAGGGAAGAAGGATTCAATATAAAAGTAAATAGACATTAACCAACAACAGGACAAAGGCATTAGTTTTTTTTTTTTTTTTTGGTTAAATGGACAAAGGCATTAGTTGCACTCTGAAGAAATCAAAAAAGGAATAAACATTTACTTTATGTTGCCATTTGAACAGCAGAGGTATCATTACATCCCATTTGGTTCCTCAGTGCATCAAGGATGGTGAAATACATATATTCTGTTTTCTTCCATTTGGTACAAAAACTCAAAAATGAAGGATAAGCTTTGTGGAATGCGAAATGCACAGGACTTCGTTAAATTACATAACCATCAGCTAGCTGTTGATTCTGCAATCATGCTAACCTGTTTTAGTTAAAACTAACGTCTGCAATTAAGTAAAAACCTCTATCTGCCATAGCACAACCTCTAAAAGATGAATAATACTTTCTCAAACCCAATCAGGGGCCATGAGGACTTCAAGAAGTTGGAAGTGTGTATAAGAAGCTAGAACAAGACTTAATCAAGAATAGGAACTGTACAGTGATGATGCCAAAGGAGAGAATCTACAGAAAAAAAAGTGAGCACGCATGTGATAGACAATGTCCACTTTAGGCTCCTGCCAATAAAACCATCATATACCAAAGTAGTGAGGAACTAATTAGAAGAAAGGAGCAGATAGTGAGCACAAAGACTATCTTCCAGGATACTAGATCCTTGGGAAAATAACAAAAGAGTACTAACGGAAACGTCGAATAACGTTAGCAAATGGCAGTTGAGGCCGAAGTATCATAGGAGATGTGACATGAACACAGACATAGTCATGTGTTAAAAGACACTTCGCCATCAAGCATGCCATGTTTTGATATTCTGGTATAGAGCTACTATTGCACGAAACCGCCGTGCAAGAAGTTCAAAGACGAAGCATCATAAATTTTGAAAAGAAGACAAAACCGTCCTAAAAAGCTGTAGACTTTCGCAAACTCTAATTCTTGAGAATTGGACTTCTCGATTATGTCACGGCATGTTTGGTTCAGCTTAACTAAAAGTAACAACAACTTGCCAAGATTAAAAATATTTTTCAAATTTCAAAAAATTATATGTGGATTTACATGTCAACTTTTGCACTTTGTGAAAGTCTCTAGTGTTTCAGATTTAAAAAAAAAAAATTAAAAGGGCGTGAGCCACAATATTTTGATAAAGGAAAAGTAAAAAGATAAAAGTCAATCCAGACTAGCCATTATATTTATTTTTTTTTTTTTGGTAACCTGTGCAACCCCGCACGGCCGACAGCCTGGGAGTAAACCCCGGGGGCGACACGCGCTAGCCACCACACACGTGCCACCGGTTAAGTCACCCTGCGGTGCCCGGGATTCGAACACTCAACCTTTTGCGAGAGGAAGAGTGCGCGCTCCAGCAGCGCCACCCAGGCGGGTGGTCCAGACTAGCCATTATATATATTTTTTTTCATATAAAATGTGCTAATATCCAAAATTGGATTATTTAATGCTGAGTACACATGTCCCATGTTCAGTTACTTGCAAAAATCAGACACCAGGATACATGTGTGTCACCAAATCCCAATCCGTCATTGCTTCCACAGCCTATCAAGATGCAAGATGCAAGATGCAAGATGTTCAATTGGTAGGAATGATTGTAATTTCTAATGAGTCCAACCGCGGAGGCACTGGAACTGGATAATTGATATAGGTTCCCGACATATATCGAAAAGCAAACCACCAGAAGTTCCATCATCTTCCTCCACCAGGCTATTTCTACAAAACTCATCACCACTCTGAGCAACTAAAGTGAGGTGCATTATGCTGTATAGAAAGTGCGAAAGCAAAGAATTACTAAAGAAAAATCTTAGGGAGAACAAATGGGCTTTCAGTATGCAGGATACTGGATGCCGTACTCCACTGCAATAGAATAATATGTTTCCTAATATATTCAAACACTACTAATCATTTGTGTCGGTGGTTCACTAGAAGCATAGGCAAAGAGCTATAAGAAGAGTTCTTTAAAGACCAATCGAGTAACATTTAGGAGCTTTGAAGATGCAAACCTGTGGATAGGAAACTCAGGGAAGAGCTTCATGACCCTTTGAGCAAAATCACCGAACTGATAGATACCATTTGCGCAGAGATATCTACCGGACGCAGCCGGTGTCTCATACAGCAAGACTTGTGCCTTGGCCACATCTCTAACGTCAACAGCCCCGAGCCAGTGATACTCCTGTGTATCTGTCGATCCCTGAAGCAGCTGCAGCAGCACGGTACTGCTCGCGTTGAGACCCGGCTGCAATAGAGGGCCAAGGCATGTGGCCGGGTTTATCGCGACCACATCTAGTCCGTGCTTCTCCGCGAATTCCCACGCCGCCTTCTCCGCCAGAGTTTTCGACACCGGATACCATTTCTGCATGATAAAGTAAGGAAACCCAATTTTTTATGCGTGTCATGGCAACGAATGCATTGAACTATGTAAACAGAGGTGGACCCATAATTCTTCCACTGGAAGCTCATGACACCGTACCCTGGAGCTCTAACAAATTCTACGCAAGTGTTCTGAATGCAATAGCTATTACAACGACTGAATTCATTCAGACTATTTATGACCATGAAATGCTGCACGATTGTTCCATTAACGCATTCTTGCGCACGCCAAGACAAAACAAGACCGAAAGAAAAAAGTTGACATTTTTAATAAAGGGGATCGTTCAATTTCCAAACTGAGATTAAAAAAAATAAGGGAAAATGACGGAAGAGTCCCTGAACTTTGACCTAACGTGTAATTTGATCCACGAACTTTTAATTTGTTCAATGTAGTCCATGAACTTTGACCTAATGTTCAATTTGGTCCCTGAACTTTTAATTTGTTCAACGTGATCTCTGAATTTTTAATATATGTTCAATTTAGTCCTTAAACTATTTGAAAATGTTCAATATAGTCCTTTCATTAATTCAAGTGCATGGACTATATTGAACATTTTCATACAGTTCAGGGACTAAATTGAATACATATTAAAAATTCAGGGATCACATTGAATAAATTAAAAATTCAGGGATCAAATTGAATATTTAGTTAAAGTTTAGGGACTACATTGAATAAATTAAAAGTTTAGGGATTAAATTATATATTAAGTTAAAATTCAGGATTATTTGTGTCATTATTAAAAAAAAAAAAAAGGACAAAAACTTTATGACCTGGCGAGACTTGCAGTAGTCAAGGTCGGTCCAGGAAGACTCGTCGACGGGCTTGTGAGGAGGCCAGCCGGGGTTGGGGACCAAGGCGCAGACGGAGGACGTGAGGACCACGCGCCTCACGCCGGACCGCTTGGCGGCCTCGAGCACGTTCAGGGTGCCCTGGACGGCGGGGAGGAGGAGGTCGCGCTCGGGGTCCTCGGGGGCCTCGAGGGTGCAGGGGGACGCCACGTGGAAGACGCCCTCGCAGCCGTCGACGGCCCGGGCGACGGCGGGGGCGTCGAGGACGTCGGCTTCGAAGAGGAGGAGGCGGGAAGGGGAGGCCCCCGGGAGGGAGAAGAGGTGGGAGGCGTCGGTGCCCGGGAACACGGAGGCGCGCACGGTGGCGTAGCCGGAGTCCAAGAGGGCGCGGACCAACCAGGAGCCCATGAAGCCGTTGGCGCCGCTGACGAGCACGGCTCCCGATTTGGTCGGCTCCGTCTCCATCTCCTCCGCCGGCGGGGGTGATCGCGGATGGGTTATGGGATAAGGATGGTAGTTGGAGAGAGAGAGAGAGAGAGTGAGGAGTTAAAAAGTTGGATGGATGAAGTTTAGATTGGTTTTGATATGAGTTTTATAAGAATTGAAAATTGATTGCTTTTGATTTGGATTTTAACCAGCGATGATTGTGGATGTCTGTGAGAGAGAGAGAGACAGAGAGAGTCAAATGAAATTCTAAACAACTAACGCATCGCGGATGCAAATGGCGTCAGTGTGAGACACCTAATGGGGACGAACTCAATCCCATCAAAACAACCATTCAACCAAATGGTCATGAAATTCATGTGAAATCCATCGACACACCTCGTGTCTACAAATACCCTGCGATTTTAAAGCAACCTGTATCTTTAATATTGTATGCTACCCAAACGACCCGCAATTTCTCGCGTTTTGCTTGTTTTTATGTGCGCATCACAAGTGATTTTACTATTGACGTGCATAACCATGGCATGCTTGATTTGAATGTGACATTTCATTCACAATACGTCGATGAGCTATATTGTCTTTCTAGGATTCTATCCCATTCCATTCCTGCGATGCCAAGCAAAAGTATTGAAATCATTATCGTGATTCATTGCATTCCACTACGTCGTACTAAATGCAAACAATACAGTGATGACGATGCCAATATTATAATGTAGTTGGATTCTTTCCATCGCTATGATACTGATCCGAGTTGACCTCACAGTATCGAAATTTCTTTATAATAAATCGAATAATTAGGGTACATTTGTTTGGCTGAAAATGAACGATTTAAAAATTATTTTCCTAAAAACATCCGTTATATAACTTATAAAAATACATAAACGAAAAATATTTTTATCGTTTCATGAAAATATTCAAACATAAATTATTATCGATAATGAATTTATTTTACTAATGTTTTAACTTTTTTAAATTATTTATTTTTTTGCGAAATAAATGACCCTCTCTAGTAAAAAATTCCGAGTGTTTTTTATTTTTTTATTTTTTCTTGGCCTCCATTTGTTTTTTCGTGGAGGGCGGGCGTGAAGAAAGAGAGACTTTTTAACGACAACCACTTATTCTCATTCTCTTTCCCACTCCGACACGGAGGCAGTGGCGGTGGCAGTGGCAGTCGTTGCTGTGAATCATGAATTTTTAATTTGATTAATGTAATCCCTAAACTTTAACCTTATGAAGTCCCTAAACTTTTAATTTACTCGATGTCGTTTTTGAATTTTTGTACAAGTTCAATTTAGTCCATGAACTATTTCAGGGATTATATTGCATATAACTTAGGGACTATATTGAATTTGTATCAAAAGAGCACAAACGACATTAAACAAATTAAAAATTTGAGGATCATATTGCACATTTGGCCAAAGTTCAAGACTGTTTGTGTTATTATCTCTCAATTTGCTAGTCTCCACTGTCTGCATATGTAGAATAATTTATCCAGGTACTACATTTAACAAGTCTATGACCGTGATTTGTTCCCTTAAATTTTTAACAATAATTTTTTTATCACAAATAGAAAGGGCAAAGAAGAAAATAAAAAAAAATATTTAGGCTCCGTTTGTTTTGTAGAAAATAAATTATTTGAAAATTATTTTCTAAAAAACGATGACTTGTATCGCTTATAAAAATGAACGAACAAAAACATTTTTATCGTCCATAAAAATATTTAGACATAAATTGATGTCGATAATGAAAATATTTATCATTAGCTGGTTATTTCAAGTAATGCAAGCAATCATTTTTAGGAAAATGTCTATCAAATCATTTTTTTTTTGCTAAACAAACGAAATAAAAAACTGAATGAACACCCAGAGTTCCTATCACTCTTTTGTTGCCATTGATGCACTTTTAATCCATTCCATTTCATTTCATTTGTTGTTCACGTCACTTTTTCATTTTATGAGGATTGAAGTTTTTCGGCATTAATTAGCTGAATGTGAAATTTATGACATCTTTTTGAGGTTTAGGCATTGGACTCTAACTTGGTATTTGATAGAGGTGATCGGTTCCAAACTGGGTCAGTTTCCACCATGGAGCCAGAAATCGAACCAATGGATTGTGGTCCGGTTTTCGAGTTGGACGAAACCGGCCGTATTTTCTTTTTTCAATATCAAGACATAATACATGCAGATGAGATCCACGGTTCCCTTGCCACGAAAGTGATGGCCTGAGGCGCGGCCACGATTGCGAGGGAGGGGCGGAGGCAACTAATAAGGCCGTGAGCGATTGTGAGGGAGGGGTGAAGGAAGAGCAGAGATTGAGGCGACTAAGAGGGCAGCGATTGCAATGTCGCGATGGAGGGCTGGAGATGAGGCTACGACTATGAGGGAAGGCCTGAGGCAAGACTGCACCCGGCAAGGCCACGAGCGATTGCAATGAGGCAACTAAGAGAGAGAGCAGAGATCGAGCGGAGGAGGATCGTGCAAGGAGGACGAGGCTACGGTTTTTGGGTTTTCAAGTTACTTAGAAAGAAGAGCAGAAAATAAAAAAGTTCGGGATACCGCCCTAGGCAGTCCAATTCCGATCTAAAAACTGGTTCTTTCAAAAACTGTCCAGAACCAGCTGATTCGGTCCAGTCCGGTCCAGTCCTCGGGTTAGACCGAGACCATGCTCATCCCTAGTATTTGAATGGAAAAGATCTTGGTGGCTTCGCACATTATTAAGGATTGTGGCATGCTATTTGGCCACCTTTGTGCCTTAAAAACTACAGGAATACAACTTCCCTCCTGTCAAGTGCTATTTTCGCCAAATGGCATTACCTGTCGTTTGCTTCCCGCGCCTCAAAGATTAAACAGAACAGCGATCACCGTGACCACGTAGCATGCAACCTGTACATCTGGGTGAATATCACCAAGCATCTTATATTTTCGGCGGTATAGTATGAGACAGTGCATACAGATCTGCACTCCTATAGCAGTTGCAGTACCAGCAACCTTTACATCAACGGTTTGTTCTTTTTTCCCCCCTTTAAAAACCAAGCACAATCAACAATATGTTGGAACATCAACGCGGCGATACACGAAGGGCCTAACGGTATGGAAGTAACCTGATGGATGGTTGTAGCTAAATTTGACGCCAGCAGTGCCACCCCCGAGATGAGTGCAATGCTCATGGAAACTGCTGATCGGACGCGCAAGACAAGCGTCCCAGCGATCACTCTCGGGCATCGTCTCAGCAACTTTGTATACCCCCCTGGAGTTTGTAAATGCTTGGTAGTTGACAACTTCGCCAGATTTTGTGATGCAAAGAACAGCAACTTCAGCGCCTGCAACAGATAGAAGAGAAAAAACTCAATGAATGTGTACCGCCTACCACCTTTCAATTCATGAAATGTTCAAAAACAAAATTTGCAGCATCGAAACAAAAAGGTTCTGACTCCTTTTTGAACTTCAATCCTGGCTTTATAAAGATGAAACAATCTACATTGGATGGTCATACTCAACTATTCTCTAAACCTACCTAAGTGAGAAAAAACTATAACAAGAATGATCGGAAAGTCAATAGCCATGCTTCCTCTGAACTAAACGATTGTGTATCAAATGCAACCGCCAAAGTCACTGTATTTTCAATAATCAACAAAGTAGTCATGGTCATACAAATGAAATTTCACTGCATAATGGTCTCTAGTGGCTCTCACAACTTAAGACAAGAATGGACCTTACATGATTAACTAGAGTATACCCCTAAGTAACCAGCATAAAAATTGTCAGACGGCCAAAATATTGAATCTCGTAATTTTAACAGATATCCATGTAACGAATTGCAATTTATCAGAAATGACCAAATATTTGTTAATGAAGTCCATCTCATTTGATTGTGCTACATAAAAAGAAGAATAAGCCCCATTCCCACCATGTAACAACCTAGAATCTAGAAACCTTTGCGGCAGTGGAGGACACCTCAGTTACTGCCGTTATTGAGTGTCTCATAGCAAAAACTTGACCGACGGGCTTTCACCCCAGCCAGTGGGTCACCCATCTTATGCCCTATAATGTTGTCATGGTAGGCACTCTCACCGATGTCTTGCAAAATCCCTGAGATGTGAATGTCCTCACACGCATCTCTCTTCCATCAAATTTAGTTCTTCCCATAACCTCTAATTTCTTTCTTCAATGCCAAACAACTGACGCTCCTCCATCATAAAGGGCAAAAAGCATATGGTAAGGTCTTCTCTTCTATCCAACAAATTTCATCAAAATATTGGAAAAGAAGAAGAAAAGGCCTTGACCCTCCGAATGCCAGGCCTTTTCCGCACTCATATCTCACTGATTGAAGCAAACATGAGCAATTGGTCCGCGAATACCTCGACCTTCAGCACCGGCCAATCAGGTTCTTACATTTTCAACATCTCAAAGTGTGCATACACTAAATCATCATCTCTACGAACAAGTAAACCTCATTTTGAGCTCTTGCTTGTATGATCATCATGAACATCACGACCTCCAATTGGAAGATGAGCTATGCTGGAGCACAATGACCGCAGATAAAGCAACCTCCACTACTCGTCAGATTGCATTAACCTATCCTTCCAGTCATAAGCAATCTAACAAGAAGCCTTACACTCCAAACTAAAAAGCAGATTAAGGGTGATATAAAATAATTTCGAGAAAGAACTTGTAGCTCGATAACCTTCAGGATAATCAAGCCTCCTGCAAGCTCAACATTGTCCTGCCTCGTGTTTTAGTAAGGATGAAAATTGAGAATGACACAGATAAATGATGCTAATTGTGACTGACCCAAAATATATAACGATAGTATAACACTAACCATGACAACAACTGTGCTATATTACCACATAATAGCTGCAAATGGGTGTGGAAGCGCTAGACCTAGTATTCTCTACGCCAAATGGTGCCACCGTTGCCTTTATTCTATTCGCCCGAGGACAAATTACAAGGTGCTTCTTCTCCACTTAACGTGGGCCAGTAATCGATTCATCTCCAGTCATTGTTCTTGGAGACAGCAAAAACCATCCGGGCAAATTCTGATCGATTCCGTGAGAATACGGCAATCCCGCCAGCAGATTCGCCATGGTCGAGCACTATGAACCGCAGTGACTCGCTCCATCGACAAGCGCGCAGCTCAAAGCTATTCTATCGAAACAATCGCACGGGCCATCATCAAACACGAAATTACACCCGTTTCGCAGAGAGGATAGGCAACACACGTTGTCCATGATCAACTAGGCACGGCGGGCGCAAAGATCATGCGGATTCAATTTCCCCATACACAGCAGCAATTCGCTTATCAACGGGCGCGCGCGCGCGCGCCCGAGAGAGAGAGAGAGAGAGAGACCTTGGAGGACGTGATCTTCGGGTCCGATGGAAGAGTCGCCGCAGACGTCGCAGACGACCCGGCCGCGGATTTCGCCGGTCCAGCCTCTGGCTCCGGGGACGAGGAGGAACGACGGCAGGAGAGAAAGGGAGAGCAACAGCTTCCACGTCTGCGATTCCATGGCTCCGCTGCTGCTGCTGTGGAGCTGAATTAGGTGAAGCTCGGAACAACGATGAAGACGAAGGAGGAGAAATGTCGAGAGGCTGTTTTCACGGCCGTGAGCTCCGAGGTTAACTTCGCCGGGCCCCACTTTCTCTTCCGTCGGTGGGTGGGTAGTTCGATCGTGGGCCACGAGGCAAGGGTCCAGATGAACGGGCCCACATGGGGCCCGTTCATTTTGGCTTATTTTTAAAATGTTAACTCGAATTTTTAAGAATTATAAAGAAAGTGTATTTGGTCCAACATGTAAAATCAATTATTTGTCCGACCAGAAGAATCGATTAATTGGAAAATTTACTTCTCGAACATATCTTTGATACATCTCATGTACTATGGGGGTGCGTTTGATGGGCCGAATACAATTCTGGATAGGATAACTTTTATTCTTATCGGTGTTTGGAGTGATGCGAAATTTGAATATGACTGGATATAGCTTGGATATGATTCCATGAAAAATATCCCACCTTGGAAGTGGGATATACCCGAATAAGATATGTGAAATTTGGAAAACCGAAAAATAAGGGGGCACGCGTTTCTTCCCTACTTCTGCGCTTGCTGATTGCTCTTTCCACTTCACCATGAAAGTCGTCGGAGCGGCGAGGCTCCGTTCGATAATGTCGAAGCTATCGGATTGGCTCGTAGGGGACTGCTGGGGTTGGAAGGACCGACAGTGAATGACCGAGGTGGCCTGAGGCATGGCCAAAAGGGAGTACTGATGATGATGATTCATCATCGATAACAATATTTATCTAAATATTTTCACGAGCGATAAAAATATTTTTTATTCATTTACGTTTGCGATCATTTAAAGAAATAATTTCTAATTAATTAAATTTTCCGAAATAAAATAAATTAATCGAGAAAAATTACGTAAAAAGCTACGGTTACGCGGTTGATCTCGGACCCAATAAAAACCGCGCTCTGCGCTCGCTATCTCGGGTCCGAGACCGAGAGAACGCACGAAGGCGTCGTCTTCTTCCTCACCCTAGCGTCCGAGCAGCCTGAGCTCGCCGCTTCTGCCGAAAGCCAGCAATGGCGCTTCTCGTCATGCCCTGACGATGAAGTAGCGAAGTTC
Source organism: Syzygium oleosum (assembly GCF_021117445.2). Classification (NCBI taxonomy): domain Eukaryota; kingdom Viridiplantae; phylum Streptophyta; class Magnoliopsida; order Myrtales; family Myrtaceae; genus Syzygium; species Syzygium oleosum. Next base: position 15,559,495 of record NW_026607489.1, on the reverse strand, counting down.
TTCCACGAGGGCGAAGCTCTCGTGCGATGCGAATCTCTCTTCTTCTTTTTTTGTTGGTCTTTTCATCTTTCTTCTTCTTCTTCTTTCTCCACTTCCTCAGTCGTCCTCAAATACGAGCGAGTAAGTATGAGATCGCGATGCAGATCTCTCTGCCATCGTCCCTCTTTTTTGGGGCCTGATAAGCTCAGGTCCTGCTCCGATGGCGATTCCGCAGAGCGTCTTTCGTTTCTTCCCTTCTTCTTTCTCTCGCGATCGCAATCGGGTTTCGCCCCAGTCTATCATCCCCATGACGATTCGGTTTTTTCGTCATAAAAGTAGTGGGCTGACTTTTATCTGATGAATCTAAGCTTCCGAGGGATGGCATTTTTGTTGCTTAGTTGCACCGATGTGGAATGCACTCGAAGGGTTTTCAGATTGCAAAGGCTTTATCTTGATATCTCTGGATCATTGCATCCCCTGTGAGGAGCGTTGAAATTAAAGTAGTGGGCTGACCCCTCTCGATGATCAAATCCCTTTAGTTTCCTGAGGAGATTTTGCTTTTGATATCATGGTCCTTATTAATGTTTTTGTTCTTACCCTTTCTGGTCATCGCATTCGATTTTTCCTTCGTAACGAACGAATTGCTTGAAATTCCTTTTAGATGTCCGAGGTCGCCAGTTTTTTTCGGATCCCCATGATCGGTGTTGATAGGACTTATGTTTCCCTGGCGAATCTTTTGGTCTGAGGGATGTGCTTTGGATGATACATTCGGGGGTTCATTTGTCTGGGAGAGATCCTTCTCTGTTGCCAAGTGAGATGGACTCGGTTTTTTTTGCACTTCAAGCTCTTGCAAGGGGTACTTTCATTTGTTAGAGCCTGCTTATTTAGGCGGATCTTTCCATGCTTTCTTTTGTTAAATTAAGTTCCAATTTGAACCGTGCATTTCCCGTATGCATAATCGAGCCGTTTTTTATGCTTTCTATGTTTTTGTTTAGAGGGTGAAATCAGCTGGATCTTGATGAGTTTTGGCTTCAACCATGATTCGCGTTCTTTTTTCTGAGGTCAGGTTTGGTGTTGCTATTAGGTATTGGGTACATTTGCTAGATTTTATATGAATCAATTATTGTTGTCAAATTGTGGAGCATGTTAGATAGCGCAGGGAGCGCATGATGCTTCCTCTCCGAGTGATGTGCTGCGTCCGACTATCACAGGCTCTTCAACAAGTATTGTGCTAAAATAGATGCCGATGGCATTTCTTGTTCCTTCCATGACTTCATGGCTTGATCTCACCTGACTTGTGCAGATTGGCATCTTTGTCTCTTGTTGAACATGAAGAATGTGATGATGTTGTCCTTTGTTTCCTTTTCTCGATAGATGTTGACACCAGCTCAATGCTAGTCATGTTATTGTGATTCTGGTGATGTTATATGGCAACAGCATTTCGGCTCACTCGAAGTTTCCTTCCATTGTTCATTGGCCATGCTCATCGGATGCATTGTCATGAGGTGATTATCAGTCCGAACATAGCATTCTGCAGGAATTGTCAATCCAACCTGAAGGAAGCCTAATGTATTTCCAGCTGCCATCCACTTTACAAGCAAGAAGTTTCAGTTTGATTAACTAGAAAATTTACGGTATCGTATTTTGCAATGTCTTCCTTTGATGTTGTGAGCAAAAATTTTCTTCCTTTGATTGAAGAGTCGTGTGAATGATATATACGATGCATTCAATTTGATTGACCCAGGGGATAAAAAATGAAAACAGTAGTCCAATACTTATGCATAATCACAACTAGAGTTCTAATAGCTAAATCTGAACGTAAAAGAACATAAACAAATCTCATTATCTAGTCTTTACCCCAGAAATTTAACCAGTTTCTAAGGTTTCCTTCCCTAGTTGCGGTGGCCTGCTTGTAGTGATCCAACTCTGGATGATTTGCTGACAAAAGGCTTCAGCTTTTCTCTTCATGCTATCTCTTCCTGCATCTCTACCCAATCTTCAGCTTCCTGTATCAGTTCCGTGCCTCACTTCATCTAATTGCGCTATCGATACCATTGCTGACGTTCGCCCACTTCATCTAATTGCGCCATCGATACGATTGCTGACGTTTGCTCCTTCCCTCGAGATGCAGAAATTGAACCGTTTGAAGGCCCATTGTTTTACTCGTTATCCATACCGAAAGGAAATCCAACTCGAGGTTCAGATATCGGTTCATGTTGATGGCGCATGGTTGAGCTAATAAATCATCAGAAACCAAAGATCAGATCACAGATTATGAGTCTGAACATAGAGAGAACTGGCTTTTGTTCCTTCACAACGGATTCTCTTCAAACCTTCCAACCCAAAAATGGCTGAGCTCCACCCTATCTGCATGCCTGCCGAGTGCGATGTCTGCCAATATATATCTTCTATACCACCGGAGCCATCTTGAGCCCGTGACGCGAAAACCAACCACCTATAGCCATATCCTCCCTGAACTCTCCATAATCCTCGTCACAGCCATTCACCCGTCCCAGAAATTTCCCTTCAAACCACCCTTCAGGAATCCAAGTCTGTCTCAGGCCTCCAATGCCTTTTATCCGGACTGCACGGGCATCCTTGGTCCAGTATAATCTTGATCAGCCCCGGGAACTCCATGGACGGCATCCTGTATATGCCCACATCCCCATAGCTCAAGAACGTCGCCCCCACTGGCAAATATCTCCTCGTGACCCTCCACGGTGCTCCAATAACTCACTGTGATGTCCAGGGGTTGAATTTGCGATTTGAGCCCAGCAACTGAATGAACCAGCTTCCAGGTCCAATCCCCAACACTGACCAACACATTTCCTGCACCAGAAATTGTCACCCTTGGCGGTACAGACCACTATGCCTGCTCTCACTTCCATCTCTCCTAAAATCCTTCACTTCCATCATGTCCCTTAACACCGCTTCCTTTTGAAATGCTAGTGCTTAAACCATGGACGCTGCCTTAGTTGGCTTAATGACACCGCCAAGCTCGGTATGCACCACAATCCAGTCGTCCGGTATGCTGAGCCTGCGGGAGAATTAGTCGGCAAATTGGACGTGATCGAGTACTCAATAAGGGAAGGAGTTCTTTTCACAGCTTGCTTTGACTAGCACTCCCCACCGGCCCCATGTTAAGATGGTCGCTGCCGGTATGGCCTCTCTAGCCAGCCTCCGGCTCAGCCTCTCCATAGTTTTGAACAAGAGGAATTTTAATTGGTTTTTCAGTTGATCAATATAAAATGAGATTAAGTATATATATTTAGTGCGATTATTCAAGGACATGTCAATTCAAGATGCCTCTGCATAAAGCTACGGCCTTTCTTTATATATCTTAGTTTTACCATTGGATAATGAATGTTCCTCATCTATGTGTCGAGATTGAACTTCTAAATCCTGTCATAAGGACCATTAATAATAGTGATGTTAAAGTTATCCCAAATTTGCTTGCTTATGGGACTTCTCATGGCTTTATGTGTAAGTCTACTTCCTACACCTAGTAATTTGTAAGCTTCTCAATCGAATCCTATAATGCACCTATTGTACATCTAATTTTTGTTAAGAGTTGTTTTCGCATCGCTTCAACGGCAGACTGGGCTTAATGTAGCAGACCAGGTGAGCCGAGTCTCGGAAGGAAATTACTTGTTCGCACCTCTGTTTTGCTCTTCAGACCAATTGAGCTTAATCAGGCCTAATAGGCCACCAGGTCCATCAATACTGATTTGAATCCTGATCCAGAAGCTATTACCAAGACCCATACATCTTCTCTTGGAGAGCAATCATGCCATAATGTTAATTTGACTTTCCTCTGTCATATAGTTGCTGGCCTTCTGTGGAAGTCATGTGGTGCGATTGCTGCAATATCATGGAAACACAATGCTCTAATCTTGTCGGCTTCACTACATCTTTTGGGGGATCAACCACTAAATTCTGTCTAGGCTTGTAATGTGACGTACGAAACCGTGGTCATCAATTGGATTACCTGAACATGACAGTGCCCGACTTCAGCTTCTTCCATAATTCCCCATGAATCTTATTCGGTGAAAAATGAAGTGAAACTCTCATCTCTGCATCCAAATGTTATCCAGCCTGTGGTTCGATCTAAACCAGTTGACAAACGTTGTTTTGTTGAACCCACGTTGCAATTGTCATGGTTGTCGTTGCAGAATCCCATCTTTCATTTTTATCTGCTTTTAAGCAACGACTTGAGCTCATGGGTTAGCATTACCATGCATGGAAACTTGGACGCTTTGGAAGCTCTGTGATGCAGAGGGATATGGCAGGGCATATGCGGCATGTGAAACCCTCAAGGCCTGCTTGCATGGCCGTCTGTCATTGATATTTGCAACTTTCTACATGAATTTACAATGTGATAGTGACCGAATTTCTGTGAAACTAGGTGACCTGCTGACTTATAAATAAGACCCCTTCTCGTATCAATTCACATTAGCACTGAAAATAAGCAAACATACCTTTAACATCTCGTGGCGCTCTATTAACACAGACAGAGACAATGGCACCGCAAGCTACCCACATTTTGCGCGTCATGACATGTTTATGGTTCATGTCGATGTTCTTCACCGCCACCGCTCAGAGTAACGGGATCGGTACCTTCTACACTCCACTGTACCAGCATAAGCATTTGCTTCTCTGTATTTGTTCACTTCTAAATCTTGTCGTGAGCATACCGAGTGATGTGAGTCTGTCTGTGCATCTCGTGTCTGGTTCAATTCGTACACTGCAGCCTCTGCTTGCTATGGATTTGAAGACCAAGGGGTGATGATAGCGGCGGCTAGCAAAGCACTTTGGAACAACGATGCAGCTTGTGGCTAATACTACCAAGTCAGGTGTGCCGGCGCCAGGAACCAAGGCGTTCTGATGCAATGCCGCGGAAGCGAGACCGTGGTGGTGAAGATTGTGGACCTCTGCCCGCCCAATTCTTGTCAGGGAACTATCGATTTGTCGCAAGAAGCATTTGCATCAATAGCAGATCCTAACGATGGCGATATCAACATACAGTACCAACTGTATGTAATCTTTTTTAACCCTTTGTGGTTCGCTTCGACATCCTAAAAATTTTATCGTACTAATCATTCATCATGGTCTGAACCGTGGTTATGCAGGGCCTAAATTCAACGGTCGCAATTGCTCCACGGCTCGTCGAGGAACTAATATTTGGAACCATCTTCATAATAGTAGTAGTAATGATGGAGTCTCCAAAGTCTCGAGTTCTGGCATCTCTTCATCTGGTTCAGTCTCGCTTCTACTTAATTGTACTCGTTAGCTGTTAGAGTTGGAAAGTTCAAGATGCATTATGTTGATGCAGCATGTCCTGGGCCCAGATAGCTCCTTCGCTCCTCCAGGGACTGCTATTAGTAATGAACTCCTTTTCGTCCCAATATCTATTGTGTGCACACTACCGATTTAAGCATTAGCTCCGCGAGCTCGGGCTCGAAGCATGCGACGATTCTCCTCGTGCTAGAATCTTCAATCTTCGACGTTTGCAGCCAAGCAAGCAGCTATACCTAGACCATTTGACGATTTGCCGGTACATATCTACATACTTTAAGTGCTTATTCCAAATGAGACTTGTGAAAATTACTTTTGTCTCTTTCTCTTTTTATGTCCATGTCCATCGATGAGTCCATCATCAAGATGGGGACAGAGGACTTCAAATGGAAGTGTAGAATACTTCAGAGATCTTTCTTCATTTTAGCTTTGTTCCCTTTTTCGTTTCCAACGTGTTTCCAACATTAATTGACGGCGTGACACATCTCGCGCCTTTCGGTGAGGACCTCCAAGTCAACTCTTATGTAAAGTTACTGGAAAAGATATAGGGCGGATGCATATCACTCCCCCTTAAAACTAGAATATAATGGCTCTATAGACAGATGATATTTCATCTTTTAACATAAATTTAATTTTTTTTGGTATTTCCGACATTCTTTTAAATAGCAAGCGAAGTTGGCTAAATTATCGTTTATTTCGGCTGACACAATGCTGCGATGTCATTCTAAGTTCTCGTTAAATTGCGATCAATGATGGATTAGAAGAGAATCATCATCATCATCATAACATTGGATGATAACATGGAAGTGGAGACCTTTTCTTTTAAAACAAGGACAAAAGCCATCGAACACTCTAAATTATGTCTACCGCGATACTTTATTATAAATTTTTTTCTGTGACACAAAACATACCAAACATGTAATTGTATGACACATCCTTCATCAAAATTCCGTTAATAAGAACCATTAAAAATTTACTTATAAAGACGTCGGAAAGTAAATAGTATTAACCACCGCCCGCAGCGGCTGCGTTGGCTTGCGCTCTTGTCCCCCACGAAGGGATCGGAGTTCAAACCCCAGCCTAGTCGTTAGGGATTCTTAAGTGTGGCGCCGTGGTGGTGGGTCCTGACCTAGCGTCACCCCAGATTTACCCCTCCGGCTGTCGGCCGTGCGGGGGTTCCTGGGTTATAAAAAAAAAACAAAAAAAAAGAAGTAAATAGTATTAACGTGGTGTCCACGTATATCAAGTGATATAAAAATGATATTGTTTTTATCATAATAGATATAATTTGAAATTTTTAATATAATAAAAATAAAATTTGAAATAAATGTGTCGGGCATAGTTAGAGATTTTTTGCGATTTTTTTTCTTAAAAGGAGGCATCGTAGGATTGGAAGCGAAGAGTCGTAGAAGAGTCCGAGTTACAACACTTTCAACTCACCTGCGAATCCTCCTTCTCACCTGCGTCTCTCCTTCTTCTTCTTCTTCTAACCATTTTGAGCTTTCTCTGCCATCTTGGTCCTCCGTTGCCGCTTTCGAAACCATGGAGAGCAAGCCCATCTTCATAGTCGAAGAGAGGAAAGAGCTCATGCTCTCCCCCAACAGAGACGCCCACCCGGCCCTAAGAACGGGTCACTTTCTCAAACCCACAGCGACGGAGCCCGACCCTCCTCCGCTCGTTTCCACCTTGTCGCCGCCGGAGAACTTGCCGATCAACATCAGGTTCAACAACTGGCGTCGCCCGACCAATAGCTGGACCGCATGGGTCGATCGCATGGAGTCCATGTACGAGCTCATATGGAAAAGAGCTGGCATTTACGATGCCATCAAGTGTTCGACATTCTTGATCCATAAGCACACTCGTTTAGTCCTCGGGCTCGCTCAGAATTGGTGTCCCGGCACAAACACCTTCGTTTTTCCCTGGGGCGAGGCCACCATCACGCTCGAGGACGTGATGGTCTTAGGGGGTTACTCTGTTTGGGGATCGTCCCCTGTTTTGAGCCATCTCAGGGACCAGTCGCTGGAGGTTGAGATGAAGCTGAAGAAGCTGAAGCGAGCGATATCCGAGATATCAAAGACCACAGCGAAGAAGGCGGACAGCTGCAAGTGGATGGAGAAGTTTAGGGACACTGGGAGCGATATTGAGCACGATGCCTTCCTCGCGTTTTGGCTGTCGAGGTATGTGTTCCCGCGCCCTGGCAATGTGATCTCTAAGAGGGTACTGCCGATGGCCATAGGTCTGGCTAGAGGTGTGAGGATCGCCCTTGCGCCTGCTGTTTTAGCTCGTATTTATAGAGAGTTAAGGAGGCTGAAGAATATTTTAGATGGACTAGTTCCCAGGTTGAAGGATGGAAATGAATCGGATTCGATTGATCTGAAATTGTGGGCGCAGTTTGCTTTGGTTCAAGTATGGGCTTGGGAGAGGTTTGCAACCCCCATCAGGCCAAATCCTAGAGAGGTTCAGCCAGGGGAGCCTAGGTTGGGTCGATGGCACAAATCACCAAAATTGAACCTTCACAATGTGCATTCCATGATGGGCGAAGCCGGATTGCAGCTTAAATGGCGTCCCTACAGCTTGGTCGTGAATGACTCAGCATCCTATGCATTTTATGGTGAGAAAGAGAACTGGGTGTCGCTGGAGGAGGACGCTGATGGGGAACTGAGGTCATTCGCTCGCTGCTTGATGGCTCGTGAGTTGCCTGGGCTGAATTTTGTTGAGAAGTACTCGCCTCATCGAGTGGCCATGCAATTTGGGATGGATCAAGATATGCCTGGCCGTGTTGCTCCCTGCAACCAGGACCCCGAGATTGCTTGGGACAACTACAGCAAGTCACTCCAAGATGTGCAGTTGTACATTCCAGCCAGGCTTTACGAACCGTGCATAACAGCTCGCTATGCTGAGTGGTGGGCTTCAAGGAGTTCAAATAGATCGATGCAGGGTTTAAAAGGAAGGTCGGGAGTTAATGATGACCTGGTTCCTCCCGGTTTTCAGCCGAAAAGTTTAAGCGTTGACACGGGTGACTCCAACGAAAATGATGACAGGCTAACTCTGGGGGAACTGTTGAGGTCCAAAAGGCGAAGAAGTGCTGCCAAGAACTGCTCGGTTGGCGACTGCGACGATTGCTCAGGGATTCATCAAACACAAAGTTCCTACGTAAAGAATGTGGAGAAAACTGACATTGAAATGGGAGGGTCACCAATGGAACCTGTGGAGATAAACAGGCCCCACGCTACTGCTGCTGGAGGAGCTCAAAGAGACAATGAGGAAGACACAAATGAAGTGGGGCAGAGATTTACCGAAGGAGGTTTAGCCGACGAAAATACGGGAGAAAGCAGTGAGTGTTTAACGTATGAAATGCTAGTGGCTGATCTCGAAGCTCGGATTAGCAAGCTGGAGAGAGCAGTTGCTGAGCGAAAAGCTCGTATTACCAAATGAAAAGTTACTCCACAGAATTAGAACTGTGATGCTTTCATGTCCACTGTCTACTGTCCTTCCATGTCTGTAATACTTGAACTGGATCTCTTTTAAGTTAAAGCTCTTGGATATCATTTCCTTTTCTTCTCCTTCTTATTCTATTACATTTCATTTGTCTTGCTTGGGGTTCGCAGAGGATTGATCTCAGTGCTTTCTGCATGTTTGGATTGCTTGTTGTTGATCATTTGGCTTGTGTAAGAAATGGCAATGCTCTGTGGCTGAGCTGGGTGTCATGTACCTGATGCAGTGGACAAGACTTCATATTTTGTGAATGTATGAATATGAACTTTAAGGCTCCCTTGGTTTCACGGAAAATGTAATGTTTCTGAAAAATACTTTTCAAGAAGCCATTTTCTAAGAAAATGACGCAATTTTCCGATATTTGATTGAAATTTGAAAAAAGACTTGGAAAATATTTTATGCCATTTGGTATGGAAAATTAAATCAGGTTTTCCTCCATACACTACTTTTAATAATTTTTTATTTTTTAAAAATTGATTTTTAATTATTTTTTTAATGATCTATTTTCTTTTCTTTTCTTTTTTTCTTTTCTTTCTTTTTTTTTTTTTACCTTCTTCTCAAGCTGGTCGCTGGCCACGGTGAATGCTAGCAATTAGCCACAGACGAGCTCGAGCGTCGCCAGAGGGCAGTGAGGCTCGGGCCTTAATGTACTGATTTTTTTGTTGGTCTTAATTAATGTACTAATTTGTTAAGTGACAAATGAATACTTTGCATGTCAAATATTAATTTACTAAATACTCTTAACAAGTGTCCCTTGGCACCATCTCATAGACACTCCTTGACATAACTTAGTAAAAATTGCAATTGATCTTAGTAATTGATCTGCATGCCTTCTATAGTATTGGTATAGGATGGCTTCTACAGCTTCTTATCTCTCTGCATCCAAATGGTATCTAGCCCACAGTTATATCCAAACCAGTTGATTTGTTGAACCCAAATTGGTAATCATTTCAAAATCCCATTTTTCATTCTTCTTTGCTATAAGCAACGAGTGAAGCTCCTTAGAACTCGGGAGCTTTGGAAGCTTTGTGATGCAGAGGGATATGTCAGGGCATATGCAGCAATGTGAAACCCTCGAGGTCTGCTTGCATGGCCGTCTATCGTTGGAAAACACTCAATTCTCTATTATTAATTTCTGCAACTTTGTAAATGAACTTACAATATGATTCGACCGAATCCCTGTGAAACTAGGTGAGAATGCTGACTTATAAATAAGACCCCTTGTCAAATGAATTCACATCAGCACAGAAATTAAACATTCATACCATTAATATTAAGACCTGCAGAGACAATGGCACTGCCAGCTACGAACGTTTTGCGCATCGTGACATGTTTATGGTTCACCTCCATGTTCTTCACAGCCACCGCTCAGAGTAACGGGATCGGTACGTTCTACACTCCACCGTACCAGCGTAAGCATTCGCTTCTCTATCTTGTCATGAGCATACCAAGTGATGGGAGTCTGTCTGTGCATCTCTTCGATGTGGTTCAATTCAAATTCTGCAGCCTCCGCTTGTTATGGATTCGAAGACCAAGGGATGATGATAGGTGCGGCGAGCAAAGCACTTTGGAACGACGGTGGAGCTTGTGGCCAATACTACCAAGTCAAGTGCGTCGGTGCGAGGAACCAAGGCGTTCCGATGCCATGCTACGGAAGCGGGACCGTGGTGGTGAAGATTGTGGACCGCTGCCTGCCCAATTTGTGTCGGGGAACGATTGATTTCTCGCAAGAAGCATTTGCATCAATAGCAGATCCCAATGCTGGCGATATCAACATACAATACCAACAGTATGTGACCCTTTTTTAATCCTTCGCGGTTCATTTCGCCATCACAAAAGCTTTATCGAACAAATCATTAATCGTGGTCTACATCGTGGTTATGCAGGGCCTAAATTCAGCCGGCAGAAGCTCCGTGGCTCGTCGAGGAACCAATTTTTGGAACCATTTCCTCAAAAAATAGTAATAATGGAAACTCTAAAGTCTCAACTTCTGACATCTACTCATTTGATTCAGTCTTGCTTCTACTTAATTGTACTCTTCAGCTGTTAAGAGTCGGAAAGTTCAAGATGCATTATGTTCATGCAGCATGTCCTGGTCCTAGAGAGCTCCTTTGCTCCTCCAAGGGCAGCTATCAGTAATGAACTCCTTTTCCTCTCAGTATCTACTGATGTATACACTATCGAGTATCGATTAAAACTTAAGCTCCGTGCGCTCAGACTTGAAGCGTGCGATGATTCTCTTCGTGCTAGAATCTTTGAAGTTTGCAGTGGCGAAGCGGACAGCTATACCTAGACAATTTGCCTGTTAATGAGTTTTGAGACTGCAATAAAATCCAAGCAAAATACATGGCAAACCATCAATAGAGATCTTGTGGAAATCTCTCGCTCTCTCTCTGTCATGTCCATGTCCATCGAAGAGACCATTGTCAAGATAGGGATATTGGTCTTCAATGGAAGTACAGAATACTTTAGAGATTGCATTACTCACTTGAGAAGGAATAATCGAAAATAATGCTACTTTTGTTTCGCTTAAAATGAATGATCTAATATGATTATTTATATCGCTTGAAATAATCAGTCAAGATAGGGATATTGGGCTTCAACGGAAGAAGAGAATAATACCTTTAGAGGTCAGACGCTCTTGCAGCTGAGAATGTGGATAGGTGTTGTACCAGAACTAGGGGAAAGAAAGGCTGGGCTACGCATACAGATGACTGCTCATGAAGTCCTCTTCAGCAATTTTTTTATTGCCTTTGGAGAGATGTGTTGCATTGCAGTGTAGCTTCAGAGCAATACAATCAAGGACACTCAATGACATAGGAATTTGGCACGGTTCATCTTCTTTTCTGGCGAGGATGAACAGCACTTCGCATAGCTCTCAAATCTCCGGGTAACCTCTCGTACCGCCATGGCCACTTGAGCTTGAAGCTGGGCTCGAGGGTCTGACCTCCACCTTCGAAGCTCGTGGGTGGGTCGCAAGCTGCCATGGCCAAGCTTCGAAGCAGCTTGAAGGTCTAGCTTCGAAGCTCGCAGCCGCCACGGCCGCTCGAGCTCAAAGCTTGGCTTGAGGGTCTGACCTCAACCTTCGAAGCTTGCCGGGTTGTCGGGCAAGTGCCGATGAGCGCCGCCAGATGTCCAGGTAGCAGCAGTGGGCAATGAAGCAAGAGCGCCGGTGGAGTTCGACCAATCGATGGAAGAAGATGCACGGTCCAAGTCATCTTTTTTAAAGCAATTTTGGACGGGAGAATAAATATGTTATAATGGTTATAGTTTGTGATTTTTGTGAAGGTTTTTTCCCTCTCTAGAAAGCAGGCGACGCTAGCCAAACATCATTCGTTAAAGCTAACAATATAAGAAAATGAACTATGCGATGTAAAATTCTAAGTTCCCATTAAATTGTGATCAATGATGACTTACAAATAAAAATTTATTACCGCAACATTTATTAATAACATCAGAGTAAAGGCATTTTTTATTCTAAGGTTCAACAACTTAATTATTCTTAAAATTGATTATAAGTAAATTTTTTAGTATTTAATTGAAAATGATTTTTTTTAAAAAAAAAGAAACTTCAAGCCTTATAAAGGGTCAGCCATGCTTTGCTCCACTCATTTATTGCCACGTATTGGAGTAGGCTCACTTTTCGAATATACCCTTTCTGCTCAGTTTCTCTCTTCTCTCATCCTTCTGAGCACATTGACAAAAAAAAAAATAAATTCTCCGAGAACTCTCTCTCCCCTCCTTTGATGATATTCTTCTTCTACACGTTTGGATCTCAATTGCACGAAAAAACCAGAGCTCGTCCATGGCCATCGCAATTTGCTAACATCTGTTTTAGTTTTTCCCGGATTTAAAAAACGCACCAACAACAAACTCCGTCACTATAACTTACTCTCTATGCCATAACGGAAACACCGAAAATCCCATCCGAGTCTCCAAATGCCGATCAAATCTGGCTGAACGACGTCGACGGCGATGCTCGCGAGCCGTTCATCCAAAATTTGGCCAGCTCACTCTCCAAAAGCTTACCAGCTCTGGTCGAACGTGCTGACGGCGGCCGCAACGTTGATGGCCGGTAACGCTAGCTGTGCATGGCTAGCCTCGAGCCCATGTCGTCCGTGGCCTTAAACGACAAAAAGTAAGCCAAAGAAAAGAGTGAGAGAAAAAAGACTGGGGGTAAGGAGGACGTGGAGGAGAGAGAGTAAATCTAAAAAGTGGGCGCCACTCGAACACGTGGCGATACATAATTGGAGCGGGGTGGAGTTGAGCGAAGTGTGGTTGACGTGGAGCTTCAGGAGCATGCAATATTTTCTCGAGAAATGATTAAGTGACAAACCTTAATTTAATGTGAGAATAATAACGTATTCTGGATCACAAAAAAAATAACAAATAATTATAAATTGTTGTGAAATCCACTCTATCAACAATTTATGGCTTATGACATACCGTTATTCTCACATTGGCCCAAAAACTGTGTTATGTTAGCAAAGCCTCCCCCATTATTCGACAAAAAATAAAAAGGGTTAATAACACTAAAAACTCCAAATTGGATTTATCCCAAACTAATTTTTTTACCACAAAAAACCTCAAACTGGTACACCTGTGATAAATTTATCCAAAATTAATTCATTTAACACAAAAAACCTCAAAACTGGTATATTTGTGATAAATTTATCTTCCGTTAAATTAGATTAATATCACGAAAAATCACAAACCGGTACAGCTATGAAAAACGGAGGGTAAAACCCAAACCAGTACACTCATCAACTGCCATATGTTATCCAACTCAGAAATTTGACGGTAAAATTTAACAGAAACTAACAGAGGTAAGTTAATCACCGGTGTACTAGTTTGGGGTTTTTGATAGTCAAAAAATGAATTTGAGGTAAATTTATCACAAATATACCTGTTTGTAGGTTTTAGTGATATTAATCTAAAATTTAAAAAGGGTCGCGCTTTTTCCACTCATTTCTTAGCTCTCACACTCCCTTTTACAGTGTATTAACCATATTACCCTCGCTAAGAGTCAAAAGTGAGGCTCATTTGAGAATTTTTTATTTGTTTCTTTTTTTTCTTCCACGTTCCTTTTTCTTCTCGGTGGTTTTCTTGATTAGGGACCAATGGATATGAAGATGACGCCGTCTCCAACAATGGTTCCTTGATGGGAGTGTCGATCTCTTTATCCTCCCGAATGGCCAACTACCAAAAAGAGGGACTAAGATGCAAATCAGGGAAGACGAAGACAATGATTATGGCAGGTATGTTATCCCACACACAAATGGCTCTCTAAGCCTTTATAAAAGGGACTGCCTTTTAGCTATCAAGCCCCTCTTCGAATTTTGATTCGCACCTTAGAACTACTTTATAGTAGCAGAATTTTGATGCACAGGTTCCATACCATGGCAAGTGCAAAGCATACTACCAGGACTAATCAGCACACGTACGTTTGTTTAGAGAATCATACCAGGCAGAAAGGTAGAAACAAAGATTTAGGGATTCATAACACAATTTTTATTTCTCGAGGCTTCTTTCTGAGAGCATATCGTGCCTCTAAATATTACAGGCACGGTCTTTTATAGGCACGAATACAGACATTTTTATAAACGACTACACAAACGATCAATTATTGGTGAAGTTATGGAAATTACCAATAATTTGACACTCGCCAACCGATCATAAGGCTTTTACAACTGACAGATGACAAGGAAAATTCTAACAAGTGACAATAAAGACTGAAAAGTGTCACAAACGACTTTTACAGACGACTGAAACACCTTTAGACGACGGTTTTTCTTCATTTTTGCACATTTTTTCTTCTTGACACAATATTACTACAATGCCAAACAGTGCTGAACAGTGTATGAACTGTACATGTACAGTGCCGAACAATCCATGAACAGTGATTTCCAAAAATTGAGCTGGTTTTTCAAACATGACGAGTTGGTTTTTTCAACACGCTTGATAAGGCTTCAGAGATCATATTTATAGATGGGTTCTTCAGTGTTGTCATCGTCAGAGCTGTCCGAACTATCTCGGTATTTTTGTTTTATATAATCTCTGAGGATTCGTTCAATTTCTGCAATCTCTAGGTCCACATCTTCATGAAGTTCCGAAGACTTTTGCTTTTTTCGTGAAGACTCTGGAACGTTTGCAGAACTTGAGATAATATTAGCAGAACTTGATGGCATATGTGGCTGAGGAAAATTATCTAATTACAGTGATAGATTATCTTTGTCATCGCCTAAACTGAGTGCTAGTTGTAACTCACTGTAATCATATGGGTTTTGCGATAATGGTCCTCCCCATGAATTCTGTGACTGAGAGGCTTGGGATGAGGACGGGGTCTCTTGAGATGAGGACGAGGTAGCTTTATCCGAAGCAGCAGCAGCATCCATATCTGCTTGCATATCTATGCCATAATATTGTTCCAATGCTATATCAATTATCGCCTGATATCTGTGATCAGCTGGATGATCCCAAGACACGTTGCTAGAACTGGCTGGCCATACTTCTCGTGGTATCACATAATTGTATTGACATAGAAATTTATGGAGTTCTCTACATTCCTGGGAAAGTGGAGAGATTTTGCATGGAAGGGTTTTGTAAAACTTTTTTGGAACTAGTTAAAGTTTGTAGGTAGTTACTCCTATATTAGATGGAGTTTTGCTCACGTCTCTATTTGGACAAATAAAAACCTATGGCCTGCTAAACAGAACTATTGTATGCAACTTTGGATTGGGTCTACAAGCTCTAAGCTGCTCTTGAAACATGCATTTTCCAACCTCCCAATGGTTTGAACCAATTAAGTATGTCACCCAAATGCTTAAACATTTTTTCTCCTGAGATAATTCTGCCAATAATGACAATAATTCTGGTTGTTGGAAATTCAACGGCTATGGTATAAAGATTGAACAAATACCAACAAAACCACTTGAATTCCTCTGGGAATTCGTCTTCAAGATTGAGGGAGATAGGATGAATGAAAGGATATTCTGGATACATTCCGCTGGGTCTGAGATTTAATCCTCTAAACCTGCTGAAAATTAGCAGTTGATATTTCCACATTAATGATGGCAGATTTTCATGAAGGGTATTGTTCTGGATGTATTCAGGAACTTCTGGCAGGTACTGCCTGCTTGGCCAAGAAAGTTTCATCTTGATAGGTTTGTATCCAATGAACGGATTTCGAGAAACATACATATTTATAGATGAAACTAGTGCAGCAAATTCTTTTGGCCTAGATAAGAAATCAACAAGCACATTCTTTTTTCCTACTATATGCTTGGTTTCAAAGGAATATTTTGAAAACTGTTCCGCCTATCTGAGGAGTTGAAGATGATAAATTTGCTTTTGTTTAAACTTCAGCATCTGGGAGAATGAGGACATATCTAGTTCCACTAGAAAATGATGTCAAATAAGATGAAATTCAAACTTCTTGATACCATATTTTACAGCCAAGATTTCTTTAAGGGTTGAGTGATAATGCATTTCACTTGGCGTAAATCTTCCACTTTTGTGTCTACAGATCTGACGCTTGCCATCAATTTCTTTGAATAAAACAACAGCCCAATATTCATCGCTTGCATCTGTTTGCAAGACTCGTTTCCCAGTAAAAGGGATTTGCAGAGGAGGGAGATGCTGCAAAATTTCTTTAAGGCGTTTGACTGATTTAGTCTGCTGAGGTCCCTATGGAGGCGCATTCTTTTTTGCATTTATTATAGCGGACTCACCAAGTTTGTGATTTTGAGAATGAAATCTCTGAGATAATTTACTATCCCAAGAAATTGTTGAACTTGTTTGAGAGAGAAATTCTCATCAGGAAATTTATGCAATTCTTTGGTAATATGGGGATCGGGATAATATGTCTCGTCCTTAAGATGCATTCCGAGGAATTCGATTTCCCGTTGGGTAATAATCATCTTTGTTGACATCTAAATTTTGCCTAGTAATTTAGGGTTTAATTGCACAAAAACTAAGGATTAATTTTTAACCCCTAAATAAAAATATTTTCATTAAATTACATGGCACATAGATATTAGGTGCATTTACATTAATAGAATTTAGTGAAACATATTTTCTTTTTATTTTATTTGTTTTATTTAAAAAATCATCATAAAAATTATAAAAGAAAAAAGAAAAGAGAGAGAGAAGACAAAAGAGGGGTCTCCCTCTGGGCACACTTACAGAAAAGAAGAAAAGGGGGAAGGGACACGGGTGAATTCCCTAAAAAACCTCAAACTTTAGGTCAAGTCTCAAATCTGCCCAAAACCTTTTTTTGTCTAAGAAAAAATCCTAAACTTTAGGTTCGGTCCCAAATCTGCCCCGAACTTTTTTTTGTCTAAGAAAAAACCCTAAACTTTAGGTCCAGTCCCAAATCTGCCCCAAACTTTTTTTTATCTCGAAAAAAACCTCAAACTTTAGGTCCAGTCCCAAATCTGCCCCGAACTTTTTTTTGGTCTCGGAAAAAACCCCAAACTTTAAATTTAGTCCCAAATCTACCCCGAATTTTGTTTTATGCAAAAAAAATCAGCAAAATTCAATTTATTTTCAAAAATATACCCCCGTGATTCCGTCCCAACTTGATGTGACACTTCCACGTCATAAAAAATCAACATCAGCAAAGTAATGGGGCGATAGGAACAGACCGACGTTGCATTTTCACTTCGACAACAAATCAAACCAAATAAAAATTGTTGAAATTTTCCAAAATAAAACCAAATAAAATCATTTATTATCGACGTGGAAATGCCACGTCAAGTTGAAACTGGATCATCGGGGTATATTTTTTAAAAATAAATTGAATTTTGGTGATTTTTTTACATAAAACAAAATTTGAGGTAGATTTGGGACTGAACCTAAAGTTTGGGGTTTTTTTCAAGATAAAAAAAAGTTCGGGACAGATTTGGGACTTGACCTAAAGTTTGGGATTTTCTCTAAGATAAAAAAAAGTTCGGGGTAGATTTGAGACTTAATCTAAAATTTGGGGTTTTTTAGGGAATCAGGGCGAAGGGACACAGAAGAAAGTAGATATGTCCTTAAAGGAAAAGCTCACAGGAAGAGACAAAAGAGGGCAGAGCTCTCTTCTTTGGTCTCGGTCAATGCACGTCCAGAACAGGGGAAGAAAGGGAAGAGAACAGAGAGCAAAAAAAAAGAAGAGAGAACGAGAGGAGAGACGGAAAGAGATTTTCGGAGAGCGACAGAATGACCAAGTAAAAAGGGGCCGAGAGCTAGAGTGTTCCTCCAACAACCACGGCGCCCGAGCCTTCGTCGACGAGGTGCTCGTCTGACATTTTCCCTCTCCCGAGCCAAAGCCGCGGTAGGTTTTGGTTTGTTTTTTTGGGGTTTTAGGTCGATTCCCCGAGGATCCCGGCTCGGAGTCGTGCGAGGCAACCAGACTAAGTCCGATATATCTCAAGTTCGTCCTCTATTCGCCGTCGCCGAGCTGGTTAGGGCCACTTCCGGCGACTGAGCTCTCGTTCTTCTTCACCCTGATCTAGCTCAGTTTCGCCCAGTCTCGGTTCAACCGAGATCGGGATTTAGTGTTCTTCATTTATGCTCGCCTTCGATGTGGAAGAGCCATTTCTGAGTTGATGTTGAGCATGGCTTGTTCACTACATTTTGAGTTTGGGTTGATTTCGTGAGCGGTTTGAGTCGGGGGTTTCCTTTCCATTATTGTACACCATGTGTTTGCTGAAATGTTTGCTGAAATGCATCAACTAGATCCGTGAACTTTTTTCTCGAGTCCGGCTTGTTGGAATGTCAGGATGTACGTTGGTTTGTGATGCCTGGAGATGGGGTTGGGTTATATGATTCCCCGAACCGCACTGTTCACGACAAATGCTTTCATTGTTCCATGTTTGTGCTTTTTCGTTCTTCCGTCTTCTGTGTTCTCTGCTGATGTAGCTTCGTATGTGATGTGTTTGGCTGGGCATTGCGACGGACGATGATAAGACTCGTTAACTTTGATGGTTGGTTTGGTAGCGCGAGATAGTGCTATTCTTGTTGAGCATAGGACGAAGTTCCGGCGTTTTAGAACAAATGCGTAGCGTTAAATATTTCTGGGTAGCAAGAACGCGAAGCAAAAGTTGGTGTTCTACTGTTCTGGGCTTCATGCCATGTATTGGTTCCTGGGCAATGCGAAGAAGATGTTCAGAAGGGAAGGAAAAAATAAGAAAAGAAAAAGAAACAAAAAGAAAGGAAAAAGAAAAGGGGGGAAAAGAAAAAAAATTAGAAAAGAAATTGCTAAACGGGGGTCCCGGGTTGGTCGGAGAGCCGGGTCAGGCAGTCGGGCGAATCAAGTCAGGAGACCCGGTCTGGATTTCTTATTTTATTAATAAAAATATTACAATATATAAAAATATTAAAAATTTCAAAAAAATTCGAAAATGTTTAAAAATCCAAAAAATATTAAAAAGAAAAAAACATTAAAAAAATTTAATTAATTAAAAAATAAAAAAATTAATTAAAAAAAATCAGATAAATCCCAAAAATCCGGAAAATAAAAAATATTGTTTGGGCTTTGGAATTGGCTTTTCTTGCCCTTTTGGGTGATTAGTGCCACGTTTGATTGCACGTTGCTTAATTTACGCATTTCAAATTATGCGTTTAATTTAACCTTGCATGTGGTTGATTAAGCGCATTAGGTTCGCGTATTGATTGTTGCTTCCCTTACCTCGGTTAGGGATGGAATTCGAGACTCCCAATTGCTGCATGAATACGTTAGGTGGTGATTGAACAAGGTTAGGTATTGAAAGGGCACTAGTTGATTAATTAGTGTAATCAACTCCCCGGACCCTTAGAATCTTTGGTTCGTAGAAGTGAAGCAAGTCTCCCATGCTTTACTTGGGTGTCTAATCGACCCACCAAAAACTGATTAGTGGCGACTCCTAAATGAAATTAATTTGCATGTTAATAACGTAAACCTAAGTCGCAAATTGGTATGAGCTTGGGAGAGCTCGAGCTAGGTTTAAACTTAGTAATCCATTAGCCAAACCGCTTAGGCGGCGAGGTCGGTTCGCGGAGGTCGCGACAATCATTTTCTGGGACAGCATGATGTCATATTTTTGGACCAATTCAGCAAATTGGTTTAGCAATTTACAATGAGAATCCTCGTCTGGGCTTTAGATAAGGATATCATCAATGTAAATTTGAGCGTTGGCCAAAATAGGCTAGAAGATTCTGCATATAGCTTTCTAGAATAATGAAGGGTCTGTTTTAAGACCAAAATGAAGCAACGTCCACTGGAAGTGCTGATTAGGGATGAAAAATTCAATTTTGTATCTGTCATCTAGATGAATTTTCAATTGCCAGAATCCAGCTTTGAGGTCAAATTTGGAATAGACCTTACCTTGAGTAAGGCTGGAGAATAACGAATTTCGGTGGGGTAACGGGAACTTATCATATTGGAGGAATTAGTTGAGTGGCTGGTAATTGATGACCAATCTCATTTTCCCTCTATTCTGCTGAGATCGTTTATTCACGAAGAATGCTTCACAAGACCACTGAGAATCGGATGGCTCGATTAATCTTTGGTGAAGTAAGTCTAAGCATTCCTTTTGAGCTAAAGATCAAATGATATGGATTCAATCCCGAATGAGTTATTTTGGTAGGATTGATATCTTCATTTTTCTTGAAAGCTAAATGGATGAAAGTCAGGATTTCTCCACAAAGGGTTTGGACATTTTAGGACAAAGTCTGAATGAGATTCTGCACATGCTCCAAGAAGGGTTTAGATGATAGGATCTAGTATATGCATATGGATGGCAAAAAATCGTTGGATATCTACAAACTCTTTGAATTGTCCTTTGAACCGAAGTCCATTAGACAAAATTCTAAGTTTGGGAATCTGGGTCAGAATATCTTATCTAATGATGATATCTTTGTCTGGTGTACTAGAACCAAGGATTTTAGTGGTGAGGGAACACTGTGGGAAGAACTGAAGGGTAATGAGTTTGCTTCGAACTCTTGTAGCGAAAGTGTCTCCAGAAGTAGAATTAAAATACCGGGTGTATGAAGTCCAGTATTCTTTTGGAAGAATTTTCGTGTCAAGAATCGAAGCACTGGCTCTAGTATCTATAAGGGCTATAAGAGAAATGGGTTGAGCATATTTTGAAAGATAGATTTTGATGGGAAAATAGGGAAGGGTGAAAGGAGTGTATGCACAAAGGTCTTGGATCGTGGGAAGTTTTGGATTTTCGGAAAAAAGGAGTAAACTCCCTTTTCTATTTTGTCAAATGAGTCTTCAGAGTCACTGGACTGGGACCATGTCTGGATGGCGCATATAGTGTGCATTATTGGTTCATCTTCTAAGGAGCAGACGGATTCAACACCATCATCCTGAAGAGAAATCCCAATTTCTTTTTCAAGCTTTTGGATTAAATGAAAATTTCTTTTCTGGGCCTTCGGACAATTCTTTGCAAAGTGACCTTTTTTGTTGCAGATATAACACCTCTCGATTTCTTACGTCTTCCAGACTGGTCGCGTTTGGAGTGCCTTCTTCTCAAGAATCGCCATTTCCATTTTCTTCTTAGACCGAGGGAGAAGCATTTAAAGTACTTTTTCTTTTTACACCGATTTCCGCAAGAAGGGTCATCACATGACTCTTTATTTGCACACTTGATTCTCAACTCTAGCGGGGGAAGAACAGCATTGGTGCCAAAAGTTGTGTACGGAGCTCACTTTGGTGTCAAAAGTTTCATTTGGATCATTTAAGTACCAAAAATTTTGAAAAACGATCACTTAAGTGTCACTTCGCCGGAAATCCGACGTGGCATTTTTTTATTAAATTCTCGAGCTGATATGGCTTGCTGGAGGCTGATGTGGCATTTCTTTTCTTTTTTTTTTTTCCTTTCTTTTCTTTTTTTCTTTTCTTTCTTCTTATTTCCGATGGTCGGCGTCCGGCCACCGGCCATGGCCGGCCTCGCCGGGCGTCGCCTTCCTCCGGGCGAGGGCCGGCGAGGCCGCGTGGCCTCGGCGAGGGCTGGCCTCGCCGGATCTGGTGAGGCGAGCCCTCGCCGGGGCTCGCCTCAACCCTCGCCTGGGCAGGGCGAGCTCCGGCGAGGGCTCGCCTTGCTAGATCCGGCGAGGTCGGCCCTCGCTGAGGCCACGGCGGCCTCGCTGGCCCTCGCCCGGAGGAAGGCGACGCCCGGCGAGGCCGGCCATGGCCGGTGGCTGGCCTCCGGCCACCGGCCATGGTAGAAGAAAAAGAAAAGAAAAAAGAAAAGAAAGAAAAAAAAAAAATCAGAAAAAAATATTTAAAAAATTGAATTATACACATGGAAATGCCACGTGTCATTAAAATTTAAATATAAAAGCCACGTATTAAATTTGGTCGTAATTTCTCGCCGTTGGCACTTAAGTAATTGTTTTTTCTCCGATTTGGCACTTAAGTGATCGCCGGCGTAAACTTTTGGCACTTAAGTGATTCAAATGAAACTTTTGGCACCAAAGTGAGCTCCGTACACAATTTTTGGCATCAATGCTATTCTTCCCCCCAACTCTAGCCTTTGGCAAGCTTGATGAAGCTCTTTATTGCTCTTAAGATAACTTCTGAATGCCTTTCGACGGATACAGAGGTCATCAAGAGCCAAATGTATTTCTTGTTGCAGTTCTCCTATCGGGACATCAGCAATTCTTCGCTGCTTATTTTGAAAAGATATTTCCACAACTTGACCAATATCCTTGGAATAGAAGACAAAAACACGTGCTTTAGGTTTGGATCAGCTCCAAAGGCATATAATAATTTAAGCATTGCATGGATTTGAAACTATGTGGGAAGGAGGAGGTTTCTGAGAAGGCTTGGGAACATCTGCCTTCTTCTCCTGCTGCATCTTCTTTTGTGTTTCCATTTCGCGGATACAAACTCCGACCTTCTTTTGAGGCTTCCGCAATGATTAAGGCAACTGAAGTGACTTTTGGAGGAGAGATTTCCATCCGGATTGGATACAAAGGTTGAGAAAATGGATCCAGTGCATGAACAAATTTTCCTTCCTAGAAGAGTTTAATTTGCCTACGTAGCTTTTCCATCTCAGCAATCTGGTCTTCCAAATAATGATGGGAAATATATTTACCTAATTCCATCTGCTGCAATTTTTTCTGGAACACCTCAAGCAATTTGTTTGTGATTGAAGCCGTTTGATCAACTTTCTGGTCAACATGATCAAGACGGGCTTGGACAGTTGAAAGTTTTGTATCAATTGTCTTAAGAACATTATTTTGCGCTAGAGCATTTTCTAACTGCCAATTTAGAACAGTTTCGGCGGCAGTAACTTTCTTTTGTCTCCCATGATCATCGATATCTGTAGGGTTTGGAATTTTTGACATATGTTGGAACCGATGATGTGCGTCTGTAAATTCTTCTAACACCGGGAAAGGGGCACTAGATGGAAATCTGGTAGAGACTATCTTTGGACCGTTTCTTTTTCTTTTTGGATGGTCTATCATCTTCATCATCAGGAGGGCTTGTACAAAGGGAACATTGACAATCAAGATCCCAGAAACAGTGGCCTGTTCGAGGATCCTTGTAATAATGAATGGGTCGTCCCTCTTGATTAAAAGACTCGATCATAGTCTTTGAATCTGAGTCGCCTTCATCCATTGGAACATCGGCATGACAGGGTTACATCATAAGAATAGTAGGAAAAATAGAAGAAGCAGCTTCCTCCTTTCCTTACTAAATTTAATGATGACCGTACCATCTTTCTTTTTTGTGAACTGGAATTCCATGGACTGGATAGGCTTGGAATTCTTGTAGAGCTTTTCATAGTTAGTTACCCAAGTGTTAGGGAGTAACTTAACTAGTTGATTTCGAGGAATTTGTCTGGATACATGGACGCAGGAAGTCTGATCATTGTCCACTGAGATAAAAAAAGGCGTCCTCTGTGCCTGGAAAGTTGAGATCAATAGCATGGTTCTGGACCCGGTATACCATCTGGTAGTGTAAAGTTGCAGCTATAGAATCAGGAGTCTGAGGAGCTCCGGTGAGCTGTAGCTAAACTTTAAGAGCAGAAAAGAGTTTTGGATCCGAAAAGGCTATGTTAAAATTTGAAAGCAGTGTAACAAACACTGTTCCGGCATTTAGAGTGGTTTGGATTGTACCAATGCAGGCATGTTGGTAATCCAAGAAACGAGTATCTAAAAAGGCCATGCGAGCAACAACAGGTAATCCTTTTCGGCCATGGAAAGAGAGAGCAAGGCGGATAGCACTAAAGTAGAGATGCGTATACCCTTGCTATACCCACTGATGTGGAAAGTTAGAAAGTATCTGGAGGGTAACGAAATGTTCTTGCTAAGTAGCAGGAATAGGATGCTGGTCAAACCGGGATGACTGGACATATTCTTTAACTTCTCGGGGTGTGTGTTTGATGAGTTGTTTGATGGAACGGAGAGAAAAAAAAGAAGGTGGTTTGGCGAAAACAGAGTAGGGATTAATAAGGGAGAGATGAGTTTCCGAAATCTTACTATCTTCATTAAGGTATGAAACCTCATAAAGATAGTCAATTTTAGAAACATTTGAAATACGAACATCTAAAAGAGCATTTACATTGACTGGTGGAGTAGAATCGGTAGAATCACTCATGATGGGACAAATCTACCTTTTCCACCTGGTATTTCATCTAAAAACAAACAAGTAGGCTGAATAGAACGCTGGCTCTGATACCAAAAAGAGGGACTAAGATGCAAATCAGGGAAGACGAAGACAAGACTTGTGGCAGGTATGCTAAGGATTATCCTTTTCACGTTCAAAGGATCGCCGGAGAGAATTACAAGCTCTTTCTGCACTGGTAAAGCTTGGAGTGATCATGATTAGCGTGGTTAATCCTCATCCCACTGTGGAGGTTCAACGCCAAGGCCAAGCTCTACAAAGAAGTTTCGCTCTCCTACCTATTCCTCACTAGTGATATGAAATGGTGGAAAAGGCGAGACTGATGAACCTCAAGTATGTGAGGCACATGAGAAAGGTGAGGCAATATGAATCGAGCTATGTGGCCGCAACGTAGAGTAAGCTCCTCTCGTTGCTGCCGGAGGCGGCGTTCGAAAAGATGATCGCGATCGAGAGGTGGCAAGGGCGTGCCTCCGGAGTTCGACGCAGCGTTTGAGGAGGAGCACCGGAAACAGATGCCATGGACCATGCCGGACAAGAAGCCAAGGGAGGAGATCAAGCTGTCCCTTGTGTTGGCATAGGGGTGGTTCTACCAGACGTGCCAAGAATTTTGTCAGGGGCGATGGCGAGGTAGAGAGAAAGCTTGTGAGGTTCTATAAGACCGTGCAAGAGAAAGCTTGTGAGGTTCTATAAGACCGTGCAGCTGTTGGTGTGCGTGGAGGTCTCGGAGGAGGAAGATGAGGACGCACCGGTGATACGCATCAACACAATCGACAACAAGACGAAGTAAAGTGAAACAATAACAAAGGAAACAAATGAAAAAGAAAGACCTCAAATGGGCCTCACATTTGACTACGTGAGATAAAGCATTCTAAGATGGAAAAAAGTGAGGGGTAATATACTTACTATACATGCGAAAGGCCCTTAAAAAAACAAAATCCCGCGTTAATCGACTGGTGGTGCAGTACTATATTGCCGGAAACGGTTATTCACAGATAAAAGCGCCGGGTACCATTTGAAGCAACGAGTCGCAGTCACGCCCTCCGTGCAGTGCTGCGACCCAATTACTCCCAGCGCTTTCTCGCTCGTATGCACATCCTCCTCACTCACCTTCTTCTTCTTCTTACCATCCTGAGCTTCCTCTGCCATCTCGATCCTCCGTTCCCGCTTTCCAAACCATGGAGAGCAAGCCCATCTTCGTGGTGGAAGAGAGGAAAGAGCTCATGCTCTCCCCGAACGGAGGCGCCGACCCGGCTCCGAGAACGAGCCACTTCCTCAAACCCTCCGCGGCGGAGCCCGAGACCCACCCGCCTCCGCCCGTCCCGACCCCGCCGCCGCCGGAGAGCTTGCCGATCAGCGTCAGGTTGGACAACTGGCGCCGCCCGACCAAGAGGTGGACCGCGTGGGTCGATCGCATGGAGTCCGCGCACGAGCCCACGTGGAGGAGAGCCGGTATTTACGACGCCATCAAGTGTTCGACGTTCTCGATCCGGAAGCACCCTGGCTTGGTCCTCGGGCTCGCTCAACGTTGGTGTCCCGACACGAACACATTCGTTTTCCCCTGGGGCGAGGCCACCATCACGCTGGAGGACGTGATGGTCCTAGGGGGTTACTCGGTCTGGGGATCCTCCCCTGTTTCGAGCCATCTCGGGAGCCACTCGGGGGAGGTCCAGGCGAAGCTGGAGCGAGCGAGGTCGGAGATGACGAAGACCCCGGCAAACGTGGCGGACAGCTGCAAGTGGATGGAGAAGTTTAGGGACACCGGGAGCGACGTTGAGCACGAGGTCTTCCTCGCGTTCTGGCTGTCGAGGTTTGTATTCGCGGGCTCTTCCGACGTGATCACCGCGAGTGTACGGCAGATGGCGATAGGTCTGGCTAGAGGCGTGAGGATTGCACTTGCGCCCGCTGTTTTAGCTAGTATTTATAGAGATTTAAGTTGGCTGAAGATTGTTTTAGATGGGCTAGTTCCAGGGATGAAGGATGGAAATGAAGGGAAAGAGATTTATGTAAAAGTGTCGGCGCCGTTTGCTTTGGTTCAGGTATGGGCCTGGGAGAGATTTGCGACCACCATCAGGCCAAATCGTAGAGAGGTTCAGCCTGGGGAGCCTAGGTTGGGTCGATGGCACAAATCGAAAAAATTGAACCTTCAAAATGTGCATTCCATGATGGGCGAAGCCGGAGTACATTTTAATTGGCGTCCCTACAGCTTGGCCGTGAATGACTTGGCGTCCTATGCATTTTATGGCGAGAAAGAGAACTGGGTGTCGCTGGAGGAGGACGCCAATGCGGAACTGAGGTCATTCGCTCACTGCTTGATGGCTTGTGAGTTGCCCGGGCTGGATATTGTCGAGAAGTATTCGCCTCATCGAGTGGCCATGCAATTCGGGATGGATCAAGATATGCCAGGTCGGGTTGCCCCCTGCAACCAGGACCCTGAGATTGCTTGGGACAACTACAGTAAGTCAATCCAAGGTGCGCAGTTGTACATTCCAGCGAGGCTTTACAAACCGTGCGTAACAGCTCGCTATGCTGAGTGGTGGACTTCAAGGAGTTCAGATAGATCAATGCAGGGATTAAAAGGAAGGTCGGTAGTTAATGATGACCCAGTTCCTCCCGGTTTTCGGCTGAAAAGCGTTAGTGTGGACACAGCCGACTCCAGTGAAGATGATGATGGGCTAACTTTGGGAGAATTTTTTAGGTCCATTAAGCGAAGTAGAGCTACCGGGAGCTGCTCGGTTGGTCTCGGCAACAAATGCTTGCAGAATGATCAAATGCAAAGTTCCTTCTTACAGAATGTGGGTAGAGGAGACACTGACATCGAAACGAGAGCGTCACCAATGGAACCTGTCGTGAGGAATAGGCCCCACGATACTGCTCCTGGAGGAGCTCAAAGAGACGATGAGGAAGGCACTAATGGAATAGGGCAGAGAGTTACTGACGGAGGTTTAGCCGATGAAACTGCGGGAGAAAGCAGTGAGCGTTTAACGTGTGAAATGCTAGTGGCAGATCTCGAAGTTCGGATTAGCAAGTTGGAGAGAGCAGTTGCTGAGCGAAAAGCTCGGATTACCAAATGAAAGTCACTCTGAAGAATTCGAACTGTGATGCTTTCTATAAATTTCTACTGTCCTTCCATGTCTGTAGTATTCAACTAGATCTCTTTTTTGTTAATGCTCTAGACTATCATTTCTTTTCCTTCCCTTCTTATTCTATTTCATTTCATTTTTGCTTTTTGGGAGGTTCGCAGAGATTGATCTCAATGCTTTGTGAATGTTTAGATTGCTTGTTCGGTTGATTATTTAGCTTGTGTGAGAAGTGGCAATGCTTTGTGGCTGATTTTAGTGTCATGTATCTGATGCAGTGGACAAGACTTCATTTTTTGTGAATGTGTGAAAATGAATTTAAAAGTTCCAGAAAATCCGAATGAATAGCCATCAGCTTTTTAACAACCATCATCTATCAAAAACTGGCAGGAGTAATGCCTGCTGAGGATATCCCCTGCACAACGATGTTAAAGTATTTTCCAGGGTCAAAAGGTTATTTTTCCTGGGAATATGTCCTAGATCTTGTATCATTCTGCTTTCCATTATGTCGAAGACTAGAATCAAAGCCTGTGATTATTGTATCTGGTTCTGAAAGATGCCGTTTTTTGACAAAGATCATCCTGATACGGAAATGTCTTGAGAATGAAAATTTCTTGATTCTTCTCATTTCAAATGATACAGAGTCGACTTGTGCAGCAGTTTTTGTTTCAATTGAGCTAGCTCACCTGTTAAGTCTCGCCAAATTACAAAAAGAAAAAACAGAGCTATACCGTTAATAGTTGATTCCCTTGCAATTTTGACGGGAATTCTCATATTGAAAACTTTCACTCAAAAGGAATGGTACAAGTGCTTTTGCTCCTCATGCAATATCAAGTCAAAAAGGGTACTGTTGCTCATTTGGGTTGATCAGATTGCAGAACGTCATATTGCAGATCACTGATTTGGAGAAAAGGGTAATTGGAAAACTCAATTGCACCATTCGTTCTCCATCCTAGCTGAGGATTTGTTCCACAAGAAATGAGATTATTTAAAAGTGGAACAACAAAGCCAATTAACCTTTTCGAGCTCTCTCTGGCTAGTTCAAATGGAATGGCCTGAGAGAGTAGGCTTGTGTTGTGCCCTGAGATCTGATGTACAATTTAAAATTGCATGAGTTTATTATTAGGAGGGAAGAGGTCCAGAAAAGAAACATGCTAAATTTGATAAACAAAAGATCAGGCACAGAGAGGGAGGCAGCTAAGCAAACGTGTGTACCTGTCTCTCTTTTCTTAATTTTAGCAAATTGCAGTTATAATAGGGTCTCTCTCATTCTCTGCGAACTCCATGGGTGGAGAGAGCATTGCAGGGAAAGATGATCTAAGTAAACATTTTTCTGCATTCTTGTGTTTTCTCAGAGATCTTAAAAAAAAAAAAAAAAGATTCTGGTTCCTTCTAGGGGTAAAAGAAAATGCTTCTTTTGTCTTTGTTTCTCACTGAAATAGTACTGTTCTCGGATTATGAGCAGTTGTAGGATAGGATCTTTTTATTTTTTTTGGGGGTGGGGTTTGAGATCTATTATGATTACAAATTCGGTGTGATCGGTCCATCATCAAAAGATATTGTTTCTGGGTTTTTGATGGTGGCTGTATCCGAGTACTTGGGGATTGAAAGCGCTAGAAGGAGGAGAAAATGAGCTGTTTCCAATGTTGCATGTCCGAAAGAAGACTCGCCCGAAAATCATTGAAGAAGAGCATTCAAGAATACCACGACACAAAGACTTTAGCCTCATTCGCCAACATTTCCTTCAAATCAGGTAACAATCTCACATCAGTTGTCGCTGAATGATCCTTCGGTCCAGGCCTGTCTTTGTTCGAATATGATATAACAAATACTTGTCATTGATGATTCTGCATTTTCTCTTCGTGAAATATGTCCATGAATCGACAGAATAAAACATGCCTGTAAAGATACTTTCAATATAATCCAACTACAATTGAACATCAGATTAAGCTCTTCTCGAAGGCCAATTGCGAAATTCTGGAGGCTCTACTCATGTTGCATTATATCTTCGTGCCTTCAAATTTAAGCGTTTTTTCAGTTCCTACCATGTTTGTAGGCACATATACAGTGATATCTCCTTGAATGGCTTGAAGAATCTTGGTAGTCGCGTCATAGTCTCTGAATCAAATCACGAGTCTGAGTTCTTCATTTATAAATTCTATGGATCATGAAAAGCTAGTGTTAACCTAGCAGAGAGAGAGAGAGAGAGAGAGAGAGATGTAGGATTAAGGAAGTCAATCACCATCTTTGACCATGTCTTACAATTTTAGATTGTCCTGAAAGTTTTTGTCACGAACACAAGTGATGCGAATGCTTGATGATATTAGGTAACATAAACTTCTGGCTTCTAAACTAAAGGCAATGCTTCGCAAAACTGATCGAGAAAAAATTTCCCTGAATGCAGATAGCAGCAGGCGCAGATACATCACCGAAGAAATAAAAAAAATCGGAAAAGGGAATATCGCAGCTCAGATATTTACATTCAGGGAGCTGTGTGTTGCAACAAAGAATTTCAACCCCGATTCTCTAATCGGCGAAGGCGGTTTCGGGAGAGTGTACAAAGGACATATAGAGAGCAAAAATCAAGTAATGACGTGAAATATCTCCCTCCCTTTTGTGTCTTGTCTTGTTGCTAAAAAAACTGAATTAACAGTTAATACGCACCGCCGTGCGTCGAGCATTACTTATCAGGTGGTTGCCGTTAAGCAACTCGACCGGAATGGGTTTCAAGGGAATAGGGAGTTCCTTGTGGAGGTCTTGATGTTGAGTCTGCTACACCATCCTAACCTTGTCAATTTGGTTGGATATTGTGCTGACGGAGATCAGAGGGTTCTTGTATATGAGTACATGCCTAATGGTTCTCTAGAGGACCACCTTCTCGGTAAGTTTGGCATCTGAGTATAGATCTCTGAAACAAACTAACCGAAATTGTCCGAAAGTTGATCTCGAATTTTGAAAACAAAAGCATGTAGGTTGATTCCTGAATGCTTTTTTCTTGGACTTTTTCAGAACTGCCTCCGGGGAAGGCACCCTTGGATTGGAACACCAGGATGAAAATCGCTTCAGGAGCCGCAAAAGGGCTCGAGTACTTGCATGAGCAGGCCAATCCCCCCGTGATATACCGTGATTTCAAGGCATCCAACATACTACTAGACGAGGAATTCAACCCAAAGCTCTCCGATTTTGGGCTCGCGAAGCTAGGTCCCACAGGGGACAAGAGCCATGTGTCGACACGGGTCATGGGCACTTACGGTTACTGCGCACCTGAATATGCGCTGACGGGCCAATTGACAACAAAGTCCGATGTGTACAGCTTTGGGGTTGTTTTCCTGGAGATCATCACAGGAAGGAGAGTAATTGACAATACAAGGCCAACTGAAGAGCAGAACTTAGTTGCTTGGGTAGGTCTGAAAGGTTTTCAACCTTCTACTGAATAATTGGTCTCTCATACAACTCAAGCCTTTTCAAATTGATGGTAGCAATGCCTTATAAATTTTTTATAATCCGACTCTCATTTATTCATCGGGTTATAATTTTTGTCAGTCTATTAGAGAACTATCAGGATCAAAAAACATTTTCAAGCCTTGAACTGATGGAAATTACTTGATCTTGCTCTTAGGCACAACCTCTATTCAAGGACAGAAGGAAGTTCACATTAATGGCTGACCCGTTGCTTGAAGGGGCCTATCCGATAAAGGGTCTTTACCAGGCTCTTGCGGTCGCAGCTATGTGCCTTCAGGAGGAGGCGAGCACTCGGCCTCTGATCAGCGACGTTGTGACGGCTCTCGAGTATTTGGCAAACAGGAACAAGCAAGAGGAAAGTGTCGCCGAAGAGAACGGTGCCAAATGTGGTTTTCCTGGTGCAGGAACAGACGGAGCAGAAATTGAGAGCGTTAGTTAGAGGTGATGATGAGGGAAAATGCCTCTGGGGAGTCTGAAAAGAGAAGAAAGGAAATCGAATGGTTCGACTCAAACTCGTGTAAAACCTTCCATAACCATGCGAATGTCATCTCCTCTGATATCTTGTTCTGTTTTCTTGTCTCAAAAGTTGTGTGTTTCTGGTCAGATAAACTGACGTTTTCGATTATCTATGTGGATTCGAGTGGGAAAATCAGAAGTTGCAGAAGGAAGGATTGACTGAAATCCACTGGAAAATTTCAGAAGGCATGGGATTAAACTTGTCAACAGCCTGATTATCCATCCATAATCAATCACTTGCAGTTAATTTGGAAAAAAAATTAGGAGATTTATAACCCAAAATTAGGCAGTCATCATCACATCCTTCTTTTTGTCCAAAACTACAGTTTGAAAAACGTTGGAAGTGCACAAACGACAGCTTCCTTTTCTGGTGGGGCAACAAGGTACATCTTGTATTTAGGCATTGTTTTTTATTTTGTGCCGGTTGTTGGTACGTCGTTCTCGTTCTTGATAGCTTAGTTTGACTGTTGCCAAGCCGTCACGCTATAGTGCGATGCACCATTCGTGCAACACTCCGAAGGAAATTCGCAATTTACGATGATAACACTTCTCGACACTTTGGATATCGAAACGCTTTTCGAAAAAAACTATCTTTTCAAATAAAAGAGTTTACATTTTCAAAGCGTCAGCTGCCGATGAATTTTCTGAATTTCAAAACTTGTACTTTTTTATGATGTGTGCAATACTTAAAAAATCAACGAGACGCTTATATACTTCTTCGTTAAAATCGAAATCATTATAAATTTTTTGGTTTTTGATTTATTTTCAAGAGGCTTAGGGTCGGGTGTTTCGCATGAATTTCATCCAATTCAATCGTAACGGGTTTAAATTAGCCCTCTCCCTAAACTTTTAATTTATTAAGTATGGTTCCAAACTTTAACTTAATGTGCGATGTCAAGTTCAAACTATTAATTTATTTAATATTGTCCCTGATGTTCAATTTAGTCTCAGGACTATATGGAAATATTCGATATTATCCCTAAACTTGATTTGATCGAAAGATCGCATAAAATATTTTAATATAATTCAGAAACTAAGTAGAACATACACCAAAATTTTAAGGACTATATTAAATAAATTAAAAATTCAAGAATGACGGTACACACTAAATTAAAATTCACAAATCACATTAAATAAATTAAAAATTTATAAATCATATTGAGTTAAAATTTATGGACAATTTATGTCGTTATCCTCCCAATCCTAACCTTCAAGTCTTCGCAAAACATAAGAGAACCGACCAACCGGTCGACAGGGAATAATTGGAGTGCGTCGTTTCTAAGTTGGCCGGGCTCTTCAGAATCGCAAATAAGGACACGGAGATCGTCAGCGGCTGTTGGCGAGTCGATGCGAAGCTATCGTGTTGGTTTCTGCAAGGTGATGATGATGGCGACACTATCACTCGTGTGAAGATCTATCTCGGTGGAGCTTTTCCCTCGGGTATCTCTCTGTCCCTTTCGAAGGTTGCCGCGACGAGGAAAGAATGGGTCTTTGATTCGATTGTTTCGGCGTTATCTTGGTTGGATCTGCTCGGATTTGCTCGCTGTCGAACGCTCCTAGTCCTAGGTACTTGCTTAGTCTCAATGCGAATCATCTGCTCCGTGGTTACGGGGTTTGTTCGCACTGTGATTCTCTCGAGTTGAGGTTTTGACCTTTGGGCGAATCGGTTCCATGGACGGTTTGTTTGGTTTTTGCGAGTTGTCGATGTGCTCGGAGTTGCTCGGTCGTTGCTTCTTCGGACTGATTTCTCTCGTAGAATGCTTTGCTCTATATTCCAGTTTTGCTGTTATGGGAAAGCTTTGTTTTTTGAATGGAAATGGATTTGAGCTGAAATGGGTTGATTGCTTGGAGTTGGAGGTATCTTCACTGCAAGTCGCGCACTTTGTCTTGTGATTTCGTAATTAAAAGTTACATCTTTCGTGAGAAGTTTGAAACTTTCTTTTACCCCTTTTGCAGAATCTCTGTGGAAACATAGGATTTGAACTTCAAACTCGATGCACGTTCGTTCTGTTTAATGTTTACCAGCTTTGTCGACGGCTTTAGTTGCTTTTGCAATTTGCTTATGATAAATCTTGGTCGAGCCGTGCTTAATTTCGTTCCTGAACTGTCGGTCTTTGTCATTCACCTGTCTGGAATTTCGATACCATTATGACCTTATTGTGGACATGAATTTTCTTGCTGAGACTTAACATCAACAGGAGGTTTTGGTGCGTGTGCCGAGGTTAAGACGTCGTTTGAACTCGTTCACGCTGTTTTAAGATCTTTATGTAAACTTAAAATTGTTCTTATCTTAGACATGTACATTCAAGAATTTACATACTCCAAACTAGTGATACTACAGGAAATGTTTGCAACTGCTATTCTGATCAGTGATCTCTCCACTCCGTTGTCTTCAGAAACTCTTCTGCCGGAAGAATTACCTTAGACTGTGGATTGGACTGTTCAGCAACATGGTTCAGACGCTGGAAGCTATCAAAGGTGGTGGAGGATCCATCAGGATTGGAACCACTGGTACAATCAGTGCGCTAATGACGAGAGAATTGGAATCCATCAAGTCTGCTCCTAAGACGCCAATCTCTCCTAGAAATCGACCTCGGCCGCAAGTGGTTTCCATTTCCTGCAGGGCCACTACTCCTAAAAGACCACAACAAAGGAAGTCAATGGACGGAGCAAGCAGCAGCAACTGTGCTGATGAAAGAAGCCTGGAGGTTCCTCGGAAAACAAAAGGTCATGGCAGAACTAACACTGAACTCCCAATGCTCGCAGGCGATGATGTTGCTCTTGATGGAACTCCAGAGAGGAGGAAAACTGACAAAAAGGTAACTAACATTGTTGAGGTTGTGGATATAAGATGTGGCAACGCTGATAGAGCTTGGGCTGGCCCTATAACTAACCGGCTTAAGAAGCTGAGCTTCTCAAAGCTCTCTGAGAGTATTGTCTAGGCTTGGAGATTCATGTCCAATTTGAGGTTTCTGTAGTTGAAACTGGAAGTGCCAACAGGCCTTCTGTTGTCTGAAACCTCAATCATAGAACATATGCTTGGCACGAGCCTATTGCTGCTCCCTTTCCTTTTCTTTTTATGGGTCAAGAGTGAACCAAATGTAGGTTTGGCAGGATTGCTAGAGGAAGAAGCCATGTCTGTGACCTGAGGTCGAGGCTTCTCTGAATTCTCTCTACAGCTCAACTCGACCCTTCTGAAATACTCGATTTCCTGCATTATAAGGGATCCGACGGTGCCCTTTGTCCCTATTTCGACAGGAGCAGCCATTTCTTGAGGGATTTCTGTGTCGCTTGGTCTGGATTTATACATGTTCTCTATGCCGGGAGCTATGGAAGCTTGATAATGAAGAGAGGTGGTTTTGGGTCTTGTCTGGGTGGGAAGATTGCTTTCGATCTGGGGCACTGGGTGTTTTGGTCTCATAGCTAGTGTATTCACATGAATTCTGAACCTTAAGTTTTCTATCTGAGAGGGAACCCCTGTAGATTTTTACTACTTGGTGGATGGGATAGTGACATAAGGTCACTTTATACATGTGCTTGCAGTTAAAACCTTTTAAGGTGCTAACCAACTGTCGTATTTCTCTACCTGCTAAATGGTGCTCTTATTGTTTGCTTAAATTTGATAATGCTACCACAAGCATTAGGTCATTACGGGAAATGGAAGATAGTTTTTTCTGATTTGTTTCAAACGTACGTAGTTTTATGTTAATATGGTAAATGGAAGGAACTTCTGTCGAAATCTGGTAACTTGCTCTCCGCTAAACATTCCTAATTTTTTTGTTGTAAATTGCGATTTTCAGCTCGATTAACCATGGTAGTGCCTGGATTTACAGTACAGGTCGAAAATGACACTAGATGATGATTTGCGTGGCACTATATGCAGTCACTCTAGAATAGGCAGACCACCACATGCTAGATAATTAGGATGAAGGCGACTCTTTCTTGTCATTTTCAAATAAGCTGTGGTGTGCTTTTTCCACGACTTCAGTGCCAAGTGAAAACAACAGGACTTGAGTGGTTGATTTGGTGGAGCAACTTGAGTGCTTCACAGGGCATGGATGATGGATGATGGGTGTGGTTGCATTTGCTGGTTCTTTTCTCTATGTTCATGAGGAAACCATGACTGAAATTCCCTTTATGGATGCGGTGAAGGAGATGGGTTTCTCCCAGTTATTTTCACCTTCCCAGACCCTTTGTGAGCAAATGACCTTCAATGGCATTGAAGGGACCGATCCAGAATTTGGCGCTCGTGTACTTCGTAACTTCTCGGGTCATTTGGGTGAATCTGTATTGCCACAGCTAGGAAGAAAGATAAAATACGTGGCATTGACATTTGATCGCATCAAGACAACGTGTCTGTAGGCACGTAGTGTTGTGGGTCGTCACGTCTATGGCGACAGCTGTAGTCTTTTGTTGTCTTGTCGAGGCACACCGAAAGTCCCAGCAAAACCTTGTAGTTGTAAAAGGACTCTTCGTCTCAGCTATAAAATAATTCAGAGCCTTGTCGGGGTAGCTTCTGGTGTTAGGCTTTTAGCTATTGGTCTTTTGAGCTTCAATTATTGTTCTCGACTCTGAGCAAACTTTTGATTTTTGAAGTGCTCTGTATGTTTCCCAATTCCAAACTTTTGAAAATATGGTTGCTTTTGTTCGATCAACTTTAAATTTTCACTTTTAAGGAAAAAGAAATGTCTTGCTTAAATTTAAAAACTCGCCTTGGCCAGTTTTGACAATGCTTTTGCTTAGGCTTCGGGGTTTTAATCGAAATCTGTGGTTTTCTATAAGTTGGTGTTTATGAGTTACTAGCTATGTAGTAGTATAGTTTTGGTCGTTAGCTTAGTAGATTGGTTATTTTAATAATAAACATGCTTGGTAAAAAAAAAAACTACAAGGAAAAAATGAAAACATAAGAAATACTGCTTAGTATATGGATCAGCTGAAAATTCCACCCGGGCAGTGGATCGTACCACTTAACCCCCCTCATTGGTTCACCAATGTCTTCGCTCTTCGCGGTTAGCCCATAGGGTCCCTCGCAAGTGCCGAAGTTTATCTCGAAAGTGCAATCGGATTTTAAAACTTTTAAAAAGTGCAATCAAGTTCTTAATATTGTCAAATTGGCGAAATACTGACATGACTTTTTATATTAGTTTCTCGTGACACGTGATGCTGACGTGGCATTTTGTATTATTTTTTGGAGAGAGAGGTGCTGATATGGCATCTTCTTGTTCAGTCCAACGTCCTCCTCCTCCTTCATCCACCAACCCAATGCCATAAGTCACCCTCGTCCATCGCTGAAAGCTTCATCAAATGGGATCACAAGAGCCTTGGGCAATTGAAATTAAAGTATATTTGTGAGAGGTGTGGTGGGTTGCTGGGAGTTTTACCTTCCACATTTAGTAGCAAAAAAAAAAAAACAAAGGGACGAACGGCAAAAAGAACCAGCTGCAACGGGTAAATTGTGAGTTGCCCGGCGATATTATAACTTTAAAGCTAAATTTACACCTCAAAAGTAAGTCATCGTCTCCAAGCTAAGTTTACCCCTGGCTCGCTCTCTCTCACGCACAATCAGAATCATGGCGGGTTGTCATCGATCGCGGTGGTCGGTAGCAACCGTGGTCTGCGGCGACCGCCACAAGGCAGTCGCACCTCCCAATCGACAGCTCGGTCCGAGGTCACAATGGGGGTCCGGTTTGCTCAAGTCTAAGCTCTTGTTCGATTCACTTACCAACAATTATCTGTTTGTGAGAAAATTAGCAACTTTTGCAATTTAGAACACCCACATTTTCCCCCCTTCTTCTTTCAAATCCTGTTCCACAAACCTCTTTCTTGTTTCTTTCTTTTAAGATCATGCTATTTTAGTTTGTCCGTCATGTCGTCATATCAAGAGATTGCATTCTAAAATGGACCGTCTTAAATATCGTGGGGACAGTTGTCTACAAATGTCTCCAAGGTACTTGCTGATCATACCAAATATATAATCGATTTCATTTTCAATGCATGGACACTCCAACAGAATAAACGTGCATTGAAATTGACGTACATTCTTCACATAAGTGTTTCACAAGTTTCTTAAGGCATTCGTTAACGAAAACCATATTATTTATTCCGGTCTATTTCGCTAAAAGAAATAGCAACCTGATCATGATTGTTGCTCGCCTAATAGTTAATTAGTTCTCAGGCATACCCATAGAACTTTTGAGATGATATTGTATATTTTATTTTATTTATTTAGTGATATCATTCTATGGATAACATGATAACCATCATATGTAAAAGTATACGCTAAACACCATAACGATGATAGTCTTCCTAAATCATAGACACTTATTATAAATCAAATGAAGGGGTGGTTCTATATGCACAGAAAGAAAGTAAATAGTTGTTCGACAATGAGTCTTATATATAGTAAGGGTAATTTTGAAAAGCAAGTAGTGAGATAAATTGTGGTTTTGGCTTTAATATGCTGTACCATTAAGCGGACTGGGTTGCCTTGGAGCCAGATTGTTTTTTTTTTTTTGTTTTTTGGTAACCGAGGTGTCCGGGCCAGCTTGCGCGCACCTCAACTATTCCTCGGAGGAGACTAGCACAGCAACCCACCGCCATGGCCCCCACTTAAATCACAAGTGCTCAGCTGGAGAATCGAATCTGGGACCAGTGTGCCTAACCACACAATCCCAAGTATGCCCTAACCAACTGAGCTACCCATGGGTGGGTTTTTTTTGGTAAAACATTGAGAAAATTGCACTAAAAGTCCCAAACATTTTGCTCAATATGCAATCAAGTCCTAAGCATTTAAAAAAAATGTAATATAAGTTTTAAAAATTTTTTGAGACAGCAGCAATAATTTTAATAATTGCTTAGCCTATTTTGCTAATGTGGCTTACTAGAAACCCAACGTGTTTATTTTAATAGTTTTTGGCATATGTGACACTGACGCAATATTGATGTGTCCGTCTCATAAGAAAACTCAAAATCTGAAAACAACAAAAAATAAAATAAAAAACCAGAGAGCCAAAAAAATTTTAAATAATAAAAATTTGAGAAAAAACCAAAAAAGGAAAAATAGAATTGAAAGTTAGAGAGAGAAAGAGGGATCGTGAGCTTGAAGATGCCGCCCCCACATTGCCAACACCTCGCCGAGCGGGTGCTTGTGGCGAGGGCCCTCGACTGTGACCGGTGACGTGGGGGTAGCGATGCCAACTCCCAATCAACAATAGATCCCCGTCTATGGTCCGCCTTTCTGCCCCTCTCTTCATTTGATTTTTCTTGTCCTCTTTAGGTTTTGCCCTTTTTATTTTCTTTTATAAAAAAAAAATCCATCTTTTTTAATGCGACTCCACGTCAATGATACTTCAGCGCTCCATATGCTAAAAAATATTTAAAAAAACGCCACAACGAATTTCTACGTGCCACATTAGCAAAGTTTGGTTGAAACCGGTGTCTAGATCGACTCAATTGCATCAATTTAACACCCTTTAAATTTCGACTGCCCGTCTTCAAAATGTTTTAGACTTCGATTGCAAATGAACCAAACGTTATCAAGACCGTTGTTGCCATCTCCTCGAGAGCACGTACATTTCGGGCTGGGCGGGCCTGGATTTGGGCTTGATTGGGCCGACCCGGCTCCATTACCAAATCACACGTGGGGACCCGCCCGAATAGATTCGGGTTCATACGATCGTCTAGGTGCGAGTGGATAAAACTTGCAGGTGACACAGAGAGCTCAGCTTCCTTTCGTACTTCATAGCAATGGCTTCAGTATCATGCACTATCCATCACCTGCCCTTCACCACAAAACCTCCTCCTCCTCCTCCTCCTCCTCCTTCTTCTCCGCCTTCTTGTTTGATCTTGAATTCACGGTTTCTGGGTGCAAGAAGCAAGCTGGGTTGGGCACGACCCGTTAGGATTGGACCGTGCAACGGGTCGAGAGCCAGGTGCTGGTTCAAGTTCGGGAAGAATGGGGTTGATTCTGAAGGCGCCGGCATTTATGGGAGCCAGTCCCGTGATGATTTTGACAGAGATGACGTTGAGCAGGTAGGATCATCGGTTTTTTTTCATGTAAATTCTTTCTCTGTTTTCCGTGGAGTCGTGATGTAATTTGAGGAGGTTGAATTGTGGGATTCAATGACGATGTGAAGACGGTGCGAAAGTTTTGGTACTTTGGACTGCTTGGGTCACCGCATACTTTGTGCACACACATCAAGATTGGACGGTTTTTGAGGATGCAAGTAGCTTAAAGAGCGAAAAGGCAAGCACATGTAAGTAGCAAATGTAATGTTGTGAGTTATTTGGAGGTCCAGGAAATGGGGTGGAGTGAGCTTCAAGTGGTAAATGACAGCCTTATCTATTCCTACTGTTCGTGTATATTTGTCATGTTTCATTAGCAGTGGGAGTTTTTCTTCTAACCATGGACAGAGGGATAGGCTTTTTGCTCTGATTAGTGTTATGATTGTCAGCCTGTCGGATACAAATGAAACAAGGTTGAAGCAAAGTAGGAGTAGAGTAAATGATGTGTGATGCCATTGCTCTCAAGCTGTTTTACTTCATGCTTTTGCTACTATCTTTCTGAAAATCTTTCGGTCTTCGGTGCTTATTTTTTGGTTGGGTGTTATAGTGTGGAAACCAAGATGAATTCATAGGATTCCTAATCCTTGGACAGTTGAAATTCCGTTATTGTGGCTTTAGCTTAAGTAGTGAACGAAATGAGAAGGTAGAAATTATGTGGACGCCAAGCCCGGCAGCATTTGGGGAGGAGTCATTTGTGTCTGCGACCGATTTCCATTTCTGAGCAGAATTATGTTTGTGCAAATGAATGAAAGAGGCATTTGCAATGGTATTTGCAGTACTTCAACTACATGGGGATGCTTGCCGTCGAGGGAACATACGACAAGATGGAGGCTCTTTTAAGCCAAAACATCCATCCTGTAGATATCTTACTGCTGTTGGCGGCATCAGAAGGTGACAAGCCAAAGATTGAGGAGCTACTGAGGGCTGGGGCTGATTACAATGTCAAGGATGCCGATGGTCGGACTGCACTCGACAGGGCAGACGAAGAAATCAGGGACTTCATCCTTGGGTTTTCAGTTCAGAAGTCGTGATCGGACTAATTTCAGTGCGATTTTGCATGATTTGTCATATACATGTTGTGCATCATATTTCTATAGGCCATGTTTTTGGTGCAGATCTTCTCTTCTGGTTACCGTAGTAACCAGTACTGTATTGATCACTAGATCATCAGTCTTGTTACTCTTGTTATTCCCATAGTGGAAGATTACAGGGTCTTTGAGGAGGATTGTGGAAAGTGGTCACTCTGAACATCACCAAGTTGATAAAGAGTTTGGCAAAACGTTCCTTGCGTTTCAAGAAAAAAACGGAGGTTTCTTCTCACACTGTGTATGTTCACTCTCAGAGCTTGCTTAATTATACTTGATTACTTCTTGAATAATTAAAGATAATTAAATCAGGTGGTCAGATGGGACCCCTATTTGCTCATTTAGTTGCACTTATGCGCAACATCCTTAAGATTATAGGCATCCAGCAAATTCAGTGCTTGTGTTCATTTCAAAGCACTACACTGTCGACAATAGTGTCGGAAGAGAAGAGTCCACGGCAAATCTTTGCATTCAATCGGATGATATATGCCGGAATTGCTTCAGATATATCAAAAAAATCCGGATGACTATCATATGAACATGTTCCACGAGAGAAATCCAGGCGCGGTGTATTAAAGGCACGCCTACTTGAAATAGAGTTGGATAAGCTTCTTTAAAGTATCGAATATGCTCGTGAAAGGGTTGAATTGGATAGGGGACTGTAGCTCTAACTCTGGAAACTGGTTGGTCAAAGCTTGTTGCATCCCGGACATCGACATCATCGCGGCGAGCCGGCTATCTGACATGACTTCACAGTCTTGTGGTGTATCCTTGATCTTATTTGGGTCATAACCAAAGTTTGCTAAGTAACTCTTGTACTTCTCGATGAATTCAGGTCCAGGGTTGGGTGTCCTGGAATAGATCTGTAGAATCACAAAAATCATGAGATGTTCTCGCGTCCCTTTCTATAAAAAATTCCAGCCATTGGTCATTGCTCTCCATGTAAAATTTGCTATCCTAGATATGAAAGTTATCTTTCACTATCTTGACGAAAATGAGTCAGTTACCTGGATGAAGCTTCGGTCTTTCGCGCCAGAGACAAGAGAGAAAGTCTTATAATCAGTAGCTATGACATCGTATGGCTCCTTCGGGATGAATGGCAGCGTAGGAAAACGGAGATAACACTTCTCTTTGATCATTTCTTGCTTTTCTAAATCAGTTTGCTTTTGCTCCAATTCTTCCTCCGGAATGCATTGGACGTTTCCCCTTATGCCGGTTATGTATCCATCAGGTCCTCCGTGTACACAAAAGGTGTCGACCCGGATTGATGGTGCCGCCATGTCAAATGTGTATACTCCCTGTAATGTATCACAAAAATGTATTGTAGCGGCCACCATTGTCATTGCAACAACAATTTAAAGCAGACAAAAGAACCTTACGTATTTTTTCAAAAAAAATGGGTTCCTTCATAAGTCCATGTATACCAGTACGCCGCACATTTGATATTTGAACTCTAAACCCACATTACTAATCCACTCAAAGCTGAGCTGATATTAATGCAGCAATAAAAGAAGTAAGAACTACCAGAATTCTTTTCGATTTCATTTTCATCAAGCACAATAAGATTTTAGACATTACTCAGTCTAAGCTGTTCAAATAGGAACACGAATATTTTTTGGTCCGTCTGGTTCGATAAAAAGTTTTCAGTTTTCGTAGTTAGTGAAAATGAAAATCGTGTTCGGTTCATGAAATAGACAATATTTCTTAGGAATGAGAATTGTAAAAATATATATGGTTATGTCAGTTTCGTAATCAAAAGAAGTATAAAAATTGTGATATTCTTTTCTCATAAGGAGCATTCTTGTTAGGAGTTGACCTTATTTTCAGGGAGTATTCTTATTGTGAATGTTGACCAATGGCATCAGTTATAAAGGTGAGAAAATCATAGGAGAAGGGAAGATTACTAGAAAATGTTTACTTATAATGGATATTGTAGTTCATGAGTCTCCATCTTCAAGTAAGATATTGAGTTTTTGGGCAAAGATATATGTAACCAATTTTATGGTCAAACATTATAGTTTTAGATAAGCAGTAACTAATTTAATGGACGTAAATCCTACTTTGCAGACAAGGAGTAGATTTTGTGGATAAAGATTTCAAAAATTGATCCTTCGTTTAATATTCATAAAACAAGGAAAAATGAACACAAAATCTGAAAACATGTTTGGTGAAAACATGATTACCAAACATGTTTTCACAATATCTACCGTGACACAACCAAACATGTCTTCACAATTCTATTGTAAACTTCATTGCCATATGTTTTCGCAAACCAAGGACCCTGCAATTTCCTACAGCGAAACAAGCCCCTTATTCTTCGTTATATACAAACATGCATGCATTGAACAAGATTACTGTAGCACTTACTTGAGTGCAGTGGCAGTCTTCTTGGCCTTGTCCGGCAAATCCTCGTTTGAGAGATGCCACTTCAAACCATCTTCCTGAATATCTGATAGGGTCAAAATTATCAGCTGTCATACCTCGCATGACCATAAACTTCTGGCTTTCTTCACCAGACCCCTTATCAAATGGCAATGTCATTGCAGTCTCTGCAGCACTTGCAAGCTGGCATACATTGTGGTGATGCGAGAAATCATGTGCATAAACCTGCCTTGCAAATGCAAGTAAATATGAAACGGGAGATTTCCAATTGAAAGTTTTTCTAACTAAATGCAAATTGTGCAGTTCATTTCAACAGCAGACTATTACAAATTGAAAAGGAGATACAACTCAGACAACTTTTTCCTTTAATATGGTAAAAAAAATGAAGAAACCACTGGGGAATCATCTAATCCTCTGAAATTTGACTCCAAAATCTGATGTCTAAATAAAGAGCCCATAATTTGATCTGTCAATCAATCAATCCAATAAGCGTGAACATTATGACTGCGACACGCAACTTATAATGAACAGAAAAATTATTGCTGTTCGGCAATAGTTTTACATTGTCCCCGTCAAGCAATGGCAATATTTGACAGATTCACTTATCAGCTACACTAAGTGGAACACCTGATCAGTGGGGAGGAGAAACATCAGCGAAGCAGCAATCCCAGTCATTATACTTCCAGTCGCCAGTTTACTTGTAAAAGATTGGTCACTAGAGCATTTCAGGCTTTGTTTCCCCAGCATCACCCTGCATGGGCAGGAGAATTGCGGATAATTCTAAATCAACCAACCGGAGAGTGGAGACTGCATGACATATGAAACAGGGCCGACTTCCTAAAAACCTTACTCAGCCTCCATTATGAACTCCAACAGTTCTACGACTACAAAAGCTTATGTTAATACAAGCTGAAGCAAAACTCAAGCATCCAAAATGACCATCCAAAAGCTGGGTCTCTCTCAAAACCAAACAACAGATTGCTAGAACCTTTGACTTCAGTGTGAAGGGCTGTTTACTTATGGCTTCAAAGACAGATGAGATTAGAGCAAATTTTGTGTGTGGACATATCGGAATATCTCGAAAAAGAACAATCTGAACAATGACTCGAGCCCCAAGAGACATGTTCATCAGATATGCTAAGAAGAGAATAGCCTACAAATGGATATACAAGGTTGCGTGGAGGACTCGATTTGGGTGTTGATTGTAGCCCAATTGTTCAAATTCCACTCGCAGACCGATACATTACTCTCAATATACCAATTTAGCACGCCAGCATGAGTATATACCTAGCATAACTCAACCAACAGATCATGCTCAATCATCAACCACATTCAAGTTTAACAAAGTTTGAGTGCCCACTGCAAATGATACCATGTTGGAGAAGACAATACATGCAAACAAACCCAGGAATTCCTCCGGCGCAAACTAATAAGAGACCCAATTCGCAGAGCAATCATTGCATTGGATAGAAGATCGCCAACAT
The DNA here is from genome assembly GCF_021117445.2 of Syzygium oleosum. Lineage (NCBI taxonomy): Eukaryota > Viridiplantae > Streptophyta > Magnoliopsida > Myrtales > Myrtaceae > Syzygium > Syzygium oleosum. The sequence goes on along the minus strand of NW_026607489.1, from coordinate 15,515,052 downwards.
CAAACATGAGCAAGCCTCTAACAAAATGGATACAATTGAAAGCAGAAGATAGCATTTTGGAGAGTGTTGGGACCTGGGTATTGGCGGAGGAGCCCGTAGCTGAAGAAGAAATTGAGATGCCTGCACATGCGCCATCTCTCTCTCTCTCTCTCTCTCTCTCTGAGCGAGCGTGAGCAATGAGCATATACTGTACAAGTCCCTTCACAAGCCGTTGAGCTGCTTCTCAGACAGGGTCGTTGGAAATATCTGGAAGGAGACGACGTCGTTTGCATGGTGAGATGTGGTGAGAGATGTGTTTGGCTCTTCAATGGTTGTGTCTCTCCTTGTAAAGATTCGGGTTTACTTGCATGTCATTTGGTGAGATTGGATGTATATGCATCAGGGTCTGAAATCATTTTCTTCATGTTCTGATCAAACCTTTGGTGTCCGATTTTATAGATAAGCTATTAACTCTTCTCGAGATATGACATTTCTTGTCCCATCACAATTGAATAATTATCCAAAATCAAGATGGAAGAATCTCAGAACGCGAGCTAGTGTTTCAACTCAAGCACAAGCACAAGATCACTCTTTCCAATCTTGTACAACTTCGCTTTCGTGCAAAATTATTGCAAAAAGTGGAAAGTGCATAGTTAATATGTTCCTTTTCTTTTCCGTCTATCTCCTTGCCTCACAATGCTTTCGTTCTAAGTACGATATTAGTGTGCCAAGCAGAATCTTCTTGGAAATGATTCACTCACTTATTTTATTTCACTATTTTAAAAAAAGAAAAGAAAAATTTCAAGCATTATAAGATAAGACTTGTTCGGATTCATTCGATCATACTCTCGATCCAAGCCTCCCAAACCGAGTTTCATAATTGGGCCAAACTGCAACAAGGTCGAATCATGTTATATTATCGATTATTGACGCGGGTTTGATTGCATGCCGCCACTCGGGTTAAATGAAATTTATGCATCCACAATGTCTGAATGAATTTTTAAATATGCAAAAAGCTAGCCCAAGATCGTATAATGTTCAACAAGAGGCCTCAGTATGTTCCCCAAATTCCTATTTTGCCCCTTGTTTTTGAAAATCTCTCTTTTTTTTCCGGCTTGATTAGCTTGGAAATTAGCGAAGGAGACACGGAAAGGGGGACAGGCCAAAAGGAAAGAAGGGAAGCAAGAAACAAGAGGAGGAGGGTGAAAGGAGGAACTACTGTGGATGAACGCGTCATGTGAGCTTCATTCTTATCTTCTTCCATAAAGCCTAGTGGGGGTTCTTATTCTCTCTAAACTGTTATTAAAGCATCAATGTTTTTGTATACATGTCTCCTAGCTAAAACCAACCGAGCCAGCACATAGAATTTATATCAAAGGTTGCTCCAACACGGTAAGCATAGCAAGAATATGGGCGCGTTTGTTTCGAAGAAAATTTTCACGATAAAAGAAGATGCTTTTCCAGGAAAATGTTTTTCTTATTTCAGGTCGAGAAATTCACTTTCCTAACTTTAAGCATAAAATAGTTTTCCGTTGATTGATCATTTTCAGCAAATCGAAAGCGTGAAACTGCCCAAAACTTATTCGCGATAACATTTTTTTTTTTACTCAAACAAACATACCCTATATTAATTGATTTATTTATTTGGGTGGAGGCCCAAGTCATCAAAAGATTCGATCATGTTAATGTTATCCTAGTAATCACACTCATCATGGTCCAACCTCTCACCATCATTCTGAGACAATTACTTGCTTGATGGGGCGCTCTCTCCTCTCATTCATCCCTTTCGATGCCTCTCCATCCTAGGATTTTTCCTCCAAGTTGCACCTACATTTACGTCGAGGGCGCTTGTGCCGAAACAAAAAAGTACCCTTAAAATCAAATTTAGAAAAATTAAGGATTCCGTTTGATTCGCAAAAAAATGAATGATTTGAAAAATATTTCCCTGAAAACGGTCGCTTGTATCGTCCGAAATAATCAGTCGACGAATAAAGTTTTATTATCGACAACAATTCGTCTCCAAATATTTTCGTGAATGAATAAATACTTTTTTCGTTCGTTCATTTCTAGAAGGGATGCAAATTATTCACTTTTCGTGAAACAGGCGCACCCGAAAGACGTTAATGATTCGGACGACAGACTAAAGCATGCAAATTGGTGTCATTTCTCAGCATGATTAACCGGATAGACATTAAACGATCGACCCACTTGGCCTGGCAACTTGGAAAGTTCCAAAATCGCGTTTGTCTGGGCAAGCAAAAACAGACCAAGAGGCACTTCCCAGTTCCCACCTTGAGTGTGTGAATTGGTCGCCACCATCATTGAAATGGGAGAGAGCCTTCCTGCTTCGCTTTTTGATGTGTCGAGGATGATTCGACCAGAAGCAACCGCACCTAACCATGTCATTTTCATTGTCGTGGCCTCGGCACTTAGGAAAAATTCTGATCGGAAGACCATCTATTGATGATTCCCCTGACGTTAAAATAATAGAAATATATGCTCATATGACGTAACTAGCAGATGGGATTGTGCTGAATTCTCGATTTTTTGCAGTTTGGTGTCAAAGAAAATCTCACGCATGTATTCTACCCGACCCCATTGTTTATATACATGACAATTCGCGGCATGAATATTTAAAAGAAGTTAGGTGTGGGCATAGATTTTAGGTGTCCGTTCTAATCTTGGACTGCCCTGGAGAAGCCTCCCCACCCAATTGTTAGAGGTTCTTTCTCTCTCTCTCTCTCTGCCCCTATGCGATACTTTTTAACTCCTTTTTTCAGGTGAAGGAAATGAATATGGAGATGCTAATTTCACGAGTTATATTATATTAAGCATCAAAATCGTGGCGGCCCTGGTCAACGTTTCGAGTTCGATGTGTCATCATGTTTGGCACTAGTAACGACACGCTTGATGATTTTATATGCGATTGCAGGTGAAACTTACGTGTCCGGCCTAAATTTATCGTATTTCCCCTCTCGCCCCCCCTCAGTTTATCGTCTATTGTAACGTGGTCCTCTGAGTTTTGGAAATCGAGAAATCAAAAAATATTATATGGACCAGAGGAAACATTATGTCAGGCATGCAAATGGCTGCGTTTTTTTTTTTTTGTGAGATTTGAGATTTAGCAGGCTCTGACTTTGAGTTGGTGTGGGAACCTTCAATGGCATTTGGAAGGATATTGATTAAGAGTTTCTTAGGGACAATTTTAATCATGGACGGCGCATTTGCTTAGGAGAAAAAAGGGCAAGGAGCTTTTTTAAATTTAAGGGAATGACTTATTTACGGTTTGCCCCCTGGCGTTTGGAGTTTATCAGTACTTTGTGACCTGTAATTCTTTTTAACCCGAAATTTAATCGAATTCATCTCACGGCAATCACTCCGTTCCACCTTTTATTTGTACTTCCGCTGAAAAGTCGGCTTGCAACTCTCTTTCAATTTTCTAATCAGTCCACGAGATTCAACATTTTTCTATAGAAGTATCGTCGAAATGAACATCGCGATCAACACGTAGCTTGATTGAGTAGACAGGATGTTCTGAATGCATATTTTTCAACTCTTTGAATAAGTAGTTATGAATCCAGCCTCGAGCGAAGAAGTGGAATGTGCCCGATGTGTTTGTGCATTCTCTTGGGACAATCCTCGAGAGTACAGCATGATCGGTCGATGAGTTGCATACGATCACGTAACAAAAGACCCCATTTTTCGACTGGGAACATATGATGCGAATTGAAATAATTCCGTAAAATCTAGGTACTTAATTACTAAAAGTATAGCATAGGATACAGAGAGAGTTATCTCTATATTTGAGGGTAGAGTGTAATGAACTATAATCTTTCTCCTGAGCTTGACATCACAAGGAACTGTTCAGCCTGCCCTTATCCCTGCCATCCCATGCTGAGCATAAGTGATGCAAACCCTAGAGCCTCTCAAGTAACCTATGAAACTACAGTTGATTGAAAGGGAAGATTGAGTGCCACCTACCAGAGACGAAACCCTGTGCTTTGATCATGTGTGAAGTTTTGTACTTTTCTGGTATATACTTTTCTTGTGGTAAAAGAAATGGGATTTTTCTGACAATACCCTCTCTTTTTTTTCTACCATTTTTACCCTTTTGTGCATAAAATGGAGCTTGATCTGGATCCGCCAATCAAAAAACACACCATCTCGTTGCCTGACCCTTTTTCGGTGTCAGATGATTCAGGAGTAATCGACCTTAAACTTTTGTCTTGGCAAAGAACACATCGGCCTGCATTTTATATATGTATCCATGTATGTATATCTAAAGAACATGAGCACCTGATTACTTTAATGGCTCATAAAACATTCTACAAATCCCGCATATAGATTGATGCAAACCTATGATCCGAGCAGATGGCCCAGATCCAAAACGGTTTACACGTATTTGATAAAATTCAAATGGACGACTTTTAATTATTGATTAAGAACCCTTTATCTCCCAATCAATTGCACCAACCCCTCGAAATTAGCCTCTTCGCATTTTATAGGCAAGAAGAATACCATTCTGAAAAATCCAGCATTGTAGGTTGAACTCTGTTCTATATTCCAAAATCGATATATATGGATTTTCACGTCGGAGTCTTTGTTCTCTATATGTTCAGCAAACTATACAAAAGCCGAAGTTCATCATAGATAAAAAAAAATCCCAAAAATACGACAAAAATTTCCAAAAACGGCTCCCTCGAGTCTCAGACCTATTAAACTTGATAGATGCACGAAAATCCCTCAATTTGCATGTACCGAGATAAGGCTTTTAAAGTTACTTTAAGTTAAAAACGATGAGATTCCAACTCAATTATTTCATAATTTCTAATTACTATTGATAGCCCAATTTTTTGTTTATCGAGAATAGCTTCTGATCTGCAGCTTTTCTTGGGGGGCGACCCATCTCAGAGCTCTTGCTCATTAAAGAAACTCACATTCTCCAATCCCTTCCATTTAAAACGCATCACAAGATGCTTGTGCTCTGCGTTCCGTCGACAAGGTTCCATCTCTTTAAGAAAAGGAGGTAAAGAAAAAGGAAACGAAAGCAGCAAAACCAAAGAACATAAAGAAAATGACCAAATTTGATTTGGCATCTACCCCTTTTATGAAAAGCTTTGCTAGACCCAATTGTCCATCGAGATTGACCCAAATGCCCCCCCCAAGCCTCGTCGAACCCAAGAAGCCGGCAAGCTGGACTATTCTGTCCTCCCAATGAACATACCGGTCAACCGTCTTTGTGAATTATCTATAGCACAGTATACGTGACCCTTCCCTTTCTCTAGCCCAACACAAATACCAAAAGTCATCAACACGCAAGGAGAACAAAGACTGATGAGAAAGCTCGTGGCCACCTCCCACCATCTCCATGGCCGAGCTTATTCATGAAGCCACCGGGAAGATGACGCAGCTCTGCCGGAGGATCGTGCGCGTCAACCTGCCGTGGAGGGTCGTCGAGCGGGTCTCGATATTCCGGGACTTCTTCCGGTTCATCTGGGAGAGGATCCTCGTTTGCTCCACGGGGCGGCGGACGGGGGCGGCCCGGTACCGGCGCCTGCCCCGCCGGGGCAATTCCCTGTCGGGCATGGAGGCTCTGGAAGGGCCGGCGACGGCATGCGGCGAGCACGAGACGGATTCGGATTTGGTATCCCTGAAGATCAGTTTGCTGGGTGATTGCCAGATTGGGAAAACTAGCTTCGTGGTAAGTAAGATGGCGTTCTTGATATTCACCAGAAGTGATCCTTTCCTTATCTGCTTCAAAGAAGAGTACAGAAATTTGTTTCTGTTTTTCTTTCCTTGATTTTTCATCAGAAAGTAGACTTCTTGTTATCTTCTTGAATTTTTCTAGTACTTTCCTTTTTCTTGTTTTTAGTTGTTACTCCTCTATTGGATGATACTGCTTTTCTGTTATCCTTGCTCATAATATGCGATGAATACTGATGCAAAGTCCTGCAACTTCTTCTTGGCAGATTAAATACGTAGGAGATGAGCAGGAAAAGTGCAGCCTGCAAATGACAGGGTTAAATTTGATGGACAAAACGATGTTTGTTCAAGGAGCCAGAATTTCATGTAGTATTTGGGATGTGGCAGGTAAGTGAAGCAATTTCTTCTTTTCTTCGGGGATAAATTCAGAGAAATGATTCCTGATTTTCAGTGATTCTTTTGGGGTTAAGTACCTAATTCTCTATTTTCTGCTTGAAATGGGATCTCTGTTTTCTAACTGCAGGCGACAACAGCTCCGTCGATCATCTGCCCATAGCTTGTAAAGATGCAGTGGCAATTTTGTTCATGTTTGACCTTACTAGTAGGTGTACCTTAAACAGGTCTGCACATAATCGTCATCTCTAATCTTCTTCCCGACGAATCTTACAAATTACTTCCATTTTGCTGTTAATGATTTCTCGGAAAGGTTTCTTAAGTATTGTGTGTCTTGCGGTGCGGATTTTTTGCAGTGTTGTTGGGTGGTATGCTCAAGCGAGAAAGTGGAATCAGGTACCAAATGCAGTTTTCTGCTTGGCACTATTACCTCTCTTTGTCATCAGATTAACCAATTTGCCATCAAATGAGTAGTTCATATCAACAATGAAGTTTTGTGGGGATGCAAATTATTGGTGATGGGATTAACCATTGGTCACCACTGATCAATCCTAATGTTGGAGAATCGAGTGAAATGATGATGCAGATGTTACTTGTGTTTGGAACTTTGCTACTGGAAATGCTCAGTGATGTGAGGTTGGAAAAGTTGGGAATGTCATGAATCATAGTGTCAAGTTTCTCCATGTGTAAAAGTATGCACTGCTCTGAAATGCCACTCATCAAAATGGAGGAGCTTTCTTTGACGTCATGACAAAATTACCCCTGAATTGATGATGAAATTGATAATAGCAGCACTCTTTTTGCTCCTTGTTTTCCGCCATCTGTTTATGGACACCGAGTCCTGAAACATTGAAAGTTCGAAGTGTATAGTTTTGTGAAGAGCAAAGGCATCTAATTTGTCCACCTTACTTGTATGCAGACAGCTATTCCCGTATTAATCGGGACAAAGTTCGATGATTTCGTCAAGCTTCCTCCAGATTTACAATGGACAATCATAACTCAGGTAATTACAGACAGCTATCTGAACAAGAATGTCTGAGATGACAGCGGAGAAAGACTTTGACTTGAGAAGTCTTCCCTCTGTCTAACATTTCCAACGCTTTGGACGTTTGTGTGACCTCTCTACGCGTAAAGCACAAGCACAGGGATGCACGCTTTTCACTAAAGTAGCATTACACCCTTTATTACGTCATGAAAAAGCTTCTCTTTTTTTACGTTTTTATTTTTGAAACTTTTACTTTAAATTGAACAATCTTCCATATGTGGGTGCAATTGGAGAGATTTGAATTTGCATTTAAACGCAGGCAAGGGCGTATGCAAAGGCGATGAAGGCGACCCTTTTCTTCTCGAGTGCGACCCACAACATCAATGTCAACAAGATATTCAAGTTCATAATGGCCAAGCTCTTTAACTTGCCATGGAGCCTTGAGAGGAACCTGACCATCGGTGAACCCATCATCGACTTCTAAACGTCTGTTATTCCCTGACAAAACCCTTTTTGTACATAGTTCAGCAGTTAGGAGAAAAACACAAGAGAGAGAATGAATAAGTTTCTGTTTACTTACCTAATTCCCTTTTTTTTTTCTTTTTTGTTGTTGCATTCTTGAGTTTCGGAAATCAGAACTCAAGAAACAGGTTGGGATTGTTTGATCCCCTTATGGTTTCTTTCGAAACTGGCTAATTTGTTAAGATATAAGGTTGAGCTTATGCAACACCCTATAGAAGATTGAGCTTTACATAATCAAAAACCTGAGGAATCCAGTATTTGACACTTCCAAATTCCCCTTTTCTGTCTTATAATCCTTTATCAAGAGAATTCGGTTTCGCACATTTCATGCTTTGGCATTCCTAACCACGATTGCATAAGAGGGATGCTAAGATACAGCAAATTTGGCGCCGTTCTCCCCCGATAACATTGGGAGTAATCAATTGGTTATGAAAAGAACAAAGAAAGAAAAAGGCCGTGCGCCCGATTAGATGGAAAAGGGAACGACAGATGTATCACTCGTTTTGCCGAGCGAATGGCCATGGCAATAGATGAGAAAAAGAGAAGATAGACACGGTATTCATGGATACAGGTATTCATAGATCGCTCATCATTCCCGCGAGCCAACCCCGCGAGCCAACCGTAGCAATTTGGTCCTTTGTAAGGAAGGATCATTAAATTGAATGCCAATTGAAAACAGAACTATATTCAGATCTGATGTCATATAATACAAGAAACAAAAAGCACATCAAAATCTGTTCTTTAAAGCTGTTGAAAGCAATTTAAGAATCCGATGTAAAACCCCCCACTGAATCTGAAACAGAAGATGGCACATAGATGAGATGTCATCACAAAACTAAACCTGCAAGTATTTAATGGCCGTTTGAACGTCCTTGTCCCCTCTGCCACTGCAGTTTAGGACGACCTTAGCTCCATCGGGGAGAGTTGGGCACAGCTTCTCCAAAAAAGCCAGCGCATGGGATGTTTCCAGGGCAGGGATAATGCCCTCGAGCCGTGATAATCTTTTAAAAGCTGCCTCATACAAAAAAACAAGAGAAGAAAATATCAAAACTAGTCAGATCACACTGTACCCAAAAACCAGGGACTTTCTCACCTCACAGTACAGAAGTACTCTTCCATAAGCACGCAAAAAATCAAAGCCACAAATGTGTGTGTGTGTGAAAGAGAGAGAGAGATCCCTGACCTTCCAATGCCTCTTCATCAGTAGAGCTATAGTATTCAGCACGTCCGATATCTTTCAGAAAACTGTGCTCAGGTCCAACTCCAGGGTAGTCCAAGCTTTATAGGATGTCAAAGAAAGAGTGTCATCGGAGGGACACTATAGACAGCTCAAAGGGAAAGTAAGGATGTTACTTACCCTGCACTAATCGAGTGGGGTTCAACTATTTGCCCATCGTCATCTTGTAACAAGTAGCTCATGGCCCCATGCAACACGCCAACCTCCCCTTTAGTTAAAGTGGCAGCATGTTTACCACTATCCAAGCCGAAACCTGCAGCCTCCACGCCAATCAACCGAACATCCTTATCATCAACAAATTCATGGAAGAGTCCCATGGCATTTGATCCTCCCCCGATACAGGCAACAAGCACATCTGGTTTTCCGCCCCATTTTTCAACAGCTTGTCTCCGGGTTTCCTTACCAATCACTGCATGGAACTCCCTGACCATCATCGGGTATGGATGAGGCCCAGCAACAGAACCCAAAATGTAATGGGTTGTTTCCACATTTGTCACCCAGTCCCTGATAGCCTCGGATGTAGCATCCTTCAATGTTGCTGTTCCAGAGTGCACTGGTCTAACCTGAATATGATAACATATATGTTATGATTTCAACAAATGCAATGAAAGAGGAAATGAATGTTGATTGAAGGGAGCATCACAGAGTGGACATTCATTCAAATCTTGCTCATATAAAGAGTTGTTAAACACTGGCAGACAGAGCTAAGCTTTCACCAACTCCTAATAATGCAGTAGCCACCAAATATATTGTACAGTGCACGAAGCCTAAATTCAAGTACTGTCCAAGGCTCCAAGTACAAACCCAATTAGCAAGAAAAAGTATCTTCAAGTAGTAGAATAATAATAAAGTCTCAAAAAAAAAAAGTAGTAGAATAAGATCTGACCAAAAAAAAAAAAGTAGTAGAATAAGAAAAGCGGAATCTTCAGGGGCAGAACTGAGAATGGCAGCAGCTAGAAGGAAGCCTGCCGCCAGAAATAGGGCAGATACAGAAAATAGCTGATTTTGCAGCATCCAGCAAATCCTTTCACATTTGATTTGTTAATAGCTGCCTCTAATCGCCGGCTCTGATAATGAAATAAGAATTTTCATGACATCTGAATTATTACATCAAGGCTCCTTCCATCGCAGTGTTTATCTCAATATGAATTTGATTAACAGACTACCTGCTCACCATATATGTGCTGGATCTTGGATTCCAAAGAACAATTCAAAGATTGATCATTACGTTGAATGCTCATGTACAGGAGTATTAAAATCCAAACTAACAGCTTTCGGACAAAGGTAAATGGCCACAGGCCTGCAAGATTTTCCAACTTCATGCAACATGACAATTTGAAGCAAACTAAGATTTCAATAATCACAGAGTCAGACCACCATCACCACATACGATAAATCACGGGGGTACAATATAGCACAAGGGCTAATACACAGAGCGCACCTCGGCTCCAAGAAGACGCATTCTGAAAACGTTGAGTGCTTGCCTCTCCATATCTTGGGCACCCATATATATAATGCACTGCAACCCGAAGCGGGCGCAAACTGTAGCAGTTGCAACTCCATGTTGACCAGCTCCAGTTTCAGCAATTATCCGATTTTTGCCCAGTCGCTTTGCAAGCAAAGCCTGAGCAACAGCGTTGTTGATTTTGTGAGCTCCGGTATGGTTGAGATCTTCCCTCTTGAGGTATATGAGCGGCCCTTCACCATTTGGGCGCTTGTAATGCTCCGTGAGCCTTTCTGCAAAGTAAAGAGGACTCTCCCTACCAACATAATCTTTCAAAATCCCATCCAACTCTTTCTGCGACAAACACATATTCATCTCAGGAAGGACTCCAAAATGCCAAAACAACAATACGCACAAACTCATGAGAGATGTATGACAGAAAGCTGGAAACGCAAGAAAGCAAATGAGCTAAAGATGTCAATGAACCGGGCTAAAGTGCTGTCAAATGACCGACAGAGAAATCGATACCTATGCGGAAAAGAAGGATGGATTCAAAGACATCCATGATACATGATCACAACTAATCTTCTCTATATATGCAAAAACTCATGCATTTTTCCGAGTAGACTGCTCAAGCAAAACAGAAAAAACAATGTCAAAGAAAAGCCTCCACCAATCATTTCAAGAGCTTAAAACATCTCCATCATCCAGTAAAAAACACAACTTCCAATATATTTTACTTTACAGTAAAATTCCTTAGTGCATACATCAATCAGCGGCTAGCCCATTGCCTCAATTCAAATCGAATAACCAATATAGCGACGAGTCAAAAACACGAACAAGAACGCTAAAAACAGCGCCAAAAAATTTATTTACAAGCAACAAAACAAACCCATTTCGCGGAAAAAAAGCGAACTTTTTTGAAAAGAAAAGTCGACAGAACCTGAAAATCAACATCCCCGGCGAGCGCATGGAACGCGGACTCGAGCTCGGACAGCGCCTGCATCAGGGTCTCGGGGACGTACTTCCCGCCGAACTTCCCGAACCGGCCGAACGAGTCGGGCCTCAGCAGCCGGGCGGGCTCCTCCATCCGAACGGCGGCGTCTCGGGCGAGGGTGCAGGAGATGGCGGATCGGAGCCGGCGGGCCGGAGACGGGCGGACTGCAAAATTCGCCGGTTTGAACGGCGATAATGGCTGGGACCGGCGGCGCAGGGTCGGGAGTCCGTGGGCCGAGGAGGATGAGGGAGGAGCTTTAATGGAGGCGGCCATAGGCGTAGAGAGAGAGAGAGAGGGAAGAGAGAGAAAGAGAGGGAAGAGGTTGATGTCGTCTGTGGATTCTGAGGAGGCTTTTGTCTTGTTTTTCTCCACGAGGCATGAGATTCCATGGAATTAATATATGGACAAATATTTATTATTTCATTTAGTGCAGGATTTTTTTTGTGGTCCTTTTTAGGTAATTTTTTTGCTTCTGCGTGACTCACCCACCACTTGGCAATTTTGGGCTTGCCATGTATGCATGGGGGAAAAGGTTTATCTAGAAATAAATAGAGGTCCCAAAATGTTGTAAATATAGCTTTTTTAGATTAACATGGCTTAATCTCTCTCTCTCTCTCTCTCTGAAAAAATGATTTTACATTTTGTGTAAAATGATTATGATTACCGCGGCTCCGATATCATAAATTATTATGAAGCTCACATGCAAATTTCTATTTATGGAAAGAAATTAGAAAAAGGAAGAAAAAAGGAAAAAAATCAGAAAAGCAAAGACGAAAATGCCAGGTCCTTCTTGAGAATAACATAGCCATTTTAGATCCTTATTTGAAATAAGGTCTACCTCATGTCTTTATTTGAGAGAATGAGGACACTTTAGATCCTTATTTGAAATAAAGTCAACTTTAGGGCCTTAATATAAGAATTAAGGGCATTTCAAGCCCTTAATTGAAATTTTCGCTTATTTTAGGAAGCATTTCTGTGCTAGGATGGGGTATTTATCATGGATTTTACTTTTAACTCTCTTTTTTTTTGTGAATTCTACGACATTTAAACTTCCACCTTTGTTAGGAAGAAATACATAAAACCATTCGAAATCTTTAAGTTTGAAACAATCAAAGTATAATTTATCAGAATTCTTTTGAATAGTTATAATTAGAATTTATAAGAAAAGGTAGAACCCTAATTTCAAATAATAAGTCGAGAGATAAAAACCACTTCGTATTTTAATTTGGCATAGTGCGATGCCCTATACTTAAATTACATTATTTTAATCTATTTACTATCTCAACTTCCTGTCGCATATTTTTTCTCTAACATAACACAAGTCCAAACAAATAATCTCAAATCTTAAATATAGTAAAGAAACGGTTTAGTAATTTTTGTGTTGAGATGGTGTTGCTTGGAGATGTTACTGAGAAGCAAGTGCAAAATTAGACTATTATAAAAGTGACATGAGAAAAACAAAGTAAAGATGAATTTGTTCATTTTTTTAACAAGATATAATTGCCAAATAAAAAAGTTCCATAATTGAAAAATAAAGACAAAAATATTTGAAAATGAATATATTCCATTTTTCGTAAAGATTAATTTAGTCCCAAACTAAATACAAGGAAAGGGTGAGTTGAAACTATAACCATCACATAAAATTGATCATTCTACCAAAACTTGTGAAATTTGAATTGGAATCTAAATCTAGGAATTGAAATGATAAAACCATATCTTTATTATAATACTTTAACTAAATGAATAAGGTAGAAACAAAAATTTAACGCAAATAGGACCGACGAATCTCTATTAATTTTCATAACTCTTTTACTGAATTGAGTTTGAATTTGATTAAAAAAATTGATATCACGTAGATGCATTGAATCATCATCCATATTAATCACAAAACAATCATGATCAAGTATGCTCTTTTAAAATAATTCTTTTTTTTTGTTTAGCCAATTGTCTGGAATATTCTTTTATTCAATTTCTTGGAACTTTCTTTCTTGCATTTTACTCTTCGAATGACTTTTTTTTTTCCTGGAAACTCTCTTTTATTAAATTTTAATCGATCATATTCAACAAAAGACGAAAAAAGAAAAAAAGAAAACGAGGGAAAAAACAATTTCACCGTTGCCTCGCGCCCCTCTTTATCAATCGTCATCACCACCTTGAGCGCAATTCCGCAAACAGTTGGTGGGATTCGCCCATCAACAAGCTTTCCTGCGACAGCGCCGAGCTCGAATGGCGGATCGAAACGGAGACTGGGATTTCCACCTCCGGACCTTGTCGAGCAGCGCCAGGGACTCCAACTTCGCCGGCGATCCCGCCTCCGATCCGTCCCTTCTTCACTCGGTGAGCTTCTCCTTCTCGTTCCCTCTGCCTATCCTATTCTTTTCCCGTTCGGTTGCTCCGTGGCGAAGGGAGGAGGTGAACCGCGAGCGGTGCTCGTGCCCGCGCTCGCTTCCTCATGCGGCGATGTCGAAGAATCAGCCCGAACGAAGCTTGAATGAACCGTAGTTTTGCGTTTTCTACAGTAGGGAATTCGGATGAGCTCGTCGAGCAATCGTTACGGTTTCGATACACGTGCTCTGTCACTCTTTTCTGTCGTCCGCCAATTGATTATACTTACGAAGCGGTTCTATTTTCTTTTGTTCTTGTTCTATTGTTTGGACAGGTGAAGAGGTTGTATGAACTGTGCAAGACTGAAAGCTCGGAAGATCTCATTGCGAGGGTGTATCCTCAGATCAGTAAGCTTTTTCAACGGGCAGTGGCTTCCTTGTCTCAATCCAGCACGTCTTACGGCCTTCTCTTGCTGGTTCGATATCATTCCCCGCGACCTCTCTTGTGCATTGTACTTGTCCTGTTGCTTTAAATGCCATGGATTTATATGATCACGAATTTTGGCAATGCTCACTGCTCAATATGTCCTTGTATAGAGAGAGAAAATCGGATTGCCTAAAAGCATCTTACATTTGCATCATCTTTCATCCTCGTTCTAATGTGGGGATGTACAGTGTGGTTTTGGAGATACTAATAGAGCAGTTTTTAGGAAGGATATGTGTCATAGTTTGTTCATAATGCAGCCAGGTATACCGTCTAAATATCCATATGCTTATTTCACCCGCATGAATGGTCAATTATTGTATGGTATTCATTGTCCTACTATATGCAGGCGATTCTTCAATTCTTTCTCGACTTTGGGGAAGTAGTCCTTCACGATGCTGATACAAGCCTACGGACTTTCTTCAGATCATGCTTGAGCCGGTAATGACCTATCTATCCATGTCATTTGCACATCAAGATGTGGCTTCACTTTTTCAAGGATATTGACAAATAACATACACTAATAGCCACATGGTCTGGAAGCAGAGCAGAGAGGCACTCAGCAGAAAACCACCAATTGGAAATATCTTATCTGAAAAGACCAAGAAATTTGATTTTGTGATCTTGTTCTTCTCAATAATATTACCATCAGCCAGGTTTTTTGAAGTCTGATTAATATGCCATATGGCATCAGTTATCTGAGATGATTGATCCTCCGGTTTCCTATAAAATGACCCTACTTAATTTTCCCTAAACCTGCGAATCCCGTGAAATGGCGAATGAACACCCAATGACCACTATAGCCTCTTGAAGGCCTGGAATAAGGTTTCCATGGTACCATGGGCCGTGGCTGTCTGGATGGTGTGAATTACTAAAGAGTAAAGCTGTTGTCATTTATTTTTTACATGCGATGGATAAGCTTTCTTGTATCCACGAAAAAATGATCCCAACCACTGCCGATTAGCTTTCATAGATCAATCATTTACAAACTCTTCCATTCTGAAGGCTTGTCCTTGAATATTTATGAGTCAGTGCAGATTAGTTCCTGGGGATGTGAATCTTAATTCTTATCCTGATGCTTCTGCAGTGAATTTGCTGATCCGGTGGTTGCAGAAGCCACACTTGATTTTCTTAATACATATAAGAAGAAACTTCTGCATACTTTTCCTTCATTGCTCCCACAGGTATAACACTAATTGTTGCTCTTGATGGTTGCAGCATATTGGTATTTGTCACTCAATCCATTATAGCCTTCTAGTTAGCATCTTTCGTATGATGCAGTACTTCTGATTTGGCCAGCTTCATGTGAGAAATTAATCAAAAGCAGAAACTGAAAGAAGGGGCATTTACATAAAAATGTACACCGTGCTCTTCTCATTTAAAAATGATTAGTTTTATGGTAACTATGCCTACAATAAATCTGGAAATCAATCAACAACATCCTGATGACACAATAATGTGTTTGCAGTTTTTCCCACTGTTGCTGAAGTTGATTGCCTGGAATGGAGAGAAGTAAGTTTTCCACCACTGTTTAATTGCTGGTCAGTCCAACCAATATCTCGAGTCTTGCCAGCTTAGCTAGCCATACTGTTTGTGGATCTCATAGTCAGGACACTAGTTATTTTTCATTTTGGTACGTTGCGCATGTTAAACTTTAATTAGTTAGGAAAGTTTAAGATTGGAGAGAAGAAATCATGTGTAGAAAGTGAGTAGGAGCACTCAGAATTTAGGTTGTAAAATTTAGGTTTTGGAGATGGAAATTGGAAGCAACCTTTGGTACTTTAGGCTTATTTTCTGGTGTATGCAAACAAGATCTTGCTTGTTCATCCCCACACAAGACTTACCTTCAGATGGTATTGAGGGGAGAAGAAATTGCTTATACGTGTATTCTAAGAGCAATTTATCGTTGAGATTATTTTACAAGGGAATGAGTCAGGATGACAATGGAAGCATGATAAGGTAGGTTATAAACTGGATGAGTCATGTCAAGACTTTTAAAAGAAGTAGGACTTCCTTTTAATGTCAACCTCCAATAGATTATATGCGGAGAAATGTACGGTATAGTTCGAATTACATAAGGGGTCGGGAGCTTTGCTGTGTCCTCTAAACTTTCTTCCGTTGAACTGTTTGGACAATGAATTGCTAGGCTTTTAATATCTGATGGAAGATCAACTAATCAGGATTGACATGTCTAAAACTGCAGGTTGGAGAAATCATTCATAAAAATTTTTCCTGGGTTGATAGCCATTGGATCTTTTCTTCCTCTATTTCCATCTTTAATGGACCTACCAGGTGGATTTGCAGCATTCTCTACATTATACCACGTGCATCGTTTTGATGGCCCGAACTCCTTACTGCTTTATGGTTCAACTAGTAGTCCACACAGACCCTTATGATCTGATAAATTTGTCAGCCATATAGATGTTGATTTTAGGATGCTATCATGGCATGCATGGACTTAATCATGATGGGGAGCTGATGTAACGTCTGAACTTTCTTAAAAGTAAAGTAAGAAAAACTTAGTAGGGGTTTCCAAGTTTTCATTTGGAGACAACAGTATCATAATAGAATGTATGGAGGAAGTATAGAGTTTGACCTGTAGATGTTTAGGTTAGTTTGACGATGGTGCTGCTTGCTGGTTCTGTTC
The DNA here is from genome assembly GCF_021117445.2 of Syzygium oleosum. Taxonomy (NCBI): domain Eukaryota; kingdom Viridiplantae; phylum Streptophyta; class Magnoliopsida; order Myrtales; family Myrtaceae; genus Syzygium; species Syzygium oleosum. The sequence continues at coordinate 15,498,337 of NW_026607489.1, read as the reverse complement.
TGTAGTTCAGTGGGTCAGGGACTACAGTTATACCTGCAAGTTTATTCCATGCTTGAGGTAAAGCTTGTCAAATTCTTTTTCAACTCTTGTCTACACTTGTGACAGATGAATATGAATTCTCTCTCTCTCTCTCCCCCCAAACCCCCCCCCCCCTCCTTTCCTGAACACACACACACACACACTATAAAAACACCTGTGCACACATTGTTGTAGATATTTGGTGCAGGAATGTGCATTTGTCTAATTCTCTGGGTAGATTGACCAGTCGGCATACAAAGAAAGCCATTCAAATGCTTGTATAGCATCTGCTGTAATTGTTGGTTGCACGAACACTTTGTCTTTCTTTTCTTAAGCTCATACTCGTATGAATTTACCATTTTCCTTTTTGTCCACTCTAGTTTTGGTTGTGGCATTAGAGAAGGTAGAACGAAGCTCCGGATCTCTTATTGGAAGCAGCATAGCTTCAATTCAGAAGAGTACGGCTCCTGAGGTTATCTCTGGCACTTAAAAAGCTGGAAGAAGTCAGGTTGTTCTACTGCTGCATTGTTCAATTAAGGGCACACAAATTTTTATGATTGCAGATGTTACTTGCTCTCATGGATGAAGCATATACTGGATCAACCATCGGCGATGGAGGAGTAGACTCTGAATCTGAGGATAACAACACGATTGATGTTGCCGACCCTCTTTTTCTCGAACTTCTGAAGGATGAAAACGATGGCCTTGCTGTAAGGCTTTTCTTTCTCAAATCTTGTTCTGTTTCCAGATCATCTTCACTCTTAATATGGAGCTAGTGTTCGGTAGAGAGAGAGTATGGATGAGCTATTAACCATAAAAAGTTATGTTGTAGGAACGTCATTGGAATTCTCCAGGGATGACAGCTGCACTACAGGCTGCAATAAATAACCCTCAGTCTGAGCGGCTGAAACAAGCATTGCATATAGCTCCCAGGCTCCTTGATGTTTATTTTGCTATAGCTCTACGAGAAGTGAATGACTGTACGTCTTGAATCCTAACATTAGCTGAGTACACGCTATTTGTCTTCTTGTGATTCGTTTGTAGAAGAGCTTAACTGTGTCTCACCATTTTTCCTTGAACTTTCTCGCATTCGCAGCTTTGATCTGTGCATTGATTCCCCTGCTAATGTCCAGAATTTCCAAAATATTTCCAGACAAGACCTTCTCCTATGAGGTACTTCCTTAATATAATGTGTTTAATAAACTTCATTTGCATTTTCCTTACTGTTGCACAAGTATTAAGTAGTGAAGTATAAGGTGAGAGTAGTTGTTATAACTAGAGATTAGTAGGATCTAGTGACCCTAAACTAGCATATCCTATGCAGTTTGAGAAGAACTTAAAACACCTGATAGGCAAGACGTAAACTTTGTTTATTTCTGATTACACTGAACTGCCTTTACAGAGCATATTGGTAAGAGTTAAGAAAAGAAAATGTAACTATAATTTCTTAGGAAGTTTCTCATATTAGTTTAATGGAGCTTTTTTAATGAATGACTTGGTGAATTAGCTCTAATTATACAAGTCACCAGCTCCTTTCAGACCATAATTTTCAGGAATTTTCTCGTTTTATGGTAATGGATCTTTCTAATGGATGACCCTGTGAAATAGGTCCATTTATACAATTCAATAGCTCCTTTGGATGCAAATGTGATATACTTTGTAACTGTTTTAATGTGATGTTCTATTGTTTGGTAGAGCATGATCAATTACATCTTTGTATCTAAACAACAGTATTTTTCACATCCTATATAACATCCTTTCTTGCTTGGATGTTTTGAATTTGCATGCATACAAATACTACACTGTTATTTGAAGTGTTTGGGTATTTGCCATTTCCACTGTAGGTTCAAAAGAGGCTCTTGGAATTCATGCTTGCAGCATTTCAGCGTTCTCCAAACTTTGTCGCTCTTCTGAAGGTAATATTCTGTCGGAAGAATTGTTCCAATATTCTTTCTGCTTGGTAGTTTAGTTCAGCCAGTCCTAGCAGTGATCAGGCAGCATTAACAGTAATGTCATGTCAATGAAGAGCAAGCTCATAATTCCGTATTTAGGAGTGGTTTCTTCTGCCCAAACGTTTGGTAGGCTCAATACAGTTCTATACGACTTGAATATAGAAAGAGGAAGGAGCTATGTGTACGTAGGTAAATTGATTTGTTCAGCCACCATTTTGATGGTCTACCTTTCATGTGTGGACTGTGGTATGGAATGACAATAACAGAACATTTTCATCCTATCACCACATTCCTTATGGTTTCAGAGGGCACAATCTTTGTTTTACTCGAATGACAGTTTTCTGACGGGAAGTTGTTGATTATCTTCAGTATACACCTTATTTAAGCCTTATCTAAGGACATATCCAAATTCTTTGCAGAAACCTATCATGGATAGGCTTGGAGAAGCTTATGATAGTCCTGCAAAGGTCAGAGAATTTCCTCCATATTTCTGCTTCCAGTTAAATTATGCAAATGGCAAAATTAATTGCTATTCTCTTCTCTAGACAGAGTTGGCGCTACAACTGTGTTGGGCCATTGGGGAGCATGGAGGAGGAGGTGGATCTCACAAAGATGCTGCTCGTGAGCTTTTTGAGAGCTTAGAGCTACTCTTATATGAAAATCTTTCATCAAGGTAAGCTGCGCCATTACCTTTGGGCCCTTACCGTGGACACTTTGAAATGCTTCATCCATTACTAGCTGGTGTCACCTTTAGCACTACCAGACTACTCATAAAGTTTATTTCTCAATTATTTGTGAAGTCGTCTTGGGCTAAGGCAGGATTTGGCTGTTGGATCCAATGGTGACGCATCTAGAAAGTCATCACAGGCAAGGCTTCTGTGTTTTGTGATAACAGCAATTGCAAAGCTTGCTACTTACCATCGTGAGCTGCTTCCAAGGGCACGTGTGTCCTTAGGCAAGGTAGGTTGTCGATCTGAATCAAAATGTTTGACGACCGCAGTAAGAGAAAATGCTTTTGTGTATGTATTCATGTGATATCTTGTCCTTGTTTAGTATTTTCCCAGGTCTGTGGTGTACTTTGTTAAACATCAATGCCAGATTGTCAACGATTAAAATTCCCTAAGTCGCTCTTGCCTGACCAGGTAGCACGATCTCGAATATCAGATGACCGGGTTTGGAGGCGTGCACGAGATTATTTAGGTCTTATGAGTGAGCCTGCGATTTGTATATCTGTCTTGGGGCCCTCACAGCCTTCAGATGAACATATGCAGAGCCCTGGTGTGGTTAACTGGAGTGAAGGTTGCACAAAGATGAATACACATGTTCCGTTTTACATTTTAGGAGAACAAGAAGGTTAGTTTTTTCCTCTTCCTTGTTTTTTTTGGCTGAGAGGTGACAAAAGATTCAGAAATCAAGTTAAAAATCTCAAAATAGAGAAGGAAATTTGGGCGGTTTTAGTGGCTGTTTTCAAGGGCACTCCGTTCTCAGAAGTGCATTAAGTGATCAAAGAGTAAATTAGCTAATTATGCCATGACACCACTTATCAAGGTTTGCACACTATTTGCATGTGCTTTTTCCTTCCAGACAATGCTTTTATTTTTCTTTTCAGTTGCTTCCTGGGAGGCACACAGGTTAGTAGAGATTGGTTTTATAACCACTTCTAAGCAAGAAAAAGAAATCAAAGAAGATTCTTATTTGGATTCAATTGGCACATTATAAGGCCCTAAAATTGCTAGATATATCATTCCGTTGGATGGGTGAAGTGTACTTGAGAACTAAATAATGTAATTGAATTTTTACACATTACCCATTTAAAGTTGTGTACTTTTCCTTACCTACTCAGAATCTGCTGAAAACCCCTAAGTTCCAAGGCATCTTCAGACAATGAAAGGCTATGATCCTAGGCTCTTCTCCCAAAAGCTACATCTCCTAGGGATCTTAGCCTACATTTATGCATGGTCATAGCATCTGCATCCTTTCCAACGTTTGGACCTTGTCATGGTTTCCGCATAGCATTTGGTCCATGCATTCTATGTTGACTTAATCGAACAAGCAATGGAGTGAATGATTAAGGAACTGCAGTTTACATTCAGCATTCGCTATTTTTGCACATCACAGGTCCACCTTTCCATGATTTTTCATTTACCGACATCCTCCCCAGTAGATGAAGGCTGCGAGGTTTTTCCAGAAAGGCTTGCAATTCTGAAGCTCTTAATTGAAATCAACAGTTCAGTTCAGTGATCTTGTGTTCTCTTCCAGAGTATTTCGCTGCTACACTGCTTTTTTTTTTTTGTGGGAAAAGAATTGGTGTTGAATAGCTCCCTGTATATCCTTTCCATTAAGTATAGGTTGTCAATAGGTTGTCTCTTGATGCAGCAAAACCTGTACTTCAGGGTCAGGTTTCATTTTCATGTCATTTCCTGCTTCGAAGAAAAAGAGGAAAACCTATGTTTCCGGTATGCCGGTGAAGCGCAGCCTCCTTCAAGAGCGAAAGGCTTGCCACATATCCAACCCGAGAGAGAGATCAAGTAGTTGAAGATTTGTGTGTAGTTCGCAATTTCAGTCATGATGTTACTGAACTCGGAAAAAATTGGAGTTGTTATTGCATACGATGTACCTAGAAAAGTGCAATTACATCTGTGAGCCAAGGCTAGCATCGGAGCATGGAAAGAGTTATGTCCAATTATATCTGTGATATATAACATCATGAAATCGTACTTATGAAAGTGCAAGCTTCGCGAATTAGGCAATAAGGGCTGCGACCCAAGTCAAGTGCCCACTTTAGACGATCTTTAGATTTGACGCTACGTCAAAATCAGTCAAAGTTTCGTATGTGTATCGTTTTATATGAGCACATACAAGGACTGTGAATTGAACCATCCTACTCATGGGCAAAATATACTAGCAATAATAATTAAGGGATAGAATAGAAAAGTAGATATAAATGTATTGCTTTCTTTTTTTCTTTCTCGTTGCCAAATTGAATTCAAGATTCACAGCAAATTTATTATTTCTCCACCAATTCAACGAGGAAATATGCTAGTTCTCAGACAATGGAGGTGTTGGAAAGTTACCAGCAAGATAAAATTGTTTTCAAGGATAGAGTAATCGATCTACGTATTCAGCATGTAAGACTGCTAGGGAAGAAAAGCCTCTCTATTCCATTCATAAGAAATGTTTGTTTTTTCCCCTTCTTTAATGAAGAGAACAAGAAATTCCATTCTAGACGGATAGATTTCCAACTTAAGTTATCTTATCGACATCATTGATAAGTCAAGATGCGATGACAAACCCGCGTGGCTAAGCTAACCACGGCCCCGAGTTTGTATTTGTCTTAGTCGTGTCGGGATTATTCGACAAGTTTCATTAAATCTTTCCAACACTTAGGGATGAAAAGGATATTAAATTCATATCGACCCACACAGACAGGGAAAATACTCCCATGAGCAATCGCGATAATCTGTGGGATAATATATTGTCAGGCCATCCAATGTTTATAAGTGGTCCAAACTGCACTGAGATAGTCAACGAAACAGTGACCCTCATGCATGCTTTCGGAGCCATAAAGCTCACTGTTCTAAACGTCGATGTACTGAAAGTGAATGAATGAAACAAGCTTGGACTTTGCCGGCAAACAGGTCAATAATAGTGAAAAGAGAAGGCCCTTTTCAATGATCTTCTGCATGCAACCGAGCCATGCACGTGAATGCATCCACGCACATCGTGAAATAACAAAACCAGCCTCGTTAGGCTATACATGAGACTGCCACCAGATTTGGATCACCAGCTTGAGTTAGAAGATCCAACGTCAGAAGAGCTAGATCATGCACGTATAGCAATATGTTCCTTGCTAAACACACAACATATGATCGCGACATAAAGATAAAACAGCATAAGCGAACCACTTGTCCAAATGATGCATGGCAACATCAGCGTTTAACTTAAAACCCAGGTCAAAGCAGATAGCTTATATAGCTTCCAACGCCTTATGAGAAGATGCTTCACAACACACAACAGACGAGAGTCTCGCAGACATACACATCACATATACAACAGACACAACATACGACAACGATACATTACAAGAGTTCAAGTCACGCTTTATTTTATTCTATAGCAAATGACTTGGCAGTAGTTTTGTTTACAACAGACAGATTCATATGGCATACTTCGGATCCGCACAGCCCAACTCTCTTGCCCTTTCTTCCCCCAGAACAACTGCACTAACGACAAACTCAGCTAGAATCTTCAATGCACTGAAAATGAAGGGGTAAAGGACATTATTAACAATAAAATCTAAAAGAAGATGGATCATGCAACTCTACCTAATGTTACGAAATCACCTAATGATAATTATGTTTTAAAGATATATCTATGCAAAATATTTCTCCCACATATCATGGGTTAGTTTCTCAACGCAAGTGATGACTAGGTTAATTAGCATTACTATTATTGAGGAAGATATTTTGCTTGCATTTTATTCAATATGGTTGCATAAAAAAATGAAAAATCCCCTAAAAGTCATGCAAGGTTGAACCACGCACATGTGAGAGGGTTCCATTACATGACTCTGTAAATCTCAACGATGAGTATTATGAAATGCATAATAAGTGATGACCCCTATGTTTGAAAATCTTGTATAGGTATCCATTGTGACAAAGTATTTTGTCGTATTTCATAAATAAAAAGAGAGTAAAAAAAATTTATATATCTTGATAACACATGCTTTACAAATAAATTTAATAAAAATGTACTAAATGTGTGCTAAATAATATCCTCGCCCAGAGTGAAAAAAATGTAGAAATATTTATTATAATATGGGGAAAATTGTCAAAAAAGTCATAAACATTTTGCATTGATGCCAATTTAGTCACAAACCTTTTTTTGGTGCCAATTCAGTCCTAAACCTTTTGCATTGGTGCCAATTGAGTCCTAAACGTGTTAATTCAGTCATAAACTTTTTATATTGATGCCAATTCAGTCATGAACCTTTTGTATTGGTGCCAATTGAGTCCTAAACCCTTTTTTTGTTCCAATTCAGTCCTAAACCTTTTGCATTGGTGCCAATTCAATCCTAAACCTTTTGTATTGGTGCTAATTCAGTCCTTCCGGTTAATTTAGCTAAAAAAGGTTAAGGACTGAATTGGCACAAGTGCAAAAGGTTTAGGACTAAATTGGCACCAATGCAAAAGGTTTAGGACTCAAGTGGCATCAAAAAAAGATTTAGGACTCAATTGGCACAAATGCAAAAGGTTTAGGACTAAATTGGAACAAATGCAAAAAGTTTAGGATTGAATTGGCACAAAAAAAAGGTTTAGGACTAAATTGGCACCAATGCAAAAGGTTTAGGACTTTTTGACACTTTTGCCTTATAATCTGGTAGCTAATATTTGACAAATAAAATACACACAGACACGTATAATTATGCAACAAATCTGTGCTACATTTTGCTTTGTCTATATATATATATAAGTCATGCTTGTTTTCAAGACCAACTTAGCGTATAACTCCAAAGAATCTAAAATTGACAAAAAAAATAATGAAACTTATCTAGAACGAACCATTTAAAAAAGAACCGGACTCTCGAAGCAAGATTAGAGAAAAAACATGCTTACCGGTGTAAATGTTCGGTCTCATTCTCCAAACTCTTGTTTCGCGAAAGATGTCGGCTTCAATGTAAACCTCCATAGCAGCTTGGATTGCATCGACAGTTTTTGTGATGATCTTGTAGACTTCATCAGCTGTATCACGAGGGAGTATATTACCTTGCATTCTTCCGGACACGTCCATGATGTGAAACGCAATAGTCAAGAGACTTCTGCGGCTATCTCCTCCGAGCACAGTAGGCTTCTCGGGCAGAATTGCGAAACCCGAAGGCAAAATCACCACCGTATCCGGGTTTCCGCCATCTAAGAGCGAGGCCATCGCTCCATGGTCGACAGGAGCATAAACAACATAAGAGCCTGTAGGGTCCGAGTAAGCGTTTTGCAAGTAAAGGACGGAGGCACAGTTCAGAGCCGGCTGCCAAGAAAAAAAAGGCAAAGCTATCAAACTAAATGTGGTTTTTCTAATGAGTATGCTATCTGATGAAGCGAGGAAGAAAAGAGATTTAGAACTTACCTCCACTTGCATAATGGACACGCGAGTCCCCGGATTTGCTCCTGTGGAGATGTATGTGGCTTCCCGAATGACTCGCTTAGAAGCAAGAGCATCCCACTAGAAAAGGGTTGGAGAAAAGTACCAAAATCAGCCAATATAAGACTATGTTCAGCGTGTCACTTAACCAGAGTGCTGAAATAATTCCGGTATCGACATTCACCACGAGCAGAAAAATGCACCCCGCATAACTTTGTCAACCCAATGAAAACATTATCTTTCACCATAACAATCGTTTAGTTGTATAGAAACTTGACATACAGATACATGCATCAGATCACGAGCATTCAAGCAAAAGCAAGAAGCTATTCAAGAAAAACTTCTGCATGATGTGTCTTAATTGATAAAGATCATTATGAGATCGCACGCTTACACAATTAAAGTCAAAATCTCCGCCCTATAAGACTACTGAATGGTTCTATCACCATAAGTTAAGGTCCATTTTTGTACGAGGACTGATGAGACAGGCAAATATGTATGCCTGAATTTGAAAAAAAAAATCGCACATGAGAGTTTCTAAAGATTACGTCCAAAAAAAAGAAGTTTCTAAAGACAAATATTTCATCTCTATCAGCATCACTAGCGAAAATAAATCTTTCCATCAGCAATGCCCAAAGCAAAGATCACCTGAACTTATTCATTTCAATGCATAGGCAGTTCTATATGTTTGAAATAGTTAACTCAGTGAAGCATATCTCAATAAAACAACTCATTAGCATATGATAATACACCAAATTTTGCACTCCATCATTCATTCATTCACTAATATATTTTTTTTAAGTATTGATGTGTACTGCACAGTACCTTATCTCGGAGGGTCCCGTCAGAGAGGAAATTGAACACTTTTTTGACTGGAAACGGGAGGCAAACCGAGGTGGTGAAAGCAATTGAAGATCCATGAGGCTTCCCAATATCTCCGCCATAGTTGGTCCTGGTGGTCACCATCATATCTTTCCCTCCAATTGCTGCTAACAATGGAGACCACATATTTGATACACAGCCATTCACTTCCTTCAGGTAAGTTCTCATCATTCTCTCGGCCAACTTTAACAGATTCTCCCTCCCACTTTGTGATATCAACACTGCACATAATACGCCGAAAATCATAAAGATGGTGTTAGCTAGGAATTACATCAATCATCATGAAACCATTTTAGTAATATAAGAATAACAAGAAAAAAAGTTTTATTTATTTTTTCTTTTTGGTGTGTGTGTGAAGTAGTTTTACCATTGTTGTATGTGGCATTCTGATTAGGCACCATTAGAGCTTGCAGCCATTCAGCTTGCCTGGTGACGGCAGAAATCCAGCGCTTTGCACCAAATGCAAATCCAGAGGAAACAATTGGCCCGTAGATGCTATGGATTGAGGCATAGTCCACTCCTCCATTCTCAAGCCAAGTGACCTAAAATGCACATAAAAGTAAAACACAGTTGGCAACATAACTATAATTATGTCATTCCCCGTTTTTTAATTTTGGTCGAATGTCATTCCCCGTTTAATCGCATGTATTTTCTGTTAAGCACCAGTATGTATCATAAGTAGCTATCCATAGATGGATATATCAATTAAACCGAACATAATAAGTGTGGAGTATTCATTAAACTTAAGAGTCAAACCTTAGAGGAACCATTTGGTAATTGTTGTATCAGACAACCTGATGGCCTCCTTTGGTACTTGATGAATGAACAAGGGAACATGCACTCTAGTGAATAGTCGACTACTCCCCACAGGTCCCAGTCGAGCTGTTTGCAGTACCTAGCAAAGTAAACGGATCTCGCGGGAACAAGGGCAGTAGGAATATGAAATTCTGCAGACATCTAGGAGACAGATTAAAGAAAAAAGAATTAGCTAGTGTTGGAAATGACTATTTAAATCTATATAACTTCTAGTTTGCACACATGGGTGCATTGTCTAACTAGCTTTGAAACTACATCTAGGAATTAAAGATGAGAAAACGACACTTCAATCATTGACTGAGGTTTAGGCAGTATAAATGACAGACTTTTAGAGACATAGCACACTCGTATTCTATTTTGAGAGTGAAAAAAAATAAGGTAGTGTTCACATGTCAAATATTTTGATAGTTCTCACTAGAAGTGAGCACCTTGTCCCCAACCACAAGCTGAAAGACATGTATTCATGCAATTTTCGTTCCGTATATAATTTAAATGCTAAAGTTTGAACAAGGTCATGTAAAACATCAATTGTCATCAGGAAATGGTGAGAAGCTTTGAACATATTCTTGACATTCTCAGACAATTATTCACAATGGTGAGGGAGATATGGAAAGGCTCAGCCAACATATGTTGGTTTTTCATGAACTTATTGATGCAATACTAATGCATCGTTACTCATATATAGGTTGATATGATACGTGAAAAGATATAGGGAAAACAGTCGGCTAAGTACATTTCGTCAACTCCAATGATCGACAATATGGGTGATGAACAAACAATTTTGTAGCCATGTACTCTCATAATACGGTTAAAATACAAGAAATTTCATACATACCACTTGTAAAGTCCCATCATAAGTCCCTGGTGTGCCAGGATACAAGACTCCTAATACAGTGGGCTTAGACACGATGTTGGAGAAGTTAGCCGACCATTGATCCTGAGAATGATCCAAAAAAATAGAACATTAGTGTGTTGAAAACAAATCATTCTATGTATGTTGACTAGTTAATAAGGAAACCAGTCCCACCACATCCATAAGCATTGCAACAATACATAACCGAGACATATTGATGACAGCAGTTTCTCGGGAAGCTTCAGTCTTAAGCCTTCCTATTGTAGGAACTCTCGGCACATGCTCGGGGGATGAGTTCAGAAATTCAGTGGTGTTGGATGGATTTGGCCTATTTGGCAGCTTCCCCCATTCGTTATCGGCCACTTCCTCTGGGAAGAGATCCTGCACAGCTGGATCTTGCTTTTGAAACGCACATCTGTACTCAAAATCATGTAATAGTTCCGTCACGCCATCGTCTTGGAGTTGCCATAAGGGTTCTCTCATCTGGGCCACCGTCATTAACTCCTCCATGGCATCCAGGGATCTTCCAAATATTAATCGCCTTGTGGGCTCAGTAGTTATCGAGACTTTCATTAATAGATCAGTTGCCCTAGCAACTCCCCCTCCTATACCTGAGCTTGATGCACAATCAGAGACACCACTTGCCTGTGGTGAATGCTGAGCTCCAAAAGGCTCAGGAGATTGGTTAGCATGAGCATTGGTTTGAAAAAAGTCGATCGTATGTGGTTAATTGGAGAGAGATTTAGTACGTGATTAGAAAACTTTGAATTTTAACATGAACACAACAGTCGATTGAAAAAATAGGGTTTTAGGGTTTGGCTAAAATATCGTGATGAAATTAATCTGCACACCCATGTCTATTTTACGCTTTTCATGGATCTGATCATCATCCTTCTTAAAAGTGTGAAAAACAATCGTCAGGGTTCATTTGATGCACTTTGCATGCTGAGATGAGACAAGTAATCACCTTGGCATCAATAACAAGTTGTAAACCTAGGTCCATCCCTTCATCGGGAATGGAATATGATTGCGCAGACCTGTAAAAGGGGGCCAAAAAAAATCAAAGATACAAGTCATAGCACTTTCTCAACAGAAACATAGTGACAAGATAAGAGTAATTGCATATCAAAAAACAAAACTAAGGACAAGATGCTGGTGAGATATATATTTTCAAATGTGAGGAGAAAATTCTGCAATTAAAAATATCAAACAGAAGAAAGAAAAACCCTACTGCTCCACTGGATTGAGCTGAGGATCGGCCAATGCATGATCACGTTCGAGATCAGCCATAGGAAAGAGCGGGAGGACTTCGATCTCCCTCTTCAGTGCCTCATCAATGTTAACTTCGCCACCACCCATTTTATTCATCTCTACAGGAAAAAAAAGACGAGATTTTTTTGGGTTTAGCTCACCTTATCTTTAGACCCTTCAGTTCGCAGAAGAAAATTCAACAGAAAGCCCCATAAAAGATAAACCGAAGCTGCAAAAAAGATAAGACCAAGATAACCAAATCGTTATCAAAGACTCAGATATTGCAAAAAGATCACACCATATTCCTTCTGGGTTAGCTCAATATATTCGTGTATCAAAATTCATCAGAAAGCCCATCCTTTTTTTTTGTTTCTTCTGGAGAAATGACATGATCAGCACAACCAGATTGTTTGTAGAACAGATTTGAACAAATCTTTAGCAGATTAAAACGATCTGGAAAAAGTGAAGGAAAAAAGTCCTCCTCTTGAGACACTCATATCTACAAGATCCACACTCATGCAAGCTAAGAAAAGATTCACCTGAAACCACTGGCAATGGAGAAACCAGCTCTCTCTCTCTCTCTCTCTCTAGGTCTTGATGTGATTGTAGTGTCTGAGAATGAGTACTAGAGATGATGGAGACATGCACATATATAGGGGGCGAAATTAATTGAGGGAGAAGAGCACAAGCGAAAAGAGAAGCGCGATGGTGTGACGTTCAGGTGATTTTTGATTGGTCCGTTTTGGTCTATGAGAGTGCGGACTTCAAGTGAATGTTTTTTTTTGGGGATAAAATCTAGGAATGGTGATGGTCTCGCCTGACACATCAGCATTGTTTCATCCTACTCCAGACTTGGAGTAGACCTGTCTAAACCTAATCCAATCTCGAAAAGGTCATGATTTTCTTTTCTCTTTCCTTTTTATTTTTTTAACATTTTTTTAAGTGAATTCAATTTTTTTAGGTACATGTCTTTCTTTTTCTTCTTGGGATTTTTTTTTTAAATTGATAACGCAGAAAGCTGAAAAATGGGAAGCCGCGTTATCTTATGTTTTCCTAATAAGAAAAAAAAAATGTAAATGACTGACAAAGGTAAGAGGGAGAATATGAGATTCACATATTGATGACCTTCGTTAAGGTGAAATTCGACAAGTGGGTAAATTCATTTATATAAATTATATTTGTCCAGTAATTTGTATTTTAATGATTCTTTTTTTTTTTGTAAATTAATATATCGCGATGATATTTCTTCTGGTAGGAATAAAAAATGAGGAGGTTGTATAGACTCCGTTTGTTTTATGGAAAATGAATTATTTGAAATTTTTTTTCCTAAAAACGATTGCTTGTATCGCTTGAAATAATTAGTCAATGGAAAATGCTTTTCATTATAGACAACAATTTATGTCTAAATATTTTCATGTGCAGTGAAAATATTTTTATTTATTCATTTTTGTAAGCGATACAGATAATCATTTTAAGGAAAACGTTTTTCAAATTATTCATTTTTTGCAAAATAAACTGAGCCATAGTATTGTTTTCTTTGTTGGAAGTTCAAGATATTTTGTGTTTTAATTTTTTAGAACCAAATCCAATGAAAGTGTTCATGATGAAATGAACGAAAGGTAGAGCTTTACTTCGTGATACAAACCCAAGCTTCAATAGTAGAAATACGGTAATTTGAAACGAAAACAAAATACCCTCATTTTCCAATTGACAGATAGAAACATATTGGATTGCTTATTAAATTTCTCGAAAATTATTCTTAAAGGTCATGACATTTCTAACAATTTTTTAATTATTTGATATCTAGTTTATCAAATTGTCAACGATATTAATTTAACTTCTACTTCTTTTGCATTGAGAACGACGCTTTTTCAGTCATTTAAATGGTGCAAATTAGATTATAAAGTTGACTTTAAATAAAGTGCAGATATAAGATATGCCAATAGATAGTTAGATGTCCACTCTTACGTAGCTAGTATCTTTTTATCTTAAAATAATGATCTTCTTTTGAAAATCAAACTTGACTTATCTGATTTTGTTTTTCGAAAATAGGAGACCAGATAAATTTATACAATGCATACATAGACGGATGCTTGTTCATTTCAGGGACATGTTGTGATGTACATTACACATTTGATTACTAAACTATGGGTGAATTTTTGGTTATGTGATCGAAAATCAATTAATTGCACTATATACTATCACATTTTTCAAATCTGAAATACATATAGTTCATCTAAGCCTTGTGTATTCATAGTACATAGTGCGACGAGTTTAGCAAGTTGATCGACTAGACAAAGCCTTGTGTATTTATAATAGCTATAGCTTTAGTTTTATCATCGTCTGTTTTTTATATTTTTCTATCCTATCCATCTCTTCGTTCATAAAGTACGTGAGTTCGTACGTGTGAAATTGCATGTAATTGCTTACTCGTACGTAAATTTATCGTATCGTTCCATGCAAAATTTAAGACCTCATCTAATTGTTTTCATTTCCCCATTCGATTTAATATTTTCATCCATAAAGTATGTCAATTTCACAGGTGTGTAATTGCATGCCTATTTATAATCTTAACATATTGTCTGCAAAGTTCAGGCACATAATCTATCTGTCGTGCCATCAGCGATTAAGTTCATTCGTGGAAACAGATGTGGCATAATTGGAAAGCATTGGAAACAAGAAAGTGAGTCGGTATGCAAAAAAAGAATGTATTCTACTAAAGAAAACACTATGGCGGCTATCTTATGCGGTGTTCTTAATGAGGGTTAATGCGCACAACAACCTCATGATGCACTTAATGGTTCCACCAGTACTAAACTTTCCAATGTTGTCGACTGGTAATTTCTTACATCACATTAGCTTGTTATCAACATTGACATTGAAAAACACGAGCCGACTGGACTCAGATCCATGGGTTTTTTAATAGGTTGTAGCATGCCATTAAGATTACTGGTTTCAATATGCCTTTTCGTTTTCTTTTGTTAGTTCCATCACATCAAGTCAGCTGTTCGATTTCTGAGAGAATCACTAACATTGAGAAAAAAGAATCAGCATGCAAGATCTGCAAGAACGTTGGAGATGCATAGCTATACAAATTGCAATGGCACTCCCGTCGTTTTGCCACTGCCCTTCTTAACTTTACTGAACAAGCATGGACGCGTACTTGTTCTTTATATGCAGAAATGACAATGCTTTACCATTTCCGCTACTGTGTTCTGTCGGGTCATTCCATGGTTTTGTTCTTGTGCTTTTCTGATTAAGAAATTGCTCGTTGCAGCTAAAAAAGAAAGGAAAGAAAGGTGTGGAGCCGAACAAGTAGAGCACTTCACACGGGTTCATTTGATTTGCTCGATCGAGACAATCGATTACTGATTGACGGAAAGTTGGGCGCACAGATGTTACCATTCAATAAGCTCGAGCAACATAACATACTTTACTACGTTGCCAACAGTCAAGGAGTTAATGAAGAAGCTGATATACTTCTGAGATTGCATACTTTCGTCCAGAGTTAGAGTTCCGTGTCGGTCCTACGTAGGTACAACTGGATTTCATAGGAATCAGATCTTGCTTTACCGGTATGAGACCAAGCGTTTTGACGGGGTCAATGTAAATCCTAGAAAATTATCCCAACGTCTTCTAGACAGTCACTTTTCATTATTTTGTCTTTGCTTCAATTACTATATAAGACAGCATAAGTAGTTATGGCTATGAATGCGCATCGTGATTCCCTGGTGGTCAAATGAAATCTTCAAACAAACTTGACAAGATGGAGAAGACTCGGGTCAAGCTACAGATGGCAAGATTCCCACGAGAATCATTTTGATCTGAGCTTGATTGATCATGTTGCTTAATTGCTTATTTCTTACTATTCTTTGTATAACTTTTCTTGCGAAAATATGCGATTGGATAATAATAAAAACAGAATGACTATATCAATCCGATACCGAATTTATATTGCTTGGTCAATGTAACCCAATTCAGGGAGAGAGCGACATAAGATTTCACTGTAGATCAAACTGTTAGTGGTCTGCCCTAGGAATCAATCAAGGTTGATACTCTAATATTAGTTGTGGATTAGGTTGTGTCGGAAAATCAACCTTCACTATACTTAGGTAGTCATAATGTCTTGCTAGAGACCGCTTATGACTTGTGGGCCAAAAAGAGTTTTGAGCACACTGCTAATGTTTAGTGAACCTACAGGGTCGCACACAATAGCGAACGGACTTAATATTTTCTGTGCGTCTTGATCTACTTAAGAAGTATATTTTAATTTATTCTCTTATTTAAATTATCTATGCGGTCGTGCGCGTTATGAGATAACGATTAAACGTACGATTAAAGGTGGACGGTTTGGCGAGCCCAAATCGCTCGGCCCACTTCTTTTAATTCCGCTGGATAATGAGGCTGTATAAATAGATAGAGAATCGTTCTCTGTCTAGGGTTTTTCGATAGAGTATCGAAAATCAAAAGGCGTTCAAGAAAAAGGAACTTCAAGATCTTTCGCTAGCACGTGGATCGTTGGAGAATTCCGTTCGTGTGTGTGGATACCGGTAGAGGCGCAACACTTGGGGCGCTAATCCAGACACAATCGGTTGCCGATTTATCTTCGATCTGCAAAAAGTATGTTTCGAAATTCCTTTTCGATTTCAATATACACATGGATCCTGTCTAGGGTTCTATATTCCGCTGCATTGTTTTTCGTTGATGAACCCTTCACAAACACCACAACGGAAATTGCAATGACGGGTCGCTTAAACACTCTCGGTGATTCTCAGTACCCAATTACACACAACGACTTGTTTAATTCTTACAAATTATCGTGAAATGGTATCTTTATTTCACAAAGCAATTACACAAATTTTTCTCAGCAAGGTTTTTGCTATCCGACACCTCTTAATCAGGATGCAATTCATGAAAGTTTCTCCAAAGATTTGCAGGAGAACTCCATCAATTGGACAAGATCCTAACTCTGCACAATCACGGGCGTCAGTTGCAGTACACACGCAAGCTAGGCTAGAAGATGAAACCTTGAAACAAAACGCATATATGACCGTGGAGTAAAAAATTGAGCCAACTTAGAATTTCTTCCTAAGAATCTGAACTTCCCCGCTACTCTTACGGCCCCTTAAGAGCATTTCAATTGCCGCGGACATCTTCCAAATCCAAGCAGTGCTTGGATTCCGCTGTAGCCATGGACTTTATAAGAAGGCCAACTCTAATTGCCTCATTAGTCACTCCACAAGATTTCTCAGACACAAGTTTCTCTTAAGGAAAAACCACCATAGCATCCAAACTTGTTAGGTGATCGCACATGCACCTTGTTTAACTTAGCAACTACAAAAATTGTCATTTATACATACTCCACCGTGCTAGCACCCACTACCTTAGGTGTTTATGGTTGCAATTTTACCTTGAGCTAAGTACTGTTCATATCCGTGTAATCATTTTCACAATCACTCTTCCCAAAAATATTGGAGACCTCCTCAAAAGTAACTTCCCACTAACTTGTGAATTTAGTATTGGATACCATAACGGACAGCCCTCGATCTTGTGCATGGTCCAGGAATAATTACTTTGCAAGTGCATATACTCGGCAAGTGAATATAAGTGGTAATTGGTCATACCCAGCAAGTAGATATACTCGCTAAGTGGTTATACTCGGCAAGTGGATGTAAGCGGTAGGTGAGTATAAGCGATAGGTGAGTATAAGCGACAAGCGAGTATAAGCGGTAGGTGAATCAAAATTACGAAAATAGCACTTTCAAGCCCAGTTCATATTTTCACGTTTTTGACATCCAACGTGCTACCACACCTCTCGGAATCAATCAAACACATTTAGGCATGTAATAAACAAGTCAAATCATCACAGTGACTCAACATGCCAATAATGATGCTTGCTCATACTTTTCATCAAATTCAAGCAAAATTATCAAATATCAACCAACAAAGTCAAAAGTACAGAGTAGATTAATATATCTTAGTCCCTAGAGTTTTCACTTAGTTTAAATAAAGATTTGAGCAGCTCAAAGATTTAGTCACCTTCAATTAAAATAAACTAAATAGAAAGTTAACAATTTTTGTCTTTAAAACAACAATACCCATTGGTAAAAATTAGCGGAATCCACTAATTCACCTTGCCAACACTTGAAAGATTGTAATAGAAGTTTTAAATAACATGAGTGTGGGATCTTCGCTTTTACTCACAAGATTTGAAATCCAAAGTTGAAAAAGAAAATTAGAAATTTGAAGTTAATGAAGTAGGGGCTCCCACTTTGAAACTTGAAGACTTATGAAGATCCAATTATACGGCCAAGTAAATGGAAATGTATGTAGTAAAATACACAAGAGTTACCTAGTAAATAAGATTGATTAACAAAAGTTCAAATAATGATGACCTTGAGTTGAAAAAATAAAAACACATGGTGAAAATCGGAGGGGATGTGATCATATTATTACATATGGCCACATTTGGTTTGCTTGCAAGAGATGAGAGCAAATAAAACAAGCTTAAAGTAGAAAATGACGTTGGGTTAAAAACATTAAATGTAAAGGAAGAGAGATAGGTGTTCCAACACAAAAACTACAAGTGTCCTTAAGTGAGTAGCTAAAATGAGATATTTTGTTTGGAAGAGAGAGATTCTTTGGCCAAGTAAAATGAATGGATGAGAGTTAACCTTATCAAAGGCATTATAGGGTTAAAGTTGAAATAGGTGATGTAATACATGATATCATTGCTAGGCAGAAGTCAATATCACTAAGAGCATGTGGGTTAAAATAATTGGTGGAGAATGAAAATAGTTGGTACAAATTACAGAGTGACGAATGGCTCAACTATATATGATTTCGAAAATAGATATTTTGTTAAGTTATCAAAATATATAATAATTTAGTACGTAAACAAGGAAATAATATTATGACAAAAAAAACCAATGTAAATTGAATCCATTCCAAACATTGATAAAATTGAAAAATATTTTGAACTCACTAAAATGTTTCGCGAAAATTACTAAACACCAGGAGAATCACAACTCAATAAATTTAAAACTTGAAAATCATTAAATATGCAATTCAGAGCATATCACTCCATTTCTATAACTATTATAGCAGTAAATTAATTACAATCGTTTTACACCATCAACATACACGTTAACATCTATCAATTTGTCTACAACAGACAAATTCAGGCGGCATCCTCCGGATCCACGCAGCCCAACTCCCTTGCCCTTTCCTCCCCCAGAACAACTGTAGTAACGAGAAAGTCGGTTGGAATCTTCAATGCACTCAAAATGAAGGAGTAAAGCATATTATAAACAATAAAATCTAAAAAAAAGATGGATCATGCAGCTTTACATAGAGTTAGGAAATCACCTAATGATAATTATGTTAACAAGATATATCTATGCAAAATACTTTTCGTATATATCATGGGTTAGTTTCTCTAAACGCAAGTGATGACTTGGTTAAGTAGCTATTATTATTATTATTATTATTAACTAGCTATTATAGAGGAAGATATTTTGCATGCATTTTATTCATTATGGTTGCATAAGAAAATGACAAATCACCTAAAACTCACGCAAGATTAAACCACGTACATGTGAAAGGTTCCATTACATGACCGTGTGAATCTCAAGAATGAGTATTATGAAATGTATAATAAGTGATGACCCCTATGATTGAAAATTTTGTATGGATATCATTGTGACAAAGTATTTTGCCGTATTTCATAGATAAAAAGACAGTACAAATCAATAAAAAAATTCTATATATAATGATAACAAATACTTTACAAATAAATTTAATATCATGTACTAAATACGTGCTAAATAATATACTCGAGAAGAGTTAAAAAATGTAGAAATATTTATTATAATCTGGTAGCTTATATTTGAGAACTAGAATACACACACACACAAAAATAATTATGCTACAAATCTGTGCTACATTTTGTTTTGTCAATATATACAAGTCATGCATGAGTAAAATTAATCCATCATTAATACTCTAAGTACCTAAAAAAACAAAGTAAATAGCAATTAGCTTATTTTCAAGAACAACTTAGCGTATAACTCCAAAGAATCTAAAATTGACAAAAAAATGAAACTTATCTAGAACGAACCATTTAAAAACATGCTTACTGGTGTAAATGTTCGGTCTCATTCTCCATACTCTTGTTTCACGAAAGACGTCGGCTTCAATGTAAGCCTCCATAGCAGCTTGGATTGCATCGACAGTTTTTGTGATGATCTTGTAGACTCCATCAGCTGTATCACGAGGAAGCATATTACCCTGCATTCTTCCGGGCACGTCTATGATGTGAAACGCAATAGTCAAGAGACTTCTGCGGCTATCTCCTCCGAGCACAGTTGGCTTCTCGGGCAGAATTGCAAAACCCGAAGGAAAAATCACCACCGTATCTGGGTTTCCACCGTTTAAGAGCGAGGCCATCGCTCCATGGTCGACAGGAGCATAAACAACGTAAGAGCCTGTTGGGTCCGAGTAAGCGTTTTGCAAGTAAAGGACAGAGGCACAGTTTGGAGCCGGCTGCGAAGAAAAAAAAGGCAAAGCTATCAAACTAAATGTGGTATTTCTAATGACTATGGGATCTGATGAAGCGAGGATGAAAAGAGATTTAGAACTTACCTCCACTTGCATAATGGACACGCGAGTCGCCGGATTTTCTCCTGTGGAGATGTATGTAGCTTCCCGAATGACACGCTTATAAGCAAGGGCATCCCACTAAAAAAGGGGAGGAGAAAAGTACCGAAATCAGCTAATATAAGACTATGATTAAGCTGTATGGTGATCCTGGGTGTGCCATTTTCGTGGCCAACATAAGCGAGTCACTCAACCCCAGTGCTGAAATAATTCCGGTATCGACATTCACCATGAGCAGAAAAATGCACCTCGCTTAACTTTGTTGACGCAATGAAAACATTATCTTTCACCATAACAATCGTTCAGTTGAATAGAAACTTGACATACAGATACATGCATCAGATCACGAGCATTCAAGACAAAGCAAGAAGCATTTCAAGAAACACTTCTGCATGATGTGTCTTAATTGATAAAGATCATTATGAGATCGCACGCTTACATAATTAAAGTCAAAATCTCTGCACTATAAGACTACTGAATGGTTCTATCACCAAAAGTTAAGGTCAATTTTTGTATGAGGACTGATGAGATAGGCATGTATGTATGGCTGAATTTGAAAACAAAAATCGCACATGTGAGTTTCTAAAGACAAATATTTCATCTTTATCAGCATCACCTGCAAAAATTAATCTTTCCACCAGCGATACCCAAAGCAAAGATCACCTGAACTTATTTATTTTAATGCACGGGCAGTTATATATGTTTTAAATAGTTAACTTGGTGAAGCATATCTCAATGAAACAAATCATTAGCATATGATATATTACTTTGGCAAAAAAAAAAGCATATGATAATACACAATTTTGCACTCCATCGTTCATTCATTCACTAATTTATTTTTTTAAGCATTGATGTATACTGCAGAGTACCTTATCTCGGAGGGTCCCGTCAGAGAGGAAATTGAGCACTTTTTTGACTGGAAACGGGAGGCAAACCGAGGTGGTGAAAGCAATTGAAGATCCATAAGGCTTCCCAACATCTCCGCCATAGTTGGTCCTGGCGGTCACCATGATATCTTTCCCTCCAATTGCTGCTAACAATGGAGACCACATATTTGATGCACAGCCATTCACTTTCTTCAAGTAAGTTCTCATCATTCTCTCGGCCAATTTCAATAGATTCTCCCTGCCACTTTTTGATATCACCACTGCACATAATACGCCAAAAATCTTAAAGACGGTGTTAGCTAGAAATTACATCAGTCATCATGAAACTATTTTACTCATATAAGATTAACAAGAAAAAAATTTTATTTATTTTTTCTTTTTGGTGTGTGTGTGTGAAGTAGTTTTACCATTGTTGTATGTGGCATTCTGATTTGGCACCATTAGAGCTTGCAGCCATTCAGCTTGCCTGGTGATGGCAGAAATCCAGCGCTTTGCACCAAATGCAAATCCAGAGGAAACAATTGGCGCGTAGATGCTATGGACTGAGGCATAGTCCACTCCTCCATTCTCAAGCCAAGTGACCTAAAATGCACATAAAACACAGTTGGCAACATAACTATAATTATGTCATTCCCCGTTTAATCGCATGTATTTTCTGTTAAGAACTGTATGTATCATAAGTAGCTATCCATAGATGGATATATCAATTAAACTGAACAAAATAAGTGTTGAGTATTGATAAAACTTAAGAGTCAAACCTTAGAGGAACCATCTGGTAATTGTTGTATCAGACAACCTGATGGCCTCCTTTGGTACTTGGTGAATGAACAAGGGAACATGTACTCTAGTGAATAGTCGACTACTCCCCACAGGTCCCAGTCGAGCTGTTTGCAGTACCTAGCAAAGTAGACGGATCTCGCGGGAACAAGGGTGGTAGGAAGATGAAATTCTGCAGACATCTAGGAGAGATTAAAGAAAAAAGAATTAGCTAGTGTTGGAAATGACTATTTAAATCTATATAACTTCTTGTTTGCACACATGGGAGCATTGTCTAACTAGCTTTGAAACTACATCTAGGAATTAAAGATGAGAAAAGGACACTTCAATCACTGACTGAGGTTTAGGCAGTATAAATGACAGACTTTTAGACTCATAGCACACTCGTATTCTATATTGAGAGTGAAAAAAAGGTAGTGTTCACATGTCAAATATTTTGATTGTTCTCGCTAGAAGTGAGCACCTTGTCCCCAACCACAAGCTCAAAGACAGGTATTCATGCGATTTTTGTTCTGTATATAATGTAAATGCTAATGTTTGAACAAGGTCATGTAAAACATCAATTGTCATTCAAGAAATGGTGAGAAGCTTAGAACATACTCTCGACATTTAGACAATTATTCCACAACAATGGTGAGGGAGATATGGAAAGGCTCAGCCAATATATGTTGGTTTTTCATGAACTTATTGATGCAATACTAATGCATCAATATGGGATGAAAAGATATAGGGAAATCAAGTTGGCTAATTACATTTCGTCAACCCCAATGGTCGACAATATGTGGTGATCAACAAACAATTTTCTAGCTACACACTCTCATAGTACGGTAAAAATACAAGAAATATCATACATACCACTTGTAAAGTCCCGTCATAAGTCCCTGGTGTGCCAGGATACAAGACTCCTAATACAGTGGGCCTCGACACGATGTTGGAGAAGTTATCCGACCATTGATCCTGAGAATGATCCAAAAAAAAAAACAAACATTAGTGTGTTGAAAACAAAGCATTCCATGTATGTTGACTAGTTAATAAGGAAACCAGTCCCACCACATCCATGAGCATTGCAACAATACGAAACCGATCCATATTGATAACAGCAGTTTCTCGAGAAGCTTCAGTCTTAAGCCCTCCTGTTGTAGGAACTCTCGGCACATGCTCAGGGGATAAGTTCAGAAATTCAATGGTGTTGGGTGGATTTGGTCTATTTGGCAGCTTCCCCCATTTTTTATCGGCCACTTCCTCTGGGAAGAGATCATGTACAGCTGGATCTTGCTTTTGAAACGCACATCTGTACTCAAAATCATGTAATAGTTCTGTCACGCCATCGTCTTGGATTTGCCATAAGGGTTCTCTCATCTGGGCCACCGTCATTAACTCCTCCATTGCATCCAGGGATCTTCCAAATATTAATCGCCTTGTGGGCTCGGTAGTTATCGAGACCTTCATTAATACATCAGTAGCCCTAGCAACTCCCCCTCCTATACCTGAGCTTGATGCACAATCAGAGACACCGCTTGCCTGTGGTGAATGCTGAGCTCCAAAAGGCTCAGGAGATTGGTTAGCATGTGCATTGGTATGAAAAAAGTCGGTCGGATATGGTTAATTAGAGAGAGATTTAGTAGGTGATTAGAGAACTTTAAATTTTAACATGAATAGAACAGTCGATTGAAAAAATAGGGTTTTAGAGTTTTGCTAAAATATCATGATGAAACCAATCTCCACACCCATGTCTATATTACTCTTTTCATGGATCTGATCATTATCCTTCTTACAAGTGTGAAAAACAATCGTCAGGGTTTATTTGATGCACTTTGCATACTGAGATGAGACAGGTAATCACCTCGGCATCAATAACAAGTTGTAAACCTAGGTTCATCCCTTCGTCGGGAATGGAATCTGATTGCACAGACCTGTAAAAGGGGGCCGAAAAAAATAAAAGATACAAGTCATAGCACTTTCTCAACAGAAACATAGTGACAAGTTAAGAATAATTGCAGATCAAAAAACAAAATTAACGACAAGATGCTGGTGAAATATATATTTTCAAATATGAGGAGAAAATTCTGCAATTAAAAAATTTATATGAAACAGAAAAAAAGAAAAACCCTACTGCTCCACTGGATTTAGCTGAGGATCGGTCAATGCATGATCACGTCCGGGATCAGCCATAGGAAAGAGCGGGAGGACTTCGATCTCCCTCTTCAGTGCTTCATCGCTGTTAACTTCGCCACCACCCATTTTGTTCATCTGTACAGGAAAAAAAGACGAGATTTTTTCAGGTTTAGCTCACATTTCCTTTAGACCCTTCACTTCGCACAAGAAAATTCAACAAAAAGCCCCGCAAAAGATAAACCAAAGCTGAAAAAAGATAAGATCAAGATAACCAAATCGTTATCAGAGACTCAGATATCACAAAAAGATCACACCTTTGTCCTTCTGGGTGAGCTCAACATGTTTCATGTATCAAAATTCATCAGAAAACCCATCCTTTGTTTTTTTTCTTTTGGAGAAATGACATGATCAGCCCAACCAGATTGTTTGTAGAACAGGTTTCAACAAATCTTTAGCAGATTAAAACGATCGGGGAAAAAATCAAGGAAAAAAAGACACTCATATCTACAAGATCTAGACACATGCAAGCCAAGAAAAACTTCACCTGAAACCACAGAAAATGAAGAAATCAGCTCTCTCTCTCTCTCTCTCTCTCTCTCTCTCTCTCTCTCTCTCTCTCTAGGTCTTGATGTGATTGTAGTGCCTGAGAATGAAACCTACAGATGGTGGAGACACCCACATATATAGGGGGCGAAATTAATTGAAGGAGAAGAGTTCAAGCGAAGAGAGTAGCGTGAATAGCGTGTCTTGCTCAAAACCTTTGCAAAAAAACAGACGTTCAGGTGATTTTTGATTGGTCCATTTTGGTCTGTGAGAGTGCGGACTTCAAGTGAAATTTTTTTTTGATAAAATCAAGGAAGGGTGATGGTGTCACCGATACGTCAACATTGTTTCATCCTACTCAAGACTTGGAGTAGACTTATCTAAATCTAATCCAATCTCTAAAAATCCATGATTTTTTTTTCTCTTTCCTTTCGTTTTTTTAACATTTTTTTAAATGAATTCAATTTTTTTAGGAACATGCCTTTGTTTTTAGTCTTGGGTTTTTTTTTTTAAAATTGATAATGCAACCAAGCTGAAAAATGGGAAGCCACGTTCTCTCGTGTTTTTGTGGTAAGAAAAAAAATATGTAAATGGCTGGAAAAGGTAAGAGGGAGAATATGAGATTCGCATATCGATGACCTTCATTAAGGTGAAATTCGAGAAGTGGGTAAATTCATTTATATAAATTATATTTGTTGAGTAATTTGTATTCTAATAATTCCTTTTTTTTGTAAATTAATATAAGGTGATGATATTTCTTTTAATAAGAATAAAAAATGAGGAGGTTATATAGTATTGTTTTCTTTGTAGGAAGTTCGAGACATTTCGTGTTTTAGTTTTTGTGAATAAAATCCAATGAAAATGTTCATGATGAAATGAATGAAAGATGGAACTTTACTTCGTGGTACAAAGCCAAGCTCCAATAGTAGAAATACGGTAATTTTTTTTGGTCGGAGAATACGGTAATTTAAAATGCAACCAACATATCCTAATTTTCCAATTTATAGATAGAAACATGTCGGCTTGATTTTTGAATTTCTCAAAAATTATTCTCAAAGATCATGAATTTCCAACAATTTTTTTAATTATTTCATGTCTAGTTTATAGATATATCGAATTGTCAACGACATTAATTTATCTTCTACTTCTTTTACATTGAGAACAATGCTGTTTCGGTCATTTAAATGGTGGAAATTAGATAATAAAGTTGACTTTATATATAGTATAGATATAACATTTGCCAATAGATAGTTAAATGTCTACTTTTTTTAATTATTTGATCTTCTTTTGAAAATCAATATTGACTTATCTGATTTTGTTCTTCGAAAATAGGGGAACAGATAAATTTATGCAAGGCTTACATATACGGATGCTTGTTCATTTGAGGGACATTTTGTGATGTACATTACACATTTTATTACTAAACTATGAGTGAATTTTCGATTATGTGACCGAAAATCAAATAATTGCACTATGTA
Organism: Syzygium oleosum; assembly: GCF_021117445.2. Taxonomy (NCBI): domain Eukaryota; kingdom Viridiplantae; phylum Streptophyta; class Magnoliopsida; order Myrtales; family Myrtaceae; genus Syzygium; species Syzygium oleosum. The sequence goes on along the minus strand of NW_026607489.1, from coordinate 15,471,972 downwards.
CTATCACATTTTAAATCCCAAATTCATACAGTTCATCTAAGCCTTGTGTATTTATAGGACATAGTACACGAGTTTAGCAAGTTGATCGACTAGACAAAGCATTCTGTATTTATAATAGCTTTAGCTTTAATTTTATCATTGCTTTTTTTTTTCCTATCCTATTCATCTCTTCATTAATAAAGTATGTGAGTTCGCACGTGTGAAATTGCATGTATTGCATACTTATACGTAAATTTATCATATCGTTCCATGCAAATTTCAGACCTAGTCTAATTGTTTTCATTTCCCCATGTAGTTTCACATTTTCATCCTAAAGTACGTTACTTTCACTGATGTGTAACTGCGTGCCCATCTATAAACTTATCATATCGTTCCATGAAAAGTTAAGGCATAATCTATCTGTAACGCCCTTAGCGATCGAGTTAATTTGTGGAAATGGACGTGGCATAATTAGAAAGTGTACAAAACATAAATTGACTCGGTATGCAAAAAAAGAAAGTATTCTACTAAAGAAAGCACCATGGCGGCTATCTTATGCGGTGTTCTTAATGACGGTTAATGCGCACAACAACATGATGCACTTAATCGTTCCACCAGTACTAAACTTTCCAATGGTGTCGACCAGTAATTTCTTACATCACATTAGCTTGTTATCAACATTGACATTGAAAAACATGAAACGACTGGACTCAAATCCATGGGCTTTTTCGTAGGTTGTAGCATGCCATTAACATTGCCGGTTTCAATATGCCATTTCGTTTTCTTTTGTTAGTTCCATCACATCAAGTAAGCTGCTCGATTTCTGAGAGAATCACTAACATTGAGAAAAAAGAATCAGCATGCAAGATCTGCGAGAACGTTTGAACTAAGTCCTCTTGGAAATGCATAGCTATACAAATTGCAATGGCACTCCCGTCGTTTTGCCTCTGCCCTTCTTTACTTTTCTGAACAAGCATGGACGCGTACTTGTTCTTTATATGCAGAAATGACAATGCTTTACCATTTCCGCTACTGTGTTCTGTCGGGTCATTCCATGGTTTTGTTCTTGTGCTTTTCTGATTGAGAAATTGCTTGTTGCAGCAAAAAAAGAAACGAAAGAAAGGTGTGGAGCCGAACAAATGGAGCACTTCATGCTGGTTCATTTGATTTGCTCGATCGAGACAATCGAGCACACTGATCAACGGAAAGTTGGGCACAGATGTTACCATTCAATAAGCTCGAGCAACATAAGATACTTTAATAAGTTGCCAACAGTCAAGGACTTAATGAAGAAGCTGATATACTTCTGAGATTACATACTTTCGTGCAGTATTAGAGTTCCGTGTCGGTCCTATGTAGGTATAACTGGATTTCATAGGAATCAGATCTTGTTTTACCTGTACGAGTCCAAGCGTTTTGACGGGGTCAAAGTAAATCCAAGAAAATTATCCCAACGTCTTCTGGACAGTCACTTTTCACTATTTTGTCTTTTCTTCAATTACTATATAAGACAGCATAAGTAGTTATGGCTACGAATCAAGCTACAGATGGTCATTTTGATCTGAGCTTGACTTAATTGTTTATGTCTTGCTATTCTTTGTATAACTTTTCTAGAGAAAATATGCAATCTAATAATATTAAAAACAGATGAGCACATAAATCGGGTAGCAAATTTACATTGTTTGGTCGATGTGACTCACTTCGGGGAAAAAGCGAAATTAGATTCCACTGTAGATCAAGCATTACAACAGAAATTACAATAATAATCGGATTGCTTAAACACTCTTGATGATTCTCAGTCCCCAATTACACGATACAAATTGTTTAACTCTTACAATTTCTCATGAAACGAGATCTCAATTTCACCAATGAATTAGACAAATATTATCGCAAGATTTTTTATATCCAAAACCTCTTAATTAGGATGCAATTCATGAAAAGTTTCTCCAATGATTTGCAGGAGAACTCCATCAATTGGACGAGATCCTAACTCTGTAAGAGTTTTCCTAATGTGGGCTACATTAATTGAGATTGTAATTTACCAATCTACGGGATTGGTCTAACAAAGTAAGATATAAAGATTCTTAAATTGTCTAATACGGGACTGGCTAGTGTGGGCCGAATAAGGCCTGGCCCATGATGAGAGGGCCTAGCTTAAAACTCTATAAATAGTGCTCAAGTCCCTCTTCTAACCCTAATACACAAATTATCTCACTTAAGGAGTAAACGCTAACTGTGAGAGGCAGTCTCATTGAGCAAGTGATACAGATGGTAATAGAGGAGAAGAACTTGCGCTCAGGATCATCTCTATTCCACATCAAGAACAATGGATTCCAAATCAGGTGCACAAATCCCTTTTATTCGATTATATGTGTTCTAGATTCTAGCTATGGAGATCTTGGGTGTCATTTATCGCAGCCAACAAACTCTGCACAATCACGGCATCACTTGTAGTACACATGCAAGCTAAGTATAGAAGGTGAACCCTTGAAAAAAACACCTATATGACCATGGAGTCAAAAAAAATTGGCCAAATCAAATTCTGATATATGACTTTCCAGTTTAGGCTGAAGACTCTAAAAATTCAGAATGTCGAATTATTTTTTTATTTTGCTTTGGAGATCGGGCATCCAAACTTTCGTAATCAAGCTCTCACAAAAACTAAATTCAAGTTGTGTTATTTAAACAAATCGCCATATTGACTCGACCTTTGAGCCAAGTTAGAATTTCTTCCTAAGAATCTAAACTTCGCTACTACACTTCACAGCCATTTAAGAGCTTTTCAATCGCCGAAAACATCTTCCAAATCTAAGCAGTGCTTGAATTTTGTCGTACCCATGGACTTTATAAGAAGGCCAACTCTAACTGCATCATTAGTCACTCCACAAGAATTCTCAAACATAGGCTTCTCTTAAGGAAAAGCCACCACAGCATCCAAACATGTTAGAAGATCACACACGTACCTTGTTTAACATAGCAACTTCAAAAATTGTTGATTATACATGCTTTACCGCGCTAACAACCACTACCTTAAGTGTTTCTGGTTGCAACTCCATCTTGAACTGAATATTGTCCATATACGTGCAAATATTTCTACAATCACTCTTCCCAAAAATATAGGAAACCTCCTCTAAAGTAACTTCCTACTAATATGTGGATTTAGTATTTGATACCACAACTGACAGCCCCCCACCTAGTACATTGTCTAGGAATAATTACTATAAATTTTCTTACCCTCCCATTGAGTTGATCACACAAACATTATACGAGCAACCAAATATTCTAGGAACAGAAAGATCAGCAACTTACTTGACCTGGTAGCTAATCATACCAAGCGCATCATCCAATAATTTTCTAACCATACAAGCACTTGAGAGCATTTTATGGGCAATCACTAATAAGGTTTTGCTCATCAATTCTAGAACCTGTTAGGGACACTTTATCTAAGAAAGTGTCGGCAATGTGGTTGGTCTTGTCATGGCAAAACACATTAGGCAGGCACTTAAGGAAGAATTTGCTCGTAGCTTTCAGGATAGAGTATAGAATTTGAGCCAAGAATTGATAAAGCTGCAGAATGCTAATGATACTCCAAATAAATGTTAAGAAAATTTAAGGCCATATGTGACAACCTTGGTGCCATATATAAACATGTTCCTCACAAGAACAAAGTGTTTCGGTTTCTTTAGGGCTTGGTCAAGAATATGAGAATTTTGTGACTTCTATGCTTAAGCCTTTCACTCCTTTCGTCTAACGAAATTGTTCCACTTGTTCAAAGTCATGAGTCAGGTAATCGAGCTACTAGGATACTATCTTAATGGAGGCATAAGCAAGGGTTTTGGATCCGACATGTCTGATTCTAAAGGAAAAGGATTCTTTCAAGTGTTGGTTCTAAAATAAATAGGACGAGCAATAGTCCTTTTTTCACAAGAAAGGGGACAAGAACAATCCGGACACACGCTTTGTCGATTTCGGATCCAATATTCATAACCACTAAGGCAAAGATGATGATCTAAAGTGCCAAATCCATGGCAAAGCAAACCATATAGATCTTAAGTTTTTCATCTGGTTTTATGACGCCCCAGAATGTCACGCGCGACACGTGTTCTTTCCAAATATATTTTGTAATTATATCAGTATGCGGAATGTATATCATTGGTAAAAAGTAGCGATATCCACAAATTATATCACTGGTGCCCACTACATCAGTAAAGATAAATACATTATTGTACATCCGCATGATGACAGTTATTTCTCAACATCATATCATGATTACAAAAGCCATGTCATACCATGACTACACAAGCCACCATGATTGCATGAGCCATGTCAATGTAGGATTTCATGTCATCTCAACCTTGTAGGTAGCTGTCTCATACAATAAAACATCTGGCTAACTCCAGAGTCTCATCCACATATACAAGGAATTTGCTCGGTGGTGAATAGACCGTGGCAAATGTTTTAATCACGTGGCATCATTCACATACATTTCATAACAACATAAAAAATCGTCACGTATATCTTAATAATTTGTCATCTCATGCAATTAACAACAAACAATTAATTACATACAATTCAACACATTTAGCCTCATTCTCTTCTTATTATGTTATCGCTGATGTAATAAAAGGCTCAAAAGTTTTATGGTCATGATCGACAAGTGGTTATACTTGGCAAGTGGATATAAGTGGAAATTGGTCATACTCAACAAGAAGATATAATTGGCAAGTGGACAAAGCAATAATTGGTCATACTCAATAAGTTAATATGCACGGTAAGTGATTATATTTGGCAAGTGGATATAAGTGGTAATTGGTCATACTCAGTGAGTAAATATACTTGGTACATGGTTATACTCGGCAAGTGAATAAAACAGTAGCTGGTCATACTCAGCAAGTGGTTATATTCGGCAAGTGGATATAAACAGTAATTGGTATAAAAATAGAGTTATTTTACCTATTTTAGGTAACAAATAATGCAATATTTGTGAGAAAATATTTGGATTTCCTTCTATTTACTCAAATTTTCCTTGTTAATACAGAATAATCAGACAAGGAGAAAACAGGGAAAAAATGGCAAAAGGAAGGAAAGGAAGACGCCACCCAGAGAAGAGTTAGAAAGTAAATGCCAAATCAGGAATTATGTTATTTCTTTCCTAATTTTATGCGAAAAATAAGCAATTGCCTTGTATTAGGAGTCTTGGATGTTATCCTATAAATAGGATAGGATAACATTGAGAGCATAGGGGGATGGCTAGGTTTTTTTATCGTTTTTTTTTTCATTATTCTAGGAGCTTTTCAAGTATTTTGAAGAAAAGATAAAAAGTGATGACAGAATTCTTGTTCTTTGATTCAAGATATTGGGTTTAATTTATATTTTTGTTTCTTCTTCTATTATGTTCTAATTTTCTTTTGTTTGGACTACGATGTAGCCTGACTATGATGATATGAATTTCATGCTTTTTATATTTTGCAAGTGATTTCATTCATGTAAGTTATATAATATTATGCTTAATACCTTTAAGTGACTGGTCACCATTTGAATGATCCGATGTGCATCTTTGAGACTGAAAAGTAATAATAAGCAATTGATCCTTATAATATATAACCAGGAATTAAATGTGGATAGAGATATAACATGTCATTTGTGTGGCTTTCCGTGATGAAGTGGTCCAAAAGATTCATTATAAACCGGGAATATTCACATATTTTAATGCACTCATGTTTATTTAAATTCACATAAAGATATGGTGGATTGATAAACTAAATACGTTTGATATACCTAGAGATAGGATAGTAAATAAACTAGGAAATTCCGCTTTCACATGTTTGATATTGTTCTTGTATGCATAATGATTTGAAATTCACATCTAGTGCTTATGGTGAAATCGGATACTCTAACATATTTATTTGATTGATTAACTGTCTTTAGTTCCGAAATTTTGTACCTAAGATTGTCAATTTTCATTTATTCTAAATTTTATTTTGATATGTTGGATAAATTTTAGAATTAGTCTATTTTTAATATTTAATTGGTTTATTAATCATCAATCTTTGTAGGACGATACTCTTCTCATCATTATATTACTTATTCGACATGTTCATTGACACGTTCATTTGCATTTAGAACTTTACAAACTTTGATCATACTTAGCAAGTGGATATACTAGGCAAACGAGTGGATATACTTGGTAAGTGGTTATATTCGATAAGTGGATATAGACGGTAATTGGTCATACTTAGCAAATGAGTTTACTTGGTAAGTAGTTATACTCAGCAAGTGAGTATAAGCGGTAGATGAGTATAAGTGATAGGTGAGCATAAGCGATAGGTGAGTCAAAATTACAAATACAAAACTTTCAAGCCTAGTTCGTCATTTTTACATTTTTGACATCCAACAAGCTACCACACCTCTTAGAAATCAATGAAACACATTTAAGCATATAAGAACTCATCAAGACAAGTCAAATCATCACAACACCTCAATACGTCAATAATGATCCTTGCTCATACTTTTCATCAAATTCAAGCGAAATTAACAATCATCAACCAACCAAGTCAAAAGTACCAAGTAGATGAATTTAACTTAGTCCTAGAGTTTTCACTTACTTAAATAACAAATTGAGCAACTCAAAACTTTAGTCACCTTCAAGTAAAATTAACAATTCTCGCCTTTAAAACGCCAAAACCCATTGGTAAAAAAGTAGTAAAATCCACTAATTTACCTTGTCAACACCTAAAAGATTGTGATAGAAGCTTTAAATAACACTAGTGTGGGACTTTCGCCTTTACTTGTGGGATTTGAAAATGGAAGTCTAAGAAGAATGCTGAAAATTGGAAGTTAATGAAGTAGGAACTCCCACTTAAAAGCTTGAAGTCTTCCGAAAATCCAATTATACGGCCAAGTAAAGGGAAATGTAGTTAGTAAACTACTCAAGAGTTACCGAGAGATAAGATTGAGTAACCAAAGTTAAAATCATGATGATCTTGAGTTAAAAAAAAAAAAAGACACAAGGTGAAAATCGAAGGGAATGTGATCAAAACATTACGTATGGCCACATTTGGTTTGCTTGTATGAGAATAAATAACCAAGGTTAGTTATAAATGACATTGGATTAAAAACATTATGTGTAAAGGATGAGAGATAGGTTTCGACCAAAAAAAAACATGAAAGAGAGATAGATGTTCGAAGCCAACAACTACAAGTGGCCCTAAGTGAGTAGCTCAAAGAAGATATTTTGATTGGAAAAAAGAGAGAGCTCCTTCGGCCAAGTAAAATGAATGGATGAAAATTAAGCTAATCAAAAGCATGAGTGAGCTAAAGTTTAAATAGGCGATGTAATGCATGATATCATAGTTAGGCTAAGTTGTCGCTAAGAGCATGTAGGTTAAAATAATTGGTGGAGAATGAAGAGAGGTGATACAAATTAAAGAGAGACAAATAGCTCAACTATATGGTTTTCAAAGTAAATATTTTGATAACTTATCCAAATATCTAATAAGTCAGTATGTAAATAAGGAAATTAATGTCCATTCCAAGCATTGATAAATTTGAAAAATATTTTGAACTCGCTAAAACATTCCGCGAAAATTACTAAACATTAGGAGAATCATAACTCAGTAATCAAATATGAAATTCGGAGCATATTAGTCCCTTTCTATAACTAAAATGGCGGTAAATTAATTATCGTCATTCTACATCAATTTAACCCCAACGCATCAGACTACGGGCAATTACGGTTGTGGAAAATCATCATTCGCACCTTCCACACCTCACAAAACCATCGACCCAACTAAGATTCCCTACGAATCATCCAAAATTTCAAGCTAAATAATACTTAACTTTATCATATTATTACTGAGCATAGAAAATTCCTGATGTCACTGGTTCAACCACTCGTACCAAGATGATGATGTACCTTAAGCAAATTGGAAGAAAGATAGGAGGATAAATGGCTTCCTGATGAGTGGTACATCTGGTAAGCTATAAAACTCACAACTCTGCGATGGCTCGGATGGTGTTTTGGTTGGTAGAGGAGAGACACTGAAAATTCTTCACGAGCAACTCTTACACTTCTAGTGGAGACTATGTCATTCCTCTTTAAAATGTTCTATTTGTGTCTAAGATGAAAACAAATCTACTCTCGGTGAGTCAATGTTGAAAATGTTAGAAATTAAACCAAATTAATTGGAAATTGTCAATTCATTAAACAAGTTACCGATGACTATTCGACTCCCACGACCGGTGCACACATTTAAAAAGAGTCTTTATTGTAATGTTGTTTTCGAAGAGTCTATTAGAGTTTCTATGTCTAGTTAATGTTTTGTAAATTCCCAAAAAAAATCTCCTTGGAATGGTAGATATATTTATGAGTCAGTCTTAGAGTCATGTATCAAGTTTATGTATAAGCAAGTCTTGTAAATATGGATGATAAGGGGAAACTGATAAGGAGTTACCTATAAAGATGAACAAGGTCTCTTTGTTTCTTTCTCTTGAGTTGTGTGAGTTGTGAGTGTTTTCACCTTCAAATTTATCCCAACAAATTTGGTATCAGAGCTGCGTCTCTGATGTTCAATAAATTGGATGTTTAACAGAAAAGTGATCCATTTTTTAAAGCAATGCCTAGAACTATCTGGTCTAATAGTGGGTAGTTTTTGGTGTAAAATGTCAATATTATAGAGCAAATGAAGTACAACAGCTTAGGGGTATCCCCCAGCATTACAAATGGTGCTAATAGCTCGAGAAGATGGAGGTGGGAAGTCTCCACATAGTAGCCAATGCAACATTTGTCTGAGAAGGTCTAATGTTTTGGTAGAGTGAAGCTCTACCTCTTATATTTTTACGCAAGTTAACCAAAATAATATGGATATCAGTTGACTTGTTTTGAAACCGTCTTCGGTTGCGCTCCATCCATATGCCATAAATGGTTGCTAGAAAGGATACCTTAAGAAGTCTAGCCGCCAAATCTTTGCCCTTTGTTGCCCTAATCATCCATTGAAGTTCCTCATTCTATCCTCCCAAAGGATGCCTAATCCCCTGTTGTGCAAGGATATTGCGCCATAAGCTGCCTGTCCACTCACACTAGAAAAGTAAATGTATTCTGTCTTCTATACTGGCCTTACAGAAGTTACACTGAATATCAATTGAGGTCATCCATTGGACGACGATTTCTGCCGTCGGTGTTCAAGTTTCTTAAGGAGTGGTTGAATTTGGTGGTAAAAAAGGAGCCCACGAGAGTGTGTAGAAGAATCTAAAATAATCTCCAAATTGCAAAATTATCTTCTCTATGTCAGTGGAATGGCTTTATAAATAGAGTATGTACTCATTCATGTAATCTTGTGGGGAATGAGATCATAAATCCACATCGTTAGCTCCTCCACCAATACTCCTCCATCAACTACATTTGTAAAACTATTATGTCAAACTAATGAAATTATATTTTCCTTTATCCCATGACCTACATCTGGTTGTTTGCAGATGGAAACAGAGATTACACTCGATACACTCCTATGCACAAATCACGCATATTTGCCTACTTCTGGTCAATCTTGCCTTCAAGTGCCAAATGATGCTCTCGCCCATGAGAATAGTTCTATTGCCAACTCAACCTTATGTAGTGCCGGTGTCATCAGTGGACAAGACCAAATGCAACATATAGACATGAGCGACGATGCCATTACCCAGGTGGAACCACTTCTGCAGGAAATTCAGTCGGATGTTGACCAAAGTCAACCTACTGAAAGGAGTACATTATTGTTAATGGTGAGTCGGGTTAGTAGCAAGAACGTGTAGTCCAGGTGATGGTTCAACTCAATGCGTGACTAATGATGAACAACATCAAAGAGGTGACTAGACCAGAAGTTAGCCATGATATTGTGGGGTTCTGGCAGAACTAAATGTGTAATCGCTCAAAATGAGGCATATCTAAACCAAATCCTCGCTATGTATGCATACAGAATGTGCCTCTTCCATGATACCGGTAGAGCTGGACTGTTGAATCTGCACTGAGACATCTGGGGTGGACTGCTGCAATGCATGAGGAACTTGAGGCCCTTCGTGCCAACCATAGGAAGGAAGGAAATGAATTTCATTGGCTCAAAATGGTGTTGAAGACCAAACTGAACCCAGATGGAACCTTGGATCGTCTTAAAGCACATCTTGTTGCTGAAGGATTTCATCTAGTACCCAGAACACATTTTTCTGAAACATTTCCTCAGGTCGTAAAACCTGGTAGCATCCAAACTATTCTCTCTGTAGCCATGGTCCAGAAGTGGAGCATCCGCCAACTTGATGTGAAGAGTGCCCCTTTTTACATGGATACATTCACAAACCAGCTTTCATAAAGCAATTGCCCGGCTTTCTAGATGGTAACTTTCCTAATCAGGTCTGCCACCTGAAGCACGTTCTTTATGGTTTGAAGCAAGCACCACGTGCTTGGTTTGATATGCTCGGTAATTTCCTATTGAGCATTAGTTTCTTCTGTAGCTTCACTGGTTCTTCGTTATTTATTTGCCACTCTAATAGGGGGACTTTTCTCCTTCTTATTCAAGTGGACGACGTGATTCTAACCGGAGACAAACCTGTATACATAGAGTTGTTTGTTCAACGCATCGGTGAAGAGTTTGCCGTCAAGGATGTCAGGCCACTTAAATATTTCTTGGGCATTGAAGTTCACACATCGCAGGATGGTTTATTCTCGCTCCAATCTAAACATGCCAGTGATATTCTATCTCGTTCTCAAATGACAGGTTGCAAACTGATTTCCATTCCATTGGCAACAAAGGTCAGACCAACTTCTTCAGATAATGATCTCTACCCAGACCCAACACACTACCGAAGCATTGTTGGGGCTCTTCAATATATGACTTTGACTAGCCAGGATCTCTCCGATGTGGTAAAGTATGTGTGCCAATTCATGCATTTGCCGACCGTTAGAGATTATCGTGCTGTCAAGCGTATGCTTCGCCATTTAAGTGGCACTATCGGTCAAGGTATGCGAATTTTGCATCAAAGCTCACTTAACATGTATGCTTACTCGGATGCCGATTGCTCGTCAAGCTTTAAGATGCAATTTGAGCCTCTATATGCTTCCGGGTTCCACTTCGAGGGGGAGTCATAAGAAAGTAATTATGGCTATGAATGTGCATCATGTTTCCCTGATGGTCGAATAAAATCTTCACAGATTTGACAGAATGGAGAAGACTCCGCTCAAGCTACATTGATCAAGCTTGATTAATCATATTCCTCCATTTCTCGTACCTTAGTAATTAATTGAACTGTTTATTTCTTACCAACTTTGTATAAGTGTAACTTCCTCTCTATATTAGTGAGATTCACTCTCTTTCTTCTCACCTTGACAGAAAGACAAATCCTTACTTTTCTTATCACTAATGACATATTGCACTTTAAGTAGGTCCGGAAGAACCAAAGGTGCCCAAAAAACACAATGGACGACCGTGATTCGTGATCACGAGACCTTATAAAGCATTGACCTTAGTTTTCCTCGTAAATTTACAGCTGGGGAATGACTGCCGGTCAAGCTCGACATAATGATGAGAGGTTACATGATCCAGTGGTACCAATTTTTTTATTGGAGTACCATGTCACATGCTGCGATACGTGCAAAGAAAACTCCGAAAGCGTGCATGGGGTCGTTCCCATGTGCTCGTTGTACTGTGTTTGTCATGAATACCAGTGACTAGAACCCGGAAAGATCCATTTCTCTAACTACTGCCAAAAATTCTGTTTACTTTGCATCATTGAAAAAGAGTGAAAGATAAAGGAGCTTGACCTAATGTTAGGAAGGATATGATTGAACCATGTTAGATTGGAGCCCACTCGTGAAGTGGTCACAGCTTCACAAAGCATCTCATTGAGAAGGAAACCCGTCACTATATATATACCTTCTTTTGGATTCATCTGTAGCATAAAGAGAACACTCCCGCCTCGCCACCAGGAGACCTCACGAGTTGCCCACATCTCCAATTGCGAAAACATGCTTATCGACAAAATATCTAATTTCCGATACTATTCAGATTTCGGTTAGTTTCAGTTGCTTCGCTAACTCACATAATGAAGCCCAAACAGCACTCTCTTTCCATCAGGGCCCCCCCTTAGGAACGAGTTAAATTAACATGTACCAAATCATTTCAATCTTGACTAGGTTGAACTGTCAAAGTACAAGTTTCTTCATTTCGCATTTGTGAGTCCGGACTGTTGTTAACACATGAAGATTTTTCTTCATCATTTCGGCCGAGCAGCATTGGCCTTAACTAACCCAAGCGGGCGGGTCGATGTCACATTAATCGGAGTCAGGTACGAGCTCATCCTCTTACTCTTAGCAGACCAAATCAACAGATGCTACATTTACTAGGACATTCTATCAGAGAGAGAGAGAGAGTTTAATGCATTAGATATAGATGAGGCAAGCCAGATTTGCACAAGTCATAAGAATGTATGGTGAAAAAGAGAGAGTTTTGACAGCTAGTCAAAGAGTTTCCCAGAAGATGCTCATCAGATTGCAAAATTAGGTTTCGGACTGAAATGTGAACCAAAATCTTCAAGAAATACGGTCCCCACTCCTAGTATCCGAGGCATATCATTCATTTCATTTTCGAAGCAGTCCTTCTTAGTATAAAAATTACTCGGTATCCTAATTGTCTTTCGTCTTTCATGAGATGAACCAATGCAAACTTCAATTCCAACTGTTCTGTGATCATTCTCTTTCTCTTCTCTTTCTTTGTAGATGGGAGACACCGAAGTGGACCGAAATGACATGTCTAATTCAAGAACCACCGATCGTGCCGAAGAAAGTAGCTGGACTATGTATCTTGGGGATTTTCTGATTGACAATAAGAAGAAGAGTTCCCTAATTTCTTCGGAAAACAACAGCTCCTCTCTGGTCTCCGACGCTACTTCTTCTATCACAAGGGTGTTCGCCGATGCCACTCGGACGATCTCTTGCAAAAGAGTTAGTTTCAAGAAGAAGGAATCGCGGGATTCGATCATCCAGGACGCTTTAGAGGATACAGCTAGTTCTCTAAACTGCCCTAAGGTTAGGTTTGCATGTATACATATTCTGCTCAAGGACGTGCATTTGTGTGAGGTCATTTGAATGGATTAAAACTAAAGTACACCGTCTCATCTAGTCCAATTTCTCAGACGAAACAATGATTTTCCAGATCATGCCTAGGTATGCAATAAACATCCAATATATATTCCTACCGAGGTAGGTACTAAAAATATGTGAAGGTTCATGACTTCTCATTCTGCAGAATCCTCCATGCATGTCTACTGTACTGTCAGAATATTGTTTAAGCCTAAATTGCACAGAACATTTCGGGCTTGCTCTTACAGGCTAAAGAAAGCACCTTAGATCGGGCACATTTGAGAAAGGATCTCGTTCTTATTGCAAGAGATGATGTTCGCGGGGCAATGAAGGAATCCAGTCCTCGCTTGGCGCCGCCATCAACCTATGGTGGTGAAGCTCAAGTACTCTAGGATCAGAAGTTAATGATGGGAATGAGAAAGTCATGAAAGTCTTTGAAAAATATTCTCAGTTTCATCACTCTCATGTACTCTTGCCTATGTATAAACCGACATGATATGTCCCGGTATAGATGTCGCGTCATTTTCTTCTTCTTATGTTGTTTTCGCGGCACTTTTCATTGGAAGAGCAGAGCGAAAACGTGTGGACCTTGAGGAGTATGCATCTGCATCTGTGCAGTGTAGATGCTTATCTAATGTCCGAGGTATATAAAGTTGTTTTGCATGCGTGTGGCAATCATCTCTCCGACGAATTACTATTCCGATAAAAGGATTGAATTTTTTATTCCATGATAGTAGATTTCCGAAAAAGTTGACAAGTGTAAATTTCGGCATAGACACTAGAAGTGCCAAAAGTTGCATTTTCCCGAATTCGAAATACTAATTTGGTTTTCCCCCAAAATTAACAGTTGAATCTTGCAACAAAGAGCAGAAGCCCAACGAGCAGCTAAAATTCATTTCAACGAAGCTTCGGATTTGGTGGACGTCATTGAGAAGGGGGCATTGGGTTTTCTCAGGGAGAGCAGTGCAAAGATTTTAGAGAGAAAAGAACACGGCTAAAACATGAAGCTTCGGATTTTTCTCTAGGCAGTCGCCTGAGAAAACCCAGCATCACCTTCAAGCGATTCTTGCATAACATCAGAGTGCCCCGTCTCCTTTGCGGTAACAAGAGCTTTGAGCGATCCAAACCTCGATCGAATATTGCTGTTGGACTTAGACTTCGATCTTCTGAGTCATTGCCCGTCGCTGCCTGTCACTACTCTTCAGTGCCCACTGTCGCTGCTGCGTTTGAGAAGCACAGCGAATGCTTTGTTTCTCTTTGTTTTCCGGCCGTGTAAGCTTGAAAAGCTTCAATCTCCCTGGTTCAAGCATCGTCATTAAAGTCGATCTTAATCGGAAGAAGCTTTGAGCACTTCCTCCTACCATCGCAACCTTCAATGACGACTTAGATTGTTTTCCGGTAAGGTAGGATTCAAAACCTTTTGACTCGTTTTATCTAGGATTAAGAACAAAACGCAAGCGTTGAACAAAGCTTCACAAATCTGTCTATTTTGAGATGGGCTTTGTGCAACGTAGTTTAGGCACAAACTTGCCACCTCAAAGTCACGTTGGACTCGTTTTTAATATAAAAATGCCATATCAGATTAAACATTTTATTATAAAAGTTATGTAATAATTTTTACCGGAATTGATCTCTGGAAGCACTTAAGTGATCATTTTTTAACGTGAGAGTGTTAGTGAAAACGCGAATTTTAATAATAAACCTCCAAATGACCTTAATGTTGATAATATTGAAGAAAATGGTGGCGATTTTGGACATGAATTAGATTTGAGACTATAGTGAAAATTTGAGATTTTTGTAGACAAAAAATATTTTAGGCAAAATTAGAACTAGATCTAAAGTTGGGAGTTTTTTGGTCGAAAATATTAAAAATTTGGTAAAATTAAGTTGTATCATAAAACATGCAAATAAAATTTTTTAAGGATAAGAAAATTGTCATGTAAGAAATTCAAATAAATGTCAATAAATAACTCAAATGAGAGCCGATAAACCAATTCTATTAAGTTACCAATTTTTATTTATCTTGGTTAGTAACCTCTGATATCTGCAAACTCTTATTGGAGTTTACCAACATAAATTACAATGACTCGCCAACTTTTCTCCATCAATTAGTACAAAAATTTGCTAACTCTAAACCATAAAAGGTTAGTAATTTAATGAAATTAATAACAATAAGTTACCAACAAGATACTTGGAAAAAATTTCATCACAAATTACTATTAGAATAGTTTTTTTTTACAATTATCAATACTTATTGAAATTTATTAGCACACAAAAGATACACTTTTGGGCATAGAATAATAAAACTCTACTACTTTCGTAATATTTTTTTTAAAAAAATAGAAATTTGTAGGATTTACTACATGATGCATCACTTGATTGAGGGAAAAATTATCCAAAAAGTCATAAACCTATTGCACGTTGGCCAATTCAGTCATAAACCTTTCAATTTTGTTAATTGATCCTTAAACCTTTTCACATTTTACAAATTGAATAAATCCGGACAATTTTAACTAAAAATTGCTAGTGTGGACATAAGTAGTGCCGCATAGTACAATCAGCATTGACGTTGATAATTTTTTATTACTTTTTCTTTTTCTTTCTTTTATTCTCTTTTTTTTTTTTACCAAATCCAGCAAGAGTCACCAACTGACTCTCGTCGATCACAAGCGAGAGCCGACCCCTTGTCAGCCATCATTGGCCACTACGCAAGGGCTCACAACCCTTGTCGATCACTAGGCAAGGGTCACCACCCCTCGCTCACAGCTGGGCGAGGGCTTGCCAGCTACCGGTGAGGGCTTTGCAACCCTTACCTGCAGCCAGAGAGTGCTCGCAGGCCCTTGCCCAACAGCCCGAGAGGGTCATTAGGGCCTCGGTTGTTAACAATAAAAAAAATAAGATAAGAATATAAAAAATTCAAAAAAGTTCAAAAAAAATATTAGTAAATATTACCGATGTCAGCGATTGTTGGCCAAAATTGGATGGATGGACTCAATTAACAAAACGTAAAAAAATTTAAGACTCAATTGGCACAATTAAAAGGTTTAGGTTTGAAATTAGCAAAAGTGCAATAGGTTTATGACTTTTTGGACAATTTTCCCTTTAATTGAAAGTAAATATCATATTTTGTCCAATGAAAATGCAAATGAACCATTAAAGTAACTATTAGCAAAATATTTTTTTTCCTTTTGGAGTAAAAAAAAGTATGGGTGGCTTTAGAACGGAGTTTACCATTCTTTTTGGTGAATATCCGCAGAAATTTCTTCTGGTTGGACAAGGAAACGAGAAAAGATCGTGACAAATAATTTTTCCTTAAAAAATATAAATAGGGTTTTAGCTAAAATAAAATAAAATAAAATGGTAAAAAGAATTGCGCATCCGGGGAATCGAACCCCGGTCAGTACCGTGGGAGGGTACTATGATACCACTACACCAGATGCGCTTGTTGGTATGAGTGTCAAACTTTTTTTTAATTGATTTATTAGAGATATGTCAACCTTAATTTTTCTCTACTTTAAGTACGAGTTTTTATTCTGAATTTGAAGGGGACGACTGCTTATATGGCGCTTTTGGCACTCCGTAATTTCCTTAAGAAAAAGAAGAATAAGTTCCTTCACCTAATATAAGACACAATAACATTAATATTGAGTCTTGCTCCTCTCACGGGTTTGTACGAAAACAATAATGAGATTGTCATTAGGCCCTTGCAAAGTCATCTGAGCCTCATTGATGCCACCACCAATTGTAAATTATAGTAGAGGTGAGCGGTTCCAGATTTCATACCTGAACCTTAAACCTATTTATTGGAACAATTTCCTCAATTTTTTGGAACCTGGAACTTACTATGTCACAGGTTTCAAGGTTGGTTCCAAGATATGCGCATGTTCAACCTGTATTATTAATTGAACGATTATATCGAATCATTAATTATAATTACCACCACTTAGTGCTGCAATCCACTGATCATAACTTATGGTTAGATATACGAAGAATATGAAACATTAATAAAGTAAAAGTCTCAGTAATAAAATGAAAACTCAAACTGTTAGTTTCAAATTATATACTCATCATCGGACGCCATGGAATACTGCAAGATCGCACGAAAACATAGACCTAGAAAAACATAAAAACTTATTCCGAATTCCACTTATCTAGAACCTAGAATCTACTTGTCAAAACAAGTTCCCCAAATTTTGAAGCCAAGAACCTATCCTGCATACCTTGAAATTGGACAAGTTCCCACCGGTTCGATTCTTCAGTTCCAAGTTCTATCCCCACCCCTAATTTAAAGACGAAAACCGATTTATAAGGCATCCATGACCGTCGACGAGCTCATTGCACAGCCACTAAGGGGGCGTTTGGCAAGTTGCCAAATAGTGAAAATTTATGTTCTTTTGTTCCCAGAATCAATTTGGGAATAGAAATCCGTTTATTAAAAATTTTATGTCCGGACCCAAATTTGCAAAAAATTGTTACTAGAATCAGTTTTGGAACAAAATCAAGAAGCAAAAAAAAGTAGCTCCTTGATTCTGGAACAATTTTTCCATTTCTGATTCTTCTTAGTTTTCTTCTTCCTTTTTAGTTTGCTCTTCTTCTTCTTCTCGGTCTGCCGCCGGCCAGGGCCGGCGAGACCTCGTCCAGCCATGGCGAGGGTCGACCTCACCCAGATCTAGCGAGGCCGACCTCGCCTTGGCCGGGTAAGGCTCAACCTCGCCAGATCACGGCGAGGTCGACCCTCGCCCGACCATGGCGGGGCCAACCTCGCCGCCGCGACAGGCGAGGCCGGTAGCGAGGGACGCGACAGGCGAGGCCGGTAGCGAGGGCCGCGACGAGGGCCGCAACACCCTGGCCGGCCCTGGCCTATGGCCAGTCGCCGGCGCCGACGACCGGCAATGGCCAAGGAAGGGAAGGAAAAAAAAGAAAAAAAGAGAAAGAAATATTAAAAATTTCAAAAATATTATTAATAAAAAGAAATTTTGTGTAGTTACCACACGCATTTCTGTTCTTTTCTATTCTAATAATAGAAATTTTGGACAGTTACCAAATACTATCAAATGCTTAGAAATCGTTCCCGGACACAGAATCAAAAAGAATCATTTCTGAGCAAAATCAGTTCCCGGGCACAAAATCGTTACCATGCACACGCTAAGTACCCATAACCCCCCCCAAAGGACTAGTAGTTCCAAATTATGTACTCATCATCGGACGCCATGGAATACTGCAAGATCGCACGAAAACATAGACCTAGATAAACACAAAAACTTATTCCGAATTTCACCTACCTAGAACCTAGAATCTACTCGTCGAAACAAGTTCCCCAAATTTTGAAGCCTAGAACCTATCTTGCATACCTTGAAATTGGACAAGTTCCCATGGTTCGGTTCGGTTCTTCAGTTTCAAGTTCTATCCTCACCCCTAATTTAAAGGCGAAAACCGATTTATAAAGCATCCATGACCGTCGACGAGCTCATTGCACAACCACTAAGGGGGCGTTTGGCAAGTTGCCAAATAGTGAAATTTCTATTTTTTTATTCCCAGAATCAGTTTAGAAACATAAATCCGTTTGTTAAAATTTTTGTGCCCGGACACAAATTTGCAAAAAATTGTTACAAGAATCAGTTTTGAAACAGAATCAAGAAGCAAAAAAAAGTAGCTACTTGATTCTGGAACAATTTTTCCATTTTTATTCTTCTTAGTTTTCTTCTTCCTTTTTAGTTTGCTCTTCTTCTTCTTCTTCCCGGTCTGCCGCCGGCCACAGTTTGCTCTTCTTCTTCTTCCTGGTCTGCCGCCGGCCACTGGCCACCGGCCAGGGCCGGCGAGGCCTCGCCCAGCCATGGCGAGGGTCGACCTTGCCTTGGCTGGGCGAGGCTCGACCTCGCCGTGATCTAGCGAGGTCAAGCCTCGCCCGACCATGGCGAGGCCAACCTCGCTGTCGCGACAGGCGAGGCCGGCAGCGAGGCCGGCAGCGAGGCCGGCGACGAGGGCTGCGATGCCCTCGCCGGCCCGGCTCGTGGCCGCTGCTTGCCCGGGCGGCGACGGGCCATGGCCAAGGAAGGGAAGGAAAAAAAAGAAAAAAAGAGAAAGAAATATTAAAAAATTCAAAAATATTATTAAAAAATTATTAATAAAAAGAAATTTTGTGTAGTTACCAAACACATTTACGTTCTTTTCTATTCTAAGAATGGAAATTTTAGGCAGTTACCAAATGCTTAGAAATCGTTCCCGGACACCGAATAAAAAAAAATCATTTCTGAGTGGAATCAGTTTCCGAGTACAGAATCGTTATCATACACATTAGAGTGTACCCATAACACCCCCACCCCCAAGGGCCTCTCAGTTGTATAGCCAAAAGAAGCGTCACCGCACCATTTCAAGCGATTCGGTAGTCCAGATCTATTTTGACTACCGTCAAAACATTGGAGGACAAGTATGCCTTTCTTTCACTCGACTTTTCTAAAGAGCACGTAATAAGATTCACAGGTGAAATCCACGTCGTGATCCATTATTACTAAAAATTAAGTGGCATCGGAGATTTTCTTTTCTATTTTCAGGGGTTTCGTATGCGCTCTTTTCGGTTTTGTTTAAGTTCTATGATGAGCCGATTATTCAATAATAACCACATGCTCAAAAATGCAAAAGTGCTTCGAGGAGGATTATAATAAATTTTTTGCAAATTTTATCTCTTCTTTTGCGCTTTGCGCTCGACTCGATGCAGAGCAAAGCAAATGAAAACGCGCACGAAACGCGATTAGCCAAAAAAAAAAAAAAAAGGGACCGTCATCCATCGTCAAACTGGAATGCCAGATCTCTCGTGCTTCTCCAAATCTTCGTCCTTCGTCCCTCGTCCCTCGTCCCTGAGATCTTGAGCTCGTAGTGGTGCTCGCAATCCCGATCGATCTCGAGGCGCGCGCATCGGAGCCATGATTTCGTCGCGGAACATCAAGTCCATGGACTTCTACAGGTCAGATTCGATCCAGCTCGCAATTCCAGATTTCGGTTCGCGATTGTGCGTCTTTTTTTCCTCCTCCTCCTCGCGCGCGGGGCGGCGGCGGCGGCTCGATGCGCGCGTGCCGGACGGAAGTCCCGCCCGTGATTCTGCGCTCGGAACGGTTTTCGTGTCTAACGAAACCTATGAGCGTGTTTGATGATATCGCTCGCTGATTCGATACGCGTCTCATTTCCTGGAGACGAGCGGTCCGTGGAAAGTGTTTTCAGCGTGCATTCTCCGTATGTTTGTTTTTTTGTGTTTAAGTGTGTTGCGTGCAACGTTTGCTTCTTGAGTTGACCGCTGTGAAAGAACGAGCTGGAATTGATTGCTAGGAGAGGAGAGGAGAGTTTAGGTAGTCACTCGTCGGTGCAGCTGAACTATGACATTGTTAACGGGTGCGCTATGCATGTGCATAGTGTTTTTAAGGATTTGGCTTTGCCTTTAGTTCTCAATTTGTATCTCAAGAAAAGCAGCGTGGTCGATGTTTTTGTGAAAGAGGGAACCGAAAAAAGTTGCGTACGGGAAGTGAATCCGACAACTCTGGTGTTTAGGGGAGGAGGCGAAATTGGCACTCGCGGTGGTTGTGTTGCTGATGGGTCTTGTTGATGGATGGTCCATCAAATATCTGTCTTGCATAAGACGGATAGGTTTTGTCCGTGTCTGCATCTGCATGAATCTATGCTAGCTAATGTGGGAGAGAGGTTTTTATCTTCACTTCTGTGCCTTGATGGGAAAGTGATAACGGATTTTTTCTGGAGGTACTGGATAAGATAGTTTTTTCAGGGGAAGGTTTAGCAGCTAAGGAGAAGATGAGAATGAGATATCATTTTAAATTGTTTCTCAAATGAGTTTTTCTCATGTTTGTATTGATGAAGAGAATCGGACTCTCTGGAGGCATGTATTGACTTTGAGCTGAATGCATGAGTCGTGAATAAACAGCTGATGCTCGGTCAAAACACTTGGGAAATGGGCATGTGGATTCACATGATGTTTCTTGTGAGAGCATGAATGATGTCCTTAATCAATAATCTGACCTTTCTGCTTGTCCCTTTCTTTTTAAAGTCTTGGAGTGGGGTTTTGTTTGGTGATCTGAGACAAAAAGATATTCTTGATACAACAGTTTTGCTCATTTAAACACAGTGTTTTCTTGGTTAAGTATTCTGATTGTTCACTCTTGGCTACAGGAAAATTCCTCGAGATTTGACCGAGGCATCAATCTCGGGCGCGGGTCTATCCATTATAGCTGCTCTTGCCATGATGTTTTTATTTGGGATGGTATGCACATTGCATCTACTTTTGATAGACTTTGACCTGGTTATGGCTTTAAGAGGGTTTTGGCAGTTGTCAGTTTCTGTTTGATTTTTTGTTCTTTTCTTTTCTTTTCTTTACCTTTTCTACTTTGTGTTTCACATTGGCAATGGATCTGTATCCAGTTAATGTCTCTCCCTCTTAATAGGCAGTAGTAGTCAAGCTAATCACACGGCAACTGTCCCCAACTAGACATCATTCTGCAGGAACTGTGCAATTATTTTGTCTGTCAGGACCTCTGCCTTTTGGGTTGGGGAATAGAGGAGGGAGAAGATGCCCATACTTTTGCCTATGACTTGCCTTTGCCAATTCTTATGAACAATGAATCTTGCCTCTATTAAGTTTTTCTTTCTTGTATTACTTGGCACTATAAGCTGATCTCTCAGTCCTCTTTACTCTTGGGATGCTCATTCTGCAGGAACTGAGTAATTATTTGTCTGTCAGCACCTCTACATCCGTTATAGTCGATAAGAGCACTGACGGGGAATTTTTACGAATTGACTTTAATATCAGGTAGGTCGGATGGTGTTAATAAAATTTCTTCCGGTTTTTATGCACTTGCTGTTGCTGCTTTCTTGTGTTAGCACAGCAAATATGGACGCTAAGCTAGTGCATGAAACACTCGCTTGTCATGCATAACATTGGTGTTTGTCGCACTAAATATGTCCTACACTTTACTTTTGTTCTCAATTATGTTGAGTTAGCCAGACCACATACTGTCTTTTTCCCCTGTTGCACCACATCTCTGCTGCCGGCATATATGTATCCAAGACTGTCAGAATTTTATTGGCTTATGCCTACACATAATCAGCATGGTGTTGAAGGAACATAATTTCGATGGCCATTTTGCGAAGGTGCTTCTATAATTACAATGAGTGGTGTATCGGCAGGTTATTTAGTCGACCCTGGACCAATGTTTACACTTGTATGCAAACATGTCCCTGAAGGAATAGCTGAGTTATGTACACTTGATGCAATAAGTATCCTTACAGGAAAATTATGAAAGAGACCTCTCACATACATTGGCATGCAAGTCTTGATCTTTTTTTTTCCCTATTTGCAGCTTTCCTTCACTCTCCTGTGAATTTGCATCGGTTGATGTGAGTGATGTGTTGGGAACAGTAAGTATCCTCCACTTACTATTGTTCTTTAACAACCTGACTGTGTAATACATGTCATAATGAGATATGGATCATTAATAGCAATTAATTCTTGAGTAGTTTATTGAATCAGCTAGAAATGTAAAAGTTGTTGAACTTCATGTTTTAATTTAAAGGAGAATGTTGCAAAATTGGATTTATTGAACAAGATAACATGATCTAATGACAAATGAGAAAGGCGGTAAATGCTAATCATTTAAATAGGAAATATGGGTTTTGACTTGAAAAATATTGCTATACACTGCTCTCTTCCATGTGCCTGACCATGGCATCGTCTTTTGCAGAACAGGTTGAATATAACCAAAACAGTGCGTAAATTTTCTATTGATCGAAATATGAAAATTACTGGCTCTGAGTTCCACTCTGGTTCAGTTTCACATGCCATTAAGCATGGAGATGAAGCTGATGAGGAATATGCCGAAGGTTCTGTTCCATTAACTTCTCATAATTTTGAGAGAGTTTCACACCAGTAAGTATTTGAAGCTTGAATTACCAAGTTGGTCATATTCAGACCCTTTTAGACTTACTTTTGTGTTGATATACTCCTTATGTTTCTTTATGCCCCACTTTTTTACAGGTACCCAATTTTGGTCGTTAATTTTTATGCTCCTTGGTGTTCCTGGAGCAATCGCCTGGTAAGTTTATCATCTGTAAATTTGCTAACTAATTTCTTGACAAAATTTAATTGCAGCTGTCTCTTGCATGGGTAACTGTTGCACATGTACAATCATGCAAGACATGGGTGGAGAGCATACATGAATATTGAAATTCCTTTTGTCAACCTCATTGATTTTGTGCCTATAGTTGATTCATCAAACTGTAGCATGTCTTAGAACGAGAGCTATTATATTTAGATCCAAAAGTGACAAGTGTTCTTATCTTCTACCTGTCGAATATATTTATAAATTTCTCCAGTTGGTCTAATTAATATTGCGTTTGATGCTCACCTCTGGGTTTTAACGATCGCTATCCGTGTTTGTGCGAATGACCAATCATAGAACTCGGCCAGTTTCATTGTTTAATACAAGATAACGAGTTTGTGAAGATCATAGTGAATGGTCTTGCGTGTTTGTGACTGTTATTGAAATCTGATGGAGCCTATCATTCTATTTCTCTTTCACAGAAACCATCGTGGGAGAGGGCTGCTAAGATAATAAGAGAGAGGTACATCGGCTACAGCTTGTGATTTTTTTTGCTTACAGTTACGATTTAACCGAATTTGTTTGAGAATATGCAAGTTCAATCTCTCAGTTGTTGACAATTGGTTCCAGATATGATCCAGAAATCGATGGACGTATTCTTTCAGGAAAGGTTGATTGCACCGAAGAAGGAGATTTGTGTCGCAGGTATACTGATGATATCAAGCTATTTAACGGTCATCTGTGTGGAAAATGAATATTATGTTTGATAGTTGAATGTCAATCCCATTGTTTTTCCTTGCAATTTTAACACTGGAAACTGAGATAAATGGGCTTGAAAATATTAAGGGTCCATTTGGTTTGTGAGAATGTTTTCAGTTTTAATGAAAATGAAAACAGTTCCAATTTTCATGAAAAGTTTTCTGGTATTGAAACTGGGAAAATGGAAATTATGAAGATCTGTCTGTTTGTGACATTTTAACCAGACTTTGAAATTTTAACAAATGTAATATTATAATCCCCACACAATTCTGTACCTTTACTGAAAAATTGGCTTTTCAAAAAATTGGTTAACTATACAAAAATTGCTACACTTTCATATTTTTACCTTTAGATCTTTCAGTTTTTTTTTTTTTAATGAAAACCTTCACTTGTGGAGCTTCATGAAAGTCACCGCTTCGTAAAACTTCACTGCTTCAATATATAAAAAAAAGGGGGGAAAAACCAGTAAAAAATAAAAGAGAAAACTTTGCATGGCAGAGCTTCGGACATCTGCTTGAGCTTTGTGGTTTGTGCTGAAGCATGAAACATCGTGGTCTTCCTCTTCTCCCATCCTTGATTCAGATGGTTGAAGCTCCGCCTACCTTCACTCGACTAGCAATCATCTATTGATTGAAGCCCAGCTGTGTATTTAGCCAAGACTGCACTGCACAAACAGGAATAAGAAAAAAGACGTGATTTCTAGCACATAATGTAACTGTGTTTTCAGAAGAAAAGAAAACTCTGAACAAGTTATTTTTAATTTTGAAGCCCTCAAGTGAAAAACACATTTTCAAATGAAAAAATTGCGTTTTTAGTGAAAACAGTTTTGAAGGTTGTAACAAACAAATGCTCTCTCTCATTTGAAAATGAAAATTCAGAAAATTTTCTTGATACAAGCAGCCCCTAATGCTTTTAAGGGTTCTACTTAGTATTCTTAGTGTCCCTTACCAAGCTTTGAAGTCCTTGGCTACTCGTCCCTTTTTGTCCCTGTCCCTAAATACCTGGCATGAGGGGGAAATAACCATTTTCTGAACTAAAAGCAGTTTCTGTTGCTGTTTAATGCGTTTGAGCTATGTTTAGAAGACACCCACTAGATAAAAATGGGGAAAATTCCGTCCACACCCTTCTCACAAAAGTTTTAAAATTTTCATTATTTTCCATTTAAGTTTTCATTCCCCCCATTCTCCACCATTTGCCAAACATAGCATTTCTGAGTTTTACAAATGAAAGTGCTGTGAGCCAATGAGACAGTTCTTCTATTGTTCCTGTGAAATAGGAAATATATAGTTTTCTGCACAAGTTTTTGAATCCTCCTAAGTATGAGCATTCAGGTCTAGCTTGCTGTGTGTTTGTGATATAGGTAAAAGCTCCTCTCTTTGGAGTTGAGTCCGCAAAGTGATGCAAATATATTGATATTTGAGCTATAAGAAGAGCTCTTCTGTTGGGGGCTCACAGCTGTGTTTTTGGTTCTGCTAGGAACTCTAGTATTTGTCAATATAAGCATTATCTTGCAAACCGTGGCGATATTTACTACATGTAGTTATTAAGTTGTCCATTAGTATCTGGTGACAGTTTTTGAAATATGTAGAGAATAGTTCTTGTGCAATTATTGGCAGTTAGCTTTTCAGCTAGCAACATACGATCCTCATATCATTATTGTTGACTCCCTTTTGCCCCTTACTCTGTTATATGTTCTTTCTGTTTGTGGATCCCTTCAATTTCTTCCTTATGGTTAACAGTGTTCCTTATGCGTTCTCAGGAATCACATACAAGGGTATCCATCCATTCGCATTTTTCGTAAGGGAACTGATCTTAGGTAACACAGCTATTTTTTCATCTCCTATTCATCTTCCAAATAAGTTATTCAATGACTACTGTTGTGTTATCATTTTGCTGTTAATATGCATTTTCTGCATGTATGCAGATGTCTGTGATTAGATCTCTCCTATCATTTTTATCGCACTAAGTTCTATAGGTGTGCATGACTGAATGAATGCTTGCATTCACTTCTTCTTGTCCCTTTATAGTCTCCTATATTGGACATTAACATGCAAGTTTGCTTTGATCACAGGGAGGACCATGGACACCATGAACACGAGTCCTATTATGGAGATCGAGACACAGAGAGCCTGGTTAAGGTTCGAGCATTCTTTTTGTAGGAACTTAAATTCTTATATCTAATAATAATCTCACGCATGTAGTTTGCCTTGAGAATGGTATGGGTATATTGAGGCATCATTATCTTATGTGGAACTTACATATCCTACAGATGATGGAACAGCTAATTGCGCCAATTCCAGTGGAGTCTGAGAAGCACGCTTCCTCTACTGATAATTCAACAGATAAAATAAAAAGACCAGCTCCTTCTTCGGGAGGCTGCAGAATTGAAGGATTTGTACGGGTAAAGAAGGTAAAGCTAATAGCGCACTTAGTAGAGTTGATGCATTGGAGTCATGTATGATGACTTGCTTCCTTGGGGTGTAGGCATCTGGATCATTTATACCTCACTGATTTTAAATGTTTGGTCTGTTGGCCTGTCTTTAGGTGACACTTAGTTATATTCAACTTCAATCTTTTTCCTTACAGGTCCCTGGCAGCCTTATCATCTCAGCTCGTTCAGGAGCCCATTCTTTTGATACTTCGGAAATGAACATGTCACATGTCATATCACATCTGTCATTTGGTAGGAAGATTTCCCCTAGAGTGATGAGCGATGCAAAGAGGTTGATACCTTATCTTGGTGGAAGCCACGATAGACTGAATGGCCGAGCATTTATTAATCAGCACGATATAGGTGCAAATGTTACTGTAAGTTCAGCATGTTATCTGCAACTCATACCATCACCCGTGTAATGTCAATCCTAGAGGTGCCTGGACATGGAGATCCTGTTTTTCTTTTTCTTATCCCTTTTCCATTTGCAGATTGAACATTATCTTCAAATAGTCAAAACAGAGGTGATAACTAGAGGAACCCACAAATTAGTTGAGGAGTACGAGTATACTGCCCACAGCAGCTTGGTGCAGAGTGTGTACATACCTGTTGTGAAATTCCATTTCGAGCTCTCTCCCATGCAGGTTAAAACAACTATAAGAAATACTTTTGTGGGATTTCAGCTTCTAGTTTTCTCCGCTTTTCTCTCTGTGCATTGAGTTTACATCTTATTCCTCCATTTAGGTTTTAATCACGGAAAACTCGAAGTCCTTTTCGCATTTCATCACAAATGTTTGTGCAATTATTGGAGGCATTTTCACGGTGGGTACTTAACATCATGGTTTGTTTATGCTTGTAGTCTGTTGGTGTTAATATTCTTTATTTGTGTGATTCGCAGGTTGCTGGTATATTGGACTCGATTCTTCACAACACAGTTAGATTGATGAAAAAAGTGGAGTTAGGCAAAAATATTTGACTGAAGTGCATAATGTTGTTTAAGCGGATACTTGCAATTTTGCCTTGCCAGATTCAGCTGCGAGTTTTTTTGGCTGAAAAAGAAAACGCTTGTTGCATGTACGAATGGTTATTACAGTTGCTAGTGTATTGTAGGAGAATCTGAAGAAAGACTAGTGTCAAAGAAGAGCACAGATTACTCATTTGCGTGACTTTTAAAAGAAAACACTTGAGATCATTTTAACTTGCGCGGAGTCCATTCGCTGTTCTAGAAGTGATTTTCGTATGGGAGGATTGCTACTGTTTAGCTTCCTCCCGCTTTTTGTATGTTTACTCGTTCAATACAAGTCCTGGAGTAATGTAGTATCGGTTTCGGATGTATCAGCAAGGGATCAATAGCGCCCCTTCGTTGTGAAATAAAGTGCAATCTCAATACATTCTCAGTTAGGTAGTTTAACCTAGGGGTGAGCATGGTCCGGGTGGGCAGGATGGGCGGTTCTCACCTTGGACCTGGAAATTGCCCACTAAGAACCACTTCCGAAACATTAGAACTGGAAATCGCCCGTTTGTTTGATGGATTCACTTAGAAATCGGATTGGGCCGGTTCAAGGGTGGATCAATAGAACCAGTCCCCAATCGCTACAAAATTGCATTCATCATCAATGCCATGATAAACTTAGATTTTATGTGGGTATTTCTTTTAAAGGGAATATGTATATATCGGTTTGTAGCTAAAATTGGTGTAAATTGGTTTGTTCAGTCTTTGATTGATCGAGGGAAAACAACCTTACCTATTAATGGCTATAACTTAAAAATCTTAATGCCATGATGCCTTTCAATTGGTATATGCACATCAAATTAATCGCGAATTTCACGCAGGCTTGAACAACGTATGCTTACAAAATGATTTCCTTCGTCTTTCAAACGAAGTCTAGACAAATCAAGAAATGAAACTCTACTCGCTTTATAGACGCATGAATGGCGAGTTAATCGTTCAAATGAAGAGTGCTTGTGTATTTCAATTGATGTTTGATGTTCTTCTGGTTTTATTAGTCCACTAAGGCGATCCCGGCGATTTCCGGTTCCTCTGCACATCCCTAGTTAACCCAGCCAAATTGTCTCTAGTTCTATGCCATGAACGCTTCATCTTTTACTGGATAGCAATGAAATGTAGGAGATGCATTTGAAAGTACCGACCTTGCCAGAAGCCCCTGGAATTTATTTATGTTCACATCTACAATGTTCTCATACGGTGAAAACAACTCAACACACTTGTGATATGTAAAACCAATACAAATTCCTCAATAACAAATGTCAGATGCCGCTCCACCTTGCCCAGATGAAGTAGCCGAGCTTGAAGCGAGAAAAATCACAGAGAAGAAACTGGGGTGAAAAAAAGAGAGCAAAAGAAGGTAATTCAGATAGCCGCTGCAAATTCAACGCAATATCGTAATTCCCGATCCTCCGCTTAGAATGCCAGAAGTAGAGATGAAGCCACAAATGCTCCGATAGAACCGGTAAAACCGACAAACACTGAGGTAGCGCCATTCCCGGGTGGTGGTGTTTGGCTGACAGGAGCCGGAGTTGGGTTTATCTCCACCGTACCGGCCGGTGGAGAAGGAGACTCCTCGCCAGAAGGTGCCGGGGACGGTGAAACTGCGCCACTGGTCTTGTTGCTCCTGTCAGCCATCACAACGACCACCATCTTCTCATTCTTGTGGCAGTTGTCTTTGTTTCCGCTTATGAAGTGAAATGGTCCTGACTGGTTGAACTTGAACACGGTGTGGCCATCGACATATTTTGCGATAGGCGATGCATCATTGCAATTTTTGTAGTCGTCTTGGTTCACATATAGCACTGAGTCTTGGCCGGGCGGGTAGACAAACACTGTGATAGGGATCAATGGAGAGAACCAACAAGTCAAGATGAATTGCCGATCATTTATGCCGTTCTTGCACAATATACATTGCACAAAATACATTGTGATAAAGATTGCACTAGTACGATAAAATGCATTGACATACCTAGAGAGTCTCCAATTTGGAAACGGTTTTTTTCTGCCCACTCATTTAAAGCATTTGCACTGGAATCAGCAGGGACGGTCCAACCCTTGGCATCTCCAGCTTTGAACTCGTATGCTTCGCTCCATCGCGCCAACATTGTTGCCCAGAGCAAGACCCCCATCACTTGAAACACTCTCTTCATTTGGCGATCCAATCTCAACATAGGAATTGCCATCGAAGAATTAGAACAGACGAGCAATTCAGTGAGAGAAAAGTCCGAATTCTCTCTTCTGTTCAGGATTGGGATGTGATCTGAGTTCGACAAAGAGTGGGGTTTTTGTAGGCCAGCGGTTGCACGAACTTTACAAGCTGTGGAGGTGAAGCCTTTGTTGCTTTTCCATGTTCTGTGATTTTTCTTTGGATTTCTTAGCCACTGGTGCAAAGTATATGTGCATTACCATGTGAAAGGACTAAACAGATTGTTCTTCGAGCTTCTTTCTGGGGCTCTCAACTTTTTGTTAGACATTGTTCTGCATGTTTATTCTTTGCTTTAACATTGCATAGAATATTCAAACCTTGTGCAGTGGGTTTAGATCTATTACATCTGAGCTGCATACACAGCCTTTTTCGGAGGCAAAAACCGGAAGTCCCGTTGATCTCTGCATTCATCGTTGCGGTCGTCGTTGGTTATTGTATCAAGCTTTAGTCTTTCTTGTATTGGGCGAGAAATCATAACAAAGGCAAACTCTTGAAATTCTTGATTCATTTGGACTTATATTAGTAGTTGATGGGAACGTACATTCTATGATTGGACCCTTAATGAGCTTTTGAGGTAAAAAACTTTGTGAGTCCTGTTGTTTTCACATTGTACCTTGACTCTTCTGTTCGTCATTTTTGGAGCATGGAATGGGAGCTCAAGATTGTGGCGAACATTCTTTGATTATATTTCATTCTCTTTCTATTTGACCTACTACTTGGGACAGAGAAGGTATAATTAAGTCAATTTAGAGATCTCATCTTGCGCACACTTTCTCTAATCCTTTTCCATTCTTTTAGATGATGTCCATGATAGCATAAGTACATTCCTTTACCAAATGTGTAGATATAGAAAGCTTAAACATGAAAATGGTAGGTTTTCTTTGTTGGCCTAATGGCGCAGGACTAGCTCACAGATAATTCGGGATCCCCTCATCCACAGGCTTCAAACCCTCCGGTTGCTCATTGCTCAGCGGACTCGGGAAGCCTTTGCTTCTTTGTGGCGTAGGTTTAGTTATGTTATGGTGCAGGGAAAATTGTCAAAAAAGCCATAAACCTATTGCACTTTTGCCAATTCAGTCCTAACCTTTTAAGTTTATCAATTCAGTCCTAAACCTTTTCACTTCTTGCCAATTCAGTCATAAACCTTTTCACTTCTTGCCAATTTAGTCCATTTGACCGGGCGGCGCTGACGTGGCCGCCCGGCCAACGCTGACGTGGCAATTTTTAAATGTTTTTTTTTAATTTTCGAATTTTCTTTTCTTTTTTTACTGCCTTTTCTCTCTGGCCTGTCCGGCGACCGGCCAGAGGCACGGACTGGCGAGCTATCAGCGCTGGCCAGGCGGCCACGTCAGCGCCGACCGGCCAAATGGACTGAATTGACAAGAAATGAAAATGTTTATGACTGAATTGGCAAGAAGTGAAAATATTTATGACTGAATTGACAAGAAGTGAAAATGTTTATAATTGAATTGATAAACTTAAAAGGTTTAGGACTGAATTGGCAAAAGTGCAATAGGTTTAAGGCTTTTTTGACAATTTTCCCTATGGTGTAAGGTGATTCCAACTCTACTTCCACTCGTGCTGTGGTGAAGCAGCAATGATGGGCTTTCTCAAAATGTGCATTTGTTACAACTTGAACCGAACATTATGTAGTTGGTAATTAGAAGGTTTGGTGCACTAAAAGAAACTATTAAAAATTCAAATTGATTTTTTTTTAATTTTCAAATGTTAAAATTAATAAAAGTTGTCGAGGAAAATTAGTGAAAGACACTCAATCAACAACATCTTCAAAGTATCCCTAATAAAGATTATACAAAAGATACATCCAAAAGAATGTCTAATAAATTCAGTGTTTGTGACGTCGTGTCTATTACCATGATTCGAATAATAAAGTAACCTATGGCCCGGTACATCTTCGTTGGCCTATCACCTTGTTACGATGATAGAACCGACAGGTAAATCATATTGCTGCAGAACTCACTAAATAACGAGAATTAGATCAAAACGTCCACAAGAAGTTAAGGTGTTATGTTTCGATTGCACATGGTTGACCTTTCAATTGAAGATTTGAATCAATCTTGGGGGTCTCATTATTGAAGATTGAAGCTGGCAAATGGTAGTTACATCGTATCAAAGACAAAAAGGTGTTCATCACGGGGACATCTCTTTCCTCTTGGACTTCCGTTCTTAGACTTTGTTCTTGGGTTCTCTCTCTCTCTCTCTCTCTCTCTCTCGCTCGCACAGGGTCTGACCCCCTGTCTTTGTGAGTTCTTCTTCCCGACATTTGTACCGGGAAAAGTGTACTCTGAAATACGTGGGGAGGGAGAAGAGGAACGCTCGGAGTACGCACCCATTTCAAGAAAACAAAGATCTAAGCTAATCGCACTGTGGATGACCAACGAAATCTCGCCCTCTTTGTTCTTCTTTTCACTCGACATACAAAATCGGGAAAAGGGTAATAGATCACGACAAGAAAAAGCGACTTCATTTCCAGACATGAATCGAATTCGATCTGGGCCAAATGGAGAGATACAGAAGTGAAGAACGGACGAGGGAGGTGTCTGAGAATACGAGGAAGGTGATGATGATGAACCCACCAAAAAACCCAAATAAAGAAAGAGGGGTGGGCGATCATTCAGTAATCGAAGGAGTTAAATTTAGACAAAGCGGGCGTGTTTTCAGTAACGCATTAACCGGCTCTGTGTTCCCGTGTGTTGTGAGATGGTCATAACAAACACCAACCCCCCCACAAAAAAAATGAAGTAATTCCCAACCGCCGCCGCCGCTCGCCGCCGCCACCTCACACGTTGACAGGATATCACCGGACGCCACCGCATTGTCCTTTCGGCGGCTCCGACATCCACCTAAGAAACAGCCTCTTCGCAACGGAACCATAAAAAAGAAGAGAGAAAGAAACAAGAAAAAAGGAAGAAAGGGGGAATTTATTCGCTTCTGGTTGATTGCTCTTTCCCAGGATTTTCTTCGCTCTGCGTCGAAGGTGGTCGCCGGACTTGGTCTCGCCGCCGCATTGTGCGTTTCTGGCACTGTGATCCGCGTTTTGAGGAGGAGGACTCATCGTCTAGCTGCTCGTGCCGTTCGACATCGTGAAAAGATTGCATGGAGTTTCGTGTTCCGGCGATCTGGAGAGATCCTGGGGCCCCGGCCGATTCTTTCTACGAGGTCCGGGAGGAATGCACCGACGTTCCCAAGACGCGCTTCAGGATCAAGGTTCCGCATCGGTTGTTTTTCTTTTGTTTCTTGGATTGTCTAGACGTGATGCGTCTTTGATGTTGAAAATATTTCGCAATGTGCTTTTGCGTGGTGACAGATTTGCGGGGCTGTCTGATCGAAGGGTGCGAGCGAATGATGGTGTGATTTAGGAAGCGCTGGTGTGACTTAGAAAATGCCGAATCTTGAAAGCACCCAGCTTTATTGTTTACCTTGTTGAGATTGGATGATGCAAGGATTGGAATAGAAGAAAAGTATTTGAAATGTAGTACTTTGAGTGCGCTTTATCACATTGTTCCTAAGGTTTTAAGAAAGTGGGTGCCGGTTAAATGGTTTCTCTTGCAAGATTTCGAACTTCTGTTACTCGTATTTCTTTTTGTTAAATTCTATTTGTTGTTTGGTGTGTGTGTGTGTGTGTGTGTGTGTGTGAGAGAGAGAGAGAGAGAGAGAGAGAGAGAGAGAGAGAGAGCTTTCTAGGTGTTGCAAGCTTTTAGCAATCAGAAGTGTACACATCACCTTTCTTACTTTGAGTGACTACCATTCAAAGTCTTGCGAGTGAAAGACCATTTATATTTCTGATTGTTCAGTAAATTTTTTTGTACTTCAAAAAGAGAGGTCCCTCTCAAAACAGTAGCAAACTGGAATGACACTGGTTCCATGAGAATAAGAGGTTTACAATCTATAAAGTTCCATATGCTCCTAATCCCCAGAATAATTCTATGACCTGAAATGGTTGTTTTGTGCCTTTTCTACTGTTCATATCAAAGTGGCTAATGCTTTCTGCTTTTCTTGCTCATTTAGGCTGGGAAAACATTGAGTGCAAGAAAATGGCATGCTGCATTTTCTCCTGAAGGGTATCTGGATATAGGCAAGACTTTGAGCCGAATTCAACATGGGGTAAGCATAATCTTATGAGTCTGAGCTTGAGGAGATTGATTTGAGCTATTGCTTTTTCCAAAAGGAAGCAAGAATTTTCTTAAACTAACATTTGAAACCCTAGCCTCCTGATGGACCATTTTCTTGAACTTTTTGATCAAGCTGCTATATATGAGGAGAACATGTTCCAGATTAACTTTGCATATGATGGTTACGTCATGCTATTCCATATTTTTTTCCCTTCCGAAACCATTCCTCCAGGCTGCTTTCTAGATGTGCATATTAGGATGTAAATTTTTCTTGCATGTCACCAACCATGAATGAGATCCGTGATTGCAATAGATTGTAGAAAACGGAACTTCAAAGATTTTGGAGCATGGCCTGTGATATTTTCATTTGTTCTTGTCTACTTCATCGGAAAATGCTTTGTCCTTGTACCTTGCTCAAAATATGGCAGGGACATCTATTCATATTTTATGTTATTTTGTGCCTTTGGTTTATCTTTCCTTACCTGCCTTCAAGATACTTTTGTCGATCTACTTTCCTACTCGATGTTTTGTTGCTTCTCTTAATAACATTAATTCTTGATGCTTTCTACTCCTCCTCTTCTTGTTATATACATTAGGGTATTCATCCATCAATTAGAGGAGAAGTATGGGAATTTCTACTTGGGTGTTATGATCCAAAGAGCACATTCGACGAACGTGAACAGATACGGCAACGTCGAAGGTACCCTATTACAGCTGCTTAATGGAGCTATGAGTTTTCATCATCATAATTTAGTCTTCCATTGATCTCCCTGTTGACTTGGTGAGGGGAAAATTTCCTGTCACATCACTGGTCTCGAAATTGAAAGTAGGTTCTTTCTTGCCTGTATGTGCCCTCATTTTTACTAGTCAGAAATGCAGCTCTTCAAATTGGAAGTGGACACTTTCTTACTTGCTGTGGTCGTCAGCTTCTAATCCAGTGATGCTAACAGATTTTACTGGCATGGCGTGGATCTACATTTCACTGATTCCTCTGTTCACACTTCCTGGATGTGAATTAATATTCCACACTTCCCAACCATCAAGCTATTATAATTTCATTATCAAGAATTTTTTCCCTTTATTTTTTTTTTTTAGGTCATTTTGATCATGGATAGAATGGGAACTCTCTTCTGTTGGTAAAGCAAGCTCTGCTAAGTACAATACCAACTGAATCACAATTCCTCCGTGTATTATATTTGTGTTATTTTTGTCAACTCAAAATGATATTAAATGTGGGGTCCCGTTAGTTCCAAGATTGGTTCACATATCTAGGATTACCTTTTAGAAATCCTTGTCTTGACTCTTGAGACGCTTGTATTTCTCTGAATAAATTCGTCTTGGCTATTATTCCCTTATGAGGAGTTATGGTTTATTGGGCTCAATGGTCTCTCTCCAAAAACTTGCTGCTTGTGCATTTCCGAGCAAAGAAAGTACAAGTCTTCTTATTATGGCATATTAAGCATTCTCATTGATAAGTACATTAATGACCAAGCCAATTATTATGTTGCTTTTCTTTGAACTTTGAACTATTTCTTAACCAGGTGAATGCTATATATCACTAATAAAGGAGAAATTGATTGGGTAATTAAGACATTTCTTCTTGTTACCTATGTTGGGTGTTTCAGAACAGAGCATGAATCCTTGCACCACACTTATGGTTATTTAACTAACCTGGTCTTCGCTTAATTCAACTGCATCATTTTCGGGATTTAGACATTGAATTACCTTTTTCCCATGACATCATCAACCGCATAACTTTATTCATCTTTTCAGGGTTCAATATGCAAGGTGGAAGGAAGAGTGCCACCAAATGTTCCCTCTTATTGGAAGTGGTAGGTTTGTGACCGCACCTATAATTACTGAGGATGGTAAGGCAATCCAAGATCCTATCGTACTCCTCCAAACAAACCCACATGGAGCAGTTTTGACTCCTCAAAATAATTCTCATTCCTCAACCGGCATAGCAACGAATGGTACTGCGCCTACTTCCATGGATACAGAATTTTCCTTTGTGGAAACAGTACAAGAACCCTCAATCCATGTACTTTTGGACAAAAAAGAAATCCAATGGAAGCTCACATTACATCAGATAGGTTAGTTGGAATCTAAATGCACCATTTCTCCAATTATTTATGTTTGAATGGACCATGAAGATTGTTCTCAATTGGGAATATGCTCTTCTATTGTCCCCATCCCCCTTCCTGTGGTAATTCCTTAGTTTTGTTGATTCAAAAAGGGTGTATAGTGTCACTACTTACGAGTTAGTGGATATGCTTCTTGCAGATGAGGAATTTCTCACTTAAATCTACTCTTAAGTGCAATTATGTATGTTTCACCATGCTTTTCCTTGTTCTCTCTGATTGAGAGAAAGCCTGATCCTTAGACCCTCAGCTTTAAACTTTGACAAAAGAGTGAGAACTTATGTTTTATGCACTAAATGTTCCATTCCATTTGCTCTCATTTACTAAATTAAGCTTCTACAGTAAACTTTTAGAATATACTGTAACATATTTGTTCCCACCGTTTGATTCCCATATTCTATATGAAATTTCTGCTAGGTCTCGATGTTGTTCGCACAGACAGGCCGTTGGTGTTCTACGAAAAGCAAGAAAACTTGTCAAAGCTTTGGGATATTCTAGCAGTTTATGCCTGGATAGACAAAGATGTCGGCTACGGTCAAGGTGATTACTTTGTTGAACTTTCATTTATTTTGATAGGAAATGATGAGCGATTGTGGCTATTTATTAATATGGCTGCGTCCAGTAAGCTTTGTCCAGTTTCGCAATGAGCAATCAATTTGCCAGTGTTGCACTCGTCATCAGGGATATGTTCCTTATATTATGAAGCATGTTCTTCTCATCTTTAAATACCTTGGTTGTTGTGCATTACGCTTGCATGTTCATTTGGACCAATTCCTTCTATACAATAAAATACCAGTACTATTAAAAGTTCTTATGTTCAATACAAGGAAATATCAGTATCTAACATCAGGATGAGCATTTGGATGAGGAAATAGTTTTCCAAATATGATTTTCCATAAAGACAGCTTTGTCTAGCATCCTCTTATATTGACTGGTCTTATGTTATTTGCTTTCAGTCTCTATACAAAATCACAGAAATTTCTATTCTTTAACAGTAAAAAAGAGTATTTCTGTGAAAGCTGCTGCATTTCTCTCTTAACGTGAATATCAAGAAGTCTGGAGAGGATTCCTGACATGGGAAAATATGGATACTTGAACATATTTGGTTTTAGCCCCTAGTTTCCTAACCTCCTGCTGAATGGTGGATGATGTTAATTTCATTGTCTGCAATTAACTGAAGCTTGAGGATGATGGGTGACAATAACAGGAATGAGCGATCTTTGCTCCCCAATGATAATGCTTCTTGACGACGAAGCTGATGCATTTTGGTGCTTTGAACGGTTAATGCGCAGATTGGTATGTAATTTCATCTCTCTCTCTCTCTCTCTCTCTCTCTCTCTCTCTCTCTCTCTCTCTCTCTCTCTCTCTAATTCCTACATTTACATGTTTGGGAATGCATACCCATTTTCTGAAGGCCTGTGCCTGTGCATGTGCATTTGCATCTGCTCTCTTTGACCATTTCATTGCATGCCCCGCCGCCCCCCCCACCAAAACAAAAAAAAGAGAGATTGTTCCGATATTGGGACTTGCTATGAAGTTGAAATACAGCTGCTTTACGTTTTTCTTTAGGATAAAATACTAATGCTTTTCTTTATAGGATTGTCACTCTCTTTATGATCCTAAGATTTTTACGTGTATTCTTCTTCGCAATTTTTAAGCGAGGAAATTTCAGATGCACCGAGAGCTCTGTTGGGGTGGAGGCACAACTTAGTAACTTGGCTAATATTACTCAAGTTATCGATCCGAAACTTCATCAGCATATAGGTATTACCTCAATTAAGTTCTCATAGTACTCATAATTATAATTTGTGTTAGTTAGGCGATATGGTGCGATGTGAAAGGTTGTAGCACAGTCACAAGAGCACTAGATGATGTGATTTTGGCCTACCATAGGGCCTACTTAGGATGAGACATGCGGTCTGCATACTGATTTTTGTCTCAGATGCTGGCTTTGACTGGATTTATCTACTAATAAGCAGCCAATTTGCTTTCCTAATCATGTTAACTTCCCAATTCTACCAATTCTATGAATATCCTAAACTTACTGGTTAAGAAGAGCTATGTCTCTGCTTATTTATTAGAATCCCCATTCCAACAGGTTTAAAAATAATGCAAATGCTTCCTGGGGCTCTAGCCTCTTGGCTTGCGTACATAGAGAATGAGGGCATGTGCGGAGCTTCCACTTTGCACATTCCATAGACAGAGTTCTGCATAGCCTTTCCACAAAATCAAATACGCCATTTGATATAATAGATCACGTGGCTATTTGGAAAACCACCCTAACAATACTGTTGATTGCCAAAGAGGTGATTGTGACTCTGACTGACAGGTTTAAGTACTCCCTCGATTCTTAGGACCATCCTCTATAGTACTGTAATTCTTCATTCTTTCTTGTATCCATGATGCTTCTTATGTTCTAATCTTGAAACTATGTTAGCTGAGATGGTGCAATGTGTTCTTGTATTTTCTTGGGTACCTTAAATGTCACTATTGGAAACTTAAGAAGCCTGTTTTCTTGATGATGCACAGAAACACTGGGTGGAGGAGACTATCTTTTTGCTTTCCGAATGATTATGGTTTTGTTCCGTCGAGAATTTTCATTTGGTGACTCTTTGTATCTTTGGGAGGTACCTTTTAATTTCACATGCCTCTCTTTTATCTATATTGTCTACTGAATGCGCATTTGTTTATTCTCATTACTGAAATATTGAC
The DNA here is from genome assembly GCF_021117445.2 of Syzygium oleosum. Classification (NCBI taxonomy): domain Eukaryota; kingdom Viridiplantae; phylum Streptophyta; class Magnoliopsida; order Myrtales; family Myrtaceae; genus Syzygium; species Syzygium oleosum. The sequence goes on along the minus strand of NW_026607489.1, from coordinate 15,433,400 downwards.
TATTCTGGACCACTTAGGCCAAGCCTTTTTGACTGAGATGCATTAAGTCTTGGTGCCCAAGATATCATATGACTTGTAAACCAATACTATTGACCAACAGATACATTGAAAGTTTGCTTATGATATGACTTAACTGCTGCTTGCATTTAATGTTGAGGCAAAACATCCCAATTTTCCTTGTTTTAGCCATTACTTTTACAGTTATATTATTCAGATTCCATGGTTTGGGGAAACTACTCTGCATAGTGATACCTAATTTGACAGTGATTATTGTCTTATAAGCTTGACTTTGCTTTCTGTCAACATCCTCATACCACTAATGCAGTAAGAATCTATTAATATGTCCCCTCATAAATGAACTTTTACAAGCTTCTAATAAGTTGGTAATTCATTTCCCTGTCCATCTGGGCAATGATGCCACTATCTGTGGCTAACCACCGTTAAGTAGCAAATTCTCATGTATACTGGTCTGAGCATCAGATAAGAATGACCAACCATAGTGTTTTTGCTTAATGTCTGGTCTGACTGGCTCTGCTCTTTAACATATGCTTCATACTTGTTTGGTTAGATGCCAGTAAGTTTCTTTAACGTTTGGCAAGAGGGTGGATTAATAGGCAGTTGTAATTGAGTGTAACATATTGTGATGATACATCTCAGATTCTCCCGGGGAAATTGGTGTAATGTTTTCTTTCTGAGTTTACCTATAGATGCTGAGTGGTGTCAAAGTACTAGCCTATGATAGCTGCTTCTGCTTGAATGGACTTGTAGCTAGCACGAAATTGGTACCTTTGTGTGTCCTTTTTTTCCTCCCCACTCACTCTCTTTGGCTATCTTTACAAGTAGGAATGACCCGTGACATATCAAGTTCTCTTCCACCCCGTTTGTCCGACCATTTTTTGTTATAGGAATTTTTACATTATCCTTCATTCTTTTCATTTTATATTTCTTTAGCATTAATGTATAAAAGAATTAGTGACTTATATTACAGATGATGTGGGCCTTGGAATATGACCCAGACTTGTTCTCTATGTATGAAGAGCCCGATTTAGCTGGTGAAAAAGCTGATGGGTCTAAAGGAAAAGCCAAGTCAATACGACAGTGTGGGAAGTTTGAGAGAGAAAATATGAGAAACGGAGCAAAGAACTCTGATGCCCCTCTGCCCATCTCTATTTTCCTTGTTGCCAGTGTCTTGAAGGATAAGAGCTCAAAGCTCTTGCAAGAAGCACGGGGCCTGGATGATGTCATTAAGGTTAGCTTAATAAAGTTGAGACCCTTATTGGAGTTTTGATTTTGCTGTTATTTATTTAGAAGTGTAGACAAGCATACCAATTCATTGTGGCAAACTGAAAATGTTTGACTAGATCACTATACAGTATACCTAGTTATCCTAAACTTAGCTTTAGGATTCGCTACAAGATGATTAGATTTTTCTTTCTTTGAGAAGATGATACTAGGACTTATACCTTTAGGGATATTTTTTCAAGTGAAAGAATTACTTCCCTGTGGATGATTGGTAAATTAGGGCGAGAGTTTTCTCTTTCTTATATGATGCAATGCACATGACGTGTTAAAATATCTAACTTCACCTGTTGTCTATATAAATGATTATCCTTTATAGATCTCTTACTTAATCCATTTTATCCCTCTCCAGATACTCAATGATATGACTGGAAATCTGGATGCAAAAAAGGCGTGCAGTGGGGCTATGAAACTTCACAAGAAGTATTTAAAAAAGGTACCATCTTCTCATTCTTTCTATATGTAATTATCTGGTATCACCTACTCATTTTTTCGCTTATTAAATTGCTGGCTTTGATCTGACATGTAGTCGTCATAGCCTAGAAGTTAACTCGTTAGTCGTTACATAAGAATCAGAGTATCTTCATGGTCAAATATTGTTCAGCACTTCATTTTTATATGATGTTTTTTCCCTTTCAATGAATGGTCCTGTTAAACAAAATGAGTCCATTACGGAACAATGCAGTAGAAATAATTGAGTTGCCTTATCTGCTTAGTTTGATGATATTCCAGCCAAAGATTATACTTTGAACCCAAATTCTGCCCAAACAAATTTAATTTTGTCTCTGTAAATTTGACCAATATAATCCATTCCATTATCTTAAGCGGTTGTCCCAGGTCACTGTGATATCAAGTTTTTCTTTTCATCCCAAGAGAAGAACGCAGTATGAGAGTTGTGACGAACTAGTTTAAAAGAGGTCGATTTGAAATGTCACTGTAGTTTAAAATCAAGTGCGACCAGAGGGTCTTTAGCAAGAAAAAGAAGAAACAATGAGAGGGCGATCAACATATCAGCTGTTGAATAGCTTTCGATGCTACCTCTTACAACTCCTATATCATTTTTTTTCCTGCAGGCTAAGAAGACATAGCAAAAACTGAAGCATCCCTGAGATCTGATGCGAAAAAAGGAGGAACTGAGATTCGCCTCTCGCCGTCGGCTTATGATTCCAGAGGAGCTGTACAAATATTAAGTGTATCTTTCTGTATTCCTAAAGAAAGACAAACAAAAGACAACAACTTACTTGAACTGATAACTAATTTGTATGTCAGTTCCTCATAAAATCCATATCTCCATTGGAGCAATCTCTAATAAAAACAGTTCCCAAATATGTTTTCTCTTCTAAAAATGATCTAGGCCAAGAAGTTGTCAAATATGTTGAATTATTCAAGAAATATTTCCTCCCCATTTCTTGGTGCCTGCATGTGCAAATTGTGCATATGCATGTGCTGAAGCATGTTTTCTTGCTGATGGGCAACGTACTCGTTGGAGGAGGCTGGCTGTGGCTTCCACATTGGTGAGGACTCGTATTATTCATTACCTCTCTAATAACAGTTGGAATTTAACACTAATGCAATCATTTTTTCCCAACCTTTTATTCATTATCAATTTTTTTCCTCTCTCTTTAATTAATTTCAGAATTTTAAAACAACTCTTTTTCTCCTTTTAATACTAAAAATGTCAAATCGGTAACCATGTTACCGTAGTTGAGTGTGTTAATGACGAAAGGCCTTGATTGTACAAATTACACGAATTAAAGGATTTGATTAACAAAAATTCGGAAACGGAAGACTTAATTGCACAGAGGACATAAATTAAGAGACCGAAAACAAAATTGTGCCATCAAAAAACTACACAATACAAATCAGTGCTACAGCGCATCAATGTTTCTATTAGTGGGAAAAAAAAAATTTGTTCTAAATAATGCAAATAATAGCGCAAACGGAGCTTTTTTATCTGGGCCCATATTGAGGCTGTTTTCTCAAAAAGTACTCAATGTGCACATTGACTCAAATAAAGTTTTGAAATGGCCAATTTAGTCTGAAATAAGATCCTATACTCACATACCGGTCAAATCTTTGCGAGCCGGTTTGTACATGCAACTCATGTGATTATTCCGGCGGTGATTTCACTTTATGAGATGCACCTGGCATATGCAAGAATGTTTAGCATGAATGCTAGCTTCAATATAGGATTCTTCAACTTGGGTAAAATCAAAACATTTCAGACAAACTAGCCCTTGATGCTACCATCGAAGTAAGCATGTGAATCACACCAGCCAACAAAGATTTGGCCATCAATGCGCTCAGACTCTTATTTGAGATTAAATTGATCACTTTATGACCTTATCCACTCTGGGAAATCTTTTAAAAATATGGCCTCGCCTCACTTCAAGCCTTTCTTTGAAATTCTCTCTTACCTATTCTTTTATTTATATCAAGCAAATACCACAAAAAACCCTAAATATGACCCCTGAGACACTAATATACCAAACTTCTTTTGTGTCACCAAAAACCCCAAATTTGTACTAATATGACAAAATTACCCTCCGTCAACCACAAAGACCCCTAAACTTTGCACATTGTGATAACAATATCCCAAACTTTGTTTTGATACCACCAATATCCAAAACTTGTACCAGTATTACAAAAATACGCTCTATCTACCACCAAAAGCCTTAAACTTTGCCCATTGTGTCACCAATACCCAAAAAAAAAAATTGTCACAATTACCCTTAAACATGCACTAGTGACGAAGGGTGTTCTTGTTGGAATCGACTGGATATCATTTTAGTCCAAATAATAGTTTTTTTTTTGTGGTAGACAAAGATATTCTTGACACACTGGTACAAATTTGGGGTTTTTTATGACAAAAAAAAAATATTGGATATTGATATCATAGTGTGCATAGTTTAGTAGTTTTGGTGATACAAAAAAGATTTAGGGTAATAGTGTAACACAAAAAAAATTTCGCAGAAATTTGTCAGTGGACGCTCTTAGAGCACTTATTAAGGTACCGAACGCAATTTCATTTTTCTATTTCTGGGACAAGTTCTTGTTCCAGAAGCGATTCTGAACCAGAAATCAGAACAAAAAAAGAGTTGGTTTTCTATTTCTAGACAAAAAAATGAGAATCATTTCTGAGAGAACTCTTTCTTTAAAACACATGTTCATTTGGAAGTCACAATCTTTGAGGTGGGAAAAAAAAAGCAAAAAATCAAAAATTTCAAAACTTCACATAATGGTTTAAAATCTGTGGCTACCCACTTTGAGCGAAATTTAAATTTTTTTAGGTGCCGAAAAAAATAAAAAAAGGTCAAAAAATCAAAAATTTCAAAATTTCACAAAATGGCTTAGAATACCTGTGGCCACCCACTTTGAGAGAAATTTAATTTTTTTTAGATGCCAAAAAAATAAAAATAATCAAAAAAGAAAAAATTTCAAAACTTCACAGAATGGCTTAAAATACATCTGGCCACCCACTTTGAGCGAAATTTTATTTTTTTAGGTGCCTCAAAAAATAAAAAATAAAAAGCAAAAAATTAAAAATTTTAAAACTTCACATAATGGCTTAGAATACCTGTAGCCATCCACTTTGAGCAAAATTTAAATTTTTTTAGGTGCCGAAAGAAATAAAAAATTTCAAAAATTCACAGAATTGCTTAGAATACCTATGGCCACCTACTTTGAGCGAAATTTAATTTTTTTAGGTGCCGAAAAAAATAAAAATAAGCAAAAAAGCAAAAATTTCAAAACTTCACAGAATGGCTTAGAATACTGTGCCACCAACTTTGAATGAAATTTTATTTTTTTAGGTGCGAAAAAAAAAAAAAAAATCAAAAATTTCAAAACTTCACAGAATGGCTTTGAATACATGTGGCCATCCACTTTGAGTGAAATTTAATTTTTTTTAGATGCCGAAAAAAATTTAAAAATCAAAAATACCATTTGGGCACCTAAAAAAATTAAATTGCACTCAAAGTGGGTGGCTAGAGGCATTCTAAGTCATTTTGTGAAGTTTTAAAATTTTTTATTTTTTTATGTTTTTAAATTTTTTTCGGCACCTAAAAAAATTTAAATTTCACTCAAAGTGGGTGGCCACAGATATTCTAAGTCATTCCATGAAGTTTTGAAATTTTTGATTTTTGCTTTTTTTCACCTCAAAAAATTAAAATTTCACTCAAAGTGGGTGACCACGTATTTTAAGCTATTCATGAAGTTTTGAAATTTTTGAGTTTTTGAATTTTTTAGGCACCTTAAAAAATTTAAATTTCACTTAAAATGGGTGGCCACATGTATTCTAAACTATTCTGTGAATTTTTAAAATTTTTGGAATTTTTTATTTTTTGATTTTTTTTTGAAAAAATTCAACAAATTTCCTATTTTCTAGAAAAATATGAATTTTTTTATTTTTTGGAAATTGTGATGAATTTTTCTAGAATTTTTCAATTCTTTTGGATTTTTTGAATTTTTTTGAGATTTTTAGGAATTTTTTGGATTTTCTAATTATTTTTATTCCATTTTTTAAAAAAAATGGATTTTTTTTCCTGGAAATAGAATTTTGTGTTGTTTATCAAACGAGTTTTTGTTTCAGGAAATAGAAATTTTTTGCTGTTATCAAACGGGTTTCTGTTCCAGAAATAGAAATTTTTTGTTGTTATTAAATTGGTTTCTTTTCTCATAAACTCATCCTAGAACCAGAAATAGAAAAATCTATTTCTGTTTCAGGAACTCATTCCGGAACAGAATGGTTATCATTCGCTACCTAAGTGACAAACTAAGGAAACATTATTGTTGCTGTACTAATGCTTATAATGAATAATGTAATCAATGTTTCAAAAATTCAAAATTTTCTTATGAAGTATGTTTAAGGAGTGACCGAAGACACTTTTCAACAAGTCTCGATCACAGCAGTCCGTTCAGTGGGATCCAGGCGGGACCATGTGTGGAACACAGAAGGAAGTTGATGGCTGTGATGGACCCGGTTCCCATCAGGTCAGCCACCACGTTAGGATTGGATGAGCAAGACAGCGATCCTATGGTGATCCTCGGTTCACCAGCATCTGCGGGCCGAGGCGTCTTGGTCCAATGCCAAGATCGATCCGCGCAGAGGAAAGAAAATGGGAGCGCAAGATGCGACCGCCGATCGCGTCCGTCGTATTTGCCAAGCGCTTATTAGAATCGCTCCGGCACTTGGAGCGGTTGGGTGAATGATACTGGAAAACCAGCAACAGTTGCTGCAGTGATGACTGATGATGAGGCATGTGAAAGGATTTCGGGGGGCGAAGAGCACACGTTCAGTGACGAGGTTCAGAGGGAGATGTGCATGGCGCTTGCCGATAATCCCAAATTGCCATATATGTGAATGTGAATGCGGATGCAAAGTATTTCGAACTCTCTCTTTCATTCATTTTACTGCAGATTCTCCTTTGCTAACAGCAACATAATTGTGTTACGTCAAGTTCATGAAGACCATTCTAAGTAGATCGTCTATCTATGCACCTGAAAATCTTCGGCCCGCTCTCAGTTTATCGATGAAAATGAAAACACATTGCCAAACTCATGGCGTGTGACTAAGCCTTCGAATAGTTGACATCATCATGCGTTTGATCTTTGAACTTGTTACACCCTAACTCTCTTCATTTGAGAACCAAACCAATATATACTACAAGCAACGTCATATGGGTACATGAATCTACAAAACCAATCAAAAGACTAGGACACATCCTCCTCTCACTTCAGACCGTAAACAAAAACAAACATACGAGAGACCGTGAGATCAGCTTCACCTTTTTTTGCTTTTAACAGTTAATATCAAACACCATATTTATCACGAGGTCGATCGATATTTGGAGGAACAGCATATGCACAAGAATAGGCAAACAAGCGTCAATGGAAGAGCTCTGTCATCAGCAAGAAAGTCACAATCCCGATGACTACAACTGGCAGAGAATTAGTACTGAATCGGTAACCCGCACTTCGAAGTGGTATACTGGAAGGAAGCGAACACTCCTCCCCGTTGAAGAACACCTTTGAGGGGAACCCGTCGCCCCGCAGTATGTTAATGCCCGGAGTAGTTTTCTTCGTGAAAGATATGACCGACTGCTGCTTTCCAGGCACTCTCGGATCGACTAACGGGTTGGTTCCGTTGGTTTCACCTACCAGGAAATTCATTCCAGGTGTGCCTTGGAAGAAGATGGTGTCGTTAGTTTGCGGAAGCTTGGTTCCGTTGAAAGAATACACCTTTTCGTAGCCGGGGAAGGCTTTCTTCATCTGTATTGCCGCGAACCAGTCTTCGAAAGGGAAGTCGTCCCAATTGAAGAGCGTAATACGAGCTGTCCAGCCTTGCTTGTAGTCAGAGTTAATGTGCCAATTGAGGCTGACCCCGCAATTGTCCGGACACGGCATTGGGTTATAGACTGGATAGTGTTTGATCTTAGCCCAGGCTTTCGCTTTCGCTGTTCTGTTCTCAAACGGCACGAGAATAGCCTCCGGAGGAAGAAGCATTGCATGTGCTTTCGGGTTGCACCTATCGGTGTTGTCACAGCCACAAGCACAAGTATTGCAAGGGATGATTGACTCATTGTAATATGCCGAAAATGAAACGCAGCATCTGGACTCTTTAGCCTTCGGCCTCGTGATGTTACAACTCACTTGCCAGCTCGCAATTGCCGAAGATGTAGCTTGAAGCCCACTCGGGTCAGGAAATTCTGTTGGGTCCACTCTAATAGGTGCGCCGCACTTGTACTCCGGATTTATCACACCATCAATCTTCCACCTCTGCGGCGGAGTTAGAGCGGTACGGTTCATGTCCGGAGGGATCTTATAGACCTGCAATTGGAAGATGGACCTCGATTTGCTCTCGTCCATCAAAGCTGGGAGAAGAGTGCCGTTCCTACAACAGTATGGTAGTTTCCCAACTTTCGTGTCATTGGCTCTATCAGCAGGCAGGTCGGCGATGACGGGCTTCTTTTCGCAGTTCATGACCTGAGAGAAATCGAAGTCCTTGTAATATTGCCCCGCAACACCATAGATACACTCTGACGGGTCCTTTTTGTGGGTGTAGGCTCCTCTCATGGAGTAGATGAACTCTCCTCTCATCCATTCCCATGTCAAGTTCCAATGGTCAAGACGGCCTAATGGATGGTTGTTGTCCATCGTCACCTGGGCAAGATAGTTGCCCTCATAGGCTTGCAGTACGTCGTATGTGAAGGTGAGATCACCGTACTGGCGAGGCAAGAACTTGGTCTTCGTCTGCTTGGACTTGTGTTTCTTGTCCTTGACACAGCACATAAGCATTGTGTTTGTACCTGAGGGGAAAGAAATCAGAAAATTAAGGTCAAAACCCTGTGAACAAACCGATAACACATGATTCCCTTAATCTAAAGTACTCACCACGGCGACGAGCAGCAGGACACTTGTACCCATCATTCTCGAGCCGGATCTTCTTCGGCATTGGGACACCTGGTGGTTTTACGCCAAATTGGGTCCCTGTCAATTCAATCCTGGCCTGAATCTGATTGATATCCCCTGCTGTTTCAATAGAAGTCTTCAGATCGGCCTGCGGGTAACCAGCCAATGTAGTCCCGTTGTTCCCGACTTTCGCAGGCAAATCTTCTCCATCGATTGATACGGCTCCGCTCGCGCCCACCAGGATCTCGTTGTGCTGGAACCCTACGAACACCTTCCATGCCTTGAGCTCCTCCAAGCCCGCGTTCAACACCGTCATCTGCGACTTGAAGGCCCATGACTGCGCCGACGCGTTCTTCACGTGCGGGTACTCCTTGATCCTCTCGATGAAGTTGTACATGATGAATATACCGTCGCAGTCCTCCTGTTCCGGGGGAGGCGCGGCCGGCGTGGACTCGTCCTCGTAATCTTGGCCGTGACAAACATGGTTGATGCAAGAACAGAGCAAGATCAAGACCCAGACAAGTAGGAATACTTGCCTAGGCATCTTCATGCCTGCCCTTGCTTTCGATTATGTGCCCGACGGCTATAAACCTCGACACTGAAGGGTGGTTTGGTTAAAAGGAAGGGGGGATATGCTACCCGGCTAGAGCCGCGCATGAACGCGGCGAGGGAGAGAGAGAAAGAGAGGGCGTGGGGAGGAAAGGCCCTGTTTTTTGAGAAGGGCGTTGAAACGGGGTTGTAGAAAAGAGAGGAGAGAATGTGAGGACAGAGTCAGCAGAGTATTCTCTTCCTCTAGTTTTAGCGAGGGAATCGGGAAGAAAGAGAGAGAGAGAGAGAGAGAGAGAGAGAGAGAGAGAGAGAGAGAATATGAAGAGTGTTGTTTTCAAAAGTTCGTTGGTCGTTAACTAGGTGTCCTTAGGAAGGCGGGCAACAAGAACGCTGTTGTCTGCTTCTCCCTATGTCTTTTCTGGTCTTTCGGGCGTCGCCTAACATGTCAAATCAGGAAAATTCGAAAATTATCACAACCGCCTTGGTGGAAGAAATACTTCTCTTCCGTAGACACGCTTGTACCCAAGAATGAATACGTAGAGCTAAATAACAGCTGCACCATGTGAGAGCTTGATACTCTGTTTCTTACGTATCAATAGCGATGATCTGAACTTGTATTAATAGATAGAAAATTACAAGATTATCCTAAATCGTTGATTGTGTTTTGGAAATATAAACATTCCAATCTGAAATGTATGACTTTTGTGAAATGTGCTTTCTATAATTCCCAAAGTACTGTTGATCTACGTATTCTATGGTCTCCGAGGTGCTTTGATTTTTTCTGTGTTCTTTTATGTTTGGTTACCTGGGTAGGGATTTTTCTGAGGTGTACCTAGTACCATTTCCAGCTTGGTACACTCACCTGAAGTGTGATATACATGATTCTTTTATATTTGGAGTTGGTAAATCAATGTTTCTCCTAGACGTGCCCAACGATTAGATTGCACAAGAATGACCTAAAACTACGTAGACATGAACATTCATATCCCGTACATACGTGTTATTCTGAGTTTTTCATGTTTCTGGTGTTTGTAGCATGGCGTAGTCCTCTAATTCACAAGTATCCAAGCAGTTCCAAGTGCCTGAGCATCTCTCATTGAGAAAAGATCTGGGACAAGCTTAAGTCGATACTCGAATAAACTATAACATTGCAGACTAACATTGTAATGTCTAGAATACGATCTAGAAGAAAGGGCTCAGGAAAAGACGAATTGAGAAACTTTGGGCACGCACAAGAGGAAAACTATTGTGGGAGAGCAATGATCTTTGAATCTACTTCGGTCTTCAAAGAGGTGGAAATGTATCCATTTAGATGGATGAGAACAAAAGTATAACAAACTAGGCATCCCATGCCTGATTGTGAAAGATTCTCAATCCATGGATTCAAACCAAAATCTACCTATCTGAGAATTTATGAGACCTGACTAACAAAGAAGACACAACTGGACATGAAAAATACAAATTACACATTTGATCAGCTAATCTCATTCACTTTTCTGCCAAAAAGAAAAAGGTTAATCTTGTTCGCCCCTGTACTGGAAAGAGTGTTAGTTGACAGTGATCTCTTCCATGCTACTGATTTCCTCCACAAACTGGGCTTTAGGCTCCAGATCAATGAACTGGTTGGACTTGCTTGCTAAATGTGAGATGCTAACCCTGCCCTCACGCTTAATGTAATCTGCAACAGCTTTCATTTCTTCTAATGATATGTATATATATTTCCCTCTATCGTCCATGACACCAGAAAGGCGGCCTAAGTATAAACAACAAAACTCGATCAATTGCCAGATCTAGCCAAAAAGGCAAAAACAAAAAAAAAAAATTAATGGCAGCATAATTAAATGCACCAGTCATTAGTATTAAATGATTGAAGAGACCAAAAAACCTTGCACGTGATATGAGTTCCACGTTTCAGAAACATAACTATCAAGACATGTTTCAATAGTGCATCTTTGCTATAGACAAGATCAATGAGGAGGGTAAGGGAAGTCACTACGCACCCATGCTTTCCAGGGATGCTATCCTATTAATACATTCCTGCAGCAAACCAAAAAGAAGATAATTGAGAATGATCAAAACAGTTGAACCCCTAAAAGAGACTGTAAAAAGATATTTTCATTGTACGGAAGGTTTGAACACCAACTCTAGCAACTAAACCACAAAGATATATTTTCTTGATGACCAGAAGAAGCATTCTATTCTAATTTCTTGCAACATTCACAGTGATAACAGGGAAAGCATGGGCAGTCAAACCTGAGTCCTTAGCTTAAACTCTGCAGCAAGATCTTCTAGGGGAATACATTTGTGCTTCTGAAAGATAATTCGATCACAAAAATAAACACAGAAGCAAGAAATAATGTTATGTAGCGGTGGCCAAGAGATGTAGATACCAACTGGAAAAAAAAGTTAAAAGTACCTTTATGTATTCGACAAAATCAGAAAGCAACCCCTGACTTCCATCTTGGACATCATTCTCTGTAGTACCTTCAGCATCAACTGAGAACTCCCCTTTCCACTTTTCAAAATCTAATGCAGCAGCTTCCTCCTCCCTGGCCTTCCTAGCGTTGGCCTCTTCCTCCTGTATACATCATAAATTTCTAACAGGTTATCTACTCCACATATATCTAGCGAGTCATGCCAAGAAATAAGACAAAATGGCAAGGTGACCAACTCACCAGCATTCGTTCCTTTGCCTCACGCTCCTCATCCTTTCTCCTCCGCATTTCTGCGTAGCGATCTTGTTTTGTTTTCCTTGAATCGCGTGCAACCTCATCAGCCTTCAGAAAAAGCTCAGCATGGTCAGAAAGCAGTCATGCTCATAAATCATAGGGAAGAAAGAGTATGATATCAAAAGAATACACCCAATTGAATTATAGGTTTGACACATTACCCTGCTAATATATTGTACAAAAATTCTGTTTTCAAGTAATTAGACAAATCTTTCTCAACTCTAAAATTATCCTAATCCCCAAAAAAAGAATTGCAGTGGAATATATCCTTGAAGTACAGAAACTAAACGACCCACTCCAGCTCCTCGAAGGGTGGGAAAGATGACTATTTAGAACTTACTGTGTAAAACATCACCTCAAGGAGGTACCAGAGACTTTTCTTTCTTTATAAGACAGAAAGAAATCAAACATGCTCATATCATCAAGAGCTCCAGAAGATACTTCCAAAAAGTGGAGCATGAAAAAAAAAAAAAAGACCATTTAGATGGAAGATCTGCTTCAACCTGTCTTTGGGCTTCCCGCTCTTGCCGCCTCTTTTCTTTCTTCTTTGATGCTTTAGCCTCATGATAGTCATCAGCCATAGCATCTTCATCACTTCCATCAGCATCGTCTGCATATGATAAACGCCCAGTTAAGTTTTAGCAAAAGAAGTCCAAAAGAAAAACCAAAGATGTATAGACTAAGGTTCTGATTGTTATAGTTTATTAAAAGTAAAACTAGCCTGGCTTTCCAAAAATTCTGACTTCAAATAAGTAGCTTTCACAAAATACATCCGATCCATCCCAAGATCATTATCATTGAAGAAACATAATTGCTCCATCTTACCACTTAAGCTTCTACCAGAAATTGCCATCCATAAATAATTAGAAAATTTTGCTAAAGATGAGCATCAAGAAATGAAGAAAGGAGGCAGATGGAAGAAGCATAAACAAACCTTCTACAGTTGCTTCTGGCACCGCAGATGAAGTGCTAGCCCCAGAAGGTGGTCTCCGACGCATCCGACGGGTCCCAGATGCACGCACCACAGTTTCTCTCTGTCGGACCTGATTCACAAGAGGAGCACCCGAATTCCCATAGTCAAAATGACTGGACAGAAAATATACTTGGATGGACATAGCCCTAGCGACAAACGATTTTATCCATCTCAAACGCACTCCCGCATGCAGAGAAGAATTGGAAACAAACCTGATCTTGTTCTTCATGCGTATCCGTTGATGGAGAATCCTGCCGCCGCTTCCAAATATACAGCGGAACGAGCGCCATAACAAGAAGCATCGAGAGTATGGCCACAAAGAGTTCCTCCATCTTCAAGCCCTAGAAGCATACAAATCGAACGCACAACGAGACCGAGACTCAGGAGACATAATCGGACGAAAGCAAACAAGACCGGCACTTTGCACTTATCATCTGATCACAAAGTCCCCCAAAAAGTCCATTCATTTATCAGATAACAAAACACAATCTGCTCTAACACTGCATTTTCGAGGGCACCATCGCGAATTCACAGCAGAAAAACACATCAACCAGAACTAAGGACAAACCAATTTCCAACCGTTAAATCCGATTCGAACAAAATCCCCCACTTCCTCAAACGAATTAACAGCAGTAACCAACCAGCGATCAATCAAACATGTCATTAGCACCATCCCACCGCGCGCGCGCGCTCAACGATGCAAAAACAACAAGTTTCGAGCTCAAAATTGAATTCGCAAATGCATGCATAGTTACCTGAACGAGCAGCTACCTCCTCCGACGATGGATCTGCAAGCCGCTCGCGGCGAGCAGGCGAGTACTTCAAGGGTTCTACAGGATTCCGATTCGATCTTCAAAACGAAGATATCGATTGATCGTGCTTCGTGAAATCGGAGAGGAACGCCCCAGGTTCAGCTGATCGGCGAGGGTGATCGTGGCGCTAAAATTCTGGATTGGTTTGATTGATTAGACAAATTCGTACGTCGAGATGATCGTCGTCGTTCCTTTTTCCCACCGCGAGCGATGCGTTGCAGTAAAACGACGAAGCGCCTTTTCTAACCTTACTGGAGCAAAACGCTTGTCGTTCGGATTCGGCTTTACAGAATACTGGATTCCGGATGTATTAAATTTCACAAAATTTATAAAAAAGGGAAAAATTCGAGGTGGTTTTCCATTTTGTGGTTTATATGTAATTTAAAGGGTTATGTGAGATGTTCAACAGTGAAGGAAAAGTTTGGTATTCAAATTCGAAAAATTAGAGAAGGGCCAGAAAGTGAAAAAGAATATCACACCGGATGGCAAATACTCACCAAAGAGCTTTTTTGAATCAACCTTATATTTATTGAACACTCCTTCCCTACTCGCGCTAACATGTTTGTAGGGCTAGCAATTCGTATTAACGTGTCACAAACATGCTTATAATTAATATCAATTCGTATTGATCTAAAGTATCTTGATTTCGATTCAACATGTCAAGTCATGATTTAGATCAATTTGTGTCCACGTATAAGTTAGTGTTGTCCTATCATGCCATTTTCGGGTTTTTTCTATGATGTCGTAGCAAACGCGTTGTGTCTAGCATTGTTAATTCTAATTGTTTGTATCTTTTATCGATAATCGTAGTAATAATTGCATTCAAAAAATCATTTTAAGACATTAAAGTTCTTTGTTGTTGTAAATAATACGTTATACATTCTATGGTGGTTAGAAAAGAAGTAATAAATTTGACTTAGAGGGACGCGTTTGACTTGTGTGAGGTGACTAAAAACTATAATCTTTAGGGATAATGACACACAGTCCCTAACATTGGCCTAACGTGCAATATAATCCTTTAACTTTTAATTTATTCGATGTAAGTCCATAAACTTTAACCTAATATTCAACGTATTCAATAAACTTTTAATTTGTTCAATGTGGTATTTGGACTTTCAGTACATGTTCAATGTAGTCCCAAAACTATACTAGAGACTTCATTAAACAATGTGATATAGTTCAAAAACTACATTAAATATGTACCAAAAGTCATATAATTACATCCTGCAACTCGAGGTTATGTCGTGACCTTCATGATGGTCAGATCTATGCAATGTCAACATTCTAGATCTAAATGCATGACCCCCATCGCCACAGAGCCCCCAGATCCAAAGGCGACGATGGGCTTCTATAGCTGCCAAGTTTTGACGTTGTGACCGAGATCTCGGCGACCGTGGAGGAGCCGCTGAGCTCGAACGGTTTTAAGGCCGACGATGGTGGACTAGATCTGGTGCAGTGTCGAGGCCACCACTCGACTAGATTTGGAGGCTTGGCCTCTAGTGCTGGTGTTCAAGGGTGACAGACATCTAGTCCGAGAGGTCCATGGCCAGTGGAACAAGAAATTTTTATTTTTATTTTTTAATTTCATTTCAGGTCAATAAAAACGTAAAAAATTGAAGCCACAAAATATTTCCTCCGGCTCCTTCTCTTCCAGACACAGCAAGAGCTAAAATAGCTCCTGCTGGTCTGCTACTGTTGGAGATAAATAGCACAAAAACGTATTTTTGACAACAAATAGCACAAAACTCAACAGTGACTTCAGACATTAATTAGATCTAAAATATCTAAAATTCAATCACGTCCGGAAAAGAAAAAAAAAGAGAGAAAAATCCAAGATGTGGGGATAGATATTTTTAGTGAATTCTCCAAGATTATCCGGAAAGCATCTCAGAGACGGCATGAACAATATCGAAGCTCATCGACACAAGCAAATCGACTCTGAAACTCAACTCTACTCATCCAAATTCAAGGAGGCAAAAGGGTTCTTGATGGAAGCAAAAGTAGCAGAAAACGCAAAGCGAGAGAGACAGAAAGAGAGAGACCTGAAACATCCAACCTTATTAAACAAACAACCCCAAACTAGTCCACCATCGATCACAAGCCATAAGCCCAACCCCCCTCATTCATCTCACCAAAAGCACCTCTCTTTTTTTTGTCAGACTCTACTTAAGACGGAGATCTCGATAAAGCCAATTTCAGGCGTCCACGATCTCCGCGGAGTCGGCGGCGGCGAGGATGAGCTCCGGGTGGATGCTCCCGGCGTAGGATCCGTCCAGCGCGTTCGGCAATCCCAGGGACTTCAATGCGAGGTGAGCCGCCTTTTGGCCCGATATCATCATCGCTCCGAAGGTTGGCCCCTGACCCAAGTTAAACCATTCGTCCCGCATCAGTGCCCACAATCGAGAAAAGAGAGCTATTTCGCAACAAATGTTGGTATAATCCAATGTTCAAAGCGCAAACCACTAGCAGATATAGCAAAGCATTGACATGGAGAGAATGCGGTGTTAGCAACGGAGGGGGGAATTGAGAGCGCTCACCATTCTGGGAGCACCATCGATCTCGGCCACCTCCATCCCGGTCACGATCATCCCGGGCACGACCTCCCTGGTGAGCCCCACGATGGCGTCCTCGGCGGTGTTCATGTCGAGGGCCTTCATCCCCGGCACGGTGTCGATCATCCCGATGCTCTTCAGCCTCTTCACCCCGGTGGCCCCGAACGGCCCGTCGTGGCCGCACGAGCTCACCACCACCTTGGCCTCCATGACGTTGGGGTCCATGCACGACTGGGTGTCGTGGTTCATGGACACGAGGGCCCAGTTGGTGACCACGCCGCCGACCCGGTTGTTCTTGACGATCAGGTCCTCGGCGGCCACGGCGTTGAAGAGCTTCACGTTGGGCCTGGCCAGGAGCTTGCTCATGATGGTCGACGTGAAGAGCGCGGCGTGCTTGATCACCACGTAGTTGTCCTGCTCGTCGTACTCGATCTCAAGCTCGTCCAGGAAGCGGTGCGCCGGTTTCCGCACCACCTGCAAACGTCGCACCAGTTCAAAAATCATCTCTGCAGCGAAATGATTCGGCAAATCCAACGGTCATACTCGCCCGGTTCAGTCGGACTCGGTCCACCGTTGACTGAGCGAAACATTTTCAGATGTATCCAGATCAAAGCGAAAACAAAACAAAAAACGACCAAGAACTCGGAAAATATATCATTTGGCTTCTCGACATCACTCTCTCCTTCTGGAATCAAACATGCACGTACGTCTCCCAAATCCAAACCTCCTTACCATGGCGGAGAAGAGCTGGCCGCCGAGCCAAGCACCGCCGCCGGGGCTGACGGACTGCTCGATGATGGCGACCTGGACGTCGGGGTTCTTGCTGAGCTCGTAGGCGCAGGAGAGCCCCGCCGAGCCGGCGCCGACGACGACGACGTCGGTGTCGGCGTAGGTGATCATGTCCATCATGTAGCGGCGGGTCATCTCGCGGGAGACGATGGACTCCTTGATGGGGTCGAACCGGAAGGCTTTCAGGTCGTAGGGCGGCGGCGGGGGCGGGGAGGAGGCGGCGGCGGACATGGAGACGCCGGAGTGGGGGGCGGACGACGACCTGGGGGCCGGGAGGCGGAGGGACTGGGCGGCGGCGGGGGCGAGAGGGGCGCCATGGAAGGAGGGGGAGGAGAGCTTGGGCTTGGAGGAGAGGGAGGAGGCGATGGTGGCGGCCATTGGGGAGAGCTCGCGAGCGGCGGCGGCTGCGGTGGTGGGAGGCGGGGCGGCCGGGGGTATGTCGAGGGTTTTCTTTTCGCAGGTGGGGGAGAGGATGAGAGCGAAGGGGGCGGCGAGGGTGGGGGAGTATATAAGGAAGGGGGGCGGCGAGGAAAATATCGGAGACGGAGGGACCGGGGGGGACACGTGGAGGGAGGAGGAGGATAGGAATTGAAGGGTCCAGAATGGGGGCAAGGTGGTGTCCATCTCTGCACCAAGTGGCGCCGCTGGGGTCATGAGCAGTGCATGCGAGGAAGACGATTCGCTCCCTTTTTCGTCCGTTTTTTTCCTTTTTCGCTTTTTTTTTTAAGAAAAAATTCCAAATAATGACCAAACTATCTTTATTTTTCCAAATAAGGATACGAAGGCGGCATTTTTCTTTGAGAGGGAAATAGCCAATTCAATCTTTTATTTAAAATAAAATTCACTACGAATCTTTATTTTAGAAAATGGCGGCACTTTATTTAAAATTTTCCCTTACTTTTTTTTTTTTCAAAACCGTTACATGTTATTTATATTTTAAATTTTTTTTTTTGGATTTTTGTCCCGAAATGTCTGGCTCGTTTGCTGATTCTAACGTAGGATTGGGGCACGGGTGGGGCCCACGCGCGATTGCCTTTCGGGGTGGCCTTTTGAGCAAAAGGGCGGGGATCCCGTTTGGCGTTTTCTGGATCTTGCTGGGGCCCACTGAAACGGACAGTGGTAAATTGGTAATTGGGAAGACGATGATAATATCTTCTTCCTTCCCTCTCCTTTCCTTTCCTTTCCTCTGCATTCGCATGCAGATATTTGTTGCGTGTTTTGTCCGGACGCGCTCGCGGCCACTTTTCGACAGATCTTTGGCGAGAGGATATGGTTCTTTGTTTTTTTCCCTTATCATCGTCCGGATGGAAACTGAGCAAAGCGCAGAGAAAATTGGAGAATCAAGCACTAGAGGAAGTAAATCGAATGCTTCTATTTACAGAGTTAGTACCTAAATACCACGTATACCGCTCCTAAGAGACAGTGAATACACCCGGTGCGTACAAAGTAATTGCTAGACCTACAGTTGTATTCGGGGTGTGAAGCCAAAGCCAACCAACCATCCAGTGATCAATTGTTTCGTTTTATTTCCCTTTATATGCATCTGTCGTGCAAATTTACTTTATAAGCCCGAGACGTGACGAATGGGTGGGTTGGGTTTGGGAGGGTCTTTAATTGGTTCGATCCAAATAGACTCATTTAACTTATATTGACACTTTTATTTTGTAAACAATTTAGAGGACCTATACTCAACTCAACTCAGATCCAGCCTAAATCTGACAAAAAAAAATTAATAGGAACATCGATTGCTCATGTCATTGCCCATTGTGCCGTTGCCTCCCGTCGTCATCGCTGTCCGCTCCGCCAATTGCTGACGTCACTGGTCCTCCTAACTTGTTTCTTCGATTTGCGTCTTCTATTTGTGTTATCGGTCTTCTTGTGCAGTGATTTTCCTCGATTGGAAGCTTCTCTGTCCGGTCTCCCAAAGGCGGTGTCTCGTCGCTCCTCTTTTGATTCTGTTTCAATGTGGTTTTTTTTTTTCCTAGCAATTGGAGGTGTTTCTAAATATGCGCGCATTGATCTCAATTTTACAATGTAGGGTCATTGCCTTGCTGGTCTCAGTCTGGATTTTGCAAGAGTATAAATCTGAATTTGATCGCACACACATCGGTTTGGAGGTTTGGAAATTTGTATTATATTTATAGTATATACATAAGCAGGAAAATTATAATGGAAAAGATTATACAAAATGTAAGAATCTACAATATTAGCACAGATTGTGTAAGATTCTCTCTATCAATGAAATTGACTCTATAACGGAATTGACACAGACTGTGGAAGATTGCTCTATCGTTGGAGATTTGCTCTATCACACCCCTTCAAACGAAATGGTCACGGAGTCACTGTGAGGTTGCACATTTCGGCCATGTGCACCTATGTAGGAATGAAGCGAATTCCAATTGCTTCTTGCTGATTAAATCACAAACAAAATGATTAGTCAATTTTCACGTACTTGGTTCATGCATGAAAGATGAGATTTGTGGCCAGATAGATTGTCCCTATATTATCACAAAAAACAAGTGGTGACCGATAAAAAGTATATCGAAAATCTCGGAGGAGGTGTAAAAGAGTAATTCATATGCTGCGTTAGCCACTCCATTGTATACCGTGATTTGCTCTATCATGGGAGATTTGTTGTGTCAGACTTGACTCGATACTTGGAGGTTGATTGGACGTCTTCTAGCTCGATTTGCTAGGATTTGTTCGCCTCATCTGGATTCGTGTGAAAAGGCCGATTGGCTCTTTTCTTTCGCGCGATTTGGATGAATACAAGGTTGCTGAGGTTTCTTGGATCTCGATTGTACAGTGTAGAATCATTTTCGTTGAAAGATTTTGTAGGTTAGCAACAAAAAAGACCATCTCCTTCAGCTTTCTTGGTCTTGAACGAAACTTGAATAAAGGAAACGATGAAAGACGCCGCAATCGGCAAAGCAATGACCCAATTTCCCGAGATCCTTGAGAAAGATGCCCACTCAACAAAGCAACGGCGGGCGGCGGAGGCGGAGGGGCAATTGGCCATTGTGGGCGGCATCGTTGACGGCAAAGGGCAGTGTCGGTAGCGGTTCCCTCTCTTGTTCGACAGCACAAATCCCCGTTTCTTTTCTTTTCTTGATATTTCTTCAACAAATAATTTTTATAATCTTACAATGGTTGTAAATGGATTTGTCTTTAGACTCACTAAGATCCATATCTAGTTAAGCTTTGATGTTGTGAACCCACTTAACCCGTTTGAAATTTTAAATAACCCATATTTGACCCATCTCATTGAATTTGAGTTAAAAATACCCATTTTGGCCAGCTCTAGTATGCCCGTATCTAATCCTCTTGACTTTCGTTAGTAGGGAAAATTGTCTAAAAAGTAATAAATCTTTTGCACTTTTGCTAATTCAGTCCTAAACATTTTAAAATTGCCAAATGAGTCCTAAGCCTTTTCACTTCTTGCCAATTGAGTTCATCCGACCTATTTTGATCGGAAATTGCCAACGTTGACCTATTGAATTTTTTATGGTTTTTTTTTCCTTTTTGGAGATAGGGTCAACAAGGGTGGCCAGTCGATTCTCGCCAAATTTGGGCGAGGGTGTTGCGGCCCTTGTCGACTTTGGGCGAGGGCCACGACACCCTCGTCGGGCAAAGCGAGGGTGCACGAACCCTCGCCCAGATCCTACAAGGGCCGCGACGCCCTCGCCATATATGGCCAGGTGAGGGCTTGGCAACCTTCATTGGTCCCAGGCCGTGGCTCTCGTCGGCAAAAGCAAGGGCGCGCAAGCCCTCGCCTAGATGCAGTGAGGGTTGGCTGGCCCTCGCTTATGCCTGGCAAGGGTCGCCAGCCCTTGCTAGCCTTAATTCCAAAACAAAAAAAAAAACAATGAAAAGGAAAAAAATAAAAAAACCATAAAAGTTTAAAAATTATCAAAATATTATTTTAAAATGCCTACGTCAGTATCGACCGTGCCATGTATGGACTCAATTGGCAAAATGTAAAAAAGTTAATGACTCAATTGACAAAATTAAAATATTTATGACTTAATTGATAAAAGTATAATAAATTTATAACTTTTTGAATAATTTTTTCTTTATTTATACGATCAAATCGATGAAATTATACACCACCTCTGATCCCATGATGGCCAGTTGTCACTTCACTAGAATCTCATGTGACAACGCTCATGCGATAACTTCTGCCAAGGGCGGTGGGGAGGGGGACGGAGCATCCTCGAATTTGAGTTGGTTGACAACGTAAATGAAAGTTCTTCAAATATCAATTATTGGTTGGTTTTAAGCCACCAGACATTGCACGAAACCATGAGCGGTTGTACTCAAGTACCGCTTCAATCCAGACACTTGCGGCGACAATGAGTTAGGATCATGACCGATGCGAAGTTTCCCATTGCATTTCGTCGTTATAATTTATGCTGCGATTATTAATTATGATTGATGGGCCACGGTGGCCGAGGCATTTTCCCGAAATCTTCCTTCCGCTCAAAGATATTGAGCTATCCCATCAATTTAGCACAGTCCTACCGCCCCGTTGATCTAAACGACGAGATGATCCACCATTGGTCATGGGTGTGCCGACCTCTTAGCCTCCACCTACGGTGTAAGTATCAGGGACAGTGGATCCCATGACAACTATGGATCGTTCCATGCAAATCATGCCCTTCGCTTCTTCGCAGCAGCATCCCGTAAATGGGATCAAATCATTCTACTTCTACCATTGTCACTATTGGCAAGGAAAATGGGATATTGGGTCAGATCTAAAGACCGATTCAGATAATTGGCCATACGAGCATCTGCCCCGAGTCAAAGGCGCAAACCAACATTCAACAGCGAGGCCGGGTAGAACCGATTCCAATGATGAACAGACGGCGCATACCAAACCATTATAAAGATTCTATGAACACAAGCTTGATTGAACCCAGGACATTCACCTCAAGGCGTCAAACTCATCATGCCACCCTTTTTTCGAGCTCATGGTGGCAGGAGACAAATAAGAAACGAGAAGAGAGAGACGGACTCCGTATCTTAACACCCAAACTCTTATTACGAGTACATAAACAGTAACAAAGTGCCATATGTTCCATAGACAACACACATCACAATTCAGGAAATTGACAAAAACCCAGAAGCAGAACAGAAGTGCCTTCAAAATAACATAGTAAGCACAGTTCAAAGTCTAGATATGACGCCCTAACACAGGCCACGCACTATGCAAAGATACTGCAATCAAAAACCATGAATCTTGATATGCTCCTTCTTCACGATTCCAGCCTGACATAAAAAACATAGAAGGACCAGAGTGTCAACTGCGACCGATTATCATGCTTATGCATAGACCAATGTGGTCAATAGGTCTCCTAAACATTCTACGGACATGCTAATTGAAAAGGGTCAATACCTGGACAAGGAAGGTAGAAACATTCTTACGCTGATCACCTTGAAGTTGAATGACCTATGATTATGGAAACATATAGGAAGTTAGTCGATTTGAACAGATTACAAGCAAAGAGCAAAGCGATTTGTGCTGATGACAAACCTGCCCTAATTCTGGATCCTGGACAACAGTCCCATTGCAGCAGAACTCTTTCTTGAGGTCCTTAAGTATCTTGTTATAGCTAAATTCTTTCTTTAATCCCTGCACAGTCGTCAGACTTTTCCTACCATTCCGTTGCTGTATACGAATATGCACATACTCTTTTGAACCAGCACCGGAGTCCTCAGCATTAGCATCAGCAAAAGGATCTGAAACACCCAACGAAGGAGAGAACACAAAACAAGCTCAGTAACCCTCAAAAGAAGCTACAATATTAAGTAACAAAAATTGAATGAAAGAAAAATTGACATACCAAAGGTAGTGGGAATCTGGACGTCGAGATCAGACATGAAACTTGGCTGTTGATATTGAAACTTTGTAGCAACCAGAGAGCTTCAGACCTGAACAAGAAGTGAGCAAATCACCACTCCAGCCAAAAAACGAAAAAACACCCCGAAAGGGCGACAACAAATACAACAAAATCACAACAGAATATTATTTCATACTTCCAAAGGAAATGCCCACACCACAACACGCGCGCTCATGCACACACACCTGTGACCCCCCCCCCCCCCCCCCCCCAACAAAACCTCTCGCGCTCTTGCCCTTGAAGGAGAACACAAACATGAGATGCAAAAAGATGGTTCCCATCTATTATTAAGGCAACCAACAAGGTGCACTAGATTATTATCGTATAAGGATCTAGACGCCATCTCGACGAGGACACCAACTCGGAATTCATTCCAGAAAACTTTACCAGATAAACAAACTAGAGGCACTACCGTCCTACAGACAATCACCGTCCTCCTCCCAATCTAAGTCAAGCTCACAGCCCAAATCCGCGAGGGGCGGGATGAGAAAAACACGGAATTTCGAAAAGCATCGCATCCCAGATTTCACAGTCGAGCACAAATCTTGCCCAAATCGATCACACAATCAACCCGAACAAAACACAACACAATCCTAAGATCCGACACCTTCCACATCCTGCGAAACCCTGCGAACAACCGCAAATCTTCCAGAACACCGCTTTGTCAGAAACAGAAACCGGGGTTCACAATTACAGGCGTTCCGATCACAGATCAAGGGGATCTCCCAACATACAATTCGCTAGGCCTAAAGAAGGCGCAAAATCAGCCACACGCGGAGCCCTAGCCCTTCAATCTCAAAAAAAGCTACGTCGGCAGCAGAAACCCTCGCTTTCCCACAGAAAACAGATTCTCGATCCCTAACGCACGACGAAGCAAACTACCAGATCACGTCGTGGGAGGACTCACCAGATCCGAAGTTCGAGGGGACAAAGGGCCGCCGGATCTGGATGAGGCCTGAGCAGCTCCGACGAGGACCTCCCTTTCTCTCTCTCTACAGAATCTTCTCGCGGGGCGTCTTCGGAGAGAGAGAGAGAGAGAGAGAAAGCGGAGATGCAGACGAACGAGGAGGGCCAGAGAGAGATATAACAACAAAAGTCGCGTGTGGGCACGGGCTTCGGGTCAGGTTCGCGGGTCGGTGCGGCAAACAGCCTTTTTTCTTCTTCTTTTTTTTCGTTTTTTCGACAGCCCGAGAGTACCGGTTGGATGGTTTACTCGCCGCTCCCCTTCCGTCGATGCGCCGCGACGCCGCTTGGCCGTACACGTGGTCGACGGAGGGGAGCGCGTGGGCTTGCAGACGCCGGCGGGGTCGTTTCTCCCTTTTGTCGTTGGCGCGCGGGGGCGGGACCCCCGACGGAGCAGGAAGCCTCGAAAAAAACGTTGCGCTTTCGGTTTTTCGGGATTAGGTGGGCCGGAGGAGATGGGCCCTAACGGCGACGTTTTGGGCTCCTCGTGGACGGCAGAAATGGGCCCGGAGCCCATACAAGGGAAAGGGAGAGAGGGCCCACGTAGATCTCAACTTGTTAGGCCCAACCCAAGTTAGCCTCGAAATGCCACTCTTGGATGGTTACCGTTTCCACGTGAAGACCAACGAGCAATTAAAGCTTGATTCCGAAATTCTCACGGTAGCATGCTTACTGCAAGGGAAAGGGACACGACACACAGGCACAATGCACGGGCACGATGCAGCACTTGGCCATGAACCAATGACCCCCGGCACGATACATTTGGCCATGACCATCGGCCACATCCCATGCACTCAGCATGATACACAGGCACAACGCAAGTCTCAAGGCACGACACAAGGCACAGGGACTCGATGCTTGGGGCAGCACAGGCATGATGCAAGGTAGCACAGGCACCACGGGGGAGACTAGATGCACCCAGGCACAACGCACGGTATAGGGACTCAATGCACGGGCACATGGACTCGATGCACACGGGCACAATGACAAGTTCATTTTGTTGAAACTATTGGTGGAGGTAAGAAATTCCACGCACATTGTGCTATACCCAGCATTACGCTGCACCGTGACATTACTCTATCGGGGTGAGGAGTGAATCTTTTACTCAGTCTCTTTCCCATCCTAATGACTGAACAATGTTGCACCGGAACTCTACTTTTCGTCAATGGAAAAGGCAATGCAGTTGAAGCACCCGCGTCATATTTTGAATATGCTTCCAGATGATACAGAACTAAGTGCTCTTACACCACTGTGCTCTAAAGTTTCTAAAACATACTGTTGCACCAAGCCACTTACAGCTAACAAAACTAACAAGGTACTAGTTCGACCATGATGTGAACCATAATGCAGTAAACCATTCAAACGTCTTACGATTTGTATCCATCAGCTCCGCGAGTGCGAGCAATACATTACCCGAGGAAGGTAAGCATTTTGTCATAACCTCGCTATTTTTTTTGGTTTTTTTCTTTCGGTTTGTTCTAACGTGGTTAAGGGAAAATCGCAGGGGTTTCATCGTGCTGCCGAGGCACGAGGGAGGCGAGGAGTCCCTCCAGCAATGCTGCCAGCAACTGAGGCAGATAGACCAGCAGCAATGCCAGTGCGAGGGGCTGAGGCAAATTGTGCAGCAGCAGCGGCAACGGGGTGAGCTTCAGGGACAGCAGCTGAGGGAGGAGGTCCAGAAGGCCCAGAACCTTGCCAACGGGTGCGGCCTTGGTCATCAGCAATGCGACATCAGCTTCTCCGGCGGCGGCAGCGGAAGCTACTAGAGCCGGAGGGTGGCGGTCCGAGTTCCGTGTTGTCTTCAAATATAAAAAAAACAGTTCCCTCTAGGTAGTGTGCAAAGAGGGTAAACGAAAAAAAATGAGTGCTCTATGTTTATGAAGTGATCATGAAAGAGTAATTTAGGTCGAGAAGGTACTTTGTATGGTTTTGATTATCTCTAATGTAATCTATCTGTCTCTATCTATCTATCTAAGAGTAAATAAAGCCAGAGTTTATCCCCACAACTCCTCAAATTTGACCCCTGATAGCCAGGAGACCGAGGACAGCAATGATTAAAATTTCACAACTGACCTTTCACCACCTAGGAGCAAAAAATTACGAATAAACTCGAGCTGAGCTAAGCTAAGCTTTAAGTCAAGTATGCGAATGCCCCAAGTCTTGAGAAAGAAAGATGATCAGATTAATTGAAGTGGTCGCCGAATCATTTTCTAAAGGCTACAATAATTAGGTTAATATCAAGCCTAACCGGCATAACAAAGATGAGATTATTGCGATTTATAGAGCTCCAATCTTAAATCCACACTGCAATCTAATTTAAGGAAACTTATTCGTCCATAAGAGTAGTAAAATCAAGACAAAGCTCATGCATGGAGTTTAAGGTCTAATCCAAGATTCAAGCTCAAGCACTGAAATTGGGTTTAACTGGAATAGACTCTACCTGATAAGTGAATTACTCACTTTTGTCGAAACTCGATGCATCAGGCAATGTGGCAGAAGGCTCTGATTGCTAGAGAGAGAGTGACTTGAGAAAGAGCATAATGTGAAAAGATATCGCGTTATTTTTCATATCTTGTACTCAATTCTAAAGAAAAATAATGATGATATCTAAATACTCTTATACTATGAGAAGCATCGTATATAATATTTATTTTTTTCCACGACAACGCATTCTGGTAGCACAAGAAAGTGGGTACTATTGAATGCGAGATCAAAGTAATCTTAACTGACATAAAAACGTGGACGGAATAAGGTATGGCAGTGAAATTTATTATGGTTATATACTTTATAAAACCAAGAGATCCATCAGATCGTGGCTAACATTTCAAATGGCTCATCTAAATGCTGCCAAGGCCAGAGAACCTTATGGTAATTGGCAATGCCATGATGGACAAACTACACTAAATATAGAAACAGCACACTCAGAACCACCATACGAAACTGAAATCATTCACCAGAATGTCATTACCACTTTCATACTATATGATGTATAAAAACCTACCCAAGCAGAGAATTTCGAAAGGTCTTAAAACTTATTCAAAGCCATCCTACAATGGTCATCAACACCAATCCGGTGCTATTCTACGAAGCACCAGAACACCGCTTAAAACCCCCCGCGAAGGCGGAGCACCAGGTGGAGCGTAGACTCCTTCTGAATGTTGTAGTCAGCAAGGGTCCTCCCGTCCTCCAGCTGCTTGCCGGCGAAGATCAGTCTCTGTTGGTCCGGCGGGATCCCCTCCTTGTCTTGGATCTTTGCCTTGACATTATCAATCGTGTCCGAGCTCTCAACCTCCAAGGTGATGGTTTTTCCCGTCAGGGTCTTGACAAAAATCTGCATCCCACCGCGGAGACGTAGGACAAGGTGGAGGGTCGATTCCTTTTGGATGTTGTAGTCCGCCAGTGTCCTGCCATCTTCAAGTTGTTTACCGGCAAAGATCAGCCTTTGCTGGTCCGGTGGAATACCCTCTTTGTCCTGAATTTTAGCCTTCACGTTGTCGATAGTGTCGGAGCTTTCGACCTCAAGAGTGATCGTCTTCCCAGTAAGAGTCTTCACGAAAATCTGCATCCCACCCCTCAAACGGAGCACCAAGTGGAGAGTAGACTCTTTCTGGATGTTATAGTCTGCAAGGGTCCTGCCATCCTCAAGCTGCTTGCCAGCGAAGATAAGTCTCTGCTGGTCCGGGGGAATACCCTCCTTGTCTTGGATTTTCGCCTTAACATTGTCAATGGTGTCGGAGCTTTCCACTTCCAATGTTATGGTCTTCCCAGTAAGTGTCTTCACAAAAATCTGCATCCCACCCCGCAAACGGAGCACCAAGTGGAGTGTGGACTCTTTCTGGATGTTATAGTCCGCAAGCGTCCTGCCATCTTCAAGCTGCTTTCCTGCAAAAATGAGCCTCTGCTGGTCTGGGGGAATACCCTCCTTGTCTTGGATCTTGGCCTTGACATTGTCAATGGTGTCAGAGCTCTCAACTTCTAGGGTAATTGTCTTCCCAGTGAGGGTCTTCACAAAGATTTGCATGCCTCCCCTGAGGCGGAGCACCAAGTGGAGGGTGGACTCCTTCTGAATGTTGTAATCGGCCAAGGTTCGGCCGTCCTCGAGCTGCTTGCCAGCAAAGATAAGCCTCTGCTGGTCTGGAGGGATCCCTTCCTTGTCCTGGATTTTTGCTTTCACATTATCGATTGTGTCGGAGCTTTCCACCTCGAGGGTGATTGTCTTGCCAGTAAGGGTTTTCACAAAGATTTGCATCTGAAATCATAATTAATCAGTTAGAACATATTGACTGACATGTTCACAGTATCATAAACTCTATGCACCACCGTCTGTGGCCACCCAAACAAAGAAAACTCTAGGCACTACGGCACCTCCACTCAATTATATCCAGTAGAATTAGCACAAGAGCAATCAATCGGGAAAAACAAGACATCTTTCGGAATTCGAAAATCAAGAGCCAAAAAAATCAATTGTCAGAATTCAGAAACACGCAGACCCTTTTCGTTTTCACCAACAGAACCCCCCCACAAACATAACCCGTAGTTGGATTAACAAGCCACGACCATACCCCCTCAGAGGCAGTGAAAGCCCAGATTTAATTCGTGTTAACAAGCCACAAGGGCAATCTCATAGGCATAACCCAATTTGGGTGAACAAGGCTACAAGCATAACCTAAAAAGTAGAAAAAAGCACCATAATTCAATGCTAAAGCATCCGAGATGCACAAAACGACTGGAATCAAAGGCCTGATCAGCAAACGGACCTCTGGCCCATGCTTCCACGACTCTTGAACACCAGATAATCGATGATCGATCACGCAGTTCCATGATGCGAAGAAATCGATTACAATCAAAGGGAAAAAGATCCAATCAACCGCCCGCACAAGCAGAACCAATTCATGCCATGTTTAGCCTCGAGAGATCTCGAAAACAAGACCTACGAACAAAGCGGAAATCTTGCCATTACCTTGAACAGGAGCGAAGAAGAACTTCGAGAGGTCGAACGGAGATGGCGCCTAGGGTTTTCTTTTGCAACAGAGAGATAATTGTCAAAGCGTGAGATCGTGGGTATTTTATAGGCTTGTTGCCGGGCAAAAGAAGAAACCACGATCGACGCAACGGCACGCGTTTTGGTTGCGTGGCCCACACGACGCGACAATCGGAGGCATCTCGTGACGTGCAAAACGCGCGACCGTTTGGGCCACGCAATGAAAATCCCTATAAAAAGGAACACTTCCTCTCGGTGTTTTTTGTTTAATGAGTTTGACCCAAAAAAAGAAAATTTTATTTAGGGTGCGTATATTTCCCAAAGATGAATATTTAAAAAGATACTATTTTAAAATTAATCTTTTGTATATACTATAAAAAGTAAAAAATATTTTTATCGATCTCGGTAATATTTAGATTAAAAGTATTGTCCATGATGAAAATATTTTTTATTAATTAATTATTTTAAGCGACAGAAGCGATTATTTTTTATAGAGTGTTTTTAATTTGTTCATTATCTGCAAAATAAATAGAACCTTAATCAAACTTTTGCTTTTTCCTCTTTACTGAGATTATTGAGTGGGTGCTTCGTCGTGGTTTTCGAGTTTTCCCTTACACTTAAATTTCAAAATGAGACTTTTACTTGACATAACGCATTTCGAAGTTCTAAAACATAGGAGCCTTCAAGCCTCTGCGAAGTGTTTGTAGCATTCAAGCCCGTGCTACGCACTTTCGTAATTAATCTCTCCTCTGGAGATGTGAAAAATCCATTATAAAATAGTGAAAACGATTCTCATTCTTAAATTCGCGCAAAAGCTGTCAATCAATAGAAAGCTAGTACATTCAAGTTACACGACACTGAAAACATGCATATTTATGATATCATCCCTTTTATTCGCTATTTATTTATTTTAGGAGGGTCAAATTATGGAAGATACTCAGAAGGAGATCAAATGTACTTTTTCGTTTATATATACTGGATGATTAGGAAGGTAGTAAAGGCGAGACCAATTGTAATTTTCTGATGATATATCAGATATAATTCTCGTATTGGAGTGTTAACTAGATTAATGACATCATCTATGTCGCATTAGTTTTTGGACAAATAACATATATTTTTTGCGAGAAACTACTTTTTTTGTGCCACTGAGTTTCAAACTTTTTCAATTGAGAAGCTATTTATTGGTTTTTGATTCGATACTTGATATATTTCTTAATTTAAAATTTATTAAACTGACCTAAATATACATATCATTGCATATGGTAAAATTTGTGCATTTTGAAAGATGAAAAAAAGTAAGAAGTCAGAAAAAATTATCAAAAAAAAAAAACCGTCAGACTTGGATTGGGCTATATCCGGGCATGGTTGTGCATACGGATCGCTATCTGATCGGCCCAGGAAACAGGCCCATTAAGAGCCCAAGCCCAGTAGCCCGCTAGTTTCTCCCCTTTCTTCTTCGTCGCCATCTCAGTTTCAATCCTCGGCCATCAGAAAAAGTTTCAGATCGCCACGAGGAGCGAGGGTCGAGGCGCCTTGCGGTTGCAGCTGAAGTTGAAGCTCGGTGTCTCTCTCTCTCTCTCTCTCGCCCTCTCGCTATGTCGCGTGCTCCAGGTCCTCGATCGGGCGACGCGATCTTCGCCAGCGTCGAGCGCGTGGTGAGCAGGATCTTGCGCGTTTCCTCTCATCTCAGTCCTCCGATTTCGCTTCTGCATTTATTTCGTCAGTTTGACGCACGAACTTCCCGGCGATGGCGTGCGATCTCGCTCCTTCGCCGAGCGCTCATCTCGGAAATGCTACCGAGGGGAGATTGTCGCTTTCCTGTTGATTTCAATCTGCCTGCAGTCGACTTCGAAATTTGCGCGCTGTTTAGTTAGGACTTGCGATTCTTTACTCCGGAAATTGGCGAAATCTCAGTAGAGATTTTGTGTTGCTGCTGCGTCGTGTGGTGTAAGACGAGATTATGATGCTTTTTGGCTTGTCTTGTTGTAGAATGCGGAACTGTTTACGCTGACGTACGGGGCAATCGTGCGCCAGTTGCTCACAGATCTGGAGGAGGTGGAGGAAGTCAACAAGCAGCTCGATCAAATGTATTTCTCCGTCCTTCTACCGAATTGACTCTTGTTTTGCCCCTCAGAGAAGTTGTTCTATGGTGTTGGGTAATTATTCTAATGATTTGGTTAACAAGTGCCCGAGGGAACTTGTTAAGAATGGAAACTCTACAATTTTCATTATATCGGTTGCCCTCGTGTTAACGCATAAAAGTGTCTTGAAAATTGAACCATTCCGAATAAAGTTTGCTTAACTAGTGTTCCGGGGGAATTATTTAACAAGACCCATTTTCTAATTATGTTCAACATGTACTTGTTTTGGAGTTACTGATGATTCTCTTACGAAAGTTTTTATGATTCCCTTTATGCTGACAAGTAGCAGCAGTAGTAGCAGCAGCAACGACATCAGTGACTGTGGTAGTAGTAGTAATGGTAGTAGTTGAAATGGGATCTTTAATTGGATTTATGGTAATAAACATGATATCAGTTCTGAACAATTGAAAGCCTGTTATGGGTGGAGCTAAAATTTGTTCCGATTGGCTTCAGTATCGAGTCCAACCACACATGATTCATTAACGTGAGGATCAATGTGAGACAGTGAGAGTACTCCTGGTGGTTGTCTGGGACAAAAAGGATATGCATGT
This sequence comes from Syzygium oleosum, assembly GCF_021117445.2. Taxonomy (NCBI): domain Eukaryota; kingdom Viridiplantae; phylum Streptophyta; class Magnoliopsida; order Myrtales; family Myrtaceae; genus Syzygium; species Syzygium oleosum. Next base: position 15,401,751 of record NW_026607489.1, on the reverse strand, counting down.
CTTGGGATTTTATTTTATTTTTTGTCTTGCAAACTTCTTGGAGTACGCTTCTTGCTTCACAGAATGTGCTCCTGTTGATCATGTTTGAATGCACCAATCATCGACTAGAGCTTGTTATGTATCTGCTTCATGAACAAGTGAGGGATAAAGTGTCAACTTGACTTATACACTACATCTCTTATTGCATGGATTCTAACTGATCTCTCTGTTAAGTCAATAATTTCATCTATTCTCTATGCATTCTTCTTTTTTGTTGGCCATGGAGAGGTGGGGTTACGTCACCCTTATGCACTCTCATGCAATCGGAAGAACCATACTCCCACATGCTTATATCTAATCACAAAATGAGAGTAAACTTTGTTTACTTTTAATTACCTTGCAGGGGTTATAACATTGGAATACGACTCATTGACGAATTTCTAGCTAAATCAAATGTCAGCAGATGTGTTGACTTTAAGGAGACATCAGAAATGATTGCAAAGGTACATACTCATTACCTTATCTTCATCTAGGACGCTGTGGCTTCGATAATCACTCACTGTTGGACATCCGTTCTTTAGTTTCATTTTTCCTTATGTCCTTGTCCTATATTCCACTAGATTTCCATGACCGTGACATTATAGGTGTTTTTACTCTCCATAATTTTCCAAATCCACTAGACTTTTCTTTACTTCTTTTTTTTTTTTTTTGGCATAGGTGGGTTTTAAAATGTTCCTCGGAGTTACTGCCTCTGTGACCAATTGGGATGCCGATGGTGCCTGTTGCAGTATAGTTTTGGAGGATAATCCCTTGGTTGACTTTGTCGAACTCCCAGATACATGTCAAGGTCTATATTATTGCAACATCTTGAGTGGGGTCATAAGAGGAGCTTTGGAGATGGTAAGCACTAAGCCATTATCTTACTTAACTATGGCTCATCTCTTTTTTGTTATATTAGGGTTTGACCTTATTTACGTTTACTTGTTGCTGCTTTAGTTTTGTCTTTGCAATTCAAATCATCATTTGCAATCGAGACGTTTTCTAGTAACTTCAATGATGACTTGTTTGAAAGGTTTATGTTATCATCTCTCATTTAGACATCCATTAGGGCACAGGATAATGCTAGCTTTATCATTTTAATTGTGTCACCAGTACTGCTTTGCTGCTCAGAAGTAGCTAGCCACTTGCTGCTTTAAGATTTTTGCTTTTTTTCTGGATATCAGGCATGATTGACAGGGTGGTTGATGAATTGCATAGCGCCAATGTCACCCAACACAATTGATCCAATGTAACACATGCCAATAAATGATATAGCACAAGGTCTCACTAGAATTCTTATCGAGGAAAACTCTGTCATAACAGGACCATCAATAGCTTTCGACAGAGGTACTTCTAGGCTCCTATACCTGCCATTACAGTACCTAGAATATATCTTGAAGAATTATAGCTGATTGGAACCGAAAATCCGCAAATCATTGACAAAGGTACAGATTCTCAGTCAATCTTGATCAAGACTTGATCGACTGTACCCTCAAGCTTTCTTGATCAAGACTTGATTGCCCGTCTGTGCTCAACCTGTTGAAGCCATCTGGCTAAAAGTCTTATAGTGTTCAAAGTGGAAGAATGGATGAATGTGCGTGTGTGTATCTACACACACACACACACACACACATACACATATAGGTTCACCAATCTGATCTTTCTTATGGGCACACGACTAAGAGATGTAAGGAAGTTTTTGATAGGTTGACCGCATGCAAAACTCCAGCCATATTGCCACAATTTGTTATGTTGCTCTTGGCACTAGTTCCAAGAAAATCAAGTCATTTGCAGATCTCTCTATGTGTTCAGGCCTTTCCTGAGTTCTGTCTTTGATTTGGATCAAAGTTCTTCTACTGAAGCCTCTTCCAGTCTTACAGAGCCCACTAGATAGCCTCCAGCTACTGAATAGTGGCAATCAGTGTTGTCCCCCATGCCAAATCTCTGCGGCATGCATCACACAATTAAGCGGGGCCAATACATGATCAGTCCAGAGTAATGAAATTCACTTATGAACAATATAAAATAAAGCATCGAGTAAGGCCTAAAATTCAATGTATGTTGATCGATTTATCATAACATTGATGATCAATTATTTTGAGGTTCCTAATTTCGAGTTAACCAAGCAGCTAGAGAGATCATAACTGGATTTATATAAAATAGGAATAATTAAACTATAAAACCAATCCTGGATGGTATCCTTGAGCTTTCCGTTTTGCTATATGAAACTGCAACTACAAGTGTGTGATCTTTTGTCAGTTTTACAGTCCGGTATCTATTTTTCTTTTTTTTTTGCTACAAAATAGTACCTTAACTTTTCAAATGTGAGTCAATGTGAGACCTTTGTTAGAATTGAGGAAGGAAATGCCAATGTGGACACTACCGCCATCAAGTAGCCATTAACTGTCCATACTGGCATCCAATGTAGCCTCTTAAAATGATGCCATGTTAACGAAGACATATTGGAAAGCTAAAATCATCCAAGTCAACACTCTCTCTCTCTCTCTCTCTCTCTCTCTCTCTCTCTCTCTCTCTCTCTCTCCCTCCTTATAACGTAACACCTAAATGGAGATGGCGCTATTTTTGCTAAGTAAGCGATCCACGTCATCAATAGTGTGTAGTTTTTGCCAAATAAACGAGCCACATCATCATAATCATATAACATGGCAATTTATTAGATGGATCTCACATTGATCCAAATTTGGAACAGTGAAGTATTTGATTGAAGAAAAAAAGGTTTAGGTACTAGATTGTAAAAAGGGCAAAAGTTTAGGTATTTGTGGACTCATTTACCCTTTTTTATTCGGTCGCCTGAAAGGACACTATGAAAAGGAACCTGGGACGTTTTCTCTTACATTGAAATTAATGGTTGAAGATCTTTGGAATTTAAGGCCTCGCAAAATCTCCATAAACCTTCTTTCAGTCTGAAGTTTCTGGAGATTTGTATTTTGGCAAGTCCCTTTACCTTCCAGTATATGCGATGTTGCTTCATCAGGCTTTTGCGCATTGTGCAAAATTCCCAGAAGTTGGGGCCATGTCTCAGTCCTAGTATGGCTAATTATTCTCTCGGACTGGCTACTGATAATTGCTTTGATAAGACGATGCATCACTCAGCGGTCCAACATGAAAGAGGCTCGGGGGAGCCCTTGTCTTCCATTAACTGGAATTTGTTTGTGATAAAATTTTTCTTTTCTTGAAAACTTAGGGTACTTTGGTTCTTTAAAATATTGTTGTTATGTTATTATTGAGACTTTCTCCCTTGACACTTGGATGCTGGAATGAGGATGGATAGCATGTGCTATACTGTTTGAATGGCTATTATCACATTGTGGCCGTTAGATCGAGATATCAAACCTGCTGTCTCTGAGTTTGACTCTAAGGTGTTTTATATAAAGTCTCTCACATTAGAGAGAGTGTGTACGTCCTGGCTCCTGGATATTATTTTGGCAGAATATAGATTTTTCTCTTAGAGACTTGATTAAAAGTAGCATTTTAAGAGTTAGGCATCGAACTTGAAGTGCCGACCTTATGCGTACTTTTTTCTGTTAAGTAGAGATGGTGATGTTGCTTTATGCCACACTTCTTCTCTGTTCCCTCTTTTTTTATGGTGCTGAACATGCTACCTTTTCTATTAAGGTTTCAATGAAGACGGAAGTAACATGGATTCGCGATATGCTTCGAGGGGATGATGCGTTTGAGTTACAAGTGAAACTCCTGAAGCAAGTCCCTGAAGAGTACCCATACAAAGACGACGAATGACATGGATCATACTGTTCTGCCCGGCCCTCATCCAATTGCTCTGTTTATAGATAGTAGGATGTATTCTTGGGAGTTTGCATGTTTTTGTTTCCTTCATCACTTTCTTTTCTGTTGCGGTGGACTTTGCTATGTTGTACTTCGAGGGGAGGACTTACATCAAGTCTCTGGGAGACGGCGGTGGACTACGTCGAGCGGTGAAAGCAAATAAATAGGTTTCTCGTGTTATTCAGGATCGAAGTAATACAATTTAACAATGAAGGAGCAACCTTGAATTGTTCCCTATAGTTTCGATTGATTATCAAGCTTCAGCCCCTCTCCACTAGTGGCGATCGAACGGAGAATGTTAACCAGGCATTATCACGACATGAACCACACCAATCGGCTCGCGAAATGACGAAGAGAGGTGCAACAGGTCAGGGTGTTACAAATTCGTCATTTCCCCGATTGGCAATAACAGCTCGAGCCTAGAACTTAGAAGCATTACTTTTACATGAGAAGAGCTCCACGTCCAAACCTTAAGGGATCAGGAGCAGAAAAGTATAAAGCCCCGACTCCTTACACATTGAATGGTGTAAGTGAGAACTTTGCAAGAAACGATGGAATCACTAGGCTTCAGATTTTTCCAGCACCTCGCGTTGTTGCCTGCGTATCGATCTCCGGCGACATTATATTATCTAAATCGGCACTGGACACAAATAAACCAGTGGGACCAGCAACAAGAACCGCCCACGCTAAGGAGATGGAATTAGATCCCTTCTTCTAATTCATAGACCAAAATGCGAAAACCTTGGGGGTCCTCGTAGGTTCACCGTTGTCCGACATCTGGCTCATTCGCACGGCTTCACCATGTGGGTCTCAGCGAAAACGACGTGAGGTGCGCAGCACTAACTCGAAACGACTGGACATCGCGACATGAGGACCGATGAGAGCCGTTGAATTGGCCCAAACAAGGGAGCTTTGAGTCCCTTGACTTTGAACCAATCGGTGGCGCGATCGAGTGGTGCACTTCTTCTGGTTGCCGACATCATTACGGATCTATTTGGCATGTGAAGGGGGTCAATCAGTGATGCCCTTTTAGAATGGAAATGGAATCGGCCGTAGTAGGCCGAAAGGAAAATCAAACTTTTGTTTGAGCAACTTTGATGGAATTTGATTTGGTGGGTTCATCTTTAAGCTGTCGAATCTTACCGTGCCAAACCCTATAAAGGCAAACCTACCTCATTCAATTTGCGATTAACGTCAAGTTCCCCTTGCACGTCCATGTTTTCCATCAAGGTAGAGGACACAATCCTTCCCCCGTATCGAATCAATTATTGGCTTTTAAATCACGGTACTCTTTGTTTCGTTTGGATTCCTAATTTTTCTTTTTTACGGATGGAAAGGATGGGGGAGGGATGTGCAACTAGCTGTTAAGGATCTAACATCTGTTGCGGAATATTCGGATTTAGTTATAACTATTCAGCCTACTCATAGGTGCATGAGCCCATCACGACGGACTTACCGGCGTGCTAGAAGTCGGAAAGTCTCTCCATATGAAGTAGCAAATTTCCAAGGTACAAGCCGGTCAAATGTTTGTTCACGACGTGACTCAAATTTGTGATCTCACTGGATACAACATGACCCCATGAATCACTAGGCAACACTCTTGATGATTGGGTTCCTAATTTTACGGGATATTTCATTTTACCCCACATAAAAAAGCTGCGTTATACATCCTTGAACTTGGATTTTCTTACGCTAATTAAAACCCTAATGTTTTCCATTAACATATGTTGAGCACGTCCCTTTCAGAGTGGAGCAATAAAGACACCATAATCATGAAGAAACAATTGTACATCGTGGAATTGACCATAAAGACAATCTTACGCTTGGTGGTTCGATTCCTCGAAACGATGGTTAGCTCGTGGAAGACACAATTCAGCATCTTTTGACATCCTTATTCTGTCATAAAGCTAACTTCAACACACCCCATTATTTCCAGTGCCTCCACGGACACTCTCTATCTGCACACGTCTGAACGTGCCCCTTAGAGTCTAGATCCATCTTGATTGAATGTGAGAATGAATGACATCATTTAGTGAACGATCTCTTCATCGTCGCGGCCATTAAGGTTGGTTGTTGCTTAAATCATCATGGCTTGTCGATCACAAGCTCACTAGTCAGGACGAAAAATGAGATTGCAGTGACCTACTGATGACTGGTTTTCACTTTGGTTTTGCAAGAGACAGGGATCACTGAGTCTTCAAGTGGACTGCGTGACCCAATCCCACGGCCCTGTCCCTTTCGCTTTATGTCATCATCATGTGAAGTCCTTTCTCAAGGATGACATGCAATCCCACAGGGTACCAACGCACAGTTGATAATCAGTACCGATAGTGAACAAATGATCTCTGCCGACCTTCAAGTTTGCCCTTGGATGAGTACACTCGCGAGAGATTTTACTCACTCGACTTTTATCTTTCACGTTTAAAGCATTGGCTAACATTCAAGAAAGAAGATGACTTTCGGAGGTCGAATGCATCGATATCAGTATGAAATGATCTAGAGCTGAATTTGTGATTCTGGGTTAGCGTCGTTTGTGATGGGATCAAGCTTTTCGTGCCTTGGGCTCCTCTTGAATGCCTTGGTGGTCCTCAAGCAATGGTATGAATGTGTAGAGACAAGTATTCTCAATTTGAAGGAAGTTGAGATAAACCTAAAGCTTCATACGCCATAACATTCAACAAAACAAAGGGTTCGAGAAACAGCCGACATTATCGTCCTACCATCATCAACAAGATTCTATAAGAATGGATTAACAAAGTTAGGGTTTGAAATCAAAGCAGAGCGAAAGGGAAGCATCCAACTCAGTTTCCATGTAACCCCCCGAGCTAGATATTTAGAGGCTTCAACACCCCGGTTTTCACCTGATGGAAGCGCATGTATCAAGGTCCAAACAGATTAAACCTAAATTGCCTTCACTTTTGCCTTGTCAGGGTGTATGTTGAGTTAGAAACCTACTAACTGGTGCGGTTCTTCCTAACCATCACGCTACACTGTTGATGGAATCGCTTTCTTTTAGTAAGAGACTCACCAACATGGGTCAGCTGAGTTAGCACACGAGTCGGGCTGGGCATCAAATTGATTCATCTTAAGCACCAGATCCAAATTGCATAAAGTTCTATCTTTGGAGAGAACTATAATAGTTATATTCTCATTTACGCGGGCATAACAAGAGCCATGTTACTTTTCGAGGTCCGTCCGGATAGATTCTTCCTTCTTGTATTTCACTTAAGGTTATGGATAACGTTTTCCATAGACTAAAAACAATAAATATCGATTGGAGAAAAACTAGAGGTGAGCATGGTCCGGAGGGGCGATTCCCATCCTGGAATCGAGAATCACCCACTAAGGACTGGTTCTGAAAATTGAGAACTGGAAACCGCCCGTTGATGCCATGGACCCACCCAGGAACTGAATTGGACCAGCCGGTTCATTTCCCAAGTGGGTCCATGAAACCGGTCCCACCAAGCTTCTCTAGATAAATCAAAAAATGGGTCAATCTAAATCCCATGGCTCATGGAGGAAAGCATCTTGGTGGGTTGTGTTCACTACATGGTGATGCATAGCAAGAATGAAAGACATGTGCAGAGTGAGAGGGAGAGAAAGAATCGGAGATGAAGAAAAGGGAAAAATTTGCTTGCTTTGCTTGTTCTAGTTCTTCCAACCCATGTGGGCTATTCTTCACATTCCCTTGTCTCATGTTTATGTTGTATTTGTGATATGAAAAAGAAGCTTGTTATATTGATCTTTTCTTGCCCTCTACAACTTTTCAAGCTTATGCACGACCTGCTGCAAGTCTCAAGAGGCTCTCATTTAAGCTAACAAATTAAATGAGCCTAAGACTCTCATGAACAATGATGTAACGCAAGTAACTTCTTCGAAACCTAGTAAATTAGTATTCTTAGAGGCATTCTATCAAACACGTTATATGTCAGTGAACTGAATTTTTAAAAAAATATATATTTATATACCGGTCTAGTCCAGTCCAGATGGGCTGGTGAATGGTTTCACACTTAGAACCGGGAGCTGAACCGGCATTCACTGCTTCATGTAAATTGGAACCGGGAAGCAGACCGATCCCCATGGGAACTGCCGGTTCTGGGCGGTTCCCGGTTCCTTTACACACCCCTAGAGAAAATCATTTCCCTTCTCGCAAGGAGGAAATCACTTTATCACTTTCTCCTAACCACCAAACAAATAAAAACCAATCATCTTTCTTCAAAATGATTTCCATTGAAAATATTTTCCTTTATCAAAAAGTTTTAAATGAAACAAACGCACTCTTAGGCTGTGTTCGTTAGCGGAAAAATATTTTTCCGGAAAATATTTTCCGTGGGAAAACATTTTCCTTCCCCACCCCCAAATCCTTCATTATTTTGAGGAAAATGATTTCCTCTTTTCACAAAGAGGAAATTATTGTCCCCCAAATTGAAGGCAAAATTGCCCATGGGAGGGAAAATATTTTCCGTGGGAGAGGAAGTTGATCGCCGGTCACCACCGTTGGCCGCCGGTCGCCCGCCGCCGCCGGTCGCCACCGGCATCGGCACGCCGCCGCGGCCGCCGCCGCCCACGCTGCCGGTCACCGGCCGCCGCCGCCGCCCGCCGCCATCGCGGCCGTGCCGTCGCCTGGCACCGGCCGCCGCCACTGGCCGGCGCAGCCGGTCGCCGGTGAAAAATATTTTCCGAAACTTTTTCATATTGGTCGCCGAACACCGGAAAATTATGTTATGGGAAAACATTTTCCAGGAAAATGACTTCCGGGAAAATATTTTCCAAAAGGAGAATATTTTCCGCCAAACGAACGGAGCCTTAATCTAAAACTTACTATAGCGCAATTTGACTTCTTCTTCTTCTTCTTTTTAGCCCGAAACACCTAAAACTTTCACGATATGCAAATATTGATACGCAGAGTTGCATTTTTTCTTTTCACTATTCTATAAAATGCAAAATAGTATTTTCAATTTTGTCAGGAAAAGTAAGAAAGTACGTTTTGTTTTTATATAAATGTAAATAAGGATGCTAGCCTTTTCCACCTTGGCTTTCAAAAGTTTCAATCAATCAAAAGAAGGATAATACACCCCCAATGTTTGGAAAATTGACAGTTTCATGAATTGGTGGACGGCCGACATGCCAATTCAAAATGTAATGCTAGCCTTCAAACCGAATTCACGAGTCACGTCCACTATTGTTTCTTTCTATTGCTTGTCGAGAAAGAACGTGTCAATTGTTTTTTTTTACTTTGCAAAATTATTCTTTTTTATTGCTCAAGAAAAAAAAACATTTGTGGTGTACGTAGAGCGGCTTTTATTCCTTTTATTTGCACTTTTGGTGATTTTTACTTATTGTTATACATCTTGAATCTTCAACAAACTTAGACATATAGCCATTTAAAGTCATTTGTAATCACATAACATTGTTTTTTAATATATATATACACACACTATTTTGATGCAAAAGCTTAATAAGTAATCTTTAATTTTAAAAACCAATCCAAACATGACCGGTCATTATTAGAGGATTACTCGTCAGTCAGCGAAAAAAAATAGATATTTGCATTTTCCAGAAATTAAAAAAGGCTACGACGAAATTTACGAAACTACTATGTCTTGCCGGCCAAACCAATTGTTTATTTTTTTTTTTCAAAGGAAGAGGAAAAAAGAGAGAAAAAGTTGAATAGTAATTTCTCTATGAAACAATAAGTTGACCAAAATTTATTTTTACTCGACTTTAGAAAAATACCCACACGAAAAGCTGGTGTGAAACAAGATGCATCAATGTTATTGATCGAGGGGAGTAAGATAAGATGACCGAGGATCTTTCATGGACTGAAAACAACAAGCTTAGATAAGGGGTATTTTTCTAACGTCGAGGGGAAATATGTATAAACTAAGGATCATTTGTATGAGGGGAAATTGTTTTCCGATTTTTCGGTCTTTGGATGATGGAAAACTAATCGATCTACGGAAAAAGTATTTTGTGGACTGAAAACAACAAACTTAAATAAGGGGAAAACGACTTCTGCTGCTGACAAGAAGGAAGTCACTTTCCCTAAACCATCAAACAAATGAAAATTACTATTTATCTTGAAAATGACTTTTATGGAAAATATATTCATTTATCATAAAATTTGAAAAATTGAAAACTTTGGGATTGAACTAGCATCCGTTCAATAGATTTAGGATTAGTCAAATAGTTTCCCCAACTAATAAATCACCCAAATACTCATGGATTATATATAGGAAAGAATGATCTTTAGATAAATTTATGGCTATCCGAACCGCGATTCGTTCAAACATTTGAACTCCTTATTTCTAAGATTGCGGATTTAGGACAATCAAATGACCAATCGAAACTTCCTTGGGCAATCCATATTACCAAGCAAGTAGGGTAAATAGATTCAATCTCCCGATTTGAGAATGTAAAATTTTGTGGGAACACAAGGGTTTAATATTAATGTTTTAATATTCTCCAATAGATTGGACTTTGACTTAAGACTAAAGCATGTAAATATATATATGGAGAGGCAAATAAGGAATATTAAAAGATTTACATTCGGGATCTCTAGCTCTGAATGTCATGAAAATGGCATAAATAATTGAACTCGGATAAGTAAGGATTTTATTGACATCAAGCTCCATATACACAGTGTACAAGAATATCTCAACCTTCTCAAATCTCCTATGATTGAGGGATTAAGAGAGATTGAATCTTATCTATCACCAACTCAAAACTACAAATTCGAATTACAAGTATAACAAGGGTGTACATCAGTCTTGGTCCAACCTAGGAACTAGATCGAGCTAAACCAAACTAGCCAGTTATGGTTGGTTCCGAGGAGATCGGTTTTCCCAGTTCCAAATAAGGTACCACACCACCTAGACCGGACCGTTTAGACTGGATCGACAGACTGGCAAAGATTTCTTTTATTTATTTATTTATCTTTAGACACACCCTAATCAGTAAATTATATTTTTCTTTTAATGCTGTAAAACTCCCACTTGTAGGGAATTGAAGAAACCAAAAAAAGAAGACAAAGAAATCACCAATTCCAGGGCCAACCCTGGAATCGGACTGGACCGGTCGATTTGATTCAAATGGACCAATTCCTGGTTCGACAAATTGGGAATCGACCCTACATGGTCTGATTCCAGGTTCTAATGTGGGAACTGATCCACCCTAAAACCTATTACCCTAAAGTATCACATATTAATTTTACCTCAGGATCACAATAGCCATGCTATGACATTAAATACAGGATGGCTTCAGCACTAAAACTAGGTTAAAGTCAAATAAGCAATTTTTTTTTCTGAAAAGCCCATGCAATTACCTCTCAACCAAGAGCATTTGGTATGCGGATTTGACGAGAAATTAGCTTGTAAACAATATTAGATGGTTTTGGTTTTGGCCAAAGAGGTTTTGGAGGGATTGGATTAGGAGAGAGATCCCATAGCAGTGGATGTACTCTAACTTAGATAGGCTGTGTGACCTTTGATCTAGATGGAGTCATGTCCATGCTCATAGTTTCCCTCAAACTTCGTTGTTTTGACATCTTTGGCAATTTTTTTCTGAACTTTCATTTAACAATCTCTACAGTCAATACTGCATCATTTCGTTGTTCACTATTTGATTTTGTTTTATTCATGGGTCTAATGTTATTTACTCATTGTGATGTGATAATTTCCCAAAGAAATTCTAATAGTTAAAAGGAGGCCAGCTCTCCGGTGGAGTAAAGAGTATATGTTGAACCAGTTTTGAGTATAAAATTGATCTATGCAATCAATACTCACCTTACTCATTTAGATCATCAGTGATCAGATGGTATATTTGGCTCTCAAGAGCAACACAATTTGTACAGTAGCTCTATATTTTCATGTAGAAACAAGGAGCTAAGTAAAGTAAGACGAGGAGTTCCATCTCTTCGTTCTTCAAGAGTCGCCTTCAATAAAAAATTAGTTATTTTCAGAACTCTCTATTGGAACGTGGGTAACTACTAATTGATCGGAATACATGGAGAGCAGAGACTCGGACGAAGTATATTCTTCGTAAGCTTAAGATACTACGCAGGTCACTCAAATAAGACGAAACGTGGTGTGAAGACTTTAATAATTAATTTACAGAAACGATGGAGAAAAAGATAGTTATGGGACACCCTCTTCAAGACTTTACCTTTTTGCAATAAAATCCCAATATCTTCTCAAAGTCCACGACCTCCACCTTCCTCCACCACCATATATAATCACCTGTTGCCATCTTTAAACGCGTGTTCTCTGCTTCAGCCATAGATTCTTAATCCACAACTCTCATCCCAAACCCTATTTATATGATTAGCCTTTGGAAATGAAAGAGAATGGCCAACTTAAAGCCTTATGTATACATGTCTGAATATCTCTCTCTCTCCCTCTCCCTCTCTCTCTCTCCCTCTCCTTCTCCCTCTCTCTCTTCCCTTCAAGTCCCAAAACCCTAGTCTTCTCTGAATCATCTAGAGATGCTAACTCACTAGTCACAGAGCTTCCTCTCACAAAATGGTTGCGAAGGGAAAAATGCACCCTTTTCTTTTATCTCCTTCACATTCTGGTTAGTGGCTTAAGTTCACAGGAAAGTGAGAGCTACTCTTTGGGCTTCTTTAATTGCGAATGGTGCACTTCAGTACTTGGAGAACAATAACGGCACACAACAGAATTTAGTGAAGAACAGCCCTTCTTTGCCTTAATGACATAGGTAATCAAACAGTTTGTATTACTCTCACAAGAACATCTCTCTCTCTCTCTCTCTCTCTCTCTCTCTCTCTCTCTCTCTCTCTCTCTCTCTCTCTCTCTAGTTTTAAGTTGTTAATTTGCGGATCTCAATTAATATATAGTCTTGGACAATAGGTACTTCTACATGTGTCATATGACGATATCTGTATAAATCAATTTAGTTGATTTACCCGCTTGTACTTCTTTAGTTATATGCTCATCATTAGTAAATCCATGTGAAAAAACTGTTTTCCATATGCAACGAGAAAAATCCTAAATTCTCTTCAGGTTTTCTTACTGATTTCTCATGGCCCAGTTCTTTTGTAGTTGCATGGCACATTTGAGACAATGCAGTGGATAATGATTTTAGAAAACTCAGGAGTTTCTTTTCTAATTAATTAGTTTTTTTCTTTTTTTTTTTCCTTTGACAAGCAAGAAAATAAGATCGTCAATACATACCTATACAAATAAAAATACAGTTATATTCTTTACTTGCATTCTTGTTTGTTCTCCTAGCCTTTTAGTGATCGTTATCTGCTCTGAGATATTCTAAATGCAATTTGAAAAAAAAAAAAAAAGAGAAGGGAAAGAACTAAATATGACATGAATACGCACATATTGATGAATGAACAATGACTATGCTCCCAGTGCAGAACTCAACACAGTTAATGCATCGTTAGTTTTTTTATTCTTCTGAAAAAGCAATGTGTATCTATTTGTTGCCTAACCAAACCTATTATGTTTCATCAATTTTATTTGCCTCTCATTTGTTTCCATACTTCAGTATATATTGAAAAAATCACGCCTCTAAAATATGGTGGCGAATTATATGATCTGGTTACTTGTAATCCCCAAAAGAACCACCTGTCTCAAACAGTGCCTATGCTCTCCAAACATTCATGGAAAGTCTAGGATCTCCTTTAACGGAGGGTGCAAACTTTAGAACTAATCATTGATAATCTCAGTTCCACTAATCACATAATTAGATTCTGATTGATGCCGTACACATCAGATGAAAGTCACTGAAATACTATGCCTGCAGAAATCTATTCTTTAGAAAACACATACTAATTGATGTGAAACTTTTTATTTTTTTTCAGTTTACAGGTGATCTTTTGGAAAATTAGATGTGTGCGAAACTGGAACATCTTAGCAACCCAAGGAGAATTTGTAAAACCATGGTAGAATATATCCATTGTCAAATTAATGGCAATGTGTATTAGAGTAACTACTCTAAAATTAATAATCGCATAATTCAATATTATCACCTATTCAACACCGCTTGTGAAGTCTCTCCACGACCCATGTTTCTGATATAACCCATCTAACTTATCAACCTCCTTAGAAGTGAATTCACTCTCTACGAACCCCCTTGGATACTGCTTAATCATGAATTTTTTAGATTAGTGAAAGTAGCCTTATATGATACTATAATCCGTGGCAGGAAGACTTTAGGCTAGAGAATTAAATCTCTTTGTGGAGTCTCTTTCCTTGTGTTTGCCTGCCTTTCTGTGATAAACTGTGTAGAAATATGAGAGAAATTCAACAAATTGGTGAAACTCAAACACAAAAAGGAAACAGTTTTTTTCCATCAAATTAAATCTTCACTGAATGGAGTTTGAACTTTTGTTTTTCCTTGCAACAGCAAATGAAATAACTGTTAAAAACTCAATGACGAGTATTTACATGAAGCACATCTATGTTTCTTTCAGCGCGTAGTATAGACTTAAAATCGCGGGTAAAAAGCACACGGATCGAGCCCTCAGAAATGGAGCTTATGTTTTCCTGGGTTTTGACTGGGTAGTAGTTTTTCATGTTACAGCTAGATGAGTTATCAATAAAGAATTTCCATGCTTGCGTTGATATCGGTTGGTATGATAAGCCTCGGGAACTAAAGAAAATTATGAACCAAGGAAAATCATATTTCTCTGAGAGAGAGAGAGAGAGGGAGAGAGAGAGAGAGAGAGAAGAATGTATTTTTGTGTGGAACTTTATGTATTGATGATAAGATAAGAGCAAGTTTTGGAAGAATCCAGCTCTAAAGACTGATGACATATATCAATCATGGGTTTGGTACGTGAAATTAGGAAACAGGGAGACTGCATTTATGAAGTGACAAGTGGAATGCTCCAACTAAGAAGCAAGACAAAGCTAATTAGAAGGACGATCTGGGTCGTTGATTATGTATTGAAGCTCCAGGAAAAAGAAGAAACCGTCATCATGGATTTTGAACCACCATTTCAGGAGAACTATAAGACCCTTTTGCAGAACAAATCTGACAAATTAGATGATGAAAATGGTGATCGACAACCACCACCACAACCCATGCTTATTGAGCACTGTGAGTTACCTCTCATTGACCTGAGCCATCTACAAACTCGAGGGTCATCAGTTGTGAGAGCAAAGTGCAGGCGGAACATTGTGGAAGCTGCACGAAAATGGGGTTTCTTTCAAATAGTGAATCATGGGTTCCCCGCAGAGATATTGGAGAGCATGAAGCATGAGCAGACAAAGCTCTTCAGATTGCCATTTCAGAAGAAAGCTGAGCTCAGTTTCTTGAATTTGTCGTCGTCGTCATCGCCGACCAAGAGTTACCGTTGGGGAAACCCGCGGGCCACTTGCTTGAAGCAGCTTCCTTGGTCTGAAGCCTTCCATATACCTTTTGCAAACATCTCAAGAATGAAAGGGAATGACAATTTCAGGTATGGAATATCTGTTTTAGACACACAATGAGTTAATCTTCCTTTTCTTCGTAGAGCGACTTTCTATGGCTATTGTTAGAATAATTAAATATTAAACCACGCCTTCATCTAATAGTTTAAAAGTTTAGAATAGTTGTGGTCCCACAAAATTATAGCTATATACAGAAATCGGGGTATTTAAATATAAAATTACACATAAAGTCCTGTGCGGACTGATAATGCCTTCTTTGAAATTTAAAATTAGATGAGATGAATTTCGAAGGTTAAATAGAAAAGGAGATGTATTTAAAAAGCAATAATGAAATATCTTATTATTCCGTTTAAACATAATTATTATTTCGTCAATATATTTAGTTATTTATATCGAATAGCAGAGTCGCGTCTTGTAGTCCATTTCACGTTTAAGAAAGTCCCAACAACGTAGGAATGGAAATATTTATCAACAAGAATACATAGATAAAAAAAATTAATGTAATTAACCCTTACAGTAAGTTGTAGTGGCCAAACAGAAAAGGTTGACCTAGCTACTCGTGGAATTATCTATTTGCACCACCATGGATTTAATTAAAGATATCCATGCGGATGATTAATTTCAATATTTCAAAATCTAAATCGAATTTTGTATATCGATATCATTAGAAATGCAGAGAGCTAATTTCGGAGAGGAGACGTTAAATGCAAGGTGTGAAAATAGGACGGGGAACCATCACTTGAAAAATATGTGGACGATATAGGTGTTCCGTCATGATTGTGGTGACTGAGAAATAGTTTGAGTCGAGTTGATTTCCTTTTGAATTATGATATCATGTCCAAGGGATAATGACACAAATGATTCCTAAACTTTGGCTTAATATGCAATATGGTCATTGAACTTTTAATTTATTTAATATGGCCCTGAACTTTAGTTCAATGTGCAATGTAGTCCTTAAACTTTTAATTTGTTCAATGTAGTCTCTGGACTTTTGGTACTTATTCAACTTAGTCCTTGAATAATATGAAAATGTTCAATATTATTCTTTCATTAATTTTAGTTTAGAGATAACATCAAATATTTTGATAGAGTTCAGAAACTAAATTGAACATGTACAAAAAATTCAGGGATCACATTAAATTAAATTGAAAGTTCAGGTATTACATTACACATTTGGCTACAGTTCGGAGATTACACTGAACAAATTAAAAGTTCAGGACTATATTATACGTTGAATCAAAGTTGATAAATTATTTGTATCATTTTTTCATGTCCAACAATGTTGACGAATAATGGGGGTGGAGAGCACACCCGACTTGATAAATTAAGATGCTAAAGTACGTGAACACTGAAGTATTGGGGTCAATCAAGTCTATTTCAGAATTTCAAAAGCTGCCCTCTCTCTTTTTTGTGCCCAAACGTCTTTTTGTGATGTGCACGCGCACGTCTTTTCCTTTTTCCTTGTCAGGAAATCCAAAAGCATTGTGGGGGGCACTTTCCCAATTTACATGCTATGTACGGGTGGATTGGGTAGTCCTCAAAAAGGCCGAACCCTAATATTTTTACGCCGACAGATCCCAACCGTTCAATAAATGTTGGTTTGGATGGTTGCGATCTTTTGCTTTTCGATCCGACGGTGTAAAGGTCTCGGACGCACCACCATTTTTTTTTAAAAGACAAGAGACCCATCCTTGTCCGAACATACAAATGTGGAACCTCCATGCAAATACCACCTGAAAGTTTTTGTACTTTTCTTGCCCTCCACTTCTTTTGTTCTCTTTCAAAACTCATCACTGCATCACATGAATATCACGCCACGGACGGTGTTCTTCACGTGGGTCTATCGCTAGAAAGTCTCTTGCCAATTATTTCTGGCACCATATGTGTCAAAGACTAAAAGGGGAAGGAACAAATCAGGCAGAGCAGATCTTAGCATAATCACCATTTGCCAGAGAAAGGGAAACTGTTTGATTAACTTCAGTTTACTGTCATCTTTTGTTATGATCCTAATCACACGAAGAGCACATGCTTCAGTCCGCACACTCCTAGTTGGGAAAAAAAGACTATTTCGTGATGTGTTTATATCATTCACTATGTGATGTGATCATAATTTATGCGGAACACGTACTTTGGTCCATGCACATGACGATATTAGTCTTATTGACTAGGAGAAAGTGAATCATGCTTGTAGTAATTATGTAAGTTTTTTTGTTTTTAGTAATTATGTAAGTTGACAAGAGCCATGTTATCATGTCATTATGCTTTGTGGCATTAGTATTAGAAGAACACTTTAGCATCAAATTAGACTCATCAACAAACATACAGGTCGATCGTATCCCACAATTCATACCAAAATGAAACTAAAAGTTTAGCAATGTTTAGTTTTAACAGGCTAATTAGTAGAGCACCAATGGGGCGACACTTATCCTTTTGGCCCTTGCTAAACCAGACCACTTGCACTTTTGAAACTTAACCGTTGTCAATTACAACCACATGGCCACACAGAGGAAGGCCAGCAAAAGCAGCAACAATAGATACATGGGTGGCAACAGTAAGGTTGCTAATATATTAGTCGGGGTTACAGGAAACATCAGGAGGACTATCTTCCCTGATTTCAAGTTGGTATGGAGGGGCCAAGCATCACCCTTAGTCCATGAGATTCAAGATTAGATCTACGCTATCAACATTTGCATATACAAATGGAAAATCCAATCTCTTCGGCTTCACAGATTGTTATAATGGCGAAAAAAGGAACATTTGCACAAAGTCCGTTTCATTAAATCAGTCAATTATATATCAAGATGTAAAGGAAACAGATGTAAGTACTTGGTCCTTGCAAACAAAGCTATATTGTTTTGTGTTATGACCGATAGGTCCTGTTTATTACATCACCGTTTGATGCTCGCTAAAAGATGTACGATGCTTTCTCTCCTTCAGAGTCGCCATGGAGACCTACGGGATGACTGTTGCTAATCTTGCAGCATTGATCGCTGAAATTCTAGCCGAGGGTTTGGGCGTCAAAGGCACCAATTACTTTGAAGCGAATTGCACGTCGAGTACTTGCTTCCTTCGGATGAACAGATACCCTCCATGCCCACTCGCTTCCCAAGTCTTTGGATTGATGCCTCACACGGACACTGATTTCCTCACGTTCTTGTGTCAAGATAAGGTTGGAGGGTTGCAGCTGATGGAAGGCGAGAGATGGGTCAGTGTTAACCCTAACCCAAATGCTCTCCTCGTCAACGTTGGCGACTTATTTGAGGCAAGTATAGGTCATTCCAAGTGCATACGCATATGCTTCCCCTTTAGAATGGACTGTTCTGTATAATCATCTTTTGAGAAGCTCATATTTCACACACACACATTATATGGATGAACGCGGGGTTTCTGTAGCTAGGAACAATCTCTAGGCACAACGGTACTTCCGACTCTACCCCGGACGTTGTGCGATTATCCATCCCTTTAATCTGTCCCAATTTGTGTGCTTAGGCTGGTTTTGTAGCATTTTTGATGAGAAGTAGTCATCACTTTTTCGTAATTATATGCAGTGAAAGTGTGACATTAGGTTAAGACTCTATAATGAAATATGTAGAGGATCTCCATCCGTATTTGGCGAGCTTGGTCACCCACCCTCCCATCCCAATCACTAGGTCATTTCCTAGTGGTGAAATGGGCTAAACTTTGGTAGTTCGTAGAAGACTCCCGTGAAAATGGCTCTCAGAATCTCAAAGCTGCTCTGTTTTCTCGAGTTTATAACAAGAATTGCAAAATTCTCAAGTGACTAGGCCTAACCTTTCAACGATACCCTATATTCAAGATCATGCCCGGGGTTTACAAAAATGGAAGTCTCTCGTAACAATGGCATTGAGAGTTAAACTATTTGGTTTTCATTGATCAGCATATGAAGTTTTCCTGTAAGTGCAGGCTTGGAGCAACGGCATTTACAAGAGCGTGAAGCACCGAGTGATGGCCAGCCAAGAAGTGGAAAGGTTCTCAATGGCGTTTTTCTATTGCCCCTCCATCCACACTTTGATCGAAAGCCCCCTCAAGCCAGCCCTGTATAGAAGCTTTAGCTTCGAAGAATACACAGCGCAAGTTCACAGGGATGTTCAGGCCACAGGTGACAAAGTCGGCCTCTCTCGGTTCCTAATTCAGTGAAAGTATACTACACCACTCTAAATGTATATTATTATATACATATATAAATGTGTGCATATGGGTGGTAATTTTGTGGTAATTTTGCTTGCGAGTTCAGGCTCACATGCCCTCTCTCCCTATGTCAAATAGAACTTTGTTTGTTGCTGTGTGTATTTACATGAGTTGGGGTCAGGGAAGTTGGTGGTTCTCGTTCTTTGTTGATCGAATCTTGTACCTCTCTTCCAGTTTACATGGAGAGACGACGCATGCCATCTTTTCTTCGCTTTGTTCTCTTTGGAGTCGGTAAGGTATGAGGGATTGGACTGCACTCCAATTGGTACCTTTTCATTGTGCTGTGAACTGCCTTTGTCCTCTTCTCTCATGGATGATGGCGCCTGATAGAGCACAAACGCGACTCTCTCTCTCTCTCTCTCTCTCTCTCTCTCTCTCTCTCGCGCATTTATACAGGTTTGATCCTCACGTCTTCGTGTTCAAACAGCCTCACATTTTAGAGATTACCTAGACTTTGGCCGTGTTTACTTTGCAAAAAAAATTATTATGACTAATCAAGACTTTAAGCGTACAATGGTACTTGTAAATAAATTCTTCGATAACAATGAATTCGATATCCGATGAGAGAGTCCCAAAAACTTCGCGAGCATTTTCGTTCTATGGCTCAATCTGTAAATACTAACTTGCAGTCTGTCACGTCATTCAACCAATTTGGTATACCATTCGAGTAAATCCTTACTACATGTGCCTATACATGAGGGGATAAGTTGAGTTGATAACTTACCAACAATCCCAAGTCACCATAGAAGAAAACGAGAAAGAGAGAAAACAATGATCTATATCACGCCAAAGATGCATGGAGTATTTTTTCACAGAAACAAAAAGAAAAGGAGAAGTCTGTATCCCTTAGTACTATCCCTTCATTATGCCATGAACTTGATTTTGCATGCATGGCAGGACCTGAAGTGGATGACGAAAAGACTGCAATAATAGCGTGAGAGGAAGAAGAGTCCCCTCCAAGTTTTAGATAGATTTTGCCCAGTATCTTGCAGACAAAACCCTATCTCCATCCAACCACCTTTGTCGTCGTACACACTTTATCTCTTTCAGGGTCCCCAGGACAACATATTCTTCGTAACTAGGGAAAATTCCAAAAAGGGACCCGAAATGAAGTCATTTTCTCAAATAATGGCCTGAAGTTGATATTGTCTCAAATAAAAGCCTGAAGTGGCCAATCGTTTCAAATAAGGACCTTTGGCCTGGTGACTGTTCCATTGTTGGATAAGGGGTATTTTAATAAAAAAAAATATAAGTAAATATTTTTATTTTTATTTTTATTTTACTTTCCTTTTCTTTTCCTTTTTCTTTTTCCTTTTTCCTTTTTTCTTCTTCCCTCCTAGTCGCCTCCCTCGCCGGCGTCGGGCCAGGGTTGCCTCGCCTGGTTTGGCCTGGGCGAGGCCAACCCAGGCGAGGGCGGCCCTCACCAACGTCGGCGAGGGCGACCCTCGCTAACCCAGGCGAGGGCAGCCCTCGCCCGACGCTGGCGAGGGCGACCCTTGCCTGCCCAGGCAAGGGTGACCTCTGCCTAAGGCCAGTGACCTCTGCCGGCCCCGGCGATGGCCAACGGAGGGAAGAGAGGAAAAGAAGAAGAAGAGGAAAAGGAAAAAAAAAAAGAAAAAAATAATAAAAGTAAAAGACGAAAATACCCTTTGGCCGGTGAGGTCATGTCCTTATTTGAGACAATAGTCACTCCATGCCCTTATTTAAGAAAATGAGGGCACTTCGGGCCCTTATTTGAGGCAATGTCCACTTCAAGCCCTTATTTGAGAAAATGACTCCACTTTGGGCCCATTTTTGGAATTTTCCCTCACAACTATATATGCCCTAAAAGCCAAAATGTCTCTTGAATAACATATAATATGAACGTTGTACCGCGGGGCAGATTCAATCACAGTCTTACAAATTAAACGTGGAGTTGAAAAGCGAATGTTCTCCGGAGGTCTTACACGGAACAAGCTGTTTCGATGTGTAATCAGCTTGAAATAGCGAATCGAGCGTAGCAGTTGGGTAATAATATATTCTTCAGGGAAAGCGGCCTTTTGTTTTTCCGAAAGGCGTTTCTTGTTTTTGAAAGGTGGAGGCCCAAGAGGCGTAATGAGTCAGTCCTTCTGTGGTGGAACCGTGAATGGACATCTGAGGCTGAAACACTCGGTACTTGCTCGTCATCCAGCATGCTTCCAACTGCTCGGCAAGCCCCTGCGGTTGACAGATTGTGCACAAGGACAAGGTTCGTTTTCTTTTGTAGTACTCGGAGATTTGAGTTCATTATTGTGCTTGCCATTGAGCTTCAGATAAGGTTTCTCTGGAGTGGGGTCTGGATCCGAGGCATGTGTAGACCAATAACGTCCTTGCGTTGAACTCTTTCTCCCTCTAGACATCATCATCGAACGCACGGATCAATCAGCTTTATTACGGCCTTTGGGGACAACACTCATGTGAATGTATACAGACAGACGTAGGACTTTCTGACTTGCAAACAAAAGAGAGATCTGGAGGATGAGGTTGATGAAGAAGATCTGGAGGGAAAAACGAATCCATCACGGAATTTGGCCATGTTTTTCTTAGAGTGGAAGTTCTGGACTAGGTCATTTGGTATGTGAAACATCGATTCAAAGGGTAAATCACGACCAAGAATCCGATTAGGAAGTTGCACAGAACCTTTACACTCTGATATATACTCGTTTTGTTTTGGGCCTTGTAGATTTCAACTGCAAATAAGAGGGAAAATAAGAAAAAAAAAAGTTATAAACCTATTCTTTGGATGCTAATTGAGTCATAAACCTTTTAATTTGACTAATTGAGTCCTAATTCCTTTGACGATTTGCCAATGTAGTCATTCCGGCCAATTTTGATCGGTAATCGCCGACATAGATACCGGCCTTTCTACGAGGTCTAGTTGGCGTTGATGTGAACAATTTTTTTGCATTTTTTTTCCTTCTTTCTCCATCGGTTGCTAGGCCTTAGCGATGATCGGCAACCGACCACAAGCGAGGGCCGGCGAGGTCCCTCTCCAAAGGTTGGCAAGGGTCAACCTCGCCAGCTTCAGGCAAGGCTGGCAAGGTCGAGCGTTGCTGGCCAAGGTGATTGACGGAGGAAGAAGGGAAAAAAAAAGAGAAAGATTTATAAAATTTATAAAAGATTCCAAAAATTCAAAAAATTGTTCATATCAACGTCGGTGGTGCCACGGCTGATGTTCACGTGCCGACCAACATTCACCAAAAGAATTATATTGATAAATCGTGAAAAAGTTTAGGTCTAAACTAAAAGGTCATAAAAGTTTTGGTTTTAAATTGAAAATTTATTAACTAAATTGACATCTTGCGAATATTTTTAAGACTTTTTTTGGTAATTATCCCACAAATAAAAATAATATAGGAGCGAAAAACTAAAATTTCATTTTATAACGAATACATTATTTTTAATGGAAACTAAATTTTCCCTTGCTAATTAAGCACCAGTCAAAAAAAAAATTTCTCATGATGGGGTGATGATTCAAGCTTCGCCCATCTGATTTCCTGGGATTCATGAACTCCTGCTAACCCATGGCCCATATTAAGTCACGGTTTTCACCCGGGAAGGTTTTTTTTTTTTTACATAACCTGGGAAGTTGGACCACGAGGAATTGGTAACATTTTGCAGACAGAGGGGGTTGAACTCGCAACGTCGTGTCCCATGCTCGAGCCCGTCCCTTATCTCGAACTCTGTAGGGTTTAATTTTCTTATTTTTTGTCCAATTTTTTTTATTTTTATTTTATTTTTGGTCAGATTCCAAGTTT
Source organism: Syzygium oleosum (assembly GCF_021117445.2). NCBI lineage: Eukaryota > Viridiplantae > Streptophyta > Magnoliopsida > Myrtales > Myrtaceae > Syzygium > Syzygium oleosum. Next base: position 15,378,539 of record NW_026607489.1, on the reverse strand, counting down.
ATATTGGTCCTCAGGTTGTTGATGAATCTTCTCCGCCGATATTTTGCCGCGGGGCCTATCTGGCGTAGCGAAGCTTCGAAGTCGAGCGCGGCCCATTTTCTCCCGAATCGGGCCGAAATCATCCCGGCCCGGCCCATCAGGGAGGTCCCGGGCTCTTCAGGCCCACGAGCCGAGATGGAAACTGTAGGAGCGAAGCGAAGCGATCCACCTGAAACGACGTCGTTCCGACCTCGCCATTCCATCGTACATGACAAGCAAAGCAAAGCAAAGCAAAGCAAAGCAGGGCGGAAATGCGTACAGCGTAAAACCTCTCAAAAAACCCTCTGGTCGGTCTGGAGTTGTGGAAGCAGAAGACGAAGGAGAGGAGCTGGCGACGGCAGCTCAGATGTCCTCCTCCTCCTCCTCCTTCAAATTGAGCGCGCTGTTCCGATCGGCCGTCAAGTCCGCCAACAAGGTCGCCGCCTCCGCCAAGGACGCGTCTCTCAAGAACGTCCTCTCTTCCATCGACTCCTCCGCCTCCTCCGCCTCGTCCACGTCCACGTCCTCCACCATCACCGACACCCTCCGGAGGCTCTCCGACAGCCCCGCCGCGCGGCATTCTCGCCCCGACAGGTCCTCCCCGAAGCTGGCGCGGAGCAAGTCCGTCTCCAGTCCGGAGGCGAACGCGGCCGAACCATTCGGTACGTTTGGTTGTTCTGGCTGCTGGGAAGTGCGCGGCGTCGTGGAGATGGAGCGAAGTTTTGCGGTTGGGTTTGTCTCGGGATGATCTGAGGGTGGTTGTTTGTGTCTGGAGGCTGGGATATTAGCAAACATTATACGAATAGGAGAATAAGCTACCGAGCGAAATCTGAATCGTTTGTTACAAAGGCTGGAACTTCGTGATTTAACTGAAAAGTTGAGCTCTTTTATAATGATGCTAATTAAAGCCACCGATTCAATGTTGTGTTGCTAGATGCTGGAAGGTTTTATGGTTTCTGTGTCTGATTAGCGTGCTTTATTTACTCTTGATTTTTCACCAGTGACAGAGGATAGCTGAATCTGTAGTGCCTTTTATTTCCTTCTTTTTTTTTTTTTTGTGGTTTTAGTTCACCTTTTGGTTTGATTGTTATGTGTTGTTGTTCCTCAGATGCTTTGCTGGGGAAGCGGCTGTCAAATGATATGTCAAATGAGATATCACACGTCCTGCGCAGTACGTGTTCGTTGATTTCACTGTGATTAATTAGTATATTGGATCTAGTTCGGCTTGCATTTGTAGTTTCTATCTGTAGTAGATAAATAAAAATTCAGAATTTCGAGATTGGTTGTGGTGCTGAGAAGACGTTCAAGGAGTTTTTCTGCCTGTGGTGAATTCCGAATGAAGCATAAATGAATTGTGTCGCCCATGTATGCTTATTGATTAGGCTTTCAGAATTGTTACTTATCCAATACTTAGTAATGCATTTGAACTGATGCTTCATTTTTATATTGATGATACCTGCTTTTGCCTTTTTATTTAAGAAAAGCACTAACGTTTACTGCATATCGCTATCCGGACTGTACCAGGATATCGTATAAAAAGTTCTCTTTTATCTTTTTTGATAAAGCTGATTACAGCCTCTGTTATTATTGAAAACGATCTAGTTAGGTAAATTTATGTGGCTCATATGTTTGCATTATCTTTCTTAGGTGATTCTTCCATCGGTTCACCTAATTCAGAAGATTGTAACCTGAAGTCTCTAGAGTTAGTATTGAGTAAACCATTGTTTGCGGATATGTCTCAGACAAAAGCGTTATTGCATAAGGAAACTTTACGTGAAAGAAAGCAAAGATGGATCTTCAAAAATACTCTAGTTCGGCGATATGACCGTTTGGTCAAGATGTGTGCACAGGTGCTAGGTACTGAAGCTACGTTGCAGGTATTTGGTAAATTGGGACATGAAACGGGAGTAAAAGAATATAATGCATTGATAGCTATTTGCATAGAGAAGGCTAGGGAAAGTGATGATGAGGAGGTTGCCTTGCAAGAGATTCACAAGGCTTTTACGCTATTCGAATCAATGAGGGAGCAAGGGTTCCGGATAGGGGAGGATACTTATGGTCCATTTCTGATGTACTTGATTGACATGGAGATGGAAGACGAGTTCCATTTCTTTGGCAGACTTATCAAAGACGATAATCCCAGCTCTATATCAAGGTTTGGTTATTATGAGATGCTGCTTTATTGTAGAACGAATCAAGAAGAAAAGATTCGAGAACTCTTTAACCATGTAGCATGTCATGATGGAGAAGACAAATATGACTTAGCAGGTACGGCTTTTGGATCTTTTGCTAAAACATTTGCTAGATTTCTGGATTAGGCTTGTTGCGTTGGGTTGTGTCATCAGTAGCAAGATAGTAAGCTTTTTATTGCTCAATAATGAATGGCTTGGTCAATGTCATGTTCCTTTTGCAACCAAACCTCAAAGTTTTGTAATGTGGCAAGAATGATATAGAACTGTAAATTCTTGTGGCATAATACGTCATGAAAGAGAAATTAAGAGGTACTAACTTAGTAACAGCGATTTTCTCTTTTTCTTTCCATTAGATTTATTAAATTTGCATTCGCTGTACGTGGGATGACGAGTAATCTGGTTCATTCAAGGATGATGCCCCATATATTAGTGCAGAGTTACTTTAGAAGTAATGTTCTTATTTTATCTCGATCATAAGTTATTCGTCAATTATTATTACTCAAACCCGATCAATAAGATCTTCTAAACAAATTTGCTAACCCTGCTTTGAGGCATATATGTGAGGCTATTAGAATATATTACTCGTGAAAGGAGTCTTGCCTAACACAAAATCACACCTTTCTGCGGAAGGAAAATTGGAAATATTTCGCAGTGGTCTAAAGACAGCAAAGAAAGATATGTCTAATGTTGCTTCTGCACTTGCTATATTGCCTCACTAACATAATATTGAGGTTCCATCTCATATTTGCCTTTAATATTGAACATCTATTTTGTAGATGCTGTCTTTCCAACATTTATTTATAATACTGCTGCTTGCTAATTTTATTGCTTCGAATATCAATAGGTTCAGGATGTACCTGCTCTTCTCCTTTGATTTGGTGATCTTGATTCATCACCAGTCTTTTTATTATTTCTTGTTACAGGAAACTACTTGTTAGCTTTATGTGGAAGTGATCGAAAGGAGCTCTTGCATTTTTTACAAGTCATAGACATCCAGAATATATCATCCTTGGATTGTCTAACAAGCATCTTTACCTCTTTGGGAAAGTTAAAGCTGGATGTCCTTGCAGAACAATTCCTTCTGGCGCTTAAAGACCATCGTAAGTTTGTGCTCTTGTACTTTGTGTACGATAAGCCTTTAGATACAAATTTACCTTATTAGGCGTAGGTTTTTTTCAAATTTTTTTAGGTACCTAATTAGGTGTGGTTAATGGAGCTTATTATATATTGCTGGATTAATAAACTATTTCAATTCTGCCCACTTTTACAAATATACCTTCCTAACATCTTTAGACAAGCAGTTTCAGAGACTGTGGTGTCAAATAGAAACGATAAAAGTTAATTCAATGGTTTTAAGTCGGTCACTATTTCATGTCATTCAAAGGTCTGGTTGGAATTGGATTCCATCGGTAGATGATCCTCCAATATTTTATCACAGTTTGATGTTGCAAACTTTTTGTTCAGAGCAACTCTTGGGTTCTGCGGAATGGTGAACGACTAATATTTTCTTAAACAATATATTTCTTTGCAAGTGAGGACTATTTCTAATATTGATGGTTTGAACAATATGCTGCAGATGATAGAGCGGAGCATGTGACAAAGTTCATTTTTGATTATGTTGCTTATATGCCAAATTTAGCGGTGAGGATTCTCATGAATGCTGCTGGTAATTCCTTGGGTCCATTATTCTTAGAAGCACCTCTGTCTCCTAGCTATCTTTTTGCTTGCACAGACTTCATTTGGTATTCCAAGTGTACCGGCACTGTTTTATTTGCTTAATTTAATAATTAATTTTTTGGGTTCCACTCTCTCTCTCTCTCTCTCTCTCCCTTGTGTGCTTGGTCTCCCACCCAACAGCTGGACAACTCATTTTCATAGGGAATACGAGGACCAGAAAAAAAATCTTTGAATTTATTTAAATGGAACACACATGGATGTGTCCACTTTTGGTACATTTCAGTTTTCAATACGCCGTGAAGATCTGTATGACTTACTGGTATATGCTTTTTAATATGAATGTGACTGCTCCAGATATTAGACGAAAGATAATTGTCGTAAAGACAGTGAACTTCGCCATAGTAGTTCAATGTTATAATCACTATGATTGAGAGCTCCGAATTTATGGGTTAGCAAGTTAAGATTTTTAGGTTTTGGGCTGCTTGACTTTGCCAGTATGTATAAATTCTTAATATCCATTCCTTTTGATGGCATATCATTTATGGTCATGCTTTGGTTGAGTTGAGTATAAATATTTGCATAATAGTTATTATTGCCAAATAACTGATTATGGGTTTTAGGTCCGTACCACATCTTTATGCTAAAACCTATGAGATTTTACATGCATGTGCTTGAGCAAGCATGCCTATGAGTGCATGCCTTTTCTGAGTTATTGGGAAATGTTTGATTCAATTTTATCTGCACATGCATTTCCAAAATATTTCATCTTTGTGTAGCTTTGTTTTACTTTTTTGTTCAAATATGAGTCTTTCTTGATGTTAGTAACCATTGTGAACTTTGAGCTGGACTATGGGGGGCAAATCTTTAATTGTCCACAGAAAGTCTGGCTGGGATATTCAGTTGTTTCTGCCAGCACCTTTTCCCCCATTTTTCTCGGTCAATACGTGGGTGGTGAGTTCCAAATAATCTTCATCTCGACCACAGGTCTCCTTTGTAATATTCGGGTGTACAGTGCATACCAGGAAGATATTCTCTTTATGACCTCCTGTTTTACTGGCCACATGAAGTTTAATCAGGACCCTGTGTGAATTGTTATGCTGGTACAGCCAATAAATGATTGAGGAGCAAAATTGAAAACATTATTAAATTTCTGGTTAAATATGTTATTGATGCAAATGCAAGAGGTTTATAAGCAAATATGAATAGATTTCTTTTGTATATCGGCTTCAAAATCTAGTGATCAGAGGAACTTATCTTTTTCCCTCAATCTTATTCTAACCACTTTGATAATATCGTGTTCTGGCATATAGGGTTGATGTACACGAATTTGTCTTTTGCAGTTTAAAAATTAGTTTAGTTTAGTTAGTGCACTTAGCTTAAAGCCCTTCCTGGTGAGTTACTTGTGCATATGATGACAGTGTTTATTTGATTCTTATAATATACTTTTCAACTAATTATTTTATACTTCTTTTTAAGGTCGAGGATGTCATTTCTAAGTTCCGCAGTCTTCATGAGAAGCTGAAGGTGAAACCGTCTTCCACTTCATATGGAAGTCTCATTAATTATTGTTGCGCTTCACTCAAGGTACAATTGATTGTTACATATAATTGGACTTGAAGGACATTGAAATAGACAAATAAAGGGTGCCTTAATTGTAATACATATAATTTCATGATGATATTTTTATTAACCGCTAATCTGTTTGTCAGCTCATGTTATTTGGCTGCAGGTGCACACGGCTCTGGATATAGTGGAAGAAATGTGTGATGCTGGTTTCTCCTTGTCCATAGAGGTAGTACATTCTATTTTACGAGCTAGCGACGAGAGCCATGACTTCAATTTGGTACGTTTGATTTATTATGTCTCTTCTGCATGTCATGTTTTGTAGTGTTCTTTGCGCATTAATTCATTGAATTTTGACATGTGGCATTTATAATCAATGACTGTTAATATAGGCCTACTTATCTTAAGTCAATCGCCCCCCCCTTCTTTACACCATTTCCTTTCCCATTGGATTATGATTTGGGGGAAAACTTTAGGGCCAACCCATTGTCTGTAATGATAAACCTTTCTGGATAAAATGAGGCCCACATTTTGTATCTTGATGAAGCCAATTCCCCTACCTCACAAGTTTTTTTATGTTTTATGTGTTTGTCATTCTATGGGCTGGTTTCTGTTGTAACAGCGGTTGGTTAGCCTAATTTTGTCTTCTTAATTATCGATGACAGTAAATTTCACGGGGTCTTTTTCTTTTTCCATTATACTTTTCCAGTGGCACTAAGCTCTTGTACTTTTTGATTGATGAATTCTCCTCTGTAATACGTTTATCTTGAAATCTTTTTTGTATGCGCTGCCTCTCTAATAGTGCTGTATACTCGAAAAGTCTTTAAATGAGGTGAATTAAATCTCAATATAATGCATGTTTTTCTTTAGGAATTATTTCTGCTGGATTTTATCTGCGTTTCTGATTTCTGCCCTTTTTTTTTATCTTGTTCAACCTTAAGGTCCACCAAATCTACTCAATGATGCATCGCCACAATCTCAGTCCAAATACTGATACCTTCAGAAGTATGATAAATTTGTCTGTGAGATTGAGAGATGTAAGTTCCTCCTGTTTACTCACTGCCACATCTACTTGATGAATGTCGTTTACTGTTGTATCTTCTGTCAGTTCACGTTGGAATTGCTTTGTGCAGTTTGATTCTGCTTATAACATGCTTGAGGATGCACAGAAAATGAATTTGGCACCTACAGCTAGTATGTATAACGCTATAATGGGAGGATACTATCGTGAGGTGAGTTCCTTGTAATCTTGAGCAGCTTTCTTGATTCTTCACGAGAATTTCAAAATTTTCTAATCATATCCATATGCCACGTCTTAAAGCAAGTGAGAGCAAGAGTTAGCAAAGCTTGACAGAGGGTAAATATGTCACACAAGTACAAGTTTAGAATTTTTTGTCACCAAAAATAAAAGTTTAGGGTAAATGTGTCGCAGTGGGCATAGTTTGGGGTTTTTGGTGCCTTTTTTCCCAAATTAATATATGGAAACCCATTAAGATTAGGAAAAAGAGAGGCCCGTGTTAACATTTCATCTCTTCAACAAGTTTAGCAATGAGCATAACGGGCCCTATTGTTCCGATGGAGAGAAGAACCTATGACAAGGCCATTAAACAAAAAGAATGGAGAAAGTTAAGATATTAAAGGTAGGCTATTGCAAGAGACACCCAAATAATTGACATTTCCCTTGCAAAATTCGTTATTTTTGCATAATATCGACCTTTTTTTTATATAGGTGCTTGCTAGTAATTTTTCTATCCTTTCCAGGCCATAACCTAAAGTGTGAGGCTAGGCAAGTTGGACGCTTAGATTTGTATTATCTGATACTGGCAGGCAAGTCTAGGTAACATAGCTGATAGCTATTAGAGTTCATTGTTGAACAATGCCCTGTGGTTTTTGCACCTATAACCAGTGAAGTAGCCCTACTAATATGAGAAATGGCTTACAGATTTAGAAGAATATGGCATTAAAAGTTGATTAATGTAATAACTGTTGAGTATGGTTTGTGCAGCCTTCCCTTGTCAATGACGACTATGTTTCTTTTCTCGCTGTCTAATTTCTGTTTAAAAATTTACTAGTTACTCCTAGTTAATTTGTTAAGGGTATGATTTTTGGTTTTAGGTACTGTCAAATTCATACATATGGTTTATAAGCATACATATGGTTTATAAGCTCTCTCTCTCTCTCTCTCTCTCTCTCTCTCTCTCTCTCTCTCTCTCTCAAACACAGACACTCACAGGGACAGTGCATTTGTAAGAAATTTCTGTTCTTCCTTGTTGGAGCCATATGGCATACACCTTGAGGTATTTGAAAAAATAAAGCTAAAATACATATATTTGCAGAAAGATCCTCACCGTGCATTGATGGTTCTAAAGCAAATGGAAAAGGCAAATGTGAGACCAGACTGTCAGACTTATAGCTATCTGATATGTAATTGCAATACCGAAGAGGATATAAAAAAGGTATTAATGTACTTTCTCTGTGCTCAGCTCCTACTTGATAGTTTTTCTTCTACTAAGTGTAAGTTTGCTCCTGGAAACTGTTGTGCATTTTTCATTGGTGAAAGCCATGCTTGTTACTGCGTTTTAGTAAGCCTCATGTATATCTAATAATCATGTCTTCCTGGTTTCAAATTAAACTGTTGTGAAATCTTTCATTGGTGAAAGCCATGCTTGTTCTTAACTCCTCATGAACTTTAAATGTGTGGAAGGTCTTTTGCTGGCAAGGAACTTGCTACTGTCCTAATAGGCGGCGTTATGCATAATTTTCTTAGTTTTTCTTGTAAAATTTTGTGGATAAGATCCTAGTCATGACTTCAAGCCTTTCAGTACATAAGGTGAAAGCACATGGTACTGCATGCACACGCATGTTCGTGCTGCATATGTACCGGAATAAATGAAACAGTGGATAAGAAAAGCAACGGTAGGGTTAAGTGTAGTAGACAATATTCTGAACGTTCTCAACTTCAACCTTTTTTTTTCTTTATATGTCTGCTGGGCAACCGATTTAATAAGGCCCTTTTAATGTGAGTTCAAAATGGTTTTCAATCACAGTCTAGAATGAAGTATCTCATTGTTACGTGAAGGAAAGACTAACCATGCTTCTCATAAAACGAGTGATGAAGAGAATGTTCAGAATGATTAACTCTCATTCAAATTTGAACTCAAAAGAAGAGAACGCTATATGACAAAACTCATATACATATATGTGGATGTGTGCTTTATAGTATGTATGTCTATATGCACTAACCAATGCACACTCTGGTTATTTTATGTATGGAGTTTTCTATGAAACTGATGGCACAAAATAAATTTTCCCTCTTGGCATTCTTTGGGACAAGATCATGGTGCTTGGATGACACGCTAACTAGGAAGAGTTTAGGTTTCAGGCACAATGAGGTGACTTTGTATCCGTACCTCTGGTGCGTAGTCAACAGTTTTTTCACAATTCGTACTTTGTTTTTCTATGATACATGGTAAAAAGCAGGCACTGGCGATAAATTTATTCGTGCATTAAAGTTTTGACAATGTACAGTAGATGCCACTTAAGCTACATAATTTAGTAAGCAATGCTTGGGACAAATGCAATTGTGTGCTTTGTTGATAACATCCGTCTTGATGTTTCCCTATAACTCATTTTCCACCGTGGACGAGTTGGTGCTTTGGAGCTTATGCGTCAGTTATCTTGTAATGGATCTTCTTCTTTTTTCCATTAATCTTGTCATGAGTACACAATAACTAGCCACTCATGTCTGCCTATTGCGTACTGGGAATCAGTTGGTGTATTATTGTCATTCTTATATGTTACGCCCCTAATGACTTCCTAGTTGGCTATAACTTACCTGGGCATTTTGACTGCCTTTTATATATATTGAAGGCATTCGGAGGGTCTTGTACAACATCAGAAAAAATGTAATTCTTGGCCTAAAATCGTGTGAAATGGGACACATTTTACCATAATTCAGGGTCTTTTATTGAATTTGCCGGTTTTTTTTTTTTCAGTAATACATGTGTTGGAAGTGCTGGAATATATTATTTTCTCCAATACATGGACCAATTGATATATATTGGATAAAGAGAGGGGAACTGAATAGTGGAAGCACCTTTTTCCCTCAAGTCAATTAGAAAGCTCTGTTCTGTGTGGCATCATTATGTTACATGTTAATAGATGCTTTTCCTCGGTGGCTGTATGTTTATGCTTCTCACATCAAAATTTTCTCATCTGCTTGCAGTACTATATGGAATTCAAGCGCAGTGGGTTACCAGTAACGAAGTATACTTGCATGGCCCTTATTAGTGCATATGCAGCTTGCGGGCAGTTTGAGAAGGCAAAAAAGGTAATTTTGTGTGGAGTAAATTCTTCTGCAGGACTCCTGCTACTCCTAGACTCGGTAGTCCTATGCATACCTTAACTGGAAAACACTGAAAGAGAAATTGTTATGATATACAAGCGTTCTGTATCTTTAGATGTTTCAATTTAACACTTAATGCAAATAAGGTAATAAGTGCTAATTTTGCTATCGATGTAAGTTCAAAATGTTGGGAAATAATTGATGGTTATTTAATAAATGGATTGTACCCAGTCCGCTGATCTCCTGTATGTCTCACCAGCTAACTAAAGATAGGAGTGTATCTATTCTCGGCATATTGTTCAACCTTCTTTTCATGGGGTATACATTTCAATGATATCTTGTCTGTGAGTTGGTGGTGTCTTCATCGTTTTTATCTTGTTTGTAGCATCTGTTTACACCTTAGAAGATGCTAAGCTAATCTTTGTGGGAACTCTTACTTAGAGGAAAACTAAATAAAAAACTAATTTGTTAATCCTCTCTCCCTTCTTTCTTTTAGCATTTTAAGTTTTGCAGTAATTTCCAATTTAAATTTTGATCAGTACTTGTTTCCTTTCTGGGACTGTCGGCGAAAGTTGCATAGTTCCTTATATTAAGTTCATATGTAAGATTTATGTTGTCATGACAGGTACTTGAAGAGGAGGGAGTACTCGTGAATGGTTCAAATGAAATGAAGAGCGCACTTGTCTCATCTCTTGCGTCAAATGGGAAAATCTGTGATGCTCTTGAAATGTATGAGGAATTCAAGCGGGATGGCTGCGATTTGGAGCCTAAAGCTGTTATCAGTCTGATTGTAAGTCTCACAAGGCAGCTCTAGGTAGTTATACTATGGAAAGGTGATGACATTGTATCATGATCTCGCAGGAGTACCTTCAATCAGATGGACAGCTGAGTAGATTGCTTAAGCTGCTTGAGGAGTTAACTGATCGGCACTTCTGGCTTGATGGATGTTATAGAATTCTCCTGTATTGTGTTCGATTCAATCATTTAAGGTGCTATATGTTATCCTTTGGGTCTCGGATGTGACATTGATGCATTCATTTGCTTATACCGTTTTCTTTATCTGATTCAGTGCTGCCATTGATTTGCTGAAGCAACTCAAAGATCGTATCAGCAATGATGAAATGGCCATGGAAGCAGTTTTTGATGAGGTTCAAACCTGTTCTATTTTATTATGCTGAAAACTCTTAGTAGTTTCAGTCAGGAAGTTGGCTTCTCAGATTGGAAATGCAAAAGATAACCGAGAATCGTAGTTAATATATGTTAGAAGCTCAGGGTTAATTATGCTTAGGGTACTTTTTGAGCGTCATTCTTTTGGATTCAACTGGATAAGTGGTTCTGTTCTTCCTTTCCCTCCATTTCCCAACCTCCCCTTCTCTCTATAGAGTCATTTTGAGTTATTTACGGAAATGTCCTTCTTTGTCATCAGTAGCAATTGCCTGTTAGCTTGCAAAGTATGCAAAATTTGACCGATGCATGCAAGGATGCTGGAATATATCAATCACTGCCTCTCTATCTTCTTCCTGCACTCGTGCAGGTGTTCTTCAGCATTTTGGAAGAGACAACCCGTCTGCAGATGGGCTTGGACTTGCTTCAAGTAATCAAGAATGATCTTGGCCTTGCCCCTTCACGAAAGGTTCTCGATGCTCTTCTCAGTGCTTGTGTCAGTACGAAAGACCTGGACAAGTCTCTCTTGATTTGGAAAGAATATCAAGCAGCTGACCTCCCTTACAATATTCTGAGTTTCTTGAGGTGATACTCTTAATTACTCTCTCAAGCTCCCATTAATCCGTCTCATTCAAGCGAATCAGATTTAAGTTGTTTAATCCTTGGCTATCATACGAGTCACCGACTGTATTTGGCAAGATTTTCAAGCTTGATGTGGACATCTGTACTTTATGAACATTGGTAGGATGTATCAAGCCGTTCTGGCTTCCGGAGACCTCAAGTCTGCAAGGATTGTGCTGAGCAAAATGCCCAGGAACGATCCCCATGTGCGCCTCATCATCCAAGAATCCCAAAGGGTATATGCTGAGATGGCATCTGAGAAAAAGACGGAGGAAAACCGAAAAACAAAGGTGACAAAGCATAAAAAGTCGAAGGTGAAAAGGTAAGTACATGGACTAACCGCATTCCTTTTCCAAGTACATTGTAGTTCCTAGGTCAATAGCCTCTTGTACATGTATGCCTTGATCCTGATGTGATTTTAGGGTAGCATCATCCTCGGACGCTCTCGTGACAATAGTCACGGGATTCCCTCGTTCGTTCGTCTGTCCTTATGATTACTAATATATCGAAAAGTTGGGGATAGCAGTACGAGAGATCTCTGAACTTTTTTCCATTTGTGGAAATGTCATCTTTGAATTTTTTTTTTTTTCACGAATTGCGTCCTCGGATTTTGATGATTGATTTCGTTTTGGTCCTTTCATAAAATAGGAAGGCGATTGCGAAATTTACTAACTAACGGTGTGAAGTGAAAGTGAAGATAATTATCGTTATATCTAAGTATTTACCTAACTTGTCATATCTCGGCTTTCACCTTTGCAGCTCTATACTTTCTAATAATTCTGAGAATTTACTAAGTTATGGGGTATTTGCCAATAGATACTTGTAAATGCGATTATCGTACGAAATGAAAACGTGATATTTCGTTGCAAAAGTTACTTGTCAGCGGTTGAAGGCGAAGGACTAATAGTTTCAATGTCTACGCTAGTTTCCAGACATTTAAGAACATAATGCCTTTGTGAATCTACGCTCTGATTTACCAAATGAAACAGTTAAAAAAAAGAAAACATTTGAGTAACAAAAAAAGAAATGATGGATCGTATATATTACGAATAATGTCGCCAGTGGTCTTTCTATTCCGGGCTAAAATTCACCACGATACCTATACTTTCAAAAATAATCCACCGATAATCCTTTAATTAAACTTGATCGTACGAGTGACTGTTGAGTTGACTACCTCGAAGTGTCGAGTTGGCTCATCGGAAAACACCGTGTATCGCGATTTGATTTGCGCATGCGGGGATGATTCGGGCTAATGTGACGTCTCTATGTAAAATCTCTTGAAAGAAACGGGAGAAAGATAATCTATTTAAACATATGAACCGTCTGAAATCCGCTATGTTATATAATACATATTGACAAAACACGAACCTTAAATTCGCATTCTTTTTAAACATGAATTGTCCGAGTGTGGTTTCAGCTCCTGTCGAAAACTTCATATCCTCGTCGTTCGGATTTCAACCGGGCATTGGTCAGAAGGAATTGGCGACGAGGATGGCTTGCCGGCACCGGGCCCTCGCCTGCTCCACCCTCTCCGCCAGCGTCTCCTCCTTCACCGCCGCCCTCACCATGGCCAGGTCCATCTCCATCAGCCGCAGCACCCTGAACAGCTCCGTCACCACCCTCTCCTCCACCTCCCCTCCCTCCCGCAGCGCCTCCGCCTCCTCCCTCGCCCTCCCCGCCACCATCTCCCCGGCCTTCGCCAGCAGGTCCGCCGACCCGAACTCCCGCCCCATCAGCCCCTCCAGCTTCTCCAGGAAGTCCGCGATCGCGTGGCCCTTGGGCCTCGACGTGTCGATCACCTTCGTCCGCCTCCACCCGACCTCCATGTTCGGCGGCTCCGGCCGGGACAGGGAGGGGCGGGGCCGGCGGTCGCGGACGATCTCGGAGCGGCGCCGCCGCTCGATGGGGAACTTGTCGGGGGCGATGGTGGCGTCGGAGGTCGGGGAAGGGGAGGGGAAGTCCGGCGGGGCGGAATCATCGGAGGTGCATTTGAGGGTGAGGAGACGGCGGCTGCGGTGAGGGCGATGGAGTGACCGGGGCGGCGAGAGAAGGGGAGTGGAGTTGCAGAGGGAGCGGAGCTGAGCGGCCATGGGAGAAGAGCTTGGGAAGCTTTCGAGGAAGAAGGAGAAGGAGATGGATAAGCTTTTCGGGATATTTTCATTCAGTTAAATATTTAGTTATTTTCGGCAATAATTTGTCATAAAACAAATTACTGATAACGTAGATTTTGTCCCCACTTGATGTCATAAACATTTTAATACTAATCGAAATTACTTTTTCGTGGGTTAATACCATGAATCCCAAACTGGTATGCCTATGACAAGTTTATCTCAATTAATTTTTTGACCACCAAAAATTTCAAATCGGTATATTTGTTATAAATTTACTCCAAATTAATTTTTTTGACTATCAAAAACTTCAAATCGGTAAGCTTGTGATAAAGTTACCATACGTTAAATTGAATTAATACCACGAAAAATCACATGTGATAAACGGAGGGGTAAAATCCCAAATTAGTACACCCGTCAACTATTTCGTGTCATTCAACTCAGCAATTTGATGGTAAAATTTCACACAAATTAACTGAGGATAAATTTATCACAGTTGTACCGGTTTTTTGTTTTTTGCGATAAAAAAATTAGTTTGAAATAAATTTATCACAAATATATTACTTTGGAGTTTTTCGTAGTATCAACAATTTACTAAAGGGAGAATGGTACTTATTTTTTCCATATAAAAATGCAAGTTGCTGTATATTATGAATTAAGTTATTCAAATTATTTTTCGACTTTTTCTATTGTTCAAAACTAATTTTTCTGTTATCAGTGATTAATAGTTTTACAAAGTAATTAGTTAACTCCCAGGGTCCAAAGTAAATTTTTTTTTTCTGGAAGGTCCAAAGTAAATTTAGTAGGTGAGTTTTAATTGAGATTAGTGACTCATTAAAGTAGAAAAGTGGATCGAAATATATCATAAGAAATACCTCATTCAAATTGAATGCTAATTTTCTCATTTTTGTTGTTGTCCTTTTTAAGGTTCAATTTGAAGTCAATAATTTGAAAAAAAAAATTCTAATTTTTATCATGTAACAAAAAAAACAATCTCGCTATCTACAAAAATGTTTTAGTAGGTGATAATGGCGATAAAATTACGAAAATACTATTCAAACTGTTGATTTTTACAAAACAAATGAACCCTAAAGTTTTGCAGATATGGCTGTGGTGCCGGCCGACATTGCATTCATGACGATAGAGCTCGTAATTAAAGTCCCAAGTCGGATGTCAACAAAAGCTAATTTTCTAAAATGTAAACTCGTTTGATTCATAGAGAGTACAACAAAATTGGGGAAAAAAAAATTACCAAAATTTTTTTAAAAAAAAATTGGACAAAAAATATGAAAGTTTAAAGACCAAAATATAAGAATTAAGAGCACATCATGGTCTAATTTGTAGGAGCTCTTCTTTCTTTACAGGCAACAAAATTTCCCTCGTCCGCTCACTGTTCGGGTGCTCACCGCGGCGCGCATATGCGCCGCGTCCCGCCGGCTTGCGCCCCCGCGGATCGGGCTCGAGGGGAAGGGAATAGGCGGCGGATCGGACGATGGCGAAGACCGCGCTCGGATGCGAACCGGTGGTCGGGACTCTGACCTCGTCGAAGAAGAAGGAGTACAGGGTCACCAACAGGCTCCAGGAGGGGAAGCGCCCCCTCTACGCCGTCGTCTTCAACTTCATAGACTCCCGCTACTTCAATGTCTTCGCCACCGTCGGCGGCAACCGTGTACTCCCCAAGCTCTCAGCTTTATGGGTTTTTGTCTCTCCTCGAGCAATCTGCAGCAGCTTAGCTAAACTGGGTTTTTCGTGGCATTTTTAATTTTGACCTGGTCAATACAATTTGGGTAGGACAATCGTTTAGAGACAATTACTTTGGCGCAAAAAAGTGGTTTACTTGTTCTGTTCTTTGTTTTTCCCAGGTTACTGTCTATCAGTGTCTCGAAGGGGGAGTAATAGCTGTGTTGCAGTCATACATTGATGAAGATGTAAGGCCAAACAACTTGTAGTGATATTTCTCCGGTGCTTTACCCTTTGTGGATAAAATGTGCATTCCGTATGAATAAGCTATCTAATGGAGCTTTGGGACTTCCATGTGCTATGTAGATCAGAAGGACGAGTCGTTTTACACGGTCAGCTGGGCGTGCAATATCGATAGAGCCCCGTTTGTGGTGGCTGGAGGAATCAATGGTATCATCCGTGTGATTGATGCTGGCAATGAGAAGATACACAGGGTACTTTTATTTCCTTATTTATGAACCATATAAAGCTACGCAATCTCGCCATGAATACGAATAAAGTCATTCTCTTGAAGATCCATACATGATTTTGTAGCCCTGTTGGAGCTTAAAAATCCGTCAGACGACCGTACTCATTGCCAATAATTCACGAAAGATAGTTGTTTTATGGAGGAATGGAGATACTTATTTGCTCTTCATTTATCTTTCCTATGTCATTCCTGTGCAGAGTTTTGTAGGCCATGGGGATTCGATAAATGAAATCAGGACTCAACCGTTGAAACCATCCCTCATCGTGTCTGCTAGCAAAGTAATGTCACAGATCTCTGTATTTTGCACGTCTGGAATTCTTTTTCTTCTAGTCTAATTGGTTAGTGTCCTACGGAAAAAAAATCTTTTCTTGCAAGATTAAGTCTTGACCTGCCAAGGATCCCGTGTAACCTGTACATTATGCTGGTTATTGCTTTTGACCTTGATCTGAATTGTCCAGGATGAATCCGTTAGGCTCTGGAATGTTCATACAGGAATTTGTATCCTGATATTTGCTGGAGCCGGGGGTCATCGCAATGAAGTTTTGAGTGTGGTAAGTCTCGACTGCATAGATTCTTATGTTCTATTCTTCTGCAGGCCCCAAGAGTCAAAAGAGAATTGAAGAAATCTATTTACTTATTCTTTTGCTATGTTGTTGCGGCATTATGTTGGCTTTTGTAGGACTTCCATCCTTCCGACATGTACCGTATTGCAAGTTGTGGTATGGACAACACGGTTAAAATCTGGTCAATGAAAGGTAAAGTTTGTGCTGGCTATGTACAGTTTGCTTCTAGTTGGCGATGCTTAAAAACACAGGACCTCTATACGTTGCACATGAAAATCTTTAGACGGACGATGCATTTTTTAGGGTTGGTTGCTTTTGATTTAAGGAGAAATATGTTCCTACTGTTGTATACTGATGGATCTAACATTAAATGAGTTGTTGTACCGCATAGAGATAGCAGCTCTTAAGCTTAAAGGAAGTTATATTTGCCGGCTAGTGTTGTGCATTCTTCCAGTTTCGTAAGAAGTTGTAGAGATTGCGGCTCATGCTGGTACACTTCTTATGTAGTTTATTTGTCCTATTTCATAGGAATTTTTGAGCTCGTGTAAATGTTTAATCGCAATCTAGTGAACTCTGCCTGGACCTTTAAGCCCACTTGATCATTTTATTGACCTTGCTGCAGAGTTCTGGACATATGTGGAGAAGTCATCTACATGGACCGATCTTCCTTCGAAGTTTCCCACAAAATACGTGCAGTTTCCAGTGAGGAGCTTTTCTAGTTAATTTTGTTTGCTGCATGACAACGTGTTGTTTAATCTGACATGTTTGTAATAATATTTCAGGTGTTCATAGCTCCAATTCATTCAAACTATGTTGACTGCAACAGGTGGCTTGGTGATTTTGTTCTGTCAAAGGTAAAGTCCTTGATTAAGCTAGCCAATATGAACCTTTGATCAGAGTCTCAAGGATCTTCCTTTCTCAGCCTTTGGAATGTCTTCACTGGGCATCACTATCAATTAAAATGCACCCTTATCATTTGTGTTGCATTTTCTGTTGCGAAAACAATGAAATGAGATAAGAGAGCTTGGGAGCATGCTCTTCTTTTTCTCGATAATCTTTCACTTTGCGAGTGTGGACTTCATGGTCACATATGGTCAAAGCTTTTGAGCCTGGTTCTCTATATTAGAGTCATTTTCGTGTTTTTCTCTTCACCCTCTCTCTTTGAACTCTATTTGATTTGATTTTCTTTGATCAATTTTTACATTATCGTGCAAATTCTAATCTATTGGACAGTGTGCTTATTTTTTTCCCCTTGTGCCTCTAGAGTGTTGACAATGAGATTGTGCTTTGGGAACCTAAAATGAAGGAACAATCTCCAGGGGAGGTTAGATCGTGCATCCTGAAATGATTTTCCCTCTAAATCAATAGAAAACTTGATCATTGAATTATTTCTCTATATGGTGGGCTCAGGGATCAGTGGATATCCTTCAGAAATATCCAGTTCCAGAGTGTGACATTTGGTTCATCAAATTTTCCTGCGACTTTCATTATAACTCGATTGCTATAGGTACCTTAAAGCCCATCATCCTCCAGCTTCGGCATATTTGAGTTCCATTTGCAATCTTACAGCTCCTTTAATTTGCTTTTATCACTTCGCGGTCAATAATCTTTAGCATAAGTATATACTACTGATCTAGTCATGCTTCACTTACTTTCTTGGATTCAACAAGTGTATTTAACTTTCGAGATTTTAGTCGACAAGGGAAATCACTTTTGTCTTGATCACATACCAGGAAATAGGGAAGGGAAGATCTTCGTATGGGAGCTGCAGAGTAGCCCTCCTGTTCTAATCGCAAAGTATGGATGGCTTCGCTTTGTTTTCGTTTATCCTTGTTTTAGGAATTCGTGATTGGCACTTGTATCTTTATCCCCACTGCTCAATCATGTGTCAGGCTGTCTCATGCTCAATCAAAATCCCCAATCAGACAGACTGCCATGTCATTTGACGGGAGGTAACTTAGATCTATCATGACGAGGAAATGCCAGGAATCTCTCTTATGGTTTTGACTTCTCAGAGGTTTTTTGTTCTTTCACAGCACAATCCTGAGCTGCTGCGAGGATGGTACCATATGGCGCTGGGACGCAATTGCAGCATCACCGTCCTAAACCTTCTATGGGACAGAGAGTGGGAAAAGTCGTTTTGTAATTTGTGAATCCCTCTTGTGTGGGCATGTCCTCTATTATGCATCCGCTAAACAGGAGCTCCTTCAAACTCTTAGTATGATGGAGACTCAAATAGCATCACCGCACAGATGCGAGTGGACAACTGCTTCTTGGTAATGAGGAGAGTAAGTAGGTGATTTGGTTGTGCATCAGTCTGAACGATTTATAAAGTTACTTTTTGGTGTCAAATGAACTCTGAATCATTTCAGTTCGCAAACTGAGATTTTTACCCTAGAAGCATGCAGTTTAATCTACCATCACTTCCCTGAGTGGGGCCTCCGCCCAATGCACTTTTGTTAAGACGAGAATGAACAAAGCCACAGGTCAAGAGCACCGAAAGATGAACGAACTCGCGTCCGTGATAAGACACGGTCGTGTTGGCTTACATTTATTGTGTAGGGCAGGTACAACCGTATCGGGCCAATTACAAAGAACAACCATCTAATCTTCACCGGATGTAATTTCTCCCTCGTTGGTAGGCTCTTTGCAAATATAGCCAGCCCGATTGTAAGCGACAAACTGTGCCCAAATTTACTATTACACGATCAAATACCTAATATAGGCAATGTATAATTATTCAGTAAGTAATCGGGATATAGGGATGCCAGAGACGCCGGCCCAGAAGAACTTCTCTCTTTTGAATGCCGTTAAGTGCCAGAAATATAGCTGTGCACGCTGAAGCAAAAGGATCTCACAGATTTTGAGAAAATCCCACTTGATCTCATTCTCCAGAAGAACGGAACATGGTGTATAAGGAGAAACATAAGGACAAAACTGAACCTATTACAAGTGGTTCCTTTATGTCTCGGGACACGGTCCTTGTCATGACAAAATTCTGTATACGGATCAGACATCTTACTTTGCCCGATTGCTATTCCACACATAAACTGGACATGTACGGGGCAACATATTTGTATACTGTACACAAAAGAATGGGCATATACTATACACTTGAGCTCCTCTTCCGTCAAAATTGCAAAGCAAGGGAGTGAAAGTGTTGATTAAATATTCGTCCTCAATTGCTTCAATAATCTCTGGATATGTTCAAGATTCTGAGTGAGTTGTTCAACATCGGCGATATGTTGGGTAGAAGCACCTGAATTACCCAAAGCAGTCAGGAGAGCAGTGCACTTAGCTTGCGACTCTAAAACTGTCTCCTCAAGTGAAGCCACTGTTGAGGGAACCGTAGGAGGATCGTTAGTCATATAAGATGGAGAAGCAAGACTGATGCTGGCAGCACTGCTACCCCGGCTGAGTATGCCTGGAGTAAGGATCCTTTCGAGACCCTGACTTCCTGCAAATCATTAGTTCTGAAATCAACACGAGCACGTCCAAAAAATGGTGCAAGCAAACCATGTGCCCATGTAACATTGCATGATACAGCCTGGTTCAGCCCTAAAGATTCATGCCTTAATTAGATATTGCCCAATTTCAAACTATAAGATAAGCTATGCGAGTTCTCTGAGAATACCAGCATTTAGAAGCAGGACTCGAGAGGATGATAAAGATGCCACACTAATGTGTACACAAAAATGACGTGCATACTTCTATCACAAAGCAATACACTAGTTTCCGCCTAGAATTTTTAACTACTAGGATTTCAGAAATCGATCTAGCTCGTTTTGTCAAAGCGGCATCCTAGATGCTACTCTCGAAGATTCTGGATAGTCTGATCCACAGGTTCATTTTTTGATAACCAATGGTTCAGAGCCCCGACCCCCCCATTTATCCTCTATTTTACAACTTGGTACAGGTAGGACTTCTGTAGCACGATGAGATAGAGTCCAAGATAAATTGCGGATTTCCAAACATAATGACCTCTTCTTGCCTCTTGCCACGTCCCATCTTAAAAAACCCCCTAAAAACATCCCTTTTCTTAAGAGAGAGAGAGAGAAGCGTTGCATAATAACCAAAATAAAAAGATGATAGTATGACTCCTGAGAAGGAAAATCTGAAGGGAAAATAACACAAACAGTCCTTGAACTTTGACTCAATATGCAATTTAGTTCCTGAACTTTTAATTTGTTCAATGTAGTCTCTAAACTTTAACCCAATGTTCAATGTAGTCCGTGAACTTTCAATTTGTTTAATGTGATCCCTGAACTTTTGGTACATGCTCAATATAGTCTCCGAACTTTATAAAAATGTTCAATGTAATCCTTCCATTAATTCAAGTTCATGGACTATATTGTACATTTTCATGTAGTTCAGGGACTAAATTGAACATGTACCAAAAGTTCAGGGATCACATTGAACATTAAGCTAAAGTTCATGGACTACATTGAATAAATTAAAAGTTCATGGACCAAATTGCACATTGAGCCAAAGTTCAAGGACTGTTTGTGTCATTATCCCAAATCTGAATAATATATGCTCCAGAGGACTTCAATTAATATTACCAAGGTTGCTTAGCTGGTCTATGGCAGCTTGACCAACAGAATCTTCCAGCTTCAGCACACGCAGGACTCCAGCAGTAATTCGTCCCATCGAATCAATTTCAGATTTGCACAGAAAGGCGAGATGTTTAAGCTCATCCCGGGAGACAACTACTTCAATCTGGAAAAAAGGGCTTCTCAGCAGAAAAGTATGGAAAACAGAAAGAGACGTGGTTCAGTATATTTACCGGTTTCTTGACTGAAAACTTCAAATTTTCAACCATCCACTTGGCCATTTCACTATCTGCATCATCCTCGGAGATTACCATGCGAACTTCAAGATTTATCCCCTCGTTCATTTGAAAATTTTGTTTAATCCCATTTGAATGTACACCAGCTACAAGGATTTCCCCCTGGTATTGGGGCTTCAGGGTCTGCAGGCCTTCAATATCTATCTGCAAGGGCAATCAGAGTCGTTGGCAACATAACAAACTTCATGCAGATTTTCCAAAAGCTGTCCACCAGTTTCGATAATCATAACTGAAATAAACAATATAACAACGGATAGAAAATGTCGATCCACCTACCGGCCCATTTATGGCCCATTTAAACACTAAATCATTTTCTGTGATTTTGAGCCAAAGTGATTTCCCAACTCTCAAATACTTATCAAACTTAGATGTTCTGATGATAATTTGTGCCATTCGAACATCTTTAATCTAAAACAGACTTCCCCTTTAATGCATTAGGACCAGTCCACTGTGAATTTACTCATGTTCGTAATAAAAGGTATGAGGAACATACCGTCTTCCTATGGACTAGGATGGATCCAAATTTAAGGAAATTTCAAGAATGATAAAAAGTACAAGCACATAAGAAGCTGACCTGATCTAAGTCTTCCCATATAAAACTGATAGTTAAAGGAAACAGATGGCTACAGCTTCAGATAAAGCAAGATGACCTCACATGTAACAGACAAATGTAAGCATCAAGTGACAAGACACAGAGACTGGACCAAGTTCGTTTTTAACACTAAACTTTGATAGCTACATTATGCAATATACATGTAAAAAGGCATAATTCCAAGCACTGCACCTAGAAAGTTTAGATAAGATTTCTCAGGTGCATCATGACCCAACAGACAAGTTTTGGTATTTTCTCAAAAGTACTTACCCAGCCAATGTTGGCAAGAAAGGCTTGAATCAAACAGGATTGCAAGAAAATATTAAAGTAAATAATGGTTATTAATTTTCCTTCAGCTAGCAACTAAAAGCTCATTGATAAACTAAAACTGTCGGTACAAGTTGAAAAATCCATATTTTTACTTACAATGACTGACTCCAAAGGCAACTTCCACGCTGGATTAGATCTTTGTTTGCAACTAATTCCGTTCTTCGATTCGCTTTTAGCTTCTATTCGCAAACACTTAAAAGACGTGTGCCAAGACCTCTCTTCTCGTCCGACATCTGTGAGATCGTTATACTGCCAACTTTCGGCCATCTCTTGAGGACCTTCTAAAGCAAAAAGCCAGTCTTTCAACTCTACAGATATGTCAAAATTATCTGGCTTTGCTGAGTGCAGAAAACCATTGTCTTTTCCATCTCCTGAAATTCCAACACGGCAGATAGACTAGATATAAGTCAAGTGCCGTAATTATGAGTAAAAAAAAATGATATGGTAAAAGGATAACCAATTGCAAAATCTTTTCATACTCTTTTCTAGATCATCTGCATTAAGTGGTGATGCCTTAAATAGTTTGGCTAGAGGCCCGGAGGACAAATTATCCAACCCTTTCAACAGTCCTTCTCCAGGACCACCATCTGGACCAAGTATTCCAAATCGATGCAGCAGGGACTCGGCATAGTTCATTCCACCACCAAGGCGAACACCAGAAATGAGAGCTGACACATTTAAACTACGACACTCTATGTCATCCTCATCGAATGGAATCACTTGCACAGTACTTATGTCGAGAAATGGAACTGGATACGGTTGATACTTGCTTTTGTTATTTATCCACAAGACAGCTCTTAGTTTAGGGGTTTCACTCCCCATAACCAGATTACCATTGTCCTCAGTACTCAACACCAAGCCATTCTCATCACCCAAATTTCTCGGAGTATCTACACAATCGACCTGAATGCTCTCCCACCGTAAAGTGGATGAAACAGCAATGGCACCTCCAAGGGTTACATGAGAAACTTTGATGAAAATATTATCTCCAATGAATTGAACCAGTGGCATGTCCTCCATCACCAAGGAAGAAGACTCCAGAAATCTAAGCTGCAGATCCTTTACAGCTAAACTCACAGCAGTGTCACTGGGAACCCTGTCCACTAGCCTTCTACTAACAGCTTCAGTTCTCAATTTCCTTGCTCTGCTGTTTCTTCCAACTAGAGCAATCTTTTCACTGATTCTTCCAATATAGGCGTAGAGATCCAGCACAAAGAACAACTGCTCAACAGAAGTGTTGGATAGATACTGTTGGCATGCAACTCCCACTCTAACAATCCCACCTGGAGGAGGGACATCTGTCAAGGGTTTCCCATCAGAAGTAGCCGTTGCTGCTTCAAAGCGAGCATCTTTAACCTCAACACATGGCCACGAATCTGATGTATTGTTACGAGAATGCGGTGCTTCGATGACAGCAGCACATGCTTCTAGAGACAAACACACCAGTGATGCTTCAGTGATCCATTTCTTCTGGCTAGCATCAACGGGTTGGTCATCCCATAAACAAAAGCAAGCAGGATCCTTTTCCAGGTTCAGTAGCTGCGTTTTCAGACAAGGTGATTCTGAAAATGATAAGTTTTCAATACGAAGCTTTGCTCCAGTCAAAGATTTCTGGACAATGTCTTTCCCGTTCTCAGAAGTTAAATAGTTCCCAAACTCCAACGGAACTGTAAGTTCTAACTCCTTGAGCGTAAATGAAAGGGAGTTTATGGAAGAATCAGGTAAAACAGCTCCTGGACTCACAATAATTCCATCTGCCAAAAAGGAACATATCCTTAAACAGGAATCTTCCTGAAGAAAGATCTGCCAAAGAATGGTTCAAGTCATACTTTAGAAATACTAAGGTCTATCTGCACCTGCGGCAAGTAAACTATTGAAGGCAAAGTATAGACGATTGATGAATACCATGAGAGGCTGACAGTTGATGACTGTCTCAGTTGCAAAGGAGGGTGGGGCAGGGGATGGATTGACCTGGAGAGAATACAAGCATATCAAAGGAACACCTACACTTCTCTGCCATTCATGTTCTCCCAAAGGATAAATTGGAGGACAAAAATTTTTAGCTGCAAGAAAAAAAAAGCCAACTTAAAATGACAACTAACAACCTGATGTCCATGATAATCTGCCGAGTACATGATAAAATTAACTGATACCAAAGTCAGGAATGTCCTCAATATCTTTTGCAACAGTCAGCATTGATGGTTGAACCAAAGTGCATGGAGGGCGTGAAAAGGTGTCCCTGCAATATATTTCCTAATATAAGGCACCGTTTTGATCATCCAAAAGTACGTTAAATCGACTTAGGGACACAAGACATCATTCAAGCACTCAGTCATTTTTTGGAATAGAATTGAAGGAAATAAATTGTTTTGCAAGAGTAAAATTAAAGGTGAAGAAATTTTCCCTTGTTTGGGAAGTGAGGGAAAATGGACAAAGTAATTGTGCCTTATTTTCTCCCCATCCCTCAATTTACCTCTCCTGTTCTACTCTCCCAAACAAGGCCTTAAGTTCCATACCGCAAATTTATCCTTCTCCATACTTGAAAGAAATATTAACAGCATCTATTCTTAAACTAAGACCGGAAGTATTAAAGGAATTTTGAAGACATCAGTAAGAAAATTTCGAACACGTTATTTTTTCAATTCAAGGCAAAATGAGTTTGAGGATTGTCATTGTGTATTTCCTGTTTCCAAAACCATATGAAGAAAGTCAACAATGTAAGTCTGACTGAAGGGTAGATTTACTTTCAGAATATGTTATGGCAAATGCCAAATGGTGTCAAAACCGCCGACACAAGGAATTGAAGCTCCACCTTTATCTAGCATGTCAACTGTGAAAGTTGAATAGCATTTCACAACAGAAACATTCCTCCAAGAAGCTATTTGCAACAAAAATTATTCAACAAAATACAGGAGCTAACCTTAAGAAAAGACCACCAACCATCAATCTTGTCAAGTTATTGGCACTTTCTCCATCTGAGACACTAGCCTGCAGGGTCCAACATAAAATATATAATTGCAGACCGGCTTTAAGGCAAGCAATCCAATATAAGATCTATGAAGAATGGACAGAAACGGGCTGTTATACTTATCTATACAGGAAAAGGAAAAAAATTCTACATTTAGTCATGCACTTAAGAAATAACTAGAAAATCTCACAGAACAAATAAAAATAGAAGTGCCCGCATCCTAAAAACACACACCCTGAAATGTTGAAGTGAAACTTTCAAGAACCTGTTGAACAATTTGCCAAACACAGACATGCTTCAACGAAAATGTGAAATAATTAGTTCATGGGAAAGGTCTAGAACTTATTTTGTCAAATGTTTAATGTGTGACTTCCTTTTGTCGCCAATTATAGCACATTACTTGTTGCTCCCCCTTTTAACAAAAGATTGGTCTGGTCCTGAAGTTTTTCAGCTAGATGAGAGCCATAACATCTAACAACATCCATCTCCAAAATGCTATAACTTTACACTACACTTGACTTCAAAAGGCTGAATTTTGCAGAAAATTCAGCCCATTTTGACAAAATACAGAAGCCTTCATTGATTGAGCAATTCCAATCACACTTAAGCTTTAAACAGTAAATACTTAATTAGACACACCAACAGCACCAGTTCCCTAGAATTGTCAATGCAATGTTATTTAATAAACTCCTCAAATTGCCGATTCAAGATATTTTCTCTGCAAATGTACAAGACAACTTAGACAAAAGAACATGAAAAATAGAAGGAAAACAATTAAAGTTGCAACGAGGTTCTCATACTTGTTCAATATCAACAATTAGAGACCACAATGCCTAGAGTTCAATTGTTATGTCATTTCTCACAATAAGAGTACTTTGCTAGATTGAATTTCAGCTTGCGTTATGCAATGAAGAAATGGCATCTCTAAATATAAAATCTAATGTGAAAGAAAAACAAGAAAATAATTGTAGTGCCACAAGACATACTCGAGAAAAATGGAGTGATTGCATCAAAAGTTCCAGCTGAAACCCTGCAAGTAGATATGAATGTAAGAATTATCTTAAGTTGAAAGAGAACGCCTAAAGCTGAAACGCCATTAGACTTGAGTCGACATTTCTGAGAAAACTTAGATAGGAAAAGAATTAAAGGGTTGTAGCAGAACGAACCAGCATCTTTAATGCATAAAAAAATGTGGTCCACTATAATTGATACGAGAGAGTGACCAGCTGCTTCTACAGATCGCTGTCAAGATAATATATGAAAGAAGAGATGGAGATTTTCAGCAGAGAGTAGCAACAGTCTCAAGCTTACTCAAAATGGTAGTGGTGAAATCTAAAACCTGTTGAGCCTTTAAATCCACATCTCCTCTATTGAGGCAGATGTACAGTCCAGTCAAGAAACGGAGAAGAGCACGAAGTCCTGCTCATATGATGCTAGATATCAACTCCAGCTATTTATGAGACAAGCATCACCAGGGAATAAGATCCAAGAAAAGAAAACCTAAGATACCTGGTTCACTTAGTGCAGGACAAACAGCTTCTGTAATATGTAACTGAACCTCAAGACCAAGAGGTGTATTTAGTTCTGTCCTCTTCACTGTGATCTATCATAAAGTCATAGAAAATGCATCAACATTTTAATTGTCGCACAAATTACCTTGTTAAACTCACAGAGTCAATATACGATATAAGGGAAAAATATTCATCAATTTCTAGCAAAGACAAAGTCAAAGTCGTATTACATAAGCCTCTCCCGATATTCCTTCAATAAAACGCTCCCCACCAAAGAAAACTCGCTTTGCCCCATCATCATCTCTTAGATCTGCTCCTTCTTGTGCACGTGCCAGATTGGCCTCCGAAAACATATCGGGATGAGGAAGAAGATCGATAGATAAAGATTCCCATTCAAGTTTCTGCTCAATGATCACCAAGCATCATTAGCCATCAGAGTAGAATGCACTACCACATCTTTGATCTTTGGGGGGAAAAATTGAAAGTGCTTACTTGAAACAGATAACATCCTAAGCTTTCAAAATTATTGAAAAAAGTGTATATGAATGCACACAAGAGCATTTGAGCTCACACAAACACAAGTACTTGTAAATACGGGCACTTCAGATTCAGAACATTCAATAGCTACATCTAACCATATGCCTATAAATACAGCAAACAAGTTCAGATGATAATCTCATACATAACACCCTTCGACAAAATTACAGAACAAGCTGTGCACTGCATTTGCATCTGGAGATGATTTAAGTAAGCAAATTACCTTGAATACATATATATATTTACTGTTACTGAAAAATTCACGTGCTTCCTTGAGATTAACAACCTGCAATAGTATTGTCAGAATCGGCATGAAACATGTAAAGCCAATTATAAATTATTTATACAAGCAGACCACCTGCCAGTTTTCGTTCGTGGTGTACAGAAGAAGATTGCGTATAGTTATAGATGCCAAAGGTGATGCCCTGTGTATACAACAAGTAATTAGCATTGACAAGCGCCAAAAACACATGCCAATCCAGAATGAAGATAAAGAAAGATTGGAAATGGTTGGGATTAGCACTAGTCAGAGATAACATGAAGCAAATCCATTTAGAGTTTATAGACCATAAATCAGAAGATTTTATCCCAAATAGCCAAACAAATATCTCCAGGGAACTCTGAGAAGTGGTAAGCAGCAGGTTATTCTATTTCCAACATTTGAGATAGAAGTAACAACAAAAGAAAAATACCCGAACATACCGAGTTAACAAAAAAATTAAGTGGAGGGCACAAATTGGGAAGAAAAGATAGTCAAGCGTCACCAGTGAACTTCAATAGTTGAGTAAAATCTACATATGCAGATCTCGACACCAAAAAAAAATTTCTTTATACAAACTGCATCTGACACATTGCATATTCTTGTCCACATTTACATTGCCACTCCCACTCTCCTACAACCTATCACCATTATAAACTGAGAGCTCAGCATCATTTGATCGAGCTGGAAACGGGAAGTCCTTTCGCCTATTACATGAACTATAAGGTCACACCATCAACAGATGAGCACCATCATTTTGGAAATAGGCTGTGTCTACATGTTTCATTTCACAGTCAATCCACGTGTCACGAAGTAACCTGGAATGATTATGTCAAGACACCATAATATGGCATGTCATCAGAAGCATATAATGAGCTGCTATGTGATGCCTTCAGCATGATGAGAATAGAAAATATATTATTAGTTCAATTGAATTTTGTCTAGGATCAATAGTTGTATCAAGAATAATCTTTCAGTAAACACCTAGAAAGAAGTACGTGAGTGGATATATATTAAGCACACAGTCCTTTATTTTAATATTTTGAACAAAACTTTCCTAAGACGTGAGACATTTAAGACAAAAAGTTGAAGGCACCGCTTATTTAAATTGATAATTTACATGCCGTGTAGTCAATAATCTACTTTTCTTGAAAAATATTATTGCCTTCTCAAGTGATAAGTTTGGAAGTCCAAAATTTACTTGTAAGACACCAAATTAACACATGATCGATCGACATGATTTTGACATGTAAAAGGTTACTAGAGAACACTTCTTGGTAAATCCATGTTAAGATGCACCTTTTTACTTTCAAGTTCAAAAATCAACATGTGTATTGGATAGAAATCAGATTGTACAGAAAAATATATATTTTCAACACGGATATGATTACTGCGGATCTAAACATGTCCTGTCAAGATCAAGTTGTGTTCTCAACGCATGTGTCTTGGATAAAAGTTAAATTTAGTACAGAAAAATATATATTTTCAACACAATTATGATTACTGTGGATCTAAATTTGCTAATTTTGTGTCAAGATCAAGTTGTGTTCTCATGTAATGCACAATAATATTCCGCGTTGTGCTGGGCCAAGGATTGCCTAATATAGGCAAATTAATAATTATTAAATAACTACACAAAAATGAAGGGAGGTACATAAAAACAAGTGCTTAAAGGTCGGAGTGGCTGATGAAGTGATCTTGTGAGAGTAGGTTTTCGAACCAACTCTGGGTAAACCATCCCATTTTAATGATATAGATTGTATTCCAGAAACAAGTAATTTCCGGTCATGGATAAGTTCTGCACTATACCTCCCAAGGAAAAACAATAACTCACCATGCGGCTCCTCCTTGACTCTTGCCACCTCCACGAGTTTCAAGAAGAAGATTGACAGTGGTAACCTCCAAAGTCATTCCATCTGCAATCTAGAAATTCAGAAGCACAAAGTAAATATATTTTGGAGCAGTATTTCTACATTCAGCAACATTCATAAGCAACTTAAGCGCTCAAGTAGCATGGATCTATAGAGACCTTCGGCTGAATGTGATGAAGGTGGATCTAGAGAGATGGAAAATCAAGTATCTCAGAAAGTTGACTTAGTGCTACAAAGAGAATACCAGGCAGGAGAGGGAAAGAAGGGCATGGAAACATAAAGGACAAAAGGAATTCATTCTATACAAGGGAATGAGATGCACAGCCATAAATCAGGGCACGTTCACGGAGAAGAAATAAAGACACAGAAAAACCCAGCCCACAACACCCCCCCCCCAACAAAAAAAAAAAAAAACACTATGAGCTCACATTCTAGACTTGTCGTTTGTCATGAAATGAAAAGCTTTTGGCCATGGGCACCTCGCCTGATTTTAGATCGCAAAATAACTTAAGTAAGATGCTGTTTTAGAATCCTGCGCTAATCATGCACATAATAGCCAAATGCAGTCAGGAAGTGAGAAGTTGGAGTACGCCAATAAGTCATGTCCAATTACTCCAAACAAAGAAGTACTTGAATGCTAGGAGAACTTTTGTAATCAAAGCAAGCCTGACCTTATCAGCAAATCCGTAACCACTACTCCATCCAGAGCCAGCAGATGATGGTGTACTGCAGAAGAATTGAAGTCAAAACAGTGAAGTCATCTGCAAAACCAAGATCGACAGGAAGCATGATGCAATATCTCATGCCTAATGACGTCCACATTACCTACATGAAGTCCTAGACACATCAGCATCCGGATTCTCCTCCAGAACCAGATCAAGCCTGTCAATTTGCACCACAATTGGCTCCACCTGGACGTTGCTTACCGATGGAAGCTGTAGGAAAACAAATCAAACAACTCGAGTTAACTGTAAACGAGACTCCACTGAACCCGAAAACTTCCTAATCCAGGGGTTTTAAATATAAAACTAGTTGTTAAAGGATTGCCAGGGCACCCAGTGAACAGCAATCTCTTAGACTTCCATTGTAGTAAACATAGCAATTTCCATTTCATTTGTCCTGCTTCTTCAAACATCTCTAGTAATCGAACAACAGATAGACAAGCAACTCCAAATACAAAAAAAAAAAAAAAAACAGGTCCAAAGAAGAGAAAACTTACGATTATCGTCAACTTGCCAACCTTGGCCGTCGTCACATTCAATGCCGGCGGCAGTCCAACACTCGAATGCAGAGCATCTCCATTGATATCTAAAAATGCCGAAGGAGATCGTCAATCCACCAGCTCATCACGCAGCATTCCAACAATCCATACCAAAGCGATTGGCACTCACACACTCAACAAAACCAGCAAAATCAAGACATACAAACACTGAATTGATCCGATACAGCACAATTGCCAAGCGGCGAACAGCCATTTCCATCGATCGCGGCATCAAAACGAATTGGAGCAGAACTCCGCAACGTGACACGAGGAGAAAGTACGGGGGAGATTACCTAGATTGGAGAGCTGAACGGTGCGACCTTGCAGCCGGAACTGATCTCTGGAGAAGGACTTGAGCCAGTACTTGAGAGTGTACTCCAAGGCCCGAGCCAGTATCGACTCCATCGCTCCGAGCTCCGCCGCGATCGCCGCCGGCGAGGAACCTCCGCGCGCTCCGGGGAACTTCCGGATCCGCGATCGGGCATCCAACCGGAGACCTAATCGGGTTCGGGCTGAGGGGGTTGGGGAGGGGAGGGGAGGGGAGGGAGGATCCGGAGGCGAGAATGCTTCCCCCGAAACGTCTGGTTTTTCAGGAGAAGAAATGAGATTCTCTCTCTCTACCTTTCTCTCTCTTCTGATCTCTCAGCTGGCTAGCTGGCAGGTTAGAATCTCGGAACAGTGGGAGAAAGGGCGGGGGGAAGGGAGGGAAAAGGGATGGGGGGCTCCGAGGCACGTGCGGGGTGGGCGGCACGTGAGGGGGAGAATGGGTTCGGACCACTTTAACAGTCTGAAGAGGAAGCAGCGCGTTGGATCGCGGGGGATTTTGTCAGGAGGGAGGATTTGTCGGTTTTGTCTGCGCTCCTTTTGGTTAAAAAAGAAGGAGAAGAAGAAGGAAAAAGTGAAAATTGATGCAGGGAAGATAAGATCTGGGTGGGATAGTGGGTCGTATCATGGCTAACTCTCGAAAGAACCATCAGCCTGGAGGCTAATTTCAATTCTGCTTCGTCTCGACTCTCATTCTGTTCCCAAGTTTATCAACCAGTCAGAAAACCGTTACCAGTTTTTTCAGGATTATCGTTATCAGGAAGCCGCTATTATTATATACGAAGTAATGGGTGTTGATAAAAGACGTAGATCTTGATAATGAATTTCGAACTGACCTTACTAATGATAATTTGGAAAAATCGGCAGCGATTTTTTAATGCACTAACAGATTTAGGATTGCAATGAAAGTTGAGAGTTTTTTTTTTCGGACAAGAAAAAAATGAGTTCAAGACGGAATTAGGATTAAACCTAAAATTGTTGATTTTAGGGGATTAGGGCTAGCATCGTATCGGGTGATTATAATCATCTTAGATGGTACAAACATAACTTACTCATTTAACCACCTAGCTATTTTTATTGAACTTACGTTTCGAATCAACATCCCGATGATGCGGTGATACCACGTAAGCACAAAGTATATATTTTCTAGAGCAGCCTTTTCTTAGTCAGCATTGGGGTTTATACTAGAAATGTGCACATTTTGCTTCGGCCGTATGGCGTCAACTCCACTTTTTTCGATAACTGGGCTGCTGCAATTGTGGGGTTTATTTTAGCAGTAGATGACGAGGAGTTGTCGGGAATAATTAGCGTACAGTGATGCTCCCCTCCCTTTACCGATTCGAATTAATTATTGGGACCTGTATGTATGGCCCTCGAACGTTAGCTTCGAACGTTAGCTTTTCTATTTATCAAAGTGAGTCCCTTTAATTTGGACCGTACAAGTGCGCGACTTTAAAAGAGCATTGATTTTACTCAAATCAAAATATTTTTCATGAAAATCATTTTAAATTTTTTTAAAATTTTCATTTATTTGGTAGTTTAAAGAAATTAATTTACTTTTTTTTTGGCTAGAAAATTAATTTACTTCTTATTAGAAGAGAGAGTCGTTTTACCTCAATCTAAGATTGTCATTATCGGTCCATTGAAGATTTTTTTTTATAAATTAATTAGTTTTCCGTCATCCAAATACTGAAAGTCAAAAAACGATTTCTCAGAAGCAGTTTTCTTTCAAATAGATAGACCCTAAGTTGATTATACATGAAGAGGAAGTAATCTTATTTTGAAAGAATTTTGGTTATTATTTAAGTGTATGGATGTGATGGGCGGTTATTAAATACGTGTTAGTTGAGTTGTTACTTGAGATGACGAAGAGAAAATAATGAATAGTCAGTACTCGTATAATTCGATGCAAATGGCTACGCGTTCAAGAAGTGAGATAATGAGAGGATTTGGCTTAATACATAGAAAATACTTTGCCTGGGAATGTCCACGAGGTGTAAGGAAGAGCAAAAGGAGACATTAAAGTTTCTAATATTGGCGTTCTTCTTACTTATGTCATTAGATTTGCATGACTTTTCATGAAATCCGAGAATTATTTAAGGTAAACTTTTTCTCACCATCAAAATATAACAAAAGAACAAGCTACTACCAACATATTGAGATTCGGTTATTTAATCTACTGTCATAATACCATCATCTTGAAGAGCGAAATTCAGATACACTGAGAGGAGGGAAATCTTAAGCATTTACCACATCGTCTGACCTTGCAACATACCGAGAAAGTGACTAGGTCTTGTGACAACTCGTTTTCATTTTTGGTCTATCGCCGCAAGTCGTTGACCTTAGGTCACCATGCAAATAGCGAAGCTTGATATTTAGGTTTATATCGGGTAACTTTTGTTGCAAGTAATCTTAATCTTTACACTAGCTACGTTTTGTAAGTAAGCTTAATGTGTACACTAGCTCTGCATTGGAACTTGAGGGTTGGAATTCAGGAAGTCAACTCGATCCTAGGACGAGCAACGCCATGCAATTTGCAAAGCCGATTTCAACCACTTGCAAGGAGAGAACTTTTTGCTCAAGGAACACAAACCGCCCTTTTTCTTTAGGAGTAAAACTCTCAACCATTCATGATTCTAACATTGAATATGTCCCAATTATGAAATAGTTGACCAAAAATGCATAAACTTATTGTACGGTGACTAATTCAGTTATAAACCTTTCATTTGTATCAATTCGGTTCTACACCTTTCGATGGTTTGCCAATTTAGTCATAAACCTTTCAATTTATCAATTTAGTCATAAACCCCTTTAATTTATCAATTCAGTTCTAAACCTATTATATGGATAATTTGCCGAAAAGACTATATTGATAAATTGTCAAAATGCTTAGAGCTAAATTCGCACGATTGAAAATTTTATGACTCTAAATGGGTAAATCGTTAAAAAGTTTAAGACTTAACTTGCAGAAATGAAATGTTTAGGACTGAATTGGCTGCCATACAATAGGTTTAAGACTTTTTGGATGATTTTTCCCTCAATTCTCGTTCCACTTCGAAACTTCTTCACCCTATAGCATCTCTGCTTGAGAATTGTTATACCTGCTTAAAATTAACAATATGATCATAAAAATTTTCATTAATTTCATTAGATTGATGTATAGGCGGGATTTTGACATTTGCATATTTTGAAGGATGAGAATTTAAAGATTAAATAGGGCAATCGATATTTTCGTTCTCGAGGACTACATAGATTCGGACTAATCGCTCACTACCAATTTAGCTAGCAAGTAACTATTCAATTGGCCCTAAGTAGTTGCTCAAGTGGCAAGTATGTTCATTTTCTTCGCTCAAAGTCTGGATTCAAATAACCACACATGCATATGCTCTCGGCCAATCCATTGAGTATAGACGTGTGGTCTTCGACAATTACTCGGAATATGCGGGATGGGGACCCACCGTATCATATAAACATTAGGAATTAATAGAATGCGCAAAGAACTCCGGACATTTCATTCATATAAAAAAAAAGAACAAGTAAATTCTAACTATTCCTTTTTTTTTTGGGGACAAATAACTATTCCATTAAATCGATGGTGTTCGATTTAGTAAGCCCTCGTGTCGTGAAAAGAAAAAAAAAGAGAAAGAAATGCTGAGAATCCATCGGGAAAAAAACATAAAATTGAAAAAAAGGATATTACATTCCGCCGCTTCCAGGCGGCAAGAAATTCCAAAAAAAAAAGAAAAGAAGAAAAAAATAAAAAACAACAAGACAAAAGCGCGCCTGCGAAGGCTCGAGCGTAATCTACGCAAATGGACAGCGATCAGATGGGCCCCACCGTGTCCATGAGGCTCTGAGCCCAGCTCATCAAGCCCATGTGCATAGTACGCAGACGGCAGATCCTATTGCAAGTTTACTCTACTCGGTAAGTATTAAATATATTTTATAAAAGTTATTTTTCTCGAATAACAAACTAGTTAAATTAATAAAATTAAAATAATATTTCAATATAAATAATATTTGAATTTTAATATAAATATTCAAAATAACAAAAACATAAAAATAATTTCGTTTTTTTTATTTTAAATATTCAAATTTCTTCCTATCTTATGATATAAATTTCATATATATAAATAAATACATTTAGTATTTATATTTATTAAATATTTTAGGTATATTAGTATAGTTTACTATTTTATAAAATTTTATTAGAGAATGATTGAAGGGGAGAAAGAAATAAAAAAATTAATTAATTAAAAAAGAGAGGGAAAAATAATAAAAAATAAGCAAATAAAAATGAAGTAGGTAAGAGTGTCGTGAGAGATTTTTATCATCTCCGTTTGTACAATTTTTAGGTTTATTTACACTAATATGATGTTCATAGCAAATAATGGACATGGTACGATGTGCAAATCTTTGGCGTTATTACTACGATTCACCAAACAAGAGATAGGATATAGCAAATCCCTTGGATTTCATATCCTATCTTATCAAGTCCTATCTTAACTAGAACTCCAGACGACCAAACGCAGCCTAAGTATATTTCGGGATTTTAATATTGGTATAATCCCATTTATGGAAAATATAAAAATGGAAAAAATAAAATTCAATGGTGCAATTTTGTACCATTTTTTGATTTTTGGGTACAAGGTTCGGGTGATGTATGAGCCAGCTCCCGCTCGCCTTGATTGATAAAGCGAACCATGAGACTAAATGTGCGATGTGGGCATAAAATCAGTTAATCCTAGTAATTTGAGGTTGTTTCGAACTCCACCCTCGAATCTAAATCGCATGTTAGGGGTGATCAATTCCCGGTCCGGTCCGGTTCTAAGGTAGAATTGGGAATTGGACAGGGAGGATCGGTTCCGAAAATTGAGAACCCGGGACCGGATCGGATCGGTGTTTTGGGATCCGGTCCATTGGAACTGGTCACTTAGAATTTAGTTCACATTTTACTAATTTTTGTCAATGAATTTCACTTAGGGTTTAATTCACATTTTACTAATTATTTTCAAAGAAATAAAAAAAAAAAAGTATATGTAGTCGGTCCGGTTCCTCCTTGAAACTGGGAACCGGACTGTTCGGACACCAGTTCCACTTTTAGGAGTTGAAAATCGAACCGACACTCCCGGGAACCGGACTCAATCGGCCTGTTCGATCAAGTCCGGTCCGAGCGATTTGCGGTTTGAACGGTCCATTTTGCATACCCCTATCACATGCCATGCATCCGTTCCTCGAGCCCTCCTTCCCTACCTCGAGTCGACACGACGAGGCACGCACGCGTTCCTTTGCATTTACGGTGTAGGCAGGCCGTGTACCGGAGAGCGCGGGGCATCGTTTTCGAATGCGGCCCGCTCGACATGGGGTTAAGTCTTTCGCCTTTTTCTTCGTGCCTTTCATCATGATGGATGGTATACAGCTAAAAAGATTTGTCCACGAAATTGTGAAAGTTGATGGGCGACGGAACTAATTAGGGATAAAAGGAAACCCCCCCTTTTTTTTATCATATGTTTGGTGAGAGGAAAGGCGTAGGTTCACCGAACTTTGATATTGGGCCTGCTCTTTTTGACTATCGTGTTAAAGAGTAGCGGCCAGATAATGATGATTCGACGTAGATAATTGTCGATGTAATCGAGTTATCTATGGAAATTTCAGGAATATATATATTTTACTTATTATACGTGCTCTAAAAATATTCTCGAATGTTTAACCCTCTCGAGGCATAGTGTAGACCGTAGAAGAGATGATTTTTTTATATCGGAAGTCGCGATTCGAATTTCACAATAGGCACGTGAACATGAATGAAGGCTTCGAGCCTTCGATTCCGTGGGGTTGATTTAATTCGAAATTGGATACGAATTGCGACATATAGTCGGTTCCCGATGCCATGCCACTCTGCCAATTTTAAGTAACTTACATAATGATTATTACGACGACGTGCAGAATAGGTGAAAGACATTTTGCTGGTAACGAAAGCTTTTCATATGCAAAATGCCCGTGATCCGGAACAGCGACTTGTAAATGAAAATGAAAAAGCACGTACACCCCAATACTAAAGTTATTTATGAAACAGCAGTATCGATGCCCGACTTCATTTTAATCGTACTTTCAGTAATTACGGGGATAGGAAAAAAAATGGTTTATTGAAATTAATCTACAAGATGTGTGCGAATTGTAAGTAGATATTAAAGAAGAGGGTCATATTAATCAGGAATAAATCAAATAATTTACTTAGAAATTTGGATGAAAAATGGATTATATTCAACCTACTACGGAGATAGTCAAGGCCTCTGGACACCGTCCCACGTCCGTGCTTTTGCGATCCTTTTTAACTTCTGACGAATGGCGACGGCAGATAAATCGGCCATTTTTCTTCTTGCTACCACCAAGAAGAATCGGCTCATTTTGTTTCCGAGGCCGGCTTTGGTGAACCTCTATCGTAATAGATCTGATCATGGGCTTGGCAGGCCGAGCTATAGGGACTCGAGGACTCTTTCAGGCGGGATCAGGGAAGGGCGTTTGCTGAGAGAGTCCGATTCGGAGGTTCATACATAAAAATTCATATCCCAGAATAAAGCGACTCTATATTCATGCTTTACGATACACGACATGAACTCACTTACTGATGTGACAGACAAAACCAATCGTAATGTAAAAGGTACACAAAACTCGTGAATTTTAAAGACGATAATGGCGTGGACTCACGAATTTCCCGAAGTACGATGTGCTCGATAGATGTGCTCGAGCTATCGACAGTCCCATTGGATTTGGCCTACATATGGTTTAATCGCCCGATATTTTTTGAGCATGGGGGCAAAACCTGGGGCAAAAGAGGGGCGAGAAACGTTGGGCAAAGGCAGGCAATACTCGTGCGGTTGCGTCTCACCGATTGCACATTTTGCAAGCAATCGTCGAGGCAACGCTCCCACAGATTTTCCTTCGCGCTCTTGTTTCCTTTTGCGGACATTTTCGCAGTAGGGCCAATCATTAGCGGGTCCTTTTGGGCCAAATTCAGTCTCATTGAAAGCAAAGATCAAATCTTTTGAAGTCTCGTATTCAATTTCTTAGACATGATAAGCTCCGCACGATTTGTCGCAATTGATTAGCTAGGGGGCGTAATAACTCCTCATGGTAATCCTACGAGATCAGCTCGGCATTTAAGAAGACCGCCGTATAAACGGGTCAAGCTCGGGACATGATTAGCGAGAATATTTCATAAGCCCGACCTACACGGAAGAAGGACGGCCGCGATTTATGCGGGAGTCCAAACACGATTTGCAACAACGGATTCTTCCGTGGGATACAAGTTGGACAATGCTTTGAGATGTGCATGTCCTTCCTGGTCACACGCTTGACAGGCAAGAAAGGACCTTTTTTTTTGCTTGGAGGAAAAGTTGGACATGCCTTCTTCTTCCGATCGGATTCCTTTTAGTCGTAGTAAAACGGTCAAATCCTTGCAGATAAAGACGAGCATCGTAATCCCAGTATTCCCGTGATCAAAGCCTAGGATTTGTGACCCCGAATATCTCATATTAATAGTTATTGTCGTACAACCAAATCCACCGAGGAGTCATTCATAACATGTCATTTGCTAATGCTAACGATGAAAGAAAGTTACGTGATTAAATATAATCATGGGGTAATGACACAAATAGTCCCTGAACTTTGACTTAATGTGCAATTTGGTCCCTGAACTTTTAATTTATTCAATGTAGTCCCCGAACCTTAACATAATATTCAATTTAGTCCCTGAACTTTTAATTTGTTTAATGGGTCCCGAACTTTTAATATGTATTCAATTTAGTCCCGAACTATATGAAAATATTCAATATAGTCCTTGCACTTGAATTAATGGAAGGACTATATTGAACATTTTCAAATAGTTCAAGGACTAAATTGAATACATATTAAAAGTTCGGGACCACATTGAACAAATCAAAAGTTCAGGACCAAATCAACATTAGGGTTAAAGTTCGCGGGACTACATTGAACAAATTAAAAGTTCAGCGACCAAATTACACATCGTCAAAGTCGAGACTATTTGTCATTTTCCTATAATCATACAAGGGTCGAGTCGAGAGTGGTAAAACGTGTTATTAATATTTTTATTGGCAATTCATATTGTTTTGCGTTGATGTGGGAACAACGTACGTTCGATCGACATCGGGATATAATTATTTCTTTTTCCTGAAAAATGAAACGTGTCGAATACCGTCAATTTCGGATTAATTTTATTTTCGTTCTAATCTTAAGATTTAATACCAGCGAATTCACACGAGCGGATTGTTTCGAAAGGTGGCACGCATTCGGGCCCCACGCCGATCCCAAAAACTGCGGGCCAGCAAAAAACTCCGATAGACACAAAAAATTCAATGCGACCCGGCCGTACAGCTGCGAGACGCGGGAGGAAAGTCGTCGTTTTTGGTTCGACGAGGAGGAGGAGGAGGAGGAGGCGAAGAAGCCCATCCCACCGCCCACCACCAACATAAATCGAAACGCAAAAAAAAATAAAAAAATCCTCTTTAATAATAATAATAATAATAATAGCAGCAACAACAAATAATAATATGATAATACAAAGAGTTAATACGACAAAAAATCCTAAATTAGTATACCTATGACAAGTTTATCCCAAATTAATTTTTTGATCATAAAAAATCCCAAACTAGTACACCTGTGATAAAATTTATGCAAAACTAATTTTTTGACCACCAAAAACCCTAAACTGGTATATTTGTGACAGATTTGCCCTCCGTTGATTTCCATTAAATTGAATTAATACCACAAAAAATCATCAACCGGTACACTTGTGATAAACGGAGGGTAAAACGTAAAATTGGTACATCCGTCAATTGCCGCGTTTCATTTAATAAAGTAATTTGACAGTAAAATTTAACGGAAATAAACTGAGAGTAAATTTGTCACAGGTGTACCAGCTTGGGGTTTTTCGTAGTCAAAAAATTAGTTTGGGGTAAAATTGTCACATGTATATTATTTTGGGATTTTTTGTGGTATTAATCCTATAAATACAAATAAATTAAATTGCCCCGATTTTCGTCAAATTTTCGAGAAATGTTTTATTCATTTACACGGCAAAGGAAAGAATTGAGGGCGTGAGAAACGGGGACGGTGCGATACGTAAACCAAAGTCTCGCCTTTTATTTTTCTTTATTTATGACGTCACTTCTCTACATTATCCCCTTTCTCTCTCTCTCTCTCTGTGCTGTTTCTCTCTCTCCTCTCTCTTTCTCTCTCTCTCCTCTGTGTTTCTGTCTCCCTGTTTTCGTGATGAATCCTATATTCTCTCGCTTCCCGATTTCGATGCCCTTTATCTGATTTTAATCGAGACTACTATTCATTTTCGCCAAGCCCCCCGACCGAAGAACTTTGGTTTTCGTGTATTTTTCCGTATCATTTTTTGATTAATTTGATTGAATTTTCTTGTACAATATCATCTTCTTCACCGTTCCCAAATTCGATTGATCGCGGGGAGAGAGAAAGAGGGAGAGGGGAATGAAAGGAAAGCTGGAGGGACTTCCCGAATTTCGCGAAAAGCTTTGATTTTTCGTGTCCTGGGCTTATATCAAGAACCGGGGAACGCGACAGGAATCCCGAAGCGTTTTTCTTGGGTTTTGTTTCCGATCGATTGTTTCGATTCTCTTGATTCGAGCTGGTTTGGTTTGGGTTTGGTTTTGGTTTTTTTGTTTCTTTTTTTTTTTTTTGCATTCTTTTGAATTCGTATGTTGTCGAGGATATGAGGAGGGATGGAGACGTTTGTCACCTGAAATTTGAATCCCTTTGGGCTGTTTCTTGAAAAATTTAGGGCTTCTTTTTTTTTTTTTTTTGTGGGGGGGGTGAAGAAGAAGAAACAGCCTGGGGTTATGATTATAGCAGAATTCGGAGAATCGGTGGTGATTTTTGTGCACTGGTTGTTGTTGACTTTGATCGCTCGGGCTTTTCGGATGAGGAAAAATGATGGCCAGAAGACCTGCGGCGACAATTCGCCGCGATCGGGCCGGGTCAATGGCTTCATCCCTAGCTCGTTTCGCGCCATTTCGAGTTACTTGAGGATCGTTTCCTCCGGAGCTTCAACCGTGGCGCGGTCCGCAGTGTCGGTGGCGTCGTCGATCGTGGATAGGGACGACGATTCTGGCCATGATATGGTATAAAGTTGCTGAATTTACATTAGCCTACATGTTTTAATTCATGTTTTAGCTTTTTCGTGCTACGGCTTTTTTAACTTTATCCAATTTTTGTTTTCATTGAGGAGTAATGACTAATAAGGATAGGCAAAATCGGTATGTGGAGGTTAAAAGAGATGTCCTTTGGAAATGCTGCACTCTTGAGTTCGGTGGCTACCTTGTAGGAGGTGTAGGGTTATTGTATCGTGGATGCAGTAGTACATTTGAAGGGGTGGCAAAATTTTTGGGTGGGAGCTGTCTGGGATGGTGTGACCATGTGAGAAAAGTGGGGAGCCAGTTGCTGACTCCAAGTCGAATTCGAGAACGTATCGTTTTTGGTTGTCTCATATGAGCATGCAGCATCTTCGTTCTTTATCATTCAAAAAATAGGGTAAATGAAGCTTTGGTATCCTTGTAGACAGATATAGTTGAACTAGATTTATTTCTTTCGATATGGTCATTTTTATTGGGAAAGTGGCCGCCACCTGTCATTACTTTGACTTTTTCGGTTGTAGATTCCTTACATGCTGCATTTAAACATAAGAATTCAGATTGCGGACTACCAGGAGGCAACGACAATAATTGGCTGTGTTATTTATTTTCTAGTCATTCATGAAGGGAAACGTTTGATTTGGGCCGCAGAGGATCCGTATGACCTGTGAGATGAGTTGGCCAGAGATTTTTATTTGTTATTGTGATGTCATTTCTGCTTCTGTTGTGCCGAACAATTAGCATGGATGTAGATGACGTTTGGATTGTATAGCGTGCTTGTCAGCTGCCTGTTGTTTTCTTACTTCCACTATTCTTGAAGAGAATTCCTTTAGTGCATGGACGATTATGTATTTTTTTGGAAAATCCTATAACTGAAGGTTGTTTAGTTGCACCAGGGCTACGTGTGTATTGGCAAAGAGCTTAAATAGATCATGATATTGGTGATAGTAATAGGGAGCACATTAGCGTCAATCGCCTTCTTAACTAAAGGAGTACTATGTTCTGTGTCTAAATTTTTGGTTATTTCGCCAATGAAAGGGCTAGGTGTATTGTTTCTGTCACTGGCTAGAGCAGATCGCCTCTTTACTTGCTTGGTGGCCGGGAGAGGTGGAAATTCTTTGAGTCCTGATTTTTAAAACACGAAAACCATAAAGCAAGATAAGATTTTTTTTGACGTGAAAGTTTTAGAAGATGGCTGTAAGTGGTGACACCTCATCTTAATTTTTTGTCACTACATTTTTCCCGATCGAAGGGCTAGTTCTAAGCTCCTTTGGACCAAACTCTAAGTGACAAGTTAGACCAGGAGGACTTCTTGCTCATAGAATCTACATGGGATTAAATGCTGATGTCCGATTCTAGTAATCTGTGCCACTTTATTTACTGAGATGGAGTTATCATGTTTGATTTTTTGTTAGGTGAAATTCAATGGAAGTATTTGGAAACTATAGATAGTACCATTTTTTAAGGGAATTAACAGTTCCAGTAACTTTGCTGGTTTCCACCTTGTATTTCGCATCATGTATAGCTGCTGGACGACAGATGTGTCATGCCCTCAGGAGAAATGACAGCTACTACTTGATCTCCAGTGAATCTTGTAAAGTTATGCTTCTACTGTGCCTTTCTGCATTGCGAAGAAAAAACTAAGTTTGATCATCAATTTGGGCCATAAGAAGTTTTGACACTGGCTCTGTTTTACCTGCGATGCTGACCTCATTTTCCTATTTTGGAAGCGCGCCCTATTAATCTCATTTCACTTTTTCTTGGTAACTTCTAGTTTGGGTCATTGCCTCTTTTGTGGCTAGCCCTGGAAGCTTCTGTATTGTAAGTTGAGAATGTAGTTATGAGGGTCAAATGTCTC
Source organism: Syzygium oleosum (assembly GCF_021117445.2). NCBI lineage: Eukaryota > Viridiplantae > Streptophyta > Magnoliopsida > Myrtales > Myrtaceae > Syzygium > Syzygium oleosum. Next base: position 15,335,547 of record NW_026607489.1, on the reverse strand, counting down.
ATTTTTTTTTTTTTGCGTGTAATAAAGGTGCTCTGGGCTGGATTTGACAAGTTAGAGGGTAAAGGTGATGTTAATAGGAGAGTTCTTCTGCTCGGATACCGATCTGGCTTCCAAGTTTGGGATGTCGAAGAAGCTGATGACGTGCGCGACCTAGTATCTAGACATGATGGTCCTGTCTCATTCATGCAAGTGTTGCCAAATCCAATTTCATCAACTAAATTGGAGGACAAGTTTTATGAGAGCCGACCCCTGCTGGTAGTCTGTGGTGACAGTTCTGGAGGCACTAATTTCCAGGATGGGTTCACCACTCACCATAATGGAAACATACCTAACAACAATGATAATACTTTTGTACCTACTACTGTTCGGTTTTATTCCTTGAGGTCTCAATCATATGTACACGTTCTGAAGTTCAGATCAGCTGTTTATTCTGTGAGGTGCAGCTCTCGGGTTGTTGCTATTTCTCAAGCAGCTCAGGTACACTTTTAGAATTAAAAATATGATCATTGTAGCCTCTTACATTACCGATCCCTCATAGAAAACTCAATTAATTGCAGATACACTGTTTTCACGCCGCATCTCTAGAAAGGGCATATAATATTCTTACAAATCCTGTCGTCTCGGGCTCTCCTGGTTTTAGTGGTGTAGGCTATGGGCCTGTGGCTGTGGGTCCTAGGTGGTTGGCTTATAGTGGAAGTCCAGTTACAATTTCAAACAGTGGACGTGTAACTCCACAGCCTCTCCAATCTTCTACGAGCTTTTCTGGTTCGGTTTCAAACGGTAGCCTGGCAGCGCACTATGCCAAAGAATCAAGCAAGCATCTTGCAGCTGGGATTGTGACTCTTGGAGACATGGGTTATAAGAAGCTATCCAGATATTACTCTGAGCTTCTACCTGATAGCAGCTCTCCACAGTCCGGGAATTGTGGCCGGAAAGGCGCTGGAGTGGTCAATGGTCATCCTCAAGATGCCAATTATGTTGGGATGGTATGTACGGTTTTTCTTGTAGGTTAAATATCCAGATTAGCTTCTCTGTTTTTGTTGAACAGTTTAATTGTCCAATGGATGGTTCCTGGCGCGATGATCATTTCGTTTCTCCTCTTGTTTCTCATTATGGTTTTCCAGGTCATCGTCAGGGATATCGTAAGTAAATCTGTGGTCGCTCAATTTAAGGCGCACAAGAGCCATGTTTCTGCATTATGCTTTGATCCTAGTGGGACCATTCTAGTTACTGCTTCAGTCACGGGTCACAACATAAATGTCTTCAAAATAACGCCAGTGTTTGCTGGAACCTCCACTTCTTTTGATGTGGGATCATCTTGTGTACACCTCTACCGGTTGCAACGTGGTTTAACCAATGCTGTGAGTAATGTTATCTCTTTCTGTTGAATTTCAGCTATTAGCGAGTATGATTTACTAGCTTAACCTACCACTTTTAGATGTTATCAAGTGTGAGTCACTAGCTTAACCAAAAAGGTAGAGGGAAATAGGGAGTTTGTATAAACCAATATTAATTTGATGATCTCTTTATCAGGTTATCCAGGATATAAGTTTTAGTGATGACAGCTGTTGGATAATGATTAGTTCCTCAAGGGGAACAAGCCACCTGTTTGCTATAGATCCTTCTGGAGGATCAGTTAGTTTTCAATCAGCTGAATCAACTTTTGCTGCTCAGAATGGTGGATTGGGTGTTGCAACTAAGTCAGCAGTTCGCTGGCCACCTACTGCAGACTTACAACTGCCTAGTCAACAGAATATTTGTGGGGCAGGTAATCCAGTTACACTCTCTGCTATAAGCAGAATAAGAAATGGAAACAATGGATGGAGAGGCACCGTAAGTGGCGCAGCCGCAGTTGCAACTGGCAGGTTTCATTCCCTGCCAGGGGCTATTGCTTCATGCTTTTACGTTTGCAAGAGGAGCGACTCTTATGCAGATCGAAATTCCTCAAAGGCTAAATACCATCTACTGGTATTCTCCCCTTCCGGTTGTATGATACAATATGCATTGCAAATATCAACTGGACTAGATTCCATGTCAACACTGGCTGAGGTGGGGAATGCATATGAATCAGCAGTAGATTGTGATGGAAGAATGGTGGTTGAGGCAATTCAGAAATGGAATATATGTCAGAAACATACCAGGAGAGAACGGGAAGACAACTTCGACATATATGGTGAGAATGGAAGTGCAGATAGCAAGAAGATATATCCTGAAGGAATCATCAAGGGAAGTTGCAATTCTGTTGTTGGAATAGATGCAGCCGCAAAGATAAGGATTAGTTCTGAGGAAAAGCATCATTTTTATATTTCAGAAGCTGAACTTCAGATGCACCAAGCTCAGATACCATTGTGGGCTAAACCCGGGGTACTGTGCATCCTTCAGGATTTTGATGATTGGCTGTTGCTGAATTTTTTTGCGACTTTTGCTCTATCGTTTGCTTTGAGGTTGTAACTTGTAGTTGGTCTCTTAAATATCTTGCCAGATCATCTTCCAGTCAATGACGGCAGAAGACTTCAAATCAGACGAAGAAAATGCTTCAGAAGGGGAGATCGAGATTGAAAAGATCTCAACCCACTTAATTGAAGCAAGGTCAAAGGATTTGGTTCCAGTTTTTGACTATCTTCAAACGTCCAAGAATCAACATGCCAGGTTTCCATTGACTTTCTTTCTCTTTTCCAAACTTTGCAATCTCAACCTTTCTATATGTTTCTTTGTGTGCATTACTTGCTAGCGTTACTATCAGTTATCTGTTTCAGAATGGATGTATCATAAAGCTTCTTGAGGCATGTGCATTTCTCGTCTTTTTAGAGTTTATAATCTTGTTGGTGCTTTGTCTAATTATCATGAGGGGTAGGCTTTTTGACAGTTTGATTTTCTTACTCAGAATGGTTAACTCAAGCAGCAACAGTAATGAACGAGTACAGCATCAGACGTCTGCACTGTCAGAGAAAGGCAAGCTTTCTTGCAGGAGCAGCCTTAACGGCAGAAACTTTGCAGTGGCACAACAGGATAGTGTTGAAGAGACTGCTCTATCTGGTCTCGTGATGCCCAAAGAAAGTAAGGATTCCGTAAATAGTGTAAGTAATGTTAGCATGAATCCCGAGACCGGGCCTGAGACTGTAAATAAAAGGGAGAGCATGAAATTGGAGGATCCTCTTGAAAATGTATATAGTAACAAAGAAGGCTCGAGGATGGAGAATAATTTTGAAGATGAAGGCGATGAGCTTGATTAGAGGTAAAACATCACTCCTATGCTTAGGTTATCGAAGGTTGTTTACAATGATTTAACGATGGTGGTTAGAGATTTTTGACGGATATTATTATCTTAACCGTGTAGCTTCATTGACTTTAGGACATAACACTCTTGTGAACTAATTTATGAGTCTCCTTGGTTCAGGCTAATGTTCATCAGCTTAGCCTTTTAGTGAAAGATTAATATCAATCTTAGGATACTAGCACTCGTGCCAAGAAAAGCAGTTGATTTGGGTCGTCACTTAAATGAGATACTATTTGTTTCTTCTGTACTATCATGGATTAGGAAAAAACAGGGTCTATCAATTGGCGCCGTTATAGCAAACTTTGATTCTTGGAATCAATTCTCTTGTGGCTGCTGTGGCTGCTGCTTCTCAGATAATTCCAGACTTTTATGTATTCACTTTTCTTCATATGCAGGTGTGAAACTATTCTTTTATTCCTCTGGGAGACTTGTTGGCTGTTAATATTCGTGGGTTGTGGAAGACACAGGCAAATGACTGAAGGAAATTGTACATAGTATGTATGTGGGTTCCTAATTCTAAGTAGACTTTGTACATAACTGACAGTATATAATCAGTTGTAACATATATAGACGACCACTTCTTTTAGTTGCTTTTGCTTGATGCATCAAATTCTTGTAGTCGCGTTGTGTTGGTTTCTTTGGAGTTTTTTACACAGTCGCGCTTTTTTCACTCCCTCTTTCGCTGATAGCTCCCTTTCACACTGTTATGTGGGTCCCACGTCTTTTGTATCCGAAGGTTCAAATTCGGTGCCCCTCATTTTATTTGGTTTCTTCCTTTTTCTTTTCTTGCGGGTCCTACCTCTCTTCTTTTCTTTGTACGTAGCGGAGGCCCCTTTTTGGCGATTCTCAAGGCAATGGTAGACCTGTTAAACATGTGAGTCGGGTCGGGTTTGGGTCGAGTCATAAATGATCCGATTCAAATTGACCCATTAACCTATTTATGTCATATTTATTTGTAATGTAAATATCTCGATCCATACCCAATCCATACCTGACATGATCCTATAGCTAAAACACTTCTATATTTAACTCAATATAGGATAACTTGTTTCTTATGACTTTTTTTAAAATTATACTACTAAAACATTTTCATACAATGCAATTTTTAATTTTTTTTAAATTTAATATTTTTTAATTTTTTAAAATCCAATTTTTAATTTATTTTTATTTTTAATTTTTAATTTATTTTTGGCCGGTGGCTGGCCATGATGACGGCCGGCGTCCGGCCACAAGCGAGGATGAGCTCGCCAGAGGCCGACGAAGCTCAAGCTCGCTCGATTCCGGCGAGCTAAGCCGAGCCTCGTCGGCCTCGAGCGAGCCTTGACCTCGCCCGATTTCGACGAGTCGAGCCTCGCCAGCCTCGGGCGAGCTCAACCTCGTCAGATCTGGTGAGGTCGAGCTCGTCCGCTCGAGTCTTGCCAGATCATCGAGGCCTCAGGCGAGCTCTACCTCGCCTGAGGCCGAGCTCGAGCTCGTCTGAGGCCAGCGACCTTGAGTCTCGTCAGATTGGTGAGGCCGAGCTCGCCCGATTTCGGCGAGCCCGAGGCCTCGCCGACCTGTGGCAAGGTCGTTCCTCCCCTGTGGCCGATCGTTGCCGTGGCCGGCCACCGGACGAAAAGAGAAAGAGAAAAAAAAGAAAAGAAAAATTCGATTTTAAAAAAATATATTTTTATAAAAAGAGGGTGGGCTTAATGAGTGGGTTGGAAATGGGTTTGACACTCAACCCATTAAGATCCATTTATGATGAGTTTAAAACTTTAAGACCTATTTAAGATGGGTTTTTCAAAGTTATATTGACCTTTTTTTTTTTTTTGGTAACCGAAGATCCGCCACCATTTCCCGGGGACAAGCCCGCACAAGTAATCGGGGCGCCTATACTTCGGGGGAGACTAGCCCAACAACCCACCGCCAGAGCCCCCCACTTAAATTACGGAACCGAGCGGGAATTCGAATCCAGAACCTCTAAGGAGGGAAAGAAAGCATCCACTAACATTTTATGACCTATTTATTTTTTAAATGGATCATATATAGATTTGAAGACCCATTTAACAGGTCTAGGCAATGGTAATGGCAATGTTAAACAATGAAGGCTAAGGAAAAAGAAGACAATCCCGTTGTATCAAACTAACTAGAGCATCACCACGATCACTCAACGCTACCATCGCCATCTGCCAGCTTTCTTTCCACAAACTCTCTTTCCCGCTGCTGGCCCGTCGCTACCACTCTCCTCCATCTTCTCTACTCCCGCCTTTCCGAGCCCGCACCGAGCCCCCTCTTCCCCGATCGTCGCCAAACACCGTGAGTGGTTGGCTTGCCATGTTGGGGATGAAGGTGGACTCCTAGCCAGGGTATGGAGAGGCTTTCGCAATTGGGGTGTGGCTTCGGGGGCTGCCCTCAATGGGATGGGGACCCTCATCCCTCTCTTATATTCGGGGCTCTGTCACCGCTCTCCACAACAGTCCTCATCATCACCAATGAAGCAATTATAGTAGACTATTTCCATTCAAACTCGGACTATTTCATTGTTGTTGTTGTTGGTTTTTTTCAATTCACGGGTCATGTTGGGGGCAGATAGAAATGGAGGTGAAAACAGAGGGGGGTGATTTGCGTCTGCCTCGGTACACCTAAGCCACCTAGCCAGTCGTCTCTTGAGCTGTACTTAAACTAAAACTAGGAGCAATCGATGGTAGGATATTCAAAGTCTCGTGTATTGTTCTCGGTATATTTATTCAGTTTGTTTCTCATTGTTGCTGGCCAACGAGGAAAAGGATTGCGAATGCACACAGAGAGAACAGAGGAAGTAACTAAAAAGGAGTAAGACCCACAAGCAAAGAAACCCAATGAAAGGAGGGGCAACGAATTTGAACCTTCGGATGCCAAAATCATAATACCCACAAAGGGTAAAATGGTCAAGACACTGTGAAATGGAGTGTATTAATGAAAAAGGGAGCGGAAAAAACGATGATTGGGCAGTAAATGATGAAATCACAGTTGTGCGAGACTGCATTCATCATGTTGTGTTGGTGACCACTGGGATGCGGTGCTTGATTTCTTGACAAAAAGGAAGCCACGGAAGAAGTAAGAGAAAAAGGGCACGTGTAGGATGCCTGGTGGCAAACATCGAAACTGGGTGGACGGGTAAAACTTGCTCTGTGACGGTAAATCGACGCCTGTTAGATCACTTCCTAAGGTTACAACACTTGACATTAGTTTGTCGACAGAAAAAAAGCACGTTTATCAAATTTGATGGGTGTTTACCACCTGCAGCCCCGTGTCTTGGGGGACGGTTCATATGATAGAGAGGGAGAAAAATGGAAAGACCGAGTCGAGGATGTTTCAGCTTTTTCTAGGAAACAGATGGTGGATTCAAGTTCATTTCAGCTTTTTATTCTCACAAGTATTGTTCCGAAGACAATATCTGAAAGACAACTGCCGAAGGGACACACATGCATAGAAAAGCGAATGACAGCATGAGACGATAAGATGATCTGGTTGACGGTCTTATTGAAGAACATTCGGAACCTTGTGCGATTACAATCTGTAAGAAAAGCATAGGTTACAAGCAACACTATTCTCTATGATGAAACGAAAACTTTCAGACGATATCACACCCACTTGTGCATTCTTTTCATAGGCCTAGAGCTCGTTGAAGAACATTACAAAGCGAAATGCCAATGTTTACTATTACAAAACTGTCTCCAATCTCTCTGAATGAATGAACTGGCAACAGCTGCATCATCCTCTTCAGGCCTTTAAAGAAAATGGTATTTCAGAATTATAAAAAAAAAAAAAACATCACAATAGTGGGAGAGACACCATATCAAGGTAGTAGTGGATTAGAAGCAGAAACAGACAAAGCTAAGGTAAGGAAATTCTTTTTACCTCCCTATATCCTCTTGTTGATGGAGTAGCAATGAACACCTGGAACCTCTCCTGAAGGCTGATCTTAATGTCATCACTTGGCCATTTGATGTTGTTCCACCACTCCAAATCTCCCCTTATTTCTCTGATTGAAAACCCATTTTGGAATGCGAAAGGAAGCCTATCCAGCTTGGGACAGTTGCTTACCTCAATCCTCTCTAAAGACGGCCAATCTGACATTCCAGGAGATATCATCCTCAAACTTTTCAGATCCCTCATCTCCAGAACTCTTAGTTTTGGAAGTTCTCCACCCGACAGTTTTCCCAAGATGACACTCTTCATTCTCTCGCAGTCCTCAATCTTGATCTTGTTGAGATTACGGAGCCGGCGCAGAAAAGCGTATGAGATTAGTTTTTTCAGCTTCGGGCAGTCAACCACCTCTATGGTTTTTAATTTGTCAAGGCACCCTTTCGGTATCATTCCATCGACAATTTTCACCAATTTCTCTAAACGACTCAATGTCAAGTTTTCTAAGTTCGGCAAGACATTGTGCTGGATCTTCTCCCCGCTCAAGATCACCTTAATCCAAGAACAACCTGTTATGCTGAGTGATTTCAAGTTCTGCAGACCACGCAGACTCATCTTGCTGACTGTTTCAGTCAGTTCACTTATACCACCGCACTTTATGAGGTCCAGGGCACTCACGTTGTCCAATAATACCTCGAGGCCTCTCTCCAGGACCATAAGGTCAACACCTCTAAGGATGGCCCTCTTCTCATCCTGCTGAATGGGACAATAACTTGATTCGCATATCCTCGGACTAATCCATATCCTGAATCTTTTCAGTCTTCCCAGCCAATTACGACATGGGACAAGACATTGGACAGTGTCTAGCCTTATTTGGAGGTTGGAAAGATTCTCCAGCAGAACCAACTCATCTAACGTCGCTCTTTCTCCTCCTAAATTTTGTTCCATGTCCCAGGTATAAGCACTGAATGACATGTCCAACTCCTCGAGATTAGATAAAACAGAGAAAGTTCTGGCTTTGATATATTCTAAGTGACGGGTGCCGGCTAAGTGTAACACTCTTAAACAGTCAAGTCTGTCCATTTCCATAGGCAGCTGTCTCAATAGGGTGCCAGAGAGATCTAGCACTTCGAGTTTGCAAAGAGCGCCAAGAGGAGGCAGATTTTCTAAATACCGACAGTCTCTTAAAATAAGAGTGTGCAGTTCACTTAGCTGAAAAAGGGAAAGAGGCAATGAACATATTAAAGTGCAGCTCAAATTTAGGTACCTCAGTGCCCTCATTTTGTGTATAAATCCATACGGAATCTTCTTTAGAGGATTTCCTTGGAGGAACAAAACCGTGAGCTTGGAGCAACCCAGGACCCGAGGAGGCAGCTCATGAATATTGCTGTTCATTTGCGATATTCGTCTCCTAGCATGTTGCAACTTCTCGGGCAATTCATAGATCGACATTCTGGACTGAGGGAAGAACCCACTTTCCTTCTCAACTGAGGATATGTAAACAGCAATGTCCCTCCAAACATTGTGCATCTTCACAGTTCCAATCCCATCTCCCTGCTCTAACATGCAAGAATCCTTCAGATTTTCAATCATAGCAATCCCATTGTTGAAGGATTCCTCGATTGTTTGATGTTTGTCTATTAGTCCATCCGCTATCCAACATTGTATCAGCTCGCTCTCTTTAATAGAGAAATTTCCTGGATACAAAGAGCAAAATAGGAAGCAGGATTGATGTATCTTACTTGGCAAAAAGTCATAACTCAGCTTCATTGACCAATAGACTTCTTTCTCAATACTGCTCCCCCCACTAGGAACCGCTAGCTTCAACCGGCGGAGCGTATCCTTCCACAGCTCGATCATTCTCTTGCTTCTCATAGACTTCCCCACCGTCTTAATGGCCAAAGGCAATCCACAACATCTTTTGCAGATTTCTTGTGCAATAGGCTCGATGTCACTTACCTTGGCAGCATCACCGGCACTTTGCATGAACAAATCCCAAGCTGCTTCTTCCCTCAGTACTTCTACCTTGATTGCTTCATCAGTCATCATGTCCCTACACACATCGAAGGATCTAGTGGTCAGAACGATCTTACACTTGGCTTGATCATCACCGTGTGGGACTCCCACGTCCTTCAAGTCAATTTTCTCCCAGACGTCGTCCAAAATAAGGAGGGACGTCCTTTGCAGCATCAGTCTTTGGTAGATCCTGTTAGCCCTTCGTTGCATACTCTCTCCAGGCTCAAACTCTAGGTTCAGCCTCTCAGCAATTAGAGACTGAATCGTAACCAAGTCTGAGTCCTTGGAAACTGTTACCCAGATGACTATATCGAAGGATTCAGTCAAGGAACATTCATAGATGTTGTTCAGGTTCGCCAGTAGTGTTGTCTTCCCAACGCCTCCCATTCCCCAAACCGCGATCCTGTTGACATGGTCGTCATTTATGAATTCCATGAGCCTCTTCAGAGTCTCCAGGGCTGCTTCTTGACCTGCCAGAGATTCTGCTGCCATTCTCTGAACAACTTTACTTGGAGACTTCCTATTGGCTAACATCACTTGGAAATTGCATGAGCTGATCAATTCTTTAACCCTTTTCAGTCTCTTCACTGCACGTCTGCTTTGGCGGTATCGGAAGGAGATGTTCCGGCCAGGATCAGCAGAGGAATTAACAGGGCCATCATCGAGCATTGAGTCCATGTCACGCTCAAGCTCCTCAACATCCTGGAGCCACTTTTTAACTTGTAAAGTAGGAGACTTCCCTTCTCTTTGAGCAAATTCAATGTCTTCTCTGATGCTGTTCTTATGCTCGGTGAGCTTCTTCATTTCATCCTGGAGCGTCTTGACATTTCTGTGTAACTTCAGTAAGGCTTTGATTCTTGAGATGGCAAAGGTGGTAAATGATCTAGTGATTTCAGCAGTAGCCGCGGCTATGATCTCCATGGCTACGGAGGGGAAGGTAATACACTGGAAAAAGGTTTTTATATAGTTTGAGGGTTGGTACTAGTCCAAAATGAATCAGCGGATAGAAAGAGGACGGGAGATGGAACAAGAAAAGTGACTTACAAAAGCTTGTCATCATCCTACAAAGAAATTGAATGGAAGCAACCATGGACATCCATACTTTGTTTTATCGTACCTTACCTTGCAAATAACTTTGGAGGATCTGTCGAAAGAATAATGTGACAATAAGTTTCATAACTTAGGATTTCCGATTACTCCAACACACCATTCAACCAAAAATAGGTACGTTTCATCATTGAAACCAGTTTAGCAGAATAGCACAAAAGTGATGATACCGATGAAGGTCGACGTAAATGATCTATATCGCGGTTCCAAACTTCCAATTGTCTGGAATTCAACGACAAGGCATTTCCTTTTATACGAACATTTTCTGGCATATCCTCCCTCAGTCAAACCAAGAGGTTCTAAACTATTTCTACACAACATAGCTGCGACCAAAGTGAAACTGCAATTCCCATGGAAGTATCTGACGTATTAGTTCCGCGATAGATTCACAATTATACAATACCATTATGTTCTCATGGACCATGAAGTCTTAGATTTGATTAAATGGTGTCGGAACCCGTGGAGATCAAGGACAAGGAAGACTACGCCCAGGCTAGAGGTCAAGTCAGCAAATTGGGAAACCAAAATTTCCCACTAATTTTTTCTGAGGCTCGTGGATCTACCTCACGCAACTTGTGGGGGAAAATTGTCAAATCAGTCCTAAACTTATTGTACGGCGGCCAATTCAGTCCTAAACCTTTTAATTTTGCCAATTCAGTCCTAAACCTTTCTAATTCTTGCCAATTCAGTCCTTCCGGCCAATTTTGGCCGGCCGGCGCTGACGTGGCCGCCGGCCGGCGCCGGCCGTCCGGCCAACGCTGACGTGGCAATTTTTTATTATTTTTTTTCAATTTTTTAATCTTTTTTTTTCTGATTTCTTCCTCTGGCCGGTCCGGCGACCGGCGGCCGGCCAGAGGGGAGGGCCGGCGAGGTCGACCTCGCCGACGCCTGGGTCGCGACGGCGAGGTCGAGCCTCGCCCAGATCTGGCAAGGCTCGACCTCGCCGTCGCGAACCAGGCGACGGCGAGGCGAGGCCCAGCAGCGGCGAGGCCGACCTCGCCGTCGCCTGGTTCGTGACGGCGAGGTCGGCCTCGCCTCAGCAGCGGCGAGGTCGACCTTGCCGGCCCTCCCCTCTGGCCGGCCGCCAGTCGCCGGATCGGCCAGAGGAAGAAATTAGAAAAAAAAAAGATTAAAAAATTACCACGTCAGCGTTGGTCGGATGGCCGGCGCCGGCCGACGGCCACGTCAGCGCCGGCCGGCCAAAATTGACCGGAAGGACTGAATTGGCAAGAATTAGAAAGGTTTAGGACTGAATTGGCAAAATTAAAAGGTTTAGGACTGAATTGGCCGCTGTACAATAGGTTTATGACTGATTTGACAATTTCCCCCAACTTGTGGTATCTGCCATTTTCTAGGAGCATAAGCTAACATCTGAGTGCTAGATAAATTTATTAGCAGAATCAAAGACGGGATAAACTTAAGTGCTAAACAAATTTGTCGCTATCGTCATTTGTGGGAGACTTCCCATTGTCCTGGCATGCAAACTACAAGCTGGCCTATGACCGCTTTGTTCCAAACAGAAGTAGATCTCCTAGACTTAGTTTTATCAGATACTATTTGAAGTCCCCAAGAGCTAACAGCAAGAGTCCAAGAACCTCACCTTGGAAACTCACCGTACTACCTTCTTCTACTCCAAATGATTACACAGATCCATGCCAAGTTTCGTCGAACTTTCGCCTTTCAAGCTTGCTCCACTCATGGAGAATCTCCATTCAAATAGAAAATCGCCAACTTCGCAGTCCGCTTCTTACCTAGCTCTATTTCTCTGCAATGCAAGTCACTTAAGCAGCCACTGTGGTTGCACATTGCTCCAAATTAACTTTCTTTACAGTATTTATGCTGGAAAATTTCCAAGTCACGTCATTTCTACAGGGTTCTTATTTGTTTAACTTAGAGGGAGGCAAAAGCTAAACATCAATTGAAACATAACAAAATCTTTTCCTTTACTTCCTTATAAGAGGGAAAATACATGCATGAAATGTTACTGGTAAAGGCCAAGGACAGTCTCATCCAAATCTTCAACCATTATCATTTGTCATGGCAAATTACGTGCATAGACCTGTACAGCCGAAATTCTGGATTATCAGGAAAATAATTGTAACGCCCACGCATAGTGGCAGAGCGAAGCCTTCGCTGAGGATAGGCTTCCCTTGGTTTGTGGCCATTATAGACCGAGTACGTCGAATCTCCAATAAATCCATCATGAGCTGTCAAATTTGCAGAGATTGGCAATAAATCCGCTGGCATGAATGCATATCGAAGGCTGAAGAGATAAAAAGAGAAGTTCCTTCACAAAGCAGACGACGAAATTTTACTAACATAGGTTGGTAATTAAATCCAACCAAGACTTCACTGAGATGCGTTTTGTCGCCAAAAAATCTTGTCGGAAACATATTTATGAATAAGAGGCCTATGTGACAAAGATGTAGGGATGAATCCACTAGAAAATGAAACTTGGAAGATAGCTACCTTATAAAATTTGGCGAAATTTACAAGTGAAATCATCATAAGTCATGATAGCTGTAATCGTACACATGATACTCGTCCAACAAAAAGCAGTCAGTAGACTTCCAGAAAAGCTAAATCAGCCAATAAACACGACAAGCTGAATCAAATATTGACGATCAAATGAAAGCCAACCCAAATGATCTGACGTTGCCAACTTAAGCAACTGGTGGGCGGAGAACATGATCTTGTGAGGTATCCACAGCCGCTGGAGGCATGAATTGCCACATGGCAACACCAGGGTAACCAATGAAAGGTACCAACTTGTTTCCGGGGGCTTGGCCTTGGGTGGCAAATGCCGCAGGAATTGCAGGAGGCGGAGGCAAGAAGCTTGGTTGTGTGCTCATGGCCTTCAATTGGTGTTCCAACTTCTCTTTCTCTGCTTTTAATCTTTGCTTCTCATCACGAAGCTCATTTTTCTCAGCCTAAAAATGCAAAGGCAACTGTAAGACACCAAATAATTTTAATCAACCATTTCTAATTATGGTCCGTGCCCAACAAACTTCATGGGATTGAGGTAGAAAAGCCTTCAAATATCAATAGAACTAAAAAACTCATATTAAGCAAAGGCAGGAAAACAAGCCTTAATTAAATTCTTCAAATGTTTATGTAACGCTAACATCAAAGACTCACTTTCAATTCTTTGATTTTCTCTTGAAGACTACTGTTTGAGTCCTTCAATTTCTGAGCTTCACCACGCAACTGGGTCACCATTCGAACCACATCTATCAATATTGCGGCCTTGTCTGTCTTAGGAGGCTTTCCAGGCTCAAGGATAGATGCCAATTCCAAAAACCTACCAGTCATACCATTGCGCTACATTAAAAGCATGGAACGGTTCTGTTTCCTTTCAGCAAAAAGCTTATGCAAGAGGGCAAGGTATGCAAGTGATTGTGACGACAAATATGTGTGTGCATATGCATGCAAGAGTGTACACGGGGGGAAGAGAGATTTACTTGTCATTTAGTCTATCTCTACGCAACTTCTCCCTACACGCCTTGGAACTTGAAGCACTGCATGATTCAGTTCTAACCCTGCAGAAACATCTCCAAATTAGAAAAACACGAATCCTGCATAAACCGATCACCTGCAATAACCTCCTAGAGCAAGTCAAAATACGTATATGTACCAAACTGACAAAAAACCGAGGTTCAAATTTCAAATGAGGATTGGACAATCATCACTTCCTAAGCCCAATTTCAGCCAGACTTTAGTCTTCAATAACCAACAATAGAAACAAAATTTAGATAGGCAATCATGACAGAGAGAACTGATTATCAGTCAATATCAACTAAAATATACAGCGTTCTGCTCACATGCCCCACATTAACATTGATCATGCTCACAGGTTATTACTGAAACCATAACAAGGAATCCTTGCGAAGCAGCACAATTGGAGTTTAGTCTCTTACATGGTGACCATCTCCACTACCGGAAGGTTCAACACAAATATATCAAATGACTCGGAAAAAGTGGAAACATAAAAAATTTAACTCCAATTGTCACTTTGCAATTTAACATAGAGACAAATACCTCTTTTTTGAGCCATTTTCCTTCACTCCATCTGACTCCCCGAAGGAACCATCGATTTCCGTGCTACAGAATAAGTACAAGTGTAAGACATCAAAAAGATAAACAAAACCAATAGAAGATGGTGAATTCTCAATCATATAAAACAAGCTCATGTGCAACACCCACAAAAAATCAGAGTAAACTTCATATACAAGACGACTCACCTCAATACAACAGAAATACATAGACCCACAGAACAAGCCTTCATGGTCTATACCGTGTTTATTAATTCTTCACATTAGCAAGCCCAAAAAGAAAGTAATCATCTACAAATCTTCACCCAATTAGAGCCTAAGCATCCTAAGAATTTGGAATTCTGTCATTTTAGAATCTCAGGAATTTCACAGATTCACAGACTTTGTGCAGTTTCAAAAAGCAATCAAATGCTGCTTCATACTAGTAAACCCTCAAAGAGTTGCAAACGAAAGTCTACTTCCACCAAACAGTAATGTATTTGCAAGGGTTAACTCCTGATAGAGCAAGCTCCTTTTACATAATGCTGAAAAACCCAAGTCTAAAGAAGGCTACGGAAATCCAACCCCACAACAATTAAATTTTTCTAATACAAACGATAGGGACTGGGCTAATAGTCATATAATAATCATATCAAAATGATGTTCTTCAGATATTTGACAGATATAACGCAAGTCAAGCTCATCTTCTCAAACAAAACTAGAACCTTAAATCTTTTCATTCCTTCACACTCTCAAAATAAAGCTAAAGTCATGGCCTACGGAGATTTCCCACTCATTCTTGTTTACGCAGCAAAGACAACCCTGATGGCTGCGCCACCAAAACCTTGCGCAGCTGGCGAAAATAGCTCAATGGCAGAGCATAACCCTGTCCAGGCCACAGTTGAACGGTTCAAGTCCCACCTTCTGCTCCACAGACTTTGTCTGGAGCTCGGCAGCGGAGTGCATAAACCCTTTAGAGATGGGGGCAACAGATAAACGCAAAAAAAATATGAGCTTTCCGTTTTCCCCAACATTAGCGTCCTAAATTTTTTGCTGAGCAGTGATTTCCCAACTGAATTGAGAATGGTTTACCATCCTTATAAGACGTCTCGGTGTTTTGCGAATTACTTTTTCTCTACTTTGCAGCAATTCTCCTAAATTTCTCTAAAGCGCTCACTGTACCCCCAACACAGCCCACCACCTTATCAAATCACAAAACGGCCGAAATTCCATCCACATACAATTACGGCATTCAGCCACGAATTCCTCAAAATCATCGAAGCTAGCATTCCGTCTAGATTGAAATCACCGCCCCCCGTTCAAAGCCCCAACTTGCGAAATCCATCCCAAGCCCTAATTTACGAAACAAAAAGGGATCGCGCAAAGCACCTGAAAATGGAGGAGGATCCGTTCGGAGGCTGATCGGGCCACGAGAATCCGGGGCCGGAGACCTGGAAAGGGCCGTCCTCCGCCGCCGCGTCGATGTCGTCGATCAGGCCGCAGTCGTAGATCCAATTCGTGTGCTCCGGCGACACCATCTCGAGTCGGACGACGACCGGATTCCCTTCCGGCACGCCAAAGCAGAGAAATTTGCACGAAGGCTTTGCACGGAGACGAGGAGAGAAGAAATTGGTAAGGGGGAGGGGAACGAGGCTGGTGGTGGTGGTGGTGGTGGTCGTGGTCGTACGTCAAAGCCAGTCGTGGAAGTAAACGGGTTTCAGAGAATATGGGCTTTTTTTCCGGGGCCCCGCTCCGGTGAAAACGGGTCGGACTCTCGGGTCGTTTCAATTTTTCATTAGAAAAAATATATAGAGAGAGAAGCAGAACAATAAGAACTAGGAATGATCAGTTCCTGATCTGGTCCGGTTCCACCCAATGGAATCAGTCACTTTTCTATTTTTTTCCACAAATCTCAACATATTGACAGAAGCGGTGATGAGCGAAGAGTCATTGTGGTGCGACGATAAGGGAAAAGCGTTGTACGTGGATTTAGTTCACATTTTACTAATTTTTTCGAAGAAATAAAAAAATAAAAAAAATGATGTGGTCGATCCAGTCCGGTTGGTCCGGTTCTCCTTTTGAATCGGGAACCGGACCGTCTGGACACCGGTTCCACTTTTAGGAACCGGAAACTGGACCGATACTCTCGGGAATCAGACCAAACCGGCCAGTCCGGTCCAGTCCATGTGATCCATTTTGCACACTCCTAATAAAAACAATTTTATGTCGTTTCTAACACCCAAAAATATTCTCATAACCGAGACAATGAGAATTTATCAACAATTACACAATATATACATGTATGTATACCGAATCATCTTGTTAATTTATTTTGCTTTTATAAAAAATTGTCGGAATCGACATGACAATATAATAATTCACCGCTTACCAAACAACAGTCGCTTACAGAACGAAAGAGTAAAAAGATCTTATCATGTCTGGAGATATAAAAAAGAAATGCGTGATCTCGATATCATTTGCCGGGTATATAATATTGGGCATATTCGACATTTTTATTTAGCAGTTTGTGTACTTATGATGATTCTATGTCCATTATGCCCAAAAAAATAATAATTTCTGAGAATCTCTAAATTTAAAATATCTTTTTTTTTTTCCCTAAGGATTGATGCAGTCCATCCTGTGGTGGGAGTTGGGACACCTTGTGCATTTGCGTATTTAATTAATTAGCAAGTGGAGCATAAGGAGATAACTAGCAATAAGGACCGCCCATTGCGCGAGAAAATGAGGGAAAAAAGAAAGGAAATATAATCAGCAATTAGCAGTAGATTAGTGGAAAATTTTGCAATGGGGACATTGTAAGCAACTTGTTATAATTAAAATATCCTCCTACATGACATATATATAAATTTTACCGAAAACTTGTAGCATGGCCACGAAACATGATCGTATTTTTCTCTTTGGATTATCATTGACTATAAATAAACATACGTAAGAGGATAATAAGTAAGTTTTTTAATGGTGCACTCGGTTCCGCATTTGCAGAGCCTTGCCCAAAATCCTTTAGGGTAAATTTGAGGTGTTTGGTTCCGCGCCTTCAAGCTGAAGTTATCATTTCCAAAGTATCTTAGCCTAATGCAAGTCCCATCCAACATTGGCATTCGGCATTTTGGAAATGCTACTTTCAGGAGGGTTAACGAATTTTTTTTTTTTTCCAATTTTGCCAATACTAATAGTTTCACATTCCACACTAGCCTTCATGAAAGCACTATTCTATTCTCTGTCTCTCTCAATAGCCTCAGATGTGTCGTCGCGTGGTCGCTTGGTTGAAGCTCGCCGAGGTTGAGGGTTGCTGGGTCAAGGGTTGCGTAGTCGAGGCTTGCAGAGGTTGGCGCTCGCCCGGTCGAGTCTTGCCAAGGTTGACGCTTGCCTTTGGTCTTGAAATCTGGCTCGCCTAAAATCCCGCAAGGCTTGCTGAGGGTCGCCCGAGCCTCTATCTCCAGATCTAGCTCGCCTAAGGCCACGCGACCTCGGCAGCGACCTTGGCATTGGCAGCGACCTTGGCATTGCCTCACCTGGGGTCGCACAACCTAGGCAACAGGCCATCTCCGGAGCTCTCAGCCTTCCCCATCAAGCGCCCGAGCTTATCCATTCTTCTGTTGTTGTCGTCTTTCATCTCAACTATTAATCACCATCGCATTATGTGTGCAACTTGACTATATTTCAAATGGCAACTCATTAGTCATTTATCATGTCTCAGATCATATCAGATCAGATCCAAATGGGGCAAACCTCACAACTGTAGTCCACATAATCTCAGATCATATCATATCGGATCCAAATGTGGCAAAACCTCGCAACTGTACTCCACATTATGCTTCTTAAATTTGGAAAGGCAACAACTTGCTGAAATATCCGCAATCTTATGGCAAACAAGCAAGTCATCATAATAGTTCCTTAAGAGAGAAAACAAACAACTTCCCACAAATTTCAAGAATTCCATTGGGTAACCAGATTAGAAGTTGAGAATTACATGATAAACGAGGGAAAAACCAAAATCGATGGTCTTGCACGTCTGTTAGCAATCACGTGTGGTTATATAGCGGTACCTTCTATTTTTACTGCTGAAATTGGGGAAAAAAACATTGTCTATGAGCTTGTGTGAGTCTGGATTACATCAAGCTACTCAAACACCGATATATCTCCAGCCCAACTGCATACTGCGATAAAATTCGACATGATAGGGTGGAAAGCCACATCCACACATGGTGATGTGTACGCCTTAGTTTTCCAGAGAAGCTTGGATGACCCATACTTGTAAAAGTATATGGAACCTTCTGAGGAGCCCGTTGCAAGCATTTCACCGTCTAAGCTGAAGTTGCACTTGATGGGGAACCCGGAGACTCCATGACCCTCGTACCTTTTATACTTGTCGAGCCGGAAAGGGAAGTTTGAAGAGAAAAGGGCAATGTAATTTCCATTAGACTGGGCAACAAAACAAGGCTCAATTGGATGATGCCTAATACAGGTGCAGGTATAGGCCTCTCCATAAACCTGTGAGAGAGACACAGGGATTTACCGTACTAAATAAGTAGATATGCATAAAGAAATTAGTAGAACTATTATCAATAAGATCCACCATTTAAACCAATAATATTATCGGTTAAGGTCACATGTACCTAATACTTGAAGCATGATATGACCAGAACATTTCCTTGGGCAAAAAGCCAATGCAGTTTTTTAGGCCATCTTCTAATGTTGGCGTGATAAATCTTCCTTCCTAATTAGAACATAGGTTATAAATCAACACTTCTCTAGTTTATTGTGAAAATCCCTTAAATCAATTTCACATACAAACTGTCTGGTCCGTTTTCATCAAAAACTGGTAGATAGACTCAGGATTGACCTGACGGTATACTTTACCTGCTTCTTTAATCAATATATCTATGCTTATTAAAGGGGGCAAAAACTTAGCGCTTCAACACACGAGTAAGCATGTATTAGGTCCTCCAGGAGCAAATGTTGTAGGTACTTCGAGATCAGGAGCCAAGTGGGACCCACATAAGAATAGGTTGGCAATTATGTTGGTCCTGGATTAAGTTAAACAGCTACTCTGGCAGACCTAAAATATTGTCTAAGAGTCATGACTCCAAGAACTCAAGTTGAGGAAAGAGACTTCTGTGGACACAAAGTACAGAAGCTCTAGATAAATTTCTATATGACTAGTGGAGAGACAACGAGAAACTGATTCTAGAACAAACTTATTGATTTATATGGCAATAAGCTGCATGACAATTATGATGCAGAGTCCCCTCAAACAGTAATCCAATGGTTTTAATGAGGTCACGTCCATCACTATGGTCCAGGATATTATATTGAATTAGACAATGCTCGGGATACTAACACTCATTCACTAAAATGGTTTACTAAGTATGTGTCTCTCTGTAGTGTCTATTTAAGTCAATGGGCCCATTTCAGCATCTAACAGGAATCTGACACATCACTTAGTAACCAAACACAGTAGAAGAATCTTAGCATGTATAGTATCGTTCTATTGAATATTATCATTTGCCCAAAATAATAGAACTACATCATTTGGTATGGGAAAAAAAATTCATAGTCTGGTTTTCTAATCTGCAAAGTTCATCATTTAAAGTAAAAGTGACAACAGATCTGGCTTGTGATACATAAATGGTCAAATCCCCATGCCAAAAGACGAGTTTCAGGTTTGATTCTTGACAACAATCTTCAGCAAGCTTTGCTCTGTCTTGCAGTCACTTAGATTAAACACTATTAAAACTCACTAAATGTGCAGATCGCTTCAAAAACTCAAACTCATGAGAGCTTTACAAGCAACTTGCATATCAAAATACGACTTGCTCCCTAAAAGAAACTCAAACAACTATAGCAAATCAGTCGTAATTAGTGAATGCTGACCTGATTGGAAAGAGGAACCTGTCGAGAAACATCCCAAACTATTATTGCATTTTCGCTGATATTGCTAAAGGAGACATCACTGGAAGAGATGAATTGCTTGCCATCTAGAGAAAACTCCAAATCAAGGATCGGACCAAGTTGACGTATATACTGATGTGTTGCTCTACCACTTCTGACATCCCATAACCTGAGCTGGCCTTTTGCTCCTCCTGAAAGGAAAAGGTTGAAGTTGTCTGGGTGGAATTTCACAACATTGACAACTTGGTCCTCCTTGAATACCTGAGTCTCTATCCCCTTTTCTATATCAACCAACCTTGATGTGCAGTCATACCCACAAGAAAGTACATGCCAACCAAGCTTTGACCACTTCACATCCTTCACTGCGGCATTGTGGTGGCTCAGAATGCGTGCTTTCTTGTCATCTTTACTCCACACATTCCATATGAAGACCTTATGATCCATCCCAGCCGATGCAAGAAGATGAGCTGTAAACTAACTCTAGTAAACAGATTAATTGGAGATCATGAGTACAAAGCACTTACCACCATAAAAATGGAGGCATAAAAGAACAGGAAGGAACAAATCATTTTGTGCATGCACATGATGTGAGAGGCCCAATCAATATGCAGATATTCCACATTTGGTTTTTACATATTGAGACCACCTAAGAATGCAAGTTACTGCAAACTTGAACTCATGCATTGACCTTAAAATGAACTAACGCAAATTTGATCATGCAATAACCATGACAGACTCTTATAGTAGGGCAAAGCAGGTCTCTGGAAAAAAGTTCTTTATTGTGTGCCAACATGCACCACATGGATCTTGCATTTGCAAATTCCCTCTAACTTGGCCTATGCGCACAGAGATTTAGACACGATCAACTGTCCCAGATATGAAACCACGTCTGATCATAGGAAATGTCAAGAAAAAACAAGGATAAGGTTATCATCAGAGAACCAAATTTCCTCCATTCCATTCTGTTCTCCACTCTATTCGCATGCTCATTCTGAGTTTCTATTTGAGGTCCACCACCTGATCCTTGGAATCGCTAACACATCAGCTCAATGAAATAGTGGATAAAATAGGATAAACAAATTACAGCTTTCCTATTTTTTTGACTCACATCCAAGCTGTGGCTGAAGGAGTCACAATTGAAGATGCTTCTGGGATTGAGTTCAGGTAACGTGTGCCCACAAGTCAGCTCGTGAAGCATGATTTATTGATAAGTGCATACCAAAGTAAGCTCAAAATATCACAGTGCCAGACCAACCATCTTCTAGAGAAATAACAAAGATTGAATTCTACTATGTAATGATTGAAGCAACAAATGAAAAGACGAGTAGCAACCACAATAGAAGCACGTGAGGCAGATCTTACCATGACTTTCTGACCATTGGATCGTGTTGACAGCCTTTGTATGGCCCTTTAGAGCTACAGATAGCCTTTCTTGTATTTGACCAAGACCCCTACGACCTTTTGTTTGATGCCTCAACAGTGATAGAACTTCAGATGGTAGGTCTGAATCCAATAAACTTCCCATACATGAAACTAACAGCAGAAAGCATAAAGTCAGGATCTCATGTTTCCATGAGTGAGATAGATACGATTCACACAAGCTAGAGATGCAATATCAGAAAGTGATATTCATGTATGCAGATATGATGCAAATTACTACCAAAGAAAGAACAATACGTCACGAATTGCTTTACATTCATCTTAATCCTCCATGTTGCCATTCAAGGGCAGTAAATTTCAAAAATCCACACATAAAATGCACACCGAGGTCGAAAAATTGCCTTAGACAATTTAGTCCGTAGCTTAGCTTCGTAAAATTAGCGATCTATCAAATGAACAGTATGTGAAATTTGCCAAGCATGTTCAGCGCGAAAGCATTTAAAGATGTCCTTTATTTCTCGGATATATGTAGCTCATATGCCTTTCTTATCCAAAGTCCTCTACAAACATCTCCAAGAAGTCCGTAGCACGCTCTCTCTCTCCAAATCTAGAATTAAATATATCTCTTTGCTAATCCCGATAGATAAATAGGTCTTTGACAACTATAAAACCAAACTGACTCTCAGCAAAGTGAGTCTCTTCCTTCTAACTTATGCTCAATTACTCTTTGCCACAGCTTCATGGCATGACAAGTGAGCTTAAGCCTTCTACAAAGCTGTCATCTTCAAATGGGAAGTTTTGATAGCTTGACAATGCAGGGCAGTCTCTGCTACAGAACCCGGGTTTTGCTCATTAAATCACCTGACATGGGAATTATCCAATCACTCAACAATCCAGCCATCATTCCCTGTGTTTAAACAACTAAAACGAATAGCAATAACTCGAAAGAAAGACGTCGTCCCCAAGCATTCTCAACCAGACACAGAGACTATCGCGAAGACATAACTGAAGAACAGGGGAAAATGAAAGGCTCGAGACACAGCTATGGCGTTTACCAGCGGCAGAAGTTGAAGCTGACGGGTCAGTGTTTTCTGGGTCAAGAACCATAGTGGGTGGTGAACCCAAACCCAGGAGGGCTCGCTCCCTTTTGGACACATATCTGCCATGGACAAGAGCTCCGGTCGGAGGAGGATACGAGAGATTGGATTTGGGGATGGAGACTGTATGATTTTCGGGTCTGGGTCGCTTCGGAGGAGGAGGGTGGAAGGGAGGTGCGGGTGCGGGTGCGGGTTCGGGTTTGGGTTCTTCGTCGGAGGAATCTGAGTAAGCGTTGCGCAGCAGATCCATCGCCGGAGTTTTGTGCCGTCGCTTGGTTCGTGTCACGTATTAATCCTTGTCCTTGAGCTTGACGAAGTAATGATCCCTGGCGATGGAAAAAAATACTGATTATCCTTTTGTAATTAATCATATTCATGCAACATCAAATTTGATATCCGTGTTCAATCAATTCGTATGATAAGCTATTACCATGATAAATAATACTTTTCAATGTATTTGATAATAACTTCCTAGTCTTATTACATCAAGAATGTTTTCATTAAATAGTAATAGCTAATTATCAACTGTTTCCTTTAATTATTAGATAAGAGGCATGAAAATTGTCTAGGGTATAATCTCTACTTCTTTCCAATTTATCACATGACCTGGAAAGAGTGGAAACATAACAAAATTAAACTCCAATTGTCACTTTGCGATTTAACATAGCAACAAATACCTCTTTTTTGAGCCATTTTCCTTCACTCCATCTGGCTCCCTGAAGGGAACCATCAGTTTCAGTGCTACAGAATAAGTACAAGTGCAAGAAATCAAAAAGGTAAGCAAAACCAATAGAAGATGGTGAATTCTCAATCACATAACACAAGCTGCCGTTCTACACCCACAAAAAAATCAGAGTAAACTTCATTTTTTACCAGATGACTCACTTCAATACTACAGACATACATACGCCCACAGCACAAGCCTTCATGGTCTGTACTGTGTATATCAATCCTTCACATTAGCAAGCCCAAAAGGAAAATAATCATCTACAAATGTTCACCCAATTAGAGCCTAAGCATCCTACGAATTTGGAATCCCGTCATTTTAGAATCAGTGGAATCTCAGGAGTTCCACAGATTCAGACATTGTGCAGTTTCCAGAAAGCAACCAAATGCTGCTTCATATTGGTAGACCCTCAAAGAGTTGCAAATGAAAGTCTACTTCCACCAACCAGTAATGTATTTGCAAGGGTTAACTCCTGATGGAGCAAGCTCCTTTTGCATAATGCTGAAAAAACCCAAGTCTAAAGAAGGCCAATGAAATCCAACCCCACAACAATTGAATCTTGCTAATACAAACGATGGGGACTGGGCTGATAATCAGCTGAAGTCATGGCCTAAGAAGATTTCCCACTTAGTCTGTCTTAAGAGTGTTTTGCAAACTACTTTTCTCCACTTTGCAGCAATTCTCCTAATTTTTCCTAAGCGCTCCCTGTAACCCCACACAGGCCCTCCAACTTATCAACCACAAACGCCGAAATTCTCACCGAATACAAAACGGCATACGGCTACGGACTCCTCAAAATGATCGGAATTAGCATTCCATCACCTGGAACAGGAGATATCGTCTGGAGTGAAATCACCTGTCCGTTCAAAGCCCTAATTTGTGAAACAAAAAAGGATGATCATAAAGTACCTGAATATGGAAGCTCCGTTCAGACACTGATCGGCCACGGAGATCCGGAGCCAAGTCCAGCCACGGCAATATCGACAATAGCACAAAGTTGTACAGAGATAGAAAGAGATGGGCTTTTTTTTTTTGGGCCCACTCGAATGAAATGCGGATCGGAGTCGGCATCGGACTGTTGTTTTATTTTTTCAATAAAAATATATAATGGAGAAACAAAACAACGAAAGCAAAATTATGTCGTTTCTACTTTCTAGTACCTCAAATATTCTCGTCGTTGGGGCCAATGAGAATTCATCGACAATTACACAATTGACTAATCGAATTGGCAATATATCCATATATAAATAAAAACATGCCCATTATCTTCTTTAATTATTTTGCTCTATAAAAAATTATCGAAATCGATGTGACAATATAGTTACTCATCGCTTACAAAACTAATGATCTTATCGTTTCTAGATAATAAAAAAATGTATGTGTTTGATGACATCGAGATAGCCTTTCCAAATTTTTCACTTGAGTTATCATAATAAATCTTGTAAATCATATGCCAGGCACATAAGATATTTGCAATATTTAACATTTTTATCAAGGAAGCGATTTGTGTACTTATGACAAATTCTACGTCCAATATGTCAAACAAAATTTCTGAGAATCTTTAAATTAGAATAATCTCTTCTTCTTCTTTTTAAGCAGGTAAGAGGGATCCAAAGATGGATGCGTTCCACCATTTTTGGGGATATACCATAAAAGAAATTCCATATATAAGGTAGAAAATCAAGATGATGCACATGTATATTTCGTATATTTAGCACAAGCATCGAATTCATTAATATTAATCTTTCTAGACACTGTATGTAGACAAATCACCCATGATAGTGCACACATAAAAGAAAAACAAAACAAAATGAACCATTTCAGGATTAACGCAATTGCTTAGAATGTTGGGGGTTTCCGGTTTAGGAAACCGGAAACAAAACAAAATGACGCCGCAGCGTCAGATCTGGGTCGCCGGCTGCCCTCGGCCGGGCTTCGCGACCCTCGTCGGGGGTCGCTCGACCCCAGGCGGCCCTCGTCGG
This sequence comes from Syzygium oleosum, assembly GCF_021117445.2. Classification (NCBI taxonomy): domain Eukaryota; kingdom Viridiplantae; phylum Streptophyta; class Magnoliopsida; order Myrtales; family Myrtaceae; genus Syzygium; species Syzygium oleosum. The sequence continues at coordinate 15,310,129 of NW_026607489.1, read as the reverse complement.
CGATCGCCAAGGGCTGCCCGAGGTCGTCCGGCCTCGATGGTCACCGAGGCTGCCTGAGGGAGGTCGGCCTCGGGCGAGGGCCGCGAGGCGTCAGATCTGGGTCGCCGGCGGCCCTCGCCTAGGTTTGGCGACCCTCGTCGAGGGTCGCTGGACCCCAGGCGGCCCTCGTCGGTGGTCACCGAGGGCTGCCGGAGGTCCTTTCACCTCATACGACGGCCGCCGGTGCCAGATCTGGGTCGCCGGCGGCCGGCTGCCCTTCGACAGAGCCGGCGAAGGGTTTCAACATTTTTAATAAAAAATAAAAAAAGAGCTTTGCAAGTATAATTTTTCCAAACACTATTTTACCCAAAGTTACTTTGCAAAGGACTTTTAAGTTACAACTTACCAAACACAATTTACATTTTTAAAAGCCTCTTCAACCTAAAGTCCTTTACATTTCCCCAAAGACTTTCCCCAAAGCGTTCCCAAACGCAGCCGTAGTGTGTTAGAAGAGTGGGGTCTGCCGTCCTGTATCAGCACAGACAATTCACTCGGTCCCTCCGGTGATCAATGATTTTGAATGGCATGCACAAGGAGGGAGGAACAATTCATATTCCGAAGATGAACAGAGGCCTCTGAAATTGGGGTTAATTCCAAAAAAAAATATCAACTTTAGGTCAAGGGACAATTTTGGCCCGAACTTTTTTTTGTTCCATAAAAAAGCATCAACTTTAGGTCGAGGGATAATTATGGCCTGAACTTTTTTTTGTCCCATAAAAAAGCACCAACTTTAGGTCGATGGACAATTCTGGCCTGAACTTTTTTTTGTCTCGTAAAAAAGCATCAACTTTCACTTAAATTCCAAATCTGACCCTTATTGACTTAAAACAATTGATTTTCCAACTTGACTATTCCACCTTAGCAATAAATCCACGTGACTTGCTGACTGGATTTAAAGCATTATTCATTGTCTTATTCTCTGAATCACAGCTTGAAGAATAACGGTGAAACTGTTCGTCTCCTTCACTTCACCGGCAAGTCAAAAATATCTCCAGATTGAATCTTTCTAGCCAAACTTCGTCGTTTTGTCGTAATCTAAAGCTGTAGACCACCGCCCATCGACAGACGCCATGGAAGAGATTCGCCAGGCTTACCACCATAACTTTTTTTCTCAAACAAGGGTAACTTCAGACAGAAAGTCAATAGGGGGCCAAATTTGGGATTTAAATGAAAGTTGGTGCTTTTTTACGAGACAAAAAAAAGTTCGGGCCAAAATTGTCCATTGACCTAAAGTTGATGCTTTTTTATGGGACAAAAAAAAGTTCGGGCCAGAATTGTCCCTTGACCTAAAGTTGGTGCTTTTTTATGAAACAAAAAAAAGTTCGGGCCAGAATTATCCCTCGACCTAAAGTTGATGCTTTTTTTTGAAATTAACCCCTGAAATTGGGAAAGAAGGTGGGATTTGTGGAACTGTGGTAATCTCCCCTTTTTGCTTCTGAAAGCAAAAGCATCTTATCACAAGGATCATCATCCATTTTGAGTTTAGATTTCGTGGTATTGAAAATATGTCTCGAGTTTGAGCACGGAGCGAAAATATAAATTTCAAGAAAAAGAAAAGAACGAAAAAAATCTACTGCGCGTTGGACGGAGCGGCTGAATTTGGAAAGTGAATTGTGGAATTTGAGTTGGACTTTGACTCGATCTAACAAAGGTCAGAGAAAGGAAGGAAAGAAATAAATTTTGTTTTGAAATCCATGGATAGATATTATCCTGAGGAGTTCGGCCACAGAACTTGAAAGTCCAACATGGACTTTGTGTGGGACCGAGTCAAGAAAGAAAATCAACTCCTTCAAGGTCGGTCCAAGAAAAGCAAAGAAGGAAACTAAAGAAAGAACAACCAGTGGGATTCCACCAAGATTGTTTCGGATATATAACTTGGGTTTGATAGCGTAGCCACAAGCGTGCATGCCGTGTGAGTGCTCAAGAAGCGCTATTACTGTGCACAGTCTTGAAGCGCCGCATTCGTGAGTGCTTGGCAGTGGGTGTTTCAGTGAATTCTTGTTCGTGAATTACATCCAAGACGATTTTCTCCCGGACGTCAGGCGGGACTTCCTCCTCACAGTCAATCTTGGTTAGATCCTGCTAGCCTGCGTAGCATACTCTCCCCGTGCTCAAAACTCTAGGACTTCCGATTACTCCATCGGCACAAGTCAACCACGTCGCACCATTGAAACCAGTTTAACAGAATAGCAAAGTAGTGATGATACCCTCATTGATTATTCCTGTGAAGGTCGACGAAATGATCCGTGTCATGGTTCCAAACTTCCAATTGTCTAGAATCCACCACCAAGGCATTTCCTTTCCTTTTACCGCTTCCGGCAAATCCTCCCTTGATTAAACGAAGAGGCCCTAAAATATTTCTACACAACGAAGCTATGACTAAAGTGATACTGCGATTCCTGTGAAAATTTTCGACGTATCAGCTCCTCTACAGCTACCTGATTATTCAATTCCAGTATGTTCTCATGGACCATAAAGTCCTAGAATGATCAAATGGTGTCCGAACCCATGGAGAGCGACGACAAGTTAGACTATGCCCAGCCTAGAGGTCGATGGCAATTTGTGGAACCGTAGTTCTACTCTAATTTTTTCTGAGGCTTGTGAATCGAGCTAACACGTTGTGCTACTGCCATTTACTTGGAGCATAAGCTAACAGTTAAGTGCAAAGCAAATTTATCAGCATAATTGAAGACGAGGGGACAAACAACTACCAAATTTTTGTCTCTATCGTCGTTGTGGACTTTCCATTGTCCTCGCATGCGAACTTCAAGCTTGCCTATGACCTGTTTGTTCCAATATAACTAAATCTCCTAGACTTATCAATACCAAATAATACAATCTCCGATGATGAACGGTGCAGAGAGCCACAGCAACTCAAGCAGGGTGACCATAACGATTTTTTGAAGAGGCCTCAAAACTTTGAACCAGTTATTGCAGACTGTCCTGTTTTGGGGAATGCTGAAAGGAGTAATGCTTTATGGAGAGGAAGTTCAAAAAGCTGTTTTTGAACTGGGGATCACTCAAGGCACCTGGCCCAGATGGTATGAATGGCCTATTTGACCACGAAAATGGGTGTAATATTAAAGATGTGTTTCAAGAGGTGCAGAAGTTTTTCGAATCAGGGACCCTCAATCCAGAGCTAAATAAAGACAATAGGTTACAGAGTTACACTGATTCCCTAGCTTCCCACCCTAGCTTCCCAACCCTGAAATCTTGACCAATACAGCCCTAGAAGCCTTTGTAGTCTCAACTTATAAGGCTGTTGCCGAAGTTCTGGCTTTTAGACTTAAAACTCGGCTGCCATTCTTGGTTTCCTCGGAACAAAGTGCCGTTGTTGAAGGAATACAGATTATGGACAACATTTTGTTAGTCCATGAAGTGGTGAACCAATTGAGGGTATGGAAAAGAAAAGGATGTCTGGGTATGAATAAAGCTTATGACAGGGTCGGATGAGATTTCTTAACAAGAAAATGGGCTCTGTTGGATGTTTAGGTGAAATGGATAGCACAGTGCGTGAAAACTGCAACTTTTAGCGTCAAGATGAACAAAAGTGCCTCTTCAATACTTCCAACCCTCAAGAGGAATTCGACAGGGCAATCCACTTTCTCCAATTGTTGAGGCAAATGTGTCGTCTGTACTGATGCACGATGCAATAGAGGCTTGACGCATAAAAGGCATCAAGCTAGATAGAATTCCCCAACCCTATCACATCTCGTTTATACAGACGGTTCCTTTTTCTTCCTCGATGGATTGTTACAGAGTGCCAGTAGTTGGCAGATGTGTTAAATCAGTATTGTTTTGCTTCTGGACAAACCATTTACGGCCACAGACAGTCTCATCCAAATCTCCAACATACATTATTTGGTGTTCACATAAAGGAGGAATTTCTTTTTTCACATTCATTACAAAATCGAAACTGGAGAGAGTTTACTGTACACATTGATACTCTGTCCCAGGTGGTTTCATGCCTTTTATATGGGAAAGTCTATTATACGAGGACTGAAGAGACAGAGAACCTAATTTTTGGCAAATTTGAGACTCAGAAAATCAGAGACCATTTCGGGAACGATGCTTCAAATCCAATATTCGCCTATGCTTAGAGTGGCAAAGCGAAGCCTTGGCTGAAGATGAGCTTCCCTTGACCTGTGGCCATTATAGACAGTGTGTTGACATCTCCAATATTTCAACAAGAACCGTCAAGTTTGCATTATTTGCTATAAACTGTTATTGATGAATAACGAATGCCGAAAAGGGAATCGAAATTAAAAGAGACAAGTTTCTACACAAATTCAAAGCAGATAACGAAATTTCACCAAAATAGATTGGTAATTAAATCCATCCAAGACTTCACTGAGATGCGTCTTGTTGCAGAAAAATCTAACCGCAAACATACCCATGAATCATGATAAAGAGGCTTAAAGGGCAGCCGCAAGATGAAAACATAGAGAAGAATCCACCAGGAAATAAAACTTGAAAGACAGCTACATTATAAAATTGGCGAAATTTACAAGTGAAACCATCATAAGTCATGATAGTTCTGATTGGAGACATGCTACTCGTCCAACAAAAAGCAGTCAGTACACTTCCAGCAAAAGCTAAAACAGCCAATAAACATGACAAACTGATACAAATATTGAGGATCAAATGAAAGCCAGCCCATATGATCCGACGTTGCCAACTTAAGCAACTGGTGGGCGGAGAACATGATCTTGTGAGGTATCAACAGTCGCTGGAGGCATGAATTGCCACATGGCAACACCAGGGTAACCAAGGAAAGGCACCAACTTGTTTCCGGGGCCTTGGCCTTGGGTCGCAAAAGCCGCAGGAATTGCAGGAGGTGGAGGCAAGAAGCTTGGTTGTGCATTCGTGGCCTTCAACTGGTGTTCCAACTTCTCCTTCTCTGCTTTCAATCTTTGCTTCTCGTCACGAAGCTCATTTTTCTCAGTCTACAAATGTGAAAGCAAATGTAAGACACTGAACAGTTTCAATCAACCATTTCAAATAATGATCAATGCCCAAAAGGCTTATTGGAATTGAGGGGAAAAGCCTATATATTTTGATAGAATTAAAACACTCAAACTGAACAAAGGGAGGGAACATGTCTAAGTTTAATTCTCCAAATGTTTATAGAACATAGCAGACTCACTTTCAACTCTTTGATTTTCTCTTGGAGACTACTGCTTGAGTCCTTCAATTTCTGAGCTTCACCACGCAACTGGGTCACCATTCGAACAGCATCTATCAATATGGCGGCCTTGTCAGTCTTCGGAGGCCTTCCAGGATCAAGGAGAGACGCCAATTCCAAAAACCTACCAGTTATAACATTGTACTACGTTAAAAGCATGAGACGGTTTTGTTTTTCTTTCAGCAAAAAGCTGAAGTGAGAGGGCAACTGTATGCAAGTGATTATGACAAGGACAATCTGTGTGCATATGCATGCAAGAGTGTACATGGGGCAGACGAGAGGTTTACTTGTCATTTAGTCTATCTCTGCGCAACTTCTCCCTACATGCCTTGGAACCAGAAGCACCGCATGATTCAGTTCTAACCCTGCAGCAACAGCTCCAAATTAAATAAACAAGAATCCGGCATAAACCGATCCCTGCAATATCCTCCTCAAGCAAATCAAAATACGTTATACGTGCACAGCTGACAAAAAATCCAAGTTCAAATTTCAAACAAGGATGTGACAATCTTCATTTCCTAAGCCCAAATTCAGCCAGACTTAAGTCTTCAATTACCACAGTAGAAAGAATATCCAGTCAGGCAATCGTGAACTAAAACATACACCATTCTGCTAACATGTACTCAGCATTAGCATTGATCATGAGCACAGGCTATTACTGAAACCATAACCACAAATCCTTGCAATGCAGCCATAATTTGAGTTGGTCTCTTACATGGTGACCATATCCACTTCCAGAAGGTTCAACGCAATTATATCAAATAACTTGGAAAAACTGGAAACAGAGAAAATTTAACTCCAATCCTCGCTTTGCAATTTAACATAGAAACAGATACCTCTTTTTTGAGCCATTTTCCTTCACTCCATCTGACTCCCCAAAGGAACCATCAATTTCCGTGCTACACAAAAAATACAAGTGTAAGAAATCCAACAGACAAACAAAGCAAAAAGAAGACGGTGAATTCTTAACCATACAAAATCAGCTCACGTGCTACACTCACTTCAATACTACAGAAATACATACACCCACAGCGCAAGCCTTCATGGTCCATCCAATTCAAAATAATCCTTTACATTAGCAAGCCCAACCAGAAAGTAATCATCCATAAATCTTGATCCAATCGGTGTGCCTAAGCATCCTAAGAATTTGGAATCCCGTCATTTCAAATTAGCGGAATCTCGGGAATTTAACAGATTCACAGATATTGTGCAGTTTCAGAAACCAACCAAATGGAAAGAGTCAAAGAGTTGAAATGGAAGTCTACTTCGACCAACCAAAAATGTCTTTGCAAGGGTTAACTCCTGACAGAGCAAGCTCCTTTGGATAATGCTGAGAAACCCAAGTCTAAGGAAGCCACCGGAAATACAACCCCGAAACAATTAAATTTTGATAATACAAACAATGAGGACTGGGCTAATAATCATATTAAAAAATAATGTTCTTCAGATACTTTAAGGATATAGCGCAAGTCAAGCTCATCTTCTCGAACCAAACAGGAACCTAATATTCAATGTTCATTCCTCCACACACTCAAAATGTGAGCTCATCCAAATGCAGCAAAAGCCATGGCCTAAGGAGATTTCCCACTTATTCTCGTTTACGCAGCAAAGACAGCCTCGATGGCTGCGCCAGCAAACACATGCGCAACTGGCGAAAATAACGCAACGGCAGAGTATAACCTTGCCCGGGCTACAATTACAGGTTCAAGTCGCTCCCTCAGCTCCTCGCTTCTTCGCCCGAAGCTAAGGAGTGGAGTGCATGAGCCCCCTTTTGAGCTAGGGGCGACAGATACAAGCACAAAATTTGAACTTTACGGTTTTCCCCAAAATTAGGGGCCAAGATTTTGCTGAGCAGTGATTTTCCTATTGGATTGACAAATAACACAGGTCCTTCAACTTATCATCCACAGAGACCGAAGCTAAAATCCGAATCCAATACAGCATACACCTACGAATTCCTCAAAACCACAGAAACTAGCATTCCTTCACATGACGACCGGAGACGTCATCCTCGATTGAAACCACCATTCCATCCCGTTTAAAGCCCTAATTTGCGAGACAAACAAACAAAGAACGAACAAACGGATCGGAGTAAGACCTGAAAATGGAAGATCCGTTGAGAGGCTGAACGGGCCACGGGTATCCGGAGCCGGAGACCTGGAAATCCCCGTCGGCCACGGCGATGTCGTCGATCAGGCCGCAGTCGTAGATCCAATTCGTGTGCTCCGGAGACACCATCTCGGACGGCCGCCGGAAAGAAGCCAACCCGATCCCCGGGCCGTTGCCGCACGCACGGCGAATCGGAAGAATTCGCGGGGCGGCGCTTCAGATTGCGGGGGGAAAGGAGGTGGCCGTGGTGGTCGGATGTTCGGACCCCGGTCGTGGAGGAAACCGCGTTTGCAGAGAATTGGGGCCTTCTTCCCGGAGCCAATTTGGGGATGAAATGAGGTCGGACTCTCACGAGGTGTAAAACAAGTGGCAATTAATATCCTAAGTTTAGTCCGATGCACAGTATCGCTCCTGAATTTTTCGTTTATGCTAACGTAGTTCCTGAACTTTGACCCGGTACGTAAATCGTCCTTGAATTTTTAATTTATTTGATGTCTTTTATGAAATATTTGGAAGTTCAGGGTTTGTGTTGAACCAATTAAAAGTTCAGGGACGACATTGCATACGAGCCATTCGTGTCGTTTTCTTTAAAAATAACAAATAACGTGACAAAAATAAAGCTATGTCCTTTCTAATATCTACAAATATTCTCGTAATTGAGGCAAATGAGAATTTACCAAACTGGTTATGTACAGTGCATGATCGCCTTTCGAAATCATTTTTGCTTATGAGAAATTACTAGAATCGACATAAGCATCCATTAATTCGCGACCGAAAAAGCTAAGAGACTTATCCTTTTTGTTAGGACAAAGTTTGTTCATCTGGAAATTGCATACCTAAATTCATCATTTTAGTTACCCTAACAAAGTTTTCTAAACCTTACGTCGGGAACACAATGCCGAGTATATTCCACAGTTTTATTTAATGGCGTGGGAGTGATAGGCGCACTTATGACATAAATTAAGCCCATTATGCTGAATAACATTTTATTAGAATCGTTAAATTAGAGTTTTCTTTTTCTAACACTCGCTAAGCATACTTAATAAAGAAATATTTTGATTTCGCTATATGGTTAATACAGCGGTCCAATAGCGTCCGTCTCGGACCGGTGCATTCAAGACTTTACTCATCAAGTATCCAATCAGACTTGAACCCGAAATTACCAATAGAAGAGCGAGTTCTCTTGTCATCTAAGTCAGCACGTACGTAAATAATTGTAATGTAATATTGCCAAGTGGAGCATAGAAAGATAATGCGAGGTGCGACCCGAAGCCGACATGTCGATGTCGGCTTCGATATGTCCTATTGGCTGTTGCAAGTGATTATTCAAAACGGTAGTGGTGGGACATCAATGGCCCTGGACCGGTGAATGCCTTACCTACAAGATGATGCGGCTCCTTGCACCCTTTACTCTCTCTCTCTCTCTCTCCTCGAAAAGTGCCGATGCCAAAAGGGAAGCCCGAGGGCATATAAAATTTGATAAAATTTTGGATTTCAAATGAAATTTGTTGAAAGTTCGACTGTTTTCCCCTTCCAGTGGAGCATCTCCAATTGTCCCGCGCTCTTTTCAGGTCAACTTTTCTTTATCAATCACGCGCACTCTTCGCGACGTACAAAATTAAATAAAACGTCTCATGTAAAATAGAAATTGAAGATAGTGCGTATTAAAGCTTCAGGGATCGCTTGTTTACGGGGGTCAATGTATTCTTCACACGCATGAGATTATCCACCTAATTTTTGGTTTGGACATGCCAATATGGTATTAAAGTCAGTTATGCCTAGTTTATTTTTATGTGTGGCGTGTCTTTCTTTACCTATTAGGCTTAAGTTTTCGGGTTGGACCTTTCTGTGCACACGTGGAATCTGTACGGTCAGCACCGGTAGCAGATTCATGAATATCGATTCTTGGAAGAGACTTTTGCGGACAATTTTCAAACCACCCATGCACATGGAGAGAGGAACAACTTGGCTTTGGCAACGCTGGCGATCATTTTTGTTTTGCAACCCTATCTTATCTACGGATAATAGGAAATGTGGTGGGACAAATAACCCAAAGTTTTCATTCCGGTAATAAGTGGAGGCCTCTGAAATCGGCGAAGAAGGTGGGATTTTGTGAGATTATGGAGGAATCTCCCCCTTTTTGTTTCTGAAAGCAGGGCATCTATCAATTCGGACGATCTCCATTTTGGAGAATAGATTTGGTGGTCCTCTTCAGTTTCGCGCACAAACTCCGGGTCGTTGTACAGGCTCGGATGGGGACACCACTAACAACATGGTTGGCCTTTCGAAGCCTCGGAAGGGTCATTGCCCGTGGAAGATGGTAACCATGCCGCATCGGCTCGCTAAGTTTCAATAACCGGGACATGACTGCCGAAATCGTTTCGTGATCGCTAACGATCGGGACAAACTTCAAAAGGGTCCGGTAAACACTAGGACTTCCCACTAAGAAATGTGAATACCGGGCCTTTCTTGTGGAATCAATATGAGTATGGCAAGTCGCGATGAGCATTAGTTGATACTCGGTTTATTTAATCTTAATAGGGACCGGACTGGCAATAAGTTCTTTTAAGGTCTAATTCCTCGGAAGATGCTCATGCATATTGCCTTCATATCATCCAAGGGTTTTCCAGACAAGTAAAGATACAACTTCTTCCAGATTTCTTTCATTGAAAAAATTGAAGATTTTCCATCGAAATTAAGCATCATACCTAAAGATTTAATTGCACATTAAGCGATATTCCCCTCTTCTTCTTCTTCTTCTTTCCCCAACTTGCATTTCCATATCATATCTAGATACAAATTTTTTACAAGTTCTATCCGAGATAGTCCAAAAATTACAATAAAATTTTTTGGAAAAGGACAAGTAACTGCCACAGAAGAAAAAGACGACATGTGACCCCAAACCAAGTCCAAGACATGACAACTCCTAGTCAGACACCCCCATCTCTCCTCTGCCGAAGTCATGTGATCTCCACTCAACTTTGCCATAGAATAACTAAACATGTTGCAGAAAATTCCTTCCTTCCTTTGTTTTTTTCAAAAGAAGGAACCAATGACTTCACGGAATCGCTATTGCGTTTCCATCCGGGTCTTATTTTCTCGATCGCATCGGGTGAAAGGGAAACGACCCAATTCCAATTACAAATCGGGCCCGGAAAGTCAAAAAGAGACCACTGGCTTTATGGAGCCACTTTTTCTCCAACTAGCCAAAAAAAACCCACACCCCTTACAAGGTGCCACGTGCAAAATGGCCTAATTCAGGAGAAACATGATCAGTAAAACACGTGATTACTATAGGTACGATGATAATTTCTCGCGATATACACTGACATAACGGTTGGAGCACATGAAAGCTCCGAACTATCACATGTTGGACGTTTGTTTGTAAAACAAACAAAACAATGCTTTTTCCTTTGTCCCACATAGGAAAGTTTTGGGTAAGTGGGCCATTTTATAACTGTGAGTGTCTTCTTACTCCTTAGAGTGAAGACAATGGGGTGTGTGCTAGTCCACACAATACCCGCGTGCAGGTGCGCGAATAATTGCCGCGGTTTAATTAGCTCTAATCCCTTTATTTTTTATTTTATTTCGTAAGGTTATCTCCTTAATCTTTATTAGTTGAAAGGTTGTTTTTTGTTTATTAAATAATTTTCGAAATTATGAAAATTCGGAATTTTATTTATATATATTTTTTATTTCATTTTATTCCGAATTTTACATGTGTCTTTTCAAGACAACTTTCGGAGATTATACTTGTTCAGTTTTCAACCTTTTCCGAAGGGTTGCATTTGTTCAGTTTGCAACTTCTTCCGAAGGAATATCTTTGTTAGCTTTGCAACCTTTCGTGAAGAGTTGCCTATGAAGATCGATTTCTATATATGTCAGTTTTTGGCAAGAAGGAAAAATCAATCAATTTTTTCAAGTCTTCTTTCGAAAAACTACGGCCATCATTTTCAATTGTTTCCTAGAGAGACCCTGGAGAAATACTAGAATTGCTATCTAGTATTCTCATTTTGAGACTTTGTTGTATCCTGGAGGATTTTTGCCGGTGACCATTAGCAGCATTGTGGGGCAAATAAATCCTTAAGGAAAGTGATATCACGCTTCAAAGTCCGACTTGATTGCTCTCTTGATTCGAAGCCATTCAAATTTTTACAACATCACATGCGATCGTGGAATGCGCAAATCACATGAAGTACACAACTATCCAATTAGATGCAGCATTGCTTGTCCTGAGTGTCCGAATGCGTCAAGTTCTCACAAACTACCAAATATCGGATGGTAGCTAACCACGAGCAGCCGTAAGCAAGCACTCAAAGCACGATCTTTACAAGTGAAACTATACTGGCTCATTTTGCCAGTTCAGAAGAGACCATGTGAAACTATCATCAGCCACCCCCACATCTTATCAAATTGCACAAATCTATCCGAAAATAGTGAATACACTCCGGTTTTGAGCAAGTAAACAGATACATGGACCAGAACAAGAATGATAATCGTACCTGGGATGAACTCTTAGTGGTCAGCAGAGATTAGCGATTTACTTTCAAATGCGTGTCAGATTGTGGAATTTCGAGCGGAATTAAAAGCTCTTCATCCACTTGAGGAGTAGCCAGTTTATACAGTGTCAAATCTCAATCCCAATGCCACGTATTTATCAGTAGTCAGGACAAACAAGATGGGTACGATTTACTTTGGACGATACACCCCAGTGAATGCTTCTCTATACAGAATACAACCAGCCTATGTTAGCATTGATATCACTTGCGCAAGCTTGAGTTAAAAGGCATAAATATATCAACTTTTGACAAAAAAAAACAGCTCCTTTCGGTAAAACAATCACCCATAGCTCAACCGAGAATCCAAGGACCGTATGCTTGTCTGTCGTCGAGGAACTCCAATCTCACAAGCATTTACACGTGCTGCGAAACGAAGAGAGCAGAGCGACTCTCCGGCCGATGAGGGATCAGGAGAGAGATTCACAAACATTAGTGTCTTTGAATCTCCACCTAGACAAGGCTGTTAACCAAGACTTCGAAGATCAGTGCCTTTTCAAAATCAACCATAATATGAGGAAAAGTGAAAAAAGTATTGCTCATCGAAAATTCACCAATAGCAGACACACGATCCCACACAGCTTATGATCTGCTGGCCACGTCCAAGACAACTGCCAACTTAAGCGCGTATACAATCACTCCAACTAAAACTACAATCGCCACAAAGCTCACATACTCCCCTGATTTTTACAAATTTACTGTCACTGCACACTATCTCCTAAACTTAATCTTTCTAATGACAAAGATAACCAGTTTTTAACTACCAGTTTTCTGCTGAAACCATTTACTCATTTAAAAAAACAAGAGATGTCTTTATGTAATTCGGATGAGTTAAGAGTCAAATTTTAATTATATGCAAAATGAAAAAATCACATACTTCTTTGCCTTGAGTAGATATAAGAAAGCTAACCAACAACTTTCAGTTACCTGAAGAAGATAAGTAAGTTTGGAGTTTCTGAATGGTACATGCTCCTCCTTCTTGGCCAAAGCAAATATGACATCACTTAAGGATGATAAACTCTTGTTAATAGCCTAAATTCCACAAGAAAGGGAAAAAAATAGCTCAGATGAGATATTCAAAGGACAAGAAACTACAATCAGGTCAAAAGAGAAATATACTTGAGTTTCCTTCAAACGATCACCAGTTGAACCACTTTTAGACAAGCGCTCACTTCCCGCTAGATCTATGAGATTCAAGACGCCTTGCACTTGTTGTTCAGTGCTCTATCAGATCACAGGACAAGTTCAAGGTTACAATAGTAATTGAAAAAAAAATTGTATTTTTGTTATGTTCCAAGACACCACACGCATATGTACACACACAGAACAGGTAGGAAGGGAGGAGAATATACCTCATTTACACCGGAAATACGCAAGGTAAAAACAAAATGACTTCTTGATGAATGCTCGTTCATTTGGGTCTTGCCAACAGACCTGAAGAGAAAGGTTATACCATAGATGATTACTCATATACCGCACATCACTAAATTATCGTTCTTTTTAAAATTAAAAAAAAAAGAGGTAAGTCAATATGCTGCATGCTTTGGCTTCGCCTATTCTTTAGCTATCAATATCATACCTAAATCTTATCTAAAATATAGATAATTGCACTCCCTTGAAAAAACATGATGAAAAGATTCAATTCAACAGGGTAGACATTCTCTTCTTCCCTTTTTGCAATTCTTCTGCAGCCTCCTCCCTTGTCTCTCTCTTTTTCTTTTGCCCTTTGAAAGAAGTAAAATATAATATTCTCACCTGCTATGAGCAGCATGATTTAAAAGGTAGGAAACCTCTCTGCTGCTACGAACATCCACAACCGTCAAATCAGAAACATGAGTATTTCCATTGGCATCGTGTTTGATTGCATATTGCTTTGCGTTGACATTTTCTGTCCGCGTAGAATCAATACTTGACCGATTGGATGGTAACAGATCACGAATTGATTCATTATATATCTCCAACATCGACACCTGGAATTTGAACCAGCAGACTCACGAAAAACATACAAGAAAATAAGCACACAGCCTCAAAAAAACTGCATAGAAAAGTTTCATGCCTGCAATTCATATTTCCAGCCTTGAGATTGAAGAGATTGTTTTGTTTGGAATATTTGCTCTAAAGAGCGCGGTATCAATCCTTTTTCATCCACATGTCCTGGCGTACCCATCATAGTGTAGGTTTTGCCTGAACCTGTTTGACCATAAGCAAAAATGCAAACCTGGAGACAAAACAAGAAAAGCTCAATCCTGGAGAAACTAACGTCATGTAAAAAAGGCACGTTTGCCTTGCTTCTGCAGATGGCATTTTGATATTTATGGAAGCTCCGGCCAAACGAGTACAAGAAAGCAGATTCGGCAATGAAATTCGTATCACATGTAATAGTGACAAACTTGACTAGTTTGAAAATCAACTATTTTACCTCTGGAAAAATCATGTCCATGTTCTCTATATTGCAGTAGATCAACATGTTAAGATAATTCAGCGAAACAGTATCTAATGACTTGCGAGACAATTTACCTTGTAACCGTCAAGAGCACTTTGTACAAGTTGTGAAATTTCAACAAAAACATCCTCTTGTGAAGAGTCGGGCATAAAAACTTTGTCAAATGTGAAAGGATATTTTTGTCCTGTTCACAGCAGAAAGATACATGAGTTTCTACATCATACAACATAGCCAATTGCAAAAGAAAAAGAAGAAGAAAAGAACAAAATACAGCGCTTGATCGAGACTTCACCATTTTGAACTAGATCGATCCCCCGACCGAGAGCCTCCATGGATGTGGGATAGGATATCACCTTTGCTTCTGAACTGCTCTCGTCTGGTAAAAGAGGGCGCACTCTGCAAAATACGCGGATATTTCCTTTCAACTCCTGTAGCATACACAAAAATAAGTTACGAATATGATGACACGGTTAATCATATAAACAGTGTTGTCTTGCCGGTGATGATAAATACCAGGATAGTATTGTGCAACTTTTTACGTAATTTCTCTCCCTCAATGAGCTTAAATTCTGCATCGGCTAGACGGATTTGTAATTCAGATAAGAGTTTTTTCTGTTCTTCAGATTCTGCTCTCGTTTCGAGGGTGGATAAATCAGATGCCTGAAAAAGGGTATTTGGGATTATAAAAATGGACAGAAACATTAATATGACAAATTTTGATTATCTATTGAGAAAACACATACGAGGGTGCACACTCCTATTTTTAGCAAACCATAAGTTACCTCCAATCTCCTCTCAGCAACTATCAGCTTGTCCTGCAAAGTCCTTATTTGCTCACTCTGACACAAACACTTTGCCTACAACAAAATACGTCAACTATTAGTCAAACAATCATTTGGTAACAAATAGAATCACTATATTTGTTTACAAACTGAGCATGTTAGAGAGAACCTCCAATTCATTTGATTTTAGCGTCAGGTGATCCAACTCAGAGCAAGATTTTCCAGTAAATTCTTTGTACTTAACAACTTCAACTGTTAGAGCCTCCACTTCCACGCGATATCTATCCCGTTCATCTCTAACTTGCTGCAAGTCCCCTCTCAAACATACTACCTCATTTGAAAAAACCTCTTTGTGATTCATAGCCTCCTCTTGAGAAGCCTGACAATATAACCAAGTAGACTTTAGCCTATTAAACCCAAAAAAGGAAGTTAGCCTGAGCAAATTAGCATTAAACCTAGTTTTAGATCGACATGTTTGCTACCTTAAATAAAACAGTAACAAAAGATGGTCTAAACCTACTATGATATAAGTAAGAGCTCATGCATAATGTTTCTGTTTTAAACGTCCATCCAGATGGTGATTCCAATGAAAATTGATCGGTGCAAAGAAAACATCGAAAAAGTTATGATTGTTACTTCAAATCCCAATGAAGCCACCAATCTCCCTGTATATGTTAGACTCGGAACATAATCGCCAAAACTCTTAGTAGCCAAAAATTACTTTACAGCATAGTGGCCATAAATTCGAGGAAAATAAACAATGAGTTGATCTGCCGTGAGCTGTTTAAAACAAGAGCAGTTTACAGGATGAGAACGATATGAGATTCATAGTAAAGTAAATCCTCACTTTCACTGAAGCATATTGCTCCTTCAGCGAGTTATGATGACCTCTTAAGGTGCAGAGTTCCTCAAAAAATGTTGCTTTATCATTCTCACTTTTCTTTAGACTCTCGCTGGAAGTACTAAGATCTGACTGAAGTTTACTGTTGTACTGCTGTAAGCTCGCATTGTAATCTTGTAACCGTTTGTACATGTCATTAATTGACGAAATCTGCAATATGCAACAAGCTTCATCAGCATACTTCCCAGAGGAAAAGCCATACATATAACTGGAAAACTAAGAATTTTGACCCAATGAAATCCGCAACATACTCTCTGATTAGCACTTGACAGCTCATGTTGAGCTTTGGCAAGATCTTCAGAAAGAGAAGCCTGCGACCTCTCACTGTTGAGTCTGCCCTCCCTTTCCTTAGCAAGAGAATCTACTGCAGCCTGATTATTATGATCAAACCATTTTTAGACTTCCCGAAAGCTGACCATTTGAATATGACTCGAATATAAACCAGTTACCAGCTTCTCTGCTTGTTCTTTTGCGAGTTTCTCCTGAGCCGAAGCAAGATTCTTCCTTAGCTCAACAATTATAGAACTCAGCTCTTCCTCCTTATTTTTTGATGAAACCTCTGTTACAAAATGCATCGACATAACAAATTGAACGCTTTGATCAAACAGGAGAGAATACTATAACATCCACAATTTCCCAGGAAGCACTTACCTAATTCATCAAGCCTTTGCTGAGTATAATTCAAGGCATTTCTTAACCTCTCCTGTTCTTGTAGATAGCTATCCTCAAGCTCTTGAAACCATTTGACGCAAAGCCTCAGCCTTTTTATATAATCCAGCATATTCTCGCATCTCTCCTGACAAAGCAAACAAACACTATTCAAGGACAAAACAATGAACGAAGAGGTTTGCTTAATGAAATTAGTTTTATCTGCTGACCACTAATCTAACTGATCTCCTCTGCTCTATCTTCACATCCCATTGAAAACTAAAAACCGGCGTCATAAGAAAATACGCGAGGGAAAATTTCAATTCCGATAAAAACTGAAAGTTCATGGCTGCCCCGGATCAGAAGCAAAAACAATTGATGAATTAGAACTGCAGTAGATGTCTCGAAACACTCAAGCTGCTAAAAAAAACAGCACGATTCATGCTTCTTCATCTTTAACACTCGAAACTAGTTGACTGAAAAATGGCCGTGTGAAACATGAGAGATGTCTGGACGGTAGAAAAGAAGAGTAAGAGGCTTTATACGCACAGAATTAACCGAATGCAGCACATAGAACTCTCGAAATTCGACACATCGAATGGCGCAAACAAACCATAAATGCCGGAACGCAAAACACGGACCTTGTAATTGAACTTGTTCTTCGATTTCGGCTTCTCATTCATCAGGGCGTCGACGTCCTCCCTGGTGAACTCTATCCCGCTGCACTCGGAGCCGGCATTGCTCGCCGGAGCGCTGCTAGGGCAGAGATCTTGGCCGCTGCTAACCACCGAGAACGCCTCCCGGCTCCTCAGCCTGGCCGCCGCCACCGCCGTCGTCGTGCCAACCATCCTCGGCCCCCCCACCACCACCGACCACCGATCGATCTCCCCGCTCCTTCCCGGTCACTCCGAGCTCCTCGAGCTCATCGGCCTCGCACTTCTTCTGAACCATGCACGTCACCACAGAAACAAGTCCGCATCACTCCTCACGCGCGCGCGCAACCACGAGACAGACAAAAAGAGTCACCGAGCAAAAACGCCAAGCGCGGCCAAAAAGCCTAGAGCTCGTCGGACCTTATTTCACGTCACACCGCACCGCAACCGGCTCGCGCTTCCATCTCCACTTCATGCGCGCGCGGATGCTCGGAGGGGGAGCCGCGACTGCAAATCGGCGGAGTGCGCGCACGAAGCGAAGAAGGATTGCCGGAGATCAGAGAGGGAGCGACGCGGCGGCGGCGGCGGCGGAGGCGGCGCTGCTGCTGCTGCTGCTGCTGCTCTGGTTCTGGAGCGGGGGTGGTGGTGGTCTGCTGCCCCGGTCCTTCCTCGACGCCATTTTCAAGAGCCTCAAGAGAAAAAGTTTTTTTTACTCTTCTCCCTCACAGACGAGACGCACGGAAAGAGAGAGAGAGTGGCCCTCGGTGTGGGGCCCGGTCGTTGATTGAGTCCCAAGGGATTTGAACGGATCGGGGCCGTTGCTTCGAGATGCGGTAAACACGATCGGTGGGATATCAGCCCTCGACCGAGACGGCCAGCGGGGGGCGCTCCCGCAAAATGGCGACCGACCCGGGGTTGAAACGGTCATTCCCGATGGACGGATACCGTTTAAAAATCGGCCCCCCTTCTTTTCTTTTTCCTTTTTTAAGCGTTGCGTGTTTCTGAAAATTTTTTTTAAAAAAAGGGGGAAGAAATAAAAAATATACAATATTGGACTGGAGAACGTTAACTGCAGTTAGGGTTCGGGGTAAAAACAGAAGGGGAGGGGGGGGGGTGAGTTTGAAATTTTTTAAATCGGGGGATCTGGCGGTCTTATGGTAGCGAGTCGTTGGGCCTCCGAATTTACCTAAATGCCCTTGGTCCGGCGTGCGCCCGTCCCTCCTTCGTGAGGTCCTTTTCGGACAATTCCGCTTTTATGTCTCTTGTTTGGCAGCACTCGTTCAGAGCAATCAAACTTATCTTGCCTTCAAATTTTAAATCAGAAAATAGGTTTTCTTTGAGGAATTAACAATTGTCCAACCGAATAAATAAAAAGAGTATTGACATTTGTGAAAAATATGTGGACTTGAAGGTTCGTAATGCTACTCGTTCGGACAAAGGCAAATTGTTTTTTACTTGCTAAAATAAAATTGCAAATGTTATTAAATTCGAAGATAGTAAAAATGAGAGGTACGATCGGATATTAAATAAACACGAAAAAAGGAATTAAAAATCCTTGGCAAGGACTTTTGTGACATTGTTGATGAGTTATTTTAAACGGGTGTCTTGAAAACATTTATTAAGCATAATTAACGACGAAATTACACGCGGTACGTGAAATTGAAGTCCTTGAAAAGTTTTTTTTTCTTTTTGGTTGCTTTAAAAGGTCCTTATTTTATCATGACTTGCAAAATGGTGAAAGGATCCCAGTTGGGTTTACACTTGTACCGTGTAAAAAAATTGAAATCTACGGTAAGACGAGTTTGTTTGGTAAGATTTCAACATTCGTGTACTTTTTACGATTACAGTTATGTGTTATATACGTATACATAGACATGCAAAAATCCATGTTAATGGGAGATTGGTCCCTTAGGGGGCAAGATATAAGATTCTCGTTACACTTCTATCGACACTCGGTAGAGAATGTCTCTGTATAAATGGAGAAATAGGCATTATGGTATCCGTTCGAACCGCACGGTCGTACATCGAAGACACGTGTTCATGAAAGCTACGGAGCACTCAAAATTACAAAGACGGTTCTCGTCGATTCCTAACACCAAACTTCATAGAAAAAGAAAAAGAAAAGGCTACATATGGAAATAGAATGATTAGAGCTAAGATTGGAAAGCTGGTGAGAGCATGTGCCAAATCATGCGCACACCCAATTTACCCACATTTGTTGCACCCTACAACAAAAGGGAGCCAGAAAGTATGTGCTCGTACAATTTGGTAGTCACCAATCAAGTCTTCAGCTCAGGGCTCCAGGATGGTGTGAATAGAATTCCCATAGCTTTATCCGAAGGAGATAGAGCACCAAACCCCCAAAAAAAAAACACTCCACGATCCCTTTTAATTAATACATTCACCACTTTTCATCAATTGATAAGAAATTATAATAAACGAGAACAGGAATTCTCTTGGCTGCCTAGTACTTGCAATTGAATCACAACATAATTTTGTCCCTTTGTTGTCCCCGTGAATTACTGTGTTTTCTTTTGCTCCACGCAAAAGGGGAAGCTTCCCCATCACCAGACATTGCCATTAAATCGGATTCGAATAAATAAATAAATAAATTAATTAGTTAAGCTTCTGTTGCTTCAAAAGGGAGTTAAGAATTTTTCACTTTATAACCCCCCGGGGGTAAAAAGATTCCGATCCGCTCCCTCCCTCTCTCTCTCTCTCTCTCTCTGTAATGTAAACCATAAGCACCGAAACATTTAATTAGAAAAGCAAAAGAGGAAATGGTACGAGTTTGTTGCCTTTTCTATTCATCAATTGGTGCTCGGCTGCATTCTTGGGACGTCCTTTTCTCGTCCCGCTTTTCACCTGAGCCTTCCCTCTTTAATTAGCCACGACCAAATTGATGGTCTATACGATCCCGGGTAATTCAATCGAGCCGACGAGACTATCTTCCAAACTTTACTTAAAGAAGATGGGAGATTTCAGGGACAACGCGTGATAAAATTACAAGAAAGCGATCCTTTCAGCGCCAAGATATTGCCCGGATCAAAGGGTACATGGCATAACACGGCATGCCAAAATTACTCCGATATGTCATTGTTTCATCGCACGAGACAACAACAATAAGAAAGAAAGAAAGAAAAGAGGCTATGTTCTATCCCTCGACATGGCGTGAAACGATCCCATTACCTAAACCGAGCAAAGACCAAACATCTTTTTCCAAATCAGAAACCCTTAGCTTCGCGCATACGGTTGTTGAATCGACGTAAAAAAGGAGCAGGTTTTGTTTACTTTTGTAGGTGTAACCTTCACAACATTGACGGACCACCATCAACTATGAATCTATGATGCATTAGAGTTTAAATCGCAAGGCATCCTGTCGTTGCTCGGTTCCTTCGATCGTGACATATGCAAGGAGAGCGTAGACTCCAGTAGAGAGCGCCATGTCTATTGCGTGACTTCCACCAAACAATTGGCGGTGGTGGTAAATCTGATGACGATGACGACGATTGGAAATCGGCAATACATTGGGGGCTGCCTTTGTCAACTTCTTTTAGCCAGCTGTGGAAGAAATCGTACAAAATCGGTGTCGGCAGCTCTCTCGGATTCGGGAAAGACGCGAGAACTAAGTCGAGTGATCGATTTTCTAGGACTCCACAATCTCTCGCCACGATACGACGAGCAATGTCAAGATGCGACAGCTAGGATCCGGATAGAGATTTTCAGGCGCACCTGAAAGTCACGCCGTCAATTCATAACCCGAATGTTTGCGTTGTCGCAACCTGTTATACTTAAAAAAATAAAAAAATCTAAATTATACAATTTTTTTTTTCTTTATCGAAGAATGATATCCTTATGCGGAGGTGACGTGAGTCACGCGACCGGTTATTTCGCGCACAATGCGTAGGCAATCTTGTCACTCCTTGGAATGGTTCCATAGTCAATGCTTGACGCTTCCAAATGAATTTTTTGTTTTTTGGGGGGGTGGTTCAAAAACCATATGAACCGAAAAGGTCTTTTCTCTTTCGAACAAAAGGCAGGCTTTTTGCACGAAGTGGAAGGTACGTTTCTGTGGTCAGCAGAAGGCAAATATGTTCTTGTCTCTTCTCGGGAGCAATTTGTCATGTTTTTTTTTTTTTTGATGATCCGGGAACCGCCGTACAGCCAACAAATGCGAACGTAAACCCGGCCGACGCTAATACAGTGACCCACCACCACTGCCGCACAAGATTTCTAATCCCTAACGACTACGCCGGATTCGAACTCCCCACCCTTCGTGAGGGGCAAAGAGCGCGAACCAACGCAGCCGCTGCGGGCGGTGATTTGTCATGTTCATCTTGTGTGCATCCAAAGAGATGCACGTATGGCAGATTAGGAGAGGCAGAATCCTGATAAATCAAAGGCCGGACGAGGGAGGATACTGAGTGTTGTTGACCTCCGATTTCTAAAAACCAACTTTGCGTCACGGGAGGGAATTTGGTGCAGCTGCCGGATCCCTTTTCGTGGACTCCGCAAGTAAAAAACAAGCGCAGTTGGGAGTTTAAAGCAAGCCCTCGTAGCCTTTCCTTTTTTTGAAGTCCCTTTTTTTTTAATCTTTCTTTTTCCTTTTTTACGGCGGAAATGGAGCATCTTTGGTACGTTTTTTGCGCGACGACAAGCTAATTTTACCTGTCCGATTTGTCGAGGCTCGAGAGGAGGATCGTGCGCATGGGTTATCGTCGCGCCTCGATGGGCTCTCTTGAATCCGGTTCGCGATATGCTCAAACCGAAAATACGTTTGGACCCGAGGGCGACCGATTCCTTCTCTCGGGCTTGGCCAGATCGGAATTCGGTCAATTGTCACGCCGACAATTTGTTATTTCCTTCAATCATCAATAAGTTTAACATTCATCCGATGAACGATCCAATATTTTGGCTCCGAGAACTTGACCGCCCGAAGACAAGGGGCACGAGTTCGAACGAAAAATTAGATCCTTCTCCTTTATTTATTTTTTATTTTTTTGGTGGAAGACGATGAAGATTCGAACTCCATGAATCCGAAGTCGAATGATGATGGGTTGGGTGGCGTAACCATCGAGATTCAACAAGCAAGAAGGGGAGATCGTAAATTGTCGGGATCGGTCACGTGCGGAATGTATCTTGACCGCAAAGGTGCGAACTCCACATGGCAGCCACAGAGAGAATCCAATGTAAGTAATGATAATATATAATTTTGCTTTTCTTTAGGAGGGGGGGACTGTAGAGGTTAGATGCGGCCCATGTGAATTGGATCCAAAATGGAAAAGAGAGATTCCAAATAAAAAACTGGAGAAGAGTTGGAGTGGAGATGCGGGGTATCGATCCCCGTACCTCTCGCATGCTAAGCGAGCGCTCTACCATCTGAGCTACATCCCCTTGTTCTTTTGGACCGCCCGTCCAACAAGAAGTAGGATAGTCCCCGATCTTCTTGCTGCACGCTAGATGTCGAACGCACTTGACCGAATCGGTTAACTTTCTGATAAAATGAAAGAGGTTTGAATCGACTCGAAACGGTCGTGTCTATGGATGGATACTCTTTCGAACCCTCAAAATCTAGGGTTAGAATTGAATATTGTAGGCCCATCTGTATGTTGGAGTTGACGAATACTTCGGGGACCATTGTTTCTCACACCGGGTACGCCCACGTGAGCTTAGAGAAACTGAAGTGTTATCCGACGACATGTGACCCCTACGTGCGGAATGCGGGGTTCGGGGGCAGCGCCCCCGACACAGGTGTTCCGCTCGCCGGTGAGCGGGCGGGGGCTCGGGGCAGCGCCCCCGAAACCTCAACGGGTTTGGGCTGGCTCGTATGGTGCGAGATTAAGAGATTTCGTATAGGTTTAAGTTTTTGGCCCGTTTGGGGCACATATATATTTTGCTCGTTTTTCTGATCATTGTAACGAGTTGAGTGGCTGTAAACCGAAAATATAGTGAAATCTCTTTGCAAGACATGGCCCTATTCGAGGGTGAACCTGGGTAAATTCGTGCATCGTCTATTTTCTCTGATTTCTGCGTGAACGTTCTGTTTCTGTTCTCGATACGTCTCTTCGCTGTAGACACGAGTGCGTCGGGTGAAGTTCTTGGCGTGAATATAAAGCTGAATACGAACGACCAAGACTAGATCAACCGTGTGTGAGGCTGTGAGCTCTCGACAGCCGTATTCTTTTTCATTCCACGCATATTAATGTCAGACTCCCCGGGAATCAATAAAACGAAAAATCAAACCGATAAATCCGAATTTCCATCGAGCCCATGAAGTTTTCATCGAGACTATTAACTCCGGGTTAAACCGGTACACATATTCCGATCACATAGACTTTGATTACTTAAGTGGAAATTACACTTGTCATCATGTATTCGATCAAAGGACGCGATTGTGCTTGTTGCGTTTCCTTTCCCCCCCATCATTGGCCTCACAATTTCTTCAAAAAAATGTGACTGTTTGTTCATTCCAATTCGAGCCCTCTAGCGGCTCCTCCGAGTTCTTGGGCGGGCGTGGTTCCTGAAGTCGGGCTTTTAGGCTTGCTCCTAAAGCTGATGCGGCCCGAGATCCTTTGGTCAACTTGGATCGTCAACATCGTTCCATTAACAAGAAATCAAAGCTTGTTGACCTAGATATGTACCCGATTAGCGATTACCAGGTCTCTCTAGAAGTCGAAAGCTGGTTGCAACAGACTCAGAACATCATCAAGATCAGGGCACACGCTTGTGTTCGGAGAGAGAAGATCTCAACACTTCGAGATTCGACCGATCTTCATCACCTCCGGTGAGGACCTTTACAGGTACGGCGAAAGTAGGCCGTGGGATGTTGAGAATGGCTCTTCCATCCGCAATCGTAACGTCGCCGAGAAGCTCCCTCGACTCTTCGTCGTTCCTCGCTGCAAGTTGAATTGGGCGCCGCATAATCCTCTTTGTCTTCTAGAATTTGTCCGGAGTAGCGTCGCTCACTCATTCCACATTTCCAATGGATCGATTCCTTTGAGCCACCATGGTCAGCCCGATATTAGATTTCGGACTACATTACCACATGTTATTTTTGTTCCAACATCCGGGGGGTCATCGAGGTGGAGGCCACCAATTGAGCAGCAAGAGGGCATATGGGATCCTACAGTTGAAACCTTGAGAAAAGTACGATGAATGTCTATATATTTTGATTTTCGTATGCTTACACCAAATACATGGTTCATCTAAAATCACTTACCCAACTGTATCGTGGTCGGGCTTGCGGGGATTAGAATATGTACATGACAAACGCGACATTAGATGGATGAGTATGGACACGCTTTTGGATTACAATCAAGCCAAATTCATACTTCTTCACTTCCACAAACACGGTGTGCGCAATTCTGGGTTGTAATTGGGTGGACTGCACATTTATGTAAAATGCTAATGAGACCCATCACTCAGGCTGCTTTCGCAGCCATGCCCCCTTTCTCTACCCAAAAACCTGTCCACATTGACATTATCGGAAAAGCATTAATTATCGACTTCATTTGCCTACAGAAGTAGTATCCATCACTTGCATGTGCACGCACATAGCTTTCGAGCACTGTCCTTTTCCTCTTTCTCTCTCTCTCTCTCTATGCCATTTTCACTGAAAGGTGAAGCAGAAGCACGGCACAGCATGAAAAGGGTAATCAGTAATCACAACTTTCCATTGGCAAAAAGCTAATAAGATTTGCCCTTCTTTCTAAATCCTCCTTTTCAACACCCTTTTCCTTAGATTTTCAAAGCATCGTGAACTTTCTTTCTGGAAGGGGGGTCCGAAGCTCAATGACGAGCTCTTCTTTTCCCAACCACTTCTTGGGTTTAGGATTATATTATGCATCATGGATCGACACCTTTCCGAATCCCACTAATTGCCGGGTGCTGATTATGGGACAATGAGATCTTCTAGTACATCATCCCCTTTTGGGACAGATGGTGAATTGGCCGGTGTTCAATGTCTCCCCACTTTTTCCGTAGAGCATTATGGTGAATTTGCCACCACGACGTTTTCGAGTATTTGAGTCTAGCTAGACATCTTATCATAGGCCGAATATGCCTAGTCCCTTTTCCTGAATGACGAGGAAAGGCGAAATTGCAAAATATTACTGACTTATACTTTAGCACTTGAATAATGTTGAGAGAAAACAAGACAAATCATGTATCATTGTGTGCCTTTCTCGAACTTGTTGGAGCTAATAATGCGAACAGCGCATGCATAGCTAGTCTCGTTATAGGGACTTCCTAACTCCCATTTGGGAGATCTTCATATGCTAGAAAGTCCCCCCATAGTTAGAATCTTTAGGCATTGTTGGGTAGAATCGCAAGAGGGTTTTGTCAAGGCGTATGTTTTGAGGCAATATAACTATTTTTTACCAATCAAAAGAGGAAAAGAAAAGGTAGAATCATCAAAGGGCCTCTTTCTCTCTTTCTCTATCTCTCTCAATCAGCATGGTATGCCTTCATTCTCCAACTCCACTGTAAAATACATGATAGTTTGTGAAAGGCAGGTAGATATATACTCGAGAGCCATCGATGAAAGTAAAGTTATCAGGTGAAATGGATTTTAGTCCAGCTGCATGCTCTGTCTGTGGGACAAGGTCGTAGCCACTTTGACCGGAGGATTAGACACATTTGTCTGGACCAAGGTCTTTTGTTTTTTCCGCCAACCCTTCAAGGAAAGGAAACAAGGAGCTATCATTCACCATCCTTCTTAACTTGTAATTCTCTGCACCCTCTTTATAAAGTTTGAATGTCCCGGATAGTGACGAATAAATGAGCACTAAAGTTCACGAGACAAGCATAAATGATTACCCTATGAATCCGACTCCCAGATTGTGTACAGCACATCTACGAATTTCTGTAGCGCATTTAAAAAATCGCCCGACATTTTATATCCCAATTATCTCGTTACGAATATAGATATATCTGTATGAACTTTTACTTTTTACAATTAACTTAAGCCTCATGACGGATAAAGTTTGAATTTTTCTTTAACTCTAAACACCTAAAAAGTTCCACAAAATACAATTACATGACATACATCGAAAATAATCTCTAGACCAAACATATACATTAAAGTAGCGAGACTCCCTAGGCCATTGGATGTTCCAAAAGAGTGACATCAAAAAGTCTAGGATGGAAGCTAAAACTCTAGAAGGCACCAGGATTGATTTGATAAATATCAAGATCTTCTTGTTTAGATTTGCAATGAATCGTAAGAATTGCAGCTCTAGTAAATTGTTGTATATTTTGACTTCAGTTTCGATCAAACTACTTTTGGAGCTAGCTTGTCAGAAGACAAGAATAATCATGAATACTAGAGGTGGCAAATGATTGGGTTGGATTGGATATGGGACAGCTAAGTTATGTAAATGGGTGAATTTGGGCCGAACCCATTTATGACTTTCCTAATTTTACATTGAATTCTGACTGCAAAATGACAAATGTAATTCTGCTCATGAATGTAAACAAAGGGTTCTGTAATGTTAAGAAAGAAAAAAGGACTCCAGTGCAGGCTGCAGCGGTGGAAAAATTTGAATGCCCTTGTATCTAAGAGGTGCCCTGTGAAGTTTCTTGTTTTTTGTTTTGTTAAATGGGAAAAGAAGAAAAATCATAAACGGGCGACAAGATACAGTAACGAAGGTTCGTAGACAACAAGGCAGGGAGAGTTTTTTTGTGTCGTGTCTTGTGGTGGCCTTCCTCAGTAAACCATCATTAATCGGCAACACTAAAGACAGCTTCTCTCTCTCTCTCTCTTATAAGCTCCCCTTTGTCATCTTCTTCTCCCCTACAGGCTACACAGATTTCCGTATTCCTCCCACCTTTCTTTATCCTCTTCTTTTCTCCGGGTTCGAAATTGAAAAACACTCCCACTTTGGTCCCCAAGTCCATGTGTCCTGTCGCCCGGTCCGCAGTAAAGCTTCAAAAGAAACGCTTCAGCAGGAGATGGCTCACCAAAGTGGAATCTCCAAGCACTTGTTGGGTACCTGAGAGGATTCCGAGAAGTCTCTCCTGGGATGATGAAGCTCGTGGGTGAAGCTCTAGCTCTAGCTTCCTTTCTTGAGCGGTAGCTGCCAAAAATAGATAGTCAGAGCAACCCATGAAGTGAAAAGGGAAAGGCCTATACTCTCTGAAGGAAGACGAAGCTTTTGCGGCCTTGAGATAGAGCACGAGCAAGAGAAGAAGGAAAAGAAGAAGCCCGCAAAGAGGAGAGCGAGAGAGAGAGATGCCAACAGTGTGGTTTGCACTCAAGAAGTCACTACACTGCAAATCAGAGCCATCCGACGTCCACGACCCAAAGACAAGAAAGCAGCTGACCACGATCTTGACCAAAAAGACTGGCCGGTCAGGTTGCTCGAGGTCCATCGCCAACCTCAAGGACGTCATCCATGGAAGCAAGAGGCACATGGCCGAGAAGCCGCCGAGCTGCAGCCCGAGATCCATCGGGAGCAGCGAGTTCTTGAACCCCCTAACCCACGAAGTCATCCTCAGCAACACCAAATGCGAGCTCAAGATCACCGGCTTCGGCAACGGGTTCCAAGATTCCGGCGCCGGCGGGGGTGCAGGGGGCGACGCCGGTGGCGGGTCGACCTTTGTGGGGACTCTGACGCCGGGGACGCCTATGCATTACTTCAATCCTTCGTTTAGGACAACCTCAGCAAACGGAACAACTCCGAGGAAGGGAGGTTCTGTCTTAAGCGAGCGAGAAGGGTCTGGAGGCGTCAGTGGCAGAGGAGGCAGCGGCGTCGGAGGCGTCCGTACTAGCAGTAGAGTGTCGCTGGGTGCTGACGCTAATGGGATGTCCACCATAACTTGCCACAAGTGTGGAGAGCAGTTCACCAAATGGGATGCTGCTGAGGCACATCATCTCTCCAAGCATGCTGGTACGAGAAATAGTTCACTTTTTTTCGAAAGAAAAACCATTCCTTGTGGATTTTCTGATTCGGAGAAAAAGCAAATACGGGAGGCAACTTCTTTTTACTTTCAGGGAAAAAAAAGGACACCTTTGCATGTGAAAATGACGGAATCTGCTTCATTTTCATCGGAACCTTTTCGCGAATCAACTTTAACGTGGCTGACTTTGTAGTTGCTGCTCTGCTCTTGCAAAAAGTTTCAAGTTTCTCATGCAATTCTACCCTTTTGAGGACGATTACCAATTCATTCATTGATGGAAAAAGAAAGGGTCCTTTTTCTTTGTTTTCCTTCCCTGCTGATTCTTTATCGTTTGCTTCATCAATGTCTGAGCTGGAGGATCAAAAAGTTCGTTGGCTCTACTAAATGGTCAACTTTCCCAGCATCTGTTGAACTATAGCTGCTACGATTTATCGGAATTTGAAAGCCTCACTGTCTCTGTTCTTTCTCACATTGATCAATAACATGACGAAGCTTGAACAACAATCACATACATCTCACCACATTGTTTTATTGCTCAACAGTGACTGAACTAGTGGAAGGGGACTCATCCAGGAAGATCGTGGAGATCATATGCCGAACCGGGTGGCTGAAATCGGAGAACCAAGGCGGCAACCGGATCGAGCGGGTCCTCAAGGTCCACAACATGCAGAAGACCCTGGCTCGGTTCGAGGAGTACCGCGAGACGGTCAAGATCAAGGCCGGCAAGCTCCCGAAGAAGCACCCGCGGTGCCTTGCCGACGGGAACGAGCTGCTCCGCTTCTACGGCACGACTGTGGCGTGCCCGCTGGGGCTCGACGGCTCGTCAAGCCTGTGCACGTCCGACCGGTGCCGCGTGTGCAGGGTCGTGCGGCACGGCTTCTCGGTGAAGAAGGAATCGAAGGGAGGGATCGGGGTGTTCACGACATCTACGAGTGGAAGAGCATTCGAGAGCATCGACACGGTCGAGAACGACCCGACTGTGAGGAAGGCCTTGATAGTGTGCAGGGTGATTGCAGGGAGGGTTCACAGGCCATTGGAGAACATCCAAGAAATGGCCGGTCAGACTGGGTTCGATTCGTTAGCCGGTAAAGTGGGTCTGTATTCACACATCGAGGAGCTCTACTTGCTCAATCCTAGAGCCCTGCTTCCTTGTTTCGTGGTGATTTGCAAGTCCTGAAGAGGAGGATGTGAAGAAAAAGAAGATGAAAAATCATGAGTAATTTGGATCAGCGATTTCTTGAGTTGCATTCTTTTGTTTGTTCCGGGGCTTTTGATGGAGCTTGTGAAGTTTCTGGCATGTTATTCTTTTTGGCTTCAAAATCCTCCTCTTGAATATATTTTTACTCGAATTCTTCTGCAATCTGGCCTTTCTTTGAATCTTTTTCATTCTCGGTAGAACCATGGAATGGCCAGTTGTAAGTCTGTGCCTATGTTCTTGAAAAAGATTTGAATATTACAGCATTATGTTTGATGTCTTTTTGAAATTCAGATGCGGACAAGATGGCGAAAATTCAGAATCTGACAGTTATCAGAGATGGGAGTTGATGGTAGATGACAGGTGACAAATGAAAAATTAGCTCTGAAAGGGGCCTTTCAGAGAGGAATGGGACTGGCCTCACGTTCTTCTGAATCGAATTGAAGGGTCTGAAACTCATTTAATATTTGCTCCAAAACAAAACACAACAAAACGAAAAGTTCGAATGAATATTGGGTGTGACCTCCAACTCGAAGCTTAAAGAGTTTATCCTAGAATAAAAAAAAGTTCAGATTTTCTTTCGGTTGTATGAATGTAGCACCATTGATGAACATGGGTGGCGCTCGTGACACATGGAGAAATCGAGAGTTTTTGACAGAATCAATATGAAATTGATTCAGAACCCCTATGAATCCGCCGATCACCTTGTCGGCGCTTTGAAAAATTGATGAATTTCACGGTTTATTAATGTTAGCGACCAGCTTGAATTTCATGCACGAACGAGCAAAGACGGATTAAACAAGGGGCCTTGTTTCTTGTGGCCGAATTAAAAAATTAGGAAAGAAAAACCACTGTTTATTCTTTTCTGATTTAACATAGAATAGTAGTGCAAAGGAGGAGATGAGGGGCCCCATTTGGAAGTAAGACTTCCGTTAACACCTTCTTAGTTTTGGGGGGTACTTATGAAAATCTTGCCTGATGCACATGCCAAGTTGAGTAAATATTTGGTACTCTAGGGGCCAAAATGTAACAAAAAAAGAGGAAGAGGGAAAATTTGGTAAATACGGTATTAGCCAAAAGGATTATTGGTTCGAGGCCGGAGGACAAAATTCAGGAAGGGGTTTTGCATGTCGTGCAGTTCTTTTGTCTCTTTCTGTTTCATCCTACTGGCACCCACGTGTATTGATTAGTCATTACGCGATGTGATGATGTTTGCCTAAATACGCTGCTCGAATTCGTAATTCCTCGTAAAAGGATTTATTATGGTCGTAGCCGTCTTTATCATCATTATTGATTTGGTGATATCTTTCGAGTTTGAACCCGTTGAGAAACCCATTCAAATAAATATCCTAATTTTAGTAGTTTCGAGTTGGATTTCCGGTTCGAGTATGCTTTCTATTTTGGGTTTAAATCTTTTCTATATAAAAAGTGAGTTTTATGCATGGAGAGTATTTAAGAGGCAGCTTTCCGTGAATTGCACTTTGGAACAATAGACATTTATGGATTCCTTTCTTATTTTGTGAGAATTTGTGAGCGTTTAAATGCCGTGCAAATGTTGAGTGTAGTTGCAGTTGGAAAATAGTCGGAGTAATTGAGTAACACGAACGTGGTTGCAAACTCTGTTATATGTCTTGATTTATAGTGAAATCCTGTGGCGCTCTTCTCATATAGTAGGTCCACCAACAAAATCATGTAAATCTGAAGTCTCATTTATTACCTTGTTCTCTTTATTTTATTTCTCAGTTGCTTGTTTCTCACAACAATTGATATCGGAGCTTGACTTGGCTAAATTGAAGCGAATCGATAACAAATAGGAAGGAAAAGTTCAAATGAACATATTTGAAGTGAAGGATTTCACTTTCTAGAAAATGTAAATTGAGGATTATCCATACAAGAAGAATTTGCGCGTCAGAGAAGGAGCCAAATTTGATGAAGCCAGTTGATTGAGAGTTGCTAAATAGAAAAGTATTAGGTGTTATTCGGCTGATATTGGCTTGTAATATCGCGTTTAACTTCATGAAAGAAAATATCACTACGGATTGTAATGAATAAGCTTTTGAATATGTACTAGAAGCCCTCTTCAATCAATAGGGTTTACTCGATGAGATGCCTATTTCGCTTAAAGATGGGCGGATATGCATCGGTTGTTGATCATATCAATGAATTTTATGTAATTGTTAGTCAATTGAGTTCGATTAAGATTGATTTTGATGATGATGTACATGCTTTGCTTCTATTATCTTGATTGTTTAATAGATGGAATACTACATTACTTCTGTGAATAGTTCCTTTAGGTCAACAAGTTTGACGTCTGATGAGGTTCGCGATTGAATTTTGAGTGAGCACATATGTAGAAAAGAATATGGTGAACCCGTGCCTACTGCTTTAGTAGTAAAGCCAGAGAAAGAACTAGTACTTGTGTTAGCAAGAGTAATGCGAATCCAAACAGACACAGTCAATCTAGAACCTATCGTGTTGTCTTTTGGAATCGTGGCATGGGGGCATCTTAGAAGGGATTGCCTTAAGTAGAATAATGAGAATGGTAAGAGAAATAGAGTTGAGTCTAATATTGATATTATTACAATTGCTAGTGGTGTCTTGGGTGATGATGATTATGTCTTGTCTGTCACTGAGAATTTGTTGCTTGGCATATGGGTTATGAATTTTGGTTGTTCGTTTTATGCTACACAAAACGGAAACTATTCTACTACTCATCAATGAATGGATAGTGGTATGCAGACCGCACTCCATCCTCTTCCCAACGGGCCCGTTTATCCTTTGATTTGGAAGATGGGCGATAACGTCGAGTGCGATGTTGTGGGTGTTGATGATGTCAGGATCACATTGCATGACAGTATCGCGAGTGCATTGACTAGAGTGATGCATGTTCTAGAATTGAAGAAGAATTTAATTTCCTTGAATACCTTGGATTTAGCCGTGTGTTAGGAAGGTGTAGTTATGAAGTTTGTTCAAGTTGCCTTGATGATATGAGATGAATCGAGTACAGTGGCTCGAATGAATTTCAAGGTGAGAAACTGACGGTTTTAGCCACGAAAACGTCGGATGCATCTGTTTGAAAGTCTAAATTGTGACATATGCGCTTGGGGCACATTGGTGAGAGGATTCTAAAGTTCCAAGTGAAAGGAACCTAACATGTATGGTTATGCGCCTGAGTAACTAAATGTATGTGGATGCCATGACTTGAGCAAATAACGAAAAGTGTAGTTCAATACGTCCGTTAGAGAAACCATAATGATTCTGAAGTTAATTCACAGGTTATCACAAATTCCTACAAGAAAGAGTCTCAGAATTATGCTAACAATTATGGATATATACATAAGGAGGACATGGGGGTTTGTGCTAAGGCACAAGTTTAATGATGTTGTCAGGATTGGATAGGTAACAACTTTGATAAAAAAAGAAGTATGGTAAGCATGTGCGAAGTGACAAAGCATGAAATTCTACTTAGAACTATTAAGAAGCGAGTCTTCTGCATGAAGAGTATCCAATTTGTGATTTCTTTTGTGAGATTGAGCGATTATTTCGAGATATATTGTGAAAAGAGTGGAGGGCTTATAACACCGAGAGTGTTTGTATTGATTCACAGTGAAATCCTATGCTGCTCTCCATTACTAACCGAATCACGTAAGTTTAGTGTCCAAATTTATTTCCTCATCCTTCCTATTTTATTATTTGATTGCTTATTTTTCACAACAATCATAAAAACATTTAATACGAAAAATCTTGTAAATTGATTTTTTTAACGATAAATTAGTACCAATGCTAGAGTTCACACCGATTTACTGTACTGCAACATCTAATAAATTTAGATGATATCTTGGATCTTGAGATATCACGATGCACCGTATAACAGATTGAATCGTTTCAGCAGCTTTTGTTGTTCGGTTCTCATCAACAGATTTCTTCCAAGGCACTCTTTAAATAGTCGATATTTTCGATTCATTGACTTTTCTCAAGCATTTTGAGAAGAGAATATTTGCATGTGGGGGTTTGCTTTTCCCGTGAGAAAGTCACCTTTTCTGCAGAAAGAATTTAGCAAATTCTCAAGATTCCAACATAATTTGAGGAATCTAAAGAAGAACAGAGAAGACCGCAGCGACGAATCTTGTCCCAGAGTTTGTGATACGAAAAGTCAACGGGAACAACGCAGATTCGACTTATGATTAATGCCGTTCACGTACGCTCGCTGTTCGTATTACTGTTCGATACTGTTTATACATGTTTGAACTCTGAAAACAGCAATGATAGCGAAACGGGAACTATGAAAACAATACCGGCGATGCCAAGGACGTTGCACCACCTTATTATGAGAGTCATGTTAAACGAGTATTTCGACATACTTCTTGAGAGGACATAATTTGTGCATACCACGAAGGCAGTTGGTGTATGGAAAAATGCAAAATTTCCCCAATCGGATGTTTGATCAGCGTGCCTTGGACACCCGTTAACATGACCGATATTAAAATGGGTCTTTTCGAATTGTTCACCAAGAGCACTCGACGGGAACCCGAAGATTTTTAGAACAATTCTCAGCGCACGATATGGAACGTGGAATATCGATAATATATTTTCTTTTTAGGACGTCAATAATTGAAATGCAAGCTCAAAAGCACAATCGTTACTTCTTATTAAGTGTCTTTGGGATACCCTTCAACAAAATTCCATTAAAGTCAAGCATTTTAAAAACTATAATCCGATTGCTAATTGCTAAGTGCTTTAAGAAATTTTAAATGGGTGTTTTTTTTTAATTAAAAAAAAGGGATCTGCTTCATTTCAACATCCAACAGGGTCTTTGCCGCTGGCATCTCACTTTTTCTTGGACCCAAGAACATGGATGCAAGAATTTTCATAGAGCATTTTCAACTTCTATTTGATTAGATCAAGCTGGTGTGGTTCCAATGTATCAAATTGTTCTGGTGAAGCGTGTAATTAGCGTCATCAAAATCGAAACTTTTGGTACTTAACAAGTACTTTCGGGCATTCGTTGACCAGTCTCGATTTATTCATCGACGGAATATCATATGCTTCCCTACCAAAGATCGAGAGAATACTCGTACCTTTCCGCGGTGATATCGGTCCGGCATTGAAAGCCATCCGGGACCTAACATCATAACTGGCTCAATGAATGTGTCACTAACCAATTTATATGTACGCTTGTATGAAAGCGTGGATGAATTGAATGAGGTGTTCAGAATCTCCAGTACTCAAAGACCCTAAAGAAGTTGAGGGGCGTACAGCTTTTGGGTAGATGAACCGAACGCAACATACATTTAATGGAGGCGGTAGCATCTACGGAGCAAGAACACCAAACCGGGGAGAGAGATTGATTTTGACAATTCATCAGGACATTCAACTTAAAAGAAAATGAAGAAAACAGATGAGGAAAACCTTCGAGTAATGAGTGTATTGGGGCCGCTTTTTCTGATCTTCTCTGAACAAGAGATATGATTACTGATATCTGGTTTAAGATCTGAAACGCAGCACCCAATTGCGATCCATGTCTTTAATGGCGAGAGGCGAAAGTCACGTTGGTTTTTCTCTTCCAATTGCTTCTGACTGAGCTTTGGATTTCTTGAAAGATTCGAGTGAATGTGGAGAACCATTTTCTGAGTGTACTGTACAGACATGTATTGATTCAGAAATCTTTGTCTTTGGTCTTGTTCGAGTTCTGAATTACCCTCCTCTTGGGATTTCTCCGAATTTAACAAATGAGCTAATTTCAGCAGCATCTGCCGAGAACTATGGTCAAACCTTTGCATTCATTAATGCAGGTCACAATTTCGAAATCCATCTCACAATTCAAATGTTAATGGCTCAAGCTCGCTGAGTCCCGTAAATTTTTGAACTTTTCAGCATCATTAATGGCTGTAACTGCTATTCATGTGTCCTGACAACAGCAAAACATTACTTTAATTAGATTCGACAAACACAGTCGAATGGTGCCGCGAGGTTTGATATTGTAGTATTTGGTGTCAGCTGTATTGCATTACATAAAAGTAAGACAGCTCTCACCCAACTTCAGAATACTTTTCATTTCAGCCGCAAATGATTAGTTTTTAGTTTTGTAGCCCATTGGATTCACAAATTGGCGAACAGAAGACCAAGTTTTAAGTTGCTAATGGAGGAAGAAAGCCAAAGTCTATGCAGGCAGTCACAGTTTCGCGTATAACGTCCTCTGCTCCATGCTTATAGTTGAACCCCAAGTCCCGCAATTTCTTTGAAGAAATCTCAGCTGGGACTGACTCATTCTCCTGATCCACCAACCTGACATTCAGCCAAAAAGGTTTACGTGTGAAAATTTTTCATACGGAATGCAATCTTCATTTGTAAATTATCCCGGAAAATTACCTTGTTATATTCGAGTGTGGATAATTTTTCGCAAGGTTTTGGATCAACTTAGACATGGGGCAACTTTCAGCACAGCAGAGGTATTTGCCCTCTGCTTTGGCATGCTCCATCAAGAAAATGTGGGCATTGCATACATCTTCAATATGGACTACACCGACTGATCCCATTCTGGATTTCACAGCAGATAATATCTGGAACATCTCGACTTCGCCTGCGTAATACAATCGCCGTAAGTTCACACTTGTTAATGTCTCAGCGAGCGAAGTCGAGATGTTAACAAACTCCAAAATCTCATAATCTACTTGAGATAAAACTAGCAAGAGGCTACCTGTGATTGGGGACGAGAGAACTCGTATACTGGAGGGAACAGAGGAGGTAAGGAATGGGCCTCCAACTGTGGTGGTAACCACTGATACAATGTCAAGCCCATTCTCTCTTGCAAATTGGAAAGCTGCTTCCTCTGTTAGAAGCTTTGATAGCACATAAACCTGCCACAACATCATCATCTAATTGCTAATTTTCCACTTTAACCCAAAAATAAAATGAAAATCACTAGTATGCTTTTGAATATTGAAGGCAAATGAAAAGTGCAACTACCCATCCACTGTTTTTAGACTTCCACACATGATCAATTGGAGTCTGGCAAGATTCATCAACAACGTCTCTCCAATTCCCTGCTCTGTCCTTGGCAGTGATTGTACTGATGGAAGATGTGAACACCACCCTCCTCACTGATTGTGATTTCAGGCATGATTTCAGGAGGTTTAGGGTGCCCTGGACCGCCGGATCGATGATGTTCGACTGGACGTACGCATCTTGAGAAAAAGATTTAAGAAAGGAAGCAGTTCTTATGGGATTCAATAATTTCTTGGGCTATAGTCACCATAAAAAGGTGCCAAAGAGTTGTGCAAATATAAAGGAATCTACCGGTACTCTCTTGAACGTCGAATTGCAGTGAGGCAGCAACGTGAAAGACCCCATCGCAGCCCTCAACCGCCTCATCGTAGCTCCCGTCATCCTGCAAACTAGCTCGGAATAACTTCAAGCGCTCGCCACCATTCCACATCGACAGCAGATGCAAGGATTTAGCTGCAGGATGAGGAAAACCGGAGGCTTTTCTAAGCGATCAGGGCGAATTGTTGAAGTTAGTGAAAGTAAGAATGAACAGTCTCCAATGTAGCTCAAGCCGCAACATGACATTCTTCAGCGTCAGTGAAAGCACCTTTCAAGCCGATCAAATCAACATAGCCAATGCTAATTCTTGCTGCTCATCATTTAATTGCTTCCCTAGGATGTAACAAGATGGAACAATTTGATCAGTTCTAAGATCTTAGCGCCAAAATCCGTGGTCGAATTCAACTCTTGATGGGCCTTTTGGGCCTATTAGGTGGCCCATGAGCCAAGTTCAAGCCCGTTAAGACCAATATATATATTTCGCTTTCTCTCCGCCGCCAGGGGTCATCATCATCAAATAAACTTTACACATTCGAGTAATGAAATTGAATTCGGACTTCTCAATCTCAGCTCAACTTAACTCAAACCATCAAAAATATCAAAGTACACCCGAAACACGATTGGAGGAAGTTGAGCATCAAAGGCAAAAAAAAAAGGAGGGGGGAGGGTTGTGGGGGAATAAGATAAAAAATCAAGACACTCAAAAGCGTTCGAACTTGACTCGACTCAGATTTATGAACGAGAAGGGGAATAATGAAAGAAAGAGATGGAGATGCACACCGGGATCGCGCACCGCGGCGTGGACCTTGTAACCAGGGGGGGGGGGGGGGGAGGGTTGTGGGGGGAATAAGATAAAAAATCAAGACACTCAAAAGCGTTCGAACTTGACTCGACTCGAATTTATGAACGAGAAGGGGAAACATGAAAGAAAGAGATGGAGATGCACACCGGGATCGCGCACCGCGGCGTGGACCTTGTAACCACG
Organism: Syzygium oleosum; assembly: GCF_021117445.2. Taxonomy (NCBI): domain Eukaryota; kingdom Viridiplantae; phylum Streptophyta; class Magnoliopsida; order Myrtales; family Myrtaceae; genus Syzygium; species Syzygium oleosum. Next base: position 15,272,411 of record NW_026607489.1, on the reverse strand, counting down.
TCGGAGAAGAGACTTCACCAACCAAGAGCCGACATAACCGGTCGCCCCGGTGACACAGTATGCAAGTTCAGTTGAAGTTTTGCCATCGTCTTCCATGGCTGTTCTCTCTTATTCTTCTTCTTCTCCTTCTTCCTCCTCTCTGCAAAACCATGCGAATTGAGAAAGGCAGCTCTTTGACATTATGGCCCTTGGCCCCACTTGATATGCAGCAAGAGAACTGGGGAAGGATTGAAAAATCTGGTTTTCTCAGCACTAATGATAGACAGCTACGTCTCCCATTTAGAACAGAAAATGTACTATTATAATGTCCAAATAAGTAAAAATGTTACAGTACGGTTGTCACTGTCACATGGGAATGTATTTATATCATGTGCATGCCATGTCAGTGCTTTACATCTATACCTTACCTTGGACAGGTGGTAGATTTTCAATTAAACAGGGAGTCCGATACATTTGTCAAGATGTACAGAATACCTTTTTATTTTTTATTTTTCCTTGTTCTTCTATTGATGTACATAATACGTTTAAATAGATACATAGTTACGTGATAAGGGCAAAATTGATTCCTTAAATCAAGGAAAGTATCCTAAAATTGAGGAAAGAATTTTAAATTCAAATCGAGAAAATTATCCAAAAAGATTTTAGGATGATATGTTATCATCCCCCCTCAAGCTAAGCACGGTTTGCTGAAGGTGAAGCTTGCTCCGAAAAAATCTGACGCATTTAGAACTTAGACCTTTTGTGAACAAATTTGCAATTTGATCTTTGCTGGAGATGAACTGAACAGTGAGAATCTTACGCCTAACTAGTTCCCTGACATAATGAAAATCGATAGCGACGTGTTTCGTTCTTGAATGAAAAATTGGATTGTAGGCAAGAGAGATTACGAAAACATTATCACACCAGATGGTGGGTGGCGTAAGGAGTGGGCAGTGGGCAGTGCAATTCACGTTACAAGGAACATAACCAAACTAATTCAGTTGCAGTGTGAGCTGGACACAAGTACTCAGCTTCAGATGAAGAACGTGCCACCGTGGCCTGTTTCTTTGCATTCCAGGAAATGGGGTTAGAACTGAAGAAAACACAAAACCCACTAGTAGAGTGCTGATTAATGGGGCAACTTGCCCAGTCAGCGTCGTAACAAGTAGTGAGCTGGTGTTGGCCTGGACGAAAGTGAAGATTGTGAGTGATTGTGCCTTTCAAATAACGCAAAATTCGTTTGACCGCCACAAGATGATCCTCGGTGGGAGACTTTAGGAACTGGCAAACTTGATTGACAACAAAGGAAATGTCAGGACGCGTCAAAGTAACACACTGTAGTGCTCCAACAAAACTTTGATAAAGAGTGGGATCTGATAATGGAGGGCCATCACTGTGGCCAAGTTTTTGAGACACAGCAGGTGTTGGGACTGGTTTACATCTGTCCATATTTGCACGCTTTAGTACATCCATAATATACTTCGACTAATTAAGTTGTATGCCTTTCGAATTACGTGTTATTTGAACACCAAGAAAATGAGAAAGAGGTCCGAGGTCCTTCATACGGAAATGATGGCCAAGATGTGAGATCAATTGCTGCAACGCTGAAGTATCATTGCCAGTGAGTATAATATCATCAACGTACAAGAGGAGATATACGGTTATATGCCCTTGGTGGAAGATGAACAATGATGGATCGGAGTTGGAGATGGTGAATCCAAAATCATGAAGTTTTGAATTAAATTTTTCATACCAGGCTCGAGGGGCTTGACAAAGGCCATAAATGGATTTCTTCATGTGATAGACATGATTAGGTTTGCTCGTATCAACATAGCCTAGAGGCTGTGACATGAATAGTGTTTCCTGCAAATCACCATGTAAAAATGCACATTCAACATCCAATTGTCTTCGATCAAAAAAAAAAAACATCCAATTGTCGAAGTGGCCAATTGTGAGAGACCGCAAGAGCTAAAATAATTCGAATGGTGGTAGGTTTCACCACAGGACTGAAGGTCTCAATAAAGTTAACACCCGGTTGTTGATGGAAACCTTTAGCAACAAGGCGAGCCTTGTAGCGACTAATAGAGCCATCCGGATTTCGTTTAACTCGAAACACCCATTTGTAGCCCACCATGTTCATAGTAGGATCATAAGGGACCAAACACCATGTTTGTTACTGTTGAAGAGAGGTAAATTCTTGATCCATGGCATGACGCCATTGAGGTTCCTTAACCGCTTGGGAGTAACATGTTGGTTCGGAGATATGGTTGGCGGTAAGTGCAATCGGAAGTGGGTGAAGGGTATGGGAAAAGGCCTTTCGTTTGGTAATACCAAACTTAGATATTGTTTGTATTGGGTGAGTGGAAGAAGAAGGGACAGGTTGATTATCAATAGGTGGAGGAAGGGATTGGCCAAAGGTCTGCACGATAGGTTCGATAGTTGATGAAGAAGGCACCGGGGAGGTATTGTTGGATGTGAAAATGACCTGTGAAGTGGTGGAGGGATAACAATGAGCATGCTTGGTTTGAATGACTCCAAAAAAATCGAGACTATGAGGTGGAAGATATGAAGAATAAGTAGGAGTGATATGGGAGCGAGGAAACTTAGTTTCATCAAAGACCACATGACGAGAAATATATACTCGACCAGATGAGAGATTCATACAATGATACCCTTTATGACTGGGGCTATAGCCTATAAAACAGCAGGGGATCGATCGAAGTTCCAATTTATTAGCCTTGTAGTATGGAGAGTAGGGTGTGAAATAAAGCTTGATATGGAGAGCAAGTGTGATGTTGAAGTATGGGCATGCGGGTAATCAAATAAATGGCTGTGGTGAAGGCTTCCAACCAAAATTTAGAAGGCATATGAGCATGGACCATCATAGCTAAGCCAGTTTTGATGATGTGGCGGTGTTTGCGCTCCACAACACTATTTTGTTCTGGTGTGTGGAGGGCAAGAATATTCATGTGTAATGCCATATGATTGAAGAAAATTGTTGAAGGTATTACTTGTGAATTCGCCACCACCATCCGAGCGAAATGTGGTGATGGTGTGACGCAAAAGATTTTCAACTTGCTTTTTGAAACTAACAAAGTTGTCATAAAAGTCGGATTTTAATCTCATAGGAAATAACCATGAATATTTGGAAAAATCATCGACAAAGAGAACATAATAGGAATAATTAGAACAAGATAATGTGGGAGCATGGCCCCATACATCACAATGTAATAATTTTAGAGGACGACTAAAGGTAGAATAAGACTTGAAAAAAGGAAGCTTGTGACTCTTCGACTGTTGACATGAAGAGCAAATGCGAGATCCCGATTTATTGAAAATAGAAGCGACTGAGAAAATGGCATGTTGAATGTCATGAGAGGGATGGCCGAGACGAGCATGCCATTGGTCCGTCGTGATGGAGGAACTATAATGAGCTTTTGGGGCGGTGGATGATGGTGGAGTGCGAAGTGGGTACAAGCCGTTCTCAACTGGCTCTTGATATAGTATCCTCCCCGTGACCTTGTCCTTAATACAAAAATAGAAGCATCGAAGTTAAAGAGACAATTGTTATCTTTGGAAAACCGGTAAACAGAGAGTAAATTGTGTGAAGTTGTAGGACAATGAAATATAGATTTGAGGTGAAGAGGTGATGAAAAGAATGAAAGGGTAGTGGAACCAACATATGCAATGGGCATACTGTGACCTTTACCTATCTCAACAGTGTCATTACCATCATAAGCAGTTGAAATTTGGAGATTTTCGAGTTCCGAGGTGAGATGATGAGTGGCTCCGGTGTCGGTGTACCAAGTGTTAGGTGGGGTCGAGGCAGTGGCAGCCATTGCTGCAAGTTTTTCCGATGGATGGCGGGCTTGATAGGTGTAGTCCATTCGATGATAACTGTCGATGGCAGTATGACCCATACAATTGTAGATCTGACATTGTGAACGAACACCCAAATTTTGAGATTTTGGTTGACCTTGGGTGATGGTCGTTGTTGCACCGATCTAGAGGAGGTGGAGGACTGCTGGCGTGGAGGAAATGTTCCACGAGATGGTGCATGGCCGCGGCCCTAAGAGAATTGACGAGAGTTATTGGGCCTGAAAGGTTTGGAAGCCACCAATGCAGTTGACTGAGCTGAAATCGCAAGCGCTGTATCTTCAGTCAAAGAGAGATCCTCACAGATAAACATGGTATGAAGTTCTTCAATAGATAGGGTCGATGTCCTGGCGCGAATACGAACCAAGGAACATAATTGTCGATATGATGGTGGCAACCCATCGAGAATGTGAATAAGTAAATCATCCTCGCTTAAGGGAGAGCCACAGGCTGCTAGCTGGTCAGAAATGACCTTAAATTGCTGGAGATAATTAGCCATAGATTGAGTGCCCTTCTTGAGTCGCGTAAGCAACCATTTGAGGGACATCACATGGGCAGGTGTTGTAGAGGCATATCTATTATTGAGCAGATCCCATGCTTGATTGGCAAAAGTAAGTCCAACGATATATATGAAAGAGCAGAGTCGGTTAATGTGGCATTGATCCACGTTAACGGCAGCTGGTCTTTTTCAAACCAAGTTGGATATGTTGGATCATCAGATGAAGGTGGAGGAACAGAGCCATCAACATGATGCATTAGGCGATGACCACGCAAAATAGGCGTGAATAAGGATTTCCTAAGGAGATAATTGGAGGCATTCAGTTTGATTGGGACAAGGCTAGAAATGTTTGAAATCACAATAGGTGGGGACTGAATTGGGATGTTGATAGCGCTAGTAGCTTCAGAATTGTTGGAGACAGCCAAGAGGAAGGAGAAGCGGGATCACAAATAATGCTATTACGCAGAATGCTCTGATACCATAAAAAAAGTAAAAGAAACTTTGAATTTTTTTATTTTTCCTTGTTCTTCTATTGATGTACAGAATACATTTAAATAGACACATAGTTACGTGATGAGAGCAAAATTGATTCCTTAAATCAAGGAAAGTATCCTCAAATTGAGAAAAGAATTTTAAATTCAAATCGAGGAAATTATCCTAAAAGATTTTAGGACGATATGTTATCATCCAGCATATGCTGACATAAAAAATTTCAATTAGCTTTCGAATAAAAAATTCCAACTTGAGTTGTAGTAGGTCGATTTTTGTGTGTGTTGACCAACTTGGTGTCATATTCTATTGCTTTTGTGCTTCTGCCACAAACATGTCCTCGCTTTTAGACACCGAGTTATCTCGACAAACGTTAAAAATGAGTCCATTTTCCTTACATCCCGTGGAGGTTCATTTCATCCTACACTCATTGCAACACAGTCGAGCAACCTAAGAGTTAGAACCACCAAATACTCACGTAAACAGAACAAACAAGAACGTGTCGGCATCTCAAAGCTATGACCAGATACTCTCTCATGGTTCACCAGGCTTCTGGAACCAATGAAAGCTTGATCCAATTGCCTACATTATAACCAAAACTAAATACTCACGAAGTTGTTCCATCCGACATCTCCAAACGTAGATTGTCATTCCGTTTATGGGAAAAGAACAGGACAGCTGATAAGCAAGAAGGAAGGGATTTGTTCCCAGCAATGTTTCTCAAATAGAATAGACCAAATGAGGGCCGAATTGAAAATCTGTGTCTTTGGCGTTTTCTGATTAACCTTCGTTCCTGTGATACCAACAGCAACTAAGCTCGTAGTTTTTCATGGAGCAAATATTTCAGAGTTTCGGTACAGAAAACAAAAGCGAGGCATAATCCAAGACTTCACGAGATGAATATCTAACAGAAAGCTTACAATCTAACTACAAGTTGCAGACCTCAAAACAGATCCACGTGATGTAAACATAAGCTGTCCACATACATGTAAATTCCCGCGTCTGTTGCTCAACTCATGCTCTCCATAAGGGGGCCGGAAAAAAGAAGAAGCCACAACCATATCACATAAGAAAAGCACGATGTGCGCGCAGGAGAAAAGCAATGGCATCATTGCAAATCCGATGAAAAAGGACATGAAAAAACTAGAGCTTGTCAAAAAAATTTGCATCTTATCACCGACATTCATCTTCCAAAGTGAAACAAACCGCATTTCTTTCCGACTAAATATAAGTAAACTCGTTTGTCCTATCCTACCGTCTGAACGAGGATGTGCAAAGAAAGAATACAATTTAAACTCCGGGAAAAGGGTCAAATGAAATTGCAAGAGAGGAATGATGTTACATAAAGAGATCCGGAAACTTCAGTCTAATGGAGTCACGGAGCCATTTCTATGAGGCTGCTGCAACTTCAGTTTTCTCCTTGCTCTCCTTCAATTTATTCCAGTTCTCTGTACTGTCAATGATCTCCCCAGTTTTTATGAGGAAGCGGACTTTTTTTCCATCATCGAGCACTCTGTGACCCACCCGACTTGCCACCTCTTGATCTTTCGAGTAGAGCATCACATTTGAGCTGTGAATAGGCGCTTCGATCTGGATAAGAAAATATGACAAGTATTCAGTTCTCACAACAAAAACCAAGATGAAATTTATTAGAAATAAACACTCCCATTACATATAATTGATGTCATTCTAAGTATAAAACTGCTCAATCAAAGTCATTGGATGGCTATATGGTAAATGGAAGATACTGATATTTAGCTCTAAAAGATACTATCCATAGACACGAACTAATCAACCAGTATCTTCAAGGAACTAGCTCCAATCTCAATGATTAAGTGAGAACAACCTTGATAATTTGCCCGGGTTCACCTTCTTCCCTGCTCTTCACATGCTTTGTCTTCAAGTTTATCTCTTTGACAACAACGGTGCTGTTGTGTTTGAAGATCTTAGATATTTCCCCGATCTTCCCCTTATCACGTCCAGCTATCACCTTCACTGTATCGCCCAGCCTGACATGCATTTTATGCAAAACAGGAAGGCTGTTTGGCTTACATTCTTTTCTCTCCCAACGTTTGAGCTGCCAATGGGAAAACGAAAAACCAGTTGAGAAGTAGTACATAACAAAAGCAGTTCCCTTTTGTAAGCGTAATTCAATTCCAGTGCTCTAAAATGAAATAAACCCTGAAAAGCCAGACCACAGAGAGAGAGAGATAGAGCGAGTACGCGCTATAGAGAAATCACTCAGAAAAGAAAACATAAGCAATGCTAACCTTCGCAACAATGAGGCATGGCTTCTCCACTGAATTGACCTGTAGAGAGGAAGGGGTCCAATGAACCGAAATGAGTTATGTGTCTAGACATGTTTGAATGAACTAGTAGATATACACCGAATTAAGATGGTTCACTTTACATATCTGCCGAGCTACTTTCAACAGGTTTGAATGAACTAGTAGATATACCAATTATCAAATTCTCCAACAGCTTTTAAACCATGCAGATCAACAACAGAAGAAGCTTAACCAACCAAAAGGCAGTGCCTATATATCAAAACCCACATAGGGCAGCCACTTGCAAAGCCGAGACACTTGCGAAAGCACATCCATTCAATTTGCGCAACAGCAGAACGAGATTCCCCGTATTTCTAGTTTCGCTGCGTAGACAACAACGAATCGTCGGACACCGCCGCAACCGATACCTTTTCTCGGCGGATGTGTTCTGCGCACCAGAAAGGAGCTTCTTTTATCTCATCTCCAACAACTTCGGAGAAACTACCGCCACATGATTACTAGCAACAAGTCCTAATCCAGTGTTATCACATCGCCCCGCAGCACAATCCACGAGAACACAAATCCTTTGAATGCCTCAGATTCAGTAGCCAAAAGAATAAATCCACAGTAATCGAGATTCGAACGAACTGGCATGCGAAACGGTCGAATAAAAAAACCGCCCGTCTTATACCATGAAGACAGATAGCGCGAACGGGCGAACGTCAGGCTCATTCCGCTAAAAAAATGGAAATATATATTGCGCATTCGCCGCCCGAAATCCAGTTTGCCGCACTCGAAATCCACCGCCAAAACACCGAATCGAGGTGTGTTTGGGCACGTTAGGGTTTGATTTGGGTCCTGAGCTAGCAAGCGAGTGCAGTTTTTTTGGGAGATTCTGGAAAAGCGACTTGGAAGATGAGGAGGAGGAGGAGGAGAACGTACGGAGGCCGGGTGGAGGAAGGAGGGGGGAAGGCGCCGGCCGAGGAACGAGCTGGAGGAGGAGAGGGAGAGCGAAGTCAGTGAGCTCTGGAGAGCAGCCATGGCCGCCGTGCTTTCTCTTCCCCCCGGTGCTGCTCTGGTGATTTTGGTCTCAAACTCTGTGAAGCGAGGCGAAGGCGAAGGCGAAGGCGATGATGATGGTGATGATGATCTGGATAATATGGAGAGAGTGTGTGTCCATCCATTTCTATAAAACGACGACGCATTTGCTGCTTTTTGGGTTTTTCGATCAACGACGTGCCGTTTTCTGAGGAAACGGGCCTGACTGATGGAAAAACTGAAAACACGGCCCATTTGAATTCATTTAATACTTACTCCAGTTAATATTTTCTATTACTAATTTATTTAGTAATAAATTTAATAATAATAATAATAACAATGAAGCCAAAAAAGCACTACGTCCCCGTCCATGGCTTACTTACACTTTTGATTTCTAAGGAAAACCCTTCTTAGTACTTACTAGACGGATTTCGAAAAATGAAAACCGGATTAACAAGTGTCCCCGAGTACTTATGGAAAAAGAAAGTTAAAATTTGTCTTTCGAAACTAAACATGCCCCCGGATACGTACAAATAGTTCTCTCTGCACATTGCCGGATTAAATTTGTACCAACCCATTGATCCATACGTAATTTGCTCCTTATTCCCACTTAAATAAGGCTAGCGAGAAGGGGAACAATCTCCAGATTTTCGGCACCTCCTATCGTCAAATTTGATTTCTGGTAAACCTTCAATAGAGCGCGCAGATGATCTGATCCCGCTTCAATAACCGCAAGTTTCTTAGGAGGGTTGCGCAGATAAGTTGTCCGCACAAATAAACACACGAACAGAAAGATTGCCAGAACATAAATAGCGAGGGGAATAGAATGGACCGCCTTGCATCGGGAAAGGATTCACGTTCACCTCTCGGGCAGAGACGACGCGTGAACGAAAGAGGGAGATTTAACAACTGGAGATAAAAGACATTTACATTCAGTCCCTCTTTGCACGACCAATGTACAGAATCAGATGGCTGCAGTCACCCAGTCGAGAGATCGAGGGTCGAAAATGAAGTGAGCAGAATATGTTACATGACATTAGCTGCGAGACCTACTTCGTTACTCGAAGAAGCGAAATGCTGGCATTGGGGAAGATCTGCCCTGCCTCCTATCTTCTTTCCCACTGTATAGATGTCACAAAAGCAAAAGCAAAAGCAAAACCGAAACCGAAAGCAAGATGAAAACACAGGAAAAAAAAAAAAAGACAAAAAATGAACAAATGGCAGAACTGTTCATTTAGATGTCAAACGTGTCGGCTGTACTGTCCACAGACTCCTCTCTCCGGTGGTTGCTGGTTGGAGTCCTACTTTCTTGTTGGTCGATATCGATTGCAGCTTCATCGGTGGCGGCGGAGAGAGACTTCCTGTGATGCTTTCTACTGTGCCTTAACTTCAGGATCCGAGACAAAACCTGTACAATGTCTCTCATGGAAGGTCGTCTTCTTGGCACGCGATTGATGCATTTGTATGCCAGAGCTGCCACATCATTGAGCTCTTGCAGATCAAATTTCCCTTCCAAGCCAGAGTCCACAATTTCCTCCCACCCAACTTTTCCTTCAGAATTCATGGCCGCCTATGCATTACCACGAAGTTAGACAAGAAAAGGATTAAGGCATATACTGAACCAAGCTTGATGAAAATACAGAATGTTTGAAACATAAGGAAGACAAATACAAGGAGAGACAATTATCATTACCCCATAGATTCTTTTTACGGGAAATGTCAGCAATATGAAAAACCACTACTTCTTTTCTTCCTTTAATATTGGCTTGAGTGATGGAGAGGTGAAGGCGTTGTGGTTTGTGAAAAAATACATAAAACAACAAATACGTTTTGTTTGCCTAAGCACTTCAGCAGTAAATTGATAACAGAACTTTTATCCTAGATAAATGTCATTCTCCCTGTTCTGAAACTAGAGTGTCTGAGAGAGAGAGAGAGAGAGAGAGAGAGAGAGAGAGAGAGAGAGAGAGAGAGAGAGAGAGAGAGAGAGAGAGAGAACTCACAAGCTCAACGTATTCCATGAGACCCTGCTGGGGATTTCTGCCAGCTATTAGCTCAAATAACAGAACTCCAAAACTATAAACATCACTTTTCTTCGTAAAAGCCTTTGTGGAAATGTACTCGGGATCAAGGTACCCAAAAGTTCCTCGTATATTAGCAGCATTTTTGTCTACCATCTCCTCTCTTGAAAGTCCAAAGTCAGCGACCTGATTGAAGCAGAATAAGCAAATATTCAATTTTATTGAGTGATTGAGAAGTTATGTATATGTACTTGGATATGGTCTCAGCAAGCAGCAAATTCAGAATCATTCAAGAAACGAAACAAACAAATGAAAAGATGAATCCCCTAATGCATCTAACACCGGCAATATTTATCCAGCCCTGGTCAACTCTCGGTTAGAACATATACATTAGAATCTTAAATGAGATATACCCTTGCTCTCATGGTCTGGTCCAAGAGAATATTGGAGGACTTGATATCCCTGTGGATTACGGGAGGAACTGCCTGAAATGAATCATAACAATGGCTACATATTTAGTACAGTATGCAGAAAAGCACGTTAAAGCACCAAATTCAACTATAAGTGAAATAGATTTAAAAGGAAAAAAAGAAAAACAAAATCGGTGACAGGCAAAATCTTACCCCATCATGAAGATACTCCAAACCCCTTGCCACATCTAGGGCAATATAGACCCTCAAGTCCCAGCTCAATGATTCCTTGATATCACCTGGAAAGAATATGTACTACTTACAACATCATACAGCATGGTAAAATCACGCACTTATTTTTCCTTCTACCTAACAACGGGTAACTTAAGTAGGAAAATCATGCAGTATCCTTTAGAATGCTCTTTCTTACAGAAACATCTTTCAGGGACAGAATTGACTCCACAAAAAGGGGATTTTCTATACTCATGTCAGGCGAGATAGTTGGTGGTCAAAAGATCATCATACTTCGTCATTCATTCGGCCAGCACTCAAATCATATCAATAAATCGTTACAAGAAATGCCGTCCAATGCCAAACCATTCATAATCATCTGAAATAATAGGATATAGCAGTTTACAGGATTATTCACAGTTAGGCCATTTTGTGAAACAAGCATATAGAAGGGAACAACTGTCTGTTACATTCTCCCCAGAGCCTTCTCACCACTGAACCTATGGCAATGAATCGATTACTGCTGGACTGCCCAACTTTTTATAAACACCTAGAAAAACGCTCCTTCATAAATGATAATGCGAAAAAAAAAACTCAGACATACTTGGGAAATTTTATAGCTTATGAACACGCTTGTCATGTACTGAAGTCCAGCTTCCTAACATGCATTTCATTCATTTGAATAATGCTCTCTAAATATATAATCTCCTTTAACAGGAAGTAGAGTTTAAGCTTACCATACAGGTGAGAGGCCAAGCTGCCTTTACTCATATAGACATATACAAGCATATGCTGGCCCTTTTCTGCGCAATAACCAACCAAATTCACAAGATTCCTATGATGCAACCTTCCCAATAACTTAACCTGCAAACGAGAAGCCCATATAGGCGCATGTCAAGATGTACAATATTACTTAGAACAAGAGGTAAATCAAAGGGAAAGGTTGAAGACTTATGTGGACATCCATATTGCTGATTCCAGTAGGACAAGCATCGGCAAAAGTTAAAACTTATATAATATGTGCCAAGGTATATCTACAAATTTGGTTTATTCAAACAAATCGTACCTTCACTGAATCTTGCCAACAATGTGACGTCTTAAGTCGACAAATGTCATCAAATTCGTGCTTCAAACATCGAGTGAAGCTTATAGAGTGTAGACAATATATAGACAATTCAAATCTAATTGTTGCGGGATTTTAAAGGGGGTCCCCTATTTAGGACGGAAAGAAATATTAACCATCCCTAAAGAATAACATAATAAAGGAGGGAATGTGCGACACGACAACCAAAGCCCGTAACTACACCAAAGTGTCTACCTCACTTATCTTTTGTCCAGAACTGTCTACCTCACTACAGCACGTGCTTCCTTTATGAAACCATTCTACAGAACATGTAATTAAGTAGCAAGCAATTTATTACATCTCAAGATGCAAGTTATAACATGTCCACCAGAGAACAAGAGCGTAACATATCTGCTGGCGTGAGTGCCATACAGGTCAAAGCAGTTTTAGTCGCGAAGTGCCAAGTTAACAAGGCATTAACATGTATAACCTCTACCTCTGTCTGGAATTCTCTCTCCCCTTGCTCGGAATCAGTGGCAAGCACTTTGACAGCAACTGTCTCTCCGGTTGACATTTGAGCTTTGTAAACAGGACCAAAGGCTCCTTGCCCAATGAGTGTCGTGAAATTGCAGGTTGCTTTCTGCAGGTCTCTGTAGTAGCATCATAAAGCAACGTCAGCCACGAAAAGGGCAAAAAGCGCAATCAACTACTGTATACAGAAAGGTCATTTTCCATGATATGAACTGCAGTTCAGCGTGAAGATTTATCGAGATGTAATATTGTGTATTTCCTATGTGAAGCGGGAGTATCAATCATTTTTACTAGCCCCAACAAAGGAGAGCCGCAAGAGAAGACATGCAGGTAAACCCACAAGTCCAGAAGAAGAATTTGACAATCGGATGATTATATCGGGCACATAACGTGTAAACAAGTAAAAGCAGCAGGACAACCATGCCACCAGAGTTATATATAAAAAAGATTTCAGTGGACCTCTATAAATCTCAAAACGTTACATTCTTAATATCTCCACCATGTGGAGGGGCAAGAGTTGAATGGAGTAGAAAGATAATCGCGCTTCAGCTTATATCTGCTAAAGACCTAACTTGCAGAATCTACTATCTTGTTATTACGAAATTGAAGTAGCAGACGACATAAAATTTCTTAAGTGCGCACATACACCAAAAACTATTTGGGTAATTTCAACCAAAATGCTAAAACCGACATACTTGTAAGAATACTCGGGTATTCCAGAGAAAGACACCATGCTACTCTTCTTAAATCCGTCAAGCCACATGGACATGCCATTGCGTCCAGATTTCACGGGTGATTCTGGACCAATTGTCGAGTCTGACAGTATAGTACAAGCATCAGCCCCATTTGCTCGAATCGGGATAGTCGCAGCCCTCCTGGAACTGCTGTTCCCTATCTGAGACCGCTTCCTCTGGTATCTAATGCAAAAGAGCGCCAAAATGGCCAAAACCACTCCGATCACAACCCCTACCGAAAGCCCGATGATCAACCCGGATGATTTAGCATTCATCTCCTTGCCCTCTGGTGCGTCCACGTATCCTATTCAGGTCTCCAATCCATTTGGCTGCAAAGTGGCGCTCAAGCTGTTAGCAAAACCAGGTCAAACCGTTGCGTTCACAGTCTCTCCTGCTGAGTCGCGGGTTTGACAAATCAGAGGTCAAACCGCCGAAATACACTTTGATTTTTCCAGCCACCAAAGTGCCACCGGACAAAAAGTCAACAGGTAATTCGACCGCAAAAATGAACGAGGCATCATCTAGAACTCGGAGAGAAAAAGTCTTTCTCTGCTCGGAAGAGAACAAAACTAATGACAAACACTTATCATGAAAGGACATATTTAGGAATCTTAACGTTTTTGTCCTCCTGCTCTCGTAAACGCCGCGGAAGCTACATCACAGATTCGTCTTCCGAAGAAACAGAACAAGCTCACTCACATAAGATCCGCTATTACAGTTCAAAGCTTTTCGATCTGCTTAGCCTGAACATAGCAAAAAAACAAAAAAAGGGGCGTCTCCACAATTTGTTTTACTTCAATTTTTGCAAAGAACGCTAGCACCGGAGACAGAAAACTCTGCACCCGGAAAAGAAGAACGAAGAGAGAGGGGACCAACCGCAAGGCGACGAATCCTCGGATCGGCCGACGAAGAAGACGAGAATGCGCAAGGAACTAGAGTTGCGAAAACACACGGAAAACCCTCAGGAACTTGTCCAGATCGAAGACGCCGCCTTTAAGCGAGCCAGAAAAAACCAAGAAGAAAAGCGAAGCAAAAACACTTGCGCGCGCACGCATGCGAGAAACCCAAAGCGTAATGGCGACCACTAGATGTAACTGAAAGTAAACTCCGAAATTTACCTGCCGGCACAAGTATAGCCGAAACGGTCACATGCCTCGCTTCTCTCCTCCTCCTTCCCCCCCGGGGAAGACGTTGCAGTGAGAGAGAGAGAGAGAGAGAGAGCGACGGATCGCCGAGAGCGACGGCTAGCTTGGGAAGGAGACGAGAGATTCTCGAAGAGGGGCGTGGGGGTTCTTCGACCCGAGTCAGAGGAAGGAATCGGCCGCGAGGGGAGGCGTGAGCAACACTGCAGAGTGCGGGCGCGCGCGGCTGCGGGCGTGCTGTGACGGTGAAGACGACGACGACCTGCGCCGGGCCGCACAAGAAAGCCACGCCATTTGCAGGAGAGAAAATCAAAGTTAAAGCAAGCTCTCGCTCTCTCTCTCTCTCTCGTGGAGGGTGGCTGGACTATATTATCTAAAAATAGAAATCCATGTAAAATCAGAGATACGCATAGGGTAAAAGGATTATTTACATGAATAATGTCATTGAGACATTGAAAAAATGTCATCGTGAAAATCTTGAATATGTCGTAATCTTCGTCTTTTTACATTTAAACTGCCTTAAATAAAACTTATCGGCACCTCAAATAAACTCCTTAGTACCATACTTATTGCGAAGGTTATTCAAGTGGTCGTGTCGGTGTATGTCCCTAGGACACTCGTCGAGCGTGTTCTATATGAAACGGTTCGTGCAAATTACTTTCACATCGGAACCCGTCCTTTTTTCATGCGATGTGTGACCGGAATTTCGAAAAATTAGGTATTTATGATCCTTAATCCGGTTCAACTCGACCCGGCTCGTTCGGCGTTTCGTATGGCTCCCGTCGCCGTTTGGAACCTCGCCGTGCGGTACGAAACGCGCCGGAGAGGAAAAAAGTTTCCTCCGTTCCCCGAATTGCCCTCCATCTTTTGCAGGTTTGACGACCGTGTCGTCAATTGATTTGTTGGGACTTTTGGGGATCCGTGCCTTGGGACTTTTTGAATTTTCTTGCGCCTTTTTCCATTTTTCATTTCATTTTATTTTATTTTTTCCGAGCCTGGTGGCCCCCTTTCTTTTATATTTGTTGTTGGTGTGCAACCGGAATACAAAAAATCGAATTGGTGCGCGGTCGTAGCTCAGAAAATATTTTCACTGCGATTTTTAAAAAGAATAAATGAAAATGATGTAATCGACATATTACAATAATAAATTGGTCTCTCGAGAAATCACCGTGATAAAGTCCGATGCGAATAGAAGCTTACAACTGATAATAAAAATCATCATCGTCCAAGAATGCTCGGCATTTGATAAATTAACCCTCTCGGCATCATAGGATATGAGTCGAAAGTGACATTACCCCAATTTTCGTGAGCTCGTGGGAAGGTGAGACTTCTCGAGGAATAGGTGAATAGATCTTAGATTGGATTTCATTTCTGGGTGTAGTGTAAAGGTTGAGCTAACCCAAGATTGAAAACAAGGCAAGCCCCATTGACTCTAACGTCAGATATGATCAGCCTCACTTGGGGAAATTAAATGAAGCTAAGGTGTTTGTTCCTCTTTCCACTAAATCTAGTAAATGTAGTGCATAGGGATGGAATTTTCAATTTCATATGGTGATAAATTGGCTAAAAAGACATTAATTGCTTTGAAATCGTCGGCAGCCACGGAAGCCCAATCGGGTTGGCGGCATAATGACACCGGATCCTGAAAATAAAAAGAATTTCCAAAAAAAGGGAAAATAATAGCTATCGCCACCCTCGTGTTACATCGATCGAACCACGGAAAAATCCCGACCCCTTGACTTCCCGATCTTTTCCAAAACCCAACATAAGTCAGAACGACCAAACCTCTTCATCATGGTGACAAAGCAATGTTCAAAAGAGGCTCTTAGGATTCGTTCATGTCCACGACCACGAGAAAGCAACACGTTCCACTCCATTGCCAGTTGAAGAAGCAGGCAGTGTGCGTGGGATTCTTACGCATATGGTCGGTTCAATCGAAGCATTAAGAACGCTCGTGAATATCGTTTTTGGTAATTTGAGGAACAGATGCACGACAGCTGGGGGCACATGTGACTTTGGTGAATTCGCAGCCGTCGATGTTGGAAGTTTAGACAGGTAAGAAAAGCAAAGAAAAATCGATGGTGGGTAGTAAGCAACTGTCAACCAAACCCACACCTAATCCCAAATTAAGTTAATAAAATGAAGAGATTGTTGAGTAAACCAACTGGGAGATTTAAGGTGAGACCCAAGCGACACCCCCTCAAAACGTTTGACGCACCATGAAAACGACTTGGGGAAATTTTGAGCTTCGATGCGATTAGGGTTTCGGACTCTTCTTAAGGGAAACCGATAGCTTTCGCGACGATAATCTCTCTTTCGCGACGGGCTTGATGGGTATCGATAGCGTGCACTTGTCGGCATCGATCTCGCGCAGGGGAGTAGACATACACGCGCGAGATACTTCAAGATTCGAAACCTCCTTGTCTAACGTGGTTTGACCAGGGGTATCTTGCATTATCTATGGTTAGTAATTATATAACGAAAGATACTGAGAGAGAAGAGTGCACTTCCTCCATATACTACTGCGAGATTGACAAAGCTTAATGTAGCTCAAGATGCAGACGAAGGAATGGTGATAGAAGAAGCTGTTTCGGGTAAGGGTGTTAATGGGTCGGATCGGCTTTAACATCCCTAGTTTCGGTACCTCCGAAGCACGCCGGGTGGTGGACAAGATGAGATTTGAGTGGATGAACAACAAAGAAGGAATATCGTGGCAAGGTTATGATCATGAAGTCAACCTTTCAAAGACTTAACTGGCGTAGAACAAAACCTCTCAAAAGAAGCATAATCATCCGGGACGAAATAATTCTACGATGCTTATGATTTTCTAATGTTCGGTATTAAATTGGACGAGCGGCAATAATAGTGTGTCGCGAATGCGTAGGATCGTGCTCGATGCATAACGTATTTTTACACACGGTTGTATCAAAAGTCGTGTAGCCCATAAAACAATGCGTATACTTATTTATTAAAATGACAGTTCCTTCATGCACACTTCGGTGTTCCACGGACGGAGATAGGATTAGCCAGGAGAACAAGTGACCGCCTTGAGCGATGTTTTGCAAATAGTATGTCTACTTTTAATCCCAGAGATAACATCGAGAAATTATAAATTAAAAATAAAAGCACTCGTGCAATGATTAAGTTAATTCTAGTCCACTCATTTTTTATTAGGGTGAAATGAAAAAAAAAAACAAAATTTGGAATCGTCTAATTATCATTCCATAAGATCAATTTTAAAGGCGATTTTCAAGAGTTTTCACTAATTATTCTCAGAATAAGTCAAATATCCCAAAAGATGCTCGAAAGGTTTTTTTTTTTTGGGTTCTGACTCTAACTCTTCTTCCCCTTTTAATTTTGCTTCTTCTTCTTCTTTTAATTTTGCCGTGTCCTCTGCAAAGCGCCAGAGTCAAATCCCGCACTTATTATATTAGTGTCCTCACCCCCTAATTCATTTATCAGCATGGCTGCATATCTATTGACGTGCTTGTAAGGTTGAATACGCAGAATTCCAATCACTCGAATTCTTACACGCGGGTGATCACTTTAATTGCGTAGTATACATCAGCGTATCTGGAATTCGCATGGAAGGAAGCAAAAAAAGCTGAAAAGGTCGGGAGGGTGGCTTTGGTAATTTCAAGTAGGAGCAGATTATTTTGACCGATATACCAAAAGAAAGCCGAAAAATAGGGCATATATGATCCCAATAAATGAGAATAAAAATTAAAGGAGGATAGAAATAAAGTGGAGACTGCCCCCACTTGGGGTTTTGTCGCTCACTTTTCTTCGTAAAAACCTCCCCCACACGAGGTAAAAAGCACGAGCTTTGGCCTTCTTAATTATTTTCTCAAACGGTCTAGTGAATGCCTTTTCCTTCGGAAAGCATCGCCTGAATTCATCCTCGAAAACCACACACCACCCAATGACCCCATGCGCCGCTTGTGGACAACCATTTACATTAAAATCTTCTAGAGATAAAAGATCATTGGTTGATACAATTGGTTATCTTTTAAGAGTAGAGTTGAATCGGGGGCAACATGCATAATATATACGGATATTCGAGTTCTCAAAAGATCTCAGGGCTTGCCTTATCGCGTCAGATCACAATTTATCGTAATAATATGCATAGGCTTTCAGGGTTCATGGTATTATAACGTACGATCGCTCCAGTCCCCGACTTTCGAAAATGGTGTCTCCACTTCCTTAGGGTTTCATGTTCGCGCGCATCAGATCGCCCCCACCACCGCGGCCGCCACGCAGATATCCGTGCGTCGCGAGGTGAATGTGAATTGGAGCCGAAGACCAAGAAATGGGCTCGTGGGGGACTAAATCGCGGAGACGTGTGCAGATGAGGGGAGCGAGCTGCAATTGGGAAAAGTCAAAAGTCGAGGTCTGCAATTGGGAAAAGTCAAAAGTCGAGGTGGATGAGGATGGTCCTTGCATTGTCCCGGCGGGAGAGGGTGTGGCGTGTGGAACTACCGACGAGGACCGCCGTCCAGACATTCATTCTCTGGTGGAGTCAACCCCACATTAAGAAGCGGTCGCGTTCCTCCCCCTTCATACATCCTATATTATATATTTAGTCGTGCCTTCCCACGACGGCATTTTGGACCACCATTCATCGCATTTAACGCCTCAAGTACAACGTTCCTTCCATTTTCTTTAGGTTTTCTTCTTTTTTCGGTTCGTTTTCTCGGTGCAATCCGTAATAGAAGGCAAGAGTGGAGCACCAGTAAGGGCAGCCGAAGAGTACCTTCCTCGATCGATCGACTGGGTACAATAGGAGCCACATGTACGCTCGGCGGGTACGAAGGATCTTGACCCAATCCGACATGTCGATTAATGTGATCACCGGATCGAATGAAAAGAGCGTATTGAAATGAATTCGTAAAGGTCGGGTCAATTCACCCCCACCTACACAAGTCGAGTACCCCTTGCCAGTCGATGATTGAGATTGGGTCACGTTCGGGAGCTAGCTTGTGGGTGAAGACATTAATAACTTTTTTTAGGAGTTTGGATCATCATGGGTGTGGGTGGTGGTGTCCCTTGAAGGAAGACTGGCTGGCTCGCTTTGATTCGGCACCTCCCGGGGGACCAACAAGGAGCATGTGACGATGCACATGTGGTCTCATGTGCTGTTTCTGATCACATCCCATGTTTTGGTGAATTGATTAAATGCCTCTGTTGGATACCCACTCCCTTCGTGCCCTACCCTCTTTTAACAGCATACGACCGATATATATACATAGGAATAATGGCATGTTAGTTCCTAAACTTTGACGTAATGTGTAATATGATCTGTAAATTTGTAATTTGTTCAATATGGTCCCAGAATTTTAACTCAGTGTGTAATGTGGTCTTTGAATTTTTAATTTGTTCAATGTAGTCCTCGAACTTTTTATAGATGTTCAATTTAGTCCTTGAATTATATGGAAATGTTTAATGTTGTCCTTCCATTAATTTAAGTTTATGGACAACGTTCAACATTTCACATACTTCAAGGGACTAAATTGAATATGTCCAAAAGTCCATGGACCACGTTGAGTAAACTAAAAGTTCACGGACCACATTGCACATCGAATTAAAGTTCAAGGACTATATTGAACAAATTAAAAGTCCAGAGATCACATTGCACATCGAGTCAAAGTTCAAGGACCATTTGTATCATTTTCTTATATATATATATATATATTATGTATATCGAGTAACCTACTTGAATTGCTGACCAGTATTCCGTGAACATGAGCGACAACCTATCCTTACGAGTTATGATCGATCTTGTACCGCTTAACTGGACTGAAATCCGATGCACCGTCGGCTTGAAAATGTGGGATTTTCTTCTCTTCTTTTCTTTCTTCCGCTTCAATTTTTTGTAACAGAAGAAAAGGTCCATCTAGTCTGAAAAGCAACTCGGAACGGAATGAATCTGGAGAAACATCGTGTGATGTTGTTGACTATGTTTAGATGGGCCATGCCTGGGAGAGGCTTGACGAAGAGCTCTGCTTATGTCCTTTTCATGGGCCACAGTGAACTACAATGGGCTCAAAAGGCTTGACCCAAAGCTCTACCAAGCCCTTTTGCGTATTGTGCACAAACGCCATAGCAAGCTCCAGCTATGCAGCTCCACATCATAACACGCAAGAGCCCACTATAATAAGAAATGGCTGCTCGGCTTCATGTAAGGAAACGGGTTCGTCATATACGTATAAAGGTAAGTTTGTTTCGTCGAAAATAAATAATTTGAAACATATTCTCTTCAAAACAATAGATTATATTACTATAAAAAATGAATGATCGAAAAATAATTTATCATCCACGAAAATAATTTAACCATTTTTTTATTATTTGATTATTTCGAGCAATATGAACGATTATTTTTAGAAAAAAAAAGTTTTTCAAATCGTTCATTTTCTGCCAAACAAACGGAGGGTCATGATCAATTGTTGATCCAATAACACCTTCATAGGTTTGTGATAAAGACCACATCAAATTTTAATGTAGGAAAAAAAAAACACATAAAAGATTAGAGCGCATATCGTAGATCGTTGATTTTTCCGCCTCGAGACTTCATACATATGTGGGTTGACGTGTTAACAAATTCCAGTCATCAACACTTGTTTGTGGGAAAATTGTCCAAAATTTTCTAAACCTATTGTACTTTTGCTAATTCATTTCTAAACCTTTCAATTTTACTAATTGAATCCTAAGCATTTTCACATTTTGCCCAATTGAGTTAATCCTATTAATTTTGGCCAAAAATCGCTGACATGGACAATGGCCGTTCGACATGGCACGGTTGGCACTGGCGTAGACAAATTTTAATACTATTTTAATATTTTTTGTTAATTTTTTTCTTCTCATTTTCTTCTGTTTTTTTTTCTTTTTTTCCCTTTAATGTTCTTTTCTTTTATTCTTTTCTCTTTTTCCCTTTTTCCCTCCGTCGGCCACCATTGGGCCTTGTCAATGGCAGACGATCTCCACTAGCCTCAAATAAGGGCAACCCCTCGCCAGATCAAGAGGCGAGGGTGTTACCCTTGCCCACCTAGGAGAGAGCTACCCTCGCCGGCCCCCGGGCAAGGGTGGGCTGCACTCACTAGCCCAGGCCTGGGTGTCTGTTGCTTGAAGTCGACGAAAGCTTAAAATCGAAAGATTTAAGCTTGATTTGATAAAAGTATAATTTTTTTTTTGTCGAATGTAAAAGTATAGTAAATTTAAGATTTTTTTGAATAAATTTCCCTTCGTTTGTCAATAATAAATTCGAGTCAACAACAATAAACGGACCTCCCATTGCATTCAAACTTTTTCATGGTCAAAGGGAAGGTGTCAAAATCAAGGACGTCAAACGTTTGACTCTGCCGGCCCTCCAGACCGACCGACTTACATAATCTGCCAGAGCGAAGCCACCTGGACTGGCCGGGTCCCAGTACACTGACGTGGCGAGGGCTTAAAATAATCGCACGTGGGGTAGCCGCAATGTGAAAGGAAATGACGACCTCCGGGAAATGAAATGAATGAGAACACAATGTCGTCGGTCGTTTTCCCACGTATTTCCCGTGGGGGAGAGGGGAAAAGGAAGAAAAGGGGAAAAGTGGACTGGCGGCGGAAGGAAAGAAAACTATTGCTTTGAGCGATTTGAAAATTAATCACGAAAATTAACGCTTTCGCACGCGTGTTTATGTGCCTTTGTGTCACGGACTGGAGTGACGTGGAGCTCCCGAACTCACGTACCCTTGTGAGCGGAGCTTAATAACGTCGAAATGAAGAGTAAGCGATGTAGAAGGGATGATATAACTGAATTGAAGTACTGGCATCGGGGCGTTTGTGCCAAGAATTTTAGGATTGAACGATTATACTCTATGAGCCTTGAAGGTGGGGTTGATCTCCCGTGCATAAACTGGTCGGGTGTTATTACTGCTCTCCTAATGAGGTCATGGCAGACCAAAACCAGTTGATGTGCCGAAGTGTTCCGTGTGTCTTGCTCGAGGGACTGAATGCCCGAACTAAACTGGGTGCGGTACAATTTAATACGGGAATGCTCTTCCTCGTATTGTTCATAGGAACAATTGTAGAAGGATAGCTGGCCCAGTGTTCTCTGCTTACCAGGCACCGTATGAGCTATTCCACGACCATGAATCTATCAGCCTATGACATTTGTGTGTACGATCTAACACTCTAGTTAAATCTCTCCCTATTTGGTTGACCACACAATTGCTTGATATAAAGTACACATTGAAACTAGCGGTCCGCAACCCAAAATAGTCGATAAAATTATTTAATCAATCCTAAATCTATAGTGCGGATATTAATTCGGTCTTAAAACTTTCAATTTTGCCAATTTCATCATAAATCTTCACTTGAAATTCCAATGTAGTGCTCTCAGTTAATTTTCGTCGAAAATCGCTAACATGACGATCTAGTTATCGCCGGCCATCTTACGTGGCATACAGCCACGTCATTGATTTTTGGTCAAAATTAATTGTAATGACTATATTAGAATTTGGGAAAATTATCTAAAAAGTCATAAACCTATTGTACGACGGCCAATTCAGTTTTAAATCTTTCTATTATGCCAATTTAATTCTAAATTTTTCACGATTTGTCAATATAGTTATTTTGATCAATTTTAGTTGGAAATCGCTGATGTGGACGCCGTGTGTTTTATGTGGCATGGCCGGTTCTAGCATGAACAATTTTTGCAATTTAAAAAAAATTCACAATTTATTGTTATTTTTTTTCTTGTGATCGGCGACAGTGAGGGCTACCCTCACTGGATCTGGTGAGGGTTGAACCCTTGTTGGCCACAATGAAAAAGAAAGGTTAAAAAAAAAATTGTTAAAAAATTGTCTACGTTAGCCTTGATCGTGCACTGTTGGCATCCATGGTAATGATTTCCAGCCAAAATTGATCAAAATGATTACATTGACAAATCATGAAAAAGATTTAAGACTAAATTGATATAATTGGAAGATTTAGGATTGAATTGGCTACCTTACACTTCGTTTATGACTTTTTTGATAATTTTTCTTGGAATTTCGAGTAAAGGTTTATGACTAAATTGTCAAAATTGAAAAGTTTATAACAAAAATTGGCATCTGCACGGTAGGTTTTTGACTTATTGGGTAATTTACCTTAAAAAATAGTCTCTACCCATTTTTGCTTGATCAAAGCCCAAAAAGAGTTTGTGCTTCGATGCGTACTCACCGGTAGACTTTCATTATCAAAGAGGCAAAGCAATTCGAATGATATTCTCTTCCAAAGTGAATGAGAACGGGATGTGAACATCTATTCATTCACACATTCTCTTGAATTCCAATTGCATGTCTTGTATGCTCAAAACAACCTACACACGAGTGTAGAGCGCAACTTTCACTACATGTTCATTAATCCGACACAAATGAGAGTAAAGATGAGGAGTCGCTTCCCAGATATTGTCTCGTAATGCATTTTGCGTATAAACTGTTTTGAGGCGCACACACTATGAGAAAGACTGTTTTTCAAGGGAAGCTCTTTTTGGTCTTCCTTTGCCAACCGCTATCACGTCCATGTTTAGTCACTTTCATTGACATGATAAAGGATATTCTCTTCCGAAATAAATGAGATCGGAATGTGAACATCTCTATTCGTTCACACATTCTCTCGAATTCCAATTGCATGTTCCGCGCACTCAAAAAACAACCACCTACACCCGAATGTAGAACGCAGCTTTCACAACACCCTCATTGATCCGGCACAGACGAGAGTAAAGATGAGGAGTTGTTTCCCGGATATTCTCTCCCGATGCGTTTTAAGAAAAAAAGTGCGTGGAAGCTATTCTGGGGGCGCGCACAATGTAAGAAAGACTATTTTGAAGCGAAGCTCTTTTATCTCTTCTTCCGGAGAAACGCTATCCCGTCGATGCTTAGTCACTTTCATTGACATGAGGTAAAAGGATAATGTAAAATAAGAGATGGCCCGAATCTTCATTTCTGATTATTTGCTTTGCTTTTACTTTGGAAATAGTGGATTGGGTTGGCTGGCCATCGATGGATTTTTGGTGGGAGGAGGGGCTCCATTGGGTGTGCGTTCTGTGATGTGAATCCATGGATTCTTCAACTTTATGCGATGGATTAGATTAGCCGTGTTGAACCGGTCTTTCTTTACACGCCTAAACAGCTTTACTTGAACATCACTTTGGGATGAGTATGGTCCTTTTTGGGTTACGAGGAGGTACTACTCAACGCGTGCCGCGCAAGGTCAAAGGAGTCAGAGGGACCGAGAGATTCACGATTGCCACGTCGCATCGCATTTCGCGGCCCTCTTGTCTATCTGACCCGGGTCAAATCCGACCTGCCATGCTCACGCTCGTGTCGCGTGACCATCCGCGACTCCTCTCGGTTGGTAACAGGCGGAACCCAAACGACACGCGCGCCTCCGCCTCCGCCTCCGGTTTTGGCGAGCGGCCCCCTTCTTCTCTTTCCCTGTCCCGCATCAATCTTTCCTTCCTCGTCTTGATCAAGACCCGCAAATGCGAAAGGCTCCGTTTATTTCATAAAAAATAAATTATTTAAAAAATATCTTTCAAATAATAATTATCTGTATCGTTTGAAATAATTAGCCAGTGAATAATATTTCTATTATCGATAACGATTTTCGTCTATAATAATTTCGTGAACGATGGAAATATTCTTTTCGTTCATTCATTTTTCGTAAGTGATTCGAGTGATCATTCTTTGAAAAATATTTTCCAAATTATTCATTTTTTGCCAAACAAACGGAGCCTTTACATGCTTTGAGTTAACGTTTTTTTCATTTATTTCAGGATGGGAGGGCCAAGCAAAGTGCAGCGTGTCCATTCATTTATTCAAGAATACGTGTATATACAAGCTCTTAAATCCCATTCAAACCCATTATTAGTGACATATCGAGATAGGAAGTTCCATGGCTTTTGAGTAATAAATGCCTTTGACATTCAACGAGATGTTGGAGTCTCATATGGGAGACGGCAATTCCATGATCTCAATAGCCGCGGGCACAACCTTTTCGATGAATGGATGGAAAAACCTTTCAAATAAGTAGATTTCGGTTAAAGCTCGTCAATGGCGGCCAAAAGTTTGACCGAAAATGGTAAATTATATGAGATGATCGATTTGAACGATCAACTTGGATTTCCTCTGGCTTGAATTCTTGTAGCTTTTCTCTTTCTAGAACTCTAGAGTTCGAAATTCCAAGTTGAGCATTCAGAAAGATTGACGTAGTTTCTCGATCTATATGTATGGATACACTAGAGACTAATCACGAAGAGGATCATCTACCTGGACCTCTCCTTTTGAGTCATGTCATGTTAAGATGACAAATTTTCCGAATACCATTCCTTTTTGTTACCATGAGAGGGGGATCCGATCATCCATGCCTTGTACTTTTTCCTACAATAGCGAACGAATCGAAACCCCAATACGATTCGACTTTCTGTAGGAAACAGCTAGCGAGCAGAGAACGCCGGAAAAATCATCCGTTACTCCCGACCGGCAATTCCGAAAACATCAATGACATTGCTCGACATTTCATCCTCACAAAACTCGTTTCTCCGGTCTTCATAACGAGTCAAAAAGGTGTATCATATGCCGGTCCAAGTTAAAAACCAAAAGCCGTAGTTGTTAATCCTAACCGACACTCTTGAATTTTTAATAAAAGGAAGTGGATAATGCCCAGCACGTTATATATCAAGAGGACATATTATAAGTTCGACAATAATGGGAAAGCTCCCTTATGGATTATAACATGACCTTCTTTTTTAAAGATGCCTAGTATCTATGGTGCCCTACTTTTCATCACATGGTCTTTTGACAAAACAAAATTGAATTTTCAATTACAAATCCAAGTTTGCAACCTTAGAAAGAGAGAGGGAGAGAGAGAGTTAAAGAGGAAAATCAAAGCGCGTGGTTCCCATGCAAGAAAGTGCGGGGAATGTTCGGCGTTCGCACCTCCCTCGGTGGTCGGCGCGTTCGGCCGTTAAGACACGGTCTCCGTCGCTCCGACCAGCGTCGCCGTTACCGTGCCTCCATCCGTACAGGAGGAAAAAGGCGAAAAGCATCCGTTGTCTTTCTCTCTCTCTGCCTCCCTCTTCTATATAAACGACCGAATGCGAGCTGCGTTGTCTTCCGATGCTTCATCGTCGAAGAACAAAATCCCAAGTCGCATCACGTGAAAAACACAGGGACGAGGAACAATTCTAGTCAGATTTGGCCACGCAGGGGGGTCGGATTTGCGGCCGTTTTGACTCCACGGGTGTCGTGTGGGCTGAGGTAATCAATCCCTGTTCGTTTTTCGCTCTGCTTTTTTCCCGAGAGTTCGTCCACATGTTGTGAAGTTCGTGTTGTGTTTGATGTTCGGTCCTACGAGAAAAGGAAAAACCGGGGAGAGATAGCCACGCCTCGCTGTCGAGCTCTGTCGTGTTCTGTTTTGGTCGGAGGTTGTCGGATTTGGAGTTGGGTCGGTTAAGTAATGGGGTTGATGAACGACGAGGCCGTTGTCCTGGTACGCCTCTGCTCCTCTTCTAAGAATGCCGCACAGGTGTTTGAGGATATTTGGATGGGTTTTCTCTTCATTTGAATCGGTTAGATTTCGGTTCTTCTTCTTTTCGAGCCACTAACATGTTGGTTTTCTTCTGTTGTGTCGAGACACTACAGTCTACCGAAGCGTAATGTATGGCGAAGTTTCTTAGAGTTTACGATTTCACAAGTTTTTTTTCCTTGGACCGAGTTCGAATTGAGAGATTGAGTCACCGGGGTGCTTTTGTTTCGTGAATTTTTCTTGCGGGTTTGAAACTTCTTTTTTTAAGCGAGAAGAAGTGAAGCTTGTTCTTTGTTTTCGGTTGTATGAAGCATGGGGAGTGCCATAAGAATGGATGGGATCTAGATTTTTTTAGTTTCCCTGTACAAAATCAGTGGTCTTCGCAATGAACAAAGAGAAGAGCAGTACGTGTGGAGTTATGAGAGCTTATAGAGCCAAGGATGTCTTTTTCCGAGAGCTCGTAAGCCACCTGGCGAGCTCTCTACGTGGGTTTTGTCCGAGAGCGAGTTGAGATGCAAGAATTGAGTAGCTTATAGCTCGAGTTCTAAATTTTTTTAAGTTGCCTAGGCTTTTGAAACTAGCGTGAACTCAGGAGGCTTGGTTTAGTGAAATAGCCCCGCAAAAAGAGACCCGAACAGAACCTGAAACAATAACCTCAAACGTAATATTTTTAGATTCTTATAACAA
Organism: Syzygium oleosum; assembly: GCF_021117445.2. NCBI lineage: Eukaryota > Viridiplantae > Streptophyta > Magnoliopsida > Myrtales > Myrtaceae > Syzygium > Syzygium oleosum. The sequence continues at coordinate 15,244,898 of NW_026607489.1, read as the reverse complement.
GGGATATTTCAGTTTTGATTTCTTAAGACAGTGGCATTTCTTCTGTTTAAAAATCAAAATAAACTGATACCGATACTCTCTGTGTGGGTGGTGTGTCTGATACTCATACTACCATGATCTTTGGGTAGCTATCTGCATGTGCATGTTGATACATGAGATTCAATGGGGGCAAATCCTAGCTGTTGTATTCTTTTTGGCTTTTTTAAGTCTACCTTTTCTCGTGTGTGTTTCATGAAGCTTGGATCTTCTGTTCTCGATCCTCTCTATTTTGCAACTCAAGAACATAATCCCTTATCCGTGGTGCCTCTGTACATCTTGATGACCGTGAGACTTAACTAGCTTCTACATATAATTGCAGGGGGCTATAGTTGTTCATCCTGAGCCACCGTTGAAACTCTACTAGCTATTGGAAAGCCGAGGGGGTACATATCCTGTTGTGATCTATTATGAGCTAATTGAGAGTTTTCTAACCAGAAAGCTTATGATACTGCTAAAGCATGGAATCACACCCACTATACAGATGCAGTGAGACAGGTGCTGGCTTATCTTTCACATCTTCTCATCCAACTGTTCCATCTCTTCCCAACAGGTTATTTGGGCATTCGAAGTTTGAAATTAGGGAATCTCCTATCTCACCCTTTCCGACACACTTTGACAGTGAGACGCTCACTGCGTTAAGCGATAGTCAGGAGCAGTACAGTTCAACGGACAATTATTCAGGAGTTAGCTCTTCTTATAACTCTTCAATCGAGACCACCAGCTGTTTCCAAAGGTCAAGCCCGTCGCAAGACGGGTGCAGAGACAGCTTGCTTTCATGTTCTGGCAGGCCCACCTCACTGCAAAATGAGAATCATTCACAGAACACAGCTTATACTTTTCAGGAGCTAGAGGACGTCTTAATGGATGATGGACAAGGAGAGCTTGCCACAGATACTTCTCTTGGGGAACACGTATGGGACCAAAATCCCCATGGCTCACAATTTAGTCGCCCCAAGGATTCTGTTGCTTTCATTCGGAGCCAATCAGGTAAAAGCACTAATGTGGAGAAACATAAAGAAGCCGTTCAGGAATCATCAGTTCAAGATGTTCCTCCAGGTGATTTGAAGCAGCTGCTGATCGCCTGCGCCAAATCTCTTTCCGATAACAACATGGATGAATTTGAGAAGTTGACTGAAAAGGCCAGGTGTGCTGTATCCATCAGTGGAGAACCCATACAGCGTCTTGGTGCCTACATGATAGAAGGACTTGTGGCCAGGAAAGAGGCATCGGGTTCTAACATCTACCATGCCCTTCGATGCAGAGAGCCTGAAGGCAAAGACTTGCTTTCCTACATGCAAATTGTGTATGAGATCTGCCCATACTTGAAGTTTGGGTACATGGCGGCGAATGGGGCCATTGCCGAAGCATGCAAAAACGAGGATCGGATACATATCATAGACTTCCAAATTACTCAGGGCACCCAGTGGATGACTCTCCTTCAAGCGCTCGCCGCGAGACCTAGCGGGCCCCCTTACGTGCGAATTACAGGGATTGATGACCCGGTCTCCAAGTACGCTCGTGGGGCCGGATTGGAAGCAGTTGCAGGAAGGTTGGCGGCAATCTCTGAAAAATTTAAGATCCCGGTGGAGTTCAATTGTTTGCCGGTGTTTGCCCCAGATGTTACTCGTGACATGCTCGATGTCAGGCCTGGGGAAGCCCTTGCAGTGAACTTCCCACTCCAGCTACACCACATGCCAGACGAGAGTGTTGACATCACCAATCCAAGGGATGGGCTACTAAGGATGGTGAAATCGCTTTCTCCGAAAGTGATCACATTGATCGAGCAGGAGGCGAACGCAAACACGGCGCCATTCCTGACAAGGTTTGTGGAGACCCTGGACTACTACTTGGCAATGTTTGAGTCCATCGACGTGACCCTGCCCAGAGACAGGAAGGAGAGGATAAATGTAGAGCAGCACTGTTTGGCAAGGGACATTGTGAACATCATCGCGTGCGAGGGGAAGGAGAGGGTGGAGCGGCATGAGCTGTTCGGTAAGTGGAAGTCTAGATTGACGATGGCGGGATTTAGGCAATACCCTTTAAGTAGTTACGTTAATTCAGTCATAAGGAACCTGCTGAGGTACTACTCTGAGAATTATACATTGGTAGAGAAGGATGGGGGCATGCTTCTGGGCTGGAAAGAGAGGTTCCTGATTTCTGCTTCTGCATGGTACTGAGAATGGGCCAGAGTTTTAAATATTCATGGAGAAAAAACCAGAAAACCGAACATCTTTCGGTAGTAATAGGAGTTATTGGATGTACATAGTATGGTGTTGCAGATCGTCTTCACCATGTGATCCAATAGCTTGCCCTGGTATATTCATGTTCTGACATCCAAATGGCTATTGTATCTTTCGGTTTGTTCATTCCTTATTTTAGCTACCTGTTGTTCTTGTGATCTTTCGGATCTACTTTTCCTTACAGTATACATCGTTGTATAAATAAGTTTCATTAATTCTATAATTAGGTCTTATTGCGAGGACCTGCAATTCTAAATTATGGGCAAAGTGATGAAGTTCTATTATCAAAGCAACTCATGTCTCCTGCTGGATTATTACTTCAATGAGTTACTCTTCTTTTTCCCCCCTAATTTACAATCTCAACCAGAATGAGCTGATCAAACTTGTGGAAGTATATCAGCACATGTTCGACCAAGCAGCGGAAAGTGTAGAGAACGAATTCTTGTTTTGTAAATCGTGAGTTTCGGGTTCAGGACGTCCGGATTGATCAGGAATCGTTGCCGAGGTTCTGAACATTCCGAATAGTTGCAGTGGATGAAGAAGACTTTCAGCTTCTGAACTTTTGATATATTCAGACTGGAAAATTGTATGTTTTTGGGATTTTGGCATAAACCAAAAAAATGGTATAACTTGTAGTAATATGACAAGTTGATTACGCTGAAGAATTTTCCAAGCCAAAATATGGAAAGCTTTCACTTTCCCTTTGAAATGATGTGTAGCCCATTGCAGTTCGTCTTTCCAAAGCTACTTGAACCTCCGTCGACTTTCCATAATTTAAAAATTCCCAAATGTGTGAAAATCATTGAAATTCCTTCTATCCTCAGTCCTTGTATAGACATATATTTCCAAAGAATTCTACATAATTATTGAAAAATAATTTGGCAACACTATACCGTGCGACCTAGATTCTCTAGAGTGCCAACGCACGTCGAGTGATCAAGGGTTATTTTTTCCTGTAAAAAAGTCCAGCTGCTTAATTTAGCAAATTACTATCAAGCTGACATATGAGAAATTTACATTGTGTTAATTAGAATCATTAGTGAAAAAAAATTCTTAGATTTTTAATTAAAGTGTACTGAATCTAATTTTAATACAGACAATAATAATATTAATAATAATGTATATGTAATACAAAATAGATAAATCTACCTACTTTTCGGTGGGTGGTTTTGAATTGGATTCTTGAATCGATTTTCCTGTCGACCAAGTCTCTTTACTTGAATTGGATCCTTTATCTGATGCTTTGAGTATTATTAGGATAGAACTTGATTGGGTACTCTTCAGCAGAGATTAACCAACCTTTTTCCACAGTTTTGCGTTAATCGATTATAAAATCCTAAAATAATTATAAGTTCAAAGTGTACTAGATATTAACATCATATTCTTTTGAGTTATTAAGTTTCTTTCATTTTGGAAGAATATCCCACCTAATCTTTTCTTTTGGTCGGAGAATAGATATCCCCTATTTTAATAGTTGCAATTGAATTCTCCATATATCACCAATTGTTTGAATATTATCACTTCGATTTGTTTCTTTAAGTAAAATAGGGAAAGCAAACTCATCTCGTGACTTTTTTAAATGATAAAAATATGAAACCTGCTAAGCGAGTCTCCCATTTTCCAAGCTCAAAATTTGTGGCAAGGTTTGGACCGTCCACTTTGTAAACAAACGACACGGTTACGCTAGAGATGGATGGTACCGTTACTGATAGGAGAGCAACGGTATTGTGTACACCGCATATTTTCCCAAGGGTGGAAAATCACAAATCCCCACTAATATTAGAAAAAAAATTAGCCAAGGGGAATAAAAAAGAAACTTATTAACAACATAGGCGTTAGATATTTTTTTTTTGGTCTGTCCTACTCTAATGCTCAATTCACTCTCAGACTTTTGTCATGCACCTCTCCCTTCCTAAGTAGGAAGGATGGCCACTGGATCAATTCCTAGTTGTTTGCGTTAGATATTTTTTACGGATGGAGATCTTCAGTAGAACAAACGCGCCCTACATATGGAGACAAGCTCGCTCCTTGGAGTAAATCATAGCATGTTTGATCGCAGATTTCGTGATCAATTTAATCCCATATAATTGCACGGCACAGTCGGTCCTTCGATCGTGTACGCAAAGAAGAGGTTCAAGTTTCTTGGCATTTCAATCTCTACTGCACGACATGGAACAGTCTAAACTGCCATTCGCGGCTTTGTTTGCGTCGCTCACCAAAAGAAAACAAGAACTGTAGCCATATCATCTTCTTCTTCCTCTTCGTACGTTCACATGCTTTGGTTAGTATCTCAAGAGCGGGAAACCAACAAGAAACGAACATCTCTCCAGATTTCTGCGGGTTCCCCAAAGTCCTCCTACTAAAAAATTCAGCAGCAGTCGCCGCTTGGCAAATTCTCATCCAAGCAAATAGGAAGATTACATCCAAAACTTTGCTCGCCACTCGCGCTCGATGGTAGCATCCTTAGTGTCTGATCCACAAATAAACTAGTGGTAATGTTTGCCACTGGTGGTGTTGCGGAAATGACATCGATCCATGCACGCAACAAACGGGCGACATATATGACAACTGCAAGTTCTGAAATAATGCATCAATTATGTCACGCACCGAACCCTCATCGAGCTCGCGACATCCCGCTTCGGTCGAAATATTGCGACGTCCCAGGAACGTCGCCGACCCAACCCAAACATCAGAGCCACATGCGGAAGCGAATATAAAACCCCGGACAAAAAGATGACGACGACGGGGTAGAACACCATAAGAATCAAACAACAACATCACATACAGCACCAAATAGACAAACATCATATTACAGACATAAATACAGACGAACATCCTCTGCCACCGTTTTAACAAAAGTTCAGGGGTTTGGTTATCTTAACTTCACTATCGGATAACCCAAGTTGAACAACCCCTAAAATACCCTAGGGAAAAACCTAAGGGTCGCCCTTCTCCATTCTGCTCCTAATTCATCTGACTCGATCCTCCGGAAATCTCTTGGGCATCGCCTACGAATCCACCGGGCACCATGGGCGGCTCTTCGTACTTCAAAAAGAGGAAGCGGACTCCCTGGGTTTACGGCTGGGGGTCTGAAAGTGGTGGTTATACAACCATGAGACGAATCTCAATAAATGTACAACCCCAAACCCCACGTAGGCACTCACGTACCGCCAGACAGAACACGCATCTCACACAACGATCAATCACTCTAACAATCACACACGAACCTACCTGGAACCCATCATGCACGTTCCTGCACGTTAGACCATAATACAACCAGCACATCGCAGTAAGGAATCATAGACGCGCGCGTGCCTCAATTATAAGACAGAAACCATTTGGGCACGTCCCATACCGTGCCTAGCAGTTTCTACCCCATAATTAAACATCAGATCACGCGATACAAATACACTCGCACACTAACTCACACCACACATCACTTTCCCAAATCTCACACCTCAAGCCAGTTCCCGCTCAATCTCAACTCTTTCACCACTACCGCGCCCGCGTAAAACGCATCAGGCCAACGGTCTTCTGACCTCGTCAGGCATCGACACCCCGTCGGGCCGGGCATCGTCACCTCGTCAGGGACGGCATCGTCCCACGTAAACGAACACGCCTCAGGACGGAATCCTACACACACATTCCTTCTACCGCGCCCGCGTAAAACGCATCAGGCCAACGGTCTTCTGACCTCGTCAGGCATCGACACCCCGTCGGGCCGGGCATCGTCACCTCGTCAGGGACAGCATCGTTCCGCGTAAACGAACACGCCTTAGGACGGAATCCTACACACACTTTCCTTCTACCGCGCCCGCGTAAAACGCATCAGGCCAACGGTCTTCTGACCTCGTCAGGCATCGACACCCCGTCGGGCCGGGCATCGTCACCTCGTCAGGGACGGCATCGTCCCGCGTAAACGTACACGCCTCAGGACGGATCCCCTTTTCCAACCAATCCTACCTTTCCATACCTTCGTTCCACTCATACCACATCTATCACACGGTCACACACGGCCTCCCTTAGACACGGCCACACATACGCACGGCCAAACACACACACCTAACACACATGCCACAATTTCGCATTCTCGTCACACGAACACGCACCACTTAACCACACGCTCTTGGCACGCGAATTCAATGCATATTCACACGACCACGCCACCACATTTCACATCCACACAAACAAGGCACACGGCCAACCCACAATCAGCCCAAACACAGTCCCGAACAGTCAACAATCACAACCAATACAATTATCTCAATAAGCCCAATCAAGCCACAACAATTCCAACCAATCACACATTTAATTCCCGATCAATCCTTAACATCACAGCCCTAACTCAGCCTCATAAACCTCGAAATTTCATCGCCAAATCAGTCCACAACAAACCAATTTCCAGCCCTCAATTCATCTCCAAAATAGCCCCTAAAATGCCTGAACCGAGTCCTAAACGAGCCTAGCAATACCCGAGGTCCTAGGTAGTTTTTGGGGGAGACACTTACTCTAAAAGGCGGGACAAACAGGGCTAGATGAGCGGCTGGAACAAGCGGAACAGGCGGCGGCCAGCGGCAAGCGGCGCCGGCGACCAAGCGGGCGGCGGGCGAGCCGCCTTGGGCGGGTGGGCGGCCGGCGGCAAACGGGCGGGCGAGGGTGGCGATGGTCACGTACAGGGCAGGGGAAGGCGGCCTGGGGTGGCTCGGCGGCAGCTTGGCCGATCGGAACAGGGAAAGACGGAGAGAGAAGAGAGAGGCGGACGGTGGCCGGAAAGGAGAAGCAGCGGCGCCGGGCGGCTGGGCTGGGCGGCGACCGACGGCGGTGAGCTGATGGCCAGCCTTGCTGGGTCACGCACGAAGGAGAGGGGAGAGAGAGAGAGGGCCGATCGGTGGGGGTGAGGGTGAGGAGAGAGAGAACGTGAGAGTGAAAGAGAGAGAGAATTTCGGGAGAGAGAGAGAGAAAACGGGAGAGGAGGGGCTGATCGTGGGAGAGAGGGGATGGCCGGAGGTGAGGTGAGAGAGAGAGAGATCTGACCGGTCAAAGATGGGGGGCCAAAGGGGACACTTGTTGCGATCCTACGCACTTGACCATTTTACCCTTAATCCGACGGTCCTCGATGATCCTATCCAAATAATTGAGGGGCGCAATGGTCTTTAGGTCCAATAATGCAGCTGATAAGTACTCTTAATTATCCCAAATATTTTTCCAAAATTTCGAACTGAAAACGGCCCAGGGGCAAAACGGTCATTTTTCCGGTCCCGGGTCGAAATTTCATTTTTCGCCCGTACCAACCCCAAATGGGTGTGGCCAACATAATATGGCGTCGGAATCGCGAAAATAGCTTCTTAAGCCCTCGAAAATCGACTGCAAAGTCCTGGGGATTAAAATAATATTATTTTTCACTTCCGAGCCAAAATTCCAATTTTTGACCGTAACCACTCCAAACATGCGTGGCCACCCCAAAATGGCATCGGCCTCGAAAAATAACCTCATACGGCCTCAGAATCAATGTGGGGGTCCAGTGGGGCAAAATCGTAAATTTTCACTTCCGGGTCGAAATTCATTTTTTTGCAGAAATGGATGGCCCCAAGGTTGGCCAAGCCAAAAACGTCATCGGTTGCTCGAAATTGTCACTTTCAAAATTCTCGATTTCCGGGCCCGAATTTCAAGAAATGACTAAAATCGAGCAATCGCAACTTTAGCTTATCTCTTGCTAACGGGTGGCTCATTTGGATTACGCGCTCTCGACCCGTGATCGACACCAAGTCAAATCACGTTTAAGTTTACTCTACCCGGGACGACCTCGGTTGTCATATAATTGCGAGGGTCTGTCGCTAGTTCCCTTCGGACACGATCAATCAAATAGATCGGTCTCTGTTGATTCAAAACATTCCCTCGTCAATCGATATGGTCGAAGATTGAACCAAGGTCGAGTTCTTTGGTCGTGCGAACTCAATCCCGTACTAGCCTTACCCCTAAGGTTAGCATCCTGTGAATGCGCATTTCTGGGTGAGATCTCACTATAGTGTATTGGTCAAATTCATTTCTTAAATCCCGGGAAAAGGATCGAAAATTCAGACTGTTACAATTCTTCCCCCCTAATAAAATTTCGTCCTCGAAATTTACAACTATACTTGCTATCCAAACAGATGGGGGTGATGACGTCTCATTATTCCTTTCTCTCAAATGGTACCTTCTAGCTCGTAATGCTCCCAAACAATTTTGATCAATGGGACCGTCTTAATCCTTAAAACTTGTTCCTTTCCATTTGCCCCGAAAATCCAATACACATGTCCACAGCATATCCTCTAAAGTCTATATAGTCCGTCTAAACTGGCCATCCAATAAAATCTCTTACTTAAATCCTGACAGCAGCGCAACTATCGAGGTTCCTTCTCGACTCCTTACAACCTCAAATCAAAGGTGTCCAGCCAGACTAAACTGAATCATCCTACTGCTGCAATCCATTACAGCATTCTGTTTAACTAACCAATCCAAGCCCACGATTAACTCAAAATCACACATGATCAACACAGCCTATCCTGTTTTCTACACCACCAAACACCATTTCACAGTCTGAACATCCCAACAACATGCACATCTTATTCATCAATGGCATAATCACACACGCTGATACTTCTGAAAACCATTTCAATCCAGTCATATAACAAATCAAGCAGACATAAACGAGTGCGACGCCCCCGAATCTATAAAACAAATGCCACATAATTATACAGAGAAACCATACCTGTACCTTCGCCTGGCATATTCTCAACTCCCTTTTGCGTCAGGGCGTACATTCGTCCTTGTGCTAGCGGTCTGTTCGAACAAGCCGGCGGGGCTGCACTAGTCGGATTCCCAATCCGAGGTGTCTGCGATGACGGGGGTGGTCGAACCTGAATATTCGGACAATTCCTTATGTGGTGTCTCATTCCACCACACCCAAAACATGCCCCAGTCACACTTGGGCAGGGACCATTCCCATGGTATCTCCTACATCGTCTATAGGCGGAATTAGACGGATATGCCGACTTCCCAATATTCCTTCTTGCCGGAGGGACAAAACGTCGGTTTTCCATCATCGGCCTTTTCCCCTGCTGACGATCGTCCCCGGCTAAGATATGTTGTGATCCAGACGCGGCAGCTCTTTCCGTCATATCCTGCTCCATAATCTGAGCTCGCCTATACATTTCCCCATAATCTTTAAGGTCATGCAACAAAATCTGGCTCCGAAGATCCGGCGTCAGTCCGTCCCGGAATCTTCAAGCTCTGTCTCGCGGATTTTCCACCATAGTCGGGGCAAACTTTGCCAACCTCGCAAACTCCGCTTTATATTGATCAACTGTCATCTGTCCTTGGCGCAATCGCATGAATTCCATCAATTTCTTCTCCTAGGCGTTCTCCGAAAAATACTTCTCATAGAAACTCTCAACAAAGACTGCCCAAGTTGGTGCCGTTCCTTCAGGGAATACTCTGCCTTCTGTGGCCTTCCACCAATCATTTGCACCGTCCTGCAACTGATAAACCGCCAATGTTACCATCTCCTCATCGGTGCACCCCAAAACTTTAAAAGTTTTCTCCAATGATTCCACCCATCTCGGTGCAGTCTCGGGGTCACCACTACCATGAAACTGAGGCGGCTTCAACTTTATGAACTGTTCCACTAATTGGGGCATCTGTCTAACCCCTGCTGGTTGAACCTGCCCTTGCTGGGCTTGATTTCCTCCAACACCAGCATTCTCATTAACTACAGCAGCTGCAGCCTCAGAAGCTTGGGCGGTCGCATTATCTCGCTCTTGAGCTTGCCTATCCAACATATTCCCAATCCTCTCTAATACCCTGAGAACTCCTTCCATACGCGGATCTTCCGCAGGTCTAACATCAGCTCTGGGGTCCACTGCAGCTCCTACACCAACTCCAGGGTTTTCTACCACTCTTGCACCCATATCAATGTCCTCTACGGCTCTAGCTCGAGCACGACCTCTACCTCTTATTCGTCTTCCAGCGCCCCTTCTTGGGACTCTTCCTACTCCTCTTCCTTCGCTGCTCATTGAATCAGCTTCCTACTATTCTCATACCTGCTATAAGCCCACATTGGTATTAGGGACCTAGGCCAACTACACTAGTCCAAACCCTAGGCACAGAACTCGACAACCAACACTCAACAACCAACAACCCATCATCAAATCAATCACCTAACATCAAGGCAACATCACCAAGCACTCAACAGGGTTCTCGTACTCACCTCCAGTCCTGCCGCACCTTCGTCTCAAACAACATCACATGCACAATAAATCACTCGGCAATCACAGGCGCGTACTCACAGAGCATGCATAAACAACATAAACACGCATCTACAAAGGGCTCCCTAACTGGCTACCCTGAAGTCGCCGCTCCTTATCACTCCAGGTCTCGACCTTGCCGGTATCGAGCTAGCCTTGCTCTGATACCAATTTAAACGGGGATGTCACGCCCCGAACCCTCATCGAGCTCGCGACATCCCGCTTCGGTCGAAATATTGCGACGTCCCAGGAACGTCGCCGACTCAACCCAAACATCAGAGTCACATGCGGAAGCGAATATAAAAACCCCGGACAAAAAGATGACGACGACGGGGTAGAACACCATAAGAATCAAACAACAACATCACATACAGCACCAAATATACAAACATCATATTACAGACGTAAATACAGACAAACATCCTCTGCCACCGTTTTAACAAAAGTTCAGGGGTTTGGTTATCTTAACTTCACTATCGGATAACCCAAGTTGAACAACCCCTAAAATACCCTAGGGAAAAACCTAAGGGTCACCCTTCTCCATTCTGCTCGTAATTCATCTGACTCGATCCTCCGGAAATCTCTTGGGCATCGCCTACGAATCCACCGGGCACCATGGGCAGCTCTTCGTACTTCAAAAAGAGGAAGCGGACTCCCTGGGTTTATGGCTGGGGGTCTGAAAGTGGTGGTTATACAACTATGAGACGAATCTCAATAAGTGTACAACCCCAAACCCCACGTAAGCACTCACGTATCGCCAGACAGAACACGCATCTCACACAACGATCAATCACTCTAACAATCACACACGAACCTACCTGGAACCCATCAAGCACGTTCCTGCACGTTAGACCATAATACAACCAGCACATCGCAGCAAGGAATCATAGACGCGCGCGTGCCTCAATTATAAGACAGAAACCACTTGGGCACGTCCCATACCGTGCCTAGTAGTTTCTACCCCATAATTAAACATCACATCACGCGATACAAATACACTCGCACACTAACTCACACCACACATCACTTTCCCAAATCTCACACCTCAAGCCAGTTCCCGCTCAATCTCAACTCTTTCACCACTACAGCGCCCGCGTAAAACGTATTAGGCCAACGGTCTTCTGACCTCGTCAGGCATCAACACCTCGTCGGGCCGGGCATCGACACCTCGTCGGGCCGAGCATCGTCACCTCGTAAACGAACACGCCTCAGGACGGAATCCTACACACACATTCCTTCTACCGCGCCCGCGTAAAACGCATCAGGCCAACGGTCTTTTGACCTCGTCAGGCATCGACACCCCGTCGGGCCGGGCATCGTCACCTCGTCAGGGACGGCATTGTCCCGCGTAAACGTACACGCCTCAGGACGGATCCCCTTTTCCAACCAATCCTACCTTTCCGTACCTTCGTTCCACTCATACCACATCTATCACACGGTCATACACGGCCTCCCTTACACACGGCCAAACACACACACCTCACACATGCCACAATTTCGCATTCTCGTCACACGAACACGCACACTTAACCACACGCTCTTGGCACGCGAACTCAATGCATATTCACACGACCACGCCACCACATTTCACATCCACACAAACAAGGCACACGGCCAACCCACAATCAGCCCAAACACAGTCCCGAACAGTCAACAATCACAACCAATACAGTTATCTCAATAAGCCCAATCAAGCCACAACAATTCCAACCAATCACACATTTAATTTCCGATCAATCCTCAACATCACAGCCCTAACTCAGCCTCCTAAACCTCGAAATTTCATCGCCAAATCAGTCCACAACAAACCAATTTCCAGCCCTCAATTCAGCTCCAAAACAGCCCCTAAAATGCCTAAACCGAGTCCTAAACGAGCCTAGCAATACCCGAGGTCCTAGGTAGTTTTTGGGGGAGACACTTACTCTAAAAGGCGGGACAAACAGGGCTAGATGAGCGGCTGGAACAAGCGGAACAGCAGCAGCAGCAGCAACGGCGCCGGCGACCAAGCAGGCGAGCGGCTGAGCTGCCTTGGGCGGGTGGCTGGCCGGCGGCAAACGGGCGGCTGAGGGTGGCGATGGTCACGTACAGGGCAGGGGAAGGCGGCCTGGGGTGGCTCGGCGGCAGCTTGGCCGATCGGAACAGGGAAAGACGGAGAGAGAAGAGAGAGGCGAACGGTGGCCGGAAAGGAGAAGCAGCGGCGCCGGGCGGCTGGGCTGGGCGGCGACCGACGGCGGTGAGCTGATGGCCAGCCTTGCTGGGTCACGCACGAAGGAGAGGGGAGAGAGAGAGAGGGCCGATCGGTGGGGGTGAGGGTGAGGGTGAGGAGAGAGAGAACGTGAGAGTGAAAGAGAGAGAGAGAAAACGGGAGAGGAGGGGCTGATCGCAGGAGAGAGGGGATGGCCGGAGGTGAGGTGAGAGAGAGAGAGATCTGACCGGTCAAAGATGGGAGGCCAAAAGGGGACACTTGTCGCGATCCTACGCACTTGACCATTTTACCCTTAATCCGACGGTCCTCGATGATCCTATCCAAATAATTGAGGGGCGCATTGGTCTTTAGGTCCAATAATGCAGGTGATAGGTACTCTTAATTATCCCAAATATTTTCCCAAAATTCCGAACTGAAAACGGCCCAGGGGCAAAACGATCATTTTTCCGGTCCCGGGTCGAAATTCCATTTTTCGCCCATACCAACCCCAAATGGGTGTGGCCAACATAATATGGCGTCAGAATCGCGAAAATAGCTTCTTAAGCCCTCGAAAATCGACTGCAAAGTCCTGGGGATTAAAATAATATTATTTTTCACTTCCGAGCCAAAATTCCAATTTTTGATCGTAACTACTACAAACATGCGTGGCCACCCCAAAATGACATCGGCCTCGAAAAATAACCTCATACGGCCTCAGAATCAACGTCGGGGTCCAGAGGGGCAAAATCGTAAATTTTCACTTCAGGGTCGAAATTCATTTTTTTGCAGAAATGGATGGCCCTAAGGTTGGCCAAGCCAAAAACGTCATCGGCCGCTCGAAATTGTCACTTTCAAAATTCTCGATTCCCGCGCCCGAATTCCAAGAAATGACTAAAATCGAGCAATCGCAACTTTAGCTTATCTCTTGCTAACGGGTGGCTCATTTGGATTACGCGCTCTCGACCCGTGACCGACACCAAGTCAAATCACGTTTAAGTTTACTCTACCCGGGACGACCTCGGTTGTCATATAATTGCGAGGGTCTGTTGCTAGTTCCCTTCGGACACGATCAATCAAATAGATCGGTCTCTGTTGGCTCAAAATATTCCCTCGTCAATCGATATGGTCGAAGATCGAACCAAGGTCGAGTTCTTTGGTCGTGCGAACTCAATCCCGTACTGGCCTTACCCCTAAGGTTAGCATCCCATAAATGCGCATTTCCGGGTGAGATCTCACTATAGTGTATTGGTCAAATTCATTTCTTAAATCCCGGGAAAAGGATCGAAAATTCGGACTGTTACAAATTATCACCTCCACGTTTTATTCCAAGACAGGGACCACATAACATGATAGATACCCCTTAGACCCCTTCTCGAACATGAGAGGGACCATCAAAGCGACCGACAAGTAAGGAAAGAAACTAGTGGACGATCCAAGTTCATTTGTTTCAGATCGTCCTTGCCAATGCGCACATCTTTTTTGCCATTGCACACGAGAGATGGACCTACTCATGTCCTGATGTTTTGGATAGCCTTCTCAAGGGCGACAACTGTGCTGTGCATACTTGGAAATGCCATCGGTTTCTTCAGTCCCATGGTCCAGGAAATACTTAGATCATGCCTATGTATAAACTATTGCCATAAGGGAGTTTGTCTTACCAATTATATATTCTCAAAAGCAGTTCTAAAACTGAGCTCCCAAGGAAGTGACGATGCATTTAGTCTAGTGGCACGCTTTGGATGATAAGATTAGTTCTTAGGATGACAATAAATATCCTGACTTATGATATACACACAACAACCAGCACAACCTACTTATGACTTCCTTAATTTATAAATTGAAAATACCATAAAAAACCCTAAATTATACACAATGCGATACCAATATCCCAAACCTTATTTGGTGTCATCAAACACCCCAAATTTTTACTAGTGTTACAAAAATACCTTCCGGCTGTTAAACTTCCGACATGGGGACTTACATGGAAAATGGCAAGCAAATGGAGCTGACCTAGATATGGAAAATTTCCTTGCAAGCCTAAACTTTACCTAGCGCAACATCAATGCCCCCAAACTTTGCCTTAGTGTCCAACATAAGCAGTGCGCAGCTCAGCAGCGTCCAAATAATCTTTAATGCAAATGTATATTGCCGGTCAGACAGCAGAAGGTATGACCAAGTAAGGTCCAGTTTGCTGATTTGACTATGGCCAATTCATATATGTATATTGCCAGTCACAGTACTGAAGGAAAATAGAAGAACCATACCAGTAATATGCTTCAAATGAGGCTAAAAACCTCTCTTCAGTTAGAACTTGGATGATTACAACTGAAAAAGTACTAACTTGACGTCACCGTACAAGTTATTATAAGGTTCTAGAAAAAGATTAAAAAAGACGAATTTTCAACTAACTTGGATGATTGCACAGAAAAATACCAACTGGACATCAGTAACCAAGTTAGTTTTTTAAAATAACAAACGAAAGCAGAGCGAGCCTCTTCTTGCAAAACGGGTGGTGGAGAGCTCTAGTGCAAGTCAATGATATATCAATCAGATCTCGAAATTAAATTATATACAAAAGACTCGTCACAAAAATGGAGAGACAGTGTTTCGGAGAAGATAAACGTTTGCCTTTTCTGTTCCTTATTGTCTAGAATTTTCGAACATAAGATGCTATGGCCTATAAATACCCATCAAGAAGGTTTTGACTTCTCACAAAAAGATCCTCTTACCCTCTAGTGTTCTTCATCGTTTGGTCAGACACCTTAAAATCTAATAACAGGGAAAAACATATGTCTCTTCAGATCTCAGCAATCCCATCTTCTCCTTCTGCTCAAGAAACGAGCCACGTGGCGAAACGCCGGTCGGCGAATTTTCATCCAAGCCTATGGGGGGATTACTTCCTCAGATATGCTTCTGATTCATACTCGATGGTAGCGACTTTAATAACTTGCTTAAAACTAGCTACGTGCTTCTGAAAATTTGGAGTCCTTACATTTAGCGAATAGGGATAGCATATGTATGGCGCATCAAGTATCATCTTTTCTTGTATAGCAGAGGTCCAACCATAGGCTTCAACCTAAATGCTTTATTTTATGGACTCTAGTCCAACGATAATTGGCGTTGTTATACATTAATATCTTGTTTATTGCACCCCAGGTTCCCGAAAAGAACTCAGTTTTCATGTCTATAGGTCAAACTATAACGTCCAACAGTACTTCTATGTCAACAAATTGTTTTTCTCGTGGCTCAAGCTCCTCGAGACTCTCAGCCTTGCTGATCATATAGTAGCGGGCGAAATGTCCTGTTTTATGTTATGTGAAATGGATTATATAGCGAAGTGCCTGATGGTTTCACCCTTCTGAGGTGCCTAATGCGACGAGCCATTCATGCATTTGTCTATTTTGGAACAATAAAAGGCGAAACTTGTGACTCGTGCGCCATGTGTGGTTCATGCATATCATCAGAACTTCCACGGCATAGAAGAACAAATCGAGAAGTTGAAAGAGGAGGTGAAGAAGATGGTGGCCGCTATTGTGCCGACTTCGCAAAAACTGGACTTGATAGATCAAATCCAACGGCTGGGAATCGCCTACTGTTTACAAGGTGTGATAGACGAGCAACTAGAACAAATTCACAAGAGCTATTTCGAACTTAATGATGGCGATCATAACCGCGATGACCTTCACATGGTTGCTGTTCTCTTCCGGTTGCTACGACAAAGCGGCTACAGGATTTCATGTGGTATGTTCATGAATCGTTCAGTTAAAAGTCCAATCCGTTGATGTATGTCTACCAAGGGAAAGTAAAAGAAAGAACTACAGCATTAATTCATGTATAGATGATTAGTTGACTAAGATCAGACTCTCTGCCATTTTTCCTCTAGACGTTTGTCCATGAGTTCTGAGTTCTTCATTCTTTTCGTCTTAGAAAGAAAAATGAAACTTAATAAGAAAAACCTGTTCCTATAGGAGAAAAATGTGTGGATCTATATAATAAGCTCCTAAAAAATGGCAATGAAGAACATCTTTAAGTATATAGCTAATCGTATTTTTGCCGAATTTTGATTGGTGACATAGAGATCTTTAAAAAGTTCAAGGACAGCGAGGGGAACTTCAGAGAATCACTCACTGCTGATATACGAGGAATGTTGAGTCTATATGAAGCTTGCCATCTAAGGGTTCACGGAGAAGATGTCTTGGACGAGGCACTTTCTTTCACTCTAACTCACCTTGAATCAATTGATGAAAATCAAGTGAGCCCCACTCTGGCAAAGCAAGTGAGTCATGCCCTACAGCAGCCAATTTACAGGGGTTTGCCCAGACTAGAAGCAAGGCAGTATATTCCAATCTACCAAGAAGAGCCTTCCCACAATGAAGCGCTACTCTCTTTAGCCAAGCTAGCTTTCAACTTGATGCAAGAACAACACCAGAAGGAACTCGGCCATATTGCAAGGTTAACTTCTTATATAATAACAACTCAAGGCAAATATAGTATCCTCAATTACAACTCTTAAATGAAGTGCATATGTTTCATGGTTCCCAACTCTTCTTCCTCTTTTTTCCTATGTTGTCTTTTGTGGCGCAAACTGTTTGCAGTTAAACCTCAATTACACATTTCAAAGAGAACTAAGTCATATGAATTCGTCGGTCTGTATTATCTAACAAGTTGAATTGTGTGATAAAAGAAGTGCCAACATTAGCTAGATTTACCACCCGCCTGTGTGGCGCTGCTGGAGCGCGCACTCTTCCTCTCGCAAAAGGTTGAGTGTTCGAATCCCGGGCGCCGCAGGGTGACTTAACCGGTGGCACGTGTGTGGTGGCTAGCACGTGTCGCCCCCAGGGTTTACTCCCCGGCTGTCGGCCGTGCGGGGGTTCCCTGGGTTACCAAAAAAAAAAAAAAAAACATTAGCTAGATTTGGAAAATAATTTGCAGGTGGTGGAAGGAATTAGACGTTGCGAGGAACTTTCCTTTTGCGAGAGACAGGCTTGTGGAGTGCTACTTCTGGATTCTGGGAGTATGTTTTGAGCCAGAGTTCGTCCTCACTAGAAGATTACTGACCAAAGTGATTGCCATGACTTCCATTATTGATGACATCTATGATGTCTATGGTACATTGGAAGAATTAGAACTCTTCACTGAAGCTATCGAAAGGTAATAACTGAGGTCTTACTCATCCTGAAAAAAAAACTGAGTTCTCAATGGTATCCATACACTTATCTGGCACATTCCCATACGATTTCAGGTGGAGCATTGATGCCATAGATGGACTGCCAAAGTACATGCAAGTATGCTATGAGGCACTTCTTGATGTTTATGATGATACTGAGAAAGCAATAGCCGAGAATGGAACATCATACGGGCTTTACTACGCAAAAGAAGCAGTAAGAGCTTTACATATTGCATCCATTCAACTAATTTTTACTCAGTCCTGCAGTAAAAGTATAAGATTTTTATTAGTATCTCCGTTGTATGAGAATTCGATCATGTAACTGACTATCAATCTCACTTATATCACATTTTTTTCCTACTAGTTGTCCATTGAAGAGACGTAATTCTCGACCGAATTACCTTGTATATTAGGATATCATATAAACTAATTACCATGTTGACTCGAGAAAAGAACCGAAAAAATAAGAAAGCAAAAAGAAATCTGTGCAAGTTGCATTTACAGAGTTTTTCTTTTCGGCCAAGTAGTTTTGCATTGATGCGATATAAGGATGCAGAAAGGAGCGACTAAAACGTGTTGGATTCTCTTGTTCTCTCTTCCTTAGATGAAAAACCTTGTGAGGGCCTACTTTGCTGAAGCCAAATGGTTCCATCAAGATCACGTCCCAACGATGCAGGAGTACATGGCCGTGGCATTAGTAACCTCTGCCTATGAAATGCTATCCACCACTTCATTTGTGGGAATGGGAGATCTTGCAACAAAAGATGCTTTTGACTGGTTGCTCGGCGGACCCAAGATGGTGAAGGCCTCAGCAACGATTTGCCGGCTCATGGATGACATCGTCTCTCACCAGGTGTGTCACCAAGAAGAGTATATTCTCATATTACGTGTTATTAGCCCATGCAGGCGCTTAGTCAGTTAAGTGAAACTTTTTGTTTGATATCTGTCGGTCATCGTTCGAACTTACAGTTTGAGCAGAAGAGAGGACATGTGGCGTCTGCGGTGGAGTGTTTCGTCGAACAATACGGCGTCCCGGAACAAGAAGCGAAGGACGAGCTCCGGAGACGAGTAATTGATGCATGGAAGGACATTAATGAAGAGTGTCTTGCTCCAACCGCGATCCCATCGCAACTTTTGACGCGAATTCTCAATTTCACGCGAGTGATCGATGTGTTGTATACGGATGAAGATAACTACACTAGTGCCGGGACCAAGCTAAAAAATTATGTCACTTCTCTGCTGATTTATCCCTTACCCATGTGAAATTCGAACTTAATTAGTTTTTTCTGTCTAAAGTTTCTTTCCAGTATGCGAGCTAGCTGAAAGCAGCGATGGATATCATCGAATGATTAGATAATCAATATAATCACTCTCCATTTTCTTCATCATTTCCTCCTCTCCTCACTCCTCACTCTCCATATCTTTTGCGACGTACACAAAATGTGCGTTCATTGCATTTATAAAAGAATCAAAATCAACTTTTGTCATATTTGTCTCGGCTCGGGAAATCCTATTATTTGTCCATAATACTTAGAGATGACTACGCCGAAGAGTTTTCGAAGCCAAAACATGGAAAGCCATCACAAGACAAATAGACTCGAACCAATTTAATTCTTTTGGCCAATTTTTTGATCGGAAATCGCTGAGGTGGCAGACTAATTAGTGCCGATTGTCTTACGTGGCATGTTTGGCGTTGACTTGGACAATTTTTTAAATTTTTTTCTTTTTTTCTTTTTTCCCTCCGCCGGTCATCGCTGAGCCTTGTTGATGGCCGGTGGAGGTGGCCGGCCTCAAGCGAGGGCTGCCCTTGTTGGCCTCGGGCGAGGGATGCCCTAGCTCAATCCAACTAGGGCGGCCCTTGCCAGCCCAAGAGTGGGTGTCCCATTGAGGCCGGCAACCTCCGCCAGCTATTGACGAGGCCCGATGATGGCCGGCGGAGGGAAAAAGAGAAAAAGAAAAAAGAAAAAAGAAAAAGAAAAGAAAAGAAAAAAAAAGAAAAGGAAAAAAAATTAAAAAAATTATCCATGTCAGCACTGGCCGTACCACGTAAGACGGTTGATGCTAACTAGATCACCACTTCAGCAATTTCCAATGGTCGAAAGGACTAAATTGACAAATCGTTAAAAGGTTTAGGATTAAATTGGCAAACCATCAAAACTTTTAGGATTAAATTAGTACAATTGAAATGTTTAGTGGCATAATTGAAAGGTTTAAGACTAAATTGGCCGCCGTACAATAGGTCTAGGTTTTTTTTGGACAATTTTCCCTAATTTTTTAGTGAATACATTGACAACTCTATATCGAAATTATCCATATGTCACTCATCCAATTATGAATATGTAAAAACCTTTTTAATTATAATAATAATTCTTTTATAATTAAAAGCATGATCTTTGCAAGATTTAGCTTTTAAATTAGAAGGTTATTTTTAAAAAGTTCCTAAAAACACTATTTAAGACTTGGAAAAATTATCGAAAAAGACCTAAACTTATTGTATGTCGACTAATTCAGTCGTTGACTTTTTATTTGTGCCAATTTAGTCCCCAAACCTTTTGACCGATTGTCAATTTAGTAACTCCGGTCAATTTAGACCGAAAATTGCCGACGTACTTGGTCTAACCAAGGCAGTACTTCATTTTATGTCGATGCGGATTGGCCTCGTTGTTCTTGGTCTGGTCATCCACAAGCTCCTCCCTCTTTCTATATTGCAGTGTGTTCTTAGCTCATCACGTTTGGACCATCCCACCTCTCAAAGCACTCAAGAAAGCTGCCCCTAAATTATTAGATTTTCCTTTTCCAATTGATTTTTACATTACTTTTGACAGTTAATACCAGTTAAGATTGCCAAACTCTGGAAAGCTCATTTGAATGTGCTAAGAGCTACAGTTACAGGGACTATATAGGCCCGGAGACCATCGTAGCCATGGAAGAAGCTGGGTCCCTATCTCAAATGTGGGATTCTCCTGTTACACTGACAATGAAATCTACATGACCAAGTCCCTGTAGGAAGAGCTTTCATTGGGCCCTCGCGACTCAGTAGCATCGCTCTCTC
This sequence comes from Syzygium oleosum, assembly GCF_021117445.2. Classification (NCBI taxonomy): domain Eukaryota; kingdom Viridiplantae; phylum Streptophyta; class Magnoliopsida; order Myrtales; family Myrtaceae; genus Syzygium; species Syzygium oleosum. The sequence goes on along the minus strand of NW_026607489.1, from coordinate 15,223,933 downwards.
TGAATTAAAGTCACAGTGTGAATGACACTAGAGGAAGAGGACTTAAGCATGTGGCTGAGAAAAAAAGATGTCTGTACACCAGACCTTGGAGTTGCACCTGGCGTTATTTCTGCTTGACTTCCTCATTTTTCAGGTAAAAGAAACCCTTCTTTACTTTCCAACAGCTACTACTCCAATCACGTTATTTTGAATTTATAATTGCAGGGCCATATTAAGAGATTTATGAAAATACTATTGAAATATCGTCCAACATCGCTTGATTACGGATCCTAATTGCTCTTTATATTCATGTGGTCTTCCTCCACCTATTAGCTTAAACTTTTGAAACAGTTGGCAATAGTCTCACTAAATTTCACATGGTATCAGAGTAGGAGGTCTTGAGTTTGAATCTTTCCAAGCCTCTATTTGTCTCCTTATTATCCCTTTCGTGAATGTCCGTAGTCTCGTAATTCGACTTGCATATATGAGAAGGAGCGGGTCATAATTAAAAATCAAATTGTAAAAAGCCTCTACAAGGAGCCAACATGCAAGTATCTATCTACACATTTCACCCTTAAAAATCATTTTGTACGTGACAAGGAGTGTTAATCTCTTTGGAATACGGTCTAAGGTACTTTCTATAATTCTATCATTGATGTGTTTGCTTTAAACGGGATTTGGTGGTAAACTGTAGGTGGTGGAAGGATTTAGACATAGAGAGGGTGTTCCCATTTGCTAGAGATAGGCTTGGGGAGCTGGATGTTAGGAGTTCATTTTGAACCGGAGTATGAGACCGCTAGAGAAATAGGAACCAAAATGATGGTCGTTCTTATCATTCTCGGCAACATCTACGATGTCTGTGGTACATTAGACGAACCAGAACTCTTCACGGAAGCATTGAGAGGTACAGTTGGCACTCGGAGGCTTTTCTCAGTTTACCAATTCTAATCTTACTTATTTTAATTTGATCAATTGTTAATTAGGGTCAAGTTTTATATTTTCCAAACTTGAACTCAGTTGGGATGTCGATGCCAAAGATGGATTGCCAGAGAGCATGCAAGTGTTTTACAAGACACTTGTTGATTTGTATGATGAAATTGACTGCGCATTTACCAGAAAAGGAAGGTCTTACCGCATCTTCTATGCAAAAGAAGTGGTAGGCCATTCGATGTTACATCAATCAAATGCGACTTTTACTTTGTCCACTTGAAACAGAATATCGAGCTTTTGGATAAGGCATTACTTGATGTTTATGATGATACTGGGAAAGCCATGCCCGAGAATGGAACATCAAACGGGCTGTACTAGGCCAAAGAAGCAGTAAGAGCTTTCCATATTACATCCGTTCAATTAATTTTTACTCGGACTGGCAGTGAAGATATAGTTTCGGTCGGCATCTCCATTAGTCTAAAAAAGAAGTTTCCATAACTCCTATTGTATGATGACATGTGCAAGAATTCGATTATGTAACTAGCTATCAAACTCACATATCGCACTTTTCTTTTTGAGTTTTGCTAGCATAATGGTCTTTGAGCTTCTATGAAAGTAACCATATATTATGAGTCACAAATTCTTGAAGAAGTAGACTCTATAGCCGTTTCTAATTATTTGTTATTTGTTTTTTTGTGACCCATAACAGATGGTTAATCTCACAGTGGATTAAGGGCAATCGTATAAGCATTTCTCTTTCTTTTTCACTAGTCTTGCATAGAAGAGACGTAACTCTCCAATAGATTACCTTGTATATTAAGCTATCGTATTAACTAATTACCATGTTGATCCAAGAGAAGAACCAAAAGAAATGTGCGCAAGTTGCATTTCCAAAGTTCAACTTTGTGGCCAGTACATGGCCGTTGCATTAGTCACGTCTGCCTGTAAAATGCTATCCACCACTTCATTTGTGGTAATTGGAGATCTTGCAACAAAAGATGATTTTGGCGTCCAATGGGTCCACTTGCGATGATGTCGCTTCGGCAAAGCCATATTAAATGGCTAAAATCATTCAAGTTGACACTTTCTCTCTTTGCTCATTACCTAATATCTAAATTGAGATGTCACAATATTTACTGAATATGCAAACCACATAACCAATTGTGGTTAACTTTTCCCGAGCAACTAAGCCAGGTTAGCAATTAATCACATGACGTGGCAATTTATTTAACAGAGGCCTTATATTGACGCATATTTGATAATTTGAGCTATTTGATTGAACAAAAAAAATGTATCTCCTCAATTATAAAATGGGTAAAAGCAAGTATTTGCGACACCATTACCACATAGTAGCAATTATTACATTCACAAAGAAAAAATGCTACACCTAATATTGAACTAACCTTTTCCATCACTATGTAGCACAAATAATAAATTGCCTATGTTATACTTATTGAACCATTTGAAAGTTTTAAAACAGTACGAGATATTTCAGTTGAAAAGATTATATGATAAAAAAAAATCGATGGCCGAGGAACTATCCTATTTTGATTAGCAAGTCCCTCGACTCTTACTTTGACATGTAATGCAATTAAGGAAACATTAACTAGAGTTATATTATTTTATGTTGTTGGGTAGCGTGATTGGAGAAAATTGTCACGTCGCGAACACTACAAAAAAATCGCCGTTTTGCAACGAATTTTCCAACGAAAAATTTTGCAAAATTCGTTGGAAAACGAATTTCCAATGAAATTAGCGACGAACAAAAATTCGTTGTCGCAAATTTTTCCGACGAAATTTTTTCGTCGCAAAAATTCGTTGGAAACTTCGTCAGAAAATTCGTTGGAAAGTTCGTTGGAAATGTCGTCACTAATTATTCGTTGCAAAAATCGTGGCAAAATTCGTCGGTAATTTTTCGAGGTAAAATTCGTTGCAAAACGAATTTCCGACAAAATTAGCGACGAAAAAAAATTGGTCGCTAATTCGGCGTCGGAAATTTTTTGCGACAAAAAATTTGAATTTTTTGTTGGTAATTTCCAACGAAAACAGGGTCGTTGCAAAAATTCGTGGGAAATTTCCCACGAATTTTGGGACAAAATTGAAAAACCCAGTATTTTGCCACAAACAAAAAAATTCGTCAGAAATTTTTTCCGTAAATTTTTGCGACGAAAATCTGAATATTCGTTGGTAATTTGCGACGAAAATTAATTTGTCGCTAATTATTCGTTGCAAATTTCGTGGCTATGGAAAATTCGTGGGAAATTTCCCACGAATTTTCCAACGAAATTCAAATTTTCAGCTTTTTTCAAATTCGTGGGAAAATTCCCATGAATTTTCCAAGGAAATTCAAATTTTTGGCTTTTTTTGCTATTCGTTGGAAAATTCGTGGGAAATTTCCCACGAATTTTCCAACGAAATTCAAATTTTCGGCTTTTTTCAAATTCGTTGGAAAAAGCTTCAATTTCGTGGGAAAATTCGTGGGAAATTTCCCACGAAATTGAAAAACCCGGTATTTTGCCACGAACAAAAAAATTCGTTGGAAATTTTTTTTCGCAAAATTTTGCGACGAAAATTTGGATTTTCGTTGATAATTTGCGACGAAAATTAATTCATAGCTAATTATTCGTTGCAAAATTTGTGACTAAATTAGTTGCAAAATTCATTCAAAAATTTGTCGCAAAATATTCGTTGCAAATATCGTGGGAAATCTCAAATTTTGCCGCAAAAAAATTTCAATTTTCGTTGATAAATTACGACGAAAAAAAAATTGGTGGCTAAATTCGTGGAAAAATTCGTTGCAAAATTTGTCGCTAAAAATTCGCGAATTTTGCAACGAATTTAAACATAATCTAATATTTTATTTTTCGAATTTTAAACCCAATTAAAAGAAACATTAATTTCTAGAATTTATATTTAACATTGAGCACTTAATAACGTCAAAATATTATAATAATATGAAAATGAAATACATTCATCAACGTTTTCCACAAGAATGACATAAATATTTTTTTTTATAGTACACATAATGAGAGAATAAATAATCTTGCACAATAAATAATGACGACAAAAATGAATAAAAAAAAACTACCCTGCTTTTAGCGACAATCCCCGTCATATAAATACTAAACAAAACTACTAAAGATACGGTCCATGTGTGATGCTCACTTCCTGCTCCAGTTTTAACAGATGCCAGTTGAAATGTTGTTGCAACCTCTCATTTGCATAACTTATGCAGAAATTGCCACGACAGCCTCTCTCTGTATATGCTGTACTTCCGAGGTTCTACCTGCACCAAAGTGTTATCTTAGCCATAATTTTCTGGAATAGATAACCAAAAAATAAGAGTAGGCTTCATTAAATCTGCAGATTCACACTGCATCTTCAAATTCCAATACCAAGTTAATCACCATAAAATTTCGTCATACTCACCGAGGCATATCTTATAGATGCAACTCAAAAATGGGCAAGAAGAGAAGTTACAAATATCAAATTCAAAGTCCAATAAAATCCCAAAAACTACAAAATGAATAGTCAAGAAAGTATACTATTAGATCAAAGTGCAGCATAAGTATGGCAACCAAAGGTTTTTCATCATATGGAGCACTTCGTAGATACAAAAGCAGAACATGCATTGCATTGACCATCTCTTCATTGGCCAACTTACCCAAGAAAGATACAACATCCTTCCTCCTGTTATTTCAAACAAGAATACTAAGTATCATGCCAAAACAATATACAGGTTCTCGATATGTTTAAGTTACTTCCTCAAAACCAAAACCACACTCTCCAACATAATCAGGGGAGATCAAGGTACTAAAAATACATAGATATATTATAAAAGGACATCCAGGTATTTCATACCTTGTAATCCCAATCCCTGTACTGTGAACCCTTCAAAGTACATAAGTGAAAATCCATTGCTATTGAAATGAGATCAACAACATGAAATGGTTATGACAATCGCCATCTGTACTAAATGATTACTTCACATAACATTTTAGACAAAATATGTCCATCCTGATATGTCTAAGTTCACAGTATATTCTCTGTAATGATTGACTACAAATTACATCTAAAAGTACTTTAACACATGAGACAGAATAAATTCTATAGAGAGCGGAGTTTGCAAGATAGCCTAGATCTAAATTAAATTGCAAACACTGCATCTTTAACTAAACATAGATTTACTTGCAACTCATACTCTATAGATGGACTCAACAGAGTAAGCAAATCTTCACAATTTAACCGGTGGTCTGATGGGTTTTACTGTAGGTCCCATAAATTTGTAGTAGATCCTCAATAATCGGACAAAGTATATAAAAACAAATGCCAAGCGCAATGTCTATACCTTGAGCTTAATGCCATTTCCAAACGACACATCACCTGTGACTTTCAAGCTATCCAACTCAACTACACTGGGAATAGACTCGAAGCGGCTCACAAAACTTCCGAACTGAAAAAGGCAGATATAATGAAACATGACATTAATATTCGTAATAGGCGGAATAAGGATACACAACTAAAGTAACCTTCACCTTATCAAATTCAGGTCCCAAATCAATAGAAGGATCTTTGGGATTAGTTCTGGCAGCATTTCTAATTAGAACTCCATTGGATGCGGTATATAGATCCAACTGCATATGAACATTAGAGTAACATAGCATTCATATCAAGTACAAAATGCAGATTGGAGAGTGTTCTGTAGTTTGTAATACCTGGAGAAGAAGTACATCTGAAGATGCATTCAGTGGAAAATAACGCGATGAAGGGACGGAAATCTGACGACGTGGTCGTCACCGACGCGGTCCCTGGCCTCGGTGATGACCACGTCGGGGGCCTTGTCGCGGTGCTTCGTGGTGAGCGCCTGGGCGATGCAGAGCCCGCTGTTCTCGCCCCCGACCACCACGCAATCAACTAGTCCCCCGCCGGCGGCCCTCGGCTGGGAGATCGCGGGGCCCTCGGCGACGAAGCATCGGATCCCGGCCTCGCCCATGGCCGCCGTCGCCCAGATCTGGGCGGGCCCTCGGCTGAGGTCTGCACGAGGTCGAGCGGCGGCCGACCTCGTCTAGATCTGGGGCGAGGGAGGGCTTGTGGACGCGGAACGGGCGTGTGGCGACGAAGGAGGAGGGACGACGGCGAGGTCGAGCAGCCATGGGCGGGCCGCTCGACCTCGCCCAGATCTGCTCGAGGTCGAGCGGCGGCCGACCTCGTCCAGATCTGGGGCGAGGGAGGGCTTGTGGGCGCGGAACGAGCGTATGGCGACGGAGGAGGAGGCAACGGCGGCGGTGGCGGTGACGGAGGCCATCATGGCTGGCGGAGGGAGGAGGGAGCGACGGAGAGGTGTTTGGCGGAAGAGGGGGGATATGAGGAATAGCAGAGAGAGAGAGAGAAAAATTGGGGTTAGGGCGGGGAGATTTGCCACGAAAGGGCGGGGAGCAAAATTGGCGATGAAGTCATCTGTTCGTCGCTAATTTTAGCGACGAAAATAAGAGTTTGTCGCTAAATCGCCAAAATTAGCGATGAACATAAGAGTTCGTAGCTAATTAGCCACGAAAAAAAAATTCGTCCCAAAAATTTTTATATTTTTTAAATTGGTAATGTCAAGTTCATGGTTAAATTCGTCGCTAATTAACCATGGATTTTTTTCGTGGCTAAATCCGTCGCTAATGATGATAACGAGTTGTTTGATTGAAGTTATTTCGAGCACTTGAATATACTCTTCCTGCCAAATTCTTTGGAAATCTAAAATTCGTTGGAAATTTCCCACGAATTTTCCAACGCAATAGTCTATAGTGTAATATTTTGTCAAGAATTCGAAATTCGTTGGAAAATTCGTGGGAAATTTCCAACGAATTTATAATTCGTGGGAAATTTCCCACGAATTTTCCAACGACATAGTGTATAGTGCAATATTTTGTCAAGAATTTGAAATTCGTTAGAAAATTCGTGAGAAATTTCCCACGAATTTTCCAACGACATAGTTTATAGTGCAATATTTTGTCAAGAATTTGAGATTCGTCGAAAAATTCGTGAGAAATTTCCAACGAATTTTAAGTTCGTGGGAAATTTCCAACGAATTTTAAGTTCGTGGGAAATTTCCAACGAATTTTAAGTTCGTGGGAAATTTCCCACGAATTTTAAGTTCGTTGGAAATTACCCACGAATTTTAATTTCGTGGGAAATTTCCCACGAATTTTAAGCTCGTTGGAAATTACCCACGAATTTTAAATTCGTTGGAAAGTTCCCACGAATTTTCCAACACAATAGTTTACAGTGTAATATTTTGTCAAGAATTCGAAATTCGTGGGTAATTTCCAACGAACATAAAATTCGTTGGAAATTTCCCACGAATTTTCCAACGACATAGTTTATAGTGCAATATTTTATCAAGAATTTGAGATTCGTTGGAAAATCCGTGGGAAATTTCCAACGAATTTTAAGTTCGTGGGAAATTTCCAACGAATTTTAAATTCGTTGGAAATTTCCCACAAATTTTCAGTTCGTTGGAAATTACCCATGAATTTAAAATTCGTGGGAAATTTCCAACGAATTTTAAATTCGTTGGAAAGTTCCCATGAATTTTAAATTCGTTGGAAAGTTCCCACGAATTTTTCAACGCAATAGTCTATAGTGTAATATTTTGTCAAGAATTCGAAATTCGTTGGAAAATTCGTGGGAAATTTCCAATGAATTTTAAGTTCGTTGGAAATTTTGCACGAATTTTCTAACGAATTTCTAATTCGTGGGTAATTTCCAACGAACTTAAAATTCGTTAGAAATTTCCCACGAAATTAAAATTCGCTGGAAATTTCCCACGAATTTTCCAACGCAATAGTCTATAGTGTAATATTTTGTCAAGAATTCGAAATTCGTTGGAAAATTCGTAGGAAATTTCCAACAAATTTTAAGTTCGTTGGAAATTTCCCACGAATTTTCCAACGAATTTATAATTCGTGGGTAATTTCCAACGAACTTAAAATTTGTTGGAAATTTCTCACGAATTTTCCAACGCAATAGTCTATAGTGTAATATTTTGTCAAGAATTCAAAATTCGTTGGAAAATTCGTGGGAAATTTCCCACGAATTTTCCCAGGAATTTGAAAATTCTAATATTTTTCCCAACTATTTCAATTCCGTCGCTAAATCTGAAGCTAATTAGCCACGAATTCTAATTATAACAACAACGACGACAACAACAACAATAATTACGACAACAATAATAACAAAAATTTATGAGAAAAAAAAAACACATGTCGTAATAATAATAATAATTGCAAATAAATAGTAAAAAGTCTCAAAAATCATATTCTTCATCTTCATCTTCGTCTTCAGCTTCGTCTTCGTCTTCATCTTCGTCTTCGTCTTCTTCATGCGCATCATCTTCATCCTCTGTCTCATAATCAAATTCTGTACCAACTTCAAAATTTGATTCGCGAATTTCAGTTGGATCCACATTGATCATCGCTCCACATGGATCTCGTAAAGTTGGAATGGTATATTCATGAGTTTCAATCGTGTGACGAACTTTCTCTTGTTGAAATTTCCAACGAATTTCGAGCACTTGAATATACTCTTCTTTGGTAATTTTTATATTTTCCCTACCAAATGGTGGAAAAAAAAATTTATTTCATTTGCAAGCTTCAACCAAATACCAAACAATATTATCATTTTCATGAAAAATGACTTCTCATAAACATTTTCAAGAAAATATTATATTTTCCACGAAATAAACATAATCTAAAATCATGATCGAACGTGTTGGGGTTTGTTGAGGCGATTGTCGTGGCTAATTTGCGATGAAATTAGCGACCAGATCTGGGCATAGTCGACGGCGAGGAGGAAGGCGAGGAGGAGATTTGGTTCGGGCTTCTTCTTTGGCGAGGAGGATAGCGAAGAGGATGACTTTGCATTTGTTTGCCGGCATTTTTTTGAAATTGGTGGCAAATTTTTCATGAATTTTGCAACGAATTTTTTTAAAAAAGCATTTATTCTACTATGTCCTGTTTTCGTGGCAAGTGGCAAATTTGCCATGAATTTTGCCACGAAAATAAAAAAAACGCATTTATTCTACTATGTTCTATTTTCGTGGCATTTATTCTAATATGTTCAATTTTCTTGGCAAAATTCATGGCAAATTTGCCACGAATTTTTAAAAAAGGCATTTATTCTACTATGTTCAATTTTCGTGGCAAAATTTGCCACGAATTTTAAAAAAGGCATTTATTCTAATATGTTCTATTTTTGTGGCAAAATTCGTGGCAAATTTGCCACGAATTTCCAAAAAAGGCATTTATTCTAATATGTTCAATTTTCATGGCAAAATTCGTGGCAAATTTGCCACGAATTTTAAAAAAAGGCATTTATTCTAATATGTTCAATTTTCGTGGGAAAATTCATGGCAAATTTGCCACGAATTTTAACAAAAGGCATTTATTCTAATATGTTCTATTTTCCCACGAATTTTAACAAAAGGCATTTATTCCAATATGTTATATTTTCGTTGGAAAATTCGTGGCAAATTTGCCACGAATTTAAAAAAAACGCATTTATTCTAATATGTTCTATTTTCGTTGGAAAATTCGTGGCAAATTTGCCACGAATTTTAACTAAAGGCATTTATTGCAATATGTTCTATTTTCGTTGGAAAATTCGTGGCAAATTTGCCACAAATTTTCCAACGAATTTCAAAAAAACACATTTATTCCAATATGTTCTATTTTCTTTGGAAAATTCGTGGCAAATTTGCCACGAATTTTCACACGAATTTCAAAAAAACCCATTTATTCCAATATGTTCTATTTTCGTTGGAAAATTCGTGGCAAATTTGCCACGAATTTTCCAACGAGTTTGAACAAAAGGCATTTATTCCAATATGTTCTATTTTCGTTGGAAAATTCGTGGTAAATTTGCCACGAATTTTCCAACGAATTTCAAAAAATCGCATTTATTCCAATATGTTCTATTTTCGTTGGAAAATTCGTGGCAAATTTGCGACGAAAAATTTTTTCGTCGGAAAATACCGATGAAAAATTTTTTCGTCAAATTTCCAACAAATTTAGTTTTCGTCACAAAAAGTCGTTGCTAATTTCCGACGAAAAATTTGTAAATCGCAAAATCCTAGTTTTTTTGTAATGAGAGAGAAATTGGGCGTGGGGACGGATATCAAAAAAATCATTTTTCGTGTCGGAAATTTGCGACGAAAAATTTTTCGTCCCAAAATTCGTCGGAAATTAGCGACGAAAAATCTTTCGTCGCAAAATTCGTCGGAAATTTGCCACGAAAAATTTTTGGTCGCCAAAATTCGTCGGAAATTTGCGACGAAAAGTTTTTCGTCGGAAATTTTGTCGGAAATTTTCGACGAAAAGTGTTTCGCCGCAAAATTCGTCGGAAATTTGCAACGAAAAATGCGATTTTTTGAAATTCGTTGGAAAATTCGTGGCAAATTTGCGACGAAAAATTTTTTCGTCGAAAAATACCGATGAAAAATTTTTCGTCGCAAATTTCCAACAAATTTAGTTTTCGTCACAAAAGTCGTTGCTAATTTCCGACGAAAAATTTGTCGTCGCAAAATCCTAGTTTTTTTGTAGTGAGAGAGAAATTGGGCGTGGGGACGGATATCAAAAAAATCATTTTTCGTGTCGGAAATTTGCGACGAAAAATTTTTCGTCGGAAAAATCGTCGGAAATTAGTGACGAAAAATCTTTCGTCGCAAAATTCGTCGGAAATTTGCGACGATTAAATTTCGGTTGTAAAATTCGTCGGAAATTTCCGACGAAAAATTTTTCGTCGCCAAAATTCGTCGGAAAAATCGTCGGAAATTTGCCACGAAAAATTTTTGGTCGCCAAAATTCGTCGGAAATTTGCGACGAAAAGTGTTTCGTCGCAAAATTCGTCGGAAATGTGCGACGAAAAATTTTTCGTCGGAAATTTCGTCGGAAATTTGCGACGAAAACTGTGTCGTCGCAAAATTCGTCGGAAATTTGCAACGAAAAATTTTTTGTCGCAAATTTCCGACGATTTTATTTTTCGTTGGAAAAGTCGTTGCAAATTTCCAACGAAAACTTTTTCGTCGCAAATTTTCGTCGGAAAATCCCGGTTTTTTTATAGTGCGAACCTTACGGGCTCGCGATCATTCCTACCGAGGTCTATTCAGTGCGACGTCCCAGGACGCGTCGCCGACCCAAAACCCAAACAGAGAACAGTGCACAAGCGGAAGCAACATTTCACCTGAACAATAAAACACGCGACCAAGGATAGCCATCGAACAACAACCATCATAAATACATACTTGCATTAACAACAGGGATTTACAATATCCATTGCAAAACAACTACACATATAAACCAAAATGGGTCAACGGCCACTAACATATACTTCCCCGTTCCAACCGGGGTACTCGATCACCGAACGGTCTATCCGGTCCCGGATCCCAAAACGAATCGGCACACCTGCCATCCTCAAGGCTGGGGTTCTGAAAAGTGGGGTTTAAAAAACAGTGAGAATAAATCTCAGCGAGTAGGCCCCCTAATCCGAAACTAGGCTAACATGCACCTCCCGGACAAGCATCAACTAAACACACAGTTGATCAATCACACGACTTAGGCCTTCGGGCCCAAATCAAGTATATAGTGACCCTGCAGGTTAGGCACATAATAATAATAATAATACTATGCCCCACAATGCACATACACATATCATTCAATTGGCCACGATCACACGCCACGCATATGCTTGCACTCGTTATGCACTCTTTGCACACTTGCAAATGTCATGCTCATGCTTGCACAATTCAATGCACACTTGCACACTTGCCAATGTCATGCTCATGCTTGCACAATTCAATGCACACTTGCACACGTGCCAACTTTCCGATTATTCACTTTCGACCCGCGTGAAACGCATCAGGTCCGACCTGCGTAAACGCATCAGGTCCATCAATATCCAACACTTCCTGGCCCGCGTAAACGCATCAGGTCCAGTGTCTCTAGCCCGCGTAAACGCATCAGGTGCAACACCGATCTCCATATACGGATCACACCCGCGTAAACGCATCAGGTTGGCCGTCTTCCGGCAATTCGGGCATCGTCCCGCGTAAACGCATCAAGACGGGTTCAATACCCCGCGTAAACGCATCAGGCTTTATGTGACCATACATACACATCCACCGGTTATTATCTGAACCCCGCGTAAACGACGCTTCAGGTCGATTTAGGCGATCACATGCTTATGCCAATCGTGCATAATCACATAATGCACATGTTATGCCAATGTTCAATATGCACACTCATGGCCATAACAATCACACTCGGGCACTCAATTTAAATTAGCCACAAGCTCAATTTATGCCACAACATGCTTAATTCACCTCTTAGCACGCCCAATGAATCAATGAATTCAAAACAGCCATCTCACATACTGGGCACCCAAATTCATGCGATTAATCAATATAGTCGAGCACACACAAGGCCCGCCATGCCCCTCAATTCTCGGTCACACTAGCACTCAACATGGCATTGTATAATCAAGCACAATTCAATCCCCAATTCAGCCACCACATGGTCCAACCAATCACACATGGCAATTCACGAACAAATCACATATTAGTCGTACAAGGCCCAATTAAACCATCAATGGGCAGCCACCAATCAGTTCGAGAGAGAGAAAAACCGAGAATATACAAAATCGGGTCCAAACTGGGCGGTTGCACAGTGACAGAAATCCGTTTGGAATAAATAGTAAATCAATTCCAAAAATTATGAAATTTGGATATGTTGTACAAAACATCTTGATGAACATTTTTCATGAAGAACACAAAATCCATTTCTGTCTAGAACCACCTCTTTTTGTCGTCCAAAGTCGGACATAAAATATTTCATTCGAACTGACCATCCGGCTTTCAAAATGCATTTCAAGCAGTAACCAAATCTCCTTAGAAAGATTTGAAATTTTTATATACCATAGACAAAAATGTCCCCAACAATTTTTGTGAAGGAAATATTTTGAAAATAGGTCTATAAAAATTTATAAAAATTCGAACAGACCCGAAGGTCGGAGGAACAGTGTTTCCGGCAGACTTATTTCGGTCCAAAGATGGACTTCCGAATGGCCTCAAATGATTTCCAAAAATTCCCAAATTAAATTATGTCAAACTTCAAGATGTTATGAACAACTCTCATGAAGAACACTTCCTCAAATTCGGCCCACACAAGTCACACCAAAAATAGCAAAATCCAGCGACGCAGCAGCAACCTTACCGGAAATCAACCAACATGCACCACCAAGCAAACCAAGCACAACCAGCCACTAAACCAATTATCCACAGCCCTTAAATCATCCCTAAATCATCACATTAGGCCATTAAAATCACCACAAAATCAGCCATAATCAGCCCACACTAATTAACCCCTAAAATACCCTAATAACCCCTAAAACTTGTATAAAGTGCATATAAGTCTAATTAAGGGTTAGGGTTTTCACTCACTAGGTTTAAGGCTTCAAATGTGGGCTGAACAAGAAGAGAAACGGACCAAACAGCAGCTGGATCAAGCCGGTTCAGCGGCGGCGCTCCGGCGTCCTCACGGCGGCACTCGGCGGTGAACGGCGGGCGGTGGTGCTCCGGCTGAGCTGGGCGGCGAAGGGGGATGATGGTGGCGGTGATATTGAGGCGAGGCGGTGGGGTGTGGCTGAGATGAGTGGCGGGGTGGCTGAGCAACGGAGCTGGTCGGTCTGGTGAGCAGCAGCAAGAAAAAGCAGGGAGCAGAAACAATGCAGCATGCCACAAAGCAGAAGAAGAAGGGGAGGAAGAAGCAATGATGAGGGCTGGTGGGGAGTCGAGGGGCTGGTCTGCAACGGCATGGGAAGGTCAGGGAGTCAGCAAGCAGAAATGAAGGACAGAAGCAGCAGCAACGTGGGGCAGGTTAGGGGTCAACAGTCAGCCAAGTAGGGGGAAAGCAGAAGCAGTAGCATGGGTGACTCAATGATGATGGCTGGTGGAGTTGGTGGGGATTGGTCAGCTGCAGAACAGATGCAGCAACAGAAGCAAAAACAGAAGCAGCAAGGCAGCAGCACGTGAAGGACATGGGGGAGCAGAGGAAAGTCAGCATGGTCAGCAAAGCAGAAAGTCAGCAAGCGTGGGGTGTTCGGCGAGAAAGGAGGAGGAAGTCAGCGGGGAAAGAGGTCAGCCGGCGTAGGGTGTTTTCAGCGGGGGAGAAGGAGAGGAGAGAGAGAGAAGAGAGAGACCAAAGTCAACATATCAATCAAGTGTAATCCAAGGGCTCACAATTGGTCTTGTTAGGCAAGCTAGATCCAAGGGCCACGATTTATTCTTACACAAAATATCTAGGGGCACTTAGGGAATGAGTAAGAGTGATGGGGGCATCAATGTCGAATATTTTTGGCCACTAAAGAACTAAATAAAACCAATTAACACTTCTAAAATTCGGATCCCATTCATAGGCTTAGGGGTAAAACGGTAATTTTCCATTTCCGGCCCGAAATTCCATTTTTCGACTATACCGATCCCAAATATAATTGGCCACATAAATACGATATTGTCCTTGCAAAATAGTGGCGTACGTACATGAAATTCGACACTCAAGTCCGGACTCAATTCCACGATCAATTTCGCTCAAATGCGATTTTAGCGTCTCTCACTAACGGGCGGCTGTTTAGGGGTTACGCGTATCGACTTAGGATTACTCGAGTCGTGACGGTCTCGATTTCCAAGATAACGCGAGGATTATCCCTAGTTCCGGGGGTTGCGATCGTTCGGAATAAGTTCGGAATTGTTCGCCAGGCGTACTCTCGGTCGTGCGGAATCACCCGCGTTCTGATCGTACGTCGTTGGCTAAACCAAATCCGTCATCCTCCTTGGATCGGCCCACATTGGTACAAAATATTCCCTCGTCATTTCTCGGAATCGGACTCGATTCGTGGTCGAGTTCTTAGGTCCACGTACCGTTTTCCTAGTTAGCCATTCCCTATTGATCAGTATCCCGAGAAGGATCCGTTTTGGGCGAGACTTACTAAAATGGAATGAGAAATACACATCTATTTCATTGATCACGAAAGTGGATCGAATTCAGGATGTTACAAAAATTACCGAAGTAGTCCCAGCTAACAAAATATCGCGAAAATGTCGCTCCACAGCCATCCTGTTACCAATTTTTTCTATTCGTATTGTTGTTAATCCAATGTTGACATGTGGCCATGTAATTGTATATTTTGTAGAGAATATGATGGGCATTGTACATTATGGGCCAAACTTGTATGTTAATTTACCCAACCACTCTTTATTCTTCTTCACTTTCTTTTTTTTTTTCAATTTATTATTTCATATTGATGAATGGGATAATTTCTTGAGAAATTGTTTAAAAGAGTTTACTCAATAATAAATTAATCATATAAAGAGCTTCACTTGATTTTTTCTGCAAAACTGAAATTGATAGATAAATGATCCTTATTTTTAATTTCTACTTTGACAAAAATAAATGTATAGGTAAAATGTTTCAATCAAATTGATCAAAATTTGGTTAGATTTTATGGTATTACATTCATATAGTTTGTTAATGAAGACATTTTTACCAACTTGATTTCATAAATGAAATCTGCAAATACTTTTGTTTATTTGGCCAAGTAAACAATTACTTTCAAATTATGAAAACAAAACAAAAGGCATGTCTAAGAATTTGTCACCTTAGGGTTGACCAAAGGCAGCAAATCGTCAAGTTTTGGATCTACGGCGACAAACATGAAATTTTGTTATCTTAGGTGAGGCCTAATGTGATAAGATCATGGTTTTGCTACCTTAGGTAAAGGCCCATGTGACATAATTGAAACTTTGCCGTCAGGTGACAAAAATCCATTTTTGCCTTTGGCTATTGACCTAAGGTGACAAAGTTAGGATTGGGTTGCCTTTGGTCGATCCTAAGGTGACAAATCTTAGAATATGTATTCTTTGGTCTACCACAAAGCAACACACCAGTTAATTTGTCGCCTTTGGTCTATCCTAAGGCGACTGTTGACATCTACATTTTGGCGATGCGTTTAGTTATTCATAACGTAGAAAATTAGGGATTGACCACAATCCCTAAGTAAAAATACTAGTTAAATTGCATATAGATGTTATGAGCATTTGTATTAACAGTAAAGACTTATATAAATTGCATTAGAGTTAATGGATTGGTACATGGTGGTTTTGAGCTTAATTAAATCATCCGGATTGAGCCCGCAAGAAAGTGAAAATCGGAAGCGATGAAGCTTTATGTTATTAAATTTTCGGTCATACAGGGAGGTTTTTGATTATTGATATACTCTCGATTCAAATTAGAGAGTGGAATATCAAATTGTTGACATCTATTTTTAATTGCCCAAAATTAATTACACAAAATTTAGGGGTTAATGTCCTTAATTCCTAAACAAAGAAATTATTTAGTTTCAATTGCATTACATATAGATATAGGTGCATTTTGCATTTTGCATTTTGCAATAGGAGCTGAGCTGAGCCCAGCCCGGCTCAGCTCCTTCCTCTCCTTCCTCCCCCTCTACCGGTCTTTCATTTCTGTCTTCCCTTGTTTCAACCGTCAAATTGACAGACAGCCGAGCGGCCTCGACATCCCTATCAGCCACGAACGGGCAGGTAAGGGAGCAGCAGGGGGAGGGCATTGATGGCTAGTCCCATATGTTACGGCTAGTGCTATCACCTAGAGAGGGGTGAATAGGTGATTTTACCAAATTAGATGATTTAAACGTGCGGAATAAATATAGTCGAGGTCAACAATTCGTATGTACAATATCAGATGAATGCGAATTACAAATTTGCATGTAAGTTGTTGTCAGATGATCGCGTCTGATGACTAAAATGATGTTTTGACGAACTTGTTTGACAGATATATATGCAATATAATATCAACAATAATAAATGAAAGTTTAGGGATAGAGAATACTGCATACAGATCTTTATAGTGGTTCGGCTTTATCAAGCCTACGTCCACTCTCCATGCTGGCAGCCTATTGGCTGTGTTTCAATATTGAATCACCAGAAGATTACAAGAGCAGTGCTTCACAGATGATAGACTGCACTATCACATACACTCTTCACTCAAGTAATTTTCTTTCTAAATTCACTACGTGGAATACAATAATCACAAGTGTGTAAGATCGAAGGTCTATTCAGACTTTGGAATTCTCGATTCTGGTTCTTATTTCTTGTACGACGTTTGCACTCCTTTTATACTCCTCTACTTCCAATCTATCCGTTGGACAGTCTTCAGAGGATTGATCTCCAAATTAACCCGTTGGAGATTCTTCCCAAAATAGGATGCATAGCCGTTAGAAAAAGAACCATTATCTCTGAGTGATTTTGATCGCCTATACAATCAAATCAAGATTTCCATAAGTGTAGTTCTTCGTGTTTAAGGAATGATCTTGTGATTACCAATTAGGATATCCTGAGATATCAATTTGATTATCTTGCATAAACTTACCAAAAATAACACTCATTGAATCTGATGAGTAATTTTGAGTCTGATAACAAAGTCCTTTCATCGACTAAGTCTGATGACTTGGCATTTACCTGCATCAAATAACTTTAGTGTAATTCTGGTAAGTAACAAATAGTTTTGTCATTCCTCAAAACTCATTAGGGATTTTTCTCAACATTCTCCCCCTTTTTTATGATGACAAAACTGTCTATATGCAATGTAAATAGTTTATAACTTTGAAGCACATATATAAAGCATTGTTCACCTTTAAAATCAATATTCATATTCTGAAGCATATAAAGCATTGTTAAGCCATATTCATATTCTGAAGCGTATAAAGCATTGTTAAGCCATATCCATTCACATCACTCCTATATAATACTTCTCCCCCTTTTTTATATCAGCAGAAAGGATAGATAGCATAATCAATAAAAATGCAGTAAATGCATGGTCTGGCATGGATGAGGAGATATTGTATCCAGAAGGAGTGTGAGTGGTTTGAATGTCAACAGATGCTGCTTCCTTCCCTTTGCCTCTTTGTTGAGCTTCAGATGGACTGTTTTCACAATCATTTCCTTCAAGAGGAAAATCTGCAGAAATTGCTGCTGAAGGAGTTGCTTCTTGTGCACTCTGATTGTGGTCCTTCTGTATGTCAGGCTGATTAAAGTCATTATTCTCAACATCTTGAGCATTTTCTTCCTTAAATTCCTCCTGCATATCATCATCTATGATATGTTCATTTTCAAGCTCCCCCTATCTCCTAGAAAGTCCTTCCTTAGCTTCTTTTTCTGCAGTAGCCATGTGTTCTTGCTGATTTTCCATGACTATTTTGTTGATGATGTCACTTAGTGAGTTCATCAAGTGTTCCTCCTCATCTCGTAATCTCTGAATTTCAAGCTAAGTGGCAGCATGTCTGTCTGCACGAGCTTGATGCTTGGCATCTTGAATAATTAGCCATTGCATAAACCTTGACTCTTCAAGGCTCCTATCATCAGCTTGAGGTTGTTCATCAGATTGTTCATCGGATATTTCCATCTCATTAGAATCATTGGCCATGGCTTGAGTTCTTTTGGCTGGTCTGTCAGTTCTGGAGACTGTCAGTTGCACTTTCCTCTTTCTTACTAAGGGTTCAATTGATTCCTCCTCATCATACTCATAAAAAATGTTAACAGAGCCCTTGTTCTGTGCACTCATCATTTCGGTAGGAATAATCTTACCCTTCTTATCCTTCCAATTTTCACCATCAAACCTGTATCCCATCTTAGTCATCATGAGTTCTCTAACAATCATTGTTTGAAGAGGTTTACCTTTGAGTTTTGCAGGAATGGAGATTTTCAAATACTCAAAGATAGCGGTGATCAAAGCTCCATAAGGGAGTTGACCTTTACTCTTCTTGACAGTTCTATACATTTGAAGAAAAATCATATGGGACAGAGAAATGGGAAAGGTAGTTTGAATTGCCCAAATCAACTTGGCCTCATATCAAGAGACATCAGTTTTGGAAGATCTTTTGGGTCTGAGACAATTGATGATGATTTTGTGGAGGACAATGGAATTTAGAGGAAAAAGAATGTGAGATACATGAGATGTGGAGCCTTTGATGAAAGATGAGTCACCAGACAGAGATCGATATGCCAAATCTGAAGTGATAGGAATAAAAGAAATTCTGCATGTTTTACTCCTAGAATGGCAGAGAGATCAAAGGCTGATAAATTGTAATCTTGTTGAAAAATAGAGAACTCAATTTCAACAGGAGAAATGAATGACAGATTTGAATAAAAGTAAGCCGTGAGTTCAGGGTAGACTTTATGAGAGAGAGAGAGAGAGCACATTCTTTGAAATCAAGATTTTCAATCAGACTCTGAATCTTGATTTTGAAATTCTCAAAGTAGTTAAAGTCTACAACTCTGTTATTCATTATTCCTCTGGCTAGGAGCGAATTGTAAGCAATCTTATGAGTTTTGTTTCTAAAAAGACTGTCGTTTTTCTTGTCATAAGGAGGAATTCCAAAAATGGGCACAAACTCAACAAATAGTTTCTCATCATTATCCTCCTTCCTAGTATCAATGTTTTTGCTTTTCTCCAAAGTCTGCTGTTCCTCCTCACCAACGAATTCATCTTCTCCAACATTTGAATGTTCTCCTACTTTCTCTTTTCCTTTTCGAGAAACTCCTTTCTTTACAGTCACAGGGGTTTCCTGAACATTAGAGGTTTCTTTAAGAACTATCCCCTTTTCAGCAATTGTAACAGCTCGAATTTCAATGTAATTTCGGGATCAATAAAACTGATATTATTTCGCATTTCATTTTAGTAAGTCTCGCCCAGAGCTGATCACTCTCGGGATACTAACCAATGGGGTAAGGCTAACTAGAGAACGGTACGTGGACCGGGGACCCTATCGTGAAACGGACACCGATCACGAGAGATACTGAAGGAATATTTTGGGCCAACGTGGGCCGATCTTAGGAAAGAGTAATGGATTGGGTTTGGCCAAGGCCAACGATGTACAATAGGGACGCAGGTGATTCTGTAAGACCGAAAGTACACGTGGCCAACCAGCCCTGAACTTGAACCGAAGGATCGTGACCTCTGGGACTAGTGATAATTTCTCATTCTCTCAATGATCGAGACCATTACGATACGGATAGCCCTAGGTCGATACGCGTAACCTCTAAACAGCCGCCCGTTAGTGAGAGACCCTGAAATTGAAAGTTTAGCGAGTCTTGTTCACGGAATTGGGCTCGGATTTCGATGTTGATTTTCGAAGGCTTAAGAAACTATTTTTGGAAATCTGACGTCATACTATGCTGGCCACACACATTTGGAGTTAGTACGAGTAAAAATTGGAATTTCGGTCCGGGGGTGAAAAATTACGATTTTGCTCCTGTGGGCGCCGGTGTTGTATTTTGAGGCCGTTTGAGGTTATTTTTCGAGGTCGATGCCATTTTTGGGTGGCCACGCATACCGGGAGTCGTTTTGGACAAAAACTGGAATTTCGACAAAAATTGGAAAAATAATATTATTTTATTCCCGAAACTTTGCAGTCGATTTTCGAGGGCTTGCGCGATGAATTTCGCGATTCCGACACCATATTATGTTGGCCACGCACATATGGAACATGTATGTGCAAAAATTGGAATTTCGGTTCGGGATCGAAAAATTACGAAAATGCCCCTAGGCCATTTTTGGACAATTCCGAATTTAGAAAATTTTTGGGGTTCTAACCAAGGTGAGTTAACTTAATTCAGGTCTGG
The DNA here is from genome assembly GCF_021117445.2 of Syzygium oleosum. Lineage (NCBI taxonomy): Eukaryota > Viridiplantae > Streptophyta > Magnoliopsida > Myrtales > Myrtaceae > Syzygium > Syzygium oleosum. The sequence continues at coordinate 15,203,289 of NW_026607489.1, read as the reverse complement.
TCAGCCCTTGGTTAGGGACAAATGACCATTTTAACCCTAAATTATTGGATATGGATTAATCTTGGCCATTGGATCAAGGGCAAAATTGTCCAAATGGCCAAGATTTTGACACTTGGACTCCACTTAGACCATCTTTGACCTATTTGACCAGACCCTCTCTCTCTCCTCTCAGCCTATTCGGTCATTTCCCCCGTGCCATTTCTTCTTCTTCTCCGTTTCTTGTTCTGCGATTCCCGTTTTCGCATTTTCTCTGCACTGTTCACGCCGGAACAAAGCACTTACCTCGGAGCCGCCGGCCGCCCACCAGCCCGCCGCCACAAAGACCCTTGGGGCCTCCTCTCTCATCCCGCCTCGGCCTACTACAGCCCCGGTTTTAGTCCAGAACAGCCTTCTCTCTCTCTTTTTCTCTCTTCCCGTTCTGCAAACAGTATCGCCGGAGCTTCGTCGGAGCTCCGATCGCCGTTCCGTCGAAGCCCAGACGTCCAGCACGTCCGTACGTCCCCGTATGTCACCGTCCGTACGGTGTCCGTACGGGTGGTACTGTAGCTGCCCCGTACGGTCCGTACACCGTCGCCGTACGCCGTCGTCGGAAACGTGCCGCCGGTTCTACTGTTCACCAGTAATCGGCCGCCGTTCCTCGTCGTCGTGGTCCAAGATTAAGTGAGTAAAATTCTTAAACCCGGATTAGGACTGATAGTGCATTTTTCTGGACTGATTTAGGGATGCTAGTACTGGCAGTGAAAAATATTGTGTACCGATTGATAGGAATTATTATCGGGAAAATTGTTGTGAATCATTGAGGATTTATTGGGGAGAGTAATTAGATTAAATGACCAATTTAGGAGCCCATTGGAAAATTACCGGGTATGTCCGGGTTGACTGGTGGTACGTAATTTGTACTTAAGTGTGATTAATTGTGTACTGCCATGTCGCTTGTTGTGTGGCTGATTATTGTGGTGTGCGATTGGCCACTGTTTGGCTTGCAATTACTTATTGATTTGTGAATCGCACGTTAGGCCACACGGTATTAATTGGGCCAATTGAGCACGTGTTGTGATATTGAGTATTTGAATTATGTTGGTGCTCGTGGTGCATTACATTGCATAACATGGACACGCATTGTGTATGCCAAGAGTGAGGCATGTGATGAAGTTGTGCGAGAATGCGTGTCTGCCATGAGCATGTGATCACCTAAAATACCCTGAAACGTTTTACGCTGGGTTCAGATAATAATGAGTTGTGTGATCACCTAAGGGACTTCGGGTCGTGACCTTCGGGTCGATACCGTCCTCATGCACTTTGAAGCAGGACGATGCCCGGTACGTCCGGAAGGCGACCATCCTCATGCACTTTGAAGCAGGCTCTGGTTCGCAAGGAGAACAGTGTTGCGCCTCATGCACTTTGAAGCAGGCTAGAGACACTGGGCTAGATCGGTTGCTGCGCCTCATGCACTTTGAAGCAGGCTAGACACATGGCCGTGAAAAATTAATGACTCGAGTCGTAATAATAATGAATTGGGCAAGTGTGCCAGTGTGGGCCAGTGGGCCGGAGAAATGCGCATGACATGTCGACGACATTTGCATGCATGAACATGCATAAACTAGCATACGAAGGTGTGAGAATCAGTGCATGAGCATGTGATTGGCATACGGGTGATCATACGTGCTACGTATGTGCCATGATTATTATATGTTGATCCGTCTAACCTGCAGGGTCTGAAAATGGTTTGATTATTGTCGTGTTGTGATTATAAATATTTGTTTCCGGTCAGGAGATTGCATGCTAGCCTAGCCTAGGTTTAGGGGTTGAACTTACTGAGATTTATCTCACGGTTGTGTATACCGAAACATTTCAGACCCCCAGCCGTAGGATGCCGAGGACACCACCTCTTTTTGGGATACCGCATCATATCCAGCGGTCGTCTAGCGTACATCCTTGTGGAGACGGAGCAGCCTATGTGAGATATACTCGGTTTTGTTGTGAACGTGGGGGAGGATTACTACCACGCCCAGGAGTACGTGGCTTGGTATTATAGGGGGGCTGACGGCGTGATCGGACCCCCACTTTTGATCGAGTAGCTGCTGGTGTATGCTTTTCACTATCGTTGTATAGTTGAAGGTTGTAAAAAGTTTTCTATGGCAATGCTAGTGTATATATATTTTCACAGTTGTTTGATTGCTGGTTGTTCTACCTTGGTCTCATGTGTTTATTTGTACGGGTGTATATATATATATTTATATACGTGCTTCCGTATGTGATTGATCTCTGATTGGGTGTTGGGTCGGCGACGTTTCCTGGGAACGTTGCACCATAATCGACCATGACGGGATGTTGCGTTCCAGTGGGGTACGGGGCGTGACAGCAATAGGTGATCTTCCAAGCCTTATATCCTTCTCATATTCCTCCATAACTTCACGTTCAGATAGAAAACCTAATGTTTTATACACGGCATTTATAATACTCTGGTCACTCCGATTTTCTCGAAGTACTCTAATGGTTTTTATCAGTCGTCTTGCCATAACAAAATGATCACGTTCTTGAACAGGGATTCGTGGAGATTTATTACCTTCAGATGACTCTTTCTCAGAGCTCGAGTCAGAGATATCAATTTTCTCTGCTTCTCCATCTTTGTCTGCTCTGGTGAATATTCCTGCGATTCGGTTCGATCATCTGGAACCCTTGATTCTTTTCTTTGATTCAGTAATCGATTTCGGTGCCATTGAAGAGATTTTTGAGTTTCCGAAGAGAAAGATGAGATCTTTTAGGGTAAAACGTGTGTTTGGAGATCTTTAGGGTTTCAGAGAGTAGAATGTATGTTCGGAGAGAGTGTGAGAATGAGAGAGAAGATGAAAAAGGTTTTAAACTGAGGAGTACAATATATCGATTTTTACAAAACCCCTTTTGGAAACTGTCAATTGACAGTTATGGGAAATTTCGGAAATTATATTCCGAAAATTTTGGGATTATAATTCTCAAACGGTATCAATTAAGACAACTAATTTCAAACAATTATTACATTCAAAATATATGAGATATACATACCTTTTATAAGATGAGTTGCGCACCAAAATCAAATATTTCAAATATATGCTTGATCAAATAAGTCATCAGATGCAATGAGACTTTATATTGCACAGCTCAATAAAGTGGGTTAATGATGTTTAGTTTATCTCTAATAAGCTCAAAACTTTTCTTTTCTAAAGGTTTTGTAAAAATGTCAGCTAATTGCTCTTTAGTGTCAATGAATTGAACATAAATATCTCCCTTTAAAACATGGTCACGAATGAAATGATTTTTAATATCGATATGCTTAGCTCTTGAATGCAGAATTGGATTCTTGGTCAGATTGATGGCGCTGGTATTGTCACACTTGATCTCCACAGTTGAGTCTCTGATGTTGAAGTCTCTCAATTGTTATTTCATCCAAAGAATTTGAATACAACAACTTCTAAGTGAGACGTATTCAGCTTCTGCCGTTGAAAGAGCTACAGTTTGTTGCTTCTTTGAATACCATGAAACAAGCATGTGTCCTAACAATTGACACGTTCCAGAAGTGCTCTTCCTGTCTATTTTGCAACCAGCATAATCAGCATCAGAATATCCAATAAGAGTAAAATTTGATCCCTTAGGATACTACAATCCAAGTGTAGGATTGGTGCCAACATATTTGATAATCCTTTTGACTGCAGTAAGATGAGATTCTTTTGGTTCTAATTGAAATATGGCACACAAACAAACACTGAACAGAATATCTGGTCTTGCAGCAGTTAAATATAAAATTGAGCCAATTATGCTTCTATATAATTTTTTATCTACTATTTTTCTTTTTCATCCTTGTCTAGTTTAAAAGAATATGACATTGGAGTTTCTGTCTTTTTGCAATTTACCAAACCAAAGTTTTTCGTAATTTCCCTGGCATACTTTTCTTGACAAAAAAAGGTGCCATTTTTGATTTGTTTAACCTGTAATCCAAGGAAGAAAGTTAACTCACCCATCATGCTCATTTCGAATTCACTTTGAATCATTTTAGAGAAATTCTTACATAATTTTTTATCTGTAGAACCAAAAATAATACCATCTACATAAATTTGAACTATTAAAATGTCTTTACCTTTCCTTTTGATGAATAAGGTAGTGTCTACATTACTTTTTGTGAAATCATTTTGTTCCAGAAAGCTGTTCAGTCTTTCGTACCAAGCACGTGGTGCTTGTTTAAGACCGTATAATGCTTTCTTGAGAGTATATACCTGATCAGGCTTGTGAGGATCTTCAAAACTTGGAGGTTGTTCTACATATACTTCCTTTTTGATGTAGCCATTCAAGAATGGGCTTTTGACGTCCATCTGAAACAGTTTAAAATCACAAAAACAAGCATAAGCCAGTAAAATTCTTATTGCTTCTAATTTGGCCACCGGAGCATACATTTCATCGTACTCTATTCCTTCCTCTTGTGAATATCCTTTGGCCACAAGTCTTGCTTTGTTTCTGACGACTTTTCCTTGATCATCTGGTTTATTTTGAAATACCCATTTTGTTCTAATAACTGAATGATTTTTGGCTCTAGGAACAAGCTCCCATACTTGATTGATTTGGAATTGTAAAAGTTCCTCTTGCATGGCTTCAATCCAGTTTTCATCTTTCAAGGCATCTTCGACATTCTTTAGTTTAACTTCACAAATTAAAGCCATCGTATTTATGATTTCCTTCACCTTTGCTCTGGTTTTGATCCCTTCATCTAAATTTCCAATGATGAGTTCTTTGGGATGACTGGATTTTTGCTTCCAGTTTTTGTTGAATCTTTTATCATTTTCATCATTGAGATTTGATGATTCTTCATTGTCTTGTTGGTTTGATGATTTTTGAGCTTCATCAGATCTTTGATTCTGATCATTTTCACTTACCGTCATTTCATAAGATGCTATGTCAGATTCTTCAGATGTTGGATTTTCAGTGTCAGAATCATCTTGTTGAGTCCGAATTGAGTCTTCAAACTTAACATTTAGTGATTCTTTGACCATTTGAGTATTTTTATTGAATACTCTATAAGCCTTGCTTGTTGTTGAATATCCAAGAAAGATTCCTTCATCTGACTTTTCATCAAACTTACCAACACGATCATTAGGATTTTTGAGAATAAAACATTTACAACCAAATATCCGAAAATACGAGACATTGGGAATTTTACCTTTGAACAGTTTTTTTTTTTTGGTAACCCAGGGAACCCCCGCACGGCCGACAGCCGGGGAGTAAACCCTGGGGGCGACACGTGCTAGCCACCACACACGTGCCACTGGTTAAGTCACCCTGCGGCGCCCGGGATTCGAACACTCAACCTTTTGCGAGAGGAAGAGTGTGCGCTCCAGCAGCGCCACCCAGGCGGGTGGTTTTACCTTTGAACAGTTCATAATGGGTCTTTTCAAGAATTTGTCTTGGAAAAATTCTATTTGATATATAACAAGCTGTTGATACAGCTTCAGCCCAAAAATGTGCTGGAGTTTTGTTTTCAAATAGAAAAGTTCTAGCCATTTCTTGCAAAGTTCTATTCTTTCTTTCAACGACTCCATTTTGTTCAGAGTATAGGGTGAGGAAAAAGCATGTTGAATACCATTTTAATCACAGAAATAAGAAAAATTTTGATTTTCAAATTCTCTTCCATGATCAGATTTAATGCTCGAAATAGTATAGCCCTTTTCATTTTGTACCTTTTTGGCAAATTTTGAGAAATATTCAAATGTTTCACTTTTATGAGCTAAAAAGAATACCCAAGTAAATCTTGAATAGTCATCTACAATAACTAAGCAGTGTTTCTTACTTCCAAGACTTAGAGTTTGAGTAGGATCGAAAATGTCCATATGAAGCAACTGCAAAGCTCGGTTAGTGGTGACATAATTTATTGATTTAAATGAACTTCTTACCTATTTACCTTTAGAACAAGCTGAACATAACTGTGTGCTCTTGAATCTTCGTTCTGGCAATCCTTTGACAAGTTTCTTTGAAGCTATTTTGGATATTAACTTGACACTAAGGTGTCCAAGCTTTCTGTGCCACTGATCAGATTCTTCTTTTATGGAAACGAGACATTGCAAATTGTTAGACTTCGTGTCTAGTAGATAGATGTTTCCATGTCTTCGACCCGTGAATGATTGCTTGTTGTCTCGCGTTACATCGTGTAACAATTTTGAGAAATGATAAAGACTTTGAAGATATAACATTTGATATTGAAACTTTGAAAGAATGGTGACATTTTAATGATGTTCCCATTATCAAGTCACCTTTCCAAACTCACTAGATAGACTACCTTAACTTCTATGATACTGTTTGATCGTATTAATAAATTAATGTTTTATTTTCTCATATTCAATTTCGTGTTTGAAGGATGATAGATCTTTATATGCACTATCCCACGTTAGGAACGCGATGAATATATTTATGTCTAAACTACTTGAGCTATGGAGAAAAAAAATAGAGGAGTAGAGTATTAAATCGATCACCGGTCAATGTTAGCTAACGCTCTCCATTTGTAGAGATGACTACGACAGATAATGTTAGAAACAGTCAACTAGAGTGATATATCAAGCGATATAACAAACTGTAAATGGACCGTTAAACAAAAAAGTCATATGCAACAATTAAGAAAAGTTTGAAACCTCGCATAATTCTTCAATTTAATAAATGAGTCTTAATATACCATTTCCTTTTTCTTTTTTCTTTTTTTTTTGCTAGAAAGTTATGTCATTCAGTGATCATCTAAATAGCCATACAAGAAAACATTATTTGTTGGAGAAACGGGAGGACCGGGTTACACTTAATCCTGCCTTTATCTAGAGTAGAGCAAAGCATAGACCAGAGGCTAAATCTCTCAAGGACAAGGCGCGAGAGTGCAGAGTAGAGCATCAATGGCTAACTTGCAATCACTTCCATTGATGATGTTCGGGAGCTACAGGACCTTTTCCGTGGTTGCCGGCGAGAAGGATGGCCTCTGCTTCAATTTTGACCTAGGGGACAAAACACAATGAGTTGGGAATTTTGGTTGGGAACTTATGGTGGACACTCACCAATGATTAAATTAATGGAAAAAATTTCATCTCTATTTCAAAATGCTCGTACTAGACAGACTGTAGTTAGGTCCTCCCACTATTCTCCCAATGAAACATGAGCCTGCATTGGAAACAGAGAAAAGATGTGTACGAACGATATATGTAGCAACAAGAAGAAGGAAAAAGATTGAATAGAGGAACTCCCGAACATTTGGAGATCTACGCTTCAGCTAGTCCAGCTCCTCATGCCATTTTAAGAGTGCAATCCTCCATATTGGCCATTTTTTTTATGATATGATGCCATAGCAAAAACTATAATCTAAGGACCCAGCTGTTTTTTTACCGATAAAAATATTCGCGCACTATAATAATAGGATATGACTTATTAAGTATTAAATTCTACCTATTTAAATGGCTGGTGGGCATATTGAAGTTATGTAGCTCCTCTCCTTCTGGGACAAAACAATAATCATATTTCATTTGACCTGGTGGATCAAATAAAACGAGGAAGCTTCATTATGAATATAATAATGGTTTCTTGGCAACAAGGGAAAAAGAAAATGAAGCTTGAAGGTTTACAATTTAATTCGATCTACGGCCACTCGATTTCTTTACCCTAATCTTATGCATTATGTATCTTTGAAAGAGCAAATTTAGGTAGCAACGACAATAACGAAGAGAAAGTAACAAATATTTATTTATTTTTACCATTATTTAAAAATGATTTGTTATCAAGTGCTTTTGGAGAATAGTTGAGCAATCAATCAGGAAGTTTTGCAGCTTTCAATACATTGAGTTGTCATGTTAAATAGAATTATGATTGGGACCCATATGATTAATGGTGATGATTGTTTCGATCTATATAAAGTAAGCTCATGTAATAACTTCTCCATTATTTGATAATGTGATGGGGTTCATGAGGTCATATTGACACATTATAATAACTTGGGGAAACTTGGGTATATTTACTATAGTCCTAGGCCACATATTCAATACGTGTGGAATTGAGAACGTGGGTGCTTACTTGCGGTCATCGTATTTGCAAGATCTATATATAATGACTTATACTAGCAGTGTTTCTTAGATAAATCCTAATGATTAATATAGCACGCTATTGTTGAAAGTGATTTAATTGGGTTCGTTTGCTTTCTTTTTAATTGTGTTATTATCCCTTTAGAATAGGACTGCATCTCAATAGGAACCTTGTAATTTCTCCTCTTCACACCCTGTATTTGGCTGGTTCAAGAAATAGGGGCCAGACAACAAATACCGTGCCTCGACCAAAAAAAAAAAAAAACAAGTAGTACTGTGCGAAGGAGAGGAAGAAGGAATCAAATGTCATTGCCTCTCTACCCTCCTTACCATGTGCAGTTAAAGGCCCCTTGTGCAAAGCATCCGAGGAACAACAATAACATACAAACTATAAATAACATAGCAAAGAAAATCGAAAAGTAATATACATGGAGAGAGAGAGAGTAATAAATAAATTATTTGTGCGAAAGACCAATGAAAGTAGAGAAGTAATATATGAATTATAAAAGTTTGATTCCTGTAGTTGCAGGCCCCATGTGCAAAGCATCGAAAGAACAACAATAACATACAAACTACAAATAAAATAGCAAAGAAAACTGAAAAGTAATTTATATAGAGAGAGAGAAAGTAATAAATAAATTATTTGTGCAAAAAGAACTATGAAAATAGGGAAGTAATATAAAAATTATAAAAGTTTGACTTCTTGGCTTCCACGCATGTGCTGCCATCATCACCCTCCTTTCGATGCTTTGCACATGGGGCCTGCATCTGGGAATGGTGAAGAGGTTTAGAGAGAGAATGACGTTTGATTCCTTCTTCCTCTCCTTCGCACAATATTTCTTGCTGTAGTCTGGCTCCCATTTCTTAAACCACCCCTTAAACCGCATCCTCGTGCTAACTCACTTCTTGAACCACCCCTTAAACCTTGTAATTAGTTAAATTTATTGATTTGTCCATCTTTGGATAAAATATTTATCTGGTGGATGAATTGTAGTTAGGTACTCCCACTAATCTCTTAATTAAACATAAGCATGTATTATTTGATTTCGACGCATGGAAATTCCATAGCTTATTTTACTGCGCGGACCAAATAAAACGAGGAAGCTTCATTATGAACATAATCATTGTCGCTCGTTAAATATTTAGCTAGTGCCATATTGTAGTTAGGTACTCCAACTATTCTCCTAATTAAACATAAGTCTATCTTATCTGAACTTGTTGCCTTGAAATTCCTCATTTTGTTTGACATTGAGACCAATGAGCATTTTATGATATTTTTTTTATTTTTTAAGATTTAGCAGTTAAGTTGTGTCCGAACCGACTTTCTCACGTTTTAATTAGTTCATCTCCTTGAGCCATTTTAAGAGCGTACTCCTCCACATTAGTCATTTTTTTTTATAAGATGCCACAACAAAAAGATGTGATCTAGGGATCCAGCTATTTCTTTAACGCTAATAAATTCATTTTCACACATCAAATTCTACCTATTTGAGTGGTCGATGGGCATATAGAAGTGAGGTAGCTCCTCTCTTCCTGGGACAAAACAGTAAGCAAATTTTATTTGACCCCGCGGACCAAATAAAACGAGGAAGCTTCATTATGAATATAATCATCGTTGCTTAGCAAAAAGGTAAAAAGAAAATGAAGCTTGAAGGTCTGCAATTTAATTCGTTCTAAGGCCATTCAATTTTCCCCTCTAATCTTAAGCAAAATATATCTTTCACGGAGCAAATCAAGGTAGCAACCATATCAATGAAGAAAAGCAACAATTTTTTCTTTTTGGTCATTTTCTAAAAATGAATTTTTTATCAAGTGTTTGTGGACACTTGTTGAGCAATCAACTACGTAATTTTTGTAGCTTTTGATGCGTTGAGCTCTTGTGTTACACGGAATAATGTTGGGACCGATATGATCAATGGCTACGTCTACATAAATTAAATTATGTAATAACTGCTCCTTTAATTAATAAAACAATGGGTTTCATGAGGCTGCATCAATGGAACCATGATGCCACATGATCTATGTGATGCATGATGATGGTGGATGAGTGCATTTGGGTACCGTGTGATGCGAGTGGTGAGAGAGAACTGATTGAACAATAATGGAGAAGAAGTTTGGGTTGGGGACGGGCCCAATTCTTTGCATTCCGAGCCTTTGGTGGCTTTAATGATGCCAAGACTGGGTCCCACGTCCGACCAAGTTGCTTCCGAAAAACTAAGGCAAAAGAAATTAAATTAAATCAAATCAAATGAGACGAGATGAAATACAATGGCAGCTTCTTCCAGGAAAGAAAGAGTACTTCGGTGCTTGAAAAGTCTTTGATTCACGCCATCATTTGATGCTACTGTCCAGGACGGAAGAACTTTTGTTTCCTCTCCGCTCTGTACACTTTGTTTCGATCCAGAAACTTTCTTGTTTAATCCTCTGCCGCTCACGAACCAAGCCATGCCCATCACAGAGCTCTTTCTTGGCGCCTTTCTTCAGGTGCTGTTTGAGAGGTTGGCCTCTCGCGAGCTTCTCAACTTTGCGCGGCGCGGGGGTATCAATAAGTTGCTGAAGAAATGGGAGAAGATGCTGATTAGTATCAACTGGGTGCTGGATGATGCAGAGGACAGGCAACTGAACGGCGATCTCGAGGTGAAATCATGGCTCGAAGATCTCAGGAACTTAGCCTACGACATTGATGACTTGCTTGATGAGTTTACCACAGAATCTACGGAAAACAAGTCCAAGGCAGAACCTCGCACTAGCAAGGCGCGTTCCTTTCTTCCAAGTTGTTGCTTCAGATTGAGCCTGGGAGAATTGATGTTCAACCACAAAATGAGATCCGAGATAGAGAAGATGGATGGCAAATTACAGGAGCTCATAGCTCGTATAAATGCTCTGCGCTTGAGAGAGATTAATGGGAATCGATCGGCATACGGCCGACAGATTGGGCGAATTCCCACTACGCCTTTGCCTGAGCGTTGTTTTGTTGCTAGGGAGGTTGAAAAAACGGAGATCCTCAGATTACTGACTGAAGAAGATGATGGAACATGTGCAAATCCAAAAGTGATTTCCATAGTGGGGATGGGGGGTGTTGGGAAGACGGTTCTGGTTCAGCAAGTCTACAATGATGCTAGAGTCACCAGCTCTTTTGAGGTGAAAGCATGGGCTTGCGTTTCTGATGACTTCGACGTGCATGCTATTACAAAGAGCATCCTGGAGACAATCAATGGAGATTTGGATTGTGAAGCTAAAAGTCTTAATTGGCTTCAAGATAAGCTCAAGGAAAGCCTTTCGGGGAAGAAGTTTTTTGTCGTTTTAGACGATGTTTGGAACGAGAGCTATGATAACTGGATAACCCTCTTGAAGCCTTTTCAATTGGGAGCAGAGGGAAGCACGATCATCATCACGACTCGTAGCCACCTCGTTGCTTCAGTTGTCGGGGCTCGACCCTATACTCTCATAGGGTTGTCACAAGATGCTTGTATAACTTTATTCGCATTTCATGCTCTTGGAGTCGAAAACTTCGATCATCATCCTGATCTTAAAGTATTAGGTTTGAAAATAGTGGAAAAATGCCAAGGGTTGCCATTAGCTGTGAAAACTTTGGCTGGGCTGCTACGTTCTAAGGTCAGTCTTCATGAATGGGAAGCTCTATTGAACAGCAAGATTTGGGATCTACCAGAAAATGAGATCCTTCCGGCTTTGAAACTTAGCTACCTCCATCTCCCTTCCCATTTGAGGAGATGTTTCGCTTACTGTGCTATATTTCTCAAGGACTATGAAATCGAACGAGATGAGTTGATTCACTGGTGGATTGCAGAGGGCTTGTTAGAGCTAAAAGAAGGAAAGAACCGTTGGAATATAGGTTTGAATTATTTCAACGAGCTAGCATCTAGATCGTTATTTCAAAAGTCGAATAGCAGTGGATCAAGATTCTTGATGCATGATCTTGTGAATGATCTGGCAAAGCTAGTTGCGGGTGCAACCTATTTTAGCTCAGGGGAGTTTGAGTTTGGGAGTGATCAAAATGGCACATCTTTAGCTCGTCACGCCTCATTCATTTCCGGTCGTCACATTGTGCCAAAAACATTCACGATATATCATGGAATGAGGGAACTTAGGAGCTTCATATCATTAGGGAAGCAACCTAGACATTATAATAGGTCTTTTGTGTCCCAGAAAGTGCTATGTGACTTGTTGTCAAGATTGGAGTACTTGAGGGTTCTTTCATTAAGTCACTATTACATTAGTGAGGTACCAGATTGCATTGGCAAACTAAGGCACATACGGTACCTTAATCTGTCGTATACTGATATTGAAACGCTTCCAAAGTCGATTGTTGAATTGTACAACCTAGAGGCTTTGATGTTGCAGGGCTGTCAAGACCTTATCGAATTACCAGAAGGTATGGAGAAATTGGTCAATTTAAGATTTCTAGACATTACGGACACACTGAACCTAAGAGCAATGCCATTGTATATAGGTAATTTGGTGGGTCTTGAGATGTTGTCCAAGTTTGTAGTGGGAACAAAAAATGGGTCGAGGTTGAAAGAGTTAAAAAACTTGGAAAACCTTCAAGGGGAATTGTGCATCTCTGATTTGCATATGGTTCGAGAAGCCAGTGATGCCAAGGATGCCAGCTTACGCACAAAGCAGGGAATAAGGCAATTGACCATGCAATGGAGTGAAGATTTTGAAACTTTCCAGGATGAAGAGCTAGAAGCAGAGGTCCTTAACTTTCTTTGCCCTCCTAAAAACCTCGAAACTCTTACGTTATCCTACTATGGTGGCCTAAAATTCCCGTCATGGTTAGGAAGGCCCTCACATATTAACATAGTGCATTTATATTTACAAGGGTGTCATAGGGCTAAAGCATTACCATCACTCGGGCAGCTATTTTCACTGAAAGAATTGTACATCGAAGGTTTAAATGCAATATGCACAGTAGGTCCTGAATTTTATGGAACTAAAAGTCATTTTCCATCCTTAAGAACTCTGGAATTCAGGGACATGCCATTATGGGAGGACTGGTCTCATGGCTTTGGCATTGAAGTAGGAGTTTTATTCCCCCGTCTTGAGCGTCTCGTCATTCGGAATTGTCCTATGTTGATGGGAAGATTGCCAAGCCAACTAAGCTCCCTCATCAAGCTTGTAATCAAGTCCTGTCCGCGTATGGATGACTCGCCCTCTATCATTAGCCTTCCATTTCTCAATGAATTAAACTTTGGAGGTTGTAACGAGGGGGTGCTAAATAGTTTGGTAAATATGACATTTTTAACCGCTCTTGTCATAGTTGATGTTGCTGAACTTACGTGCTTGAATCTTGGGATTACAAGCTCCTTAATCAAGTTGGAGAAGTTGGAGATAAAAAGTTGTGAAAAGTTAATGTACTTGTGGCAAGACAAAGATGTAATTCAAAATCTTGCTTGTCTGAAGAGCTTACTTGTCAAAAGTTGTCCTGAATTCATATCTTTTATGGCTAGAGAAGAAAATGTAGAGCTGCCTGACAACCTCGAGACTATCCACTTGGAGGATTGCTTCAATTTAGAGAAGCTCCCAAGCAAGATACACACCCTCTCCTCTCTTAGACGCTTGACTGTCCGCAACTGTCCAAAACTTGTGTCCTTTCCCGAAACTGGTATTCCGGCATCAGTGATATCATTAAAAATCATACGCTGCGAGATGTTGCAATCATTGCCTAGAGGATTAAGTATTCATTTGGATGAACCAAGCAATAGCAACAATAACCTTGGTGACATGATATCTTGTTTGCAAGAATTAACAATCTCCGGATGCAAATACCTGCCAACCTCTCCAATCAGCGAGGGTAGATTTTTATATTCGACCCTCAAGAAACTTGAAATGCTGAACTGTAGTGGAGTGGAGTCGCTTGTGGATCTAGACCGTCTTCAATCGCTTCAAGTGATAAATATTTGGTGTTGCGAGGATGTGAGAAGCTTACCGGAGTGCCTGCACACACTATCCCATCTCACTTCCTTGACCTTGGGCAACTGTCCTGCTTTGGAGTTGGAATGCTTCCCTCCTCTTCCTCCTGGCATCTCGTACTTTTGTCTTTATGGGTGTCCGAAAATAAAATCCTTACCTAATCAGTTGCATCAACTTATACGTCTTCGTGAGATGGCAATTCAAGATTGTGAGAGTATTAAGCACTTCCCGAAAGGAGGATTGCCGCCCTGGCTAAAGGGACTTACGGTAATGCGATGCAGGAATATGAAGCAGCCAGTGAGAGAGTGGCTTACCCTCCTCACATCCCTTCAATATCTGTCAATCGATGGCAGCGTTGGAGAAGTGGGAGAGAAGGAGGATCTTCTGCTTTCGTTCCCTTCCTCTCTGCTCGAACTTGGTATCCATGATATGCGGAACCTGAAAAGACTGTCCAGCAATCTCCCTCCCTCTCTCCAGCGCTTGTGGATCATTCAATGCCCGAAGCTGAGGTACTTGCCCCAGGAGGGACTCCCTCCCTCCCTGCAACAACTCTGGATCAAAGGATGTGGGATTCTCAATGAGCGATGCTCAAAACTGACCGGCAGCTATTGGCACCTCATCCACGAAATCCCGGAAGTCATCTTTTTTGAGTGTTGAAAATCTCTGCCAAGTTTGAGCCATAAAGGAAAGCCGATGGGTAGTCTTCCTATTTTGAACCCAAATGTTATACACATAAGACATAGGTTTTTTTGTTTTTCAGCATATCAGTGAGCAGATGAGCTTTTGGCCGTAACAATTGCGGCGTGGTTCTGAATTACGTCATGAAGATATTGCAAGTGTTTTGAAACCAATAAATCTTGTGGTAAGATTTGTCAATTCATTTGTGAGATTCTAAAATTGTTTCGTGAAGAATTATCAGGAGTAGGTACCGTGTGAGTCATTGCTTGATCTATAGTAAAATCATGTGTCTTCCCATGAAGTGGGTCCCACTGACCGAACTAAGTAAATTTGGTGTCTGATTTATTTTCTTGTTCTGTTTATTATTGTGCTCGATCGCTTGTTTATGGCAACAATATGAATACTTGATTTGTATTCGTTGGGTGATTATCTTCGACTGCTTTCTTATTCTTGCTGCTGTTAGTTCGAAGGATGAGAGTTATGGTCATGAAGTAGAATTAGAATTTAGAACGAGGATCTATCATGAAGGGCAGCTAAATTCCCTCGTTCACCGACCGTTTCTTTACAAATAAAATTTGTCAACTCAATCAGAATAACCTGTCGTTCTGTTCTCGTTTCTATTTTCTTCTTAGTTGCTGTCAGTATGGTCGTTCTGAAATCCCTTCTACAGTTTATGCGGAGATGGTGTTGGAGTTATCTGAATGCCTTCTTCCAAATCATTCTTGCGACTGACTCGGGACATCCATTTGTTCAGGATGGTTTGGACTTTGAGTACACTTCTTCAAGATTCATTGGTTCTGACTCCCCCGGGGGAGGTTTTGTAGATATTCTCTATATACTTTGATCTCATGAAGATTTCTATGCCTCGATATATTTCGTTAAAACCAGGTATGATCTCTCACTGATTACTTCTCCTACTCCACTCCTCCACTTGTAGTCTGGAAACTACATTTGAACACATTTACTAAGTTGAGGAACGTACTTGACTACTTTCCTTTATATCTAGAATTCTGATATGCGAAAACTACTTTTGCAGCGTTCACTAGAAGTGGGAGAAACTCAGTATTAACTTTCGGTCTGCATTTACAGATACAACCTACTTATTCCCACACGTGATCTTCATTTCTAAGCATGATGTGATGCACATCGAAATTGTAGCGACCCTCTTGAGGTAAACCCCGAGGAAGTTTGACACATTGCCAAGCAGGCGCAAACGCAAGGGGCTGTTTGCACTTGGCGAGTGTTCCCCCAACCTTCTGATCACAACTTGGTTTTCTCAATTAATTATGACATGTGTTTTTTTCTTCGGGAGTCAAACACTAACCTTTTGGACATGGTAATGAGACAAGTAAAGCGCGGGAGGTCGATTTACTTTCACAAACCAAAGATTTGGATCTAGGGACTTGGTTACTCTAATAGTTCAATTACCACCCTTTATCGGAAATGGGGTCTTTTCAATTTTAATTCCCTAAATTGGTTCATCTACGTGTCCATGCGCAATCGAGCTCAACATGACGGGTCATAAATAGACATATCCACGTCCAAGTAATCAAAATGAAAGCACGGAAATCAAAGTAGGATGATAATGACATTATTAAAGTGCGGTAAGCAAAATTCGATACAAGTCGAGTAAAGAATTTGCACAGCCTTGTCATAGAGCCCCAAGACAGGATTTCCGTGAACTATTAAATGGGGAGTCTAGAAAAATATTCGTGCAAAGGTATTTCCTATAATTAATTAATGCATAAAAGGAAATATAAATAAGCGGATATGCAAACTCATGAATATACATAAAGATGCAAGCATGAGCACAATTAATCCTGCAAATGTGAAACTTTCTAAATAAGCAAATATCCAAGACGGAACCGCTAATTAATCTAAACATGTAATTTTACCAAACATGCCCCCAATATCCAAATCTAGAATTTAACGAACGTCCATTTACACCCCATGAATGACTCTTTAGGAAATGCGACACATGTAAATTAGGTGCAATAGAAATGATAAGTTCCACTGGAAAGTCAGATAAGCAATAGATGTATTTAACTCGAGCAACATCCAAGAACCTTAAAACCCATGAGTCATATCGAGAACTTCAATAAAACAACCAAATAGAGTACCACGAGTGGGCATATAGGAATCCCCATGGTCGGGAACTAACGATTGGCCATGTCTTCAAAGATGCTGTGTTTACCTAAAATAAACTTACGAGGAACTGAAGAATCAATGATTTGCATCAATAGCTTCGATCAGACTTCAAAGTGAGCTCACTACCATCCATCATATCACGTCATTTATCAGAACAACACACTCTCGAAATTGAACAAATCGTATCCGAACGACAAAAGAACAAACACGTCCACAAAGGCCAATTTGATAGGACAACCAAGTATGAAAATTAGCTCCATTACAGGACAGTTTTTTTTTTGGGGCAAAGTATTCTGAATGAAACCAGCCAATTTCCCAGTTCCAGTGATTGAGACACTTAATATGGACTAAAGAGTATCTATAACACCAACTTCAAGAGCAGTTGCAAATTCCCCAGAGCACAATTTCAGATTCAACGAGCCAGAGAGCCAGAATCACAAGAAAGTGAGGGCATTTCCGATGAGAAATCTATTCAAACCTTCACGCAAACAAGGTAATACAGCGGCTCATAGTTTAGTTGAGATTGCTTAAAATGTGGATCCCTTTTTTTCAGGAGAGATTTGCTCTTATTTTCAACTTGTGGTCGAGTGGGTTTACATTTGTTCGAAATCATATTAAAGAAAGCTAACATAACGACTGGTTGAAGATGTTGTTGCTGCTGCCAATCTTGGCCCTGCTGCTGCCTTATAAAGCGCACCTGTCACAAACAATCAATTCCACCATCTCATGATGCTGCAAAAATGAGAAAAACAGCACTCAAGCATAAAAAAGAAATCCATAAAATATTACGATCATCAACGCAATTGAAAAGATAAACTTCTCCAAGCCGTGCCAATAAACAAGTGATTTGCATATTTGGAATCTCTCTAAACAAATAATGCCTTCCTGATCTCAACTGGAGAAACTTTATTTTCTTAACACCGATCTACTTGTAAAGGCTATCTCTTCCATAGTTATCTAGAAAGTGGTACACACAACGTAGTGTGCACGATTAAGAATCTGAAACGAGCATACCACTTGTCACCAATTTGGTAAATTACGCTTACACCAACAAGGTAAATTCTAGTTTGGCCTAGTTAATTGGCTAATTGGGGTCACAGTACACTTTAAAACATTCGTTCAAGTCATCAATAAACCCTCTTAAGAGATCACTGCTGCTACTTTTGAACCTACTATCATGTCATACAGATAAAAGTGCAATGAACACATTGGTTCTAGCCTAACTCAGGCTTGGATATGTTTCCCTACACCAATTATATAGATCTTTGTGCAGGTTTGAAACCTATTTCATAACGGGGAAAGTAATTGGGGTTTTATTTTGGAAAATCTTTAAAGAGGGCCTCGTTTTTGTTGCTTCCAATCATCTCTTCATGTGCACAACCAACAAAAAAGAGCTTGGTGGTGATGTGTACAATAAAGATAATAGTTTAAAACTATAATATTGTGTTCAAAAGCTGTTATCTAGACTGTTTGGCATCTTGGCATTCAGTATATTCTCTGAAATTTGCCGTCCATACAGTTCTTGTCCTGCAATAAATTGATTACGACTCAATCTCTCTTATCCAATTGAGAGGAAATTAAAATCGAAGAATGAAAAACAGATGAAATATAGATGCCATTAAACTATATTGATAGGCGAAGATCACATTGACGCTCGGAAGCGGCGAACCTCTACAGCACATTTCTGATACTCAAAAAGCACTTATACACATACTTCAGCTTTTTCCAATTTCCAATACCTGAAACTCTTACTGCATTCGAATGTTAACATATAAATTCGCAGATAAGTTTTTCGTAATGTCTTGACGTTTGAAATAATATTTTAATTGCGATGATAGATGACAGGTTGTTTCTTTGCTTTTAATCAAACCAAAAACAAATAGATTCTTAACTTAGGATAATAACACTATAAATATCATAATTTTCGTATGGCGCTTACTTGAGTGGCATAAATCATTAACTCGCATTTTCAATCAATCACTTAAGTGTCATAACTTTTAACAAACGTTCACCAAAGTGTCGGAAATTCGACGTGACGCGGCACTTGCAAAAAAAGTTATCAAATTAAAAGTTATATGACATTACATTCAAGTAATCGAAAAAAAATTACAGTGCTCAAATAAGTGCCGTGCAAAAATTATGATATTTATAACATGCTTTTCGCTCCTTTATTCGGGAGTTTGGCAGGTAATTACGACAATATAATTGAACGTTCATATGTTCAAGAAAGTAATAAAACATCGCAACTGGGGAGTTTTCCCCTTGGATCCCTTTATTGCTTTGAGGTCATTGGTGACCTCAAACGGCCCCCTTCGTACTCATTGCTGAGTTTCAAGGCTTTAGACCAGTGGCTGATTGCTACTTTGCCACGAGACCCTCGACCGTGCTTGATGTGACCTTTCCAGAAAATATCAAGAGAAAGTACTTGCTGCCGGAGGCTCTAAGGAATTCAAGTGAGACCGGGAGTCTACCTTGCGTTACATCGTGTACCTCCCCGCATGCTGCTACAGGGAATCGCGGGTGCAATTATTGCATAGCATCCGTTCCATTGGCATGAAGAGTCTTGGACCGTTGGATGGCAAGAGCGCAGTGCAATTTGGGTTAAGGGTTTTTATGACTAAGAAGATATATTGGTCCTGGCCACATTTACGATTGAAAAATTCCGGTCCGACTCAGGCAGTGCAAATTCAGATGTGGGTCCAATTTTTTAGTCCCTTGTGATATCACAGATGGGATGGGACAGCGACCGACCATGCACATGCATCCTGCCAAAAAGAGACTAGGGATTGTCGGAACCTATATTTTAATTGAAATTGTTGGTAAAGAATATGCTTGCCGACTGGGGCCATCTCTATTGCTGGTAAGTTTTCTCCTTTGACAAATTTATAATCCTAAATTAGTATATCCATGATAAATTTATTTTCTGTTAATTTTTACTAGATTATATTAATACCACGATAAATTATCAAACTGATACACTTATCAATTGTTGCATATCATCCAACTCCATTATCTGACGGCAAAATTTAACGAAAACTAACGGAGAGTTAATTTGTCATCAGTATATCAGTTTGAGGTTTTTTGTAATATTCATTATCCATTTGACCGTGGTAAGTCTATCCCCTAGTCGAGTACAAATTAATTTCCATGTGGCTCAACTAACAAAGTATTTTCTAATATTTTGGCTTGCGTATGACAGTTTTTTCAACTTTCTGACGATATATAATAAACCAAGCAATGCACTGACAAGCAGCTGATTGGTGCCGATATACAGTTTTAGCCAATGATTAGGTGGTTGGTTAGCAGCAAAATCTCTGTCAACATTCACTGGCGGAGATTTAATAGAAGTTGCCTGATATTGGAAGCAGCGACTTCCTAAAAAATGGACTTAAAGTATTTTGTATATTAGTCCGTTTTCATCATTTTGTATGCACTTTTGATTGATAAGGAAATCGTTCTCCAAAGTTGATAATCTGGTAGTCTTTCCATATTTGCTAAGTTGCTCGTGAATTGCTTGGTCATAGCGAGCAAACCCGAAGAAAGCATTTCACTCGTGGTGTGGCCATGAGCTCTAAGGACCCTGATATCAAGCTTTCTCTTGGCTCGTTCCCACAACGGAACCAAGAACAACTCAGACGAAATAGGAAGATTCAAACTCTCTTAAGAGATCACTTTTGCGGCTTTTGAACCTACTATCATGTCCTACAGATAAAAGCGCATTGAACACATTGATTCTAGCCTAAGTTTGCAGGTTTGGATGTATTTCCCCCCACCAACTATATAGATCTTTGTACAGGTTTGAAACCTATTTCGTAACCGGGAAAGTAATTGGGGTTTTATTTTGGAAAACCTTTAAAGGGGGCCCGTTTTTGTTGCTTCCGATCATCTCTTCATGTGTATATGAAAGAAAACTAATAGAAAAGAGTTTGGTGGGTGATATGTACAACAAAGATAAAAGTTTATAAATACAGGACATCGTTCAAAAGCTGTTTATGTTCAATTTTTTCTTAATTTTACTTAACAATTAATCCAGAAATTTATTCGACAATATGAAAATTATAAGTTTTCTTGAAAATTACTCTCTTCGATAAAGCTATTATGTATAGAGATATAATCTAATGATACAAAAAAGAATACATAGTGCTTTTAATGTGCGTTGTGAGTTTCGCGGTTTCATTTATGATCGATTTATTTTATTATATTTTTTAGGAAAAACCCTTAGCTAGATTGTTTCGCATCTTGGCATTCAGTTTATTCTCCGAAATTTGCCGTCCATACATGTCTTTTCCTGCAATAAAATTGGTTGCGGCTCAATCTCTCTTCTCCAATTGAGAGGAAATTAAAATCGAAGAATGAAAAACAGATGAATATAGTTGCTATTAAACTATAGGGTTAATACCACGAAAAACCTTAAACTAGTACACTTATGACAAATGTATCACAAACTAATTTTTTGACCATAAAAAACTCCAAACTGGTACATCTGTGACAATCTTACCCTCTTTTAGTTTCTCTTAAATTTTACCGTCAAATTTCTAAGTTAGATGACACATGGCAGTTGACGGGTATACTAGTTTAGGGTTTTGTGTACTATTTTGTGGTTTTTCGTGATATTAATCCAATTTAACGGAGGGTAAATTTATCACAAATGTACTAGTTTGGAGTTTTTGGTGGTCAAAAAATTAATTTAGAGTAAATCTGTTACAAGTATACCAGTTTGAGATTTTTTATGATCAAAAAATTAGTTTGGGATAAATTTATCATAAATATACCAGTTTAGAGTTTTTCGTGATATTAACCCTAAACTATATTAATAGGCGAAAGTGGCGAAACTCGAGCACATTTTTGACACTCAAAAAGCAATTTCACATATTACTAGTTTTCTAATTTATATTCTATAGACACACACTTTGGCTTTTTTTTCTAATTTCCAATACCTGAAACTCTTACGACATTGGAATGTCAACATGTAAATTGGCGGATAAGTTTTTCATAAAATCTTGATATTTCAAATAATATTTTAACTGCAATGGTATATGAAAGGTTGTTTCTTTGCTTTTAATCATACAAAAAACAAAACAGATTCTGAACTTGGGATAATGACATTACAAGTGTTATAATTTTCGTACGGCACTCACTTGAAAAGCATAACTTTTTTTCAATCACTTAAGCGCCATGACTTCTAAAAATCATTAATTTGCACTTTCAATCGATCACTTAAGTGCCATAACTTTAAACAAACGTTCACCAAAGTGCCGGAAATTTGATGTAACATGGTACTTGCAAAAAAAGTGATCAGTTTAAAAGTTTATATGACATTACATTCAAATTTTCGAAAAAAAAATTACGATATTCCAATAAGCATCGCCTAAAAATTATTATATTGGTAGCATGCTTTTCGCTCCTTTACTCGGGAGTTTGGCAGGTAATTACGACAAATAATCAATCGTTCCTTTTTTCGAGAAGGTAATAAAACATCGCAATTGGGGAGTTTTATCCTTGGATCCCATTATTGCTTTGAGGTCATTAGTGACCTCAAACAACAACCTCTGTACTTGTACTTATGGCTGAGTTTCAAGGTTTCAGAGCGGTGGTTGGTTCTTTGCTTTGCCACGAGACCCTCGACCGTGCTTGATGTGACCTTTCCAGAAAATATCAAGGAAAGTAGGCATGTTGTGCCGAAGGCCCTAAGGAATTCAAGTGAGACCGGGAGTCTACCTCGCGTTACATCGTGTACCTCCCCGCATCTTTGCCGCAGGGGAATCGCGCGTGTAAATTATTGCATAGCAGCCGTTCGATTGGCACGAAGAGTCTTGGACCGTTGGATTCAAATAAGCATCGCATAAAAATTATGATATTGGTAGCATGCTTTTCGCTCCTTTACTAGGGAGTTTGGCAGGTAATTACGACAAATAATCAATCGTTCCTTTTTTCGAGAAGGTAATAAAACATCGCAACTGGGGAGTTTTATCCTTAGATCCCATTATTGCTTTGAGGTCATTAGTGACCTCAAACAGAAACCTCTGTACTTGTACTTATGGCTGAGTTTCAAGGTTTCATAGCAGTGGTTGGTTGCTGCCTTGCCACAAGACCCTCGACCGTGCTTGATGTGACCTTTCCAGAAAATATCAAGGGAAAGTAGTTGTTGCCGAAGGCCCTAAGGAATTCAAGTGAGACCGGGAGTCTACCTCGCGTTACATCGTGTACCTCCCCGCATGCTGCTGCAGGGAATCGCGCGTGTAAATTATTGCATAACAGCCATTCGATTGGCACGAAGAGTCTTGGACCATTGGATTCAAATAAGCATCGCATAAAAATTATGATATTGGTAGCATGCTTTTCGCTCCTATACTCGGGAGTTTGGCAGGTAATTACGACAAATAATCAATCGTTCCTTTTTTCGAGAAGGTAATAAAACATCGCAAGCGGGGAGTTTTATCCTTGGATCCCATTATTGCTTTGAGGTCATTAGTGACCTCAAACAAAGCAACCTCTGTACTTGTACTTATGGCTGAGTTTCAAGGTTTCGGAGCGGTGGTTGGTTCTTCGCTTGCCACGAGACCCCTCGACCGTGCTTGATGTGACCTTTCCGAGAAATATCAAGGGAAAGTAGGCATGTTGCCGAAGGCCCTAAGGAATTCAAGTGAGACCGGAGTCTACCTCGCGTTACATCGTGTACCTCCGCATCTTGCTGCGAGGGAATCGCGCGTGTAAATTATTGCATAGCAGCCGTTCGATTGGCACGAAGAGTCTTGGACCGTTGGATTCAAATAAGCATCGCATAAAAATTATGATATTGGTAGCATGCTTTTCGCTCCTTTACTCGGGCATTTGGCAAGTAATTACGACAAATAACCAATCTTTCCTTTTTTCGAGAAGATAATAAAACATCGCAACCGGGGAGTTTTATCCTTGGATCCCATTATTGCTTTGAGGTCATTAGTGACCTCAAACAGCAACCTCTGTACTTGTACTTATGGTTGAGTTTCAAGGTTTCGGAGCAGTGGTTGGTTCTTTGCTTTGCCACGAGACCCTCGGCCAGGTGCTTGATGTGACCTTTCCGAGGAAAATATCAAGGGAAAGTAGTTGTTGCCGAAGGCCTTAAGGAATTCAAGTGAGACCGGGAGTCTACCTCGCATTACATCGTGTACCTCCCCGCATGCTGCTGCAGGGAATCGCGCGTGTAAATTATTGCATAGCGGCCGTTCGATTGGCACGAAGAGTCTTGGACATTTGGATTCAAATAAGCATCGCATAAAAATTATGATATTGGTAGCATGCTTTTCGCTCCTTTACTCGGGAGTTTGGCGGTAATTACGACAAATAATCAATCGTTCCTTTTTTCGAGAAGGTAATAAAACATCGCAAGCGGGGAGTTTTATCCTTGGATCCCATTATTGCTTTGAGGTCATTAGTGACCTCAAACGGTAACCTCTGTACTTGTACTTATGGCTGAGTTTCAAGGTTTCGAGCGGTGGTTGGTTCTTTGCTTTGCCACGAGACCCTCGGCCGTGCTTGATGTGACCTTTCCGGAAAATATCAAGGGAAAGTAGTTGCCGAAGGCCCTAAGGTATTCAAGTGAGACCGGGAGTCTACCTCGCGTTACATCGTGTACCTCCCCGCATGCTGTTGCAGGGAATCACGCGTGTAAATTATTGCATAGCAGCCGTTCGATTGGCACGAAGAGTCTTGGACCGTTGGATTCAAATAAGCATCGCATAAAAATTATGATATTGGTAGCATGCTTTTCGCTCCTTTACTCGGGAGTTTGGCAGGTAATTACGACAAATAATCAATCGTTCCTTTTTTCGAGAAGGTAATAAAACATCGCAACTGGGGAGTTTTATCCTTGGATCCCATTATTGCTTTGAGGTCATTAGTGACCTCAAACAGCAACCTCTCGTACTTGTACTTATGGGCCGAGTTTCAAGGTTTCGGAGCGGTGGTTGGTTCTTTGCTTTGCCACGAGACCCTCGGCCGTGCTTGATGTGACCTTTCCGAAAATATCAAGGGAAAGTAGGCATTGCCGAAGGCCCTAAGGAATTCAAGTGAGACCGGAGTCTACCTCGCGTTACATCGTGTACCTCCCGCATCTTTGCTGAGGAATCGCGCGTGTAAATTATTGCATAGCAGCCGTTCGATTGGCACGAAAGAGTCTTGGACCGTTGGATTCAAATAAGCATCGCATAAAAATTATGATATTGGTAGCATGCTTTTCGCTCCTATACTTGGGAGTTTGGCAGGTAATTACGACAAATAATCAATCGTTCCTTTTTTCGAGAAGGTAATAAAACATCGCAACTGGGGAGTTTTATCTTTGGATCCCATTATTGCTTTGAGGTCATTAGTGACCTCAAACGATAACTCTGTACTTGTACTTATGGCTGAGTTTCAAGGTTTCGGAGTAGTGGTTGGTTCTTGCCTTGCCACGAGACCCTCGATCGTGCTTGATGTGACCTTTCCAAAATATCAAGGAAAGTAGTTGTTGCCGAAGGCCCTAAAGAGAATTCAACCGAGACCGGAGTCTCGCCTCGCGTTACATCGTGTACCTCCGCATCTTTGCAGGAATCGCGCGTGTAAATTATTGCATAGCGGCCGTTCGATTGGCACGAAGAGTCTTGGACCGTTGGATTCAAATAAGCATCGCATAAAAATTATGTTATTGGTAGCATGCTTTTCGCTCCTTTACTCGGAGTTTGGCGGGTAATTACGACAAATAATCAATCGTTCCTTTTCGAGAAGGTAATAAAACATCGCAATCGGGGAGTTTTATCCTTGGATCCCATTATTGCTTTGAGGTCATTAGTGACCTCAAACAAGAACCTCTGTACTTGTACTTATGGCTGAGTTTCAAGGTTTCAGAGCAGTGGTTGGTTGCTGCTTTGCCACGAGACCCTCGACCGTGCTTGATGTGACCTTTCCAGAAAATATCAAGGGAAAGTAGTTGTTGCCGAAGGCCCTAAGGAATTCAAGTGAGACCGGGAGTCTACCTCGCGTTACATCGTGTACCTCCCCGCATGCTGCTGCAGGGAATCGCGCGTGTAAATTATTGCATAGCAGCCGTTCGATTGGCACGAAGAGTCTTGGACCGTTGGATTCAAATAAGCATCGCATAAAAATTATGATATTGGTAGCATGCTTTTCGCTCCTATACTTGGGAGTTTGGCAGGTAATTACGACAAATAATCAATCGTTCCTTTTTTCGAGAAGGTAATAAAACATCGCAACTGGGGAGTTTTATCTTTGGATCCCATTATTGCTTTGAGGTCATTAGTGACCTCAAACAGCAACCTCTGTACTTGTACTTATGGCTGAGTTTCAAGGTTTCAGAGTAGTGGTTGGTTGCTGCCTTGCCACGAGACCCTCGACTGTGCTTGATGTGACCTTTCCAGAAAATATCAAGGGAAAGTAGTTGTTGCCGAAGGCCCTAAAGAATTCAACTGAGACCGGGAGTCTGCCTCGCGTTACATCGTGTACCTCCCCGCATCTTTGCTGCGAGGAATCGCGCGTGTAAATTATTGCATAGCGACCGTTCGATTGGCACGAAGAGTCTTGGACCGTTGGATTCAAATAAGCATCGCATAAAAATTATGATATTGGTAGCATGCTTTTCGCTCCTTTACTCGGGAGTTTGGCAGGTAATTACGATAAATAACCAATCGTTCCTTTTTCGAGAAGGTAATAAAACATCGCAAGCCCGGGGAGTTTTATCCTTGGATCCCATTATTGCTTTGAGGTCCTTAGTGACCTCAAACAACAACCTCCGTACTTGTACTTATGGTTGAGTTTCAAGGTTTTGAGCGGTGGTTGGTTCTTTGCTTTGCCACGAGACCCTCGACCGTGCTTGATGTGACCTTTCCAGAAAATATCAAGGGAAAGTAGTTGTTGCCGAAGGCCCTAAGTAATTCAAGTGAGACCGAGAGTCTACCTCGCGTTACATCGTGTACCTCCTCTCATGCTGCTGCAGGGAATCGCGCGTGTAAATTAATGCATAGCAGCCGTTCGATTGGCACGAAGAGTCTTGGACCGTTGGATTCAAATAAGCATCGCATAAAAATTATGATATTGGTAGCATGCTTTTCGCTCCTTTACTCGGGAGTTTGGCAGGTAATTACGACAAATAATCAATCGTTCCTTTTTTCGAGAAGGTAATAAAACATCGCAACTGGGGAGTTTTATCCTTGGATCCCATTATTGCTTTGAGGTCATTAGTGACCTCAAACAGCAACCTCTGTACTTGTACTTATGGCTGAGTTTCAAGGTTTCAGAGCAGTGGTTGGTTGCTGCTTTGCCACGAGACCCTCGACCGTGCTTGATGTGACCTTTCCAGAAAATATCAAGGGAAAGTAGTTGTTGCCGAAGGCCCTAAGGAATTCAAGTGAGACCGGGAGTCTACCTCGCGTTACATCGTGTACCTCCCCGCATGCTGCTGCAGGGAATCGCGCGTGTAAATTATTGCATAGCAGCCGTTCGATTGGCACGAAGAGTCTTGGACCGTTGGATTCAAATAAGCATCGCATAAAAATTATGATATTGGTAGCATGCTTTTCGCTCCTTTACTCGGGAGTTTGGCGGGTAATTACGACAAATAATCAATCGTTCCTTTTTCGAGAAGGTAATAAAACATCGCAACCGGGGAGTTTTATCCTTGGATCCCATTATTGCTTTGAGGTCATTAGTGACCTCAAACAAGCAACCTCCGTACTTGTACTTATGGCTGAGTTTCAAGGTTTCGGAGCAGTGGTTGGTTCTTTGCTTTGCCACGACACCCTCGACCGTGCTTGATGTGACCTTTCCCGAAAATATCAAGGGAAAGTAGTTGTTGCCGAAGGCCCTAAGGAATTCAAGTGAGACCGGGAGTCTACCTCGCGTTACATCGTGTACCTCCCCGCATGCTGCTGCAGGGAATCGCGCGTGTAAATTATTGCATAGCAGCCATTCGATTGGCACGAAGAGTCTTGGACCGTTGGATTCAAATAAGCATCGCATAAAAATTATGATATTGGTAGCATGCTTTTCGCTCCTTTACTCGGGAGTTTGGCAGGTAATTACGACAAATAACCAATCGTTCCTTTTTTCGAGAAGGTAATAAAACATCGCAACTGGGGAGTTTTATCCTTGGATCCCATTATTGCTTTGAGGTCCTTAGTGACCTCAAACAGCAACCTCTGTACTTGTACTTATGGTTGAGTTTCAAGGTTTCAGAGCAGTGGTTGGTTGCTGCTTTGCCACGAGACCCTCGACCGTGCTTGATGTGACCTTTCCAGAAAATATCAAGGGAAAGTAGTTGTTGCCGAAGGCCCTAAGGAATTCAAGTGAGACCGGGAGTCTACCTCCCTCTCATCTGTTCAGCCACCACAGCCCCGGTTTTAGTCCAGAACAGCCTTCTCTCTCTCTTTTTCTCTCTTCCCGTTCTGCAAACAGTATCGCCGGAGCTTCGTCGGAGCTCCGATCGCCGTTCCGTCGAAGCCCAGACGTCCAGCACGTCCGTACATCCCCGTATGTCACCGTTCGTACGGTGTCCGTACGGGTGGTACTGTAGCTGCCCCCGTACGGTCCGTACACCGTCGCCGTACGCCGTCGTCGGAAACGTGTCGCCGGTTCTACTGTTCACCAGTAATCGGCCGCCGTTCCTCGTCGTCGTGGTCCAAGATTAAGTGAGTAAAATTCTTAAACCCGGATTAGGACTGATAGTGCATTTTTCTGGACTGATTTAGGGATGCTAGTACTGGCAGTGAAAAATATTGTGTACCGATTGATAGGAATTATTATCGGGAAAATTGTGGTGAATCATTGAGGATTTATTGGGGAGAGTAATTAGATTAAATGACCAATTTAGGAGCCCATTGGAAAATTACCGGGTATGTCCGGGTTGACTGGTGGTACGTAATTTGTACTTAAGTGTGATTAATTGTGTACTGCCATGTCGCTTGTTGTGTGGCTGATTATTGTGGTGTGCGATTGGCCACTGTTTGGCTTGCAATTACTTATTGATTTGTGAATCGCACGTTAGGCCACACGGTATTAATTGGGCCAATTGAGCACGTGTTGTGATATTGAGTATTTGAATTATGTTGGTGCTCGTGGTGCATTACATTGCATAACATGGACACGCATTGTGTATGCCAAGAGTGAGGCATGTGATGAAGTTGTGCGAGACTGCGTGTCTGCCATGAGCATGTGATCACCTAAAATACCCTGAAACGTTTTACGCTGGGTTCAGATAATAATGAGTTGTGTGATTACCTAAGGGACTTCGGGTCGTGACCTTCGGGTCGATACCGTCCTCATGCACTTTGAAGCAGGAAGATGCCCGGTACGTCCGGAAGGCGACCATCCTCATGCACTTTGAAGCGGTGCTGCGTTCGCAAGGAGAATGTGTTGCGCCTCATGCACTTTGGAAGGTGCTAGAGACACCGGGCTGGGATCGGTTCTGTCGCGCCTCATGCACTTTGAAGCGAGGCTAGACACATGGCCGTGAAAAATTAATGACTCGAGTCGTAATAATAATGAATTGGGCAAGTGTGCCAGTGTGGGCCAGTGGGCCGGAGAAATGCGCATGACATGTCGACGACATTTGCATGCATGAACATGCATAGACTGGCATACGAAGGTGTGAGAATCAGTGCATGAGCATGTGATTGGCATACGGGTGATCATACGTGCTACGTATGTGCCATGATTATTATATGTTGATCCGTCTAACCTGCAGGGTCTGAAAATGGTTTGATTATTGTCGTGTTGTGATTATAAATATTTGTTTCCGGTTAGGAGATTGCATGCTAGCCTAGCCTAGGTTTAGGGGTTGAACTTACTGAGATTTATTTCACGATTGTGTATACCGAAACATTTCAGACCCCCAGCCGTAGGATGCCGAGGACACCACCTCTTTTTGGGATACCGCATCATATCCAGCGGTCGTCTAGCGTACATCCCTGTGGAGACGGAGCAGCCTATGTGAGATATACTCGGTTTTGTTGTGAACGTGGGGGAGGATTACTACCACGCCTAGGAGTACGTGGCTTGGTATTATAGGGGGGGCTGACGGCGTGATCGGACCCCCACTTTTGATCGAGTAGCTGCTGGTGTATGCTTTTCACTATCGTTGTATAGTTGAAGGTTGTAAAAAGTTTTCTATGGCAATGCTAGTGTATATATATTTTCACAGTTGTTTGATTGCTGGTTGTTCTACCTTGGTCTCATGTGTTTATTTGTACGGGTGTATATATATATATATATTTATTTATATATATATTTATATACGTGCTTCCGTATGCGATTGATCTCTGATTGGGTGTTGGGTCGGCGACGTTTCCTGGGAACGTTGCACCATAATCGACCATGACGGGATGTTGCGTTCCAGTGGGGTACGGGGCGTGACAGCAATAGGTGATCTTCCAAGCCTTATATCCTTCTCATATTCCTCCATAACTTCACGTTCAGATAGAAAACCTAATGTTTTATACACGGCATTTATAATACTCTGGTCACTCCGATTTTCTCGAAGTACTCTAATGGTTTTTATCAGTCGTCTTGCCATAACAAAATGATCACGTTCTTGAACAGGGATTCGTGGAGATTTATTACCTTCAGATGACTCTTTCTCAGAGCTCGAGTCGAGATATCAATTTTCTACTGCTTCTCCATCTTTGTCCGCTCCGTGAATATTCCCTGCGATTCGGTTCGATCATCTGGAACCCTTGATTCTTTTCTTTGATTCAGTAATCGATTTCGGTGCCATTGAAGAGATTTTTGAGTTTCCGAAGAGAAAGATGAGATCTTTTAGGGTAAAACGTGTGTTTGGAGATCTTTAGGGTTTCAGAGAGTAGAATGTATGTTCGGAGAGAGTGTGAGAATGAGAGAGAAGATGAAAAAGGTTTTAAACCGAGGAGTACAATATATCGATTTTTACAAAACCCCTTTTGAAACTCGTCAATTGACAAGTTATGGGAAATTTCGGAAATTATATTCCGAAAATTTTGGGATTATAATTCTCAAACGGTATCAATTAAGACAACTAATTTCAAACAATTATTACATTCAAAATATATGAGATATACATACCTTTTATAAGATGAGTTGCGCACCAAAATCAAATATTTCAAATATATGCTTGATCAAATAAGTCATCAGATGCAATGAGACTTTATATTGCACAGCTCAATAAAATGGGTTAATGATGTTTAGTTTATCTCTAATAAGCTCAAAACTTTTCTTTTCTAAAGGTTTTGTAAAAATGTCAGCTAATTGCTCTTTAGTGTCAATGAATTGAACATAAATATCTCCCTTTAAAACATGGTCACGAATGAAATGATTTTTAATATCGATATGCTTAGCTCTTGAATGCGGAATTGGATTCTTGGTCGATTGATGGCGCTGGTATTGTCACACTTGATCTCCACAAATTGAGTCTCTCGATGTTGAAGTCTCTCAATTGTTATTTCATCCAAAGAATTTGAATACAACAACTTCTAAGTGAGACGTATTCAGCTTCTGCCGTTGAAAGAGCTACAGTTTGTTGCTTCTTTGAATACCATGAAACAAGCATGTGTCCTAACAATTGACACGTTCCAGAAGTGCTCTTCCTGTCTATTTTGCAACCAGCATAATCAAAGATCAGAATATCCAATAAGAGTAAAATTTGATCCCTTAGGATACTACAATCCAAGTGTAGGATTGGTGCCAACATATTTGATAATCCTTTTGACTGCAGTAAGATGAGATTCTTTTGTTCTAATTGAAATATGGCACACAAACAAACACCGAATGTAATATCCGGGTCTTGCAAAGATTAAATATAAAATTGAGCCAATTATGCTTCTATATAATTTTTTATCTACTATTTTTCTTTTTCATCCTTGTCTAGTTTAAAAGAATATGACATTGGAGTTTCGTCTTTTTGCAATTTACCAAACCAAAGTTTTTCGTAATTTCCCTGGCATACTTTTCTTGACAAAAAAAGGTGCCATTTTTGATTTGTTTAACCTGTAATCCAAGGAAGAAAGTTAACTCACCCATCATGCTCATTTCGAATTCACTTTGAATCATTTTAGAGAAATTCTTACATAATTTTTTATCTGTAGAACCAAAAATAATACCATCTACATAAATTTGAACTATTAAAATGTCTTTACCTTTCCTTTTGATGAATAAGGTAGTGTCTACATTACTTTTTGTGAAATCATTTTGTTCCAGAAAGCTGTTCAGTCTTTCGTACCAAGCACGTGGTGCTTGTTTAAGACCGTATAATGCTTTCTTGAGAGCATATACCTGATCAGGCTTGTGAGGATCTTCAAAACTTGGAGGTTGTTCTACATATACTTCCTTTTTGATGTAGCCATTCAAGAATGGGCTTTTGACGTCCATCTCAAATGGGCTTTAAAATCACAAAAACAAGCATAAGCCAGTAAAATTCTTATTGCTTCTAATTTGGCCACCGGAGCATACATTTCATCGTAATCTATTCCTTCCTCTTGTGAATATCCTTTGGCCACAAGTCTTGCTTTGTTTCTGACGACTTTTCCTTGATCATCTGGTTTATTTTGAAATACCCATTTTGTTCTAATAACTGAATGATTTTTGGCTCTAGGAACAAGCTCCCATACTTGATTGATTTGGAATTGTAAAAGTTCCTCTTGCATGGCTTCAATCCAGTTTTCATCTTTCAAGGCATCTTCGACATTCTTTAGTTTAACTTCACAAATTAAAGCCATCGTATTTATGATTTCCTTCACCTTTGCTCTGGTTTTGATCCCTTCATCTAAATTTCCAATGATGAGTTCTTTGGGATGACTGGATTTTTGCTTCCAGTTTTTGTTGAATCTTTTATCATTTTCATCATTGAGATTTGATGATTCTTCATTGTCTTGTTGGTTTGATGATTTTTGAGCTTCATCAGATCTTTGATTCTGATCATTTTCACTTACCGTCATTTCATCAGATGCTATGTCAGATTCTTCAGATGTTGGATTTTCAGTGTCAGAATCATCTTGTTGAGTCCGAATTGAGTCTTCAAACTTAACATTTAGTGATTCTTTGACCATTTGAGTATTTTTATTGAATACTCTATAAGCCTTGCTTGTTGTTGAATATCCAAGAAAGATTCCTTCATCTGACTTTTCATCAAACTTACCAACACGATCATTAGGATTTTTGAGAATAAAACATTTACAACCAAATATCCGAAAATACGAGACATTGGGAATTTTACCTTTGAACAGTTTTTTTTTTTGGTAACCCAGGGAACCCCCGCACGGCCGACAACCGGGGAGTAAACCCTGGGGGCGACACGTACTAGCCACCACACACGTGCCACTGGTTAAGTCACCCTGCGGCGCTCGGGATTCGAACACTCAACCTTTTGCGAGAGGAAGAGTGCGCGCTCCAGAGCCGCCACCTGCCGGGTGGTTTTACCTTTGAACAGTTCATAATGGGTCTTTTCAAGAATTTGTCTTGGAAAAATTCTATTTGATATATAACAAGCTGTTGATACAGCTTCAGCCCAAAAATGTGCTGGAGTTTTGTTTTCAAATAGAAAAGTTCTAGCCATTTCTTGCAAAGTTCTATTCTTTCTTTCAACGACTCCATTTTGTTCAGAGTATAGGGTGAGGAAAAAGCATGTTGAATACCATTTTAATCACAGAAATAAGAAAAATTTTGATTTTCAAATTCTCTTCCATGATCAGATTTAATGCTCGAAATAGTATAGCCCTTTTCATTTTGTACCTTTTTGGCAAATTTTGAGAAATATTCAAATGTTTCACTTTTATGAGCTAAAAAGAATACCCAAGTAAATCTTGAATAGTCATCTACAATAACTAAGCAGTGTTTCTTACTTCCAAGACTTAGAGTTTGAGTAGGATCGAAAATGTCCATATGAAGCAACTGCAAAGCTCGGTTAGTGGTGACATAATTTATTGATTTAAATGAACTTCTTACCTATTTACCTTTAGAACAAGCTGAACATAACTGTGTGCTCTTGAATCTTCATTCTGGCAATCCTTTGACAAGTTTCTTTGAAGCTATTTTGGATATTAACTTGACACTAAGGTGTCCAAGCTTTCTGTGCCACTGATCAGATTCTTCTTTTATGGAAACGAGACATTGCAAATTGTTAGACTTCGTGTCTAGTAGATAGATGTTTCCATGTCTTCGACCCGTGAATGATTGCTTGTTGTCTTTACTTATCCCAGAGCATTTGTCTTCTTGGAAAGTGATTCTATAACCAATATCACATAATTGACTAATGCTAATTAAATTGAAGTTCAAACCTTCAACTAGTGAGACTTCATTGATGATGAGATTTTCGATTCTAACAGTTCCCTTGCCAACTATCTTTTTTTTGCTGTTGCCTCCAAAGGATACACTTCCTCCTTTAATTCTTTCTAAATGGATGAATTTCAAAGGATCTCCGGTCATGTGTCTCGAGCAACCACTGTCAAGGTACCACTTGTTCTTTCTTTTCTTTGGTACCTGCAAAAGATAAGTAACTCACTTTTTCTTTGGTACCCATATTTTCTTGAGTCCATTTTGGTTAGGATCGATCATTCTCAGAATGTCTCTCTAAACAGGTCCCCAAACCTTAGGACAGTCATTCTTTAAGTGATTTGTATTACCTCAATTTGAGCACTTAAAGGAAGTTTGACCATCGAATTTCACAGACTACTTTTGAAAGTGATTTTGATACACAAATCTAGGGGGTCTTTTTTTTAGTCTTTCTTTGACATTAGGAAAAGCATTTTTCAATTCAGTATTTTTCTCAAAACCCAGACCTGATTTATTATAATAAGGAACTTGAATTGATAAACTATTTTTCGAACCCATTGAGAATTTCTTGATTATATGAGAAATATCATTTTTTAAAAGTTCTTTTTCATTAGAGATTCGATCAATACTTTCCTTAGAAATATTTTTTAGATCAGAAATTTCCTTTTTCAATGAATCATTTTTCATTAGAGATTAAACTCTTTTTGCAAGAAATCAATCTTATCCTTTTGCGAAATATCTTGCTGTTTTAAAAGATTATTTTCCTTTTTTAAACATTCAACTGACTCATCAATTTCTTTGTTTTGAGTCATATTTCTTAGGGACACAATCTCCTTTTTCAATACAAAAATCTTTTTGAAGGCAGTTTTATTAATAGAGATTAACTTATCAATATAATTTGCAGCTGCTTCAGGAATATTTGAATTATTTACCTCATCTTCTTCATCAGAACTTGATTCTGAGTCTGATTTTGCCATCAAACAAATATTGGCAAATTCTTGTTCACTTTCATCATCCTCTGAATCACTCCATGTTTCAGCTTTGAAAGCCTTCTTATATCGTTTATACTTCCCTTTGTTCTTTTTGAGAAGAGGACATTTTGGCTTTATGTGTCCGTTCTTTTTGCAGTGGAATCATATTACGTCTTTGTTTTCTTCATCTTCGGCATTTGATTTTTTCTGAAAATTTAGCTTCTTGGCCTTTGATGACTCGGAATTCTTGAATTGCTTCTTTGACTTATTCATCTTCACCTTCTTTGCCATCTTTCTCAGTTTCTTGACCATTAGAGCCAATTTTTCATCTTCATCTTCATCTTCATCTGTATCTCAGAATCAATGTTAGTTTTTAAAGCAATGGACTTTTTACCTTTGGGTTCTTCAACTTCTAAGAACTTTTCAGTTTCATAGGATTGAAGAGTTTCGATGAGTTCGTTCACTGTGAGTGGTCTGATCCCCTGAGTTTCTCGAATAGAAACTTTGATGTTGTTCCATTCTTTTGAAAGAGCTCTCAGCAACTTATTCACCTTCATAGGTTCTGAGATGGGATTGTTTTGGAATTCAAGTCCATTTACGATCTCAGTGAATCTGCTCTGCATATCAGAAATTGTTTCATTTTTTTTTAGTGAAGGACTCGTACCGCCTAAGAAGAATGTTGAGATTTGTCTCCTTGACTCTCTCTGTTCCTTCATGAACAAGCTTGAGACGATCCCAGATTTCTTTTGCATTTTTGAGATTTGCAATTCGTTTGTATTCAACATTTGCAAGATCATTGTATATGGCCGTTCTGATCTTTGCATCCATATGGATTCTTTTGGAAATTTCTTTGGCCAAGAGTGATAGAACTTGAGGTCTGATTTGCTCTCTAATCCTTTCGGTAGAAGGTGTCTCATTTTGCCCTTTTGAAGTTTCTGAAGATTTTGTTTGAGTTGAATATCTTGATCTATTCCCAAGATGAATGTCTTCATCTTGTTTTCCTAGACACTGTATTCAGTTCCATTGAAGTAAGGCGGTCTGTTGTTGTGACCTGACTCAGCATTACTATCCATCAAGAATCGTTAGCTCAGAAGTAAAATAACACTTCAAGGAAAAATGAGCACTTGACTCTGATACCAATTGTTACGGCTAGTGCTATCACCTAGAGGGGTGAATAGGTGATTTTACCAAATTGGATGATTTAAATGTGCGGAATGAATATAGTTGAGGTCAACAACTCGTATGCACAATATCAGATGAATGCGAATTACAAATTTGCATGTAAGTTGTTGTCAGATGACCGCGTCTGATGACTAAAATGATGTTTTGACGAACTTGTTTGATAGATATTGTCACGCCTCGAACCCTACGGCACGTGGCAACCCTTCTTCGGTCGATTTAGTGCGACGTCCCAGGATGCGTCGCCGACTCAAAACCCAAATAAGAGAATAATGCACATGCGGAAGCAATCAAACACCCGTACAATATTAAACATGACCAAGAATAGCAATAAGCAATATGAACACATACTTACATTCATAAAATGAGGATTTACAATATCCGTGAGAAACAGAAATATACATAAACCAAAACGGGTCAGCAGCCACCAACATCAAAAAGGGATTCGTGGCTCGGGGCGGTCAGGTACTATATCTAAGAAGGGCTCTTTCCAAAAAGTGTCGGCCCTAAATCCCAGCTAGGCTCAAGGCTAAACCCTAGGGTATCCAATCCGGGTCGGATCCCGAAGACTCGGATGAATCATCGGACGACTCGGACTCAGAATCCATAGACTCTGGCTCGGACTCGACCTCCAACGGCTCCTCGGGATCATCCTCCGGCTCTGACTCCAGCTCCATCGGCTCTGGCTCGGGATCGGACTCCCACTCCATCGGCTCCTCCTTCTCGTGGTCGGAATCCATGTCGGACTCGAAGATGATAGGTCGGGGGTCAGAATCGTCCTTGGACACGGCATCGGGGCTCACTACCTCCCCGTCAGCTGCATACGGGTCCCACTGGCCTAACCCGTCAAACAGAACATCGAAAGTCCTAAGGGGTCCGTGAAAGCCAGTCTGGTCCCGATAACACCAACTAAGGTAGGGATGGGCCTTGAGCTGTGGCCCGCCCTCATCGACCCAAACAATAGTATAAAACCTAATATACACCTCCCCGTTCCAACCGGGGGTACTCAGTCACCGAACGCTCTATACGGTCCGGGATCCCAAAACATAGTGGTATGCCTACCATCCTCAAGGCTGGGGGTCTGAAATGTTGGGGTTTAACAACAGTGAGAACGAATTTCAGCGAGTAGGCCCCCTAAACCTAAACTAGGCTAACATGCACCTCCAGACAAGTAACTAATCAAACATACCAACCAGTACTCAAACGACTTAGGCCCTCGGGCCCAAATCAAACGTATAATCAACCCTGCAGGTTAGGCACATAATAATAATACCGAAACCAATAATGGCACATACACATATCAATTGGCTACGATCACTTGTCATGCACACACCTGCACTCATCAATGCACACTTAGCACACGTGCCATTGCCATGCACATGCTTGCACTCCTTAATGCACACTTCGCACACGTGCCAACTTTCCAATTAATCTCCGATCCGCGTTAAACGCATTAGGTCTGACCCGCGTTAAACGTATCAGGTCCATCACTGCTCGGGACTCGTGTAATACGCCTCAAGTTCATGACACAACCCGCGTGAACAACACCTCAGGTTGGCCATCATCCGGTAATCCGGGCATCGTCCCGCGTTAAACGCATCAGGACGGGTTCAATACCCCGCGTAAACGACGCCTCAGGGTTTATGTGATCACGTTGCACTCTTCACCGATTTTTATTTGAACCCCACGTAAACGACGCCTTAAGGCAATTTAGGTGATCATATGCTCAATGACATTCGTGCACACTCGTATGATTCACATGTTATGCCAACGCTCAATATGCACAATTCATGGCCATATCATCCAAAGCTTGGGGCATCAATTGAACCCACATAATCACTCAATCCAACATAATAACATGCTCAATATACCGTTCAATTCAATTCAGCCATGGTCCACAATTGGGCACACGAAATCATGCAATTATTCCATCGACATCACGCAAGCCTATGGCCCATAATGTCCCCTCATCTCATGGCCATATCAAGCACTCATTCTAACATCACGCAATTAATCTCAAACCATATACAATTCAGCCATTTCATGGTCAAATCAAGGCACACATGGCAATGCACATTCAAACCATAGATTATCAACATGTCGCCCAACCGAGCCTACACTATTCAGCCATGAACAGTCCGCTATAGGCCTCTAAATCACTTCCAAAACAGCACATTAGGCTACCATAACCATCTCATTATCAAGCCTAATCACCAGCCACTTAAACAACCCCTAAAATACCCTAATTAACCCCTAAACTTTCTAAAAATGCATCAAATCTTAATTAGGGTTTAGGGTTTCCACTCACCAAGGTTCTAAGCTCCAAATGAGGGCCAAACAAGGGGGAAAACGGGCTGAACAGTCACCGGTTCACGCCGGCCAGCAAGGAACTCAGGCGGCTCCACGGGCGGCGGTCGGCGGCGGCGACGGCTGAGGGTGGCTCACGGCTGCTCGAGACGGCTAGGGAGGATGCTGGTGATGGTGGTGGTGCCGTGGAAATGGAGAGGGGAAAGGTGAGGGTGGTGGTGTGGCGGTGCGTGAGGCGGTGCGCGGCCGGCAGTTGCGGCGCTTGGGTGGTGGTCACACGGCCAAGGCGGGGGCTGGTCGGTGCTGGTGGTGGCGACAGGGATGAGAGAGAGAGAGAGAGGGAGAAAAACGGGGTGGCCAAGTGGTGGTGGTGGCGACGGGCTGGTTGCAGACCGGCGGCGGCGAGCGGCGCTCGGACGACGGCGGCGCGGCTACGGCGATGGCTACTCCGGCGGGGGCTGGCTCACGTGAGAGAGGAGAGAATGGAGAGAGAGTGGGGGAGTGATGGCCGGCCAAGGGGGGAGAAATGAGAGGAGAGAGAGAGAGCGAGAGTGTTTTATCAAAAGCTTGAGTAGGAGTTGGTCAACTACCCCACTAACAATGACCAATCTAACCACCCCACTATCAACTCAATCCAATGGCCAAGATTCAAATACTCATCAATCATATCCAAAATCAATGGCTAGGATTTGATCTACAGCAAAATATCTAGGGGCAATTTGGGGAAAGAGCAAAAGTGATGGGGGCAACATGGTCCCTCATTTTCGGTCACCTTAGGGGCTGAACAAGTCCATTTTGTCCTCCAAAAATTCGGAATTAATGCATAGGGCTCAGGGCAAAATGGTAATTTTCCATTCCCGGTCCAAAATTCCATTTTTCGACCATACCGATCCCAAATATGGTTGGCCACGCTAATACGACGTCGTCCTTGCAAATTAGTCGCGTACGTTCGTGAAATTCGACACTCAAGTTCGGCTTCAACTCAACGATCAATTTCGTTCAAATGCGATTTTAGGGTCTCTCACTAATGGGCGGCTTTTTAGGGGTTACGCGTATCGACCTAGGGTTACTCGAGTCGTGACGGTCTCGATTTCCAATAGAACGTGAGGATCTATCGCTAGTTTCGGAGGTCGCGATTGTTCGGAGTAGTTTAGGATCGTTCGCCACGCGTACTCTCGGTCGTGCGGAATCACCCGCGATCCGATTATACGTCGTTGGCAAAACCAAATCTGTCACTATCCTTGGATCGGCCCACATTGGCCCAAAATATTCCCTCGTCGTTCTTCGGAATCAGAGTTCGATTTACGGTCGAGTTCTTGGGTCCACGTACCGTTTTCGTAGTTAACCATTCCTTATTGGTCAGTATCCCGAGAGTGATCAGTTCCGGGCGAGACTTACTAAAACAAAATGAGAAATACATATCTATTTCATTGATCCCGGAAGTGGGTCGAATTCAGAATGTCACAGATATGTATGCAGTATAATATCAGCAATAATAAATGAAAGTTTAGGGATAGAGAATACTGCACACAGATCTTTACAGTGGTTCGGCTTTATCAAGCCTACGTCCACTCTCCACGCTGGCAGCCTATTGGCTGTGTTTCAATATTGAATCACCAGAAGATTACAAGAGCAATGCTTCACAGATGATAGACTGCACTATCACATACACTCTTCACTCAAGTAATTTTCTTTCTAAAGTCACAACTTGGAATACAGTAATCACAAGTGTGTAAGATCGAAGCTCTATTCAGACTTTGGAATTCTCGATTCTGGTTCTTATTTCTTGTACGACGTTTGCACTCCTTTTATACTCCTGTACTTCCAATCTATCCGTTGGACAGTTTTCAGAGGATTGATCTCCAAATCAACCCGTTGGAGATTCTTCCCAAAATAGGATGCATAGCCGTTAGAAAAAGAACCATTATCTCCGAGTGATTTTGATCGCCCATACAATCAAATCAAGGTTTCCATAAGTGTAGTTCTTCGTGTTTAAGGAACGATCTTATGATTGCCAATTAGGATATCCTGAGATATCAATTTGATTATCATACATAAACTTGCCAAAAATAACACTCATTGAATCTGACGACTAATTTTGAGTCTGATGACAAAGTCCTTTCATCTACTAAGTCTAATGACTCAGCATTTACCTGCATCAAATAACTTAAGTATAATTCTGGTCAGTAACAGATAGTTTTGTCATTCCTCAAAACTCAGTAGGGATTTTTCTCAACACCATCCCTCCCCCTTTCTCGGTCTCTCCCTCTCTCCTCTTCCCTTCTTGGTGGCCGTGGAAGTCAAGAAGCATAGGAGCAGGATTTTCCTTCCATGCACCGGCCTAGGATGGCCACAAAAGTCACAGGGCGAAGTAGGCCGATGCAGGCCGTCGTTAGCGAATTAATAGAGCAGGAGCAATGGCTCTCGGCCACTATAAAAATCGACGAGAAGGAGAGAGACGGTTTGGTTGAGAGGTTAGAAACAGAGCAGAACACAGAGAGAAAGAGAGAGATTTTCAGAGATTTGAGAGCAACCGAGAGAAAAATAGTGAGTTAAGAGAGTTTGCAGGTCGTCGAAGAGCA
The DNA here is from genome assembly GCF_021117445.2 of Syzygium oleosum. Lineage (NCBI taxonomy): Eukaryota > Viridiplantae > Streptophyta > Magnoliopsida > Myrtales > Myrtaceae > Syzygium > Syzygium oleosum. The sequence continues at coordinate 15,162,156 of NW_026607489.1, read as the reverse complement.
CTAGCAACCCCGCTGTTGCCAACAGGAAGGCTGAAGACCCCCCGGAGACAGCGTTAATTGGTGAGCCTTCCGACCTCGACATCCTCTATTTTCCCTAGTTTTTTTAGCATGGTTTGGCCGGGACTCGCGCTGGTCGTTTTACGCGAATCCCGACCCATTCTGACACCCCATTAGGTCCATACAAGTTGTTGGAAAAGATTTGTGGTCCCCTGAGCAGGCCAGAGCTCCAAAACAGGTCTGAGTTCCCCGTTTTCAACCATGCAGACCAACTGTTCGATGAAATGCCTTAATGAGGCCGATTTGGTTTCGGTCGCCGGTTGGCGAATAGGTGGTTGGACAGCGAGCTGAGTGGCTGTGGGGGGTTTCGTGGTGGTCCTTAGGATTGAAAACCAAGCCGGAGTCGGCCTGGGTTAGCCAGCGAGAGGCCAAATGTCGCTCAGCCAGCTTGGAACAGACCTGATCCTGTTCAGGACCCGGGTCAATGCCTTGGGTCGAATCCATTGACCCGAGTATGATATAACCGATCCGAGTCCTCCGACTCGACCCGGTTGATTATTATATTAATATATTTTAAAAATTTTTTAATACTGTATTATTATTATTTTACTTTTTAAAAAAAATATAATAATAATTTTTTATTTCTTTTAAAATTAGGAGATAATTCAAAAATTAGTATTTTTGAATAATTTTCTAAGTTATGTGAATTATTTGATTAATAATCACGTTTTAAGTTGGATAGGGCTATGCGGTAAGATTTTGTATTTTGTCTTCACTACTGTTGTATTATTATGCATGTTGTTTTTAATTGAGATATAATTGCATAAATTGCCATGTTTTGAATGTTGTCGCCTTAGTTAAGGTTAGAGCATTAGTCACTAGTCACTTTAACTAGTGTGACCAAATCCTCATACTCATTTTATCTCTGGTTTGTAGGAGTATGGTGATTCTTCCGTCACCTTACTTGGGTTTCTAATCAATCCACCCCAAATTGATTAGTGGCGACTTCTCGATAAAAATCACTCGCAGGTTAAATACTTAAACCCTAAATCGTGATATGGTATGGGCTTTGGAGAGTTCGAGTTAAGTCAAAGACCTAGACTTAGCGTGTACTAGGCGAGACCCCTTTCCTTTGGAAAAGCCGGAGGTCGGTCGCGACAGATTGGCGACTCCTCTGGGGACCATTATACATTTTTCTTAAAGTGGACTTAAGCCAGAATTTTTATCCTGTTCAAAAATATTTTTTGTTTAGCAGTAAGGATTCCAGGTATAACCCTGACATTAGGGCGTTAAATGTTCTTGCAGGTTTCAAATCATGATTGTTAATGAACTGTTGTGTATGCTTTAATGATTCAGCACTACAATGTTGCCCACATAACCATGCCGCCGGACTTGGGCCACGATAGGACTTTTTAGGATGGTGTTAAGAAAGATACGACCTCGAACGTGAGACCGTGATGTAGAGGTTACCTTTCTTTTCCCTGAAATTTCTTTCTAAATGTCATAAAATGTCTATCTTTAGTCGTTATTCGCTTGACTATAAGATATTCCTTCCGACTTGGCCAAGGTTAAAAGGATTGGACACTAACGCAAGACTGTAACGGTCAGGTATCCTTTTAGCTTTATTTTGCTAAACCAATCTAGATAAAAATCGAACCTCACTCCTTTTGTGTATGTTTTTGTGATTGCCATGGTTCAAGGTAAGGTATACATACTGCATCTAAGGCATCCAACCAGATGCCGACAACAGCGATTCTGACGATTCAAATGATAATCCCACTGAAATTCGAAGAAATTGGGAGCAATATGAACAAATCAAGCCCCTTACAATCGAGGACACTGTTAACATCAATTTGGGTGGTATTGACAATCCAAAAGAAGTGAAGATCGAGGCCAACCTTCTTGAAGAGAAGGCCACATGTCTGATCGCTCTCCTAAAAGATTATCAAGACGTCTTCGCATGGTCTTATTCTGATATGTTAAGTCGAGACCCTCGGATTGTCGAGAATAGTTTGCCTACCAATCTCGATATGCCTCCTACGAAGCACAGGTTACAAAGGACCAAATCCGAGCTGTCGAAAAAAATCGAAGAAGAAGTGGTGAAGCTCTTAAAATTAGGGTTCATCGAGATTTCGCAATATCCTGATTGGGTAGCAAACATCGGGCCAGTGAAGAAGAAGGATGGTCGGATTCGAGTTTGTATTGATTACCGCGACTTGAATAAGCCAGTCCGAAGGATGACTTTCCGCTCCCCTACTTAGATGTCCTTGTGGATAGCTACTGGATTCAAATTATTATCTTTCATGGATGGGTTCTCCGGGTATAACCAAACAAGGATGAACGGCGAAGACAAGGAGAAAACGGTGTTCATCACTCCATAGGGGACCTTTTATTACAGGGTTGTGCCTTTTGGTTTGAAAAATGCCGGGGTAACATACCACCGTGCAATGGTCACTGTTTTCCATGACATGATGCACAAAGAAATTGAAGTCTATGTCGATGATATGATTGCTAAGACCCAATGCAGAGAAGACCATGTTCAAACTCTGAAGAAGCTGTTTAACCGGCTACGTGAGTTTAAGTTACGCTTGAATCCTGCAAAGTGCGTGTTCAGGGCGACCTCTGGAAAGTTACTCGGATTCATCGTGAGTAGTAAAGGGATCAAGCTTGACCCTTTGAAGGTCAAAGCAATATGTGATCTCCAACCCCCATCCATAGTGAGGGAGGTCAGAAGCCTTTTGGGAAGGTTAAATTACATCGCACAGTTCATTCCCGAACTCTCTGAGACTGCACGACCCTTCTTCAAACTTCTCAGGAAAGGCACTCAGATTAGTTGGGATGAAGACTGTCAAGAAGCATTTGAAAAACTGAAGCAGTATTTGATGAATCCCCCGTTACTAGTTCTGCCAGTCCCAGGACATCCTCTAACTCTCTACCTCATGATCCACAGTGAATCGTTGGAAGCCATGTTGGCCCAGAGCAACTCCTATGATGGAAAAGAACGGGCCATCTATTATTTGAGTAAGAAATTCACCATTTCGGAGCAGAATTATTCCGAATAAAAGAAGATATGTGTAGCATTAGTATGGGTGTTGCATAGGCTCCGGCAATATACTTTGCACCACCAGACGTTTCTCGTAACTGAAAACGATCCCATCTAGTATTTGCTTAATCGGCCGGCGTTGGTGGGAAAATTAGCCAAATGGCAGATTCTAATTTTGGAATTCGACATCCAAACATCGTTGTAGAAATCAGTGAAAGGTCGAGTGATCGCTGATATGCTAGCTGAATGCCCTAGAGAAACACATGAAGATGATCTCCCAGATGATTGCATTTTATCGGCAGAAGAACATAAGTGGACCATGTTCTTCGATGGAGCAATAAACCTGTCTGGCTCTGGCACCAGGGTAGTCTTGATATCCCCATATGGGCAACATTATCCTGTAGCCGCGAAATTGGTGTTTCCCTGCACCAACAATATAGCCGAATATGAAGCATGTATTCTCAGTCTGCAAGTAACAATTGACATGACAATAACCAAACTAAAAGTATTTGATGATTCTGTCTTAATCATCCTCTATACTGTGGGTGAATGGAAGACTAGGGATGCTAAGCTAGTACCCTATCATGACTATCTGGAAGAATTGGTGACAGAATTTAACGAGATCTTGTTTGACTACCTATCTAGATCTTATAATCAATTCGCCGATGCGTTGGCTATGCTATAATCTATGTTACAGGTCACAAATGGGTTGGAAATAGAACCTCTGAAGATCAAAGTCCTGACTAAACTAGCCCATTGCATGGTTCTGACCAAGGAACCTGATGGCAAACTATGGTATTACGATATTATGATCTACATTAAGGAGCAGCAGTTCCCTAAAGGCGCATGTCGGGGTTATTCGTTAATAAGGGATTAATCACAGGTGTGTGTCTGGTTAATCTAATATTAAGGAAAGATTAGGCTGTTAGAAGCGTTTCAACAACCATAACCAGTCTATTGCAGTGTTTCAGTTTATTCATTTGACTCAATGATCAACTTCCGAACTTGAATGAGATTACCTTTGCTAGATGTTGCATAATCTGATTTTCTTTAATTTCTGTTTGCTTATTTTATTTAAGTCTATTCTACATAAACCCCCCTTTTTAATTTCGCTTTTATTGTTTACTTGATTTTTAAAGGATTAACAATTTGTCAATCTCTGTGGATTCGACTCTGCTCACCCTAAGTACAATTTATTTGTGATTTAGAGAGTAGGAATTATTTTTGGTGAATTCGACCACCACCACGTACCCAAACGAGTCTCCGCATGCAATATAGCAACCGACAAATAAAATTCACATGAACGTACTTACCTCCCCTCAAATCATGCGTCAATTTTACATATTAGTCAATTCACATTAATGCAATAATACCCAATGTACATATCACTATCATTCGAGCGCCATACACAAGTACATTCACCCAATTCAATCAAGCACATTTCGCATGCGTGTTCAGCCACTTTTCACGACCTAAGTCAACACCCCATAGGTCAGCCCTCCGATCAATTCGGGCTTTGTCCCGCGTCAACACGCCTCAGGACCTTTCTCACGACCCGGGTCAACTCCCCACAGGTCCTTTCTCACTTTCTCACGACCCGCGTAAACACGCCTCAAGTCAGCCCTCCGATCAATTCGGGCTTTGTCCTGCGTCAACATGCCTCAGGACCTTTCTCACGACCCGGGTCAACACCCTACATGTCCTTTTTCACAACCCGAGTCAACACCCTACATGTTGGCAGCCCTCCGATTGATCCGGGTTTGTTCAAGCAATCATACACACCACATAATTCAATCAATTTCCACGTTTTTCACATAATCAAATATCACACCACCAATTCCAAACGACCACGACACAATTCGCCATTCTAACCTGTCGTACTATTCGATTTCAATTCAAGAACTCACCACATTAGCCCACCAATCCGACATTCAAGTCGGCCACATCCAAACATCAATTTCACCCACAAACGCCACGACATTCCGGTCATTGAACTCACATAAATCAGCCACTAATTAAGCCACACAATCACCACAATTTAATCTAACAATTAATCACATTCACATAACAATCCTATTCCAAGCTTAGCCACTAAACCGATGCTAATCACACCCTAAACAAGTCTAATTAATACCCATTATACTAAGTAGGGTTTAGGAGGTCACTTACCTAAATTTGGCCTGGGATAAATCGGCTAGGGGCCAAAATGGCCCGGGTGAACAGTCGCAGCTCGGCGCGGGCGAGGGCGCGACGGGCATAGTGGCAGGCAAGGTGCTCGACCATGGCCAGGATGCTCGGCACAACGTTCGGCCATGGCTGGGCAACGACTGGACGACTCGGCCGCGGGCAAGGGCAGCGAGCAAGCGACCGGGACGGCTTGGGCACGGCTAGGTAAACGATTGGGCGAGCTCGACCACGGCCTGGGCGAGCGGCTAGGCCACGGGCGAGTGGCTGGGCAGCTCGGCCACGGCCAGGATGGTGACCCGGCGAGCTCGGCCATGGCCTGGGCAACGGCCAAGCGAGGGCGAGGGAGATGGTGGCAGGGCGGCAGAGGCTCGGCCATGGCCGGGACAGTCCGGCCAAGGCTGAGCTGGGGTGGCTCGAGCTGTCCAGGCGAGCACGGCCGCTGGTGGTGGTGGCGAAGTTGCTGGGGGAGCTGGGTGGTGGCGGGCGGAGCAGTGGCGGTTGGGCGAGGGGCGGAGCCGGGGTGAGCCTAAAACAGGGGAGGCGTCGGGGGAGAAGAAAAAAAATAGGGGAAGGCGCCGGGGAAAAGAAAAACAGGGGGAGGGGATGGTCGCGCGGTGGCTGGAGGAGGTATGGCGGCGTCGTGGGCGGCCGGGCGACGGAGGACGGGCCGACAAGCGGCTAGGCAGCGTCGGACCGCGGCAGGCGCGGTGGCGACCTGCTGCTGCGCGCGACAAGGAGGAGAAGGATAGCCAGGTCGGAGGGAAAAAGGTAGTTGGACGGACAGTAGCCCTGGCGGCGACGGCGGACGGACGATGATGAGCGACGGTCGGCGTCGGCTAAGGGGCGAGCTGCAAGTGGCGGTCGGCGAGCAGCGATCAGAAGAGAGCAGTAACAGCCGCGGGAAGGAGAAGAAGAGAAGAAAGAAGAAAAATAAAAGGAAGAGAGAGAGAGAGGTCTGCATGGGGGAAGGGGGAGGGGACGTGCGCAGTAGGTGGGGGAGGGGATGCGCGCGGCACAGAGAGAGAGAGAGAGAGAGAGAGAGAGAGTCAAATTGCACTCAAGTGCGATCCAACGGCCACAAATCGATCTCGTTGACTGATCCAACAGCCACTAAAAATCCCAATTCAAATAAAAGAAAATGCCAACAGACACTAAGTAAAATAAACCCAGAGGGAGATATACTGGTCAAAATCCGCATCCGATCCAAATTTTCACTTTTCACTAATCTCGGGCAATATTGACGCTGGCCACAATAATATCCACACCGTCCAATTAAATTCGTCACGAAACTCCGAGAAATTCGACACCAAAGTTCGGGCTCTAAATAACGGCCAAATTCGATCGAGTGCGATTCTAGCGAAATCTTTAATTTAAAAATAACCCAAGAGTGATCAGTTCCGGGCGAGATTTTATTATAAGCACACTGACGAAATACACGTTTTATAAATCCCAAAAATAGGTTGAAATTCGGAATGTCACATGATGTGTGCTATTGTTAAGTTTATTGATAAGCTGAAGGTAAATCGTGTATTGACAATAAGCTGGAATTGGTCACATGCATATAGTCGAGGGACAATAATAGTATTGCTATTGATCTGTCATTGATGCTGTGATGCGGGTGATGTTCGCATGCTGGGTTTGACAACGAGACGTCCTCCTAACTCGGGATTAGTGATATTACTTACTGAGTCTTCGACTCACTCCGTTGTCTTTCAGACTTATAGGTATGGATATCTCACCTCCTCTTCATCATGGTGTACCGATTTTGGAGCTGCAACCTTGCTAGGTGAGATAGGAATCCCCAAGCCTATGTTTTTGGATAGGAGGATAATGTAACAAGAAGTGCCTGTAGAAAAAAGGGACTTGTAAATGTACTAATGCAATATGAAAGTAGTGTGTTATGTATGGTGTTTTCCTGGCTGCTTGTTTGTTGTGTTATCTGGGTGTTTGTTGTTGTACACGTTTTCGCATGCTCATAAGAAAAGATAAAAAAAAAAGAACTAGGTCGGCGACGCGTCTAGGACGTCGCACCAATAACCCCCGAAGTGAGGACATTACAGTCGAAGTCAACACATACAAAACCCAAGCAAGCCCAGAAAATATTTTCAAGATTCTTCCTTGCATGATCTCTTGCTAGAGGAGATAGTATCAACAATTTTAAAGAGTCCTATGTCAATATAATCGAGTCATTCCACCATAAATTTGGCCAATCGAAGCTGATATTGTCTCTTGGGACCATTCTTTGGATTATAACAAGACACAACCCCTGGTCGATATTGCAATAGGAGCATATTATGGAATTGATTTAGGAGTACACCATTCAAATCCTGAGTATACTTCATCATCACACCTATGCTCTCATTAGACCCATGAGAAGGACCATTATCTCAAAATCGTTACGACCATGATGGTTTACAGCTAGCACTCAGCCTCGGTCTTAACAAAGATGCTCTATCATATCATCTAAGCAATTGGCCTAGCCAGTCATGCTAGAAGAACGAGCCGACATGTTTCGTCAATTTCTCATCAGTCTCTCTCAAAAAAGCAAAAGTTATCATAAATTTTGTCCTTAGTCAATCTTTAAAGATGCGATTGCAGATTTGGAAGTAGAAAAAGTCATCAGAGTCTTTACAAGACAAAAAGATGAAGATAGCTTTGGCAGCTAAGATAAAGACCTTGAATGGACTCGTTGTCCTTAATGGGTAAAAGTTCCATGTGATGTTGGCCATATTTAAAAGACGTGAATAATTGGCCCCTTTGTCTTTTGTACTATTAAGTATGATGAGTCATAGGCCATTTTCCGTCGAAAGTTTGTATTATTGGCTAGGTTCTCGTAACTAACAATTATTGTATTATCTGTTTTCTTTTCGACATGCATATATAAGATAGTGCTTGTAATAAGTTTGGAGGTAGAATTGAGCCTTTAGTAAAAAAAATCTTGTCGTTTGTGTACCATGAATCCTTAAACTTTCCATTTTTTCGGAAAATTTTTCCAAAAAGTCATAAATCTATTGAACTTTGCCAATTCAGTCCTAAAGCTTTCAATTTTGCTAATTGAGTCTTAAACCTTTTCACGTTTTACTAATTAAGTCTATCTGGCCAATTTTAGCTGGAAATCGCTAACGTGAATGCTAGCTGTCCTACGTTGAATAGCTGGCGCTCACGTGGACAATTTTAATAATATTTTTTTTGAATTTTCTTTTCTTTTCTTTTCTTTCTTTCTTTTCCCTTTTTTTGCATTCACGTTAGCGATTTCCAGCTAAAATTGGCCAAATGGACTCAATGTAAAACTTTCAAAAGGTTTAGGACTCAATTAGTAAAATTGAAACTCGCTGGACTTGGTAGAAAAAAAAGAAAGAGAAAGAAAGAAAAAAATAAAAAAGAAAAAAATTAATTTTTTTAAAATTATAAAAAATTATTCACGTCAGCATTGGCCGTCCTGTATGACATAATTGGCGTCCATGTCAGCGATTTTTAGGTAAAATTGGTTGGATGAACTCAATTTGTAAAACATGAAAATTTTAATGACTTAATTGATAAAATTGAAAGGTTTAATATTGAATTGACCAAAGTGCAATTGGTTTTTGACTTTTTGAAAAACTTTCCCCCCTTCTTCCTTTCTACGTGGTATGAGTCTTTGAAAAAGGTCTACATGTTCTGGTTAGTCCTGATATTATGCTTTGCACTAAAACTCTACTACTATTGAGTATTTCTATAGTTTGAATCAAAACTTAAAGAGAAATCTGATGGCTAAGAGGCAGTCCCTATTTAGAGGCTAGGAGAGTTGTATTGTGGGATAGCATACTCGCCATAAATTTTGTCTTCGATTTCCCTGATTCGTACTATAGGGACAGTCAACGCAAGTTATTATGAATTTTTTCTTATTGTAACAAACACATATTTGATGCTAACACATAGGTTGCAACTAGAAATTGACGACATATGTGGTATTAGTAGTGCTATGTAAATACTTTGTAGCATGATTAGATATATAACGAGATAATTATTAGGATGGTTTAATTTACTATATAGAGTAAATCTTAAGTATGTATAAATTTGTATAGAAAATATTGATGGGTTTTTAACCATTAAAAGTGAGACAAACTAGTAATGTTTAAGGTTAGACAAGAGCTAATACCACGAAAAGTCCCAAATTGGTACGCCTGTGGCAAATTTATCCCAAACTAATTTTTTGATCACTAAAAACTCTAATTTTGTATATTTATGATAAATTTACCGTATGTTAGTTTCCGTTAAATTGAATTTATATTACGAAGAACCACAAATTAGTACGCATGTGACAAATGGAGGATAAAACCCCAAACTAGTGTACCCATTAACTAATAGTGTCATCCAACTCAGCAATTTAACGATAAAAGTTAACGGAAACTAACAAAGGGTAAATTTGTCATAGATGTATCAATTTAGGGTTTTTCGTGGTATTAACCCTTATTTAAAAACCAATATATTGCTTTTTTTTTATTATCAATTTTCTATGTTGGCTTTGGTTCAAAGGTAGAACTAGAAACTACCAAAAGTATAATCTTTAGAAAGTTAACGTGGCAATCGGATGATCAAAGAGACGATTGGACATGATGAGCGCCGAATGGGGTGCGTGAATTTATAAATTTCGCGGAACTGAGTTCCTATTAAAATAAAATAACAACATAAAAGAACTTTCTTTGTTAATTATATAGTAACACGCACGCTGCCAACCTAACAGAAGAAGTAAAATTATTTAACAAAAAAAGAAGGTATTAAAAGTTCGGCGGTGCACCCACCCATGGGTAGCTCAGTTGGTTAGGGCGTACTTGGGATTGTGTGGTTAGGCGCACTGGTCTCAGGTTCGATTCCCCAGCTGAGCACTTGTGATTTAAGTGGGGGGCCATGTCGGTGGGTTGCTGTGCTAGTCTCCCCCGAGGAATAGTCGAGGTGCGCGCAAGCTGGTCCGGACACCTCGGTTACAAAAAAAAAAAAAAGGTTCGGCGGTGCTATTGGCACCCCATTTTGACTAAGACACTCATTTTTTTTCAATTAACTGACTGGAATACCCAATCTTTTGTCTTTTTTTTGATCAAGCTAACCAAACAAAAAGGGCCTAATACCCTAAAAAACTTCAAACTTTAATTTTTGTCCCAATTTTACCTTTTGTCTCATAAAAAACTTTCAAGTTTAGGTCCATTCTCAATTCTATCATAAACTTTTTTTTGTCCTATAAAAAGCCCTCAACTTTAGGATATATCCCAATTTTACCCTAAACTATTTTTTGTTCTATGAAAAATCCCAAACTTTAGGTCTTGTCCCAATTTGCCATGTAGTCCCAATTTTACCCTAAAATTTTTATAGTTTCATACAAAATCACAAACTTTTACTTGAGTCACAAATCTGCTCCCATTACCCTTCATTCAAAATTTCTCGTTGACAACTGATAGATGAAAAACTCTCAAGCACGAGCTGTTCGAGTGCTCTCCGACTGCGAGAGATAGAACAGTCCCAAGCACGAGAGATCAACGAGCGCAAAATCACTAAGGGCGATTTTGATGGATGGTTAATGGAGAGCATATTTGAGACTTAAGTAAAAGTTGATGATCTTTTATGAGACAAAAAATTTAGAGTAAAATTGAAATTGGACCTAAAGTTGAGATTTTCATATGAGATAAAAAAAAGTTTAGGGTAAAATTGGTACTCGACCTAAAGTTGAGGGTTTTTTATGACAAAAAAATTTAGGGTAGAAATTGGGACTAGACCTAAAGTTGAGGATTTTTTATAGGACCAAAAAAGTTTAGAGTAAAATTGGGATATGACCTAAAGTTGAAGGTTTTTTACGAAACAAAAGGTAAAATTGGGACAAAAACTAAAATTTGAGGTTTTTTTGGGTATTAGGCCCAAAGAAAACTAACTTTAATTCATCATCTCTTTAATCGGTTTCACAATATAAATACCCTGTTACACCCACAAGACTTCATCTTATCATGCATCATGCTTAGCCTAGAGAAGGTTGTTAATTTTAATAAATGATCTCATATTTTTAATTACAAAAGCTATATAGAATATTAGAAATTTCTGTTTATGACGGCTATGAACACACATTTAGTTGCCTAGTTTTTGTCAAATAGTTTGAGCGAAACTATGTTTCAAATTTGAAATCTAAAATTTTAATCTATCTAGTTGATCTTGATCAAAAATGGAAAAAAAAACTTATCATAATGTCGAAAAGGTTAATTTGTTAGAAATATGATTAAACATTAAACATATTTATATTTAGATCATATTGAAATGAAAGATAAGCAAAAAAGGAAAATAAAGTAACTTCTTGATGTTCTACTTCTACCATGAAGAAAATATGAATATCGGTTATAAATTCATTCTTATAGCAAGTGGATCAAAATTTTGAAATATGCTTAAAACTTTTATCTAAAATAATTTGATGTGAGTTAAAAAAGTGAAAAATGTATAAGTAGATTTTCAACCCCATCTTGTAATTTGGATTAAAATGAGAAAAGCTCAAAATAAGTACAAATAACCTGTGTTTAACTTTAAAACCTACAATTCCAATAAAAAAAAAACTTAAAAACCTACAAACTATTCTAGAAAAACACCCACAAGGTCAAAATTGGTTAGATAATTAGATTCAAGTTCAATTTTCAACTTTGAAATATAGACTCGCTTTTATTATTTGAATTGAAAATAGGCGATCAATTGTGTATTTATAAGATTTCATAAATAAAATTTCTAATCCTCTATACATCTTTTGTTATTAAAAATATGAGACCATAAATTAAAAGTAACAACCTTCTTTAGGCAAAGTGATAACATGATGCAAAATAAGATGATATCTTGTTGGATGTAACGGGGCATTGATATTATGAAACTGATGAAAGAGATTATATATATATATAAATTTAATTTTGTTGGTTAGCTCAATAATAAAAAAAAATGTTAATATCACGAAAAACTCCAAACTTATACACTAGTGACAAATTTATTCTAAACTGATTTTTTGACCACAAAAAACTCTATACTGGTACATTTGTGACAAATTTACCCTCTATTAGTTTTCGTTAAATTAGATGAATACCATAAAAAATTACAAACTGGTACGCCTGTGACAAATAGAAGGTAAAAGCCAAAACTAGTACATCCGTCAACTGTCTTGTGTCATTTAACAAACCAATTTGACACTAAAATTTAACGAAAACTAACGAAGGGTAAATTTGTCACATGTATACCAATTTGAGGTTTTTGGTGGTAAAAAAATTAATTTGGGGTTTTCAGTGGTATTAACCCTAAAAAAAATAATACATTGAAGAATGAGAATAATGGTATATCGATCGGTTAACTAAAGAATGAGTGTTTTAACCAAAATGGGATGAAAATGCTGCCAGCCTCAGAGTCCATATCTGTCGCCTGTCACTACCCAATCTGGCCATTCGACCCCCTTTTTATGTTACAAGTCAACTTCCTCTCCAAATTTAATATTTATTATATGTTCATGTGACAAGTAGACGTATATTGGGAGTGGTTTTCTCCTTTAATATTTGTTCTTAGGATTTGAAATTTCGAAATACATTAATTAAAGCAAGCAACCACTAGAATAGTATGAAATTAAATCACATATCACGTAAACAGTTAATACTAGGCCTAACAAAAAAGAAATTGATGGAAAAAATTATCCCAACAACAATGGTTGGGTTGAGCAATGACGAGGTATGTAATGCATGTCAAACAAAATGAACTCACGGAAACCACCTTCTTCTTCGGTGCACCAAGACACCCTTCAACCACGATCCGAGAGCTCCTTATATACAGGAGGAAGTCCTACGTAAAAGTTCCATCTGCAATTAAACAAATCCATGTGTGGCAGATTTTCCTCGTGTAAAGAGGTATCGATCAGCATTCGGCCGGCCTATCCCATCATACGAGTGGTCGAATCATGACTAAGGATATCGTCATCTTCCCTTTGTCCCGTATAATGAATGGCCATCGTTACATCTGTGTTCCTTTGTTTAGCTGAACGAAGCTCTCTCTTTTAGTCAGGACCATTACAGTTTCTTTCCATACTCAAGCTACACATGATGGAGTGGCGTCATGGCTATTGACAGGCCATCATTGCATTTCTACCTACCAATCTTGAACGGTGGTTGAGTGTACATAATTCCAGACGAGTCAGGTTTCGTCTCACGATTTCAAATTCAAGACATATTTTAATATATTTTATGCCCAATGCTCATGACAAATAGAAAGTATACGGGGAAGAAGATGCTTTAATAAATTAAGGGATAAATCTATTAGAAGTTTTAGAATTTGTCACAAAAATATAATTTAATCCTAAAACTTTTAAAAAATGTAATTAAGTCTTAAACTTGTAACTAAAGTGCAATCGAATCTTAAAACTTTAAAAAAGTCCAATCAAGTCCTAAAACTTGTCAAGTTGATCCGATTAATTCCTTCCGTTGATTGCACTTTTTGAAAATTTTAGGACTCGGTTGTACTTTCGTGATAAGTTTTAGGACTTTATTGCACTTTTTGAAAGTTTTAAGACTCGATTGTATTTTTGTAATAAGTTTTAGCACTTTTTTGCACTTTTTAAAAGTTTTAGGGTTAAATTGCACTTTCGTGACAAGTTTAAGGATTTCCAGTGCACTTATCTCATAAATTAACTATTGCCTTTTATTTTCCTTACAAAAGGTGAAACCGATGAGGAGTTACCGATAAAAGTGAATGAGGCCTCTTTGTCTCCTTCTCCCTAAGATTGTGTGAGTTGTGAGGTTGCGTTTGGTAGACCAGATATAATTCTGGATATGATAATTTTTATTCTATCCGGTATTTGGCAGAACATGAAGTTCGGATTTGTCCATATATAATCCAGATATAGCTCGGATTAAAAATCCCACCTAGGAGGTGGGACATACCCGGATAGGATAATAATTTAAAAAATAAATAAAGAAAACAAAAGAAAAGAAAAATATGAGAAAAAATAGAGGGTAAACATTGCGTATGATATTACAAACATTGCATATGATGACTTAATTCTAGGTGTTTATATCCACCTTATATCCGGACATTTACCAAACATTGCATGTGATATTACAAATCTGGTCATTATCCTATCCGACCCTTTTCTTATCCAATAAAAAATCCGCACGACAACACGCAATCTGAGTGTTTCACCTTCAAATCTATTCCAACAAATTGACTACCAAAAAGAAATACATGGGGAAGAACGTGCTTAGCTAAATAAACGTGTTTGCCTTTGTAGTTCCTCAACCTTTCTGACATAGGGGTCCTCTAGCCTATAAATACCAATCAATAAGGTTTGGACACTACCAGAAAAGCCTCTACCTTCCCTCCAGTGTTCTTCAGCTATACTCGGTCCGACACCTGAATCTAGGAAATAGCAACAAAAATATGTCTCTTCAGATTTCAGCAGTCCCATCATCTCCTCCCGTTCAAGAAAGAAGCCCGGCCGCTGAACGGCGGTCGGCGATTTTTCATTCAAGCATATGGACAGATTACTTTCTAAAATATGCTTCTGACTCCAACTTGACGGTAGCATTTATGTTACTCTTTTTTCTTGGATTACTTTCTTATAACTTTTCAGTTGTTATGTTGTTTGAAAGCTGAGAGCATAAAGAATATCTTGGAACATTGAGGATCGTCCCACAGCATTTGATAAGTAAAATGAAAAGAAGTTCTATACATGTGTTGGTCCTCACACGATTCAAAATGCCTATGCGAACCTTGTGGCATGCACATATGACTTAACGAATGGAGAAAGAACTTCTCTACCACCAATAAGCCTAGTCTTAATGGTATAATCTTTAGGTAATTTCGGTTATATTTATCGTGGTCGATCGGGTAATAGGCAACCTAATATGTTTCTTGTATTCTTACTCAATTTATGTCAACTTCCTCTAATTATTTGTTGGACTTTCAATTTTATATTGATCGTAGAGTTCCCATGGCATAGTAGAGGAACAAATTGAGAGATTGAAAGGAGAAGTTAGGAAGATGTTGACAAGTGCTACGGATAAGCCTTCGCAGAAGTTGAACTTGATTGATCAAATTCAACGCTTGGGATTGGCCTACCATTTTGAACTTGAGATAGATGAGCAGCTGGAACAAATCCATAGAAGCTATTTCAAGTTTCACTGTGGCGATAACGACGACAACCTACACACCATCGCTCTTATCTTTCGATTATTACGACAACAAGGTTTCAATGTTTCATGTGGTATGTAATGTTCCAATTTTATTGGTCCATGAGTTGGCGAAATTATATTGCAGACATTAACTTGATAATCCATTGATTGATTAGAGTGAACAAATAATATCACGTACATGTTTAGTTTACTCTGATGCTGATTTCTTTATTCGTTAACCTGTTTTTGTACATAATTCTCTTATCCCGAGTTCTTCAAATTTTCTCGCTTTGAAAGGTGAATAGTCCTTTCTCCTAATTCCTTGGTTTTTTTTCATGATTCCTTGGTTTAGTATGTCATTTTCCATTGTTTACAATTGATCTAGATATTGAACATGATGCTTTTCACAACATCTATGACAGTTGCTTTCCCACATTCTGTTTGGCCATATAGAAATCTTTCACAGGTTCAGGGACACCGAAGGGAATTTCAGCAAATCGATCATCGCCGACATGCAGGGACTACTAAGTCTATTTGAAGCTTGCCATTTGAGTTATCACGGTGAAGATATTTTGGACGATGCACTCGCTTTTACGATAACTCACCTGGCATCAATTGATAAAAGACAAGCAAGCCCTAATCTTGAAAAACAAGTGAGTCATGCGCTACGTCAGCCAATCCATAAGGGTCTGCCAAGGCTTGAGGCGAGGTGTTACATTCAATTCTACCAAGAGGAGCCTTCGCATAATGAAGTCCTACTCTCCTTGGCTAAGCTCGATTTCAACTCACTGCAAGAGCAACACCGAAAGGAACTTGGCAACCTTACCAGGTTAACTTCATGATAGCATGTCTGAAGTAGCTAGATGTTCTATCAACACCAGATTGCTGTACATTGATTAGTGTAATTGCAATCTATCCTAAATCATTTGTACGTAACAAGAGTGTTGATCTCTTTGGATCATCGGTCTAAAGTACTAGCTATAATTCCATCATTGATGTGTTTGCCTTAAACGGGATTTGTTGGTAAACTATAGGTGGTGGAAGGATTTAGATATAGAGAGGGAGTTCCCATTTGCTAGAGATAGGCTTGTGGAGATGTATGTCTGGATGTTAGGAGTTTCTTTCGAGCCGGATTATGAGATCGCTAGAGGAATATTTACCAAAATGATGATCATTATTACCATTCTCGACGACATCTATGATGTCTATGGCACATTGGAAGAACTAGAACTCTTCACGGAAGCAATCGAAAGGTACATTTGGCTCTTGGAGGCTTTTCTCAGTTTTCCGACTAAACTTACTTATTGTAATTTGATCAACTGTTGATTATGATCAACTTTTATATTTTCTAAACTTGAACTCAGGTGGGATGTCGATGCCAAAGAAGGATTGCCAAAGTGCATGCAGGTGTTTTACAAGACAATTCTTGATTTGTATGATGAAATTGGCTACGAACCGACCAGAAAAGGAAGATCATACTGCCTCTTCTATGGAAAAGAAGCGGTAAGCCATTTGAAGATACATCAATCAAAAAAGATTTTTAATCTATCCACTTAAAATAGAATATCTAGCTTTTCGATAAGGATGAGAGACTGTCATACATCTAAATCCACCAAATACATTAAAGCTCGAATATTGATGTACCTTTACGTTTGATAATGAATTCTCAGATGAAAATCCAAGTGAGAGCGTACATGGCCGAAGCCAAATGGTTCCACCAAGGCCACGTACCGACGATGGAGGAGTACATGCCCGTTGCATTAACATCCATTGGTTGTCAATTGACATTTGTGACAGCGTTTCTGGGAATGGGAGATGTCGTAACAAAAGATGCATTTGACTGGTTATTATTCAGCGACCCCAAGATAGTGAGGGCTACACAAGTAATCACCCGGCTCATGAATGACATTGCTGGACACAAGGTATACAAAAGATATACCAGTGAACATAATTTTATCAAGATTTTGTCTCATAGGTTTTATCAATAGGAGAAAAAATAGTTTCAACGATATATATATTTTTTTATAGTTTGAGCAAGAGAGAGGTCATGTGGCATCTTCGGTGGAGTGTTTCATGAAACAATATGGCGTTATGGAGGAAAAGGCAAAGGAGGAACTCGGCAAACAAGTGGCCAATGCGTGGAAGGACATTAACGAAGAGATGCGCCGTCCGACCGTCGTTCCCAGGGTACTCCTCATGCGAATTATCAATTTTGCCCGATCCATTAATGCGGCATATGGAGACGGCACAGATTACTACGTGAATGCTGGAACTAATTTCAAAGAGTATGTGACTTGTCTGCTCGTCAATCCATTGCCAGTGTGATGGCTTGGAAGAACAAGATGAAGTACCAAGCCGTCATCGATTGCGCTAGACATTTCCGAATCTGCTTTGCGTCCAATTTGAATTGTGTGTTAACACTCGATCCTTGCTCTTATTTGGCCTGAGAGCCCCCTTCTTTTTCTAGTGGATTTCGAATAAAATAAAACAAGAGGAGTCTGTAAAAAGTGTGACGTTGGAATATATTAATGTTCTATAGTATGAGTGGCTCATTTTCTTGATCAATATCAAAGATTTTTCATTCGACATATGCTTATGACGGTCTCAGTACACTGTGACCAGCATAAATTACAATACCTAATGCTTTTTCTCACTATGCTATTTGGCACAACAAACAATTGGGTTAATTCTAATTTGACTGCCCCTTGTAATTTAATGGTTGTCTCTGTGAACCTTCTGTAATTTCTCGTCTCAGTCAATATCTTATACTCTTGTCTTTTTCGTATTGGATGTCCGAGCCAAAATTCCATCTGCAATTTCCGATTGTATCGAATTTGGCACATGTGACATCACATGCTCACTTTCCGTCGATTAGTGAGTGCAAGATAGTCAGTTCCGTTTATAACCAAGACCAAAAAATTCCACAGGAGGGTTCTTCCTATCACCAAAGAAATGTCTTCAAGAGTAAAACTTCAGTACGAGAAATCGAGGTCATTCTGATTGTATGTTTGGTTTTCTTCCGACTCATTTTCATTTTCCGTGTAGCAAGAGCCAAAAATCCTTGATTGAATGTGACTAAACTAAGCTCACTTCTACTTCAATCTGCAAGCTATTGACATTCACTTTTTTTATTTAAATTGTTAGATATGTAGGCATCTTGACTTAATTAGCTCAAGGACCACGGTGCATGATTCTTTCGCTCACGAAATGTGCGGCACTTAGGTCTAGGATCACTTTGTTTGTCCTAAGTAAACCTTGCTCTCACACTCACTCTTACACTCAAGGAAGGGAATTTTCAGAGAGAGAAAGTAGAGAGAGAAGCTCTAGAGAATTCTTGTATTGCTCAAATGAAGTAAATGATACAAATGAGGGGGAGGGGTCCCCTGTTTATACAAAAGCCTCTCTAATTACAACTATTGATCTACTATACAATCTAACGGCAGAGGATGTCAATCCTTGTCTAATCTATCAGACTGTGGAGATCCACTTGATCTAACAGTGGATGATATTGATCCTCGTCACATTAATTTGATGGGGGGAGAGTGACTCTATCCAACGGTTGAGGATATCAATCCTTGTGAAGTAGATTCAATGGTAGAGATTGAGTCCCCTTGCAATCTAACAGCTTTGATGAGCCTCTTTGGATCAATGATGTGGAGTTCCTTTGGATTGATGACATGGTGCTCTTTGATCCGTGACATTCTCCCCCACTAAATCCGGCGACATACTCGTCGCCTTGTCGGGGAACCGTTGGATTTGATCGGGGAATTTCCATAGAGACTCCGCCGATTCCCAACTTGCTTCACTTTCGGGTAGCCCTTTCCACTTCACCATATATTCATGAAGACAGGGATAATATTTTCGATGAACATACCTTTCGACAATGATGAATTCGACCTCCCGATCTTGTGTGACTCGAATTCTGATCGGTGCTCGATGTGACCTCGTGTGCTCGGGATGCTCTGTGTCTTTGTGACACGGCTTGAGCATACTTGCATTGAACACAGGATGGAACTTAAGCTACGGGGGAAACTCAAGCCTGTGAGCAACCATCCCGACTCATTTAAGAATTCAGAAAGGACCTTCATAATGCCGAAGGAGACCTTTGTGAAGTTGGCCCCTTGTATTGTAGCAAGTGTAGCTTCACGAGGACAAGGTCTCCCACTTGTCAGCCGGTCTCCTCTTCTTATCGACAAATTTCTTCATTCGTTCGGTTGCCTTGTGAAGACGTGATTGGGCAAGGTCGGTCTCCTCTTGCCATGCCTTGGCAAACTTGAAAATGGAAGGACTACTACCGTTATACCTCGTGGCTATGCCATTTGGGGTGAGTGGTTGATGGTCCATTACCATCTCGAATGGACTCTAGCCGGTCGACTCGTTCTTGTGTAAGTTGAACGAGAATTGTGCCAAATCAAGTAGTTTATGCCAATCCTTTTGGCTTGCACTCACGAAATGCCGCAAATAGAGCTCAATGAGGGCATTGGTCTGCTCCATTTGTCCGTCGGTTTGAGGATGCATGCTTGTGGAGAAGTTCAAATCCGACCCAAGTAGTATGAACAACTCCGTCCAAAACTTGCTAATGAATCGGCCATCTCGACCACTAACAATATTCCTCATTGAGTCATAGGAACATTTTTGTTAAGCCGACATATAAGTGCATTGGAGCTAATGGACTCAAGTGCATTGGAGCTAATGAACATTTTTGGTGTCCCCATGTGCCTCCCCATGTGACGAAATTAACTTTTTGTTGCCTTGGGTTATTGAAAGGCCACAAAACATACTTTCCATCCCCTTAGGTTATCCAAAGACAACAACATATAGGAATCTTGTTGCCTTAGCGTGACATCCTCAATTCGGAACCTAATTCGGCAAGTGAAGTGGCTTAAACTATCAATGTTCTAATAGCAGGATTAGACCATGAGTCGATTCACAAATCGTTCATGGGTCAACTATTCGATTAGGAAAGGCAATTGAGGGTTGGACAATGCGATCGACTAGAGTACTCGACCATGGAAAATAGCTCGACCATAAGGATCGATGCGGGATGTGTTGTAAAATTTGAATGGCTTCGAATCAAAGAGCAATCAAGTCGGACTTTGAGGCGTGATATCACTTTCCTTAAGGATTTATTTGCCCCACAATGTTGCTAATGGTTACCGGCAAAAATCCTCCAGGATACAACAAAGTCTCAAAATGAGAATACTAGATAGCAATTCTAGTATTTCTCCAGGGTCTCTCTAGGAAACAATTGAAAATGATGGCTGTAGTTTTTGAAAGAAGACTTGAAAAAATTGATCTCTCCTTCTTGCGAAAAACTGACATATATAGAAATCGGTCTTCATAGGCAACTCTTCATGAAAGGTTGCAAAGCTAATAAAGATATTCCTTCGGAAGAAGTTGCAAACTGAACAAATGCAATCCTTCGGAAAAGGTTGAAAACTGAACAAGTATAATCTCCAAAAGTTGTCTTGAAAAGACACATGTAAAATTCGGAATAAAATAAAATAAAAAATATATAAATAAAATTCCGAATTTTCATAATTTCGAAAATTATTTAATAAACAAAAAACAACCTTTCAATTAATAAAGATTAAGGAGATAACCTTACGAAATAAAATAAAAAATAAAGGGATTAGAGCTAATTAAACCGCGGCGGCGCAAGCGTGCAAAGTGCTAAGTGCGCCTAAAAATCGCGCCAAAATCGCGCAATTATTCCCGCACCCGCACGCGGGTATTGTGTGGACTAGCACACACCCCATTGTCTTCACTTTAAGGAGTAAGAAGACACTCACAGTTATAAAATGGCCCACTTACCCAAAACTTTCCTATGTGGGACAAAGGAAAAAGCATTGTTTTGTTTGTTTTACAAACAAACATCCAACAGGATGACATTATGACGTCACAGGTCAAGCAGTGAAAGGTTAGGAATCGATTCGGCGAAAGTATACATAGTCATATTGCGGGTGATTCCGCATGATCATTATACTAAACCCGAACGATCTTAAGTCAATTTCACCAGACCACGTGCCCCGGGTAAATAAGTCAATTCCACATGATTACATGACAACCGAGAATGATCCATGGATTAGCGAGAGTCGAATATGGATTGATTGACGAATCAACCTTAAGTCACGCTAGCGACACCCCAAGAGGCCACCTAACTCGAATAGGCCATATTAGGGACACTTCCCATTGAAGTTTTGCCACAAGCCTTGATCCGATTATAGGTTTTCGATTAAGGATTGTTCCGAGACTTTCCGGTTCGAGTTAGTCGGGGTAAAACTCGAGAATAATTTTGGGCCCCGAAACTTTGGACAAAGGAACTAGTGGGCCGAGAATGGAAGCCCACAAGGGAGTGGGCCGAGAAAAAAGCCCAATGGGCCTCACGCCCAAGACCAAAGCCCAAGGAAAGCCCATTAAGCTTTTCAAGCCCATTTCTCTTCCAATTGGGCCCATTCAAGCCCGAGCCCAAGTTTTCTGGCCCGAGCTCACGTGAATAGTAACCGTGAATAGTGTCAATGGTGAATTTACCAAAATTCCCTTCTTTGCATTTATGACCAAGAGACAAAGGAGTTTAATGGTGAAGACTTTGGGGGCTTATGGCATGATGATGAAGACTTTGGGGATGGCTTTAATGAGAGAAATATCTCTCTTAATATCTCAGCTCATTCTCTCTCTCTCTCTTCTCTCTCTCCCTCACCAATTGGCTTTTCTCTCTCTCTCTCTCTATTCTCCCTCACGCCATCACCATTTCCAGCCACCACCAAGCCACTGTCCAGACCCCTTTGCTGCTGTGTTGCTGCTGTGTTGCTGCCATGGAACCACCAGCAGCGACGCCATGGCTGCCCGCCACCGTGAGCCACCCGTCCGAGCCATTTTCGCCGTTCAACCGAGCCCCGCCAAGCCGAAACAGCCGCCCACAGCTGCTGTCTAGCTGCTGTGGCTGAGACCCATCCGCCGTCGTCGTTCCGTGTCATTTCTGGACCATGACACGCGTAGCCCTCGCCGTCGTCGACGTGCCGGTGTCTTCGGATTTTCAATCGGGTGAGTTATCGCCCTAATCCCTTGCTTAGTAGGTTAAACTTGATTAGAGCGGATTAGTTTAAGTCAATTATGTTTAGTGTTAATTAATTAGGAATTAGTTGTTAAGGTATTAGAATATTATATTAATTTTCGGAAATTAAATAATAATATTTTATTAATTTTCGGAATTAAAAATATTATTATTTTATTAATATTTTTGTGGAAATTTCGAAATTAAATTGTGTTTATTTTAGGCTTAAATTGTGATGCCTAAGCTAGAATTTGCCTTATATATTGGTTTGTATGCCAAATCGAATTGTTTGGTTATGGTGAAATATAGAATTACGGGTATTTAATTAATAAACCCTGAGGTGTCGGGTTTATTTGTTAAGTTTTATGTGAGAAATATGTTGTGAATACTTGAATATAGAAGCATGCCAAGTTTGGGAATTTATTGATATGTGCATAATCACGTGTGAATATTTTAGTACATTTTTATGTGTGGAAGTTGGATATTTCAACGTATTAGCACGGATTATGTTTGCATCGGCTATTGAAAATTATAATGATGGAACCTAAGTGTTGCTATGTGTGCATGATCACCTAGAGGTTCCTTTTGTGCCCGGTTATATCGGAAAACCGTATACCGGATGGCCGCCAACCTAGGGTTTGGCCGTGGCCCTAACGGGTGTCCCTAATTTGGTAATTGGAAGCCGTCGCCGGTAGCAGGGGAGACGCAGTCATTCGCGAATCGGATTCGGAATGAACCCATTTATGGGATATGCCGTCATTGTGGTCGGGTGAGACGATGCCGTGCCCGATGGGGCGGGACGATGCTCGGATATACCGAAAGACCGCCAACCTGATGCGAATAACGCGGGTTGTGTCGTGCCCTGTGTGGCTGTAGTAATCGGAATATGCATGAAAGATTGTGGTGAAATTGCGCTTGATTATGGGATGAAATTGTGAGGCACGGTATGGGACGGGCCGGAGCGATTTCACCTTATAATCGGGACACGTGTGGATGCATTGTGCATGGGAAAGTTGTTGCGTATTCTGATTACATTATATGCATGTTACATTATGATTGTATATGATGGCTTATAACATGTAGGGCGTGTGTGCCAAGGTAAGGTAAGAATGTCTGCAATAATTTAATGGCACGTATGTTTATGTTGGGCTGGGTAGCCTGCTCGTGTGAATAGTTAGGGCAAAGCAGGGGTTGTTTTGCTATTGATCTGTCATCGATAGATTGCTGCATGTTTTAGGTGCATCCGAGATGAGTTGACCTCCTAGTCAAGGCTTAGGTCGTTAATTTACTGAGATTTTATCTCATTCGTTGTTGTTAACCATCTTTTCAGGTGCTCAGGTACGAGTACGAGTTGCGTTCCTTGTGATACGGTTATGTCGAGGGGGAAATATCTGTTGAGGTTGTCCTCGTAGATAGAGGAGCTAGGTTAACCCCCTATCCGTTGTTGTTGTAATCGGGAAGGTCGGTGTGGCGGATTGGTAATATATTAATCCCCGATGTACTATTGATGATGTGTATATATATGTTGGGCCCATTTGGTTCAGCATTTCCAATGCTCATTTGGAGAATGCAAATACCTTTAGGTGAAAGTCACTTTGAGGAAATACAAAGGGCGTTTGGTAAAAATCATTTGAAAGCCATTTGAGAAAATGCAATTGTGTTTGGTTATGTTTTTACAAATGAGCTTTGAGAGGTTTTTTTTTTTCAAAAAAAGATACTCTTTGGATGAACAGTTCCGGCGAAGGGCTACGGCTCACGGCGAGCCGGATCCGGGCCGGCGGCGACCGCCGCCCGACCTTAGGCGATCGTCGCCCGAGGTCGCATGCGACCCCAGCGGGCGCGACCCGGCGACCGCCGCCCGGGTCGCCTCGACCTCGGCGACGGCCGACTGGGTCGCGCGACCCAGCGTCCCGTCGCCTGGGTCGCGCGACCCGGCGATCGCCGCCCGGGTCGCTCGACCACTGCTGCGACACTCCGGGAGGTCGTGCGACCCTCGGCGACCCGCCCTCGGGTCGCGCGACCTCGGGCGACGCCCTGAGGTCGAGCGACCGAGGCGTCTCCCGAGGTCCGGCGACCCCAAAGGCGGCAAGATCGCCGGTGTCGCGCGACCCCAAGGCGGTGGTCGCCGGGGTCGGGCTAGCCCTCAGGCGGCGGTCGCCGGTCGCCGGCCGCGGAGCTGCTGCGAGGAGAAGATGAACAGCCCAAAGTGAACGATGCCGGTTGCATTTCGAAAATGAGCATTCCCAATGGACCTTTCAAGGTGCTTTGGCCAAATGAGCATTGGAAATGTAATTGCATCTCCCCAAAGTGAGTAAAAAAATTTGCCAAACACCATTTGCATTTGGCCAAGGGCCTTTAGAGCCCAAATGAGCATTGGAAATGCTGAACCAAACGGGGCCGTTGTATGTTTTCCTGTCTATCCCCGTTGTTGTCTGGAGATATATGCTTCCGCATGTGCATGATCTAAAGTGAAAATGGATGGGTCGACGTTGCGTCCTGGGATGTCGTAATTTCACGATCAAGGAAGGATGTTCGCGCGCTCGAGGGTTCGGGGCGTGACACTTAGGGTCGTTTGTCGCCTTTAGTTTTGGACCAATGTAAATATTGCAGCATAATTAAATATATTAAAAGATAATTATTAGGTACGGTTTAATTAACTATATAGATATATAAGTAAACCTGGAATATCTATTAATTCGTATAAAAAATATTAATAGGTATTTAACCATAAAAAGTGAGACAAACTGGTCCTTAAGAACAACTTAAATCAATTGCAAATACCATTATATATGTTGCTTTTTTTTTCCCCAGTTTTCTGTGTTGGCTTTGGTTCTAACCTCAGAAACAACCTCAAGAATAATAATCTTTAGAAAAGTGACATCGCAATCTTTAAAAATATTAGATGGTGAATCTCCTGTCTAGGACAGCAGAAGATTCTTCGTTCTTCCAATATTTTGGTGCGTTAACTTCTAGTTCATGGGACTAGATAACTACGAGCGTTTTTCTTTTTTCCTTCTTTTGGAAATGTGAGGACCTCCTCAAGAAGGGCCCCTTGTACCCAGTCCCCCCGGTTCCTTCTAAACTTGAGATTGCTTTTGAAGGTTGACAAATTTATCCTGGTTGGAAATGCACACCGATGACTGGGACGGCGATCGGGCATGCGTGACATCGCCAATTAGGATACAGTACGTAATCGCAGGTCTACAAATTCTGTTTTTGCATAATACGAAAGAACTGCAGAAGAATTCCTAGATACAGAACTAGTAACTGCCTGACGAATGTGGCTTTTTGATACCTAGAAAGCAACCATGCAAAAGATATCCTATTTGCCCCAGGTGGTTTCCCCTGCACCGACTGTAAAAGGTTGGAAAGAAAAAAAGTTCAAATGAAAGGAGAAAAGGTAGACACAATCTTCTCTAAGATTGAGGATCCTCTTTACAGCGCGACAAGTAACACTTGTATCACCACAACTTTCGGCCTTCCCAACCTCCTGCAAAACAGTTGGAGAAAAAAGAATAGGATCATCCTCTGCAAGCGCCTCATACATTCAGTCGCACAATGTATGCAGATGTGTTTGTCACGATCTCACGGACACGCGTCCCTAGAGACTGAATGTAAAGTAACACGCTGCCGATGACCATGCCGCGCCGACCGAATAGAAATGCGCACTGAACAGAACATTAAGCTAAAGAAGTAAAGCAATTTAACAACATAAAAGGCATTAGAAGCCATATCTGTCCCTCCCCCCACGGAGACTACCCAATCCTGCCATCACAACCCCTTTTTATATTCCAAAGTCAACTTCCATTCCAAATTAATACTCAGCACATGGAGATATAAGAAGTAAAGTATTAGAGTTTAGTTAATTAGCTACGTGTAGATATAACTTCTCTCCAAATTTTCCTTTAAAGTTTGAAATACATTAGTTAAAGCAAGCAGCCACACCTTATCCATCAGACGTCGAAACTAGATGATGTTATATAGATTCACCGTACGCACATGACTAGGAAATAGATAATATGTGGGGGAAGAACGTGCTTAGATAAAATAAACGTGTCTACCTTTGCAGTTCCTCAACTTTTCTGACATAGGGATCCTCTGGCCTATAAATACCCATCCATAAGGTTTGGACACTGCCAGAAAAGCCTCTACCCTCTCTCCAGTGTTCTTTTGCTATATTTGGTCCGACAGCTGAATCTAGGAAGTAGAAATAAAGAAATGTCTCTTCAGATTTCAGCAGTCCCATCTTCTTCTCCTGCTCAAGAAACAAGCCCGGTCGCTGAACGGCGGTCAGCAATTTTTCATTCAAGCATATGGACGGATTACTTTCTCAAATATGCTTCTGACTCCAACTTGACGGTAGCATTTACGTTACTCTTTTCTTGGATTACTTTTGGATAACTTTTGGGTTGTTATGTCCTCTGAAAACTCAGAGCATAAAGAATACCTTGGATTATTGAGGATCGTCCCACAGCATTTGATAAGAAAAAAGAAACGAAGTTCCAGTTTATTGGAAACTCCATGCACGTGTTGGTCCTTACATGATTCAAGATTTCTAAGCGAACCTTGTGGCATGCACATATGACTTAACAAATGTAGAAAGGCCTTCCCTACTGTTAATAAACTTAGTCTCAGTGGTATAATCTTTAAATAATTTCAATTCATATTTATCGTGGTTGATCAGGTCATAGATGTTAGGATTCGGTGCACAATTACAAGAAAATAGAGAGTAAAAGCGAGAAAAGAAAATTGAGATATAAGATTTTTATCCTGTTTCACCCTCAAACTAGGGCTACATCCAACAGAAGATTTTACTATAATTAGCACATCGCACCTCTCTGTTACATTCCTCAATTAAAAGAGAAAGAGAATAGATATAGGTAACGGTAGGTATTCATGAGCCTAAGTTCAAACTACTAACAAAATACAGGCGCAAAATATAAAAGTCATCTAGCTTTGCTGGGGCACGGCCCCCTATGACCCCTGCCCGCTCACCCGGTAGTGGGAGCCCCGTGCCTTCCTGTCGGAGGGAAGCACGAACCACACCCCAACAATAGGCAGCCTAATATGTTTCTTGCATTCTTACTCAATTTATGTCAACTTCCTCTAATTTTTTGTTGGACTTTCAATTTTATATCGATAGTAGAGTTCCCATGGCACAGTAGAGGAACAAATGGAGAGATTGAAAGGAGAAGTGAGGAAGATATTGACAGGTGCTATGGAAAAGCCTTCGCAGAAGTTAAAAAATCACACGATGTGGCAATTTATTTAACAGAGGACTTATATTGACCCTTATTTGAGAATTCGAGCCATTTGATTGAAAAAAAACTGTATCTCCTCAATTATAAAATGGGTAAAAGGTAAAGTATTTGCGGCATCGTTACTCTAAAGTTTTATTTAAGTCACTAACGCAAAACATGTTTACTGCACAGAATTCACGGCCACAAATTGAGAGAAACGGAGAGGCTCGGTGTCGTTCCAGAGAAAACAAAAGGAAGAAAGGGGATGGCAGCTTTTTCGTAGAGAAAAAGCCAAAAGAAACACAGAAAAAGGGCAAAATCCACCCCTTCCCCCCCCCCGCCCCCCCCCCGCCGCTCGCTCTCTCTCTCTCTCTCTCTCTCTCGCTGCCGCCGCATACATCACTCAGCCAAAGAAGGAAACGAGGTCTGCAGATAGTTAATTAGGCGACCGACGACTTCACGTGCAATGGGAGTGGTTTTTTCCTTTAATTTTTGTTCTTAGGATTGAAATTTCGAAATACATTAAATAAAAGCAAGCAACCACCATAATAGTATGAAATTAAATCACATATCACGTAAACAGTTAATACAAATACTAGGCCTAACCAAAAAAAAAAGAAGTCAATGGAAAAAATTACCCCAACAACAATGGTTGGGTTGGGCAATGACGTGGTATGTAATGCACGTCGAACCAACTAATAACTAGAGCCAAGTCAAAGTCTGAGTTAAGTATGATTTACTACCCAAATATGACTCAATAAGAACAAGAAACAACAATTAGCTAATTCAATTTTTGGAAAGGTTTTATAAATATTGAGCTAATTTAGGAGGCCTCTAGTATTGCTTAGTTTTATCTTTATATGGCTGTGCCATTGTCCTTCTTAATGCGAAATGATCCTGCACTCAAAATTGTTTTAAGCTATTTTCCAAACCAGCGATTGCCTCATTCTTTAGTTCTTAGGATGACGATAAATATCCTCTCTTATAATATACACACAACAACCAGCACAACCTACCTATGACTTCCTTAATTTATTAATTGAAAATACCATAAAAAACCCTAAATTATACACAATGCAATACCAATATCTCAAACCTTTTTTGGTGTCATCAAGCACCCCAAATTTTTACTAGCGTGACAAACATACCTTTCGGCCGTTAAACTTCCAACATGGGGACTTACATGGAAAATGGCAAGCAAATGGAGCTGACCTAGATCTGGAAAATTTCCCTGCAAGCCTAAACTTTACCCAGCCCCCCAAACTTTGCCTAGTGTCCAACATAAGCAGTGCGCAGCTTAGCAGCGTCAAATAATCTTTAATGCAAATGTATATTGCCAGTCAGACAGCAGAAGATATGACCAAGTAAGGTCCAGTTTGCTGATTTGACTATGGCCAATTCATATATGTATATTGCCTGTCACGCCCCGGACCCCACCAAGCCCGTTACATCCCGTCCATAGTCGAATTGAACGCGACGTCTCAGGACGCGTCGCCGACCCAAACGAACTATGCAAGCGAAAGCGAAATAAAACAACCCAGACA
The DNA here is from genome assembly GCF_021117445.2 of Syzygium oleosum. Classification (NCBI taxonomy): domain Eukaryota; kingdom Viridiplantae; phylum Streptophyta; class Magnoliopsida; order Myrtales; family Myrtaceae; genus Syzygium; species Syzygium oleosum. The sequence goes on along the minus strand of NW_026607489.1, from coordinate 15,132,949 downwards.
ACTAATATGATGACGAAAGGATAGCGCAAAACAATAATTCCAAAACATCATAAAGTAGTCACTATTACATAACGATAACCAGGGCTAGTAATTTCAAACCACGCTTTTCAAAAGGGGGCGGTGGTTGACAAGCTTATCTTCTCTACAAAAGGGTACCCAAAAGACAGGGTAAATTTGATCTATTCTTCAATCCCTGTAGTACTCTGGCGGCATCTCCGAATCGATCACGGTCGCGGATCTGAAAGTGGTTATATAATAACCGTGAGAACGAGTCTCAATAAGCAACACCCTAAACCCCACGTAGGCCAATGCGTATCCAGACAAGTCATACAAGCAATCTAACCCTCAACACAGAGAATTCGCGTCATTGTACTTACCTCGCCATCAAACGCATGCTCTGCACGCTAGTTAAACGCGACAAGACAATAATACTAACTTAATAACATATCACAATCAATCAAACGCCAACTACACTGGCACTCAATCAATCCAACCAATTCAATCACACATTCAATCAGCCAGTCCAATCAGTTCAATCAATTCAATCACACTCCACTTGCATGCGTGGTCGAACAACTTTCCACGACCTCCCAGGTCCTCTCACACTGCCCGCGCCACTGCGCCTCAGGCCCAATCTCACAACCCGCGCCACTGCGCCTTAGGCTCAGCCCTTAGATCAAGCCGGGCTCGGTCCCGCGTAACCACGCCTCAGGACATTTTTCCCCTTCCAATGACTCGCATAACCTACGCCTCAGGTCTGGTCATGCCTTTCTCGCCACACCCGCGTAACCACGCCTCAGGTTGGCAGCCCTCCGATCAATCCGGGCTTTTCTCATGCACATGCATCACCACACAATTCGCCATTCACACAAGTCGTACCAATCGAACTCAAGGCATGCTCATCACAATATTCCACCAACCCGACCTTCAAGTCGGTCACATTCAGCCATCAATTCCACTCACAAATGCCACGATAAGCCAATCATTGACCCACCAACAATAGCCACAAACATGCACCCACAATCATCCCAATTCCAATTCACAAGCTCACAATTTCGACATTCAAGCCGGCCACAATCACACGTAAATTTCCCACACACGCCACGACAATACGGATACTTAACCCACCATAATTAACTACTAATTAAGCCCCACAATTATCACAATTTAATTTAACAAAAACGCACATACGAATATTGACCATAATCCACGTTTAGCCCTTAAACCGGTACTAATCACGTCCTAAAAAAAAGTCTAAAAATACCCATAGTCCTAAATAAGGATTAGGAGGTCACTTACTTAAGTTTGGCCCGGAGAAAATCGGCTCGGGCCTAAAATGGCCCGGGTGAACAGTGCCAGACTAGGCGCGGGCGCAGGCCAACGGGCGCTGGCCGGCCAACGCGGGCACGGTGGCCGATCGGCGTGCCTGGTGCGCGGGCGCGGTGGCCGAGCGGCGTGCCCGGGGGCGCACGGGCGACGCGCCTAGTTGGACGGGCGACGCGCCGGGCGATGGGCCGGCTGGACGGGCGAGCGGGCGCGCGGCTAGGATGCGCGGGCAACGGGCCGGCCACGGCTTGGGCAAGCCCGGGCACGGCTGGGCTGGCTGGCCGGGGCAGTGACCGACGACGGCGATGACGGCGACGGCAACGCGGCGGCGACGGGCTGAGGGGGGAAATGATCAGCCGGGGGTGGAGGTGGCGGGAGAGAGAGAGAGAGAGAGAGAGAGAGAGAGAGAGACGGGGGCTGAGGGGGAGGGGGCGAACCGGCGGCGGCTGGGACGACGGCGGCGACGGTCAGACACGGCTGGTCAGCACCGGGCGCGACGGGCAGCGGTGGCGAGCTCGCTGCTGCGCGCGCGAAGGAAGAGACCAGCAGGTTGGGGGCGGCGGCTGGCGGACGTTGCGGCGCGGCGGTCAAGCTGGCTGGCGACGGCAGCGGCGCGCGGCGGCCAGGCGAGCTCAGGCGGTCGGCGGTGATGGGTCGGGCGAGCAGGGAAAAGCAGAAGCAGAAGCAGTTGCGGGAGGAAGAAGGAAGAAGAAGAAGAAAGGAGAGAGAAGGAAAGGAGAGAGAAGAAGAGAGAGAGGAGAGAGAGAAGGTTTGAGGAAAATGCGCGTGAAGGGACACATGCATGGGGGGCATCGTGCGCGGCAGAGGGGAAGAAGAGAGAGAAAGAAAGAGGGAGGGAGAGAGAGAAAGAGAAAAAAAAAAACAAACATTCATTCAAATAATTATTGCGATCCGATGACCTATATTTAAAATCAAAAGCGATCCACCAGTTCAAATTAATCCTAAAATATAATAAGGGACAAATGTCAAATTAATTAAATCAAACTACCTCGATGGAGGTTTACTAGTCCAAATCTGCACCCGATCAAAAATCCACTTTTCACATATCCCGGGCAATATTGAGGCTGGCCACAATAATATCGACACCGTCCAATTAAATTCGTCCTGAAACTCTAAGAAATTCGACACCAAAATTTGGGCTCTAAATAACGGCAAAATTCGATCGAATGCGATTCTAGCGAAATCTCAAATTTAAAACAATAACTGGGAGTGATCAGTTCCCAGGCGAGATTTTACTATAAGCACATTGACGAATTACACGTTTATAAATCCAAAAAATGGGCCGAAATTCGGAATGTCACATTGCCAGTCACAATGCTGAAGGAAAACAGAAGAACCATCACCAGTAATATGCTTCAAATGAGGCTGAAAACCTCTCTTCAGTTAGAACTTGGATTATTACAACTGAAAAAGTACTAACTTGACGTCACCGTACAAGTCGGTATAAGGTTCTAGAAAAGATTAAAAAAGAGGAATTTACAACTAACTTGGATGATTGCACAGAAATATAGCAACTGGACATCGGTAACCAAGTTAGTTTTTAAAATAACAAACGAAAGTAGAGGGAGCCTTTTCTTGCAAAACGGGTGGTGGAGAGCTACTCCCACTTTTATAGTGCGTGTGAATGATATATCAATCTGACCTCGAAATTAAATTATATATACAAAAGACTCGTCACAAAAATGGAGAGACAGTGTTTCGGAGAAGATAAACGTTTGTCTTTTCTGTTCCTTATTCTCTCGACTTTTCGAACATAAGATGTTATGGCCTATAAATACCCATCAACAAGGTTTTGACTTCTCACAAAAAGAGCCTCTTACCCTCTAGTGTTCTTCATCTTTTGGTCAGGACACCTTAAAATCTAATAACAGGGAAAAACATATGTCTCTTCAGATCTCAGCAATCCCATCTTCTCCTTCTGCTCAAGAAACGAGCCGTGTGGCCGAACGCCGGTCGGCGAATTACCATCCAAGCCTATGGGGGGACTACTTCCTCAGATATGCTTCTGACTCATAGTCGATGGTAGCGACTTTAATAACTTGCTTAAAACTAACTACGTGCTTCTGAAAATTTGGAGTCCTTACATTAGGCGAATAGGGATAGCATATGTATGGCGCATCAAGTATCATCTTTTCTTGTATAGCAGAGCTCCAACCATAGGCTTCAACCTAAATGCTTTATTTTATGGACTCTAGTCCAACGATAATTGGCGTTGTTATACACTATAAGTGCCATAAGTTGTGTACGGAGATCACTTTGGTGTCATAACTTTTTTTCGGATCACTTTGGTGCCAAATCGGAGGAAAAACGATCACTTAAGTGTCATAAGTTTTTTTTGGATCACTTCAGTGCTAAAAATTTTGAAAAACGATCACTCAAGTGCTAAAATTTTTGAAAAACGATCATTTAAGTGCTAAAATTTTTGAAAAACGATCACTTAAGTGCCAATCTCCGACGAGCCACGTCAGCTTCAGAAATTAATAAAAAAAGTGCCACGTCGGATTTCCGGCGAAAAGTTGTGTACGGCACCGGAGTTGGCACTTAAGTGATCGTTTTTCAAAAATTTTAGCACTGAAGTGATCCAAAAAAAACTTATGGCACCAAAGTGAGCCTCGTACACAAGTTATGGCACTTGTAGTGTTCTTTTGCCGGGAAAATTGTCTAAAAAGTCCTAAATCTATTATACGGCGGCCAATTTAGTCATAAACTTTTTAATTGTGCCAATTCAATCTTAAACCTTTTGACTACTTTCCAATTTAATTTTAAACATTTCAATTATGCTAATTTAATCCTAAATCTTTTAACGATCTGCCAATTTAGTTCTTTTAGCCAATTAGTGCTAGTTGTCTTAAGTGGTACGTTTGGCATTGATTTGGACAATTTTTGCAATTTTTTTAATTTTTTTTCCCTTCACCGGCCATCGCCGGGTCTTGTTGATGGTCAGCAGAGGTGGCCAGCCTCAGGTGAGGGCCACCCTTGTCGGCCTTGGGCGAGGGACGCCCTGGCCTGATCTAGCTAGGGCGGCCCTCGCCAGCCTAAGCGTGGTTGTCCCTCGCTTGAGGCCGACAACCTCTGCTGGCTATTGACAAGGCCCGGTGGAGGGAAAAAGGGAAAAAGAAAAAGAAAAGAAAAGAAAATGAAAAAACCTTTTTACACTGATAGTGAATGTAATAATATTTCTTTTATAATGAAAAGCATAATCTTTGCAAGATTTAGCTTTTAAATTAGAAGGTTATTTATAAAAAGTTCCTAAAAATACTTTTTAAGACTTGGAAAATTATCGAAAAAGACCTAAACCTATTGTATACCGACCAATTCGGTTCTTAACATTTTAGTTGTGCCAATTTAGTCCCTAAACCTTTTGACCGTTTGTCAATTTAGTAACTCCGACCAATTTAGACCGAAAATTGCCGACATACCTGGTCTAACCAAGGCAGTACTTCATTTTATGAGATGTGGATTGGCCTCTATCGTGACCTTACCTCGAAGTGTACCACCTAGGGATTTGGCTAATGGATTATCAAGCTTAGACTTAACTCGGACTTTCCCAAGCCCATACCAATTCGTGACTTAAGGTTCAAGTTATTAACATGCGAGATTATTCCAATTAGGAGTTGCCATTTGTCACATCCCGAACCCTAACGAGCACGCAACATCCCTCCGAGGTCGTCAAGTACGCGACATCCCAGGACTTGTCGCCGACCCAATCGAAACACTAACGAGTAACGCATGCGGAAGCAACCTCGAACACTCCATACAACATATAAACAACGAGATAGTAGAGAGACAAAGAATACACATTAACAAGACACTTTTATAAACATAACATCGATTACAACACATATATTTGCAAGCCTTCTACGAGACCACTATCTACGAACCACGCACAACAAAAAGGATCGGGTGATTGGTAAGCTTAACTCCTCTACAAAAAGGGGCACTCAAAAGATGGGGTAACTCGACCTATCCTCAATCCCCATAGTATCCTGGCAGCGTCTCCGGATCAATCATGGTCGCGGGTTTGAAATGGTTTGGTTATACAACCATGAGAACACTTCTCAATAAGCAACTACCTAAGCCTCGCTTAGGCCAAAGCGTACCTCCGAACAATTCTAAACATGCAATTCAAACAATCGACGTGCCATAAACAATCACATGCGTCCTCACCTCGCCTTGGCGCATACACAAGCCATGCACGTTAGAATATCGCCATAACATGGCCAATTGCCCATCAAGCATGCGCAAAGCAATTCATGGCATGATCAAGCATAACATGGTTAATAATCGAGACGTGCTCATCAATTAACTCAGGCAAAGCATTCCCCAATGCAAATCGCACTCATTAAGTCCAGATTATTAACGACCTTTCGGGCCACCGAACTCCCACCGGTTTTCTGGCGTAACCAGGCATCGTCCCGCTACTTCGACGACGGCAACGTCCAGAACCCCCGCCCAGACGGCATTCCACAAAGGAGCATCGATCCGGCCTCCACCGCGTTCGGCAACGTCTAGAACCCCCGCCTAGACGGCATCCGAACCCCTGTCGGGCATCGTCTAGAACCCCCGCCTAGACGGAACGTGTCGTGACCATGCACACACCTCAGCAATCATTACCAATTCTTATATTTGTAAATTAGCCCAATGTCAACTAAATCAGTCAAAACGCCACGATAACACTGAATAATTCTCGAGAGAGAGAAAAACCAAGAATATACAAAATCGGGTCCAACCTGGGCAGTTGCACAGTGACAGAAATCCGTTTGAAATAAATAGTAAACCAATTCCAAAAATTATGAAATTTGGATATGTTGTACAAAACATCTTGGTGAACATTTTTCATGCAGAATACAAAATCCAGTTCTGTCTAGAACCACCTCTTTTTGTCATCCAAAGTAGGACATAAAATATTTCATTCGGACTGGCCATCCGGCTTTAAAAATGCATTTCAAGCAGTAACCAAATATCCTTATAAAGATTTGAAATTTTTATATGTTATAGCCACAAATGTCCCCAACAGGTTTTGTGAAGGAATTGTTTTGAAAATAGGTCTGGAAAAATTTATAAAAATTCGAACAGACCCGAAGGTCGGAGGAACAGTGTTTCCGGCAGACTTATTTCGGTCCAAAGATAGACTTCGAATGGACTCAAATGACTTCCAAAAATTCCCAAATTAAATTATATCAAACGTCAAGATGTTATGAACAACTTTCATGAAGAAAACTTTCTCAAATTTCGGCCCACACAAGTCACAGAAAAAAATAGCAAAATTCAGCGACGCAGCAGCAACCCTACCGGAAATCAACCAACAAGCACCACCAAGCAAACCAAGCACAACCAACCACTAAACCAACTATCCACAGCCCTTAAACCATCCCTAACATGTCCATTAGTCACCCCTTAGCCTAGTAAAGGGTTAGGAAGCCACTTACCCAAGGTCTAAGCAAGAAAAACTGAGCGAAAGGGCAGCAGCAACCTCGCCGGTGCAGCAGCGATGGACGGCGGCGAGCGGTCGCCGGACGGCTGAGGCGGTTGGCCGGTGGAGGCAGACGAAGCTGCTGGTCGGGCGTGTAGCAAGAAGAAGGAAGAAGCAGCGAGGAAAATGCAGCAAAACAGAAGCAGCGAAGCAAAGGAAAAGAAGAAGAAAAGGGTGAAGTTGGTGGGGGGTTTATCAGCCAACGTGGGGGGAAAAATCAGTAGCATGGGGGAGTCAATGATGATGGCTGGTGGAGTTTGTGGGACTGGTCATCAACGTTATGGGCAGCAGCAGCAGCAGAGGCGTGGGCAGCAGTCAACCAGAAGCAGAAGCAGTCAGCAACGCAGAAGTCAGCGGCAGAAGCAGAAGACAGCAGCAAGTCAGCAAGCGTGGGTTCAGCAGAGGCATGGGGTAGCTTGAGGAGTCAACAGTCAGCAAAGAGAAGTATGGGAGCAGCAGAAAACAGGACAAAAGAAGAAGCAACACGTGAGGCAACGTGGGGGCAGCGGCAACGTGGGGGAGGAGAGAGAGAGGAGAGAGAAGGGTTCAACATTATCTCAATAATATTTTGTCCGTAATTTTCCTTTTTTCCGCAATTCCGATCAACCCGATAATTGGCCACACTTTAACGAGACGACGTCCAATAAATTAGTCGTGGAAATCTTGAAACTTCGATATCCAATTCGGAGTCTAATTAATGGCCAAATTCAATTGAATGCGACTTTAGTGTATCTCGAACTAACGGGCGGCTTTTAGGAATTACGCGTATCGACTCATGGCCGATTCGATATCGAGCCACATCTAAGTTTACTCGAGCCATGGCGACCTCGGTTATCATGTAATTGCGAGGGTCAATCACTAGTTCCGAATGACGCGATCGTTCGGATTAGGTTTAGGATCGTTCGAAATTCATACAATGGCCAAGCGGAATCACCCGCGATCCAATTGCACGATATTTGCGAATCGTTCCATAACCATCCTTGGATCGGCCTTTAACGGTCCAAAATATTCCCTTGCCAATCCTTATGGTCGAAGTGTCAATCCATGGCCAAGTTCTTAGGTCTACGTACTTGATTCATAGCTAGCCATTCCCTAACGGTTAGTCTACTCGAGAGTGATCAATTCCAAGCGAGATTTCACTAAAAGCGCATTGAAGAAATATTCATTTCATAAATCCCGAAAATGGGTCGAAATTCCAGAATGTCACACCACTAATCTATTTTTGGTGGGTCGATTAGAAACCCAAGCAAAGTATCGGGAGTTCTACTTTATTCCTACGAACTAGAGATTATGGATTCGGGGATTTGGTTACACTAGATTACTCAAATGCCATTTCGGTACCTTTTTTCTTTTATTTTCAAAAATATTTTGACAGGCAGTTTGGATTCATTTTAACTTAGCCACTAACATGTGAGTTGATTATGCAAGTGCGCAACCAATAATATAACACCCAATAATCAAAGCAATAAATAAATTGCAAGATAGGGACTTATCTCGAAGCAACGAAAGCATCTATAATGTTAATTAGAAAATCACATCAGCATCCCAAATATGATTTCTAATTAACACGCAATTTCACTCAAATCTTTTTTTAGGATTTTCTCTTATTTAAATGAGAACTAACCTATATGCATTGCATGTAATGCAATTACTCTAATGCGATGACGTACAAAGCATGTCTATTTTAACATGACACGCAACAATTAAATGACCTAACATGCAATTTCTAATGACGGGTAAAATTGATATGCAACTATTCTAGCATGACACATGATTTCATGAACCTAACATATAATTACTAGATGACATACAAGCAATGACATGGCAAGTTATGAATGACGTGGCAAGATGACATGTGACATAGCATATGTGACACATAGTAATGACATGGCTATGATGCAAGTATGATGCAGTTAATCTATATGACATGCGGATGATACTTTTTTTTTTGTATTTTTCATTGAAATTCGAAATTATAAAATATTGAAAATTTATATCTAGTGCAAGATATTATCCAATTCATTTTAGGAATTAAACTAGGCTAAATCCTAAAAGTGGATGGTTCACGTATGGAGAAATGCATTATCATTCCACCTTTAAAGAAAGTTTTCCGGTAAAATATGGCATTAAGAAGTTCGAGTTTCATCTCATTGGAAATCATTTTCTTGTGGAATTAAATATGTCTTCATTCTCTAAGATACTGAAATTTAAGCAAAGCAATTTCCTCATCCCCAACTTCTTAGGTGGGCATAATGGTTCTCAAAGCTCTCTTTTGAGACCAAACACAGCAGGAAAGAATAATGCGCTAGCCGATTTCCGGTAACACCCAAAAATATTCATATTATCTATAAATATGTATGTGATGGGAGGATTCAAGCCAAAGAAAATGAAGCCTAAATGGCTCTCCTACTCATATCTACCAGAAGTACCTGAACACATCAAGTTCAACACCCTCTTTGACAATCTTCGAAATCTTATGTGGGTTTATCATTTTAAGATTTTCACAATATACGGAGGATTGAGTCTTCGTTCAAGGGTATTGCATCTAGAATAGCCATTTATTCACCCCTTGTCCTTTGCACCAGATGAAGAATTTCCAAAATAACTTAAATGGTTTTATTGGTATTTATTCAATCTTTATGATATAGCCATTGAGTTCTCAACAACAAAGATGCCTCTTATCATTGGCAAAGTTATCCAAGGAGAAGAAAGGTACAAACATCTTGGTGAACTGCTTTATTGGCTTAAGCCATTAGAATCATGGAAATGCATTTTCAAAGAACAATCGAAAGCACGTGCAACTGATCCGGAACTGATCATCTTGTTCTATAGACCATGGATTATTTTTAAGCGTACTAGAGATATGTGCAAAACCCCAGTAGAAGTGGGAGTCCACACATACAAGCCCTAAGCAATCCCAGAAAAGATTTTCAAGACTATTCCTTGAATGATCTCAGCATATCCTCGAGAGTATCGAGAATTTTGAATAGTCCTATATATGTCAAGATAATCGAGTCATTCCACCAGAAATTTGGCCAATTGAAGCTGATAATGTCTCTTGGGATCATTCTTTGGATTTTAACAAGACACAACCCCTGGTCAATATTGCATTAGGAGCATATTATGGAATTGATTTAGGAGTATACCATCAAATCCTGAATGTATTTCATCATCACAAGACCCACCTATCCTCTCACAAGGCCCATGGGAAGGACCATTATCTCAAGATCCTTTCGACCATGATGGTTTACAGCTAGCACTCAGCCTTGGTCTTAACAAAGATGCTTCATCACATCAGCTAAGCAATTGGCTCAGCCAGTCATGCCAGAAGAACGAGCCGCTAGTTCCATTGATGTTCCATCGAGTTCTCATCAATCTCTGCCAACAAAGCAAAAGTTATTGGAAATTTTCCCAAAGATCTGTCCTTAGTCAACCTTTAAAGATGCGATAACAGATTTGGAAGTAGAAAAACTCATCAGAGCCTTTAGAAGAAAGAAAGATGACTTGGGCAACTGAGATAAAGGCCGTGAATGGACTCATTGTCTTTAATGGGTAAAAGTCCCGTGTGATGTTGGCCATATGTGTAAAAAGATGTGAATAATTGGCCCCCTTGTCTTTTGTACTATTAAGTTTGATGAGTCATAGGCCATTGTCGACGGAAATTTTGTATTATTGGCTAGGTTCTCGTAACCAACAATAATTGTATTATCTGTTTTCTTTTTGACATGCATACATAAGGTAGTGCTGGTAATTAGTTTGGAGGTAGAATTGAGCCTTCAGTAATAAAATCTTGTTGTTTGTGTAACATGCATCCTTAAACTTTCCCTTTTTTCGAAAAAATTGTCCAAAAAATCATAAACCTATTACACTTTAGTCAATTCAATCCCAAAGCTTTTAATTTTGCTAATTGAGTCAAAAATCTTTTCACATTTTACTAATTAAATCCATCTGGCGAATTTTAACTGGAAATCGCTGACGTGAATACCGGCCTTCCTACGTGGCACCGCCGGTGCTCACGTGGACAATTTTAATAGTATTTTAAATTTTTTTGAATTATTTTATTTTTTATTTTTTTTCTTCCAAGCCTAGTGAGGGTTGTCAGCCCTCACTGTACTTGGTAGAAAAAAAAGGAAAATAAAGAAATAAAAAAGAAAAAAAGAAAAAAGAATTTTTTTTAAAATTATAAAAAATTGTTCATGTCAGCGTCGGCTGTCCTACATGGCACTATTGGCGTCCATGTTAGTAATTTCCGGCTAAAATTAGCTGGATGAATTTAATTTGCAAAAATAAAAATGTTGAGGACTTAATTAGAAAAATTGAAAGGTTTAAGATTGAATTGGCCAAAATGCAATAGGTTGAGGGCTTTTTGAAAAATTTTCCCCCCTTCTTCCTTTCTACATGGTATGATTCTTTGAAAAAAGTCTACATGTTATGGTCAGTCCTGATATTATGCTTTGCACTAAAACTTTGCTACTATATAGTATTTCTATAGTATGAATCAAAACTCAAAGAGAAATATGATGGCTAAGAGGTAAACCCCATTTAGAGGCCAGGAGAGTTGTGTTGTGGGATAGCATACTCACCATAAATTTTGTCTTTGATTTCCCTAATTTGTACTATAGGCACAGTCGACGCAAGTTATTACAAATTTTTGCTTATTGTAACGTCCTGAATTCGACCCACTTTCGTGATCAATAAAATGGATATGCATTTCTCATTTCGTTTTAGTAAGTCTCGCCCGGAACTGATCATTCTCGGGATACTGACCAATAGGGAATGGCTAACTAGGAAAACGGTGCGTGGACCCAAGAACTCGACCGTGAATTGAGTCCGATTCCGAGAAACGACGAGGGAATATTTTGTGCCAATGTGGGCCGGTCCAAGGAGAGTGGAGGATTTGGTTTGGCCAACGACGTACGATCGGATCGCGGGTGATTCCGCACGACCGAGAGTACGCATGGCGAACGATCCCGAACTTATTCTGAACGATCGCGACCCCCGGAACTAGTGATAAATCCTCGTGTTCTCTGGGAGATCGAGATTGTCACGACTCGAGTACCCCTAGGTCGATACGCGTAATCCCTAAACAGCCGCCCGTTAGTAAGAGACGCTAAAATCGCATTTGAGTGAAATCGGTCGTGGAATTGAGTCCGGACTTCGGTGTCGAATTTCGTGGGCGTACGCGACTATTTTTGCAAGGACAACGTCGTATAAGTGTGGCCAATGATATTTGGGATCGGTAGAGTCTAAAATTGGAAATTTGACCCGGGACCGGAAAATTACCGTTTTGCCCCTATGCCCTATGCTTGTATTCCGAATTTTGGGATTAATTGAAGGGTATTATGGTCTTGCTCAGCCTTATTATTATTATTATTGTTAGAATTAGTGGACTAAATTGCCCCTAGATATTTTAGTTAGGCTTGATCTCAACCCTTGATTGTAAGGGCATGATGGGAATTTTTGGAAGGTTGGCCAACCACTCCACTAAACCCCAATAATTCATAAACCCCAATCTCTCTCTCTCTCCCTCATTCTCACCATCACTCATTCGGCCACTCCCCCTCTCCTCTCCCTCTCACCGAATCCCTCTCTCTCCTTTTCCCTCTCGGCTGTGAGCCGCCGGCCGCCGGAGGAGCCTCCGCCACTCACGCTGCCGTGCCGCCATCCGTGAGCCGTCACCACCACCCACCCTCACCGATCACTCCCTCACCCTCTCATCATTCTCTCTCTCCATCTTTCTCCCCCTCGGCCACGTGTGAGGACCGCCGCCGCAGCCCACCGGAGAAGCCGCCGTCCGTCGCCGCGAACCCGTTCGGGCCGCCCGTTCCCCCACCTGCTCAGCCCGCCTATTGGAGCTTAGGACTAAGTGAGTATTTACCCCTAAACCCTAATTAGGCTAATTATCATTTCTAGATAGGTTTAGGGTATTTTAGTGGTTAATTAGTGTAATTTTAGGGGTAATTAGTGGGCTGATCATAGCGGCTGGTGTTGTGATGATTATGGTAGATTATTATGTTGATTTGGAGGCGGATTGATGGCCTAGAATGCTCGGGTAAGTGGCTGCCCATGGTGGAATTAATTGGCCTGAGTTTGGGTAATTTAGGGTTCAATTGTGGAATTCCGAGCATGTCTTAAATTGTCCATTTGGTGGTTGATTTATGCTTGATTGGACGTCGATTTCGTGATGCCATGTCGCATGCCTAGTGTGGCCGAGAATGTACTAGCATGGCGGGCCTCGAGTGTGCCTAATTATATTGTCTTAGTTGCGTGAATTATGTGTGTGAATTATGTGCCGTGCAAGATTGAATTGGATTGCTTGATTGGGCATCCTAGTATGTTAATCGGGCACATGATGACTAAATTGAGCATGTCGAATCGTTACTAGAGCACGTCGTGGCATTTGTTGAGCATGACTTGGCGTGATTTAATTATGTGCCTATGCTGGAATTGGATGCTCATTGTACATCATGTTATTGCCCGAGTGCCGAATTGCATGGCCACGCATTTCGCATGCTGAGCAGTGGCTTGAGACGAAACTTGTACGAGTATGCGTGCTTGACATGAGTATGTGATCACCTAATTGCCCTGATGCGTTTTACGTGGGGTTTAGATAAAATTGACTGTGTGCACGTGTGATCGAATAAAGTCCTGATGCGTGTTACGCGGGGTATTGAACCCGTCCTGATGCGTTTTATGCTGGACGATGCCCGGTTCTACCGGAAGACGGCCAGCCTGATGCGTTTGACGCAGGTTTTGGTCCGTATATGGAGATCGGTGTTGCGCCTGATGCGTTTTACGCGGGCTAGAGACACTGGGCCTGATGTGTTTTACGCGGGCCAGGAAGTGTTGGATATTGAATAGACCTGATGAGTTTTACGCGGGTCAGACCTGATGCGTTTTACGCGGGTCGAGCTCTAAATGAGAAATTGGCAGTGTGCAAGTGTGCATTATTGAGCCGGATCATGAGCTTGGCATATTGATGGCATATGTGTGCAAGAGTACATTGGCAAGTGTGCAAGCATGTGAGTGTCGGTGACTCGTGTGTAATGCAGGCATTAATGAGCATGAGCATGTGTATGGCATAAGTGTGAATAAGCCTGTCGAGTATGTGCCATTGTGGTGATTATATTATGCCTAACCTGCAGGGTCAATTGTGTGCTTGATCTGGGCCCGATGGCCTAGGTCAATTGATTGTCAATTGTTACTGGTTATTTGCGTTTTGTCTGCCTGTCAGGAGGGGCATGTTAGCCTAGTTTAGGTTTAGGGGGTTTTACTCGCTGAGATTCGTTCTCATTGTTGTCAAAACACAACTTTTCAGACCCCCGGCCCCGAAGATGGCTGAGGTACCTATACGTTTTGGGATCCCGTCTCAGATAGATCGGGACGTGATCGAGTACCCCGTAGGGAATGGGGATACATATATTAGACATTTCACCACCGTATGGGTTGATGTGGGCGAGCAGCATTTCCAGGCCCACGAGTACATAGCTTGGTGCTTTAGAGACTATTCTGGGACGTTTGGACCTCTTAGGACTTTTGACGTCCCGTTCAACGGGCTAGGTGAGGTAGATCCCCAGTGTCAGGATGGAGACCTGGCGAGCCCCGAGTACACGTCCGAGGGGAGTTCTAGTTCTGGCCGTCGGCCTGTTATCTGGGAGGTTGACGAGTTTGACCCGATGGACGAGGAGCCGGTGGATTGGGCCCGAAGCCGATGGAGTCGGACGAGGAGCCAGAGCCGATAGAGCAGGACCCCGAGCAGGCGGGCGAGCATGAGGAGATGGATTCTGAGGAGGAGCCGGCAGAGGCCGAGTCCGAGCTGGATTCCCTAGACTCCGAGGTCGAGCTATCTGACAGTTCCTCTGAGTCCTCGGGATCCGACCCGGACTGAGTTTCGTAGGGTTAGCCTTAGTCTCAGTTTGGTCGGGCCAGTACCTTTTTGATTGGAGCCCCACCTTAGGTTAGAGTTTAGACTGACCACCCGGGCCACTTACCCTTTTTGTTAGTAGTGGCCGTTGACCCGCTTTTGATTTTTGTGCTGATGCTGTAAATGGATATTGTATATGCTGCCCTGTTGTTAATGCAAGTGTATATTCATAATGTGGTTGGTTGCTTGTGCTATCCTAGGTCTTGGTGTTTTAATTGTGCGGGTGTTTGTGTTGCTTCCGCATGTGTCTTGATCTCTGTGTTGGGTGTTGGGTCGGCGACGCGTCCTGGGACGTCGTACAAATTCGACCTTAGTCGGGGTGCTCGCGCGCCGTAGGGTTCGAGGCGTGACACTTATTGTCACAAACAAATATTTGATGCTAACACATAGGTTGCAACTGGAAATTGACGACATATGCGGTATTAGTTGTGCTATGTAAATAGTTTGTAGCATGATTATATATATAATGAGATAATTATTAGGATGGTTTAATTTACTATATAGAGTAAATCTCGAGTATATATAAATTTTTATAAAAAATACTGATGGGTTTTTAACCATTAAAAGCAAGACAAACTAGTAATGTTTAAGGTTTGATATTGGTTAATATCACAAAAAATCCAAATTTGATATGTCTATGACAAATTTACCTCAAATTAATTTTTTGACCATAAAAAACCCTAAATCGGTACATTTGTGATAAATTTACCCTCTGTTAGTTTCCGTTAAATTAGATTAATACCACAAATTAGTATGCCTGTGACAAACGGAGAGTAAAACTCCAAACGGGTGCAACCGTCAACTGCTAGTGTCATCCAACTCAGCAATTTGACGATAAAAGTTAACGGAGGATAAATTTATCATAAATGTACCAGTTTAGGATTTTTCATGATATTAATTCTTATTTAAAACCAATTTAATATGTTGCTTTTTTATCAATTTTATATGTTGGCTTTGGTTCAACGTTAGAACTAGAAATGACCAAAAGTATAATATTTAAAAAGTTAACGTGGCAATCGGATGATGGAAGACATGTCGGGACATGCTGAGTGTGGAGTGGGGTGCGCGAATTATAAATTTCGTGGAACTGAGTTCCTAGTAAAATAAAATAACAACATAAAAGAACTTTTTTGTTAATTATATAGAAACACGTACGCTGCCAACCTAACATAAGAAGTAAAATTATTTAACAAAAAAAGAAGGCATTAAAAGTTCGCCAGCCCGTTACACCCAACAAGACTTCATCTTATCATGCATCATGCTTTGCCTAGTGAAGGTTGTTAGTTTTAATAATGATCTCATATTTTTAATCACAAAAGCTATATAGAAGATTAAAAATTTCTGTTTATGACGGCTTATACATTTAGTTGCCTAGTTTTTATCAAATAGTTTGAGTGAAACTATGTTTCAAAGTTGAAATCTAAATTTTAATCCAGTTATCTAGTCGATCTTGAACAAAAATGGAAAAAAAACTTATCATAATGTCGAAAAGGTTAATTTGTTAGAAATATGATTAAACGTTAAACATATTTATATTTAGATCGAATAGAAACGAAAGATAAGCAAAAAAGGAAAATCAAGTAACTTCTCGTTGTTCTACTTCTACCATGAAGAAAATATCAATATCGATTATAACTTCAATCTCATAGCAAGTGGATCAAAATGTTGAAATATGTTTAAAACTTTTATCTAAAATAATTTGATGTATAATTAGATTTTCAACCCCATCTTGTAATTCGGATTAAAATGATAAAAGCTCAAAATAAGCACAAATAAGTCGTGTTTAACTTTAAAACCTACAATTCCGATCAAAAAAATAAACTTAAAAACCTACAAACTATTCTAGAAAAACACCCACAAGGTCAAGATTGGTTAGATAATTAGATACAAGTTCAATTCTCAACTTTGAAATATAGACTCGCTCTTATTATTTGAATTGAAAATAGGTGATCAATTGTGTATTTATAAGCCATCATAAAGAAAATTTCTAATCTTCTATACATCTTTTGTTATTAAAACTATGAGACCATAAATTAAAAGTAGCAACCTTCTTTAGACAAAATGATAACATGATGCATGATAAGATGATCTCTTGTTGGACGCAATGGGGCATTTATATTATGAAACTGATGAAAGAGATTACACATATGAAGTTAGTTTTGTTGGTTAGCCCAATAAAAAAAAGTTTAATGCGACGACAAACACCAAACTGATACACATGTGACAAATTTACCCAAAACTAATTTTTTGACCATAAAAAATCCCAAACTAGTACACCAGTGACAATTTTACCCCAAACTAATTTTTTAACCACCAAAAACCCCAAATTAGTATATTTGTGACAAATTTACCCTCCGTTGGTTTCCATCAAACAAGATTAATACAAAAAAAAAATCACAAACCGGTATACCCGTGGCCAACAGAGGATAAAACCCAAAACTGGTACATCCATTAACTGCTGCGTGTCATTTAACACTAAAAATTTAACGGAAACTAACAAATAGTAAATTTGTCAAAGGCGTACCAATTTGGGGTTTTTGGTGGTAAAAAAATTAGTTGAGGATAAATTTGTCACAGATGCACCACTTTGAGATTTTTTCGGATATTAATCCTTAAAAAAATAATACATTGAAGAATGAGAATAAGGGTATACGGGCCAGTTAATTAAAGAATGTGTGTTTTAATCAAAATGGGGCGAAAAAGCTGCCGGCCTAAGAATCCATATCTGTCACCTGTCCCTACCCAAACCAGCCATTCAACCTCTTTTTTTTATATTACAAGTCAACTTCCTCTCCAAATTTAATATTTTTGATATGTTCATGTGACAAGTAGACGTGTATTGGGAGTGGTTTTTTCCTTTAATTTTTGTTCGTAGGATTTGAAATTCGAATTGCATTAATTAAAGCAAGCAACCACTATAATAGTATGAAATTAAATCACATATCACGTAAACAGTTAATACAAATACTAGGCCTAACCAAAAAAAGAAGTTAATGGAAGAAATTATCCCAACAACAATTGTGAAATTCTGAATTTCGATCAATTTTCGGGATTTATGAAATAATTATCTCATCGATGCACTTTCAGTTAAATCTCACTCTGAATTGATCACTCATGAGATGACTAACCGTTAGGGAATGACTAGTTAGGAATTAAGTACGCACGACCTAAGAACTCGACCCTGGATTGACACTTCGACCATAAGGATTGACGAGGGGATATTTTGGGCCATTATAGACCGATCCAAGGATGGTTATGGAATGATTTGCCAATGTTATACAATTGGGTCGCGGGTGATTCCGTTTGGCCATTGTTTGAATTACGAATATTCCTAAACCAATTTCTAACGATCGTGTCCTTTGGAACTAGTGATTGACCCTCGCAATTACATGACAACCGAGGTCACCATGGTTTTAGTAAACTTAAACGTGGCTTGATATCGAATCAACCACGGGTTGAATACGCATAACACCTAAAAGCTGCCCGTTAGTTTGAGATACATTAAAGTCACAATTGATCAATTTTGGCCATGAATTGGAATCCGAACTTGGGTATCGAACTTTCAAGGATATCAAAATTATTATATTGGCCGTTGCCACATTAAGCTCGCTTAGTTATCGGTTTGCTCGGAAATTCTTGGAAAAGTGAATTTTGGTCCGGGAATTGGAAAAGACCCTTTCACCCCTTAGTGTTCTAGAACTTCTTGGTTGAGTGGGAGGGCATGTTAGTCTTTGTACCCCCCCTAGTGATTCTGAATTTCATGGACAGATTTGCCCTTCTTACTTTGGTTATTTTCCTAATTGCCCCTTCTAGAAACCTTTTCAAGAATCAACCCTAGCCTTTGGATCTTAACTTGGGGACCAAGAAGTGATCTCAACCCTCCATTTGGATGATGTTATTCAGCCATTCTCTCTCTTCCCATCATTTTTTCATATTAGCCCTTTCGTCACTCACTTTCACTCTCACTCTCACTCACACCCCACCACACCGACCAGCCACCTCCGTCCACCACCAGCACCATCATGCCACCGCCCCTAGCCGCCGTTCAAGTCGTGACCAGCCGCCGTGTCAGCCACCGTTCGTCGTTTCGCCATTTTGCCACTCGCCGTTCGCCGGAGTTGCTGCACCGACCGCCGGCTATTGCTGCTGGTTTAGTTGGGTCTTTGGCTTAGGATTAGTGGTAAGCAACTTCCTAAACCTTGATTAGGTTGATGGGTGACTAATGGACTAGTTTAGGGGCTGATTAGTGGTTAATTATGAGCTAATTAGTAGCTAATTGTGGGCTAATCTAGGGCTAATTAGTGTATGGCTGATTATCGGTTAATCATGTGGTTTGATGTTAATCATATGGCTTATGTGGCTGATCATATGATTAGGGTAATCATGTGGCTTAGATTGATTGATCTTGTGCTAATAACTAATCATGTGGTTAGAATGGTTTGATCATGGCTGATCATGTGTTGATTGTTGATCATGTGGTTTGGATTGGCTGATCATGTGATCATAGTTAATCGTGTGGCCTAGAATGGTTAATCATGTCCTAATTGTTTGATCATGTGATTAATTAGTTTAGTCATGGCTGATTAAGTGATCAATGTTTGATCGTGTGGTTGTGATGACAATCATGTGGCCGAAATGGATTATCAATGGTGGATCTTATGCTTAAACATTAATCTTGTGGCTTGATAATGGATCGTGTGGTTAATCATGGCTAATCTTGGTGCATCATGGTAATTTGTGACTAGATAATGATGTTTGATATGGTTATGAGTGCAATTCATGACATGTTCGTTCGTAGGAAAATGCACGTCATAAACACTCTGCATTGGCTAATTAAGAAAGATGAAAATTGGCAATGAGTGATTGTTTGCGTGCATGGCCATGACAAGTTCTGTCTAGGCAGGAGTTCTAGACGATGCTCGACGGGAGTTCGGATGCCGTCTAGGCGAGGGTTCTAGACGTTGCCGATCGCGATGGAGGCCGGATCGATGCTCCTTATTAGAATGCCGTTGGGTACCTGGCTTGCCGGGGGGATTGATCCCCAACGTTGCCGCACCCGAAGTAGCGGGACGATGCCCGGCTAGATCGGAAGACCGGCAGGGGTTCGGTGTGGCCCGAGGGGTCGTGAATAATTTAGATAACAATAAGTGTTATTTGCATTGGGGAATGCTTTGTGTTCAAGAGTGATATTTGAGCATGTCTGGATTATTAACTGTCGATATGCATGTTTATGCAATGCCATGATTTGTTTGTGTTTGGTGAGTACGTGTGGTATGGTGATACCATTGGGTGTTCTTTAGAACATTTTTTTTTTATGAATTGCAAGTTGGTTGTGCCAAGGAAAGGTTTTTGCTATGTTAGTAGGATTGCATGATTAGGGTGATCCGGAGGTACGTGTTACCCTAATCGAGGTTTAGGGAGTTTACTTATTGAGATTTATTCTCATTATTGTAATTCAAACCTTTCAGACCCCCGACCATGAACCTCAATGGCCCTCCGCAACGTTTTGGGGTCCCAACGAATATGGAGCATATGTTGACGGAGTTTTCAGTAGGTGAAGATAGGGATCCTATCTTTTGGATGCCCTCTTTTTAGTAGAGAAGTTAGGTAGATCGACCACCCGATCCTTTTTGAATATGTGTGTGGTTTGTAGTGGAGGCCTCTAGTAAGGCTTGTTTGGTGTACCGTTGTAAGTAACGTTATGTTTATAAAGTGGTTTGTTGTTCTGTTTCATTTGTCTTTTTACTATCCCGTTTAATTGAATGTTGAATGGAGTGTTCGAGTTGCTTCCGGATGTGTTACTCTTAGCTCGTTTGTATCGGGTCGGAGACTAGTCCTGAGAAGTCGCATACTTAACGACCAAGCGGGGTGTTGCAAGCTCGTAGGGTGCTGGGCATGACAACAATGGTTGGGTTGAGCATGTCGAACCAACTAGTAACTAGAGCCAAGTCAAATTCTATGCTTAGTATGATTTACTACCCAAATATGACCCAATATGATGCCGAAATGCGATAGAAAGATTGTCTGAACAAGAAAATTCGACAGAAGAACAATTCGTCCTCCTGTTGATGCCGAAACGCGATAGAAAGATTGACTGAACAAGAAAATTTGACAGAAGAACAATTCGTCCTCCAAGTATGATTATCAAATCAAAATATCCAAAAGTCTCGTCAAACGAAACTCTAAAACAAGTTTATATATCCCCAAACCTAACCCTACTAGGATTAGTAAACATCAAAACGTAAAATTACGAAACTGCCATTTACTAAATTAACCCATAAAAAATACTAAAAAAATAGAAAAACCCATCTAAATGACCCCGAATCGCGAAAATCCATCGTTAGTCACGGCCAACGACGGTGAGTATTGATCAGCACGCCGTTTCGCTTCAGCTGACCAAATTTGAGCTCAATCCGAGATCGTTGACTTTGAGTTCGTCGGTTCGTCTAGTCACATAACGGGTCCACCGGTCCCCTAGGTGCATCATCCTCCCCTGCTAGAGAAAGATTCGTCTCGAATATGCTTCGCCTTCATTGTCGTCAATCTCCTCAGGATCTTCTTCCTCTTCAGCGCAGTAAGGTGATAAATCTGCTACATTAAAAGTTCCGGATACATTATACTTACCCGGCAATTCGATCTTGTAAGCATTGTCACTAATTCGCTCCAAAACTCTGAAGGGTCCATCAGCTCTAGGTTGAAGCTTGCCAAGCCTACCCCCCGGAAATCGTTCTTTCCTAAGGTGAATCCAAACTAGATCACCTTCCTTGAAGATGACTCTTTTCCTGCGTATATCCACGCGCTGCTTATATTTCATGTTCTGCCTGTTGATCTGATTATGGACCTGGGAATGCAGCTCTTTGATATGCTTTGCATGTTCTTCAGCTTCCGAACTAAATTGCTTGAGAATTGGTATCGGTGTGAGATCTAATGGAGTAATTAGATTACGCCCATAAACCACCTCAAAAGGAGTCTTGCCTGTGGTTCGGTTCTCAGATCTGTTATATGCAAATTCTGCCTGAGGCAATGCCCAGTCCCACTGTCGTGGATTATCTCCAATCAAACTCCGCAGCAAATTCCCTAAGCTTCGATTGACAACTTCTGTCTAACCATCAGTCTGAGAATGATAAGAGGAACTAAACTGCAATCTGGTTCCCATGTGCCTCTAAAGAGTGCGCCAAAAGTGACTCACAAACTTCACATCACGATCTGAAGTTATGGACTTGGGAACTCCATGTAACTTAACAATCTCCTGCAAAAATAATCGAGCAACCTGTGAAGCATCAAAGGTCTTGTTACAGGGAATAAAGTGAGCCATCTTCGAAAATCTGTCGACAACCACCATTATGGAATCCTTATTCTGCTGTGTTCTTGGCAATCCCAAGACGAAATCAAGGCTGACATCCTCCAAGGGAGCATCGGGAACAGGTAGAGGCATATATAAACCAGCATTGGTACCTCTGGTTTTTGCTACATGACATACTCTACACCTCTCTACAAATTGAGTCACGTCACGCTCCATTCGGGGTCAATAAAAGTGCTCACACAGTAAGGCCATCGTCTTATCCACTCCAAAGTGCCCAGCTAGACCCCCTGCATGACTCTCAGTAATAATGGATTCCCTCAAAGAACACTGAGGGATACACAGCCTGTTGCCTTTGAAAAGAAAACCCTCCACAACCAAAAACTGTTGAAAGGGCCCTGTTTTGCACTTCCTCCAAATATCTCCAAAAGAAGGATCATCAACATACAAATCCTTAAAAGAATCAAAGCCCAAAACTCTCACCCGCATTGTAGACAGTAGAGAATGTCTTCTGCTCAATGCATCTGCTACTTTATTCAGCGCTCCTGCCGTATGTTTAATGGCAAAACTAAAAACCTGAAGAAACTCCACCCACTTTGCATGCCTAGCATTCAACTTATGCTGCCCATTAATGTACTTCAAGGCTTCATGGTCAGAATACAAAATAAATTCTTTCGAGATAAGATAGTGCCTCCAATGCTCTAAGCTCCTCACTATGGCGTAAAACTCCTTGTCATAAGTCGAATATCTTCTCTTCGCTTAATTCAACTTCTCACTGTAGAACGCCACAGGTTTATTTTTCTGGCTCAGGACGCCCCCAATACCAACTCCTGAGGCATCACAATGCACCTCAAAAACCTCACAAAAATCTGGAAGCACTAAAAGTGGGGCTTCAGTCACTTTTTTCTTCAACAACTGAAACGCAACGTCTGCCTCTTTGGTCCACACAAATCTGTCTCCCTTCAGACAATCCGTAAGAGGCGCAATAATAGTGCTAAAATCTCGAATAAACCTCCTATAAAAGGACGCTAGCTCATGAAAGCTGCGTACCTCATGAATATTCTTCGGAACCCCCCAATTCGTAATGGCTTCGACCTTAACTGGATCCATCTAAATGTCTTCCTTCAACACAATATAACCCAAAAAGGTTACATGATCAGTTAAAAAGTGACACTTCTTGGTATTAGCATATAATTTCTGCTCCCTCAATGTCTCAAATACTCTTCTCAAGTGCTGCACGTGTTGCTCAATCGAAGTACTAAAAACCAAAATATCATCGAAATAAATGACAACAAATTGGCCAGTAAAAGGACGAAAAACCTGATTCATCAGCCTCATAAAAGTGCTCGCGCGCGTTAGACAACCCGAAGGGCATCACCATCTACTCATACAGACCATCTCTAATCTTAAACGCCGTCTTCCACTCATCTCCAGGTCGCATCCTAATCTGATGATAACCACTCCTCAAGTCTATCTTCGAAAAGATAACCGCCCCATGTAACTGATCAATCAAATCATCAAATCGTGGAATAGGGAATCGATACTTGATTGTAATTTTGTTAACAGCTCTGCTATCTATGCACATCCTCCACGACCCATCTTTCTTAGGAACCAGTAAGGCCGGCACTACACAGGGACTCATGCTCTCTCGAATTGCGCCTTTCTCTAACAGCTCCTGCACTTGTCTCTGCAGTTCCTCATGTTCCTTAGGACTCATTCTGTAAGCTGCCTTATGAAGAATAACAGCTCCCGGAATAAAGTCAATACAATACTGAATGTCTCTCATGGGCGGCAACCCAGGTGGCATCTCTTCCGGTACGACATCAGCAAACTCCTCAAGCAAGGGCATAATTTGGGTAGGAATTTCGGGACTGTCATAATTCCGCTCCATCACTACAATGGCAAAAAGCCCAGACGCGTTCACTGCCTCTTCTTGAAATTCTGACCTGGACAGCAGATTATTCTTCACTTCCTTTCTCAAATCTGAAGGACCTAGGGTAATGGTTCGGCTATTCTTCTTGAAGGTATAGGTATTTCTGAAACCATCATGCTATGTCTTTCTGTCAAACTGCCATGGCCTCCCCAATAAAATATGGCAAGCATCCATTGGGACTACATCACACCACACCTCATCGATGTAATTTTTTCCAATCGAAAATTGCACAAGACACCTTTTGCTCACCTTTACCTTGTTCCCTTTTCTAAGCCACGACAGCTTGTATGGTTGAGGATGATCTTCTGTTTTGAACCCCAACTTTTCCACCATAGTCGTGGACATCACATTCTCGCAACTCCCACCATCTATTATCATGCTGCATACTTTTCCTCTACTAGTGCACTTAGTATGAAAAATATTATGTCTAAGCCACGATTCATCGTCCGCTACGACAACATTTAATATTCTTCTAACGACTAGGGACTCACCAGAATCAGCATAGATAATCCCTTCCTGTTCTACATCCGCATCCTCTTCTTCGCCTTCAGATTCATCATAAACTGGACCTTCATCAAAGACTGGATTATCAACAAGCGTTACAATCTGTCGGTTCGGACAATCAGCAGCAAAATGCCCGAATCCCTAACACTTGAAACACCGCTTGATTGCAGTTCCTCCCATGCTAGTTCCAGCACTACTCTGCCCCTCCTTGGATGTAGGTTTAGAACTCACATCCTTAACTGTGACTGGTGTCGAATTTGCTGCAGATGTTCCCGCTTTTCCTCGGGATTCTTTGCCTGACCAACGATTCTGAAATTTGGAATTCACGTTCTTCCTTTTACACTGACCTTCCACCTTCAAGGCCAACCTGCACACATCCTCATAGGTCCAATATTGCTGTAATTGGACAACATCAGAAATTTCATACCGCAAGCCTGCCAAATATCGAGCAATTGTTTGCTCGTCTTCCTCAGCCACATCACAACGCATCCGCAAATGATCAAACTCCTCGGTATACTGCTCGACCGTTAAATCTCGCTGCTTAATGTTGTGATACTCAATAAATGCCTCCTGCCTATAATGAGTAGGTAAAAATTTCTTTTGCAACAATTTCTTCATCTTATCCCAGCGGTTTACTTTTGATTTCCCCTCTCTAGCACGCTGCCTTTTCACATGCTCCCACCATATCGAGGCATGTTTTCGTAGCCTAATAGCCACTAATTTAACTTTCTGCTCTTCAGTCAGATCCTTAATATCAAAGATCCTCTCTACTATATGTAACCAATCAATAAACTCATCAGGATGAGCCTTACCATTAAACTCGGGAATCTCGATCTTCATCCCGAAAATTTGCGAAGAGCGCTGATTTCCAGGTCGTAATCCTCGATTTCGCCCCTGGTTCAGAACCCCGGAAGGGTTTACGTCCTCTTCTTCATCATCGGATGGATCCTCAGATTCTTCTTCTTCTTCGGATTGAACGCCCAACCTCGCCTCCGCAAGTTGTCGCTCCAAATCCTGGATTCGCCTTCTCTGTTCTTCAATTTCTACGTCTCGCAGATCTCTTAGACGCGGTTGGTCGTCTGCTTCAGGAATGCCTCCACGCCCCCGGCCACCACGAGCCCGCCGTCCACGACCGCGATTCTGTTCAGCCATTGATTCAAGCAACCTGTTCTCTGATACCAATTGATGCCGAAACGCGATAGAAAGATTGACTGAACAAGAAAATTCGACAGAAGAACAATTCGTCCTCCAAGTATGATTATCAAATCAAAATATCCAAAAGTCTCATCAAACGAAACCCTAAAACAAGTTTACATATCCCCAAACCTAACCCTACTAGGATTAGTAAATATCAAAACGTAAAATTACAAAACTGCCATTTACTAAATTAACCTATAAAAAATACTAAAAAAATAGAAAAACCCATCTAAACGACCCCGAATCGCGAAAATCCATCATTAGTCACGGCCAACAGCAGTGAGTATTGATCAGCACGCCGTTTCGCTTCAGCTGACCAAATTTGAGCTCAATCCAAGATCGTTGACTTCGAGCCCGTCGGTTCGTCTAGTCGCATAACGGGTCCACCGGTCCCCCAAGGTGCATCACAATAAGAACAAGAAACAACAATTACCTAATTCAATTTTTGGAAAGGTTTTATAAATATTGAGCTAATTTAGGAGGCCTCTAGTATTGCTGAGTTTTATCTTTTCTAAAAAACAGATATGGCTGCGCCACTGTCCTTCTTAATGCGAAATGATCCTGCACTCAAAATTGTTTCAGGCTACTTTCCAAACCAGCGATGGCCTCATTCATTAGTTCATACGAATAAACTATAGATCTCTCTGAACTGAACTCTGTTTTCCCCCTCAAAAAATGTAAAACATATCACTCGTACAAGTTTTGAATTAATTCCAAACGCACCATCATCGTCTACGTCTTATTCCAAGTCAAGACACACAGCGCGAGCCGATCATGAGCTTTTTTTCTTTTGTGCACTACACGTTAGTGACATGATATATCAATCAGACGTCGAAATCAGATGATATTGTCTAGATTCACTCTATCGTATATATAAGAAGTCGTTGAATAAAATGCAAGAAACGAGGATATAAATCGGACATTAAATTTATATGGTCGAATTATCACAGAGTAAATTGGCTAAACCACTCGGGTTTAATTGCAACCAACAAAATGAACTCACGGAGTGCACCAAGACACTCTTCAACTACGATCCGAGAGCTCCTAATATACTGGAGGAACTCTTACGTAAGAGAGTTCCTTATGCAATTAAACAAATCCATGTGCGGCAGATTTTCCTCATGAAAAGAGGCATCGGTCATTAGGCCGGCCTATCCCATCATACGAGGGGTCGAATTATCATCTGAAGTCCGAGGAGATTGTGCTGCAGTATTGCAAGTCGGTAGACCAAGTGGCTGACATGTTTACTAAGCCGTTGAAGATAGATTCCTTCCTTAAACTTAAAAGAATGATCGGCATGGTCAAGATGAACTCGGCTTAAGGGAGGCTATTGGAAATCGCAAAGGATTTTTCAGATCTCAAGGAGACTCTTCGTAACCCAAGTTCATCTTGATACTTGGAATCTAGAAAGTTGTTACCTAGGAAGTTATGTCTTTCAAGATAGCCTTTAATGTTATGAATCTAGACATGTCTGTTCATGTGACTAGAGTAAACGTAGAGTCGTGTGTTAATCCTATAAATATGTGCGTCTTGTAATCTTTTTTATATACAAGTGAATACAACAGTATTTCAAATTTTCTTCCAACATTTGGTATCAGAGCCAGTTGGCTAAGTTTTGAAAGATCTCGAGTCAGATGGATTCCGTGAGTAGTGCCAAGAATGTCCAACCTCAACTCCCAAGGTTTGATGGGAAGAATTTTGAGCATTGGAAGATCCAGATGGAGGTGCTATTCGGATTCCAGGAGCTGACCGAGATTATCGAAGAAGGATTCGTCGAGCCAGAAGCAGCGGCAGATTCGACAACGGAGGAGCAGAGGACGATAAAAGAAAATCGTAAGAAAGATCGCAAGGCTCTCTTTTACATCTTTCAAGCGATAGATTCATCAATCTTTGAAAAAGTGGCGAATTCGAAGACGGCGAAGGAAGCATGGGATACTCTCATCAAAATTTACAAAGGCGTTGAGAAGGTCCAGAAGGTTCGGCTTCAGACTCTTCGTCGACAATACGAGCTCCTTCAGATGGAAAAGTCGGAGTCCATTTCTGACTATTTCTCACGCGTATTGGCTCTTGTCAATCAAATGAAGGCCAATGGTGAGACTTTTGGTGATCATCGAGAAGATTCTTCGGACGCTAACGTTGCAGTTCGAATATATTGTGACTTCCATTGAAGAATCCCGTGATCTCTCAGTTTTGACCGTGGATGAGTTGATTGGCTCTCTACAAATGCACGAGCAATGACTCAAGGAGAAGTCCAAGACGGTGGAGGAGGCTCTACAAAGCCAGTGGGTGTTACCCGATGAAAAAAAAAATCTTTCTACTCAAAAGAAAGATAAAAGGCGGCAGGAGAAGCAACCTCGACAACAAACAGATAAGTCCCATATTCAATGTTTTAATTGTAAAAAGTATGGGCATTATAAATCTGAGTGTTGAAGTAAAAGGATTGGTGGTCAAAAGTTTCATGCTAAAGTAGCAAGTTCTATCGATAGATTTGTTGAAAGCAATGATGAGCATGGTAATGCTCTTTTATTCATGTGTAATGTTTCAGTGGAGAACCAGAAGAATGTTTTGTACTTAGACACTGGATGCAGTAATCACATGTGTGGCGAGAAGGAGTTATTCTCGAATTTCGATGACACCTTTCGTTCGGAGGTGAGGTTCGGGAATAATGCAAAATTTCCTATCACGGGAAAGGGGAGCATTAAAATCAAAACAAAAGATGGGTCGGTTCAAAACATTTCCGACGTTCATTATGTTCCCAGTCTTCGAGAGAATCTCTTGAGCATGGGATAGTTGTCCGAGCTAGGCTATCACATGATCATCAAGGATGAGGTTTGCACGATTCATGATGGCAAAGGAGGATTGATTGCAAAGGTAAAAATGGCCCAAAATCGCCTTTTTCCTTTGTGTATTAATTATGCTACGTCATGTTTTAGTGCCTCAATGCAAGATTCTTCATGGCTTTGGCACAAGCGGTTCGGACATGTGAATTTCGACAGCTTGAAGCTGTTGTGTCGAAAGAAGATGCTGCGAGGTCTGCCCGAAATTTCTTCTCCAAAGGAGATATGTGAATCATGTGTCATTGGGAAGAAGTCCAGAGAAAGCTTTCTTTCAGGAAAATCATGGAGAGCGTCGAAGCCATTGGAGTTAGTTCACTCCGATCTCTGCGAACCGCTTGGTGAATCGTCGAATCGCGGGTACAGGTATTTTGTTACCTTTATCGACGACTTTAGCAGAAAAACATGGGTTTATTTCTTGAAGTAGAAATCCGACACCATCGATACTTTCAAGGAGTTCAAAGCCTATGTCGAAAACCAAAGTGGGCACAAAATTCGGATTCTCCGAACTAATCGTGGCACAGAATATTTGGTTGGTGACGGCTTCTTCAAGCAATGCGGCATCAAGCATCAATTGACAGCATGATATACTCCTCAACAGAACGGAGTAGCGGAGAGAAAAAACCGCACTATTGTCGAAATGGTACGTACTATGCTTTGTTCTAAACATTTGCCGAAGCATTTTTGGGCGGAGGTGGTTGCTTGTACTGTTTACTTGTTGAACAGATGTCCCACTAAAGGTCTTGAGTTCAAGACACCGACGGAGGTGTGGAGCGGTCGAATCCTTTCAGTTCAGCATCTTCGTGTGTTTGGGTGTATTGCTTATGCCCATGTGCCAAATGAGCTTCGTAAGAAGCTTGATGAGAAGAGCGAGAAGTGCATCTTCCTCGGTTACAGCAATGAAACCAAGGGTTATCGGTTGTATAATCCGGTAACGAAAAAGGTGGTAATCAGTCGAGATGTTACCTTCAACGAGGAAGGTGAGTGGACTTGGAACACGGAAGAAAAGAAGCAGTTTCGCTTTGTCCTAGATGAGGAGGAGACGGTTCAGCCCGATTCATATAGTCAATCTGAACCAATAGCGGCTTCGGTGGAACCAGGTTCGATAGCAGATTCGATAGTAGAGACTTCGACAGCAGTTACTTCATCGAATTCTGTTGAAAATCCTATCGAAAATCTTGCTGAAAGTTCATCACGTCCACGGCGAGAACGAGTTTTACCGGCTCGTTTGAAGGATTGTGTTTTGTCCAATGATGATGATCCCTCTGATGAAGAAATTATCAATTTTGCTCTCTTTGCAGATTGTGATCCGACAAAGTTTCAGGAGGCTTCCCAAGATAATGGTTGGGTTCGCGCGATGAATGATGAGATCCACGCGATTGAGAAAAATGATACGTGGGAGCTCACATCTCTCCCGGAAGGCAAAAAGTCCATCGGTGTGAAATGGGTCTATAAGACCAAGTACAAGCCTAATGGTGATGTTGATCGGTTGAAGGCTCATCTCGTAGTCAAGGGTTACAAACAAAAACCCGGGATTGACTATTTTGAGGTATTTGCTCCAGTTGCTAGAATGGATACCATTCGTATGATCTTTGCCTTGGCTGCTCAGAAACATTGGAAAATACACCAGATGGATGTCAAGTCCGCATTTCTCAATGGCGTACTTGAGGAGGAAGTGTATGTGGATCAACCTGAAGGTTATGTCAAGAAAGGACAAGAGGGCTTTGTCTACAAATTGAAGAAAGCTCTTTACGGCCTTAAGCAAGCACCGCGAGCGTGGTATACCAGAATTGACTCTTATTTTCTGAATCATGGTTTTACTCGATGTCCTTATGAGCATACTTTATATGTTAAGAATAGCTTGAACGGTGAGATGCTCATTACTTGCTTATATGTCGATGATCTCATATTTACTGGAGATTGTCAAGAGATGATTTGTGATTTCAGGGAGGCTATGACTCATGAGTTTGAGATGGTAGACATGGGTCTGATGTATTATTTTCTCGGCCTAGAAGTTACACAATCGGAGGATGGTATTTTTATTTGTCAACAAAAGTATGCCAAGGATATTCTTGAGCGTTTCAAGATGGCTACTTGTAAACCAATCAGCACTCCCATGGAAGAAAGGTTGAAGTTGACAAAAGACGGAAGTGGTTCCAAAATTGATCCCACGTATTTCAAGAGGCTAGTTGGAAGTCTGAGATATTTGACTTCTACTCGGCCAGATCTTGTTTTTAGTGTTGGGATGGTAAGCAGATTTATGGAGCATCCTAGACAATCACACTTTCAGGCAGCGAAAAGAATTCTGCGATACCTTACCAAAAAAAAAAAAAGAATTCTGCGATACATTAAAGGTACTGTGAATGATGGTGTATTCTACACTGCTTCTGATAATTTTCAGCTTGTGGGATATAAGACAGTGATTGGGGAGGTGATATTAAAGAAAGAAAGAGTACTTCCGAGTATGTTTTCTCTTTAGGAAATGGAATTTTTTCTTGGGCTTCAAAGAAGCAGCGGGTGGTTGCTTTGTCTAGTGCTGAAGCGGAATACATAGCAGCAGCTTATTGTGCTACTCAAGCAGTTTGGCTGCGTTCGATGCTCGTTGAGTTACAGCATAAGCAAGAGCATTCGACGGTGATTTATTGTGATAATAAGTCAGCAATTACCCTTGCAAAGAATCCAGTCTTCCATGGAAGAAGCAAGCACATTGATATAAAATACCACTTCATTCGAGATCTAGTGAAGTCCGAGGAGACTGTGCTACAATATTGCAAGTCGGTAGACCAAGTGGCTGACATGTTTACTAAGCCGTTGAAGATAGATTCCTTCCTTAAACTTAAGAGAATGATCGGCATGGTCAAGATGAACTCGGCTTAAGGGAGGCTGTTGGAAATCGCAAAGGATTTTTCAGATCTCAAGGAGACTCTTCGTAACCCAAGTTCATCTTGATACTTGGAATCTAGAAAGTTGTTACCTAGTAAGTTATGTCTTTCAAGATAGCCTTTAATGTTATGAATCTAGACGTGTCTGTTCATGTGACTAGAGTAAACGTAGAGTCGTGTGTTAATCCTATATATATGTGCGTCTTGTAATCTTTTTTATATACAAGTGAATACAATAGTATTTCAAATTTTCTTCCAACATCATCACTAAGGATATCGTCTTCTTCCCTTTTGTCCCGTATAATAAATGGCCATCATCTCATCTGTGTTCCTTTCTTCAGCTGAACGAAGCTCTCTCTTTTAGTCAGGATCATCACGGTCTCTCTTTTTTTCTTTCCATACACAAGCTACACATGATGGAGTGGCGTCATGGCCATTGACAGGCCATCATTGCATTTCCGCCCAACAATCTTGAACGGTGGTTGATACATAATTCCAGTCGAGTCGGGTTTCATGACAAATATAAAATACATGGGGAAGAAGATGCTTTGATAAATTAAGGGATAAATCTATGAGAAGTTTTAGAACTTGTCACAAAAGTGTAATTTAGTCCTATAATTTTAAAAAAATTTAATTAAGTCCTAAAACTTGTTACAAAAGTACAAATGAGTCCTAAAACTTTTAAAAAGTGTAATCAAGTCCTAAAACTTGTCAAGTTGATCCAATCAATTACTTTCGTTGATTGCCCTTTTTGAACATTTTAGGACTCGATTGCATTTTCGTGATAAGTTTTAGGACTTTATTGTACTTTTTGAAAGTTTTAGGACTCGATTGCGTCTTCGTGGCAAGTTTTAGAATTTTATTGCACTGTTTGAAAGTTTTAGGACTAAATTACACTTTCCTGATAAGTTTTAGAACTTTCAGTGCACTTATCCCATAAATTAACTATTGCCTTTTCTGTTCCTTAGAAAAGGTGAAACCGATAAGGAGTTATCAATAAAAGTGAATGCGGCTCTTTGTCTCCTTCTCCTTGAGATTTTGTGAGTTGTGAGTGTTTCACCTTCAAATTTATTCCAACAAATTGACTACCAAAAAGAAACACATGGGGAAGAACGTGCATAGCAAAATAAACGTGTTTGCCTTTGCAGTTCCTCAACCTTTCTGACATAGGGATCCTCTAGCCTATAAATACCCATCAATAAGGTTTGGACACTCCCAGAAAAGCCTCTACCCTCCCATCTTCGGTCCGACACCTGAATCTAGGAAATAGCAATAAAAATATGTCTCTTTAGATTTCAGCGATCCCATCTTCTCCTCCCGCTCAAGAAAGAAGCCCAGTCGCTGAACGCCGGTCGGCAAATTTTCATTCAAGCATATGGAAAGATTACTTTCTAAAATATGCTTCTGACTCCAACTTGACGGTAGCATTTACATTACTCTTTTTCTTAGATTACTTTCTGATAACTTTTCAGTTGTTATGTCGCTTGAAAACTGAGAGCATAAAGAATATCTTGGAACATTGAGGATCGTCCCACAGCATTTGATAAGAAAAAAGAAAAGAAGTCCTATGCATGTGTTGGTCCTCACACGATTCAAAATTTCTATGCGAACCTTGTGGCATGCACATATGACTTAACGAATGGAGAAAGAACTTCTCTACCATCAATAAACCTAGTCTTAATGGTATAATCTTTTGGTAATTTCAGTTCATATTTATCGTGGTTGATCGGGTAATAGGCAACCTAATATGTTTCTTGCATTCTTCCTCAATTTATGTCAATTTCCTCTAATTTTTTGTTGGACTTTCAATTTTATATTGATCGTAGAGTTCCCATGGCATAGTAGAGGAACAAATTGAGAGATTGAAAGGAGAAGTTAGGAAGATGTTGACAGGTGCTATAAATAAGTCATCGCAGAAGTTGAACTTGATCGATCAAATCCAATGCTTGGGATTGGCCTACCATTTTGAACTTGAGATAGATGAGCAGCTGGAACAAATCCATAGAAGCTATTTCGAGTTTCAATGTGGCGATAACGACGAAAACCTACACACCATCGCTCTTCTCTTTCGATTATTACGGCAACAAGGTTCAATGTTTCATGTGGTATGTAGTGTTCCAATTTCATTGATCGATGAGTTGGTGAAATTATATTGCAACACTAGCTTGGTAATCCATTGATTGATTAGAATGAACAAATAATATCACATACATGTTGAGTTTACTCTGATGTTGATTTCTTTATTCATTAACCTGTTTTTGTATATAATTCTCTTATCTCGAGTTTTTCAAATTTTCTCGCTTTGAAAGGTGAATAGTTCTTTCTCCTGATTCCTTGGTTTTTTTTCTTGATTCCTCGGTTTAGTATGTCATTTTTCCATCGTTTACAATTGATCTAGCTATTGAACATGATGCTTTTCACAACATCTATGATAGTTGCTTTCCCACATTCCGTTTGGCCATACAGAAATCTTTAACAGGTTCAGGGACACCGAAGGGAATTTCAGCAAATCGATCATCGCTGACGTGCAGGGACTATCAAGTCTATTTGAAGCTTGCGATCTGAATTATCACGGTGAAGATATTTTGGACGATGCACTCGCTTTTACTATAACTCAACTTGCATCAATTGATAAAAGACAAGCAAGCCCTCATCTCGAAAAACAAGTGAGTCATGCCCTACATCAGCCAATCCACAAGGGTCTGCCAAGGCTTGAGGCGAGGCGTTACATTGAATTCTACCAAGAGGAGCCTTCGCATAATGAAGTCCTACTCTCCTTGGCTAAGCTAGATTTCAACTCATTGCAAGAGCAACACCGGAAGGAACTTGGCAACCTTACCAAGTTAACTTCATGATAGCATGTCTGAAGTAGCTAGATGTTCTATCAACTCCAGATTACCGTACATTGATTAGTGTAATTGCAATCTATCCTAAATCATTTGTACGTAACAAGAGTGTTTACCACTTTGGATCATCGGTCCAAAGTACTAGCTACAATTCCATCATTGATGTGTTTGCCTTAAACGGGATTTGTTGGTAAACTGTAGGTGGTGGAAGGATTTAGATATAGAGAGGGAGTTCCCATTTGCTAGAGATAGGCTTGGGGAGCTGTATGTCTGGATGTTAGGAGTTTCTTTCGAGCCGGAGTATGAGATCGCTAGAGGAATATTAACCAAAATGATGATCATCATTTCCATTCTCGACGACATCTACGATATCTATGGCACATTGGAAGAACTAGAACTCTTCATGGAAGCAATTGAAAGGTACAGTTGGCTCTTGGAGGCTTTTCTCAGTTTCCGACTAAACTTCCTTATTGTAAATTGCTCAACTGTTGATTATGATCAAGTTTTATATTTTCTAAACGTGAACTCAGGTGGGATGTCGATGCCAAAGAAGGATTGCCAAAGTGCATGCAGGTGTTTTACAAGACACTTCTTGATTTGTATGATGAAATTGGCTATGAACCGACCGGAAAAGGAAGATCCTACTGCCTCTTCTATTTAAAAGAAGCGGTAAGCCATTTGAGGATACATCAATCAAATACGATTTTTAATCTATCCACTTAAAACAGAATATCGAGCTTTTTGATAAGGATGAGAGACTGTCATACATCTAAATCCACCAAATACATTAAAGCTCGAATATTGATGTAGCTTTACGTTTGATAATGACTTCTCAGATGAAAATCCAAGTGAGAGCCTACTTGGCCGAAGCCAAATGGTTCCACCAAGGCCACGTACCGACGATGGAGGAGTACATGCCCGTTGCATTAACATCAATTGGCTGTGAATTGACATTTGTGACAGCGTTTCTGGGAATGGGAGAGATTGTAACAAAAGATGCTTTTGACTGGTTATTATTCAGCGACCCCAAGTTAGTGAAGACTTCGCAAGTAATCAGCCGGCTCATGAACGACATTGCTGGACACAAGGTATACAAAAGCTATACCAGCGAACAACATCATTTTATCTAGATTTTGTCTCATAGGTTCTATCAATGGGAGAAAAAAATAGTTTCAACAATATATATGTGTATTTTTAATAGCTTGAGCAAGAGAGAGGTCATGTGGCATCTTCGGTGGAGTGTTTCATGAAACAATACTGAGTTATGGAGGAAAAGGCAAAGGAGGAACTCGGCAAACAAGTGGCCAATGCGTGGTTGACACCTAAATTTTGGCGTATCATTTAGTGTAATTTGCATAGAAAATTAGGGTTAAATTTTAACCCCTAAACAAAAATATTTAGGTTGCATAACATATAGTTTAAATTCATTTTAAATTAATTGCATTTTGCATCGGACCGGCGGTGACGAACGAGCTTAAATTTCATCGAGAGACTGCTCGCTCGGAAGGCAAGGCGGGAATTACAAGTCAAACGGGCTTGGTTGTTTTAATTTGAGTTTAATTCAGCATTATGCTTAATTAAATAAAAGCCCAAGATAAATCAGCCCATTTAAATTAAATTAAACCTAAGCCCAAGCCTAAGCCCATTAGGACTATAGAGCCCATCTAATTGACCTAGGTTAGCATTATATAAACATGTTTAGGTCAGATTTTTAGGAAAAAAAAAAAATCGTGAAAAGAGGCGGCCATACACCCATTGACATTCACGGCTTCAATTCACACACAAAAAACGAGAAAGAAAAATCAAAGAGAGGGAGAAAGTCAGAAAGCAAGAGTCAACAAAGAGAAAAAGGCAGCCACCACTGGTCGCTGTCTTGCCCTTGCCCGACGTGCCCAGCTCCTCATCAGCATCCCATCAAATTTCTGCTCTAGCGTTTGCTGTCCATCACGCTCAGATTTCCGGAGAACCTTCTTCGCGTCCAGCCCAGTTTCGATGCCGTTGCTGCAGCTTCTTGCAATCTCGACGAGTTCTCCGACGTGTCTGGCTACCCTTTGTTGCTTCCGACGCTGCTGTCCAGATTTGGTGGAGTTCCAAGCTGTCCAGAGCAAACCAACGCTCCTGCATCAATCCAAGTGAGCCTTTGGTGACATTAACTCAGCAACCCCAGAGAAGCTTTGCAGATCCTTAGCTGTGTTCAGTCAAGCCCAACCGCGAGTCATTCCCGGCGTGTCCTTGCCACGAGACGCCCGTGAGCACCATCATTGCGAGCTACCAATCCCAAACCGTGCACCACCACCGTCGTTGGTCCGTTCGCCGTCGCCGTCGCCGGACGCACATTAGTGATTAGAGCGATAAAATGGATCCAGATCGCATGCATAAATATTTTTGAAAAGAAAAGGTACCGAAAGGGCGTTAACTAGATCTACAGCGTAACCAAGTCCCGAGCTAGAATCTAGTTCGTAGGAATAAAACATATCTCCCTATGTTTTATTTAGGTTTCTAATCAACCTACCATAAATTGATTAGTGGCGACTCCGAGCATAAAAACTTTTGCATGTTAAAAAACTTAAACCCTAAGTTGCGGATGGTAGGGCTTGGGAGGGCCGAGTTAGGCTTAGTCTTAACAATCCATTAGCGAGAGAAATTTTAGGTCGCGACAGCGTGAAGGACATTAACGAAGAGCTGCGCCGTCCGACCGTCGTTCCCGGGGTACTCCTCTTGCGAATTATCAATCTTGCCCGATCCATGAATGCGGTATATGGAGATGGCACAGATCAATACGTGAATGCTGAAACTATTTTCAAAGAGTATGTGACTTGTCTGCTCGTCAATCCATTGCCAATGTGATGGATTGGAAGAACAAGATGAAGTACCAAGCCATCATCGATTGCGTTAGACATTTTCGAATCTGCTTTGCGTCCAATTTGAATTGTGTTTTTAACACTCGATCCTTGCTCTTCTCTGGCTTGAGAGCCCCCTTCTTCTTCCAGTGGATTTCGAATAAAATAAAACAAGAGGAGTCTGTAAAAAGTGTGACATTGGAATATATTAATGTTCTATACTATGAGTGGTTCATTTTCTTGATCAATATCAAAGATTTTTCATTCGACATATGCTTATGACGGTATTAGTACACTGTGACCAGCATAAATTACAGTACCTAATGCTTTTTCTCACTGTGCTATTTGGCACAACAAACAATTGGGTTGATTCTAATTTGTCTGCCCCTTGTAATTTCATGGTTGTCTCCGTCAACCTTTTGTAATTTCTCTTGTTTCAGTCAACATCTTATACTCTTGTCCTTTTCGTATTGGATGTCCGAGCCAAAATTCCATCTCCCATTTCTGATCGTATCGAATTCGGCACATGTGACATCACATGCTCACTTTCCGTCGATTAGTGAGTGCAAAATAGTCAGTTCCGTTTATAAGGTGTTAACCAAGACCGAAAAATTCCACAAAAGGGTTCTTCCTATCGCCAAAGAAATGTCTTCAAAGTAAAACTTCAGTACGAGAAATCGAGGTCAATCTGATTGTACGTTTGGTTTTCTTCCGACTCATTTTCAGTTTCCAGGTAGCAAGAGCAAAATCCTTGATTGAATGTGAATAAAATAAGCTCACTTATACTTCGATCTGCAAGCTATTGACATTCACTTTTTTCTTTAAATTGTTAGATATGTAGGCATCTTGACTTAATTAGCTCAAGGGCCACGGTGCACGATTCTTTTGCTTGCGAACTGTGCAGCACTTAGGTCTAGGATCACTTTGTTTGTCGTAAGTAAGCCTTGCTCTCACTCTCACTCTCACACTCAAGGAAGGGAATTTTCAGAGAGAGAAAGTATAGAGAACCTCTAGAGAATTCTTGTATTGCTCAAATGAAGTGAATGATACAAATGAGGGGGAGAGGTTCCCTATTTATACGAAAACCTCTCTAGTTACAACTATTGATCTTCTACACAATCTAACGACAGAAGATGTCAATCATTGTCTAATCTATCTGACGGTAAATATCCACTTGATCTAACAGTGGATGATAGTGATCCTCATCACATTAATTCAATGGGGGAGCTCTATCCAATGGTTGAGAATATCAATCTTTGTCAAGTAGATCCGACGGTAGAGATTGAGTCCCCTTGCAATCTAACAGCTTTGATGAGCCTCTTTGGATCAATGATGTAGAGTTCCTATGGATTGATGACGTGGCACTCTTTGATCCATGACATTCTCCCCCACTAAATCCGCAACGTACTCATTGCCTTGTTGGGGAACTGTTGGATTTGATCGGGGAATTTCCATAGAGACTCTGCCGATTCCCAGCTTGCTTCACTTTTAGGTAGCCCTTTCCACTTCTCCATATATTCATGAAGATAGGGATAATTTTTTCGATGAACATACCTTTCGACGATGATGAATTCGATCTCCCGATCTTGTGTGACTCGAATTTCGATCGGTGCTCGATGTGACCTCGTGCGCTTGGTATCCTCTGTGTCTTTGTGATACGGCTTGAGCATACTGGCATGGAACACAGGATGAAACTTAAGCTTCGGGGGAAACTCAAGCTTGTAAGCAACCATCCCGACTCATTTAAGAATTCATAAAGGACCTCTGGTCTCCTCTTGTTATCAACAAATTTCTTCATTTGTTTGGTTGCCTTGTGAAGACATGATCGGGCAAGGTCAGTCTCCTCTTGTCATTCCTTGGCAAACTTGAAAATGGAAGGATTACTACCATTATACCCCGTGGCTATGGCATTTGAGGTGAGTGGTTGATGGCCCATCAACATCTCGAATGGACTCCGGCCGGTTGACTCGTTCTTGTGTAAGTTGAACGAGAATTGTGCCACATCAAGTAGTTTATGCCAATCCTTTTGGCTTGCACTCACGAAATGCCGCAAATAGAGCTCGATGAGGGCATTGGTCTGCTCTGTTTGTTTGTTGGTTTGAGGATGCATGCTTGTGGAGAAGTTCAAATCCGACCCAAGTAGTTTGAACAACTCCATCCAAAACTTGCCAATGAATGGTCCATCTCGATCACTAACAATATTCCTCATCGAGTCATAGGAACATTTTTGTTAAGCATTTTTATGAGATATCAATCATTGTTAAAAATTAGGGAACATTTCAGGTACTAAAAAACTATATTCTTTGTATTTCCGAAAATACAAAGAATATATCATTTTCACCAACATAAGAATACAATCCACTCCAGTTGACAAGAAGAAAAAACCTCTACAAGGAACCAACATGCAAGTATCTATCTACAGATCTTACCCTCTTAAATCGCTAACTTGGATTCATCGGCCAATGCGTGAACTTACCCTAGTTCCCGGGACGCAACAAACAGCCAAGTTTGTGGTCTATCGTGATCTTGAGCGGCGCAGGTTCAATCAATTGTGAGGTTATCATTTGATTCCACTTTGATCACTCAACTGGTGATTCCTCTTTACCTGTCAACGTTCTATTCCAATAACAAGTTGTTATCAAAACTCATTCTACGAAAATAATTTAGTTTTTCATTGTAGAGAGACTGAAGCTAAATAAAAAAATAATAATTGAATGAACAAATTTATACTGTTTTTAATTTATGTTTTAGGATCTTGCCATTACTGATATCTCGGTTATTTGATATAGGACGCGCATTATTTTTTGTTTTGTCCACTCATATTAGATATTAATGATTCTCATATTATAGAAGTTCACTTAAATTCTAGTATCTGTTGCATGATTTGTCGACTTATTTATCTAGCATGATATGCATGATGCAGCAAAATCTACTTTCTATACAAAAAAACTCCCATTACGGAGCAATCTGGCCTAAGAAAAACATTTATGCCACTTCATGGATGGTCAAGCTGTCTTCAGAGCACCTCTTCTGGGACGGCTCGCATTAAAGCCGACGTCCATGTGTTGCTGCGGGGCTTTTACCATAGCAATGAGTAAAGTGGGAAGAGATTTCTCAAGGAGCTTTAGTGATGGAAGAGACGGTCACTAATTCATATCTTCTCACACGAACGTAATATCCGTCCCTAAATGTCGGCCAAGGGCTCCAAAAACTGTCTCAAATTCTCTTTGTCGACCACCGGAAAGTGCCAACCCCAACATTAACTGGAGACGGTTTTCTAGACTAGTCCCATTCTAGATTTCAAGGTGTGCAGATAGATTTCAGTTTTTAAAAATTGGAGAATCGGTTCAGACGGATAAGTTTCGAGAACAAATTTTGGTGTTTTTCTTGTTCTATGATGAGTGTGTAATTTAGAACCACTAGTATGAACTTTTATTTCTGGCAATATCTATAATTGAGATTTTCACTTTGTTAATGTTTCGTATTCTTCGCGTTTCTAAATATGAGTTGTAGTTAGCAAATTGTAGCAATAAATGGTGGTCATTGGAAGTGATGATTTATGCAATCGTTCAATAAAAATATAAATGGAACCTGGATAGATTCTATAGCCAACTTTGAAACATGTGATAAGATAAGGTTTCAAAGTATGCAATGTAGGTTTTAGGTTCCAAAATTTTGGAAATCGGATCGACGAGTAGATTTCGGGTCACGGTGAAACTTGGACCGACTTTGAAACTGCTCATTCCTATCCGTTTCACCATAG
This sequence comes from Syzygium oleosum, assembly GCF_021117445.2. Taxonomy (NCBI): domain Eukaryota; kingdom Viridiplantae; phylum Streptophyta; class Magnoliopsida; order Myrtales; family Myrtaceae; genus Syzygium; species Syzygium oleosum. The sequence continues at coordinate 15,092,106 of NW_026607489.1, read as the reverse complement.
CCTACTCCGTCGTAATTCATGGAAAAATCAACTATGAAGAAAATTATTCATATCACCGCTTGGGTGGCGCTACTGAGCAAATTTGATATCCCTGAAAGTCTAGAAAACCGTCTCCAGTTAATGTTGGGGTTGGCACTTTCCGGTGGTCGACAAAGAGAATTTGAGACAGATTTTTGGAGCCCTTGGCCGACATTTAGGGACGGATATTACGTTCGTGTGAGAAGATATGAATTAGTGACCGTCTCTTCCATCACTAAAGCTCCTTGAGAAATCTCTTCCCACTTTACTCATTGCTATGGTAACAAGCCCCGCAGCAACACAAGGACGTCGGCTTTAATGCGAGCCGTCCCTGAAGAGGTGCTCTGAAGACAGCTTTGACCATCCATGAAGTGGCATAAATGTTTTTCTTAGGCCAGATTGCTCCGTAATGGGAGTTTTTTTTGTATAGAAAGTAGATTTTGCTGCATCATGCATATCATGCTAGATAAATAAGTCGACAAATCATGCAACAGATACTAGAATTTAAGTGAACTTCTATAATATGAGAATCATTAATATCTAATATGAGTGGACAAAACAAAAAATAATGCGCGTCCTATATCAAATAACCGAGATATCAGTAATGGCAAGATCCTAAAACATAAATTAAAAACAGTATAAATTTGTTCATTCAATTATTATTTTTTTATTTAGCTTCAGTCTCTCTACAATGAAAAACTAAATTATTTTCGTAGAATGAGTTTTGATAACAACTTGTTATTGGAATAGAACGTTGACAGGTAAAGAGGAATCACCAGTTGAGTGATCAAAGTGGAATCAAATGATAACCTCACAATTGATTGAACCTGCGCCGCTCAAGATCACGATAGACCACAAACTTGGCTGTTTGTTGCGTCTCGGGAACTAGGGTAAGTTCACGCATTGGCCGATGAATCCAAGTTAGCGATTTAAGAGGGTAAGATCTGTAGATAGATACTTGCATGTTGGTTCCTTGTAGAGGTTTTTACTTCTTGTCAACTGGAGTGGATTGTATTCTTATGTTGGTGAAAATGATATATTCTTTTTTATTTAGTTGGAATTTTTTTTAAATTATATATATATTACCGATCCGGTCAGGCTGGGTGAGTGGCCGATTCCACACCTAGAACCGAAAACTGGACCGGTACTCACCGGTCTAGTAAATTGGAATCGGGAACGGCCGATTCCGGTCCGATTTGGTTCTAGGTAGTCCGGGCAGTTATCAATTCATTTGCACACTCCTAGTATGATGAAACTATGTTATGTCACAACCGAATTGTAAAGTGTCGTGACTTTGCACATTTTGTCATATCGTTTTGAAGACGCTGCACTCCAAAAAATTGAGCAAGAAGGTTTTTCAGATACTGTTGTTTTTTATGTTCCCGGAGTACTCGGGCAAATGTTGTAGTTATAAAAAGTCTACCAATTTCTTATAAATGTCGATATCTTTTTACATAGTCCTAGGTGCAGCAGAAAGTCAAACGGGCTCAGAGTATGAATGAAAACGAGATCAGTTAATCAAATATGAGAAAAGATGTTAACGATCACACGTGACGTTAGCATAGTACACGGCATCGTGAAGAGGAGTGAAACTTATCTCGAACCGATTTCATAAGAACCAAATCAATTACAGCCGCTGAACATGCGAGTCACCAGGCGTACAAAATCGTACATGGCCGATGGACCTGGTTTGCATGTCCTGACCCGATAGAGAGGGAGGTAAGCCTTGCATGGACTCGGTTTCATTGATCCAGATACATCTCGATTGGTGGTGATCTTGTGCGACCCACACACGGGGGTCCATACGATCGACGAGCGCTATGGTTCAAGTTTTGCGTGGATGCGAATCTAGACAAGTATTTGTCAAAAGGCGAGGCTCTCGGAGGGCACAGATGGCGTCGTCGGATTGGTCAGAGAAGTGGCTTGCGACAGAGGATTGGGGATTGGTTGGTGCAATTCCCACTGCGAAGAAACACAAGTCGGGGCCAGTTGTGAGACAATTATTATATGAGGCCAATCAGGTGAACGTCAGCTCATCCGACTCCACCTCTTTTTTTCACTTTGCACGACCACTGAAGCTTGTTCGTGATCCCACTCATCAGAAACCTTTTCCCTTACCTCGCAAGCATCAACTCGAAAGACCCACTTCCTCATTTAAGTGTGAGTGTGATTTCATTCTTGTTAGATCCATGAATTCGATTAAAGTGTTTCACAAGATGAATAATTTTTTTTTTTTTTATGACCCAGGGAACCCCCGCATGGCCGACAGCCGGGAGGTAAACCCTGGGGGCGACACGTGCTAGCCACCACACACGTGCACGTCGGCACTAAGTCACCCTGCGGCACCCGGGATTCGAACACTCAACCTTTTGCGAGAGGAAGAGTGCGCGCTCCAGCAGCGCCACCCAGGCGGATGATATGAATAATTTTCTTCATAGTTGATTTTTCCATGAATTACGACGGAGTAGGCTATGGTGAAACGGATAGGAATGAGCAGTTTCAAAGTCGGTCCAAGTTTCACCCGTGACCCGAAATCTACTCGTCAGATCCGATTTCCAAAATTTTGGAACCTAAAACCTACATTGCATACTTTGAAACCTTATCTTATCACATGTTTCAAAGTTGGCTATAGAATCTATCCAGGTTCCACTTATATTTTTATTGAACGATTGCAGTAAATCATCACTTCCAATGACCACCATTTATTGCTACAATTTGCTAACTACAACTCATATTTAGAAACGCGAAGAATACGAAACATTAACAAAGTGAAAATCTCAATTATAGATATTGCCAGAAATAAAAGTTCATACTAGTGGTTCTAAATTACACACTCATCATAGAACAAGAAAAACACCAAAATTTGTTCTCGAAACTTATCCGTCGGAACTGATTCTCCAATTTTTAAAAACTGAAATCTATCTGCACACCTTGAAATCTAGAATGGGACTAGTCTAGAAAACCGTCTCCAGTTAATGTTGGGGTTGGCACTTTCCAGTGGTCAACAAAGAGAATTTGAGACAGTTTTTTGGAGCCCTTGGCCGACATTTAGGGACGGATATTACGTTCGTGTGAGAAGATATGAATTAGTGACCGTCTCTTCCATCACTAAAGCTCCTTGAGAAATCTCTTCCCCACTTTACTCATTGCTATGGTAACAAGCCCCGCAGCAACACAAGGACGTCGGCTTTAATGCGAGCCGTCCCTGAAGAGGTGCTCTGAAGACAGCTTTGACCATCCATGAAGTGGCATAAATGTTTTTCTTAGGCCAGATTGCTCCGTAATGGGAGTTTTTTTTGTATAGAAAGTAGATTTTGCTGCATCATGCATATCATGCTAGATAAATAAGTCGACAAATCATGCAACAGATACTAGAATTTAAGTGAACTTCTATAATATGAGAATCATTAATATCTAATATGAGTGGACAAAACAAAAAATAATGCGCATCCTATATCAAATAACCGAGATATCAGTAATAGCAAGATCCTAAAACATAAATTAAAAATAGTATAAATTTGTTCATTCAATTATTATTATTTTATTTAGCCTCAGTCTCTCCACAATGAACAACTAAATTATTTTCGTAGAATGAGTTTTGATAACAACTTGTTATTGGAATAGAACGTTGACAGGTAAAGAAGAATCACTGGTTGAGTAATCAAAGTGGAATCAAATGATAACCTCACAATTGATTGAACCTGCACTGCTCAAGATCACGATAGACCACAAACTTGGCTGTTTGTTGCATCCCGGGAACTAGGGTAAGTTCACGCATTGGCCGATGAATCCAAGTTAGCGATTTAAGAGGATAAGATCTGTAGATAGATACTTGCATGTTGGTTCCTTGTAGAGGTTTTTACTTCTTGTCAACTGGAGTGGATTGTATTCTTATGTTGGTGAAAATGATATATTCTTTGTATTTTCGGAAATCTCTCTTTGAATGACCCTGCAATAATAGATTCAAAATAACGTGAATGAAGTAGTAGCTGTTGGAAAGTAAAGAAGGGTTTCTTTTACCTGAAAAATGAGGATGTCAAGCAGAAGTAACACCAGGCACAACTACAAGGGCCGGTGTACAGACATCGTTTTTTCTCAGCCACATATTTAAGTCCTCTTCCTCAAGTGTCATTTATTTAGAGAGAGCGATGCTACTGAGTCGGGAGGGCCCAATGAAAGCTTCCTACAGGGACTTGGTCATGTAGATTTCATTATTAGTGTAACAGGAGAATCACACGTTTGGATGTGGACCCAGCTTCTTCCATGGCTACCATGGTCTCTGGGCCTATAGTCCCTGTAACTGTAGCTCTCAACACATTCAAATGAGCTTTCCAGAGTTTGGCACTCTTAACTGGTAGTTACTGTCTAAAAGCAATGTGAAAATAATTTGGAAGACCAAAAGCTAATAGTTTAGAGGCAGATTTCTTGAGTGCTTTGAGACGTGGGATGGTCCAAATGCGATGAGCTAAGAAAACACGGTGAAATCGAAAGAGGGAGGAGCTTGTGAATGACCGGACCAAGAACAACGAGGCCAATCCACGTCCACATGAAATGAAGTACCTACGCTCTCTGCCATGGTCAGACCTGATACGTCACGCGTCGATGTGGATTCGAAGTGCTGCACATGTTTTCACAAAAATCTTCACGTTTTATTCCACGTCCACCATCAACTTCACGTTTTATTCCACGTCCACCATCAACTTCACGTTTTATTTCGAAACCAAATCAGAAACCACACCACATGATGATAGACATCTCCATTCTTAATCAAGTGGCAGCACTGCATGGGGCCGTGATAGCGAAAAGGGTGTCGGTAAAACACTTTCATCGCTCAGCTATCAGTTGACTGTTCTATCTACATATGGGAAAATATGGGGCGGTGCAATCAGCTAAGGTTGCGCATGGCAACTTGCCAAATAGTATTTGATTCTGTTCTTTTGTTCCCAGAATCGGTTTGGGAATAGAAATCCGTTTGTTTAATTTTTTGATTCTGGGCACAAATTCTTGCAAATTTGTGCCCAGAATCAGTTTTGGAGCAGAATCAAGAATAAAAAAAAAGTAGCTTCTTGATTCTAGGAACAAAAATGAGAATCAGTTTTTTTTTCTTCTTCTTTTTCTTGGTTTTTAATATAGCTTCTAATGTCTGGTGTGAGAGCCACCCTCGCCGTATCTGGCGATACTAAAATATTTTAATTAAAAAATATTATTAATAAAAAAATTTTACCAGCCATGGCCAGCGACCAGGCCATGACGAAAAAAAATAAAAAACATATTATTAATAAAAAAAATTTTACCGGCCATGGCCAGCGACCAGGCCATGGCGAAAAAAATAAAAAACTATTTTCAATAATAATATTTTTTATTAAAATATTTTACCGGCCATGGCCAGCGACCAGGCCATGGCAAAAAAAATAAAAAAAAATAATTTCAATAAAAATATTTTTTATTAAAATATTTTTTAAAAAATTATTAATAAAAAAAGTATTTATAAGAAATTTTTTTACTGGCAATGGCCAAAAAAATAAAAAAATTATTTTTAATAAAAGTATTATTAATTAAAAAATATTTTATCGGCCATGGCCAAGGAGGAGAAAAAAAAAGAAAAGAAAGAAATATTAAAATATTTAAAATGTTATTAAAATATTATTAATAAAAAGAAATTTTATGCCATTACCAAACGCATTTCTGTTCTTTTACTATTTCAGGAATAGAAATTTTGGGCCGTTCTAAACGCCTTCAATCTCGAGAATCGGTTCCGCACATAATAAAAAGAATCATTTCGATCGAATGCATTTACGGTACGGAATGGTTGCCATGCACAGCCTAAGCTTCTTCCAAATAGGTATAACCTTCCTGTCCGAAACAAGTGAGGACAAAGCTATGATGGGAAAATGAAAGGTGGAGAAGCAAAACACAAAAATGCATGATAGCTTGGATAGTCTGCACCATTTGTAGGTGAAAGAGCCTCTCCAAAATTCTGTACAGTACACATGTTAAATGCCGTCGATCAATTGGCCCGACAAAACCCGATGATAATGCATTTACTAAGCAGTTTCTTGCCTATAAATACCCATTCATAAGGTCTTTGGCACTCACAGAAAAGCCTCGTGCTCTTCATCTATATTGATCAAACATCTGAATCTCATTAGAGATAGCAGAAAAAGATATATGTCTCTTCAGATTTCAGCAATTCCATCTTCTCCTGCAGCCCAAGAAACAAGCCATGTGGTTGAACGCCGGTCAGCAAACTTTCACCCAAGCATATGGGGGGATTACTTCCTCAAATATGCCTCTCGCTCCTACTCAATGGTAGGAATTTAATACATTGCTTCTGACTCAACTATATATATATTATGTGAATAGTAATGGCATAGCACGTGAAAATATGTGTATATATCTGATGTAACACACACTATCGATGTCACAAAAAAGTAATTAATTTCAGCCTTAACATGGGTTAATTTAGATGTCCAATTTCGGAATCCAATGGTAGGATTAGCGTCACTAAAATGCAGATGTGGTGGATGAGATTGATTAGACACTATGAAAGAAAGCCACCCTTTTGCGAGGGATAGGCTTGTTGAAGGCTACTCCACTGTTTTAGGGAGTACATTTTCATGATGAATTTGTCCATTACCCAACGATGTTTATTCTTCAGCTGCTTAGAATCTCGATATTTGATAATAATAGTTGAACGCATAGATACGAAACTTTAGTAAATATGGAGCAAATAAATAATGTGAGTTTCACTCTAGATCTACATGATTATTGATGGGGATTAACTTGATTTACATTGATAGACCATACAATACTTTTTATATGTATATGGCACAATTTATAACTTTTTTCCAAACCCAAAGAAGACTATGTATATCTAGTTTAAAAAAAAAAAAAGAGAGATGAAGTTATGAACACTTCGAGTATCCTACATAGAACTCTATTTTGGAATTCAGTGGGTCATGGTTCAATACCGTGGTTAAAGATCTGTTGCCTCTTATTATATAAATGTAATTACCAAAAAAAGTCATAAACCTATTGAACCTGTATCAATTTAGTTTTAAACCTTTTAATTGTGCCAATTTAGTCAAAAATATTTTCACGTTTTGCTAATTGAGTCTATTTGGTCAATTTTAGTCAGAAATCGCTAACATGAACGCTAACCATTTTACGTGGCACGACTAATACTGACGTGAATAAATTTTAATATTTTTTCAGTTATTTTTATTTTTATTTTATTTCTTTTATTCTTCTCTTCTCTTTTCCTTTTTTTTTTTTCACTGTGGCCGTCGACACTGAGCGACGGCCACGAAGCCCTCGCCCGGATCTGGTCGAGGCAATCACGGCCACGGGCAAGGCCAACCTTGCATAGCTAAGACCTTGCCGTCCGCCAATGAAGGCGACCATGGCCTCACTAGCCGCGGGTAAGGCTGCCTTCACCTAGTGATCGGTGAGCTCCAATGACCCTCACTGACCGTAGTGGGAAAAAAAAAGAAGGAAAAGAAAAGAAAAGAAAAAAGAAAAGAAAAAAATTTTAAATTTTTTTTAAAAATTGTCCATGGCTAAAGATTTGTTGTCACTTGCTGTAGTCACATAGGATATCCTCATCATAGGATGAAGAGATGTGTTCATCCAACTCTAGTCCTCACCGTACCAATTCCAAACCCCACCAGACCTCTCTCTCTCTCTCTCTCCGATCCTCCTCTCGACAGCAACTTGATGTTGCATCTCCTGTTGCCCTCGCCACTGGCGAAGTTGCCTTCGCCGCCTCCAAGACGAGCCTTGGCGACATGTCTGAGCCGCACCACCGTCTGCCATCGTCCTCATCATCTCCAGGCTGATCTCTCTCTCTCTCTCTCTCTCTCTCTCTCTCTCTCTCTCTCTCTCTCTCTCTCTCTTTGAGATCTTGACGTCGCGATTGAGTCTCGCGGCGATAGAGGAGCCGCCACCCTCCATGGCCATGGAGGTTGAGCTTATAGATCTGGAGGCATTGGCTCCGAATCTAGAGGAGGCAGCCTCTCACAGGCCGGGAGAGATCATGAGACCGCTTGAGCTCCACCATCGACATGGACATCGAGAAGAGAGAGAAAGAAAAGAGGGAACTTGCTATTGGGTAGGGGTGAGCAAGATGGACCACCCAAATTGGGACCGGAAGATGGACCACCCAAATTGGGACCGGACCGGACCGACCGGTTTGGTCCGGTTCCTGGAAATATCAGTCCGATTCCCGGTTCCTAAAAGTAGAACCGCTTTTCGAGTTGTCCGGTTTCCGGTTCTAGGGTGGGAACTGGACCGATAAATATATATTTTTAATTTTTTCATATATATAATATTCAATATATATATAATATTTAATATTAATCCCATTGGAACTGATTGTTCAATTTTTTATATATATTATATATATTTTTCCAAGTTTTTCCACGGCCTTATGGGATCAAATCAGAACTACAAAAGAAAGAACGAAATAATCGGTTCCTGGTTCACAAATAATATTTAATATTGGTCCCATTGAAACTGGACCGGACCGGACCATCGGTCCGGTCGGTCCACAGTCCCAAGACTAACCGGTCCGGTCCCCGGTCCTAGAAACTGGGGACCGATTCTACCGATCTGATTCCCGGTTCTTGGGTTGGACCAGACCGGACCGGACCGGGAACCGCTCACCCCTACTATTGGGACGGTGACGACAGTAGAGTAGCGGATGTCGACGACGCTGGAGGCTGCAAAACATCTGAGCTCGTGGGAGGGTTACCTCCCCAATTACGCTGCTCCCCCCACTCATTGGTAGGACTCTTTTTTTTTGGTCATAAATGGTAAGACTTAAGTTGCTGCGCTTTTCTTAGCGTAATTTTATCGTTCAAATGTTGCTACAAACATCCATTACTTAAATAAGCCAAAAGCAACATTATAGGAATAGGTCTTGGGCCAATGAGCTTCTCATGCACCTAGTATCAGAGAGAAATTGACATGTTTTTCTCTATTATGCGTAGGAATATGGCCATGATCAGCAGGCGGAGCAAGAAATCCAGAAGCTGAAGGGCGAGGTGAAGAGGATGCTACACGTTGATGCAGACAAGCAGTCCCTGAAACTGGACATGATCGATCAAATACAACGATTAGGCATCGCATACCACTTCGCGAGCGAGATTGATCACGTGTTGAAACGACTTAATGAGACATGTTTTCTTCGCAACGATGGAGATCAGGATATCGACGACCTCTTCACGGCCGCTCTCCTCTTCCGATTGTTGCGACAACAAGGCTACCAAATTTCGGTGAGTTGCCCTTCCTTGTTTTTAGTTACTCAGCCACAAAATTTGATGATTGATATACTTTGATCTTTTCCCATTGTCTAAAACCGATCCTCTTTGCCTTTCTCTACCGTGGATTGAGGTCATTCGACAATCAATCACCTGAAGTTATAGACGACCCACCCAAGTTATTGCACAACAGGACCCCCAAAGCCACAATCCGATAAAAAATTGAACCCTCGTTCATATGTTGGTTGTTATTGTTACTATCTACTCTTCCAGTAAACCAAACGTCACCGGCGTTTAAGACCACTCGTGAAGAATCTTTCTGACTAATAGGGATGTGTACAATAGAAATCTTTATTTCACTGTGATCTATAAGCAGACATCTTTAACAAGTTCAAGGACACCAGTGGAGAGTTCAGTGAGAAACATGCAAGTGACGTACGGGGATTACTAAGTTTGTATGAAGCTAGCCATCTGAGTGTGCATGGAGAAGATGTTCTTGATCAAGCGCTTTCTTTCAGTTTAACCCATCTTGAATCCATTAAGGAGCAACTAAGCCCTCCTCTCGCAACACAAGTCCATCATGCCTTAGAGCAAACAATTCGTCGAGGGGTGCCGAGGCTCGAGGCCAGACGATACATCTCCATGTACGAAGCAGAACCTTCACATAACGAAGTCCTGCTATCACTAGCCAAGTTAGATTTCAACCATTTGCAAAGGCAACACCAGAAGGAGTTAGTTGATCTTGCAAGGTTGATCAATTATGCAATCGCATGGTTAAATTGTTTTAGTGTTTATACTCTATGGAAGGTTCATATGAATATTGCCATTTTACGTGTAGGTGGTGGATGGGTTTAGACTTCAAGAGGAAGTTACCATTTGCAAGAGACAGGCTCGTGGAAGGATACTTTTGGATTTTAGGAGTTCATTTTGAGCCCGAATTAGTGCTTGTTAGAAGAATGATGACCAAAATGATCGCAGTGACTTCAGTTCCTGATGACATATATGATATCTACGGCACCTATGAAGAGCTAGAGCTCTTTACTCAAGCAATTCAAAGGTTTGATTCGCATATCTGCAGCGCATGTAGCTTATTATTAAAAATACGTCCACGTTAGCTTTGGCCGTTCCACGTAAAACAAGCAGCATTCATGTCAGCAATTTAAGAAAAAATTGAAAAAGGTTTAGGATTAAATTGATTCAATTGAAAAGTTTACAACTAAATTGGCACAAATACAATATGTTTAGGTATTTTTTTGTACTTTGCCCTGAAATACTAGATGTGGCAAAATGTCTCTGAATCAATAACTTTGTGTATAAAAGATAAAGGAGTTGATTGATCCCTTTTCATAGTTATCATAAGGGTAATATAGTGATTCCCAAATCCTCATGCGATCTGAAGTTTAAAAATATCACGTAATGTATACCCTATCTTATAATATCTTATCATTTCAGGTGGGACATTGATTGCATAAATGAACTTCCAGAGTACATGCAAGTGTTTTACAAAGCACTGATCGATATCTACGTCGAAATTAGAGGTGTTAAAATGGGTCTTAAACCCATATATGACCCATTTAAAAATAAATGGGTCATATATGGGTCACTTTTATTTTAAAGAGCCAACCTTAAATGGGTTTTAAATTTTAAAGCTTAAAGATAAATGGGTCTAAATGGGTTGAGTTTGGAACCCATGTCCAATCCACCTACTAGACCCATCCACACACTCTCTCCCTCTTTATAAAAATGTTTTAAAAAAATCAAAATTTAATTATTTTTATTTTTTCTCTTTTTCTTTTATTTTTTATTTTTTCTTTTCTCTTCTTTCTTTTTTTTTTTTTTACTTCGGCCGGTGGTCGGCCACGGCGACCGGCCACCGGGGCGGGACGACCTCGCCGGAGGCCGGCGAAGCTCGAGGTTGCCGGCCTCGGGCGAGGCTTGAGCCTCGCCGATCTGGCGAGCCTCGAGCTCGCCCGATTCCTGCGACCTCGAGGCTCACCCGATCCCAGCGAGGTCTCGGCCTCGTCGACCTGTGGCGAGGCTCCAGCCTCGCCGATCTGGCGAGACTCGAGCTCGCCGGCCTCGAGCGAGCTCGACCTCGCCGGATCTGGCGAGGTGGAGCCTCGCCCAAGGCTAACTTTTGTACAACGCTCACTTTAGAGTCAAATTTTTTTTACAAATCACTTCATTGTCGTATTGGAGGAAAAACAATCACTTAAATGCATCCGGTGACAAATCCGGCAAAAAGTCTTACACGGCTCAATTAATAATATGCTAATTTCTACGTGACCTTTTTTTTATAAAAGAAGAAAGTTCAACATGGACGACGACTTGTCTCTCTCTCTAGCAAAAAATCACCCCGAGTTTCTTCATTTTTCATCGTCTTCTCATCATATTCATTCATTTCTTGAGTCACAGAGAACATCAACGATGCCACACTCGCCGGAGCATCCTCAATTATCCACCACCTTTGATCAATGCAGGAGCTTCTTCGAGCTACGCCAAAGCATCGAGCTTAGGCACGAGACCATCCTCTTTGGTGAACACGATCATCGCCAGTGCCGGTGCTCTCAGTTGCGGAAAAGGCTCTATCTAGCGATATAGACTCTTCATCATCACCAACATCAGCCACCCTTAGTTGCTACATGAATAACAAGTGCAGAAGTCTTGATTATACTAAAAATCACAATCTTTGGTTTCTTTTTCGCTTGCCACTGACGCACACATGCGCATTCCCATACTCGTGGAAGCTAAGCTTGGCCCTGCCAGATTATTTAATCAAACGAGACGAAAAGAAATGGCAAAGAAAAACGGAGGTGTTAGTGATATTTGCATATTTTCCTGATTTTGTATATCTCTTAGGATTATGCATATATCTCATTTAATAGTTCATGTCCTTGATTGATTATATTTGATATTGTGTTTATATTATTACCTTAGATAGCCATCTCATAAAGTCTATAAATAGACTCTTCATGTAATATTTTCCATATATTGAAATATACAAAATTACTCTTTTCCGCGTATCTCTCCAATTTCTCAACCGGAGAAAGGACAACGGGAAACGGAGATTGGATTTGCAGACAGATAGGTAAAACGAAAAACCAAAAATAAAAGGGCTTATTCTCTATCTCTCTCTAATCCACTATACAAAAAAGATTACTAAAAGCGAAAAAGGGAAGCGCAACTACCGCCATAACAACACATAACAACTGATTCTTCCATGAGCAACTAGATAGCCCCAGTATACGTAGAAGTGTAAGAATAGCTCCACAAAACACATAGTCGCATTCGCATCGTCATTTTCTCTTCTAATTTTAACAAGTGGAGAAGAAAAAGAAGGGAATCTCAAACAAAAAGCCATGGGTTCTGGAATGTAGCTCATCCCCAATCACCATCGTAAGATCCAGCTCTTAATTTTTCCTCAAGTTGCCTCCATTTGAATTAGGGTTTGAAGAAGAGGGGAAATGGCTCGATTTGTCCGAACTAGGGTTTAAATTTAGGGCAAACAAATTTAGCATCATCGTTTATGGTATTTATGCTGGCTCGAAGCACCAGTGTCCACATTGGATTTCCGGCATCCCAAATCGAAGGTGACACTTAAGTGTTCGTTTTTTTTTTTTACCAAAATAGCACGTCAAAAAGTTTTGACACTGAAGTAAGTGTCGTACAGAAATTATGGTACTTCTAATGTCTTTTTTTCTGGTAAGAACTATCACCATGTAAATGGATTTTCAGAACCAGATCAAATCAATGCGGACAATCACTCTCTTGAGAATAGCCTCATAACGAGACTAGTTAGATACGGATTCTATCATGACAAACAAAGTGATGATATATTTAGTCTAGTGGCACGCCTTGGGTCATAAGATCATTTCTTATACACACAACAACTAGCATAACCTACCCATGACTTCCTTACATTTATCAATGATGCATCTAACAATTGCACTTACACTTTGAGGGGAAAGGTGTTGGTAGATCGCTTACAGCATCGCTAATTAACTTATTAGTTGACAGCATTATATAAAATAAGTGTCTTCCATATAACAAACGAAAGAGACTGAGCAGAGCCTCTTCTTGCAAAATGAACAGTGGAGGAGCAATCACAAACATGCATTGGCTCTGACAGTCCGCACCGCAGTTGGTAAAGTTCTCAGGGAGCTCTGCTATTTCTGTGGCCGCATTCGTGAGCTATTTAATTCCTCACTTAATATCCGGGTCTTGTCGAGATACCATGTTATTCACGACGATTCCTCACTTAATTTCCGGGTCTTGTTGAGATACCATGTTATTCACGAGCGTCGTGAATAACATGGTATCTCAACCTGTCAACCAGTCCTCGAAATTAAGTGAGATACAGTGAGACTCGTCAGAAATATGGAAAGAACGTGTCTTGAGTTTGAGAAATAAACGTTTGCCTTTTCTGTTCCTCATCCTCCCAACTTTTGGGACATAGGATTCTATAGCCTATAAATACCCATCGATAAGTTTTCGACACTCACAGGAGAAACCCCAACCCTCTAGTGTTCTTCATCTTTTGGTCAGACACCTGAATCTAAGAAATGTCTCTTCAGATTTCAGCAATCCCATCTTTACCTTCTGCTCAAGAAACAAGCCACGTGACCGAACGCCGGACGGCAAATTATCATCCAAGCATATGGGGGGATTACTTCCTTAAATATGCTTCTCCCTCCAACTCAATGGTCAGTAATTCTGCTTTTATCTTCTACTTTTGTTTTCTTGCAATTGCAATTGGTAGACCTACTTCCATATCATTTAGTTCCACCACATCGCTTATATGATATAAATTGCTCTCATATATATACATGTTCCCCTCTCCGCACAAAAAGATAAAGTTGAAAATCATAAAAAAGAAGAAAGAAGGTCGAAAAACAACAATAATACTTGTAACTTCAGTCCAAGGCACACGCTTAAAGCTTCACCGACCACAGTATGTCCTCTGCTACAAGAAACATCTCATTATGTCATTAACTCCCTCCTCTCATATGGTCATTGTTCTCATGGGTCCGATTTCACATGTAATGTGAATGAGCATATAACATCGAAATACCTAAATAGGGTATACAGACGGGGCCATCAAAATTAAGTAATTTTGTAAAGTATGTGAGATTTTGTAGGATCACTGCCAACTGTGCTAAAGCTTAAGCTGTTAGATAAAGTCGTGGTTATATTTAATTACTCTAACACTCCCCCTCACGCTTAGTCTTGCCTTTTTGCCTAGCACTAAGCTTGTACATATATTTAATTAGAGCATAGAAAGATTTGAACTTAGAACCTCTAGCTCTAATACCATGTGAGATTTGGTGGGACCACAGTCAACTGTTCTAAAAGTTTAAATTGTTAGATAAAGTCGTGGTTATATTTAATTACTCTAACAAAGTATACGTATTTCATGCTTGCTTTTATTTGAAATAGCGTGAAATATATTTGCAGAAGTTCAAATTCCTTGGGAGAGTGGAGGGACAAATTGAGGAACTGAAAGGAGAAGTAAGGACGATGATGGCTGGTGTCGTGGATAAGCTTTCACAGATGGTTCACTTGACTGATCAAATCCAACGCTTGGGAATTGACTACCATTTTAAACGTGAAATAGATGAGCAATTGGAACAAATTTACAAAAGTTACTCTCAACTTGATCATGAAGATTTTAGGGTAGATGACCTTCACATGGTGGCTCTTATCTTTCGATTGTTGCAACAACAAGGTTACAATGTTTCATCGGGTATGACTTAAATGTAGTAAACCATTCCGATAAGATACCTATTAAAATCCTTCTATTGCTAGGTCGAATTTAAGGAGAAACATGTACAATAAAATCTATAACATTAACTGGGCATATCACATTCCTAATTTCTTGTCGATTGCATCTTTTTTCCCATGTTGGTTGGTTGCACAGAGGTCTTAAACCAATTCAAGGATAGTGAAGGGAACTTCCGGAAATCGCTCATCATCGATGCACGCGGATTACTGAGCCTATATGAAGCTTGCCATTTAAGGAGTCGTGGCGATTCTATCTTGGACGAAGCACTTCCTATTGCTATAACTTACCTTGAATCAATGGATGAGAGCCAAGTGAGCACTAGTCTTGCGAAACAAGTGAAACATGCCCTAAAGCAGCCACTTCACAAGGGATTGCCAAGGCTCGAGGCGAGGCGTTATATTCCACTCTACCAAGAAGAGCCTTCACATGACAAAGTCTTGCTCGCCTTGGCTAAACTAGATTTCAACTTACTACAAGAGCAACACCAGAAGGAACTTGGCCAGATTACTAGGTTCATTAACTTCATGTGATAGCATAATCTAAAATTAGCTTCTCGATGATGTTTTAACAATGCCCGAACTATTGATTATGTTTTAACAATTCCCGAACTATCGATTTTTCTTGTTGTGTTTTCCAAAGGTTAACTCGTCTAGTTTCAATTTACACTTCTAAATAGTGCTTTTTCAAAGTCCTTTACAAGTGACAAAAAGAGTTTAAAATATGTGAAGTCATCGGGCTAAAGTACTTTCAGTAACGCTCATGTTCGCTTAATCATAGGTGGTGGAAGGATATAGATGTTCCGAGGAAGTTCCCATTCGCTAGAGACAGGATTGTGGAATTGTTCTTCTGGATCACAGGAGTATATTTCGAGCCGGAGTTCACCATGGGCAGAGATATACTAACTAAAGTGATCTCCCTGACTTCCATTCTTGATGATATCTACGACGTCTATGGCACATTTGAAGAACTTACGCTCCTCACCAAAGCAATCCAGAAGTACGTAATCCGCGTTCTCTTTCTCAAACTTCTGAATTTGATCAATTTTGTATAGAGTCGAGTGTGTCATTTTCTAGGACTTTGAATTCAGGTGGGATGTTGATGCCATGGATGGATTGCCAGAGTATATGCAAGCCTATTACAAGGAGTTTTTCAGTCTCTATGAATATATAGGGAATCAATTGGCCACAAAAGGAAGGTCGTATCGCCTCGTCTATGCAAAAGAAGCCGTAAGCATCATCGGTACACTTTACATGCATCAAATATGTCGCGACCGAACTCCCGAGATTTTTTTTTTTAAAACATGCAAAAAGGGAGGATTCGCCTGGTACATATTAAGTCTAGGTTCAGGACTTAACTCGGGCTCTCCCAAGCCCATACCATATCGCGACTTAGGGTTTAAGTTTTTAACATGCAAATGGTTTATACCAAGGAGTCGTCACTAATCGATTTGGGGTGGGTCGATTAGAAACCCAAATAAGGTGATAGGAGGAACACCCTATTCCTACAAACCAGAGATTAACTGAGTTCGGGGACTTGGTTACACTAGTTGGATAACTAATGCCCTTTCGGTACCTTTTTACCCTGTTCATTTTATGAAAACATTTGTCAGGCAATTTAGATTGATTTTAGGACCTTTCTCCTAACATATGAGGTGATCAAGCGAGTACATAATCAGAAACGATTAGCAGTCAAAAACACAACAATTCATGCAGCCTAAGGTTCTAACCTTAACTGAGTCAGATGACATTCAAAAACACAACAGCTCATGCAATTGTATTAAAAACATGTATAACAATACAACGGTAATAACATACAAAATACTACCGCGCAATCCCAGGCTTGTCTAATTTAAGTATGGCAATTTATACAATTATAACAACATGCATAATAATACAAAAATAAATTAAAACACTTAGATATATCACAATAATTTTAAAAAAAGATCTTTTCTTTTTTTTATTTAAAAAAATTAATTTTTTTTAAAATTTTTTAAAATTTTTTTCGAGAAAAAAATAATAATAATAAAAAATTGATAATAATACAGAAAAAGAAGAAAAAAAAATTTGAAATTTTTTTTTGAAAGTTTTTTAATAATTTTTTATTTTTAAAATAAAATAATAATATAATAATAAACCGGGTCGGGTCGGATCCAATCCGGGTCAACGGATCCGATCCGGGTCAACGGATCCGACCCGGGCGTTGACCCGGGTCGAATCAGCTGAACCGGGTCGGTCAGACTGACCCGGGTCAATAGATCCGACCCGGGCATTGACCCGGGTCGGATCAGCTGAACCGGGTCGGTCAGACCGACCCGGGTCAACGGATCCAACCCGGGGCGTTGACCCGGCCGGGTCACCAACCGGCCGACCGAACCCGTGGGGCAGCCGCCGGCGAAGCCGAAAATCGGCCTCTCGCCGGCGGACCCAGACCGGCGCCGCCCCCAATTCGGCCCCTGGGACTAAAACCAAACCTCTCCACCTACCGGAGTCACCGTCCGACCGCCGTTCGCCGGCCGGCGATCAAAACGAAAACTGGTTTCATTGAGGACTTTTGTCGAGCAGGTGGTGTGCGCTACCAAAAACAGCAAATTCTGACCTGTTCCGGCGAACCGGAGGATTCAGGCGACCCAACCTACCTTCGGTGAGGACACACGGACGGCGGGGGACGACGGTATGGGCCGGGATTCGCGCGAAACGGCCGGCGCGAGTCCCGGCCAAACCGAGCAGAAAAACAGAGCAGAACAGAGGCGGTTCGGGCTGGGGGAGAGCTCACCGTCGACGGCGCGTCTGGGGCTTTCCGGTTGATCGGGGGGCGACGGCGACGCGGCTGGGAACCTGCAAGAACCAACTCTCCTCTCTTTCTCTCTCTATTTTCTCTCTTTCTCTCTCTGTTTTTCTCTCTCTGTTTCTCTTTGAAATTGGCCGACCGGCTCCTCTCCTCTCTTTCTCTGGTCTTATATGGTCGCGGTACGAGCACGGCGGTCGCCGGAAGATCTCTCAGTCTCTCTGTCTCGCTCAATCTCTCTCTTTCTCTCCCGGCTTCTCTCTGTTCTGTTTCTTTCGTAAAACGGCCGACCGGGCCTCTCTCTCTCTCTCTCCGGCTTTTATAGGCGGCAACGACGCGTCTCACCTGCTCTCGCGTCTGCATGACGACGGCCTGCACCGGGCTACACCACCCCACGACTTTCGTGGCCATGGCAGGCCGGTGCAGAGCAGAGCAGAGCAGGGGGGCCGGTTCAAAACAAACGCAGAGAGGAAGGAGGAGAGGATAAGGGAGCCGGGGGAACGAGGAGGACGGGACTGGCAATTAATGCCAGTCCCGTCGGCGTGCTCACCCGGCTCTGCTCTGGCCGGATAGCGACGCCGAGGAGCGGCGCCGCCGTGCGTCGGCGTGACGTCTCGAACAGGGGAGAACAGGGGCGAGAGAGCGACCGGCGAGGGGGAAGAAGAAAGGAAGGGGCTGGGCCAGGCCAGGCCCAGTCCACGCGGGGAGAGAAAAAAAAAGAAAAAGAAGTGGGCTGGGTCCGCGTGGGGGAGAAAAGAGAAACGGGCCGGGTCGCCCCGGCCAGACTCGATTTCTTTTTTTTATTTTACTCTAACAGACCCTATTAATACAAATATGCCTAAATTCTATATGCAATGCATTTAAATAGAAATATTTTTTTATTTTAGGAATTAAAGAAAATTAACTCCTAAATTTTGTGTACTTAATTTTGGGCAACTTAAAAATAGGTGTCAACAGAATACAAACTTTAGTTGGAAACCCGACATTCTTGTTTATGTTTAATTTCTCAGATGAAGAAGCTAGCGAGAGCGTACTTTCAGGAAGCCAAATGGTTCCATACCAACTACACACCAACACTGGAGGAGTACATGCCCCTTCAACTTTTAATGACTGGCTATGGAATGTTAGCGACTACATCACTTGTGGGAACGGGCGATGTGGTCACAAAACATGCTTTGGAATGGTCGATCGGTGACTGCAAGATTGTGAAGGCTGCCCAAACCGTCTCTAGGCTCATGGATGACGTTTCCTCTCATGAGGTATAACATAAACATAATTATCCTCCAGCAATCTAATAAAATTAGATCGATTACCAATTAATCTAATAACACGTATGTGGTTTGACATACAGTTTGAGCAGGAGAGGGGGCACGTGGTATCTGCAGTGGAGTTGCTCATGAAAGAACACGGCCTCTTGGAGCTGGAAGTTGTGGGGGTACTCCAGAAAGGAATCATCGATGCGTGGAAGGACATCAATGAGGAGTTTCTTCGTCCAACCGCGGTCCCAATGCCAATTCTCGTGCGAATACTCAATCTCGTGCGGGTGATGGATGTGTTATACAGCGATGGAGATAATTACACTCATTCTGGAACCAAGCTCAAAGATTATGTGACATCGCTCTTCGTTAATCCCTTGCCGATGTGATGTTTGGACCAAACGTCGTCACACCAGTTTGGTTATTGTCAATCAGTAATCTATTGATTATGCCTTTGAACTCCTATTTTCCCGGATGTAATATCATTACCTGCATGTACTTTCAGATTGATGTGCGTGATAAGACTCATAAATAAACCATGCATATGGGTATGGTGTTGCTATGTTTGCAAGTCTAGTGTATCATGCAATTGTAATATTTCAATAATTCCTAACGCTTGGGAAAATTGTCCAAAAAGTCCTAAACCTATTGTACCGCGGCCAATTCAGTTCTAAACCTTTCAACTGTGTCAATTTAGTACTAAAGCTTTTGATGATTTGCCAATTTAGTCATAAACATTTCAATTAAACCAATTTAGTCCTAAGCCTTTGGACGATTTGTCAATTTAGTCCTAAACATTTTGACAATTTTCTAATTTAGTCCTCCTAACTAATTTTGGCCGGATATCGACGTGGCGATCTTGTCAGCACCAATCGTCCTACGCGGAATTAGGGTTTGAAGAAAAGAAGGAATTTAGCCCCAATTCGTAAATTTGAGGTAAATAACACACATGGACAACGTCGTTTAGGGCAATTCATGCTGACTTACTTTACCAGTGAGCCATGTCGATCGCAAAAACATTAAACTATTTACATGTCAGATTTCCCGGCAAGCCAAATCAGCGATGGCACTAAAGTGGTTGTTTGTTTTTTTACAAAAGTGGCATTCAAGTTATCACTCAAAAGTTCTGACCGTACAAAAGTAATGACACTTTAATTGTCCTTTTTCCCATGAATATCCTATCATATGTTGGGTGCACCTAGAATAGGATTTTAAATCTTTGAAAATCCTCTAATGTGTCCCGCTACTCCGACCTTCACCCCACCAATGTGTGGCACTCCCCCATAGTGCCTCGAGGCTGCCGTCTATCCGTTACCCTCGTGATCGATTTCCTCGCGGTCGTCGTTGTCTACGCAACCCTCATGCAAGGATCGCAACCCCCTGTCCACGTCACCGAGACGGAGAGACAGAGCTCGAAGGGATTGATGTAAAACTGAGAATTATCAAAGGCCACTTGGACATAGTAATTGACTGGATTCCAGGAATGAAAGACATTAAATTGTGGGCCTGCCAACCTTCCTTCGTAGCTCAGATCCTGATGGTCTTCCATACCTTTGATGCCCTTGAGTCAGAATTGCTTAGTGCCGTATCATCAATTTTACTTCGTGTTTATGCAAATGGCCCACTCTCGTTACTTCAAAACAAACTAGCGAGGAAGAGAGCCCCCTGAAATCTATTTAGTGCAATGTGTGGAGAGAACATACAGTATCTTCGATAGCACATCTCAAAGGAAACGAACTTGCTTTTATACTTTAATTTTCACACCATAGCTGTCTTGACAAGAGAAGAGCTTATGGCTTTGCAACAAGACTGGCCAACAGCAAACATCCATACTTGTCGATAATTAGGCCCGACCTCGTAAGTGGGGGGGATTCAGCAGTTCTTTCCCTAGGAATACGTTGAAGAAACAGACGAAAGGAATATGCTTGTAGATTGGTGTCCACGGGAGGCAATTCTCAACCACTTGTCAATTAGAGGATTCTTAATGGTGGTAGAGGCCATGCAGCATCATCGGAAGGTGTTCATGACGAGGACAGTGGAAGGTGGCGATTTGGACAAAGATGGAGATGTCAATTGGGAAGCTACGGTTAATTGGCCGTTGACAACAATTACAGCTTGTTCTTCTTGATTTCTTAAGATATATTTTTTTTATTTTTTATCCAATTCGGTTTTATCCCATTCCCTTACTCAGATTTCTTTTCCAGCATTTTATATATATGGATTAGGATAATGACACAAACGATCCCTGAACTTTAGCCCAATATACAATGTAATCTATGAACTTTTAATTTATTCAATATGGCCACTGATTTTTCGGTAAATGTTCAAAATAGTCCCTAGATAATATGAAAATATCCAATATTATCCTTTCATTAATTTAAGTTAAGGAAGAACATTGAACATTTTTATATAGTCTAGGGACTAGCTTGAATATGTACCAAAATTTCAAGTACCACATTGAATAAATTAGGGATAATGACACAAATTGTCCCTGAAATTTGACCCAATGTACAATGTGGTTCTTGAACTTTTAATTTGTTCAATGTGGTCTCTGAACTTTAGCACAATGTGCAATGTAGTCGTTAACTTTTAATTTGTTTAATGTGATCCCTAAAATTTTGGTATATGTTTAAGCTAATCCCTGAATTATATGAAAATGTTTTTTAGGAAACGATCGAAGCTCCTCTTTTGTAAAATCAAAACATTGATACCGATCACAATCTTATATGTCAAGATTTGGGAATGAACTGTAACACTGCAAATCCAGTGTGAAATTGAAAAGGCGTTGTTAAACGAGAGATAAGTAAGAACAATCCTAGATGGTGGATTTATATTAGATCTGTCAAACGAGTAGGTCGGGTTGAGGCGGGTTATAAATGGTCCAACTCAAATTGACCAATTAACTTGTTTATGACCTATTTATATATAATACAAATTTCTCGACCCATTCATACTCGACTCATATTGTTAAAACACTTTCATATTTAACCAAATCTAGGAAAAATTGTTTCTTATGAATTTTTTAAAAAATTATATTGCTAAAACAATTCCATGCATTGCAAATCTAGTGGATAATTTTTATAATTTCTTTTTTAAAAAATTTTACATTTTTTCTTTTTTCTTTTTTCTTTCTTTCCTTTTCGTTTTTTTTTCTTCTACGTCCGGCGACTCTCGCCAGCCACTGGGTGAGAGCTCAAGGCCCTCACCGGCTGCGGACAAGGGTCCCGACCCTCACTCAGACCTAGCGAGGGCCGCGAACACCTTGCCGGCAACAGGTGAGGGTCACAACCCTTGCCCCAACGTATGAGAAAGAGAAGATTTACCAAATATCTCTAAGCTTAACTAGAAGAGGGAAAGATAAAATCTGCCAAATATCTCTAACTAATTATAAAGATATGCTAGATATTATGCTAACTAAAAATAAAAAAGTAAAAAGTAAATCTTAACTAAAAATAAGAGATACACAAAATATTAAAAAAACTAGAATGTAAACCTTTAGCAAATCTTCAATAATAGCCCTAAGCAACACAAGGACGACGCCTATGATGGGAGCCGTCCTTAAAGAGTCAGTCTAAAGACGGCTTTCACCAACCATAAAAAGGCACGTGTGTTTTCTTAGGCCGATTGCTCCATAATTGGAGGCTTTCAGTTTGCTGAATAAATAAACTAAGCTAATCTTGTAAAATTACATAGTAATAATTCTTCTCCGGAAATTGGGTATGCCAGACCTTTCAGTCATATTATAGCATACGTGAGCTTATGAGTTATGATTGCGAAAGTATTTATAAGTTGTATAAATACCAATATTTCGAAATAGAAAAAATAGAATAAAGATAAAGGGAAAAAATAGACAAAAGAAAATTGAGAAAGAAAGAAAATTTTCAAATTAGGGCCCGAAGTAGGGCGGTTTTCTCAAAAGAGAGTTTGAAGTTAACACTGTCTCAAATAAGGGCCTCAATTGACCGATTTATTCTCAAATAAGGGCGGTGAATTCACTAAAAAACCCTCAACTTTAGGTCAAATCCCAAATTTGCCCCGAATTTTGTTGTGTAAAAAAAATTAGCAAATTTGAATTTATTTTCAAAAATATACCCATGTGATCTAGTCTCAACTTGACGTGACACTTCCACGTCGATAACAAATCAACATTAGCAAAGTAATTGGGCGATAGGTACAGACCGACGTCGCATTTCCACTTCGATAACAAATCCAACCCAATAAAAATTGTTGAAATTCTCCAAAATAAAACCATTCTAGGATATGAAAGTTAGGGACGATAACAAATCCACCCCAAAAAACTTTGTTTAATTTTTAAAAAAACCTAATTTTTAGGTTCAGTCCAAATTTGCTTCGAACTTTTCTTTGTTTAAAATAAAGCCTCGTTACTCTGTTGATGTGGATTTGTTATCGATGTGGAAGTACCACGTCAAGTTGGGACTGGATCACGGGGTATATTTTTTAAAATAAATTGAATTTTGGTGATTTTTTTCACGAAACAAAATTTGGGGCAGATTTGGGACTGGACTTAAAATTTGGGGTTTTTTATGAGATAAAAAAAAGTTCGGGATAGATTTGGGACTGAACCTAAAGTTTGGGGTTTTTTTCGAAACAAAAAAAATTCGGGACAGATTTGGGACTTGACCTAAAATTTTGGGTTTTTTAGGGAACTAGGCCCCTATAAGGGCCTAGTTCCACCAACTAGCCAAATCTTGTCCACGTCTAGGGGCATTCTCGTCCCAGTTCATTATTTTTTCTTTATTTTTCTTTGGCCCTGTCTCTTTGTTTCATTTTTTTGTTGAAAGTGGCCTAGAAAGGGTTGCCGAGTGCATGAACGATGGCTTTCAACAGAGACTGGAAATGGGCATTCAGCCGAGACCCATCGAACTGCTGCATAGATGTCTATACACCACATAACGGGATTCCAGACTGACTGCTACGACGAAACAGAGATTACTCTTAAAACTTTGAGGGGTAAGAATTTGATCATAGATATGTGGGTTGCAGCACAGCCTCCCTTCACTTTTTAGCAATGATGATGACAATGGCCAGTGACTCCGAGGCTCCACCTGCAACACCCACTGCAGCGCCAAGAAACGCCATTTTTTTCCATTCCAAGACATAAACTCTAGTTTCGTCCCAGATAGCATCAAGGAAAAAGAAGGAGATTGAAGAAGAGTCACCGGGGACGGAAGCAAGAATTGTTGGGTGATGTATCATGAAACCCAAGCACTTCATGGCCTGGACAGCACTGCACAACATTTCAAAAGACAGAGAAAAGTTAGAAACACGACATGTTACGAGAAAAAATAAGAACCCTTATGATCCATAATCATTCTCTCTCAAACATTGTGAAAACAAATACTCCATTACCATTACAAAAACTTTAGTATTTCACTCTTCTTTTTTAAACAACATTTCATTTCTAAGAGAGATAATAGCAATTAAAAGCTTAAACCAGCCGAATATTGGCGGTGCAGTACCGGACTGTCCACTTCATTAATCAAACGGGGTCGTGAATTCATGAAAAAATTAACAAAAAGGACGAGTTGGGATAGACTGAAAAAAAACCCACATTTCTTCATCTTCTTCACGTACATCACCGACAAGAAGCGAGATTAGCCTGCGAGAACGATCGGCGAGGGCTTACATTGCATCGTGGTCGGAAACTGACTGTTCTTGGAGACGTAAAAGAGTGGAGTAGGTGAGTGACTTGCTGGCTCCGACGTCCAGAGATACGAGGATTTGGGTGATTTCTTCGAGCTTGGTGGAGAAATCAGACATCCTTACCACGAAGAACGATCAAAAGATTGCAGATTTCGGAAGATACGGAGCTTCGGTCTTGACGATGAATAAACAAAGAAAGAAAGAAAAAGAAAAATATATATACTGGGACGAGAATACCCCTGGACGTGGACAATATTTGGTTAGTTGGTGAGACAAGGCCTTTATTCAATACTAAATTGGCCCTCCGTACCATTATTTGAGATATGGTTCACTTCAGGCTATATTTTGAGAAAACGGCCCCATTTCGGACTCTTATTTGAAATTTTACTGAGAAAGAATAAAAAAAAAAGGGAAGAGAGACTTGTTTAGAGAAAGGGGACACGAGTGGAGGGTGAGTTCTTGAAAGGATGACACAGTCCCTCCTAAGAACTCTCCTTTCATATAAAAGTACAGATTTCTATAAATTATGTCAAAGTTTGGTATGTTAATCAAACCCATTTCTCGATTCAATAGGGTCCTAAATAAGGAGAGAGATTTAAAAAGCGGGTCCGATTGCGCCTATTCCTAATCCTAAATGAAATGAAACAACATAGGGATCCATATGTAAGTCGGCCTAAACCAGAGGCAGGTATAAATGCTATAACAAAACTTCGTAAGAAATCTATCTTAGGAAATCTAGGGTAGGGCTCTTTTAACTAATGTGTATAATTTACAGTTGTTACCAAAAAGGTATCACTTTGTAGTCGGCAGGTGCGTGAAGTTACTTTGACAAAGACATAAGAATTTGTCCAATGTTGAAAAAAGTGACGGCAGTGAACTCTACACTGGTGAAATCTTAACGCCCGGGATTGGTAGGTCTTAAAAAAAAAGGTCCAAGTGCGAGGAGGTTACGAACATGGTGTCTATAAATAAATACCCTTGAAGTATTGATGTTTTGCAACGCAGAGAAAGCCTCTCCTGGCTCTTCCATTTGTGCATTGGTCTGACATCCACAAACGAAACGTAAGAACAGAGTGAATATGTCGCAGGTTTCAGCAATTCCATCTTCTTCTCCGAACAAAGGAGCAGGCCCCGTGATCCAACGTAAGTCGGCGGGTTATCATCCGAGCGTATGGGGGGATTACTTCCTTAAATATGCTTCTCCCTCCAACTCAGTGGTTAGCAATTCTGTCATCTTCTTCTTTTGTTTTCTCGCAATTGCATTCTGCAGACGTCGCTTATATGATTCCAATTGGTTTCGTATCTATACATGTTCCCGACAAAAAGAGACAGTTAAAAATCATAAAAAGATGAAAGAAGGTTTAAAAACAACAATAACACTTGTAACTTCACCGACCACAGTATGTCCTCTGCTACAAGAAACATCTCATTATGGCATTAACCCCCTCCTCTCATACGGTCGTGGTTCTCATGGGTCCGCTTTCACATGTCATGTGAAAGCTAAATAGGTACACAGACGGGGCCATCAAAATTGAGTTAATTTTGTAAAGTATACGTATTTCATGCTCGCTTTTATCTGAAATAGCGTGTAATATATTTGCAGAAGTTCAAATTCCTTGGAAGAGTGGAGGGACAAATCGAGGAACTGAAAGGAGAGGTGAGGAAGATGCTGGCTGGTGTCATGGATAAGCCTTCACGGATGCTTCACTGGATTGATCAGATCCAACGCTTGGGAATTGATTACCATTTTGAAAGTGAAATAGATGAGCAATTAGAACAAATCCACAAAAGTTACTCTCAACTTGTTCATGAAGATTTTAAGGTAGATGACCTTCACATGGTCGCTCTTATCTTTCGATTGCTGCGACAACAAGGTTACAATGTTTCATCGGGTACGTCTTAAGTGTAGTGAACCAATCCTACAAGATACCTATTAAAATCCTTCTATTGCTAAGTCGAATTTCCGGAGAAACGTGTACAAGAAAATCTATAACATTAACCGGGCGTATCACCTTCCTAATTTCTAATCGATTGCATCTTTTTTTCTCGTGTTGGTTGGTTGCACAGAGGTCCTTAACAAATTCAAGGATAGTGAAGGGAACTTCCAGGAATCGCTCATCACCGATGCGCGCGGATTGCTGAGCTTATACGAAGCTTGCCATTTAAGGTGTCATGGGGATTCTATCTTGGACGAAGCACTTCCTTTTGCTATAGCTCACCTTGAATCAATCGACGAAAGCAAAGTGAGCACTAGTCTTGCGAAACAGGTGAAGCATGCCCTAAAGCAGCCACTTCGCAGGGGATTGCCGAGGCTCGAGGCTAGGCGTTATATTCCACTCTACCAAGAAGAGCCTTCACATGACGAAGTCTTGCTCGCCTTGGCTAAACTAGATTTCAATTTACTACAAGAGCAACACCAGAAGGAACTCGGCAAGATTACTAGGTTCATTAACTTCATGTGATAGCATAATCTAAAATTCGCTTCTCGATGATGTTTTTACAAGGCCCAAACTAACGAGTATAGATTAACTCATCTAGTTTCAAATTACCCTTCTAAATAGTGCTTTTGAAAGTCCTTTACCAGTGAAAAAAAAAGGAGTTTAAAATATGCAAAGTCATCAGGCTAAAGTACTTTAAGTAACGCTCATGTTTGCTTAATCTTAGGTGGTGGAAGGATATAGATGTTCCGAGGAAGTTCCCATTCGCTAGAGACAGGATTGTGGAGATGTTCTTCTGGACCACAGGAGTATATTTCGAGCCAGAGTTTGCCATGGGCAGAGATATACTAACCAGAGTGATCTCCCTGACTTCCATTCTTGACGATATCTACGACGTCTATGGCACATTGGAAGAACTTACGCTCCTCACCGAAGCAATCCAGAAGTACGTAATCCGCATTCTCTTTCTCAAACTTCTGAATTTGATCAATTTTGTATAAAGTCAAGTGTATCATTTTCCGGGACTTGAATTCAGGTGGGATGTTGACGCCGTGGATGGATTACCAGAGTATATGCAAGCTTATTACAAGGAGTTTCTCCGTCTCTATGAATATATTGAGAATCAATTGGCCACAAAAGGAAGGTCGTACCGCCTCATCTATGCAAAAGAAGTCGTAAGCATCATCGGTACACTTTACATGCATCGAATATAACCTTTAGTTAGAAACCCGACATTCTTGTTTATGTTTAATTTCTCAGATGAAGAAGCTAGTGAGAGCGTACTATCAGGAAGCCAAATGGTTCCACACCAATTACATACCAACACTGGAGGAGTACATGCCCCTTCAACTGATAACGACTGGCTATGGAATGTTAGCGACTACATCACTTGTGGGAATGGGCGATGTGGTCACAAAACATGCTTTGGAATGGTCGATCGGTGACTGCAAGATCGTGAAGGCTGCCCAAACCATCTGCAGGCTCATGGATGACGTTTCCTCTCACCAGGTACAATAAAAACATAATTATCCTCCAACAATCTAAAAAAAATTAGATCGACCACCACTTAATCTAATAACACCAATGTCGTTTGACATACAGTTTGAGCAAGAGAGGGGGCACGTAGTATCTGCGGTGGAGTTGCTCATGAAATACCATGGCGTCTCGGAGCAGGAAGCTGGGGAGGAACTCCATAAAGGAGTGATTGATGCGTGGAAGGACACCAATGAAGAGTTTCTTCGTCCAACTGCAGTCCCAATGCCTATTCTCACACGAATGCTCAATTTCTCACGGGTGATGGATGTGTTATACAGTGATGGAGATAATTACACCCATTCCGGAACCAAGCTCAAAGATTATGTGACATTGCTCTTTGTTAATCCCTTGCCAATGTGATGTTTGGACCAAATGTCGTCACACCAATTTGATCATTGTAAATCAGTAGTCTATTGATTGTGCCTTTGAACTCCTATTTTGCCTGGATGTATGAGGGAAAATATCATTACCTACCTGTACTTTCAGATTGATGTGCGTGATAAGACTCATAAATAAACCAACATGGGTATGGTGTTGCTATGTTTGCAAGTCTAGTGTATCATGTAATTGTAATATTTCAATAATTCCTAATGCTGGGGAAAATTGTCCAAAAAGTCATAAACTTATTGTGCAACGGCTAATTCAGTTCTAAACCTTTCAATTGTATCAATTTAGAACTAATCATTTCGACGATTCGCCAATTTAGTCATAAACATTTCAATTATACCAATTTAGTCATAAACCTATAGATGGTTTGGCAATTTAGTTCTAAATATTTTGACAATTTTTCAATTTAGTTCTTTTAACTAATTTTGGCCGGATATCGCCGACGTGGCAGTCTGATCAGCGCCATTCGTCCTAAGTGGAATTAAGGTTTGAAGTAAAGAAGGAATTTAGCCCCAATTCGTAAATTTGAGGTAAATAACACACATGGACGACATCATTTAGGACAATTCATGTTGACTTACTTTACCAGTGAGCCACGTCGGTCGGAAAAACATTAAACTATTGACACGTCGGATTTCCCGACAAGCCAAATCAGCGATGGCACTAAAGTGGTTGTTTTTTGGGATATGTTCACTAGAAGTCCTAAAACTTATCGCGAAAATGCAATTGAGTCCTAAAACTTACAAAAAGTGCAATCGAGTCCTAAAGTTAACACCGTCAATTTGTCTAACGAAAAATGCTGACGTGACATTTTAAAATAAATTTCTCTTTCCTAGGTGGCATTTTTTTATTACTATTCTATTCAAATCTTATATAAATTGAATTAAAAAACTAAAAAATCTAAAAATTACTTAAAAAAACAAAATCGAAAAAAAAAAGCTAGGGCTAAGGTGGGAGTTGTGGCTGCCGCCCATCGCTGGAGGGGGGCCAACGGAGGTCACCGGAGGGGCTAGCTGAGGTCGCCGTCCCCGAACGAGGGTGGTCGGCCTTCGCCAGCCCCGGGCAAGGCCTCGCTGACCCCAGGCGAGGGCCGGCGACCCTGGTAAGGCCCAGCGAGGGCGCCTAGATCTAGTTAACGCCAGTGCTCGCCTGGGCCTAGCGAGGGTCACCGACCCTCGCCGACCTCAAGCAAAGGCCGGGTGTCACCCAGATTTGGGTGCCCTCAACCCAAATCTAGGCGAGCCTCGCTGCCCCAGACGAGGGTTGGCAAGGCCTCGCCGGGGGCGAGCGATAGTGGCCGGCCCTAGGCGAGGGCCGGCAAGGCCTCGCCGGGGGCGGGCGATAATCACCGGCCCTAAACGAGGGCCGGCGTCGCCCATATCTGGGCACCCTCGCCCGGGCCTAGTGAGGGTGGCCAACTCTCGCCCGGGGCTGGCGAGAGCCGGCGACCTCAGTCAGCTCCTCCGACGACCTCAGCCGGCCCCCTCCGGCGAAGCTGCTTCTCTCTATTTTTTTTTCCATATTTGTTTTGTTTTGTTTTTTAAAATTGTTAGCGTTTTTAGTTTTTTAATTTAATTTAAATAAGATTTGAATAAAAATATATATATGCCACGTATGAGAGAGAAATTCATTTTAAAATGCCACGTCAGCATTTTCCGTTAGACAAATTGACGGTGTTAACTTTAAAACTTGATTGAATTAATTTGTTAAGTTTTAGGATTCGATTGCACTTTTTGTAAGTTTTAGGACTCAATTGCACTTTTGCGACAAGTTTTAGGACTTCTAGTGAACATATCCTGTGTTTTTTTTTTATTTATAAAAGTAGCATTCAAGTGATCAATTGAAAGTTTTGGTGCTAAAGTGAGTGTTGTAAGAAAAGGGAAAATTACCAAAAAAGTTTTAAACCTATTGCAATTGTGCCAATTCAATCCTAAATCTTTTACATTTATACCAATTCAGTCCATCCGACCACTTTTGGCTGGCCGGCACTGACCGTCTGGCCAACGCTGACGTGGCAATTTTTTTAATATTTTTTATTTTTTTCAATTTTATTTTTTACTTTTTTTCTCTCTTTTTTTTTCCCAACTTCTTTCCTGGTTGGTCTAGCGACAGGTGATTGGCCAGAGGTTGAGGCCGGCGAGCGGCGAGGCTGGCCCCCGTCCTCGCCCGATGACGGCGAGGTCTTGCTAGATCTAGGCAGCCTTGCCATCGCTGGGTGAGGTCGAGCTCACCCGGCCATGGCGAGGCTCACCCTCACCGTGAGCTCGCCCAGCCATGGCGAGGCTCACCCTCGCCGTCAGTGGGCGAGGTTGAGCCTCGCCATGACCGGGCGAGCTCGACCTCGCCTAGCAACGGCGAGGCCGCCCAGATCTGGCAAGACCTCGTCGTCGCTGGGCAAAGTCGAGCTCGCCCGACCATGGTGAGGCTCGACCTCGCCCACTTGCCGGCCTCAGCCTCTGGTCGGTCGCCAAACCAGCCAGGGAAGAAGATGGGGAAAAACAAAAAAAGAGAGAAAAAAAGTAAAAAAAAATTCAAAAAAATATTTTAAAAATTACCACGTCAGCGTTGGCCGGATGGACTGAATTGGTACAAATGTAAAAGGTTTATGACTGAATTGGTACAAAAAAAAGGTTTACAACTGAATTTGCACAATTATAATAAGTTTAGAACTATTTTGGTAATTTTTCCTGTAAGAAAATAATCGCACTTTTATTGTCTTTTTTCCCATTAATATCGTATCATATGTTTGGTGCACCTATAATACGATTTTAAAACTTTGAAAATCCTCCCAGGTACTCCGGCCTTCACCCCACCCACGTGTGGCACTTCCCCATAGTGCCTCGAGGCGGCCATCTATCCGTCACCCTGGTGATCGATTTCCTCGTGGTCATCATTGTCTACGCAACCCTCATGCAAGGGTCGCAACCCCCTGTCCACGTCATAGAGACGGAGAGACATAGCTCGACGGGATTGATGTAAAACTGAGAATTAACAGAGGCCATTTGGATATAGTAATTGACTGAATTCCAGGAATGGACATTGATGCCCTCTGAGTCAGAATTGCTTAGTGCCCTATCATCAATTTTTCTTCGCCTTTATGCAAACGGCCCACTCTCGTTACTTCTATACAAACTAGCGAGGAAGAGAGCCCCCTGAAATCTAATGAGTGCAATGTGTGGAGAGAACATACGTTATCTTTGCTTCTATACTTTAATTTCGGCACCATAGCTGTCTTGACAAGAGAAGATCTTATGGCTTTGCAACAAGACTGACCAACAGCAAACATCCATACTCGTCGATAATTAGGCCCGACCTCGTCAGTGGGGGATTGAGCAGTTCTTTTCCTGGGAATACGTTGAAGAAACGGAAGGAATATGCTTCTAGGTTGGTGTCCACATGAAACAATTCTCAAGCACTTATCAATCAGAGGATTCTTAATGGTGATAGAGGCCAAGCAGCATCATCGGAAGGTGTTCATGACGAGGACAGTGGAAGGTGGCGATTTGGGCAAAGATGGAGCTATCAATTGGGAAGCTACGGTTAATCGGCCGTTGACAACTATTACAGCTTGTTCTTCTTGTATTTTTAAGATATTTTTTTTTATTTTTTTATCCAAATCGGTTTTATCCCATTCCCTTGCTCGAGTTTCTTTTCCGGCATTTTATCTAGATATATCTGGGTTGGGATAATGACACAAACGATCTCTGAACTTTAGCCCAATGTACAATGTAGTCCTTGAACTTTTAATTTGTTCAATATGATCCCTAAACTTTCGATAAATGTTTTTTAATTTTGTATCCAATTCGGTTTTATCCCATTCCCTTGCTCGGGTTTCTTTTCCGGCATTTTATCCACACATATCTGGGTTGGGATAGTGACACAAACGATCCATAAACTTTAGCCCAATGTGCAATGTGGTCCATGAACTTTTAATTTGTTCAATGTGGTACATGAACATTCGGTAAATGTTCAAACTAGTCCCTAGACAATATGAAAATATCAAATGTTATCCTTTCATTAATTTAAGTTAAGGAACAACATTGAACAATTTTATATAGTCCAGGGACTAGTTTGAACATGTACAAAAAATTCAAGGATCACATTGAACAAATTATGGATGATGAATAGTCCCTGAAAATTGACCCAATGTACAATATGGTCATTGAACTTTTAATTTTTTCAATATGATCCCTCAACTTTAGCCCAATGTGCAATGTAGTCCCTGAATTTTTAATTTACTCAATGTGGTCCCTAAACCTTTTATATATGTTTAAATTAGTCCATGAACTTTTAATTTATCAATGGACAATTTATATTTTGTTTAAAATTTCCTTTTTGTTTCTTATTTCCTGTCTCTTTTTTTCTTTTCTCCTTATTTCCCTTCACCGGTTGCCATCTTCAGCAATGGCTGGCTAAGGTTGCCGGCCACAGGCGAGGGTAACCCTCGCTCAACTGAGGACCCTCACCATCTAGGCGAGCCTACCCCTCGTCGGCGGAGGGAAATAAAGATAAAAATGAGAAAAGAAAGAATAAAAGGAAAAAAAATTCAGAATTTTTTTTAAAAAAATTACAAAAATCATCCATGCCAACGCCGGTCTTGCCATGTAAGACGACCGGCATTGACTAGATCGTCATGTCACCGATTTCCGGCCAAAATTAGCCGGAATGACTAAATTGGCAAATCATCAAAAGGTTGAAGACTAAATTGGCCAATCGTCAAAGGGTTTATGACTAAATTGACACAATTGAAAGGTTTTTAAAACTAAATTAGCTATCGTACAATAGATTTATGACTTTTGGGATAATTTTTCCCCTAATGCTTTGATGTCTAGGTTATGTAAGGCTCCGTTTATTTACTTCATGAAGAATACATAAATAATTGAACATATTCCATGGTTAAACTTGATTCTTCATTTCTTTGTTGTACGTATTCTCATTTATCAATAATCAGTTTGAGTTAAATCCGAAAAAACAAGAAAAAAAAAAGGGAGGCCAATTCTTAAGGTTGCCGGAGCTTTTATCGTATGGTACGATCAAGAGTATCGCTTGATCTGTTGGCCATGGTGAATCACATTATCTCATAGAACTTTATTGATTCATGTACAAAAAAATAGATTTTTCTCGTGCCTGTAAATTTCAATATGCTCGAAAGTGTCAAAAAACTTTTTGTGAAGAAAGTGACGTGTGTGACTTTTTTATTGCAAATTACTAATTTTTGTAATAATTTACTTGCTTTCATTTGCATAACGTACCAAGGCTTCAAATAAGCTAATTTTTACTTGAAATTGCTAATCTAAATCAAAATGGTTTACCGACTTTGGTCAAATTGAATTATCAACTGGTTTAGAGTATCAACATTTGAGTTACTTACCAATGTTTGGTGTTTTTTACCAACTTCTCTATTGAGTTACTTACCGCCAACTTTTTGTTTCTTAATTGGCCAACTTTTTCTTTGGAGGTAAGAACAGCATTGGTGCCAAAACTTGTGTACGGAGGCCACTTTGGTGCCAAAAGTTCCATTTGGATCGCTTTAGTGCCAAAAAATTTGAAAAACGATCTTTTAAGTGCTAACTCCGATCTGATTGGTCGGAAATCTGACGTGGCAATTTTTTATTAGTATTTGAAGCCGACGTGGCTCGCCGGAGATACAGTGAGCACGCACAGTCAACATTTTTTATTTTAAATAATTTTTTTTCTTTTTTCCTTTTTATTTCTTTTCTTTCTTTTTTCCTTCTTTTCTTTTTTCTTTTCTTTCTTCTCCCTTTGGTCACCGCCGGTGACCGGAGGCCGGCCACCGGCCGCGGCCTCGTCCGGGCGAGGCCAGGCGGCCGGTGGCCGGCCTCCGGTCACCGGCGGTGACCAAAGGGAGAAGAAAGAAAAGAAAAAAAGAAAAGAAGAAAAAAAAGAAAAAAATTCAGAAAAGTATTTAAAAAATCGAAATATATACATGGAAATGCCACGTAGACTAATTTTTTTTTAAAAAAATCCAACTAAGATTAAAAATTTAATTATAAATGCCACGTATTAATTTGGCCGGAATTTCTCGCCGTTGACACCAAAGTGATCATTTTTCCTCCGATTTGGCACTAAAGTGATCCAAATGGAATTTTTGGCACCAAAGTGGCCTCCGTACACAAGTTTTGGCACCAATGCTGTTCTTCCCCCCTTTTCTTTGTTATGGGTTCGAAAATAAGAAAACACAACTGCTTTTTTCTCATAGAACTCCACTTTCCTTTTCAATCCAGTTTTTCCCATTAATGGAAACACAGCTTGGTTGTTTTTCTCATCTCTTTTTTCCAGAGAACTACTATCATTCTTTAGCAATTTCAAAATTAGGGGAAGCCACCAAACTTTCTCTTATCAGGGAACTACCGAAGCTCTCTTTGTTTTGTCAAATGAAGGCATGCATACCGTTCCCACTCGTGTATATAAGGATTTGTGAATGAATTGTAACACTTTAAATCTCACATCAAATTGAAAAGGCGTTGCAAAGCGATTGATAAATAAGACTGACCCCTAAATGGTTGATTTGCACCGGGCTAGTGCCGACGACCTCGCACTCAGCCTTGTTGCCCATAAACACCGCACCACCCTTAATAAACTGATTATCTGAAAGGAGTCCCTATGTGATCTCATGGGGGATGCGCATCCGAAATCCACGATCCACTTGTCTGCAATCAAACCGATAGACATACACAAGATGTAGTTCGACTCTTCCCCACTGGCTTGTGCGACATTCGCGTCGCATTTTCGATCTCTCCGCTTCTTTGGCTCTGGGCAGTTCCTTGCAATGTCGATGTCCTATTAACAGTTGTAATTTCTAAAAGGCTTTCTCCCCGTTGTAGATTTCGATCTGGACTTTTTGTCTGCTGCTAAAACTTCTCTCGGTGTTCCTACCTCTGACCATCAAGCTCTCTTCACTTTTTTTTCTGATCATTGCCCTACAACTTCCTTTGTCATTTTTTCTGTGAGATTTGGTGGGATCACTACCAACTGTTCCAAAAGCTTAAGCTATTAGATGAAGGTGTGGTTTAATATTTAATTATTCTAACACTCCCCCTCACGCTAAGTCAAGTATTTTTTCCTAGCACTAAGCGTGAACATATTTAATTGGAGAGGCAAATGGGGTCTGGAAAGATTTAAACTCAGGATCTCCTGCTCTGATACCATGTGAGATTTGGTGGAACCACTGCCAACTGTTCCAAAAACTTAAGCTATTAGATGAATGTGTGGTTTAATATTTAATTATTCTAACACTTTCAAGGACGGTGCAGACTTCACTGCCTCAAGGGATATAGTTTCACTCCTCATGAGCGAATCACAAAAGAGCTCATAAGAACTGGGTAAAGAGCAAAGTATAACCTACCATTGATCATATACCGTTCACATCCACATTTTTCGTGTCATTGATGACTTTGTTATATTCAATCAATTGATCATGACTCCATGTTCCCTCAACCATCTTGAAAAAAAGGTCAGGGACTATATTGAACAAATTAAAAGTTCAGGAACAACATTGAACATTAAACCAAAATTCAGGGACTGTTTGTATCATTTTCCCTAAATATATCACTATATGTATCTCCTCTTTCTTGTGAGGCCCAATATTATTTATTATTTTTTGCATTGTGGTGACTCGCCGCCATTACGGTCCAATCATGGCTCGAGTAAGCTCACGAAGGCTTTAAGCCTCATTTTAGAAGCTCAATCGCAGCCCTCAAAAAACAGACATTTTTCCCGAAGTCGGGCAACATTGGATCCTATCAAATTTTCATTGAGTTATCCGAGACAGGATTGTCGTCGCGTCATTGTCTGCATGAATTTTTGGTCAAACAACCTCTCCATATACATTCAAACTCAGCAAACACTGTACAAATGCATGCCAAAAATAGACAAATATAATATATTCTTTCTTACATAAGAAAGGGAGGACACAACGGTCGTATATACAAAGCAAAATCTACTCTTTTGGCCTCCATTCCCACCACCCATACTTAGAAACTGACTCTAGTGATTCGCTCTGTACACCAAGAACGCTTCAGAACATGAATGGAGCCGGAGAGAAAGCTGGAATGACCGCCTGGAAGGAAGCCCTCCTGCAACATCAAACCCAGTCATTCATTCATTCATTCATTAATTGATTCATTAAGTCAATCTGCGTGTTCATCTTCTTGAAATTAGGAACAGAACGAGTCTGGAATTGATTCCGAAAGGGCAATGCTATCGTCCAAAAAGAGAAAAACTTTGGGGACTGATCACCAAGTGGGATGAGCATTCCCGAACCCACGTGTTCATCTTCTACTGATCGTATATTAAACTACGATGAACATCTTGATCCTTGAATGTCGATTCAAGTTCAAAAAAAATAATCATATGCCTGACCCCATCTCTAAGATTTTCCGAATGACCAAGAAGTTAGTTCGCATATCAGCATCCACCCACCATCGAATACGTCGCCAACCACCATAACCAAAGCTTCACCTGCTAATCCCTGTTCCTGTGATGTCGACAGCGTTGCTTACGCTATACTTTATCTATTTCATTTTCATCTGATGCACGAACGGTTGTGTTCTGCAATTTGCTCCCAGAACAAAAAGAGCAGAAACGCAACACATCCGTTCATCCAAATCGGTTGCTAGAAACCAGGGAAGGCGCTAAATCAATCAAATCTGTAGAATTGCTTATGCATATATGATAAGAGGGAGGAGAGACAGAGCCGTCACCTGTGATCGTACTCGTCGCCGTTGAAGACCCGGTCGTGGACCCTCGCGTACGTCCCCCCGCTCCTCTTCCGCGAGGTGGCGGACCGCTCCGCCTCCGGAGCCGGATCCGCCGCCGCCTTCTTCCTCCTCTCCCCCGCCCCTCCTCCGCCTCCACCTCCTCCGACTCTCTCCACCGTCACCGCCACCACGTCCTCCGATATCGCGCACAGCGACGGCTTCCACTCCTCCGCCGCAGCCGCAGCCGCCCCCCTCCTCCTCTTCCTCCTCCGCCCCGTCCACCTCCGCCTCTCCCCCTGCTCGCCCTCCGGGGGGGCCGCCTCCGCCGGCGGCGCCACCGCCCGGATCCGCTCCCCCTCCTTGCGGGGCGACCCGCAGCACGGGACGAGCTCGAACAGGAACCTCATTCCGCGGGGCGGAGACGATCTGGAACCGATGACTTCGTGCGCGGGAGCGAAGCCCGTGGACGAACACTTGGCAGAGACGACGAGCCGGTTGCGCTCTGGGTTCTCGTTTTATATATGGAGTCCATGGCGAGAAGAGAGAGAGAGAGCCTTTCTCCTTTTCTTTGTCTTATCCGGAGAAGGAAATTACGAGGGAGTCCTCCTCGTTCTGGTTTTATCGGTAATGGGATTTGGAAAATTACTGGTGGCCTGGTGGGGCCCGTCGGCCTTTTTTTGTGGGGACAGCTCGTCTCGAGCCCTAATTTGCCTCCACGTGGATTATCCGACTTACTATGCGGAGCCGAAATGGCAAAATAGAATTCTTGTCCCACTCTCTCTCTTTTTTTTCCTTCTTTTTTTTTTTATTTTATTTTTCTGATAGTGTTCGTGGAGTTGATATGCCGACAACTGCAAGGATCAACCGAATCGGATATCGTTTAGAAGATTTCGAAATCGAAATGGGATGAAGTTCTTTGATCGTGTGAAAAGTGGCCGTGGCATTTGAAAAGTTGGTTCGGTATCCACAGATTGTGACGAGGTGTCGGCAGCAAGTGAAATTTAATGGTCAGATGACTTGTTCTTGCATAAGCAGATTTTCAATTGATTTTAATTCTTCCGTTACACTTTAGATTGCTATAATCGCGGCTATGGCCCCATTTGGTTCAGCATTTGAAATGAGCATGGGGGCTCTAAAGTCTCTTAGCTAAATGTAAATGGC
Source organism: Syzygium oleosum (assembly GCF_021117445.2). Lineage (NCBI taxonomy): Eukaryota > Viridiplantae > Streptophyta > Magnoliopsida > Myrtales > Myrtaceae > Syzygium > Syzygium oleosum. The sequence goes on along the minus strand of NW_026607489.1, from coordinate 15,053,601 downwards.
CTTTGGCAATTTTTTTGAAGTACTTTGGGAAAATGCAATTCCATTTCCAAAGGACTCTATAGGTCTTTAGCCCAAGGCAAGTCCGGAAGTATTTGGCAAGTTGAACTTTCGGAATGTAAGATAACTGTTTATTGTAGCACTATTCATCTTCTCCAAGCAGTAGGTCCGGCGGCCGGCGACCGTCGCCTGAGGGGTAGCGCGACTTTGGCGATCGCCGCCTGGGGGTCGCGCAACCTAGGCAACGCTTGGCCTAGGTCGCGCGACCCAGGCAACACCTGAGGTCCGGCGACGCTTGAGGTCGCGCGACCTCAGGCCGCCTCGCCTGAGGTTAGGCGAGGCTGGCCAGCGACCAGATCTAGCCATTGGCAGTTGCCCGGCGACCAGATCTAGCCGGCGGTTGGTGGTTAAGCTCCACCTCAAACGTACTTTTTAAAAAAAAATATTAGCAAAAGTCCTTTACAAAATATAGGTTTTACCAAACAGAATTTAGGCTAAAACTGCTTTCAAATGTGATTTTAAGATACACTTACCAAATACTATTTACATTTCGAAAAATCCCTTTAGGCCAAAAGTATTTGCATTTTGCCAAAGGCATTCTCCCAAAGTCGAACCAAACGGGCCCTATATCGTGTGGTTCGCGGTACTTTCTTTTTGTACGGATTGGTCAAGTACCTGTGTTCTTGCAAATTTTGCGATCATGACAATAACATTTTTTTGTGAATTGAACAAATGTGTATTGAATCGGAAGTTGACTATACTGATGCATGTACACATAGATCTGAAAACAAAGCATATGAACAGCAAAATTCCTAGATGGACTGTTGAGGGATTCGCGGGAACTCGAGTCCAAGATTTGCAGAGAGAGAGAGAGAGAGAGAGAGAGAGAGATTACATGTCTTTTCACGTTTGCTATGAAGAATACAGCCAAAAAGAAAATCTGTGAAGGAAAAGAACAGGATCCACTCGCCCGATTTCCCAACTTGACGATTTTGGCACCCCGTTGAGCTAGAAAACAAAAGGAAAAGTAAAATGGGAAAAAATTACCAAAAAAGTATTAAATTTATTTCATTGGTGCCAATTTAATTCTAAACATTTCAATTATGTCAATTAAATCTTAAATCTTTTCGCGTTTTGCCAATTGAATCCATCCATCCATCCATCCAATTTTAGCGAGAAATCTCCGACGTGGACAATTTTTTTTATTTTTTTTTCATTTTCTTTCTTTCTTTTTTCTACCAAGTCCAACGAGGGTCGGCCGACGAACAGAAAGCCCTCGCTAGTCACGAGGGAGGGTCGAGGCCCTCGCCCACATCTAGTGAGGGCTGTCCAGCGCTTGCTCAATAGCGAGCGAGGGTTGTGCCTGGGCGAGGGTTAGCCGGCCCTCGCCTATGACCAGCAGGGGTTGGCCGACCCTTGCCTATGACTGACGAGGGTTGGCCAGCGACCCTCGTCGAGCTTGGAAAAAAAAGGAAAACGAAGAAAAAAAATTCTAAAAACTTCAGAATTTTTTTTTAAAAATTATAAAAATTGTTCACGTCGGCATTAACCATGTGCCACATAGGGTGACCGGCGTCAACGTTAGCGATTTACGGCTAAAGTTGCTCGGATGGACTTAATTGACAGATCCTTAAAAAGTTTAGAACTTAATTGGTACATTTAATTATTTTAGGACTGATTTGACACAATGAACGCATGGCTAGGCGTTTCCTCTATTACCAACTTGGCAGCCCCATCGTCAGCTCGTATAACACTAGGCCTTTGGACTTTACGTGGAGAACGCGGTGATTTACGCCAATCGTATGGGAAGGGCACAATGACTACCGCATATTATAAGGTAAAGTTGTTATTTTTACCCCCCAAAAATTGGTTGACAGTTACAAAAAAAAATTGGTTTTTTTTATTCATGGGTCATTTTTCTATTACTAGTGGCATTTATTCTCGTGTGGATGGGGGCATATAAAATGGGCGTTGCCAGTCACAGCTTCCTTGAGCCACGTTTATTGCTTGAAAGCCATGTTTGTTGCTGGGTGACTCGTTTGGCCAATTAACTGTCCATTTGAAGTAATCAAATTTGGTTGGCTCTTTCTCTGTTGAGCCAAGCCAGCAGTCCAATCCAAAATGACTACAAGACAACAATCGAACATGAGGTGCTCAAAAATAGTTGCTTGCTCATTGGACAGGACAGAAATAGTAGCTTAGCATTACTCCCTCACAGGAGGAGGACAAACCCTAAAAATTGTTCAAGATCGGGTGTGGGGTTTGGATTCCTGCTCTTTGACTATGTTGCTGCTTGCTATGTGTACTTGGTTTTCACACGTGAAAGACATGTTGGGACACTGTTCACAGGGTCGTGACTCATGAGCTTATCGTTATTTTCTTCAGTGTTCTTCCCAAGGAAAAAGAAAATACCGTTTCCGGTGACGCGCAGATGAACTGGACTAGTGTAGTCGGATAATTGACTGGGGAAAGAACTGCTGAAAAGTGAGAAAGATGTAATTTAAGATGTAGGGTTTATCTTGAGATGCGAGTACGGGTGTTACATTAAAGATCGTGCTGTGAAAAAAAAATTAGAGATGAAAATGGTTTAAGGCGTGGAAGCAAAGTCATCGAAGATAATTTTCGCCCTTTCAATAAGTGCAGTAGGTGAGATGCTTCGAGATTGGACAGATCTTCCAATCAGCGCACACCGCATCATTTAGGTGGAGCAGAAACAAGAAATGCAAGACCGACAGAGATTAAATGAGAAAGTGAACTTATTGATAAAATGATCAAAACGACATTCCCAAGCAATTTGGAACTAGAGAAAACATGTTTGAAATTTCTTTATGCAACAATCATAACACTATACAATGGAGAAAATGTAATTCTCAATCTCTTTCACAATACTTGAATCGGTATTTGGTTTTTCTTTTTTTCTGATAATTTCAAGGATACAGGTCTAGAAACCCCACTATTTCCATGCATCCTATAAGTTCCAAAAACTAATTAAGTCCGGACTTTTGGTCTGTGCATATGATCATGGCATAGAGTAGTTTACACGCAGTTATTAGGATTTGAACATGCAACCTATAATTTCTAACTTAGAAATCACCCAATTGATCTTTTAATTTAATTGAGTTTGGAGTTAAATTTATCTGGTCGAGTTTTGACAAATTGGGGCAGCCTCCACAGACCTCTAGAGAGATATTTTGACATTTCACACAGTGAAATCTAGTATACAAAAATGGCCTTTATGTCACAAGCTGAGTCCTTTTGCACATGAGAAAAAATGATCATTTTCTTTACTTCTTTCTCAACAACCCCAAAACGGGTAAGAATTTGTTCTTATGTTAGATTAAACCGTACAAATTTAGAAAATGGTTTGACGTCACTATAAGACATACTGCGGCGAGGCTATTATGACGTAAGTGGGATTTTTGGATTAATTTGACAAATTAATTTAATGTGATAATATTTAAAAGTTGATCCTTCTTACCTCATTTATCTTTTGTATGCACTCATTTGCCAAACTCATTCATTTTTTTAATAATTCTGGAGCACAGGCATGGAGACCCAACTACCTGAATGTCCGTAGACTCTACAACACATCCTTCAATCTCATAAACTGGTTGAGTGCAAGCCTTTGATCTATGCAGTGGCCCCGACGAAGAGCTGTTTGTACACGATTAGCATAATTTGAACAAGCGGCCTCTAGTTTTTTATCTGGGAATCCCTCAAATACTCCAATCAGCTATGCCCGATCAGGGTTTATCTGTAACTTTTTAGGTAGTTCACATACTCTTTTTCCAAGTATATCTTCTTCTTTGGCTACAAGTCCGAGGGTTTAGCCAAAGAGGGACCTGACATGTCTACATAGACATTATCGAGTCCACGTATACCACGGCATTTTCCAGAATCCAGAGCGCATGTCGTCCCATCTTTTCCCTCTAGAAATTTACCTTCGTTCCTCATCATCCATCCAACTTCAAGAAGAGGAACAGCACTCTCACAATCTGTGATGATGACCCACCTTCGTGATTAAGGGCGCGATGAGTCGTGCCACAAGAATAGATGCTGAAAACGCACGTTCATAGCTGCTGAGAAACGAAGACGCCATTGAAGTATGTCTTCTTCTGCTACCTGCAACAGAGTAATTGGTCGCGGTTGAGAAGGAACCCTAAAATATCCCCATGTTATGTTACTATCGATCTTAATGGAATCTTCCTTTCTTTTCTTTTCTTTTTTTTCTGCTTGTTCTCGTTGCTTCCATGAGAGGGCAAATGCCCATTGGTGTGTTACTTGCGCTGTATATTCCAAAACTGATATTCTTTGTGTTGGCCAAGTTCAAGCCACACACATAGCACGAGTCAAGTGAAAGTAACATAGCAATTGATAGTACTTGTGCCAGATCATCATTCCTGCGTCGCCCTCCACATACATTGCACAAACAGCGACATCTCCGAAGAAAGCTCTTGTCCCATCAGTCGATTTGGCCTCTTCCTCCTCGTTCTATTTGCCCTCTTGGCCGTGATCCTGAGAGGGAAGGTAAAGAGGTTGAGTCTGTAAGAGAAAATTCTACTGATCTCTCGTAAGTGTCGCATGACAACATAGTACAAAGACACCCAATCGACTCTGTGTACGCTCTTGTTCTACCACGTAAATCATTTTCGATCCTTGGTGATTTCAAGGTTTACCTCACCAAATAAAGATATTTTCACCTTTGAGAGCTACAACGCCTTGTTTTAAGTGCCGACAACCGAACTTGCTTCCAGACCCCAAGATTCCCCCCCCCCCCCCGTTTTTCCTTCCCGAAGGGGGAAGGAATACTTTCTAATTTTCACATCCCGAAGTCCGAATGAAACATTTTAAGGTCGCTCGTTGAAACTTATTAATGCGAGAAAAAATAATGGTTACGTCATACTCCGAATAAATCCCACCATTTCTTTGGAACCGTGCAAGTTAGAACATCATATGCTAAACTTTTCTTTATTTGCTCCTCTCCCGTAGAAAAAACCTTTGTTGCAACAACTACTGCAAGAAAAAGAACTGAACTCTGCAATGAGGACATATGTACATCCAATGAAACTCTTTCGGATACAAGTAATCGAAAAACCTTCCAGTGATTCTTGGGCTCATATGAAAGAAAAGATCATGAGACTCGAGCAAATGAGAACTTTAGCAGACAATAGACTCGTCAATTTCGAATATGTTTGCCTCCATTTCAGTGATTCTGTTCCTTCTCTCATACAAGGCTGATCTCCAACAATCAGAATATACAAGCCAATAAAAAATGACTCGGGCTATAGCTGCCAGAGATACAACACCCTCAAGGGCCGATCAGCTGTTGGCGTGGCAGAGGTACCAGCCATTGGAAGAAAAAAATTTATTGATGACTGTCCAAAGGAAACCCGTCGTTGGGAGGCGAGGTAGGTGGTGGCCTGGGCCTTGCGTACTCAGCAAATATGACCCAACCATCTAAATACTGCATAACACCAAACAATTCGGTAAGAAAACAGAGAGAGTGGGCTCGTTTATGGGCCTTCAGTGTTCTGCTATGACGAGAACAGCAGTTCGGTTACCAAACATCTTGTCAGTGATTCAAATGATGAAACAAATAATCTTGGCAAATCACCAGGAGCATGTTTACACCCCTACTTCAGTTTCTCATATCAGATGAGATGTTTCTGAAAACACTAGTGATTGTAGATGTAAATGGCACTACAAGGCATAACGTGGACTGAATTACTCTCCAGGAAACAGATTTCAAATGCGCATATGTTCCAATAGCCAATGATCATGAGAATGCATATATCCACAAGAAAGGAAAGAAAGAACAACTCCTAATGCCCCAATTCGCTGATGCATGCATGCATGTGCAAGCTATCAGACGTAGTCAAACAGAACCGGGTATGGTGCTGTAGAGGGCTGGAAAAGTTATCAGATGTAATGACATTTAGTCAGACTATATGATGGCGATTGGCGCAAGTTCATTTTATATAACCCAACTATGCCTATAAGGGATCTTGAGGAATGGAGGAGCCTTGCTTCTGTTAAGTCATCCTAACAAAACACATTGAGTAGACTTTTCTTTCTTCATCGCTACAATTGGTAGATTGGAATGTATGTGGAAAATAAGGTATATGCATTTTGATTTACTCGAGGATCAAGAACTTTATTGCATGTAAACATGACAGTTTTTCCCAGAGAGATCATGAATTTTATTGCCTGCAAACATGAGAGAGTTTTCCCCAGAGGAACTCTCTACATGCATTGAGCATTGAGTTCTTCAGTTACTATGCCAGGTAAAATACAGAACCACCAACTTAGTCGAACTTATTATTTCTTGATGGTGCCAGCACCTACTTCGAGAATTATTCAACAGCCATATTTTTTGTGAAGAGACTTATGGTATAAAATGTTACTGAGACAATAACCTTGTCCACATAGAGCCATAATCACTAAAGAGAATTCTGAGAATGTCGTCGACAGACTTCGAGAGATATACATTTCTATGATATCTGGGGAACATTTCAAGACAACACAATCTTAAGCCTAATTAAATTTCAAAATTGTTCATTCCAACTACTGAAATGTTCACAGATATATATGTCCAAGACCAAACAAAAATCTCTTCTGTTCATAACCAAAAGAAAAACAGAGTTTTGGTCTATGCAATTCCTTAAACACATATACCCTGAATCAAACATGCCAAAGTAACAGTTAATTGCTTTGCAAGACATTGTTATTACTTCCAGAAGACCAAAAGCAGAGAGACAAATGCAAAACTCACCTTTCCATTCATACCCTCGATACCTTTTGCAGCATCTTCTAATGTAGCATATCTGACAAAGCCAAAACCTTTTGAATATCCTGAAATCCGGTCAGACACCACCCTAGCTGTGTGGAACCAACATGCCGCAAATTAAGTGCTTCAAGCTTTGCCAAGGTAACTTAGAAAAAAACCATTCAGAGGTAGAACAAACCATGAATGACTTTACCAAACTGAGAAAAGGCTTCCCGTAGTTTCTCCGTAGTAGTACGTTTACTCAGCCCTGAGTTTATTGTCAATCTCCAAATCAGATAATCCAAAGCATAATTAATCAAATGTCAGTGCCAGGCCCAAGTACATAGCCGATGAAAATTATTCAAGATTGCACTTAAAGATGACTTAATTAAACAACAGATATGCTCAAGTAAATGATAGTGTACTCCAATTATTATTGGCAGCCAGAGTTTTGGTGCAGAAGCAAAGACGAAGCAAAGAACAAGAACATGGAATAACCTACCCGCTTTTCAACATACAAGCCACAATCATCCACCACCTTCTCCTCCAGAGTGAACAAAGTGTGTAACGATGACTGCAGTCCAAATATTTTCACTCGACCGAAAGCTTTCAAGTTACAACTTAGAATTCAGTCTGCCCCTCTTAGGAAGAGATGTACAACAAGTCAAAAAATACTTGAGAATAGCTCTTTGATTTGCAAGCATATGTAACTCACCCAGTGTTTCTTCTGAAATGGATATACATTTGCGTTTCCTAATTATAAGTAATCCATCTGATTACTGTGCCTTTACTGGAAGAACTATTACAAACCTCGGGCAAAATGCTTATCAAGCATATGCTTGTCAAACCCCTCGAGTAACAAAGGTCTAATAAACCATTGCAGCTCAATCATCTACATGACATCCGCATCATTCTCAAAATCAATTGATCTGAAACTTTCTTGTCGCCCAAGCATCACCAAATAGCTCCAAGTTCCCAACTTTCTGAAAACCCAATCACGCAAAATGCTCCAAACTCTTAACATTTCTAGACCCATCTCACTGATCAAGAAGAAAACAAATTGCCACTGAGACAAAGTACTTCCGGGCATCGCATCAAGAGAAAAGACGCGACATGATAGTTAGCAATAAAAGAGAGCAAAGAGTCGAGACAGAGACAAGGCTAGCGAGGGATACATATAATCGTCATAAAAAGTAGTCACCTGAGACAAATAGGTTGGTGTTGGGCTCAGGCTCCCACTCGGGACTCAGCCGCCGCCGCCGCCGCCGCCGCAGCCGCAGCCGCCGCAGTCGGCGGAGGAAAGAACGAAGAGGTTGAGAACAGCCTCCTCAAGCCGCGAGGCGCCACCAGGCTCCACGCCATGGATGGGTCGTGGATTCAGCTTTCACGGCGACAGGAAGAAAGAGAGAGAGAGAGAGCATTTCGGGGTTTTCGAGGAAGAGATGAGGGCATATTCGTCAGGTTGATTTATATGAACGTTACAACAATTTTTACAATTCAAATATATTATCCTTAATTATTCGACCAAAAATCAATATATATATATATATATATATATGATCCTTAAATTCCTAGCTAACCTTATATCCATACATTCTGATTTCTTTTGACTAATATCATGTGACTACATCCCACATCACTCAACACATAAGCACAACAAATTGACATTTCTTATTTATTTAGAAATCGATAGTTATTAGAAACTGCCTACCTTTTGTGAGTGAAACTATAATAAAATCTTTATTTCACATGTAAAATTATTTCACATGAAAAGTGCACGAAGTACATTCTCCTCGTCCACTATTCACCAATCTATCATATTGCCTTGGGTTAGTGATGGTTTACCTCAATTATGTTAGTTTGTCTCCCTTTTCCATAAAAACTTTTTAAAGTATCCTCAAGTAAAGTTGTCAAATAGGTGAGCCGGGTCAGGTTTGGATTGGGTTGAATATAGTTCGATCTAAATTGACCTATATATAGGCAACGCAAATTTAGTGACACATACCCGAACCGGTCCGACCCATTTACTAAAGTAGAATTGATTGTCAAATACAAAATTTCCACATAAACACAATGGTAGTACAATGTGGAATAACCAAAAAAAAAATAGAAAGATGGTCCAAGCAATTTCAAATTATGCTTTATTTGGTTCAACCCAAAAAAGAAAAGGCGCTCATTAATATTTTCTTCCAAAATTTCGAAATATATCATATTTTCGGCGTTAAATGAGATATAAATACAACACATTACGAGAAAACGAAAAGGCCAAAAAAGAAATGATAAGTGAAGGTCAAAAACATAACTCTAGGAGAAACGAGAAGAGTATCTTGGACAAGACAAGGTCGACAAAGGTTGGCGAGATGTTCTGTAACAATGTTGAGGGCACGTCCCCATCTAAAATTGGAGTTTTCTTTCATGAGTTTTCTTCATATTTCTAAAATAATCCTTGGCCATTATAGAGTGAGAAATGCGTGCAAGCACAGCCTACATGAATGAGCAAATCGTGTTAATTTTCAATCTAATCTCGATTCAATTTAATATATTCTAATACATTATACTAAAATCAGGCTTTTGCAACTTGCAAGCAATTGATGTAAGCAGATTTTTATTATGTGAATTTTCCATTTTTAGTTTACTTTTTTATGTAAAGATGAAGGTTGCTTCAGTTTCTTTCTTTCTGGGTTCATTTTCCCTCTTTGGAGTTTCAACAACATATCATGAGGTGAGAAGAAAGTGCTACAAACAAAAATTTACAAACACCTATATTTTTACAAAAGTATAGGGACAAAGATTAACTTTGTTGTTTACACTTGATAATATTAGACTTTGTGATGGAGATACATCTCAAATTATTTAAACATGTGTGTACTTCACAATAATATAGATGGTCAAATTACTTCTTTTTGTTACAATACAACATGTAATCAAATACAGTATTTTTTTTGTTTTTTTTAACGAAAAGGATGACGGGTATTTAAAGGATGGCAAGAAAGCAATCGTATCAAATGAAATACAAAAATTCGTAGATGATAAATACAATTTAACATATATAGCGAAATAGGACATATACAATATCTGGCATAAATTTTTTCTTAGGCCAGATTGCTCCGTAATGGGAGTTTTTTTCGTATAGAAAGTAGATTTTGCTACATCGTGCATATCGTGCTAGATAATAAGTCGACAAATCATGCAACAGATACTAGAATTTAAGTGAACTTCTGTAATATGAGAATCACGTGAAAAGTGCCAAAAAAGTCCTAAACCTTTTGCATTAGTGCCAATTTAGTCCTAAACCTTTTTTTTGTGCCAATTCAGTCCTAAACCTTTTGCATTGATGCCAATTTAGTCCTAAACATTTTTTTGGTGCCAATTAAGTCCTAAACCTTTTGTTTTTTTGCCAATTTAGTCATTCCGATCAATTTTGACCGGAATTTGCCGACGTGGACGCCTGCCGGCCGGCGGCCGGTCACCGGCGCCGACGTGGCGCTGACGTGGACAACTTTAATAATATTTTAATATTTTTTTGAATTTTTATTTTTTTTCCTTTTTTTTCTTTTTTTTTCCACTTTTTTTTTGGTCCCCCCTCCTTCCTCTGGCCGGTCGCCGGTCCGGCGACCGGCCAGAGGCCGGCGAGCTCGACCTCGCCGGCCACTGGCGAGGGCGGCGGCCTCGCCTGGCGAGGTTGAGCCTCGCCCGAGGCGAGGCTAGCCCTCGCCGGATCTGGCGAGGTCGCGCCTCGCCCGACCATGGCAAGGCTCGAGCCCTCGCCGGGAGGCCGCGGCGAGGCGAGCCTCGCCCGGCGACCTCGCCGGATCCGGCGAGGTCGGGCCTCGCCCACCATGGCGAGGCTCGAGCCCTCGCCGGAGGCCGCGGCGAGGCCCGACCTCGCTGAATCCGGGCGAGGTCAAGCCTCGCCCGACCGTGGCTAGGCTCGCCCTCGCCGCGGCCTCCCGGCGCGGGCTCGAGCCTTGCCATGGTCGGGTGAGGCGCGACCTCGCCGGATCTGGCGAGGTCGAGCCTCGCCCGACCAAGGCGAGGCACGACCTCGCGCAAAGGGCCGGCGAGGTCGAGCTCGCCCGGCTGGGCCTCGAGGCTTGCCGCCGGACCTGGCCGACCGGCCGAGGGAAGGAGGGGGGACCCAAAAAAAAAAATTGGAAAAAAAAAGAAAAAAGGAAAAAAATAAAAATTCAAAAAATATTAAAATATTATTAAAGTTGTCCACGCGCCTTGCGTCGGCGCCGTGATCGGCAGCCGGCCGGCAGGCGTCCACGTCGGCAAATTCCGATCAAAATTGACCGGAAGGACTAAATTGGCACAAAAACAAAAGGTTTATGACTGAATTGGCACCAATTTAAAAATTTTAGGATTTAATTGGCACCAAAAAAAGGTTTAGAACTAAATTGGCACAAATGCAAAAGGTTTAGGACTGAATTGGCACCAAAAAAAGATTTAGGACTAAATTGGCACTAATGCAAAAGGTTTAGGACTTTTTTGGCACTTTTCCTTGAGAATCATTAATATCTAATATGAGTGGACAAAACAAAAAATAATTCGCATCCTCTATCAGATAAACCAAGATAATCACTAGTGGCAAGATCCTAAAACATAAATTTAAAAAAAATTAATTCATTATTATTTTTTTATTTAGCTTCAATCTCTCCACAATGAACAATTAAATTATTTTCGTAGAATGAGTTTTGATAAGAACTTGTTATTGGAATAGAACGTTGACAGGTAAAGAGGAATCACCAGTTGAGTAATCAAAGTGGAATCAAATGACAGCTTCACAATTGATTGAACCTGCACCACTCAAGATCATGATAGACCACAAACTTGGCTGTTTGTTGCGTCCCGGGAACTAGGGTAAGCTCACGCATTGGCCGATGAATCCAAGTTGGCGATTTAAGAGGGTACGATACTTGCATGTTAGTTCCTTGTAGAGGTTTTTACTTTTTATTTTGTATTCTTATGTTGGTGAAAATGAAATATTCTTTGTATTTTCATAAATCTCTGTTAGAATGACCCTGCAGTCATAGATTCAAAATAACGTGAATGGAGTAGTAGCTGTTGGAAAGTAAAGAAGGGTTTCTTTTACCTGAAAAATAAGGAGGTCAAGCAGAAGTAACACCAGGCACAACTGCAAGGGCCGGTGTACAGACCTTTTTTTCCCAGCCACATATTTAAGTCCTCTTCCTCAAGTGTCACTTATTCAGAGAGAGCGATGCTACTGAGTCGGGAGGGCCCAATGAAAGCTCTTCCTACAGGGACTTGGTCGTGTAGATTTCATTATTAGTGTAACACGAGAATCACACGTTTGGATAGGGACCCAGCTTCTTCCATGGCGATGATGGTCTCTGGGCCTATAGAGTCCCTGTAACTGTAGCTCTCAGCACGTTCAAATGAGCTTTCCAGAGTTTGGCACTCTTAACTGGTAGTTACTGTCTAAAAGCAATGTGAAAATCATTTGGAAGACCAAAAGCTAATAATTTAGAGGCAGCTTTCTTGAGTGCTTTGAGAGGTGGGATGGTCCAAATGCGATGAGCTAAGAAAACACTGCGAAATAGAAAGAGGGAGGAGCCTGTGAATGACCGAACCAAGAACGACGAGGCCAATCCACATCCACATGAAATGAAGTACCTACGCTCTCTGCCATGGTCAGACCTGATACGTCGGGCGTCGATGTGGATTAATAGTGCTGCACATGTTTTCACAAACATCTTCACCTTTAATTCCACGTCCACCATCAACTTCACGTTTTATTTCGAAACCAAATCAGAAACCACGCCACATGATGATAGACATCTCCATTCTTAATCAAGGGGCAACACTGCATGGGGCCGTGATAGCGAAAACGGTGTCGGTGCAACACTTTCATCACTCAGCTATCAGTTGACCGTACTATCTTATATATGGGAAAATATGGGGCGGTGCAGTCAGCTAAGCTTCTTCCAAATTGCTACAACCTTCCTGTCCGCAACAAGTGAAAACAAAGCTCTGATAGGAAAATGTATGGTGGAGAAGCAAAACACAAACATGCATGATAGCTCCAACAGTCTGCGCCATTCGCAGTTGAAGAGCCTTTCCAACCATTGGGGGTTGCCTAAGTGGCCACTCTTCTCACTTGAGAAGGAGGAGGTGGGAAGTTCGATTCCCCACCTTCTCAGAGGGGACTAGAGATGGGAACGCGTAGTTTCAGGTGTGGGTTTCGACTCCCATGCTCTGCAAAAAGCAGGGCAAAAGTCTGAAAGTGAAATGAGAGATAAAGTAGAAGCAGGACTGACCAAAAAAAAAAAAAAGAGAACCTTTCCAAAATTCTGTACGGTACAGATGTTAAATGCGGTCGATCAAATGGCCCGATAAAACCCGACGATTATGCATTTACTAAGCAGTTCCTTGCCTATAAATACCCATTAATGAGGTCTTTGGCACTTGCGGAAAAGCCTCTCGTGCTCTTCATCTATATTGATCAAACATCTGAATCTCATTAGAGATAGCAGAAAAAGAAAAATGTCTCTTCAGATTTAAGCAATTCCATCTTCTCCTGCAGCCCAAGAAACAAGCCATGTGGTTGAACGCCGGTCAGCAAATTTTCATCCAAGCTTATGGAAAGAACATGCCTTGAGTTTGAGAAATAAATGTTTGCCTTTTCTGTTCCTTATCTTCCCAACCTTTGGGACATAGGATTCTGTAGCCTATAAATACCCATCGATAAGTTTTGGACACTCACAGGAGAAACCCCGCTTAATATCCCGGTCTTGTTGAGATACCATGTTATTCACGACGATTCCTCACTTAATTTCCGGGTCTTGTTGAGATACCATGTTATTCACGAGCGTCGTGAATAACATGGTATCTCAACCTGTCAACCAGTCCTCGAAATTAAGTGAGATACAGTGAGACTCGCCAGAAATATGGAAAGAACGTGTCTTGAGTTTGAGAAATAAACGTTTGCCTTTTCTGTTCCTCATCCTCCCAACCTTTGGGACATAGGATTCTATAGCCTATAAATACCCATCGATAAGTTTTCGACACTCACAGGAGAAACCCCAACCCTCAGTGTTCTTCATCTTTTGGTCAGACACCTGAATCTAAGAAATGTCTCTTCAGATTTCGGCAATCCCATCTTTACCTTCTGCTCAAGAAACAAGCCACGTGGCCGAGCGCCGGTCAGCAAATTATCATCCAAGCATATGGGGGGATTACTTCCTTGAATATGTTTATCCCTTCAACTCAATGGTTAGTAATTCTACTTTTATCTTCTACTTTTGTTTTCTTGCAATTGCATGTTGTAGACCTACTTCCATAATCATAAAAAAGATGAAAGGAGGTTGAAAAACAACAATAATACTTGTAACTTCAGTCCAAAGAACACTCTTAAAGCCTCACCGACCACAGTATGTCCTCTGCTACATGAAACATCTAATTATGTCATTAACTCCCTCCTCTTATATGGTCATTGTTCTCATGGGTCCGATTTCACATGTCATGTGAATGAGCGTATAACGTCGAAATACCTAAATAGGGTACACAGACGGGGCCATCAAAATTAAGTTCATTTTGTAAAGTTCACGTATTTCATGCTTGCTTTTATTTGAAATAGCGTGTGATATATTTGCAGAAGTTCAAATTCCTTGGAAGAGCGGAGGGACAAATTGAGGAACTGAAAGGAGAGGTGAGGACGATGCTGGCTGGTGTCGTGGATAAGCCTTCACGGATGCTTCACTTGACTGATCAAATCCAACGCTTGGGAATTGACTACCATTTTGAACGTGAAATAGATGAGCAATTAGAACAAATCCACAATAGTTACTCTCAACTTGATCATGAAGATTTTAAGGTAGATGACCTTCACATGGTGGCCCTTATCTTTCGATTGCTGCGACAACAAGGTCACAATGTTTCATCGGGTACGTCTTAAATGTAGTGAACCAATCCGATAGGGAAAAGTATCAAAAAAGTCATAAACCTTTTGCATTGGTGCCAATTTAGTCCTAAACATTTTTTTGGTACCAATTCAGTCATAAACCTTTTGCATTTGTGCCAATTCAATCCTAAACCTTTTGCATTTGTGCCAATTTAGTCCTAAACCTTTTTTTTGTGTCAATTCAGTCATAAACCTTTTGCATTGGTACCAATTTAGTCCTAGACCTTTTGCATTGGTGTCAATTTAGTCGTTCGACACATGAATAGCTATTAGCCGGAAGGACTGAATTGGCACTAATACAAAAGTTTTAGGACTAAATTAGCACCAATGCAAAAAGTTTAGGACTGAATTGGCACAAAAAAAATGTTTAGGATTAAATTGGCACCAATGCAAAAGGTTTAAGACTGAATTGGCACCAAAAAAAGCTTTAGGACTAAATTGGCACCAATGCAAAAGGTTTATGACTTTTTTGACACTTTTCTCCGATCCGATAAGATACCTATTAAATTCCTTTTATTGCTTAGTCGAATATCAGGAGAAACATGTACAAGAAAATCTAGAACATGAACCAGGCGATATCACATTCCTAATTTCTAATCGATTGCATCTTTTTTCCCATGTTCGTTGGTGGCACAGAGGTCTTTAACCAATTCAAGGATAGTGAAGGGAACTTTCGGGAATCGCTCATTACCGACGTGCGCGGATTGCTGAGCCTATATGAAGCTTGTCATTTAAGGTGTCATGGCGATTCTATCTTGGACGAAGCACTTCCTTTTGCTATAACTCACCTTGAATCAATCGATGAAAGCAAAGTGAGCACTAGTCTTGCGAAACAGGTGAAACATGCCCTAAAGCAGCCACTTCGCAAGGGATTGCCGAGGCTCGAGGCGAGGCAATATATTCTACTCTACCAAGAAGAGCCTTCACATGACAAAGTCTTGCTCGCCTTGGCTAAACTAGATTTCAATTTACTGCAAGAGCAACATCAGAAGGAACTCGGCAAGATTACTAGGTCCATTAACTTCATGTGATAGCATAATCTAAAATTAGCTTCTCGATGATGTTTTTACAAGGCCGAGACTATTGAGTAAAGATTAACTCATCTAGTTTCAAATTACCCTTCTAAATAGTGCTTTTGAAAGTCCTTTACCAGTGAAAAAAAAGGAGTTTAAAATATGTGAAGTCATCAGGCTAAAGTACTTTAAGTAACGCTCATGTTCGCTTAATCTTAGGTGGTGGAAGGATATAGATGTTCCGAGGAAATTCCCATTCGCTAGAGATAGGATTGTGGAGTTGTTCTTCTGGATCACAGGAATATATTCCGAGCCGGAGTTCACCATGGGTAGAGATATACTAACCAAAGTGATCTCTCTAACTTCCATTCTTGATGATATCTACGACGTCTATGGCACATTGGAAGAACTTACGCTCCTCACCGAAGCCATCCAGAAGTACGTAATCCGCATTCTCTTTCTCAAACTTTTGAATTTGATCAATTTTGTATAGTGTGTCATTTTCCAAGACTCGAATTCAGGTGGGATGTTGACGCTGTGGATGGATTACCAGAGTATATGCAAGCTTATTACAAGGAGTTTCTCCGTCTCTACGAATATATTGGGAATCAATTGGCCACAAAAGGAAGGTCGTACCGCCTCATCTATGCAAAAGAAGTCGTAAGCATCATCGGTACACTTTACATGCATCGAATACAACCTTTAGTTAGAAACTCGACATTCTTATTTATGTTTAATTTCTCAGATGAAGAAGTTAGCGAGAGCGTACTATCAGGAAGCCAAATGGTTCCATACCAACTACATACCAACACTGGAGGAGTACATGCCCTTTCAACTAATAACGACAGGCTATGGAATGTTAGCGACTACATCACTTGTAGGAATGGGTGATGTGGTCACAAAGCATGCTTTGGAATGGTCGATCGGTGACTGCAAGATCGTGAAGGCTGCACAAACCATCTGCAGGCTCATGGATGACATTGCCTCTCACCAGGTACAATAAAAACATAATCATCCTCCAACAATCTAATAAAAATTAGATCGACCACCACTTAATCTAATAACACCAATGTCGTTTGACATGCAGTTCGAGCAGGAGAGGGGGCACGTAGTGTCTGCGGTGGAGTTGCTCATGAAATACCATGGCGTTTCGGAGCAGGAAGCTAGGGAGGAACTCCAGAAAGGAGTGATTGATGCGTGGAAGGACACCAATGAAGAGTTTCTTCGTCCAACCGCGGTCCCAGCGCCGATTCTCACGCGAATGCTCAATTTCTCGCGGGTGATGGATGTGTTATACAGCGATGGAGATAATTACACCCATTCTGGAACCAAGCTCAAAGATTATGTGACATCGCTCTTCATTAGTCCCTTGCCGATGTGATGTTTGGACCAAACGTTGTCACACCAATTTGGTCATTGTATATCAATAGTCTATTGATTATGCCTTTGAACTCCTGTTTTTCCCGGATGTATGAGGGAAAATGTCACGACCCGAA
This sequence comes from Syzygium oleosum, assembly GCF_021117445.2. NCBI lineage: Eukaryota > Viridiplantae > Streptophyta > Magnoliopsida > Myrtales > Myrtaceae > Syzygium > Syzygium oleosum. Next base: position 15,036,405 of record NW_026607489.1, on the reverse strand, counting down.
CCTAGGCCATGGCACTCAATCCTAGTTCAGTCGTGAATTTCTTTGTCCCGGTGTAACATCCTCAATTTCAGTCCTCGGAAAATGACTATGGATCGGTTTGCCAAGGGATCAGAGATCAGTCTTGGACGCGACACGTGCCCTACTCGTACCTGTGAGCAAGGGGATGAGACCCATTTCTAAGCCTTCCAATCTTCCTACACCCTTGATTTTTGCTTGTGTGTGGTCGTGGGTTGTTTTTATGGTCTTCTATGCTGGTTTTGTGTTGCCAAATAGGTGTGTATGTTACTGTCCAAATGAGGATTGTGGTGCATGTGACTTAAATGGATAAAGATTGATGTTTGGAGGTGGAAATGGGTATTGCATCTTGCTGGGTATGAGTTTTGTTAAGTTTAGTGGTTTTCCCAATCGGAGCCAATTTTTACTCTTGTTCTGGAAAATTCAGTTTCGATCCTTGGTACCATCTCGTTTTGTTATTTTTGTGAAGACTTTTGTGATCCGAATTTCCAAACTCTTCCTTCTTAAAATTTTTTCCAAACATCTTGAAGTTTTACATATTTTAATTTTGGAAATTTTGGACTTGATTTGGGTTGGATGATCACCTCATTTTCGGACCGTGTAAAACTGCCCAAAATGGGTATTTCTATAATGTTTACACTTTCTCGATTTTCTACAAACTTTTCTAAGCCGAGTTTGAACAAACTTCCTCATAAAAGTTGTTGAGAACTTTTTTCTATATAACATATAAAAATTTGAGAATTTTTTGAGATGATTTGGATTCTGGAAAGAGCTTACTTTGAGAAACAAGGATTATGTTTCAATAAACTGTTTTTAGTCTATTTTTGAGCTACTAAAAGTTGTGTTTAAAGAAATATCCAGATTTCGTGTTTTTCATGGGAAATATTTGTCAAGGTCTTGTTTATGACATATTCAAATTTTAGAATTTTCAGAGTCCATTCACTATGTTGTTAAGTCTGATTTCTAGAACGGTACAAAAACTGCCCGGTTTTGTCAGATTGCAAAGATTCATCATTTTCTATATAAGAACGTTGGAATTTCGATTTGATATCTTCTGGAGACAAAATCTATACTTTATGAACTTTCTAATGAGGGCAATCATTCCTTGGCTTAGGTGTCCCTAAACTACTTAGGGAATAATTACCTATTTTTGTGGCTTGAGGAACAAGTTGTCTTGAAGACCACCAATAATAATTTGGTGGGAGACTTCAATAATTGAGTCTTAAGGACCAAGACTACCTCTCACGTTCACCTGGGAGGTTCACGGCCAGAGAGAGAGAGAGAGAGAGAGAGAGATCATCATGAATTACTTAGGCCTTAAATGAATTAGTAAGGTATAATTACCCTAAGTCAACAATTTGAAAACCAAGTTAGTATTACGTGGTCCTCAAGAGAAGCTTGGAGAGGAAGCCTAATAATGGCCATAGACTTTAAGATCAACTTCATTATTAACTTGGACTTTTAGGGCCTAATAACCCTAAGGTAGAAACTTGGATACCAAGTTGAGAAATTTGTGGCCTCAATTAAAGGCTTGCATAAGAAGCTTCATAATGGTCAAAGACTTTCTAGGCCTTATCATAATGGAGCTTAGACTTTAGGGCCCTTCATTAATGGATTTTGGCCTTAATTCATAAAGTCTATGAGTGGACCATACTATAAATAGGCTTAGTCCCCCCTTAGTTTACACACACCACCTCCTCTTCCTCTCTCATCTCTCACTCTCACGTCTCCCTCTCTCTTGCCCATTCGCCGCCCCCGCCGATCACTGTTTCCCCATTCGACCCCCGTAGACGTTTTTTTGTGCTTGCAGGTGAGTGAATTTCCTAACACTTGGATAGGGCAGTGTGTTATGTGGTTGGAACACGGCTTGGGAAGTTGTTGTTGCTCGAAACGATTTTGTTCTTATGGGCGTTGGTTCTTGCTAGCAATATTCATCTGATCATTATTATTGTTGAGATGACTTTGTTTTCAATGGTGGTGTACTTGTTCTTAAGTGAAATTCTTCGTATGTACACCTATACAAGTTTGTGCTTGTTATTGTATGGTTTGCTTATGATTCATTTTGTTGAGAGTCGAGCACATCCCGTGCATCGAAGAAAAGGTTCCTGTCGGCATTGAACATGAAACGTAGGCAAGTCGAATTGGGCCTCTCTTAGATTTGGAAGATATTAAGTATCGATCCAATGTCAAGTTTGGTCTAGGTCGGTGCTAAAGTGTAGCAATTCAAGTCTCGGGCCTTGATTCGTGCCCGGCATACCTATTTGTACTCAACCACGGTAAGTCATTTCGTATACGTGTTTTGCACGCCCTCGGGCTTCATTCTTGAATCGATTAGAAATGAAAGATAAGAACCGAAGTCCTATTTGATACCGCATGATCATATGAGGGACTAAACCGTCACCGATGGATTTCAGTTATGTAATAAAGGAACCCCGTGTGAATTATTTTACGTTGTTCTTGTGCATGGTCGCATAACGCTCGGATGTGATAGTTTGTGTAATATGTTGATGTTCTTAACCATGCTTGTCGATTTATGAGCTTATGAGCTTTTCATATGTACATAGCAACTAGGGCCTTGTATGCGTGGGTTAAGATAGAGGGTAATAAACCGGCTTGTGCGACCTATGATGTGTGATCACTAAATGAAAGAAGAAGACCGTCATTACATAGTGTTGGCGGCGATGCCTCGGTTGAGTCAGGTTGCCTAGGTGAAGCCCGGATGTCTCGGTAAGCTAGCCTCGAGATGTCTCGATTGAGCCGGGATGCCCTGGTTGAGCTAGGATGACGATAAATGAGTCTTATGTGTGCCGGTATGTGTGTTTATTGATGAGCCGAATGTTTCTGGATGCCGGAAGGATTCCGGAAGACCCGCCACCCGCTTATTGAGGAGGCGACAACCAATGGATTTCGACTATAAAATAAATAAATTCACATATGAATATTTTCAGGTATTTTTGCATACCGATTGATTGCGAGGCTTCACGTGTAAATTTTCTTGTATATTTTTATGTGATCAGATAAATGTGAGCTTTCATGTAAACATAGCAAGGGCAAAGTCAAAGTCTTTGCTATTGATTTGCCGTCGATATAAAGCGGGGAAGATATTTGTATGCGTTAGTACGACGGCGAGGCATCATCTTGCACAAACATTAGTGAATTTACTTATTGAGTTTTCAACTTACTCCCGTTGTTTTTCATGTTTTTAGGATGAGCTCCACGCCCCTATTTTGTTTTGGTGTACCCGCCGAGATGGAGGTTGACATAGAGGAGCTAGGATTAACCCCGGCTTTCATTTGTGATGTAACCATATATGGTTTGTACGTGGAACGGCCCGTAGAAAAGGGCTTGTGAAATATGTTTATGTAATATGGCAATAGTGTGTTTTGCCTGTTGTGCTTTCCCTGATTTCCAGCTATTATTTTGTTTTGGAGTTTGTTTGTATACATTTTCGCATGTGCTTATTAATTAGATAAAAGAAACGAGACGGCAACACGCCTGGAACGTTGCATTAATAACCCCAAGGTGAGGATGTTACACCCAGGGATTTTCGGGACAACGTCCCATTATGTATTTTTTTTTATTACGCACGAGCGGAAGCTATTATACATAATGTGCAATGACAGGAACAACAATAACAACAAGATAAGCTAGAAAGTATGTTCTTCATGCACACATATTTTACACGATAGTTGCCTATTTACAAGCCCTCTTTCCTACGAGCCTTCTCAGTTATTTGTTTACATCTGGATCACATCCGGTCCTTCACATACTATCCACATGGCTGGGGTCATCCTAGCTTCACTACCACCGTCCCTTAACAAAAAACAAAAGTTAGCTTCTTCCTAAGCTCAATCAACTAGCTACGATCCGCCTGTGTTCCCGTTGGGTGCGTTACCACCAGCAGCCCTGGGTGTCCCATCGAAATCAGCAAGGGATCCCAAAATGTCTCCATCAAACCACATGAACCAAACTTCGTAACGATGGGGTACCAGCTTGTCGACATTTTCTTCAACCCAAATGGTGGTACTACACTTACGGTAGGTGGTTTCGGTTTCGACATCAACTATGTCTATCACTCGAACATGCATTTCTACGGGAAGACCGAAGCGAACCGGGGGTGGCAATGCCATACCTACAAGGCTAAAAATATGAGGAGTGAGTTACACAACTCAGTAAATTAAATTCACTATGCTTCGGCTAAGAGATAGCCTCGCTATCGAACAAGAGAATAAACGTTACTGTTGGCTTATCGATGGTAGATCAATAGCAAATGTTTCTTACATAGCCTAGTGGCTAAACATGTTATGCTCACCAAATAAGAGAACATCAAGCGTGGTTTTCAATGTTGCATGCAAAGATTAACACATGGGGATTCCACATTTCTTAATCGAAATCCATCGGTTCCTCCGGTAAACACCAGGCATCCGAGACTCCCTCGGGCATCGCCTCGAAATCCATCGATTGCGGCATCGTCTCGAAATTCATCGATGATGGCATCGTCCCAAAATCTATTGGCGGCGGCAACGTCCCAAAATCCATCAGTGACAACTTTAGTCCCTCGTGTGATCAAACAACAAGCAACAACCAATCCAATTCTTATCTTAATAACATTAGCCCATGCAATCGAGCCCGAAGGCGTGCAGTGCTTGTGTATTTCATGATCTCTTAGACATTTGTCTATCATGCCAAGCATAGTTTAGGGCTCATGGCTCGATCTACCATGCCGAACGCCGGCTCGGAGCCAAACTTGTCCTAGATCTACACGCCTCAATATAAACCCGCACCAAGTCGAGCTCACTTCGTGACAGCATAACATGAGTATGAGACCATACGACACCTCGTTTTGCGCCTCGGTTGTGCCTTAACTTTCAGCCATGAAGCAAAACAACAAGCACACATGTAAGCCTTAAGCATTACAAACATGGTCACCACTGGAGCTCAAACGCGCAACAGCACATCCTAACCAAAGGATAGGGAATTCACTTACTACACGGTAGAAGTGTTAGAACCGAACCGAAAAACTGAACCGAGATACGAACTCAACCGAACCGAACCGAAAATTTTGTGCATTTCGGTTCGGTTCGGTTTTCAATTCGGATAATGAAAAACGAACCATTCTTTTTTGTCGGTTTGGATAGTTTCGATCTGATTCGGTTCGGTTCGATTCGATTCGATTCATAATCCGAATCGAAACAAATAGTTTCCTCTTTCAATACGGTAGCAACTCTCCCCCACTACAATCTTCTTCTCGTCCATCGCCTACTCCTCTTTCTTCTCCAGTAGCATCGGACTCGCACTCAACCCTCTCTCCACAATCAAATTCCTCTCCTGCAACAGTGCGGCAACGTTCGCCACCTCCCCATGATCGCCTCCTAGAATCTGAATTTTGCAATCTGGGGCTTGAATCCAGAGCTTTAGCCTAGCAATCTCACCAAGGAGGGACTCCTTCTCGCAGGCCCACCTCTGCTCCTCGTGGAACCGTCGCTGCTCCTCTCACGGCCACCATTAATCCTCCCGGAGCTAGCGGGACTCTTCGAGGCTATAATCAGGGCTGCCTAGGATGCCGAGAAGACACGGAGGTGGTGGTGGGACTTGGGAAAGAGGTGGAAAGAAGAAGGTTTGGGGACTGGAAAGGTAAGGGAAGATGGGTGTTGGCGGTGGACCTAATGGTGGGGTATGGAGTGGAGAGAGCGAGTCGCGTTCAGAGAGCTGAATGGAGAAGAAGACAACATGAGAGAGACATTTTGCAAAGAACGAAAAAAAGAAAAGAAAAGGAAGGAAAACGATTTTCTCTTTCTTTTTCAAAAAGGAAAGTGAGTTTGATTAGAGCATAAAGACAAAAAGCAAAAATTGAAAATCTGAACCGAACCAAACCAAACCAAACTGAACCAAACTGGGTTTTCGGTTCGGTTTGTATTCGGTTCGGATCACAGTTTGGTTCATAGCAAGCTTACATATCAATGGTTCGGTTCGGTTCGGATTTTCAGAAAATCTGAACCTAACCGAACCATTTATACCCCCTACTACACTGGTGGTCATAGGGTATTCGGTGATGGTGAGACGGGCGAGAGGGAGTGACCGAGAGAGTAGCCAAGAGAATGGCCGAGAAAGGGAGAGAGAGACCGAGAGGATTGAGAGAGAGTGGCTTGCTCGGTTTGAAGAAAAGAGAAGAATGAAGCGGTGATCCTCCTATTTATAGGCCAAGCTCTCATAATTCACTTGCCAAATGGCTCAATTACCTTCATTCAAGCGGCACCTATAATTAGAGAAAATCTTATCCAATGTTAGGCCTAATAATTTGATGGTCCAAATGGCTACCAAGTGTCCTATTAGGGTTATAATGCCCTAAACTTAGGGTATGTGACTCACCCTATGCATTTATAAATATAGGGACACATATGCTTCTAATGATGATCTCTCCAATATTGGCCTTGTCTTGATCTCCATTCTTGTCCTCCAAGCTCCTTGGGCGTGTGACACTCTCTAAAATTCTCAATAACACACTCAATTAATGAAAATCTTATAAGATAAGATTCTCCTAATGATTAGCCCTCAATTATTGGTTTAATGTTGACTTGGTCAAAACGGCTTCTTGTGCCCCAAGCTTGGCCGAGTAAGGTTTGTTTTTGCTCTTCAAGAACACCTAATTATTCACTAAGGACAATCAGCTTATGGTTCACCTTCTTCATTAAGTGCATCTTTCAAAATCAATTATGGTACTAGTAAAGATGGACCAAGTAAATAGGAAAATTTTCGGGTTTAAAATGACCGACCAACCTATTCGAATTGAGGTTCGATATAGGAATACTTCCAGATATGACCATATATAACCAAGCCAAAGTTCGAGTTAAATGATGCACGTTTGGACCTGCTGGACTGACCAAGCGCGTGGCCTGCTCGGTCGGGTCTGACCGGGCGCAAGGCCTGGCACACTGCCCGGCCACACGGGCACACGACCGGGTACATGGCCAGGCATGGAGCTAAGTACACGGGCGTTGTACCGGGTTGCACAAGCGGTGCGCTGAGCGCAATGCTAGGCCACACAAGCGAGGGGCCGGCACACGGACTAAACACTTGCATTGGCTCACGGATGGGCACAATGCACAGTCTGTGGCCAAGTCTGGTTGGCACGGTATTAAGTCGAAACCGGATCTGATGGGTACAATGCCTGGCACAAGGGTCAGGCACAATGACTGACACGCGGTCGGACACGTAGCCGATCCATGGCCTAGCTAACAAGCACAAAGGCCGGTCCATGACCGGGCACAAGGCCTGGCCAGCGCGGCTGGCACAAAACCTGGTCCGCGATCAAGTCGCTAGGCTCTTGGCTTGGCACATGGCTTGTCCATGGCCTACCCAACTCAATACGTCGATCGATGGCTAATTCGCAACCGGTCCATGTTCGAGTATCAACGACTCATGATCGACCCTTGGTTGTCATGTAGCTGCGTGGAATAAAGTACCACGGAATTAATCCATGGTTATCCGCGACCTATGCATGGCCGTGCGGGATCACCCGAGATCGACACATGCCGACACAGTACTGATCCATGATCGTCCCGAACTGTCCCACTAACGGTCATTATGGTCGAAGGGTCAATTCACTGTCGTATTACTCTAATCGACTTACGTGATCGGGGAGTCATTCCATTGTCGATCCCATGGCCAATCCATGGACAATCTTTCGAACAAACCATGACCAACCCTCAATACACTCGTTCCGACCATGTTATCCATTTCATTACCGACCCTCAGATCGAACTGCTCGCTCATTCTATTACCATTCACCTTTGGTTATCTTGGTCCCAAATTTGGGGATGTCACAATTCTTCCCCTTTAATAAAATTTCGTCCTCGAAATTTAAACACGTACATGGTTCTTCAAACAAGTATGGGTACTAACGCGTCACCGGGGATGGAAGCAAGAATTGTTGGGTGATGTATCATGAAACCCAAGCACTTCATGGCCTGGACAGCACTGCACAACCGTTCAAAAGACAAAGAAAAGTTAGAAACACGACATGTTACGACAAAAAATAATAACCCTTATGATCCATAATCATTCTCCCTCAAACATTGTGATAATAAATACTCCATTACCATTACAAAAACCTTAGTACTGCACTCTTCTTTTTTAAACAACATTTCATTACTAAGTGAAATAATAGCAATTAAAAGCTTAAACCAGCCGAATATTCACGGTGCAGTGATTTAACAGGACCGGACTCTCCACTTCAATAATCAAACCGGGTCGTGAATTCATGAAAAAATTAACAAAAGGACGTAGGGGTCCATATGTAAGTCGGCCTAAACCAGAGACAGCTATAGGTGCTTTAACAAAACTTCGTAAGAGATCTATCTTAGGAACTCTAAAGTAAGGCTCTTTTGACTAATGTGTACTAAATTTACAGTTGTTACCAAAAAAGTGTCACTTGTAGTCGGTAGGAGCAAGAAGTTACTTTAACAAAGACATAAGAATTTGACCATGAATGTTGACAAAAGTGACGACGGTGAACTCTAAAATAGCGAAATCTTAATGCCCGTGATTGGTAGGTCTAAAAGAAAAAAGTCTTAAGTGCGAAGAGGTTACGAACATGTTGTCTATAAATAAATACCCTTCAAGTATTGATGTTTTGCAACACAGAGAAAACCTCTCCTTGCTCTTCCATTTGAGTATTGGTCTGACATCCACAAACAAAACGTAACGAACAGAGGGAATATGTCGCGGGTTTCAGCAATTCCATCTTCTTCTCCGAATATAGGAACAGGCCCCGTGATCGAACGTCGGTCGGCGGGTTATCGTCCGAGCGTATGGGGCGATTACTTCCTTAAATATGCTTCTCCCTCCAACTCAGTGGTTAGTAATTCTTCTGTAGACATCGCTTATATGATTCCAATTGGTCTCATATCTATACATGTTCCCTTTTACGCACAAAAAGATAAAAGAAGCTTGACAAACAGTAATAGCACTTGTAAATTCACCAACCACAGTATGTCCTATGTCCTATGCGGGTTTTTCTCTCTCAACTATGTAGAGTCTCCTCTACCTCCATGGTAGTTCCTTTCGCATAAACCCTATCTTTTCCCAGTTGTTCCCCTCTTCCCATCTTACAGTTTGCTTTGGACTTTTCTCAGCCCACAGAAGATGAAGCAAGCACGATTTTCAACATTTCCATCCATAACTGGGCGGAGTAACCAAGAACACCTTGCTCGAAACTCTCTCAACTATGTAGAGTCTTCTCTACCTCCATGCCCACAGAAGATGAAGCAAGCACGATTTTCAACATTTCCATCCCAAATAGATCACCACTTCCACAAAAACTGTCCATTATCCATTGCAATCTCGACCTTTTCCCCAGAATATTTTAGTCTAGAATTACTCACCACCTAGAGTTTCGTTTTCTGTTTGCAATTTGGCATTAAACCCTAAATTTGCTGTCACCTTTTCATAAACCCTACCCATGAAATCTGATTTCCCTTCAATGCTCCATCGGGTCCAGAGGCCTCTTTCCCACTCTCCTTAATCTGATTTTTACATGCAGCAGTACGCAATTTCTTCCCCTAGGGTTCCTGTTACTAAAGCATCTCTCTTCTAGTCACCATGGAAGAAACTGAGGAAGGAAATGCTCGCTTGGCCTCGCTCTGCAAAAGGTTAGGTAGACTATGGTCAGAAGAAAAGATTGAAGAATGGGAGGATGCAGTGCCGAAGGAAACACTTGAGGAATGCCAACTAATTTTAGTGGGTAAGTTCATGTCCAACCCTTCCATCAATTTTCAAGCCTTTCAGAATACGATGAAAAGGGCTTGGAAAGTTGAAAATGTTGATATCACACAACGTGAGTCTGGCTTGTATGTGTTTAAATTTAGAAAGGAAGAGGAGAAAAATAAGGTTTTGGAGAATAGCCCTTGGCTCTTTTCAAATCATCTGGTGATTCTGAAACCTTGGATTCCCAATACCCCCCTTCAATGTTATGATTTGTAGAGCTGTCCAAGAGTTGGGAAAAGTTACAGAAGCTAGAGTGGAAACTAAAGATGGTGTCTCACTAAAAGCAGGGAAAGCAAGAGTAGAAATTAACCTACAGGAACCACTCAAATCTGGCAAGCTGATCAAGTTGGAAGGGAAGTACATGTGGTTGGATTTTCGGTATGAACGACTATCACATTTCTGTTACTCATGTGGGAAATTGGGACACTATGCAATGTACTGCAAAGAGATCCCTTTTGATGAAGAGAAACTGGAAAGAAAAGAGGAGATGTGCTTTGGTCAATGGCTGCGAGCTGAAGTTCGGGAACATAGCCCATTTTGGAAGGCCTTTTATGGGAGACAAGAGAAAGTTGATGACGAGGATGAACTTATCCCCGAGACACCAGAGATCTCAACTCAGTTGGTTCCTTTTGAGCCAACTTGCAATAACAAAGACAAAGAAATTGTGGAGGTGACGGAAGCAGAGATGGTGGATGTTGCATCAAGTGTCCTGTGTAACCGTCACCAAGATAGAGAGACGACAGGATACCGGGGTACTATACCCTCGTCACCAGTATTGGTCCAGAACCAGAGAAGCCAGGAAAAGAAAGAGGGTTCGGCAAAGGTTAAAAAACTGAAGCTTACAGGTATGGATTCAATGGCATCATCTAGCAAAAAGATTAAACGCTATAATCCCTATGGACTGAGAGGAAGTTTGCAGGGACGAATTGATGAGACTCAAATGATAGACACCCCGATTTTTTGAGGTGGAGGGGCCAGGAAGATGGGCTTTGGTGGCTAGCCCTAATAAGCCACCAAGTGACAAATGACGCTCATTAGTTGGAATTGTCAGGGTCTGGGCAATCCCCTGACAGTCCAAGCACTAAGAGCCCTTGTGGTTCAAGAAAAGCCCAACGTAGTGTTCTTAATGGAAACAAAGAACCAGGAGATGGTGATTCAAAGAATAAAGAAGAGGTTGAAGTTCCCCTATTGTTGTGTAGTGGATCCCATAGGCTTAGCAGGGGGGCTAGCGGTGTTATGGAATGATAGGGTATCTTTGAATATTGAACGTATGGCTGAGGAGTTTATAGATATGATTTACGAGGAGATGGATAGTGGCAAAAAGATGCGCATCACGTGCCTTCATGCGTCGACTGTGTACCAAAAAAGATTACAACTATAGGAGGAACTAAGACAGATTAGCTCCTCAAATTCTCTTCCATGGGTATGTATTGGGGATTTCAACGAAGTACTTCATTATTGGGAGAAAGTAGGTAAGAGGATAGCTGAAAATTATAGAATGAATGCTTTTCGAGAGCTTCTAAATGACTGTTCCTTAATGGACTTGGACAGTAAGGGTTGCGCATTCACTTGGGCAAACAATAGGGAAGGCGATGATTTTGTGAAGGAAAGGCTGGATAGGGTTGTTTGTACAGTGGAATGGCAATTACTGTTCCCAGAAGCTGAAGTTTTTGCACTACCTGCTATTGGATCAGACCACAGTCCAATTCTATTATCTTTGGAGGCAGATCGAGTGAAACGAAAAAAGGAATTTAAGTTTGAAGCATTTTGGCTGGAAGATGTGGAGTGCCGAGATGTGATTACTTATTCTTGGGAGTCCCCTCTTTTAAAAGAGACAGATCTTTCCAGGAAATTACGTGCAGTGACTCTTGCACTTGCCAAATGGAGCAGGAAGAGGTTCTCCAATGGGCATCAAAAGATCAATTATTTGAAACAAGAACTTCAACAGCTTATAAACAGTAACAGTGACTTCTATGATAGGGAGCGAGTATGTCTTTTACAATGGGAGATTGGAAAATTGTGGCAGCAAGAGGAAATGTACTGGAGAATGAGATCCAGAATTAACTGGCTTCAATGGGGTGATAAAAATACTAAATTCTTCCATGCGACCACTATCCAATGAAGGCTAAGAAACAGAATCAAAATGCTGCAGAACTCAGATGGAGATTGGATTAGGGACCAGGACCAACTGAAGAATATGACCATAGATTATTTTGAAAATTTGTATCAATCAGTTGGGTTTCGAGACTTCCAGCCTGTGTTGGATCAGTGCCCCCAGGTGGTGTCGAAGGAAATAAATGACCAGTTAGTAGCTGAGGTTACTTTAGAGGAAGTAAAGGGAGTAGTTTTCCAGCTAGGGGCCTCAAAAGCACCCGGGCCGGATGGTCTTAATGGGCTATTTTATCAACACCATTGGGAAATTTTGAAGTGCAATATTTTCAAAGCAGTGAGAGATTTTTTTGTATCCGGGGTGATGCAACCAGACTTTAACAAAACCGTGATTTCCCTCATACCCAAAATCCCTAACCCAGAAAGACTAGAACAGTTTCGCCCTATTAGCCTGTGCAACTTTGTATACAAAATTATCGCTAAGGTGATAGCTAACCGATTGAAGACTTGGTTACCCGAACTAATTGCAATGGAGCAAAGTGCATTCGTGAGTGGGAGACAAATTCAAGACAACATCCTGGTTGTGCAAGACGTACTCCATCAACTTAGAGTCAGAAGGCGAAAGAAGAAATTTCAAGCCATATTGAAGTTGGATATGCAAAAAGCCTATGATCGAATAGAGTGGGATTTTTTGGAGGCCTGCCTAATCAAAATGGGATTCCACCATAAGTGGGTACAATGGGTGATGCAATGCGTATCTACTATTTCCTTTAGTGTGAAATTTAACGGACAACCTTCTCAGTACTTTCAACCGTCAAGGGGTATTAGACAAGGAGACCCGCTATCCCCTTATCTCTTCATCTTGGTGGCAAATGTTCTATCTACGCTTATCAAGAAAGCCGTGGAGATTGGCAACATCAAAGGCATCAAACTAAACAGGTGGTGTCCCACTCTTTCCCACTTATTCTATGCAGATGATTCTATCTTCTTTTTAGACGGGAAGTTACAGGAATGCCAGAATCTGGCTAACGTTCTAAACCAGTATTGTCTAGCTTCAGGACAAACGATTAATCTCAACAAGTCTGGAATATTTTTCAGTAGAGATTGCCCTCAAAGCCTAAAAGTAAATCTAGCTAGAGAGCTGAGAGTTCCTGTGATTAATAAAACAGGTAAATATTTAGGAATTCCATCGGATTGGGGATGTTCTAAAAAAGAAATGTTCGCATGGATCTTGGGGAGAGTGAATACTAAACTGGAAGGATGGAAGGAGAATTTAATGTCCAAAGCAGGAAAAGAAATTCTTATTAAAACTGTGGTTCAGGCTCTTCCACAGCATGCAATGTCTATTTTTAAAGTCCCAGTGTCCATTTGTAAGACAATTGAGCACAGAATTGCTGCCTTTTGGTGGAAGAACACTGTAGCTAAACCAGGCATGCATTGGAAAAGATGGGAAATTCTCAAAATTAGGAAAGACATGGGAGGGTTAGGCTTCAGAGACTTAATTGTCTTAAACAAAGCAATGCTGGGTAAACAGGCCTGGAGACTCTCTCAGAACTCGTCATCTCTTTGGAGCCAGATACTAAAAGGAATCTACTTTCCACATAGAGACTTTTGGCATGCGGAAGAAGGCACACATTCTTCGTGGGGGTGGCAAAGCTTACTAATGGGAAGAGACTCAATTGCTCATCAGGTGCAGTGGTCAGTGGGGGATGGAAAGAAAATAAGAGTTAGAGAAGACAAATGGTTGAGAAGGGGAGTAATTGGAGGACCTGCACCCAGAGGTGAACCTTCCTTGATGGCTGATTTCATTAATTCAGAGGAGAATACATGGAATACCCAGCGTCGTAAGGATAGCTATGATGCTCAAACAGTCAATGAAATTCTATCGATCCCAGTTAGACCTCAAATAACAAATGACCAGTTGATATGGACAGGGACTCAATCAGGCGAGTATTCAGTAAAGAATGGATACAACAGCATAAAAGCAGCCGAGCACAACAAAAGCCATGATTCAGCATCATCTTCCTATCAAGTGCCCCGTAGCCTTTGGAGAAGGATTTGGAATTTGAAAATTACTCCTAAAGTAAGAATTTTTATGTGGTCTCTATGCCAAAATGCTTTACCCACAAAGGAAAATCTCTATCGAAGAAAAATCGTACTAGATCCGTTTTGCACATTGTGCAATGAAGAAGTCCCAGAGACAATCGAACACCTTTTCCTGTTATGCCCATGGACAAACAGAGTTTGGTCACACCCACAACTTGGCATACATATTCCATCACAAGGTTTATCAAGAATCGAAGCTTGGTTAGCAAATCGGACAGCAAATCGGGACAACTCACCTGATCTGGAAGTCATAGCCTCGGTCCTTTGGCAGATATGGAAGGCGCGGAACCATTTCGTATTCAGAAAACAACGCCCAGATCCGGCTTTTACTGTGGAAACCGCTCTCGCAAGTTCGAGAATCATTAGCACTTGGGGCTTGCACAACGCGAAAACCCTCCAAAACCCAACCAGCTCATCCCAGATTTGGTGTCCACCGACACTCGGGAATCTTAAAATAAATATTGATGGAGCCTACACACCGGGAAGGGAAGAAGGAGTAGTAGCTTGCGTGTGTCGTGATCACCAGGGAAGGCTTGTTGACGGATTCTCTTCTTTTGTCCGTGCGGCTTCCTCCCTACAAGTGGAAACACATGCTTTGTTACAAACCCTAAAATTTCTGCTCCAGCGTGAGAGAGAAAAGGAGAATCTAGTGTTGGAGTCAGATAATCTTACTTTGGTCAATGCCTTGCACAGTCCCTGTCAGACACCTTGGGAGGTCAGAGCGTTAGAGTGTTTTCCTCATATTCGGATCCAACACTGTAGAAGGGAGGCAAATTTTATTGCGGACTGGGCTGCTAAAGCCCACGGACGCAATTCCCTACCTTCAAATTGGGTTGTTTCGCCTCCTCAAACTCTTTTAGACCTTTTATGTACTGAAGCCCATTTAATGGGTCTTTTTGGTTCTCCTACTTAAATGAAATGTAGCTTTATTTCGACCAAAAAAAAAAAAACAGTATGTCCTATGCTACAAGAAACATCTCATCATGGCATTAACCCCCTCCTCTCATATGGTCGTGGTTCTCATGGGTCCAATTTCACATGTCATGTGAAAGCTAAATCGGGTACACAGACGGGGCCATCAAAATTGAGTTAATTTTGTGAAGTATACGTATTTCATGCTTGCTTTTATCTGAAATAGCATGTAATATATTTGCAGAAGTTCAAATTCCTTGGAAGAGTGGAGGGACAAATCGAGGAACTGAAAGGAGAGGTGAGGAAGATGCTGGCTGGTGTCATGGATAAGCCTTCACGGATGCTTCACTGGATTGATCAGATCCAACGCTTGGGAATTGACTACCATACAAGGCTGATCTCCAACAATCAGAATATGCAGGCCGGTAAAAAATGACTCAGGCTATAGCTGCCAGAGAAACTGCACCCCTCGAGGGCCAATAAGCTGTTGGAGGGGCGGAGGTACCAGCCATTGGAAGAAAAAATTTCATTGATGACTGTATCAAGGAAACCCGTTGTTGGGAGGCGAGGTAGGTGGTGGCCTGGGCCTTGCGTACTCGGCAAATATGACCCAACCATGTAGATACTGCATAACACCAAATAATTCGGTAAGAAAACAGAGAGAGTGGGCTTGTATGGGTCTTCAGTGTTCTGCTATGACGAGAACAGCAGTTCAATTACCATACATCTTGTCAGTGATTCAAATGATGAAAGAAATAAACTTGTCAGGAGCATGTTTACACCCCTACTTCAGTTTCTCATATCAGATGAGAAGTTTCTGAAAACACGAGTGATTGTAGATGTAAATGGCACTACAAGGCATAACGTGGACTGAATTACTCTCCAGGAAACAGATTTCAAATGTGCATATGTTCCAATAGCCAATGATCATGAAAATGCATATATCCACAAGAAAGGAAAGAAAGAACAACTCCTAATGCCACAATTCACTGATGCATGCACGCATGTGCAAGCTAGAGAGAGAGAGAGGTTTCCCTAATTAGTAGTCAAACAGAACTGGGTTGGTGCTGTAGAGGGCTGGAAAAGTTATCAGACGTAATGACATTTAGTCTGATGAGCAACCTGATGGCGATTGGCTCAAGTTCAGTTTAGATAACCCAATTATGCCTACAAGTGATTTTGAGGAATGGAGGAGCCTTGCTTCTGTTGACTCACCCTAACATCAACACATTGAGTAGAATTTTCTTCCTTCATCGTTTTAATAAGTAGGTTGGAATGTATGTGGAGGGTAAGGTCTATGCATTTTGATTTACTTGGGGATCATGAATTTTATTGCACGTAAACATGACAGAGATAGCTTTTCCCAGAGAGATCATGAATTTTATTGCATGCAAACATGAGAGAGAGGATCATGAATTTTATTGCACATAAACATGACAGAGATAGCTTTTCCCAGAGAGATCATGAATTTTATTGCATGCAAACATGAGAGAGAGTTTTCCCCAGATGAACTCTCCACATGCATTCAGCATAGAGTTCTTCAGTTACCATTGCATTTAAAATATAGAACCACCAACTTTATTGAACTTTTCTTTCTTAATGGTGCCAGCACCTACTTCGAGAATTATTCAACAGCCACAACTGATATGGGTCCTTTTGCCCATTCACAAAGAGATGGTATCCTTTCATTCCATGCTTTAATGTAGTTCCTTCAATTTTTGTGAAGAGACTTATGGTTTAAAAGGTTACTGAGACTCTAACCTTTTCTACATAGAGCCAAAATCTCAAGACGCCATAATCACTAAAGAGAATTCTGAGAATGTTGTCGACAGACTTAGAGAGATATACATTTCTATGATATCTGGGGAACATTTCACAACACCTCAATCTTAAGCCTAATTAAGTTTCAAAATTGCTCATTCCAACTAGTGAAATGTTCACAGATATACATGTCCAAAATCAAAGTAAAATCTCTTCTGTTCATAACCAAAAGAAAAACAGAGTTTTGGTCTATGCAATACCTTAAACACATATACCCTGTATCAATCATGCCAACGTAACAGTTATTTGCAAAACACTGTTATTACTGCCAGAGGAGCAAAAGCAGAGAGACAAATGCAAAACTCACCTTTCCATTCATACCCTCGACACCTTTTGCAGCATCTTCCAATGTAGCATATCTGACAAAGCCAAAACCCTTTGAATATCCTGAAATTCGGTCAGACACCACCCTAGCTGTATGGAACCAAAATGTCGCAAATTAAGTGCTTCAAGCTTTGCCAGGGTAACTAATAAGTAATCATTCAGAGGTAGAGCAAACCATGAACGACTTCACCAAACTGAGAAAAGGCTTCGCGTAGTTTCTCCGTAGTAGTACGTTTACTCAGCCCTGAGTTTATTGTCAATCTCCAAATCAGATAATCCAAAGCATAATTAATTAAATGTCAGTGCCAGGCCCAAGTACATAGCCAATGAGAATTATTCAAGATTGCATTTAAAGATGACTTAATTAAACAAAAAATATGCTCAAGCAAATGATGGTGTACTCCAATTATTATTGGCAGCCAGAGTTTCGGCACAGAAGCAAAGACGAAGCAAAGAACAAGAACATGGAATAACCTACCGCTTTTCAACATACAAGCCACAATCATCCACCACCCTCTCGTCCAGAGTGAACAAAGTGTGTAACGATGACTGCAGTCCAAATATTTTCACTCGACCGAAAGCTTTCAAGTTACAACTTAGAATTCAGCCTGGCCCTCTTAGGAAGAGATGTACAACAAGTCAAAAACTACTTGAGAATAGCTCTTTGATTTGCAAGCATATGTAACTCACCCAGTGTTTCTTCGGAAATGGAGATACATTCGCATTTCCTAATTATAAGTAATCCATCTGATTAATATGCCTTTACTGGAAGACCTATTACAAACCTCAGGCAAAATGCTTATCAAGCATATGCTTGTCAAACCCCTCGAGTAACAAAGGTCTAATAAACCATTGCAGCTCAATCATCTACATGACATCCACATCATTCTCAAAATCAATTGATCTGAAACTTTCTTGTCGCCCAAGCATCACCAAATAGCTCCAAGTTCCCAACTTTCTGAAAACCCAATCACGCAAAGTGCTCCAAACTCTTAACATTTCTAGACCCATCTCACTGATCAAGAAGAAAACAAATTGCCACTGAGACAAAGTACTTCCGGGCATCGCATCAAGAGAAGAGACGCGACATGATAGTTAGCAATAAAAGAGAGCAAAGAGTCGAGACAGAGACAAGGCTAGCGAGGGATACATATAATCGTCATAAAAAGTAGTCACCTGAGACAAATAGGTTGGTGTTGGGCTCAGGCTCCACTCGGGACTCAGCCGCCGCCGCCGCCGCAGTCGGCGGAGGAAAGAACGAAGAGGTTGAGAACAGCCTCCTCAAGCCGCGAGGCGCCGCCAGGCTCCGCGCCATGGATGGGTCGTGGAATCAGCTTTCACGGCGACGGGAAGAGAGAGAGAGAGAGCATTTCGGGGTTTTCGAGGAAAAGATGAGGGCTTATTCGTCAGGTTGATTTATATGAACGTTTACAACAATTTTTACACTTCAAATACATTATCCTTAATTTTTGACCAAAAATCAAAAAATATATATATGATCCTTAAATTCTTATTTAACCTTATATCCATACATTCTGATTTTTTTTTCACTAATATCATGTGACTACATCCCACATAACTCAAATACATAAGCACAACAAATTGAAAGTTCTTTTTTATTTAGAAATCGATAATTATCAGGAATTGCTTGCCTGTATTTTGTGAGTGAAACTATAATAAAAACTTTATTTCACATGTAAAATTATTTGACATGAAAAGTGCACGAAGTACATTCTCATCGTCCACGGTATTCACCAATCTATCATATTGCCTTGGGTTAGTGATGGTTTACCTCAATTATGTTAGTTTGTCTCCTTTTTCCATAAAAACTTTTAAAAGCATCCTCCTGTAAAGTCGTCAAATAGGTGAAACGGATTGGGTTTGGATTGGGTTGAATATGGTTCAATCTAAATTGACCTATTTATATGCAACGCAAATTTAGTAACACATACTCAAATCGGCCTGACCCATTTAGTAAAGTAGAATTGATTGTCAAATACAAATTTTCCACATAAACAAATGGTAGTACAATGTGGAATAACCACAACAAAAAAAAACTAGAAAGATGGTCCAAGCAATTTCAAATTATGCTTAATTGGTTCAACCCAAAAAAGAAAAGGCACTCATTAATGTTTTCTTCCAAAATTTCGAAAACCTAAATGTTCGAAATATATCATATTTTCGGCGTTAAATGAGATATAAATACAAAACATTACGAGAAAACGAAAAGGTGAAAAAAGAAATGATAAGTGAAAGTCAAAAACATAACTCTAGGAGAAACGAGAAGAGTATCTTGGACAAGACAAGGTCGACAAAGGTTGGTGAGATGTTCTATAACAATGTTGAGGGCACGTCCCCATCTAAAATTGGAGTTTTCTTTGGTGAGTTTTCTTCATATTTCTAAAATAATCCTTGGCCATTATCGAGTGAGAAATGCGTGCAAGCACAGCCTACATGAATGAGCAAATCGTGTTAATTTTCAATCTAATCTTAATCCAATTTAATATATTCTAATACATTATACTAAAACCAGGCTTTTGCAACTTGCAAGCAATTGATGTGAGCAGATTTTTATTATGTGATTTTTCCATTTTTAGTTGACTTTTTTATGTAAAGATGAAGGTTGCTTTAGTTTCTTTCTTTCTGGGTTCATTTTCCCTCTTTGGAATTTCAACATCATATCAAGAGGTGAAGAGAAAGTGCTGCAAACAAAAATTTACAAACACCTATATTTTTACAAAAGTATAGGGACAAAGATTAGCTTTGTTGTTTACACTTGATAATATTAGACTTTGTGATGGAAATATATCTCGAATTATACTTCCCAATAATATAGATTGTCAAATTACTTCTTTTTGTTCCAATACAAGATGGAATGGAATACGGTATTTTTTGTTTTTGTTAACTAAAAGAATGATGGGTATTTAAAGGATGGCGAGAAAGAAACTGTGTCAATGAAATATAAAAACTCGTAGATGATAAATATAATTTATATATAGAGAAATAGGACATATACAATATTTGATAAGAATAACATGAATTTATTTACTAGATAATTCAATTTTATGACATATAAACTAATATTTATTGTTTACACGCGATATTTTTGTTTTTTCTTTTAATTTTTTAAATCATAATCGTTGCTGCAATTGAGTCCTCAAACTTTTAGATTAGCACGTAAGAAATTATTGATAAAAGGCAAATTCCTTGCGCGTCACACCCGAGAACAAATCCCATCCCACAATTCATCCTCCAGCTTTTCCTGCACTCTAAGCATCTCCACCTTTATTTGGGGGGGAGGGGGAAATTCTTCTTTTTGATCAAATTTTCATTTTTCAAGAAAAGGGGGGGCCTAGAAGATGATGTGTGTCCACACTGCCATGCACATCTGCATAATCCATAACAAGATAATAAGCACACGTCATGTGTGCACACATATATGAACAAATTCCTCTTGTTAGATGATGATGATGATGATGAAGCTGCTCTTACCTACTTTGGACTTTGCCCCATTGCCTTGGGTCTAAGCTCTCTCTCTTCCCTTGTGGACTTTGCATTTCTTTAGTTCTCCTCTTCTGCAGTTTCTTGAACCAACGCTCTTCATATAACAAGTGTATTCAAGCAAGAAACTCTTTTTGCTTGTCCTATTAGCCAATCTCACGCTTTTCACTTCCCTCTCCAACGTTTCCTCTTTCACCTACAGTCACCTGTAGACATCACCCTTGAACGTGTACTCAAACGGACGAGAGAGAGAGAGAGAGAGGTTATTGAATCTGAAGTCACCTTTCATCAGCCACTTCAGCTTCATTAGTTTTCTTCTTCAGCCTAATTCTTCACCTTCAAAACATAGACAGCAAACAAAGCATTCCTTGCTTTTCCCCTTCTCATAAGGGATCCCCAGGAATTGCCATAAGAAGCCCAGGAGTTCTTTAGAGATAAACCACTCAGTCACACCATGAGAGTCGCCTTAATGCAGATTCTTTTGATGTTCTACTTCTTCTCAAACTCAGAGTCTATCGGCAGAGATGATTTTCCAGATGGGTTCGTCTTCGGAACCGCTTCTTCGGCTTATCAGGTTGCTTTCCGGACACCCCCAATTCCGTTTCTGATAGAACTTGCAGTATATGACGAAGAACCAATTATCGTCGAGGATGTATTAATTGTCTGTTATGGCAGTTTGAAGGGGCTGTCAATGAAGGAAACAAAGGAGCAAGTATATGGGATACCTTCACGAGGCAACCAGGTAATAGTTTTTTACTTGTGAAGCAATCTAATGATTACTGAAACGAAGTCTGGACGGAAAGGCGACTTTTGCTTCTTTATTGACGTTGTTACCAGGTAAGATACTAGATTTCAGCAATGCGGACACTGCTGTCGATCAGTACCACCGGTTCAAGGTATATCTCCAAGACTAGTAAGTTTACCTTGTATTGCATTTACTCTATGCCCAACTTGCATCAGACAAACAGTAAACATCAACCACCACCTGGCCTCCTGTCTCTCAAGTTTGTCGATCATTTCGGGGTACTAAGAATGAACAAATGGTAATACGCTTGCAGATGCCAATGGATGCCAAAACCATCTGTGACCAATTACAGGGGAGGATTTCACTTCAGCAAAATATAGTCTTAGCTTGCCCTTTCTTGGAAACAGTACTAATGTGAAAAAGAAGAATGAGAATGACAGACGACAGCGACATATCACCCAGTTTATTAATTCGTAGTCTGAAGCATACTTAAAATAAGGAATATTTTATACATGTGAAAAACGAAAGGCCTTAACTTACTCAAACAGAAATTTTTGCTTATCCTTTATAAATGTAACTAATCAAAGGCTAATTAAAAAATATTGCAGGATGACATAGGCTTGATGAAGGATCTGGGAATGGATGCTTACAGATTTTCAATATCTTGGCCAAGAATTTTACCAAGTAAGAACTCCATCGCCCCCACTTTTTTCATTGTTAACCGTCTTCTTGGTCTATCCTTTTCACCAAAGCCCTAATTTTCCAGAATTCTTGAAAAACAGATGGAACAGGGGAACCAAATAAAGAAGGGTTGAATTACTACAACAGACTTATCGATGCTTTATTGGAAAAAGGTCCTATTTTTGGTTTTGCTTAACATCTGATTACGCCAAGAATAGGTTGATATTAAGGCCAGCTTGTGGTTTTCAATCAGGAATCGAGCCTTATGTAACGCTATATCATTGGGATCTTCCACAGATGCTCGAAGATGAGTACGAAGGATGGCTAAGTGAAAGAATAGTGTGAGTTTATATTGATCCCAAAATGCATTCGCTAACAGGAAAATGGTAAATGATCCATACTCACAGAAAATCCCCGGATCACTTGCAGCAAAGATTTCGAGAACTATGCTTCCGCCTGCTTCCACGCTTTTGGAGACCGAGTGAAATACTGGATTACATTCAATGAACCTCATGGCTTCTCAATACAAGGCTATGACTCTGGACTTCAAGCGCCCGGGAGGTGCTCTATTCTCGGCCATGTATTCTGTAAAAGGGGCAAATCGTCTGTTGAACCCTACATTGTGGCTCACAACATCCTCCTGTCTCATGCTGCTGCTTACCAAAACTATAAGCTGAATTTCAGGGTACTACTCCCAGCTTCTGCCAATCACAAATTTATCCAGGAAACAAAACCCTTTCAAAAATTTCACTTGCCTTTGGGCAGGAAAAGCAAGGAGGTCAGATAGGAATATCACTAGACGCCAAATGGTACGAACCGATATCAGACAGCGACGAGGACCAGGATGCTGCAAATAGAGCGATGGAATTCAGCATTGGCTGGTAAGTTGCTAATAGATAACTTTTTTCATGATGTACCGATCAGTGGTCAGCGATAAAGATGTCTGAGCAGCTTAAGTTTACCCAGGTTCCTTGATCCACTTTTCTTTGGGGAATACCCTCTTTCAATGAAGAATCTAGTAGGGGAAAGACTGCCTGAAATCTCATTGGAGATGTCCAAGTTCCTGATGGGTTCCTTGGATTTTGTTGGACTGAATCATTACACAACGCTATACGCCCGAAATGACAGGACCCGTATTCGGAAGCTAATACTTCAGGATGCTTCCTCTGATAATGCTGTTATAACAACGGGTATGCAGTCGAAGAAAAGTTCAACCTATTTTCTTGTTACACCCAAAGATATATTGGAACTGCTACTCATATTGAATATCTTTCTGTGGTTTTGTTAATTGTAGCTTTTCGAGCAGGAGTTGCTATAGGAGAAAGAGTATGTTCCTGCTGTTCTTTATTTTGCAATATGTAGTTAAAACAGGTTCGAGTCAAAACAGATGGTTTATATATTTCCTCTTCCAGGCAGCTTCCCGGTGGCTACATGTGGTGCCGTGGGGCATCAGCAAGTTAGCTAGACATGTAAGAGATAAGTACGGAAACCCGCCAGTCGTCATAACAGAAAACGGTGAGTGATTAAATCACAAAGCGCTTAAGATTACCCTTATAGACGCAATTATTCACAAAAATTTCAGAACAACTGAATGAACGACGCTCGAAATCACCTCTACATATCAATAGGACATTCTTTATTGCGAATGTGAATCAACTATGCAGGTATGGATGATCTTAATAGACCTTACGTAGGTTTGAACAAGGCTTTACAGGACGGCAAGAGGATAGAGTATCACAGAGACTATCTGTCAAACCTATCTGCTGCTATAAGGTAACACCGGAATCCGTGTTTTGTCTACATATTGCCGATATATGGAAGCTTGAGAATTGAGGCCGTGCTTATGGAGAATGACTTAATTACAGGCAAGATAACTGCAACGTGCGCGGCTATTTTGTCTGGTCTTTGCTCGACAACTGGGAGTGGAACTCGGGATACACAGTTCGGTTCGGACTCTACCATATTGATTATAAAAATAACCTCACAAGAATTCCCAAATCATCAGTTGAGTGGTTCAAAAGTTTACTCAGGTCACAAGGTGATCTAAGCAACCAGATTTAAATTGTGTCCTTCCAAATTTAATCAAGCACATGCTGTATTTTGCCTTGGGAATTTGAAAAACCAATGAGCAAGGGAAAAAAGACAGAAAAACATATGTAAATGAAATTGAATACCACAGCAATTTTTTCTTACTCCAGCTTACTTTTTAAGATGAATATCTCATTCTCATTTACTGTGGATATACTGGGCCAAGACAATGGCAACTAATATGAGCAGATCAGATTGTAACAGTGACCAAGTTCTTCGGACTTTGCTATAACAATGCAGCGTTCTCTAACATTTCCGCATGCTCCTTCTCAACCAGATCAACAATGCTCATATTGTTACTGATATAGCACCAGTAGCTCTGATTGCGACCGAGTTTGAGCTCAGTTGAAGGAGGTCAGAGTCGGACTAATTACAACAATGTAGCATAAGTTTACTGAGCCTTAACGTGTTCACAGAATAATGTCAATTGCCAGAAATTTTAAGCATGAGGGAGAAAAAAAATGCAAGCACAAAAAAACTTAATGAGCAACTTATGGCCAAAGTATGTGAGACATTAAGTGATCAACAAAGTTGATTGCAGAAGTTCGAAGAGACGTCACTCGAAAATGCATTATCCGTTAATTGGCAAAGTGGTCAACGTGACTAACAACTGAGAGGCCCTGTGGATGCACGAAAACCATCTCATCCCCGGGCACGATCGAAAAGGTGAAAAGTGGAACCAAAGCTTTTTAAGCAGGCCAAAAGAGATAGGGTGGTGCAAATTCTGAGGTGCAATATGCAGTTTTTTTTAGAGTCCGGTTACCATGATTCGTAAACTTCACTTCCGTTTCAACGATGTAATTTTGCTCATAATGGAAATTTGATCCACCGAAGCTTACTTACGTCAAGATAAGCATGTTTTGCGCTATTTATCGTTCATCTGCATTTAATCAATAACTAATCACCTCAACTTGTAAATGACTATTTCGATCGAGAATTGCATTTACATGCACGTAAACGATCATACTTCTTCAATACCAGAAAAAGAGCTACAGGAAGACAATTAATTAAGCAGAAACATATGTTTTAGTCCTGTCAAAGGTTGATTAGAACTATATGCCCTTAACAACAGCAACAATACTGGGTAACACAGCGTCGAAAACGATGGAGTAAGCCCTCTCAGTCGGGTGCACCAAGTCCCAAAATACGTACTTTGATGCATCCGGACAAACGTAGGAATTCATATTGCATGAGAATGACACTTTGACGATGCCTGTCCCACAGCATCCGCTATTCACGTCTTCGAAACCTACCCAACAAAAAGAAACATCAAATGCACATAATTAACCAGCTGTAAGATACAGATTTTTCATGAATTAAACACAAGAGGACATAATTTTAGAGAATTAATCTGAAAACTCACCAAAACTGGTCGGGGCTTTGATCATTTGCATCAGAGGATTGTATATGTCAATGTAATTTATGACTACACCGAGAGATTGCGTGCTCTTTTCCATCTTGCCTAGTTCCTTTTGAAGCATCTTGTTGTAATTCCAAGCGACCGAGGAGAATTCCTCAATGCAGCCACGATCTTCAAAAGGGTCGCCTGAATTAAGGTTGATGACCACAGGTAAGCAACCCATTGGCGGCAGTCCGACAACCGCAATTCTTCGAGCCCCTTGATTCAACAAAGTCTACATTGACAGTATCATCCGATCATGAGTCTAATCAGGCTGAAGTTACGCTACTTCAAAACAATAAAATTACGAATTAAGTGAACAGAATTATTGACTTCGAGGCGGGTAAAGTACCTCCTTAGAGGCACTCTCTATGTTTTTTGGATCTAGATCGCTGTATCAGGTAAGTTCTCCTCAAGGTAGAACAAAGCTCTTACAAATCTCTCATGAAAGTGGGAAATGGAATTCAAAAAACAATAAATAGACGTATAGATCACATCTCTTAACACACATCACAGCTTCAATATAGACAGTCATTGTTAACTATCAACAATAACAAGTAACTATCCAAGCAAGATTGTCTCTAAGAATGTTCTGATATAGAGCGAAAAGTGAGCATCGAAACCATTAGTATCGTATCTGCAATATGTATAGGGGCTCAAAGATTTTGAGTAATCAACCTGAGTGAAATTTTTTACATGATTCAATATGAACTGCTGGTACATTTGGGGAGTGAAGCTTTGCCGTCTGAAAGGAAGACCATAGTAATTGTTAATGAAGTCGTTGGTTCCGCAACTAATCACAAACAAGGCCTCATTGATGATGTTTCTGGTTCGGTCCTTTCCGATTGCCATCTCAAGCCTTTTCCTGTACGCTTTGAAGTACTGCAATTGCTTCTTCATTGATATCACATTCTACACATTCATAAACAGAGGAGGACCAAAAAGAAACAATAATTACGATTAGTGGAGACTAAGGTTCAGTCTTCTTTGTAGCCAAGCGCGATTACTAGTAAGTACTGACAGAAGTGGAAGAATTGCCTACGGGTATTTCAGCAGTAAAAGGGTCATATCCGGAGCCTGCGGAGGCGAAACAAACTCCGGTCATTAGATCTTCCGTGCTGAGCGACGGGTCTAAGTACGGTGGCACAAGTTCTTTAACCCCAAAGTATGAAGCTGTAACACAGTATATGCTCACAAGCAACACACAAATTAAGCGACCATACTTCGATATTACTTAGTCGTTCAGAATAAGAGAAAAACTTCACCTATAAGATCAGGAATCAACCTCCCGTTGCTGAACCTTCCTGTTGGAGTGTGGTTCACGAAGTCTTGCCCATAAGGTGGGACATTGCCCTTGGAGAGAGTGTTTATGTAGTCATTATTTCCCGTATCGACCGTCGAGTCTCCAAACACAATGACAGCCGAGACCGAGCTGCCGTTTGAGGGCCTTTGCAGCGTCAGGATCCGAGTACAAACCCCACCATTGAAGACCGGTACTAGTGTGACATAGAAAACAATAATGTGGTTAAGAAGAAGAGCAAGACCATGCTCTTTACTCAAAGCCATCTAGCTAGACCCGTCTGTTTGTCTCACAGGTCAAATGAGATTCTGGAATGAAGAACTGTATTGGACCTTTCATTTGTGGAGTACCTCACACTGTCATGTTCACCAAGACTGTCGGCACTCTAGAGGGTGAAGCAACTGAAGAAAGTTTTGTTAATGGCGATCTCAGATTGGCTTCCACTTTTGATGTGGTGGTAGGTCATGCATTAACCACTCAGCTCTGCGTGGACGATCATTATATTACTGCCTTTCACTTAAATTATAAGGACAAGTCTCCAGCTACCTTGAGGCCGGAACTGCGAGCAAAATTAAACACCAAGGGCTAGTCGAGACGTAAATCGTGATCATCATGCTCGTAGTTATCTAAACTCGTTCTACTAGATTCATCCTAACGCATCAAGAAACAGCGGGGTCCTTCCCATAGGATTCCCAGTAAAGTAAACTGTGATTATGTCGTTCAACCAAATCAATCAAGAAATGATCATCTACGCTTAATGTCGAAAAAGATGCGTGCTTCTTACTAGTGCCCAACTGAGAATACTCTCTTATTGCCTAAGTTACATCCAAGGTTAGAGATTTGGCGATGAAGTCCGTGCATCAGCATGCGAGGGAGCAGGTGCTTGAAAGGGAAAGATGGTTGTCCGTCCCGGCGTCTAGTTGGCTAATACGATGTCCAGGAGTCAAGATACCATATCTCGTGTAGATTTCAGATATCGGAAGTGTCTTTTTATGATCGTCTTTAGTTCATTCTCAAATTTGCATGACTTCAAATTGATGTGCCGACTATCATTGCATGTGTATCCGTTGAAATGTAATCTTAGTATTCATGAGGATGTCCAAATCATTCAAATCAAAATGTAATATGGGCCTACTCTAGGTAAGTTCGGCCCTCTAAGGTTGTGCAATTGCTTTCCCAACCCAGCCCAAATCCCGTATGAGTATGAACATTAACGACCAACCGGACTAGTAAAGCTTTCGACCCAAAAAAAAAACACTTAGTTCCATGCTTTATTCAAATGCTCCACATTAATCAAATAATTTAATTCCTCATATATCTTATGATCTTGATGTGTACTTATATTCAAGAGGACGGATAGGCAAAACGTAATCTTGTGAGTACATATGAATAACGAATTAATATAAAATCAATTTTTTTAAGACCGTCCACCTTAAATGTGTTCATAACTAATTACATAGTGTTCATGACTAATTACATAGTGTTCATTAAAAAGTCTTTCGATGAGATCAATAAACCGGCACGACGTGATATAGCTCACGCCATGGTCGAGAGCAAGAGAAGACAGAGCTTCAAAACGGCACGCGAGATCGGGCAACAAATGTACGGGCCTATAGGAGACGAAATCACGATCATAACCGATCCCGATGTATTTAAAATACTCATTGCGAAAAGGGTTTCCGTCCGTTCGCGAAAAAAGCTTTCCGGTGCTGAAAAATTGATCGAGTGATGGATGACACGACCGAGCTCTGCCCTTGCAAGAATCGCGAGATCTCGAACCTGATTCTTACCGGAGTTTCATCAAATCGATTGGAGTTCAAAACAAGAGGAACAGAAAAGAAAATGATGTCCACCGACCTTTTACAATGCGGCGCTATAAGCCCCCGGTCGAACCGCACCCGGTGAATTCCCTCATCGCTTCCCCCTGTCGCAGCGCCGTCCCCTCGTCGGCTCCGGGCGATTCTTCGTCGCCGCCGCAGCCGCCGCCGCCGCCGTCGCCGTCGTCATCTCTTTAGCTCTCGCTTCTTGGAACCCAATTCGTCCTGCTATCTCCTTCGTCCTTTTCTTGTTCCTCCCGGCCGTGCGCTTCGCCTGTAACGAAGCCGAACCGGAAAGGAGCCCCAAGTTCGATCCTTTCCGTCGTTTCGCTGTCGTGGGCGATGAAAAGAGGATACGCAGAACCGTCTCCGTCCACGTCGGTCGGCCCGCCTCAGTCCAGATTGAAGTACAACCCTGAAGGTAGTTCTTTTGCTGCCCCGGCTTTGATTCTTTTTTTTTATGTTTTACGTCGCGGAATTGCGAATTTGATGCTTCTGGATGGCAAGATCTAGTTCTTCAATCGACACCCATTTGGTTTTGAGCCCTTTACTGTGGCTTGTCTTGTTTGGGGATCGATGATGGAGCTGGAATGACTGGTTTATACTGTTGCTTGCCCCTTTTGATACCGAGAATCTGTTAAGTTTTTGGCTTTTTGGTATATGAAAGATGAACCTGTGGCAAGAGTTTCTGTTGCTGAATCTTACCTCTTCAATTTCCTCTGGCATTGCTCTGCTGACATTAGATTGCTTTGAGCTGTCACTGTAGGTGATGCCCAGTTTTTAGAAGATGAAAGCACCAAGATTTTCGCCCGGAAAGTTGCCGACCATTACAGTGCGAGGACGAACCAGACCCTTGAAGAGAGGGAAGCTAGTCCCATTATTCACTTGAAGAAACTTAATAATTGGGTACGCGCTCTGGTTTTCTATGTACATTAGCTCTTGAAGATGGCAGATGACTGTAGACCTCTCTAATGTCTTAACTCTTATGTTATGCAGATTAAAAGTGTCTTAATTCAGTTATATGCCCGACGTGGGGATGCAGTTCTTGACCTTGCGTGTGGCAAGGTGATTATTAGCTCTCTTATGTCTATGTTCATTTTCAGAAATTAGTTTATTTCCTTTTCAGTTACTTGGATATCTTTCGAAAATGTTTTTTTCCTAATCACTAGGGTGGTGATCTCATTAAATGGGACAAAGCAAAAGTTGGGTATTACGTTGGGATAGACATAGCTGAAGGCTCGGTAAGGATCAATCTCTCTGAGCTGTTGTATTTGACTCTCTCCTGTTTATAATTTACTCGTTCAATCTTTTTGTACATAGCTAATATGATTATAGCAAGAGAATTTACTGCATGTAAAATGTCTAATGTTCAGATCGAAGATTGCCGTACCCGTTATAATGGTGATGCAGACCACCATCAGCGACGTAAGAAGTTCACATTTCCGGCACGCCTCATATGTGGAGATTGTTTTGAGGTAATTGTGAGCATAGCTGTCAGAGGAAGGTCATAGTTAATTGGTTCTTCACTACAAACAGTAAGAAGCTGTGAAGTTTTCGCGAAGCTCCTTTCCTTCTTTGGTTGGCCAACCTTGGAAGTACTGTAATTTCGAGAAGGGATGTGGTTTCCCATCGTGTTTAAAGGGGTTAATGCGTCCGACATGATGTTTCAACCTTGATTAAGTCTTTTGGCCCATCGCATTATTAGATCTGACTCAGCATCACATCTCACTTAGGTTTTAACTTTTGAGTCTCATTAAGATTTTAGACATTCCATATATCATCAATCCTCGACCTTACTGAGATTTCACCAAAAAACTGAACTAAATCGGTAAATCTTGATGGAATTATGAATAGAATCGAATGGTGATGAATTGTCATTGAACTATGCAATTCTTGCAAAAAATCTTAGAGGACTGATGGGAGCTCTCTCTTTCGCTGGCTATAATAGGTTCAATTGGACAAAGTTTTGGCTGCTGATGCACCTTTTGACATCTGCAGTTGCCAGGTAAGTATGTCTAATTTAAGGTCATATTTTTCTGACAAACTCACATGTAATGTCATGATTGGTGTTTGAGTGTTCCTCGTGGCCTGTGAAACTTGGGACTCATGCCATTTGCTGGGGATTACAGCAGATCCTCAAGTGAAATTTGCTTATAATATATATGTTTATGCCTTTCTCATAAAATCCAAGACTGCTTTCTTCATCACAGTTGCCCCGATGACAATAAAATCCTCATCTATTAACTTTACAGTGCATGGGCCTCAGCTGGTGTGCGTTTGCCTTTATGTGACTTCGCCAATTATTGAACTTTCAATAACTTAAATATTGCAGTTTGCTATGCATTACTCCTGGTCAACTGAAGCACGGGCTCGTCGAGCTTTAGCCAACGTGTCAGCTTTACTTCGTCCTGGAGGCACCTTCATTGGAACAATGCCAGATGCGAACGTGATAATAAAAAAGCTTAGAGAAGGTATTGTTTATTCTAATTGGTCTGTCGCAAATACATGCTGACAAAGCCTGTTCTGTCCCAGTAATAATAAGGAATGATGCAGTCATGTTCAACCCTTGACGTTTGCTAAATTCACTCTAATTTCCAGCGGAAGGGCTTGCTTTTGGTAACAGTGTCTACTGGATATGCTTTGATGAAGAATTCTCTGAGAAGGTGAATGCTCCACCGCTTTTGGCATCCTTACAATTCTGATATTAAGTCATGAAAAAGTTCACATGTGCTTTTGTGTACAGAAATTTAAATCATCAGACCCCTTTGGGATCAAATACAAGTTTCACCTAGAGGTACTAGTTTCTACTCCTTTTCTGCCTATTGTTTGATCTGTGTACATTGAGTTGGCCACTCCAAGAAGCCATTGCAGTTGCCCAATTATCCTTCTTTCCTCCGTCTTTTCCTTTTTTGATTAATCAATCTAGTATGTATGTTGTATTCCACTTAAGAAACTGTACATGTCTTGCAATGATAGCTGATTTTGTAAGTATATATGCTTTCAGGATGCTGTCGATTGCCCTGAATGGATTGTTCCCTTCCATGTCTTCAAAGCTTTGGCAGAAGAGGTAATTGTTTCCGGCAGTCCACTTACTATTTCTGGAGTTCTCTCGTAGAAGTTTGAGCAAGGCACTGCAGCTTGCCATTAAGCCTAAGTTCTTTTTCGCATATTGGGCAGTATGAGTTGGACCTAGTTTTCGTGAAGAACTCACACGAATTTGTACACGAGTATTTGAAGAGGCCAGAATATGTGGAATTGATGCGGAGGCTTGGAGCCTTGGGGGATGGTAATCAAGACCAAAGTAAGTTTCCTTTTTTGTCCGATGTAAATGCCCGTTTGGGGTGACTGCAGTTTGGCTGTGGCTGTACTTTTTAGCTTTCATTTTAGCTTGTAGCTTTTATTAATTTGGATTAAGTTCTATTTCATAATTAACTATCTCGAATCTTTGAACATTTTGTTAGTGAAGGTCATTTAATATTTTCATTCCCTTTAAAATTAAGATACTTTTAAACTAAAAGCCATGAGCGGTAAGTAGGAAGCTCTTTTCGTTTTTCGACTTCTTGCATACATACTAGGAACCCTCCAAAAGAAGAAGCACACTTTTGTGCCACATATTCTCTCTGTGCTGTAAATAACATGCGCATTTTATCAGAAACGACTCTGCTTGTACCGATCAGTTTTTGCATGATTTAGTTTTTCTTGTTTTCATTATGGATAACTGCAATTTCTGGTTTGGACCATGTGGCTACCCCCAATTAGCTGTGGAACTATCTAATATCTTTCCATTCCTACTCAGGCACATTATCACCAGATGAGTGGGAAGTAGCCTATCTATACTTGTCGTTTGTGTTGAGGAAGGTGAAAACATCACTCCTTTTTCTTTCCCCCTTCTTCTGTTATTGTCATTTTTTTGCCTTAAGTTGAAGAATGTGTGTTGCTGTTGTCTTTGCAGAGAGGCCAACCAGGGAGATCACAAGTACATGGTGGAAGAGACAAAGGGAAGATGCATCTAGAAAAAGAAGATATCCTGTACATTAATAACGACTTGTAGACTGACCATGCCTCTGTAGTCCACAAGGCCCGATGCAATAACCCAGCAAAGCAGAGCATGAAGTAGCAAATTTTTTACCATATTCAAAAAGGCTGTACTTCATCCTGTTTGCTCTAATATTGCAAGCTTCAAAAGGTTGCTTCAAATTTTGCAGCTCCTTGAGAATAGATTACTGTAGCAAAACCAGGATCTTGTATTGTGGTGATATTTAAGATACAAAGTCTTGATGGGAATACAATGGACTCGCTCAATTGCTTTGTTCTTTGTAAAAACCAACTACTATGATACTACACTGACTTTTGCAAGGCTGAGCACTCCGCGGTCTTTCTTCGCACCTATGTTTTGGTAGATGACGAATTGCAGGATACCCCAACATGGTATAGATTGTTGCTACCAGAAGGGAAAGAACATGAGAAAACCCCACGATACTGAAATTATAGTTTCTCAAGTTAGCGAACCAACTTTCCTAAGGATAGTATGCTCTTCAAGTTGGCAAGAAAATACCATGCACGACATATGATGGAATGACGAGGAGAGAGACTCTCCACATGTAGTTCTTAAAACCTATTACTGAACCGGACATACTTATACAGGCCTGCAGTCAATAAAAGTATACCTTCATATACTCGGTCCAGGAACCATGAGTGCAATGCAAACTGTACATTCTTATTTAGTGTGTTCAACATAGAACGTCAATCTTTCATCATCGTCCCATAAGACAAAACATATTTCCCTGACTATATATAGCGCAAACTAGAGCTTTTGTAACTTCGACAAATTCATGAGTTTAGCAGCGCTTTATAAGGACTACGATAATAGCCATCAGAGCCAACCCCATGACAGACGCTCCAAGAGCTTTCTCATTGAAGGGTCCAGCACTTCCCTCGTTGTTCATAGACGTCTTCTCCGCAGATGGGGGACTGAAGATGTTAGCAAGGAAGCTGGATATGTTACTAACCATCTCCTCCACCGTAAGCTTGATGTTCTGCAAGATGGTCATGAACCCATTTTCGTGGCCACCTTCAGAAATCTCTTCAACCTTCCTTGGAGATTTCCAATCATCAGAAAGATCATCGTCAGCAGATTCCTCCACTTTTGGCTCCATAAATGGGAACTGATGAACTGCTTACAGCAACAGGAAAATATTTCAAGACAATAATTTAAACATGAGAGATTCATTCCCACATGAGAGGCAGGGGATATGTAAAAGATGGATCATAGTGCAAAAGAGAGGTTAGGGATATCCTTACTGGAGTTTTGTGATTGGAGGAAGTCCTTGAGAGCCTCATTTTGCATAAACGCATCCCAGACTTTAGGATCACTAGCAATTGAAGCAACAACACTCTGGGAGGCAAAAGGAAAGAAAAGGAACTCAAGTGATTGCTAGTGAAATGACATCACACCAATGCTGGTTTTGATATCAGATAGCTCCATTCCATATTAATTATACAAACGATCTTACGCTTTGTTCTTGGGGAGGGTAAGTACCTGAGCAGCAGGACTTTGACTCAGCAGTGTAAAAGCCTGGACAGCATGTTTGGGTACTGGATTAGTTACCAGAGCCTCAACGGTAACTGAAGATTGGCTCTGGAAAGAATTTGAGAGCTCTGCTGGAAGTTGATCTTCACACCCAGTGATGTTTGTGGTTGATAAATATACCCTGGATTACCAAAAGCATAAGATCCAAGGGGAAAATGAAGATGGCACACAAAGACCATTCCCTCGAAATAGTCCAACAGGAGGGAGAGAGAGAAAGAAGAAGCAGAAGATTTTAGAGAAAAGCACAAATAAAATAAAGCGTCCCCCATCAGAAGCCACTCTTTTCCTTCCCCAGACAAATGAAGCTTGTCTTCAGCCAGAAACCTCCATCAATGTGTCGACAACCCCAATATCATAATCAAGTCTAAAAAGGCACAATCAATAAAACTACAGAAGCAAATGTATACAACTATCTTTTTACAGGTAGAAAACTAATGTCATACCAATTGATTGAGGAAAGTATATCCATCAAAACGAAGTGAAAACTTTTTTAAATTTTCCTGAAAAGCGGAGTATCGTTTTACTCATCATCCATGAATCTCTCTCTCCTAAAGAACCTCAACCACTTGAAAGAAATGGAAGTTGCAAATTTAGGGCAAGAGTCGCCCAGAACATCAAATATGCACCCACTCGAAAACAGAATGATAAACTCACTATACGATGAGTAGGTGGAACAGCTAAAACAAACCGTGCATTTCACGGTTTTCAAGAATGACATACGATGGACTGAAAATTCACAAACAATAATATATTCCATGAATAGTTTTTCATCTAACGTCTATAGACAATGCTAAATAGAAAAAATAAAGACAAATGTTGTGAGGAATACAGAACAATATACCCATAAAAATTCATTTGCCATTTAACTCTATCTGACTCTCCACAAAGAAAATGACAATTTGCAAAAGATAATCAAACAAGGAGTTCAAGCTCTACAGATAACATTAGGAGTCAGCTAGCCAATAGACTTGCAGAATTGGCGGCAATGTATACGGTGCAGCATGATGATGAACAATAAGCAGCAGAGAGTTACGAATCAAGTCTGCACTTCATTCCCTCTACCAACTTGGTGATCACTCAAATATATGAAGAGACAATCTTTGACGTTCAGAAGTAACACTTTAAAACAAGTGAAGACAGAAGTAAATACATATCATCCCAGATCGCTGCATGATACGGTAACTAAATAGTTCTCTTTTGCCTTTCTCCCCTAATAAGCAACTAAGTTTTCTTATGCTGATCAAATATCACCACTACGATTTTCTTCGCAGAAATCCGGACACAGAATGCCCATTCTCACAAAGCCATTCACAGCTATCGGCTTCCATCGTCGAACCCAATCTCCAGAGTAATTACTACCCACCATTTTTCTAAATAAAGATCAAAACTTCCACACAAACTAAGCTATTAGAACTGTATGCCATCCTTCACAGCAAACTAATCAGACAGAACGAGTACATTAAAACAGCACAAACGATGAAGAAAACCCAAATCCCAATCCACGGACACATGAACGATGGAAGTACACACTAGCAAGCAACAACAGTCAAGACGTGCCAAACAAAATGCTGAAGTTTCGAATTCAAATCCAAACGTACTTGTCAATAGCATCCTTCAATTCAGCAGTCGCCGCCTTGGCCTCTTCATAGCTCGGAGCGCCTCCGAACACGACCCTGGCCATCGGCTGGCCCACCGGCTCCTCCTCGAACCCGGCGAAATCCCAATCGTCCGCCTCCCACGCCAGCATCTGCGGCGCCGTCGCCCCCTGGGGGGCATCGCCGCCCTTTGCCGACGCGATGGCGGGCACCCTGACGCCGGAGCGGGCGGCGCTCCGGACGGACTGCGGCGCCGCGGGGGGCGCGGGGGCCCCGCGGAGCACCCCACCGATCCCGGCGACCATCGACGCGGCGGACCTCATCGCTGCGCCGCCTCCCATGGCGTTGACCGGCCGGAGCTTCGTCGGCCACACACGGCTTCGGAGGAGAGAGATATGGCGGTGGCGGTGGCGGTGGCGGTGGCGTTTCGGCTTCTCTTGCCACGTCCTATTGCTTAGCTCCGAAGCTAAAAATGAAATCTGAGAGACCGGATTTATATTGGAAAACCAGTTATTCATTTTTAAATATATAAAATATAATTTTGAGTGTTTTATATCGGATTCGTTATATTGATTAATTAATTTTTGGATATCTTCGAAAATTAGGAAACTTCCCGGAAAAAAAAAAGGATTTGC
The DNA here is from genome assembly GCF_021117445.2 of Syzygium oleosum. NCBI lineage: Eukaryota > Viridiplantae > Streptophyta > Magnoliopsida > Myrtales > Myrtaceae > Syzygium > Syzygium oleosum. The sequence continues at coordinate 15,000,002 of NW_026607489.1, read as the reverse complement.
AAATATTTCACGACTAAGTAATATACTGTTTAGCAACTGTTTGCCTTATTTTCGCACAATAATCTAATCTAATCTAATCTAATCTAATTTTTTACATTCCCCCTTCCTCAAGCATAACTTTCGTTGATAAAGGCAATGTTTGGATAAAAAGATTTCTTGGAACCATGAGTATCAAATTTTCTTTTGTTTTTTCAATAATCTCTATCTATAGTTTTCTTTTGAGATGTTAGATCGAAAATGGTTGAAGTAGTCAAATAGGAGGATTGATGTAATTTGTTATCTTAGAGGATTCTTTTCATATCAAGAGACTTCTAATTGCCTAATTGGATAGAAGGAGATTTTCTTTTGAGTCTAATACCATAAAAAATTCGAAACTGGTACACTCATGCCAGATTAATTTTCGAGTCACAAAAAACCTAAAATCGATACATAGTGACAAATTTAAAAATTAGTGTACCAATTAATATGAAAATTAGTTTTAGATAAATGTGGCATGAATGTACCGATTTGAGTTTTTTACCATATAGAAATTTCGTTTTTGTTTTTTGTAAATGTGCCGTGAGTGTATCAATTTTATGATTTTTTATGATATTAACCCTTTTTTTTATCCCTTTGATCACTTATTTTGAATCGGTGATTATTCACGCTCTTCAATAGATGAGTTCTATAAAATGAAAGAAGACCAAACATGATTTGGGGTGTCTAAATTTAAATGACACAGTTGTCGCTTAGTCACTAGAAGATAATTGAGAGGTGTCTCATATCAAAATACTTAATGTGAGTCGGGCACCATATTTCCTTCGGCATGCCATGTCCTTTTTTGATTGATTTTTTTTTTCTTTTTGATGCATTTCTTCATTTGTATGCTATTTAATAATTTACTAAGAAAATACTAAGTCGGGTTTGTTCTGGATATACGTAAGCAATAAGAGTTGATCAAATTTTTAATTCGGCCACCTCTCTCGATTCTGGTTAGTGTATTACGGTGACTAGTTTGACCCTTAATTACCGAAGGTGTTTGCAACATGATCAATCTGCAACTTAGGTTGCGCATGACAACTTGCCAAACGGTGTTTGATTCTGTTCTTTTGTTCTCAAAATCAGTTTGGGAACAGAAATGCGTTTGTTTAATTTTTTGATTCTGGACACAATTTTGTCAAAAATTGGGTAGAGCTTTGATGTCAGCGTGGCAGAATCTGAGTCCATTCATCGAGCAACGTGGTTCACATGAGTCGGGAGGGAGAGAGAGAGCAGAGCGTGAAGGAAGAGTGACGAGAGAGATAGAGTCCCGCTTGAACCTTTGCAATTTGGCTGGCTCACGCGGGTGAGAATAGACTCGAATTTTGCTATGCTGGCATTAGAGCTCTACCCAATTTCTCCCTCCATAGACGGGAGGAACCAATTATGTATATCAAGGTCCAGATATTCATCTTTTTTGAAAAAATATACTTTCAGGATGCTGTCGATTGCCCTGAATGGATTGTTCCCTACCATGTCTTCAAAGCTTTGGGAGAAGAGGTAATTGTTTCCGGCAGTCCACCTACTATTTCTGGAGTTCTCTCATAGAAGTGTGAGCAAGACACTACAGCAAGTTGTCAACACTAAGGACGTGTTTGGCAACCGACCAAACAGTAACTATTTCTATTCTTTTGTTTCCAAAATGGCAACCGGCCAAACAGTAACTATTTCTATTTTTTTGTTCCCAGAATCAGTTTTGGAATAGAAATCTGTTTGATAAATTTTTTGTTTCTGGGCACAAATTTGCAAAAATTTATTTCCAGAATCAATAAGCAATAAGCAAAAAAAATTTGCAAAAAGTTGCTTCTTGATTCTGGGAACAAGAATCAGAAATGGAAAAGAAATTTTTTTTTCCTCTTCTTGTTCTTGATTTTCTTCTTCTTCTTCTTCTTCCTGGTCACCGGCAATCGGCCACAGGTCTAGGCGGGCGAGGGCCGCCCTCGCCAGATCCGGCATGGGCTACCCTCGTCGCCGCCCTCGCCGAATCTGGCGAGGGCGGCTCGCGGCAGTGAGGGTCCAGCGCTCGCTGGATCCGACGAGGGCGACACTCGCCCAAGCCACAAGCCGCCCTCACCGAATCTGGCTAGGGCGGTGGCGAGAGTCCAGCCCTCGCCCAGGCGGCGAGGGCCTCGACGCCCTCGCCGGCATTGGCTTGTGGCCAGTCGCTAGCGCCGGTGACCTGGCCATGGCCAAAGAAGAGGAAGAAGAAGAAGAAAGAAAATTTAAAATATTTAAAATTTTATTAATAAAAAGAAATTTTGTGTAATTACCAAACGCATTTCTATTCTTTTTCTATTTCAAGAATACAAATTTTGAGCGGTTACTAAATACCTTCAAATGCATAGAAATTGTTTACGATCACGGAATCAAAAAGAATCATTTCTGAATAAAAATTATTTTCGATAATAAAATGATTGCCAAACGCACCCTAAGTTCTTTTTTCATAATCGGCAGTATGAGTTGGACCTAGTTTTCGTGAAGAACTCGCACGAATCTGTACACGAGTATTTGAAGAGGCCAGAATATGTGGAATTGATGCGGACGCTTGGAGCCTTGGGATGGGAGATGGTAATCAAGACCAAAGTAAGTTTTCCTTTTTTGTCTGATGAAATGCCCATTTGGGGTGACTGCAGTTTGGCTGTGGCTGTACTTTTTTGCTTTCATTGTAGCTTGTAGTTTTTGTTGATCGGGATTAAGCTCTTTTTCATAATTAACTATCTCGAATCTTTGAACATTTTGCTAGTGAAGGTCATTTAATTTCGTTCCTTTTAAAATTAAAATACTTCTAAACTAAAAGCCATGAGCGGTAAGTAGGAAGCTCTTTCTTTTTTCGACTTCTTGCATGCACTACAAACCTTTTCCGCCACATATTCTCTCTGTGCTGTAAATTCCATGCGCATTTTATCAGAAAAGAATCTGCTTGTACCGATCAGTTTTTGCATGGTTTAGTTTTTCTTGTTTTCATAATGGATAACTGCAATTTCTAGTTTGGAACTATCTAATATCTTTTCGCTCCTGCTCAGGCACGCTATCGCCAGATGAGTGGGAAGTAGCCTATCTATACTCGTCATTTGTGTTGAGGAAGGTGAAAACATCTTTCTTTTTCTTTCCCCTTCTTCTGTTATTGCCATTTTTAGCCTTCGATTGAAGAGTATGTGTTGCTGTTGTCTTTGCAGAGAGGCCAACCAGAGAGATCGCAGGTAAATGGCGGAAGAGACAAAGGGAAGATGCATCTAGAAAAAGAAGATATCCTGTAGATTAATAACGACCTGTAGACTGACCGTGCCTTTCTTGTCCACAAGGCCCGATGCAATAACCCAGCAAAGCAGAGCATGAAGCAGCAAATTTTTTACCATATTCAAAAAGGCTGTACTTCGTCCTGTTTGCTCCAATATTGCAAGCTTCAAAAGGTTACTTCAAATTGTGCAGCTCCTTGAGAATAGGTTACCATAGCAAAACCAGGATCTTGTATTATGACACTACGGTGATTTTTGCAATGGACTCGCTCAATTGCTTTATTCTTTGTAAAAACCATGTACTATGATACTACGGTAATTTTTGCAAGGCCGAGCGCTCCGCATAGTCCGCCGGTCTTTCTTCGCACCTATGTCTCGGTAGATGTCGAATTGCAGGATACCCCATCATGGTATAGATTGTTGTTACCAGAAGGTAAAGAACATGAGAAAACCCAATCAGATGCCATGCATAGTATTTTCTTGCCAACTTGAGGAACCTACTAGCCTTAGGAAAGTGAATTCGTTGACTTGAATGAAGAGGAGAGACTCTCCACATGTAGTTCTTAGAACCTGTTACTGAACCGGACTAGCTTCTAGAGGCCCGCAGTCAATAAAAGTATACCATCGTATACTCCGTACAGGAGGAACCATGAGCGCAATGCAAACTGTACATTCTTATTTAGTGTGTTCCCCATAGAACATCCATCTTTTCATCATCGTCCCACAAGACAAAACATTTTTCCTGACTATATAATCAATCGCAAACTAGAGCTTTTGCAACTACGACAAATTTCATGAGTTTAGCCTCGCCTTATAAGGACTACGATAATAGCCATCAGAGCCAACCCCATGACAGACGCTCCAGGAGCCGGTCCAGCATTTCCCTCGTTGTTCGTAGACGAGTTCTTCGCAGGTGGGGGACTGAAGATGTTAGCAAGGAAGCTGGATACGTTGCTAACCATCTCCTCCACTGTAAGCTTAATGTTCTGCAAGATGGTCATGAGCTCATTTTCGTGGCCACCTTCAGAAATCTCTTCAACATTCCTTGACGATATCTCATCATCAGAAATAGCATCATCAGCAGATTCCTCCACTCGTGGCTCCATATATGGGAACTGAATACCTGCTTACAGTACCAGGAAAATATTTCGAGGCAATAATTTAACCATGAGAGATCCATTCCCACATAAGAGGCGGAGGATATGTAAAAGCTGGATCATAGTGCAAAAGAGGGTTAGGGATATCCTTACTGGAGTTCTGTGATTGGAGGAAGTCATTGAGAGCCCCGTTTTGCATAAACGCATTCCAGACGTTAGGATCACTAGCAATTGAAGCAACAACACCCTGGGAGACAAAAGGAAAGAAAAGGAACTCAAGTGATCGCTAGTGAAATGACATCACACCAATGCTGCTTTAGTTTATCAGATAGCTATATTACATTTAACTTATACAAACGATCCTACGCTTCCGTTCTTGGGGAGGGTAAGTACCTGAGCAGCAGGACATTGACTCAGCAGTGTTAAAGCCTGGACAGCATATATGGGTTCTGGATAAGTTGCCAGAGCCTCACCGGTAACTGAAGATTGGATCTCGACAGAATTTGAGAGCAGGGGCAGACCTGAGGCCTGGTCTGCTGGAAGTTGATCATCATACCCAGTGGTGTTTGTGGATGACAAATATACCCTAAATAACCAAAAGCATAAGATCCGAGCGAGAAATGAAGATGGCACACAAATACCATTCCATCAAAATAGTCCAACGGGAGGAGGAGAGAGAAAGACGAAGCAGAAGATGATTTTAGAGAAAAGCTAAAAAAAGAAAAAAGGCAACCCCCATCAGAAGCCACTCTTTTCCTTCCCCAGCAAATGAAACTTGTCTTCAGCCCAGAAACAATCATCAATGTGTCGACAACCCAAAGATCATAATCAAGTCCAGAAAGACACGATCAATAAAACTATAGATGCAAATGTATACAACTATCTTTTTATGGGGAAAAATCAATGTCATACCAATCGAGCAGTGAAAGTATATCCATCAAAACAAAGTGAAAACTTTTTGAAATTTTACTGAAAAGCGGAGCATCGTTTTACTCATCATCCATGAATCTCTCTCCTAAAGAGCCTAAAGCACTTGAAAGAAATGGAAGTTGCAAATTTAGGGCAAGAGTCGCCCAGAATATCAAATATGCACCCGCTCCAAAACAGAATGATAAACTCAATGTACAATGAGTAGGTGGATCAACTCAAACAAACCCTGCATTTCACGGTTGTCAAGAATGACATACGACGGACTGAAAATGCACGAACAATAATACATTCCAAGAAAAGTTTCCGTCTAACCTCCATAAACTATACTTAATAGAAAAACGAAAGACGAACGTTCTAAGGAAAACAGAACAATAATCCCACAAAATTCATTTGCCATTTGACTGAATCTGACTCTCCACAAGGAAAATGACGATTTGCAAATGATAATCGAACTAGGAGTTCAAGCACTTCAGATACCATTAGGAGTAAGCTAGCCAATAGACTTGCAGAATCAGCGGCAATGTATACAGTGCAGCATGATGATGAACAATAAGCAGCAGGATCTTGCATTGTGGTGATATTTAAGATACAAAGTCTTGATGGGAAAACAATGGACTCGCTCAATTGCTTTGTTCTTTGTACAAACCATCTACTATGATACTACACTGACTTTTGCAAGGCTGAGCACTCCGCGGTCTTTCTTTGCGCATATGTTTTGGTAGATGACGAATTGCAGGATACCCCAGCATGGTATAGATTGTTGCTACCAGAAGGGAAAGAACATGAGAAAACCCCACAATACTGAAATTATAGTTTCTCAAGTTAACGAACCAACTTTCCTAAGGATAGTATGCTCCTCAAGTTGGCAAGAAAATACCATGCACGACATATGATGAAATGAAGAGGAGAGAGACCCTCCACATGTAGTTCTTAGAACCTATTACTGAACCGGACTAACTTATACAGGCCTGCAGTCAATAAAAGTATACCTTCATATACTCGGTCCAGGAACCATGAGTCCAATGCAAACTGTACATTCTTATTTAGTGTGTTCAACATAGAACATCGATCTTTCATCATCGTCCCATAAGACAAAACATATTTCCCTGACTATATATAGCGCAAACTAGAGCTTTTGTAACTTCGACAAATTCATGAGTTTAGCAGCGCCTTATAAGGACTACGATAATAGCCATCAGAGCCAACCCCATGACAGATGCTCCAAGAGCTTTCTCATTGAAGGGTCCAGCACTTCCCTCGTTGTTCGTAGACGTCTTCTCCGCAGATGGGGGACTGAAGATGTTAGCAAGGAAGCTGGATATGTTGCTAACCATCTCCTCCACCGTAAGCTTGATGTTCTGCAAGATGGTCATGAACCCATTTTCATGGCCACCTTCAGAAATCTCTTCAACCTTCTTTGGAGATTTCCAATCATCAGAAAGATCGTCGTCAGCAGATTCCTCCACTTTTGGCTCCATAAATGGGAACTGATGAACTGCTTACAGCAACAGAAAATATTTCAAGGCAATAATTTAAACGTGAGAGCTTCATTCCCACATGAGAGGCAGGGGATATGTAAAAGACGGATCATAGTGCAAAAGAGAGGTTAGGTATATCCTTACTGGAGTTTTGTGATTGGAGGAAGTCCTTGAGAGCCTCATTTTGCATAAACGCATCCCAGACTTTAGGATCACTAGCAATTGAAGCAACAACGCTCTGGGAGGTAAAAGGAAAGAAAAGCAACTCAAGTGATTGCTAGTGAAATGACATCACACCAATGCTGGTTTTGTTATCAGATAGCTACATTCCATATTAATTATACAAACGATCTTACGCTTTTGTTCTTGGGGAGGGTAAGTACCTGAGTAGCAGGACTTTGACTCAGCAGTGTAAAAGCCTGGACAGCATGTTTGGGTACTGGATTAGTTACCAGAGCCTCAACGGTAACTGAAGATTGGGTCTGGACAGAATTTGAGAGCTCTGCTGGAAGTTGATCTTCACACCCAGTGGTGTTTGTGGTTGACAAATATACCCTGGATTACCAAAAGCATAAGATCCAAGGGGAGAATGAAGATGGCACACAAAGACCATTCCCTCGAAATAGTCCAACAGGAGGGGGAGAGAGAAAGAAGAAGCAGAAGATTTTGGAGAAAAGCGCAAATAAAATAAAGCGTCCCCCATCAGAAGCCACTCTTTTCCTTCCCCAGACAAATGAAGCTTGTCTTCAGCCCACAAACCTCCATCAATGTGTCGACAACCCAAATATCATAATCAAGTCTAAAAAGGCAAAATCAATAAAACTACAGATGCAAATGTATACAACTATCTTTTTACAGGTAGAAAACTAATGTCATACCAATCGATTGAGGAAAGTATATCCATCAAAACGAAGTGAAAATTTTTTTAAATTTTCCTGAAAAACGGAGTATCGTTTTACTCATCATCCATGAATCTCTCTCTCCTAAAGAACCTCAACCACTTGAAAGAAATGGAAGTTGCAAATTTAGGGCAAGAGTCGCCCAGAATATCAAATATGCACCCGCTCGAAAACAGAATGATAAACTCACCATACGATGAGTAGGTGGAACAGCTAAAACAAACCGTGCATTTCACGGTTTTCAAGAATGACATACGATGGACTGAAAATTCACAAACAATAATATATTCCATGAATAGTTTTTCATCTAACGTCTATAGACAATGCTAAATAGAAAAAATAAAGACAAATGTTGTGAGGAATACAGAACAATATACCCATAAAAATTCATTTGCCATTTAACTGAATCTGACTCTCCACAAGGAAAATGACAATTTGCAAATGATAATCCAACAAGGAGTTCAAGCACTTCAGATACCATTAGGAGTAAGCTAGCCAATAGACTTGCAGAATCGGCGGCAATGTATACGGTGCAGCATGATGATGAACAATAAGCAGCAGAGAGTTACGAATCAAGTCTGCACTTCATTCCCTCTACCAACTTGGTGATCACTCAAATATATGAAGAGACAATCTTTGACATTCAGAAGGATATACAGATCATCCTAGATCGCTAGACAATATGGTAACTACATAGCTCTCTTCTGTTTTTTCTCCCCTAATAAGCAACTAAGTTTTCTTACGCCGATCAAATATCAGCACTAAGATTTTCTTCACCCAAATCCGGACACAGAATGTCCATTCTCACAAAGCTATTCACAGCTATCAACTTCTATCGTCGAACCCAATCTCTGGATTAATTACTAAGCACAATTTTTTTTTTCTGAAGAAAGATCAAAACTTCCACACAAACTAACACTCATAGTGAGCTATTAGAACAGTATGTTATCCTTCACAGCAATTAATCAGACAGAACACGTACAATGAAACAGCACAAACGATGCAGAAACCCAAATCCCAATCCGCGGACACTTAAACGATGGGAGTACACACTAGCAACTTAGCATAGTAACAACAGTCAAGAGATACCAAACAAAATGCTGAAGAAATTTCAAACTTAAACCCAAACGTACCTGTCAATAGCATCCGTCAATTCAGCAGTCGCTGCCGTGGCCTCTTCATAGCTCGGCGCGCCTCCGAACACAACCCTGGCCATCGGCTGACCCACCGGTTCCTCATCGAACCCGGCGAAATCCCGATCGTCCACCTCCCGCGCCAGCATCTGTGCCGTCGCCTGGGGGACGTCGCCGGCGCCCCTCGCCAATACGATGGCGGGCACCCTGCCGGCGGAGCTGGAGGCGCTCCCGCTCCGGACGGACTGCGGCGGCGCGGGGGACGCGGGGGACCCGCGAAGCACGCCGACGATCCCGGCGATCTTCGACGCGGCGGACCTCATCGCTGCGCCGCCTACCATTGGGGGGTGGGGGTGGTGTGAGAAGAGAAGCGATGGAGATTCTGAAGGGAATTTTGGGTCGACACAGAGAGAATGAGAGAGGCTATTTATGGCGGGGACGGAAGAAGACCAAAATATTTGGTCCTGCACTCTCTCTCTCTCACTCTCACTTTACCCCCCTTCCTTCTTCCTTAAGCATAACTTTCGTCGATAAAGGCAATGTTCCGATAAAAAGAGTTCCTTGGGAACCATGAGTTTCAAATTTTCTTGATGTGTTTTTTCAATAATCTCTATCTATAGTATACTTTCGTTTTTGAGAGGTTCGTGTCACCGACAAGAAAAAGGACGAGATCTTTGGGAAAGTGGGTCATGGGGTGTCCGGGTACGGAGCCTGCCAGTGGGTTAACTCGCCTTAGTACATCAAGGAGGACTTGAAGATGTTGACGCGAGTTGGGGAGGACGATCGGTGGCTGAAGATGTTGAAATAGTTTGTTATCATAAAAGATGTGACTCTTGATAATGAAAAGAGGTGACTCTTCATCCTAAAAAAAGGTTATCGATGATTATGAAAGAAAGTTATTCTTAACATGAAGAGTGGTGATAATTGGGGATAAGGTGCATATTCTCAAGAGGTGTGTTGATTGGTTGTCTGTGAATAGAAACTAAATCGCACATTATTTAATATAGGGTTAATACCACAAAAAACTACAAACTGGTACAAATGTGATAATTTTACCCCAAATTAATTTTTTGACCACCAAAAATTCAAAACCGGTACCTTGTGACAAATTTACCCTCAGTTTGTTTCTGCTAAATTTTACTGTCAAATTGCTTTGTTAAATTATACACGGCAATTGACTGATGTGCCAGTTTTATGTTTTACCCTTTGTTTATCATAAGTGGATCAATTTGTGATTTTTTATGATATTAATCCAATTTAACGAAAACTAACAGAGGATAAAATTGTCACAAATGTACCAGTTTATGATTTTTAGTAGTCAAAATATTAATTTGGGGTAAAATTATCACAGAGGTACCAGTTTGGGGTTTTTATGGTAAAAAAATTAGTTTAGAATAAAATTATCACAGATGTACAAATTTTGGGTTTTTCGTGGTATTAACCATTTAATATAACCACAACTGTTCATAACTACAGCTTATTCAGAACTCTTTTTTTTTTTTCATACACACAACTTTAACAACACATTTACTGTGAAATTCCAAAAGAGAAATTGAGTTATTACTGAACTCGTTTCTCTACTGCTTTGGTATATATCCTGGAGGTATATTTGTTCTAAACCTGGCAGCAACAATAGTGGGTACAAATAATACATTATTGCGCATCAAAGCATCAAGGACCTATTACTATTTTACTATTTTCATCAGCAATCAAATTTCCTCAACATTCTTAAGGTATTATTGTCATGGAGGTGGAGACATCGGCTACATCAAGTGCTCGCAATATTGATAGATTGCGAATCGATCCTTATGATGGAACCAATTTCATCCATTGGAAGGACAATATGATCATTCTTTTATTTGAATTATGTATCTTCTACATCTTGGATCCCAACTTGCCCACTATCCCTAATCCAAAGGATGATGATTCTAATGAAATCAAAGCATCAAAGATCTATTACTATTTTTCAATCATCATCAGTAATCAAATTTCCCCAACAGAAGGAGGAGGAGGGAGGGGAGTAGAAGCTGGAGCTTATGGACGAGGTGAAGGCCGACGTGGTGGCGGAGAGTGAGGACTCCGGCGCTGCCGGGGGGGAGTAGTCCCGGCCCAACAGAGGGAGGGATTGCAGCACGGGCCCGCTGGATCTAATCCTGGACGAGGTCGCCATTGTTGCGCTCGAGAGAGGAAGCTTGAGGCTAGAGAGAGAGAGAGACACTTCATATGTGCAGAGTTTGTGAAAAAGTTTCATCTTTTAAAGAGTTTTTTATGCTAATAAACAGGTCTTGGAGCAACTTGCTGCCATGGGCGACGAAGATTGAGATAATCTTGGGCCGAATACTCTTGATACGGACAGAGAGGATGGGGACACTTTTTGTGAGTCTCAAATCCCCCTCGCTCTACCGGAGACGATGTTGGAAGTAGATGTCGTTGCTCCTCTTAGCGGGCGAGTTGGCACACTAGCTTCACGCTCTTCCGCTTGAATGACTTGGTGGCCGTTCACGATTAAGATCAAAAGAACCCAAACCGAAAGAGTCGGTGTGCGAGGCCACACGGAAATTTCATCAAACAGACGACGTGCTTCTTTTGGTTTTGTGCCTTTCACCATTTGAAGTGGGCGAGCTTTAGTTTCACGTAGTGTGCGTTGCGTGTTGATTGGCGGTCGACATGTCGGCTTTGCCCGTCTGCTCGGCTACTCCTAACTGTTCTTTGCACCGCCGGATCCTTCATTAATTCATCTTCAACGGTGGCGTCGTTTTAGGGCTGATTTGCCATGTCATCTGATCATTTCTTCACTTTGGACTGAACTCTCTTTGGAAAAAGCCACAAGATTTATCGTCCAAAATATGACGTCGGAATCACTCACCTGAATGTTTTTTAAAAGTTACCTCACTTAAGTGATTGACTAAAAAGTTACGGCGGCACCAAAGTCAATGCAGCCCAAACAACATCCCATTTCCAAAGAATAGATTTATATCAAATAAGATTTAACAAATAATTTGTAGTAAAAACATATAATATAACTTCACACAAATAAAAAATTCATGTCCGTGCAACATACGGCATGGTACTAGAAACCGAAGCAGCCTTTGTAATTTCATGATCGGACCAAACTCTCGATTGAAATTCAGAATCCCCTTGTATAATTCTCAATGATTTTTTTTTCAATGCTATTACCAAGTTCCAACTTAGACCGTGATAATTAGAAGCTGACAGGAGAACGTGACACTTCGCAAGCCTGCAAGCACCAAAGGACAAACCAACGTAGCTTTTCCGTCTGCGTCTCTGTTTCTTGGGAAGTGGAGAGAATTCAGGCCAAAACCCAGAAAAATAAGTCCGCGGGAAAAAAAAACTGTGTTCGGGACTTCGGGAGTTAATGATAATCATTTTGTTCCGAATATCAATTTTTAGTATCTATTTCTATTTTCTGAACAAGTTTTTAAGTCAAAATACGCGTTTAATGACGACACAAGATTTATGTTTCCGGAATAAAAATTCGTTTGATAACGACACAAAATTTCTTTCTATTTCTTTCTCCCGAGCGGCCGACAGCGGATGGTAGCAGGAGGCTGCCAGCGGATGGATAGCCAGCTAATAGGGAGGGCGAACGATGAGAAGAATTTTAATTTCTCATTTCTATTCCAAAAATAGAAAAGTAGAAAATTTTTACTTCTCATTTTTATTCCAAACTTATTTATGAAATCAAAAATGAAATTGCGTTACCAAACATATTTTTATTTCAAATTTATTGTCGAGAACAAAAAAATAAAAAAATAAAAAAATATAATAATTATCATACGACCGTTCGATTCCAAGAAGAAAAACCAAGACATGAAAAATTCATTGTTCTGCCCGTGAACGTGTACAGACATCATCCTTAAAAGCGTCTGATTCCCCAACTGTAAGTACAGTGTTTCTAAGGAACACTCTCAGAGTCTCAGGAATGATAAATACCACAAAAAAATTTAACCTGACATTCTTTTTTAATTTGCCGAGTCTCAAGCGTCGATTTTGGACTTTAAAAAATAAAGAGTTAATACCACGAAGAAATTCAAACCGGTACACTTTCGATAAATTTACTTCAAACTAATTTTTTAATCACAAAAAACCTTAAACCGGTACTAGGTATTAAGCCTTTAAAAAATAAAGAACTTCTCCTTTTTCCTCCATTTTCTTTGCCACCAAATTCAAAACCCCACAATATCATACTATCTAATCTTTACAAAAAGGGATTATTGGAATTCTCCATTCTTATTGGGGTCCCCCCCACACCCCACAAGAACGCTTGATTTTCATAGGAACGCACAATCAGCATGATTACCGCTTCGTAATTCGGGATCAATTGAAAATCATTGACTATTTTGTTCATACTAAATTCGATTGGGGAAAAAGAAAAATGCCCATTATTCTCGAAGACGCTAATGATCAAAGGATAAGCCGAAAGCGGGTCGATCAAGCTGGCCCCGCCTTTTGTCTTTCCCAATGTCTCGTTCCTTGCCCGCAATATTCGAATCCGAGTACATCCAATGTGGGGATTGCCGCGGGACCAAATCAAAGTCCAAAACAGTCTAGGACTCCTTTTTAAAAATCACCGATCTTCGATTCTCGAATCACCTAAGCAGCGATAAACATTTACGTGCCACATCCCTCGAAGAGATCGAGCTCGAGTCGAATCGGAGCCCGCGAATAAGTACTCGTCTCCGAGGAAAGCCCGCCTTTTCTTTTGTGTGCTCTTTTGACTTTGTCTAAAGAGCAATTCATCTTTTACACTATTTGCCCTAAGGAGCGTGGTGGATCCAAGGAAATTTTCGGCCCCCGCTATAGTCCAACCTAGACCTAGCCAAAATGGCAAAACAAAATCAAAGGCCCACCACCGTGCTGCTGCCATAGCATAAAGGAGAGTACCCATGATAGTGCCAAGCCATGATCATTAAAGATGAAAACAACAACAGAGGCAAGCGCACGAAAGGGAGAGTACGAACCCCCACCACCACTCCCCCAGTGCCCCCGTGGGCCAATCTCTCTCCCCCACAAAGAAGCGAGGGAGGGAGAGGGGCCCACACGAGCCCCGTTTTTGGCCCACATTTCCCGCGTTCACATAAAGTGCCACCCCCTTACGGCGGAGTGACCAGGAAGATGCTGCTAGTCAATGTCCGAAGAACATTATAATAAAAAATGAAATGAAATTCAATCATAGTAAAGGGGGTCTGCTCGGCAGCACGAAATTAGGGTTTGCCCCGTGAAGTGAGGCCCTCCTTTTCCTCATTTCCACGTTGAAATCCCACGTCGAGAACAAAAGGAGAAGCTGAAAATAATTAGGAATTGAAATGGTGCAAAACGCGAGAGAGATGAGGCTGTGGGGAGATGCTTTGCTTTGGTTCTTGCTAATCTCTTCCTTCACAAACGGGATTTTAAGGCAAGGGACATTGAACCCAAAACAGAACGAAGCAAAGCCAAGCCAAAAACAAAAAAAACAAAAAAATTAGAACGAAAGGCTCTCGAAGTCTCTTCAACTCTAAATTTGGATTCCAAATTCACATCTTTAATTACAACCCCCTATACCCAAAGCTACCGGCGCCTAAGATCTAATGACATTTACTCACATATTATATAATATTTAATGTTATAGTTGCTATGATAAGGGAAGTTCTTCATTATTAGACAAGGAGAAGGAGGAGACAAAAGTTGGAACAAGCTTTGGACATTCTCTATCTCCGAGCAGCCCCGAACCCTTTCTCCTTCCTCACATGACTCATCAGCACACCTGCACAAAAGTGAAAAAAAAAACCGTCCAATAAGACCGTCGCGGACCATGACCGAGCAGGTCGAAAGAATCCGCAACGCACGTCCACACCCTTCACGAGCTCCATTCCTTGAGAAAAATTTAAAACTGTAAAGGAAAACTTCGTGTTGATGTGCTGTAGGTACACTGAAACTGCTGAAAATGTGGTGCCACCAAAGCAGTGGTTTCCTCAAGGGAAGTGGCTCGAAATGGTTTCGTCTTGGAAAGACATGGGAGACAGATCGTAGCCCACAAACGGGACCCAAAAAGAAACAGAGCACAGAACAGAGCAGAACATGATATACTCGAGGCATGCGAGAAAAGTAAAAAAAAAACGAAAGAAATTCAAGAACTGAGGAGGGGGGTCGTGATCTTTTACCTTGCTGGGGCTTACAATCGGGCGGATCTTCGAAGAGCGAGAGGGAGAGCTGCTTGTGAGCGACCCCAATGTCGAAGAGGATGAGGCCGGAGCCGGGATCGTCGACGATGATGTCCTTTACGGGGAGCCACAGGAAGAGCTCCTCCTGGGACAGCCCCACCACCCCGATGAGGCTGCCGTAGGTGAGGTTGGCCTTGACGACGCTGTCGAAGAAGACCCGGTTCTCGAACTTGGCCAGGCAGGGCCCGTCGAGGAACACCTCCAGCCGGCCGTCGCCGGAGAGGGTGTAGGACCTGATCTCACGGGGGAGGAGGCCGGCCGGCAGGCCCCGGGAGCGGAGGAGGTCGTGGATGGAGGAGGACTGAGACGCGGCCGGCGGGGAGAGGGAGGAGAGGACGAGGCATGCGGAGAGGGAGAGGAGTGTGAATTGGGGGCGGTTCAAGAAACGCATGGCCATGAGAGAGATCGGAGAGGTAAGAGGGAGAGGTTGGAGGGTGCAAACTGCAAAGTGATATTTGGACAAAGGCTGTGTAAGAGAGGGAGGAGGAGGAAGAGAAAAGCTGGTTTGGGGGTGAAGTGACGGTTTTGCCCCTGGTTGGTGGTTTTGGGTTTGGAGGTGGACCAAGATTATGGGGGGTTTGATTAGGGTTTCAATGATGATGTGTTTTGGATCGCCTCAATGGCCCTTCGATTAGATGGGGATTGGGATGTTTTGCTTGTTGGGTGGTGGTATTATGGATTCTCTTGTTTTGTGGCTCGTGTCATGATTCGAGGTATTGGCATGGAGTCCCCATCGCGGGGGGTGCATTGCCCATCGCAAATGCCCCCTTGAGCAATCATGGAGTGCTAGCAACATGAGCCACGCTCCAATAGGAGAACAGGACCCAAAAGAAAAAGAGAGAGAGAAAGAGATCATGGTAAATCTTGTAATGCTAGCGGATTCATCGATGTACAATGAATAGTTCGGTTTTCGATAGTGTTTAAAATTATATGAGCTCTCGACAAGCATGGTACATCCATTTCCTTGTTTTCTCATGAATAAAAATCAAGTTTATCGGGTGAATTTAATCCGCGATGGACAGGAAAATCCTCCGTACCTTGTTCAGGTGGGAGAGTTGGCGATTAATTACGCCGATCTTCATCTATCGTTTCGTTACCCACGGGAGGAAGTTTGCGGGACCGCACCGACGTGGGGAATGTAGTAAATAATTGCTTTGCAACCGGGTCGGCCATGCCGATGGAGCCGGGAAAGAAAGAGAGAAACATTATAATGGGACCAAAACAAAAGATTTGCGGTTAAAAATATTCCATAGGGGGGTCCCTCCTGTTTGATATAATGTCCTAAGCTCCGGGACATTAATGGGCTTTGATTAGGAAGAGGACGAAGGCAGGGCTGCTGCTCGTCCGTCGCTTTTCGGTTCCCACAAAGCAAAGTCGTCCCCCTTCCCCTCCCGCTCCCCCACCCCTTTGCCTCTCCTTTTTCAAAAAATGATTTCCGGCGGAGGTGGGCACGCCCGCGTTCATGGCGGTCCAAACCCGCCTTCGTTCAAGGGCACGTCATGGTCGACCATTAGCAACGGTGCCCGCACGAGAATGGCCCCCTCGTGCCTCGGCCCGGTCTGAATCGGGTCGTGCATTTGAACGGCTGGAATTTGCGGGGGTCCGAAGGGACACGGAGAAAAACCGGGAAGGCTGTCGTAACTGTAGGTCGAGGGGTAAATGAGGGATTTCGCAGCGTCCGTCGTTTTGGTTTTTTGAGCTGCGACTTTGCGAGGAGGGACGTTCGGCACGGGAGGGGAGAAGCGACAGGAATCGTGTCCGTCGACGACTTCCGACGGTGATTCTTTGGAAAAACAGGGAGCGGGAAAGGTCAGTGACGGACCAGCAGCTGTGGGGGTAGGAAACCGTGGTGGTTTTTTCCGGTTACGGGGAGGGAAAAAAAATAAAAAATAAAATAAATCCCGAACGGACTAGTAAAACTTTAGGTTGCATGGCCCGTCCGGTCTCCCAGCGTAACTTCGATTTTTAATGTCGTCTCGTGCGAAGTTTGCATGATGTGACGATTCGAGTGGCGATTTTCTGATATGGGATTTGACGGGTCTAGAATTGATAGGCGAGTAAGGTAAAAGTGGAAGCGGGTTGATTCTCTTTTTCTGTTTTCTTTTTGTGGGTAATTGATTGAATCGGAGATTCAGTGAGATTAGAATGGAAATGAGACGTAGGTCGACGTTGGTTAGTCGGTTCATGAGAAGTAACTAATTTTCAATCCCGAAGACAACACAAAAGGCCGCATGTTTAGAGTCTTCTATTTGCTGGCCAATGTATATTGTAGATTCGAGAGCGATTTTATAGATTTTTTTTTTCCTCGACTTCTATGACAAAAGAACTAGAAAGGTTAATCGACTCGTAAATCACATTTAACCCGCTCGGTTTAGTAATCAGATCTAAAATGGAGAAAAAAGATCTGGAGCAAGAGCGATTATATATCACGGCCAAAAGATAAAAAATTAAAATTAAAATTCAAAAGCTACGCCAACAAAGAACACAACAGCAATCAACTCGACCATGAAATGAGGATGAGCAACATTGTGTCCTATCTGTCGTTTAAAATCAAACTTAATCGACCGTTTGGAAATCGCAATCATACGTGTAATGCACATAAAGAAATCAATCGGATTATGAGAAACGGCGAAATTCTTTCGTCGAATGATTTTTTTATTAACGTGGCCAAAAGAAAAAAAATAAATCTCATTGCATTTTCCTGCCGAATAATGGTCATTAAGATGATTAAATTACAGGAAAAAGAAAAAAAAAATGATGCCGAGATTAAAAGCAGGAGGCGAGGAAATTACCCCGAGAAAACAAAAAAAAATAAAATCCTTGGACCGTACGGACGATAAAAAAAAGGACATGGAATAGATTTTATTCTCATGTTTGCCACTCGGAAAGATTCACGGGCACCTGTGCAGGGAAGTGACGTTGACCCGAGTTTCCAAAGACAGCCCCGTGCATTCACCGTTAGATTCGATGGGGCCGACCGAGGATCTCCCCCCGCCCCCGCTCATCCGACGGCGCGCGAGAGGTGCGCTCGCGTGTACCCGGAGCAGGCAAGTTTTTCTTATTACCAAATTGACGGCTCTAGCATGCTTGGCCAGAGTTTTACCTTGCCACCGGATTTTCCGGTGATCCGCCAAAAAAAAAATCGAAGCATGATGCTTGCCGAAAGCGATGGCCCGGGTTGGGCTCTGGAGCAGGTTGCCGGTCTCCTGCGGCCCACGGTGTGGGCCCATTGAGGAGCCACGCCCGACAAAAGTGCTCGACCCCCCTCCCCTTCATCACGATGGATGTGCACTGTTTAGCGATAATGAAACCTTTTTGGAAGAGTTGATCCTTTACAGCGGTGCGAGATACTTTTCCCTTTTTTGGAAATTGATTTTGAATTTTCATTTAATTCGACTTAGGGGCGAGCATAGCTCCCGGATAGAACCTTGAACTGGGCCGAACTGGCCATGGGAACCCATCCGGTTCTCGGTTCCGTGTTTTTTTGGGACATGCATTATGCGGTTCGGTTCCCGGGTTCCAAACCAGATTGAGAACTAATAACTGGATTGGGAATCAAGGTAATCTTGAAATAGAGCATAACACATAGAGTATCGCATGACGCTTGAGTGAACAAAAAGAAAATTCCTTCCTCCGAGAGCATGGCACTTAGGTTTTATGCTGCGTGTTCTCTTTTTATGGATCGTTATTATTGATAAATGGGGATTTTTGTTGTTGAGTTCATTTTCTTTTTGCTTGACTAAAAATGAAACAAAAGAAAAGGAAGAAAAAAGAAGAAAAAATTGGCCGATTCCCAGGTAGACCCTGGAACCAATTAACAAGGTAGGGTTTCTAGGTAAACCATGGAACCAATTGATATGGTAGCTTCCAGGTTTCAGGGTGTACATAATAGGTTCCAAAGTTGAAAAATTGCGGAATAGATCCCGACAAAATAGATTCCAAGTGGAATCTGGACCGACTCTAAAATCGCTTACCCCTTATGAAAACTTAAAGCATTGGCATTCTCGAGGAATTAATTTACTATCATTAAATATATGCGAGAGAATTCATACTAATTGAGATAAATATTACGATTGTATGACCATCATGATTTACAAAGGTAATATGTATGATTGAGAAATGTTGGAAGTCTTTGTTTGTCTATACGAGCGATACAAAGATCAACATGGATGGTTCGAACCTATTTATTCGTAACATTCACGTAATGTTTCCTCGTTCAGCATTTGCACAAAAGCAGCTGTCTCGATCTCCTCCACGAATTTTAGATGTCAAGAGCAACAAACATATGTTTATCGTCTCACGCCCGCTAAATTTGATATATGACCAAGACGCGATGAAATTGACGCGTATGTTTAAAATATTTCGCTTTTGGTAATAACATATTTGGATATCGTGAATTTGGATGATATACGACGAGAGATCGTTTCCATCTACTCCGCAAGTTAATCTCCTAATTACTCCTCTAATTTCAAGAGAGTCCACAAGTGATTGACCCTTTTGGCGCACAACAATTTCACCGCAGCTGATTGATATTGAATTGGCCAAATGCGAACAAAGCAAACGCACATGATACATGGCCGAGACAACAGTCCTCTTGGGCCTTTCATCTTCCCTTCAATTTCCCACACTGACTTTTTGAATCATCAAACGCTTCCAAAATCGTTCCCACGATAGTCATAAGGCGATCCACTGTCACAGAGCACGGTTCAAGAAAAGCAAAGACTGGTGGTGACCCAGTAGTCCCCCCATCAGCAATGGCTAAAGGCTGTTTCGCCATGGTCGCTCTTCCGCTTTTTCTTTCAGAAGCTTCTTCCGAGAGGTACCCAGTCTGGCGTTTTCCCCAGTGGATCTGTTTTTATTGCGTTTTTATAGATAAATCGGTTAAAGTTTGCGTTTTTTTTTTGCCCCTGTTTCACATCGTTTGTGGGTGAAAATGACCTCCAAAAAGTTCAAGACTTTAGCTGAGATTTTCCAGGAATGTTCATGATATATGATGCTGAATTGGAAGTAGCTATGGGGGTTATCTGCACCAATTTTGCAATTTTTTCTTCCATTGCTTTGTGCATCTTTTCGCTCATTTTCTGTGTGAGAGTAATATAGGCCCCTGTTTCTCCATGGGTGCTGTCAAACTCTTTCCTATGCATGTCCTCAGTAATTCTTGCTGGTCAATAAATCTCAAACTTGCTTAATGAGAGGGAGAGAAAGACAGGGAGGGCACAAGTTTATCTCTCTCTATATTCTTTGCCTTCCTTCCTTTTTTGTTCCCGTTTTTATTTTTCCCTTTCCTTTTCTGTTGATGAATGGTGCCTCCTTTGTTAGGCATTTCCTTGATTGTTTTCTTCACATGTCAAATTCCTTGTGCACAAACTCTTAGCCGAAACACGAACACACTGTCTATAGATGTTTCCGAGATTACAAGACAAATGGATGCCTGTATGGTTAGTTCCATAAAAGATCTGACACTGGGTCCAATTTGAGATAGAACCTAAGAATTTTCATCTATCTTTTCTTTTCTCTTGCTTTTTCTTCTAGGGCTTTCAGCTTTCTCTCTCACTCCAACTGAGCCCAGTTTCGATTTCTCTACTAGATGGGACGTCTTTATTTGAGGTGCAGGCGCCGCCATGGGCTGGATTTACGCTACTTGTGCTGTAATCCACCTGCATTCTGTTGGTATAGAAACCAGGAGCCCTTTCTCATCAATCGCGTGAAGCTGGATCCTCTTACTCTTTTGCACCCAAAGCAAAGAAGCCTGCTCACTTAGTGTTGTTGGTACGTGCTGCATTCTCGAATTTGCAATGTTATAGTTAATCACATCTTCAATGTTTGAATTGCATTGGCTACATGTGGGATTCTAAATGTGATCTGCTTTCATGCGATTCTGTTTTATCTGTACGTCATATTCGCTTCATGGATTCCATCTAGACTAGAACTGCTGATTCTCAATTGTTGTAATGGTGTTCATAATGTAGAAACACAAGGCACCGGTGTGGTGAAAATATGTTGCAGGGGCAGTAGAGTCGATGTTTGTGTGCTTTTTTAATAAGACGATTTGCTAGGTGTTCCGTCCCTGTGAAAATAAGACGATTGTATTGCTTGACAGAGTAGGTGCGCATATAGCATGTACATATCTCATGCTTGGCCAAACGTGGATGTTAAATACATGCCAGAAGTCAAGTTACCTCGAAATGAATTGGGTCTTTGATAGCTGGAGGTTTGGTTTACTCCTGATAATAGCTGAGGATATTCAATAGAGCTAACAAGCATAGATGGATAATAAGGCCATACATCATTACGTCACAATTGGACGTCATAATCACATGAGCACAGTCACCAATTATAAGTGACACAAAGCCGGATGTATTTATAAGTACTTAAAACAAGTTGGTACCGAACATAAGAGAACTGCCATATAAAACATATGCCTTCCTCAGTAGGACGATGTGAAAGGGAGAACTTACGGAGAGCATAGACATAACTACTGCACCAGAGAGTAGGACCCTTCATAACCAACATATTCGCTTGGGGGGCTTGAAAAAATCACCTCAGCTCGAGCCGATGCCCTCTGATACCTTAGCAGCTCACAAAATATTTGGTGGAATCGCCCATTTTGCCTCCAGAGTCCCATTGCTCCTCTATAATACTCCTCTGCGTCTTCATAGAAGATGGAAATTTCCTCCAAGTCTCTTGCATTTCTCAGCAGAAAACGGGCAGCCTTCATCTCATTCCTTCTTCCAGTGAACCCATTAACTGTAATTTTCTTGAGACTGTTTTCCAGACAAGGGAATGGCAAACATTCAGATTGAAAGTAGTGCTCTGGATCATAGTCTGGAATGTCTGGACCACCATTTCTGAAGAAATCACCCTAAAGAAAACAGTTCAATCACATGTTAGATGCTCCTGATAGATGAGCAGAAAACATCACAATATTCCCTTATAAGATTCTTTCTTCCGATACCATGTTATATGCCCTAACATTTCCGTGCAATGTTAGAGTAAGCTGTTTCAGATTCGGACAGCTCCTTAGAAGGCAGGCCACTCTGGGAAGATCATGCTTTACTAAGCACAGCACTAAAGTTACTTGCACCACCTCTCGAAGTTGGAACCTTGCTTGATCTGTCAGATTTTCATCTGCAGGCAGAGCCTGATCACCACAGACTGATATATGAGTATGAGTGAATTTGGCTCAAAATTTGCAAGTAAGTGGAATGGAGAAAAGCTACCTGAATGCACCACGATGTTAATGTCAGATTCCGGCAGTGGCATAATCCACTCAGCAATGAAGCAAGACCTACTTGTTCTTCACTGACAAGCAAATGTCTGATGTCTATCGTGACATCAACCAGATGCGTCGCTTTCCTAATAGAAGTCAATTTGACATAGACTCCATGTAACGCCAGTAGTACTAGGCGCGGAGTGGATATGTTAATCTCAAAGGTGGGGATCTCATTGGGCTTGCAGTTCGTCACATTAAGTCTTTTAATCATCAAGTCTTCATCACATACAAAAAATTGTTTGGGGATGACACAATTTTCCAGGCTCAGATCTTCTAGAACAGGAAATTTTGATGCCAGAACTCTAACTGAAGAATCAAGGATGACAACTTGCTTTAGAAATATCCTTCGAAGAGAAGGAAAAACTTTTAAAGCAGACGCTCTTATCTTGCAGCAGTTCATGTTCAAACTACTTAGTATCTTTGATACCAAACAGTTATGAGGCAATTCATATAATAAATTAAGGTCGACACCTATGCGAACAGGTCCCCTCTCATCGAAGTATTCCAACAGACCTGGATTAAAGAAGCTCAACTCCATATCTTTGATGTTGGATGCCCAAGCATATCTAACCCAGATGTCAATTCTTTTGGTCGATCCATCGTAGACATCATAAAGGAAAGTCAATTGGAATCTGTCCAGGGTGCAACCTGAGTGTAGTAGGAGAGTTCGGTCTACAACATCTGCAAACATCCTCCTTGCTACCTTAATCAAATGCTTTTGGCAACAAGTAGCAGAAGAAGTCCAAATGCCCTCACAGATGGTGCAGTAGAAATTGCTTCTCAGCAACTTAGCAATGATCTCTATTTCGTTAATATTTAGTCGAGAAATCTTTGTCCAAAGGTACTTCCATCTTTTGGATAGGGCGCTTATTTTAATGCAGTCTTTCAAAGGGAGGAATGAAAGGATATAGACTAGAATTGCGTCTGGCAGTCGGCTTATGTAGTCGGTGGCTCGATATGTATGTGCTCTTGTTCTTTGTCTGCTGATACTTCTGTCCATAATTTGTTGCTGTTGCTGCAAAACACACCAAACAAAACTACTCTTGGATGTCAGATCTGGAAGACGCTTGCCAAGACTGTCATATGATGATGGTTGGAGTAATCAATTAAATCTTTTCGAGTTTATAGATTTCTTGAAGGCTGTGAAGAGCTTTTCTTCCTTTTTTTCTCTCTCCTTTTTTCCCAAATTAAGAAGGAGCATTTCAGCTACCAATAGAGCATATGTTTGTTGGCTTGGTCTCTTTCAGATTTCTGTAAATGTTAAAGGTTATTTATTTGGAATAGAGTTTTAATGAATCGTATGACTCACATTTGATTACAATTTTCACGAGCCAGGACTGTAATAATAATCAACATATATATGTGTATCCGCCTCTATTGTTTGATATCTAAATAGAGTTTGTTTCTGGATCGGCCACTGACTAGACCCTAGTTCTGTGTTCCAATGTATGAGGTTGCAGTAGGAGATCTACGGGTTTGCAGAATGGCAGCCATCTTAATCAAATCGCCAATGGAATAATAAGAGATGTTTTAAAATATTTAAGAGGTTCGCTTGATATACTAAACATTTTAAGTTGGGCATGCAAAGAAGAAAGAACTATAGATACTTCAAAAAAAAAAACAAAAGAACGAACCCAATTAATTAGCGTTTCTTTGGTTTGGGGTGAAAAAAGTTTAACTTGAATTTTCTGTTGAGTTCAGGTTTGCCAACCAAAACCAATGAGAATGTCTTTTATTGCACGTTTTTTCTGTTTGCAAGAAAATTTTAGGAATTGTTATTGTATAGAAAGTGTACTTTGACATTGTCAACGTCTAGTCTTATGCAATTATTGTAGTTTTAAGCTAAAAGTGTTCTATTCCTTGTAAGAACGAAAACTATTGTGGCAGGCATAGCCGTCCACCGGACGATATCCTTAACTGGAGTCCTATCAAATAACTCTGTGGCTTTGTCAAGCTGACTGCATTTCACATACCCAGAAATTATGCTCGTCCAACAGATAACAATCTTAGTTGGCATCTCATCAAATATTTTGCAAGCTATGTCCAAATGGCCACATTTCGATTACATTTGAACCTGGAGACTGTTTTTAGGTGGGTCTCAAAGAATGCAGAGGTCTTGTTTCAAAGGATTATAAGGCCCAAATAATGTCTTCATTCTGTGCATGCCAAATCATGAAATTAATTATGATTTTTATGTTTTAGGTGGATATTTTACTTTGGTTTGAAAAATACTACTAAAGAAGAACCAAACTAAGTCAAATTGAACCATTGCATAACCCTACTTCTGAAAATTGGCTGCTTTGTGGGGATGAAGTAAATTAGTGCAAAGATACTTGTTGAACAATCACATAACTTCGTAGCTAGATTTTTCAACTGGGTGAGTTGCATGAGCAGAAAATGATTCCAAACATGACCACTAGATAGACTTGATCTTTTAAGGAGGATTCATGCATATAATCGTGAATTTGAGGATCAGATCTACCTGGGATTTCTTGGATGAACGAGCTAGAGGTCTGAAACTTGGATCCTGCAAAGGAGTCTTGCGAATACTATGAGGAACTAGACCTGGTTTAGGGAAAAAAATTTCTTTTTTTCCTAGAGATGAAAATGACATTTTTCTCCAAATATGAAAATCGAATTGAAGAGAACTTTAAATATAGCTTTGAGTTTCATTTCAAACCTTGAGATTCTTGCACCTCTCAATTGATCTGAGATTCATCTCTTAGAGTGATAGCCATAGATCTCTCTGAAACTTGTACTGTTTGGAAGGAAATGAGAGGATTGAGAAATAAAAAGGCAACAAAGCCGAGATAATAGTCTGTTTGGCTTTTGCATGGGCACAGATGGCCATGCATGTCGCGTTGTTGTGACACGTTTGCATGACATGCACGCTTCATGTGAAACGGCTTGGTCCACTGTCATTAATAGTCTACCCTCTTTAAACCCGGAGCATATTAAATGTCCATGAACAGCAAACACGCTTGTTGGGCTGCTTTGAACGGGTTATACCAACCTCTGACTTTAAGGTCTCCAGTGGTGATGAGTAGTTATGATCCAAATCAAATATTCTGCAGTGGGTATGGAACTCCTACGGTAATGTCTAAGGTGTAGTCAACATTGGTCGTCCCTCCCTACTTTTTTGACTTGCCAAAAAATGTAATATTCTCTTTTTTGTTGTGGTAAGTAGGCATCTATGGGTCGGTTTTGCACAACGGAGTAAATTACTGCTTTTGTCCAATCGAAGGCAGGCTGTCCATGAGTAGAGGAGGAGATTCGTGAAGCACTTCCTTATGTTTATTGGAATTGAACGAAGACCTCACTTTTTCGGGGAAAAACAGTGGAAGGGGTAAGTTTTCTGAATTTGATTAGTGATTTAAGTTATGCATATCCTATTTCTTGCATCTAGGTGATTACCACATTGAGATGTGTGAAATATGCGATAGGTGGACAGTACTACATTTTCTCGAGAGATGGGGATGGGAATTCTTGCTCATAATTGATGAATGTGGAATGCCACCATGCAAGAGAAGTCCTGTATTCAATTAGTGAGTTGTGATATGTAGTCAATTTGATCCTGTTATAAAAAGCATGAACGAAACGATACAGTTAAGATGCCTGTTGATTTTTTGGCTTCAACTGACTTGACTGAACTGGGATTTTTCCCTGCATAGTATCTGAAGAATTAAGATTTAATAAAAGAAACAAATGTAATTGACAGATGTCTACAAGTATTTTGTTAGGGATGGCAAAGCATATTTACTCATTTTTTGGGGACTTACATGTACGCATCAACCTGAATGCAACCTATTCATCATAACTCTGGGAGATGGATCCATATTCCTTACTATTAAAATGGACCGCTTGACACTATTTGAAGGCTTAGTCTGTAACTTACATTTTGCAATCACACAGCTCCAATGGGCAATTTTGCAAGAACGTCTGAATAATGAACTCTTTCATTTTCATTCCTGAATAGTATAAGTAAGCATTAATGATGTTATCTCGAATCCAACCAATCGTAAGAAGGTGATTGTTATTACTCTTTGACCAATTGGCTGACTTGGTATAAATATTAAGCGATGTTAGGAAACCTTAGAGGTAGCATATAAATGCCAAAATAGGTCAAAACTGAGTAGGTTTTTGACTCAACTCATGAGCATCCAACCTTGGTGGGCCAATCGTATGTTCCTTTCTTAGTGATTGACTGAACATCATTTGTAAATAATATGAAAGACTATCTTTAAACGTGTTGAGTACCATTTGTAGCTCTAATGAAAAGATGACCATTTGTTTTGATTTGCATTAGCATCGCTAAGAAACTGCTAATTAATATAGATGATCTTACTTTTATGGGATGTGAGGCAGTGCAATATCATGTGTATTGCATGCTTTCTGCAGAAGAAGCAGCGTACCATCTATCATACTGTTTCTTGCTTAGCCTTTGCTTGGTGTCTCAAGTGATCAAGATCGGATCCTTAAAACATTCAGGGGAAAGGATGTTGAAATCAAGATAAGATATTTTGACGAATGTGTGAAGATAAGTTTTCCGTGGATGAATTTTGCCATGTTGTGAATTGAAAGCATATTAAAGAACAAAAATGATCTATGATGCTCACGAATGGTAATAAATTTCCATCATTTGTGGTTTGAGGATACATTGAAGGTTGTGATGGAGGCTTAGGGAAACAACATAGTTAATGCTGGATTGAAGATTTCTTTCCTCTGTACATGACACTTACTGCAGCATACTTACCTTATTTGAACTAGAAGTCCATCTTTTAATGACCGTAGCTTGTTTGTCTTTTCTCCATGCTTCATAAGATTTTTCAACCAGTTCCATGTTATAAATCACCTCTGTCGCCCTTCTGACTGGCTGGAGGAATGCCTAATCAATTAGTTTGTTACTCTACTTTGCACCTTTGGTCCATTTTCTGAAGCAAGACCCTCTGTGAGTAATGAATGACTCTTTTCATCTGAGAAACTTCCAGGCTGTAAAATTTGCATATGTCAGTGTGCTCACTCTCCTTTATTCACTTAATGGATGCTGATTCACGATGCCTCATGCTAGTCCTGACATAAATATTCTTGGAATAAGCTGGCAAAGGAAAATCTTGCTTATTTGGGTAATAAGCCAGAGGCTGGGTTGAAATGAGAAACCCTCCAATTGGCATTTGGCTTCGATTATTCAACTATACAATACTATAATTTGAATGGGCAGATGGAGATATACAAATTTTCAGCGAAGATGCAGTGATGTGCATGTTCAAAAAAATTAAAAGGATAAGTGCTTGCGTATTGCTCTGTCACTAGGATATGCATTGCAAACATTGCCTTGGAGAAAATTTTCTCCACAAGCTCCTTTAATCGCTGTTGATGTGTTTGTGAAGTTGTGGGTAGCTACACCAACATCAGCTGTTGTGGAAACTGCTTCTGGAGAAAGTTTTCTCCGCTGGCATTGTTTCTAAGAACTGTCCCTATCAATCTCAATATTGCTTCAATTATCTATAGGAGAAAGCATCTATTAGACGACCTTGAGAGATTTTCCTGTTCTTTAGTTCAGTAGATTGAAATGACTCCAGATGGTTTTGATCTGTGCTCTTAATCTATGGCTAATGATCTCCGCTGTTGGCTGCAGTGAGTCAGCGACCGCTATAAACTGCGGCAAGCCTAGGACCTGCTATGTGTAATATCACTGGAATACTCCGTGGAATTGATTTTCTTTCTCAATAGTAGTTTCTCCAATTCATCTTCTACCATATCTTCTGGATCATTTTCACACCTGCTGCATAGTGACCTTCCCAAGTCATCGCCACCATTTTGGAGTATCTTGTCTGTTAGAATTCATGTGATTAATGAGAAGCCACGAGACATGGACTCTTTGCCTCCTTTGTATATCACTGAGTTTGTTAGGTCTGTAGTAAGATCGGCTGCTGTCGTGCATACCGTGGCCTCTGGCAAGTGTTGTTGATATCTCAGAGCTAATAAAAAGATGTCACGTATGCCTTCTCCTATCATAATACATCCCCTTGGTCATGGCATTTTTGGTTTATGTACTTACCAGGGTCTGAAGTATTAGGCTTGCAGATAGTATCATATCACCTGTTCCCGTTATGAACCGATGTTTTGATGTCAAACAGGTCATGACGTGACGAAATGGCGACTGTGGAAAAAGTTTCCTTGTGTCTTTTTTTCTCACCCGTTGCAAAATCGTCTCG
The DNA here is from genome assembly GCF_021117445.2 of Syzygium oleosum. NCBI lineage: Eukaryota > Viridiplantae > Streptophyta > Magnoliopsida > Myrtales > Myrtaceae > Syzygium > Syzygium oleosum. The sequence goes on along the minus strand of NW_026607489.1, from coordinate 14,971,502 downwards.
TGTACTTTGTCTCTTATTCCAAAGATATTTTTACCTATACAAACATAATGATTCGTGACATTGCTGGTGAAATGTCTGGTTTCTATGTCGCAATGATGTCAACTTGCACATTGCAGTCGGCCGCCTAGTGCATTAAAACCATGAATTGTAGTCTGTGATCATGGCTTATCTTTTGGAGTCTGATCAAATCCCGAGCAGACGTAGTGTGAATGCCTTAAATCTCATTCCCATTAGACAATCAACAAGTGACCCAACGCTCATACTTGCGAACCGAAGTGCGAGTCATCCGGCAGAAGCCTGTACATAGTGGTCAGATCTGATGCCAAAAGTACAATATTTGGAATGCCCTAACAAAATATTGGGCTTAACCGAGGTTGGACAGCAGATGTTCCAAATGATCTGCCCTGCACTGGGCATGGCCCCAGATTTGATTGCATGTTTGGCAAACTTATGTTGACAAATACCTGCATAAGGGATGGGGCTGAGAGGGCCAGGTTGCATGAGGGCCTAAAAGCGATTGCCCATGACCAAAATGCACTAAATTTTCTTTGTAAAATGGAACGGGCTCGAGTGCCCGGCGCCCAAGAAGGAGATAGCTTGCCTAGATTCAAATATGTGCACTTCGGTGGGTGATTCTCACCCGCCAAATTAAGAATAATAATAATATTCCCGAAAGCAAACGATGCACCAACCATCTATACAAAATAAGTTGATTAGCCATCACTTTCGAAGCCATACTTCAACATCATGAGAAAAGAAGCAATAGAAAAACTTTCACTAGCAGTTCACTTCCTAAGTGTAATGTTGCCCCATATGTCACAATCAAGTAAAGGAATCTGTGGCCTCGCCGTGTTCTTTGCACCCGCCCAAAACGTCAACGCAAAGTGCAGGCCCATAAGATGAGCGTGGAATCTTAAATGCTGAAAATCAGGAGTGGGTATTGGTCGTTGTTTGCCGACATATTCTACTGCACGCCCTTTTCTTCTTCTGGGTTCTTCTCTATCGTCGGAATCGGCATATTTTCGGTTTCTGCCTTGCGGGCTCGGGAACGTAACCTCTTGCGTGACGCGGGCGGCTTGCGTTTAATTAATCGAAAACTTGGTATTTCAGCAATGTCAGTTGTTTGGAAGACATCGACACATGCTCCCTCAACGGCTACGATAAATTATAAAGAAACCAAGAACCGTTGACAAATTATATGCCCCACTCGGCTCCCTTCCATTCAGCGTTGCATCACTCGCAGCATCATCATCAGGTGGCTTTCAGCATAGCAGCAGCAGCAGCAGCCTCTCCTCATGATAATATTAACTTGGAGAGGACGGAGGGGAGGGCGGAGGAGAAGAAGATTAAAAAAAACAAGAACATTATCGTCCGTTCCGTATGCAATTTGGAGGGAATATAAAAGAATGTCCGGGGGGCAACATCTTCGATCTGATAAACCAATGTTTAATGATATTATCAAGTGGCCTTGTGGTCCAGTGCACATTGGGAGACAATTTCGAGTGTTGCATCATCAGCTGAACAGTGGTTCAGGTGGCTCTTTCCTTCCTCCCATTCTTTAATCAGTCTTAGTTTAACTCCCCATACAGGGCAAATCCATATCAATCTGTTCATCCGGTCAAGAACCCACTAATTCCCTTCTTTTCACCTTAAAATAACAGTTCATGTTTCAATTATGTGATCGTTGACCAGAACTTGCCAACAGTGCCCTGGTGTTAGGTTTACACTGGACACGAGAAAGATATGAGTGCTCCAAATAATTGATGCAAGCTGCTAATATTCAACTCTCTTCCTGTCTGAGTAGGGCACGCAGTGTTCTATCAAGAAGATAACAAGATAATTAGAGTATAGAAATCCCAGATTCAAAAAAGAAGACATCGACCGTTTGCAACACAGACATCAATCCAATATCGCAACTGCATCATCAGCGGGGGAACAAGAACATGTTCATTAGTTTATGCACGAGTGTTGGGCGTCATCCATATTTTGATTGTCTCATTGACCTTATCTCTCTATTCCACGGATGTTTTTTGGACCTTGTATTATAATGAAATCCCATGAACCCCGGCTCTATGTCCGCAACAACAGTCGACGCCCGATTTCGACATCCTGGCTTCTCCGTATTATCATCGCTCGTTGCGGACGATATGTGCACATCGAATCAGTAGGGCGTAAAACACGGGCGCTGCGCCGTCGAAGAAGCGCGCCCGCCAAGTCGGTTTGGGCTCGACACGGATCGACTGAGGGAGCACGATAAGGAACCCGAGCTGGCATAGGGAGGGGTCGAGATTTACTCGAGTGCTCTAAGATGTCTCGATACCGAACTACATAATAAATAAACAAATAAAAAAAAAAAAGGGGGGGCAAATGTGGATGACGAGTTCCTGGGCCCTAGGTAGGTTGAATGGGCCTTGCGGGTGTGAGGAGGGCCCGGCAAGGAGACAGAGCAGATATGCTCACGTGTCGTTGGGCGCCGGTCAAAGTCAACATTTTTGAGGGGGGGCCACACGTGTTGCTGTCCGGTGTCGTATTGTGTGTGTGTGTGTGGGGGGGGGGGGGGGGATGCCCACGTGCGAGGCGACGACCCGCACGTGCCCCGACGGCCGGCCCTGTGATGTGCCGTCGCATTCGGCTCAGACCGAGACACTCACACGTGAATCATGGGCCAACAGCCGGTCCGTTGTTTGGGTGGCCTCGTCTTCTCCTGTTTCTTTTTGTTCAATCACGACACCAACAATAATAATAACAATATGGCATTGAATAGCGACTAATAAAAAAAAATTCGAAAAATTCATATCCCACGAGTGCCATGTCTCATGGATAGCGCCGTCCATAATGGCGAGCATGGCTTCTAAGATTACTCTTAATGGGCAACGTGCCGATCTGATCATGAAATTTAGATATGTCCAGATCAGCTTAACTATCTTGTCAATCTCTAAGTTAGAAAATCAAATCGAATGGACGGTCAAAATGATTCCGAAAGTAACGAGTTTAAGGCACATACGTATTTTCGATGACGGAAGTTTCGATTTCCTACTCTATGTAACTACGATGTGTTTTGTGATTAAGGCCATCAAGGGAAGCTGCACTTAGGGTCATTATCGAAATCTATTATGCGCGAGGTCCAAATTCGATCCCTCGCACTCCCAAAATCCATCCGAGTTATCATCCTATACTTGTCGATCCATCAGCTTTTTCCGGTTCATCATCAGTCACGTTGTTGTATTGCCAACCATCACCTTCGTTGTAGGGTTAATTTGTCTCCAAAAGCAGGCACGTTTCCCTTTCACCATCGCCATCAGCTAGCTAGGGTTTCAGTAACTCTCAATCGTCATCGCTTCGCGCAGTATACAATGAAGGTCCTCATCATCCTTTTCTTCGCCATCTCTCAGGCTCTTGTACCCGAGCGAGAAGCATCAGATTACGGCATCTGATAATAGTAGTAATTACGTAGGCAAGATTTGTAGATTGCCTTTATGTAAGAGATAGTACATGTGCCTAATCTTATCCCATTTCGTCCCTCGATTTTTGCTTCCCCTTTGCCTTTGCGTGTGAGAATGATCTTTAGAGAGATAGATGCAGGGAACACTCCCCGAGATGTGGCTCGAGAATAACTATGTATGTTTGGCCAATTCCTTTAGAATAAATGGACAGACATTATTCGTCGCGATATTGAGAGAATAAATATAAATTTCTCGCGATAACGTGTGTGTTTCTTTCGTTTCGTGCACTTAGAAGATGAGAAGAACGATTGAATCCCCTTATTTCGCCATTACCACCATGGTCTACATGTAGGCCTCGACCTAAATCAGAGAAAATCCCATGTAATATACCATATCACTGATCTAAATCGATTCCGATCGAGTGTGGCATACACATGATAAGCTTAATGTCTAAATGATTTGTAGAATATATGATGTATACGTGGCATCTCTATAATATCTAGAAGATATCTTTAACACACCTCGGAAATAATAACTCGAGTTTGGAAATAATATCAAACTAATTTGCAAAACTTTTACTAATAATCATATTTAATCGTTTCCTCCTATACAATAATTTCTACGTGGGAAAATAAAAACCAATCCAAGGAAGGTAGTGGCGCACAAATTACCAAATTCTAACAGGTGGATGTGCATCTCCATGCCCAGCTTCTTAGAGGGACTATGGCTGCCTAGGCCAATGAAGCTTGAGACAATAACAACTCTGTGATGCCCTTAGATGTTATGGGCCATGCGTGCTAACACTGGGTTTGGGGCTTTATTTCTCCGCTAAATCATCGAAACATGTTATGCCTCCATGTATGTTTTCAAACCGCAACAAGTTTTGTTTGATATATGCAAGCTACTATGCATGCTAATTTTGAAAATCGTTTTGCAAAATTTTAGAGGGAACATGAAGAAGACTTTGGGTAGACAGTGCCACGAGCACGTTTCAAAGTTAGTGCTGTCAACATTAACTTTATTTTCTGCTAAAAGCTGTCAACATTAACTTTTCCTATCATCCTTATGTAAACATCGTTTGAAAAGCAAGCACTATATGATTCGATAGAACGGGCGAATATGTGATAACTAACATATCTAAAAGCTAGCAACATTATGTTGTTCTTTCGAGTAATCGATGTTAAAAGACTGCTATACTGTTTGAAAGTGAGCGCGGTTTAGACTTGTGAAAACAATGAAGCGCCTCTTGTGATGACAATTGCATGATAAGGATTCATGCGTGATTGGGTTGGGATCAATGCAACAAGCTTGATATAGCACGTTGTGAGACCGTTTGGTGAAGACCCTATATTGGTACTTGGGGAATAGTGAGTTAGCAGAGAGAACTTGTAAAAACAAATGCATGATTGTGAACGGGTGCATTGAGTTGGTGGGAATGTATTTGAGTGAGCATTCGAGTGTGCACAGCGTGGGATGTGCACTCGGTGCACTCAAAATCACCTAACTCTGATATCAAGTTATGGAATATGATAAATCATGTATTATTTAATATTTAATGAAAAAAAAGAAGAAGTACAAATACATATAGATGTGACCCCACAAGATTTTGTGTGATTCACACAAACGCATGAGATATTATGCAAACTATAAAAGACAACAAAATATCAAATAACATCTTTAATATTCAATAATATCTCCAACAATACCCCTAACATTGAGGCGAATCGCACTTAAAACGTCGTGTCTTGTGTCGTTCTCTTTCTCAATTACTACTAATATCCCTTTCTCAAATCGGTCCTCAACATTGTTAGCCTCGTCCAATGGGTGTTCTAGCGATATGATCCTACGATAATATGTGCATCTCCATTGATTCGACCTTTCCCCGTTTCTCTCGTCAATGTGGTGATACCCACATCTCGTGTTGACGTAGTTACGTCCATGTTCCGTTTGTTTTCGCGTAAGGCTCAAACATCAAAGAGTGCTAGACTTTTAACAAAAAAGATTAGTGAGCTACTTCTCCTTTCTACAGATGTTTCAATTGGCTGTTCATGCAGCAATTTTTCTGCAATTTGTAAGTGTAGAAACCACCATGCATGCTGATGTTATTGCTTTGTGCTCCCCACAATTGAATTGGTAAATCGCGACCTTTACGCGGATGTTCGTGACGTTATTGGCTTCTTGTTGTTGGGTCCCAAGGTGATTATTGGAGAGGTCTTTCCATCCAACACGTCAAGGTCAAATGAGACTTTTAAATGCCACGTGGCTGCATTCCAGGATATGGTCCACCCCTTTGTGTGGAAAAAAAAAAATCCTTTCAACTCCAAAACTTTCCTACTCGGATTTTAGACAAGAAAAATCATTAAGTGACCGTTTTAATTTACTGTGAGATTAATTGCCTATTCTAGATAACAAAAAAAATTGATTATAAATTATTATGGGATCTACTCCTTCAAGAATTCGTGGCTCACATAATACTATTTACTCTCGTAGTGACCTAAAGATTGTTATGCTAGCAAACTGAGATGAGCACGATGACGTGAGGATCTGTTTGGGATGGCAACCAATGTATCAAATCACGAAGGCACGCCTAGCTTAGCTCACATAGTGTATCTCCTCTTTTATCTCGTGACAAGATTTGAGGACGTGTGCTCCATCTGGTCCCTAATGGTCTAAGTGGTTCCTGCACTTTATATTTTCTTTTCCCATTTGGACTTCACAAATCTCCAAACCCATTGTAGAACTGGCTTTTCAGCTGTCTTGTAGCTTTGAAGATCGCCATCGATAAAGCCATCGTGCATGGGGGAAACCACCCCCCAAAAAAAAAGGGGTTCTGTCGAGCGACTGATCTTTTCCTTGTGATCGTAATGGATAAGGCGTGAGACGAAGGGCGTTGAAAATGAATTGCCCTTCAAAAAGGAGGGAAGCTCAAGGTAAACATCAGTTGACAAGATGAAAAGTGAGAGTCATTAGGTAAAAAAAAAAAAATTTAGCTGTCTTTCTTTAAATCTCCTCGGCACCCTTTTGGAGAAAAGGATTTGAGAAGAGATTGACAATAACATGAGGGGGCAGATAATTGCAAACGAATCGACCAAAAAAAAAAAAAAGATAATTGCAAACGATGCTTTAATGCCCACGATTTTCTTGGGCGGTGAAAACCTATCAAAACTTCAAGATAGGCAGTTGGGCTAATGGATTTAGATCCACCCCCGTCATAATTGCAGGAGGATGAGACACTTGCTCCACTTTTTTGGATTAATACGAAATAAAATTCAAAATTGATACATATGCGATAAATTTACCATAAATTAATTTTTTGATCAAATTGACCCTCCGTTAGTTTCCTTTAAATTTTACCGTTAAATTGCTAAGTTAGATGACACGTGACAATTGACGGGTGTGCTAATTTAGGGTTTTACCTCTCTGTTTGTCATAGATTTATCATTTTGTTGTTTTTCGTGGTGTTAATTCAATTTAATGGACAGTAAATTTGTCACAAATGTACCAGTTTAGGATTTTTTGTGGTCAAAAAATTAGTTTGGAGTAAATTTGTCATAAATATATCAATTTAGAGTTTTTGGTGATTAAAAAATTAATTTAAGGTTTTTTGTGGTAAATATCGATTACGTAATTTACCCCCAATGAGTCATATATTGTGCTCTGCGGTTATCTAGAGAACCTTGTGTAATCTCAAGAACAAAGGCACTTTGTTTTAGTATACTATGGTGGCTAGTCGACTTCGGTTCGATATTTGGGGATATACCCTTTATGGAAGCCAAACATGTCCCAAGTGTTATAGAGTTTTCTAAATGCGAAATCTGCTTATAACTCTATGGTTTTCGGATGGGTTCGGGACCCGATTTAACTCGAACATATCACATTCCTAAAGAGATTATTTGATGATCGCCATATGCCACATCTTAACATGACTAGATGATGTTTCCCTTTATTTTTTTGTAATCTCTTACAATTCATGCCCAAAAGTAGTTTGGTTTTTGAGAAAATGCAGGACCCAAATTCACAAGGGACACTCTCATTCTTCCTACACTCACTAGAATTCACCATTCTCGTTTCTTATTTTTTTTTTTCCTTTGTTTTGGGGGGCGAAGTCAAAAATCGGCGTGCTTCCACTGTGAGAGATGAGACCAAATGACAGAATGATTTAACCCATTTCGGCTGAGTTCATGTACTCTAATCAGGTAAATGAACAAACGGATCGGGCAATTTGACTTCAAGAGGTGCAGATTCATTGTTCTTTTCTGTTTATTTTCCCTTCAACTTCGACGGGATGCCGAAAAGGATGATGCAATAGTCCACATAATGTCGGCCGGAATGCAATAAACAATGGGTGAGTTTGAAAATAATGGAGCATCTCATCCCATCTTTCATGGGAGACTGGACCAATCATTGGCGAGGCAAAAGATAAAGATGTCCATTCGAGAGAGATCTTGATCGATCGCCCTCTACAAAACATCTTGTATTCAAGCGTACTTCGCCGTACGCGATGAATTAGCAAATGGACATGGGCACATATCTTTTCTTTTTTTTTTTTTTTTGGGGTGGTGTTGAAAAAATGGCATGCCCTTGAATTAAAATACGATCAACGTGCAAATCACGGTGGAGAAGGACAAATGTGGAGTTTAACTGGACCAACAACAAGAGCATAAAAGAATCGCTTCAGTGTATACCCGCTTCATGATCTCTCTCCCCCTTTAAAGACCACATGATGGCAAAACTCTTTATCAGGCTTGAGAATAATAAAGCAGAAGAGAGAATTGCGGAATTTCTATATATTTCGATGTATTTTGAACAAGAATACACGAGCTCATTTACCGACTTTATTATATAACTATTCTAGAATAATATTTCAATCAAGATATACACAATTGTGTAATATACGTGCAATATATGTGCAATCTTGATATATATACATCAATATACGTACAATCTTTTGCCAAAATAAGATGATTATCACATTAATCTATTCAATGCACATGAGCGAGCAAAAAAGTCATCCCACTTTTTTTTTGTCCCAAAAGAATGATAAAAAACAATGGGAGCTCTCAAAAGAGTGGTTGGCTTCCATTTGCCGTTTTAGTAAAGAGCACATGATACTTCAATGGGCAGGAATCCTGGCTGGAATTAAGAATCAAATTCCCAATAGAATGTGATGATTGTAATTGCAAGAACGTGCAGTCAACAACACTCAGCTATAGCAGCAAAACAAATGAGAATGAAAATTAGGAAGAAGCTAGATAGAGAGCGAGAGAGACAGAATGAAAGCTTCCTTAGAGAGGAACTGTTTTTGTACATGGCTAATTAAGGAGGGTCTCTACTTAAATATTATTAAACAACAGGCAAAAAGAAAAGAACCCAATAAAAAGGAAGGAGGAGGGGAAAGGTAAAGCATGAAAAAGTGAGACATGGGTTAACCTAAGGATCAAAAAAGAAAGAAAAGGTACTTGACTTTGTCCCTCTCTAAAGATAATCAGAAGAAACACGTTCTTGATGAACCCCCATTTCAACTACCGTCAGAATTAAATCACAAATCTCCTTTGACTCCTCCAACCATTAGATAGTCTCTGTCTCTCTCTAGTTACTCCATTGCTTGGGTACCCGAACCCATTTGGGGCATTTGGGGCTGAAGTACTTGAACACGACCCTCGAGTTCAGTATCTCCAAGAGTGGTGCAAACTTGACACACCTAGGGGTCTTGTACTGGTTAATTGAGGCTCCATAGGCCGATTGACTTGTCCAACACCTGGCCTTGACGGTAGACATTGTTGAGCGATTCCTCGACCACGAGGCAGCAGTCCTCAAAGACAGAAGGAGTGTGACATCCCTGGATTAACTCACTCGAGGTATTGTCCGCTTTAACCTGTCCTATACCGAGTTTTACGGTTTTGTCCATTGGCATTCAGGCAAGCACTTTCCCAGGAGGTCACCCATTTTGGTAGTGCCCTAGCCTGGGCTCGCTTAACTTTGGAGTTTCAAAGCAAAATTTGACGTTACGTCAAAAAGGCGCATCTATGAGTTAATTCCAGTTTTTACATATATATCTTATGATCGCTCTCCCCCCGTTCGGTGCATAGTTCAGTTCATTCTTACCTCCTTCGTCATCCTAGAAGCCTATCAGGAGCCCTGCTCCTTGTCCAGGCCCTTTGGCCCTAACGACCACTCCCTGCCCTAGTCGGACCGAGTCGTTACAGGCCCACCAGCTTTCGCATGATTCATCCCGAACCATACACCTACTGAAGGGGGTTCCGCTCTGATACCATATTGTGACATCCCTAGATTAACTCATTCGAGGTATTGTCCACTTTCGCTCGTCCCATATCGAGTCTCACGGTTTTGTCCATTGGCGTACAGGCAGGCACTTTCTCAGGAGGTCACCCATCCTGGTAGTGCTCTAGCCTGGTCTCGCTTAACTTTGGAGTTCCAAAGCTTGTTGTTACGTCAAAAAGCGCATCCGTGAGTTAATTTCAGTTTTCATATATATATATATATATATATATATATATATATATATATATATATATCTCAAGATCGCTCTCCTCCTGTTCGGTGCACGGTTCGGTTCATTCCTACCTCCTTCGCCATCCTAAAAGCCTACCAGGAGCCGCTCTTTGTTCAGACTCTCTAGCTCCGGTGACCACTTCCCGTCCTCATCGGACCGAGTCGTTACAAGGACGGATCAGGTTTGAGCCATTGAGGCTAAGCTCCCAGAATAGGACATATTGGCTAGGGATGGTCGAGGTGTCTGCTTAGCTGGTGTACTCAGCCACAGTCGCGTCGAACGGTTCAACGCGTTCTTCACCGTGTTCTGTAGCTCGACCTCGTTGGTCTTGTCGGAGTCTATGCTCAGGACGACGTTCTTGCGGCATATGAAGGTGAACTGAGGGGCCATTATAGATAAGAGCTCATCATGAGTAGGTATAACAAATAAAGCTCCAGTTAGCAGCACACCAATGTTTCTTGAAATATTAGCAAATGGACATGGGCACACATCTTTCTTTTTTAATTTGGGGTGTTGAAAAAATGGCATGCCCTTGAATTGAAATACGATCAACGTGCAAATCATGGTGGAGAAGGACAAATGTGGAGTTCAACTGGACCAACAACAAGAGCATAAAAGACCATGATTCTTCAGTGTATACCACTTCATGATCTCTCTCTTTAAAGACCACATGAAGGCAAAACTCTTTATCAGACTTGAGAATAATAAAGCGGAGGAGAGAATTGTGAAATTTCTATTTATTTCAATGTATTTTGAACAAGAATACACGAGCCCATTTACAGGCTTTATTATATAACTATTCTTGAAAAATATTATCTCAATCAACATATATACAATCGTGCAATACACATATAATATAAGTGCAATCTTGATAGATATGCACATCCGCACAATCTCCGTGATGAAGATCATGCTGAAAAGAAATTTCAATTTTCTTTGAAAATTTTGTTACATCCCAAAGTCTGTTAATGGTCAAGGCAGGGGCTAGTGAAAATTAGACTGTGTCATAAATGCCAGACTCGAGTTGGCTATAACATTCATGATACGTATTGGCATGAACTGATTGAACAAGCCGATTGTACAAGATTTCATTCTATATATTAATCCCCTGGAGAACAGACATACTATTGTTGAACAGTAGCAGATGATGCCCTCATTTCCTTTCTTCACACAGGATACTTTTGCCAAAAAAGAAATGATTATCACATTAATCTATTCAATGCACATGAGCAAGCAAAAAAGCCATCCCACTTTTTTTTTTCCCCAAAAGAATGATAAAAAAAACAATGGGAGTTCTCAAAAAGAGTGGTTGGCTTCCATTTGCCGTTTTAGCAAAGAGCCCATGATACTTCAATGGGCAGGAATCCTGGCTGGAATTAAGAATCAAATTCCCAATAGAATGTGATGATTGTTATTGCAAGAACGTGCAGTCAACAACACTCAGCTACAGCAGCAAAACAAATGAGAACGAAAATTAGGAAGAGGCTAGAGAGGGAGAGAGAGACAGAATGAGAGCGTCCTTAGAGAGGAACTGTTTTTGTACATGGCTAATTAAGGAGGGTCTCTACTTAAATATTATTAAACAAGAGGCAAATAGAGAAAAGAACCCGATAAAAAGGAAGGAAGGAGGAGGGGAAAGATAAAGCATGAAAAAGTGAGACATGGGTTAAACCTAAGGATAAAGAAAAGAAAGAAAAGGCGCTTGACTTTGTCCCTAAAGATAATCAGAAGAAACAGTTCTTGATCAACCCCAATTTCAACTACCATCAGAATTAAATCACAAATCTCCTTTGACTCCTCCAATCATCAGAGAGTCTCTGTGTCCCTCTCTAGTTACTCCATTGCTTGTGTCCAGGAATCCATTTGGGGCATTTGGGGCTGAAGTACTTGGACACGACCCTAGAGTTCAGTATCTCCAAGAGCGGCGCAAACTTGACACACCTAGGGGTCTTGTACTGGTTAATCGAGGCTCCATAGCTAATGGCACAGTCCATCAACTTGTCGAACGTCCCGGGCTCCACGATCTTGATCTCGAGCGGGCCGATCGACTTGTCCGACGCCCGGCCCTGGCGGTAGACGCTGTTGAGCGATTCCTCGACCGTGAGGCAGCAGTCCTCGAAGACAGAAGGAGGGATCGGGTTCGAGCCATTGAGGCTGAGCTCCCAGAATAGGACATAGTGGCCAGGGATGGTCGAGGTGTCTGCGTAGCTGGTGTACTCGGCCACAGTCGCGTCGAACGGGACCAGATGGTTCAACGCGTTCTTCACCGCGTTCTGCAGCTCGACCTCGTCTGTCTTGTCGGAGTCTATGCTCAGGACGACGTTCTTGCGGCATATGAAGGTGAACTGAGGGGCCTTGTTCTTGAACCCTGCGACCCGGAGCACGTCACCGACCCTGTAGCGATAAAGTCCTGCGACATTATAGATAAGAGCTCGTCATATGAGTAGGCATAACAAATAAAAGCTCCAGTTAGCAGCACACCAACGTTACTTGAGATATCGTGAATAAAATTCAGCCTTGCAGATTGGAGTCAGGACTTGACCAATTTGGGTTTGAAGTCACTCTGGATAAGTTTAATGCATTCGCTATTGGTAAATGAAAAGTTCTTATTTAGTGCTTTGCCAATTGAACCATGAAAAGATGGTCATTTACCAGCATAGGTGGTGACAACAAGCTCATACTCTTGGCCAAGCTTGACATCAGCAAGATCGACCAAATCCCGCTGCTCCTTCTCATTGAGAGATTTGGGCATCGAGATCGAGTTGTTGGTGGCCCCGCAGTTTCGGTGCACCGGCAAGAACTCGAAGTAGGCCATGGTGGGGATCAATGTGTAGGACACCTCGCTCGGCTTGCAAAGAGGGTTAAGGTTGACCCCGAAGTAACACTCGGAAGAGGCATACATGGTACACACGAGAGGGAGCCCATTGCTGTAGTAATCAAGAGTGGGAATGTACTGTGACATAGTGCCGGTCACAATTACATCCACATACTTGGTGTTCGGCCACAGCCGCGTTATGATCCCGCGCCACGAGTCCTTGCCGCACTCGGCCTCGATGAAGTCCGCGAGTTTCGGGTCCGGCTTGAGGATCCTCATCACGGACTCGCGGACGGCCGGGTCGGTGATTTCCGGGTTGATGGACCCGGTCCGGATGTCGTGGCAGAGTGGGGCCCAGTGGTTCTCGAGGAACCGGATCGCCCGGATGAACCCGGAAGCGAACACGGCCCCGACCCGGAGGACCTCCCGGTGCTGGGAGAGTCCACAGAGCAATTGGGAGTACATGCTTTGGTAGGAGTCAGGGCAGAGAATGGTCTCATTGGGGCTAGTGTAGTTGGTATACGGGTCGTAGGGCCTTTCTTTGAAGTGAGAGCTTTTGTAGTAGCTGGTGAGGACGGGTCGGGCGACGAGCCCACCGGTCGTCTTGGCCTCTGACTTTATGAACAAAAAGTACATGCCTTTGCCCTTGTCCAGATTAGGCACATATTGGCTCATCACGGGCATCAGCAAGCTATAGAGCAGTGACCTCCTGTTCAGCTCCTCTTCAATGGTGGGCATCAGCTTCCTCTCCCCTCCGGACGTCCCAGAGCTGCACCAAAAATCAAGAACCCACCCAATTTAGCCAAGGCCCGGCCAAAAATCAAGAACCACCCGTTTGCGGACCCGGGGAAAAAAAAAAAATTCAAGAACCATTGGGGAAGAGAGACCGGCGTGCCGGGTTACCTGGTGAGGAACTCCGAAATGGGGTGAGAGCAGAGGATGGGAGACCTGTCGCCATTGGCGATGCGAGCGACGTCCGGCTGGAGGTCCTCGTAGGTGATGACGGGCATGGTCTTCTTGAAGGACTCGCGGTCGGTCTGGCCGTCGAGGCCGTGGCGGCGGAGGTACTCGACGTGGGCATTGCGGGAGAGGATCTCGGCGAGGACCCGCCTCTGGACCTCGTCGGCGTTGGCCGTGACGTCCTCGATGAACTGGAGGGCCTTCTTGTTCTTGTCGTGCAGGTTGTAGTCGGCCGGCTTCGGCGCCTGCTTCGGTGCTTGAGGCATGGCTCACGAGGCACAAACGCAAGGAAAGGAAAGGAAAAAGGAGAGGAAAGACAAGACAGATTTTGGTGGAGAATACGTGCGTGTTAGAGAGAGAGAGAGAGAGAGAGAGAGAGCAGATGGAGAGTTGCTGAGGAAAATGGCTTTCGTGTGTGGGGGAACCGAGAAGAGAGAAAGGATGAATATATACAGAAGGTGGCCATGCTTCGCGCTGGCCCCCGGGGGGCATTGGGGAGTGAAAGCCCCGGTGAGACCGAGGGCCATTCTTGTCAAATCCCATATGCCCCAATTCTCGTTTTTTTTTTTCCCTCTCCCTTTTCTTTCGGGTTAATACTCGAAACTTGGGTACGCCCGCGACAGATTTACCCCAAACTGGTATACCCGTGATAAATTTACCCTCCGTTAGTTTCTGTTAAACTTTACCGTCAAATTGCTGAGTTAAATGACACGTGACAGTCGAAGGGCGTACCGATTTTGGATTTTACCCTTTGTTTGTGTCAATTTGTGATTTTTCTTGGTATTAATCTAATTTAACGGAAACTAACGGATGATATTGTCACAAATATACCGGTTTGGAAATATTAATTTGAGGTAAATTTATCGTAAATGAACTAATTTTAGAGTTTTTCGTGGTACGAACCCTTTCCCTTTTTTCCCCTTTTCATCTTTTTCCGTTACTCCTTTTTGCCGTGCATTCTTCTGAGGTCAAAAGTTAGAAATAGTGGGGTTCATGGTCATGTAGGCATGGAAAACAATGGCATGCAATACATGCAATTTGGAAAGTCCACAGCGATTTGACTTACTATCATTTGTGATCTGACCCAATTTGGGGGGCGGGGAGAGGGGGAGGGGGGGTCACACCATCTATTTCACCCCTCATGATGAGTTTGGCTTGTGAGGAGGGGGTGGAAAAAAACAGTTGTGTCCACCAATGTTTAAAAATTGGGGGCTGTAATAGGTAAACTTTACTCTCGAAAGATATTCATTCTTTAAACAAATCCGATTTATATATATATATATATATTAAATGATGTCGCGAACCAATTTCCGTATAAATCTCAAGGGTTAGTAACCCTTACTCTTACAGTAATTTTACCCATATGAAAACAGTTGAACATGTTCCCTACTGAACATACTTAACAAGTGCGCTTTGGCTCTACCCGATATCACGAGCGCACTTACAAAGCGGTCGCAATCTGAGGATCACTTTCCCGGAGAAAATATGCACTGCGCATTTCCTTTTTGTCCATCTTTCTGGACGATAACTTGTCTCGCCACTCATGAGAACGAAACCTCAGCCTCAATTTCGATCTCTCCGTGCACTTGGCACACGTTAATAAAGAAAAAAGGGCGCAGGAAAAAAAAAAGAGAGGGAAAAACCCCCCGTTTCGTAGCTCTCTTGAGAAAGCGATCAAAAGGGCGCCTTGCCGTACAATGATAACCGGGAACCCAACCCCCAACAGACCGGCTGCACCCGGTAACAGGTCGGTCCGGCGAGCGGGGATCGACCGGCGGGGCGGCAGTAAATGCGCGGCAGGCGCGCCGGTGACATGCGCGCTTGTACCGCGGGTGTCCCGCGAAATACCGGCGAGGCCCACCGTGTCGCCCTGCATTTCCCGGGGTGACAGGAACACCGGCGCCCGTCCGGAAGGGTGGGGCTCGGTTGGGAAGAACGCCTTCTCGTCTCGTATCGTCTCGCCTCCCGAGAACTCGGGCCGACATCTCGCGACCGAGACATCGCCAGCGCAGTCGTGTTCCGGTACGGTAAATAACGTTAGGGGTCGGGGTCGTCGGGGTCGGCGGGCAGGGGGGGCGCGTTCCTTGTTGGAGCATCCAGGTGGGGCCCGGGACAGCTGGCTTGCCTAATCGCTAGGCCGACACGTGTGCGAGTGGGAGTGTTCGCTGCCTTCACGTACCTTGGGAAATCGTAATCCCATGTACATGTGTGTGCCCGCGCGATTCATGAAATCCACGAGGTTTGGAGCGTTCACATTTTAACAAACCTCGGAGGTTTCACACGAGGAGGAGCTAGAGATTGGCGAAACGACGCCTTGTTGTGAGGAGTTTTGTCGTGAGGAGCTGTGGTAGTCGAGATACGATCTCTCTTTAACCGACTCGCGGATGTGCGTAGCAATCGAGTACTCCTGCTTCGGCTTACTTATTTCTTATTTTCGCGACGCATGACTTGCTTTAATCTAGAAAGATAAAGGCCATCTAAGCATTTCCCGCCTTAAGTAAATGAACTGTAGAGCTCGAACAATGCCGTCTTAAATAACCTTTTTGTTTACCAATATGTTTCAATTGGGTTAGTCCCCTAGCGCGAAGTAGTCGCAAAGGTACCCATTATCCATATATATATATATATATATATATATATATATATATATGTGTGTGTGTGTGTGTGCGCGCGCGCGCGCACATTGAAATGTGAATGTATTAGTGTATTAAAAAAGTTTAATCCAAAAGCTTAAATTTATGAGTGGAAGAAGACCGCACGAATATGAAGAGCATATAAGACCCGTCATCAAACGATTCGAGATTTGAAATTGAGGAAGGCCACATGAAAATAAAGAGCATGCAGAACCCGCTATAAAGCGAAGTCGACAATATTTCAACGTAACAATCCACCTAATATGAAGTCCGTGTTGGCTTGGAAGTAACATGTTTGATTTCTCTTTAGCAGAATGTGAACATGGGATGGCCCCGAAAGAGTCAAATTGGAGAAATAGTTAACCTAACTAGATGGCCAATAATGTGCAATTATTGATGACCCTCGAAAGAAAATCGGACTGATAATTACACTTCTGACTTTGATTTCCATTACGTTCAAAGCGCTTGTATCTAGGGATGGATCTTCCCTTTGGCGTGTGGAGGCAAGCCAGAAGACTTTCTAATGTCTTGTGACAAGCCTGGCGACATCTTTTTCCATGTGTGCATGGCGTGGGAATTGACTTTCTAGGGTTTCCAACCTTTCTTTCTCATCCCACTTCACTTTCATCCGCAAAACCAGGAGAAGAAGAAGAAGAAGAAGAAGAGATTAGCTTATTCCTTATTTGACAATTAGACTTGCTTTTGAGACCTACCGATCTATTAGGAAATTCACTTTCGTGATAGCACTTCCATTTGGATAAGCAAATGAAACGTTGAGGCGTTTACCATATTTAGTGCGAATGGCAATGGAAGCCGCTTTCGTGTACGTCTATGACTATCTCAAGATGGCTGAAGCACGATTCATCATCATCCACGAGCTGATGATGTTCGCTAAGAATCACATCTTACTTTATCCGTATGATTCACCCGCACCGGAGATTACAAAAAGGCGTGAAAAAGTGTAATCCGCACGCAAAGAACGTATTGGTGGCGGGGTTAAGATGAGACCCCGACACGGAGATTCGCGTCTCGACGCATTCTGCCCCATGTAAACTTTTGTGACAAGACGCGTTGATTCGTTTCCATCTAACACCTTAATTATCGGAAAGGCGTTTTCATTTCGAAATCGTTGATTCGGTTGGTAGATTCTAACTATCTTCATAATATTGTGTAAATCGCACCAATTAGTATGCGTTTCTTCCCCCTTTATTCTCTAGATACTAGACGAAAAATTTCCCCAAAAAGAAAATAGCAACAAAAAAACAAAAGAGATTAAGTAGATTCTTTTCATCCTCATGAATATTGTGTAAATGCACCCAATCGTAGTATGTGGATACTAAATAAAACCTTACCTCATATTATTAAATCTCTAGATGCGATTTTACGAAATGATCAATAATTCCCCATAAAAGCGAAAATCAGCAACAACAAAAAAAAAAATTTGCCGATCAATAGAAAATGTTTTTTTCGACCAAAAAGCCAATAGTGATTATCTTCTCTTGTCATCAATCTAATCAACCAAAGTGCCAAAAAAAAAAAACACTAGGCACTAGGCAGGCCAGCTGGAGCTACGTCACCGCCACGTCAGCGCGCGACAGTCCCCCCCGAGGACGCCCCCATGTCCCGCCACGTGTCCGCACCCCGCACATGTCGCCCGCTTGTCCGCCCTTTCGCCCCGGACGGAGGGCCCCACAGGGCACAGGTGGTGGTGGGGACGGGGGTCACGTGCCGCGCACGAGGCCCCGATTTGACCTGTCAACGAGCCGACCGGTGGTATGATTGGATGGTCAAGCAGCGCTCCCCACCCCCCCCCCCCCCCCACAGCAACAGTTGACTGGCACCAGTAAAAAAACGAAAGAAAAAATTATTATTATTATATTATTTTTGAAAATAGGGGAGGGGGGGTGGGCCCCACTTTCCCTCTTTTTCCTCCCCTTCCTTCTCCTCGTTTTGCTTTGGTGAGGGCGGGTGCACCGAGGCTACAGGTAGGCCCGCACCCAAGTGGGAGCGCTTTGTGCTTGGGGTGGTGTGAGAGTGAGAGAGGGTCTATGGGAATGTTAATTATAATTTAATGAGACACCCCAAAATAGTTGCCAAAATAATAATAATAATAATAATAATTTGGCACGATATTTTTGACTTCGGTGTGAGCGGACTTACAAAAACTGATGAATTTGGCACAATATATAATGCGAGCAACGAACGCAAATAAAAGAGAAAACTCAGATTCAATAGGACATGATAATAAGAATTGTAAATTTCGCTCAACATTAAGTAAACCGGAACCTACTTTACTAGATTTTTCTTGAGCGCGGCGCACCGATCTGAAGTTATCCGGTTGATGGGATTGAACTTTGAAGGCCATTGTCGTAATTCATCCATGTAGCGCAGTAAAAGAAAGCACCTTATAACGGCGGGTTCTCTTGAGGAATGACGTTAAAGGTGCATTTCCGGTTTACTTCACGGAGAACAAAAGCGTTTGGCTCTTGATCAATTGGATCTGAAAGTCCTTTACAGAAACTAGATTCTTTCGAGATTATCTCTTAAAACGTTTCGATGAAAACACACTCACACGAACATTCAAGAATCATGTCTCTTGCGATAAGCAATTGCATTATGGAAAATAAATGATCAAGGAGTCTTATCGAGCGCCCGAAGACATTCTTCTTTCTTTCCAGCGAAGAAATTTTACTTCGTGCGGACCTTGAATGGAAAGAGAGGGTGTGGTGTGGTGTGTGTGTGGGAGACAGAGACAGTAATGCAAATCTTTGACCGCTGACTTCTGGGTCGCAGATATCCTATTCTATCCCATTCCATTTAACATCTCGAGGGAAATGGTGTGCGAGTGTACGTACAGGGGGGGCAAATAAACATATACAAAGCATCGTCCCATTAGGTTAAAAAATAATAATAATAATACACGCAAAAGAACCCTCGAATCGCTGCTATACTTTCCTTTGTCCCCCATTACTCCAGCTTCCCTTGTCCCTTTCCTCGTCCCCCCGCTTTCTCTTGCTCTTTCTCTCCCTTCTTGAACGAATATGTTTATGTAACGTTTCGTGAAGGATTATGGTTTGGGGGGTGTGAACCAATGAGCACAACAAGCGTGCGTGCATGGCTTTTCGAGCCCTAGAACGAGACTCCATGATTAACGTCAGTGACAAGGTTTAGGATGGAGCCCGTGAAGTATTCCGAGGTCCTCAGTGTTGGCCCTGCTTCTAATGCAGGATCGCGGGGTGGTGGACACCTTCTTTTGAGCACCTGGACAACGTTAATTTTTTGTGTTTCCCTAGGAGGGGAAGCGATTGGTCCGTAATGGGGAATTGCAGGAGGGAGAGCGGCTCGTCAAAATTACAGATGGTTGGTGGTGCTGTTATTTTAAACTGGCGCGACTGAAGAGGGTTCGCTTACTTCATGGGATGATGATGAGCTTTTTGACCTTGCGACATCAATATCTGTGCACGACCCCAATGTAAGCAAGTACTAGCTGCCTAGAATTAAGCTAAGCTCAAAATGATAGGCGAAGAAGATAAGAACCACGTGAGATGAGTCTCGACAAATAATACATGCCTGCCCGAGCGCGTTGAAGTTGGGGATACAACGATGATCGTTACGTCGGATAGCTTAACAAATACAAAAGTAAACTTTACTCAAGCGAAATAAACTAATAACAACCCCGGCGTATTGGGTTGTAGCCTTTTAAGGTTACGCTAAGGACCAATCTTTGAAATCAAGAGTAAGGGAATACTTTCACAGGGACAATCATATTGAGAGGGGAGGAAGCGGGTAATTTTTATGATTGTCAAAATAAGTGGCCTTTTTTATTACAACAGTAAAAGACCCTAAAACACGAGAAAACGATAAATTTCTATGCTCCAACATTGTTTGTTAATTTGAATGTGCAGTCGTTTATGTCGAAAGACTAACACTGATAATGCTTATAAAATCATTTGAGCATCCTCATGAGGACTTTATATGGTTTTACTTTTCTTTTTCAACTTTATATGGTTTTACTTGAAGAAGGCAAGAAGACCAATGGAACAGCTCTGGCTACCCTTTTTAGCGGCATGGTTTTCTCCTTTACCATGCACGTTCCTTTTCATTTACGTTCAGTTGTCAAGAATGTACAAACACTGTTTGAATCAAGCTCATAGCCAGCCGTTAAAAAAGGGACAAAAAAATTTGAAAATCAGATTCAGCTAGACAAGATAATAAGACTGGAAAATGGAGATACCCTTTTATCCCCGCGATATATCAACAGTCGTGCCTGTCAGGATAAATGTCCTCCGCATCAGATTTCTGAAAAAGAGAATTGAAATGACATTAATTAGGGGGACAATTACTCCAGAAGAACTGTGCACTTCAACAGCATTATGCGGTGGTGGCCTAAGACCATTCGACAGAAACACCAGTATTCAATCCTTGAAGATCTACAGAATATGAGCCAAATGCCGATTCTTTCATCTCCTTTTTAGCCAGAGACTGGTGCGGAAATGATGGCACAGTGACTCCAGTGAGTCGTGAGCTTTCCTTCCATTTTAATAATTACCTTTATATCTTGGTTATTATTAAACTCTTCCATGCAGATATGAATCTACGTAAAGAAAATTAATGCACGAGGAAAGGTCAGCAATATGGATCGATATGTGTGTTAACAAAGGCATTGGTTCTCCTTCACGTTGCTCAGGATTCTGTAAAATCATGATACCACAACGTGGGAGATTTATCTTTAAGAAGTAGATCCTGGCTTTGCCAACTTGCCTCGGAGAATTTTCTTCTGCCTCCCTCTTTTTTTTACGTTCACAATAGTTTATGGACGATAATTAATTTAACCATAGTTAAAAGAAGCAAGATTTTGTTTTTCTTTTTTAACACATTAGTTTCTTTAAGAACAGTGAACACCCATGATGTGGTCCCGAATAACATGTGGACTTCGGGTTTTAGGAGAGGAGAGAGATGATGTGTGTGTATGTGTGTGCATGAAATATGATGACCTTTATCGAATTCATAAAAGGAAGAATCTTCACGAGATCGTTAAGCCAGGATCTTGCTTAATGTGACATTAGGGTTATTATTACCATTGACTAAACGACATGACCGAAACCCTATTGGCAAGCCAGGATCTTGCTTAATGTGACATTAGGGTTATTATTACCATTGACTAAACGACATGACCGAAACCCTATTGGCCAAATTAGGAGATCTGATGTGAACACACATTTGTTCAAAGTAAAGTACAACTTAGCGCAAAACACATGCTAACTCCTTTACATTCCGAAGTTTTATGAGTAATCGTTCTATCAGCTATCGTCAGCGGGAACTTATGATTCCGCATGAAATTATCGGGATGTTATCATGCGCGCGACTGAGATACCGATTCACCGCATGAATATGCGACCAGATCATCATTGATATGCACAGAAACAGTTTCCTGCATTGACACTGGACATGATAATTAAAGGTCGTTCTTTCTTTAATAATGGCATTGAAATTAATGCGCTAATGAGCTGAAATGACACTTCAAAAGGGTTTTTGAATCTTGTGTTGTGTCGAGTAGTCGTCGCTCCCCTGGGGTACAATATCATGGTTTTTCATGCCCTTTTCCTTAAGCAGCAGATACTTTACTGCCCACAGGAAGAGAAAAGATGGCTGGCTTTTCATGTCTTTCCATGCAAATAACAGTAATAATGGGTGCATGCAACTGTGCAGCAACATATCTATCGACCTTTATGATCAGTAAAAGTAGCCTTATACCCTCCTTAATTATATATTATTGCTGGAATCTTTATCCTCCTCTGGTGAGGAAAAAAAAAAGTAACGAGTCGAAAAGTGTCATCTGTATGAAACCTGTCGAACTAATGGGGTATCTCAAAGGCACATAATGTTTCGTCCATACATTTATTTGAAAAATTGTTCGATCATATCCCTGCATTTAAAAATAGGGAAAAGTTAAAAAAAAAGTACATAGATCATTTTTGCCCAATAACCACTTATGTACCTCTACATCAAATACATAGATAAGTTTTATCTTTAGAGACTATTTTGCTCGCACAAATCAGTTGCCCCTATATCTCTATCAACAAAAACGACATTTTCTTTTAGAAAAAATGCTTATCCCCAAACAAAAAATCCATATACACTCTAAACTAAATAAAAATCAAATCACCCAAATACTAAACAAGATGTTAAAATGGGTTTGTAAGGAGTGGTGATTTGGTCTTTTGAATATGGAGTTTTGTTTAGAGGTATGTAAGTGGTATTTCCAATAATAGAGATATGTAATCGGGTATTGGGTCTCAAGCGTGTTTTTGGTATTTTCTCTTTAAAATATGCATGCATTTGGAAGAATATGTTGCTGACATTATTTCTCATAGATTAAAATTACCACAACGTGAAAAATACTTTAACTTATAGACTGGACTAATTCGCCAGCGCATTAGTTGTGAAAAAGTTTGTGCGCGCAATATATTTCCTTTTGTGGCCTTTAGGTGCACGCTATTTTCCGAGAGATAATCTCATGTAGGCAATTATTTTTGCATGTGGCCATGTCTCTACTATACATAAAACAATCTCACATAGACATTTCTAAACTTGAAACTTTTAAATCAAAACTCCATGATACTCCATGCCATTTGTCAGGACAAGTTTTACACAAACCAAAGAAACTTCTGGCATATGTTTTGTTTTTATTTGCGGTTTTGACGTGCTGAAAACAGTGTTTTTTTCTTGGACAATAAAACGGTGTGTTGATGACGTATGTGTTTCATAGCATTCCTTTAAAAATCTTTGCTTTCATCAAGAGGATCTTCCATTATCTAGGCATAGAAAACCCGCATTCTTTTGTGATTTTGTTAATGAAAATTAAGATCGAAAGATCAGGAGCACTCCGGCGCATTATTACGGCCTCATCCCCACGATAACGTCTCCTCCGACCAATGCTCTAGCACGACAGTCAAGAACGACCATCCAATATCCGATGCAGCTTTTGTTCCCTCCACAGGGTGTCCAAAAGAAAAGGTAAGAAATACTCTGCAGTATTTGCTTTTTCTGCAAATGTATCCCCTCTTTCCATGGCAGTAGTATAACGGTGCAGCACTGTGGGTTATCCAAAACTTGACAACGCACACTGTATGCATGAAATGGAGGGCAATGCATTATGCGTTTGCAGCAAAAAGCAAAAGCATACTGTGGTCGTCTCTTCGTAAAAGATAATCGTTCAGGGTTCTTTTATCAGTAGCATATATGTAAGGACACGTACCAGAAGATGGTACAGACCGAGTACTTGGTTCTTTCCTTTGTTTTTTTCTTTGTTCTTTTCTTTTGGGGGGTGGGGGTTCTTGGAGACCTTTGAACAGTATGTGCCATTTGTGTTCATAACTCTCTGACCAGTTGTAGTGGCCATCCTGTCGGCAAAGAAAGGAGAACGTATGGCAAAGTTCTTGTCGATATGAATAAGACTTATCACTGTTAAAGTGGACAGTATTATTGAAGACAGAACCCTAAAGAAGAGGGGCGCGTAAACAAGAAGAAATTTCACATTAGTTGGCAAGAATATGGAAGGTGCAAGATTTGTCCTTAGATGATAAAATCTCGTAAGCTCGCTAGGAACATGTGAATGATGTGTGCTTATAAATTAGCCACGCTATTCCAATATTGTGCAACATTTTCTTAACAAAATAGGTAGAATCCTCGTGAATTTCTGTGAAGCTTAATTAGCTCAACTACGAGAATCCTAGAATAGCTGAAAGCCAAAAGTCAGATGAGTTATGACTGCTTCTTTGATCTTAGGTACTTTGACAAAATCCTAAAATCATCCAATTCATTTTATCCCGTGAGAGTAGTATATAGTGGCAGAAAATGTGCGGTCAAATTAGGTTAGGACGCATATTTGATTTCCCACAATACTAATTGCAAAGAAAATCTTATGTTCCGGCCGCTTTTCTTGGTCGATAAGGTTAAGGATATGTATCAAATGCCTTGAGCTTACCTCTTTGTGTCATAAAAAATATATTATTTTAGTGAAAGTTAGGTTTTATTCCCTTATGATTCGTAAAACATATCGACAAGAATACTCTCGCTAGATAAAGCCAAAATTCGTAAAACAAATCACTACCCGGCTAAATGCTAGAGCACACGAGCCAAACGCTCGGAATTACACTAATATTTGTTGAGACTCATTCTATTAGATAAAGTCAATCATATCTCGTAGGATGGTAATGCTAGGGATGCAAAAGACAATGGTTAGAAAAACTACTCGACAAACTATAGTTGGAGCTGGATATGACTGATTTATCAAGCTAAACACTTTATAATATTCTATCCTAAACTAACATCATAAATAATTGGATGCCCCTATTGAGACGTTTTCAACGAGCACCGCGCGCCACTAAGAGGTACATGTCTCCCCCACGATTTTCCGATTAGTTCCATCATCAATCTACAATATGTAAGAACTTGTCCCCCAAAACATCCCTCAAAAATATGTGGCAGATGTGGATGTTTCCGTTAACTTTGGCCTTTTGGAGGTGGCTTTCTCTCCTTTTCCTCCATCCTCTCAACTTTCATGGATAGCGATCTCACCCGCGTCCGACGCTTTCACGGCCATTATAATTCTCCTTTTCTTCTTCTTCGTCTCATGTCTTGTGATGGAGCTTGCTGTTCTTGGGTCTCTGTCCTACTGGTTTAACTAGCACTCTCTCTCTCTCTCTCTCTCTCTCTCTCTCTCTCGTGCGTGACCTAGGGACTCTGTTCATGCTCTCGACAATATTTATGAAAGTCAATTCTGTACATCTTGTGGAAGAAGCTAGAGAAGTTACATGTATCTATCTATGTGCCGACGACTAACGATTCGAGTTTCCTCATTATTGTGTCGTATTCCAAGATCGCAATCCAAACCCAACAAAAATTATCCGGCTTTATCTTTTACAGTGTGTTGGAAAAGTAGATAATGTTTCCTTCAACAGTATGGTCACTAGTGTAGAAACAACAAGATTTAAGAACCCTTAGGTTTTTGCATGTGATCTGATCGGGACCCCAAAGTCAATCCATACAAAATTACGCGTGCTGGCATGACGTCGTTTTCGTGCCGCATCAGATCATGACAAATTGATGAAGAGCTATATAAGTTGATATCGGGTGCATTCATGGTGGATGTGACCAGGGTGTGTAAATGCTGTTGACAAAATCCCATATGTTTCCTAAAGGTTTCAAGCATCTTTCTTCTATACTTATCTACCTGCTATAGGCGAAGACTCGTAAATGGATATTTTATTTTGGTGGACAAAAGTCCACCTCCAAATAATTACTTTGGATTGTTTGCTTATCCAAAAATATATTAGAAACCATATTGTCTAACCAAAACTAAGTTCGAGATCATTTATGTACAGATAATATGTGATGTATGTATGTGTCAATGTATATTGTAGCTTTATTTTCGCCCTAGTTAATGGAATTTTACGTGGAGTTAATGGCTACTTGAAAAGAAAACAAGAATATATAAATGAGAACTTTATATATTTCCCCATCATTAGATGAGTTCTTGTAATATGACCTAACAAATCATTCATAGTATAAGAAAGTCTTTAGCATGCCCCATGAGAAAACTAAAAATTGTTGTTTTTCTGAAGCCACATATAATCATTAATTTCCTAAATGCTCAGAATTATGAAATGCCATAGCACAAGAATACCGTATTTGGAAACGATAGCAGGGAAATTTCCAAGAAAGTTTTAAATCTATTGCAATGCCAAGTCAATATGAAACTTTTTAATTGTGCTAATCAAGTCTTAAATCAATTCACATTTTGCCAATTGAGTCCATCTAGCCAATTTTACCCGGAAATCACTGACGTGGGCGCCGGCCGCATCATGTAGAACAGTTGGTACTGACATAGACAATTTTTTTTATTTTTTATTTGTTTCTTCTTCTTCTTTTTTCTTTCTTTCTTTTCCTTTTTTTTTTCTTCCAAGCCCGGCGAGGGTTGCCAGTCATAGGCGAGGGCAGCCAACCCTCGTTAGCCAATGGGCGAGGGTCGCGAAGGTTTTGGACTTTTTTGGTAATTTCTCCAAACGATAGTTCGCGTTGACAAGCTAAAATCATATTTGTCTTATTAACCATGACTTATCACAATCAGAATCCCAATTTAAATTGCCAAAAAGAAAAAAGAGAAGCTGGACTCAGCTTCCTTCTTCTAGATGTTGTCTTCAACTAGTGACAATAATCAAACATGTTGCCAAATGTGTCTGTACCGAGCAACATCATTACGAACAAAACTAAGCCTAGGTTAATAATCATCTGTGTCAGGTTTATAGCGAGCTACAACATGATTTATGTACGACTTCGCATTAAACAATATAGGAGTGCCAAATGCCTACATATGGAGTGCCGATTGCCTACATGGCCCATTTTGGATTCCTTATAAGGAAATGCTTCCTAAAATGGGAGAAGCAAACAGTTCTAAACTGTATCATTCCATGCCTAAACAATGGTTCTTGATGACTGTAGAGAAAAAAGAGGGGAAAACATAGAATTTAATGACGAACCCAAATGGATGGCCCTTTCGTGTTGGCCATAAATCACGTGGCAGTACCAATAAAAATGAGCTTGTCGGGTCACTTTTCAAGGCCAGGATTGAGAGATGTGTTCTGTGTTGAGGCACAGAAATTGAATATGGTCGAGCATGTAGATGAAGATAAACATGTATATGCAATTATGTATCACAAGTACGTTGAATTGGAGATGACATTTGATGCAAGGAAAAGGAAAAGATGACAAGATGGATAGAAAAGGAAGAGGAACAGAGATAATATTCAGAATATGAGCCCAATACCCACAAACGGTGGGTTTCCACGGGCATAAATTCAGATTCCCTTAAGTTGGTTTGTGTGTTGTCCCTTTGAACTTCTATTTAATAATGAATGTTCATTCATATTAATCGAGAAGAAACCAAATTTTCTGCATCGAGTGGGGTTGATCTAGGGCGTGGAGTTCATGACCAATCCTCGTTGACTTGATTTGCATAGGTTAGCACTTTAAGACCCATCTTTTCATGTCCCCTTCGGCCTGTGTAAGTGGGTCACTAACTCACCAACACCCGCTTGACCACAAGAAGTAGCCAACATAACAAGTGTCTATATATCTCTCTTTTAGCTGATGATTGAAGTCATATGGAGAGAGGAACAAGGGGTATACTTAGAGAGAGAGAGAGAGAGAGAGAGAGAGAGAGAGAGAGAGCTTAACTTTTTTATGTTTCTCTTTCTTTGCTTTTGATAGCTTTCCATGTGTTCTTGAAAAGAAATTGTATGTGAGCATTTAACAAATGGGGTGACAAAGAGATAAGAGGTTTAGATTCAGTGAGTTTTTGGAAAGGGATGTTTGAGACCAGCTAAGGTGGGGAACAGATTTATGTCAAAGTTGAAAAGAGAAAGAAAATTTACAATAGGCACATAGGTATTATAACAGTGTTTCTTGCTTTAAATAGAGTAGGGATAATACTGTTATCCAATGAAAATAGCTTTAAGAGGGGCATTGTGGACCCATGATTGTTGCTGATAATTGCTAGCTTGTCTAGATAGTGCTATTGCAAGATGGAAATATAATCACTTTTTTATTAATCTATGTCTAATTTTCCTTTGGAATAATTCGATTTCTTTGACTGGCCTTGTTCTTGCTGGTAAAGTGGTGCTGAAAGATAGGGGGGGTCATTGATTCAGTGAAGAGACTTGGTCCCAATGACAAAATGCAACTAAATGCAACATGGCTTTCGTTTTTTCTTAAGGTGGTGTATCATGTCTCCTAATACAATTTGAAATCGACCTCCATGAAGAAGGGAAAGGGAAATTCATGATTATGTCTTGCTTTGAATTCTTCTCTTTTATGGCCCCCCTCTCCTTGCCTTGCCTTCATTCTCATGAAAGGTAAGTGGGATTAACTCAGTTCATGCTCCCTTTGGTTATTTTTCCCCCCCTTTTGCCCCACCTCAAGGCTCCTCAGTGAGTCCTACATGTGTCTTGTTATGGTAGGTACGAGTTAGGAGGAGTACCTGCCTTTAGAAGACATGTTATTTCCATTATTTGAACCTTTAGGATGCTCTCTTTCTTCTTTTTCCATGTCTCCTATATGTTTACAAGGAAAAAGAAAGTGACACTACCTCGAATTTACGAGATGCGAGGGGGAAGACGATAAACTTTCGCAGAAACATAGGGTTAGGCCTATTTATGTCACATAGATGGCAATGGCATGTGCATGCTATTGTCTAGTTTCATCTGATTAGATAGGCTTGCGGAAGTGAACCTTTCCACAGTCCATATTACTTGAAGTCCTCTTTGTTTTCAGCTCGCGTAGACCATTCTCATGGTGTCCATTATGGAATGAAGAGTCTCCACATTATTCCATCACTTCGCTTGGTCTTTCCAGTTATTCAATTCCTTTACCTCCAGTTCTTGTGATGTGGGTTTAAAGAAAATTGCCAAGCATGACTTTTTCTGCATGGGGCTCTTGCATGAAAATTTGGGTCAGAGAACAGGATCACTAGCTCTGTCTGTGTGTGAAACACCCATTTAACAAGCAAGGTGAGGGATATTAAAGCCCACTGACCAGAATCAGAGACCTTCATCTTGGGCCAGGCCCTGCACCAGATGAGATTTTCCTATCTTTGCCTTCCACAAACTTGAAAATTCTTGAACAGCAGCAGTCCAACACCAAGTCCAATTACTCCGGTTCGAATATCCAGAAAATCACTTAACATAAAACTGGTACACCTACACGGGTAAAACCTCAATTTGATTCTGCCATTTGATCTCCACTTTCGGTGGATGCAATTATTCTAAGAGAGTGATAAAATGGATTTACAGTCTATCATATGAAAAAGGTGACCCTTGACATAGATAGTTCATCTCCACTATTGATCCCCAACATATTATGGGTGCAACTTGACTATATTCAGATAGCAACTCATTAGTCATTTTGCCTCCCATCTCGTATCATATCATGTCAGATCCAAATGGGGCAAACCTCACAACTGTAGTCCACATAATCTCAGATCATATCATATCAGATCCATACGAGGCAAACCTCACAACTGTACCCCACATTATGCTTCTTAAATTTGGAAAGGCCACAAAAACAAGCAAGTCATCATAATAGTTCCTTAAGAGAGAAAACAAACAACTTCCCACAAATTTCAAGAATTCCAAGGAGCAACCGGATTAGAAGTTGAGAATTACATGATAAATGAGGGAAAAACCAAAATTGATAGTCTCGCACGTCTGTTAGCAATCACAAGTGGTTAGTATAGCGGTACTCCACTTTTTACTGCTGAAAATGGGAAAAAAAAAACATTGTCCATGAGCTTGTGTGAGTCTCGATTACAGCAAGCTACTTGAACACCGATATATCTCCAGCCCAACTGCATACTGCAATAAAATTCGGCATATTAGGGTGGAAAGCCACATCCACACATGGTGATGTGTACACCTTAGTTTTCCGGAGTAGCTCGGATGACCCATACTTGTAAAAGTATACGGAACCTTCTGAGGAGCCCGTTGCAAGCATTTCCCCGTCTAAGCTGAAGTTGCACTTAATGGGAAACCCAGAGACTCCATGACCCTCGTACCTTTTATATTTGTCAAGCCGGAAAGGGGGGTTTGAAGAGAAAAGGGCAATATAATTCCCATTTGACTGGGCAACAAAACAAGGCTCAGTTGGATGATGCCTAATACAGGTGCAGGTATAGGCCTCTCCATAAATCTGAGAGAGAGACACAGGGATTGACCGTATTAGATAAGTAGATATGCATAAAGAAATTTGTAGAACTATTGTCAATAAGATCCACCATTTAAACCAATAATATTATCGGTTAAGGTAACATGTAGCTAATACTTCAAGCATGAGATTACCAGAATATTTTTTTAGGTAAAAAGCAATTGCAGTTTTTAGGCCATCTTCTAATGTTGGCATGATAAACCTTTCTTCCTAATTAGAACATAGGTTATAAATCAACACTCTAGTTGATTGTGAAAATCCCTCAAATCAATTCCACATACAAATCTGTCCAGTCCTTTTTCATCAAAGACCGGTAGGTGGACTCAGGATTGACCAGACCGTAAACTTTGTAAGAGTTTTCACTTTTTTCCTTCCTATTATTTCCCTCTTCTTTGCTTGGTTGTAATTACTTTCCTTAGACCTATACTCCACCTGCTTCTTTTATGCATACACCTATGCTTATTAAAGGGGGAAAAAACTTAGGGCTTCAACACATGAGCAAGCAAGTATTAGGTCCTGGAGCAAATGTTGTAGGTACTTTAGGACCAGGAGCCAAGTGGGACCAGCATAAGAATGGGTTGGTGATTATGTTGTAGACCTGTCAAAATGGGTCATAAACCCATTTGTTAACCCATATTTGATGGGGTGAGATGTTTTATGGGATAGTTATATTTAGTAAATTGGTCATAAATGGATTTAGAATGGTAAAGCCTTATATGGGTGTTAAATAGGTTCATAATTTACTCAGACCCAACCCACCTCTACGACTTTCTCTTCACTTGATCTCGCGTTCGCTTACTCCGCACTCTCTAGGGGTGAGCAAAAGGAACTGCCTAGACTAGTCCGGCCGGTTCTGGGTAGTTCCCGGGGGGCACTGGTCTGTTTTCCGATTCCATAAAATTGGAACCGGTGAATTTCGGTTCGGTTCCCAATTCCAAGTGTGGAACCGTCCACCCGGAGCATCCGGTGTTTCGGGCCTTTTTTTAATTTTTTTTAATTTGTTAAAACACTATAAAGAAAAACCCAAATCTATCTCCCATTTCACAAAGGAAGGCCCTTCAAGGCTAGAATGACTATGTTTACTTATGCAAGTGAATAAGATGACAAGAACAAATTAAAACACAACAATAGTTGCTCATTCCAATCAAATTTTGCCACAGATTGGAAAAATATCTGTGAAACCTATAATGTTACACGTATCTCACTGATTGTAGAAATGACTTGATTATTAAGAACATCTTCAATTCATCTTGAACATTAATGACAAATCAAAAAAAAAAAAAAAAAACTAAATATGCCACTGGTTCCATTGGCCCACCCGACAACCAGACTGGACCGGTTCCTAGATTTTGAGTGGGAACCGGACCACCCAAGAACCAATCACCCCTACCGCTCTCACTTTAGTTTGGATATGAATTTTCTTAGATTGAGTTAAATATAGAAGTGTTTTAGCACTATGGGTTGAGTCGGGAATGGATCACTAGATTTGTATTGCATGAAAATGGGTCAAAACGGGTTAAATTGGTCAAAAAGGGTCCAACCATTTTTTACCCAACTCACCCGTTTGACAGGTCTATTATGTTGGTTGTGGAAAACGTAAAACATCTACTTCGGTAGACCTAAAATATTGTCTATGTGACTCCAAGAACTTGAGTTAAGGAAAGAGACTTCTGGGGACATAAAGTACAAAAGCTCTAGATAGATTTCTCTACAACTAGCAGAGAGACCATGAGAAACTGAGTTCTTTAACAAACTTATTGACTTGTGGCAAAGGACTGCATGATGATTATGATGCAGAGTCCCCTTAACCAGTCTAATTTAATGGATATAATGAGGTCACATCTATCAGAAATAATGTTGCATTGGGCAATGCTCGGGATACTAAGAATCATTTACCAAATGGGTGTACTAAGTAATATAGACACTCTGTAGTGGCCATTTAAGTTAGTGGGCCCATTTAAGCATCCAACATGAATTTGACACGTCACTTAGTAAGCAAACATAGTAGAAGAATCTAAGCACGTTTAGTATCATTCTATTGAAATATTATCATTAGCCCAAAATAATAGAACTATATTATTTTGGTATGGAAAAAAATTCATAGTCTGGTTTTCTAATCTGCAATATTCATCATTTAAAGTATAAGTGACAACAAATCTAGCTTGCCATGTACGTAAATGATCGTATCCCCGTGCCAAAAGACAAGTTTCAGGTTTGATTCTTGACAACAATCTTCAGCATGCTCTGCTCTGGCTTGCAGTTGATTAAATTAAACACTATCAATACTCACTAAATGCGCATAGCTATTCATAAGCCCAAACTTACGAGAACTTTACAAGCAACTTGCATATAAAAATAAGACTTGCTCTCTAAAAGAGACTGAAACAACTATAGCAAATCAGTCATAATTAGTGAATGCTGACCTGATTGGAAAGAGGAACCTGCCGAGAAACATCCCAAACTATTATTGCATTTTCACTGATATTGCTAAAGGAGACATCACTGGAAGAGATGAATTGCTTGCCATCTAGGGAAAACTCCAAATCAAGGATCGGACCAAGTTGACGTATATACTGATGTGCTGCTCTGCCAGTTCTGACATCCCATAACCTGAGCTGGCCTTTTGCTCCTCCCGAAAGGAAAAGGTTGAAGTTGTCTGGGTGGAATTTCACAACATTGATGACTTGGTCCTCCTTGAATACCTGAGTCTCTATCCCCTTTTCAATATCAACCAACCTTGACGTGCGGTCATATCCACAAGAAAGTACATGCCAACCAAGCTTTGACCACTTCACATCCTTCACTGCGGCATTGTGGTGGCTCAGAATGCGTGCTGTCTTGTGATTTTTACTCCACACGTTCCATATGAAGACCTTATGATCCATGCCAGCCGATGCAAGAAGATGAGCTGTAAACTCATTCTAGTAAACAGATTAATTGGGAGATCATGAGTACAAAGCAATTACCATCATAAAAATGGAGGCAAAACAAAACAGGAATGAATGAATTATCTTGTGCATACAAATGATGTGAGAGGCCCCATCAATATGTGGGTGTTTCGCATTTGGTTTTTACATATTGAGACCACCTAAGAACGCAAGTTACTGCAAACTCAAACTCATGCATCGACCTTAAAATGAACTAACAAATATTTGATCATGCAAAAGTCATGACAGACTTTTATAGTAGGGCAAAGCAGGTCTCTTGAAAAAAAGTTATTTATTGTGTGCCAACAAGCACCGCATGGATCTTGCATTTGCAAATTCCCTCTAATTTGGTCTATGCGCACGGAAATTTAAACACGAATCAATTGTCCCAGATATGAAATGACAGTTAATCATAAGGAATGTCAAGAAAAAACAAGGATAAGGTTTTCATCAGAGAACCAAATTTCCACAATTGCATTCTATTCTTCACTCTATTCACATGCTCATTCTAAGTTTCTATTGCAGGTCCAACACCTGATCCTTGGAGTTGCTAACACAACAGCTCAAGAAAATAGTGGATAAAATGGGATAAGCAAATCAGAAGTTTCCTATTTTTTGATTCATGTCCAAGCTGTGGCTGAAGGTGTCACAATTGAAGATGCTTCTGGGATTGAGTTCAGGTAACGTGTGCCCAAAAGTCAGCTCGTGAAGCATGACGATTCATTGATAAGTGCATCCCGAAGTAAGCTCAAAATATCATAGTGTCAGACCAACCATCTTCTTGAGAAATAACAAAGATTGAATCCTACTATGTAATGATTGAAGCAACAAAGCAAAGGACAGGTAGAAACCACAATAGAAGCACGCGAGGCAGAAACACCGACATAACCAGATCTTACCATGACTTTCTGACCATTGGATTGTGTTGACAGCCTTTGTATGACCCTTTAGAGCTACGGATAGCCTTTCTTGTATTTGACCAAGACGCCCACGACCTTTCGTTTGATGCCTCAACAATGATAGAACATCAGACGGTAGGTCTGAATCCAATAAGCTTCCCATACATGAAACTAATGGCAGAAAAGCATAATGTCAGGATCTCATGTTTCCATCAGAGAAATAGATATGATTCACACAAGCTGGAGATGCAACATCAGGTTGCACATCGGGTTAAACAATTAGAGTTTGGTCACTTAATCGATCCACTTTGCATTAATTGCTACTTCATTAATCTTACTGATTAGTGTGACCTGGCCCAATAGGGAAATCCCAATGAATTGGGCTCAGAAAGTGATATTCTTGTATGCAGATATGATGCGGAATTACTGCCAAAGAAAGAACAATACATCAAGAATTGATTTACATTCATCTCAATTCTCCATGTTGCCATTCAAGGGGAGTAAATTCCAAAAATCCACACATAAAATGCACATTAAGGTTAAAAAATTGTCTCAGGCAATTTAGTCCATCGCTTAACTTTGTAAAATTAGCGATCCATCAAAATGAACAGTATGTCAAGTTTGCCAAGCATGTTCTGTGCGAAAGCATTTAAAGATTTCCTCTATTTCTCGGATATGTGTAGCTCGTATGCCTTTCTTATCCACAGTCCTCTACAAACATCTCCAAGAAGTCCGTAGCACGCTCTCTCCGAATCTAGAATTTACCGTATCTCCTAACTTAATCCTGATAAATAAATAGGACTTTGACAGCTATGAAACCAAATTGACTCTCAGCAACAATGAGTCTCTTCCTTTTAAGTTTTAACTTATGCTCAATTACTCTTTGCCATAGTTTCATGGCATGACACGTGAGCCTAAGCCTTCTACCAAAAAACTCATCTTTCAAATGGGAATTTTCGATAGCTCGACAATGCAGGGCAGTCTCTGCCACCGAACCCGGGTTTTGCTCATTAAATCACCTGACATGGGAATTATCCAATCACCCAACAATCCAGCCATCATTCCCCGTGTTTAAACAACTAAAACGACTGGCAATAACTCGAAAGAAAGACGTCGTCCCCAAGCATTCTCAACCAGACACAGAGACTATCACGAAAACATAACCAAAGAACAGGGGAAAATGAAACGCTCGAGACAGAGTTGTGACGTTTACCAGCGGCAGAAGTTGAAGCTGAAGGGTCGGTGCTTTCTGGGTCAAGGACCATAGTGGGTGGCGAGCCCAGACCCAGGAGGGCTCGCTCCCTTTTGGATACATATCTGCCGTGGACAGGAGCTCCGGTCGGAGGAGGATGTGAGCGACTGGGTTCGGGGATGGAGGTCGTGTGGCTTTCGGGTCTGGGTCGCTTCGGAGGAGGAGGGTGGAAGGATGGTGCGGGTGCGGGTACGGGTGCGGGTTCGGGTTCTTCGTCGGAGGAATTGGAGTAAGCGCTGCGCAGCAGATCCATCGCCGCAGTTTTGCGCCGTCGCTTGAGCCCGTATTATTTCTTGACCTCGACCTTGACCAAGGAGCTTGATCCCTGCGACGGAAACAAAATAAAAAACTGATTTGTTTTATTAAATTCTAGATTCGTGTTCTTCGCTGCATTTTAGGATAATTCTCGAGCTAAGATTTTTCCATTGGCCCGAAATATTTTCTTTAAATTGTAATTACCGATTATTGATCGTGATCAATAAATTCTCTCGTAAATTTTATCCCCTTCTCTCTGCGGCCACAACATGGAAGCGCGTGTGCATCCAAAGAAGATAACAAAGAGTTAGATTTCAAAATCCTCAACATTTTAAATCGATATGTAAAAAGAAAATCGAGTAGAATGAAACTTGGTGGTTGAGCCACATCATCAGAAAACTCCGTTCTTTCCCACTTCTCTTGATTTGAATTAGACACGTCTCTTTACATTAATTAGGAAAGGATGTCAATCATCTTATTGAATTTAATATAATGCTTTTAGAACGATACATCAATTGTCAATTTGCCTTACTCATCAATTTTTGGATGTAATTTGATATAGAAGTTAATAAATTTAAACTCGCCAATTAAGAATATTTTTCCCTTTATCAAGGTATAATGTTTCCATCATTTATTAAAATAAGAGTAATGAAAATGGTCTAAGTATAAGCACATCTATAACTTGTAATTTATAATCTTCCATATACGTACATGTATAAGTGAGTGAGTTTTGCGCATTAAAGATGCTTAATTAATTAAGATTTTTGTAATTTTATAGTAGATATGTTTTGGTTATTTCAGTTGTAAAAAAGGTTTTGGTCATTGATGATGATGAGTTGATAAGTCAACTGAAGATTGCATTAAACGAAACCATTTTAGTGCTTCTCTATTCAATGAGGAATGTGAAGTTGCCGGTTTGAAAAACGAAGGGCCCATGATTTTGCATCTTCATGCAAAGCGGTTCTAGACTTTCATTTTATATATACGGGTACTCCACTTTCCATTAAATTCAAAAAAAAAATTATCTAATAGATGTTCTGATGCTTAACGATTTCAGAAAACCGTGCGATTTTCCCTATCTAAATCAAGTAGCCTAAAGTAGATTTGGCCCGGCATGTTCTATTCAAGATAAATTGATCTCGTATTTAAAAAAAAAATTACCAAAAATATCATAAACCTATTGCAATTGTGCAATTCAATCCTAAACCTTTTCTTTTTTTTTTCCAATTGAGTCTTAAACCTTTGCATTTGTGTCGATTTAGTCCATCTGACTAATTTTAGCCAACTGGCACTGATGTGGCACGGCCTGCACTGACGTGGGCAAATTTTAATAATATTTTAATATTTTTTTCTTTTTTTTCTTTTCTTTCTCTTTTTTTTTTCCTTCCTTCTTCTTGACGACCTTGCCTAGGCATTGGTGAGTCTCACCCTTGCCCAACAACGGTGAGGTCAACCTCGTCGTGAGGTTAAGCCTAGCCAAGGGTAGGCGAGGTCAACCTCCCCCTCACCCAGCGACGACGAGGCTCGCCTCGCCAAGGGCCGGCAAGGTCGATCTCGCCAGTGGCTGGCGAGGTCGGTCTCGCTGGCCCTTGCCTCTAGCCGGTCGCCTCGGTTCGACGACCGACCAGTTGGAGAAGGAAGGAAAAAAAAGCAGGAGAAAGAAAAGAAATAATAAAAAAAACTCGAAAAATATAAAAATATTATTGAAAATTATCTACGTGAGTGCTGGTCGTGTCACGTCAGCGTAGGCCATGCCACATCAGTGCCGGTTGTGCCCCGTTAGAGCCGACCGGCCAAAATTGGTCAGATGGATGACCGGTTCGTGTACCGTATCGTCAAGCAAATTGCACCTGAATAACGAGAGCTTCTTTTGGGCCCAACAACAAGATCTGAGTAGAGCTGCCCATCTTGACATCATTTCAAGCCCAAGCCCAGAAAATGATATGTTCGACTTCCTCTTATTTCCACCATCTTCCTAAAGTTCCCATCAAGCATTGCATCCTTCAATCTTTCTTAAGGTCGCCCTTTGTTTTTCCTTAAGAGAGCATTTGTTAGATCGAAATTGTGTCGTGTCGCAATTCTAAACACCCAATTTTTGATTTTGTTGCCCGGCTACTGATGGGTGATCATTCTCTATCTCCTAGCTCTAATTATTTGATCCCGGACTTGAATCATATGATTCAACTGCGTCGTCTATCAAAGTCAGGTATGTTTTCAGCGCCAAATCTTCAAAAAAGTTTACATCTTAAGTTTTCGTCTCCTTTCAAAACCTCAAGAAACGAAAATCAATAATGAACCCATATGTCAAGAATGAATTCTAATTCCTAAAAGCAAAGAGCCACCGAGAGTTAAGATTCAAAAGATACTCTCTTCTTCTTTTTATCTAATCTCCCAATTGATTAGAGACTTTTCAACAATTGATTAGGAACTGATCTCATTAGCTTGAGCTTGTAACAGGTTGCTCATCTTTTTTTGTGCCATAAAAAAATCTAACTTGTCGAAAGAAAAGAATTAGATCAAAGTAGCCATTCAGTCAGGGTTAACTATTACCACAATTTCTCCTTTATCATATACAATAAATATTAAAGAAAGAGTGCTCAATTTCATTTTTTTTTCCTTGTATTGGGTCCAAATCATCAAGTTATGCAAAATTTTTCCTCTACTTCCCCCGGCTCAACCAAGACTCGATCACGAAACGGAAGCAAGATCATATCTTCGGTCTAGGATTCATGCCGCCATTAAGCTAGAAATCACCAGATCAATCAAGGAGAAAACATCTCGCACGATGGCGCGATAAAGCAAAGCCAATTGCAGTTAAAGATAGATGAATCCTATTAGACAAAGTAGCTTAGTTTTATTTCTGTTGGACAGAACAGGAACAGTGGCTGACAATCACCAGATACACAAAATCTTATCGCCTTCACTTTTTTTTTTTTTTTTTTGGTCAGACTATCGCCTTCACTTTGTAAGGTAAAGCTTTACTAAACTCAGCTAAAGGTATATCTCTCGTTTAGAAATAGGTAGAGTGAATCATGATAAATGTGGAAACAGAGCCATATGTATCCAAGTAGGCCCCTTCCTTTCTCTTTCCATTGTTCTTGCTACAATGATGAAACCCTAAACTATCTCTCCTAGGCACGATACCGTAGGGTCACCGTCCCCAAATTCTTCTTCAACCTTCAAATAATATAAGCCCTGGACCATTTGCGTGTGTACGCACATACTCAATGATGATGCTGGTTTTAGGTCACGTCTTCTTGTGTATGAATCATCGCGTACCCTCGACGTATGGATTACAGATGTACACGATCTCTTTCCATTGTTGACCGGCTTGGCACACTCCTTGCACATGCAAGCTCCGAAGCCCATAACTCTTGACGTTTGAGGAGAAAGAGATAGAGAGAAAGGAACCCCTTCTATGTAGCCAAATTGTACACCTTTTTTTTTGAGAACATTATCACAGCAATCTGGAGTGTGCGTGGGCGCATAGTGGAAGTTTGCGTCACCTTCCAATTCCTGATGCAGAAAGAGAGGAAGAGACGAAACCCCAACAAGTGCACGCAGCAAATTCAACCCTACTGATTTGTATAGGTTCCTAGGAATCGTACTGGCTGCTTGACGTTGCCAGAGAGAACAAAATAGAGGAGGTCCACGTTAAAAAAAGGAAGAAAGAAGCAGCCAGTAACCCTATAGAATCGGAACGGCGACAAGAACATGCGTTTGAGTCTTTACCGAGCCCAGAATTTCCATCTAGAAACGGGGCTTTCTTCTCGTTTTTTGTCCAAAACAACAAGCCGGCAGATGGGGACAACCGATGGAACAGCTCTCCAAATTTTCAACGGCGACCTAGGTCTTCGACAGGCGTGTAGCATTTAGTAACGAAGGGGGTGATGAGCGTGGGGGCCAAACGATGACCGAAGGGAATGTTGCATCAAACGAGGGTCAAAATTCATGTCAACCCACTAAGGTGGGATGACTAATTCGGTGACACAGCATACAAACGCACTAGTCAACTTGTTTATTCACCCTAATCATCCGTTGGAAGAAGGGTTTCTTTCTCTGTCAGAGATTAAATATTAAATTATTTCTTAGAAAGGGTGGAGGATTCAGACAGAAGTCAATGAAAGGAGTGACGGATCCTGGTTCCCTACTTGATATGGATTGTCTAGGTTAAATATCTGATTTATTAAAGTCGGGAAAGAGTCGTAATGCGTGCGTTTTCCATACTCATGAAAGTCAAGGGGTTGTAATCATTAGAGTATATGAAACGTTGAAATTTTAGGTGAATTCAATATCGATTTCACACGGTATTGAGGCGAGGAAGTTTGATCATGCACGTGTTCGATTCTCCGTGCTAATGACCTCCCTCTCTACTCATCATTTGATTTTTCGTGTTTTAATCTTTGAGTGATTTAGATAGATGCGAAGGTGAGGGTCTTTCCATTAAATCACCACGCCCTCATCATAGCTTATATTCGATGTTTTGTTTTGGTCACCGAGATGAATCGGAAAGAAATCGATCGCACATGCTATGACGCGAATAGTGCATCGCTTAATAGTAATCGGCTCTATTTTCTTGCGTTAGGGTTACCCACTTAGCTATATCCCCACGAATACAAGATTTACATACTAGGGTTTCACGTTCTTGACGAGAATGTCTTATCACCATAATGTGTCCTCCTCTTTTGTGCCATTTTCAATTGACCGCGCATACAAGGCCTCAAAATTTCTTTCATATACTCCATTGTCTGTCCCTCTTGCAGCCCACTTTTTGGAAAGCAAAGCAACAATTGGTTTCATTTGTATATATATATTTTTTGAAAATATTATTTCTTGGCAGATCTATAATAAGGATTAGAGCTTAGTCCAGCTGAACAAAGTGGAAGTCTTAGCTGGGTTTCATTGCTAGCCTATATGGACTATATATAATCTACCAGAAAGTGGGGCGGTAGGGCAAATTATCATAGCAAATTTTGTTTTTTTGATGAACGAGCGGCGATATTCTACTCATCATCAAGTACAGCTTTGATCTAGATATTTATACTTTATTGTACTAGCTAGATACAGTACGAGATCGTGTGCTGTATGTCCTTAGTTCTTAACAAAACATTCTTAGTCAAAATAATGGTCAATCAATCTTTACAAATCTCGCTTTCTGAAAATGAAAGTCTTACCCAACATCGAATTCCCGAGGCTTCAAGGCTCGTCGATGAATCTTTTGTCAGCATAAACAAAGATGGGTGATTAGAATGACCAAAGCACTCAATTTGTCGAAAATCCAAGCGACAAAATGGGGGAGTCGAATGAGTACTCCCAAGATCCAATTGGTTAAAATCTCAATTTGGACTCGAGTGAAGGCTGGCTTTGAGCCACTGAAAGTGCTCGTGTTGCTGGCTCGTACCCCCTGCTCAAAGTCAATCTCCAAAATCATGTGAGTCGACTTACTCTCGAATTAACGGTGGGGATGTTTTGACTTTTGGGGGAGGGGGAGAAAACATCACCCCATGGCAGTTCAATCTTTCAAATCAATCCTCAGGTGGGTCAACGAGGTTTCATTCGCCTGGCAAGAAAACAAAATAAAAATAAAAATTGGGGGTAGTCTCTCTAAGACTAACCTAATACAATTGAAACACCCCTCCGCTAAATCCTGTCGTGTTGTGAATGTTTGTCTAGCCACTGACTGCGTTTTTGCTACAGCTGCATGCATTCCTAAAAGCTTAGCACTGTTAGAGTCTCGTGTTATTGAGTTCAAGAACTTGGGTTTTAAAGCTTGATAATACAAACCCTAACAAGTCCCATTCGTCACCTACGATCTCGAGGATTTTTGTGTCTCGTGCAAGACTTGTTTATAATGCGTGCGAGAATAGATTTGCACGCAAGAATACAGACGTGAAACCACTTTATAATAATCAAGATAGTTGCTCGAGATGTATATGTTAAATTCATCGCGCTTTGGACCGATCGGTTGATAAAAAACGTGTGCACTCTACACGGTGTTTGTATCGTATACATGTGAATCAATTTGGGTTGACCCCGATCTATTTTTTTTTCAATAAAAAGCATATAATATACACGTTACTTTCCAATTCGAAATGACCAAGAACACGTGGCTTTAAAAATGGGCTGGCTCTATCCCATGACCTCATTCCCTTTCAGGGGGTCAGCTTGTCCTTCATTCTGCCAAAAGAATAAAAAATCTCTCTATCTCTCTCTAACACACACGCACATTCACACGTGTTGTGCAGAGGAAAAGACTGGGTTTATTCTATTTCAGCTTGCTTACAACATGCTCACATTATCATGACATCAACTTCTTCATTCTTTTCTTGGGGCTCTCATCGCCATCTCATTTTACAAATGAGACCTGTAGTTGCACAGTGGAAAGTCAGTTGTGAATAGAAGAACAGGTCTGTAAATGAGAAGCATATGATACATAAAATGATCTTCAAGCTCAAGTTTGAAAGTTCAATGTCGCTGAAATTATTATAATGATGATGAGATGATTTCGATTACATTTCGACACGATTTAACCTATATCAAGACGTCAAAGATCACTGAAGCTCAGGGCATTGACTTCTTCATTAATATGTTGTAAAAATGCCAAATAAAGGAGAGGGTCCAAAGATGGGAAGAAGTCATCAATCGACAATCGACGATATGTTTAATCGAATGGAAAATTTGGATAGTCTGTATAATAAAGAAACAAAACAATTCACGATACATCGATGATTACTTTGGACATTAGACGCAACCTCATCAAACCACCGATCTATCGGCCAATGACTGCACATGCATTTATATATGCATGCTACCTAGATGATCCACATTCGAATTAGTGCACTTTGTACTTGTATTTTTGTTGCAATTCCAGGTCCATTCGTGACATTCTTGGATATTTATTAATGGTCTTCGAAATTTCAATAATAGGGGTTGCAAAGAAGAAGAAAGGAGTAATCAGTAGTTCCAGTGCTGTTTGAGGTGGGAATGTCAACACACAAACAATCTCAGGCGATAATCATGCACGAATTATTTCTCACGGGCAATAAATGGGGCGAGGGAATTAAGATGTCTCGGTGCTCTCGTCAATCTAATCTATACTACATGTGAACCCTAATCATTGATGGATGAGTCCCACCAAATGTTGCACCCTTCGTCCATGATTTCATGATGAGAACACAAGAACTGAGACATGGGAGAGAAGGTGTAGAAAAATCTGAAGGAGGGATAGCCTTGTTGAATACATTAAAGCTAGATTTTCATTCTTGGTCGTAAGCTAAGTGGGTTGCGATTATGTTTTTCGATACCAAGAGCAGAAATCGTTGTACCTCGTTGGTTTTGAGTTCTGGTTTTACACTCTCTAGATTGAGATCCTTCAAATAATTTAAAGATAAATTGATCTCAAATCCCCTTTTTGCTTTCTTTCAGGCTTCCTTTATTTCGCGAAAGTTAAATGATTTGAAAATATTTTCTTAAAAATGATGACTTGTATCACTTGAAATAATTAGTCAATGAAAAATATTTTCATTATCAACAATAATTAGTCTTTAGTTAACTGAATTTCTCGGTATCTATTATTTTTAGGAAAATATTTGCGAAACCATTCACTTTCTGTAAAACGAGCACACTCTTAATTTCTCTCTCTCTCTCTCTCCCCCTCCCTCTCTTCGACAGCAGTCGCTACCACCTCAAATTCAAGGCACCTAGCCCCAAGTGATTCAGGATCCGAGGTAGCTTGTGGCTAGGTACAACATCTTGACTTAATTTACTTGAGGTATAGTCCGCTTTTGTCCTCTTAATACCGAGTCTCCCCCTTTTCCTATGGTTGAGTTAATTGAAGTTTTATGCATATAATGCAGGAATGCTCTCCCCCATATTTGGCCTATAGTTCGATTCATTCTTACCATTTTCGCTACTCTAGCATAAGCCTCTTAGGAGCAGCAACCTATTCGGGCCGCCTGACCACGACATCACTCTTCATCCTTGTTGGACTGGGGTTATTATAGGTCCACCGACTTCAAATCACACATTTGTCAGAGGGCATCCAGCTTTGATGCCAAATTATGACATCGTGATTTAACTTTCTTGGGGTATTGTGTATCCATATTATACTGAGCTCGATGATTTTATCCTTTGGTCTACATGTGAGAGCACTTTAGGGATGGATGACCTCTTATGAAAATGATTACGTGCATGACAAAGGAAAAAAAAATCATGAGATTTGGTGTGGCAGGAGCCAAAAACGAACAATACCTTAAGTGAGTTAAGTTAGTATGACGAAAGTGAGACGTTGGGGCAAGATG
Source organism: Syzygium oleosum (assembly GCF_021117445.2). Classification (NCBI taxonomy): domain Eukaryota; kingdom Viridiplantae; phylum Streptophyta; class Magnoliopsida; order Myrtales; family Myrtaceae; genus Syzygium; species Syzygium oleosum. The sequence continues at coordinate 14,927,743 of NW_026607489.1, read as the reverse complement.
AGCACGGCACTGGCTGGTGCAGAAGGGGGCAATATAGAGAGAGAGAGAGAGAAGAAGGTTAAGGTTTTGATTTTAGGTAAGTTTATTGGAAGTTAATGGCATTTTGATTATTTTTGGATAACTGCTGCCTAACTGTAAAGAAACCATATCTATATTTTCTTTGCTAAAAATTACATTCAAAGAGAAGGGATAATTTGGGTGCCGATCCTCTTTTGAGAACTTGATTAACAAAATCTAGCTCTCCAGGATGTGGCGATTCACGCCAATTAATCTTGAACTCTAAATGAATAATTAACACGTAGATAATGACGTGTCATGAAACTTGATTAACCGATCGTGTCAGCAGGCACGCACAAATGGTCGTTAATACAACGTGCTTGTCGGCTTCGATCCGATTGTTTGAACGTGCGTTCGGAGAGCTTCTCGACATATTTGTCAAACAAGTCGCGCTAACAAGATGGGGGAGCGTGCGAGTCTCGATCAATCTAATAAGATTTCAAGGGTGGATGTGAAGTCGGGCTCACTGAACACCCGGGACAAACAAAGTGTGCCTCGTGTGGGGGAGGGGTAGGCCAAAATGATGAGGATTTGAAGAATGCAAGATGGAATTGGAAATGGATGGATGGACGGACATTACGTTACATTATTATTATTATATTAAGTAGAAGCAAAGGGAGGAAAACTAGGTAATAATCAAATCCATCAAATCCCCAAAGCTAAGGTCGTTTTCTGGGTTCTGACTCTGAGGAGAGAGAGAGAGAGAAAGGGAAAGCGAGGGTGGGCTCCACATGTCTTCCCACGCGTGCACGCCGCGTGGACCCCACTCCTTTGACTCCTGTCAAAGCCCTCTCTCTCTCTCTCTCTCTGTCTCTAAGCATGACGCCACCCCAAAGCCTGATTTGTCCTTCTGCCGCCTTCTCTCTATCATTAAAGTCAAAACCTAATCGCCTTCCATCATCCCTTTCTTTGTTTTTTTTTTTTTCCCTTCATTTCTTCTTTTTCATCCGAATTGTTACGTATCAAAAGTGAAAGAAAATATATATTAAAGCAAGAGAGCCAAAAAAACACAAGGACGATGGCTTCATGCTTCCATTTTTTTTTTTGTGTGGTCAAAATCGTGAAATTTTGTGAAATTATTGTCAACTATTTTAAACACTTCAGTTGTTAGAAGAATGCGTGATTTAACATTTGATTACTCCGACACTCTCCCACATGCTTAGTCCGGTCTTTTTGCCTCGTATTAAGCGTGTAAATATTTCATTGGAGAGGCAAACAGGAGACTGAAAAGATTTGAACTCAAAACCTACTACTCTAATATCATGTGAGAATTTGTTGGCTTACTACCAACTGTATTAGAAGCTTAAGCCATTAAATGAAGAGGTCATTTAATATTTAATTACTCTAATAAAAATCTAATGTTGCAAGCTAGTATTAAAACACATCAGTTAATTAGATTATCCGTCACGTCTATTGATTCAAGTGATCTATTATGCTTTATAGAGAATTTCTCTACAGCCTTTCAATATACTCTTACCATTGTCTTGGCTCGTCCCCATCGACACCATTTCGAGAGTCCTATTCTTGTTTCTCCTACCCATAATAGAAGTTGCAAGGATGAAATCATTCTAACATTTTCGGGACTTTGCAGCATAGGAAAATGCGCGATTTTTCTCGAAATCTTATATGATTGGCAATGCTTTAGATTAGAAATGCTATCGACCGTTTTTTATGAAAAAAATGAGAAGGTGATCTCTCAATGGCGTGTTTTCATCAACAAAACTTCTTACGTGTACGATGGAGTAGTGCAAAAAGGGTTTGGAAATTAACCCTAGTGGAAAAAGTGTGTTTTCCAACGATGTCTCATTTTTCTTGACTTATGCCAAATGTCAACGGGGACTTATCCTCGAGGAAGGGTTTGATTAACTTAAGCCATACGCAACCGGTCAAGTTTAACATAATTAATGGAAGTGAATCTATCAGACACCAAAACCATCGTTCTTTTGTTTAATCACCCTCGCGCCATTGATGCGCCTTTTGACCCTCGAGAAGCTGATTCATCCCCCCAGTCAACCTCGCCTATCAAATTCCATTTCTCACTCGATGATGATGAGGAGGAGGTCAGTTTGTCCATTGCCTTAGTCAATCTTGCATGAACCACGATAAGGAATTCCTTTGAAATTTAATCGCGTCAACTAGGCAGTCCAAAGCAGGCCGGAAAAAAAATAAGATTATTTTACCATCAATTGTTATTATTTTTTTGTTCTAACTTGAGTTGTGAGATCCAATTTCAATATGTTAAGCAGCGTAATCCTTTTCCATCTAGTTGAGAGGGCTGGATCTCTTCGGTATGGATGAAGAAAGATTAGGGTGCATAAGCTGCCTATGCACGAAGAAGGTTGAGGGTGTCAATTTATTCTTTCTCGATCTAATTGAGTCTTAAAACAAAACGAGTAATCTCTACAATTTCTAAGTTGCAAAACTTGTCGCTAGAGAAGGTCTAGGTGGGAGGTTTGATGAATCGTACATACAAGCACGGAAGATTATTGACCTTTCGATTACGAATTTTATGAGTTCCACATCATTCAAATGTGTAGATTCGATTGCCTAAGAGTTTCGAGTCACATTTGTTGCACTCTTTTTGAACTTACCCTTATAGGCAATTAGCAATCGCCTACCAATTATCCTCATCTCTTTATTCCATGACGGTCTTATCTCGATAACTTATGTGTGAAAGGGAGTAGACAATCATCGCTAAAATGATTTTTATTGGATCTTATCACCAGGTTTTCTTTCCTTCCTAACTAAAACTTCAAACTTTCTAATACAATTCTACTTCCATCTATCAAGCAAGTGCTTTGATGATCATACGAAGGTGACACATGGAGCTACTTATCACCCCATCCTTCTGAATGAAAGCAAAATTGGTTTGCATGTAGCCAATGTCCAATCTCTAATCTGGCTTAAGATTTGAGCTTTCTGGAGACAACTAGCATGTTAATCTGTGCAATTTAAGAAATTAAGAAGCAAATGTTCAGAGAAGCCTTGCTATCTCTCCTACTTTTGTACCAGTGAGTGGCGCAAATGTCCTTCCTTATGCAGCTGTTAATGATTTTCCCCCTTGCAGAACGGCGCAAAGAAAGAATTAATTTTAGAAGGAAACAGAAGAATCCAAAAACCCATAATTATCAAAAGAAAAATAGAATAACCAGAAAAACAAATTTCAAAGGGAGAAAGAAAAAGGATATAGAGGGAAAGAGAATAACACACAGCATCAAACAAAAGAGAAATTCAATTTCAAATTGACCTTTGCCTCAATGTCTAATCAGACCCTGAAATGTCAACCGCGTTTTTTTCTTTCCTTTGAGCTCTCCCCGCCATCACCACTGATGCTGATGCTCCACACACACGCGCACACGCACACGCACACGCACACGCGCACAGTCTCTTCCTGAATTATATATAAATACTGAAATGATGCAAATCGCTTTTTATCATTTTATGCGACCAAAACAATCCACTGGAAGACAAGGCCAAGCCATAGAGAGAAGGTCAAGATTCATTTTGGTGAGGAAGTAACCACAAAGATAGCAACAAAAGAAAAGCAGCAGGAGGCTTTTTAATTCTCTTGCCATCAAAGCTATATTAGACATGGCAGATGATCAATTCCATGCAAGTGGGAACTGGTGGGACGCATCGAGGAATCGGTACGAGAGTGGGACGTCGTCGTCCTCATCGTCGGGGCTGAGCTCTCTGGGGAGCTTCGGTGGGTGGCTCACAGACATGGGCGGTGACATGAAAGCTGCAAGGTCTTCAATGGAGTCTGCAGGCGGTTCTTCAGTGGTTTTTCATGATACCCAGAAGCTGCAACCCCACAACTCTGCTGTTTTGGGCGACACTAGTGGATCTTTGGTTGACCCCAATTTGCATATGATGAATTTGGGCCTCTCTTCTCAAGCCATGGATTGGAACAACCAAAACTTATTGTAAGTCTCTAAAGTTCCCAACTTTTCCCTTCTTTTTGAGAAAGTTAAAAAAGTTTCTTAATCTTGATGTGATCTTATCGTGCTCTCAATCTATAAAGTTCTCAGGAAACATTTCTTCCGTGTATTAGCAGTCAAATTTTATCATAGCTCAAGCCTGTGAATTAACATGAATTTCAGCAACTTTTAGCACATGGTTTTGTCTTAAGATAAAAGTTTCTCTCACTTACAAGTGTGCTCCTTTTTGGAATTTATCTAGAAGAGGAGATCATAAGGGGACTGAGAGCAGCTTTCGGTCGATGCTTCAGGAGAACTTGAACATGAACGCAAGCTTCCAGAGCACAAACACAGGTGATCACAGTAGTACAGTGACATGCCAAGGTTTTCATCACCAGATTGCTGATTCATCACCCTCCTCCTTGTACGGTAGTCCTTCAACTTTCTTGCAAGGAATATTGACTGGATCATCAGAAAGCAGTCAACAGCAACAGCAAAATGTGAATTATCCTGGTTATAACCCATCAGGCTACAATGCTCAGAGCTCTAGTGAGCTCTTGCCTTCTAATTGGTCCAACAAAATGCCTCAGTTCTTGAGAATCTCACCGCCTAAGCACCACCCCCCGCCGTTGCCTCACCACCAGAGTCAGTTGCACTTCTCCAACAACGCGCCGTTCTGGACCGCGTCCGCCACAGCGATGAACGATGTCCGGTCCACGACAACCACCACCTACTTCCCCCCATCCCAAGCCCCATTCGCCCCGCCGGGCTTCGATGAGAAACCAAAGGTAATCAAGACATCTTCAATCGAGACCATACAAAAATAAAAAAAAGAAAGAGAGAGAGACATCATTGCTTAGGCGTGTCAAATTGCTATGCACGGTCATGATTAGGGTTTCGAGTATCTGTTGCGGGATTATCCGATTTTTGTATCATTGATTGTGTGGCGCAGAATTTAACGGAGGCTGCCAATCCGGGCGCCGTGATGAAGAAAAGCGGCGGTGAGCCTGCTGGGAAAAGGCCGCGAAACGAGACCCCCTCGCCATTGCCAGCTTTTAAGGTACAAAATTTCGAGCAAGTAGATTTGACAAATCTTTTGGAAGATAAGAAAGAGACATCTTTAGCTTTTTCTTTATTCTTTTCTCTTTGCCTCTAAGCTTTATAGCTTGCATAGACAATGAAAAAGAGAGGGTTGTGAACTAAATATAGGTGAGGAAAGAGAAGATGGGGGACAGAATCACTGCGCTCCAACAATTGGTTTCGCCTTTCGGAAAGGTAAATGAGTTCATTTCCATGAGATCTCTCTTTTGCCTTCACATATGAGTACCCAAAGATATGATATCATCCTCTATTTTGAAACATTATGGAAGAGACCATTGAAGATTACAATGGAGATCTTGTTGTCAAGTTTTTCTTTTCTTTTGTCATCAGACTGATACGGCCTCAGTGCTCACTGAAGCCATTGAGTACATCAAGTTCCTCCACGACCAGATCAGTGTAAGTCCCAACATACATTATTTAGAAGTCGAGGCTATTTCAGATTGACGTAACTTATCTAAGCTTTTATTACCATCTGAGACTGTACTTATGGGGAATTCAATTGAAGCCTCTTCTGAGGAAAACATGTTTTGCCTTCTTGTTATAAATCTCAGGTTCTAACTACCCCATACATGAAAAATGGAGGTGCCATGCCACATCAGCAGGTATGTTCCTTTTTAACCCTTCTCTTAAGATCTATTTATTGTTGCAACTATATATCTTAGATGTTATTAATTAGACAGTCTCTATGGTCTATGATTAGAGTTTAGGGTCTATGATTTTTCTTGGAATTCGAATGCCTAAGTCTTAATCTATGTGGAATTTCTCTGCTAGAAATAACATTATTTACAAACCACATGGGCTTAGTCGTAACCATGCTTTGGTATGCCAAAGTACACTCCGGATGATACATGGCATGCAACCCAAAAGGGAAATGAAAATGAAAGAGCACGGTTCACGGTCGACTCTACTCATATATATAGTTATAGATATTGAAACTCATATAGTTGCCATGAAAAGGGGTTTGCTTATAGAGACATTGAGTGAATTTTCACCATATTTGACTACGTCTGATAAAATACATTGTTTAATAATCCGATTTGAGAATGTATTAAAACTGGATCGATGCAGACTCCTGATAAATCTGAAGACCCAGAGGGGCCTAGACCAGATCTTAGAAGCCGAGGTCTTTGTCTCGTGCCGGTCTCAAGCACCTACCCAGTCACACACGACACAACCGTCGATTTCTGGACTCCTACATTTGGGGGAACATTCAGATAATTCAAATCGACAGATCGTCCCCCGAAAGAAAAACAACGTCTTGACACTCACTCGACAAGAGGGGCTAATCGGTTTCCACACCTCAGCTGAGGATGGATGTCGATGACGATGGCGATGCAAAAGAGGAGAATCAGAAGACCCCGGATGTGGCCCCTGATTATGCAATTTTATATAGTTTGAAATGTAAAGAAATAACCCAGGACATAAATGGAGGAGAGGAAGGGATGAAAAGGAATGGCAATCCAAAGGAGAGGCCATTGTTGGGCCAGCCATGGGCATAAGAAACAAAAGAAGAAAAGCAACATTTGTACTAATAATTGAGGAATTATTGTGATTTTGGGGTTGGTTTAGTAGGGGGATGAGAACAGGTGCTAATTTGTAGGGCAGGGAGGGGTTACCTTTATAGGAACATTTTGTTGTCATTAGCCGAGTTTAGTACAAGAAAAAGGGAGAGAGAGCCAGGAAAGGAGCTTCTTTTAATTATTCCTGTTGTTTCTCTGCATTGTGAATAGAGCTGGCATTACCTTTATTTTATCACAGAGAGAGAAGAGAGAGGAGAAAAGACATGGAAGGAATAATTGAAGTCTCGGAATACAAAAGAAGATGAGTGATCGTGGTGGAGATGTCGTTTGATCGGGAAAAATCTCACTTTTCATTTGTTTACGTCTTTGGAATATGATAGTGGAGGTCAGACCCTACCCCACACCCTCTTCCTTTCGGATTTTAGCACTCGATTATCCTTCCTCTCCTCTCTTTTTTTAACGAGAGAGAGCCCCCCTACCGCCCCTCCCCTCTTTATGCCTTTGATCCAATGGTCACATTGATGGGTTAAGAGAAATCAAAATACAATACCAATTCCAAGAGGAGAAGCATGATAGATAGAATGACTATAGGAATACGATAAATCTTCTGGAGTTGGTTTAGTGATTGAAGATCGAGAGGATACGCGGGTTTTAGACGTATTCTCGTTCCGTCGAGTATTACATGCGTTTTAGGTTGTTTTCTTTGGTTCTGTATCGCCTGTCTTTTAATTCACGTGGCTACTCGCTTCTTATCCAGGTTGTGAGATTGGTGTGATAGCTGATGTGATCGGGTTTTTACTCATCTAAAATGGGTTTTCCTCCGTAAAAGCGGAAAAAAAATGATGCGCTTGGTTCTCAAGAAAATTTTCTATTCGCTTTGCGGTTAAGATTACGGCGTAAATCCAACGACCGATATCAAGTTTAAAGATACAAAGTAGTCTAAGTAGAGTTACGTGTATTTGTTTTTTTTTTTTTTTTGGAGTCGAAGACGTTGATATACGGGCTTCTAAGAGCTCCCATCTAATACTCTCATCGGGTCACGACAATCTTCTCGTCCTAATAAAATCGAGTAATCATCGTGTCGTGACATAAGAATACCGTAAATCGCACCTATGTAAAGTAGCTAGCCTTGGCATACCGAAGATAAATTATGCTTTATACTGCAACATGCAGTCCATGATATCCACTCGAACTAAAATCCCACTTGTATTTGAAAATCGACCAGAAGGCATAAACTGCGAGTCGATACCCAAATTAATCCACTCTTCATTTCTCTAAAATATCATTACACCGGCTATTGATTTCGCTGCCGCCATAGGTTGGTTGTCGATTCTCCTTTTCTTTTTTCTGCCCACTTCGGTCATCATTATTTTCACAATCATCAGGAACCATTACCTGACAAGAATACAACCTATCATACCATAGTCATCTTCATCATCATCATCACCATCATCATTGCGACCTTAACATTAATGAAAGAGGAGGGGAATATAAACTTTAAAGGAAAGAATGGTGGCGTGGAGGTGATGGCGGTGGCAATGGAGGCAGGCGGCAGCGACGGCAACCGTGCCATGGACGATTGCCCTTTTCGCAAACTCAGAACTCGGAATTCCTTGCCTTGAATTCTTCTTCTTCTTTTTTAATAATTGAACACGACTTTCACAAAGTTAGTCCACATTCACTACTATGGACTCGTGTCTTAATAGACTTAGAACAATTCCTCACCTCTTGATTGTTGTTTTTGTGGTGAGTCAGAAAGCAACAATTAGAAGCATATCGACTCACTACCGAACGTGATAGTCCAGTAATAAAGAGGTCGTGCTGTTTTCCACGAGATTACAAATTCAAGCCATGTCGTAAGCAAAGCTTTGACCAGCATGTACCATTGGCATTTACTACCTTGCGTGGATATACCTCCACACATCGGTAAGGCTGCGATTACCGGGTTACGGTTCAAATCGAACATTCCGTAGCGGGTGTAAGATCTCTAAGTAAACAAGTAAAAGCCCAGAGGAGGATCTAACTACGCTTGTTGCCCCTCTCCACTAATTTTTTAACCAATCATGAAAACGAACGAGAGAGATGTATATCAAGGAGTGGATCTGGTTTGATTCCTCTTGTGATCCATTGTAGCTAAATTTGCACGCCATGTAAGTATAAAGCAATATTTTAAGTCCTGTAAAATAACCGAGAGGACTGACTGAACATAATCGACTTTATGCGGATTCTACACCTCTGAATATATTGTACACCAAGATAAAGAGAGGGCGACGAATATGAAACCCAAAAGCTATGAAAGAAACAAGAAAAGGACGAATCCTAAAAGCTGGTGAAGGTCTTTCTTTTCTTTCTTTTAGGGAGAAATCCTAGTCGATTTGTATATTTATGGGTGGGGGGATTGATCGAGCACTTGTTCTCGTCCCTTCCGTACGGCTCCAATCCGTGGGAAAAGCGGTACATGCTGCGTGAATGATGCAACCCCAGACGGCCCCTGGAAGAAAATCAAAGATTGAAGAGAATCAGAACCCTCTCGCTTATCGTCTTCTCGGTGACCTCACCCCTGTGGAATTTCCCCGCGTTATCGAAGCAACAGGGGACCTTTTGACCGGAGCTCGGTCCATCGAAGAATATTAACTGAAAGTAACGGCATCTGCTTTCTCGGCGAGAATTGAGGAGTATTGTGATTCTTTCTTCCACACAGGTACGTTCTACCTAACATCGTTCTCTGATAGGCGGGCCGCCACCCCCGCCGCCTTGCGACTTCTGTCTAGTGAGCTGATTGGAGATCAAGAAGCTATTTTGAAGCGCTCAGCTTGGGCTCGGGCTCGGGCTCGCATCTCATGTGGTTCCCTAAGTCAGCGAGGTGAGATATTTGGTGAGCTTAGTACCTATCTACATGAGAGAGACTTTCCTCGACAATTAGGAAAGAAGGAAAAAAAGATCAAGGGCCCGTGCCGTACTGAATTATATACATGGGCTGTTCATTTACAGTGATGTTTTTCGGAGCAATTCATCTCGGTAAGTGTAATAAGTATACCATTTGACTGGCACAATTGTTATCAAAGTTCAATATTTGATTCCTCAAATAGAAACAGATGCCCAACAACTTGAACGAACAACACCGTGACTCCCCGGTGTACTTTAACTTTTAAGACTGCAATTCGACAGATCAAGCGACTAAAAACTTTTATATCAAGAAAAGACAAACACTGTACTTCGCGATACAAGTACGAAGAATATACTTCACAAAACAGGATTATTGACTGGAATGAGTTTTAAGGTAGGATCTGAAATTGTTTGTAAAAAGAATCGAGAAATAGGATAGGCACAATAATATCGGCAAATCATACGGGTCACTTCAGGCAGCTCCCTTGAGCTTCTTTGTAATGGCAGCGATGTACTTCCCTTGATGAAAAGCTTGCTCCAGCTCGAGCTCAGAGGGTTGTCTCGAGCCATCACCAGCATAAGTCCCCGCGCCATATGGGCTACCGCCTTTTACTTTCTCCATCTCAAACATGCCGGCCCCAAAGGTATATCCTATGGGGACAAAAATCATCCCATGGTGGACCAACTGCGTGATAGCAGTCAACCTGCAACACGATTTCAAGTTTTCAGAACACATCGTCTCCCATCTCAAAGTCATTTCTTTCACTAGAAAAGATGCTGGCCGCTTACGCTGTAGTCTCCTGCCCACCGCCTTGAGATCCAGTGCTATAGAATATTCCAGCAGGCTTGCCTGCAAGCTTTTGTGTCCTCCACAAACCTCCAGTTGCATCGAGGAAGGCTTTGAATTGAGCAGCCATCATGCCAAATCTTGTTGGGAAACCAAAAACGAATCCATCGGCCTCAGCAAGATCGTTTGGTGCAATGACTGGTACATCACTCTTGGGAGGTGCACTCATCTTCGAAAGCACCTCCTCTGGCAGCGTCTCATCCACCTATTCCCCACCCCCAATGCAATATATCAGCAAATTGCCTCATTTCACACAGAAATGTAAGTGGTCTATCAATAAGCGAGCAAATTAGCAACAAGAATCTTTCCAACCAATGACAGTTAATGATACCAGAAGTTTAAGCACATTGTTAATTCTTGATGTATCATGAAGCACATCAGCGAAATTTATATCATGTTTTGTAACTCCAAAACTTACTTATTCTGTCAAACACCATATCGATGCATATGCGGAATGGAAAAAACAATGGCACTTCATCCAGTCTCTAAACTCATCATGACAAAGCACGGTAACATGGTTGAAGCACGTGCATACAAAACCGTCAATGAAAAGCTCTAGAATGTGAAACCTAGAATAAGCCATGATTCAGGCGATGATACAAGTTTTTGTGCTAAATATAAATTTTCAGGCACTGAAGATATTGGGTAAATTCACAAAAAAGTAAGAATCAAGCAGTATAAAATAAGAGACATGAAGAAATAGAAAGTAAAACGAAAATACCTGCCATAATTTTGCATCAACTCCTTCAACAGAGGCAGCTCCCTTTTTTATCTCTTCAGCCAGCCTCTCCACATGTCCATACATGGAATAGTACCTATAAAATCATGAGACCATTTCACACACGAGAACCACATACCACCTGGTAAAAATCAATTTAAAAGACAAAGAAAAAGATCCAAATGTCCTGTCTCCCCATTTTCTGGCCATAAAATTCCGGTACATGACACCTTGTGACGGCTTCAGAAAGACATCAGCTTAGTAACACATGAGAAGCATGCTCTCTCTTCTCTCTGTTTCAATATGGCTAGAGTTCACTGCGTGATCGCCAAGTTAGCATTTTAAAGTTACAAGAGCTTACACAAGAGGGAGAGTAGCAGAAATACTTGGTGTACTTAGTTTGTCTGTTGGCTTCTGGCTAAATGCTCAACATGTGAATGTTTCACCCCGAATCAATGGAATGAGACCAACAAATACAAAGTTCAGTCAATAGGACTTTGACTGCATTGAACTTGGATATGAAAATTCATCTCAGAAATAGGGGGTAAAGTAAAAATATATAAACTAGATTTAAGACAGAATTTACCCAGAGAAAATTATAACAAATACACAGAACTGGCTGAAAAGCATCACTACCGACTCCTAGGCCCTTCAATCATATGGAATGGGATGGTGTTTACTCAGATAGCCCTCCCCAAGTTAGGCAATGCAGGTTCCAACTCATACAGAAGTTATGGATCCAATAACTGTTAAACTAGGTACACGTGGCTCATGGAAAGACTAACATCTTATACCCGAAACTATCCTGATATATCAGCCACATATACAAGTACCATAGCCTCTATACGAAAGACAGCTCAACTCATGATTGAGTGCCCCTGAACTCCATGCACTCTGCCAGTTCATGGGCATCACAATTGGTTGTATTTGCAACCAAAACAAAATCACTTCTTCCGTCAAAGATAAACGAAGGATGCAGTCAACAGCAGGAAAACATTAATATACATTCACCATATGTGTTTTCAGTAGACCAATCTGAACAATTTGACTGATGGGATTTAGAAAGTATCTCTACCAATTAAATGCACATCCCAGTGAATGCCAAAATGATCAATGATCACCAATGTGGCTTAGCCTCATATCTGAAAAAGATAATTTACCCCCGGACTGTTAAACACAAGGTAGTTAATTGTTGACTCACTGTAGGTTTATAAGAAACACAAGGCAAACAGGCTTTAATTTCGAATATCTTATTTTGATCAATCAAAAGTCATTTCTAAATGTGGGAGTATGAACAACTCGACTGTATGCCTATTCACATCATTACCGAGCTTTCTTGTAGATCAAGCCTCTAATTTCAGTAAAACTGACAGCAACATATACCCCCCCCAACTTCCACCTAAATTCGCATATCAGAATTAGACAGAAGATCTGTATTAACTGAAAATGGAAGACGTGCGCTAACAAAAACACGAGCTAGGAATGCGATTACGCGATCCAAAACCGGAATAATCTGACCCGATTAATTTCAGCAAAGATCATCTATCTAGTAGAAGCGCATCACAGCACTTAAAGTTGAGCGACATCAGAACCCTAACGTCAAATGCAGTTCACAAATCGGCGAACTCATCACTTCCATCTGCATTAACCGGTCAAATATCGCGAAATTCACAGAAAATCAAACCCAAGAGCAACGAAACACGGTCTACGTTCATCACACGACGAACAGAGCAAGATCATCACGAACGAAAACGCAACCGCCGCGTATCACATCAAAACAGACGATATCCAGCAGCAAATCAGCAGTCCAACGAAACAGATCTCCGCGCAATCGCGCCCCACCACCGAACCAAGCGCCGCCTCATCGCTCGAGCAATCCAACGGCCAAACACTCCATCGACCGGTATCCAATTCCGCGCGGGACAGACAAAAGCTAGCGACCGCCGAAACAGAACTTACTCCAAACCAGGACCCCGCCAAACCGAGAAACGACTCGCGCGGCCGAATCGAGCCGGGACGGCACCGGTCGAAAGGAACAACCGAACGGCGAAGCGATCGCGCAGAAACCAAAAAAAAAATAGAAGCGCACACACACAAACGAAGCCGTCGCCGAACCGAATCCGTCCGAGCGAATCCAATGCCGGACACGAGCGAATGCGATTCGGAGGCGATCGAAGCCGGCGACGGAAGGGCGATCGAAACCGGAGAACGAGCGAGCGAAGGAGGCGAGGAATCGATCGGAATCGATGGGGGTGGGGGGGCGAAGGGAGATGGGGTGGGGGGGGGGGGGGAACGTACACGATGTAGACTTTGGTCGCCATGGAAATGAGGCCTCGGAGAAGTCGCTCCCCCCACCGTTCGCTTCGCTTCGCCTCGCTTCTCCTCTCTGTTGCTGTGGCCTTCTGTGACACTGTGCGTGCGAGCTTGCGTGGGGGTTGATGGGGAAAACGTTGACAAATGGGAAGTGGGAAGCGAGGACGAGCCTCTCCATTTATATATAGCCAAGGTGGTGGTGGTGGTGGTGGGGGGAGAATGGATGAATTTGGTAAGCTAATCGCGATGAGGTCGGAGCGGCGTCGTTTTGGGGGGGCTGGGGCGCTGGGTGATTAATGATGGTGTGTTGTTGTCACGCTCATCATCATCATCATCATCATGGTGGTGGTCGTTGCAAGCTCCTTAATTTCTCTAGAACTTAGATGTCCACCTTTTCTTTCCTTTTTTATTTTTTTATTTTATTTTATATTTTCTTGCAACTAGAGATTGAATTGCAAGTTCTTCTTCTTTTTCTTTTTTTTTTGGGGGTCGAAATTGAATTGCGAGTTCAAAGGAGTACAAAGAGGCCGCCGGAAAAGAAATTTTCAAAGTTGTACGAATATGACGAGCCGGGCATGATGTTGTTTTGATGTCTCATAGCTCATTCCTAAACGGTTTTGCCCATTTAATTACAATCCTAAACACCGGAGATCATCTGTACCTTTATCCCCTTATGCTTTTGTACGTGGCATTAGATGGACTGAGGAGAAAAGTCGCGACAAGCAAGTTAGAACACGACCGGAAGTCCCGTTGGTTCTACGGTATATTTTGAATTCGAAGAGAAGCCGATTGACGTACAAGAAAAAAGGGATAAATTTAGGGATGTGCTTGTTTCGCGTCGAATTTTATGATAAGGGAAAATGTATTTCGTACAAAATCATTTTCAAGAAAAATGGTTAATTCTCATATGTTTTGACTGTATTGTGAAAAAAGTGTGTCCGAAAACGTTTTTAGGTATTTGAATCTCATTTGAAATAATGGATATTGAAATATGTAAGAAGTGAGCGTTTGTCATATGAGGCTTGGTGTGCTTGGGAAATGATTTCATCCCTTGAGAAATGGGAATTCGCTTTCCTAATTTTGGGTGTGAATGTTTTCTTCGATCGTAAACGTGTTTCCGTCAGCTTACTATTTTCAGTAAATTGAACACACGTGAAAGGTAAACAAAAAAACTATTTCGCGACGAGCTCTTTACCCTAAATTTACAATCTATTGCACAACTGAGCGCTTCGAGCCAATAAGGATCATGCACAGAGCCGAGTGTTCAACGTCTTGACTAAATAAAGTTTACCATTCGTAGTCCGATACCTTTCGACGATTAACATATCCAGTTTGAGCCCACCTTTACTCAAAATCAAAGGTTAGTCAACACTAACCATACGTCCAATATCGACAACGACGGTATGAACACGTGGACAGGGCGCTGGCGTTTCTTGGGTAGGTAGAGGGCGAATCAACGGCGTGCGAGGGCCGTGGATCCACGTGGAATCCTCATGCTCTCATGCCTACCGTCCGATTCCTTCGAGCGAGTTACGCCAAAAAAAAGGGGGGGGCGTGGTCAATCATCAAAACGCCCAAATCAGGGGCCCTTATCGATTTTCGGTGACGCATTGCAGACGGCATGCTGATCGAACGGCCCGAATTTCTTGAAATTGTTTGCAATTTTTTTTTTTTGTGTGTGTTTTTTTTCGAGGTCGAAGTCTTTTAGGATTTGGTGTCCCAAGGGTCAACAAACGTGGTCAGCAATTTTGGATCGGTTTTTGATTCATTGAGAAAGTTTAGTCATGTAAATGGTTCTTTCTATAGACTATGACGGCCTCGTTTCGGCATCTAAAGTAGGACAACAAATTTGAAGACGAAAGGACGTCGAATGGCTAACCCGATTCGTCGTTGTAGGGTACGGCGAGAAGTTGTTGCATGATGTACGCGTCGTGCGAATCGAATATCATCTGGATAATCACTAATTATGCTGGTCTTATTGTGAGCTCAGAATGATCGATGGTCCATATGGATTTAATCGGGAAATCACCATAAATGTCCAGAACCTATTGCACTCGTATCAATTTAGTTATATAGTTTTCAATTTGATCAATTTAGGATTAAACATTTTGACAATTTGCCAACAGATCCCTTCTGGCCAATTTTGGTCGAAAACCGCTGAAGTGGACGCCAATCATCATGCGTGGCACAACTAACGCTGACGTGGATAATTTTTATTAATTTTTTGTAATTTTTTATTTTTTTTCTTTGCCTTTTCTTCTTTGTGGCCGGCAAGGTGGCCCTCGCCTATGACCAACAAGGGTTGCGAAGGCCTTGGGCGAGGCCTTCTCGGCTGGCGAGGGTCGTCGGTGACCCTCGCTCCGATCAAAATTAGTCTGAAGGACTCAATTGGCAAATTGCCAAAAGATTTAAGACTAAATTGATGAAATTAAAATGTTTAAGACTGAATTGACATAAGTATAATAGATTAATGCCTTTTTTTGGTAATTTCTCACATTTAGTCTATATGGTCTAAAGACCATACAGTATTTTTTTTCAAGTATTGTCTTCATGAATGTATGACGCCTTTTTTTTTTATATCATCAGTCGTAATTACTACTTGGCATTTTGCGGCTAACCGATTTAAAATTTAAATGGTTATCATAATGGTAGAGTATGATTGAACTAAATTTCTCCCCTAACATTACTGTACATGAAATTCCACAATGGCTGCTCGTGGATTATCCGTCGGCACTACTTTTTTTGTCAGTTGTCAGCTTGTCACGCAAGATCAATCAATGATTTTGTCCGTTGCCAACTAACATATTTCATTGTCTTAGGTATTGAATATGAGCGACATATTATCCGTAGTTCCCATGCGCTATACCTTTTGCTTAGCTTAAAACTTTGACAATTTGTGAGAAGGCCATTCATAGAGGTGAGCAACTGGGCTGGTTTAATTTAGGAATTGACCTTATTGGCCAGTTCTTTAGGGGATTGAACTAGTTTCCGGTTCTAAAAACTAGGAACTGGCCTTGACCGGTTTGGTTTTGGAAAACTATATTCTAAATTGGTTGGTTCTACCCAAAAACCTAAAACCTGCAAGGCCAGTTCCAAGATAGAATCTAGAACCAATCGGTTTATCCCAAACCCTAATAAGTTCTTTTACATTTTTTTTAAAAAACAGAAAATATCCTCAAGTAAAAAGAGTTGTATTTATGTTTGACATATGCACATTACATATAAAATGTAACGAAACGAAACGAAAAAAGAAGCTCGACCAGTTTTCAATTTCAAAAACTTTCAAGTTCAAAACCTGCCCACTCTGGAATCGAGCACCCTTAACCATGCAATGCTCAGATGGCATTTCAAGTTTATCAAATTATACTCTGTATGGACTAAGTTTTCTTGTTCGCTTGTAATGCTGGTATTGTCAATCCCGTGTTCCAGTTTCTGTCCAAATTCAAACCGATCCTACGAAGAGTTGAAAAAAAAAAGGGTGTCTTAAATTTGACCTAAACTTCTAAAGTTTTTGGCTAAATCAATGTACCATTCTCCATAATAAAATAACTTTCTTCTGGGTCCAAAAGATCCAACCATCCACGTCTCCTTCTGACGGTACAAACTAGAAAATTGGTGCAATAGGACAAGGAAGGTCCCATATTTTAAGCTTTCCTCAATCATGATTTGACACAACTCTTGCAATTATTCCCAATTTTCCCTCTCCACTTAACACCAAGCCAACAATTATAAAGCCCATTCAAGATCTAAAGATGGATCTCAGATCTGACGTTTTCTCAAAGTCTTCAATAATCCCATTAACCTTGATTCTTGGAAGATCATGCCTTTTCCTATGTCCATAATCACTTACTTAGAGGGGATGAAAAGCAAACTTAAGAGGTTTGCTTTTCTTTTTCTCATCAAGTCATTCGTAATCAGGAGAGAGAATCATCATCATCCCACATCAAGATTTTCTTGAACAAGACCCAAACAAATGCATGAGAAGTTGAAAGAAGCTTTTGCTTCACTGAGTCCAGCATCCTATCATTCCAATTCATCATTTCCAATCGCTTTTGTTTTGCTTGCTTGAAAAGATTAGTATTTTCCTGACCAGATCTTCGCTCGCCCCAACTTCACTTCTAATTGATTCCACAAGCATCATGACAAAAAGGAGAGGAATAAGTTTTTGTAGTGTAGCCAAATCTTCTTGGAGAGAACTCACAATCATAGCTCCACAGTACCTTCTTGTCATCCTCCTTGGCGACATAATCAAATCTTATTGATTTTAGGAAGAGGACATTTGATCATTGTGGCCCGCAAAAAATTTAAAAGTCATTCGTCACCATTGATCAATGCAAATTCTCTAGGACAAACTGTTACAGATTGTATGGTTTCTAATTAAGTTCAAATGCTAATTGATCTCTCAGCAACTTAGTTGCTCAAAAAGGTTAGTTTCGTCAGCGTCCTAACAATGAACAATTGCAGAATTCACTGGTTAGTATTCTTCTATCTGGCTTCCACCAGTGTGATGGTGATTTCATTGACCGAGTTTATCTCGTGCTTGCTTGACGAAGAGTCTCCTTGAAAAGGGTTTTTGTCTATCAGGAAGCCCGGCTGTTTGGGTGGAGGCAGAGCGCTTTCGCTTCCCAGCATCACGACCGCGGATGCCATGCTCGGTCTGTCCTCAGGATGATGTTGTAAACAAAGGAAACTCAGGTGGATGCATCGCAGCACTTCTGATAGGATGCACGATCCGTCTACGGACGGATCAATGAGATCTAGAGGCCTCCCTTCTGAATATAATCTCCAGGCCTGAACCATTGCAATTACATCATCAAATTCAAGAGATTATTGTCACGCTTATTGCTGATCCTAACAAAACTCCGTTGATCACAATTTGAAATGGATGAGACCACCGTGGAATGCACACACAGAAGTACGGATCAAACACCATATGAAATTCGTGCTTGAATTGAAACTTACGTGTCCAATGAGATTCTGGTTTGAATGAAATAGACCCCGGTTTCTCTTTCCACTGATGATTTCCAAGATTAGTATTCCGAAACTAAAGACATCGGACTTCACCGAAAATAGCCCGTCAATGGCATATTCTGGTGCCATGTAGCCACTGCAAAGCATCATTTCAATCAGGGACTTATGCCTCAATTCAAACTCGTCAAAAGTAATCGGGGCGGATGCTTACTAAGTTCCAACCACTCTGTTTGTATTCCCTTCACTCTGATCTCCTCCGAAAGTCCTGGCCAAGCCAAAGTCGGAGATTTTCGGGTTCATTTCGTTATCAAGCAGGACATTGCTTGCTTTTAGATCTCTGTGTATTATCCTTAATCTTGAATCTTGATGAAGATAGAGAAGGCCCCGAGCGATCCCGCAAATAATGTTGAATCTATTTTGCCAGTCCAGTAGTTTACCTCTTGTGCCATCTGCAAGTTTGCTTACAGGTCAATTGCATACATAGATCATAATTTATTTTGACTAAACTTGAAAGCTATAGAATGGTTCAAAAAAAAGAAAAGAAATGGTCAGACCGAAAATGAAGGCGTCCAAGCTTCCGTTAGGCATGAATTCGTAGATCAGCAATTTCTCCTCTCCTTCAATGCAACAGCCCAGAAGTTTTACAAGATTGCGGTGCTGAAGTTTCGCGATCAGTATCACTTCGTTCTTGAATTCCTTTGTTCCTTGTCGAGAGAAGGTCGAAAGCCTCTTCACTGCGATTTGCTGTCCATCTGATAGCGTACCCTGAATATTGAGTGACATCTTTTTATGGCAATCTGAACTCTAGGGAAATCTCTACTCTGCTTCTACAGTCCTGGAATTAGTACATTAAATAATGTACCTTATATACGGGTCCAAACCCTCCTTCTCCGAGCTTATTGTTTAATGAAAAATTGTCAGTTGCATCCGAAATTGTGGCCAGGTCAAATGATGATAACTCTAAGTCCTTGGAGCTTTCATCTTTGGGTTCCTTTTCTCCTTCGTCTATTTTTGCCTCTGCGGTGATTGAAAGTGAGGGTTGGCGGGTAATCACAATATTGAAATATACTCTGAGCAAGACCTTAGATTATATTTTGCAGGACAAAAATAGTAGGTGAATTCAACAGCATGCATATTTATCTATCTCGAATGCCACATCTAGTGTGAATTTTATTTCGCAGCGTTTCTAAATCCATTAGCTTTCTCATTCAATATCATGCTGGAGATTAAGATATAGGTTAGAATTGAGATGTCCCTCTAAATTCATAAGCTTTCTACTACCTAGCATCACCTAGCATCACAGCAACATAATAGCTGAGGCAATTCGAAAGAGCTGAAATCCCACCAAGTAAATTATTCGTGGAAAGATAAGATTCGTTGTTGTAACTACTGCACATATCATAGTTGAATGAGAGTTAATTTACTTATGGAGTTTGGTGGAGTGACAAATTTGCAAGGATGTCTGGTCTAAGCCAATTATGCAATCAACCAAATCTCTTTTGATTAGGATAAACTAGAAAGAGCCATTAGAAAGTGCAGGGGCATCAAATTTACCTTTGGGTTTCTTCCTCCATCTGCCGATAATATAGCAGGTTAAGAGCAACACTGAAGCTGCAACTATCACAGCTATGACTATGACCACGATTTTCAACCATTGTCTGCTTTTCAAGTCTGCAAATTGTCAATCAAATGAAAGCAACAAGTTAGATTTCAGAAGTATTGTTCCACGTCAACAGGTTCACAGAAAATAGCAAAAACCCGGAAAGTAAGCAAATTACCTAGTGCTGATCGGGGCATTCGGATGTAGAGATCTTGCCCGCCGTCCGCAAAGTTCCTAATATCCACAAGATCACCAAACCACATGACGCAGCCGCTGCCAGCCCCGGTGATATCTGAATTCGTGTAGGCCATACAAGAACAGTTGCGCAAGCACTTAGCCCTGCATTCTTTCAGATCCAAAGTCCTGTTCACCCAAGAGAATGTGGTGTCCGGCAATTTCAATCGACCAAATTTGACAAACGCATCTCTGTCTCCACACTCAAGGGGCTGATTCCTCTTACATCCCCCAGACCAGTCCATTGACTTCCATTTCTCAGGTGACTTAGGGCTGAACCCTGGTAAACACTGACAAACGGGCAGATTAGTCACGTCGCAGTTGCTAAATGCACCGCAAAGTCCATAATTGTCGCAGTAGTCTTTCGGAACCGTCGTGTAGAGCTTCCACGCCTGAGTGGCTTCGCTCCAAGTATACCGCTCCCACGCATAATTTGATTGGTTAAGAATAGTCCTGGAGAGGACAGATTTGTTCTTAAGGTGAAAAATGAAGTAAACTTCATCCTCATTGTTAACAAAGTTGAATGAGAAAAGGGGATTGGCCCTCTGCTCCGGCGCGCCGCTGTACCTCAGGCCATTCCACGGGCCACTCCGGAAATATTCCTGATTTCCCTTCCAGGCAACTGCTTCAGGGTAATTGTGGAGCACCAATCCCCACGAGAAATCGCCTGGAGAAGGGTCATCCGCACTCTTCCATGCTGTTAACCGGCGATCGAGACCCCTTCTTAAGTCCCATCCGATCTTCATTTCGGCTATGACCGTGTCTGTGGGATAGTCAAAGCTCTGCCACAAGTAAGCTGTGCCTGGATCCCCATCATTCCCATCTCTCAGGACAAGGTTTCCATTATCAAGAAGCTGCACCACTGGATCTTGTGCAGTCCCAGTTGAGTTTGCAGACCAAACAACGGTGCTGTTGCTGCTGAGGATGACAAGCTTTCCTAAGTCATCAATCATCAGAACCCCGGACGAGTCATTGATCGGATTGAGCCTATTGGCAACCCAGACAACAGTTCTTGCTGGGATGTTCTTGTACCAGATTCCCAAGAAACGTTTCTGGGAATTTCCTGGGCTGAAGAAGCCCAGTTCAAAGGTCCCATCTTGGGAAGATAAGGTGCTTCCATTAACATCACTGAGTGACTCAGATGGAGCGATTGTGTCCGCTGCAGTGCAGAAACCTGGGAGGTGACGAAGGGTAATGATGCTGAAAAATAGGAAGAGATAAAGAGCATCCATTGATCAATTCTCTTGTCTGTATTGAGGTATTTATTTATGAGATTATGCACCCAAGCTGAAGACCTAATAAGACCAGCTAATTACACACGAAAATGGCCCAATACCTAATCCAAGAGAAAGGTCTCGCCACGAGCCATATAATAATAAGCCAAAGCAAACTTTTTTCAGAGAGAATAGAACCAAAATTGACTTGTAGTAGAACGTGGATGACAACGGGAACTTGGATTGACACTAACTGAATGTCTGGATCTGTGGGAATGAAAACCCATTCATGTTAAAAAAAACATCGAAAGTTGATTCATTGAAAAGGATTGGCATAAAAGCATTTCACATTGAGACCTGGAAAACTTTTGCGCTGTGTATTAACTAATCCCAACCACCTCTTTATTGCAACCGTATGATTGATCCTGGTGCCTGCTGGGGAGGGAAAGTTCAAATCGAAAGTGGGACTGCAAGTGGGACCACCTCAGAAGTTGCATCAGATTTGGGTTTTGCTGGCATCACGTAATGCGACGAAAAAGAAAGTGCATCTTCAAATTCTTCATGGGCCTTCCTCGGTTTGCATCTTTTGCCCACAAAAAAGCACCTTGAATTTTGTACCAGCAGAGTCCCACAAGACCAACTATTCAGTCATGAAATCAACTGTCTGGTCCTTTGTTCCCAAAGTTGACTCGGTGTCAACCCTTGATGCCTTTGTGTCCAAATGAGAAATGAGTCAAGAAGATTGGGAACGAAGAGATCAATAAGTGACTGTTAAGCTTAGCAATATACAGGACATGCATGCACAGCGCACATATTTTCGCTCCACGAGTTTGAAATTACGGCGAAACTCGCGCCATATATACGCGCCGTCTTGTTTGTACACGATGAGCAGGAAACTGCTGGTAAGCTTTCTTTTGACAAGAATTTCCTACCCTTTTTGCATGCAACTGCCTTTAGTTATCTATTCGGGTCTCCGGGATCAATCCAGAAGTTTTTGACGATAAGGTATGAACATCGACAGGGCGATTGCATGCAAGACGGTGTCAGCTGTCAAAAGGCAATTATAATGGTCGGCGCTTTCCGTATCATTCTGTTGCAATGAATTGACATCCAATTTCGTGGAGCCGGTCAAGATCAAAGCCAAGTCCACACCACGAGGCCAAAGTTGCATCCTATATGTGTCCGTGTGGACCAGAGAGGTCTGAACACCAGATCCCGGGACAGGAACCCATGGGACCCCGGTTCAATGAGGAACCCACGTTTATGGGCAGAGAGTATCCACACCCAGATGGTAGATGGAAAGTTCATTAAAAATTGAACAGCCAGGCAATAATTACTTAGGGTACGTGTGTTTCGAATGGGTCGTTGTGGGAAAAGTACTCTTTTAGTCTTTTTTTTAACATGTTTGCTCCCGTTTCCTTACAAAGATGATGATGGACCTTAGAAGCTTCTATTTATTCTTATTTTAACGTATCGATATTCGCACATCTAAATTTTTAATTAAAAAGAAAAATTTTCTTTCATCTTTTCATATGCATAGTACCAACATCAAGATGGTAGATGAAGTTCATTAAAATTTGAGCAGCCAGGCAATAATTTCTCAGGATACGTGTTTCGAGGGGTTGGTTGTCGGAGAAGTACTTTATAGTTTTTTAACATGCTTGCGCCTGGTTCCTTACAAAGATAACGATAGACGTCAGAAGCTTCTCCTTGTCCTTTTTGACGACAACGAAGACTCTCCCTCCCTCTCTCTCCCCTTTTGGCTTCATTATTGGTGGCTTCCTTCTCTTTTTGCCAGCAATAACGTCACCTTTAGAAGACCAAAACCGAGCGTGGTTTGTTTCGCGGAAGGACTTGGGTCGTCCTCCATTTCCATTTGGTTTCTTCTGCTCCAACTCCAAGCAATTACCTCCTTCGGCCGCAACCGAGTATGTTTTGCGGAGGACCTGGAATCTTTGGATCCTCATGATGAGCCCGATAAAGTCTAGGAATGCAATCATGGACTCTTGAAACCCCTTGCATGAGAATAGGCGAGTGATTGCTTTTGACTTTGGAGTAGACTTTGGATCAAAATGTTTCGGAATAATTGTCAAATTCCAAATCTCAAAGCAAAAGGATTTTAAGAATCCAATGCTTTTAAAATAGTTGGTTTTTCATTTTTTATTTTGGCGAAGCAAATGAATTATCTTTTTTAATTGGTGAAAAAGGGCGAGGAGAGACGTCCAACATAGCTATTCCTCTGGGCTTTATCATAAGCGTTATCATAAGTTCTCACCTGTTTTGTGCAAGTTTTAGTTTATGAGCCATTAGTACTCATCCATATGGAGGTGTATGAGCCTGTTATTGCAGCTCTATAAGTGTGCCAGAAGTTGGGAACTCTCCCAACATGAGGCGGCAAACCTAAGTCACAAGCTGCTCAGAGGTTCGTTCACAGCATGACTCGAACATATGAGTTGTGATCTTATAGAAGATAATGGCTGCACTTGTGTTAATTCAGTTTTAAATCATTTAATTTGGCCAATTTAGTTATAAACTTTTTAACAATTTGCCAATATCGTTTATCTAGCAAATTTTGGCTGGAAATCGTTGACGTATAATCCTACCGTCCTACGTGACATGGCCGGCACTGACATAGATAGTTTTTATAATTTTTAAATAATTTTTTTGATTTTTTCGTTTTCTTTTCCTTTTTTCTGCTTTTTTGCTTTTCTTTTTATTTTTAACTGAGGCCTACAAGGGTTCCCAGCGGACCTTCACTAAGTTAACATTGTTGTGGCCCTTGTCGGCCACTGCCGAGGCTGTGGACTAGCAAAGGGAATTAAGAGAAAATAAAAAAAGAAAATGGAAAAAAGGAAAATTCAGAAAAATTATTAAAAAATCGAAAATATTGTCTATATTAGTGTTGATTGTGCCACGTAGGATGGCTTGCATATACATCATTTCCAGCCAAAATTGGCTGAAATGACTAAATTGACCAAACTAAAAGATTTATGATTGAATTGACACAAGTGCTATAGGTTATGGATTTTTTTTTAAAAAATTTCTCCGAAAATAATGTAACCCATCAACCATTGAATTACTGCGTTCGATATTTGCTTTGCTAGTGAATTGAATTATCAATTTCATGTTTCTCGTTTTATTTTTTCAAATCCATGTAATTAGTAGCTTTAAAAGAACATATTAAGGCTTCGTTTGTTTCATGAAAAATGTGACATGTTTTCCGGAAAGTCGTTTTCCAAGAAAATAACAATATTTAATGGACTGGAAAATATTCTTCTGTCGTTTGGTAAAGAACCCATCACAGGCACTAGGGTCTCAAGCTTGGATTCCCAACTCCTGGGCACAAGCATGGGCAATAGTCTTGGGTCCAATGAAATTGAGCCCATGAACTCGGTGCTCGTGCTCGGCTCTCTGGCGCCCCCCCCGGTCTGGGTCCATCGAGGTCGAGCCTTGAAACCCGGTGTTGGGGAATGGGTCAATCAAGGTAGGGTCGGGACTCTGAGGCCCGGCCTCAATGTTACCAGGCCAACATTCCTGCCACAAGCACCGGTGTCCCAAGCTCAACCTTGATGGTCTTGGGTGTGACGGCCAAGGTCTCGGGCATGACCTGGATGGACTCGGGTTGAGGCATCGGGGTCTCGGGCCCGACCTTAATGGACTTGGGATTGGGTGGGCCTGGGAACGAGCGTTGGGATTTTCGTGCCTATGTGCAGAGTTTATGGTAGCTGGGTTCGGGTCATGAGTGCTCGTGTCCGGGATGCGAGCCCTAGTAACATTGAGGCTGGGCTTCAGACCTCGGCGCTCGGGCTTGGGTTAATCGAGGCTGGGTTTGAGACTTCGATATTGGTGTTCGAGGCTCGGCCTCGATGTTATTGGGCCCGGTGTCCTAGGCACGGGTACTAGTGTCCCAGACCCAACCTCAATAGTCTTGGGCAGGGCGACCAGGGTCATGGGCATGACTTATATGGACTCGGGCCGAGGTACGGAGGTCTCGAGCCCGTCCTCACTAGACCAGGTCCAGGGTGCTAGGGACCTGGCTTTGCCTCTAGTCTTGACCCTACTGCCAAGGACCCGGGAATGAGCGTTTTGTGTTCTCATGTCAAAGCGTAGAGTTTTCAGTTCAAGCGTAGATATCTAACTATATTTGAAAAATGATTTTTCGATTTTTAAAGAGAAAATTATTTTATAGGAAAACTTTTTCTGTTGATTAGGAAAGACTCATTTTCTAAGGGATCCAAATGCTGAAAAAATGAGAAAAATGATTTTCGCAAAACAATCTGGGCCTAAGTACTCTTTGCATAGGACTTGAATCCTCGTGTTCACAATTTTAATTTTCAAAACGGTACCTATATTTTTAAATTGTCCCGTGTTACTCATTCCGTTACCTGTTCTTTTGCCGGTCGATTTTCCTAACATGGACTATTAAATTGCTGATACGAATGTCGGAGTACACGTTTCACGTTTTGATTTGCTCAAAAATATTTTGTGGCGCCTTCGAACAAAGATCAAAGCTATAAAAATTATTTGAGAAAGAAAGAGAGAGAGTGAGAATCCACCATTGATGCAAAGGTACAAGCTCTGCAGGTTTAATTGTAAAAGCCCACCCCGGGCAGCCATGTTCAGCCCTTCGGGTCTTATCCTCAAAAAAGGAAAAAAGAAAAGAAGAAGAAGAAGAAGAAGAGAGATAGAGATCATCCTCATCATCATCTAAAGGCCTTGAGTTCTTTGTTTAAGAGCATCTTCCAAGAACGAGTCCGCGTCCTCCATGAGCTCAGGGCTCAGCCTGAACATCAGAACGCAAAACTCCATCTGGTTCAGCGCCCCGTCCCCGTCGAAGTCGCCCTCCCTCATCATGGACCGCAGATCGTCGTCCCCCAGGCCGTGCAGCCCCAGGAGAGCAGAGTTCCTCTTGAGAGAGTCGAACGTGATGACCCCCTTGTCCCCGTCCATCAAGAGGCGGAACCCTTTGCACAGTTCGCCGATCAGGCCGTCCCCGCCGAGCTTCTCGGCCATGGCCGGCAAGAAGTCGTGGAAGCTCGGGGCCGAGGCCGGGCCGCGCGACCCCATCGGCGAAGATCCAAGAACCGCGAAGGAAGCGGGGAGGGCCTGAGAGATTGTAGTAGGCGGTGGGGGAGGAGAGGTGAGATGGGTACGCCAGAGGGTGGGAGGGACGGATATATGAACTGGGTTGTGGGAGTGGGGGATTTCGAAGAAAGAGAGGCCATGGGAAGACAAAAGTGAAGGAGGACGAGGAAGGTCCAGGCAGAAAGGAAGAAGCTGACATCAAATCCAAGTCAATCGTGGCGAGACTGTCTGCAAGCAAAGCAACTTGGAAGAGGTTTCCGGGAAGGGGAAGACAAACCCATGATGATGATTGAAGGGTATAATTGTATTGTATATTCAACATCGGAAGGTGCTTCTGAAGCATTGTTGATGTATCTCGACGCTTGAATTGTACAATGAGTCGTTTTCCTTTCTTATTTTTTCAGCATATATATATTTTTCCGGGCTAAACCTTCCTTTGAACATTGAATAGGAATTAATTTTGGTCGTTTGATCGATAAACTCGATTGCCCTTATCTGAGAAGGGGCCGATCGGGCTCGCAGCGATAGAGAGTTGCAGATCGTTAGGGGAAATTTATCGCTCCGAATACAGCTTACCAGGAAGTATGTTCATATGTGTGTCGCGGCGAAAAACCAATAGAGATTAATACAGTATTTGCAGATAATAAAAGTTAATCGGGGTGATCAAGATTAGTATTCATGCGTGGATCGCGGCAAAGAAATTGTAATTTTTCCGATACGTTGG
Organism: Syzygium oleosum; assembly: GCF_021117445.2. NCBI lineage: Eukaryota > Viridiplantae > Streptophyta > Magnoliopsida > Myrtales > Myrtaceae > Syzygium > Syzygium oleosum. The sequence continues at coordinate 14,900,553 of NW_026607489.1, read as the reverse complement.
GCGACCTGATTGGGAATTTGTCCTATTTTGGTGGCATTCGTTTGTCCTGGTTTCAGTACACTGGTGGGTTGGATAAAATTTCACCGGTTAATGCGGTGGTCCAGTATTGGACGGATGTGGACTTGACTTGGGGGGAGAGATTGACCCATTATGAATTTATGAGAAGTTTTTATTTACGTTTGACAACGTAGGCAATGATGATGACTTAAATGTTATGTTATGTACGCACTTAATCATCCCGGCCTAAGTATAAGGTCTTACTAGTAACTACGTTTCATCGTATATAGCTATTAGACTTACCATGTGTTTATTCCAGATGCTTGTTCTCGATGTACTAAATCTGCACGTAAATGTATTTAATTGTGTCGGCAGTATCTTCATTCAGTGCAAGGGATCCAAACCAAAACTCAAACCCGTGTGACGGTAAAGAAGAGGGTCACCCAAGCCAAGGATGCTACCAATACCATTGCCAATATTTCCATAAGTTGAGGTATCGTCCGCGACAGGCCCATATTCTCTCCGGATGTTCTTGACATATGATTTTATGTAGACTTATTACATGACAATTAGCTAATCCCCGTCATTGGCTCCTAATTAGTCCGGGCCGCCTTCCGGCGGACACGATGCTCTCGATGTGGTCGGCAACCACAGTAAAAAAAAAAAAAGAAAGAAAGAAAAGAAAAGAAAAGAAATAAAAGAGAATGATTCAGAAAAATATATTTATAAATTATAAAAATTATTCATGTTAGCATCGATTATGTCACCTAAAATGGCCGATGCCCATGTCAGCGGTTTTCGGCTAAAATTAGTCGGAAAAATTATATTGACAAACTGTCAAAAGGTTCTAGGCTTAAATTCGTCAAATTAAAATGTTTAGAACTGAATTGGTATTCATACAATGATTGAGGACTTTTTTGATAAGTATCCCCATAAAATATTACTACTCCTCTATCTTAGGAGTCATTTTAAGAGGAGACAGACACGCGTGAACAATTCCTTGAAAATTCGAGGACGAGGATTGTTGTACATTCTCAAAAGTACGGAGGTGTTCTTGCCCTTTTGAGTCTCAAGAGGGTTTTAAGTGGTTTGGAAGTATTGCGGATACATCTCAACTCTTGAATTATGGAACGATAAAAGTTGCGCTCCTAAGTAAAACTAAAAACCAATGAAATCATCCCAGCCTTTAAGTGCTTAAGGATCTTACTAGTAATCTACCTTTTATTCCCTATAGCTATTCATCTCTCCATATATTAATTCGGCTGCTTGTTATCTAAAAGCTAAATCTGGAAATTAAGGTCCTAAATTGCATTGGCATCATCTTCGTTCTTTGAAAGGGATCCAAACAAAAACTCCAACAAGTCATCGATACTACCGATACCATCGTCTAACATTTCAATATATGGAGATATTGTTTGCGATAGCACATTTTCTCTCTGGATAGGTTCGACATATGATTTTACATAGACTTATTACGTGATAATTAACTACTGCAGTTATCGATTCCTAATTAACCTGGGCTGCCCCACCAGGTAGTGGTCGCTTTCTAAGTGGTGGTGGTTGCTCTCCATATGGTGGTTGCGCTCCATATGGTGGTTCCTCTCCAGGTGGTGATGGTTCCTCTCCACAAGGCTTGGTGCAAAAGCAGCTGTGCCGGAAGCCTTTGCACTTGCCGCCTTCGAAGCCCTCGTCGTGGCAGGCCAGGCCACAATTGTGGCTGCTCATGCATATTCCTTTGAATTTTTGGCTCTGTGACTCGCACATCCGTCCTTCACCTTCCCCCACAGCCTCCTCTGCACAAATATCCTTACGAGACCCCACACATACATGCAAGAGTGTTCAAGTTAGACCCGATGCAGAGCGGGACGGGACCGCCACTGGCTTCCTAGGTCCAACGCCGTCAACGGCCGGGCTTGAATGGACTTGGATTGAGCTCATAAGAGAAGGTTTGACAGCTCAATCTTACTGTCTCGGGCTAAAAGAAAACCCTCACTCATGCCCGCTTTCAAATTAAAATTGTTTTATTCAACTTTCTTTTGTAGAACTGACATGGCATTGATGGACTGATCTACTCTCGTCTCTTTTTTTTATTTCAATCGTTATTTGGTGTCCCTATTCAGCTTTCGCATACTAGATTAAGTTCGCATCTTCAGTCCAATTGAAGAAAGACCGATCGTGCTAGTATTAGGAGATTCGCAAGAAGATAATCATATACATTTTAGAATAATAAATATCCAAAAAATAGTCTCACGTTGTGGTTGTGACTTTTAGCTACCTATTTAATACTTCTTTCTCTTGGTCTATTATTGAATGTGTAAGTATATTCCAATTTCACAGAAAGAAAAAAATATAAAAGTACTTATGAAGACTTTTGTTAGATAATCTGTCCGTAGTAAAACACGTGAGACTAACGCCAATTTTGATAAGACTTTTATTAGGTAATTTGTCTGTAGGAAAACATATGACACAAGCGCCATTTTTTAATAGGTGTCAAAGATGTCACACTTGCGAATAATGTCACTTCTTCATCCACGATGATTGACTTTGTGTATAGTTTGGCAAAAGAATTTTCAGAAACAAAAGGTACCCTCCATCGCACAACTTGCCGCAAACAAATTCTTACGTTGATGGGATTGAATAGGGATGTGGGTATTTCTTCTTGAGGAAAGATTACTCAAGGAAAAGCAAGAAACACACAAGATGAAAATCAGGAGAGTGATGATTGTGAGTGGGTTCTTACGAGAAGCAAGGACGACGAACAACACCAGGAACAGCCCCACGCATCTCCTCTCCATTTTTGCTTCTCCTTCCTGAATCAACACCGAACGATGTCTTAATTATGATAACAAACTCTGGTTGGAATTGGTTGCCATCTTTATAAAGGAGTGAGAGTGAGGCGACGGGGGGTTTAGTAGAAAGTTAATTACCAGAGTAAACTTCTGGTTTAGTCAACTTCCCAAATGTCGGGAAAAGTGCCAAAAAATCATAAATCTTTTGCATTAGTGCTAATTTGGTCATAAATCTTTTTTTGATGCCAATTCAGTCCTAAACGTTTTATATTGATGCCAATTTAGTCCTAAACCTTTTTTTGGTGCCAATTAAGTCCTAAACCTTTTAAATTGGTGCCAATTCAGTCCTAAACCTTTTGTTTTTGTGCCAATTTAGTCCTTCCGATCAATTTTGATAGGGAATTTGACGACATGGACGCCTGCCGGCCGGTCACTGGCGCCGACGTGGACAACTTTAATAATATTTTAATATTTTTTGAATTTTTATTTTTTTTCCTTTTTTTCTTTTTTTTTTTCCACTTGTTTTTTTGGGTCCCCCCTCCTTCCTGCCGGCCGGTCGCCGGTCCGGCATGACCGACTGTCCGGCGAGCTCGACCTCGCCGCACCATCGGCGAGGGCTGGCGGCCTCGCCGAGGGCGGCGGCTCCGCCTGCCGAGGGCGTGGCTCGCCTTGGTCGGGCGAGGCTCGACCTCCCCAGATCCGGTGAGGTCGCGCCTCGCCGCGGTCTCCGGCGAGGGCTCGAGCCTCGCCATGGTCGGGCGAGGCCCGACCTCGCCGGATCTGGTGAGGTTGAGCCTCGTCCGACCAAGGCGAGGATCGAGCCCTCGCCGGAGGCCGCGGCGAGGGCGAGCCTCTCCATGGTCGGGCGAGGCCCGACCTTGCCGGATCTGGCGAGGTCGCTAGGCGAGGTGCGACCTCGCCGGATCTGGCGAGGTCGAGCCTCGCCCTACCAAGGCGAGGCTAGCCCTCGCCGGGCGAGGCCGTCGCCCTCGCCAGTGGCCGGCGAGGTCGAGCTCGCCGGTCGCCGGACCGGCAACCGGCCAGAGGAAGGAGGAGGGCCCAAAAAAAAGTGGAAAAAAAAGAAAAAAAAGGAAAAAAAATAAAAATTCAAAAAAATATTAAAATATTATTAAAGTTGTCCACGTCAGCGCCACGTCGGCGCCGGTGACCGGCCGGCGACCGACAGGTGTCCACGTCGGCAAATTCCGGTCAAAATTGACCGGAAGGACTAAATTGGCACAAAAACAAAAGGTTTAGGACTGAATTGGCACCAATTTAAAAGGTTTATGACTAAATTGGCACCAATGCAAAAGGTTTAGGACTGAATTGGCACAAAAAAAAGTTTAGGACTAAATTGACACTAATGCAAAAGGTTTAGGACTTTTTTGGCCCCTCCCCCCAGGTGGAGCTGCGTGCTTCTCCATTTGTGCTGTAAACCCTTTCTCAAGGCGTAATCTCATCCGAATCCGATCCCCTATAGGCTGCATGGATCTCCGCCATTAATGCAATGGATGGGCCTTGCATCAGTTGACCATTGTGATTGTAACTGCTCAATCCGATCCATTCCCGTGTAATAAATTGCAAATGGTGTGGTTTGGTATATGTCGAAATTAAAGAATTTCGTCGAACTTTTTTAATAATGCAGATTAACTTCATGAGCGGGGTAAAAAAAGTCCACCGACTAGTAAATAAAAGTTGAGGCAACTGCATATTGATACGAGCTCAATCTCGTTCTTACTATTGTAATTATGAATTAATGGCTCAACATGTCTCTTCAGATCATTTTCTGTAGCAGTTTTCTTTTTCTTTAATATACATGAATTATTGTAATTATGAGTTAATAGCTCAACATGTCTCTTCAGATCAATTTTTGTAGGAATTTTCTTTGTCTTTAATAGACATGTATGAAAGAACATGTGTTTTCAGATCATCTCCTTTCAATCTCTATAATTTGAAATCAACTATTCTCTGTTATAGAGAGAAGCATTAGGCAAAGAATCTCTTCTCTTTAATTTTCTCATTGGTTAATCTCTAAGTGTTCCGGTTCGAGAAAAAGTTCGATTGAGTTCTATTTGCATAGGGGAAAATTGTCCAAAAAGTCATAAACCTATTGCAATTTTGCCAATTTAGTCTTAAATCTTTCAATTTGCTAAGTTAGTCATAAACTTTTTGCATTTGTACCAATTCAGTCCATTTGGCCAATTTTGGCTGGCCAACGCTGACGTGGACGCCGGCCGTTCGGCCGTCCGGCCAACATTGACGTGGCAATTATTTTAAATATTTTAATATATATTTTTTCGAATTTTTTATTAAATTTTATTTTTTTCTTCCTTTTTTTCTTTCTTTTTCTTTTTTGTTTCTACCCATCTTCCCTCTGGCCGGTTGGAGAGGGCCTCGCTGGCCTCTGGTGAAGCTCGCCCCAAATGATGTACACAATTTTTTTTATTATACGGAATCAAAACTTCCCAATAAAATATATGCACTCCTACTTTTGCTGCACGCTCTAATCTCATTCTTGAAGAGATTGCTCATCTGAATGTATTTGAACTCGACCAATTTAAAAAATATCTCGGGGTAAGCCCACTTTTAAACTAATTATGTAATTAAGTCCATTTATGGACTCCACATTGTTTGACGATTGTGATTGGCATATGCTCCGTCAGCGTGGGTTCAAGCGAGCAATTGCGAGCATTTCCCATGTAATAGCTAGCAAACAGTATCGTTATATTTCTTGGAACAACCATTCTTATCCGTTTAAAAATGGATAATTTACGAACTCTTTACATAATGCAGTAAATTCCATTTTCTCAACTTCAACTAGTAAACAAAAGTTTTGGACTTTAAGAACACTGCTCATGAGTTCAATCTGGTTCTTGCAGCTCCAACAATATGCCTAAAAAAAAAAATCAAGCGTAAACATTGGAGTATCTTCGGAGTAAATTTTCCTTAACTGATAATGTTCTCGTCGGACGTGTCATCTTTGTCTTTGTTCTTCTCTTAATAATTTGAATGCAATTCGTCGTAAATAGGTTGTCATCTTTCTTGCTGGATTTAAAGATTTATGTTGCATGAAATATTACTACTCCTATGTCTTAGGAGGCAGTTCAAGAGGAGACAGACAAGAACAATAGTCACAAGCATCGTCCTACAATATTAGAAAGTATGAAGGGGTTCTTGCTCTTTTGAGTCTCAAGGGGTTTTAGGTGCTTTCGAAGTATTGCAGATATATCTCCACTCTTGAATTATGGAACAATAAAAGTTGTGTTCTTAAGTAAAAATAAAAACAACGAAATCATCCCGGCCTTTAAGTACTTAAGGATCTTACTAGTAATCTACCTTTTATTTCCTATAGCTATTCGTCTCATCATATATTAAATCGGCTGCTTGTTTTCTAAAAACTAAATCTGGAAATTAAGGTCCTAAATTGCATTGGCATTATCTTCTTTCTTTGAAAGGGATCCAAACAAAAACTCTAACAAGTCATGAATGCTATCGATACCATCGTCTAACATTACAATATAGGAAGATTTCGTTTGTGATAGTACATTTCCTCTCCGAATAGGTTCGACATATGATTTTGCATAGACTTCTTACATGTTAATTAGCTACTATAGTTATCAATTCCAAATTAGCCCCTAGGTGGTGGTTCCTCTCCAGGTGGTGGTGGTTCCACTCCACAAGGCTTCATGCATTTTTTTTTATTTTGATTGGTTTGGTAATTTGTCTAAGGAAAACATCGACACAAGCGCCATTTTGAAGGTGTCAGAGACAGTTACACTCGCGATATGCACTTCTTCATTATGATTATGACTCTGTGATGTTTGACAAAGAATTTTATAAAAAGCCTCATCGACAACATGCAAATAAATTCACACGTTATAGATTGAATAGGGACATTTGGCGTTTTTCTTTTTTAATAGGATTACAGAAAAGCAAGAAAAACAAGATATAAGTGAGACGGTAGTACAACAAGGAGGAGCAACAACAGCAGGAACACCCTATGAATCTTCCTCCATTTGATTCTTTCCTGGACCAACACGACCATTCTATAGAAACAAGCTTAAATTGATTAGCAAATAAGGGATTGCCACTTTATAAAGGATGAAGAGTAAATCAGCAAAGTAATTACCAGAGTAAAACGCGGGTTAGCCAACCTCCCAAGTGCAGTGACAAACCTTCTTCTAGCCAGATGGAGCTGTGTTTCCTTACTGAAACCCTTTTGAGAATCATCCGAATGATCCCTGGAAGCTGCATGGATCTAGCCATTAATGCGATGGACCTCACATCATTGACCATTGTGATTGCTAAATGAAAACCACCATTCCCATATAATAAATTGAAATATGTCATTTTTAAATCCATGAAAACCTTTACTCAATATCAAAGAGAAATAATCGAAGAAAAAAATAATCAAAAAGAATACGTACAAATTAGAGAAGCAAAATCAATTGATATAAATTTTGCAACATTAAATGCTTTAAATTGAAATTTTTTTATTGAACTTTCTTTTGTAGAACCGATGTGGCATTGGTGGACTGATTTACTCTCCCTCTTTTCCTTTTCAATTGTCATTTGGTGTCTTGAATCAGCTTTTGCACACTGGATTAGGTTCGCATCTTCAGTCCAATTGAAGGAAGACCAATCGTGCTAGTATTAGGAGATTCGCTAGAAGATAACCATATATATTTTAGTATAATAAATACACAAAAAGTAGTCTCGTGTTATTATTGTGACTTTTAGTGACCTGTTTAATACTTCTTTCTCTCGGTCTATTATTAAATTTGTATGTATATTCCAATTTCATAAAAAGAAAAAAACATAAAAGTACTCATGAAGACATTTGATAGATAACCTGTCTATGAGAAAACACGTGACACAAGCGCAAATTTTGATAAGACTTTTATTTGGTAATTTGTCTATAGGAAAACATACGACACAAGCGCCATTTTTGAGTAGGTGTCAGAGACGTTACACTCGCGAATAGTGTCACTTCTTCATTCATGATGATTGACTCTGTGTATAGTTTGACAAAAGAATTTTCATAAACAAAGGTACCCTCGATCGCACAACATGTCCCAAATAAATTCACACGTTGATGGGATTGAATAGGGACGTGGGCATTTTTCTTTTACTAGGGATTACTTAGGAAAAGCAAGAAACACACAAGATGAAAATCAGGACAGTGATGATGGTGAGTGGGGTCTTACGAGGAACAAGGACGAGGAGCAACAACAGCAGGAACAACCCCATGCATCTTCTCTCCATTTTGGTTCTCCTTCCTGGATCAACACCGACCGATGTCTTTATGATAACAAGCTCTGGTTGAAATTGATTAGCAATGAGGTTCGATTGCCACCTTTATAAAGGAGTGAGAGAGTGAGATGGGGGTTTAGCAGAAGTTAATTACCAGAGTAAACGTCGGGTTTAGTCAACTTCCCAAGTGCAGTGACAAACATCTCTTCTCATGCCAGGTGGAGCTGCGTGCTTCTCCTTTGTACTGTAAACCCTTTCTTGAGGCACAACCTCATCCGAATCCGATCCCCTGGAAGCTGCATGGATCTCCGCCATTAATGCGATGGGCCTCACATCAGTTAACCATTGTGCTTGTAACTGCTCAACCCGAGCCATTCCCATATAATAAATTGCAAATAATGCGGTCATATTTTTCGGAACATCCATTTGTATATGTCAAAATTAAAGAATTTTGTCGAACTCTTTATGTCACACCCTAATCCAATAAGAATAGGGGATGACACAACCTCCTTCAACTCGAAGGACGTAGTATTAAACATAACCAATATTAGAGTTTCTATAATCCATAAAAAAGAATATGTACATAATTATCAACTAAATCTAACAAACTCATCTAAATTATATATAGCTCATATATATAGAACTAAGTTCATACCCAAAAATTCCTCTATCAAAATGAGCATCATACCATCATCCTCCAATATCAAAAATTAAATCCAAAACCAATCTCATGGACCGGAATACATTTCATAAACCAAATAGATGAACGACCAATTCGCAAAGCAATATATATATATATCCTTTCATAATACCTTGTTGATACCTAAATTTTGGCTAAATCATTTACGAATTTATTGCATAGAAAATTTGGGACTGACCCCGGCCCCTAAACAAAAATATTAATTTACATATAAATTTTAGGAATATTTTGCATATAGATAAATTCATTGCATTTTAATTGGACTGTGGCGATGAATAGACCTAAATCAGTTGAGTGGACTGAGCTAGCACTAAATGTAAATTCGGCCAACACATGGGAAGGCCGTGGCCGAAATTTGCAATAAAAAGGAATACAGTTCTAAGCTTTAATTAATCGGGTTTAGCCCATTAAAATTGAAGGCTTTGAATTTAATTAGAATAGGCCCTCAAATGGGTAAAGCCTGTCACTAACTGAGCTCGCAGAATAGAGAAATTCGGCTAGCTTGTGGGGGGATATGATGGCCGAAATTCACAAGGGAAAAATGGCCTAATTGGACTAATTTGATCTTAATTTAGCCCACTGAAAGTCCAATTAAGAAAGAGCCTTAAGTTATTAGAGTCTATTATCCTGATAAGGCCTAAATTAAGCCCACGAGGGGGCTAAATTCGGCCATGCTTGTAAGACATGGGCTGGCCGAAATTCCTAGAGATGAAGATTAATTGCAATTTACCCATTAAGGTTTGATTAGAGAATGGTCTTGGAGCTTCGAAGCCAGTTACATGAGAAAGGCCGAAGCCCAAGCCCGCTAATCAACCTTAGACCTAGGTTAACGGTATAAATATAGCATTATGTCTCAGAATTTCAGGTCGGCAATTCTTATTCGAGTGCATAGAGAGAGAGAGAGAGAGAGAGAGAGAGAGAGAGAGAGAGAGAGAGAGAGAGAGAGAGAGAGAGAGAGAGAGAGAGAGAGAGAGAGAGAGAGAGAGAGAGAGAGAGAGAGAGAGAGAGAGAGAGAGAGAGAGAGAGAGAGAGAGAGAGAGAGAGAGAGAGAGGAGGAGTTTTGGGCCGAGTCTCATCCGACCGAGACTCCTCCGGCACCGATGCTGATTTGCCGTGTCGGCCACCCTATGACGAATGTTGCTCCTGCTGATTGAAGCTTCTGTTGCCCCTGTCGCTTGCTGCACCGACGACGATTAGTGGCAACCTGTTGACCCTGCCAATGCTCGTCGTTCCTCGCCATTGCTGTTGCACCTAATCCATAACGGCTCAAGCTGCCTCCTATTCTATATAGGGGTAAGCAAGATGGATCGCCCAAATCGGGACCGGGACTGGACCGACTGGTTTGGTCTAGTTCTCAGGAATATCGGTTCGATTCCTGATTCTAGGGTGGGAATCGGATCGGACCAGACCGATAAATATATATTTATAATTTTTTCATATATATATTTACTTTTTAAATTATTGAAAAAAATAGAAAGCCTAATTTAATTTTCCCAATTCTCTCTTGCCTTTACCAATAAGTGATTGGTCCCATTAGAACCGGACCGGAACGATGGTCCGGTCCGATCCATAGTCCCAAGACTAGCCAGTCCGGTCCGGTCCCCAGTCCTAGAAACTGGGAACCAGTTCTCTCGGTCTGGTTCCCGATTCTTGGGTTGGATTGGACTGGACCGGGAACCGCTCACCCCTAGTTCTATATAGCTTCGACAAGTCCCTTCATCGCCAGCGACCTTCATAGCTGCTGAGCCTATTGGCTAAGGCAAGCCCAATCATCGAGCCTCGCTGGCCACGGTGAGGCCCAACCTCGCCAGATCCGGCGAGGTCGTGCCTCACCCAGCCCAGCTTGAGGCCGCCCTCGCAGCCATCCAATGTGGGCTTGAGCCTCGCCAGCCATGGGTAAGGCCCAACCTCACTAGATCTAGCGAGGTCGTGCCTCGCCCAGCCCAGCGCGAGGCCGCCCTTGCGGCCATCCAGCGAGGGCTTGAGCCTCGCCAGTGGCTGGTGAGGCAAGCTGGCCCTAGCCTTCAGCCGATTGTCAAACAGGCAATCAGCTGGAGGAAGAAGAAAGGGAAAAGAAAGAAAAGAAAAAGAAAAGAAAAGAATAAAATTGTAAAAAATTTGAAAATGTATTAAAATATTATTAAAAGTTGTCCATGCCATCACCGGCAATGCCACGTAGGCTGGATGTCAGCAATATCAAGCTAAAATTAGCCGGATGGACTGAATTGGCACAAATGTAAAAAGATTTATGATTGAATTGATACAAAAAATAGAACTGAATTGGCACAATTGCAATAAGTTTATGATTATTTTGGTAATTTTCTCTAAATAATGACATTTATTTATTTCGAATTTTAATAAAAATACCAAAAATATCATGCTAGGTGCTAGGTTTTATCTAATTAAAATTGAATGTCATATAGATTAGTTTTCATTTTAAGATAAAAGAAAACCCCAACAAAATAATAATTGATTGTTCTGGTGTGTTTATTTCCATTGCTTTCTTGTAATTTCTTGCTTTGTTTTTCTTGAGTGTTATATTAGTGATTGTGCACGTGCATGAACATCTCACATGTTAATGGCTAGGTTAAAATCGATTCAATTTGCTTGCAAAACATTTCTTTTTTTTTTTTATAAAAAAAGGTATCGAAATGGTGTTAGAGTAATCTAACGTAATTAAGTCTTGAATTCATAATTTTTGGTTCGTAGGAGTAAAGTAACTCCCAATAGTTTAATTGAGTTTCCGATCAATTCACCAAAAATTAATTAGTGGCAATTCCGAAATGAAAATCAACTTGAACCTTAAGTTGTAAATTAGTATGAGCTTAGGAGAGCCCGACCAAGGTGTAAGTTTTATAATCCATTAGCAAACCCTAGGTGGTGCACCTTGAGGGAGGGTCGCGACATATATTTCCTAGGTAGTAAATGCTTGATCTAGACTTTTATACAACAAAAAAGCCAGTTCGTAACTCATACTATAATTACTCCATATCACTTTTGTAATATGAGTTTACAAGTTCGAAGAAGAGATAATACCACTCACCTGCGAACGCCTAAGACTAAACAATAATGGTTACTTCAAACGACGAACTCGTAATCCTATTAAATGAGCGAAAAACAACGTCAAAATCGAGTAAAACGCTACTTCAACTACAAATTGGCTAAACGAAGCTCACTAACAAAACTCTCATTTGAAGCAGATATTCAAAGCTATCATAACGTGAAGCTTGAGCGCGGAACTTTAGATTTTGCCTCGACTAAACCGTTATTCCAAATCGATTTTCGTCAAACCAATGGCTCTTCAACGTCCTAATCTACCATTTCCATATAATTCCATAGATTATTAACTTCAAAGTCGGACCTCACAATTCAAATTTCACATAACTTCGAATATATGGCTTAACTTTGAAAATTACTCTGATTATATGAACTAAGGGCTCGAATCCTTACCAGACGTTGTAAAACGTAGTTAATCCAACTTGTCAAGTGTCGGAATCAAATTATTCTCTATCTTTTCCTCTCTCCTCTTTACGTTTTCATCTCTCTTTTTTTGGACTTTTGACTAGTCAACACCACAATATTCCAATTTAAATAATGCAGCTTAACTTCATAAGGGGGTAAAAATAGTCCTCCGACTAGGAAACAAAAGTTCAGGCAACTGCCTAATGACATGAGCTCAATCACGTTCTTACATACGTAGCAAAAGTGGAAAAAAAAAAAAAACCCCAAGCGTTAAACTTTAACCTTTTCTTTCCCCGCTCTTTTCGTAAATTTTCATTAACGGATCATGTTGTAGCCGGACATGTCATTTTTATCTTTGTTCTTCTCTTCATAATTTAAATGGATTTCGTCGTGAATTCATTCATCTTTCTTGTCATGTTTAAAGATCTATGTTATATAAAGAGATGATGAGATTTTCAACTAGTTTGGATTGGCAATCAATGGGAAGTAGGAATTAGTCTAAGTCAATAGCGTGTTCAATTTTGGAGACTCACAGGAATACAAATGGATGTCATAGTTGGCAGTCTTATTGGTGCGCTGACTTGGAACTAGTGGCCTTTTCTGATGACTTTTTAACAGTTCATCGAAAAAGCCTTTGGCTTAAGATCAGCCTTGAGATCGCAGGGGTCTTCACTCTTCAGCGATCTCTCTTCTCCTTTGTTGTCTTCTTAGCTCACTCAGCAGATTCGCTGATTTGGAGAAATTTTGACTGCTTCAAGCAGTATGAAAGCCTTTTTGGCACTTTCCATGTGTCTTGTTGTCTTCTCTTGTAATGCTCTTGTTGCCACTGCACTAGATACCATAACGACAAATCAGTCGGTTCGAGATGGCGAGAGCCTACTTTCTGCTGGTGGGACATTTGAGCTGGGGTTATTCAGTGCGGGCGATCCCCCAAAGCGATATCTGGGAATATGGTACAAGAAAATAACCACAATGACAATAGTGTTGGTTGCAATTAGAGTCGCACCCCTTGCAGATGCATCAAGTACTTTGAGTGTACCATCCCGGATTTACATAGTGTAATATTGTCCGCTTTGGGCCCACTGACCCTCACGGCTTTAAAACGCGTTTTAAAGCCGTGAGGGTCAGTGGACTCAAAGCGGTCAATATTACAAAGTGTAGACCCGGGGTGTTATAGTTGGTATCAGAGCAGACTCCCGACTGCGTGTGGGGCCACAATGAGGGCTCTGTGCCTATAAGGGGTGGAGAGTGTGATGGCCCAGGCGACGGTGCGCGGGGAGGAGGGATGGCGATGCGTCTGCGCCTCGGTCCTCGGACGTGCGCAAGGAAGGAGAGAGCCTCTCTTGTCCCACATCGCCTGGGAGGGAGTCTTGGATTGGTTTATAAGGCTTGGGGTTCTATATCAGTAGAACGCGTTTTAAAGCCGTGAGGGTCAGTGGGCTCAAAGCGGACAATATTACACAGTGTATGTCGTGGCCCGGGTCAAGACCGTGTCACTTGACCCCGACTCAGTCGCGATCCATTTTTGTTTCGGGGATTTATATCGTGGCGTCCCATTACATTATTCTTTGGTTACGCACAAGCGGAAGCTATTATACTCAACAACATTGACAAGAACAACAACAAGAGCTAGAAAGCATATTATACAAGCACATTTAATTTACATGGTAGATATTTATATTACAGGCCCTCTTTCCTACGGGCTTTCTTGGTTATTTGTTTACATCCGGATCACATCCGGTCCTTCACATACTATCCGCATAGCTAGGGTCATCGTAGCTTCACTACCTCCGTCCCCTTTATAAAAAGCAAAAGTTAGCTTCTTCCCAAGCTCGATCGACTAGCTACGGTCCTCCCATATTCCCGTTGGGCGCGTTATCACCAGCAGCCCCGGGTGGCGCGTCGAAATCAGCAAGGGGTCCTAAAAGGTCTCCATCAAACCACACAAACCACGCTTCATAACGATGGAGAACCGGCTCGTCAGCACTTTCTCGGACTCAAACCGTGGTACTACATTTACGGTATGTGATCTCGGACTCAACATCAATTATGTCAACAATGAAAACATGCATTTCTATTGGAAGACCATGACGAACAAGGGGTGACAAGGCCATACCTACAAAACTGAAAATAAAAAGAGTGAGTCACATAACTCAGTAAGTTAAATTTACTATACTTCGGCTAAGAGATAGCCTCGCATTGAACAAGAGAACGACCATTGCCGTTGGCTTGTCAATGGTAGATCAGTAGCAAATGCTTCTTACCTTACTTATTTGCTAATCATGCCATGCGCACCAAGTAAGAGAACTTCAAGCATGGTATTTACACGTTGCATGCGAAGATCGATACACGAGATTCCTTATTTCTCAACCGAAATCCATCGGTTCCTCCGGTGTTCACCTGGGCATCCGACACTCCATCGGGCATCGCCTCGAAATCCATCATGGCAGCATCATCTAGAAATCTTTTGATGACACCATCGCCCCGAAATCCATCGGCGGCAGCAACGTCCCGAAATCCATCGATGACGGCCTTAGTCTCTCGTGCGATCATGCAACAAGTAACAAACAATTCGGTTTCTTATCTTGATAATATTAGCCCATGCAATCAAGCTCGAAGGCGTGCGGTGCTCGTGAAATCCATGATCTATAGGGCGAAATACCTGTCGTGCAGGGCACGGTCTAGGGCATGTGGCTCGATCCACCATGCCGAGCGCCGGTTTGGAGCCTAACTTGATCCAGGTGTACACGCCTCAATATAAACCCGCACCAGGCCGAGCTCCTCCTGTGACGCCTCAGCATGAGTACGAGACCATATGATACCCCGTTTCGCGCCTCAGTTGTGCCTTGACTCACAGCCATAATGCAACACAATAAGTACATGTGCAGGCTTCAAGCATCACAAACAAGGTCACCACTTGAGCTCAAATGCGCAACACCACATCCTAACCAAATGATAGGGAATTCACTTACTACACTAGTGGTCCTAGGGTGTTCGGTGATGGTGAGACGGGCGAGAGGGAGTGACCAAGAAAGAAGCCGAGAGAATGGCCGAGAGAGAGAGAGAGAGATCGAGAAAGGAAGAGATGCCGAGAGAGCGATGGTGTGTTCGTTTTGAGGAAAGAAAAGGAATGAATGGTGGTCCTCCTATTTATAGGCCAAGTTCTAATGATTGACTTGCCAAATGGTCCAATCATCTCCATGGAAGTGGCGCCTATAATTAGAGGGAAATCTTATCCAATCTTTAGACCCAATTATTGATGATCTAATTGGCTCACAAGTGTCCTATTAGGGTTTTTATGCCCTAAGTTTAGGGTATGTGACTCACCCTATGCATTTATTACCATAGAGACACATAAGTCTCTAATGATGGCTTCCCTCATAATTGGCCTTGACTTGGTCTTCATTCTTGTCCTCTAAGCTCCTTAGGCGTGTGGCTCTCTCTAGAACACTCAAGATCACCCAATTATTGGAGATCTTATAAGATAAGATCCTCCTTAATGATTGGCCCTCAATTATTGGTTCAATGTTGACTTGTTCTATTCGGCTTCTTGCTCTCCAAGCTTGGCCGTGTAAGGCTTGATCTTGTCCTTCAAGGGCACCGAATAATTCACTAAGGACAACCTAATTATGGTTCGCCTTTTTCATTAAGTGCATCCTCCAAAATCAATAATGATACTTAGCAAAGATGCCTAAGCAAATGGGAATTTACAAATCTAAAACGATCGACTAACCTATTCGAATTGATGTTCGGTGTAGGAATATGTCTAAATATGACCATATATAACTGAGTCAAAGCTCGGATTAAATGGTGCAAGTTCAGACCAGTCGAACTGACTAGACGCATGGCCTGTTTGGTCAGGTCTGACTGGGCGCAGGGCCTAGCACACAGCCGGGCCACATGAGCACAATACCGGGCACACGGCCGGGCACGAAGCCGAGTGCACGGGTGCGGTGTCGGGCCGTACAAGCGGTGCATCGAGCGCAAGGCTAGGCTGCACGAGCAAGGAGCCAGTTCTTGGATCGAACACATGCATTGGCTCACGGATGGGCACAAAGCATAGCTAGTGGCCAAGTCTGCTGGGCACGGAACTAGGTAGGAGTCGGATATGATGGGCACAAAGCCTAACACAAGGGTCATGCACAATGAATAGCACACGGCCGGGCACGGGGCCCGTCCGTGGCCTAGCTGACGAGCACAAGGGCCGGTCCATGACCTAGCATAAGGCCTACCCGACGCGGCCGGCACAAAGCCGGGTCCGCGACCAAGCCAGAAGGCTCTTGGCCTGGCACATGGCTTGTCGATGGCCTACCTGACCCAACGCAACGATTCATGATTCGCGACCGATTCACGTTCAAGTATCAACGACTCATGATCGACCCTCGATTGTCATGTAGCCGCGTGGAATCTAGTTCTACATGTTGGGTTCCTCAAGTGCTAAAAACGCAGTGAAATTTATAAACCGAAACCCTAAATAGGATCCATGCGTATATTGAAATCTAAACAGAAGTTCGACACGTACCTTTTGCAGATCGAAGGTAAATTAACAATCGATTGTATCTGGATTAGCGCCTCACGTGTTGCGCCTCTACCGGTATCCACACACACGAACGGAAGTCTCTAACAATCCAAGTGCTAGCTAAAGATCTAGGACTTCTTTTTCCTGATCGCCTTTGATCTTTGAGACTCTCTCAAAGATCTCTGAACAGAGAACGATTCTCTTCGTATTCTCTTAGGGTTTTTCGTCACCCATACGCTATATATATATAGCCTCATTATCTACGCGAATGTTCGTAAAATTCTGCACGTGTCAATGAACGTGTTGAACAAGTAATATAATGATGAGAAGAGTATCGTCCCACAGAGATTGATGATAATAAACCAATTAAATATTAAAAATGGACTAATTCTAAAATTTATCTAACTGATCAAAATATAATTGAGAACAAATAAAAATTGACAATTTTTAAAAACGAAATTTTATAAACTAAAGGCAGATAATCAATCAGGTAAAATATGTTAGAGCATCCGATTTCACCATAACCACTAGATATGAATTTCGGATCATTATACATACAAGAACAATATCAAACATGTGATAGCGGAATTTCTTAATCTATTTACTATCCTATCTCTAGGTATAGCAAACCTACTCAGTTTATAAATTCACTATATTTCTATGTGAATTTAAATAAACATAAGCGCATTAAAATTTGAGAATATTCCCGGTTTACAATGAAACTTTTGGACCACCTTATCACCGAAAGCTACACAAATAACATGGTATATTTCTATCCACATTTAATTCATGGTTATATATTATAAGGAGCAATTGCATATTATTACTTCTCAGTCTCAAACATGCACATCAAATCACTCAAGTGGTGGCCAATCACCTAAACGCATTAAGCACAATAATATATAACTCACATGAATGAAATTACTTGCAAAGCATAAAAAACATGAAATTCATATCATCATGGTTAGGCTACATCGTAGCTCTAACAAAGAAAATTAGAACATAATAGAAGAAGAAACGATAATAGAAATTAAACCAAACATCTTGAATCAAAGAACAAGAATTCTGTCGTTACTTTTGTCTTCTCTTCAAAATACTTGAAAAACTCTCAGAACATTGAAAACAAAAACGATCTCCCAAAAAAACCTCCACGTTCCCTCAAATTATCCTATTTATATGATAACATCCAAGACTCCTCTCATAAGGTAATTGCTTCTTTTTCGCATAAAATTAGGGAATAAATCGCAGAATTCCCAATGTGATATCCACCTTCTAACTTTTCTCTGGGTCGCATATTCCTTTCCTTCTTTTTGCCATATTTTCCTTATTTTCTCCATATCTCAATATTCTGCATAAACAAGGAAAAATTAAGTAAATAAAAGGAAATCCAAATATATTCTAACAAATATTGCATTATTTATTGCCTAGAGCAGATAAAATAACTCTATTTTTATAGAGTTGTCAGCGAATTAAAAGAAGTGGGGCCGGGCGATTTGAGCCCGCCAAACTGTCCACCTTTAATCGTACGTTTAATCGTTATCTCATAACGTGCACGACCGTGTGATAAGTTGAATAGAAGAATAAATTAAACTCTACTTCTTATTTTAAGTAGATCCCGGCGCACAAAAAAATTAACTCAGTTCGCTATTGTGTGCGACCCTATAGGTTCACTAAACATTAACAGTGTGCTCAAAACCTTTTTTGGCCTACAAGTCATAAGTGGTATCTAACAAGACATTATGACTACCTAAGTATAGTGAAGGTCGATTTTCCGACACAACCTAATCCACAACTAATATTAGAGTATCAACCTTGATTGATTTCCAGGACATACCACTAACACTACGGAATTAATATATGGTCATCCGTGACCAATGCATAGCAGAGCGGAATCACCTGCAACCAATACATGCCCGCACGGCACCAATCCATGGTTGTCCTGGACTGTTCCATTAGCGGCCCTTATGGTCGAAGGGTCAATCAATGGTTACATTACTCTAATCGACTTGCGTGATCAGGGAGCCATTCCTTTATCGATCCCTAGGCCAATTCATGGACAATCCTACGATCGAGCCATGACCAACCCTCAGTACATTTGTTTTGACCATACTGTCCGTTCCATTATCGACTCTTGGATCGGACCACTTACCCATTTCCCTTACCATTTACCTTTGATCGTCTTGGCCCTAAATTGGGGATGTCACAGTGTAAACCCGGGGTGTTACATTAACATTCAAATGAGTTATTTTTTTGTAAACACTTGAGGTTTGTATTTAATTTAGGTGTGGGAAACACTTGAGCATGTGAGCATTTATAAACTCCGATTCTTTGATTATTAGTGAATAATTTGTTGCTGGCTCTTTCCGTGAATGTAGGTATGGATACTCGGACCAAACCACATAAATATATGGTGTCCTTTATCGTTACTCGTTATTTCTCCGGTGCTTTCACATTAACTTAATTTGTAAGATCCGGGCCCGCGATGGTTAATATTACAACAGTTTGCATGGCTGGAATCTAGAAACCTTGGCTCTAAAACTGGCCATTCGAAAGCCAACCAGTTTGGTTCCATTAACAACTGTTATTGAAAAACACAAAATGTGCACAAGGAAACCAAACTTTTCGTTAGTTGTGCATCCAATAAACAGTCCCAAAGACCTAGGAAAATTACCAGTATGAAGATAAGTTCTTTTGAGGTTTGGGAAGAATCAACTCTGGATAATTCTTATTGATGAAAGAGTATTGTCAAGGAGCTACTCTGAGATGAGCCAACTTTTCCATAGTTTACTTTGACCGCAAGTACGCGCATCACCGGCATTCACGGTTGAAAACTTAACCCCAGATTGTGGGAATCTTGAAAATGCCCCTTCTTTAAATTATTAGAAATTGCTTGATTAAATATATAGGTCACCTTATCGTTTTAGTCATGGTTGCTTCACTTCGGTTTCTCAGTTTGTCAAATGTTTCCTAATCATGACGTGATCGACGAGTTTGAATTGGAAGTATTTTAAGTCAAGGAGCGTGAACAATTGTCGATGATTTGAAAGAGAGGGATTGTGAAGTTAATGTTAGGACGGGCAACTTCGTTGGTGTGATGACTAGGAAGTAGTGGATTTTTCCAATGACTTGAAACTGTCGATAATGATATTGGGATATCCAGTACTTACGGATCAGCGATAAGAAGTTAGAAACACTCGAGTCCTTCACTCTTCCTTAATCTCCCCTCCTTTTGGTCTTCATCAGCTATTCAGTGAACATATATGAGAGCATCAGTAATAATTTTCATGTGTCGTTCTTCTTTTCTCTTTGTTGTATGCTGCTCCTATTTACAATGTACTGGATACCATGACTACAAATCAGTCTATACAAGATGGTGACAGCTTAGTTTCTGCTGGTGAGACAATTGAATTAGGGATTCTTCAGCCCTGGTGATCCCCTGAAGCAATATCGCGTTGTACTGCACAGAAGAACCTACAAGGACAGTAGTATGGGTTGCCAACAGAGCCACACATCACAGATTCATCGGGTACCTTAAAGTTTATTATAACATCCCGGGTCTGTAATATTGTCCGCATTTTAAAGCCGTGAAAGTCAGTGGGCCCAAAGCGAACAATATTACACAGTGTAGATCTGGGGTATTACAAGTGATATCAGAGTTGACTCTTGACCGCGTGTGGGGCCACAGCGAGGGCGCTGTGCCTGTACGGGTGGAGAGTGTGACGGCCCAGGCGGCGGTGCGCGAGGAGGAGGGATGGCGGTGCGTCCACGCCTCGGTCCTCAGACGTGTGCAGGGAATGGGGGAGCCTCTCTTGTCCCACATCGCCTAGGAATGAGTCCTGGACTGGCTTATAAGGCTTGGGATTCTATATTTGTGTAACGTGTTTTAAAGTCGTGAGGGTTAGTGGGTCCAAAGCGGACAATACTAAACAGTGTAGACCTGAGGTATTATAGGTGGTATTAGAGCCGACTCCTGACAGCGTGTGAGGCCACAGAGAGGGCGCTGTGCTTGTAAGGGGTGGAGAGTGTGACTGCCCTGGCGGCGGTGCGCAGAAAGGAGGGATGGAGGTGTGATTGCGCCTCGGTCCTCGAACGTGCGCAGGGAAGGGGGGGCCTCTCTTGTCCTACATCGCCTAGGGGGAGTCCTACTCTGGTTTATAAGGCTTGGGGTTCTATATTTGTGTAACGCGTTTTAAAGCCATGAGAGTCAGTAGGCCAAAAGCGGACAATATTACACAGTGTAGACCCGGATTGTTACAGGTGGTATCAGAGCTGACTCCCGACCACGTGTGGGGCCCCAGTGAGGGCGCTGTGCCTGTAAGAGGTGGAGAGTGTGACGGCCCAGGTGGTGGTGCGCGGGGAGGAGGGATGGCGGTGTGTCCGCGCCTCGGTCCTCGGACGTGCGCAGGGAAGGAGGGAGCCTCTCTTGTCCCACACCGCCTAGGAGGGGAGTCCTGGACTAGCTCATAAGGCTTGGGGTTCTATATCTGTGTAACGCGTTTTAAAGCCGTGAAGGTCAATGGACCTAAAGAGGACAATATTACACAGTGTAGACCCGGGGTGTTACAAGAGGGGGAGCCGCTCTTGTCCCACATCACTTAGGAGGAGAGTCTTGGACTTGCTTATAAGACTTGAGGTTTTATATCTGTGTAACGCGTTTTAAAGTCGTGAGAGTCAGTGGACCCAAAACTGACAATATTACACAGTGTAGACTCGGGTTGTTACAGAAAAAAAATGATAGAAAGATGAAAGTAGAAGGAAAAATAAAAGAAGATAGAAGATATGTAATAATGATATGAGAAAAAAGGATGATGATTGGAAAAATAAAATAAAATATAATAATGAGAAGAGGAAATGTGATGAGAGATAAGAAAGTGAAATAGAAAAACGCAAAACTTGGATTGACTGAGCAAAGGGTTGGACGGTTTATCTCACTTTTCCAATAGACAACTGTGACACCTATGCATTATGTGGTGCCTACGGTATCGGTACAGTTGATGAGTGCCCCATGTATTGCTGCCTGTAAGGCTTCACACTGAAGTTTTCTAAAGAATGAGAAATTTTGGATTGGTCAAATGGGTGTGTGAGAACTCCCTTGAATTGAGAAAAGGTCATATTTGTGAAGTATTCTGGGGTAAGAATGCCAGATACACGCAGTACCTGGTTTAACAAGACAATAGATCTTCAAGAATGCAAAGTAATTTGCAACAAAAACTGTTCTTGTATGACTTTTCAAACTTGGATATCCAAAGGGCCGGAAGTGGTTGCTTACTGTGGTTTGGAGAGCTTATGGACATAAGAGAGTACAATCAAAACGGGCACGACTTATACATCAGGACGGCTGCCTCGGAATCAGGTAGTGACATATTTTAAGATCCTTGCAATAACTAGTTCTAATTGTTGATTTGTATGCTCTCACTTCTATTAGATCTACTCCAGACGGACCAAAAGAAGCATAAGCTGGTCATGGTCTTGGCACTGTCTATCGTGACTGGTCAACATTGTTTTTCTTTTTCTGAATTTAGTGACATGTATACCTATGAAGATGGCAGAATCATATGCTGGAAGGTGGGAGAGTAGTAAAATTGCCGTTTTTTTTTAACTATGTTATCTGGGAACTGTATTTCTCCTGGGGGAGCCAAGAGGGAAGCCAAGGAGTCCACAACCTTGAGACCGCAACTCAACTTGAACTCAAATTTGCTTCGATGGCCATTCTTAAGGCATCAAGTGATGACTGGCATGAGTCAATTAGATTTATTCACCCATATAAAGACACGTAACATAGGAAAGTCGATAGGTCTTCTACAACTACAGGACTTCACGTCATTTTCGCAAGATACAAAAGCAAGATGGATTTCTAACAGTCCAGATGGTCCATTCAACCTCTCGAATTAGTTTGCTGCATAATTTCCTGAGTGTTGATTGTTTAAAGATTCAAAGAAGGCTTGAAGACTGTCATTACCTACAGAAGGGACTATTATGCACGGCTCTTCTATTATGGGAATGACAGTCTCTTGAAGTACCTTTTCTAATGACTTCCTGAAGCCAAATACAATGAGATGACCGGTTGATACATATAGAATTTCTGAGACCGCAGTCTAGTCTTCAATCATTTCTATTCTCTGGTTCATTTGCAGGTTCAATCAGAATGGGAACAGTGGTAGGAGCCTTGATTATTTTTTTGTACTTCACTTCATCTACTATCACAGGGATTTCTGGTGCACTTGATACGTTAACTACGGATCAATCGATGCAACATGGCAAGAGCATAGTTTCAGCCGGGGGGACATTCGAACTAGGATTCTTCAGCCTCCATTATCCCCCAAAGCATTACCTCGGAATATGGTACAAGAAAATAAATCCCATCAAAGTAGTATGGGTTGCCAACAGAGCCTGTCCACTCACTGATTCATCCGGTACTCTGAAGTTCACTAGACAGGGAAGTCTCATCCTTCTTGATGGAAATGAGACTGAAATCTGGTGTTCCAACTCATCGAAAGCCTCACATCATCCAGTTGCTCAGCTTCTGGACTCGGGGAATCTCGTAGTGAGAGATTTAGGCAATACTGGTTCTGATAATATGCTATGGCAGAGTTTTGACTATCCAACAGATACTTTTCTGGCGGGAATGAAGTTAGGAAGGAACAGAATTACGGGCTTTGATCGCTATCTTACGTCTTGGAAGAGTGTAGATGATCCTTCTCCAGGTAATTTCTCATTCCAAGTTGACCCGAATGGGTTTCCCCAGATACTTCTGAAGCAGGGCTCCACTGTCAAGTCTAGGTTACGACCATGGATTGGTGTCCGAAATGGTGGAACGCAGAATTTGAACCTGGATCTGAAGTACACGTATGAATTTGTTCTGACTGAGCAGGAGATGTACTGCCACTACCAATTCTTCAACAGGTCAGTCATATCCCGTTTGTACTTGAATCCGGATGGTGTTGTGCAGCGCTTCACATGGGTTGACCAGACACAGAGTTGGGTTCTATTTCTTGTTGGACCATCAGATGACTGTGACCTTTACACATATTGCGGAGCCTCCTCTAGCTGCAACATCAATAAGTCCCCGGCGTGCCAGTGCTTGAATGGATTTTCACCAAAGGTCCCACAAGAACGGAGTACATTGAACCGGATTGGTTGTGTTAGGATGAACAGTTTGGACTGTAGAAAAGACATATTCAGAAAGTATCCTGGTTTAAAGTTGCCAGATACACGGAGCTCCTGGTTTGACAGGAGCATGGATCTCCAAGTCTGTGAAGAAGTTTGCAAAAGGAACTGTTCTTGTATGGCATATTCTAATATAGATCCTGAAGGTGGAGGAAATGGATGTTTGCTGTGGTTTGGAGACTTGATTGATATTAGAGAATACGATGAAGGTGGGCAAGACCTCTATGTTAGGATGTTTGATCTGGATCCAGGTATTATTTTGCTTCCTACAAGAAAATTTCCCTGTCGGTAAACACAGACAGGAAAGCCTCAGGAACAAAACATAGACACTGAATAGTTCCATGTTAACATTCAATAAACCCTAGTTCTTGTTAGGAGCTCAACAGAGCCTGATTCCTTCACTTGGGAGACAGCAAAGATAGAGCCCAAATCCAAGTCCGTTAACAAATTCAATTGAACCCACCTTTACTCAAGAGCTTAAACCAATAAGTTATGGGTCAATAAGGATTATTAACTACCCCGCATTACACCATATCCTCCATGGGAGACTTCTTTATTTAACACCTCACATGTGCACCTTAACAGTTTTTAAGTCTCAATCTTTTTGTGCTCCAACGGCTCTTTTTGGTCCAGGTCACTCAAGCCAGAAGAAGGAGAAGCTGATCTTAGGCTCGATAGCTGTAACATTGCTGCTATTCCTAGGTCTCAGTCTAATGGTGTATGTTCAGAAAAAGAAGCACTTGCAAGTCAGACGTTTTAACTCAGTTTTCTCCGGTAATTTTTTTTTAATGATAACTCAGTTTTCTCTGGTAATGTGTATACTCTTGATCGATGCTTTCTGCTAGCTTTCGAATGGCTATGATGCAGGACAATAATATTCATGAAGTCTTTCACTTGAATATTACTGATTTTAAACTTTCTCTATATGCATTTATTTCGGTGTGTAGAATTTAGAGACAAAGGTTCACCATGGCTAAAGAATTTATAACAGTGTGTACTCAGCTTGCCGCACGTTTTATGCAATGTCCTAAACCCCATACTTTGATTTTTCTTCGGTAAATAAAGCTATATAAAAAAGACCTCTACCCTTTTCCTGCATAACCTTCCATTCTAAAGGTTCTGAATCTGACCCTGACCTTGATTCCACCCCTCGACCCACCCTTGTCACTGGGCCATATGCCTGGAATGATGGAATCAGTTCGACCAAAATAATTGTGCAGGCCCTAAGTTGTGCAATGGCTGAAGAATCTGAAAATATGCCACTTGCCAAAGATTTCGTTTCATGTCAGATATCTATGTTCTATTCGATTTGAAAATAAAAAAATCTTAATGATCACAGTCTTTAACCAGAAGGGGTCAATTGTCTCGAAATGGTTAAATGGCTTTTCCAAAACTTGGAAAAAATTCTTTGGAGCACAAGCGCGAAGTTTTGCATGGATAGCTTTCTTTTGTGGATCTGTGCAAATCCTCTGAATTCTTGATGGTTTGGTCTTTTTTTTTCTGTGAGGATACTGAGGAAAAAGTTTTATTTTCCTTGATGTAGGTGGGATATCTGATTTTCTGAGAGGATCAGAAAATGTCGAATGCTCGGGAGAAGATCCAGAGCTACCGTTATTTGAATTTGCCACAATAGCTGATGCTACAAACAACTTCTCAACGGACAATAAGCTTGGAGAAGGCGGTTTTGGACCTGTCTACAGGGTAATAAGTAGTGCAAGCCATCTGTATGAAATACATTATGCCATCCACTGATTGAATATGTACCTATCTACCCTCTTATGGTAAATAGCATGGATGCAACTGTCTCAACATATTGCTCAAAAGCCATTGCACTTACACCTCAAACACTCGGAATGTATCAGTTCTGATCAATCCTAGAAAATAATTCATTTCAATTATCCTCAACTCTCTTGGCAGTTGTTGGATAGATGTCGCTACCTTGCAACCTGGGACATAGCATAATGTAACTGCATTGGAAGGATTATTCGCCTATTTAACTACATTGGAAGAATATGATGAAAAAGAAAGCTTCTGATTCTGTCAATTCAATACAAACATGATCACTTTTTGTGAACTTTTAGGTTCAACTGTGTGTAAAATTTCTACATGATTTGAAAATGTATAAAAAGAGGCGAGATATTGAGTATTAAAGCCCAAAAAATACTGTAAACAAAATAAGTATCCTTACAATTTATGACTATTTTTCAGGGCATGTTGAAGAATAGTCGAGAAGTTGCTGTGAAGAAACTTTCAAGGAGTTCAGGCCAAGGACTAGACGAGTTCAAAAGTGAAGCTTTACACCTAGCCAAGCTTCAGCACAGAAACCTCGTGAAGCTTCTAGGATGCTGCATTCAGAAAGAAATGTTGCTGATATATGAATACATGCCCAACAAAAGTTTGGATACGTTCATTTTTGGTTCGCTTCCTAAGCATGTTATAATAAAATTCTATCTTCTAAGGCCTTGAAAATAGTCTTCACAGATGATTGTACTGATGTCTCCATTCTTATGAGATCTCACAAAAACTGAACTTGGAATGGTTGGTCATTTACCAATAGAATAAAGATTGATAAAGTCTATAAGAGTGACATTCAGTAGCATGAATCAGTTCATCTGTCTTCTTCAAATTGCAGTAATGAACTGTGCAGGCCTTACTTGAATTACATGAATTGAACTTCTGCAGATCAAGAGCAGAGGAAGCTGCTTGATTGGAGGAAGAGATTTCACATCATCAGCGGAGTAACTCGGGGACTTCTTTACCTTCACCAAGATTCCAGACTGAGAATAATTCACCGAGATCTAAAAGCTAGCAATGTCTTGCTAGATTGTGAGTTGAATGCTAAGATATCTGATTTCGGACTTGCTAAAAGTTTTGGAGGAAATGAGACAGAAGCATGTACAAAGCGAGTGGCTGGAACATAGTAAGCACTTAAATCACAGCGACGTCTGTGATCAAATTGCTATCAAGCTCATTGGTCTTGGTGGATTTATTTGTGCAGTGGTTACATGTCCCCCGAGTATGCAATTGACGGAGTTTCCTAGGCAAAGTCGGATGTGTTCAGCTACGGTGTTTTGATGCTGGAGATAGTTAGTGGGACAAGAAACAGAGGGTTCTCTTACCCAGATCACCATCAGAATCTTCTTGGACATGTAAGTTTGAAGTTCTGTTTTTTTGGCCCACCGATAGCAAGAACTACCCTTTAATAGATTGGTTTTGATGTGGTCAAGCGTGGAAACTATTTCAAGAAGGCAGATCAATCGAATATGTTAATCCGGTGGTCGGTAACTCATATAACGTATCAGAAATCATAAGGACCATGCACGTGTCCAGAAATGCCCTGAGGACAGGCCAACCATATACATGGTAATTCTGATGCTGGGAAGCGAGATGGCACCGTCCGCCCCAAAAGAGCCCTGTTTTTTCAGCGAAACAAAATGGCCTCATGCCGATGCTTGTGTAAGCCGGCTCGAACCATGCTCTCCTAATGAAGTTACCTTGACAGCATTATCTGCTCGGTAGAAGATGCTTTCACCATGATCTCTGATCTCTCTGATATGTATATGTTCTATTACGGAGATTTGCTAAAGATTTACATTCTGTTTTTCCAATATTTAGTGTATCTTTTATTATTATTTAGGATTTATTTTTTGTTTTTAGTTAGCATAATATTTAGTATATCTTCTATAATTTGTTAGAGATATTTGGTAGATTTTTTTCTTTCCTTTTACTGTTAAACAATATGTAATATAAATATTTTTACTGAGCAAAACCAGCAAATTACGAATTATCATATGGAATCAGAGCTATAGATCTTAAACACACCAAACAATTTGACCTGTATCGTTTGCGATATGGCTTCAGATGCGTCTATCAAACAGGTGATGGACCTTTCCTCACCATATTATCTCAACTTCGAAAATCCTGGAAGCATATATCTTTCATGCGTGCTGACCCGGGATAACTATGCAACATGGTCGAAGGCAATGAGACATGCATTACGGGCAAAAAATAAACTCAGGTTTATAGATGGATCACTAGAGAAGCCGGATCCAATCGCACTCGAATTTAATGCCTGGGACATTTGTAATTCCATGATAGTTTCATGAATTTTCAATTCATTTACAGGAGTTTACAGGGAAGCGTGGCATACGCAGATAAATAAAGGTAATATGAGATGAGTTGAAAAAGAGATTTGCTCAAGGTAACCAACCTCGCATCCATGAGATCAAAATCGAGATTGGGCTCCTATAGCAAGGAGGACTCTTGGTGGTGGAATACTATGCCAAATTGAAGGTCTTATGGGTTGAACTCGATGACTATGATGATGTTATAGAATGTACCTGTACTGTAGCCATGATGTACGTGAAGAAGGAGGTGGAGAAGACCCACCAGTTTCTTATGGGCCTTAATTCTGAGACCTATGGGAATGTTCGTTCTCAAATTCTCAACATTGAGCCACTCTTGTCCCTCGATAAGGTTTATTCTATGATCATGTAGGAGGAGCACCAATGATCAATTGTCCGAGGGAGGAAAGAGAAGATCAAGGGTGCTGCTTTCTTGGTTGGCAGAGTGGGCCTAAGGAAAGTATTGTTCGGAAAACCGACCATTGTGGGAAGGTTGGGCACGAGAAGAGTCATTGCTGGGTGTTGAATGGATATCCACCAATTGGGAGTCAACACGAGGTGGAAAGGCACGCAAAGGGAATAGTTCCAAAGCGAGTGTACATTCCGCACTAGCTAGTAGCGGTAGTTCTGACACTATTGCATACACCAGACTAGTAGGTTCGAAGGGGATAGAGACAACAACAACAATTAGCAATGATCAATATCATCATTTGGTTAGTCTGCTCACGGCAATATAACCGCCTACTTCAAATGATCAACTCACAAGTCAGGTCTATTGGCCCAATGATGTTTCCACAAATTGGATTATCGAGAGTGGCGCCTCCGAACATATGATAGGGAAGCTTTTGCTTCTAAATCGGACGAGGAACATCATGGGTACATATACTATACGAACTCCTGATGGAAAAGTGACTCATGCCATCAAATGAGACGATGTTTATTTAAGCCCTAATTTTATTTTGCATGATGTGCTATATGTCCCAAACTTTAAGTGCAATCTTATCTTTGTCAAGACGTTGAGTTCGAATTTGAATTACTCAGTAACGTTCTTCTCTTCTTGATGTATCACAGAGGACCTATCCTCGAAGAGATCGATTGAAGTGGGTAATCTTCGAGAATGGGTTTATTATCTTGGACGTATGGGCACTCATTCGGCTTTTCTAGTGGTAAAGGAACAAAAAATTGACATTTGGCATCAACGATTGGGGCACCCATCACGACAAGCTTTGAATTTGATCACCGATATTAAAGAAGGGGTTGATTTGTGTCATGTATGTTGTCGTGCAAAGCAAACTCGTTCTTCATTTCCTTTAAGTAATAACAAAGCCGGTGGAAGCATTGTGATGTTTGAGGACCATATCAAACAGGGTCTTCTTTGGTGCGCATTATTTTTTAACCATCATTAATGATTATAGTCGGGCAGTTTGGGTCTATTTGACGAAGGAAAGATTAGAGATGTACAAAGTCTTTGTTAATTTTTGTTATATGGTGAAAACGCAATTTGGTCGAGTAGTTAAAATGGTGCGAAGTGATAATGGCTGTGAATTTCTTTTCTAATTCCATGAAAGATTTTTTTTCCCAAAGTGGAGTGATACATCATACATCATGTTCCTACACGTCACAGCAGAATAGGCAAGTTGAAAAAAAACACCGACATATCCTCAATGTAGCATGGGTACTTCGTTTTCAAGCGAATTTACTAATTCGTTTTTGGGGTGAATGCGTATTAACGGCTGCTTACATAATCAATTATACTCCAACTCCATTATTATCTGGAAAAACTCCATTCGAGCTTTTGTTTGGGAAACCGCTGGATTATAGTCATTTGCAAGTTTTCGATGCACTGTGCTATATTCACGAGACGTTAAAGGGAAAAGATAAATTTGAAGAAATGGCCATAAAATGTATATTTTTGGGATATCCATACGGCACGAAGGGTTGGAAGGTGTTTTATTTGAAACTGAAGAATTATTGGTATCTCATGATATTGTTTTCTATGAAGAGAATTTCGCATTTGCTTCACAACTTGCACATGAGGATCAAGACTCTCGTCCTCTTTTGACACTGGCTCGAGAGCTGGGTCCTATTCATGAGGGGTGGAATCAAACTCAAAGGGAGGAAGAGAGGGTTCCAAGCCAAGTTTGTGAAGAAAATGGGTAGACGGTGATGCAAGATTGTGATAGTACAGTCCAAGTTGAAGAGCAACCCAGCGAGCAGCCCAACGACCAAATTCTACTCCCAATTTGTCCTACACAACAAGAAAGACAGCCAACCCATCTTCGAGATTATGTGTGCCATATGGTCCAAACGAAGACCCCGACTCCTCAGCCCACTCCGGCGATATCTTCAGCTATGGTCCATCTAATCGAGAAGTTTATTTCTTATTAACAATTTACAGAGCGTCACATTGCTTTTTTAGCTTATGTTGATTCTGATATTGAGCCTAGGAATTACACTAAGGCTATTAAAAATCCTTTGTGGAGAGAAGCGATGGCAGCATGTGACGCCCTAGAATGTCACACACGACACATGTCACTTTAATGGTTATTAATCTTAATTAATAAAGAGACAAGCGAAAGCTTAATCTGAACATTTCTTAAGCATGAAAATCACACAAGTATAGTCAAAGTACGTATACTTCTTATTGTCATTACTTATCAAGTTTGCATCTTTATTTTTTTTTTTGGCATGGAAGTTTGCATCTTTATTTAAACTTCATATAATCACAAAAAACAAAAGTCTGGGTAGGTCGAGGTTGCTTATCTCCATACTAGATTATACTCTAAAAGTCTGTCTACACAAAAGTCTGATGATGTCATGGATCGATAACTTCGGCCTTCATTGCGAGACCATCACCATCAATGTCAAAGCCTCTCAACAAGCCAACTAACTCGTTGTCGAGTTTACAGTACCATGCAACAAAACGATAAGAAACCCACTCCATAAAACTCACGTTGATCTAGACAATAGAGCTACATTTAGTATATAGTTTTTCAAACTCCGATACAAACACCATTTTATAGACACCTTCATAATACATGGGAAGTCCAAAATGCAAAGGCTGTGGAACATCCATGCTACATGTCTAAAAGATAAAGGAATGAGCCGATGCCCAATAAATGAAACCTCTAGTTTTAAGTTAAGAAAATCATTTTACCACTTTATTTGGCACAAACAACGTATATGCATAACAACCATTATACAGAGAACTTGAATAAATGTATACCTTTTCCATTTGGATATGCCATAATAATCTGATCGTACTATTATTCCACATTGTTTTCATTCATACGCAAGCATATGATATATAGCATTCATACTTTGGAAGTAAAGCTCTCTTGTAGACCTTGGATGGGGTAGTGGTGAAAGTAGATTATCTTTGAGGGTTGAAGGTGAAGAAAGAAGTTATGGCCAAGATGAAAATTCTCCTTGATGTTACCCAAGTGAAAGTAAAACGTAGGAGTAGATTTTAGATAGACAATTGCATGCACTCATAGGTGACATTTCCTCTCTCAATCTACAGCCAAGGGTAAGAAATTAAAGCTTATTAGGGATGAGTAATAACTAAGGTAATGATGATTTATGGCCATGTGTCAAGTCAATGCAAGAAGCTTAGTTTGAGAAGGGCATGTGGTATGCTTGAATTCTCCAAATGTGGCATGTGG
Source organism: Syzygium oleosum (assembly GCF_021117445.2). Lineage (NCBI taxonomy): Eukaryota > Viridiplantae > Streptophyta > Magnoliopsida > Myrtales > Myrtaceae > Syzygium > Syzygium oleosum. Next base: position 14,868,877 of record NW_026607489.1, on the reverse strand, counting down.
CCAAGCTTTAATCTTCCATAAGCCATGTGAGTTATTTGGTGTCTTGAGGGAGTTTTGTGAGAATTAAGTAAAGAACAGAATATCTTCTCCCTTTAACACCAATTAGCAATTAATTAATGGTTATCACTAATTAACTAAAGTTTAACTAATAATATTATCCATTAACTTACTAAGATGGTGGTAAAATAATTAACACCGTTACACTATTAATGCATACATCAATGTTTATAAATTTTAAACACGTCGAGCTCGGAATGATTACTTTCTTGAATCCGCGCCTCAAAAATTTACGGTTCAACAACAATTTTTACGCATCCATACAAATACTAAGCTAAATAATACTTGGCTTATAATCTAAGTATCATTATTGAACGTGAAAAATTTCTAATGTCACATACATATTATTACAAAATTTTTGCATATCACACAGTAGAAATTAAAGCACTAGAAGATAATAAGACTTAGATTTTAGCAACTTTTCCGGAGGGTAAGAAACCTATAGGGTGCAAGTGGGTTTACAAAATCAAGAGTTGAGCTGACGGTAGTATTGAGCGATATAAAACTCGTCTTGTAGCAAAGGAATTCACCCATATAGAGGGCATGGTCTTCCATGAAAACCTTCGCACCAGTGACTAAATTAGTCATTATACGGTGTCTTCTTGCAGTTGCATTGGCTCGTAATTGGGAGTTGCATCGTATGGACATTAACAATGCATTTCTACATGGTGACTTGGATGAGAAAGTATATATGAAGATTCCACCAAGTTTCATGACAACGGGCTCGAATCGTGTATGTCTACCACAAAAGTCCTTATATGGTCTTTGGCAAACATCTCGAAATCGATTTCCAGAATTCTCTAATGCATCGAGGGAGTATGGTTTTGATCAATCATTAGTAGATTACTCGTTCACGCATTCTCTTGGCGGTACTTTTCTAGCCTTGTTAGTAGATGTTGATGATCATATCTTGGCAGGCAATAATTCAAAACAGTGTGCAGCGCTCAAACGGTACCTTCATGAGCATTTTCATATCAAAGACCTTGGCCGATTAAATGTTGGGGCTAACAATACAACCTAGATGGGGGGTGAATAGGTTGTTTCAGAATTATGAAAAACATTTGCGGAATATAATAAGTTCAACTTAAAATATTAGCAGAAATAGTTTGTAAAAATCAGTTTGACAAATCGTGATAATAAAGATCAGGTAATGCTAATACTGAAGATAAAGATGATTTACAAGCAGATATATAGTGATTCGACTTTATCCCCAAGTCTACATCCACTCTCTCTACTAACAGCAGCAATACGGGCTGAATTGCACTAGTAATCTGCTCAACAAGTTACAATTGGCAAGTGCTGATCCTTTACAAATGATAGATCACACTATCAAGACTCAGATACCGCACTTACTCTTTTACACTTGATCTTTCACATGATTACTATACGGCAAAATTATCACAGTGAAGATCTTTCGAGAGAACAGAACAATATCAACAAGGAAAGCAGCTCAGAGCAAATGTTCTGATTCTACATTGTACTCTCTAACATTTTGGCCTAGAAGGTCTTCTCTCAAATAGACATCTTCAATCTTCCCGGTGGAGGTGTTTGAGAAGATCAACTAGCCGTTAGAGATCTATTAGTGCCGCTGTCCAGAGATGGAGCTACCCATACATCCCTTTATCCTAAACATTTGCAGGCTACCTGGAAATTGGTCCTGCAGCTACTCTCCCGATGCTGACTGCTCTGACATTTCTGACAGATGCTTGCTCCTATTCCCCAATAAACTTCCTGATCTTCCCGTTGCACATATCCACCCTTCAACGACTATAATCCCCAACATCCTCACATGTTCGTTATTCAAACATCACCAATGACATGATGTCTCAGCATTAATACAAATATCATTAATCAACTGATCTTTAGGTTCGTTGGTGCTGTTTACTGAAAATATACAAGGATATCTTGCGATCATTTCCCAATGGATCACACCATGGACATCACGTAGTCCTTAAATATCATCACAGTCTTCCACTTCATTTGTATAAGGCAGCTGCTCTCACCCGATATCGATGCTGATCTTTCTGGTCCTTTCATGCATATTAGCAATTGCGACTCTATCAAACTATTCATCTTCATGGTCCTTCCAAGCTTTGCCAAACAACCTCGTTCTAGGCTTGTTCACCATCACCAGGTCCATCTAACTGTTCGCCCAATCTTTGTACCTCCAAGCCATCACGAACATCCCCATTTTTCTTGGCTTGTTCACCCTCGATCAAGGTCCTTCTAAATATTCACCATATTTGAAGATCCTTCTAGTTTATAGATATCTTCAATTATCCAATATCTTGTTCACCTTAGATATTAGTAGAGCATCTTGACAATGGCAGAGCACTCCTCATATCGGAATGTTTTGGTGCTGTTTATGACAAATATCTGTATTTCGACTTGTACATATATCACTTGGTACTATTCAACCAATACACACATTAGTAGCTTTTGATTGTCTTTATCATCTTCAAAACAACATAGGAGATTTTCCCAATAATCATCATATTGGTGATTTTTCCAACAATCTCCCCCTTTTTTATGATGACAAACAATTTTCTGAATATGCAGATGTCTTAACACGTAATAAAAGATATTGAATTTTGTGTGTGTGAAAAGTAAAAAACATTTGCTTCTTTTGCCAAAAATATGAATTTAGTTCAGGGCATACTAAGCAAACAATACAATCTCCAAATGTCAAGATATTCAATGAATATAAACAGGAGATGGCAAGTAGAAACATTTTGAGCAAAGCATAGGAACTAACAATAGCTCATGTTTCTACATAAGTTTCTTAATCACATGAGTTTCAAATAGGAATGAACAATCATCATGTGAACTAATACTCCTCCATATACATATGCATATTCATCAAACCTCTCCCCCGAAAAGGCGTTAACAACATATATGCAATTTAGCTCATTTCTCACAATCTAACCTCTCTCCATATTCGACATGCTCAGGAGAACAGAAAAAATGTGCAATGAAGCTTGTGTTTATGGGATGAAACATCATATGCATCAACAAATATGTATATTAAGAAACATAAATGCACACAATCATAGAAACGCTCTCCCTTTAATTAAAAACATGATATTTCCAAGGGACTATTCAGATCTGCTCAGATAATTTCAACAATTTGCTAGAGCAAATTTATGCGTCACTAGACATGATAATAATCAATGAATAATTGAGATAATCAGAATTCATGATAATACAAAAAAGATGAGAAATAAAAGCATTGTATCATGAAATTCTATTCAAAGACAAACATTGAGAGACAACATGTTAACAATTGGTATAAACTATTAACAAGAATATTGTTGCTCCCCCTCTCTAAGTGCTATCACCTCGTAAGATCATCATCACTAGTATGCAATCATTATTAGCATATAGAGAATATCATCATTATTCGCACATGTCATGAACAATCATCTTACTCATGATCATCAATATTATCAAGATATCATCAATATTTGTTGCTCTTCATCCTTTTGTTTTCCTCCCTCTATCATCATGATAGTTCTTGTGAATAGCTTTTATCAAGGTTCGAAAATTTTCACAATTCCAAACATCTTCTGCATCACTTCCTATTTCAACTTTCATCGGTGCTGTCACGATTTCTCTGCTGATTTCAATGCTGATATCTCCATTTTCAGTGCTGATATTACTTCTTTGAGATGTTGAATAGAATGTTTTGCTTCTACTTATAACAACATCATTCTCATGATCTTTGCTCTTTGAAACTTCGAGAAGGAGATTTGAGTTCCACAAGCAAGATTGTCTTGATTTTAATCTGCATAAACTCAATAAACTCTTACACAAATGATGTTAAATATATAACATCCCAAATAATATATTATGTGCCCTTGCTTTCGAATAAGTAGGAGTAGTATCTATAATCATTTCAAGCATTTCAATCAAGAGATACTCAACCTATCATAAGGAGCTTTTAAGGGCTTGCTCATATCATTCAAAACATTTTGATGTGTCTCCAATAATTTGTGATTTGAATGTATATAGTAGAATTTTTAGACCTTTGAAAGTAGCACAGTTTGTAGGCTAAACAGGACCAGATGTTGTTGTCTGCGAAATTTGCTACTATCGGAGATAGTTGCCGATATCAATGAAATTTGCTGTTGTCTGCGAAAGTTATTGTTATTGGTTCCGTTCTTGAAGACTCGTCGAACTTCACATGGATGGATTCTTGTACCATCTACATTTTCTTGTAGTCAACATCATGATCTTTGCAAGATAATGAGTATATCAAGAACATACTTTCTTATCCATGTCACGTTTGCTTAATGGTGCCATTGGTGTATCACATTTCTTGCAACTTTTCATCCCAAACTTCTTTACCAATTCTCTAGCATATTTTTCTTTGAATATGAAAGGGCTAGCTTTGGTTTGTCACAAAGGAGGAAGTTCAATTCTCCCATCAACCTCATTTCGAATTCACTCTTCATGATATTTGCAAATTCCTTACTCTTGGCTCTTGTTTGATTCATTATTTGGTCTTAACTCCTTTGGCAGCATCTCCAAGGATTTGGTAATGGTGAAAATTTCGATTTTGGTACCTCAGGTTGCTGATCTTGAAGGATATCATCAGTTGGCACAGGCAGTAACACTCGTTCTTCATCAACATCAGCTTGTGCACTTGTCAACTTATCTTCGAACCTAATGTTTGTCAGTTCTTCCACTTCCAACATTGTCATCAATGTTTTTGACAATATAACACTTGCAACCGAATACACAAAAGCATGCAATGGTTGCTTTCAGCATCAAGGGATTTTCCTTAAGCAAAAAGAGTCTCATATCCAATGAGAATATAAAATATAGTACTAGCATCATTTGTAAAAGGAGATGTTGATGCTTCTATCGTATACAAGCATTACACATGTCATGTTTTGCAATAAATGCATGTAATGTTTTATAAGCAATTCAGCAAGTATTGTGACATTCTGAAATCAGACCCACTTGGAATTTATGAAATGGACGATTTATGGATGTGCTTGTAGTTAGATCTCGCCAGGAATTGATCACTCTTGGGATACTAACCGTTAGGGAAAGGCTAATTACGGATTGAAATTCGCGCGACCAAAGAAACTTAATCGTGAATCGACTTTCGATCATAAAAATTATCGAGGTGACATTTTAAGCCGATGTAGGCCGATCCAAGGATAGTTAGGGATCAATTCGCCGCTGTTATATTAGTGGATCGCGGGTGATTCCGCTTGACCATGAGATGAACTGACGAATGACCCTAAACCTATACCAAACGATCGCGCCCGTCGGAACTAGCGATCGATCCTCGCGATTAAGTGACAATCGAGGTCGTCATGACCTGAGTGAACTTGAACGTGGCTTGATTCAGTATCGGCCGCGGGTCAAATATGCGAATTTCCCCAAAAGCCACCCGTTAGTTCGAGATATGCTCAAGTTACGTTAATTAAATTTGGTCATTAATTAACGATCAAGATTGGGCCTCGGAAATTATGAATGTCACGATAGGATAATTGGACGACATTGTTATTGGCTTAGTTAGCCTCAGATTTTTCCGGATTCTTCAGAAAATTCGAATTTTGGCGAGAAATGGAAAATGACCATTTTACCCCTGGGATTTTGTTAAGGCCAAGTTATTGTGAGAGGGGCATTTTGGTCATTTCACACCTACTTTAGAAATAGAAATTTTTGGACAATTTTGCCCTTGGAAATTTTGTGAAATTTCAATTTTGCCCTTGGATATTTTTGGTAAGGATTAATCTGGACCGTCGATCTTATGATAAGATCAAATCTTGGCCGTTGATTTGGATGATAGAGAGGAGGGTAGGATGGTCATTTTCTAGGGGGGGGTGGACACCAATTATTGGTGTCATGGGTATTTCTTTCATTTTCTCTCTCTCCCCCTCATTCTCTCTTTCATTCACGCCAATCTCTCTCTCCCTCACCCCTCTCTCGGCCGAGCCTCCTCCTCCCCACCGTGAAGTGGCTAGCTGGCCACTCCCATCGCCGCCGCTTCCACCGCCGAGCCGGAGCCACCGCCGCCGCCGTGGCCACTCACCGTCGCCACCACCACCGCCTCACGTCTCTCTCTCCCCTGTTTTTGGCCCCATCGAAACACCACCAGCCCCATCTTAGCCCCCAGCTCAGCCAAGAAAACCAGCAGCCAATCGCCGCCATTCGCCACCGCTCGTGATCGCCAGCGAGTCGCCGGTAACCCTTAACGCTTGTCGCCGCCGCTGCTGCTGTTTGCTCTCTGTCCAGCCACCGTTGAGGCCTCAATTTCGCGTAGGAATCACAAGTGATATCCTAACTCTCGCCTAGGATAACGGGTTTTTTCGGGTTAGTTCGGGGCCGTTTTAGTGAGTTTTAGGGGTTAATCGTGGAACAACAGTTGGACTGATTTGGTTGAGTGCTTTGGGTGAAATTGTGATGATTTTTGAGGTGGATTGAGGTTAGAATTGATTGGTTAGGTAATCGGAATAATTCCGGGTGATTATTGTGGCTTATTGCGCGAAAAACGGGCCTAAATGTGCAGTTATGGTGATTTTTGGTGGTGGCCGAATTACTGTTCATGCTATGACCGAATTAGTGCATTTTGGTGATTCAAATATAGTGCGTGTTGGTTTGGGGGTTGTCGGTAGGAGTACGACAACCGTGAATGGTGAAATTTGGCCTAAAATGCAAAAATTCGGCTTAATTGTGCACGTGTGAATTTAATTGGATTGGCTGGTTTGTGGTGCCTATTATGGCTTGAGATAGACATGGAAATGTTGATTTTATGCTCATGTTAGTGGCTGTGGTTGTGGGCCCAATGGCGGCCTTGTATGCTCGTTGGATTGTGAATTGATTGATTGAAATGTGGACCATTGTATGCACGCATGGGCTGAATTGATTTGACTGGCAATTGGCCATGATTGAGTGTTAATTGAGCACGTGAAATGCGTGAGATTCGATGCGTGCATGGGCCGAATTTGATCGGCTGGTAATTGGGCATGTTGGTGTGTAAATCGAGCGAGTGAATGAATGAGAAATTGCGTGATGTGTCGTGCGTGTGGTCACGAGAATCCCTGAGGCGTGTACTTTAACGCGGGGAATCCCTGAGGCGTGTACTTTAACGCGGGGAATTATGCCGTCCTGAGGCGGTACTTTTACACGAGACGATGCCCGATATTACCGGAAGACTGCCAACCTGAGGCGTGTACTTCAACGTGGGTTGTGCCGTAGGTGGTGGATGTTGAGCCTGAGGCGGTACCATTACGCGGGCAAGAGACATAGCATGAGGCGGTACTATTACGTGGGCTAAGAAGTGTTGTGAATATGAGATGGTCGCAGTGGATCTGAGGCGGTACTATTATGCGGGTCACTAGCGAGTCGAGTGGAAATAGTGTGATGAGGCGTGAACGAGTGTGTGAAATGTGGAAATGAAATGCCAAGTGTGGAAATGACACATGTTCGACCTTGTCTATGGGCATGAGAATTAATTTGAAATGTGCATGTGGTTGGAATTTGTGTTATTGTGGCTAACGTGCAGGTTGCATGTATTAAAAGCCCAGGTAAGTACAATTGTGTGCCTATGATGTGCTTATTGAGTGCTATGGTGTTTGAACTTGTCTGGAGGTATGTGTTAGCCTAGGTGGGGTTTAGGATGTTACTTGCTGAGACGTGTTCTCATGGTTGTTTCAACCAAACAATTTCAGAACCCCGGCCTGAACCATGAATCTCTCACCGCCGCCACCTCAGCGTTTTGGAATACCGATGCACACTGACCATAACGTGGTAGAGTACTCGACAGACGAGCAGGAGGCTCAGGGGGATTCAGACTCGGGTTCTGGGGAGTCGGACTCGGAGTGGATGCCATCTAGGGGGCGTAGGGGCTAGTTTTAGGGGTAGAATGAAGGTTTTGAAGTGTCCCATTTTTGTTAGTTAGGGTACCCAGGCTACTGATCTTTTTGATATCGGTGGTGTATAGTTTAGAAGTTTAGTGTGCATGTATATTATGTGGATTGTATATGGTGGATATTGTATAAGTTTGAATCAGTAATGGATGTTTATTCTCTCGTGTACCCCTAGTCAAATATTGTTTGGGTGTTTGTGGCTTTCGCTGGTGTTTTATATCTCTGACAGTTTGATTTGGGTCGGCGATATCCTGGGACGTCGCGATATTCGACTGTAGTGGGATGTTCGCATGCTCGCCGGGTTCGGGGCATGACAGGTATCATCAACAATCATGATAAATTTATCAAAATATTTGCAAGGCAAGTTAAAGAATAATCATGAAACTTTGATACTTTTACCCAAGGTAGATTTTTAACAAATATCATACCTTTAAATCTAATTTTTGTCAGTCTTTACTTGATATGTTTCGTTGATAGCATCATGATTTGGGCAGGATCAGATTCGGTGATTTTTTGTAAAAGATTGGCAGGTGCTGATATATGCTTCTGATGATATTCGAGCTGATTTCTGGTGTCAACGAATCTTCAATCTGATTTGCTCGAAACTTTTTCTTGCCAACTTTTCTTCTTTTTTCTAGGTTTTGGATACATGATATGATTGCCTCTAGATATCTTCTTTTTCTTCTAGAACCTTTGGAGTTCTTAAATCAAAGAAGCTATATCCTCATATTCATCATAATTCATCATTGTTATCGTTGGAGCCTATCCTTCAAAGTCTACACAAAAAATGTTAGCTTTATAAGCAATAGACTTTTTACCTTTCGATTTTTGTGACTCAATGTTGCATTCGATTTCGTAAGCCACGAGAATTCCAATATGCTCATCTAATGTCAAGTGTCGAGATCTTTGAGGTTCATGAATTGACAATTTTTGCATGAACCCATTCTTGTGGCAGTGCTCGAAGAATCTTGATTGCATGTTCCTCATTTGTGTAAATCTTACCATGATCAGCAAGTCCATTCATGATGTTGTTGTAGCGTATGAACATTTCTTTGATATCTTCATGTGGTTTCATCTTGAAAGTCTCAAAATCTCCAAGTAAGACGTTCCACTTCATTTCCTTTCACTTTATCGGATCCTTCGAATGTGACTTGGAGTTGATCCTAAATCTCTTTAACCGTCATGCAAGAAGAAATACTCATAAATTTCAGATAAGAGAATGCATAAGCTTTAAGTAATTAGTGCAAGTCTTCTCTGGATATTGTCATAAACAGGAGTATGTGGAGCTGATGGTTGTTCTTCTTTAGCTACTCGAACAGGAGGCTTTGCTAATGTTTGAGTTGCCGTTACATGTTCGATCACATCAACCACTTGCTTGGTCATCATGACCATTGCTTTTGTTGCACCTTTCATTCCACTGAAAGTATATGTGCTGATTGTTGTGTACGAACACATTGACAAGTTAAAATTCTGGTTGTCTTTCCTCTCACTTGTCGTAAGATCGTGTGGGGTGAGAAACGAATAAGACGATCTTTAGACTCCGAGATTAAACGAAATCATTTGCTCAGAAGAATCCATGTAAGCAGTAATACTAGAAAGTACGAATACACATTTGGATTGGGATAGTCTTCTGTCCAAAGAACTTAATCAAAGTAATCACAACAATGATTCAAAGCAAAGAAGTAATTCTAAAAATCCTAGAAAACTTGAATTTTGATAGTCTTCTGTTCATGAAATTTTGAAGATAGTCTTCTGTTCATGAAATTTTGAAGATAATGAAAATCCTTTAATAAAATGCAAACCTAGAAAACTTCAATTTAAAACAAGGAATTTCTTAAAAGCAACGAAGTAATTCTAAAAATCTTGAATTGAAAGAATAAATCATCAACAAATAGAAATTTGCAAAAACAAAAACCACATTTTGTAAAGTTAGCCACAACAAGTTCTTTATGCTTAGAAGAATACACTTCAAATAACAAGCAACGAGGCTTTGATACCAATTATTGGGGCTAACAATACAACCTAGAGGGGGTTGAATAGTTTGTTTGAGAACTATGAAAAACATTTGCGGAATATAATAAGTTCAACTTAAAACATTGGCACAAACAATTTGTAGAAATCAGGTACGTGCTGTTGCTTGATAAATCGTGATAATAAAGATAAAGATTGAAGATAAAGATGATTTGCAAGTAGATATATAGTAGTTCGGCTTTATTCCCAAGCCTATATCCACTCTCTCAACTAATAGCCGCAATACGGGTTGGATTGCACTAGTAATCTGCTCAACAAGTTACAATTGGCAAGTGTTGATCCTTTACAAATGATAGATTACACTATCAAGACTTAGCTACTGCACTTACTCTTGTACACTTGATCTTTTACACGATTACTATACGATAAGATTATCACAGTGAAGGTCTTTCGAGAGAACAAAACAATGTCAATAAGGAAAGCAGCTTAGGGCAAATATTCGAATTCTACATTATGCTCTCTAACATTTTGGCCTAGAAGGTCTTATCTTAAATAGACATCTTTAATCTTCCCGTTAGAGGTGTTTGAGAAGATCAACTAGCCGTTAGAGAGCCATTGGTGTTGCTGTCTAGAAATGGAGCTGCCCATACATCCCTTTATCCTAAACATTTGTAGGCTACCCAGAAATAGGTCCCGTAGTTATTGTCCCGATGCTGACTGCTTTACATTTCTGATAGACGCCTGCACCAGTTCCAGGATAGACTTCCTAATCTTCTCGTTGCACATATCCACCTTCAACGGCTATAATCCCGAACATCCTCACATGTTCGTTATTCAAACATCACTAATGAAATGATGTCTCAGCATTGATACAAACATCATCAATAAGTTGATCTTTAGGTTCGTTAGTGCTATTTACTGAAAATATACAAGAACATCTTGCGATCTTCTCCCAATGGATTACACCACGGACATCATGTAGTCCTTAAATATCATCAAAGTCTTCCACCTCATTTGTATAAGGCAACTGCTCTCATCCGATATTGATGCTAATCTTTCTGATCCTTCTATACATATTGGCAATTTCATATCTACCAAGCCGTTCATCTTCATGGTCCTTCCAAGCTTTACCAAAAAACCTCGTTCTAGGCTTGTTCACCATCACCAGGTCCATCCAATTGTTCACCCAATCTTTGTACCTCTAAGCCATCACGAACATCCCTGTTCTTCTCGGCTTGTTCACCCTCGATCAAGGTTCTTCCAGATATTCACCATATTTGAAGATCCTTTTAGCTTATAGACATCTTCAATTACCCAATATCTTGTTCACCTTAGATATCAGCAGAGCATCTTAACAGTGGCAGAGCACTCCTCATATCAAAATGTTTTGGTGCTGTTTATGATAAACATCTGTATTTTGGCTTGTGCATATATCATCTGGTACTATTCAACTAATACACACATTAGCAACCTTTGATTGTCTCTGTCATTTTCAAAACAACATAGGAGATTTTCTCAACAATCACCACATTGGTGATTTTCCCAACATTAAAGTATTTCTTGGGAATTGAAGTAACACAGATGACTTTAGGGTTATTTCTGTGCTAGAGAAAGTATGTACTTAACATCCTATCAGAATGCAGCATGCTAGCAGCTAAACCAGCAACTTCTCCAATGGAACAACAAGCAACAATCAAGTGGACCTTCCATGATAAACCCAAGTCGCTATTGTCGATTAGTGGGGCGTCCATTTTATCTCATTAGCACTTGGCCTGAATTATGTTATTCCGTCCACATACTTTCCCAGTTCATGCAGGAACCGAAATAGTAGCACTAGGAAATAGCTATACAGGTTCTTCAATATCTCAAGAGAAACCCAAGACAAGGGATTCTTTTATCAGTCCTAGCTTCATTTCACTTGATTGCCTTTTGTGACTCTGATTGGGCAAGTTGCCTGATTACTCGGCGATTAGTTATTGGTTACTTTGTCCTACTTGGTGGTTGTCCCATCTCTTGGAGAACCAAGAAGCAAACCACAGTTTCTGGGTCCTTTACTAAAGCTGAATATCATGCTATGGCAATGGCCACTAGTGAACTGTGTTGGAGAAACATCTCTAAATGAATTTTGATGATACCAAAACTATCCTTAGTATAATATCTACATTGTCTAAGTGCAGATATAATCAAAAGACTAAGTGATACTCATGGTAAAATTCATTGAAAAAAAGATCACAAGACTCTCCTTGAAGGATCACATAAATAGCACCGTCGATCACAAAGATTAGCTAAATGACGATGTCTCGTTGAAGTTGACGAGATAAAGTAAATGGTAATGTTTAGGTAACGGATCATTTAATATGACCGTTATCTCACTATTATAGCCGTTGATGACTGGATTTACACAGCAAAAGATCCGGCAGAAAGGAGAATAGGTAGTTTGACAAGTTGTAAGAGCTGCAGCTACAAAATAGCAGCAGAATCTATTTCAGGAAAATATGCAGAAGTTCCGAAAAAGGCTATATGGGTAGTCAGTTCCTAGGACAGCGGCACCAATGACTTTAACGGCTATTTTGACTCTGCAGGACACCATCAACGACTATATTGAAGATGCTTATAAAAGAAAAGGTCTTTGAAGCCAACAAGTGAGAGAGTGCTCATAAAATTCAAGAAATCTACTACTTGCTGTATACTAAGCAGAAAGCTCCTGTCTGTCGATAGAACTTGCTCCATTATAATTGTGTTGAAAGTTCAAGTGTACCAAGTAATAACTGCATCCACCTCCTGGTAGTGTGATATATTAATTGATAGGAGTGGTATACACTGAGTGTAACTTTTTCAGCAAATTACTAGTGCAATCCAGCCCAACTTGTGGCTGCTAGTGGTGAGAGTGGACGTAGGCTTGGAATCAAAGCCGAACCACCATATATCCTTGTGTGCAGCTGCTTATTCCTCTATTTATCATTTCTAGCATACAAGTGATATATTGCCTCTCATACATATGGTGAAACCCAATATCTATTTGTTACACGCTGTTGTCTGCAAAAGTTTTTAAAACCTCTAAAACAACCTATTCACCCCCCTTTATGTTGTATAGTTAGTCCCAACAATTGGTATCAGAGCCCTGTTACTCATATTTAGAAGTGTATCTCTTCTAAGTATAAAGATCTTCTCTTATGGCTAACTTTGGTGGTTTTACCACTAGTGATGCTCTTGCTCCTAACAAGCTACCTTACTTTGATGGAAGCAATTACAACTACCGGAAGAACAGAATGCAAGCCTACCTTGAGGCAACTGATCTCGAAATGTGGGATGTAATCTCGCATGGCGTAGAAGTACACGCACCAGTTGATGCTCCAGCTGCTGCTCGAAGAGATGGACTAGAAGCTCCAGCAGAGAATGCTGCTATCAATGCTCTTGCTCCACCTAATACAGAGGAAGCGCGAAGAAGAAGAGCATTTCATAATGCTAAAGCTAAACATCTTCTATACTGTTCTCTGTCTATGACTGAATATGACAAAATTTGTACATGTGTTACTGCTAAAGAAACCTGGAATCTACTAGAACTCACATTCGAAGGAACTGAGAGAGTAAAGGAGACAAAGTTGAACATCCTCCTTGGACAGTATGAGCTCTTCAAAATGAAATCAGATGAAACAGTAGCTTGAATATTCAACAGGTTCACGAATATAGTGAATGGCCTTGCACACCAAGGAAAAGTATTCACTAATGGAGACAAGGTGAACAAACTGCTGAGAGCCCTACCAAAAGAATGGAACAATGTGAATACCTCAGTACGAGAAACAACGAGGATTCAACCAATCACATTGGAAGAGCTGATCGGGACATTCACGTCCTATGAAGTAGAACAACAAATTAAGGAAGGTAGCTCAAAAGGTAAGAAAGTTATAGTATTTAAAGCTAACAATAATGATGCAGGTGATTAATTGTCATCAGAAGATGAAGGTGATGATGAAGACATGGCGTTGTTCACTCGAAGGTTTAACAGCCTCATGAAAAAGGGAGGAAACTTCAAAGGCAAACGACAAATGAAGTACCTTGAATAAAGAAGATCTTACAAAAGTAAGGAAGAATTCAAAGGTAAAGACCTTGTTTATTATGAATGCAAGAAACCAGGTCACATAAAGTCAGATTGCCCATTACTCAAAAAAGAAGAAAAGAAAGTATGAGAAGAAGAAGAAAGCGTTGAAAGCCGAAACATGGAGTGAATCAGAATGTGAATCCAGCGACGAAGAAGGAGCAAATCTTTGTCTGATGGCCGACTTCGATCATGAAGAAGAAAATAAGGTAAATCAGCCTGAACTATCTTATGAAGAAATGCAGGATTTCTTAAAAGAAATGTTTAAAGAACAAAAAAAGGCTTTAACAAGAATTTTCATTTTGAGAAAGGAAGTTTATGATTTTACATATGAAAAACTTGTTTGCAAGACTGCATTCGACAACTTGAAAATGGAATATGACCTCCAAGAAGTGGAAGTTAAACTTTCTCAAGTTGAGAATGACTCTCTCAAGGAAGAAATTTAAAAAAATTAGCACAAAGTTCTCTCTTGGTTCATAAACCTGAAGCACATTCTCTCAATTCAGATTCCTCACTACAACAAATGTACTTTAGGACACGAGGAAAATGACGATGAGAAGAATCCTTTTCCAAAGTTCAAGGAAAGAATGGCTAAACAACCTCCTGCACATCTTTATAAGAGTCATTATGGAAAACACTTCACCACATCCTCTGACAAACAATTTCCCGATTGCTCAATCTGCAATAAATATGGTCATTTCAAGTTAAAATGTTCAAATAAGCAGATGAAGCTCAAAAAGGTTCATAGAAGATTTGATGATGTTTCCAAATCTAACACTAAAGGACCCAAGTTGAAGTGGGTACCAAGGAAAAGATGAGCATATCTCTTAATGCAGGCAGTCTTGAAGAAAAACAAATGGTATCTAGACAGTGGATGCTCACGACACATGACAGGAGATAGTTCCAAATTTATAAGTCTCGTTACCATAGACGGAGGCACTGTTACCTTGGAGCAAAAGACAAAGGAAGGATCATCGGCAAAGGAAATATCAGGTTAGGAAACATGATCATTGAAGATGTTTCATTAGTCAAAAGACTGGATCACAATCTTGTAAGTATAAGTTAACTCTGTGACAAAGGATACAAGGTTAGCTTTGAGGAAAGTAAATGTATCGGTCTAAGTCAAAACAAATCTCAATCATTCACAGGTAAAATGTATGGTAACATCTACTTGCTAAATGTGAATTTTAATGATGTTCAATTCCTAATGTCTATTAAGGATTAATGTGATCTCTGGCACAAGAAATTAGGTCACATCAATGCTAAGCAAATTACTAAAATCTCATCAAAAGATCTTGTTCGTCATCTTCCAAAAATCAACTTTAGCAAATGTGATTCATGTAATGCATATACTTTAGGAAAGCAAGTCAGATCATCTTTTAAATCAATAAATACAATTGCAACTAACAAATCTTTGCAGCTCTTGCACATGGATTTATTTGGACCTACAAGGACCATGAGTCTAATACGAAGAAGGTACTGTTTGGTGATTGTTGATGATTACTTAAGATTCACCTGGGTAATGTTTCTATCTCACAAGAATGAAGCATTTCATTCATTTGAGAAATTTGCTCGAAAGATCTAGAATGAAAAAGGATACAACATCACAACAATCAGAACAGACCATAGAGAAGAATTTGGAAATCAAATGTTTGCTAACTATTGCGACGAAAATAGAATAGAACACAATTTCGCCATGACATGCACTCCTCAACATAATGGAGTTGCTGAAAGAAGAAATCGCTCTCTACAAAAAATGGCAAGAACCATGATGATTGAAAGTAGTACGCCTATATATTGCTGGGCAGAAGCAGTTGCTAACTCCTGTTACACATTGAATAGAGTACTACTAAGACCATTGATGGAAAAGACTCCTTACGAAGTCTTCAAAGGAAGAAAACCCAACATATCATATTTCCATGTATTTGGTTGCAAATGTTTCATTCTAAAAAATAAGAATGATAACATTGGGAAATTTGATGCTCGTGCAAGTGACGGTATTTTTTCTGGAATACTCAACTATCAGTAAAGCTTATCGTGTGTTCAATAAAGATTCACAGGTAGTTGAAGAATCTATATACGTGAAGTTCAAAGATGACTAGAAAGGGATACAAGCAAATGATTGCGATGAAATCATACTCATATCTTCTCCCATTAATCAGCAACAACAGCAGCACCAAAATGCTGATATTTCCAAGCTGAAAACAATTCCCAAAGATTGGAGATACAAAATCGAGCATCCCAGGGAACAAATCATTGGAAGCATAAATGAAGGAATTAAAACCAGATCTTCACTCAAAAATCTGATGAATTCATTAGTCCTCATATCTCAACTAGAACCCAAAGGATCGAAGAAGTTATATCTAATGAAAGCTGGATAGAGGTAATGTAAGAAGAATTGCATCAATTCAAACTAAATGAAGTTTGGGAACTAGTACAAAAACCTTCAGATCATCCAGTCATCGGAGCAAAATGGGTATTCTGAAACAAACTTGATGACAAAGGTAATGTAACTCAAAATAAAGCAAGATTAGTTGTGAAGGGTTACTCACAGGATGAAGGTATCGATTTTGATGAAACCTATGCTCCTGTTGCTAGACTGGAAGCTATACGACTATTAACTGCCTATGCATGTATTTACAATATTCATCTATATCAGATGAATGTCAAAAGTACTTTCTTAATGGTTGCATTAAAGAAAAAGTCTTTATTGAGCAACTTCCAGGATTTGAAGACTCAAGCATACCGGAGGATGTCTACCGCTTGAAAAAGGCCTCGTATGGACTTAAGCAAGCACTAAGAGCTTGGTATGAAAGATTAAGTACATTTTTGGAAGAGCATGATTTTGAGAGAAAGGTAAAGTGGATACTACCCTATTCATAAAAAATAAGGGTAAAGATCTTCTTATCATACAAATATATATTGATGATATAATTTCGGATCCACTAACGAAGATCTGTTCAAGGAATTTGTAAACATCATGAAAAGCGAGTTCGAGATGAGCCTGATTGGATCACTCAATTTCTTTCTTGGTCTTCAAACAAAGCAAACAAAAGATGCCAATTTTATCCATTGAGAAAAGTATGCCAAAGAAATTGTGAAGAAATTCGTTCTAGAAGGAAGCAAAAAGGTGGAAACACCAATATCTGCTACTATCAAGCTGGACAAGGATGAGAAAGGTAAATATGTTGACTCCAAGTTATATAGAAGTATGATTGGTTCCTTATTATATCTAACAGCATCTAGACCATATATACTATTTGGAACATGTCTATGCGCACATTTTCAGCCTGACCCAAAAGAATCTCATCTATCGGCTATTAAATGTGTCATTCGATACATTGGCTCATATCCAAAGTTAGGAATATAGTATCCCAATAATTCAGATTTCACACTACTTGGATACTTGGATGCTGACTATACAGAATGTAAAGCTGATTGTAAAAGTACATCTAATGCTTGTCAATTGTTAGGAAATATGATGATCTTTTGGTTCTTAAAGAAGCAAAATACGGTTGCTCTCTCAACTACGGAAGCTAAATATATAAGCACTAGGCAGCTGCTGTGCATAACTTATTTGGATGAAACAACAACTTCGTGACTTTGGAGAAACAAATGCAATCATTCCTATATTATGTGACAATACAAGTGCAATTAATCTGTCAAAGAATCCTATACTACATTCTTGAGCCGAGCATATTTAAGTGAGACATCACTTCATCAGAGATCTAGTAAACAATGGAGACATCTCCATTCAGTTTATTGATTCGAAACATCAGCTGGCTAACATCTTCACTAAGCTGCTGAACAAACAAGCTTTCGAATTTATTAAAGGAGAGTTGGGAATATGCAATCCAGTTGAATAATCAGGTAATCTTCATCAGCTCACTGGAAATATCTTTTGGGCAATATCAACGGACATTAGGTACGTATCACCAATTCAAAAATTTATTACCATTACAGTAACTGCCTCTGGGAATATTTTTGTCTATTCTGACTTAATATCTTGCTGTCGTTACACATGATTTTATCTCACCTGTTTTTACTCATGATTTTCCAAAGGATTTTATTGAAATAAATAAGAAAGTTACTGCTTTTATTTATAAGGAGATAGTGCACACGTTATTCTCCATCACGAAAATCGCCTGGTATAAACCGCTCATGACTTTTTATATCCTTCCAAGCTAGCCTTAGTTTCTTTATTCTCAAAACTCTCACTAATAGCTCCCAAATCTCGAAAGACCATCGGCACTCGTAAATCCACTCGCACTAGTACCATGCTAGCCAGAACTTCTAGAAGGATCATCACACATTGAGCTCATTGATTAGCCAGAAGGATCAATCGAAGTTATTTAAAATTAGAGTCTACCTGGTTCTCACCATGTAGGCGAACATGGTGAATCTGCCACTGCAAGCACTGCTCTTCCATCCTCAACCAAAGGAATCATTCCCAGCACCAAAACTCCAAAATCGCGACGTCGCTCTAGAAAGGAAATGGTCATACCAACTGACCTTCCGCCACTACAACTAGAAGTCCCTTCACAACCAACCGTGCTCCTTGGCACCTCCCTAGAACAAATTCTGCAAGCATTCATTAAAGACAGAGGATGCGAACTTCCACCCACCGAAGGAAAGCTGCTGAACCATAGCCTCTGGCCCTGCTTGCTGTACCCCCTGTTAGAGAGTCCTCTCAACAAGAACCATCATCACCATCAACAAAATCCTCTGCTAACAAAGAGGGAGAGATTGTTTCCACAAAACCTGAAGCAGAAAAGGAGCCATCACCACCTGTTCAACCTCCTGCCCAAACTAAACAAAGTGATCCACGAACTGAGAGACAAGAAACATCTGGAGATAGATAACGAGAAGACGATGACGACCTGGTATTCCAAAACTTTGAACCTAGCGAAGGTTTCTCTCTTGATCCCTCTTTCGATTCTGAACTTTTCCTCAGTCAATAACACAAAGACGTTTTTGAATCCTTTGACAATCGCGGTCCAATCCCACATAGCTTTGTGAACTTTGATTATCTTGATGCTCATGGTATCTTTCTCTCTAAGCTTTTTGCTGATCTCAAGCTAAAAACATTTCGTACAATGCGAGATGAAGTGCACCCCACTCTCGTGGCCATGTTTCAAATCTGCATTTTCCAAATAGGGACACCTTCATCTTCTCCTTTGTCAAGAAAAACTACACTGTTACATTGAATGAACTAGCTGAGATCATCAACACCAAGTTTAATGTTTTCAAAAAGATCCCTATTGAGCCAGATGTTGTTTACAGCTTCATTTTGAAAACTCCTGATTTTACTCGAGGCTCCAAAGAAATTGTTCCCTTGTATCTACTGCCTCTTAAAGCCAACTTCATTCAGAAAATCTTGACCCTCTGCTTGTGCCCAAAATCGTCCTCCATAAATGATGTCTCTCGTTATGAGGCACAAGTCCTTTGGGCCATTCTCACTAAACATGAAGATTTTTCCCTGGCGCACATGATCTTTATCCACATATACCGGACTGCCAAGCGCAAAATAGGCAAGCTACCCTATGGTGCCCTAATCACTCGCATCTTCAGGCACAAACACGTTGACTTCTATGATGTTGCACCTCATAGCATGCCTCATATGGAAATTGGGAAAAAGACTATAGACAAAATGATGCTGAGAATGACGCTTGACAGATGGGTCAATCAGAAGAATGAAGCTGTTCCTATAGGTCAAGGAGATGATGAAAGAGCGAAGAAAGTTCTTTAAGAAAAATTGGCAGCATAGGCTGCATCAACCAGCAAAGGGAAAGGCAAAGCACCCATACAGCAGTAGTCTGCTCGTCCACCCAAACCAGAGAGGTCCACCTTTCCTACCGAACCTTCGGTTACTCCTGCTGTTGCGCTCTTTAAGCTTCAAGCCGATGTTCAAGAAATCAAAAGCTCCATCACTTCTCTCATAAAAAATTTGGTGAAAATTGAAAGAACGTTGCTTAGCCTAGATTGTTATAATCCTGCCTGACCTGAGTCCGAGGAACCAGCTGTTCAACCCTTCACCATCCAGCAAAGAAAACACCCTCTCACATAATTGATGTTATCTACTCATGTTTTTCTTTAGCTGTTGTTCGATGTTAGATTTGCTGGTCCGATGTGATTCTCATTATCAATCTGTTAATGCAAGTTCTCTGCTTTATATGTTGTTTATTTCTTGATGCCTTCTCTTTTTTTTTTTTTTATAACAAAAAGAGGGAGAGAACTTGCATGTGAAAAATGAGAAACTGGCGAGATACTAAAGTGCATCGAAATAAGAGGAGCAACATCGAAACAGGAGGAACAACGAACTACGACACTATTCTATTACAACCTGTTTTTGATGATATCTCGATATTAATTCACTCGTCAAAGCTAGAAAATATGCTCTATAATTGTCATACTATTAAAGATCATCTAAACATCGTCTTTGATATTTCTTGCAAACATTATAGAGACATTCTGCAAAGTATATTCTCAATGAAAAATCTTCATTCAACAGATTTTAATTAAAGCAGTACATCATATCAATATCTTTGTTTCACATATTCATGATAGTTTTGTTATCATAAAAAATGGGGAGATTGTTTGAGAAACATCTCCAAATGAATTTTGATGATACCCAAACTATCTTTAGTATAATATCTACATTGTCTAAGTGTAGATATATTCAAAAGACTGAGTGATACTTATGGTGAAATTCATTGAAGAAAAGATCACAAGACTTTCCTTGAAGGATCATATAAACAGCACCATCGATCACAAAGATTAGCTAAATGACAATGTCTTGTTGAAGCTGAAGAGATCAAGTAAATGGTAATGTTTAGATAACAGATCATTTAATATGATCGTTATCTCACTATTATAGTCGTTGGTGACTAGATTTGCACAGCAGAAGATTCGGCAGAAAGGAGAACAGGTAGTATGACAAGTTGTCAGAGCCGCAGCTACAGAATAGCAGCAGAATCTATTTCAAGAAAGTATGTAGAAGTTCCGAAAAAGGTTGTATGGCAGTCAATTCCTAGGACAGCAGAACCAATGACTCTAACGGCTATCTTGCCTCTCCAGGACATCATCAATGACTATATTGAAGATGCCTATAAAAGAAAAGGTCTTTGAAGCCAACAAGTGAGAGAGTACTCATAAAATTCAAGAAATCTACTACTTGTTGTATACTGAGCAAAAAGCTTCTGTCTATCGATAGCACTTGCTGCATTGTAATTATGTCGAAAGTTCAAGTATACCAAGTAATAGCTGCATCCACCTCCTGGTAGTGTGGTTTATCAATTGATAGGAGTGGTGTACACCGAATGTAACTTGTTCAGCAAATTACTAGTGCAATCCAACCCAACTTATGGCTGTTAGTGGTAAGAGTGGGCGTAGGCTTGGAATCAAAGCCAAACCACTATATATCCTTGTGTGTAGCTGCTTATTCCTCTGTTTATCATTTCTAGCATACAAGTGGTACATTGCCACTCATACATCTGGTGAAACCCGATATCTATTTGTTACACGCTGTTTTTCGCAAAAGTTTTTAAAACTTCTAAAGCAACCTATTCACCTCCCCCCCTTTAGGTTGCATAATTAGTCCCAATCAGCGGAAAGCCATTCCAGTAAGGAATGGTCAGATCTTGGCCTTTTTTGGGCCACGCAAGGCTTGGCTGGCCAAGCTCTCTCCCTTATGCGCAAAAATTATCGAAATACCCCTTGAGAAATTATCAAAATACCCTTGAGTGCCATGTCATCAATGCATGTCATTAAATTTAGGCCAATCAAATCATTCACTTAATGACTAGGAAAATAATCTGGGCCATCCATCAAAGCACATCTTGGCCATCCATCATGCCATATCACCTATCCAAGTGATCCAAATTTAATCAATGAGAGATATCCTTAGCCATTAAGTAAGTAATGCGAGCCACAAGATTAATCCAAGGGCTTAGATTTGAACTCAATGGGGTATATAAGCTTTTTTTCCCTCCAAAACAAAGGAGGCTAGCCATTTAAAATCTAAAATTCTCTCTCTAAAGGATAAACACTCTCATCTCTCTCTAGATCGGCCGAGTACTCTCATCGCCCTACCGATCGGCCGCTGGCCTCCTTCCGGTGAACCACCGCCACTCCAAAGTCCCTCACGGCCCCCCCTAGCCGGTGTCATCCTACGCCAGAGCTTCTCGATCCGAGTCGATGTTCCTATCGGATACAAGACCGGCATCCATGCCGGTACTGCTGGCCGGCATTCCTAGCAGCTGATTCAGCGGTCCGGCGGCTTCCCGGCGATCCAAGCTTCATGTCCAACCTCCTCAATCCATCCTTGAGGCTGTGGTGGCTGGCGTTCGTCGAAACAGTCACAGTATTCACTTGATTTCGCTAGTGTTTACTTCTTGGTCTTTCTAAAACTTCGGATCATATTCTCACACCGAACCGTTTGTGTTGTGATCTAGATATTGGAGAGCTATCCTGGGCGCCATTACAAAGCCTATTGGTGGCTGAATAGCTCACACAAGCTTGACAAATTTATCGTATAAAGTATGTGCTCCTAAACTAAGTTTGGGGTGAGATGATGGAATGAGATGGCCAAATACATGTGTGAAGTGAATGAAGGCCAATTATGATGATATGTTTGCTGATTGAGTGTGTAGAATGTTGTATGTTGAGTAATCTATGCATAGGAATCGTATGAATGTTTGGAGCATGTTGTTATATTCTGCAATTTTAGTGCTATTCTGAGTTAGTGTCCTTTCGCTGCTGATTTGAGTTCAAAGATGTTGGAATCTGGAAAAGTTCTTAACTAGTAATTCGACAAGCACGTTCTAATATTCGATTTGGTATATTGTGTGCCATGAACGATGTCATTTACTATGCAAAATCGATGTCGAAACTTCAAATTAGAATCTAGATAAGTTACTCATGTGTTCTATTTTTGTGCTTCCTGATTGACCTTGTATGGCTTGATGATTTTTCTGATTTTTTGTGTTCTTCATTTGAAATTTTTTTTTTCATAAAAGTTGTAGAACACATTCTGATTTGTGAAACCTCAAAATTTCATGCAATTTCATGTTGGTTAAAGTGGTCCGATTTATGTTTGAAAAGAACACCTCTACACTGTAGTTTGATCCGAACATTTCCGGTTTCAGTGATCAATGTTGTTTTGAAAATTTTCATAAAGTTATATTCCTTTTTTGCAAAACTCAAAATTTGTTGATTGGGGTCTCAATTTGAAAACTCGAAAGTTTGAGGACCTAATGACAACATTTGGGGGGTCAATTTAATAAAAAAAATTCGGATAAGGTCGGTCCGGCCTTAAAAACTCTTTGCAACTGAGTCCCTATTAAAAACTGAATTACTGGGAAAAATCATGGGATTTTAGCAAAAAATTAAAACACGAAAGCTGTTCATCACACGTTTTCCTAACTTCCTGCAAAATTTCACGTGGTTTTGATATCGTTTACTATTTTTCCCACATTTTTTAAAATCTCAGACTTGAACCGGGTCGACTTTGGGGTATTTGGGTCAAATCTCAATTTTCGAGTAAATCAGGTAAGAACCAATCCAAATGGTCTTCATTGATCCTCACATCCTAAGGTTTCTAATGATGCATGAATCATGTCAATCAGATTTCGTTTGTTAGATCAATTAGGATTAAACAGAATCTACTTGAATTTATACTGTAATTGAATAAGTGATCATCAATATGCTCACTTCATCTTGTGTGATTGATTCATTTGGCCTAATCGCATGTTTAATTCCTTGCTAATGCATGTGTTTGCTAGATGAATGTTTAAGTTCGATGGATGTTCGGCGGATAGCCTATGGTGATCACTTAGAACCGACTTTAGGCGTTAAATGATATCGACCATTGTTTTGTGAATACAAATGGTGGCCGATTATCATTAACCATTAATCAAGCAATCTTAGTTGATTAGATGGGGATATATGGTTCGAAATATAGTTGCATGTTACTTGTTCGTAATATATGGTTCGAATGTAAAACCGACACCCATGAGGCAGTCCATGGAGGAAGTGGCCAACAGCCATGAAGATGAGAAGCCAGAAGACCGATGTCCAATCTAGTCTCATCTTTGTACCTCATTCAATACCCGACCATGTCTCGGGTTTTTAGTTTGAATTTGTAATAATTGCCCGACAAGTTGCAGGTTTTTCTTTCCTTTTTCTTAGATTAGCTCGCTTTCAATACATTGGGTGTTTACTTTACGCTTTGTCTTTTCAATACACTTGTTTGTTAATTTCTTTTTTAGACTAAGATAGGATTAGTTTAGAATCCTAAATGGAAAAACACTAAAACAAGATGCTTGATCATTTAGTGGATTAGGACTTTGACATGAAAACGATAAAAACAAATGCATGGCCACTTAGATAACAAGTTTAGCGGTATCGAAAAAGAGTTAGTGGAAACATTAACATAACCTAGTCCCCGTACTTAGATATCTCTAGTTCCGTGGAAGTCGAAACGAAATTCCCGCATTTCAATTGGGTATTCTAGCCAACCCCCGACAAAAGGCTAGTGGTGACTCTTAATTGATAAAAACATAAAAATGATCCCGTGTCACTCAAGGTATGAACTGAGGGAGAGTCATGTTCATGGTAAATGAACCTAATGGATAAATCCAAAGAATGACGCATTTTTAAGCCGACTTTTGGATATGCCATTCGGAACATTCCCATGAACAAATTACCTCTAAACCCACGCCCGAAGCGGCCCTCGAGGGATAGGTCGCGACACCATCATGTGTATTACCGTTTGTAACTGAAGAGGGTTATAAATACCCTAAGTGCACTTTTTGTAAAGCCCTCAGAATCAATCAAAGAACTCAATATTCTCGCAAATTTATCTTTATATTTACTTTTCCGCAATTTAAATATCTTTCAATTTCTATACTTTAGTAATAGTTTCAGATATCTCATTGTCATGATTAAATTCTAGCATGTAACTTAGTTGTAGTTTCTAGATTTTCGTCATTGATTAAATTTTGACTCGTATCTTTATCATCACACTTTGTCGTCGATTAATTTTCAGCAAAACTTTTTATGTCATTAGGCTTTAAATTCTGTTGAAGCGTATCTCTTTGTTGTGCTCCATTGATATAACTCTTGTTCGGAATTGCCCCAGAACCCAAAAAACGAATTTCGGTAAAAGATACTTCGTGATGGTCCAATTTCGGCGAAACAAAACTATATGATTAACAATGGCCACCGAGGGACACCCATTGACCCATGAGAGATTTAGAATATAGTCCCATTGACCCATGAGAGATTTAGAATATAGCTTGCAAATTGGACCAGTGCAAGTAAAGCCGGGGATGAAGGGAAGGATGCTTAATATTTATACTCTCTCTCTCTTTCTCTTATTCATTGATCTCAACTCGATGGTGTTGACACTTGGTTCTTAGCTCATTTTTTTATATTTTCAAAAATCTCAAAATTAGGACTAGGAATCTTGGCCAAGTATAGAAACCTACTTCTAAACCAAAAAATAATTTTTTTTATCATTTTTCTGCATTTTTCCTTAATTTCTTTTAGTCAAACTAAGTAAGAAAATCAAGAAAAATAGCAAATGGAATCAAAAAATTCTATAAAAATATGCATTAGTCTTATTTCAAATCCAATTTCATGAATACATCATCAATTTTGAAAAATCTCAATCAAATATATGTTTTTTCCCAAAATTGGGCAAAATTAAACCCAAATTGAACCAAAAATGCAATTAAATTTTTTCTAGTCATTTTTAAGTCATAGTGTCTTCACAACAAATGATTCTGGGACCTTGAATTACATAATGGTCAGTCCAATTGCGCAATTTGTCAAAGAAATCAGAAAACCCCAAAATTTAATTGAAAATTGAGAAAGATCTATGTTATATAAAGAGATAATGAGATTTTCAACTAGTTTGGATTGGCAATCAATGGGAAGCAGGAATTAGTCTAAGTCAATAGCGTGTTCAATTTTGGAGACTCACAAGAATACAAATGGATGTCATAGTTGGCAGTCTTATTGGTGCGCTGACTTGGAACTAGTGGCCTTTTCTGACGGCTTTTTAACAGTTCACCGAAAAAGCCTTTGGCTTAAGATCAGCCTTGAGATCGCAGGGGTCTCCACTCTTCAGCGATCTCTCTTCTCCTTTGTTGTTTTCTTAAGCTCACTCAGCAGATTGGCAGCTTTGGAGAATCTCGACTGCTTCAAGCATTATGAAAGCCTTTGTGGCACCTTTCATGTGTCTTGTTCTCTTCTCTTGTAATGCTCTTGTTGCCACTGCACTAGATACCATAACAACAAATCAGTCAGTTCGAGATGGCGAGAGCCTACTTTCTGCTGGTGGGACATTTGAGCTGGGGTTCTTCAGTGCGGGCGATCCCCCAAAGCGATATCTGGGAATATGGTACAAGAAAATAACCACAATGACAATAGTGTGGGTTGCAAATAGAGTCGCACCCCTTGCAGATGCATCAAGTACTTTGAGGGTTACCAGCCGCGGAAGTCTCGTCCTTCTGGACGGGATGGGAAGTGAAATCTGGTCGTCCAACTTGCCGATACCAGCGCGTAATCCAGTTGCGCAGCTCTTGGATACAGGAAATCTTGTTGTGAGAGATGCAGATGGCAGTGATTCCAATAATTTCCTGTGGCAGAGTTTTGACTATCCTACAGATACATTTCTAGCTGGTATGAAGATAGGATGGAATAGAACATCAGGCTTCAATCGTTATTTAACGTCATGGAAGAGCATTGATGATCCTTCTCCGGGCAACTTCACGTATCAAGTTGATCCGAATGGCTACCCACAACTCCTATTGAAGCAGGGTTCTGACATCAAGTTCAGGTCAGGACCATGGAATGGTCTTCGATGGAGTGGCACACCTAATTTAAATCCAAACCCATATTACAGGTATGAATTTGTGTTAAATGAGGAAGAGATGTACTACCGCTACGAGCTCCTCAACAGTTCGGTCATTTCCAGGAAGATATTGATGCCCAATGGCATCGTACAACGATTCACTTGGATTGACCGAACGCAGGGTTGGACGCTTTACCTCACCGCACCAATTGACCAATGTGACAACTATGCATCATGTGGTGCCTATGGTAGCTGTAGGGTTGATACTTCCCCAGTGTGTAGGTGCTTGAAAGGCTTTGTGCCCCAATTATCTCAAGAATGGGATATTTTGGATTGGTCAAATGGGTGCGTGAGGAGAAATCCTTTGGATTGTGACAAGGACATATTTGTGAAGTATTCTTGGTTAAAATTGCCGGATACTCAGTCTTCCTGGTTTAACACGAGCATGAATCTTCAAGAATGTGAAGTCGTTTGCAAGAAAAATTGTTCCTGTACAGCTTATTCAAACTTAGACATCAGAGATGGAGGAAGTGGTTGCTTGCTGTGGTTGGTCGAGCTGATTGACATTAGAGAGTACAACAACTACGGGCAGGACCTCTACATCCGGATGGCTGCATCAGAATCAGGTATTAATTCATTATAGACTGGAATTAGCTAGATACTGAAGAGGAAAATGGACGTACATCTTTGAAGGAGAGCTTAGAGAAGTTAAATATCAGTGATACCTAGTTCTTACTCCTGATCCTGTATGCTTCTTCTCTTAGGTTTACTACCGTCACACCAAAAGAAGCATAAGCTGGTCATCGGCTTGGCAATTTCTTTCGGGTCTGTTTTCCTCTGCCTGGTTCTTACCATCTGCATTCTACAATACAAGAAGAAAATGGAGCTTGCCGAAGGTAAACCATACTTTATGATACGGTACTGTCAGATTTTGTATTCTGGTGCTCATCATACCCAGTTTTTACATTAGCCATTTCGTCACTAACAAGTAGGTATTTTACCAGACCTCCCAATACCTATTCTATAATTGAGCACAAGAATTTCTTGTCTCGTGTTCATTACATTAATCACCCTTTGGTAGAAGCAAAGTTTTTTTCAGTAAGACTATTATTAGAGGAGATTCTGCATTCACGCCACATTCAGCATTCATCCTCACCCAGCCCAACAGTTATATGGCTTTCTATTAATTTTATCTAACTATTCCACATCACCAATGAGAGGTCACATAAAAGATTCCATGATGAACTGACAAAATCAGTTAGTCTCAACCAATCGTTCAAGGCATTTGTGCGTCAGTATCAGATGTACGAAACAATGTCAAACTGCTAGATATCAATCGCAATCATGTTTTCCTAATATGATCGCAATTCGATGCTTTCATTATTAGCAAATTAGCATGCTTTTGTAGCATCATGATTGAAGGAAATCTGAAGTAATGCAGAAGCCACACAGATATTTGCTGTCCTAGCAAATCAACTCCCATATAATTTGTGCTACAGGTAAAAAGGGGAGTTTGGAATCAGGAGATAACTACGAAAGCCAGAAGGAAGATCTTGAGTTGCCGCTATTTGACTTGTCTACAGTAGCTATTGCTACGAATAACTTTTCAACCGACAATAAGCTTGGAGAAGGTGGTTTTGGACCTGTCTACAAGGTACTAAAATCGCGCATGCTATTCTCGTGAAGAACATTGTTGCTGTTAGAGGATTGTAAAGTACTATCTCTGTTGCATTGGCATAATTTTTTTAATAAAAATAAACCTGAATATGTTGATGGGAGGCTGAATAGTGTGATCCCAAAATGTTGAGTTACTGTGACTGGAATTCTAGTGAGAAAAAGAGTAGGCAAGCAATTATTTTTCACTAAACAAGTTGACCATATGCAGGGTGTGTTGAAGGGTGGTCAAGAAATTGCGGTGAAGAAGCTGTCAAGGAACTCAAGACAAGGGCTGCATGAGTTTAAGAATGAAGTTATATATGTTTCCAAGCTGCAGCACCGGAACCTAGTGAAGCTTCTAGGATGTTGCATTCAGGAAGAAAATATTTTAATCTATGAATTCATGCCCAACAGAAGCTTGGACTCATTTCTCTTTGGTTTGCTTACTTTCTCAATTCCTTAGACGCATGCTAGAATTTTGTGAAAGCTCCAAAATACTGTCACTAGAGGAGCAAATTAGCAAATGACTAAATTGATGCCTTAATCCTTGTAAGTTACAAACCGTGCAGAGTTTACTAATGTGAAATGAATTTTTGACAGATCCAACGCAGAGGGAGCAACTGGACTGGTCAGCTCGTTTCAACATCATCATTGGAATTGCTAGGGGGCTTCTTTACCTTCATCAAGATTCCAGACTCAGGATTATTCACAGAGATGTAAAAGCGAGCAATGTATTGTTAGATTATGAGATGAACCCTAAGATCTCTGATTTTGGCTTGGCTAAAAGCTTCGCAGGGAATGAGACACAGGCAAATACTAACAGAGTGGTTGGAACATAGTAAGAACTTTTAATGTAGAAAGTGATGACCTCTGTGCTCAATTTGCTTTTCAACTAATGGTTTCAATACATCAATTTCTGTAGTGGTTACATGTCTCCAGAGTATGCTCTTGATGGAGTTTTCTCAACAAAATCTGATGTCTTTAGCTATGGTGTATTGGTGCTTGAGATCGTAAGCGGGTTGAGAAACAGAGGGTTTCAACATCCAGACCATTATCATAATCTTCTTGGACATGTAAGTTCACAATACCGTTCACCTTCTAAACACAAGAATTGCACCTAATGGTTGGTCTCAATGTGGTCAGGCTTGGATACTATTCACAGAAGGCAGGTCCATGCAGTTGCTTGATAAGTTGGTTGAGAACTCGTGCAGTACTTTTGAAGCATTACGGTCTATTCATATTGGCCTATTGTGCGTGCAGCGATGCCCGGATGATAGGCCGAGTATGTCCGCGGTGGTTATGATGCTGGGAAGCGACATTGAATTACCTCTTCCAAAAGAGCCAGGGTTTTTCAATGAAAGGAATCTACTCCAAGAAAACACGTCGCATAGTCAGCCAAACGAAATCACCATGACAATGTTATCTGCTCGATAAGAGAGTCATGACCATGACTTGTATTTTTTTCTCTTTCTGTGAACCTTACACTCCATGTGGAAAATCAAAGTAAAAGTTCTTTAATGTCCTCCACTAGCTATACTTCCGAAAATACCGTATGTCCCATTTGGCTGCAGGTTGAATGTACATGCAATGTCTTGAGTCCGCAGATTCCGACATCCTCTTTTACAAATTTGCAAGCTGTATCAAGAACCATGAGGCAATACACCAAAAAATCTGCTAACAAGATAAGGGGAAACGGAAAGCCTAAGGGCAGATCATCATCGAAAGGCCAAGAGTTCCCGTTCAAGGGCATCTTCCCCCAAAAACTCTGCATCGTTGGCCCAAAAAGTAAAATCTCGACAACTCTATATTTTTATATAAGGGTTAATATCGCGAAAAACCCCAAATTGGTACGTCCGTAATAATTTTACCCCAAATTAATTTTTTGATTACCAAAAACTCCAAACTGGTACATCTGTGACAAATTTACCCTCGATTTATTTCTGTTAAATTTTACTGTCAAATTGCTTTATTAAATAACACGCGGCAATTGACGGATGTACCAATTTTATGTTTTAAGTTTTTGATTTTTTTTGGTATTAATTCAATTTAATGGAAACTAACGGAGGGTAAATTTGTCACAAATGTACCAGTTCGGGGTTTTTTGGTCAAAAATTAGTTTTGGGTAAATTTATCACAGGTGTACCAGTTTGAGGTTTTTCACGATAAAAAAATTAATTTGAGATAAAATTATCACAAGGGTATCAGTTTGAGATTTTTCGTGGTATTATAATAAGCTCAGTACTTAATCTCCACGTTAGAGCACAAACTTCCATCTGATTGAGTTCCCTTTCACCATCGAAATGACTTTCCTTCAAGAAGGATGGCATGGACTTGGCACATGAACCTGGTCTATGTCAATTTCATATCAAAATTTGCGCGACGATGATTTTTACACTAAATAGGGTCCTCTTCCATCATCGTATAAACTTTTCCAGATGAGTAGGTCTTTTCAATGAGAGGGAGCTGCTTAAAGAACACACTTCTTCTCACACGTTATCACCTTCTCCAGACAAAATCACAATGGCCACTGTTGTCTGCTCGATGGACAACAGTTTGCGGGATCTAGCTCCTGATATAATTCGGAAAAAATGTTGGGACAGCGAAAGAATTGCATTACTTTTTGACCACGCGTTCTCCTTCTAATCCTCGAAAACACCAACTTTATGTAGAATTCTGTACTTCAAAATGGTGTTTCAGAGATCAGACACTCCTCAAGATGGGTGTTTTTGACTTTTTTTCATGGAGAAACGCCCATGAGCTTAGAGAAAGTATTTGACTTTTTGGTTTTGGTCGAAAGAGAGTATTAAACTGACCACTTGAAAAAGTTGCCTATCTTTCAGGGATAACCATATGATTGACAATAGCCACCGAGGGACACCCATTGACCGGGAAAAGTGTTAAAAAAAGTCTTAAATCTTTTGTATTTGTGCCAATTTAGTCATAAACCATTTTTTGATGTCAATTCAGTCATAAATTTTTTATATTTGTGCCAATTCAGTTCTAAACATTTTTTTGGTATTAATTTAGTCATAAACCTTTTGCATTTGTGCCAATTGAGTCCTAAATATTTTTTTGTGCCAATTCAATCCTAAACCTTTTGCATTAGTGCCAATTCAATCCCTTGACACGTGAATAGCTATTAGCCGGAAGGACTGAATTGACACCAATGTAAAAGGTTTATGACCGAATTGGTACTACAAAAAGGTTTAAGACTGAATTGGTATCAATGCAAAAGGTTTAGGATTGAATTGGCACCAATGCAAAAAGTTTAGGACTGAATTGACATCAAAAAAAGATTTCGGACTCAATTGACATCAATACAAAAGGTTTTGGACTTTTTCGACACTTTTCTCCCCGTTGACCCATGAGAGAATCCTGCAAATTGTACCAGTGCACGTAAAGCCGGGGATGAAATGAAGGATGCTTAATATTTACACACTCTCTCTAGCTCTCTCTTATTCATTGATCTCAACTCGATGGTTGTGCTGTGGTGGTGATTGGCTGCTGTAGTTCGTTGATAATGGTCAACGGTGATGAAGATGGCCGTTGGTCGAAGAATGCGAGATTGAACGATGGTACAGAAGGTGGTTAGTTCTCTCTCTTCCGCCCCCCATCCTCTCTTTTTTACTCTAATAAAATTACAAATTGTCTCTCTTAATGTCACACCCCGAAACCTATCGGAATGGAAAATGACACGGCTATCCTTCCACCAAAGGACGCAGCCTCAAACCACAATCAAAGAATAAACTTCCAAAGATCCCCATTGATATTACTCGCTCTATCAGCTACTAACCAAGGAAGCTGAAAAAATTTGGAAAAGAGAAGGGTGAGTAACCACAGTTCAGTAAGTAATGTGTATCCCTTCAAATATATCGAGCATCCACTATGATGTATATAACAATACCAGAAACTCATACTTCAATCTAAATAAAATTAAATATGAGTTGTTTCATTTCCACAAAATTTTGTACAAGTTAGAAATACTCATTTAATCACCATCACAAGACAAACATTAATGATCCATTTTATTAACCAATCTCAAATCACACATCAATGGTCTATTCTATTGATGAATTTTATATCACATTACACGTCGATGGTTCATTATATCAACCAATCTATTACTCAATATCAAATCATGATCACGACACAACGCCTCGTGATAAGGCGATCAAAATTCCCCCTTTGACAAGGTCTCCACCTATAAAGCCGGTGGCTCGGCTCAGAAGGATATCCTACCCCTCAATGAGCTCATAGCGATATTGAGCATGAAACAGTCATTCTCTAATAATCCACAATACATTTTACAAACCAATCATATAAATTTTCGCAACTTAGTTCATCCAATAAAAATACCTTTTCGTAAGGCATTTATCATATCATTTCATAACCAAATTCATAAATCGATAAGTATAACCTTTTGTAATGTTTCTCAAATCATCTCATAACTCATTCCATAAACCAGTTCGCAAAACGATACATATGTATCATTTCACAATACTTTTCATTAAACCATTCTCAAATATTAAAAATGTAATAATGACATACTTGGATGGGCAGGCCAAGTTCGATTCCAAACTTGTGATTTAAGGGGGCAGTTAGCTTTCGAGAATAGTCGAGATACAACAGTTACCAAAAAATATATTAAAAAGGTAGTAATTGCCCGATCCAAACTTTTATGCAACAAGTATGCTTTAATAACATATACGATACTCAAATCCTTATCACTTTTAAGACATGAGTTTGTAAATCCATAAAAAAGATAGCACTATTCACTTGAGAACGCTTACGACCAAACAACAAAGATTACTCGAACCGTCAAACTCGGTATCCGAACATTACAATATGAAGTTAAATCAGCTTGGTGAGGTCCCGCGGCGCAAAACCCTCCTCTTTTCTCTTTCCTCTTATTTCTTCTTTCCTCTCTCTTTCTCTCTCTTTCCTTTTCTATTTTTCCCGAGCTCTCGGTCTCTCTGTCTCATTCTTTTTCCTCTATAAAAACTAAGTTCACTTTTCCCTTTCTTTGTTGACTTTTCAACCCCCTTTTTTTTTTTGAATCAAAAAGTCCAAATATTACACTTAATGGAAAATATTGATGGCTATTTTTAATTACCAATATTAAATGTTGCCCCAACGACCTTCATTTTAAGGTCAGCGGTCAACTATGGGATGCTACTCTTAAAAACAAGAAAAAGAAGAGAGTAAATGCTAGTGTTTATATAGTTTGGGAGTTAAAAAAAACTACGAAGTTTGAGGGCTTTTAAGATATTCATCCTATCTATAGTTAGTAAAATTCATGCACGATTAGTAACTTTTCTATAATCTGAAGCAATTTCAAGGATATCAGTCAATAGCAATCCTTACACAGGTTTAGTAAGTTTTTCGGTGATCTAACAAGTGATACCAGCTATTGCTGGTAATACGAGCCACAGATTCATCCATTTCTAATTAAACAGAAGCACATAATTGCCATGTTACTGATTTATCCTTATTTATCTTATCACCAGGGTAAAATGGCAGTGGTATTGTTAAGTGGGTCGACTACGGAAAAGCCCGGTCATGCCATTCTATGAACCAAAGAGCTATTCATCTTTGGTCGCGCGGCTTAAAGCTTGGAATCTTTTTTGATACAAAAGACATATAACTAGTCCAAGTTGATGAAAAGACGGTAAGCTAACCTCTTACGTGGAAGATTCCAAGTGTTTTCCATTTTTGCATAATTTTGCTCTAATTAAAGATGGACTTGCGGCAAGAAATTTGGTAGATATCTCTGAATGATTTGCAAGCGTTGACCTTGAAATTCAATGGATACAACCCTTTTAGTCACAATACTAATTGTGACTTGCCTGAGTGGTTGTTCAATCAGCCATTGTGATAATCTTGGCGAGCTTCAAACACAATGAGAACCATACTGTCTTTTTCCATGATTTTTCTTTTTTATGCCTCTTCACTTTACGTTGCTCAAGTTTCCGAGGCACTAGATACCATCACTGTGAATCAGTCCATCCTAGATGGTGAGAGCCTAGTTTCGGCAGGTGGGACGTTTGAACTAGGATTCTTCAGCACTGGTGTCCCGTCAAGGCGATATCTGGGGATATGGTACAAAAAGGTAACCGCTATGACAGTAGTATGGGTTGCAAATAGAGTCACACCGCTTGTGGATTCATCAGGTACTTTGAAGGTTACTGGCTTGGGATGTCTTGTCCTTCTGAACGCCAATGGAAGTGAAATTTGGTCATCCAACTCGTCCACAAATGCACGAAATCCAGTTGCACAGCTCTTGGATACAGGAAATCTTGTCGTGAAAGATGTAGATGGAACTGGCTCAAGTATTTTATTGTGGCAGAGTTTCAATTACCCAACAGACACACTTCTAGCGGGCATGAAGATGGGAAGGAATCGAACAACAGGCTTTGAACGCTATTTAACGTCATGGAAGAGCATTGATGATCCTTCTCCAGGTAACTTTACATATAAAATCGACCCAAGTGGCTTCCCACAAAGCCTCCTGAGGCAAGGTTCTGTTGTCAAGTTCCGGTCGGGACCATGGAATGGTGTTCGATACAGCGGAATGCCTAATCTAGATCCTAACCCATATTACAGTTACGAATTTGTGTTGGATGATGATGAGATTTACTACCACTTCGAGCTCCTTGACAGTTCGTTCATTTCCAGGCTGGTATTGAGTTCAAATGGCATTGTACAGCGCTTCACTTGGATTGATCGAACACAGGGTTGGACGCTTTACCTTACTGTACCAATAGACAACTGTGACACCTATGCATTATGTGGTGCCTATGGTAGCTGTAAGATTGATGAGTCCCCAGTATGCAGGTGCTTGAAAGGATTCACACCCAAGTACTCTCAAGAATGGGGTATCTTGGATTGGTCAAATGGGTGCATCCGGACAACTCCTCTGGATTGTGGAAAGGACATATTTGTGAAGTACTCTGGGGTGAAATTGCCAGATACAAGTAATTCTTGGTTTAATAAGAGTATGAATCTTCAAGATTGCAAAGAAGTTTGCGAGCAAAATTGTTCCTGTATGGCATATTCGAGCTTGGACATCAGAGGAGGAGGGAGCGGTTGCTTGCTGTGGTTTGGAGAGTTAATTGACATTAGAGAGCTAAACCAAAATGGGCAAGACCTCTACATCAGGATGGCAGCCTCAGAATCAGGTATTCATAGAGTATAAACAAGAATTTGCTAAAACCTGAAGAAAAAAATGGTCCCACGACTTTGACGAATCACTTAAAGAAGTGTTGTACCGGTAATTCCTGGTTCTAACTCTTGATCTGTATGCCCTGCTGCTTGTCTTAGATCTACTACAGTCAAAGCGAAAGAAGCAAACGCTGTTCATTGGCTTGGCAATTTCGTTCGGGGTTGTTATACTATGTCTGGTTCTAACTTTCTGTATTCTACAGAAAAAGAGGAAGAAAATGAAGCATCATAAAGGTAAACCATATTATACTGTGTGTTGCCACCGATCTCACTTGCAGTTTGTTCGATGCACTCCTAGTGTATGCTAGACTAGTTGATGAATAGGACTTCCTAATCTGCTAGCTCTTTGATACGATGATATTGGAGTGAAAACTTTCTATTTATGGTTTTTTTTCCCATTTTGTGAACTCAATTTCTCACTGATCTTACTCATTATGCTTACTAGGTAAATCACCAACAATTGATTAAAAACTTAAAATTTGGTTTCGAATTGGCAATTGGTAACTAGACATATCAGATTAAGCAATAGCATTGGCCAAGCGTAGCTTATGTAGGAAGAAAATGATTCCATGATTCTCAAGGATAAAAATCTTCAGAACAATAGGGAAATTTAAAGCGGACCTCGCATCATGAGTTCTGCGCACTCCATTTAGCTTTTGAACTAGCCTTTCTGTTACATGCAAGTATGGATTTTGCAAGAAATCCAAGTATCTTTTCTATTACTGCACTCATTTTGTTTCAACAGTAAGTCTTATTTCTGTCATAGCACCGTTTTATATCCCTGCATGTTCTTTGACCACATCTTTGATTTTGCTGCAGGTAAAGATGACAGTTTTGAATCAGGAGACAACTCTAAATGCCAAAAGGAAGATCTTGAGTTACCAGTGTTTGACTTGGGTACAGTAGCTATTGCTACCAATAACTTCTCAGAAGAAAATAAGTTGGGGGAGGGCGGTTTTGGACCTGTCTACAAGGTGATAAAATAATGCATACTATCCTCGAGAAGTTCACTATTCTATTTGATGAAATTACCTTGTTTTTCTTCAGCATGGTAAAATACTTGCGTTAGAAGATGCTTGTCCTGTAGACCTTATTTTTGTTCTTGAAAGGATAGACTGTGATGGCATTTTAGTTTTTATTTTCACAATGTTCATCAGCAATTTAAATCAGCTTGTTCATAATTTCAAGAATCTTTTCTTGATTTTACTCATATATTGGTTGATATTATCACAGGCTTTTAAACTATCATCTCTTCTTGAAAATTCATACACATGATTTCAAGATGAAAATGGGAGGCTGAATAACTCAGTTTCGAAAAGGCTAAAATTACTGTGAGCATTCAAGCCACCAAAAAGATAGCGAGCAAAATAATTATTAAGTTGATGTATGACAACTATTTGCAGGGGGTGTTGGAGGATGGCCAAGAAATCGCAGTGAAGAAACTTTCGAGGGACTCACGGCAAGGGCTACTTGAATTCAAGAATGAAATCCTGTATATTTCGAAGCTTCAGCACCGAAACCTTGTGAAGCTTCTAGGATGCTGCATTCAGGAAGAAGTTTTGTTGATCTATGAGTTCATGCCCAACAACAGCTTGGATTCCCGTCTCTTTGGTTCGTCTTACTTCCACAATTCCATAAGCATGCTAGAGCTTGTAAGCTTTATAACACTATTGATGATAGCACTGGCTTCTGAGTCGTTTGTCGAGCTATCTAATGATCGGATCTAGCACCTGTATGCTGTTTATTTGTGAAATGGAGAGGAAACAGAACAAGAGTAGTGCCAATAGTTTGATGAAATACCGACTTAATGCCTTCTCTTTTTGAATAGGAACATGCTTTACTAACGTGAATGAAAATTTGGCAGATCAAAACCAGAGAAAGCAACTTGACTGGTCAACTCGCTTTGGCATCATTAATGGAATTGCTAGGGGGCTTCTTTACCTTCATCAAGATTCCAGACTCAGGATCATCCACAGAGATCTAAAAGCTGGCAATATATTGTTAGATAATGAGATGAACCCTAAGATTTCTGATTTTGGCACGGCTAAATGCTTCGTAGGGAATGAGACACAGGCAAACACTATCAGAGTGGTTGGAACTTAGTAAGGGCTTCTATCTAAAGTTATGACCTCTGTGCTGAAGTTGTTTTTCAACTGATTTTTCTTAACCCATCAATTTCTTCAGTGGCTACATGTCTCCAGAGTACGCCATTGATGGAGTTTTCTCAATGAAATCGGATGTCTTTAGCTATGGTGTTTTGGTGCTTGAGACTGTTAGCGGGAAGAGAAACAGAGGGTTTTGTCATCCGGACCACCGTCATAATCTTGTGGGGCATGTAAGTTCTGATATTAATCACCTTTTAACATCAAGAACTGCCCCTAATCGTTTGGAGTCTTTGGTTCAGGCTTGGAGACTCTTCACAGAAGACAGGTCCCTTGAACTGCTCGATGAGTTGGTTGAGTCGTATAATACAGCTGAAGTATTAAGGTCTATACATGTTGCTCTATTGTGCGTGCAGCAATGTCCTGAGGAGAGGCCGAGCATGTCTGTGGTGATTCTGATGCTGGGAAGTGACAATGAATTGCCTCTTCCAAAGGAGCCAGGTTTTTTCAATGAAAGGAAGCTGGTTCAAGAACATGCTTCTAGCCATTTGTTACATTCTCCAAATGAAATCACCATGACATTGTTGTCTCCTCGATAAAAGACAGCTTCGGTTGTCATGTAACTTACAAAAATAGTTGGGCAAAGTGTTGGGACTGTGAAAGACATGCATCCTGTTTCTCCACATGCTCCTTTTTTAAGGTGCAGAAGATATTAAGATCAGAATTTGTACTTCATGGTACTTCCCATTTTTATTCTTGCTTCAAGGATAGCACTATACCAGAAACTCTGAATGGGTGTTTCTAATCAGGGATGAAGCATCCTACTTGCTTCATACTATTCTCCAAGATGGCAAATGATGTTTTTGTGGCAAAACATTACTGCAGGTCACTTCTGAGTCTTCAAATGAGAGGTCATTACCTTCAATAACAGGTTCAGCTACCGCATGGTTGAAAAGATATTCCTCAAAATACTCTGAATGCATAACATGTGTATAGTAAATGACTTAAGGCAATCATGTTTCCACACTTGTCTGGCATCAAAGGATCTATCGGGAAAAGAAAAGGCATTGGACAGTGTAACTCGTGAAAATATAAAATGTACCGTCAATCACTCCTACTACTCGCCCGGTGAACTGAGCATTTCACATTTCAGGTCTCCTTCACTAATGAAGGTGAGACTTCACCCGAGTACGTGCATCACAGGTAATAGCCTAATGGGGCTGTCCATTAACGACTCGAGAGGATTGTCCGACCAGTTCATAGTTATTCCAGCGTTTTACTCTTCTTTGGTCACTTGCCATGGGAGGTTGGTCGGGTGGTTCTTTTGCTGTCGACCTTAGTATTCCATCCACACGAAGCTCTCTATCAAGTGCAGCTCTGCAGATGACCGTAATCGAGTCCGAGTCAAACGCCGCCAACTCTGAAGTTTCCAAGGGTACGAAGTTTCCTGCACGATCCCAAAATTGTCTCTTGTCAAAAGTCTTACTCCAAGAAATTTGGTAGATATCCCTGTCTCAGGAGACTTGACATTTTTTTTTGGTCTGGCACGAGAGTTGACATTGAAGATGCAGTTTTTAAGCTTTTTTCATTTAGAAGAAATGAATCTTTTACTCTTCCCTCGTTTCTTTTATGCTATTGTTCACACCACACGCAAGTACCCTGTACTTTTAAAAACGAGGCATAGAAGAAAAATGGATAAAGAGGAATCACTTTCTCATTGTGCATCCATTGGCCTCCTGCTATCTTTTGAAACCTTAGCTGTGATTACTGAATCATCTCGAAAACCTAAAAAAACTGTCTGACTCATGATTATGCTGGTGACTCCAATCTGCTTGATTGTAGAAAGACTTGGAGGATTTTGATGTTTCGGAGACCCGGCTTTCTCGGGAATTGAAAGCAAAATTCCTCCTCATGAAAGGATTGGAAAACTCACGGATGAACCAAATTGGAGCGCTACAGAAGAGTGAGCACAGGTAAATCACCTGCAAATCTACTAGTAATTTCAAAAGTAAAGAGCTCCAATACGTCAATCATGCGAAAAGCCCCAATTTGACCCGGCGTTGACTTTTGATCAAATGGTTGATCAAAAAGTCAATCATTTGACTTTTCGGGTTTTTACATGAAATGAATGGTAAATCCTCTACAGAAGCTAAGCTAACAAACATAATTAAAAAACGACACTTTTTGTTCAAAAAACGGGTTCCGTCGCGATCAGAAACCATAATCTCGAATTTTTTGCTTTTAATGACGCGTCGGCTAAAAATTAGGTGTCCCAGCCACTCAAGCAATTCCTCCAAGATGACAAGTTCCTATTACCCCACCGGAATTCGTTATTCTCCAGCCTCACTCAAGTTAGGGTCTATTCCAAATTTGACCTCAAAGCTGGATTCTGCCAATTGGGAATTCATCTAGATGACAGGTATAAAGCTGAATTTTGCATCCCCAATCAACACTTCCAGTGGACGGTGCTTCCTTTTGGTCTTAAAACAGCTCATTCATTATTCCAGAAAGCTATGTGTAGAATCTTTCAAGCTATTATGACCAATACTCAATTTACATTGATGACATCCTCCTCTACAGCTTTGATGAGGATTATCATTGTAAATTGCTAAGCCAATTTGCTGAATTGGTCCAGAAATATGGCATCATGCTATCCCAAAAGAAGATGATTATTGCCTAACGGGAAATTGAATTTCTCAGAATGCATCTTAAGGACGGGACATATTATCCCGGTCCCCATATTGCTGAAGAATTGCAGAAATTTCCTGATGAAAATCTTTCTCTCAAACAGATCCAACAGTTTCTTGGGATAGTCAATTATCTCAGAGTTTTTGTTCCAAAAATCACCAGTTTGGTGAGTCTACTAGAGCAGATGCTAAAAAAGGATACCCCTTCATTGGGACCATAACAAACTAAATCAGTCAGCCGGCTTAAGGAAGTCATGCAGCATCTTCCTCCCTTACAAATCCCTTCTACTGGGAAAAGAGTTCTGCAAATAGATGCCGGTGATGAATATTGGGCTACTATCCTATTCGAAGAAATTGATGGCAAGCGTAAGATCTGTGGACACAAAAGTGGAAGATTTACGCCAAGTGAAATGCATTATCACTCAACCTTCAAGAAAATCTTGGCGGTAAAATATAGCATCAAGAAGTTTGAATTTTCCCTTATTGGACATCATTTTCTAGTGGAACTAGATATGTCTTTATTCTCCTAGATACTGAAGTTCAAACAAAAGCAAATTCCTCATCCTCAACTCCTCAGATGGGCAGAATGATTTTCAAAGTATTCATTTAAAACCAAGCATATAGCAGAAAAGAAGAATGTGCTTGCTGATTTCTTATCCAGGCCAAAAGAATTTGTTGCACCAGTTTCATCCATAAAACATGTATGTATCGCGAAATCCATTCGGTGGATTCAAACCCACCAAGATGAAACCTTCTTGGCCAAGCAGGCAGTATCCACCAGAAGTTCCTCAATACATCAAGAACAACACCCTTTATGAAAATTTGCCAGCATTAGTGTGGAAATATCAACTGCTAATTTTCAGCAGATTTGGAGGATTAAGTTTCAGACCCAGCGGACTGTATCCAGAATATCCTTTCATTCATCCTATCTCCCTCAATCTTAAAGACGAATTCCCAGAGGAATTCAAGTGATTTTGTTGGTGTTTGTTCAATCTTTATATCATAGCCATTGAATTTCCAACAAACAAAATTATTTTCATTATTAGTAGAATTCTCTCAGGAGAAAAGAAGTTTAACCATTTGGGTGACATACTTAATTGGTTCAAACCATTGGGAGCTTGGAAATGCATGTTCTAGGAGCAGCTTAGAGCCTATAGACCCAACCCAGAATTGCATACAATAATTATGTTTAGCAGGCCATGGGTTTTTATTCGTCCAAACGGAGACGTGAGCAAAACTCCATTTGATGTAGGAAAATCTACCTACAAACCTCAGCCAGTTCCAGAAAAGTTCTACAAAACCCTTCCATGCAAAATCTTAGCACTTTCCCAGGAATATAGAGAACTTCAGAGATTTTTGTGCCAATACAACCACGTGATACCACCAGAAGTATGGCCAGCCAGTTCTAGCAATGTGTCTTGGGATCATCCGGTTGATCACAGCTATCAAGCGATAATTGATATAGCATTGGGACAATATTGTGGCATAGATATGCAAGCAAATATGAATGCTATTGCTGCTTCAGATACAGCTGCCTCGTCCTCATCTCAAGAAGCCTTGTCCTCATCTCAAGTCTCTCAGTCACAGGATCCATGGGGAGGACCATTATCACAAAACCCATATGATTACAGTGAGCTACAACTAGCACTCAGTCTAGGCGATGACAAAGATAATCTGTCACTATAATTAGAGAATTTTCCTCAGCCACGTATGCCTTCAAGTTCCTTTGATATTGCCTCAAGTTCTGTAGACGTTCCATAGTCTTCACGAAAAAAGCAAAAGTCTTCGGAACTTCATGAAAATATGGACATCGAAACTACGAAAATTGAACAAATCCTCAAAAATTACAAGAGACAAAAGGACAGAGATAG
Source organism: Syzygium oleosum (assembly GCF_021117445.2). Classification (NCBI taxonomy): domain Eukaryota; kingdom Viridiplantae; phylum Streptophyta; class Magnoliopsida; order Myrtales; family Myrtaceae; genus Syzygium; species Syzygium oleosum. The sequence continues at coordinate 14,826,471 of NW_026607489.1, read as the reverse complement.
TTCGAACAGCTCTGATGATGACAATACTGAAGAAACTATCCATAAATATGACTTCTGAAGCTATGACAAGCGCGTTTGAAAAATCAGTTTGTTGTAGGGAAAATTACTGTTCATGCACCGTTCACGCACTGTTCATTACTGTAGCGCACTATTCAAGCATTGTTCGACACTGCAGCAGTATCGTAGCGGCACTGTATCAATAAAGAAAAATGTCGTTCGAAAGCTTTTTATGTGTTTGTCAGTCATCTGTAGGTTGAACAAGTCATATGTCGATGTAAAAGTCTTTAGAGTCAGTCGTAGAGTATTAAATTATTAACGACCTCCAGAACCTCATCAATAATTGTTCGTTTGTGTAATCGTATCTATATTCGTGTCTATAAAAGGCCATGCCTGTAATATTGGCGGACAGAATCCGCTCCTCAAGAAATAAAATCTGTGTATTATGAATCCCTGAATCTTCACTTCTGCCTGGTATGATTCTCTAAACAAACGTATGTGCGTTGATTAGTCTTGATAGTATGCTCTGCACTTGCCGTGATATAGAACCTGTGCATCAGAATCCTGCTACTATAAAGGAGTTCTAAAGTGCGAATCAAAATTCGAAGAGAGGTTGGGTGGCTAAAAGGCAGTCTCTTTTATAAAGGCCTGGAGAGCCGTTTGTGTGTGGGATATCATACTTACCACTAGCCTTGTCTTCGTCTTCCCTAGTTTGCATCTTAGCACCTTTTTTATGGTATTAGTGCCAGCGCTCTATTTAGCATACTTGTTTGTTTTTAGATGAAATACCAGGTGGAAAAGGTAGATTTGTTTCATCATGAGTGATTCTATTTATACTACTCCACCAGTCACTATGAATGCCCCTTTAGATCTTTGCACTTCAAATGTTTCTAAAATTGACTATCTTTATGAGGTTTCATACCTTAATGAAGATAGTAAAATTTCGGAAACTCATCTCCCCCTTATTAATCCCTACTATTCTTTCGCCAAACCACCTTCTTTTTCTCCTCTCCGTTCCATCAAACAACTCATCAAAAAGCCTTCGTGCCGAAGCCATCTATGGTACGACTAGTATACCCAGGACTATTTTTCAAAACAATACAGGCTAAATAGCATATGGTTCAATTTCTTGAGGGATGGTTCAATAGGCTTTGCCTAATTTGATGGTACCACATCTAGCAACATCGAATGAGAAACCAGAGAAATTTACCGGTGTGGGCTTTAAGCAGTGGTACCAAAAAATGTTCTTCTATCTGACCACGCTGAATCTGGTCAAGTACTTATCGGAGTTGTGCCTGATAATTAGTCCAGATGAGTAAGATGTCACAACGCTAGGGGCGTTGGAGACTTGGAAGCACGGGAATTTCCTATGCCAAAACTATATCCTTAACTGTTTGGTAAATTCTCTATTAATATTTATTGTAACATTGAAACTGCTAAACAGTTATGAGAGTCCTTAGAAAAGAAATACAAAACTGAGGACGCGGGCACCAAGAAATTCGTGGTTGCCAAATTCCCGGATTTCAAGATGGTGGATTCTAAATCTATCATGAATCATGTCGAGGAATTGCAAATAATTTTGAACGACATCTTTGTTGAGGGAATATTATTTAGTGAATCATTCAAAGTGGCAATTATTATTGAGAAGCTGTATCCGGGCTAGTCAGATTTCAAAAATTATTTGAAGCACAAACGGAAAGAGATGAACCTTGAAAATCTCATTTTGCACCTTAGAATTGAGGAGGACAACGTGTGTAATGCAAACCCACCTATTGAATCAAAGATCAACATTGTTGGGCTTTCCAATTCCAATTAAGATAGGAAGAGGAAGAAGTCCTTTCAAGGAAAAGGCAGGCATAACGAATAGTCCTAGAAATTCCAAGGGACATGTTTTGTTTGTAATAAGCTTGGCCATTGGGCTAAGGATTGCAAGAAGCACCTAAACAAAGGCAAACGCAGTGATGCAGCCAAGCAGCTTAATCTGATAGAGTAGGATGATGATGAGAGACTAACTGCTGTGGTGGTATCTAAGATATCATTGGTATCAAAAAATACCGATTGATAGTTGGACACAAATGCCACAAATCCCATTTGTGTGAATAATCGCATGTTCTCATCTTTCGAGAAGGCTGAGGAAGAAGAGATGATTTATATGGCTAATTCTACATCAGTAAAAATTGCCGAGAGAGGAAATGCGATCCTGAAGTTCACCTCCGACAAAGAGCTCATCTTGCAAAATGTGCGTATGTACCGGAAATCTCATTTTTGGCCCCATACTTGTCAAGAAGGGTTTCAAAATTGTATTTGAATATAACAAGTTTGTATTTTCCGAAGGGGATGTATGTGGGGAAATGATACTTCTATAATGACTTGTTCAAAGCCAATGTGGCTATAATTGATGCTAACTCAAAATTCTTGTACCCAAAGACTATCAATAAAGATAAGTCTTTAGTTTACACCGTTGTGTCTCATTATCTATGGCATGGTAGGTTAGGATGAAAATTCCAACAGGTGATCTCAAGATGTAGGTAAGAGGCTGAAAGCTTGATTCCAAAATGCCAAAGCTACTGCGAGCGAAATTATGGTGAAAATTTATATTTTCCATTAGAGCGCAAAGTTGAACTTCTGCCGGGTGTGTTGGAGGATGGTTAAGAAATTGCAGTGAAGAAGCTTTCAAGGAACTCGAGGCAGGGCCTGCACGAATTCAAGAATGAATTTCTTTCTGTTTCCATACTTCAGCATTGCAAACTTGTGAAGGTTCTAAGATGCAGCATTCAGGAAGAAACTCAGTTAATCTATGAATTCCTGCCCAACAGAAGCTTGGCCTCATTTCTCTTTGGGTTGCTTTCTTCCTCGGTTCATCAGAAGCATGCCGGAGGTTTTGTATAAGCTCAAAGATACTCTTTCTTGATGATTTTACCAATTACTGGAGGCTTTTGACGAGAGGTCTGATGATTAGACCTAGCATGTCAGCCTCGTGTATATCAGTGTAAAAGGAAACTTACTAGAGCAGCATCAGTTAGCAAAATGACAAACTCGATACCTTATTTACTTCTCCCCGTACATTGCTAGATATGCATACTTTACTAATGCAAATGACTTTTTGACAGATGAAGCGCAGAGGAAGCTGCTAGAGTAGTGAAGCCGCTTTCACATCATCAATGGAATTGCTAGGGGACTTCTTTACCTTCATCAAGATTCTAGACTCAGGATTATTCACAGATATGTAAAGCTAGCGATATATTGCTAGATAATGAGATGAACCCCGAGATATCTGATTTTGGCTTGGCCAAGAGCTTCCCAGGGAATGAGACAGAGGCAAGCACTAACAGAGTAATTGGAGCATAGCAAGAAATATGCAAAAAGTTATGACCTTTGTGCTCAAATCGCTTGATTGGTGATGGTTTCTCAGTGCTTTGGTTTCTGCAGTGGTTACATGCTCTGGAGTATGCCATCAACGGAATTTTCTTCGATGTCTTCAGCTCTGGTGTTTTGGTGCTCAATATCGTTAATGGGGAAAGAAACGGAGGTTTCAGCACCCCGACCACCCTCATAATCTTCTTGGACATGTAAGTTCTAAGACTTTTCGCCTACCAACATCAAGAATTGCCTTTTATCGTTTGGCGTCAATTTGGTCAGGCTTGGAGACTATTTAGAGAGGGCAGGTTCATGAAATTGCTTGATAATTTGGACAAGAATTCAATTTTAGAATATTTAAATATTAAAACAAACTTTCATCTAATAGCTTTTTCCAATAGAGCCAAGTTTTTTCAATGAGAGAGAGCTGCTTCAAGAACACCCTTCTTCTGGCTAGTTATCACCTTCTCTAGACAAAATCACCATGATAACTGTTGTCTGCTCGATGGATGATAGCTTGCGTGATCTAGCTCCAAAGATAATTGAGAAAAAATGTAAGAGTTTTTCTAATGTGGGCTACATTAATTTAGATTGTAATTTATCACTTTACGGGTTTGGTATAATAAGGTAAGATATAAATAATCTTAATTAGTCTAATATGGGTCTGGCTTGTGTGGGCCGAGTTAAGCTCGGCCCGTGATGAGAGAGCCTAGCTGAAAACTCTATAAATAAAGCTGAAATCTCTCATTTAACTCTAATGCACAAAACAACCTCACATAAAGAGCAATTATAGAATTGCCTCACGAGGAGAGGGCAATAGAGAGAGCACTTGAACTTTAGATAATTGCTATTCCGTATTAATAACAATGGATTCCAAATCAAGTGTACAAATCTCTTTAATCCATTAGTCTATTTCTAGATACTAGCTATGGTGATCTTAGGGTACCGCTTACGACGGCCAGCAAAATATGTTGAGACAGTGAAAGAATTGCATTACTTTTCAACCACACGTTTTCCTTCTAATACTCAAAAATACCGACTTAACGTAGAACCGTGTACTTCAACATGGTGTTTCAGAGATTAGACACTCCTCAAGATGGGTGTTTTGCCTTTTTTTTTTTCATGGAGAAACGCCAATGAGCATAGAGAAAGTATTTGACTTTTTGGTTTTGGTCCAAAGAGAGAGTATTTAATCGACCACTGAAAAAGTTGCCTATCTTTCAGGGATAACCATATGATAGACAATGGCCACCGAGGGATCTCCCTTCACCCATGAGAGGAATAGAGCTTGCAAATTGTACCAGTGCATGTAAAGCCGGGGATGAAGGGAAGGATGCTTAATATCATCACACACTCTCTCTCTCTTTCTTTCATTGATCTCAACTCGATGGTTGTTCTGTGGTGGTGATCGGCTGTTGTAGTTCGTTGATAGGGGTCAACGGTGATGAAGATGAACGATGGTACAAGAAAGTGGTTACTGGTTAGTTCTCTCTTCCTCCACCCATTCTCTCTTTTTTTCCTCTAATAAATTAGAAATTGTCTTCTCTTAGCTTAAAATATCGATTGCTATTTTTAATTACCAATATTAAATGTTGCCCCCAACAACCGTCATTTTTTTAGCATGTCATTAACGTCGGTTGTTAACTAAGGGATGCTACATTTGAAAAAAACAAAAAGAAGAGAGCGAATTCTAGTGTTTCTATAGTTTTGAAGTTAAAAAAATCACGAAGTTTGAGGGTTTTTAAGATGTTCAGCCTATCTATAATTAGTAAAATTCATGCATTATTAGTAACTTTTATATAATCTGAAGCAATTTCGAGTATATCAGTCAATAGCAATCCTTACACAGGTGTAGCAAGTTTTTCGGTGATCTAACAAGTGATGCCAGCTATAGCTAGCAATACGAACCATAGATTCATCCATTTCTAATCAGACGGCAGCACAGAATTACCATATTACTGATTTATACTTGGTCATCTTATCACCAGATAAAAAAATGGCAATAATACAGTCAAGTGGGTCGACTACGAAACGGTCGTCCCAATTCTATGAACCAAATGAGCCATTCATCTTTGGTCAAGCGGCTTAGAGCTTGGAATCTTTCTTGATACAAAAGACTTGTAACTAATCCAAGTTGATTAAAGAACAATAAGCTAACCCCTTATGTTTTCAATTTTTGCATAATTTTGCTCTTAATAAAGAAAGACTTGCCGCAGGAATTTGGTAGATATCTCCGAATGACTTGCAAGCGTTGACCTTGAAATTCAATGGATACAGCCCTTTTAGTCACAATACTAATTGTGACTTACCTAAGTTGTAGTTCAATCAGCCATTGTGATAATCTTGGCCAGCTTCAAACACAATGAGAACCATACTGTCTTTTTCCATGATTTTTCTTTTTTATGCCTCTTCACCTTACGTTGCTCAAGTTTCCGAGGCACTAGATACCATCACTGTGAATCAGTCCATCCAAGACGGTGAGAGCCTAGTTTCGGCTGGTGGGACATTTCAACTAGAATTCTTCAGCACCGGCGTCCCGTCAAGGCGATATCTTGGGATATCGTACAAAAAGGTAACCACAATGACAGTAGTATGGGTTGCAAATAGAGACACACCGCTTGTGGATTCATCAGGCACTTTGAAGTTTACTGGCTTGGGAAGTCTTGTCCTTCTGAACGCAAATGGAAGTGAAATTTGGTCATCCAACTCGTCCACAAATGCACGAAATCCGGTCGCACAGCTCTTGGATTCAGGGAATCTTATTGTGAAAGATGTAGGTGGAACTGGTTCTAGTATTTTATTGTGGCAGAGTTTCGATTATCCAACAGACACGCTTCTAGCGGGCATGAAGATGGGACTGAATCGAACAACGGGCTTCAAACGATATTTAACGTCATGGAAGAGCATTGATGATCCTTCTCCAGGTAACTTTACACATGAAATTGACCCAAATGGCTTCCCACAAAGCCTAGTGAAGCAAGGTTCTGTTGTCAAGTTCCGGCTGGGACCATGGAATGGTGTTCGATATAGTGGAATGCCTAATCAAGATCCTAACCCATATTACAATTGCGAATTTGTGTTGGATGACGATGAGATTTACTACCACTTCGAGCTCGTTGACAGTTCGTTCATTTCCAGGCTGGTATTAAGTTCAAATGGCATCGTACAACGTGTCACTTGGATTGATCGAACGCAGGGTTGGACACCTTACCTTACTATACCGAGGGACAACTGTGACACCTATGCATTATGTGGTGCCTATGGTAGCTGTAAGATTGATGCGTCCCCAGTATGCAGGTGCTTGACAGGATTCACACCCAAGTACTCTCAAGAATGGGATATCTTGGATTGGTCAAATGGGTGTGTCCGGACAACCCCTCTGGATTGCGGAAAGGACAAATTTGTGAAGTATTCTGGGGTGAAATTGCCAGATACGAGTAATTCTTGGTTTAATAAGGGTATGAGTCTTCAAGAATGCAAAGAAGTTTGCAAGAAAAATTGTTCCTGCATGGCTTATTCGAACTTGGACATCAGAGGACGAGGGAGCGGTTGCTTGTTGTGGTTTGGAGAGTTAATTGACATTAGAGAGCTAAACCAGAACGGGCAAGACCTCTACATCAGGATGGCAGCCTCAGAATCAGGTATTCATAGAGTATAGACAAGAATTTGCTAACACCCGAAGAGAAAAATAGTCCCACAAATGTGACGAACCACTTAAAGAAGTGTTGTGCCCGTAATACCTGGTTCTAACTCTTGATCTGTATGCTTTGCTGCTTGTCTTAGATCTACTACAGTCAAAGCAAAAGAAGCAAAAGCTGTTCATGGGCTTGGCAGTTTCTTTCGGGGTTTTTTCCCTATGTCTGGTTCTAACTTTCTGTATTCTACAGAACAAGAGGAAGAAAATGAAGCATCTTAAAGGTAAACCATATTATACTGTGTGCTGCCACCGATCTCACTGGCAGTTTTGTTCCCTGCACTCCTAGTGTATGCTAGACTAGTTTATGCATAGGACTTCCTAATCTGCTGGCTCTTTGATACGATGATATTGAACTAGCCTTTTTCTTCCATGCAAATACGGATTTTACAAGATATCCTAGTATCTTTTCTATTACTGCACTCTTTTTGTTTTCACAATAAGTCTTATTTCTGTCATAGCACCGTTTTATATCCCTGCATGTTCTGTGACCACATCTTTGTTCTTGCTGCAGGTAAAGATGACAGTTTTGAATCAGTAGACAACTCTGAATGCCAAAAGGAAGATCTTGAGTTACCAGTGTTTGACTTGGGTACAGTAGCTATTGCTACCAACAACTTCTCAGAAGAAAATAAGTTGGGGGAGGGCGGTTTTGGACCTGTCTACAAGGTGATAAAATAATGCATACTATCCTCGAGAAGTACACTGTTCTATTTAATGAAATGCCCCCATTTTTCTTCAGCATGGTAAAATACTTGCATTAGAAGGTACTGTCCTGTAGACCTTACTTTAGTTCTTGAAAGCTTGAAAGGATAAGACGGTGATGGCCGTTTTAGTTATTATTTTCACATTGTGTATTGGCAATTTAAAGCAGCTTGTTTGTAATTTCATGTATCTTTTGTGGATTTTACTCAAATATTGATTAATATTATTCGAAGACTTTTAAATAATCAGCTCTTCTTAAAAATTCATACACATGATTTGAAGATGAAGATGGGAGGCTGAATAACTCAATTTCGAAAAGGCTAAAATTACTGTGAGCATTCAAGCCACCAAAAAGATAGCAACCAAAATAACTAGACAGTTGATGTATGACAACTATTTGCAGGGGGTGTTGGAGGATGGCCAAGAAATCGCCGTGAAGAAACTTTCAAGGGACTCAAGGCAAGGGCTACACGAGTTCAAAAATGAAGTCCTATATATTGCAAAGCTTCAGCACCGAAACCTCGTAAAGCTTCTGGGATGCTGCATTCAGGAAGAAGTTTTGTTGATTTACGAGTTCATGCCCAACAACAGCTTAGATTCCTGTCTCTTTGGTTTGTCTTACTTCCATAAAGCATACTAGAGCTTGTAAGCTTTATAATACTATTGATGTAGCACTGGCTTCTGAGTCATTTGTCGAGAGGTCTAACGATTGGATCTAGCACCTGAATGTTGTTTACTTGCGAAATGGAGAGGAAACAGAACAGTAATAGTACCATTAGTTTAATTAAACACAGACTTAATGCCTTAGTTCTCCATTTGAACAGGAACATGCTTTACTAACGTGAACAAAAATTTGGCAGATCAAAACCAGAGAAAGCTACTTGACTGGTCAGCCCGCTTTGGCGTCATTAATGGAATTGCTAGGGGGCTTCTTTACCTTCATCAAGATTCCAGACTCAGGATCATCCACAGAGATCTAAAAGCTGGCAATATATTGTTAGATAATGAGATGAACCCTAAGATCTCTGATTTTGGCACGGCTAAATGCTTCGTAGGGGATGAGACAGAGGCAAACACTATCAGAGTGGTTGGAACTTAGTAAGGACTTTTATCTAAAGTTAAGACCTTTGTGCTAAATTTTCTTTTGAACTGATATTTCTTAACCCATCAATTTCTTCAGCGGCTATATGTCTCCAGAGTATGCCATTGACGGAGTTTTCTCAATGAAATCGGATGTCTTTAGCTATGGTGTTTTGGTGCTTGAGACTGTTAGCGGGAAGAGAAACAGAGGGTTTCATCATCCGGACCACTGTCATAATCTTGTGGGACATGTAAGTTTTGATATTTTTCACCTTTTAACATCAAGAACCGCCCTTCAACCAAAAAAAAAAAAATCAAGAGCTGCCCCTAATGGTTTGTAGTCTTTGATTCAGGCTTGGAGACTCTTTACAGAAGACAGATCCATAGAACTGCTTGATGAGTTGGTTGAGTCGTATAATACTGCCGCAGTCTTAAGGTCTATACATGTTGCTCTATTGTGCGTGCAGCAATTTCCTGAGGATAGGCCGAGCATCTCTGCGGTGATTCTGATGCTGGGAAGTGACAATGAATTGCCTCTTCCAAAGGAGCCAGGTTTTTTCAATGAAAGGAAGCTGGTTCAAGAACACACTTGTAGCCATCTATTAAATTCTCCAAATGAAATCACCATGACATTGTCGTCTCCTCGATAAAAGACAGCTTCGGTTGTCGCGTAACTTACAAATTGTTGAGCAAAGTGTTGGGACTGTGAAAGATATGCATCCTTTTTGTCCACATACTACTTTTTAAGGTGCAGAAGATATTAATAACAGAATCCAGGCCAGCTGGGACATCCCGACATCTATTTTTCTTAATGTTCTGTAGTTGTTGTTCCTTTGTGGCTCTTTAGTCCGCTTGTTAGAGGCTCAGCTCGTTCTTCTTATCACCAGGGCCCCTGCAGCTTGTAGCGCCCGCTAGCTTTAGTCAGCCGCTACACCTTTGCAACTATCGCAACACCTGTGTTGCGTTAGGTACGAGGTTTTTGTGTACGGCTTTCCTGCTGTATCTTGTGAATTGAAAAGTATATAATCCTCTTACCTTACCAAAAAAAAAAAATAACAGAATTTGTAGTTCATGGTATCACCCATTTTTATTCTTGCTTCAAGGATAGCAGTATACCAGAAATTCTGAATGGGTGTTTCTAATCAGGGATGAAGTATCCTACTGGCTTCATACTATTCTCCAAGATGGCAAATGATGTTTTTGTGGCAAAACATTGCAGCAGGCCACTTCTGAGTCTTCAAATGAGAGCTCATCAACTTTAATAACAGGTCTAGCTATTGCACGGTTGAAAAGATATTCCTCAAAAGACTCTGAATGCATAACATGTGTATAGTAAATGACTTATGGTAATCATGTTTCCACACTTGTCCGGCATCAAAGGATCTCTCTGGAAAAGAAAAAGCTTTGGACAGTGTAACTCATGAAAATATAAAATGTACCGTCAGTCACTCCTACAACTCGCATGGTGAACTGAGCATGTCACAGTTCAAGTCTCCGTCACCAATGAAGATGAGACTTCACCCGAGTACGTGCATCACAGGTAATAGCCTAATGGGGCTGTCCATTAGCGACTCGAGACGATTGTCCGACCAGTTCATAGTTATTCCAGCGTTTTACTCTTCTTTGGTCACTTGCCATGGGAGGTCGGTCGGGTGGTTCTTCTGCTGCCGACCTTAGTATTCCATCCCCGCGAAGCTCTCTGTCAAGTGCAGGTCTGCAGATGACCGTAATCGAGTCTGAGTCAAACGCCGCCAACTCTGAAGTTCCCAAGGGTACGAAGTTTCCTGCACGATCCCAAGATTGTCTCGTCAAAAGTCTTACGGCAAGAAATTTGGTAGATATCCCTGTCTCAGGAGACTTGACATTTTTTTTTGGTCTGGCACGAGAGTTGACATTGAAGATGCAGTTGTTAAGCTTTTTTCATTTAGAAGAAATGAATCTTTTACTCTACCCTCATCTCTTTTATGCTATTGTTCACACCACACGCAAGTACCCTGTACTGTTAAGAACGAGGCATAGAAGAAAAATGGATAAAGAGGATAGAAGAAAAATGGATAAAGGGGAATCACTTTCTCATTGTGCATCCATTGGCCTCCTGCTATCTTTTGAAACCTTAGTTGTGATTACTGAATCATCTCGAAAAACTAAAAAAACTGTCTGACTCATGATTATGCTGGTGACTCCAATCTGCTTGATTGCAGAAAGACTTGGAGGATTTTGATGTTTCGGAGACCCGGCTTTCTCGGGAATTGAAAGCAAAATTCCTCCTCGTGAATGGGGAGGACTAGAAAACTCACGGATGAAACTGTTGAGCGTCAGAGACGCGGCAACAAGTTGATTTGATGAAAGAAATTTATGAAGGTGAAACAATCGCAACTCGCGCAAAGAAAAGAAGAGGATAGATAGAATTTTCTGACTCAATATATTTCACTCAGATGTCACTCTTATGAAAAAATTACAAGACTCCTTATTTAAACAAAAGTTACGTGACCCTTATCTTTCCTAAAATATAACTAGAAAGAATATCTCACAATATCTCATCTTATTTCTTAATATCTAACCATATCTCTTAATATCTCACCATATATCTGAAAAAATAATTATTTCACCTAAAAACACGAAAAATCAAAATATGAAAATATGAATAGACTCAAAAAAGAAACAAGTACCAACAAATTTGGTTTAATTTCTAACACTCCCCCTTAAATCAAATTCTCTTCCATCGATCATTCCAAGCAGGCTCTTGAACTTTCGAAAAGTATCGATCTTGAGAAGTTTAGTAAAAATATCTGCTACTTGATTTCCGGTCTTCACATGCAATACTTCAACTTCATTCTCTTTAACCTGTTCTCGGATGAAGTGATATCGAACGTCGATATGTTTACTTCGTTCATGAAAAACTGGATTTTTTGCCAAAGCAATAGCAGAAACATTATCAACAAAAATCTCCATTGCTTTATTCTGCTTCATAAGATTATCTTTGAGTAGTCTTCTCAACCATATTGCATGACAAACACATGAAGATGCAGTTACATATTCAGCTTCACATGTCAACAGAGTAACACTTGGTTGCTTCTTTGATGACCATGTGAAAGCAGTGTCGCACAAGAAAAATACAAATCCCGTGATGCTTTTTCGATCGTCGATATCTCCACTATAATCACTATCCGAATAAGCTCTAAGTTTGAAAGATTCAAAGCAATAATAGTGTAAGCCATGAGAAATAGTACCTTTGATGTACCGAAGTATTCTCTTTGCAGCTTTAAGATGAGATGATTTCGGCTTCTCCATGTATCGACTCACAATTCCAACACTATACATAATATCCGGTCTCGTGCATATCAAGTATCTCAAACTCCCAATCAAGCTTCTATAATATGTCGAATCAACATCGGCACCATCATCAAACTTCGAAAGCTTGGTTCCACACTCCATTGGTGTATTAACCAACATACAATTCTTCATGTTGAATTTTTCAAGGATATTTTCTGCATATCCTTTTTCGGAAATAAAAATCCCATTAGCACTTTGCTTCACTTCGATACCAAGGAAATAATTCATGAGACCATTATCGGTCATCTCAAATTTTTTCACCATCGATGCCTTAAAAGCATCAATCATCGCCGAATTATTTCCCGTAAAAACAAGATCATCAACATATAAACAGGCGAGCAGAATATCACCTTTTTCTTACTTCAAATAGAGTGCATGCTTGCATGGACATTGAGAGAATTCATTCGCCTTGAAATATGCATCAATTCTGGAATTCCATGCTCTCGGTGCTTGTTTAAGCCCATATAGAGCTTTCTTCAATCTCAGAACTTTGTTTTCATGACCTTTCACAACAAACCTTTTGGGTTGTTCGACATAAATTTCTTCTTCAAGGATGTCATTCAAGAATGCTGATTTGACATCCATTTGATAAATCTGCCAATTATTTTGAGCAGCAATGGAAATAATCAATATAATCGTTTCCATGCGGATGACGGGGGCAAAAACTTCATCATAGTCGATTCCGGCTTTTTGCTTGTACCCCTTCGCGACCAATCTAGCTTTGTACCTTGTCACTTCACCTTTCTCATTCTTCTTGGCCTTGTACACCCATTTAACACCAATCGATTTCTTGTCCTTCGGAAGATCAGGAAGCTCCCATGTTTGATTTTTCTCGATGGCTTCAATTTCTTCGTTCATGGCTTTTTTCCACTTTTCTTCTTTGGCCGCATCATCATAAGCAAGTGGTTCATAATCTGCAAGAAGACATATAAGATGAAGCTCTTCGGTAGCTTCGTAAATTTCAGATAATCTTCTCGATCTTGGCACTAGCGGTTCATCGACACTATTTGAAGAGGATGGTGTTGATGAACTTGAAGAAGATGTTGGAGAAGAAGGTGAAGGTTGATCCTTCAACTCCGTTTGATCGGAATCACCACGAACATTCGCTTCTTCTTTTAAATTTTCTCCCCACATTCCATCTTCATCGAACTTAACATCTCTACTTACATATACTTTCAAAGTGTTAAGGTCAAATAATCGATAGGCTTTGGATGATGAGTCATACCCGATAAAGATGAGCTTTTTGCTCTTGTCTTCAAGTTTCGATCTTTTTTGGTCCGGGACATGAGCATAGGCAATGCTCCAAAAAATTCTCAAATGCAAAATACTTGGTGTTCTCCCGGTTCATGCCTCTTGTGGAGTTACGCCTTCAAGTCCATATGTGGGACATCTATTTTGAAGATAGACGGCACACGAAACAGCTTCGGCCCAAAGTTCCTTGGACAAATTTTTGCTCTTCAACATGCTTCGAACCATATCAAGAATGGTTCTATTTTTCCGTTCAGCCATACCGTTTTGTTGAGGAGAATACGGGGCCGTCAAGAAATGCCGAATACCATGATTTTCACAGAATTTGTTGAATATGGCTTAGGTGAATTCTCTACCACGATCAGTCCTCAAAGTCTTGATAAAATAGCCGCTTTCCTTTTCAGCCAGGTTCTTGAATTGTTTGAAAGTGTCCAACACTTCTGTCTTTTCTTTAAAAAAATACACCCAAGTTTTCCGAGTAAAATCATCAATAAAAGTAATAAAATATCGATGATTACCATATGAGTGAGGATTGATCGGGCCACACAAATCAGAATGAATCAACTCAAGCGGCTTCTTCGCTCAATAAGTCGCCTCCTTCGGAAAGCTAATTCTGGAATGCTTGCCGATAACACACCCTTCACATAATTGATCGGGATGATCAATATGTGGTAAGCCATAAACCATCTTCTTGAGAGAAAGCAAATTGAGTCCGCCAAAATTGAGATGGTTGAACCTCAAATGCCACAATCATGAAGGATCATCTACGCACGCCTTTAGACATCGAGAGATCTCACTCTTTATATTAAGAATAAACATCCTGTTCTTCGACATCTTCACATTTGCAATCAGTTTATTATTTCGATCTCTCAACATAAGATTAAGATCTCTCATATGAACAGTGTAACCTTTCTCCAGAAGTTGTCCCAAACTCAAGATATTGCTTGACATTTTTGGAACATAATAAACATTGGTAATAAACTGACGTGTACCATTCTTTAAGCGAATCAAAATTGTGCATTTCCCTTCAACAAGAATTTTAGAGTTATCACCGATGAGATAGTCCCTTTAATTGTCTCATCTAACTCGGCAAACATCTCCTTTCTCCCGCACATGTGATTGCTTGCGCCGGTATCCAAATACCACGTATCACTTTGACCTTCTTCATATTCTTTGAATGCCAATAAGAGAACTTGATCAGTATCATTCACCAAGTTCGCCTTTTCATCTGCTCTACTACTTTCTTTGTTCCAGCAGTTAGAAGCATAATGGCCAAGTTTATTGCAATGATAACATCGGATTTTAGATTTATCATACCATTGGCTTGTCAAGTTCTTTCCTCTTCCACGAACACCTCTTTGGTACTGGTATCCTCCATCACTTCGAGCAGGATCTCCTCTACTTCGTCCACGACCTCTTCCTAGAAAGTGACCTCGGCCACGACCTCGATCACGATCTTGATTTGTCCCGCGATTTTGTATGGGATCTCTTCTTTGCTCCTTCTCATCTCGAATGGTCAATTGCGTTTGGAGAACTTCCTCCACCGGTTCAATCTTTTTCTTTCTAAACCTTTCTTCATGAGCTTGTAATGAACCCATAAGTTTATCGATCGTCATGGCATCCAAGTCTTTGGATTCTTCAATTGCAACCGCAATATGATCATACTTCTTGTCTAAGGATCGAAGTATTTTCTCAACAACACGAACATCGGAAACGTCTTTTCCGTTTCTTTTCATCTGATTAACAATTGCCAAAATTCTCGTGAAATAATCAGCAATCGATTCAGATTCTTTCATATGAATTACCTTGAATTCGCATCTCAAGGTTTGAAGGCGAATCTTCTGAACTTTCTGAACTCCTTGATGTGTGTTTTGAAGAATCTCCCATGCCTCTTTAGCGGTAGTGGCAATCGAAACTTTTTCGAACATGGAATCATCTAACGCTTGATAGATGATCGACAGGGCATATTGATCTTTCGTTCGAACCTTCTCCAAGGCATTCCTCTGATTCTGGTTCAACGTGGCTTCATCCTCTGGCTCATCATAGCCAGTGTTAACAAGTTCCCACATACCGTAGGCGCTGAGTAGAGCTTTTATTCTAACAGCCCAGTTACCATAATTTTCTTTGGTAAGACGAGGGTATTGAAGAGGAAGCTGATTGTTCGTTGAGGCCATGATCACGAACCGTAAGCTCTGATACCAATTTGTTGAGCGTCAGAGACGCGGCAACAACTTGATTTGATGAAAGAAATTTATGAAGGTGAAACAATCGCAATTCGCACAAAGAAAAGAAGAGGATAGATAGAATTTTCTAACTCAATATATTTCACTCAGATGTCACTCTTATGAAAAAATTACAAGACTCCCTATTTAAACAAAAGTTTTTTTTTGGTGTAAAATGTAAGTAGTATATAACAGATGATGTACAGCAGCTTAGGGGCATTCCCCGGCATTACAACTAGTACTAATAATTCGAGAATATGGAGGTAGGAAGTCTCCATAAAGTAGCTAAAACAAAGTTAGCTTGCGAAGGTTGATTTTTTGGTATAGCGAAGCTCTACCTCTTACATTTTTCCGCACCTTCGCCAAAATAATCTGAATGTCAATTGGATTATTTTGAAACCGCCTATGGTTGCGCTCCATCCAAGTGCAATATACAGTCGCTAGGAAAGATACTTTGAGGAGTTTCGCTGCCAAATTTTTGCCTCTTGTTGCTCTAACCATCCATTGAAGCTCCTTATTCCATCCCCATACATTACGCCTGATCCCATGTTGCGCAAGAATATTACGCCAGATGCTACCTGTCCATTCGCATTGGAAGAAAAGGTGAGTCGTGTTCTCTATACTTGCCCTACAGAAGGTACATTGAACATCAACTGAGGTCATCCACCGTGATATGATCTCTGCTGTCGGAAGCCTATCCCTACATACTAGCCAGCCAATAAAATTGTGTTTGCTAACGCCGCTACTCCATATTAAGTTATACCACTCCACAGCCGGACTCTCGTGTCTAAGTTCATCCAAAACATCATGGCAGCAATATCTTGGATTAGACATGACTGGGGTTAGGACATGATGTAGTTTGAGGAGACATCGCCAACTCCAGGCCATACTACCCTTCATGTCCATCTACAAAAATGGGGTTTCTCTGCATTTTGTACTGTGGACCCAGGAGCTCCAAAGTGAAGAAGATGGATGATTGATAAGATTCCACATTGTGCCCCCTAATAACACTTTGTTCCATAGGTTCAAATCAGGCAATCCTAACCCTCCTTCCTTTTTGGGTGAGCATACTACATGCCATGCAACTTTGTGCGATCCACGGTTTGTTGAAGACCCAACCCATAGGAAGTGGCGAATCTTCTTCTCAATCTCATAGATAGTTTGCTTCGGAAGAAGAAACATTTGCATCCAGTACGTACAGATAGATATAAGGACCGATTTGGTTAGTTGTAACCGACCCGCATAGCTCATATGCTTCATTCTCCAACTCTCAATTTTCTTGAATATCTTATCAGTAAGGCTTTTGCAATCTGAGTGGGTGAGTCTTTTAGTAATAAGAGGAACACCCAAGTACTTGATAGGGAGAGTACCTGCGGGAAAAGGCGTATGTTCCAATATAAGAAGCTTTTCCTCCTCATTTAACCCAGAGAAAAATATTTGGCATTTGTCAGGGTTAAATTACGTGACCCTTATCTTTCCTAAAATATAACTAGAAAGAATATCTCACAATATCTCATCTTATTTCTTAATATCTAACCATATCTCTTAATATCTCACCACTTATATGAAAAAACAATTATTTCACCTAAAAACACGAAAAATCAAAATATGAAAATACGAATAGACTCAAAAAAGAAACAAGTACCAACAAATTTGGTTTAATTTCTAACAGAAACAAATTGGAGCACGACAAAAGAGTGAGCACAGGTAAATCACCTGCAAATCTACTAGTAATTTCAAAAGTAAAGAGCTCCAATACGTCAATTTAGCCCCAACACGTTGAGTTAGGGTTTACGATTGGACCTAAATTAGCCCCAATACGTCAATTTGGAACAAGAAAAGAGCTCAACATGGTCGACATGCGTTTGATGACATCACATCCCGGTGAGCCACGTCAGACAATATTGTATTAAATTAACGCCATGCTGGATTTCCCGGTAAAGGAAATCGCCCACGTCACTCAATTCGGCATGTTTTAAAAGTCATAGCAATTTATGATCGAGCAATGACGAGTAAGACCTCTACATCAGGATGGCTGCCTCAGAATCAGATAGGTACATTACAGACAAGAATTTGCTAAATCATTAAGAAAGGCCTCGTATCATTATAGAATCAATTAAAAGAAGTGTGATACCGGTGATACCAAGTTCTAATTCTTGATCTGTATGTTCTTGCTGCTTCTCTTAAACCCTACTACACTCAAACCCGAAGAATTATAAGCTGTTCATGGGCTTGGCAGTTTGTTTCGGGGCTGTTTTCATATGTCTGGTTCTAGCTATCTGTATAATACAGAACAAGAAGAAGAAAACGAACCATCTTGAAGGTATATCTTTCATTTTGATCTGTTACTACACTGTCATTTTGTTCTGCTGCCACAGATATTGTGAATGGCCAATGTGTTCTCACGTATAATTTGTTTCAATGCACTGCTATTGACATTGGACTGGTACTTAGATCGGCCTTCTTCATCTTCTGACTATATATCATTGGCTAGCATGATATTGCAGTACTCGGAATATAATGTGCGTCTTTTCACCTTGTGCGCGTATTGACTCCACTTTCTCACTTATTTTTCTCCTCATTATGCTAAATCAGGAGAATCAGCTACAGTTGCTTAACTTTTCTGTTACTTACAAATGGAAATCTTGGGAGATCTCCAAATAACTGATTCTATTGTTGCCCTCATTTTGTCTCTCACCAAAGCCTTATTTTTCTAATAGAATCGATGTATACCCGTGTACTTTTTTAACATTTTCAGTCGGCTATTATCGGGTTTTTGGTTGATTTTAATTACTATTCCATATAAACAATGGCGCTTCCATCTAAAATTTTATCATGAAGAGAAGAAGTTGGTTGATCTCAATCAAATCCATTGAATGCATTTGTCCGTTACATAAATGAGGTGACGATTAGGTACTCTGGATGTCACTTTTGTTCAACATGTCATCATACTTCCCCCGATGCTTTTCATTATTCGCATGCTCTGGCAATATCAGGGACTTACTGATCGAATTTTATAGAGAAGTTTCTCCGGTTCTTGCAAGTCGCTTGAATGTAATCTAGACGCAGGTCAAAGGGACAGTTTTGAATCAGGAGACATCTCTGAGTGCCAAAATGAAGATCTTGAGTTACCTTCACTTGACTTGACTACAGTAGCTATCGCTACCAATAACTTCTCAACAGATAAACTTGGAGAAGGTGGTGTTGCACCTGTCCACCAGGTAACAAATAGCGTATGCTATCCTCAAGAAAGAGATTGTGCTTTTCTTCGGTGAAATGCATTATGCTATTCTATCCTCAAGACACTTGTCCGACAAACCTTATCTCAGTTCTTGGAAGGAGACGATATGGTGGCCATTTTAATTATAAATTCTATATGTTCATCAGCAACGTAACCAGCCGGTTTGTTATTTTTCATGAACTTTTTGCTTTTTATCTTATACAGATTGAGGTTACCGTAAGTTTATATTTTCGGCTATTCTTTGAAACTCAAAACATGTGATGGGAAGATGTAAATGGGAGGCTGATAACTTGATTACGGTAAGCAAAATTCTAGCAATAAAATACTGTAGGAAGCAAGATATTTTTTAGTGACCCTACAACGTGACCGTTGGCAGGGTTTTTTAAGGAATGGCAAAGAAATTGCAGTGAAGAATGAAATTGCGCGGGTCTTCTGTACCTTCATCAAGATAAAGAACCCTAAGATCTCTGATTTGGCACTGCTAAGTGCTTCGCAGGGGTGAGACAGAGGCTAACACTATCAGAGTGGTTAGAACTTAGTAAAGACTTTTAACTAAGGAAACTATGACCCATGCTCAAGTTTCTTTTAAGTTGATGTTTCTACATCCATCGCTTTCTTCAGTGGCTACATGTCTCCGGAGTCTGCCGGCAAAGGAGTTTTCTTAGCAATATCCTATGTCTTTAGCTAAGGCATTTTGGTGCTCGAGACAGTCAGCAGTAAGAGAACAGACGGTTTCATCATCCGGACCAATGTCATAATCTTCTAGAAAACATAAGTTCAAAAAATTTTCACCTTCCAAAATCAAGAATTTCCTCCAATGGTTT
This sequence comes from Syzygium oleosum, assembly GCF_021117445.2. Classification (NCBI taxonomy): domain Eukaryota; kingdom Viridiplantae; phylum Streptophyta; class Magnoliopsida; order Myrtales; family Myrtaceae; genus Syzygium; species Syzygium oleosum. The sequence goes on along the minus strand of NW_026607489.1, from coordinate 14,806,770 downwards.
GGAGTCAATGTGGTCAGGCTTGGAGACTCTTTACAGGATGTAGGTCCATGGAACCGTTCAATGAGTTGGTCGAGAACTTATACAATATTTCTGAAGACTGACGTCTATGCATGTGCCCCTATTGTGTGTGCAAAAAATGCCCCGAGGATAGGCCGAGCACGTCTGCGGTGGTTCTGATGCTGGGAAGCGACATTGAACTGCCTCTTCCAAAAGAGCCAGGTTTCTTCAATGGAAGGCACCCGTTTCAAGAACGCAATTCTTTTGGCCATCTATTACATTTTCCAAATGAAGTCACCCTGACATTGTTGTCTTTTCGGTGAAATGTGCTTGGTAGCAATCTAACATACAAAAGTAACAGGACCAAAGTGTTGGGATTGTGAAAAAAAATGTATCACTTTGGACAGCATGGTCCCTATTAATGTGCAAACCACACTACTATAAGATCAGAATTTGTTCCTCATAATATTTTCTCATTTTTACTGACGCACCAAGATTAATCTGCAGCAGAATGCTCAGCGATCAAAAACTCATACTGGATGTTTTAATCAAGAATCATTCCTCTTGCTTGATAGTTGGAACCTTTTCTGCTTGCTTTTTTGCCCACAAAACCATTGGCTATAATCTCCAGGTTGGACGACGACGTAGTACTTCCACCAAAACTTCTGAAAGCTACCCAAGAACGGTCACCAACATAAAAAAAAAAAAAGAAAAAAAGAAAAAGAAAACAGAAGTAGTCAAACGTATTAATCTAAAGTACGTTTGGACCCACAAAAAGATATCACGGAACTTTAGTCTTGGTTAGAATAGTTAGTTGCATAAGTTAGGACACAACTAGATCTCATTCCAGTCCTTCATTATTGTTCTCCTAAGTCTATATACATCTTGTTACTGGACAATTCAGATTGATTGGTAGATGTGACATGGGTTTTGTACTTTCATTTTTCTTCATAAAATGTTGCGGAGTAAATTTCCGGTTGCCGTCTCAGAAAAGCAATCCTTCTAGACTTGTACCCACCCATGATCGAAACTATAAGCAATGGAACAGTAGGGATTTCTTCTTAAAGATGTGCTAGTGGAGGTATGAGAACTAGCATTCAAACGTACCAACTATCAATGACTCAATTCCTAAATTATTGATGCTCAATCAGCTGTCTATCTTTGATTTAAACAGCCAGTTTTCTTATATGAGCGAACACCCAGAATTGACTGTCCACTAATTATTTATGAATATAGGGGGAGTTGGCATCGGGTTGGTGGAAATCGGACATGGTCAAGAGCAATAATATTCACAATGAATGAGGAATTGGCATTTAAAAAAAGAACAATTTCTAGTAGAATTTTCAAGATCTTTCACATTAATAAGATACCTTGTAAGATCAGATATACATCCGACCAAAAATAAAAAGATCAGATATACATCCGACCAAAAATAAAAAGATCAGATATATACTTCCGTTTGGGAAGTAGATGGCAAGGCCATATAAAGCGAGAAGGGACAGTTTCGTCATTTTCTGCTGATGTTCCTTCATCAGGGTCAACTCATGAGAAGGAACAAAAGCCAATGGAAAATGAGAACTGCATCATTACCAAACTCATAATTGTTGGAAGAATGAACACTCGCCGAGTTGGCCAGATTTATTCAAATAAAATGGCTGAGTGCTCCGACCAACAGAATTTTTAGGAGTCCAAACGTGCCCACCACTTCCAGAAGGAGGAAAATGTCGAAGAAGTATGGAAAAATCAACCACCTTTTGGCATTCAGAGTTCAGATGGAAGATCATGGGTTTTGTTAGAGTTCTTTCTTTCGGATTCTTCTAGTCATGATATGAACTTCCAATGTCATCGAAGAGATTGATGAGAAGATTGAGGACGTTCATGGTAGGCTCTACCAAATTCATACTTTTGTCCACTTTGTGCTGCGTTTTTTTTGTATCTGCTGCTCTCGACACTATTGCAGAAAACCAATCAATCCGAGATGGCAATACAATAGTCTCGAGCGGCGGGAAGTTTGAGCTAGGATTCTTCAGCGCTGGGAATTCCAAACTACGCTATATTGGAATATGGTACAAGAAAATATCTGATGGCACGGTAGTATGGGTTGCCAATAGAGACTTGCCCCTGAATGATTCTTCTGGAGTCCTTAAGATTGTTGATCCAGCGGTTCTTGCCATTTTCAGCGGAGATAACCGCACTGTTTGGTCTTCAAACTCATCTTTAGCTGCGACAGGTGCAGTTGTGGCTCAGCTACTAGATTCAGGGAACTTTGTCCTGAGACCTGAAAATGACACCGATCCAAGTACGTACCTGTGGCAGAGTTTTGATTACCCGGGTAATACTTTTCTTCCAGGTATGAAGTACGGAATAGACTTATGGACAGGCCTTAACCGCATCTTGACATCCTGGAAGAGTCCGAATGATCCCTCTACGGGTGATTACACAAATGGGCTCGACCCTAGTGGAGTGCCCGAGTTCTACCTGAGGAAGGATTCTGTCATTAATTTCCGTTCTGGACCGTGGAACGGCCTCCGCTTCAGCGGAATGCCAAATCTTAAACCGAACCCAATTTACACCTTCGAGTTTGTATTCACCAACAAGGAGGTCTATTACACCTATAATCTCACGGATAGCTCGGTTGTCTCAATGATGGTTTTAAACATTTATGGTGTCCTACAACGTTTCACATGGATCGACCACACTCAAGGGTGGAACCTGTATTTGACAGCTCAGATGGATAATTGCGATAGGTATGCATTGTGTGGTGCTTATGGAAGTTGCGACATAAATAATTCCCCTGCCTGTGGATGCTTGAAAGGGTTTGTGCCAAAATATCCTCAGTATTGGGCAATCTCGGACTGGTCGGGTGGGTGCGTGAGGAAGACACAGCTGGATTGCCGGCAAGGAGAAGGGTTTTTGAAATACTCCGGTGTGAAATTGCCAGACACACAGCATTCATGGTATAACAAGAGTATGAATCTTCAAGAGTGCAAGAAGGTTTGCTTGGATAACTGCTCTTGCACTGCATATTCGAATATGGACATTAGTGGTGGTGGTACTGGTTGCATACTTTGGTTCGATGACCTGATTGATATCAGAGATTATGCTGACAATGGGCAAGATATTTACATAAGGCTGGCTGCCTCTGAATTAGGTGAGAATTCGATTACCATACTAGAAGACTCGAGCCTCTAGAGCTTATGATACTTATCCTTTGTGAATGCATGTATTAACATTGTAAATCATCTAGCTGCTTGTCCATTTCCGATATGATGTCTGATGCTGATTGATCTGGACTTATGGTTACTATGCAGCGGCATATAGTAGCTCAGAAGGGAGAAGACGAGTCAAGGTCATAGTTATCCCGGTATTATGTTCAGGATTACTTCTCATTGGCCTATGCCTGATCTTGAATATCTTAAAGAAGAGGAGGAAAAAGAGAAAAAGCAGAGAAGGTAAGAATTTTTTAAGATTCCTGTGAGTTTTGGCTCCTGTGAATGTGTTTTGAATGATTTTTCACTTAAACTTTCGCCATACAAGCGCTACTTGGACCCAAATAGACGGAATTAGTTCTTCAGCAGTAGTATGAGAGTATCTCTGCACTATCTGCGTGAATAACAAACTATTTATACATTTTTTATTCTTGGATTTTGGAAAAAAGAAAAAAAAGAAATAGTTCAACCGATATTCATTTGGCTGAAGAAAGACTTGAGGCGGAAGTATCTTTCCATCGTGTCAACTGAGTTCTTGTTATTTAAGGAATGCAAGAATAACAACTATTCTGCATTCTTATTCTCATGTCCCAATACCTGTTATTAGGAAGTGGGAGATTGCTATAGTTATTGATGTTTCTCCTCCGCAGGAATTGGCATGCAGAAGCCAGAGCAAGACAGAACTAATGAAAATGAGAACACAGATTTGGAACTACCGTTGTATGATTTTGATACAATAATTACTGCCACAAGCCATTTCGCAATGGAGAATAAGCTGGGACAGGGAGGCTTTGGACCAGTCTACAAGGTATTAAAATGTTTAATACCAAAAGACTACCTAGCATATGTTGATGCTTTTTATCTGGTTAAGAAAAGTGAATTACTAAGTTAGATCAACCGGCAAACTTTTGCCAAAATATTGCAGGGTCTATTGGAAGATGGAAAAGAAATAGCAGTGAAGAGGCTTTCAAAAAGTTCTCGACAAGGACTCAATGAGTTCAAGAATGAAGTACTATGTATATCCAAACTTCAGCACCGGAATCTGGTAAAGCTTTTAGGGTGTTGCATTCAAGAAGAAGAAAGGATGCTCATTTATGAGTACATGTCAAACAAAAGCTTGGACTCCTTCATATTTGGTAGGCTCCTTAAAACCCTTAGAAACTCAAACTAAATGAGGCCTATGTAAGCTCTGACAGCCTAGTTAGTAATAAACCTCTGACATGTCTGTCACTAAGTTTAGCTTCTAGATTTCAGTCTAGAAGGTGGCGTCATACTTGATGTGCACAATTTCCAGTGCCAGCACAACTGACTGACTTGCATGAGAAAACATGTGCAGATCAAAACCGAAGAACATTACTGGATTGGCAGAAGCGCTTTCAGATTATAAATGGCATTGCCCGGGGGTTATTATATCTTCACCAAGATTCCAGATTGAGGATCATCCATAGAGATTTGAAAGCTAGCAACATCCTACTAGATCACGAGATGAACCCAAAGATCTCAGATTTTGGCATGGCTAGAAGTTTTGGAGGAGATGAAAGTGGAGGAAATACTAACCGAGTTGTCGGGACATAGTAAGAACTTCTGCCCGTAAATTTCTTTTCTTTTGACTTGGAACTTACAAAAAATTGTGAAGTAACTCGAAATGCATGGTGCAGTGGTTACATGTCTCCAGAGTATGCAATTGATGGCCTATTCTCAGTAAAATCCGATGTATTCAGCTTTGGTGTGTTGGTGCTAGAGATTGTAAGTGGGAGGAGAAACAGGAAATTTAGCCATCCTGATCACAAGCTTAACCTACTTGGTCATGTACGCATTCATTATCCGAACAACGCTCTGTTATACAAATTCTGTAATTTTTGCAGCGTTCAATTATATTGTTTTATTTTTATCCCCCACCAGGCATGGAGACTGTCCAAGGAGATGAAATCTTGTGAACTGATTGATCCATCAATTGCAGACTCGTGCAACGAATCCGAAGTGCTAAGATCAATCCATGTGGGTCTATTATGTGTGCAACAAAGTCCCGACGACAGGCCTAATATGTCAACAGTACTTCTGCTGTTGAGCAGCAACATAGCATTGCCTCCACCTAAAGAGCCTGGCTTCTTCAATGAAAGAGATCTGTCTGACATGGAATATTCATCAAACAAGCAGGACCTTTCTTCAAACAATGCAATTACAGTTACTTTAATAGAGGGACGATAAAATTCAAAGGCTCCATTCATCAAAATGCTTAGTTGTTTTGACCACAGGTATACTTCCAGTGATTAAATAGTTGACATTCACAGATTTGAAGAGATTTATTCGTAGTTTCAATGTAAATAAGCATTTCATTAGAGAGAGAACAAGCACATAACTAGCCCCTTTGAACAGTTGTAATCCTTGTGTTTCCCCCGTTCCTTTGGAACAGGAAATAGTGCTCCTGCTATAAGTTGGTACTCTCTATCAAGGCTGACTAATTGAGGTTCTTGCAAGTTCTGGCATCTCAAGTCAAAACGCCTATATATGTGAGGTTAGATCATTGCTTGCAAACTACTGAGCTCTCCATTGCAACATTACGAAGACGCATAGGGGCTAAATGGCCAAAATTGAGATTTCAGAGCTCAAAAAAGCTTGAAAGTGCCACATGGCAATAGAAAGCTCCAGGTTCATTATTTTTATAATGATCATAATCAACCGTAACTCAATTGAGCTCATATCAGACTTCCTGTTTCTTGATAAAGACAAATTCCACATTAATTCAATTACGCAATGACTATATGGTCTTTTATTAACCAGGTCGTGTATGTTTGATTCTGAGTTGGAGTTGTGTTGGGGTTGCTCTCCTGCTGCTAGATGTGCTGTGGTGGAGCCTGTTCGATGCCTCCTACAATGGAAAGAAGTTGGGAAGCCAAGAAGAAGGGAGTTAGACATGTTTTCCAACTCACAAAATTCATTCCATCGAATCTCTCACCGATTGAGGGAGTGGAGATTACATTTGGAGTAATTGGAGCTGGAAGAACGAAGGAAACACAGGCAGCTTGAGCAAAAACTGGGGGAATAGAGGAGGTAGGAGGGGCTGATACAAAAGACATTAATTTTCTTTATGAAAAGGGCTTTAGCCAAAGGAGCTCTGATACCAAGTTAGATAGTGGATCAGATGAAAAAGATAACAGGAAGAGAAATGGATGCAGAGATGAGAAAAATGAAAGAGTACTTTTTAGTATTGATCATTTCTCACCTTACACTATTTTAAAAAGTGAGTCTCTTTATATATACGCTTCAAGAAATATTCATCTTGTGCTGAAGACAAGGAAAAGATCAAGATCAAATCTCGTTAGGAAAAGATCGTATATTTGACTTGTTCAACAGCTCCATTCATCAAAATTCTTAGTTGCTTCGATCACAGCTATAATTACAACGATCCTGCACTTAAACATTTGAGATTCACGGATTGGAAGAGATTTATTCGCAGTTTCAATGTAAGTAACATTTCATTAGAGAGAAGGAGCACATAACAGGCCCCTTAAACAGTTGTAATACTTTTGTTCCCCTCCTGTTCCTTTGGCACCGAAATAATGTTCCTGCTATAAGCGAGTACTGTCTATCGAGGCTGATTTATTGAGGTTCTTGCAAGTTGGGGCATCTCAAGTCAAAATGCCTGTATATGTCGCATTAGAACATTTCTCACAATACCATAAGCTCTCCATTGCAACATTACGAGGACATGTGAGGCTTAAATGGCCAAAATTGAGATTTCAGGATGCAAAGAAGCTTGAAAGAGCCACATGACAATAGAAAGCTCCAGCTCTGTTGTTTTATAACGATCAGAATCAACCATAACTCAACTGAGCTCATATCGAGCTTCCTATTTCTTGATGAAGACAAATTCCATCATTACTCAATTACGCAATAAAGCTCAAACATTGTTTCTTTTGCACTTACAAATCACTAGTGCAGCTTTTCAGCGAAGAATTTCATGAAACAAGATAAACCTTGTGTCTGAAAGCTATCGAGCTTCCATTACAGAGACCGTGACATCATTTAGCGAATCGAGATCAGGTCTGTAAAGAGGCGGTTCCAGGATTTTCTTAGTCCTTATATATGAGAAAGCTGGCTGCTTTGGAGAAGGTAGAATTAATAGCTCATTCGTGAGCATCATCAATACTTCTGACATGGTTGGCCTATCAGCTGCAATCTCTTGAACACAGAGAAGAGCCACATTAATGTGTCTCATCAGCGTGCCATCCGATTCGCGATGTTCTAACACCGAATCCACCAAGCAGAGAGCTCTGTCTTCTTGCCACAGTTGCCAAGCCTGAAAAGCAAGAGATGGCAATGTGTTGATGTTGTCAAGACAATGCTAAGAGCTACCTTGTGATGAAACAAAAAAGCCACCTGATCCTAATTGAATAGCCAAACTAGAGGAGCAAAAACGGATAAAATTTAAAGTACAAAGATGCTTCTTTCTTTTTGTACAAGCGCAAAACATCTTACATATCCAAGAAGATTCATTGAATCAGTCTGATAAAAGCCAGTATTCTTTTTGCCGCTTATTATCTCCAGAAGCAGCACTCCGAAGCTGAACACATCCGACTTTATGGAGACCACTCCCTCCAAGGCATACTCCGGAGACATATAGCCACTAGATATCAATCAATGGGGTCAGGGTCTTTAATTACCGCAAGAGACTCCATAGAGCAGCCCAAAGGCAGCTTTCTTTGCAGAAAATGTATAGTCGATGGAAGGTCTTATAAATGCTTAGTTAGGTAAATATTGCACTTACTATGTTCCCACAATTTGATTTGTGTTTGCCTCGGACTCATTTTCTCCAAACATCTTTGCTAGGCCGAAATCAGATATCTTGGGGTTCATATCGCTATCCAACAGAATGTTGCTAGCCTTGAGGTCTCTGTGGACAATGCGCAATCTGGAGTGTTGATGAAGATAAATAAGCCCTCGAGTGATTCCTTCAATAATGTGTGCACGCTTTTCCCAATTCAGGACATGTCGTTTTGCTTGATCTGTTCCAATTGTATATTACTAAGACATTATTTTGAATGAATTAAAATAGAAATTTAAATTGAGTCATGACGCAAATTCCTGAGGGGGGGGGGACAGCCCATCGAAAAGGAAGGAATCTAAGCTTTTGTTGGGCATGTATTCGTAGATTAGAATCTTTTCTTCTCGCTCTAAGTAGCAGCCCAGGAGTCTAACAAGGTTCTTGTGTTGTAGCTTGGCTATTGTTGGAGTTGGCGTATACTTCGGGGACCCTTGTTTCTCACACCGGGTACGCCCACGTGAGCTTAGGGAAACTAAAGTGTTGTCCGACGACATGTGACCCATGCGTGCGGAATGCGGGGGTTCGGGGGCAGCGCCCCCGACACGGGTGCCCCGCTGCCCGGTCAGCGGGTGGGGGCTCCGGGGGCAGCGCCCCCGAAACCTCAACGGGTTTGGGCCGGCCCGTATAGTGCGAGATTAAGAGATTTCATATAGGTTTAGGTTTTGGGCCCGTTTGGGGCATATATATATTTTGCTCGTTTTTCTGATCATTGTAACGAGTTGAGTGGCTGTAAACCGAAAACATAGTGAAATCTATTTGCAGGACGTAGCCCTAATCGAGGGTGAACCTGGGTAAATTTGTGCATCGTCTATTTTTCTCTGATTTTTCTGCGTGATCGTTCTGTTTCGGTTCTCGATACGTCCCTTCAATTGGTATCAGAGCCGGAGTTGTTCGAGGAATTAGGGTTTATTCGAGATGTCAGGAGGATCACGAATTGAGATAGAAAAATTCGACGGAACGCGGTTTGATCTGTGGAAGATGAAGATGGAGGATCTTCTCTGTGATCGAGATCTTTGGTCGGCAATCGAAACGGAAAGGCCTGTTGCTGCGCAACCTGGTGTCGTGATAGGCAAGGAAGCGGCGAAGGAAACGGATTCAACTTCCAAACCGGCAGATCCAAAGGAGATTGAAGACTGGAATTGGATTGATCGGAGAGCAAAGGGTTTGATTCGGCTTTGTCTTGCAGACTCGATTCTGACAAACGTGATGGGGGAACCTACAGCCAGGGACCTATGGCAGAAACTGGAGTCGCTGTATCAAAGTAAGTCGTTGGTTAATAAGCTATTTTTGAGAAAAAAGCTGTGTAATCTTCGGATGCATGAGGGCGACTCGTTTTCTGCACATCTGTATAACTTTAACACATTGATTAGTCAACTCGTATCAATCGGTGTTAAGTTCCAAGATGATGATAAGGCAATAACACTGCTCTGTTCACTGCCGGATTCATGGGATAACCTGATTGTGGTGATCGGTGGTGGGGATAAGGAATTATCATATGAAAGTGTGTGTTCTGCCTTGTTATCGGAGGAGACACGAAGAAAGGGATCGGGAAATTCCGGTAAAGAGGCATTGGCGGCCAGGGGAAGGCCAGCAGAGAAGACTCTGAATCCGAGAGGATCCAGATCCAAATCTCGTGGGCGATCAAAGAGTAGGGAGAGGAGGGTACAATGCTGGAAATGTCAAGAGTGGGGCCATGTGAAGCGGGACTGTAAAAACAAGCCAGTTTTTAAGAAAGAAGCTGAATCATCCTCGGGTAAAAAGGAGGTCGATGCAGGAGATATGTATTTGGCTGCTGCGTGTATGGCGCAGTCAGACAAGGATATATGGTTGATCGATACCGGTGCTTCATACCACATGACGCCTCATAGACACTGGTTTTGTGAATATGAGCAATATAATGGTGGGGATGTCATGCTCGGAGATGATACTGCAGTTCAAATTGTCGGGCGTGGCAAGCTGAAGCTGAGGATGAGTAATGGCACGGTGAAGACTACTCCAGACGTGATGCACATACCCTTGATGAGTAGAAATTTGTTATCAGTCGGTACGATGGCTGATTCGGGGGTTATTTTTAGATGTGATAAGGATTCGTGCAAGATGACTCGAGGTTCTATTGTGATTGCACGAGGAGTCCGTTACGGGACATTATACAAGCTGCTCGGGGAAACGGTGACTGTTGGTAGCGGGTTCATTTCTGAAGAGGCCAAGGAAGATGGACATGAAACGTCCATGCTGTGGCATCAGAGGTTAGGGCATATCGGTGAAAAGGGACTGTCTACCTTAGCTTCAAGTCAGATGGTAGAAGGAATTCCAAAATGCTCTATGGGTTTCGGGTTCTGTGAACACTGTCTCCATGGAAAACAGAACCGAGTTAGCTTCCAACACATTGGTACAAGAGCAACTGAGGTTCTCGAGCTGATTCACAGTGATGTCTTTGGACCTACTCCGACTCCATCTATTGGAGGATCCAGGTACTATGTATCGTTCATATATGATTTTTCAAGATATAGTTGGATTTATTTTATTAAAAGTAAATCAGATGTATTCGAGAAATTTCGAGAATTTAAGATTTTGGTTGAAAACCAATTGGGCAGGAAAATCAAGGTCCTTCGTACAAATAACGGAGGTGAATTCTGTTCGGATAAGTTCGAGCAATTTTGTGTGGATAATGGTATTGCAAGGCAGAAGACGACTCCATATACACCTCAACAGAATGGGGTAGCCGAAAGATTAAATCGGTCACTTATAGAAAAGGCAAGATGCATGCTAAGTTGGGCAGGTTTGGGGCCAGAATTTTGGGCAGAAACTGTAGCCACAGCCAGTTATTTGAAGAACCGGTCACCGACCTCATCAGTGAAGGATCGTACACCATATGAGGCAGTGTTTGGGAAGAAGCCGAATCTGTCCCATGTTCGGGTGTTCGGGTGTGACGCATATGTTCATGTACCCAAGGAGAAGCGGGGCAAGCTTGACAACAAGTCTGAGAAGAACATATTTGTCGGATACAAGGAAGGGGTCAAGGGCTATAAGCTGTGGAATCCAGAATCAAAGACCATTGTATACAGCAGGGATGTTGTCTTTCGTGAATCACAACCCCAGGTTGGCACACAGAAAGGTGATGAGCCCAAGAAAGTGGTAATGCTTGAAGAAAGTCCTATAACTGAAACTGTGAAGATGATTCCACAAGGCACGCTAGTAGAGTCTGATTTTGAATCGGAGCAAGGGGACTCGGTTAATGAAGTCGAGGATGCAGATTCAGATGAAGACCCGGATATAGATAGCATGCCGGCTCTCAGGAGATCGACGCGGGAAAGAAAGGTACCACTTCGATACTCACTTAGTGCTTTGAGTACGTTTCATGCTTTGAGCATTACCGGAGATGATCCTAGTTCTGTAAAAGAGGCGAGATCTATGGATGATGCGAATCAGTGGGAGCTCGCAATGATAGATGAGATGCATTCTCTTGATAAAAGTGAAACATGGAGCTTGTGTAAATTGCCTAAGGATAGAAAGGCAATTAGGTGTAAATGGGTGTTCAAGCGAAAGCTGAAACTGGATGGGACTGTAGAGAAGTACAAGGCTAGACTTGTAGCCAAGGGGTACTCTCAGATTGAGGGAGTTGACTATGACGAGATTTTCTCTCCCGTGGCGAAGTTGACCTCGATACGGTTTGTTCTGTCTATAGCAGCTGCATATGATCTTGAGGTAGAACAGATGGATGTAAAGACGGCATTCCTTCATGGGGACTTGGAGGAGGAGATATATATGAGGCAACCAGAAGGCTTTGAAGTAAGAGGAAAGGAGAATTTGGTGTGCAAATTGAAAAAGTCTTTATATGGGCTGAAGCAGTCACCGAGGATGTGGTACCAGAAGTTTGACACGTACATGCTCCAGCTTAATTTTGTGCGTTCAAATTCTGACCATTGCGTTTATGTGAAGAGAACGGGCGATCAGTTTGTCATTCTCACGCTATATGTGGATGATATGTTGTTGATTGGGAATAGTGTGAAGATGGTGAATTCCGTGAAGAGTTTGTTGGCCAAAAAGTTCGAAATGAAAGACTTGGGGCCTGCAAATTTTATTTTGGGCATGCAGATTAGGAGGGACCGTGAGAAACGGAAGCTGTGGCTAGGGCAGGAGAAATACATAAAAGAAATATTGAAGAAATTCAATATGATAGACTGCAAGCCTGTTGGTACCCCTATACCTTTAGGGACCAAGCTATCTGCGGAACAATGTCCAAAAACGGATGAAGAAGCTGAAGAGATGGCCCGAGTTCCATACGCGAGTGCAGCGGGTAGCTTGATGTATGCTATGGTGTGCACGCGTCCGAATATAGCCCAAGCAGTGGGAGTCTTGAGTCGATACATGTCTAACCCAGGTAGAGAACACTGGAATGCGATCAAAAGAGTTTTCAGGTATCTTCGTGGAACTTTGAATTTTTCTTTATGTTTTGAAGGTAGAGGAAATGGAAACATGCTTGATATCGTAAGCCATGTAGATGCTGATTGGGGTGGAGATATTGATAGTAGACGGTCCACTAGCGGATATGTTTTCACATTGTTTGGTGCTGCGTTGAGTTGGATGAGCAGGAGGCAAAGCGTGGTAGCGCTTTCTTCTACGGAGGCTGAGTATATGGCTCTTACTCATGCTGGAAAAGAGGCCGTATGGTTACGGCGGTTGTGCTTGGAGCTCGATTTTGAGCAAGGTGCCATAGAGGTGAGATGTGATAATCAAGGGGCTATTTATTTAGCTAAGAATCCAGCATTTCACTCACGCACAAAACACATTGATATACAATATCATTTCATCCGAGAAAAGGTAGAGAAGAAAGAGGTTCGGCTTGTAAAGGTCGACACGGTAGAAAATAGTTCTGACTTCCTTACTAAAGCCGTCACAGGTGCGAAGTTTGAATGGTGCTCTACTGCGATTGGATTGAAGAAGAATGATATTGGAAAGGCCCTCATTTGCACGAAGTATCCACCAAGTGGGAGAATGTTGGAGTTGGCGTATACTTCGGGGACCCTTGTTTCTCACACCGGGTACGCCCACGTGAGCTTAGGGAAACTGAAGTATTGTCCGACGACATGTGACCCGTGCGTGCGGAATGCGGGGGTTCGGGGGCAGCGCCCCCGACACGGGTGCCCCGCTGCCCGGTCAGCGGGCGGGGGCTCGGGGGCAGCGCCCCCGAAACCTCAACAGGTTTGGGCTGGCCCGTATAGTGCGAGATTAAGAGATTTCATATAGGTTTAGGTTTTGGGCCCGTTTGGGGCATATATATATTTTGCTCGTTTTTCTGATCATTGTAACGAGTTGAGTGGCTGTAAACCGAAAATATAGTGAAATCTCTTTGCAGAACGTAGCCCTAATCGAGGGTGAACCTGGGTAAATTTGTGCATCATCTATTTTTCTCTGATTTTTCTGCGTGATCGTTTTGTTTCGGTTCTCGATACGTCAAGCATTGTTTCATTTCTCAACTCTAACATCCCTTGAGCAGACTTCTTGGAGAGCCTCTTCACCGCTACGTGTTTTCCATTCAGTAATTTACCCTGGAGAGAATTCACTTGCATGGCCTTTAGTAATGCGAACTTGCCATTTCGAAATGGAATTTGCAAGACAATAACAGTTGCTACCTTGTAAAACTGGTCCAAAACCTCCTTCTCCTAGCTTGTTCGAATTCGAGAAGCTTTGTGTCGCAGCAGTTACACTTGAAAAGCTAAACAAGGGCAACCGAGGATCCTTCGTATTCTTTTTATTTCCAATTCCTTTTTCAAAAGTTTCATTTGTCCTTGCAGCAATGCTCATGTCCACATCAAACAGTAAAATGTCCTGAGTCGGTCCCATTTTACCTGTTCATCAAAGCCACATTATGCTTTTTATACCTTAAGAGACCTCAAAACAATAAAAAGAAGAAAAAAGTATCAGAAGCCTCGCCCTTCCGTTTCTTTTTCCATTGGCAACCCATGTAGGCGGTTAGGAAGAGAGCAACAAGAGGAACAGCAGAAGCTAGGGCTATCTTTAGTGTTTTGTTAATCCCTGAAGAGATGCATTTGAAGAAAGTATTAAATCTTCTGCAGAAAAGTAACATAATATATCAACAGGATTAGAGTAATGCCTCTACCTCGGGAGTTTTGAAGCTCATATGCGGCAAGTTTGATGTATATTGTATTACTGTTAGGATCATCTTCAGAAAGCTGCCTTAGAGTTAAGAGGTCTTCGTGCCATAGCAAACACCTGCCAGTGCCACTGCCACTGCCACTATAAGCATATGCAGTGCAAGAACAATCACCTGAGCAGGCTGATTTACATGCTTTAGTGGAAATTCTTTCAGACGTACTGTAATACAGCGGAAATGTCACATGGTCCATCTTGAGGAATCCGTCCTTATCACCATTTCCATATCCCATTTGCTCACACCGTAACAGTATTCTCCTCACACACCCTGCAGATGTATCGTTCTGTTGCCACTTCTCCGGATCCGAGGGCCTATATCCATCCAAGCAGTCACAAAAAGGAAAAGTAATGTCGTGGCATTTGCTGAATGAACCACAGAACTTGTAGACATCACATGCATCCCGTGGTTGACTCCAAAACAAAGTCCATTGCTTCAAACTCTCTAGCAAGCTGAGTTGTTTAATCTGTCCCGACAGGTCCATAACTAATCTTACGCTTGCATTAGCAACCGAACTATGAAGCGAATATGTGAAATAGACCTCATTGGGATTGCTAATGAAGCTGTAATTGAAAATGTAGTTTAATCTCATCTCATGAACAAGAGAAAACGTTTGTGAATCTCTATCCCAAGGCCCACTAGTCCAATATTTCTCGCTACCTTTCAGAATAACAAACTCATCTGGGCATTCGGAATCTATTATCAGGGAGTAATACCCCGGGCTAGGGTCCACGGCGTTCTTCCACGACGTCAGCGCCCATACCTTTCCAGTCTTTCTGCTGTATCCAAGCTTCATTCCAGGCAGAAAAGTATCCGAAGGATAATCAAAACTCTGCCACAGTATTGCTTCCGAGCTCTCCTCCCTCAATACAAAATTTCCCGAATCTAACAGCGTCGCGCTGACGCTCCCACTGACGGAATTATTGCTCACGTGGTAGGTTGCTCTGCCACCCTGGATCACAAGATTGGCTCCGTCTATGGCAAGAGCAGGAGAGGAGGTGGTGAGAGGCTGATCTGTGTTACCCACCCAGACAATGGTGGCTCTTTCCTCGGTCTTCTTGTACCATATTCCGAGGTACGTGTAAGGAGAATTCCCTCGGGAGAAGAAACCCAACTCAAATATTCCACCAGGAGATACTAAAGTGTCTGAACTGGTGAGACGCTGTCCCGTTGAAATTGTGCTCGTTGCAGCAGCAAGAACGACAGAAAATCGAATGCAATGGCACGACAACATCCACCAGGACAGGAGGGTCAGTTTCATCGTAGTCGGCATTATTCATGTTACATGGTGAATCTTTCGGGTATTGCCAAAGAAACCAAGGCTCCGTTCGTTTGGCGAAAAATATTCTCCTTTTGAAAAATATTTTCCCGAAAGTCATTTTCCTGAAAAATATTTTCCTAGAACATAATTTTCTGGTATTCGGCTAAAATTTGAAAAAGTTTTGGAAAATATTTTCTGGTGTCCGGCGACTGCCGATCCGGCGGCGTCCGGCGACCGTCGGCGTCCGGTGGCGGCGACCGGCGGCGGCGGCGACTGCGGCGGGCGCGGCGACCGGCGGCGGGCAGCGGCGACCAGCGGGCCGGTGGGCGGCCGGCGGCGACGGGCGGCGATCGGTGGCGGCGACCCGCGGCCGGCGACGGCAATCGGAGGCCGGCGGCGGCGACGTGGTGGCCGGCGGCAGCGACGGGCGGCCGGCTGCGGGCGGCAAAGCGGCGGCGGCGACCGGCGGCGGCCAGCAGCGGCGACCGACAGCGGCGACTGGCGGCCGACGGTGGTAACCGGCGATCAACTTTCTCTCTCACGGAAAATATTTTCCCTCCCATGGGCAATTTTGCCTTCACTTTGGGGGAAAATTTCCTCTTTGTGAAAAGAGAAAATCATTTTCCTCAAAACAATGAAGGATTTGGGGGTGGGGAAGGAAAATGTTTTTCCACGGAAAATGTTTTTCGCCCCCGAACACCGGAAAATGCGAAAAATATTTCCCGGGAAAATATTTTTCCGCAAACGAACGGAGCCTAAGAGCGCTTCTCTTCTACCGACAATTCCATGGAAAGTGACGACTGATGGGAGGGGACGGGACGTGCAAAGACTTGCAACTCCCAAAACTTGGCACCCGATGTCCGGCGAAAATTATTCAGCCTTCGAGTGAGCGAGACTTCCAAAGACTTACATGTCCCAAGTCTTGGCACCCGATGACTTTTCTTCTCATGACAAATCAGCACTACACTTTGGTCCTAAGCAAGACCTTAAACTACTTCGTCTTGACGTAAAACACCGGGTCTTGACGTAAAACACTGGGTTTTACCTAAGGTGAGAGAAGAAAAACTATCCTCCAATTTTGGGAGAGATGACGTGTGCGCATATCTAGACATTAAAATAAGCGTCCACAAGCACATTGTCCCCTCGTCTGGCAATGCAAACTGAAGCGGACAAAGCTCGCGAAGGCCCATGTCGTCCAAAAAGACTTACATGTCCCAAGTCTTTGGCACCCGATGACTTTTCTTCTCATGACAAATCAGCACTACACTTTGGTCCCAAGTAAGACCTTAAACTACTTCGTCTTGACGTAAAACACGGTCTTGACGTAAAACATCATCGTTTTTCACCTAAGGTGCAGAGGTAAGAAAACTATCCTCCAATTTAGGAAGCCAGCATGCAGATATCGGGCACGTTAAAATATAAGCAAATGCATCCATGAAGCGCGATGTCCCCGCAATGCAAACAGACAAGCCGCTTGAGGCCCATGTCAGAATGGACAATAATTTATGTCTAAAAAAATTGTTCGTTAATTTTTATAAGTAATACAAATGATCTATTTCTAAAAAAATATTTTATAAATTATTCATTTTCTGCGAAACAAACACACATTTTTCTGCCTTCGTCAATATTCTTATTTGGACGCCGAATCTCAAACCGAACCCAGATGATACCTTCCAGTTTGTATTTACTGAGGAGGAGGTCTATTGCACAATGATGGTTTTAATTTGAACTCGAATGGTGTCCTCCAACGTTTCACGTGGACCAACCGCACTCGAGGGCGGAACCTGAATATGACAGCGCAGATGGATAATTGTGATGGGTATTCGCATTGTGTGGTGCTCATCGAAGTTGCGACATAAATAATTCCCCCTGCCTGTGGATGCTTGAAAGGATTTGTGCCGAAATATCCTCAGTATTGGGCAATGTCGGACTGGTCGGGTGGGTGCGTGAGGAAGACGCCGCTGGATTGCCGGCAAGGAGAAGGGTTTTTGAAATACCTGGGCGCGAAGCTGCCAGACACGCAGCATTCATGGTATAACAAAGATGATGAATCTTGAAGAGTGCGAGAAGGTCTGCTTGAGAAACTGCTCTTGCACTGCGTATTCGAACATGGACATCAGCACTGGATGCATACTTTGGTCTGGTGACCTGATAGATATAAGAGATTATGCTGAAAATGGGCAAGGTATTTACATAAGGCTGGCTGCCTCTATATTGGGTAAGGATTCGATAACCATACTAGAAGACTTGAGCCTCTAGTGCTTATGATAATCATCCTTTGTAAATGCATGTGTTAACATTGTAAATCATTTAGTTGCTAATCCATTTCCAAGTATGATGTCTGATGCTGATTGATCTGGACTTATGTTCACTATGCAGCGGCATATAGAGGCTCAAAAGGGAGAAGACGAGTTTAGATGATAGTTTCACCGGTATTATGTTCAGGATTACTCCTCATTGGCCTATGCCCGATCTCGAATATCTAAAAGAAAAAGAGGAAGAAGAGGAAAAGCAGAGAAGGTTAAAAAATTTTAAGATTCCAATAAGTTTTTACCACACCCCAAAATCATCAAGAATGGGGATGACACGACCGTCTTTCTAACCGAAAGACGCAGTCTCAAACACAACCAAAGAACCAACTCCAAAAAATCCCCACGATAGTGCTCTCGCTCTAATGATCACTAACCGGGAAACCTAAAAAGATTGGGAAAGAGAGGGTGAACAACCACAGTTCAGTGACTAATACGTATCTTTTAAGTAGATCGAGCAATCACTATGCATTTATACATAAAACAATACCAGAAACTCATAATCCACGAGTTGTTTTATTTCAACAAACTTTTATACAACTCAGAAATACTCTTTTAATCCATAATCTCAATCAAATATCAATGGTCAAGTCCATTAATCAATCTCATTGATAACAACATCAATGATATATTCCAATGATCAATCTCATTCATAACAACGTCAATAATCCATTCCATTGATCAATCTATTGCTCAATATTAAACCATGATCACGACAGAACAACTGGTGATAAGGCAATCAAGATTCCCCATTCTCAAGATCTCCACCTACAAGGCTAGCGGGCATACCCAACAAACCCTTAACTGGGTTCATAGTCATATTGACCATCAAATAATCGTCCTCCAACACTAGAAATAAAATCTAAAATTTGTATTACAAAATGGTTTCATAAATCAAAATATATAATCTTTTTGCAATATATCATATCCTCTGAAAACATTTTTTGTAAAGCATTTCTCATAATGTTTCAGAACTCATTTCACGAATTAAATTCACAAATCGATATGTAAAACATTTGGTAACGTCTTTCATAAAACGTTTCTCAAATCATCTTAGAATTTATTCCATAAATCAGTTCGTGACGTAATACATATATATGCCTTCACAATATCTTTCTTAAAACATTCTCAAATTGTTCTCAAATATTAAAAGGTAGTAATAGCTCGATTCAAACTTTTATGCAACTAACATGCTTTAATAACTTATAGGATACTCAAGTCATTATCATTTTCAAGACAAGAGTTTACAAATCCATAGAAGAGATAGCACCACTCATCAGGGATCGCCTACTACTAAACAACAAGGATCACTCAACCTGTCGAACTCATTGTCTTATCAAATAAGTGAGAAACAACGTTAAAATTGAATAAAACGCTACATCAACTATGACTCAGGTTAAACTAAACTTAATTGCTAACAAAATGACTCCTACGCACTAAGAAATCCCACACCCAAAGTGATTATTCAAACTTAAACGGAGGACAAAACTAACATGCAAAAACTTAAAATTCTCACTTCAGCCAAATCATTGCTCTAAAGTGACTCCCATCAAACCCACAGCTCCACAAAGCTATAATTCACCATTTCCAAGAAATCTCAAAGCTCACGGTTCGATTTGCACAAAACTTCAAATATACAACCTAACTTCGAAAACTACCTAGATTGACAAACGAGTAATGCGACCACTTACCGGACCTTGCAATACGTAATTAATCTGGCTTGACAAAACTTCCGTAGCATACACGGAACCTCTCTTTTCCCTCTCTCTTCTTCTTCTTCTTACTTTTTCCCCTTTTCTTTCCTTCCCCTTTCATCGCGCGAGCTCTCGGTCTCCTTTTTGCTGAGCGTGCCTTATTTTCTCGCTTATTGACTTTTCAACCTTTTTTTTTCTTTTTCTTTTTGCTTTTCCCTCTTTTTGACTTTTCAAATCGATATTTTTACAGTTTTGGCCTCTGAGAATGCGTTTTAATGATTTTTCACTTAAACTGTCGCCACTTGAGCGCCGCTTGGAACCAAATAGAGGGAATTAGTTTTCTTCTGCAGTAGTTTGAGAGTATCTCTGCGCTATCTGCATGAATAACAGACTACTTATACATTTTTCATGCATGGATTTTGGAAAGAAAAAGAAAACTTTGAACCTAGACTCTTTTGGCTCAAGAAAGACTTGAACCGGAAGTATCTTTCCGTAGTATCAACTGAATTCTTGTTATTTAAGGAAACCATTCCGCATTCTTATCCTCATGTCCCAATAAGCTGGGACAGTGAGGCTTTGGACCATTCTCTAAAAGGTATTAACATGATTTATACCAAAAGACTTCATAAGATTTATGGATGCTTTTTATCGTTCAAGAAAGTTACTAAGGTAGATCAAACTGCAAAATTTTGCCAAAATATTGCAGGGTATATTGGAATATGGGAAAGAATTAGCAGTGAAGAGGCTTTCAAAAAGTTCTCGACAGGGACTCAGATAATTTCAGGGATGATGTACTATGTATATCCAAACTTCAGCACCGGAATCTGGTAATGCTTTTAGGGTGCTGCATTCAAGAAGAAGAAAGGATGCTGATTTATGAGTACATGCCAAACAAAAGCTTGGATTCCTTCATATTAGGTAGGCTCCTTAAAATTCGGCCTTCCTGACCACAAGCATAACCTACTTGGCCATGTACATAACTGTAACCCAACTAACACTCAGCTATACAAATTCCTGTCACTTTCGCAGCATACATTTATATTGTTTTGGTTTTTTCCCCCTTCAGACATGGAGACTGTCCTAGGAGATGATATTTTGTGAACTGATTGATTAATTAATTGCAGACTCGTGCAACAAATCAGAAGTGCTACGATCAATCCATGTCACTCTATTATGTGTGCAACAAAGTCCCGACGACAGGCCTAATATGTCAACAGTCGTTCTGCTGTTGAGTAGCGACTTAGCATTGCCTCTGCCCTAAAGAGCCTGGTTTCTTCAATTAAAGAGATCTGTCTGGCATTGAATACTCATCAAACAAGCGGTCATTTCTTCAAACAATGCAATGACAGTTGCTTTACTAGAGTGTCGATAAAATTCAAAGGCTCCATTCATCAAAATTCTTAGTTTTTTTCTATCACAGCTTTAATTACAATGATCCTGCACTTAAACAGTTTAGATCTACAGATTGGAAGAGATTTATTCGCAGTTTCAATGTAAATAACATTTCATTAGAGAGAAGGAGCACATAACAGGCCCCTTAAACAGATGTAGTACTTGTGTTCCCCTCCTGTTCCTTTGGTACCGGAAATAGTATTCCTGCTATAAGTGAGTTCTGTCCATCAAGGCTGATTTATTGAGGATCTTGCAAGTTGGGGCATCTCAAATCAAAATGCCTGTATGTAACAATGAGCCCAAGCCCAGCCCAGATACCCCTGAAATTCTGGCCATAAAAAGCTCCACCGCATGAAATTTTGACAAAAAAAAAGAAAGAAGAAGAAAAGAAAGGTACGGAGCAACCGAGAAGAAAGGAAAGGCAAGAGGAAGGTGACTGAACCCTATTATTCTTCTAATCCGAATAATATTCAGACTAGAGCACAATTTTAAAATTATGTAAAATTTGAATTGCTATGCCTGATTTTTGAATTGTTAAGCTAAGGAATTCTATGAAAATGGTAGATAAGGGCGTTGTGGAGCCGTGGGGTTTGTTGAGAGTTGATTTGAAGTAACGGATTGGTCGGAGCAAAATTCTAAAGTTTTGCACTCAAACTCGACGTTGCGGATAGGTTTGAATATCCGCTTTGGACGAGAGTTTTGTTAGCGCATAGCAATCGTTATGTAAGGAAATAAGTTTGGTTTAGCCAATTCGTAGTTGAGGTAGCGTTTTACTCTGCATTTGATATAGTTTTTTGATTAATTGATAAGAATTCAAATGCGTCAACTTAAGTTAACTACCTTAGGTTGGTTTTCGGCTTACCCAAGTGAGTAGTAATATATTTTCTTGGAGTTTGTGATCTCATGTTTCAAAAGTGATATTTTATAAGTTACGAAACAGCTTTTTTATTACATAAAAATTTACTACTCTTCGATTATTTGAGAATTGTTTGAGAAACGTTTTATGGAATGTGTCACACCCCGAAACCTACAAGGATAAGGGTATAGCACGGCCATCCTTCCACCCGAATGACCCAACCTCAAACCATACCCAAAAATCCAACTCCCAAAAGTCCCTATTGATATCGTTCTCGCTTTATTGGCCACTAATCGAGGAACCTGAAAAGATTGGGAAAGAGGGGGATTAACAACCATTACCCAATAAGTAGTGTGTATCTCTTCTAAGCAAATCAAGCATCCATCATGCACTTTACAAAACAATATCAAAACTCAATTATTTCAATTCCAGTATATAATACACATATAATATAAGAATGAGTTATATCATTATAACATAACCGTATACATATTAAAAAACATTCATTAAATTAATAATATCATAACAAACATCAATGGTCCAGTCCATTGATCAATCTCATCAATTCACACGTCAATGATCCATTTCATTGACTATTCTCTTACTCAATATCAATCCATGGTTACGACACAACGCCTTATGACAAAGCGACCAAGATTCCCCTTGACAAAGTCTCTATCTACTATTAGCCGGTGGCTCGGCCTAAAACCATTATCCACAATTTCAAATCCAAAAATCATGTCATAAATCACAATATGTTTTCGAAACCATTTCATAAACCATATTCAATAATAAGTATGTAACCTTTCGCAACACATTTCTTAAAAGGATTGTCAAATCATTCACAAATACTAAGACGTAGTAAATACCTGATCCGGATTTTTATGCAACAAACATGCTTTTTCATAATCCCTAATATATTGAATTTCTATCTCTTTTAAGTCATGATTTTACAAATTCATAGAAGAGATAGCATCATTCACCTGAAAATGCCCAAACCAATCAACGTATAGCTAAACGAGCCAACAATCTCGTAATCCTAACAATTAAATGAGAATCGACGTCAAAACCAAGTAAAATACTATAACAACTACGAATCAGCTAAACTACGCTTAAACGCTAACAAAACAATTCCTATGCGCCAAAAAAATCTCTTACTCAAAGCGATTATTCAAACCTAAACATATCGAGGAACTCATGTGAAACTCTAAAATTCTCACTCCGACCAAACCGTCACTATAAAATGACTCCTGACAAACCCATGGCTCCACAATGCCATAATCCATCATTTCCATGAAATCCTAAAGCTCAACAACTCAAAATTAAGACTTCGCAGCTCGAATTTCACAAAACTTCGAAATTGTGGCATAATTCCGAAAACTACTCCGATTAGGTGCGTGACTAGCCTTACTGGACATTACGATACTATTGTGACCTGCCCGTTCCGATCGGGGGGGAAGAATAGTATAGGTATAGGTCTAGAGGTATTTTGTCAATGGATATGAGTATCGATTGGTTCGTTCAAAATACAAACCAAAAGGCTCATCTATCCAAGGACGGAAGCGCTCCCAAGCCTCATACCTCACATGACGTTAGTTTCTAATCTACGCGTTCAATTGGAGTCGCCACTAGCTATAATCAGGAGTTAGCTAGAAATCTTAATCGAACGCGGGAGTATCATCTCAATAGGTGCATAACCAGAGATTTTAAGGATCGGGAACTTGATTACACTAGTCATCTAACTAGTACCCTTTCGATACCTAAACTTGACCATTTGCTAACTAACAAGTCAGGGCAGTCTATCAAAGGTCCTAATATTCATCCTATCCATGCTAAAATGGAAAATAACAACCATATATTAAAAATGCGCAACCAAATAATCATAATAGAAATAAATAATCAGCGACATAATATCGTCCCTAAAAAAAAGAAGGAAATCAAAAGCTTATGGTAAAGCCCTAATGGCTTGTTCAAATTTTGGGAGCGCAATTTTCGAAGGTTTTCACATTTTTTCTATTTTATACTAAGTCTAGAATAAAATTAATACTAAGATCTAATGAAATTAACCCAAAAACTAATTTCTAAACCTTTCCTAATTTTTCTGAATTTTTCGGAATATTTCTGAATTACTATTATTATTCTTAATATTTTTTAAAAAATTTTAATATATATTTTTTTATTCAGGATAAAAAAGGACTTCGGACCGGGTCAGGGGACGCGGTCCGATTCAGCAATCCGACCCGCCTCCGGATCAGGCATTTTGTCAAACAGACGGCAGGCGAGTTCAAACAAGGGCTTAAGATTGAGATTCAGTGCGATTTTTGACTCAAACGTGATATGTAAAGATCTAAACGGCCATATTTCACCACAAATATGTCTCATTTTACAATGAAACACTAAAAATCAGCACAACCAGATTCGACGTTCTAAGCCTATGTTGTTTCTTTGAGACATTTTATCGAGCAGGTGCTGTGCCACTAGAGCAGGCGCTTCGGATTCAAGTTTTATGAAATTTTCGACTTAGACGTGATAAATTATGCTCTAAAGAAACCTCATTAGTCACAAAATAGCGTTGGTTTCGAACAGATTCGTCAGTGGAGCTCGGCACCCTAAACTTGGCCAAAACAGGGTAAAAACAGGGGACTTCCGAGCGATTTACCCAGTTTCGAAGCTTGCGGGAACAATGAACAATGGCTGGCAGGTAAGGGCTTCCACAAGAACAACGATGACTCAGATGAACCTCCGACGGCGACCGGCCACAGCCCAGGGCCGGCGAGGGCGTCACGGCCCTCACCGGCCGCCGGCGGAGGCAAGGGTCGCCCTCGCCGGCGAGGGCGAGGGCTGGACCCTGCGCCGCCCGGGCGAGGCCGACCTCGTCGTCGCGACCGACGGTGAGGCTCGGCCTCTCGATCTGGGCGAAGCCGCCTCGCCCAGGCGGCGAGGGTCCAGCCTTGCCCTCGCCGGCGAGGGCGACCCTCGCCTCCTCCGGGCGGCCGGGCGAGGGTCGTGACGCCCTCGCCGGCCCGGGGCTGTGGCCGGTCGCTGGCGGCCGGCCCCGCCCCGCCCAGGGAAGAACAACACAAAAATAAGAAAAGAAAAAAAAGAAAAAGAAGAAAAAAAACTGATTCTCAAAATTGTGCCGAGAAACAAGAAGGAACTTTTTTTTACTTCTTGTTTCTCTTCAAAACTGTTTCTCGGCACAAATTTTTGCAAAAATGTGCCGAGGAACAAAAAGTTTACCAAACGCATTTCTGTTCCCAAACTATTTCTGGGAACAAAAGAACAGAAATTTTCACTATTTGGCACGTTACCAAACGGGCCCTAAGCATCCACAACAACATCATTGACAATCCTCATAACCAAATCCATAATTGATATCACAAATCAATTTACAAAACAAAGTATACAATCTTTCACAACTCAACTCATCTACGAGAATACCTTTTGCAATTCATTTCATAAACACTTCTTATACTTTTCAAATAACATGTGAGGTAGTAAATGCTTGATCTGAAGTTTTGCATCAAATATGCCATTAACATCACTTTTCCTCTTCGGCCAAATCACATTTTGCACATGATATGTCTCGTACTTTTCATTTTCAAATATGAGTTTACAAACTCAAAGAAGAGATAGCGCCACTCATCTAAAATACCCAAAAACCAAACAACGTGCTCACTCGAAGTGATTACTCAAGCCTAAACACAACACGAAACTCACATGCGAAACCCTAAAATCGTCACTCTGACCAAGCCGTTGCTCTAAACTGATTCCCATTAAACCCATGGCTCCACAACGCCATAATCCACCGTTACAAACCTTACGATCTAACTCTGAAAACTACTCCGATTGAATGAACAAAGGGCGCAAGCACTTACCGAGCGCTACGCTACGTAGTTGATCCAACTCGACGAAGCATCTGCAGTGTGTATGCAAAATCCCTCTTCTTTCTTTAATATTTTTTCTTCTGTTTTTCTTTTCTTTCTTCTTTTCCTCTATTTTCTTCTTTCTTGGTCATGCGTTTTTCTCTCCCCGTAGCTTTTCTTTTCCCCTTTATAAACTGAACATCCCACCTTTTCTTTTCTTTTTTTCTTTTTTTCCCTTTTTGACTTAGTCAAATCTCATATTTTACAATGCGCAAGCATGATTAGATATTTGAGCATGAGTTTGGTCAATAGAATAGACTATTAACATATGATTTTAGATTTGAGATTAGTTAATGGAATTGACCATTAACTTATGATTTGATAGAGATTAATTAATGGGCTTGACCATTGATGTTTGAATAGTTATGGTGGTTTTAACGAGTATTTCTGAGCTGTATAAAGGTTTGTTGAAATTAAACAACTTATATTTGATTTGATATATATATGTTATATCTTGGGTTTGGGTTATGAGTTTCTGATATAACTTGGTAAATATGAAGGTAAATATGAATAGTGAGTGCTCGATCTGTTTAGAAGAGAAGCACTGCTCCCTGAGCTATGGTTGCTCATCTCCCTTTCCTTCCAAATCTTTTCATGCTCCTTAGTCAACAGCCAGTAGAGAGGGCGATAACAACAGGGGCTTTTGAAAGTTAGATTTTTTTTTTTTATGGATTGAGGTTGCGTCATTTGGGTGAAAAGATTGATGGCCGTGTCACTACCCCTATTCCCTTAGGATTTGGGGTGTGACATTGTCGGGTTAGAACACTGCTTGCAATACTACTAAACTCTCCATTGCAACATTACGAGGACATGTGAGGATTTAAATGGCCAAAATGGAGATTTCAAGATGCAAAAAAGCTTGTAAGAGCCACATGACAATAAAGCTCCAGCTCTATTGTTTTATAACGATCATAATCAACCATAACTCCACTGAGCTCGTATCGAGCTTCCTATTTCTTGATGAGGACAAATTCGATCATAACTCAATTATGCAATGAAGCTCAAACATTGTTTCTTTTGCACTTACAAATCACTAGTGCAGATTTTCAGCGAAGAATCACAAGAAACAAATTGAACCTCGTGTCTGAAAGCTATCGAGCTTCCATTGCAGAGACCGTAACATCATTTAGTGAATCGAGATCAGGTCTGTAACGAGGCGTTTCTGGGATTTTCTTAGTCCGTATATAAGAGAAAGCTGGCTGCTTTGGAGAAGGTAGAATTAAAAGCTCATTCGTGAGCATCGTCAATACTCCTGACATAGTTGGCCTATCAGCTGCAATCTCTTGAACACAGAGAAGAGCCACATTAATATGTCTCATCACTGTGCCATCCGATTCGCGATGTTCCAACACCAAATCCACCAAGCAGAAAGCTCTGTCTTCTTGCCACAGTTGCCAAGCCTGAAAAGCAAGAGCCGGGGATGTGTTATGTTGTCAATACAATGCTAAGCAACACCTTGTGGAATAACCAAAGTAGAGGAGCCAAAAAAGGATAAAGATAAAAGCACAAAGATGCTTCTTTCTTTTTGTACGAGCGCAAAGCTTCTTACATATCCAAGAAGATTCATTCAATCAGTCTGATAAAAGCCAGTATTCTTTTTGCCACTTATTATCTCCAGAAGCAGCACTCCGAAGCTAGACACATCTGACTTTATCGAGACGACTCCCTCCAAGGCATACTCCGGAGACATATAGCCACTAGATATCAATCAATGGGGTCAGGTTCTTTGATTACCACAAGAGATTCTATAGAGCAACCCAAAACAATGCAAAACATGTATAGTCAATGACAGGTCTATAAATGCCTAGTTAGGGAAGTATTGCACTTACTATGTCCCTACAATTCGATTTGTGTTTGCCTCAGACTCATTTCCACCGAACATCTTTGCTAGGCCAAAATCAGATATCTTGGGGTTCATATCACTATCCAACAGAATGTTGCTAGCCTTGAGGTCTCTGTGGACAATGCGCAATCTGGAGTGTTGATGAAGATAAATAAGCCCTTGAGCGATTCCTTCAACAATGTGTGCACGTGTTTCCCAATTTAGGAGATGTCGTTTGGCTTGATCTGTTTCGATTTGATATTACTAAGACTTGTAATTTTGAATGAAACGACATAAAACGTAAATTAAGTCATGATGAATAATCCTGAGGGGAGCTAAACAGCTCACCGAAGAGGAAGGAATCTAAGCTTTTGTTGGGCATGTATTCGTAGATTAGAATCTTTTTATCTCGCTCTAAGCAGCAGCCCAGGAGTCTAACAAGGTTCTTGTGTTGCAGCTTGGCTATGAGCATTGTTTCATTTCTCAACTCTAACATTCCTTGAGCAGACTTCTTGGAGAGCCTCTTCACTGCTACATGTTTCCCGTTCAGTAATTTACCCTGAAGAGAATTCACTTGCATAGGCTTTAGTAATGAGAACTAGCAATTTTGAAATGGAATTTGCGAGACAATAAAAGTTACTACCTTGTAAACTGGTCCAAAACCTCCTTCTCCAAGCTTGTTCGAATTTGAGAAGTTTTCTGTCGCAGCTGTTACACTTGAAAAGCTAAACAAAGGCAACCAAGCATCCTCCGATTTCTTTTCATTTCCAATTCCTTTTTGCGAAGTTCCATCAGTACTAGCAGCAATGCTCATGTCCACATCGAACAGTAAAATGTCCCGAGTCGGTCCCATTTTACCTGTTCATAAAAGCCACATAATGCCTTTTATACCTTGAGAGGCCACAACACAGTAAAAAGGGAAAAAAGGACCAGAGGACTTGCCCTTCTGTTTCTTTTTCCATCGGCAACACAGATGTAGGTGCTTAGGACTAGAGCAACAAGAGGAACAACAGAAGCTAGGGCTATCTTTAGTGTTTTGTTAATCCCTGAAAACTTGCATTTGAAGGAAGTAGTAAGTCTTCTGCAGAAAAGTAACATACTATATCAACAAAATTTGAATAATGCTTCTACCTCGGGAGTTTTGGAGCTCATAAGCGGCAAGTTTGATGTATATTGTTTTACTGTCAGGATCATCTTAAGATAGCTGCCTTAGATTTAAGAGGTCTCCGTGCCAAAGCAAACACCTGCCACTGCCACTGCCATTATAAGCATATGCAGTGCAAGAACAATCACCTGAGCAGGCTGATTTACATGCTTCAGTGGATATTCTTTCCAAGGTATTGTAATAGAGTGGAAATGTCACATGGTCAATCTTGAGGAATCCATCCTTGTCACCATTTCCATATCCCATTTCTTCACACTGCAATGGCATTCTCCTCGCACACCCTGTAGTTTTATCATATTGTGGCGACTTCTCCGCATCTGAGGGCCTAAATCCAAGCAGTCACAAGAAGAAGGAACAGTTCTGTTGTTGCATCTGCTGAATGAACCGCAGAACATGAAGACATCACATTCGTCCCTTGGTTGACTCCAAAACAGACCCCAATGCTTCGACGTCTCTAGCCAGGTAGTTTGTCTAACCTGTCCAGACAGGTGCATAACTAATCTTGTACTTGTATTAGCAACCGAAGTATTAAGCAAATATTTTAAATAACTCTCATTCCGATTGCTAATAAAGCTGAAATTGAAAATGTTGTTGAATGTCATCTCAGGAACAAGAGAGAATTTATGTGAATCTCTATCCCAAAGCCCACTAGTCCAGTATTTCTCACCACCTTTCAGGATAACAAACTCATCCGGGCTTTGGGAATCTATTCTCAGGGAGAAATCTCCTGGGCTAGGGTCCGTGGCGTTCTTCCACGACGTGAGCGCCCATACCTTTCCAGCAGTTCTACTGTATCCAAGATTCATTCCAGGCAGAAAAGTATCGGAAGGATAATCAAAACTCTGCCACAGAATTGCTTCCGAGCTCTCCTCCCTCGATACAAGATTTCCCGAATCCAACAGGGTCGCGCTGATGCTCCCACTGACGGAATTATCGCTCACCTGGTAGGTTATTCTGCCATCCAGGATCACAAGATTGGCTCGGTCTATTGCAAGAGCAGGAGCGGAGGTGGTGGGAGGCTGATCTCTGTTACCCACCCAGACATGGGTTCTTTCCTCAATCTTCTTGTACCATATTCCGAGGTATGTATGAGAAGAATTTCCTGGGGAAAAGAAACCCAACTCAAATACCCCACCAGAAGATACTAGAGTGTCTAACCTGGTGAGACTCTGTCCCGTCGAAATTGTGCTCGTTGCAGCAGCAAGAACAACAGAGAATCGAATGCAATGGCACGAGAACATCAACAAGGACAGGAGGATCAGTTTCGTAGTAGGCATATTCATGTTGCATGGTGAATCCATTGAACTACTTGCAGTTCAGGCTGATAACGTTTCGGGTATTGCCAAAGAAACTAAGAGGACTTTCTTTTCTACTGACAATTCCATGGAAAGTGATGACTGATAGGAGGGAGACGCGCAAAGACTTGCGAGTCAAATTTTGGCACCCGATGTTGACTTTTCTTCTGGTGACAAATCAATGGATGCCCTACACATCCGACGAATATCAATTAGCCTTCGCGAGAGACGTCCAAAGACTTGCAAGTCCCAAGTCTTGGCACCCGATGACTTTTCTTCTGATGACAAATCAGCACTACACAAAATTATGTCCTAGGAATATCATTTGGGCTCTCAAAATGATTTTAGAAAATAGTTTCCTAAAATGATCGCTTATATCCTTATAATAATTAATCAAATGAAACATATTATATTATGAATAACAATTTATGTCTAAAACTCCATTTGACAGCTCAGATAAATAATTGTGATGGGTCCTCACTGTGTAGTGCTTATGGAAGTTGCGACGTTAATAATTCCCCTGCCTGTGGATGCTTGAAGGATCTGTGACGAAATATCCTCAGTATTGGACAATGTTGGACTGGTCGGGTGGGTGCGTGAGGAAGACGCCGCTGGATTGCCGGCAAGGAGAAGGGTTTTTGAAATACCCGGGCACGAAGTTGCCAGACACACAGCATTCATGGTATAACAAAGACAATGAATCTTGAAGAATGCGAGAAGGTCTGATTGAAAAACTGCCCTTGCACTGCGTATTCGAACATGGACATTAGTGGTGGCAGCACCGGCTGCATACTTTGGTTCGGTGACCTGATAGATATCAGAGATTATGCTGACAATGGGCAATATATTTACATGAGGCTGGCTGCCTCTGAATTAGGTAAGGATTCCTTTGTCTTACTAGAAGACTCGAGCCTCTGGTGCTTATGATAATTATCCTTTGTAAATGCATGTATTAACATTGTAAATCATTTCGCTGCTAATCCATTTCTGAGTTTGATGTCTGATGCTGATTGATCTGGATTTGTGGTCACTATGCAGCGGCATATAGAAGCTCAAAAGGGAAAAGACGAGCTTAGATCATAGTTATCCCGGTATTATATTGAGGATTACTCCTCATTGGCCTATGCCTGGTCTTGAATATCTTAAAGAAAAAGAGGAAGAAGAGGAAAAGCAGAGAAGGTTAGAATTTTTTAAGATTCCAGTAAGTTTTGGCTCGTGTGAATGTGTTTTAATGATTTTTCACTTACACTGTCGCCACATGAGTGTCGCTTGGAACCAAATAGAAGGAATTAGTTTTCTTCTGCAGTAGTTTGAGAGTATCTCTGCGCTATCTGCATGAATAACAGACTACTTATACATCTTTCGTTCATGAATTTTGGAAAGAAAAAGAAAACTTTCAACCTAGACTTTTTTGTCTCAAGAAAGACTTGAACCGGAAGTATCTTTCCATAGAATCAACTGAATTCTTGTTATTTAAGGAAAACATTCTGCATTCTTATTCTCATGTCCCAATAAGCCGGGACAGTGAGGCTTTGGACCAGTCTAAAAGGTATTAACATGATTTATACCAAAAGACTACCTAGCATGTATGGATGCTTTTTATCGCTTAAGAAAATTACTAAGGTAGATCAAACCGCAAAATTTTGCCAAAATATTGCGGGGTATATTGGAATATGGAAAAGAAATAGAAGGGAAGAGGCTTTCAAAAAGTTCTCGACATGGACTCGAAAATTTCAAGAATAAAGTACTATGTATATCGAAACTTCAGCACCAGAACCTGGTAATGCTTGCTGCATTCAAGAAGAAGAAAGGATGCTGATTATGAGTACATGCCAAACAAAAGCTTGGATTACTTCATATTTGGTAGGCTCCTTAAAACCTTTAGAAACTCAAACTTGATGAGGCCTATGTAAGCTCAGACAGGCTTATTAGTGATAAACCTCTGACATGTCCATCACCAAATTTAGCTCCTAGATTTCTGTCTAGAAGGCTAGCGTCATACTAGAAGTGCACAATTTCCACTGGCAGCACAACTGACTGACTTGCATGAGAAAACATGTGCTGATCAAAAGCGAAGGACATCATTGGAATGGCAGAAGCGAGTTCAGATTATAAATGCAATTGCCCAGGGGTTGTTATATCTTCACCAAGATTCCAGATTGAGGATCATCCATAGAGATCTGAAAGCTAGCAACATCCTACTAGATCACGAGATGAACACAAACATCTCAGATTTTGGCATGGCTAAAGGTTTTGGAGCAGATGAAAGTGAAGGAAATACTAACCGAGTTGTCGGGACATAGTAAGAACTTGTGCTTGTAAAAAAAATTTCTTTTGACTTACAGCGTACAAAAATTGTGAATCAACTCGAATGCATAAAGCAGTGGTTACATGTCTCCAGTGTATGCAATCGATGGCCTGTTCTCTATAAAATCCGATCGATTCAGCTTCAGTGTATTGGTGCTAGAGATTGTAAGTGGGAGGCGAAACAGAAAATTCAGCCATCCTGATCACAAGCATAACCTACTTGGCCATGTACATATTCATAACCCGACCAACCCTCTGTTATACAAATTCCTGTCATTTTCGCAGCATACATTTATATTGTTTTGGTTTTTTCCCCCTCCAGACATGGAGACTGGCCTAGGAGATGAAATTTTGTGAACTGATTGATTAATCAATTGGAGACTCGTGGAACAAATCAGAAGTGCTAAGATCAATCCATGTCACTCTATTATGTGTGCAACAAAGTCCCGACGACGGGCCTAATATGTCAACAGTAGTTCTGCTGTTGAGTAGCGCCATAGCATTGCCTCCACCTAAAGAGCCCGGCTTCTTCAATAAAAGAGATCTGTCTGACATGGAATACTCATCGAACAAGCAGGACCTTCCTCCAAACAATGCAATGACAGTTACTAGAAAATTCGAAGGCTCCATTCATCAAAATGCTTAGTTGTTTTGATCACAGCTATACTTCCAGTGATCTTGCAATTAAATAGTTGACATTCACAGACTGGAAGAGATTTATTCGCAGTTTCAATGTAAATAAGCATTTCATTTGAGAGAGAACGAGCACATAACAAACCCCTTTGAACAGTTGTAATTGTGTTTCCCCTGTTCCTTCGGAACAGAAGTAGTGTTGCTGCTATAAGTTGGTACTGTCTATCAAGGCTGATTAATTGAGGTCCTTGCAAGTTGTGGCATCTCAAGTCAAAATGCCTATATATGTGAGGTTAGATCATTGCTTGCAATACTACTCAGGTCTCCATTGCGACATTCGAAGACACATGGGGGCTAAATGGCCATGTTGAGATTTCAGAACACAAAAAAGCGTGAAGTGCCACATGACAATAGAAAGCTCCAGCTCTATTATTTTTATAATGATCATAATCAACCGTAACTCAATTGAGCTCATATCAACTTCCTGTTTCTTTTCGATAAAAAAAAAAAACTTCCTGTTTCTTGATGAAGACAAATTCCACCTTAATTCAATTACGCAATACAGCTTAAATCTTTTTTCTTTTGCACTTGCAAATCACAAGTGCAGCCCTTCAGCGAAGAATCACATGAAACAAGATGACTCTCATGTCTGAAAAGCTATCGAGCTTCCATTAAAGAGACCGTAACATCATTTACTGAATTGTGATCAGATCTGTAAAGAGGCGCTTCTGGGATTTTCTTAGTCCTTATATGTGAGAAAGCTGGCTGCTTTGGAGAAGGTAGAATTAAAAGCTCATTCGTAAGCATCTTCAATACTTCTGACATAGTTGGCCTATCAGCTGCAATCTCTTGAACGCACAGAAGAGCCACATTAATATGTCTCATCAGCGTACTATACGATTCGCTATGTTCTAACACCAAATCCACCAAGCAGAGAGCTCTGTCTTCTTGCCACAGTTGCCAAGCCTGAAAAGCAAGAGACGGGGATGTGTTAATCTTGTCAAAACAATGCTAAGTAAGAGCTACGTTGTGATGAAACAAAAAAG
Organism: Syzygium oleosum; assembly: GCF_021117445.2. Classification (NCBI taxonomy): domain Eukaryota; kingdom Viridiplantae; phylum Streptophyta; class Magnoliopsida; order Myrtales; family Myrtaceae; genus Syzygium; species Syzygium oleosum. Next base: position 14,772,861 of record NW_026607489.1, on the reverse strand, counting down.
GAAGCTGATCCGAATCCAATAGCCAAACTAGAGGAGCAAAAAAGGACAAAGATTAAAGTGTAAAGATGCTTCTTTCTTTTTGTACAAGTGCAAAGCTTCTTACGTATCCAAGAAGATTCATTGAATCAGTCTGATAAAAGCCAGTATTCTTTTTGCCGCTTATTATCTCCAGAAGCAGCACTCCGAAGCTAAACACATCCGACTTTATGGAGACCACTCCCTCCAAGGCATACTCCGGAGACATATAACCACTACATATCAATCAATTGGGGTCAGGTTCTTTAATTACCACAAGAGATTCCATAGAGCACCCCAAGAGCAACTTGCTTTGCAAAACATGTATAGTCAATGACAGGTCTATAAATGCTTAGTTAGGTAAATATTGCACTTACTATGTCCCTACAATTCGATTTGTGTTTGCCTCGGACTCATTTCCGCTGAACATCTTTGCTAGGCCGAAATCAGATATCTTGGGGTTCATATCACTATCCAATAGAATGTTGCTAGCCTTGAGGTCTCTGTGGACAATGCGCAATCTGGAGTGTTGATGAAGATAAATAAGCCCTTGAGCGATTCCTTCAATAATGTGTCCACGCTTTTCCCAATTTAGGAGAAGTCGTTTTGCTTGATCTGTTCCAATTGTATATTACTAAGACATTATTCTGAATGAATTAGCATAGAAAGTTAAATTGACTCATAAACGCATATTCCTGAGAGAAGCAAAACAGCCCACCAAAGAGGAAGGAATCTAAGCTTTTGTTGGGCATGTCTTCGTAGATTAGAATCTTTTCATCTCGCTCCAAGCAGCAGCCCAGGAGTCTAACAAGGTTCTTGTGTTGTAGCTTGGCTATAAGCATTGTTTCATTTCTCAACTCTAACATCCCTTGAGCAGACTTCTTGGAGAGTCTCTTCACTGCTACATGTTTCCCGTTCAGTAATTTACCCTGGAGAGGATTCACATGAATAGGCTTTAGTAATGTGAACTTGCTGTGTCGAAATGGAATTTGCAAGAGGATAAAACTCGCTACCATGTAAACTGGTCCAAAACCTCCCTCTCCAAGCTTGTTTGAATTTGAGAAGTTTTGTGTCGCAGAAGTTACACTTGAAAAGCTAAACAAAGGCAACCAAGCATCCTTTGCGTTCTTTTCATTTCCAATTCCTTTTTGAGAAGTTTCATCTGTACGAGCAGCAATGCTCATGTCCACATCAAACAGTAAAATGTCCTGAGTCGGTCCCATTTTACCTGTTCATCAAAGCCACATACTGCATTTTGCACCTTGAGAGACCCCAAAAAAATAAAAAGGGAAAAAAGGATCAGAGAACTTGCCCTTCTGTTCCTTTTTCCATCGGCAACAGATGTAGGTGGTTAGGACGAGGGCAACGAGAGGAACAACAGAAGCTAGGGCTATCTTTAGTGTTTTGTTAATCCCTGAAAACATGCATTTGGAGAAAGTGGAAGTCTTCTGCAGAAAAGTAAAATAATATATCAACAGGATTGAATAATGCTTCTACCTTGGGAGTTTTGCAGCTTCTTTTTTGGGAGCTCGTAAGCGGCAAGTTTGATGTATATTGTATTACTGTCAAGATCATCTTCAGACGGCTGCTTTAGATTTAAGAGGTCTCCGTGCCACAGGAAACACCTGCCAGTGCCAGCACCAGTGGCACTGCCATCATAAGCATATGCTGTGCAAGAACAATCACCTGAGCAGGCTGATATACATGCTTCAGTGGATATTCTGTTCGAGGTATTGTAATACAGCGGAAATCTCACATTGTCCATCCTGAGGAACCCGTCCTTATCACCATTTCCATATCCCATTTGCTCACACTGCAACGGTGTTCTCCTCACACACCCTGCAGATGTATCATGCTGTTGCCACTTCTCTGGATCTGAGGGTTTAAATCCATCCAAGCAACCACAATAATTATCAGTTCTGGAGCTGCATCTGCTGAATGAGCCACAGACCCTGTAGACATCACAATTGTCCCGTGGCTGAGCCCAAAACAGATTCCATGCCTTATTAGTCTCTAGCCAGGTTTGTTGTCTAATCTGTCCAGACAGGTCCATAACTAAATTTGTACTTGTATTTCTAAACGAACTATAAAGCGAATATGTGAAATAGACCTCATTGGGATTGCTAATGAAGCTGTAATTGAAAATGTAGTTTAATCTCATCTCAGGAACAAGAGAAAACGTTTGTGCATCTCTATCCCAAGGCCCACTAGTCCAATATTTCTCACTACCTTTCACAATAACAAACTCATCTGGGCTTTCGGAATCTATCATCAGGGAGGAATCGCCAGGGCTAGGGTCCACGGCACTTTTCCACGAAGTCAGCGCCCATACCTTTCCAGTCTTTCTGCTGTATCCAACCTTCATTCCAGGCAGAAAAGTATGAGAAGGTTCATCAAAACTCTGCCACAGAATTGCTTCCGAGCCATCCTCCCTCAATACAAAATTTCCCGAATCCAACAGCGCTGCGCTGACGTTTCCACTGACGGAATTATTGCTCACCTGGTAGGTTATTCTGCCATCCAGGATCACCAGATTAGCTCGGTCTATGGCAAGAGAAGGAGCGGAGGTGGTGAGAGGCTGATCTCGGTTACCCACCCAGACAACGGTTCTTTCCTCAATCTTCTTGTACCATATTCCAAGGTATGTGTAAGAAGAATTTCCCGGGAAAAAGAAACCCAACTCAAATACCCCACCAGAAGATACTAGAGTGTCTGGCTTGGTGAGACTCTGTCCCGCTGAAATCGTGCTTGCTGCAGCAGCAAGAACAACAGAGAATTGAATGCAATGACACGAGAACATCCACGAGGACAGGAGGATCAGCTTCATAGTCGGGTATTGCCAAAGATGCACAGAGGATTTTTCTTCTGGTGACAATTCCATGGAAAGAGATGAATGATGGATCCAAGAATTCGTAAGTCCTAAGTCATGGCACCCGTGCCAAGTCAATAAATGCACACTCTATAATATTACGTCCCTGCAAATATTATTTGGCCTTCGAGTGAGAGACGTCCAAAGACCTGCATGTTCAAGTCTTGGCAGCCGATAGACTTTTCTTCTAGTGACAATGAGAAACCAACGGATACACTACGGAAAATTACGTATTTAACCATAATTTTTTATATTTTAATAAATTTAGAGCAAATTATATCAAACGGGTGTGGACGTGCCGGAGTGGTTATCGGGCATGACTAGAAATCATGTGGGCTCTGCCCGCGCAGGTTCGAATCCTGCCGTTCACGTTTTTCTTTCTTTCCATCTTTTTTTTCCCTTGTTCTTTGTTTTCTTCTACTTCTTGGAACCCGCATTAGACACTTTTCACTCTCTTTTTCTAGGATAACACTCTTCGTCTTTAATGCACCCTTCCAAACTTGGATTCACGATTTGACATTAATAAGTCGGTGAATCAAACGAAATGACAAGGATTGCTCGGCAAATCTCTCAAAGACGTCCACGGCCCATGCATATGCTAGTGGGATCTTGTTACCACATATGACCAAATAGCAACTCTCTCGATCCTATTTCCATGCGGAGCTTCAAAATTTTCAGACACATCGAGGCTTTTTCTAGGGACATGAAGTTGAAGCTTCGAGCAGATTAATCAGCAGGGGACACAATAACCATCAAGAGCAGTGTTCCACTGGAGAAGTTAGGACACCGTACGAGATATCCATGGAGCGCGCAGCATCTGATGCGTAGACCCCGGATCTTCCCACAGTACATACAGGTGAAAAGAGATCGAAGATGCTTAAGTTTGCGAGAGGCCATGCCATAAATGCCCTGCTTTATCCAAGTTGTGATATGTAAGGCAAAGGCAAACACCCGCATATGCAAGATATTTAAGTATTTCGTTGGACAAGAGATTCAATAGCCATGACAATACATGCCATTGTAGGGGCGTAGACAAACTTTGATTAAATGCAACGAGTAGATATAAAACAAGACAAATTTGTAGTGATGCCCATCCAAAGCACCGGTAAGTACAATTTTCAACATAAACATCTTGGCTTCCGATATACCTCATGCCCGATACATCGGTGGGTATAACCTTTGACAGCCCCTTTAACAAAGTAGGGGAGTGAATAACAAGGTGCTGAATTCATTGGCAAAGCCATCCAAAAGCAACCTTAGTTTACTGGACTTCCTTCCAGATCTTGGCTGGCCAAGACCAAGAAACCTCGATATACTTTGTTCGCATGTTATCCGCAACAAAGCTTACCTTCCTTTGGGGGGACTCACAATCCAATGTGTAAGTATGTGGGTGTTATATACATTTATAATATTTACCCTTGAAAGAAGTGACATGCAGTGAGAACTTTCAGCTTCTCAGTCTAAATTTCGATCTTTGAATTTCATTGTTCTCGCAAATGCTACACTCTGAGGAAGGGTAAACATCGCACACAACATCCATTTACCCGGCGCAACAAGGCGAACCCTACGCATTTCTACTTGAACTGCCACCTCCGATAAGGCAATTCTTATCCTCTGCATTCACATTAAGAAACCAAAAAGGAAAAGAATCATCAAAAAAGAGAACAACAGATGGACAAAATAGCAAGCAACGAGAAAAGACGTGTGCAGCTTGCCCTATTGCAAGGCAACTGTAAGGGAGATATCTGAGAGGCACCCACCTCATGAAAGTCAAACTCAGGATCTCGAGCTTTTGAGAATCCATACACATGGATCACAGGTAGGGCGTGCATCATTCCCTTGGGTTTATCTCCATATATTCCCCTAAATGCATCTGTCGGAGATAAGAATTAATAAAAATTACACTCATAGTACAGAAACATGCATGTATCGTATGGAAACCTTTCCCCATTACTTTAATAACAGTAATAACATACCTAAAAATTCAGCAGCATCATTTGGCAAATTCAGAACAACCTGTGTGATGGACAAAGCTTTCTCACTTGCAAACAAGGACTTGATGAACCTTCTTCCATCCATATTGAAAACCTATGAGGCATCAAAGTCAATGATGCAGAGTCATAATTTTACCTTGAGAACACATCAGTTAATCTGGCAGTGAACTAAAATGTGTATTATGCAAGTATCAGTGTTCGCCAAGTTGTGGCTTCTATGAGCAGTGATGATATGAGTTGACAATTACGGACATGGTCGACACTATGTAATATAACTTTCCTTGTGAATGTCAGTATGATAAACCTCGTTATCTAAGTGTAATACTGACACTACAAAAGTAAATCATTAATAACACACTAAGGTCTGATAATGAAAACAGGATATGTGAAACCACATCCTAAAATAACTCGGAACTAAGAAAAACATCTCTTATCACGTGAAATATATTTTCATGTTAGCTTCACATATAATCACATCATCGAGTACAACATGCACACCGATCCTCACGAATGTCAACAGCATAAGATGTCAAAGATCCAGAAAGAACGATCCTGATGCAATCTGACACCTCTATATTCATGCAATCTTAAACCCAAGTTTCTGAGAGAATTCATGTTGATGCCAGACATGTCAAGTAATCTGATACCTCTATTGAAACTCATAAACCAAAGTTAGATCTCAAAAGATACCAGAGTAAACTGACTAACTAGATTATTAAAACTGGTTTCCTATTTGAGTTTAGGCCTACAGACGTTTTCTGCTTTAGTTTGTTTAGTAAAATCTGATTTTGGACTTTTACACAGCTCTAGTATTTCATTGGCTTACATATTACCCGAATTTTCCTGTCAAGTTTGTTGAGTACAATGTTCCTTTCCAGATATTCAACTGCATGAGGGTTCAAGTCATTGGCATAGACTCGTTTGACTATCTTTGCTGCAGAAATGGCTATTGGTCCAACACCACAAAACACATCACCTGTCATTTACAAAATAATAATTCATTAAGCACTTCCACCGAGAATAGGGAGATAATAAGCAGATCTGTAGTCACAAATGTGAAGATCTCCACAGCAGGGCAACACAGAAAGTAAAATGAAGAAACGAATTTTATTGGACTAACGAGTATGAAGGGAAAGTATTAGAAATAAAATGCTCCAGAAATACCAGGACAGTTCACAAAACAATACAAAGGACCCACACTCTGGCTTCAATTATTGTCTAATCAAACTATAGTTGAGATGTGAGATAGTTCTTTAGTTGACAAGGCATGGTAAAACCTAGAAGATGTATTGCCCTAATCCATAGAGAAAGTGCAACTTGCAATCCACTAGTGACAAGGTGCTGCACCAGTACATTTTCCTTGCTGCAGGCAACTTCCGACCTTCTCAAACTGTTACTTTCAGGCAAGATAAATTGTGGTGGCTAACAAACATCATGTCAGGATAGACTTTTACTTTTTGCTTGATCTAAATCTTGAGGCGGACGCACTTTGTTTTTGTTAATCCTAAACACCTGAAACTTTCACAATATACAAATATTGACAAGTAGGTTCACATATATTTTTTTCATAAATTTTTTCAAATATATGATATATTCTAAATTTTGAGGGAAAACAAAAAATGTACTTTTTACTTAAACTTAGTTCTTAACAAACAAGTCGCCTAACATTTCAGTCATTTATATGTCAACGAGTCAGAATCATAACGGTGGGACGAAGGAACTCAGCCAGAAAATAAAGAAATGGCATCACATAATTACATCAAGGAAATCATGGTACGCTGCTTTCACAATATACAAATATTGACAAGTAGGTTCACATATATTTTTTTCATAATTTTTTTCAAATATATGATATATTCTAAATTTTGAGGGAAAACAAAAAATGTACTTTTTACTTAAACTTAGTTCTTAACAAACAAGTCGCCTAACATTTCAGTCATTTATATGTCAACGAGTCAGAATCATAACGGTGGGACGAAGGAACTCAGCCAGAAAATAAAGAAATGGCATCACATAATTACATCAAGGAAATCATGGTACGCTGCTTTCACAATATACAAATATTGACAAGTAGGTTCACATATATTTTTTTCATAATTTTTTTTCAAATATATGATATATTCTAAATTTTGAGGGAAAACAAAAAATGTACTTTTTACTTAAACTTAGTTCTTAACAAACAAGTCGCCTAACATTTCAGTCATTTATATGTCAACGAGTCAGAATCATAACGGTGGGACGAAGGAACTCAGCCAGAAAATAAAGAAATGGCATCACATAATTACATCAAGGAAATCATGGTACGCTGCTCTTACTGCTTGATAAGTCTTCCACCCACTTATTAATAATAACTGCTTCAGATTTTCTATTACATCTTCCTGTATATTAATTTTCAGCATTAAAAGTACAAGTGACAACTAAAAATGTGGGTTGGTAACCAGATAACACACACCAAAATCATGGTTACGTCAGAACTATCATTACAGAGTAGACTCAAGTGTAACATTACAAAGATTGATAACCGCAAATGCAACTGAAAAAAGAACATACAGACAACATCATTGCGAGTGAAGCCACTCAAAAGTCTCTGCCTTTCAGTCGCTAGCCTCGAATTCCAGTAACTGCATGAGATAGGAAAAGATAATGTCCCAGAGTGCCAGAATGAAACTGAAAAATTCTGAATCTTCCACTCCAGATATCATTCATGCCAAATACAGAAAAATTGTAGTTGAACGGAAGCTAGTAATTTATCTACATTGACTGTGACAAAAGTACTGGTCATATTGCTGGGACACAAGATGGAGCTTCTCAATATTTTCATGAACTTTTAATTGGAAAAGGTTATTGAAACCTCGCTGAGAAGTACCTGTTATTGAATTTATCAAACATTCAACTTCTAAAACTCGATCTAAATAAACAACTTAGAAGGATATGAGAACATACACAGTTGCAAGATCAACACTAAATCTCAACCCATTTTCAACAACAGTAGTCACTAGGGAATGGTTTCCAGCCAAAACCTCAAGCTGCATCGTCCTATAATCATTATGAATCATGTCCATCTTATTGACAACTGTTTGAATCTTTGGCTTGTTTTTATCCAAAACTACCTGAAAGATCACATAATACTGTTATGGTATATCATAAAAATTAACGCATGGTAACCCTAATATCCAAGACTGAGCAGTAAACACCTTTGCTATGAGCTTCTTGTATGGTGCATGTTCTTCTCTCAAATTCAAATGCGCAATATGTCCTACAGTTTCAAAAGCCGAAGGAACAATCATCCCCTTAGGTAGCAAGGCCTCCAAAATCTGCATATATGAACATAGAATGAGAGGAAAACCAATTCGAAGTACTTGTACAGTAAGTCCTCCAAGTTTTTAATAATAATGAGCTGCTAGCATGTATTACCAAATCACACAATCGAAATAAAAGCCTAGTCTCACATAAGAAAACAAAAGCATCCAACTGATGGCTAGGACAAAGCCGTGCTATATAGCCTTACTGCTTGCAAAAACAGGAACTTGCAACGGTGTTGGTATAATCACCTCATTCATCGACCAGTAATCATAGAACAGAGTCAGCGTGCATGACACAAGCTCGATTGAGCTGGCGCCATCTCTTTCGCCTTCTTTCAATACGGCCTGGCACAACAATGCGATGATGTTATCATTACGAATGGAGAAACAACATACGAGAAACCAAATAACTTCAACTGACTTCAAGTCTCTTAAGCACCAAAAAGAACCCACCTTGACAGCTTCCGGCATATCCTCCAAGCATTTTTCGGCATAGCTGTCATCCAGAAGCAACAATCTCGTCGAACCCCTCCACCTTCTCCCCTTAAAATCATCCCCCAACAAACCCCTCAAATCCTCTCCTTCCCTTTCTTCATCGTCGATCACCTCCACCACAGCAAATTTATTCCTCTTGACACCACCTTCTCTGTTCTCATTAGCCTCCCTTTTCTTCCTCTTCTTCGGCCGCGAAATCTTCGCCAAGTTCCTAAAGTTCACGAAACCTTGTGAATTGAACGTCTGCGCAAGCCTCTCCCTGTACAGAACACCACTCAATCTCTCCCCATCACCCTCGGCTTTCCCATAAATTCTCCTTTCTAAACCCTCTCCATCACCGGATTCCCGGGATCCGTTCCGGCTACCCATGAGCTCGGCGACATCGTCTTCGACTTCGTCGCCTGGAACCCGGGCGACGTTGCAGACGCGAGGCCAGTTGAGGAGGTGCCCGCGGAGGCGGCTCTCGAGGGCGAAGCAGTCCTTGGACGGCACTCGCAGGGCGGAAATCCTGAAAGCCCGGGCGAAGCTCCCTTCGTCGAGCGAATCTTCGCATCCTTCCTCCTGATCAAAGTCTTTGAAGGATTGCGAGGGTACGGTGCCCTTCCGGAGCGAAGGTCCGTAGGGTAGAGGTGACCCGGCGGCGTGGAGTTGAGGGATGTCGGCGGCGGCGCGTGAGGTGATGGCGAAGAGGATTGAGCTGGGTTTAGAGTGAGGAGAGAGGAGGCATTTGGACGGTAGAATGGGAAAGGATAGTCGGTGATAAGGTTTAAGCAAGAACTTTGCGACCATTGTCGCCGTCGCCGTCGCCGGAGAGGAGATTTGGAAATGGAGATTTTATTATAAGCATAGGCAAGCAAACGGATAGAGTGGGCAAAGCAAAAGGGAGAAACGAAAGTGCTATTGCCAGAGCCTTTGCTGGTGTTGACCGTTGTCCGGAGTCAACGGGTTGAAATATGGCGAACAGACGCCAGGACCCGGTTCAAAACACCCCCCCCCCAATAAGCAATTGTGCCTGTTTAATCATAAATTGTCTTTGAATTTTGGTATAATATGTAATATTGGTATAATATGTAATGTGGTCTATAAATTTTTAATCTGTTTAATGTGGTTTATGAACTCAATATGGTTCCTGAACTTTTAATTTATTTAATATCGTCCCCATTTCAAAGGAACTTCCTTTTAGTCTCTTAAGACTTGCTTCTCAAAAACGAACACTTATGGCAAGTGGAGAGCATAATTAATCATATCACCTTACCGAACTAACAACAAGATCCTAATTATAAAGCATCATTCTAGAAGAGGATGGAGAGGGTTTAAAAAGCAATGAGTTTAGAACACAACACGAATTTATTTCTGGGACTAGGTTGCCCTATTAATACACTACCTTATATAGGCATAAACTTATGTGGGATTCCCCCCATGGGATTCCCATCTAGATAGTACAAGCATATTTTAAAGTAAATGTACTGACTCTCTGGTACAGACACTTTCACACATATAATTCACACCATATATATTGCACACACTTATCACATGCCTACTTTATATCGAAATCCTTCTTTTGTGTTGTCAGTAGAGCTATCTGAGTTATCTCCATCCTTAAGGCTATCAATTTCCCACTGGGACAAGAGTTGGTCAGCAACTAGGTCATCAAGGATTCCTAACGTAGAGGTAGAAGGAGCATCCAATTTAGTCCATAAACTATATGAAATTATTCAATGTAGTCATTCCATTAATTCAAGTTCTAAGATTACATTGAACATACACATATAGTTATCAAAAGCCCAAAAACTACATTGAACAAGTAAAAAGTTCAAAGATCACATTGAATATTAAGCTAAAGTTCAAGAATTATATCAAACAAATTAAAAGTTCAGTGATCATATTGCTTATTAAGTCAAAGTTCAACTATTTATGTTGTTATCCCGAACATGAATGAGATCATATCACCAAATTCATCACAACATCAGGAGGTGGTGAAAGTCTAAACTTATACCATGCGGCGCTCCAAAAGGTCGAAAAGTATGAATTTAAATTGATAAAATTAAAAAATTTAAAATTAAATTGATATTTGTACAAGTTTAGAATCGATCGGGTAATTCTGGCGGATGAGGAGGGGGTGAAAGTCCGAAGCTAATTTCCTTTTCGTATTTTAGGAGCGAAGCACGAGTTGCCGCGTGTGGTGTTACGTGGCACAGCTCGATCTCCTGTTCTGTCGCTATTTGCGCACTCAAAAACCTGCGCGACAACGTCAGCAAGCAATTGCTTTAGCCACGAACTCCTCGTAGGATTCAATGTAGCCGATAATGGTGGGTTTCCAGTTCCACGATGACGACGACCTTTCGGTATTGATCAAGCTGCGTGACATCTGAGAGCATCTTCTCCAGTCCGCTCACTCCAACCATCCTCCGGGCTCCCCAGGTAAAAGCATCTCTCGCCGCTCGGCCTCGCTCGATCATCCGCCTGTCTCTCGCGCTCAGCTCGCACGATGTTGCACCACTTGCGCCTGTGTCGTAGAATCCGAACTTTTCCTCCATGCCGCCCGTGCATGTCATTTCGGATGAATTCCGTATCGGGATGCTGTTGTTTGCTTCTCGTTCGCTTGTCGTGATCTCTTTCGTGTTGTTTCGAACTTGGGATTTGATTGTTCGTTGCTAGCTACCTGCCAGTTGGAAGTTTGTCATGGGCGGCTACCCTTCAGAGGATATCTTGAAGGACTTCTACATACCGGATTACGTCCTAGCACGCCGATTGGAAGAGGTCGGGGATGTTTCCCATGTGCCGGCTTGTCCGGTCGTAGTGTTCGTAAACTCCAACAGTGGTGGTCGGCGAGGTGGAGATCTTATTGTTACCTATAGGACTCTCCTTAACAAAAATCAGGTAATCTTCGTACCTTCTCCATAGCTAAATTCGTTAGTGTCCCCATTCCGCCTCATCGCTGCAAGAACAGATAGAGCACAAGGAATTTGATGTTGTGCTCATCGAATCGTATACTAGATTCATAGTATTGCACGAGTTACGTGATGTTAGTTTGGAAGATGAATAAATCAGAATCATGAAAAATAGCTCTAAAGACAGTCGCGGAAAGATAATTTGAAAAAGGCTCTGCACTGCATTACTTGATTTTACTCAGTTAGCAATAAGCTGTGTTGAGACATATCCATTCAAAAATCAATGGTACAAGAAATCTAATAGGAGACAGATAATAATAGCTTAGATTACTATTTACAGTAGAAAGTCAATTCCAACACCATCTACTCTCTTGTTTAATTGAATTTTACTTTTTTCCCTGTGGTCATGTGGGATGTGTATGGTTTATCAGGTTTTTGATTTGGGAGAGACAGCTCCTGGAGAGGTGCTACAACAGCTTTATGAAAATCTAGAAATTCTGAAACAGGATGGTGATCCTTTGGCCAGTGAAATCCAGAAAAGACTGAAGCTAATTGTAAGTCACTTGTTCAGTTTCGAACACAATGCACAAAGATGTTTTATGTTCCTTGTGCAGAAGCATCATGTACCTTCTCTTTCCGCATGTACGCCCGTAGATGATAGTTGTTCTCTTTCTGCATGTATGTCTAGGTTGCAGGTGGGGACGGCACCGCTAACTGGCTTCTTGGGGTAGTTTCTGATCTCAAATTACCTCAACCACCTCCAGTTGCTACTGTGCCTCTTGGAACCGGAAATAACCTTCCATTTTCGTTTGGCTGGGTAGGACTTCATATTTGGTACCATTGGAGCAAGTAAATGGACTTCCTAGTCTTGAAATGTCTTTCTTTTCAAGTCTCAGAAACAGCTATCTGCCTTCATCCATTATGGTGCTTAACTTTCTTTTAAGCTCTGTTTGGAAAGCTAAAGAAATGGGAGGGGATGAAAATTGGGGTGATAATGGTAGAGATTTTGTTTTTGTGAGAGGGGGAGGGGAGAATTTAAAATTTTCTCCTCGAATTTCTAACCCACCGTTTCTCTAGCTTCCCAAACATAGTATTAGAGTGTAGGGATGGGCACGCTTGTAGGTTTTTGTTTGCTTTTACTTGTGGCCTCATCGTGAAATTGCAATGTCTGGATACAACCTTAAAAATTGTCATTTTTCATTCGCTCTAACATGGGTTGCACATTTCGACCCAAAAAAAAAAAACATGGGTTGCACATAATGCCTACCTATTGGGATAGAAAGTTCCCCACTGAAATTTTTTTTTTTTTTGCACCCTGAAAGAACTGTGATTTCTAGCATTCTTGTAGGAATTGTGACTCTGATAATTTATGACATTTAATTTTCTAATTTCAGGGAAAGAAAAATCCTGGGGTAGATAGGCGATCTGTGATGTCATTCCTAAGTCAAGTGAAGACTGCAAAAGAGATGAAAATAGATGGGTAAATGTTTTGAGTTTATATATATTCTATTTGACTTACTAGGACAATAGCAGTGGATGTATATAGGCAAGCTCATCAAACAAGACTATCGGTATCATTTTTTCCTGGAGTGGCCAAAATATCGTGTCATCAATTCTCGTGTCCTGCTGTTTTAGCTTCATAGTGACTTTGGACTCCCTTACTTCTTACTTCTCGAGCTGTGTTTAATATTTTGATGCTGTATGCTTTGTCATCCTATAAAGTTTCGATTAAACAATATTATCACATCTTAGAGCAAAAAGTGCGAGCCACATTGCATTGAACTTTTGAGTTGTGTTAGTGAAGAGCCTATAAACAGAATCATGAGCCTGAGAAATGAAGTGCACAGAACTGTTTTCTTTCCTTTTGAACTTTCCCGAAGGACTGATTTGCTCGGTCAGAACATAAAATTATATTTAGAGGTTGCCACTCGGCACATCCTCTGAACTGCATTATGTTAATAATGAATTTCACTAAATTTCAGTTGGCATTTGGTCATGCAAATGAGGGCTCTTAAGGAAGGTTCATGTGATCCAATCGAACCAAGTGGACAAACCAATTCATTGAATGCATTCCAACAGGTCCTTCAGCCAGATACCTTACATATGGCAGTTTCTATCTATACTATAAGCTGTGCCATGACCTAATTGATGATGCAGAGTGTGAATAATATTAGAAATTTCCACCTGTTAAATTTATAGTAGCATATAGGGACTGAATTTGCTTTTGTAAAGAAAAATTCTGTATAATGTACCATCCTGGACTGTGAATTATGCAACTTGACGGTCTTGTTGATTGCATCAAAAAGCATTTCTTCCTAGACTTAACTTTCTGCAAAGTAGATGAAGACATAGGTGTATAGACATATTTTGGCTGCCAAAATTCCACTGATGTGTAATTTTTACACAAGGTGCTCAGTTATAGTCTCAAAGTAACAGAGTTAACCCGAGATTTTTGATAGCTTGATCTGATGAGTTTGCTAGCCAAAAGAGTATGAACTGAATGAGTTGCTTAATGCTGGACAGCTTCTGCCTTTATGAAATCGATAGGTCAACCGGCTAGGTTATTACTATCTTTTGGATTTAGACATTTAACACCTGTAGTCAAATGGCAGTATCTTATAACTTGACTCTCTGCTGGCCTAATTTATTTATCCTGCTCTTTGGATTCATTTGGAGAATTCACTGCTATTTACTTGCTATTATTCCACTGATGATTATCAGGATGGGTTTCACACATTTCGTGGAAGATTTTGGAACTACTTTAGCACGGGTGAGAAACAGAATTAGATCAATAAGTTATAGTTCTTCAATAACTAAAATTGAAATGCTAGCATTCATCCGAGGCCTTGAGTGAGATTGACTGATTATTTGATGAAATTAGTAAAAGATGAATGTAGCTACTCATCTCTATAGCAATTAATTGTTCTTGTCAGGAATGGATGCGCAAGTGTCATATGCATTTCACTCAGACCGGAAGTTACACCCGGAGAAGTTTAAGAACCAGTTAGTTAATCAAGTACTCTTCTCACTTATTACTAAATTATTCAAAAATTGCAAACTGACACTGTTTGTCTTGCATGCGAAATCTTCTGGTATGTTGCACTTTTTTTCTTTTTGAAGGACCTATTTTGTCTTAAATAGTTGAGTTCATAGTGATTTTTTTCTGAATTCAAGATTTGATCATCTCAAGGCAGTTGGAAGTGATTGTACTTATATCATCAGACTCAAACACAATCCTCAAGACAAATATTTGTTAAAAGCAGCTGAAAAAAGATACTATATGTCTTGCTTGTTTCTCAGTGAAGCCTTCTTCTTGTTCTAGCAATCCGTTTATTCAAGATACACCTGTAGAAAATGCACGTATGGTATATAGCATGAAACCACATGGCTTGCTCCACCTTACTGCTCTATTAGCCATTTTCAAAGCTAGCTTTCAAGTTTCGATTCACTTCTTTTTACTCCATACGGTGTAATGAATCCAATTTTGTTTCAGTCTCACACTAGATGTAGTTTTCAGTCCCAGTTGTTATATTTTATTTGGCTGTAGGGTTCCTTCTCCGGCATAATTTTCCAAAATTGTTACTGTCGCCCGAAAACTGATCACATAAGATTGAGGTAACGATAAAGGCAATGCTTTTTATTTGTCAAGCTCAAGGACTGGAAACCGTTTAGTTTGGAAAGCAAATCTAGAGTTTAAGCAACTCCTGTTACCCAATTTCACTTAATTTGCCACATTAATGGTCAAATATCACCTACCAGTTGCCACCGTTACTGATTGAAATTATGTAGAAGAACTCCTGCATTTGGATTTTATTGTCTACCAATACATTTGAAGTATACATCAATCCATCCACTGATTCAGATACCATTTCCAATTTTAGGCTCCGTTTGTTTCACGGAAAATTAATAATTTGGAAAATATTTTTCTAAAAATGATCGTTTGTATCACTTATAAAAATGAATAGATGAAAAATATTTTCATCGTGAATGAAAATATTTAGACATAAATTGTTGTCAATAATGAAAATATTTTTCATTAATTAATTATTTCAAGCAATACAAGCGATCATTTTTAAGAAAAAAAGTTTTTCAAATCGTCATTTTCGAGGAAACATACAAAGCCTTACTTGGTATCATTGAGAAATTATGATTTATTTGCACCTGCACTCACTTTTGATGGTGTCTCCAAATATAAAGTTCCCCTATGCAGTAACGAGGAGTTGATCATTAACAGACAAGGAACCGAAGCTAGAATTTTTCAATTTGAAAGCATTTGAAACAAGTTTTAGGTTATTTTTTTCCTTCATCATCTCAATGAGCAAATGGTGAGACTTACTGCCAACTGCTTCTGTTTTTGGCTTGTCAGAGCAATTATTTTAAGCTTGGATGTACTCAAGGATGGTTTTGCACATCTTGTTTTCATCCTTCTTCACGGTGAGTCTTTTTATTAGTTTCTGTAGTGATGCTTAACAGTTTCGTATCCCGTATCTGCTTCCATTTCCCATTTGCTATCGTCTTTTGAGTGATTAACAATTGAAGTTGGAGATAAACACCTGCCAGATGGCATTATCAAAACTTTTTTGTTGGTACTTCCTTTCAGTGATTCGAGATTGTTTTGAATGATTGAAAGCGGCTAGATTATTTGTAGTTAAATTGAAGTACAGCTTGCTATCATTAGTGGTCAATATCTGAGGATGTAACGTTAAGGCATGTCTCTGTTGAAAATGCGGCTGTCTTCTCTGGAACTTGGCCTTACATTGGCTTACTGAACTATAACTCTAGTGTCTAGCTAGACCTTACTTTTGCTTCTCAAACCATAATTCTAGCTCGGTGAAACCATGTGATTGTATCGTGCATTCAACTTTTTTTGGAAAAACCATGGCTACTATTTATTTTATAATAAACTTTTACTCTGTTCGTTGACTATGATCATGGTCATACCTTAACGGCCAGCACTTCTGTGAATTTGTATCGTATTACTTTTAGACCCTAGTTATCTACTTATCTGACTGCCCTCCTTCCCTTTGTGAGTTACTTGCCGTTCGTTATAATAAATTTTATACAGGAACATAGCTCAGCTGGTGAATGTCAGAATAATGAGAAGACAAGGCCAATGGGAGGATCTTTATGTACCTCGCAGGTTATTCCTTTCTACCTACCTGTGGCATGGAAGTTTGTGCATGCCCATAATGCACTTCACGTGCGCTTTTATGAGCTTGTACTCATTTTTCAGTTAAGTAATTTTAGAAATTATATCTAGACTTTTAGTGCGTCATTCTATACTTACATATTAGTGTATTACCATGTAAATTGCAGTATCCGTTCCATTGTGTGCCTCAACTTGCCCAGCTTTTCTGGTGGACTCAATCCTTGGGGAAAGCCAGACCCTAAGAAATCACATGAGGTTGGTTTTCAGTTTGCTGCTATCCTTTTGCAGATGATTTGCAGAAAATTCATTTGCAATGCATTCTGTGCTCTGGGTTCCTAATTCTTATAGAAAGACTATTTTTTGGCCCGAGTTGTAGAGAGACTTGACACCTCCATATGTTGATGATGGCCTAATTGAGATCGTTGGTTTTAGAGATGCTTGGCATGGACTAATATTACTACTCCCAGAAGGACATGGGACTCACCTTGCACAGGTAGAAATTTCATATATATGTTCAGATTACACAAACTAATTCAACATTGATTGGCCGCCTGGGGAAACAATTTTTGCTGGACTAGGTGAACCTGTGTCTGTGTGGATGTGCCTCATTTTTTCCCTCCAAAATTCTTGTTCCCCCCTGTAGACAAGTGGAGTTCGTTTCGAGTTCAAAAAAGGAGCAGCAGATCACACCTACATGAGAATTGATGGGGAACCCTGGAGACAACCATTGCCAGTTGACGATGGAAGTGTCACTGTGGAGATTTCCCATGCGGGTCAAGTGAAAATGCTCGCCCCTCGATTTTGCCGGTCTAAAAGTCTACATGAACCTTCTTCACCCATTAGTTAGCAGAATGCAGGAGGCAATATGATTGAGGAAATGCTCATGAAAGTGGGAAAAGAAGAGAAGGTATAATGCCGATAGAGTTTACATTATTGCTGGTAAGATATTTGATGTGCTTGAGCCTCTAGAATAACAAAGGGAATTGATGCATTGGAGACTGTTCTGTCTAGCTTAATCCTGTCCAGTGGAGGAAGTGTTACGGCAGAACCTGCCACTAGATTAGATTCTCACCTACTCTTGTCAAAGGCAATGCAGGGGCATGAACTGTAATGCGATGCTGAATCACGGGATATCGAACAGACTTGATATTCTTGCAAGTATGGTAAAGAGAAAGGTCAGTGCACTGAAAGTTTTACCATCTTTTCTCATTTGATTGTTTAATAGGAGTTATTTTCTTAAAAGTCTAGTGCTAGAAGGTACCGTAATGACAATGCTGATCAAACCGAGACATTCTTTGCTGGCTTGTCTTCTTCGCTGTCTTTATGTTGCAAAGATCAGAAGGCGTGGGAATCACTGTGACAAATCAACCATTCATGTCTGTCTCATGCCAGCATGCAATGGTTCCCACTAGACTATTTTGGCAAAGCAGGTCAATTTTTCCCCTGTTAATCAGCCTGGTGTGTTTCATCTAGTTTGAGTCATGGTAGAGCCTGATGAGAGCGCAAACCAAAAATTTTCCTAGGCTTCAATCCTAGATTCTTTTTTATTTCATCCGGATCAATCGCGTGACGTCGAAAGTCTCGACTAGTTTGCATGTGGATATTATGGGAGTTTAACTTTTCGACAGTTAAACTGATGCCGTATCATGTTTGCCGATGCCTACCTAATGATGGAAAGTTCCAGACAATCTTTTTATCTACAATGAACATGCTTCGAACACGAAGCACATCTCATCATTATTATGTGCTTACATAGTCCAATCAACAGTTTTAAAAGGGTCAGATTTTAGAAGCGAATGTTGATGAATTATTCAAATAAGTGCTTGGAACATGAGTTATTGCAACGCAATTAATTGATTTAAAAGTGTTTTGTCTCTACTTTCGGAAGTGACCGTTGATGAAGCCAACTACGAATTAAACATTGAGCAAGTAGCCTCCTCCTCAGCCCTTCCAAGCCCGAACGTTCAAATAAGCAGGCTCGAGACAACAAGGAAATCCGGCCAGTCTTATCAATTATTACTTTTTTAGAACTAATTATAAAATAAAAAATATATATTACTTCCTATCCTATACTTTCACTTTTTTGAACCCACAAAATTTCTAATTAAGTCTACTTGACACCAAATTCAACCAATTCTAGCTAGCGTGATCGTCTTGCAATACCAATGCACATTGTGAAAAGTATTTGGTCAAGGTGGATGAGACATGGACACCACCACAGAAAAAGTTAGGCAATATGAAATCGGAAGATGACGTAATTAAAATTTCGCAACGAGGACATCTACATCAGAGAAGCCGTATGTGCGCCGCACTTGAAAGCTACATCAGTTGAATTTTGGCCTGATATGACGTCAGAGTGGCTCAGTTAGAAAATTTATGATCGCAAAAGAACTTGATTAAATATATTAGAGTTACAAGGACTTTGTTAGAAAAGACGTGAAATTATAGTGCCAAAAAAATTGAGTTGAAGAATGGAGAGGTGCTACGATAACAAAGTTAGCTTGCACGCTACGATCTACCGCAAATTCTACATTGTGAAAAAAAGAAAATATAACAACAAAATAAATTAATTCAGAAGTGATTTTGGTATAACGATCCTATTTTGCCTCCTATCACTCTAATTGATAAAGTTACAATCACAAAAAATCATTCATATTTATAAATAATATATTGGCATGAAAAAGTTTAAGAGGAGAAGAAGTTATCGGATTTACAGGTGGCCAAACAAAGGGAACTGTTGGTAGCGAGATTCGAAGCTGAACGTGGTACACGGGAAGTTCAAACCTCGCCGGTTGAGCCACTTTGGCTTGATATTTATATAATATGTGTGTCACGCCCGAGCTCCCGTCGAGCTCGCGACATCCCGCCTCCGGTCGATCGGTTGCGACGTCCCCAGGGTTGTCGCCGACCTCATCTAAACATCGAGATTTAATTGCGCACACGGAATCCATAAAACACCCGAACAAAAATTTAACTGGGGAAACAGTGGGAGAATATATACATATTCATTACTCGGTCAAACTTGTATCACCATATTTACAAAATACAAGCCTTAGTTTACCGGTGCACACATTTGAACCCTTCAAGAGTAAGAACAAAAACCGATGACCTGCCATACAACCCGTAACAACCTTTAACACCCCTTGCTTGGCGTCCACTCGAATCTAACTCCACATCATCCCGTCTCCCATTTGAAACTCAGCTGTCTCATACTCGTATGCACGGAACTCCAAAACGTACTGGAGGTGGTGGCGGATTATTCACGGCTCAGTTTGGGTTCAAATATTTGGTTGAAAACAACCGTGAGACACTTCTCAGCAAGTACACCCCTAAACCCAACCTAGCTATCACGTACCTCCAGACATAAGCACAAACACACACATCCACGCACATCAAATCATCACAACACAGGTACATCAATTAATATGGTCAGGCTTGATCATGCGCACACCCGCACTCGATCACAATTACATCAGATGCAAACACACGCATGTACAATTCTCATTTCGCACACATTCTTTCCGTTCTCAATTCCTCTTTCCCACATCACTCGCCAGACCCGCGTAAACGTACACGCCTCGGTACACTGCGACCACTCATCACTTCCCACATCACTCGCCAGTGACCCGCGTAAACGTACACGCCTCGTACACTGCGATCATTCATCACTTCCCACATCACTCGCCAGACCCGCGTAAACGTACACGCCTGTACACCGCGATCATTCACCACATCCGCCCGCGTACCCGTCACGCCTCGGCCCCAATCGCGACCCGAGCATCACACGCCCCAGCCGATCCCAACTCAGCTCGCGCCAAATGCGACAGCCTACGTGATTGGAACCCGAGCTTAGGATGCCTCGGTCCAATCCCGGTCTCACCCGAGCTAATCGTGCCTCGGACCGATTCTCATTCTTGCTTTTTCAAGCCTTAGCCTGTGCCAAATGCAACAGACCCGTACGTGATCGCCGCCCAAGCTTATGATACTCGGCCCGATCCCATTCTCGCACTTACACACCTTCACATAACTTCCACAATCACAAGCCACGCCACTTTTCTTTCTTACTCATGCACATGCTCATCAAGCATTTACCACAATCAACTGGCTCATCACACGCGGCCCGTGCACGCATAAATTAACACGTAAAACATGCTCATTCAAGATTCGACATGGCCAATTTCAACAATTAATTCAATCTGCCCACGCGTGCACATAATCAAGCACATTTCAATCCATCAAACCACGGTTCAATAAACACACAAGGCTGCTCATGGGCCCACAATCACAGCCACGTTCATAGGCATAATTTCGACATTTCCATGCCTATTAAACATCACAATCTAACCATACTACCACACACCAAACCGACACTACCTGGCCTTAAATCGAGCCCTAAGTTTGCCAATTCCATCCCACAACATCTGACACTCTATTCAGTCTCACTCCAGCCTCGAAACATACTCATTTCATCCTCGAGTTACCTCATATAACACACAAACAAATACTCAATTAAATCAACCCCATCCAGAATAATTCAAACATGCCCAGAGCACGTAAATTGCCAATTTTCTCCAACCAAATGGCATCGGATTAATTCCGATCCTTCACGGGACTTTCTCGCCATAATTTCTAGGTTCCAAAAATTCAACTTGCGTCCCAATCGGACCATCACAGCTCGGTGAACAGTAATCCACAGCAGTGAACAGTGATTCTAGGCAAATGAACAGTAATTCGCAGCCCCTAATTTTCTGAATTTCCAATAAATATTACCCGAATTAATTCTTAAGGCCCGCCATAAAATTTCCACTCCCTATCCATGTAATTCCGCACCTAATTTCATACTGATTTTGTCCGGAATTACCCGTCGATACCCAAAGTCCTAAATTAGGTTTAGGCGCGACTTACCCGCGTTGGCTAACTCAGCATATCTCATGGTCAATTGAACAGTCATTTCAATTGAACCCAAACGTGCACGAATCAAACATATTTACACCAGCCCATTACACAGATGCACACGCAATTCTACCACCACAACTCAATTATAATTAAAACGTACGTAAAACACATAAATTTCTATTTTTCTCCCACCAAACGACGCCAAATTGATTCCGGTCCTTCACGGGACTTCCTCGCCATTAAATACCGGTTCTAAAAATCCAACTTGCGTCCCGAACCGAGCTTCACAGCCTCGTGAACAGTGAATCACAGCTCGTAAACAGTGATTCTTAGCTTAAAATTCCCTCAAATCGTCCTCCAAAAATTCCAAATTAATTCCTTAAGGCCCGCCATACATTCCCGGTCTAAAGCGCCAACATTTCGCACCCGCACAAGTCCAATTTCACCCAAAATCAAATTGTTCGGCGATACCCAAAATCCTAAATCGGGATTAGAGTATGACTTACCGCGTTCTAGGCTAAAACGGCTAGAACGGAAAGCGGTGGCGCTCTACGGCGAAGGCGAACAACTCACGGTGGTTTCCGGCTTGCACGGCGGCGGTGTGGTCTTGCACGGCCGGAAATGGGTCACGGGGAGAGAGAAAAAGAGAGGGGAAAGAGAGAGAGACGGTGAGGTTGGAGGGCGGCACGGCGACGGCAAGGTGGCGGTCCGGCGGTGTGGCAAGCGGCGGTGAGCGGCGGTGCCAGCGGTGGGGGAGAAAGAGAGAGAGTAGACGGTGGAGGGGGAGGGGACTCACGGAGGACGGGGGATTTCACGGGAAGAGGGGGAGAAAGAAGAGAGAGTAGAGAGAGAAAGGGGGTCAAGGGCTTAAAAATCAATTTTGACCAACTTTTGGCAATTTATCAAAATGCCCTTCTCTTACACAACTAACCCTTTAATAAATCCTAGGGGTATTTTGGTCACTTTCTCCGTTTCTTGTCCAAATCGAATTTTTCCGAAGGAATTGAGCGCACCAAAAATTCACACGTGTCACGTGCAACGTCATCCTAACCTTCCGGCGTGACTTCCTGATTTTCCGGTGTCCAATTTGGGCAAAAATTCCATAATTAAATTCTATTAAACGCAACTCGAGCGCTTTCGAGCTAACGGGCGGCTTCTGGGGAAATTCGCAGAATCGACTCATGACCGATACTGAATCGAGTCACGTGCAAGTCCGTTCGGTGCGTGACGACCTCGGTTGTCATTAAAATCGCGAAGATCAATCACTTGATCCGAGGGGTACGATCGGTCGGTATAATTTCAAAATCATTCGTCAAGTCGTTTCGTGGTCAACGGAATCACCCGCGATCCACTACTAGGACAAATGGCGAACCGACCCCTAACTATCCTTGGATCGGCCAACATGCTCAAAATATCACTTCCGATTTAATGGTCGAAATCCATTCACGATAGAATTTCCTTTAGTCGCGCGAATTTAATTCCCCTATTAGCCTTTCCCTAATGGTTAGCATTCCTGTGAATGATCGCCCGGCGAACCGACTACGAGTACATTCATAAAATCCAAGTATTTCATAAATCCCAAATGGACTAATTTTTCAGGATGTAACAATGTGTTCGCCCGCGATCAAGATTTTTCTCTCATCAGGAAGGCAAAGCCCCTTTTTTTCTTTTTTGCCCTTTTTTTCTGGGGCCCGATTTAATTTCTATCGACGCGTCAACCAGGGACGGTTAAGCAAGTTCCCAGCCCTAGGCTGGCAGCTGATTTGGGCCCAAACCAGAAGGAAAAAGGGCAAAACCGCGGCTCTTTCCTTCATTACTGCCTGGTGATTAGTGCCTCTGGTTTTCTTTAATGACCACCCCCTTGTGAAACACTCCAAACTCTGTCTCTGTCTCTGTCTCTGTCTCTGTCCCTGCTATATATAAACGAGCACCCATTTCAGATCCGCTCCCACCCCCACAAAAACAGGAAACCCTTTTCCTCCTTTATTCGCCCTCCTTTCAAAGGGAATCGAAGGGAAGATGAATGCAGGTGGCAAAGCGTGGATCGTGGCGGCCAGCATAGCGGCCGTGGAGGCACTGAAGGACCAGGGCTTCGCGAGGTGGAACTACCCCATCAGGTCGGTCCACCAGCACGTCAAGAGCAACCTCAGGTCCTATTCTCAGGCCAAGAAGCTCTCTGCCCCTTCTTCTTCCGCCATGGCCAAGGGCTTGAAGCGCCTGGAGGAGTCCCACGGCAAGGTCATGCGCCTCAATTCCTGGGGCCCCGAGTGTACCAGGTTTTAGGAAATAGGGAGGGACTCTAATAATAATTGCAGTAGAGAGAGAGAGAGATTTGCATTCTTGAATTGCTTAAATGTTGGCAATGGCAATCTGAGTGTGTGGACCATTAGATGAAGCGTATTCGAGAAGTTGGGAATCTTGAATTGGAGAAGCCTGCTAATCAATTTCTTGCCTCTGATTCTACGGCCATAACGTTTGCTGATGATGAGGTTGCAATTCCAGAGAGATATAAACTATCGGATGTTGTGAACTAATTCTGGTGTTGCTGACATTAATTGTTTACCTTTTATCAGATAAAGTAAATCTCTCTCATTTTAGTTGGAATTAGAGTGCATCACATATTGTAAATGTTAACCTTACTTGCACAAGAAAGATACACAGATCAACTCATTTTCGACATTATAGTTGATTCGTCAATTAAATCATCTATAAAGGAATAGCCATCAATTATTATTGGTGTGATTCTATCTTTTATTGTTAATAAAAATATATTGTCTACGTTCTTTTTTGTTGAAATAAAATTTTATTCATTTGTCATGACCAAACATAAGAGGAACATTAAAAACTTTCGAGCAAAGTAAATGACAAAAGAGCTGCAAAACAAAACAAAACTTAGAAAACAAAAGAGTACAGCATATAGAAACCACATCTATTCAGCGGCCGATTACCGGAACCGTCATTGATAAGCACACACCAAGATCTTCCCCTCCCGAAATTACGGCTTGCAGCGCGCACCGAGGTTCGGTGTCCTCAACACCATTGCCATTCAAAGACGACAACAACAACAACATGTTGAACCACCACAAATCGAACGCCTTTAAAAAGCTCCCGAATCTAAATTTAGATCGAGAGAGAAAAGTTCTCAAATTTATATCTATACCTAAATCGAGAGAGGATAACTTCCACTATGTCCGAGAAGTCATAGAATCACGTGTTGAACATCTTGTTGGCTAGATTGGTGATGGCGTTCTCACAAATTTTCAACTGCAAGCATATTTATTCACCACGACGAGAGAAGAAATGCAATGACAACGAGCGAAAGAAGACGCCAAAGGAAGCGAAAAAAGACTCCCGAATTAGATCGGGAGAGAGAAAACAGGAAATCAAAACCTAGAAAAGAAAAGCATAGCAAAGCAAGCTCTCAGGTTTCAATTGAGGGAGGGTTTTTTTTGGGTGAGAGAGTTGCCGACAAAGAGATTCCAAGGTGTTGTGCTGGACCTACAACCTAAAGAATTTGGCCCATTCAATTTCAACCCAAAATATCTCATCCCTCCGATTAATTTTAAATATGCGACCAATTATCTATTAAAAAGGTAACTTGATTACATTTGAGGAAATTTTCTGAAATAGGATAGTAAATTTTACAATTGATTAGCGAATATTACGACAACCAAAGGTTATTACTTACAAAATGGCTTCCATTTATTCATGAACTTGAAACGAACATTACAAAAATTCAAAAAATTATTAAAATATCATTTAAAAAGTCCACGTCAGTGCCAGCCGGCCAAAACCGACCGGATGTACTGAACTGGCCCAGATGCAAAAATTTTATAACTAAATTGATCAAAAAAAAGTTTATGACTAAATTGATATGATACGACTTTTTTAGTAATTCCCCCGTCTATCAGAAGCCGGGTTAGTCACTGGGACAAATCAACAATTCATGTCTATGTCTCATGGCACCATGCAATGAATCTTGATGCGTGTTTCATCTGGTTCTAGTCATGGTAGAGCATGATGAGTGCCTAAACCAAAGATTCCTCCGGGCTCCTATTCTAGATCTTCTTCTATTTCATCCGGATCAATCACGGTGACATCAAAAACCTCAACCGATTTTCATGCGGACATTATGGGAGTTTCAATCTTTGATGGTCGGAACGATATCGAATCATATTTGCTAATACCTATCTAATGATGGAAAGCTCGGGACAATTCTTTTATCTAAGATGAACATGCTTTAAACACGAGGCACATTTCTTTGTTATTATATGCTTACACAGTCCAATCAACAGTTTTGAAAGGGTCAAATTCTAGAAGCGAATGTTAATAAATTATTCAAGGAAGTGCTTGGAACGTGAGTTCATGATCTTTGTACATTTGATTGTTTATATATAAATGATCTTTCTAACCTATTTCTGAGTATAGTTAGAGACAACTTGTGAGCATTTACTATGTAACCTAATTGCAACGCGCGCAATTGATTGATTTAAAAATGCTTTGTCTCTACTTTCTGTAGTGACCATTGACCACGCCTAATACGAATTAAACATTGAGCGAGTAGCCTCCTCCTCAGCCCTTTCAAGCCCGAAGGTTCAAATAAGCAGGCTCGAGACAACAAGAAAGTCCGGCCAACGTTATCAATTATAACTTTTCTATAATTAATTATAAAATTCGGAAAAATACTACTTCCTATCCTATACTCACACTTTTTTGAACTCACAAATTTTCTGATCAAGTATATTCGATACCAAATACGACCAATTCCAGCCAGAGTGGTCGTCTTGCAATGCCAACGCATAATATGAACAAAATTTGGTCAAGGTGGACGCAACATGGACACGGCCACAGAAAAATTTAGGCAATATGTAATCGGAACATAACGTGCACAAAATTTAGTAACGTGGACGTCTACATCGGAGAAGTTTTATGTGCGCCGCACTCGAAGGCTACATCAATTGAATCTTGGCATGATCTAATGTTAGAAAGGCTCGGTTAACAAATTCGTGATAACAAAAGAACTTGATTAAATATATTAAACTTACATAGACTTGGTTAAAAAAGACGTGAAAGTATAGTACTAGAAAAAAAAAAGTTGAAGAATGGAGAGGTGCTACAGTAATAAAGTTAGCTTGCACCCAACGATCTACCATAAATTCTAAATCATGAAAAGAGGAAATATAACAACAAACTAAATAAATTCAGAAGTGATTTTGGTATAACCACTCTAATTGATAAGTTACAATCACAAAAATCATTCACACATACATATATATATATATATTTATTGTGATATGAAAAAGTTTAGGAGGAAAGGAGATTATCATATTGCCCACCAAATGGAACTGTTGACAGTAGGATTCAAATCTGGATATGTTATGCGTAGAATTCGAACCATAGCAGCTGAGCCGAGGCAAGTCACTTTGGCTTGATATTTATATTTATTTTCACCTTCAATCAACATTTTCCTCTCATCAGGAAAAAAAAGCCCTCTTTTTTTTTGCCCTTATTTGTGGGGCACGATATAATTTCTATCGACGCGTCAACCAGGGACAGCTAATCAGGCTAAGCAGCTGATTTGGGCCCAAACCAGAAGCAAGAAAAGGCAAAACCACGGCTCTTTCCTTCAAGTACTGCCTCTGCCTGGTGATTAGTGCCTCCGGTTTTCTTTAATGGGAAAAAAGGACCAACCACGCCCCTTGTGAAACGCTCCAGACCCTCCTCCGTCTCTCTATCTCTCCGCTATATATAAACGAGCACCCATTCCAGATCCTTACTTAACAAAGCTCCATAGCAAGAACCGCTCCAACTCCCACGAAAACAGGAACCCCTTTTCCTTCTGTATTCGTCCCTTTTTCAAAGGGAATCGAAGGGAAGATGAATGCAGGTGGCAAAGCGTGGATCGTGGCGGCCAGCATAGCGGCCGTGGAGGCACTGAAGGACCACGGCTTCGCGAGGTGGAACTACCCCATCAGGTCGGTCCACCAGCACGTGAAGAGCAACCTCAGGTCCTATTCCCAGGCCAAGAAGCTCTCTGCCCCTTCTTCTTCCGCCATGGCCAAGGGCTTGAAGCGCCTGGAGGAGTCCCACGGCAAGGTCATGCGTCTCAACTGCTGGGGCCCCGAGTGTACCAGGTTTTAGGAAATAGGGACTCTGATATCTGCAGTAGAGAGAGAGAGAGAGAGAGAGAGAGAGAGAGAGAGAGAGATTTGCATTATTGAATTGCTTAAATGTTGGCAATGGCAATCTGGGTTTGTGGATTATTCGGTGAAGCGTATTGGAAAAGTTGGGAATCTTGAATTAGAGAAGCCTGGTTATCAATTTCTTGCTTCTGATTCTACGGCTCTAGCTTTTGCTGATAATGAGATTGGAGTTCAGAAAGATATAAATTATTAGAAGCTGTGAACAAATTCTGGTGTTGCTGACATCAATAAGAATTTGTCTTACCTAGATTCATTTTATCAGATAAAATATCTCTTTTTCGTTGGAATCAGAGTACATCACATATTGTAAATGTTATCCTTACTAGCATAAGAAAAATACACAGATCAATTCATTTTCGATATTGCGATTGATTCATCGATTAAATCATCCATGAAGGAATAGCCATCAATTATTACTGGTGTGATTCTATCTTTTATTGTTAGGAAAAATATATTGTTTAGCAGGGTGTTATCCTTTTTTTTAGCTGAAAGAAAATTTCATTCATTTGTCATAATCAAACATGAGAGAAACATAAAAAGTTTTCGAATGAAGTGAATCCCAAAAGAGCTATAAAACGAAAATTAGAAAACAAAGGAGTACAACCTACAAAGACTAGATCTATTACAGGCAAAAGACAATCGGCCGCCGATTACCGGAACCGTCACTAATAGGCACACACCGAGATCTTCCCCTCCAAAAATTACAGCTTGTAATGCACGCCTAAGTTCGGCGTTTTCAACACCATCGTCATACAAAGACAACAACAAACCACCACATATCAAACGTCTTTAAGAAACTCTCATATCTAAGCTCTTAGATTTATATCTACACCTACATTGAGAGAGGAGAACTTCCGCTCTGTCTGAGAAGTCATTAAATCACGTCTCAGACATCCTGCTGGCTGGATTGGTGACGACATTTTTACAAAATTTATAGCTGCAAGCATATTTATTTATCATGATGAGCGAAGAAATGCAACAATAACGAGCAAAAGAAGACACGATACAAGGCACAAAAAAGACTCCCGGATTAGATCGGGACTGAGAAAATAGGAAATCAAGGCCTAGAAAAGAAAAGCAGAGCAAAGCAAGCTCTTAGCTTCAATTGAGGAGGGGGTTTTTTGGGAGAGAGAAGGTTGCCGACAAAGAGATTCCAGGGTGTTATGTTGGACCTGCAACCCATAGAATTTGGCCCATTCAATTTAGGGAAAAAACCACCAAAAATCCCAAACTTTATATGTGACACATTTACCCAAACTTTTTTGTGACACCAAAATCCTTTGCTTTTTGTGACACATTTACCCCAATGTATTTAGTCCATGGGCATTTTCGTCTTTTTGCTTTTTCTTTTTTCTTTTTCTTTTTTTTTCCTTTCCGTGAGGGGCCTCGCCGGCGTCGGCGAGGGTCGCAATCGCCGGATCCGGCGAGGGCCCTCGCCGGCGTCGAGCGACGATGGCCCTTGCCGGCGTCGGGCGAGGTTCGCCTCTTGGGCGAGCGAGGCGGCCCTCGCCGACTCGGGCGAGGTCGACCCTCGCCGCGTCGGGCGAGGTCGACCTCGCTCGAGTCCGGGCGAGGGCCGCCCTCGCTCGCCCGGCGAGCGACCCTCGCCGGCGTCGGCGAGGTCCGCTCGCCGGCGAGCGAGGCGGCTCGCCGATCCGCGAGGTCGACCTCGCCGGGCGCGAGCGAGGGCGCCTCGCCGGACGCCGGCGAGGGCGGCCCTCGCCGGACGGGCGAGGGCCGCCCTCGCTCGCCCGGCGAGGGTCGACCTCGCCAGATCGGGCGAGGGCCGCCTCGCTCGCCCGTGCGAGGCGGACCTCGCCGACGCCGGCGAGGGTCGCCTCGCCCGGGCGAGCGAGGCGGCCCTCGCCCGACTCGAGCGAGGTCGACCTCGCCCGACGCCGGCGAGAGTCGACCTCGCTGAGCGGCGAGGGCCGCCCTCGCCGCCCGGCGAGGCCACCCTCGCTCGCCTGTGCGGCGAGCGAACCTCGCCCGACGCCGGCGAGGCCGCCTCGCCGGATCGGGCAAGGGCCGCCCTCGCTGAGGCCGGCGAGGGCCCTCACGGATCCGGCGATGGCCGCTGATGGAAAGAAAAAAGAAAAAAAAAGAAAAGTAAAAAGACGAAAATGCCCATAGACTAAATACATTTGGGAAATGGAAAAAAGAAAGAAAAAAAAAAATAAATGTAAATGAAGAACAAAGTTTGGGGTTTTTGGTGGTTTTTTCCCTTCAATTTAAAACCCAAAATATCTCATCCCTATGATTGAATTTGAAAATGTGACCAATTATCTATTAAAGCAGTAACTTGATGACATTTGAGGAAATTTGCTGAAATAGGATAGTAAATTTTACAATTTATTAGCGAATATTACGACAACCAAAGGTTATTACTTACGAAATGGCCTCCATTTATTCATGAACTTGAAAGGAACATTATGACCATTTAAATAAATTTACTAAAAATATGGAAAAAAAGTTACCATAAATTTAATTTACTAGTTCTCAAGATAAGTTATGATGATCAGGAGCTTTTAGTTTACTAGAACTTGAGGTAATTTACTATCTCTAAATATAGATCATTAACCATCATTTACACGGACTTACATGCAGTTTATGATTATCAAGGCCAATTAATAATTATAAGTTCATGTCTCTCATGACAATTTAAGGAGCGTTGCTATGTCATTAGTTAATTA
Organism: Syzygium oleosum; assembly: GCF_021117445.2. Lineage (NCBI taxonomy): Eukaryota > Viridiplantae > Streptophyta > Magnoliopsida > Myrtales > Myrtaceae > Syzygium > Syzygium oleosum. The sequence continues at coordinate 14,742,354 of NW_026607489.1, read as the reverse complement.
TTAAGTAATAGTATTCTCCTATTTCGAACTCTAGAACCATATTACTGCGAGAAAAATGAAAGTACTAACTATAGGTTCAGCCGAAATTACAATTGACTTCGAGCAATTTTATTTTAATGGTGGTAATATTTCCATTTAAGGTAGTAAATTACTTCTTGCACTAATGTTTTAGGTAGCAAATTACTATAATGCAATAACAACTCTTGAGATAAGGTAATTTACCTTGTAGGTTGTAATTCGAAGAACGATATGTTATTGCATCGCAAATACAAAATGATGTTCGTAAGTTATCTTTAAATTCGCAAATATTAATATGCAGAAATCATCTTACAGGTTATAAATTACCTTTTGAATTCACAAAATTATGTATAATGACGTAAATTATAAGCGAAACCGGTCATTTTCGCACACGGAATGGGGTCTCATATTTTTCACACGAGACCCTAGAAGCACTCGTTAAACAAGAAGGATTAGAAAATAGCAAACAAAAATAGATCGTGTTTGCTATAATTGCTATTTTAAGGGGAAAGTAACAATAATTTGAGACTAACAAGCAAATAAATTATCTCCATTTATTTCGAGAAAGGTAAATGATTTGAAAAATATTTTCCTGAGTGATCGTTTTAAATAATTAGTTAATGAAAAAAATTTATTATCGATAATTATCGATAATAATTTTATGTCTAAATATCTTCATAAACGACGAGTTAAATTTTTAAAAAAATATTTTGACAAAAAGATCACATGCGGTTGTAAACTTTACACAACTGTGCTGGTGTTGACTAAACTACTCTCTCTCTATCTCAAGCGTGTGGATCCAGGAAGCAGCCAAAACAAGGCAAAGCCTGTGGTTTTTGGAGTTGCCAAACCTAAAACCGTGGGCATCATCTCTCTCTCTCAAGCGTGTGGATCCAGGAAGCAGCCAAAACAAGGCAATGCCTGTGGTTTTTGGTGTTGGCAACCTAAAACCATGGGCATATCTCCCAAGTGCCCCCTGGAAAAAGAAAAAGTAAAAAAGACGAAAATGCCCATAGACTAAATACATTTGGGTAAATGTGTCACAAAAAGCAAAGTTCGGAGTTTTTGGTGTCACAAAAAAAAGTTCGGGATAAATGTGTCACAGATGACAAAGTTTGGGGTTTTTGGTGGTTTTTTCCCTTCAATTTAAAACCCAAAATATCTCATCCCTATGATTGAATTTGAAAATGTGACCAATTATCTATTAAAGCAGTAACTTGATGACATTTGAGGAAATTTGCTGAAATAGGATAGTAAATTTTACAATTTATTAGCGAATATTACGACAACCAAAGGTTATTACTTACGAAATGGCCTCCATTTATTCATGAACTTGAAAGGAACATTATGACCATTTAAATAAATTTACTAAAAATATGGAAAAAAAAGTTACCATAAATTTAATTTACTAGTTCTCAAGATAAGTTATGATGATCAGGAGCTTTTAGTTTACTAGAACTTGAGGTAATTTACTATCTCTAAATATAGATCATTAACCATCATTTACACGGACTTACATGCAGTTTATGATTATCAAGGCCAATTAATAATTATAAGTTCATGTCTCTCATGACAATTTAAGGAGCGTTGCTATGTCATTAGTTAATTATTAAGTAATAGTATTCTCCTATTTCGAACTCTAGAACCATATTGCTGCGAGAAAAATGAAAGTACTAACTATAGGTTCAGCCGAAATTACAATTGACTTCGAGCAAATTAAAGTTATTGGAGGTATAATTACTAACGACGGGAATTATAAGTTACGATCTATGAAGGAAAATTACGATATTGTAAGATAATTACAAAGCAATTTTATTTTAATGGTGGTAATATTTCCATTTAAGGTAGTAAATTACTTCTTGCACTAATGTTTTAGGTAGCAAATTACTATAATGCAATAACAACTCTTGAGATAAGGTAATTTACCTTGTAGGTTGTAATTCGAAGAACGATATGTTATTGCATCGCAAATACAAAATGATGTTCGTAAGTTATCTTTAAATTCGCAAATATTAATATGCAGAAATCATCTTACAGGTTATAAATTACCTTTTGAATTCACAAAATTATGTATAATGACGTAAATTATAAGCGAAACCGGTCATTTTCGCACACGGAATGGGGTCTCATATTTTTCACACGAGACCCTAGAAGCACTCGTTAAACAAGAAGGATTAGAAAATAGCAAACAAAAATAGATCGTGTTTGCTATAATTGCTATTTTAAGGGGAAAGTAACAATAATTTGAGACTAACAAGCAAATAAATTATCTCCATTTATTTCGAGAAAGGTAAATGATTTGAAAAATATTTTCCTGAGTGATCGTTTTAAATAATTAGTTAATGAAAAAAATTTATTATCGATAATTATCGATAATAATTTTATGTCTAAATATCTTCATAAACGACGAGTTAAATTTTTAAAAAATATTTTGACAAAAAGATCACATGCGGTTGTAAACTTTACACAACTGTGCTGGTGTTGACTAAACTACTCTCTCTCTATCTCAAGCGTGTGGATCCAGGAAGCAGCCAAAACAAGGCAAAGCCTGTGGTTTTTGGAGTTGCCAAACCTAAAACCGTGGGCATCATCTCTCTCTCTCAAGCGTGTGGATCCAGGAAGCAGCCAAAACAAGGCAATGCCTGTGGTTTTTGGTGTTGGCAACCTAAAACCATGGGCATATCTCCCAAGTGCCCCCTGGAAACACCTGCCTCTTGTTTTGAGTTGAGCCCGCCCTTCCTTTCTTCTTCTCAGATTCCACTCTCTCTCTCACCATCACCCACCACCCCAGCAACCCCTCCTCACTATATTAACCAACACCCTCCAATTCATCCCCCAACACCATTGGAACTCAACCCCAAAGGACACCCACTACTACACCCAAATCTCCACACCTTATCTTCATTCAGTCATCACCACCGAAAAGGACCAGAGAGAATGAGTTCGACAAGCAGAGCTTGGGTCGTTGCAGCCAGCATCGGAGCTGTGGAAGCACTCAAGGACCAAGGCTTCTGCAGATGGAACCATGTTCTCAGATCGCTCCACCAGCATGCCAAGACCAATCTCAGATCTTATTCTCAGGCCAGGAAGCTCTCTTCTCCCGCTTCCTCCGCGGTTAACAAGACGATCGGTGAAGAGAAGCTGCGGCAATCTGAGGAGTCCTTCAGAAAAGTCTTGTACTTGAGTTCTTGGGGACCCTGTTGAGTCACTTCCTTCATCTTCATTGAGGAGTTGTAATTAGACTAAAAAATACAAACGTAGGGATGTATTTCTTCGTTTACATTCCTGCCTAGCAATATCAGATTGTCGGGCCAAGAAGCTCTCTGCCCCATCTTCTTCGGCCGTGGCCAAAGGGCTTGAAGCGCCTGGAGGAGTCCCACAACAAGGGCATCCATCTCAATTGCTGAGGCCCCAATTCTCCAAGGCTTTAGGACATAGGGACTCATATCTGCAGTAGAGAGAGACTGCAGTAGAGAGAGAGAGAGAGAGAGAGAGATTTGCATTCTTGAAGTGCTAAAATGTTGGCAATGGCAATCTGGGTTTGTGGATTATTCGATGAAGCGTATTGGAAAAGTTGGGAATCTTGAATTAGAGAAGCCTGATTATCAATTTCTTGAAGTGCTAAAATGTTGGCAATGGCAATCTGGGTTTGTGGATTATTCGATGAAGCGTATTGGAAAAGTTGGGAATCTTGAATTAGAGAAGCCTGATTATCAATTTCTTGCTTCTGATTTTACGGCTATAGCTTTTGCTGATAATGAGATTGTAGTTCAGAAAGATATAAATTATTAGGGCACGCATAATAATCATTCTATCTCTGTTCAGAACTAGTTTTTTGTTTCCGGGAACAGGTTTGGAACAGAAATCCATTTGGCAACGCAATTTCATTTTTTTATTTCTGGAATAATTTTTTGTTCCGGAACTGGTTCTGGACAAAAAATCAGAACAAGAAAAAAGTAGGTTTTCTGTTTCTAGACGAGCAATAAAAACCATTTCTAAAACACATATCTTCTCTCTTCAAAACACATCTCTTCCTAAATTTGACCCCGCCCTAACCTGGTTAGACCGGTCCGAACTGGTTCAGTCCGGTTCATTCCCGGTGGGAAAATAAAAAAAATAAGAAAATTCAGAAAAATCAGAAAAAAAAAATAAAAAAATTTAGAAAATTCATAAAAAAAAATTAGAAAATCCAGAAAATTCCTAATAATCTCAAAAAAAATTTCAAAAAATTCAGAAAAATTTCCAGAAAATAAAAAGAGTCAAATTTCGGGAAAATAGGAAATTTGGTGAATTTTTTCAAAAAAAATTAAAAATTTCAAAACTTCACAGAATAGCTTAGAATACTTATGGCCACCCACTTTGAGTGAAATTTAAATTTTTGAGGTGCCCAAATGATATTTTTGAAGACTCCTTAGTTTAGGGATTTAAAAGGAGTTTTAATCCCTAAAAGGGGTTTAACCCTCAAAATGGGTCTTTACCCCTAAAAAACAACACGATCCTTTGAAAGAATAAACCTTTAGGGCTTTACTAGGGTTTTGGTATTTTGATTGATTTTCATTTTAGAGACAATTTCTAAAAAAATGAATTTCTGCTCCGGGAAATAGAAATTTGTGTTGTTATCAAATGGGTTTATATTCCAGTAAATAGAAATTTTATGCTGTTATCAAACGGGTTTCTGTTCCAAAAATAGAAATTTTTGAGTCGTTATCAAATGGATTTCTTTCCTCAAAAACTCGTCCTGGGAACAGAAATAGAAAAATCTATTTATGTTCCAGGATTTGTTTTTGGAACAGAATGGTTATCATTCGCGTCCTTAGAAGCTAGGAACAAATTCTGGTGTTGCTAACATCAATGAGAATTTGTCTTACCTAGATTCATTTTATCAAATAAAATATCTCTTTTTCTTTGGAATTAGAATACATCACATATTGTAAATGTTATCCTTACTTGCATAAGAAAAATACACAGATCAATTCATTTTCGATATTGTGATTGATTCATCGATTAAATCATCCATGAAGGAATAGCCATCAATCGGCGGCCGATCACTAGAACCGTCACAGATAGGCTTACACCGATCTTCCCCTTCAAAAATTACAGCTTGTAGTGCGAGCCTAGGTTTGGTATCCTCAACACCATCGCCATACGAAGATGACGACGACAACAACCTGTTGAACCATCACATATTGAATGCCTTTAAGAAACTCTAAGATCTAAGCTCTCAGGTTTATATCTACACCTAAATCGAGAGAGGAGAACTTCCGCTGTGTCTAAGAAGTCATCAAATCACGTCTCAGGCATTCTGTTGGCTGGATTGGTGACGACGTTCTTACAAAATTCTTAGTTGCAGGCATATTTATTTACCATGGCAAGCGAAGAAATGCAACAATAACGAGCAAAAGAAGACGCGATACAAGGCAAAAAAAAGACTCTCGAATTAGATCGAGAGAGAGAAAATAGGAAATCAAGGCCTAGAAAAGAAAAGCAAAGCAAGCTCTCGGCTTCAATTGAGGAAGGGGTTTTTTGGGAGAGAGAAGGTTGCCGACAAAAAAATTCCAAGGTGTTATGTTGGACCTACAACCTATAGAATTTGGCCCATTCAATTTAAAACCCAAAATATCTCATCCCTATGATTAATTTTAAAAATGGGACCAATTATCTATCAAAGTGGTAACTTGATGACATTTGAGGAAATTTACTGAAATAGGATAGTAAATTTTACAATTGATTAGCGAATATTATGACAACCAAAGGTTATTACTTACGAAATGGCCTCCATTTATTCATGAACTTGAAAGGAACATTATGACCATTTAAATAAATTTACTAAAAACACGGAAAAAAAAGTTACCATAAATTTGAGTTACTTACTAGTTCTCAAGATAAGTTATGATGATTAGGAGCTTTTAGTTTACTAGAACTTGAGGTAATTTACTATCTCTAAAGGTAGATCATTAACCATCATTTACCCGGACTTACAGGTAGTTTATGATTATCGAGGCCAATTAATAATTTTAAGTTCACATCTCTCATGACAATTTAAGGAGCGTTGCTATGTCATTAGTTAATTGTTAAGTAATAGTATTTTCCTATTTCGAACTCTAGAACTATATTACTATGAGAAAAATGAAAGTACTAACTATATATGCGTGCAGCCGAAATTACAATTGACTTCGGGCAAATTAAAGTTATTGGAGGTATAATTACTAACAATAGAAATTATAAGTTAGGATCTATGAAGGAAAATAACGATATGGCAAGATAATTACTAAGCAATTTTATTTTAACGGTAATAATATTACCATTTAAGGTAGTAAATTACTTCTCGCACTAATGTTTTAGGTAGCAAATTACTATAATGCAATAACAACTCTTGAGATAAGGTTATTTACCTTGTTGGTTGTAATTCAAAGAAATAATCTACTTTGTAACTAGTAAATTGAGTGAGCATTAATTCTTAATAATAGTAATTGTACTTATACTTAGTAAATGATAATAAAATCTAACCGTAGTAACATATCTTATTGCTTCGCAAGTACAAAATGATGTTCGTAAGTTACCTTGAAATTCGTAAAAATTACCTTTTGAATATATGTTTTAAATATCAATATGCAGAAATTATCTTACAGGTTATAAATTTCCTTATGAATTTACAAAATTATTTATAGTGACGTAAATTATAAGCGAAACCAATCATTTTCGCACACGGGATGGGATCTCATATTTTTCACATGAGACCCTAGAAGCGCTCGTTAACCAAGAAGGATTAGAAAATAGCAAACGAAAATAGATCATGTGTTTGCTATAAGTGCTATTTTTAGGGGAACGTAACAATAATTTCAGACTAACAAGCAAATAAATTATCTCCATTTATTTCGAGAAAATTGAATAATTTGAAAAATATTTTCCTAAAAACGATCGCTATCATTTAAAATAATTAGTCAATAAAAAATATTTTCACTATCGGCAATAATTTTATGTCTAAATATTTTCATGAACGATGAAAATATTTTTCGTTTATTTAATTTTATAAGTGTTACGTGAGATCAGTTTTAAAAAAATATTTTCACAAAAAGATCACGTGCGGTGGTAAACTTTACACAATTGTGCTGGTGTTGACTAAACTACTCTCCCTCTCACAAGCGTGTGGATCCAGGAAGCAGCCAAAACAAGGCAAGCCTGTGGTTTTTGGAGTTGCCAAACCTAAAACCATGGGCATTATCTCCCAAGTACCCCCCGGAAACACCTGCCTCTTGTTTTGAGTTGTGCCCGCCCTTCCTTTCTTCTCCTCAGATGCCACCCTGTCTCACCATCCCCCACCACGCCAGCAACCCCTCCTCACTATATTAACCAACACCCTCCAATTCATCCCCCAACACCATTGGAACTCAACCCCAAAGGACACCCACTACTACACCCAAATCTCCACACCTTGTCTTCATTCAGTCATCACCACCGAAAAGGCCCAGAGAGAATGAGTTCGACAAGTAGAGCTTGGGTCGTTGCAGCCAGCATCGGAGCTGTGGAAGCACTCAAGGACCAAGGCTTCTGCAGATGGAACCATGTTCTCAGATCGCTCCACCAGCATGCCAAGACCAATCTCAGATCTTATTCTCAGGCCAGGAATCTCTCTTCTCCTGCTTCATCCGCGGTTAACAAGACGATCGGTGAAGAGAAGCTGCGGCAATCTGAGGAGTCCTTCAGAAAAGTCTTGTACTTGAGTTCTTGGGGACCCTGTTGAGTCACTTCCTTCATCTTCATTGAGGAGTTGTAATTAGACTAAAAAATACAGACATGAGGATGTATTTCTTCGTTTACATTCCTGCCTAGCAATATCAGATTGTCGGGCCAAGAAGTTCTCTGCCCCCATCTTCTTCGGCCGTGGCCAAAGAGCTTGAAGCGCCTGGATGAGTCCCCCAATTAACGATCATCCATCTCACTTGCCGGGGCCCCGAGTCTACCGGGTCTTAGGAAATAGGGACTCTGACATCTGCAGTAGAGAGAGAGAGAGAGAAATATAGAGAGATTTGCATTCTTGAAGTGCTAAAATGTTGGCAATGGCAATCTGGGTTTGTGAATCATTCGGTGAAGCGTATTGGAAAAGTTGGGAATCTTGAATTAGAGAAGCCTGAATGTCAATTTCTTGCCCCTGATTCTGCGGCTATAACGTTTGCTGATAATGAGGTTGAAATTCACGTAGAGAGATATAGATTGTTAGATGTTGTGAACAAATTCTGGTGTTGCTATCCTCGTTAAAGATTTGTTTACCTAGAGAGATATAAATTGTTAGATGTTCTAGCTTACTAGAACTTGAGGTAATTTACCATCTCTAAAGCTAGATTGCTAACCATCATTAACCTGGACTACAAGTAGTTCATGATAATTGAGGCCAATTACTAATTATAAGTTCGTCTTTCATGACAATTTGAGGCGTGTTACTATATTGTCAGTTAATTATCAAGCGATAGCATTCTCGTATTTCGAACTGTAGGTGCAGTTGAAATTACGACAACTTCAGGCAAATAAAGTTATTGGAGGTATAATTACTAAGAACAAGAATTATAAGTTGTGATCTATGGAGGAAAATTACGATATTGTAAGATAATTACGAAGCAATTCCATTCTCAAGTTACGAAAATTGAAAAGAAGTTATTATTAATTATGGAAATTTACGAATTATAATGAGCGACCAGTTACGACTATTTGAGAAAAACTATAATACTACCGGAGATTTACTAGTGACAGTATCCTAAAATTACGAAGGCTAAAGTATTGTTCCTATTATATATATATATATAATGTTACTAACAACAAGTGCAATCGGGTTACAAGAAGTTTAGCCAATTTTCCATAACTTTAGGTCAATTAACATGGACTTCTCTACTTGCACCTGGCATATATCTTAGGTAATTATGATAATACTACCCTGATATCGTTTTCGTACTAGTAATATCTAGAGGGATTAATTCATCTTCAAAGTAGTATTTTGCATTTTATTAGTATGACATCCATGAATTAAATCACTCGAGGTATTATCTGCTTGACCCATCCCATACTAAACCTCACGTTTTTGTCTTTTGGCGCACACGCAAGTTTTGCTTTGGAATCACAAAGTTAAGCGTGCTCAGGCTAGATATTATAATGGTAAAAGGCCTTAGAGGTGGCTCCCACGTGATTCGCCTCAACGTATAGCACTTAGCCCTTGACCAACACATATCAATGGTACAAGACTCTAGAGGTGGCTCTAACGAGATTTGATCATTGTATAGAACTTAGCCCTTGATCAACATATAACACTGGTACAAGGCCCTGGAGATGACTCTCACGAGATTGGCCTCAGTGTGTAGCACTTATCCCTTGACTAACACATAATAGTGGTACAAGGCCCCAGAAGTGGCTCCCGTGAGGCTCGCGTTGACGTGAGTCTCGTGGCAGCCACCTCTATGTCCTTGAAGTTTCTCGTCTTACTTTATATGTATACATAGTGATTACCCGATCCACTTTAAAGAGATGTATTACTCAATAGGCTGTGGTTGCTCACCCCAATCCTTCCAAATCTTTTCAGGTTCCTCGATTAGCGGCTGATAGTTCGAGAGCACTATTGATGAGGGCTTTTGGGAGTATGATTTTTTTGGTATGGTTGAGGGGTATATGTTCTAGATGACATTGGTTAGGTTTAGTTAAGTTGGAAGTGTAAACATTCTTTTGACGGATTATAAAAACTCTGATGTTATAACCAACTCAAGTTATTGGTTGCGTTAAAGCTGTATCCTTTGGAGGAAGGACGACATTGTCATTTCCCCATTCTTTATGGATTCGTGGTGTGACAATTAGAGAATTACTTACATCTTAGAAAAATTTTGATCATACTATGATGATTTCATTTTCATGTATCACATTGCGTGATTGTAACTTAGTTATGGCAATTCTTAGACAATAAATTAAGGTTTCATTTGTTTCGTGGAAAATGAATGTTTTTAAAAAATATTTTTTCAAACAATAATTACTTAAAATAATTAGTTACTAACAATAATTTATGTCTAAACATTTTCGTGGACAATGAAAATATTTTCTGTCCACTCATTTTTAAGTAATCATTTTTTAGAAAATATTTTTCATTCATTTTTGTAAGCAATATAAGCATATATATTTTGAAGTGAAAACCAATTTGTAGTAATTTCCTATATTTCCATTTAAGGTTGTAAATTACTCCTCGCACTTGGTAGTGTTTTAGGTAGCAAATTACTTTTGGCTGTAATCCTCAAATAGAGTAATTAACCTCTAAAGCAGTAACATCTCTTAAGATAAGGTAATTTACCTTGAAGGTTGTAATTCAAAGCTGTAATTACTTTGTAACTAGTCAATTGAGTGAAGGTTTTACTCTCCCGATTTAGATTTAGGTTTAAATCTGGGAGTTCCTTACAGATATTTAACCTGTGTTCTTTCAACATATTGATATTGGTGTCTCTGCATGACGATGGTGATGAGACCGTTGAATCTAGACGCACACCGCAAGCTGTTGCAAATGGAGTGGGGGATCTCGGCGTGTGCTCATTACTGAATCTGGTGACTGGCCGCCGAACGTTTACAGTGGCAGATCTGTTATTAAGAGATGAGAGTGTGCTTTTAGCTACAGACTGTGCTTTGTGCTTTGTTATTTGCGTTCTAATATTTGTTTTATTCCGCAGTTGTTTGGGATTTGTTAGGCTTGTATGCCTTCTATGTACCTCTCAGATATTATTCTGATGAATAGAATCTTTCTTTCGACCAAAAAAAAATTGAGTGAATACTAATTCTTAATAATAGTAATTATACTTAGTAAATGCTAACAAAATCTAACCGTAGTAACATATCTTATTGCATCATAAATACAAAATGATGTTCGTAGGTTATATTTTCCATTTGTAAAATAAGTTTCAGTGATCGTATGTTACATCTAAATTCGTCAATATTCATAAATGCAAAAATAATCTTACAAGCGATAAATTACCTTTCAAGTTCACAAAATTGTCTACAACGACATACATTATAAGTGAAATCAACCATTTTCGCACTTGGGATGGGGTCCCATATTTTCATCCGAGACCCTAGAAGCCCTTGTTCACCCGGAAAGGATCATAAAATAGCAAACAAAAACAATTCGCGCCTGCTATAATAGCTATTTTTTTAGGGGGAAGTTGGAATAAATTGAGACTAACAAGCCAAATGAATTCTTAAAAAAATGGTACGTGGTGGTAAACTTTACTCAATTAGGTTAGTGTTGACCAAAATAACTATTTATAAAAAATATTCGGTGGTTTGCGAGCGAATCCGGAAACAGCCAAAACAAGGCAAAGCCTGTGGTTTTTGGTGTCGCCAAACCTAAAACCACGGGCATATCTCCCGAGTCCCTGGTAACATCTGCCTCTTGTTTTGAGTTAAGCCCCTCCTCACTATATTAACCAACACCCTCCGCTCCATTCCCCAACACCATTGGAATTCAGCCCCAAAGGACCCCCACTACTACACCCAAATCTCCAGACCACATCTTCATTCAGTCATCACCACCGAAAAGGAGCAGAGACAATGAGTTCGACATGCAGAGCTTGGATCGTTGCAGCCAGCATCGGAGCTGTGGAAGCACTCAAGGACCAAGGCTTCTGCAGATGGAACCATGTTCTCAGATCACTACACCAGCATGCCAAGACCAATCTCAGATCTTATCCTCAGACCAGGAAGCTCTCTTCTCCTGCTTCCTCCACGGTTAACAGGACGATCGGTGAAGAGAAGCTGCGGCAATCTGAGGAGTCCTTCAGAAAAGTCTTGTACTTGAGTTCTTGGGGACCCTGTTGAGTCACTTCCTTCATCTTGATTGAGGAGTTGTAATTAGACTAAAAATACAGATACGGAAATATCTCTTCTTTAATGTTCCTGCCTAGCAGTATCAGATCTACAATGGATGCTCACTGAAGGCACTTCAATTTAACCAACTACTTTGATCAAGAAGCGCTAGATCTCTTAACTAAGTTGACTCATTGCCGCCTTGCCGGTGTGCTGTTTCACAATCATAATCAATGGCTAATAATTTAACTGATGATGAGTTGTTCTGTCATATTTGAGCACCCAGCAAGTCCAGCTTGCACAATTCATTGAATAGTACAGGCAATAGAATAGGATATCAAGAAAAAGTAAAGGCAATCTTTATCTCACATTATCCCACGGTCAACTTGCCTCGATTATCTATTCCATACCGTATACTAGCAGACTTTTCAAATCCTGATGACAGAACACTCAGAGAGACAGTGCAATCACACGATGTATTGAGTTCCAAACACTGAAGAATCGCAAGATCCTTCAAAGGGTTCGATAATGAAAGTCAGATATGCTCTCTCTCCTAAAAGAATCAATGACAAAAGAAAGTTCAACCAGCAGCCGACAACAACGGAGCATTAAAAGAAGAAAACATGGTGCTCAACCACCACACACCCTGTACAAAATGGTCAGAACTCAAGGCCCTCATGCTGCGACAAAGAATATAAGATTTTGTCTCACTTTCACATATTATCTGGCAGTAGGACATTCTGTGATCCAAAGATCTGGTAAGCACTGTTCTGAACAAAGACCGCAATCCCACATTTGCTGCTTTTGAAACCTTCCCACAATGGAAAATTAACAGTTCCCGAAACCGTCTTCTTTGCTGAAATATCCTTGACGGTACACAGTTTCTCGAGCTTCCTTACAACGAAATCGTTGGATAACACCCGCCCTTTATTCTCTCCCTTCAAGCAGTCGGTCAGCAATCCATTCTCATATAGAGCCACCATCACATTAGCTTGGCCTTCCACCTTCATCCTCAACACTCCGGACAGCGACACTTGTAAAGAATCCGGTGCCGGCCTCTGGAAATTTGCCTGTGCATGTGTATATGCATCTTGACTTAATTGGGATTGCTAATCCAGTATTTAATGTAAAAGAAAGGTAATGATATCATTCCAGGACCCTGAAATTCTCAGACTAAGTAAACCTTACTCTCGTTTCTTGATTTGATGAGAAATGACAGCTGAATTGAATTAAGCTCTCTCAGTATTAGCAGAAGATTTACAATATTAGGCAAGTGCTATGATTTACCAGGACCTACCTTTCAAGATCCATAGAGAACTTCCTTCATACTACTAAGTACATTTATTAAAACTTCAAACTTTTACATGGATTTCACTCTTCACGGAAACATCAATTAGGAGAAATTGGATATCAGATGTTATCATAGTCATAGAACATAGCTTGGTGTGTCATGCGCACCATAACTTCCAACGTTGGAAATCAGCAATTGATTATTACGTTTAGTACATCAAACGTGTGTAAGTGAATATGAATGAGAATATCAACCGACAGGTTGCATATGACTTTTCTTCATGTTTGGGAAAAGGACAAGGAATCGAATGCGGTTCTGTAGCTGGTGGAGTGGATCTCTCCCACCAACTTATCTTATTTCTGTTGAACCGTCTTTTTATCTTATTTTATTTAGTTATCGTTTCCCTTCTCTTCCTCTGCTTTTCAATGTCGTTGCCTTCAGATCTGTTCCATATTTTTCGGTCCCTCTCAGATCTATGTGGTGGATTTCGTTGAGGGCTGAGCAAAGATTAGTCTATAAGTTTCACTAGTTTTGTCAGACAATCTTCCACATCATCTAATGGAAAACATTAATCAAAAGGCAATCAAAACCAAACCAATTTACCAAAGTTCAAACATCATTAGCAGCATAACTGAGCATGGCTAAGAATCCCCGGATCAAACCACGTCCGAGTGAGCAAACCGATTTAAAACAGATCCGAAATACTCACTCTCGTAACAAAGAATTGCCAAGTCTCATTGTATGACACCAGAGACTTCTCAGGGTTTCTGCAATTTCTTTCTACCATTATATTCTTCAATACCACTCACATCCTAATCATTTTATTGATGGTGGATGCGATAAACCTACTCCTACAACATTAAATTTACCACACCGTACAATTTGACATTAATCACCACCCGGAATTCTCAACCTCTGTGCTGCGAAAAACTACAGCAACACCAACTTAGCCTTATTCCACATATGTTCGAACAGTAACAGGTCCTTGATTTAAGCACGACCTTATCCGGCCTTGAACATCGAAATATCTCCAGGTGACTATTGTTCTAATCAGAGAACATCATGATTAGGAACATACTTCCAGATTCGGAAACCAAGGTCTATATACATCTAATGCTCTCTCGACAATCAATCCATGTACAGAAATGCTCCAAACCAATGAATATCCGAGGTATCGTTCCAACAATCTAGAAAAAGCCGTTCTTACAGAAGCAAAAAAGATAAGGCGATCCGCCAGCAACGCCTAAATACTTCATTTAGTACACCACAACCCACTAATTAACACTAATAGTACTAGTTCTGGCTGGTTTCGAAAGTTTCCGTGAATTCGAGATTGATTGAAACTATGTCTCTTATATATTCAATGCCAATCGCACAGTACTTATATAAATATATCACAGTGAATATCAAGCATATTTCTGGAAAAAACACGAACCTGGAGCATCGGCGAAGGGAATCGAGGGGCGGACCCGATGGCAGAGAGCAAGGCGTCCTGGTCGGTGCCGACGCACTGGGACCGACCCTGGACCACCACCTGCGGCGTGAACATGGTGTCCAGCCTCAGCGCCTCCACGTAGGCCTTCTGCCTCACCGTGGACAGGCTCGATCCGAAGGGGTCCTTCCACCCCATGTAGTCCCAGTAGTCCACGTGGTGCGCCAACACCACCACCACCGGAGCCTCCACCTCGAAGTCCCCCCTCCCCAGCCTCGACAGCAGCAGCTCCGCCTCCGGCGAGGTGGCGCACCCCTGCGACAAGAACAGCTCCACCAGCACAGCCCCTGCCTGATCCTCTGCCACTGCAGCCGCCCCCGCGGGGGCGGGGGCGGAGGAGTGGACGTGGGGCTTGCCGAAGCAGGCGAAGATGCCACGCGGCATTGCGGGCGTGTGTGTCTCCCTCCGCCGGAAAAGGGGAGGAGCGGTTGGTTAGGTTGTGGCGGTTACGGGGGTGTGAAGGTTGAGAGAGAGAGAGAGAGAGAGAGAGAGAGAGAGAGGTGGCGAGGGAGATGCAGAGAAAATGTGAAGAAGACGATCTTTGAAGTTAGAATACATGAGTTTGGAAGTATTCACATCAAGAAAGGTGAGCATGCACCTAATTTTCAGTGGAATTTTTAAAGATAAAAAATAAGATCAAATTGGAAATGGAAGGAAATAAAGAAAGTGTGTAAGCACAACCGATTATTTTTAGAAGAATATTGTTTAAGTCATTTAATTTTCACGAAATAAAGTCTAAAATTGTAAGTTAATCTCCTTTATGTTTATGTACATACGAAGGAAAATGAATTGGTTTTGTCATTTTGACAAAGATGGTGGGGGACAAATATAGGAAAAATCAAATTAACGGTAAAATTTGTGTACATGCATTATTTCTATTTATCAATATTTGCTGTCATGCTCCGATGGCAAGTTGATATTTTCATAATTTGAAGATATTTGTTCAATTCAGTTAATGAAAATCAAGGCTATATAAATCGTAGTATGCAAAATGGGTTTATAAAAATTGATACGGGAGATGTTGCGTTATTTTTTTATGGGTTATCTTTCGTGGACCATTCATATATATATATATATATATATATATATATATATATATATATATATATATACTCTCTTACTTTTTTGGATTTTAATAATATGTTCTTGTAAAAGACAAATCAGAATATGGGTACTCAGCTTTTTTTAAAAGTGAGGACAGGTGTGCAGGGGAGGGTGGTGTGGTAGGAAGTCGGTGATGGTTCTGCTGTCACCACCACCGGCACTTTACCTAATGCAGAAACCAAGGTAGATTAATCACCCTATTCAAACGTGGTGGCTGCTGCTTCGGATCTATCAAGGCTGTCCTGATGTAGGATTGCTCCTGTAATTGGGCAATATGCATTTGAAATGCTGTGGTGGTCGCTTCCACTTCCATTACAGCTGTCGTGATTGTACACGGAATCCAAAATAGATAAAATCTCAAAAGCACAGAATTCCATGCGTCCATCCCATCCATTACCCCCGCCCCCCCCCCCCCCCCCCACTACAATATTTCAACATTGCAAGTGACTCTCTCCCCCCTTTGTTTAGAGAGGGAGAGATGTTTCATCAATACCCCTAAATGCATATTGAATGTACAAATTGCGAAAAGTTAGGTAGACATTAGATTCACTTGACTTTAGACAAGGACCTCTTCAAAAGGTGTCGGGATGGCATTTTTACATAAAATGTACATGGGTAAAAAACGCACGTTCCGTCTCTTTTCTCCCTTGCGTATCTCTCTCTCTACTCCTCGACTCATCCACTACGTCAATGCCAGTTGAGAGGGTTCAACCAAAACTCAATGACAGGGAGAGAGGGAGAGACGAGGCATGACGAATATGAGCCGGGCACTAATCATGTTGTTTTCTTTTTTTCTTAAATATAAAATTGTGATTGGACTCGACAGAATTATTACTTTGGAAAATATCTTAAACCTCATAAAGTTCTTATGTTTACCCTCGTCAATGTATCTATAAAGTCCTTCAAATCGTATCTGATTAAAACTAGGTATCGTAGACGTCCATTCATTTCTTAATCCCCGATTTGACTGCATCATCCTCGTTATCAACACGCAGAAGACGGAACACTCCTCCAGCGAAAGATTCGAAAACCTAAATTCGGAGTGAGATACAAAAAGATTTGCAACACTTATCTTAAGAGAGACGGGATATAAGAATCTCATGTAAAATTCATAGATTTCAATTCTAATAATAAACTGACAAAAGTTATAATACATATCAAGTTGCCCTCGAGAGGGCATGGACATGATAGCGGTGGATCTAGTGCCAAAGGGATCCTGGCATTGCAAGAGCCCACCAGCTCTCTCTCAAGCGACCAACCCGAACTCTGGAATGGCTTTATCTGCACATGTTGACAAACTGATCGATTCAAAGGCTCACAACCCCTGCAGCAGATGCATCAGTTTACCACCACACACCAAGGGATTCTCCACCACACACCCCTTTCTTTATTCCCCATCTGATCAAATGCCAATAGTATTATTCCCTCCCCCTCTTCAGCCACAATTCTTCAACATCATCCACATCTCCTCACATCTACTTGTATTCTAGCTTCTCTGGCACTCCTTCTTCCTCCCTTATAATATTAATCACCCTCCTCAGTTACTCATCTCTCAATTCTAAATCGTCCCCGAAGTGAGTGTATCTTTTCCTGAATACTTTTCTGGCGTTATTAGGTTTTCAGATATGCTAGAAGGGAAGGCTGTCGTCCGTGAGACCGACATGCTCCAGGCGATGCAGCAGGAAGCTCTCAATTTGGCATCCAAGGCGCTCGACTCCTTCGACGTCACTGAACCCACGGACATCGCGCGCTTCATCAAAAAGGTATCATCGAAAATCTTTAACTCTTATATACGACCCCTTAGCTTGTTAGGTAATTGTTTTGAGGTTTTCTTCTTGTGTGCTACACAGGAATTTGACAGGACATATGGAGGAGGATGGCAATGCATAGTGGGGACAGATTTTGGTTCATTCGTGACCCACTGCTCTGGCTGCTTCATTTACTTCTGCGTTGGAAGCCTCGCAATCTTACTCTTCAGGGGTTCATCCGGACCAGAGGCTGAGCCTAACCAGTTCACGACGGCCTTAGAGACTAGTGTTGTCACAGCTTGATGATGTGTTCGATCA
The DNA here is from genome assembly GCF_021117445.2 of Syzygium oleosum. Classification (NCBI taxonomy): domain Eukaryota; kingdom Viridiplantae; phylum Streptophyta; class Magnoliopsida; order Myrtales; family Myrtaceae; genus Syzygium; species Syzygium oleosum. Next base: position 14,724,563 of record NW_026607489.1, on the reverse strand, counting down.
TTTTTTAGTTTTCATAATTTTGATGTCCAATCTTTATATATCCTCCCTACTTGGGCATATGGTGAAGATCAATTAGAGATCTATGTAAGTAGTTAACAAATGAAAGCGCAGCATAACATTATTATTGTAACTTATTTTAAGCGTTTCATCAAAAGTCAAAATCATCTTGGTTCGGCTTCGGAGATGTCAACAAAGCCGTGTACAGCCGGAGCCTATCCTCCCCTAGCGAAGAGCACCGCGACAGTGGCCTCCTCGGCCGTATGAACGATAGCGACGTCAGCGTCAGACGGTGCTTATACCTTCTCCACGCGAGCTGGATTGCCACAGCGGCCCATGTCCTCCACCCGGGCGAGTAGTACCGCGCGCTCCGCTTCACTCTCTCGTTCACGAACGTGTACCGGAAGTGCTGCGTCACGTACTTCACATCCTCGGCCTCGAGCCCAAACGCCTCGGTGGTCTCGAGGGTGACTAGTGTCGAGGAAGAGGGCGGTAAGCGCTCGATGAAAGGCCGCCGGAGGCACCACGAGAGGAGCTCGTCGCCACTGAAGTTGCCCGGGCCAAGCATGCAGCAACTTTTGACGCCATCGCGGAGGACTTGGCTGCTTTGGAGGTGGCCTCTCACTACGAAGAGCATCCGTTGGACTGGGTCTCCTTCTCTTGTTATCTGCACCATGCATGACAATCAAAGAAAGGGAGTTAGGGTTTGCATGTGCAATCATTCTGTCTCCCGGACTTCAATCAAACAGTCGGTAGAGATTTAAAAAGTTCTCTATGATGGTGGGCAAAAAGTAGATCTTCGCAATAACTTACTTTCAAGACACTTGACAATGTAAATGAGATTTATTTATTACAATGAAGCACTTGAAATAGCGCAGATTTTTCTAGAGATTCCATGAGAAGTCTTATGCGTGCGAGCGTTTTTTTTCTTTCTTATCAAAAGAAAAAACTGTGTCGAATTAAAAAATCAATGTAGACAATGATAATGCAGGTAAGGATGAAAACTACATTGAAAGAAAGAACTTTATCAATTAGGCACTCACAGTCTCTCCCTTCGTGAATATAAGCGATTTCACACGATCGCAAATGTTCTCGAGGACTAAATCATCCATGTGTTGGAAAAGTGGCACCTGAAAATTAAGTATACAACATGAAATATATGTCAAGAGATGCTACATGAGAAGCGAAATGAACTAGTTAATCTTACATTTGATGCATTAAGTGGTGGGAAAAGAAACTTCGGTTAGAATTGAAATTATCATGACCTGTTTCCCTACATCTACATAAGGGCTCATGACTCAGAGCTTTGTGGAGTTGGGTCTGTCTATATCTTTGCTCCAATCTTTAAACAATTAATTTAGGCCCAATAAGTACCAACCTTTAATAATTTTATGGGCTTTCTTCCTTGTGCTTCAAGCCGGTCCGATTCACATGCGAGTACATGGAGTCGAAGGATCTCCTACTCGTGTCGACACAGTTTGCCGGGAGTAATGCTAGATATATTAAGATTGATCGATGTTAATTACTAGTGCCGGAAATCTCGGACTCCATTAGTATTCATGTGGGCTAGCTTGAAGCACAATGAAGCAGCCCATAAACTGAGAAAAAGGTAGATACTAATTGGGCTTAAATTAATTGTTTCAAGATTGGAGTGCAAGATCTTCATTTTAGGTTTTTCGGCCAGAATTGGAGTAAAGATTGGGTTAGGCCAGATGTGACACACGTTAAGCTTTGCATGGAAACAGTAGATCACTCGAGAATTCTAATGGACTCTTCATCTAATTCAAGAGAGCTTTTCCATCCTTAGTCTTTTTTTGTTATATTCGTTGTAATCTTTTACTGTAAGAACTATTTAATGCGCTATTCACGTTGATTTTGGTTGTAGCTTTATGTTGTTCATGAGTTGATCAATCAGTTTTGAGTGTTTGAAAAGAAGTACGGGGTCATCTTTTTCTGTGGTTCCTATATCAAGCCCTAGCCTATTCTTGAAATAGGAACCGAATGCCACCAAATTGGTGACTTGATTCGGGAAAATATGTAATGAGTTGATGTGATGTGAGTAAAACTTTATTATAGCTTCACGTGGTAGTCTTGAAAACGCCAAAGGGTGGATCCACAAGGGGCAAATATGGTGGGTCTAGCTTGGGAAGATTCTTATGTATTGCATGAAATGTGGCGTACGACAGCATGAAAAAAAAAAAAGAATTGATGTTACCTGTCTGACCAAGTCCAGACAAAGGTGGTACTTGATGTCCCTCCGGAGGCCCTCTGGCAAGTTCCGGATCATCTCGCACTCGTTTACGCCACGCATGGCTGCCCAGTGCTGCCGCTCGTAGTTGCGCACTCTCTGCCGGAACCCTTGAGGGAGGTGCCTCTTCCTCATCCACCACTCTATGTTCCTCATCTTCAGTTGCATCGCCTGCTTCTTCGACGTCGTTGCATGTAGAAACACCTTCCGTATAGCACCAAAAACATGCGGCCACAGTCATGGAAGAAGAGGCATAATTCGAATTTGTGAAAAAGAAAGATGTGGATCAGACGACTTGGTGTGTACATACACACAATTCCATCTCTTTTAAGTCATGAGATTTGATCTTATATCTATGTTCTTCAGAATTCGACCTACTCAACAAAAACCAATGTTAATTTCTAACAAATGCCATGTCGCGGTTGTAGAATTGCTCGGATTTGGAGTTTATGAAGTCTATGAGGCTTTTAAGTAATCGATTCATATATTACCGACAATTATTTCTCGTGAAAAGTCATCTCATCGATCCCTCATCGGCTTTATGATTTCAATTCACAATTGCAATGAACTAATGCAATTGCAAAATGAATAGTCATATAGCAATTCACATGAGGAATAGTGAGAAGTGCTCAGTGCTGGGCAATTCAACCAATCAATCTCACAATTTTCCTCAGCAATACAGGGAAAGTCGGACGCGGGATCCCAGAGTACGGTGAGCTTTGAAGCATGATTGGGAAACCGTGATCATTAGATTAGTGATTCGTTGGGTGCCTAATGATCTAGGGTGGGTCCATAAATTGTTGACAGAGATTGATTGCTTGCATCACCATTATTGGCCTTCACGCTCGATTTGATCCAAGGGCTGCATAGCCCAAGTTAAAAAGCTTAAAGATGATTCCATTTGATGTGCTTATTCACAGTATTATTGACCAAATGGTGGGCCCAACAAGCAATGGAAAATATTGAGATTGATTGCCTAAATTGCCTAGCACCTACATTAGGATAAGACTAGATGAATTGGATGCTGTCATTGATCCATTCATATATTTTGAGGACTGATAATTTAAGATGGCATTCCACGATAAGCCGCTAGCATAAGATTTAATGACATGGGTGCACGAACGCTCTTGAAATTAAATTTTACTTTCATCATATCAGGAATCGGTTGTCCGATATGACATGCAACTTTTTTCCGGATGCATATCAATATCGTCCGAGATGATTATAATTGATGTTATGGAGTGTCATTTGGTCTCTTTTGAACAAGTTGATGTCACGGGGAAAGTTAATTAGCATGTGTAAATGTAGAGTTACCTTGATGTTTCCAATCAACATGGTGACCAAGAGAAGGCCACTGGTCAGGACAATTATGTTGAAGACAACTTCTAGCCATTCTGTTGTGCTTTCCAAGTTCCCGAAAGTGCTGCACATCAAACAAAAATCAACGCAAGTTTAAGGCATAAAGGCCATGTGATGCGGCACAGCAGTTAAGAGTTTCATGCAATAGGCACACTTATGTTAATCACGAATATTTTACTTGCTTGTGTCCATGGTATTATTGTATTGTTATATACATTTCAGTGGAGATCACTGATTTCTGACTCCCTTCACTGCCAGGAAAATAGATTCGTAAGACTTGATAACGTGGTAAATGTAATCGACACTACTTTACTGATCACGCGAGATTAGCATGCCAGGCATAAAAAATTTGTGAACCATCACATGACTTTCATTATTGTGGTGACCCTTTATTTGTTCATCAACAACAATCAAAGAGAGAGTAGTTATGTTTACCTCAAAGTCATTAAGCCCCAAAAGATGGGGAACAGGATCTTCTCCAAGCGACTGTCATTGGTGACAAGTTGGACGGTCCACTTATAAGCGCCATAGTCATAGTTATCGGAGGAGACCAAGCACATGGAACGGGCCTGCCGGTTCTCACCCCAAGCGAGTCTGGCTCGGTCTCGGACCATGGTGGTGGTTCCATAGTAGATCGGCTCTTTGCATGCCAGCACCCTCGGGAAGCACCCATCCGTTGATCTACATTGCTCCCTCAGGCATTTTGCTGCTCTTTGGATCCCTAGTAAGTACCAGCATGCTCCCGCTGCCTAATCAAGTCATGACATGAATTTCCCAGTTACCAACTGATGAATGACTACTTCCGTGATCCGTTTGCAAGTCTCCATTAGTTAATAGCAGGATGATGAGGGGCTTAAATGTTTCTTATCACCTAGTAAATACAATTGCCGACACTTTCACATCATTTGCTAAGCAACACTAGACCTTAATGCAGCATCCCTATCACAGCTCATCTCAGGCAGCGAGAAATTTGCAATACCCATTGGAAATTGACAACCTTTATGACAAAATAAAAACAAAGAAGACAAAATCAATCAGATATATGGAAAAAGATGTCTTTTAGTAGGGCCGGCTATTGCATTCAATACACGAATGTCCTCTCTCCTTAGAATAGAAGGTTCAAGCGTTATCTTATCTCTCTTTAAATTCATCCCACCAACAAAGAAGACTATTTAGCCCTCACATGGATCACTGTTGTGACAAGTTCCTATAGTTTTCACCCCCACCTTGTTGAAAATTTGAACTTGCGAATTACTTATATTGTCTTTTTCTTGATTTTTTGTCGTTTGTGCAAATGTTAAAGCAAGCTCTTTCTTCTTTTTTGTCAATTGAAGTCCCCCAAGTTCAAAGATAACATCCGGGTGTTCATGATTGGAAAGAGGGGCATAAACTTTTTTGAAAAAGAAGAATTTGAGATCCTTGTTTTCCCTTGGGCGAAAGGAAGAAAAAGAAGATCTTTGTGTTCCAGCTTCGCAGGCACGTATAGAGACTCCACATTTTATCCCAACATTCCTTCCTTTTTCTTTTTGGCCATCCTTACATTCCGTCCTTAAAGTGATAAAACAAGATGGGACATTTTAGGTGCCAAAAGGGTTAGAGCTTTCACGGGGAAGAAAGGATATGCTTCTAATTAATCAATAAATGATTAAGGAGAGAGACATAGAAAAAAGTAAACTTACATGGGATGCAACAAAATAGGCGATCATGTTGAGAGCAATCCCCCACCAAACAGTGCCGAAGATGTAGCCGGACAAGTTTTGCATGCGGCGTAGGAGGCATACGAAGTGGTAGATCTTGGGGAGGTATTGGAAGAGGAACATTATCAACAACACCGTCATCACTCTCGTTGTTTCCCCTCTCTCCAGCTGAGACGGAATTGCCACCCACAGCACCACCTGCGATCACATTTTTTTCCTCGCTTGCATATCAGCATGTTTAAATGTATCATATCACAAGGTATAAAACCAGGTTGATGGAGGTTCCCTATGAGAATTTGTTCATATGAAAGATTCACCGCATCGATTTGCTTTTCTGACTTTTGATTCCGTTATCGTTTATTAGTGAAGAGGTAGTCTCTAATATATGAGTCATACGTTGCAATTTAAATCTAGGTCAATCTCTTATCATTCCTATTATATAAGTTGATGCATTGCGCAGGCGAAAGTAATTCAGTTAACAAGAAGAATTCACTTGGGGCAGTCGCATAGATATACTCCGACCAACACAATTCTTCTAGGAAACGAAATAGAAATTATGATGAATCTAATGAACACTAACAGAAAAATGATTTCTCACAACCATTTATTTTGGTCGAGCCCCATTTGGTTGCCAAAAGGAGGTCGCTAGCACCCAGTCACGATAACTATTAGCGACCAATTTTCATTTTGTCACCGAAAGTAGGTCTTTGGTTGCTAGGAGGTCCACCTCTGGCTCTGAGAAGAAAGGAGATCCACCTCTAGTAACCATTTGGTCCCTAGAAGAGAGTTGTAGCGACTAGACGTGGAACTCTAGCTAGATGTCCAACTTGAAGACGCTCAATACTCATGGAAAGTTTGTGAAGGCTAATCACTCAATAGAGAGAAAAGAACATGCATTTACATAAAAATGCGGGAAACCTACCACTTGAAGCTTGTCTGGATGTCAGCCCTAAGTGGTCGCACATTCTCAGCAAATAAAATATCACTCTATACCTGTCGGACATTGGACAGTTTAGGGCAATACTTCAGTTATACAATTCCTGACCTCCTCAGGACATCTGGCTTTGACTTATCAAATGCCGGTGCCCAACCAAAACTATGTTGGTCGTCACTCCAAAGCTTCTGGTGCCCTAAACCAAGTCGTTCTATGACCCACAAACCACATTCTAGTGATTCGTCTTACACTCAAGACACATTCCAATTTATAAAGAAGTTTGAACTACATATGCGGCAACATATACATTATACAAGTATACTATCTTGTCAAATTTTTTTCTATTAGAAGTGTATATTATCATAATTTAGTTTTCTTAATTTTGGTTGAATAACGGGATAGGGTAGAAACAAGTTGTTCGACTAGCCTGGGGCTCCCTAAAGCTCCTATAGTATAGATTGCTGAAGGCCAGATTAGGATCCTCTCTCTATTTTGGGGGTATTGCCTCCTTGAGTTTACCCTCTTTCTAAATAGATGATTTACTTTATCCTCTTTAAATGGATGACATGTTAGCAAAATCTTCCAAGGGTCAAAAAAAGAATACCTAATCAAATTGATTTCATCTTTCGAAACCCTACCCAAGTCTAAATATCACTCTTCTCTATCAACCAATTCCTCCATCATTAGTCTCCAAGCTCTATTACCATCAATCACTGAGCTTGTTTTGGCTCCGTCTCTCCCTATTAGAATATTTAAATATTAAATGATGCATTTATCAAACGGTTTAACTTTTTAGATTGAACTTTCTAACATGATATCAGAGCTCGTAATTAAACCTTGGGTTGACCCAACCGATCCGCCTCATGGTGTGCACCGATTTGCTCATCTCATCTCTTCTACAAATGATACGCTCTTGGCCTCAATTGGTTAGGTGATGCCTCCGTTGCTGTCATTTTGGCCGAAGACTAAAGCGTGGAAATATATCATAGGAGAGACAAATAGGGGCCTAGAAAGATTTATACTCACAAACTCCTGCTTTAATACCATGTGATATTTTGTGTGACCACTTACAACTATTCTAAAAGCTTATTTGTTAGACTAAAGGTATGATTTAACATTTAAATATTCTCTTTATATATATTATACATTGTATATACGTGTTGTTTGTTAGTCTCTAGAGAACTATTAATTTATACCATAAGACTCTCGGGCCTAAAAAAAATTTCTAATTTACAAGATCCATTAACTGGCAAGTGAAGAGCATACTCACAAATTCAGCTCACATATTCAACTAATAGTGTAACTCTAAGATTCTAATGACATTAGTCTTCAAGGAAGAAGGAAAGTGTTTAGAAGGCCAAGGGTGGAAGAGAGATTTTTCCAGAACACTCGTCTTATTTCCAACTTCTTACTAAAGTTACCCTTATATAGGTGAAGCCAAGGTAAATACTTGTAATAGTACAAGCACACTAGTACAATAATACAAACACACTAAGACCACTAGAAGCCATCTCATCTAATGAAGGGTCATTACTTTTGGCTAAAGTGTTGTCCTTGTGTTTGGCCAAAAAGTTTTATCATCATCCTTGTGTTTGGCCAAAATCATTATCCTTAAGTTTGAAAGTATTTTAATATTGTCCTTGCATCTGAAAAAATCTTGCAAGATGCGTATAGTTCTTTTTTTCTAGTGATCCTATCGTGCTTGCATTATTGCACTAGTGGGCCTGTAAGTACAACCTTGGGCTCCACCTATATAAGAGTAAGTTTCGTAAGAAGTTGGAAATTAAGATGAGTGTGCTGAAGATTTTTCTCCTAAACACTTTCCTTCTTCCTCAAGTTACACTGTTAGTTCATATGGCTTAGCTGTCACACAAATCACCACTCCGTCAATGACGAAGCAGATAGAAATCAGTTTATTGTCAAAGTGAGGACACAAGCTAGGGAAGCACCAACAAGAGAGATTCAAACATGAGCTAGGCGAAAGAAAGAGGATGAGATGGTACCAGTGCTGGCAACAGTGGTGAGGCGGAGTGGTGCTAAAGACACGCAATGGTTGGAGATCGGTTGAGTGGTTAAAGAAATTGGGAGTTTCGAAGTTATGGTGCTTCTTTTTTAATCGGGAATTGAGGTTTCCAATGTTGTTAGTGATAATCAGATTGATTATGAATATTATTGCACCTACGGTAGGTTATGAATAATCTATTAGGGTAAATTGATCTTCAATTACCCTCTGAACGAATGGGATCAATCTAGTGATGAAAGTGAATTTTTCTCTCCTTTGCAAAGACAATATAGATTATGATCATTCTCTTTCTCTCTATAGATCAGAGTAGGTATTCTATTTGTTTTGTTGACAATATATTATAAAAACCTATTTTAATATCTCTTCCTATGGAATTACTATGGCATGTCTTATGGTAAGTGTTCCAAAAGAAAAGATTTGTGAGAAGGGACATTTTCTACACCTATATTGTTGGCAGCCTACTTTCTGGTAAGGGGAAGGACAATTAGAATCAAGGTTTTATTTAGTCAGATCCGAATAATTATGGTACTTGACATCTTTATTTACCTTAACTTACTTTAAACGAGCAACAAGGTACATCTCTCACCTAATTCAGCTCCAAAAAGTTCGTGCATCAAAAGTGCATGAAAAGTCTCCATATATTATGATAAGGATGACCGACGCAAAGTTACTAGATAGAGAGAGGGGGATCAAGGAAAGATAGAGCAGCACAACAGACAAATTAATCATGTTTGTTAGAGTTTGTTTACACCGGGAATTGCATAATGTAGTAGGCGTAGTCCATAACAAACATGAACGTGCATATTCTGAAAACCATGCTTGAAATCACAATCAACTATTTTGAATTCAAACACATACAGTTCAGAAAGTAAAACCAAACTTCCACATAGACCATGTCTACTAACAAAATCCCCTACTTCATATACAAGATCTTCTCAAAGAACATGACATATATATACATACACATATATATGTTAAAGGTAATTAATACCCGATGAAAATTATTTTACGCTCTTGCCCCGGGTCATTAAAAAATAAAAATTATATATCTGAAAAAATTGACTAGAAAATATTGATGAACGGCGATTCACTTTCAACAGACCAAATTATAGTGTCTTTATGAAAATTGAGGAAAAGAATCTGAGTCGACGTAATCAGAAATTTTCTATCGCGAGCCATTCGTCCAAGCAAATCTTCGCAGAGATCTTCTTGCATCAGAAACACTCCCTTTCAGTGTTGGAAAGAGACACCATTCGATTCTTTCGCTCGACCTATCACCACCACAAGTGCCATATGTAACCATGAATCCGTTTCCAATTTGACCTTGCCCTTCTGGGAGCGAATGGAAAAGACACAGATGACTCACATGCATCTGTTTGTCATCTGTTTCACGGGTACCATGTAACGATCAAGGAGCGCATAAGGACAAGCAGAGGACATGCATTAGTCACCTTCCTTGAACTGAACCAACCTTGCTAGTGTACAAAACCAACCTCCCTAAGCTAAGAACGAATCATTTCGATTCCGTAACTCCTTTTCTTAGTCGTTTGTAAGGTAGTGATGACGACACCGACGATCTTGCGCACCGTACACTTTGCAATAATCTATACGTACTTACCCTCTCTCCTACCACGATGAGCGTCTAAGGGAGCGTGATTCATCATCAAATTACTCAAAGAAAGGTTGCTGATGATGTCCACTGAAAGTTTGATTTTCGCATTTGTGTGTAATTGAATTTGGGAGGGACTGTAGTAAAAGAAATTGTACGTAGAAAACCAAACTTCACACAGACAACGGAAGATATTCTGAAAAGCTTCTATGTCAAGAGTGTAATTTACCTGAGGAAGAGGGAGGATGACGAAGAGGTCGAAGAACAAACCCTTCCGGGCCTTCAAGTACCGGAGAGCCACCGCTAGCGTGCTCGTGTCGTGGAGCTTGCCTCCGCCTCCTCCGCCCGCCGAACTAACAGCGGCGGCGTGGGAGGAGAAGCGCCGGTTGGCCATCTTGAGCTGGAGCCACATGTTCCACATGTGGAGCGCGTCCGTCATGCACCGGAGCACCGTGACGGTGACGGCAAACCACCCATCGACGAAGAGGCACATGCACCTGTCGCTTATGGAGAGCGCATAGAAGAAGAGGGGGTCGACAAAGAGGCCAGTCGCGCACACCAGGAGGAAGACCCTGCTCCATTCTTGGACCCACTTGGACCTTGGGTCCAAGACTTGCCCTAGCGACCACCCGCTCGCCCTCCTCCGGCCGCGGCCCCCGCACGCGCTGTACAGGATGCTGCGGTCACGCCCTGATGATCTCTCTCCTTGCTCATCACCCTCCTCCTCCTCCTCTTCTACGCCTTCGAGTTCGGCCTCTTTATCATCATCATCTTCATCTTCGACTGTGTCGTCGTTCGTGAAGTTGTGGATATGTGATGCATGTGGCGTTTCTTGCTCGGTTGACATGGCGAGAGAGAGAGAGAGAGAGAGAGAGAGAGAGAGAGAGAGAGAGAGAGAGAGAGAGGGAGGGAGGGAGGGAGGGACGGAGGGAGGGAGGGAGGGAGGGAGAGAGAGAATGAGTGAGTGTGTCTTGTTAGGTTGGTGAATCAAATAGAAATTGGAATGGAAGCAGGGGGCTGAATTCATTCAAGGAGAACATATATGTAGAGAGATTATAAGGAAAAAGCGAGGGGAACCTGTAACATGATCAAGAAAGCATCAATAAAACTTAAGGCTGTTTGTGTAACATTTTTTTGTACACACACGGAATATGATCTCTTATTCTATAAATAATTGAAAAGATCGAAAAATAACATTAGAAATTAAGAGTAAATTTTTTTAGCTAATTATATATAATCATCGCATGGCGTAACAAAAGAGCCTTAAACCTTTTGAATGGGATTGATGTTTATATTAGAAAAGGTTGTCCTTTTGGGAATGCAAAGAAGATAAATGCTGAGAGTATTAAATTATTTATAAGATTGAGATATAATAAGTGCTATAACGGATTAATATTGATGTTGCATGTGATCCACCTAATTAAAATATTCACAAAACATTTGCTAGTAAAAACGACGCGACCTTTGTGGAATTACCAGGTTGCCATTTGTCTACACGCAACTGTCTGGTTTTGCATTTGAAAGCTTCGAAGTCCCGTGAATGGGGTTTTGCATGGCACGACAGAGGTTAAATTCACTTTGCTTTTGGAGAGAGAGAGAGAAGAAAAGGAGGATCAACGTGATCTCCTTCTTTTTCCACCGTTTGGACGGGAATAGGGAGAGGAAGTTTACAGGCTTCTGATTGTAACTGGTTCACTTCCTTCTGTCAACAAAAGTTCCGTTTCATATGGTAGTTTGATTGATCCTGTAATGTTTTTGACTCTCCTGTGATGTAATCATAAGAATACATGGTCGTAATCTCTCCAGATGGGCAACGAATTCACTTATGCCAGCACTAAAAAGCAAAAAGAAAAAGGTAAGTGAGCAATATCCTCTGCAACTGGGAGTGTCTCCACCACTTGTTCCAGCTACATAGGACATATGGCATTGATAACAGCAGCTTCTTTGAGACGATGTCTACTAGAAAACCCAATAGATGATGTAAACCCAATAGATGGTGTGCTGAATGAAGTGAAAATTTCGTTAGCTTTGAGTTAAAAAAGAAAAGGCTTGTCACTGCCCAAAGGCTAGTAAAACTTGCATATTGTACTTGATACACAAAACCTTCTATAACTATACTTCACTTGTCCTTGTTTGGAGAATCGTCGATGATCGTATAAGTAAATCACGCTAACGACATAACAAGTATATGTCTTTATTATAGGATCCGACATGAGCTTCAACGCATTATCGAATAACACAAGTTACGATTGATTAATGAATATATATAGTGTGCTATGTGATGATTATCTATTGATAATATCGAGTCCCTCGGAGAGAATAAAAAGGACGTTCACCTTTGCAATCCTCATGTGCATAGGTTCTCCCTTCTTTCTGTATCCTGGAAAAGTGTGCAATTGCTGACACACAGTTTAACAAAACCGCCTAGGGTTTGTGGTGATGAAATGATGATGAGCAAACTTTACGTTCCGAAGGACACTTGAATGAAGAAATTGATTACTTTGAAGAGTTGGAAAGGTGCAGATTTGGGCACTCCCGTCTTGTCCATCACCTACAAAACTTGGATCCTGCATCCTCTCATCAGGCCTTTGGAAGGTACATATCATGCATTTTCCTGTAGCAAGATAATCATGAATGCAATTGATTAGCTATGTGGCCATTGAGTTTCAGAATATGTCATCATTACATATAGATAAAACTCTATCTGTGTGTTGACCCAAAAAAAGAAAAAAAAAACTCTATCTATGAAATCGGTCGAACCATGGGAGTCACGAGTTAGTCAATTGCTCTCTGATGATATAAAGATCAATGCTCTCCATATCTTTTAAACTTTAACAATCTTTATATAAGAGATAAAAGAAAATCAATGTGGAGTTGTACTCCCCAAGTTTTTTTTTTCTATCAGATCTATATGCAATTTAACTTTATATACATCTCAACTTTATCAAAAATGCTAACAAGTATTAGATAGACTGAACTTGTCTAGACTTTCATATGGGCGGTCAAACGCAACCTAAACTTATTCTGCTAAAGTAGACCGATAAGCTATTAAGAATTACACAGTTAATTCTAGAATATGCAACAAATCATATAAATTTCAAATATATCTCACATTGTGATTGATTCCATCTCCCACATTTTTTGCCAAAAAAAGGGTAATGTACGCGGTTACTTTCCCCGTTTCATCATCTTCATTGTCCTAACCTGTTACTACTCTAAAAAAGCAGAAGAAAGACCAATTCTGCGGCATGGCTCATCTATAAACGTCATCTTTCATTGCTCTATCACGTGAAACTCAAAAACTTAAAAAACAGATCCAAAGAGATAAGCCACAGACAGAAAGTTGGCGGACATGGACCATGATTGGAGGAGGGAATAAGTACCAAAGCCCAGCTTGGGCGTCGAATCTTAGCAAAGTACAGCACCACATGCATGGAGTAGTAGCAACAGCATTTGGTGAAGAAATTACAGATTTCCAATCACGGGACCCGCTTCTCATCGTCATGATGTTTGGCTCCATGCACGGGACATCAGCTCCCTTTTTTGAAAATTTTTGGCTCAATGTGGTATCCACTGAATTCATTTGGGTGAAACCAAAGCTAATAACCACACACTAATCACCTGTTCCTGATATTTTGCGTTGCAAGGCGACACTCATGTTGACTGAATGCTCTTGTTAGAGATATTTTAGATTAAAATATCTCTAACATCTCTCATGGCGATAAGAGATTATTCAAAACGTTGATGATCAGAGAGAGACAACTTTCAACGAGAAGGGTCATGCTCAGGCTTCATAATTAATCTATAACATGCTCAATCATTATGAAGCTGCACCGGTGTTTTGCTTAGCACATACGAAAGGTAGGTCTATGTCTAACTGTTTATGATGATTTTAAATAGTTATCTACTAAACTCGTTTTTATCGTGCTGGTTTAACAACATATCAAGAAGCAGGGGAAGCTCATACCGATACTAATTCCGCAAAAATCGCATGTTCCTATGCATCTGTTGTATTCTATGTGGTCCCGTTAATTACATCACTTATAGAATGATTCTACTTAATATTTTGTTATATATTACGATGTACAAGCGTCGAATTAAGTCTGTTTAGCCTTTATGCTTTTTCTGCAAAAGATGCATGTATAGGAAAGAATAGCGCTAGCTTTTGTTTGTTAGGAGTTACTTTAATTTCCTACTTTTTCACTCTTTTTTTTCTCTTTAGCATCTTAAATTTGACATTATTTAATACTATACAGAAAAAAAAAAAAAAAACCTTTCGACACATGACATAAGAATACTGACACATAAAGTCATTTGCGTTCTTAATTTTTATTATAGTTTTAAACATTCCCTTTTGTAAAAAATTTGAAGGAAAAACAAAAGGTGATTTGTAAACTAAGCACCCAATCCAAAATTTCCGAATCACTTAATGAATAAAATTAAAAACTAGTTTCTCTCTGGAGGAAATATATAGGTGTGTTTATATGGAGCGAGAACCAAAAAGAACTTAATAGTCCTAAATAGGTTTGAGCATGGTTCCAGGGTAGACTGGGAAGCTGAGAATTGGATTGGTTTTCAAGAGGGTAAGTTCCAAATTCCAAAAATCAGGGAACTTGGAACAAGTTTTTGTGTTTTTTCTTATTCTATGTTTTCGCGCAATCTTGCAGCATTTCATAATGTCCAATGATAAATGTGTAATCTAAAACCACTAGCTTTTTTCGTGTATCTAAATATGAGTTGTAATCAGTGAATTATAACAAATGATTGTCATTAGAGGTGATGATTCACTGCAATCATTCAATTAAGAGTACAAGTTGAACCTGAGCAGATCTTGGAACCCGTGACAGGGTAAGTTTCAGGTTCCTAGGTATATAGGGTAGACTGCAGGTTCCAACAATTAGGAAATCTGTTCCAACGGGTAGATTCCAAGTTCTAAGTAAAATATGGATGGAACTTTGAACCAGTCACCCCTAGTCCCAGACCACTTATCTAAAACCCGTGGGTACAAAAAGTTCTCATATGCCATGCTTCCCTCCGTTCCATCTTCTATCCAGTTTTTCTATCGATGAGTTAAAAAATGAATAACACCAACATTCAGTTTTAGTTAAATTTATGTCAATATCTGCAGCCCATCAATCAGCAACGTGATTGGAATTGAGGATGGAGGAAACCACGATCCAATTAGTTATCACGTGTTGATGTAACCACTGCCTTAGTGAAGCACAACATGGAAAACCCGTCCTCCTTGCCTGGTAATGGCATTGTTTTTTAATGTGTGGGGGTATGTGTGGAAACGAGATTTAAGATTTTGGCCGTCAGTCAATTGAGATTTTAAAAGGTTTTATTTGGGTCAATTGAGGGCTTAAGCTTTTAAAAAAAGCCTCAAGCAGATCTCGATCTCGTTGTTAGTGAAATTTACGTGTTGAAAACCCGATGTGGCTCTCACGCGAAATATATAATCATTTGTCACGTGTCATTCCCGACATCTAAATATCACCGATGGCGAGTTTTGGAACTTGATTGTCACTTTTTTCTTTAAAATCATGAGTATTCAATTGATTGAATAAATTAAAATCTTTAAGTTCTCACGGTCAAAAGTCCTGTTCCCACACTCATGAACTAGAGAGAGAAGGTAAGGGAAAGGAACGTGGGAAGAGGGCACGATTCGCAAATAAGTTCGAAAAACACAGGTTCCATGCAGCTTCCTTCCTTTTTGTTGGTTTGTTCATCAATGATGAATCAATTATATCAAATGGCACCAACCCTCTTCTCAATTCTCATCAATCTTCTCTCTTCGAACCCCTCTCGACTGTGACCTCTGGAGTCTCTTTTGCCACTTGAAACAACATCTTGCCCCATACGCAAGCATATCCACACACACACACACACACACACACACAACATCGATCTCGATCTTGGGCCGATCGCATTAATCTTCACTTGTCGTTTATATCGGTTGTGCAATTAATGCTCCATGCATGACTGCATACTGTTCATTGGGGGGGATGTGATCAGAGAAAGAACATGCAACCAAAGGAAGAGAGCATACATAAAGACGTGGAGTGCTTACACCCACATTGGCATTTTGTGGCAGTTGCTTTCAGAACAAAATCCTAATTTGATTAAGCTACGTCGACACCAAAACGTTGCCCGGATTTCGTTTTAACGATCGTGGCTCATGAAGTAAAAGGAGAGATGGGTGTTACATTAGATCCATCTGGCAAGTCATCTGCTTGATGATGAAAATACTCGCTACGAAACTTTCACTCACCCGCAACATAAACCTTCAAAGAGAATGTAAGAATCTGAAATTATTGGTGGGGGGATGGTGAAACGATGCTGAACGTTCTAGTCTGTAGGGAGAGGGAAAAAGGAATTGACGGGGTAGCTTCATGTGATCGATTCTTTGCAGTTTTGAAACCCGACATGAATAAAGTGGGGGCTTGTCCCAACGAAGCACGAAGGGGAAAAAACACCGAAAAGCAACAGATGTTAATCTCATCATTAAGAAATAAAGAGGCTAATCCAAACCGTGAGTGAAAACATTCCCGGTTTGGCCTACGAAGGTACAAAGATCCAACGCTTTTTAATTTCAGAAGGCTTGTCTTTTCGTGGCTGAATTGTTCTGTTCAGACGTTCGAGACAGCGTAGAGACGCAAATATCTCTCCTCCTCCCTGAGAGACTTTCTTTGTACGTTTTTTTTCTCTTTTTCTTATGACTGTGGTCCACCGTCGAGAAGGGGGCCTTGACAACTCCTTATGGACCCTCCGGACTCCTTCGGCCTTATTCGTAAGGGCTCGTGACTGTGTCCCCCAGACCAAGTGCCAGAAAGGCAGAAAGCCCCCCCACGTGAAGAAGATTCATGGTACAAGAATGCGTAAAAGCAATGGGTCCATGATGAAAAAAACTTATCCAGGGTGAAGACAGGTTCAACCGGAGAAGGGGGATCGTAATTGACCTTGTATAATTGAATTTCTGGTGTAGGACCAGGATGGTGTGGGAGAAATGTATGAGGTCTACACGATTTCTGAAGATCCATTTCCATAGCTAGTTGATGTCGAAGAGTTGTGCACTCGATCTATAGACGCGGTTTCCATAATTTTTTAGCTCAAGCTTGAGTCGATGGACGACTGCTGCGAAAGCTGAAGAAATGGCGTTTCAGGCCACAATCATTTTTCCCATAGGTCCCAATACATCATTTTTCTGTGTAGTTCGCCGTTATGGAAATGCTGGGATACGTATTATCATTCTCGACTAGAGTCACAAGCAAATGCAATGTCACACATGAACCAACAAAACAATGAGTGAACCATCTTCCTTCTGCATCATCGTGTCCTCTGAATCTACTTCCTTCACATCCACAAATTAACAATGCGAAATGTCAGCTGTCGAGGGTTAAGAGCCACCAAGGGAAGATGATGGCGTTTCGCTGCTTCAACATTATCGAGGTTCTTTTCTGAATGAAAACTATATCGCATGTCACATCTACTAAGCTGGCAGTCCTAACGAGAGTTGTCAGCATCACCAAATTGCGATGAACTTGACATAATTTCCTAAACGGTGAAACCTGATTCCGTGCGTCATACATAGGTCTCGTCAATATGAATTCAGTATTCTTCATTTCTCAAAGTGGTGACTGGTCTGATTGCCCACATCCAGTGGAGAGAAGGATCAACAATAACCGGCTAGATCAATCTTGATTTGTCATCTTTGATCCTCTAGGGGCTCGTAACTCATTCATCTGCTGCGTGTTGGACAAAGATCAATGATTTTATCACAAGATGCTATTCTAGAGTTGATATCTGTGAGCATTGACACTCGAAACAAATGATACATGGGACAAATGATGTCACTGCTGTCTGACTATGGTCAAGTGATTTGTGCAAAGCCAGTAATCCAACGGTGATTATTCTGATGCGCTGTTTCCCCAGTGAGTGCGACTACGGCAAAATGAACATCAAAGATACCATGTACAATCGTCAGAAAAGGATTATAGCATGCAGCACCACGGAAGAAAGCTAGCTTGGAGTTTTCATTCTTGTACATAGCCACTGCAACTTTGGCTGCATCTACATTGGTAATTTCCTGGAAAAGCCGAATTATTCCCTCAAACCTTTGGTATCGTCAAGCATTATCTTCAAGTCTCTCGCTAAGAGAGCTGTCAATTTTTCCGTAAGTAGCAAGACAACGTGTCCTACTAGGAATCTTATTTCTTCAAGATCACAAAACCTTTCTTTTGGATTCATTTTCTGCTCAACCAAAAAGCAAAAGGAAATCTTTCTTCAAATCTTTGAAGAAATAGATTTGCCAAAAAGTGGCATGTAGTCCAAAGTTGTTTTGGCAAAAAGTGGCATGTAGTCCAAAGTTGTTTTGGCACTACATGTGGTAATGATTGCAGGACTGGTTTCCAATTACACAGTCATGTGGAAGTTGCCAGGAGAAAACCAAAAATGGGACGAAAGAAACACACATGGAGAAACTTCACGTTCCACTAGAAAGCTCTTTCTCTAATCCTAAACCCCTAGGTGATTAAAGAAAAGATGTCAGGGCAATTTGCTAAAGCTAACGAATATAGTCCAAACAGGAGGGAAAATGGCGGATCTAGGATTCTAGCTAGATAGTCTTACTTAAAGCAATTTCCTGCTATCACCATCAGTATCCTAAGGTACTAAGTGATGCATGTTAAACATGCTGTGAGCTTCAACCCAAGAATTAATAATACCACTTCATAACCACTTGCACAAGGAATCTGGACATGCCCCCACAAAGAAATGAATTATTATAGTTGGTCGCATTTCGGGACACCATAAACTGGACTCACTGAGTCACTTGAACTTGGAAAAGCAATGAAGGACATGCCCCCACAAAGAAATGAATTATTATAGTTGGTCGCATTTCGGGACCCCATAAACTGGACTCACTGAGTCACTTGAACTTGGAAAAGCAATGAAAGACTATTTCAGAAAAAAGCAAAGTGGAAGAAGAAACTTGTAGCTCATTTTCATGTGAACATTGGGCCCGATCTACTGCTTAAGTCCATCAGGTACTGGGCTTTTACAAATCCAGACACAATCAGAATGAGGAACCAAGTGCATCACTTGTTACATAGTGACAAGTAAATCAAACTTCATACACACTTTTTCTATATGTATGCGTGTGAATTTGCATGTCAATGTTCATGTCACGTGTCTTAGAAGCTGGGGGCTGAATTGTTCCTACAAAGACAAGCTTCACTTAAGATCTATAACATGTATAATCACTCAGCCTCCTAAATTATGGGGGTGTTTCAAAAACTAAATCATTAGTTCACCATGATATGGTGGTGCAAAAGAACCAACTTTTCTGAGGAAAAACAATATATTCAGGATTAGCCAGAGAGGCTGGTGACACAGGACAATGGTGGTAGAAGAGTTTTAACTGGTTGACCCACGAAGGGGACAAAATAACCAAAAGTTAATGCCCAGTCAAAAAACAGAGAAGGGGCCAAATTACCAAAAATGCATTCAGGTACCATCATCTCATTGAAAGTAGATCCTTCTGAGAAACGTTCTCGATAGCTTTTCCTTCAATTCCACTGACATTTCCAAGCTGCAGAATTTGAGAAACCACATGCCAAATGACATAAAGGATAGAGAAAAAAATCAGGGAAAGCATATCTGAAAGATGAGCAACTGCAAGTATTATGGAACATATCATATGCATTGTAATCTCTTCAAGCTTTGCATGTTTACTGTCTCAATGAAAGTGTGGCACTGGAAAAGATACATTTGCAAATAACAAGATTATATTCGGGCCACCATTTCAAAGCTGTAAAAGCAAAGCAACAGACAGAAAAGACACGGGATGATGCGCAATGCAACTCCTTATTATATGGTAATATGATCAAATTGAAAGATGGACACTAACAGAAGAATTTATTTACAAGGATGCAGACTTAATCATCAGGAGATAATTTTAAAAAACTAACATGAAAGGAACGAAATTGTCGACATGACATACCTTCAAACCAACTAATACTCTGCAATCATCCTTTTGTGACACGTTCCGTGTTATCCCTTTCTGAAACCTGCCTGCGTTGCCATTAGTCTGACCCTCAGGCAACCTCCTCAAATTTTCTTTTTCTTTGGACACAGATTTATTGAGCCTTGAAACCTCTAGCATTTCCTTAGGCTTTTCATTGGCGAAAGAGTTTGGTGCATTAACTCGAAGAGGCAGTGAAGCCTTTGAACAACAATTTGGACGCTGTACCTATAATACCTCCAAGTCATTTAATTGCACCAAAAGCAACAAGTATACAATACGAAATATGAACACTGAAAGATAGGTCAATATCCGAACTACACATAAGCTAAGTCTAGCCACCATTTGAGACGGGTAATCTTGATGCTGGAGAGAAGATTGAGGAAAAACAGTAAACTGAAAAGGCCAAGTATCTGCAGAGATTTGAAATAGGCACCAATGTCCAGCTCACCAGACCATTTCAAATTTATCTGCAAAAGAATCGTGCTCCTCGTGGAAAAAGAACATCAGAGAATATTACATAGCGATTTTTGTAAAGTTACTCGCCTTAGGTTTTGCAACTTCTGGGCAGCCTGGTTTTGCAAGGTGGCTTTTACCCCTCCTATATGTATTAGATATAGTATTTGAGACACCAGAGACCACTCTCTCCTTTTTATTCACAAGTGCTTGAGATGTACTCGCTGGGTGTCTGCTATTTGGAGTAATCTCCCTGTCCTCAATTGGACTCGATGTCAAGTGATTAGCACCAGACAAGGGGTGTGAAGATGAACCCACACTGGACTTTCCAGAAGATTTATGACCACTTCTATGAACCGTATCACCATTAATCTCCACCCTTGATGCTTGTCTTGTAACACAACTCTTCCTGAGGCCCATTCTAATAATTGAAGAAAGCCCATTTGAATTACCAAAAGCTTGCCCAGAAACATGAAGAACCTTTTTTTCTTGTTGCTGAAGGCTCTCAAATGAAATGCCACTTTTCTGCTTTGTTTGACTTGTGCTGTTTGATGTAGAGCCAAGGAGTGTGGGTTTCGAAGAAAGCCTGCTGCCATTTCTGGCAGAATTCATTTCTGTTATTGAATTCTTCTTCAAGCCAGAGGGTCCTCTCAAGTTAACCAACCTCAAATTTGGTTTGCTTTGCAGATGGGAACACTGTTTGGAACATGAAGATGTTGCACTTGGAACTTTTACCGGATGACTCTGATGAACTGAAGGATCAGACTTATGTTGCTCCCATTTCTTGCCCCTGTAGTCTTTACCTCTAGATTTGGACACTGAGGACGGAAGCTTCGGTGAAAAGGGTCCGTGAAGGTAAAAGTCTGAGCTCCCATTTTCCTCAGAAATATGAGAGAAAGTAGATTTTAATTGGCGAGAGGAATATTGGTGGAACCTGAACAGATTATTTGAGTAAACCAAATTTGAACAACAAAATATATTTCCTATCGTGGAACTTTGACAGAATGAAACAATAGGCAAACAGATGATCTTACGGGTGACTTTCACTGAACCATTCATCAGCCCTGCAATAGCAAAAGAAGTTTTAGTAGCGAGATCCTGGATCTTGTATATAACAGAACCTCTCTAATCTTTAACATCAGGACTGATGTTGCACTAATCACCTTTCTTGGTCATTATTGCTAACTTCTATCGTGAGATCCACCCACATGGGTGCCTCAATTTCTTCCTGCAGAAACGTAAAAAGAGGCCCGCAAGTCACAAACCAATGAGACCAATCATCTCAAATAGCAGAATGCATGCAGGCTAACGAGTATCCCACCCCCTTTATCACCACATTGCCAGCCGGGTGGACAAAATCAGGAGAGACATACACAGAAATTCCTAATTCGACTCGGATTACTCAAGCTCCGATGGTTTATCTCACGACATAGCACGACATATTCCCGTTTACTTCTTTCTTTCGGCTACCAGACATCTCTTCTGTTCCAAGCCATACAGATGATGGCAAAAATGCCATGCACAGCTGGGAGTAAAAACCTTCGGAATCGTTCATCATCATTCGACCGCAATACCAATTCCACAAAGTCATCATTCAAACGAGGCAGCCATAATAACAAAGCATCCGAAACCTGTCGTCCTCAAACCAACCACAAACTCGCATCACCAAAACGAGCCAACACAAGTCACGCAGATATCTCGGCACCGCCCCAAAACAATGCGCACATCACGACACTCGCGCACAACGATCACTAACCACCACAAAATGCGGGCCATTCGCGCTGCCGTAACTGCGGAACCAACTGCAGCCCGAGCCCGGCACAATCCGAATCGCGCTCTACCGCGAACACCATAACCAAACAACGACCGGCCATCACCGCCGCAACACAAAACGAGCGACGAAGAACCACAGGAACGCTGATCTAACGTGCATGAACCGACGAGACCTGAAGAGAGAGAGAGAGGATGTAGCGAGGGGCGCATTACCAGGAAGGACCAGCGATCGCCGACGTCGCCGCGGATCATCGCTTCGCATCGGACCTTTCGAGAAGCGCGAGAAGGAAGCATTCGGCCGTTCACGGAACGAGGGGGTTTGGATTCTCCATTGGCCTTCTTCCCCTTCCCTCTTTTAAGATTGAGCTCTTTTTACTACTGCTGCTACTAGGCGTTGCAGCGGCGACGACGTCGGATGAAGGCTGCGGAACGTTAACCTTTGTTATATGTGATTTTCCCGTTTCGTTTTCGTGACTTTTTCACGGTACGGATTGCAACTTTTGCTTCCCCTTTTTTAAACCCTTTTTTTCCTCCTGAGATTGGCTCCGTTTGTTCAAGTTTTCTGAAAAAGCAACTTTTTTTATTTTCTCGTCGAAATCCAAGACATGATACAAATTCTAAAAAAATTGTGAAAAGGATATCTACGAATACGCCATGTTGCCGTTATGATAATCCAAGAAAATGTAAAAATGTGTCCACCGCAAGATTTAGATTGAGCAAGAAGCAAACAATAAGAAAAATTATCGAGACATGCTAAGTTTATAGCAAGGAGACTATTGGATTTTTATTTAGAGAACATTTGTTCGGACCAAACTTCACTATAAATCAACCCCGGCAAAATAGAGCATATTGCATTTGGCCCCAAGTTTTTAGTTGTTGTGATTTTCTCAATGAGGCCCGTAATTACCAAAAATCAGTTGCGATGTCTACCTCGGCATTGACTCTGACCGAATATTTGCTTGGAGCTCCAACCACATGACTAATTACAAAAAACAAATTTGTCATAAAAGTATGTACATATAAAAAAGTGGAATAATAATTCGGAAGTATATTACGTGTGGAAGCATGCGACTCGGATTTCCACAAGTATTTGATCGGAGTCAAAGTCCAATGTACATCGATATATGATATTTAAATATAAATATATAGATAGTGAACGGCCTTCTTCCTTCCATTTTATACTATCGACTAATTATTTTCTCACAATACGCGAGACAATTTAGCCGGAGTAAATGCTAAGGGGCACATGGCCAAAAAATTTCAAAAAGTCAGGGTCGAATTGCAAAAATTACATGTCAGAGGGCAACTTGCCACGATCCTAAAAACTTGGGGGGGCAAAATGTAATTCCCCCAGCAAAATATGACAAGAAGGTACTAAAAGAAGCATGAATGGGGCTAATAGAAAACTTGTTTTCATAAGATTCAGATGGAGCTTCATTTTCTCAGTAATGTCAAACCTTCTCTCCCATGAAAATTCAAGAAATGAAAAGACCTTATGGCAGAGGACAACAGCTAGGTCGGATCATTACACTACTTTCAACTCAGATTGAAGAAACTCTTAATGTAGGATGAGGTCAAAAGAAAACAGGACAAGAATTTAATGGAAAGCTGTATGAACATTTGCTAATTCATGTGAGGGAATACACAAGTACGGATAACAGATTGGAGAATATACACCTACAAAGGGGGTAAAAGGAAAAAGCTTTAAAAAGTCTCTTAGGTCTCTATAAACTTGTATCTAGCTATACACATTCAACTTCACTACCAAGCGACAAAATTGGCAGATTTGATATAAACACATCTCTCTCGCTTCACCAAGCTGACACTACTAAATCTAAACTAGGTGTCCCCCGCCGCTGAAATTGGGAGAGCCACTCAGCCCCTCTCCAAATTCTCGAATTTCAGCTTGGCCTTACGCCGACCACCAGAGAATCACTTCGAGCAAAATTACATGGATCCTAGCATCCCCGTCTCATCTTCCCCACCATTTTCGACGACCTTTGTCAGCATCAAAGTGCCCAAGTTTCCGCAGCCTCGCTTTAGTCTCTCGTAACCTCACCTTGTATTCTTTCTTCCAAGACTCAAACCGAACTTTCAGTTTTCTAAGTTCTTGATCAGGACTTGTATTGGAAGTCAACTCCGACCTGACCTCAACGAGTGATCTGGCATCATCGTCAAATGTCTGTTTCCGGATCTCAAACTCCTTCATAAGATCACTGACGGCATTCAAGGTTCCATTAGTGTCCCTCCCTGCTCTGCCATCTGTAGTGGCATTCGAAAATTTCACAGGCACGGTTCCACCAGGAGTTCGAGAGCCCATGGACGTGGTATCCTCGGAATCATAATCCCGAGGCGATAAGGCAACATCGGGTCTTCTGGGTTGACCTCCATTATCATCCGTCATAAGACTCTTCCTGGCAGCTGCTAGACTCATCTGCACCATATCATGCAACCCTCTTTAAGAAATGTGAGCATTCAAATCAAGATTGAGATATTCACTCCAAGCAGGAGTTTACTCTCAGATGATTGACCCTGTACATACATTTAAGTAAAATCACCCGAAAACTTGCATACTCACTTGCAATGATGCCATCTGTTTTTGCCATGTTTCCTCCATTGATTTCATCCTTGCCTCATAGTCAGACCATTTAGTCTCAAATTGCTGTAGTTCCTCCCTCAGTGCAACATTTTCCTCTTCCTTCTGCTTCAGTGTTGCTTCTGCCTTTAGAGCCCGTCTCTGAAGCTCTGCCAACACCGCTGGCATGACCTCAATCTGCTTTTGAGGCTTCTCCTCCCGTTTTTGTGGCTTGTCCTGCCAAGAAGAAGTACCTTTAAGTTCATTGTAGATGCAATTAAAATTCAGAACTTTCACCTGCAAGGAATCTCCAAATTCATATGCACTCTCTAAGTCAGCTAACGTGGTTTTCTTTCCATGAAAGATAATTCTCACAGTACCTTCACTCCAGAAAATCTCCTGCCCGACTTATATGACGACTTTGTATTCTCCAGACTTGACCTTTTCATCTTGAGCAAATCATTGAACTTTCTCCGAACCAACCACCCACGGATTACTGTAAGACAATTTAGTGTCAGAGGACGAATCTGGCCTAGTGTTTAATCGTCAAAAGCATAGACTTACCAGACTGTAAACCTATAATTGCCCTCTGTTCCTCATCGGTCCCTAACATGGAAGCACCATCTAAACAGCTATCCCGCAAGGTGCCATATTCTCTTCGAGTAACTTCACCGCGAACAACTGCACAAAACATGCTCCATGAGAGAGAGAGAGAGAGAGAGAGAGAGAGAGAGAGAGAATCGACTCAAGCAAGTTAAATGCAAGCTGTCGCCTGTAATGCTGTAGACGAACCCAATGCAACCAACAGAATATCGACCTGAAATTTGAAAATCACAGAAACAAGCAAGCATACATGATTGCAAAGTAGTCACTCCATTCTTGAGTTCATAGAACTGATGACGAGCTAGGTAACGACGGAAACATTTTTGAACCCCAACTATGCCTTGCAGAATTTGTTTCCTCCTGCCCTCCAATGCAGCGATCTGTGAGTCACAAGAACTTAACGTCAGAAAAGTCAAGAAGAGAATATCGACATGAAAAAAAGAACACTGTCATTGCTAAACTGGAACTCAACAAGTTAGACTCAAAAATGGGAAAAGAAAAAGAAACATTCCCCTTTGAGCAGCTTTTATTTTTACAATAGAATAAAACAAACAACTTTGAAGTACCTCAAAGATGATAATGACATACTGCGTGGAATCGTGCCATTCCTAAATTATTTTTTGGTGACTATTTAACATACACATAACAGGTGGAAAAAAAACAACAATCAGTTAAGTTGACAGTCTCCATTTTCAGGGAAAGACGAAATCCGGACTTAAGAAAAGGATCACTCCCCTTTAGCCCATTTCTTTAGGCTTTTATTTTCTAAAGTAGACCTGCACCGGACTAAAAACACAAATCCCACCCAAAATGTCCACATAACTACAATGCTAAACTGCCATTGCTTCTTTGTGCAGTCAATAAGCAGCAGCAACCAACGATGATAGAGATAGAAGATCTCTTTTCAAATTCATTTCTCTCTTATACCATTTAATGGAAATCTTATAGAAGCATCATCTCTCGAGATTAGATGCGGTGGACTAGCATAATAAAAAACATTCCAGGCTTACTTCAGAACTAACCTGCCCTGTTCGCAGATACAGTTTTGTGTAACCAACTTGGTACATTTCCGGACGGACATTAAATTGTTGCAAGACAGCAACAGATACACTCAAGGGAT
The DNA here is from genome assembly GCF_021117445.2 of Syzygium oleosum. NCBI lineage: Eukaryota > Viridiplantae > Streptophyta > Magnoliopsida > Myrtales > Myrtaceae > Syzygium > Syzygium oleosum. The sequence goes on along the minus strand of NW_026607489.1, from coordinate 14,698,148 downwards.
CCCTCGATACACTAGCGTCCAAAAGCAGAAACCCGTACCTAAAACAAAAGCCACAGAGACCAGGAAAATTACACAAGGTACTATGAATAAAAAGGAAACAAAGAGTGAGAAATCAACAGCTGAGCTGTTGCAAGACAAGGTCCTTTTCATAAAGAAAAAGAAAGAAAGAAATGAGAAAGGTTACCTTTCTGCAAACTCTTGATGAGTCATTCGAGTGGGATATCCAGATCTGGAAATCCTGACAACTTCAAGGACTCCACAACACCTGAGCTGTTGCAAGACAAGATCCTTTTCACAAAGACCAGGAAGCTGCTTACTATTTGGCTTGATGCAACGGATAAAGTGAGGCTTTGTCCTTTCCAACTGATGCATTAGTTTGAAAACCTGACCCTATAAGGGGAAAAAAACTCTGATTAGAATCAATCCATCGAAGAGCACGTTAAAAGCCTCAAGATTAGGCAGTTATTAGTGTTGATTATACTAACACACCTGAAATTCACATCTATGTAAATCTAAGAGAGAAGACAAGGCCATGACATGAAAATTACAACCTTGCCTCAGATAGCATAGACCCAGATAATTTAGCAAACTAAATAGAAATACAGAGAACAAGAAAGACTTCCCTTCACTTCAAAGTAATAGAAATAGCCAACTCCTATTTTACGCACACGCACACACATATATCACTAGATTATAGCTTCCTATGATATTTATATCACTATATCAGGATACATGTGTCTGCACAACAGTTTGCTTACCTTGAATTTTGTACCAACACTTTGCTTCTGAGACTCCATTGCACCGTGATTTAATGGACTTACTGATTTTGTCGAATGCTCAAGTACTCTCGAGGCAAATAAGTGAGGCAATTGACAACTGCAAGATGAGAGGAGTTCGACAGAATCAGAAGGAAGAGGATCCCTGTTCTTCTCCAAAAAGCCACTTGTATCATATTGAACCTGACAAAACATCCTCCGTCAATGAAAGTGATGTGGTAATTCAAGGATCCTGCTTAGACACATGTATAGAGTGCAACTAACAAGCCCATAAGGGAAGATTACTTGTCTGGAGGATTAATTCTAGTTGCTTATTATGGTCAAATCAGCAGTAAGAAACAAAAGTAATGGATGCCAAAAAACGGCAAAAAAGAGAAAAAAAAAAAAAGAAACTGTATTTAAGACCAGTAACTATCTCACTTAAACATCTTTAAAACCTATGGAACCATAAAAAATGCAATAACAGGTGCTGATGCAGAAAATCACAAAAAAAAAAAAACAGGTTTAAGAAAAGCAGCTCATGCGTTATGAACTTAGACTGGTCCTGGGCCCTGGCCTGACTGACAACTAAGCAGAAACAAACTTTCCAAGCTCAAGATTTTAGCACAAAAAACCAAAGAAAAAGGCAATTCTAGGTGCTTGTTAAGTTTGAACTGTTTAGGTAGCGTTTGCTTATACTAGCTTGAATCCAAAACGGGGAAAAGCAGAAATCATCCAGAAATTTTAAGGTGGCTTCTAATTCATATCCCAATTAGCAAGACTGAGAGCAAGACATTTGCTACAGGAGAGAAAGGGAGAATAAAAGACAAACCTCTCCAGCATAGTGACGAATGCCAAAAGCCCCACCTCTTTCTCCTTTAAAGCAAGGATTAGAAGTCAAATGCTGCTTAAGCTTATTGGCAAATGTCAAATCAGTGGCTTTGGGAAAGTTTGATTCCTCATCCAACAAAGAGAGCACCCCCAAAGGTTTCTGCAAAAGTTGGCATGCAATAAGGATTGACTGCTTCAACTCTATCAAAAACTTTATCTCAGTACATAGACACCCAAAGTGATCAGTCATGGCATTAAAGTTGATCTGTGAAAAATAAGATGAACAAAATATTGCTATTTATCGAAAAGTGACAATATCGATGAACATGAAGAATCAATCTTGTAGAAGCGATAAAGAGAATGTGTCTCCTTTGATCCAAATATCAAGCCAATAATCTGCTGCTCCAACATTATTATCAATTACACAAATCTCGAAGAAACAAATTAAAAACAAAGAAAAGGTTAAACTCGGGGTACCTTTTCAATTAAGGTCAAGCAATCATCATTGTCTTCAAAATCTACTTTAGTCCAGTCAATACCATCCAGCTCATATTCCTGGACACACAGAATATAGCAATAAGTTTCCAGAATTGATCAAAACCAAAAAAAAAAAAAGTAGCAAATAGAAAGGTTTCGCCACGATCTAGAATAAGCACTTTTCCAGTTGCGAAATAAGCACATAAACCTGGGGACTTAGGTTCAGGCAACAGAAGAAAATAAATAAGGGCGGCCAAGACAAAACAAACTTATGGATTTCAGCAAAAAGTCCAGAGTCTTAATTTGCATAATCTAAGAGGAGAAGCCACATAATGCAAATTTTTCATCTCTATCATGGTTCATCCATCTCAATTCTGTTACTTCAAAACAAAGCAATAACGACAAAAATGAATCAAACATGAATATTCTTCTATTCCTTGTTGAAGCTACAATGACAATAATGGTATATGGACTCCTGGAGAAGATCACATGCTCAATGCATCTAAAGCAACCACTTAGAAAAGTTTGGCAATGCACGATCCCCACCATATAAATACTAGACAAAACAAAAGACACAGTCCATGTGAGATGCTCACTTCCTGCTGCAGTTTTAACAGATGCCGATTGAAATGTTGTTGCAACCTCTCATTTGCATAATTTATGCAGAATTGCTCAAAGCTGTTCTTCTGCAAAACATAGATTGTCTGGAATTAGACGCAAAATCATGGTGCACTCCGAACATTAGCTGACATCAGCATAGAATATAATACATACTCGAAATGACTCGAACCCATAAATATCGAGGATATTTATGGACCTTCCTGCACATGGTTCGCCTGCTTCAAGTGACTTGTTTATTTGTTCTACAAGCCAGTCAAACAAGCTTGAATACAGGAACTTTGCCAATGCATCTCTTGTGTCAGTTGCCTGAAATTCAAAGTTAAGGTCATAATTCCCAAAGCAATAGCAAAAATATTTGTTCAAGAAGCTAAATAAGATGAAACTGCAGAAATAAAGTTGAACCTAAAAACAAGCTCAGCAACAGACCTGCTGCAAAGTCAACTTTTTAGAGATACTATCTTTGCCAGCTTTAATTTTACGAACAGATAACGCTGATGCGATATCTTCGGCACTACAACCCAGCAAGCCAGCAGTAGTGGTGACAGCTATTAAGAAGAAAGACATAGAATCAGTGACACTGTTTCCACATTTAATGTTAATATATTCAGCTTCTAAAAGATACATAACAACTGTAAAGCAAGCAATCTTAATTAATTAAGCAACGGAGGTAAATGCAACATAGAGGGAAAAGGTTGAAGTTCACTTTCAGTGATAAATCTAACAGAAGCAAAGAAACAAAGGTGAAAGGCAGGTATTCCAGACTGGTTCACTGTCCACATATCTTTAGGGTATTTAACTAGTGGGCATGACATTCTGCATCTTTTCATTGTAAAAAAAATGACAATCCTAGTTTCTCTATGGCTGATTTTAGCAGTTGTAGGCAAATGTGGAAGACAACTTCATTAGTCCCCTACTATTATTCTCATTCTGCATATTATCTCACCTTGGGAAACATGTACATCAGTTCTCTTGTTACCGATTGTTGCTATGTCTTTACTTCTTGTGACAACAGGTAACATAATTGGCTGATGGAATTTAATGACGCTGGAAATGGAAAGAGGACGAAAGTTGAAGGAGTCGCAACAAAACAGTAAAGAACTTCAGAACCTACTGAAGATCACTAAACCTCCAAAGACAAACCCCTCCTCTCTCTCTCCAGCCGCCCAAAATGCAAGGTCTGTTAAATAGGGAATTGAGGCAGGCATCCGTGTGGAGATCATAATGGTCTTAAGAAGTCACCCTTCTTCATAATCTATGTCTTACCCAAGTAGGGTATTCTGTAAGTTCTAAGAAAATACCACACTTAATCCAAGGAGGTAAAATCTCTTCAATATACTTGTGGTCCTCTCCACAGGCACAGCAATCCTCCTAGACACCTTACTACTCTCAACCATTCATCTCCAAAACTTTTCAAACTTAGTTTTTCTGCATAGTTCAACTGCTTAGCTGAGCACCCTATCCGCAAATGATATCTGTCTCCATTAACTTCCTTTCACTATGCCCCTAATGTAATCTACAGAAATAGAAGTAAAGCAAATAACTAGATGTAAGGCCCTAAAGCATGCCCACAGCAATTGGAATAATAAAAAATAGTGAAAAAAGAAATGGCTTTATTTCCTTTCATTCACACCTTCGTGAGAAGAAACGATGAATTAATAGTACGTGTGGAACAATGAACGACCAGCATATCTATCTCTGATATCTTTAGTATAAACTCATCATATTTCGGCCTTCCAAAAGTAAGCACATAAAAGTTACCTTCGTCAACTACAACCTCCACATGATTTTCATGGCTAGTAACCCGAAACAATATGTTTCCTAGCCATAGTACTGCAGCAAGTATTGCAAAAGCATGCTCCTGATCTTGTCTAGGTATCCGAACCATCTCTAGAGCTTCCTGGACACACCGGAAAAAGAAGAAAGATGCAACCATCAATGGGACCTCAATGAGGCATAAGTAAACTTGAAAGAGGGGGGAGTCACCCCATAACAAGTGACTAGCAAAAGAAGCATCACCAGAAGCATCTGAAACTTTTTAGCATCGTCAACGCCATCAATTGTCAAGCAACCGCTCTGCTTCAGATAATTGTACTCAGAGGCCACTTTTAAATTCAACTTCTCTGCATATAATAAACAAACCAACACAAAGTATGTAAGTTAAAAAATGAAATAATAAATAACTGCACCGATGTTCTAGGCAATGTAGCAACATAACAGATGTCCAAAGTTAATAAAATTGGTTTAACTTTGGTGGATTAAATCCATCACAGCAATGAAGGCAAATTCATCTTAACCTAGGAGGAGTAGATTGCACCTTTAAGAGATGGAGAAGCGCCGGCACAAAGTTCATAAAATATATGGTAAGACCTTTCTCCATTTGCCACCTGAACCACCCTGGACTGCACGATATGAAGCTTTTACTTCAGAAGCGGCATATAACCATGAAATTAAAAGTTGAAGATTTGCAGAAAAGTACCTTTTCTAGCAAAACTGTTCCGTAATGAATGATCAAGAATTGCCAATGGACATGTACATGACATTACACCAGGACAATAAGTCAGTTCCAACAGTTTAATCAGCTAACTAGAAATTCATCGACTGGCTTCAATCAATTTAAAATGCTTACAGGTCAGGATTTTAGCACCGCAAATCTTCCCTGGTTTGCTAAATTGAATCTCAATAAACTTCCCCTGAAAGAACCCACTAATCAAATTGACAACTTTCTCAAAAATCACAATCTTGAAGTGCATAAGAAAATATAAAGCTCTAGGGAAATATCATGTCATGATGATGGTAAAAGACCGATTGCCCAGAATATATGAATTTGTATAATGAAGCGAAGAGAAGAGAGGCATACAAATCTGCTAGAGTTCCCATTCCTAGATGTTTTTGCATTTCCAAATGCTTCAAGTATAACATTGGTATGAAGGACCTCATCTTCTATCCCGACACCACAACCACCTCCAAGAGAAGCCAAATATTGCATTGCAATCTTTGCCGTTTCTGTCTTCCCAGCTCCACTTTCCCCACTGCAAGGTAAAATTTTTTACTACAGTCAACTAGTCATCTCAAGTCGATTTCATCAAAGTATTAAGAGTGCAAAACAAGAGCAAACACTTTAAGGGGCACCCCACAAAAAACAGTAAACAAATTTAAAAAAAAAAGAAAAACAAGAAGATATCAAACCCACCTTATGATGATAGATTGATTTACTTCATCTGCAAAATAGAAATCTGCTGTAAATAATAACTTTTACCCCACAAAAGATTGAGATTAATAAGAACAAAACACGACAATAAAACTGACATAACCTCTCATCATTTCATTATATGCAGTGTCTGCCACAGCATACACATGAGGACTCTCGTCAGTCTTCCGTTTGTAAGCGGTCATTAAACTGTTCCCATAGAGTTGTACCTCTTTAAAAGGATTGATTGCAATCAAGACAGGCCCTGCTTTACTCTATACAATGAAAAAACATGAATGAATAGAAGCTGAAGAAGAATCCTCGATCTGCATCAATGCTCGAAAATATGTACTCACATAGACTATATCACGAGAAAATCTGTTCTGGAGATTGTGAAGAACCGATGGCTCATTCAAATAACTAAGCTGGATCAGATCATCAACCCCCTCAAGGATATCGGGGTTTGCTGGCAGAAGTTCTCCTGTAGGCACTTTAACAACCTATGGAGATTACAGCAGGTCAGTGCATTTACAAAAATTGACTCAGGTGCCCAAATATTTGTCTTATAAACTTAAGGCATGACAGAGCTTGAGAACTCACATTTCCATTTGGGAGTGAAATAACAGCCTCTTCCCCGAAAGTTGAAAGTATCGTTCCCAAATCCCACTGCCCATTGACCAGTTGGCACCACACTCGAAGTTTCTGAGACATCATGCAACCAGATCAAAATTTATTACAAAAACACAAAAAATGCACATGCCCATAATAGGCATAAACAGCAGATCTATACATATAGCATCCGTTTCTGATACTAGAGCCTATGATGAGAATAGATCACTGTGGTGTAGATAGACAATAGAGTTTTTCTATGACAAGCGAGTTAATTAGTCATGGAACACATGTACATTACAGCATAACCTCTACTTTACCTGGTCCTTCCATTCCACAACTATCACTGACAAAACTTACATCTGCTGACAAGTTACCATTTAAACGCTCTTATTTATCCTGTTCTGCTACAGAGCAAACGATTTTAGGCACCAAGGCATGCATTGACACGGAAAACTTAAAACTCAACCCAGTCATACCCAGTGTGACACCAAACCAACTCAAAAGCAGGAAATATAAATTAGACCATAAAAATTACCTTTTTGATGAAATAATCGATGTTATCGCCCCCCTCTGACTCACACACTTTCGGAGACACACTTGACTGAGAGGTAATATCACCATGAGAATGGCTGACTTCATAATTTTTCTCCTCTTGTCTTGCAACTGCTGTGTACGGCGAATCCGAGTTTCGATCTTTCTTAATCTTCTTGCTGCCAAAACTGCCCCTATTGGGCGCAAAATCTTTCTCTTTTCTCTTTGCATCTTCCTTTCCAGTATTTGCCTGGCTCGATGTGCACTCCTGCGAAGCATCAGTGCCGACAGTGAAGTTCACCGGCAAAGACCGCCTAGCCGATGGCAACCGGGCCCTCGAAGAGGGCCGGGCAGGCAATGCCGGCGGCAAATCCTTGGGCTTCTCGGGCTCGTCACGGCGGCGGAGCGAATCGAGCATCTCCTCCAGCGAGCTCCGCGCCACTGAAGCCGGTGACGCCGACAGCATCATCTCGAAAGCACGAGCTCGGGCACACCCCGGAAAACACCTCCGGCGGCAGTTCTCCTCAAGCCGTCTTCCCTAACTTCCCAACAACAACGACACCCCCTTCATGCAACATTAAGCAGATTTCTCCAACAAAATCATAACCCACGACTCGTCCTTCGAGTTTCGCGAAAAAGAAAAATCACGACACGACCCGACACACACGACACACTCGTAAGCTCGCCGAGGAAAGCCCTGAATTCAAGCCCCACCGAAGCCCGCCTCAATTTGATCCGTGAGCGCCTAAAACTCAGAGAATTAAGAAACTGAGATTTCAAAGGAGCTAAGGAGGCCGAGCATTCGCCAAAACGAGGAGGAGCTCCGCCAAGAAAATCCCCTTCCTTCCCTTTACGTAACTGAAGAGCGCGAGTTACGTGGTCAAGTCTGCAGAGGGGATGGAGGAGGAGGAGGCTAAGGTTGTTGCGCAGCACGACGAATTTTAATAGCTAAAACAATTTCAAACGAAAAAAAAAAACCCGAAAAAAAATACAACGAACAGGGCAAAAACAAAAACAAAAAAAAAAAAACCGTCGCTTTGGCACCTTCTAGAGATATTTCTCTTCGGCGCGAGCACGTAATGCAGAGGCGGAGAGCTTACTCCGACGACGACGACGACGACGAGGAGGCGGCGGCGAGGTTGGGGTTCGTTGTGGTTGCTTGAAGCTTCGATTTTCTGCCCTCTCTTTTCCCTTTCCTTCTGTCGAAGGGAATCTCAAATGCTTCGGGGGCGGGTGGCGCTCCGCGTTCGTTTCGTGCGGAGCGGGGGGTTCTTCTGTCAGTCGCGCGGGATCCGACGACGACGACGACGACGAAGAGGAGGAGGAGGAGGTGGAGGAGGTCGGAGTAGAGAAGGAGGAGAAGGAGATCGAAGGAGGGGATTGAGAGAGAGAGATTGAGGGAGGGTGGTGTGGCATGTGGATGTGGCCCAAACGTATGAAAAGCGAAGATGGTGGTGCGCTTAAAGAGGAATTAAAAAAATAAATTAAAAAGAGACGCGAAATGAAACGATGGATGAGGAAAGGAATGGAAAGAGAGTCTTGGGTCCTCCATCGGCTCCAAAAAAAACATTTTATTTGATGGGTAATTTTGAAATTGTGGGAGTATACTCTCGTTTTTTTTTTTAATTTCTCGAGATTTTTATTTTTTTTTATTTTTTTTATTATTATTGCGAGAAAACAAAATTTTCTAGGCTCAGTTGCATTACTGCCCTCCAAGATTTTTATTTCCTTTTATTTTTTTTTCCAAATTATATTCTCGCGACTTATGTTCGAATCAGTGCTATAATTACTTGATAATCGATGCATTTCGTATTCAGAGAAAAGGCTACACGAGCTTGTTATCGTGACAACGGACGTAGTTCCATCGAATTAACGAAAAAATATTTCTATTATCAATAGAAATGTTCGGACCTATGCCATTATTCATAATGAAAGCGTTTCTTATCGATTAATTCTTTCGAGCGATAAAAATAATCATTTTAACATAAAATGTCTTTTAAAGTATAGATTTTTTTTTGCAAAATAACCGAACCAATTGAACTTGTTCTATGGTGAAAGATAAAGGGAAAATGACCCAAACAATTTATGAACTTTGGTCTAATATACAATGTAGTCCCTGAACTTTTAATTTGTTAAATGTGGTCTCTAAATTTTAATCCAATGTGCAATATGATCCATTAACTTTTAATTTGTTCAATATCCTTGAACTTTGGGTACATGTTCAATTTAGTCCCTGAATCATATGAAAATGTTCGATGTGGTCCTTCCATTAATTCAAGTTTAGAGACTCATTGAACAATTTCATATTAGTTCGAGGTCATATTGAACATGAACCAAAAGTTCGGGGACTATATTGAACAAATTAAAATATCATGAATCACATTAAATATTAGCCTAAAGTTCAGGAACTACATTAAACAAATTAATAGTTCATGGATCACATTACATATTGGGTTAAAGTGTAAGGACCGTTTGTGTCGTTATCCAAAGATAAATGAGTTCAAGAATTAATTACCGAGCTAATCACGGTTCACGATGCCTTCCAAGCTCTCAAAGCCGACACCTTTCCTTAATTTCCTCGAAATTGGGATTTGGATGATTATCTTAAACTTTAAGACGCTGATGAGGCAGCCTTTTGGCATGTAACGGTATGGATAGTTTGATTTGCCTTTAAATCGAAATCGAACTGTTCCTTTCAGAATTCTTCATCAAAACCAACAAAAGATACTAACGAAATAATTTAAGTTTTTCCTAATTTAAAGAATCGAAAATAACTAAGCCGCGTTTTAGATTATATTATACGAAAATAACGGGATGAAATTCGAAGACTCGAAACACAAGAGACGATTTTTCTTTTTACAGCTAAATCTTCAATGGCCATTCGAATATATAATTTAGTTATATTAATCCTTTACAAAATTAAGATTTTAAATCACTATTTAACCCCAAGTTGTTTCAAATGTGATTTTAAAGACACGTTACAAATCTTGCATTTACTCCAAACTAATTGCTTTTGAATCTTACAAAAAAGTCACAAACGATGATGGCTTTTGCATGTACGGTATGGAAGTTTGATTTGCCTTTAATTAAATCGAGTTCTTCATTCTTCATCAAAACCAACAAAGATACACGAAATAATTTAAATTTTCCTAATTTAAAGAATCCAAAATCAACTAGCGTTTTACATTATATTATACCAAAATAACGGATGAAATTGAAACTCGAAACACAAGAGACAATTTTTCTTTTAAAGCTAAATCTTCAATGGCCATTCGGATATATAATTTAGTTATATTAATCCTCTAAACAATGGTTAATATCAAAAAACGTTTTTCGCGTGACAAATTTACTCAAAACTAATTTTTTATTACAAAAAAGTCACAAACGGGTATACTTATGACAAATTTATCCTCTATTAAATTGGGTTTATACCACAAAAAATCACAAATTGGTAAACATAAATCCATCAACTGCCACATATCTTCCAACTCAGCAATTTGACGGTAAAATTTAATAAAAACTAACGGATGGTAAATTTGTTACAGAAGTACCGGTTTAAAGTTTTTCGTGGTACAAAAAAAAATAACTTAGGCTGTATTCGTTTGGCGGAAAATGTTTTTCAGGAAAACATTTTTCGGGTTTTCTGGTGTTCGGGGGCGGAAAACATTTTCCCCTCAATGAGGGAAAACATGACCAAATTGGCGGAAAATGATTTCCGCTTCAAAAAAGCGAAAATCATTTTCCGCCAAACTCCTCCTTCCCCCGGCTTGCCGCCATCGCCTTTGCCGCCTCGTCGCCGGGTGGGCTCTGCTGCCGCCGCCGGCCCCGCCGCCGCCTGCCGGCCCTCCGCCGTCGCCGCCTCGCCGGCCGCCGCCGCCGCGCCGCCGCCGCCGCCGCCGGATCGGCGTCGCGAACACTGTAAAATATTTTCCGAAACTTTTTAGATTTTAGCCGAATACCAAAAATTGTGTTCTAAAAATATTTTTCGGAAAATGACTTCCGGAAAAATATTTTCTAAAAATAAAATATTTTCTGCCAAACGAACGGAGCCTTAGAGTAAATTTATTACATGAATATACCAGTTTGGAGTTTTTCGTGATATTGATCTTTTAAACAATTGGGATAGCATTCGTCTAATTTCCCAACCATCGAAATCCCGCGAGCGTCATGCGATTTGAGAGAATGGCACATCCGTAAATAGCGTCCCACCCAAGGGCATTTCCATAACGGAATTCAAAAAAACAAGTTGGTGGCCCGAGTGATCAGATGGGACGTGCCGCAGAGAATAATCGCATGTTTCCTATCATTTAATATTAATCCTCCCTCGTTTGACCAAATAACGGACTCGACACGGCCCCACGATTTTCTTTCATTTTCAAATTTTAATTTCGGACAGTCGTCCTAAAACCAGAATTTTTTACGTATTTTTCTTTCCTTTTCTGCAAGTGAGAGCGTGACGTGCTGCGATCTTTCAAGTCAATACGTTTTCTTTTTCCCTTCCAACCTACCAATATTGGAGGGAAATTTGAAAAATTTTGAAGTTAGATATGCCTGTCTTTGACCCCACTTAAAATAATGTAATGCCTACGGTCGTGTTGTGTCCGGAGAGATTTTCATTTTTGCTTTTATTTTTGCTCGATCTAGATTTTATGACGGATGTACTTCGAATATTTCCAAATCCGGAGTATCTGAAACTTTCACATGGCACGGAGATTCTCTATGAATTCTTCATAAAAGCTTGGATAATGCGATTTTTAATGGGAAAGTAAAAGACAGTAAGTTTTGCTTTTTTACTTAATCCTACACAAACAAAAATTTCGTATTTTGCCCGAATTTCATTGAGTTGTCATGGTCTATGAGAAAGAAATCTCAATTTTTGAGTACGTGTGATGTTTTCAATGTATAAGAAGATATAACTACCGATTGCTTTATTAATATAAGGTTTTACAGTAAAACACGACTCGGAAATCTTTATATGTCATTTCACTTATTATTGCATTGTAAAGTGCCAATTTACTTTCCATTATTTTGTAACCATAACGTACATTATAAGACAAGACACAGAGTTACATGTACCGATATAAAGAACTAAATCACGTGTACCAACAGATGCGTATCTAAACGTAAATTCGTTAGTAAAAGGGAATCGATATATTTACTTGCAAATCAGGGCACCATTAATTTGTTCAATTACTACCCATTACTCAAATCTCGAATCGAATCGAATCTTACGATACGAATCGAGAATCGGAGATTGTCATGACTGCAATAGAGATTCAATCGTGTAAGAAACTTTCTTGAAGATCCAATCGATATATCCACACGTATATAAGCAAGCATGTTCCTAACTGCATTAAAAGTATGATCTCGACGCGAGACAGACACATAACATCGGCCCTTAAAAGGAGAAATCTTCTTTTTCTATATTTTGACCGAGGACGTACCAATCAAGATCGCAACGGTAACGTGGCCCGCGCTAATGGTGGAGAAAAGGGCAAAGGGAGAAGCATAAGAGTCAACAAGATAGTTGTAGGCAACAAACAAAGATCAGGGACGCCAGCTCCCCCTCCTCCTCCTCCTAATCCATCAAACCTAATCCTTTCTCGGTTCTTCTTTTTGCCCTTCCCGTTTTTTTCGAAACTTTAGTCTTTTGTATTTTTCTATCCGCAAGCTTCAAAAAGGGTCGCGACATTGCGGCCCCAATTTGCTCCCTTTGGTTGCAAAAGGGTCCCCCTCAATCATCGCCATTAAGGGGTCACCCCTCTTTATTCTCCAAATAATCTTATAATGGTCGTTAATAATGATGGGTAGGACTCGTTTTGGCCCATCATATATGTTGCCACTCGCAATTACGTATAGGCAAAACAACTCGAATAATCCATAAATTTCAGCTCAATATGCAATGTAGTCTCTAAACTTTCGTTCAACGTGCAATTGGGCCAAAATTCAGGAATCATTTGTGTCATTTTTCTCTACGTATAAGGTGCATATATATGTGTATGTGTATATATATTAGTGAATTCTAGGAAAAGTCGAAGTAAAAACATCTGTCCACAAGAATTAGATTTTGAAAAAGAGTAATTATTACGTGTCTTTTAGAAAAGTCTTATGATCACTTCATGTGATTGCACATTTCTTTACCAACATTATATTAACCCAACAGCTAACATAGTCTTTGGGATTAGAGAGTCATGATGATCTCCTTCGAGACTTTTCTTTTGCATGACCCCATCCTAGTCTATCTAGAGATTCGGAACTTCCATCATCTAGGCAGTAAAAAGGGAAGACGATACCAGATTTTCGATAGCCGAGCAATTCTCAAAACGTAATATCTCGATACCGCATAATCATGCGTGAGAGAACTTGGGATCACTTGACATCTTTGGGGCTCTATTCGTGAGAACTTATAATAACATCAAAGTACGTACTACATTACAGGTTGAGAATTGTGATGTCTGAAATGATCGGTAGATTCACTGGTCGCTCTATCCGATCAACTCAAAGAGCGCCTCAACAAGGGTCTCTCCGACGTCTTACACAACTGGTAGCCATAAAAGGGACTAATGGTCAAGATAACTCTTTTGTTTTTGTGTTTCTGTTGGGAAAGATGTTAAGTGAATGATCATTCAGAGATCTATCAATCTTAATCACATGTAGAATTTACAGGGATATGTAAGAGTTGACGGATGCAGCCAGTTGAGGCACGCATGGTGTGATGTACTGAAAGAGAGGCTAAGCTTTTTTGATCTTTTTATCGTATGTGCACAGATACTTTTCAATAATTGAGCATCATTCGGAGCCGGAGAATGTGCAGAGCTAGTGAAAAAGTGGTTTAAAAGATGAATCTACAGACTGCACAGGACACTTTTGTGTGGTCACCAAGACCCTGCAAAAAAAAAAAACATCAGTTCAAGAAAAAGAGAGATTTCTGTCTTAAAATCGAGCCTTTTTTGATTTCTCTACTCTAGCTTTAGGTTTAATTTCAATTATGATCCAAACTTTATTTTTTGTCTGAAAAAATCTCTAACCTTCACTCTAGTATCAAATATGTCAACGTGTTCGAAAATTATTATTGATTTTTTCAAGATTATCAATATCAAGAGACTGTTGTTGTTCCATGCGAATGTGAGAATGTTGATAAAGACGCAGATTCTAATAATGAACATCTAACTGATCTTGATATTGATAATTTTGAAGAAACTATACGTGAACAGAATTTGGGACTAGAGTGAAAATTGGGAATCTTTTTTTAGACAAAAAAAAGTTCAAGGAAAAATTGGCATTGGACACAAAGTTAGAAGTTTTTTAGGTACTTAGGCTAGCCCGAAAGCAAGTGAAATCTGTCCAATGACATATACAAACGAAGGAAATGCTTCTCTAGGAGCTTATGTAAAATCCACAATATCAATGGTTGGTTGTAATTGACTTTGCAATGCAATTTTGGGTATAGACACGCATTCTCTCATGGTGAACATATATAGTTCAATTGGTGAGAGGATTTGCGAAAGAAAAATGTCATGTCATATGACATTCGTATTTTTAGCCTAGTGTAATTGCTAGCGCTGCGGAACATTGTGTAAATCATGTTCAATATTGTCGGCCTATTATAACCATGTGGATTATTAGCCTTGACCCGTCAAATGTCGGGTCGGATTGAAATAGTCTAACCCAAATTGACTATTTAATCCATTTTGACCCATTTCGATATAATACCAATATAGTAACTCGAATCTGACATGATCCATACTACTAAAACACTTCCATATATAACTCAATTTAGAAAAATTCATACCCAAACTAAGGTGAGAACACGAAGAGAGCGAACGCGAGATTAAGTAAAGATGAGAGAGAGAGTGAAGAAAGAGTCATCGAGGTGGGTTGAATCTAATAAGTTGTAGACCCATTTAACACCCATATTATTTTAAGCTTTACCTTTCTACATGTATTTACTGAATATAATTAATACATATAATAACTCAGTCCATCAGATATAAGTTAATAAATTGGTCTATGACCCTTTTTGACAGGTTTATATTACCCTTATAAATTTTTCTTTGGGTCAAAATTTGGTAGAAGTAGGTAAACGCTCAATCGACGAGGATATTAACCTTTGGACTTATGTCTTTAGGACTTTGAACCGGTATTTTGAACTAACCCTAATAGAACCCAGTAAACTAAAAGAGGAGTGCATGGAGCTGTGGAAGTAATCAATTAAGTAAGATTAATGCCGAATATTATGTCATTTGTAGTGCGATGTAGAAAAATACAATAAGATCTCCATCACACAATAAAATCAAGTCATTTGGAAGCTAGTTTTCCACCGGCTTCTGCTACTATATATGTCGTTTTTTTTTCATGGTATATCCTTCAAATCTCGAGTTAAAATTTAACAGCACCTCAATAAACTTCCTTCTTTTCTTGGAGATCGGTTGCTATCAAGTCTAATCATCACTATTAAGACTGGAATCAATGAGCTTTGTCTCCCAAAAGCAAGATCAAGTTGGGTGGTTCTACTTCATCAAAATGATCACGACCCATTGAACCCATCGATCCCTTTTTATCCTTTGGATCCACACACCTTTTGGAAAAAACATGAGCACATAGAATATAGCTGGTTCTGGCTGGTGAGTGATCATTAGAACGTCCTGGCAGAACGATACAAGAGGGTCCAAACACCAGCTCCAGCTCTGTGAATTGGAAAAAGAAGAAATTGGGAAAATAGTTCTTTCGGAGACAACCATGATTCGATCCAATGACTCGAGAGTTCCTCTCTCGTGTCTGGCCTGCCCTGACAAATGCAATGAGGCAAATTTTTGGGAACTGATGAGGATGCTTCATTCCCAAGTCATATGCACATGAACAGATCCGACAAAGGAGATCGAGCCCAAGCCAAGCATGTCCGAAGGGTCGTGTACTGAATTATTGGTTTTCTGGATTCTTGCATGGCACATCATCGAGTGTCGCTTTCACTTTCGGGGGCTCTGTCTCGAAGCTGACGAAGCATGCACCCAAAACAACGTGGCTAGAAACCACCAACTTCTATCTTGGGAAAGATTACAAAGTGATGGTCGAAGTTCACACCCCCCTTCTGGCATCCGATACGGGATAAACGATATAGATCGTTTGCAGGTTGATGTTTCGCCGAAATTCCTCTTGCGATGAAACATATTTCGCCGAAAGTAGTTCTTCGATTCTCTCGCGATGAAATATATTTCACTAAAAGTAATTCTTCGATTATTAAAGAAGACAAATTTCATGGTGACCTTAGGCATGAAATGTCACGGGTTGATAAGAAAATAGATAACTTTTACTTCAAACAGAACCCTACAAACACAAGCAGTGCCGGTATTTAATCAAATGACAAAGTTTGGATAATGCAGCCACTCCTACGGAACCAATTGTAAATCCTGTGATTGTGGGGCTTGGGATGAGGACGAGGCCTCCTGAGATGAGGATGAGGCAATAGGTGCTAAGATGCAAATCAGGACAGACGAAGACAAGGCTTGTGACACACAAATGGCTCTTGTTGGGAATTAAATCAATGACAAAGCATGAGAACACAAAGATGGTATGCCGGAATTTAATTGACAACACAAGACCCGGAATAGAGATCCACGCTTGAATTTAATCGACGATGCGGATGTGGAAGCTACATCTGAGAAACACACCGAAATTTAATCGATGATGCTAGTTTGGAAACTGAAGGTACAATACGAGATAGTAAATATAACATAAAAATAGTAGATTTCTTTATTTTGTGCGGGGGTTTCTCCGGTAGAAGAATTACCGTATTTATAGTGGTTGTGGTATAACCTTTCCCTAAGCAGTTCTCACGTGGCTGTAGCTATGTTCCTTCATCTACGAAAGTTTTGTGCTCGTATTCTCATGATACCATGATCTTATCTCCAAACGGTTGGCCCTTTAAAAACACATGCTAGTTGCTCCATGATTTCAATCACTTTGTTTTCCGGTGACTTCAAACTTGTAATCACATTTTGATGCCCTTTATGCGTTCAATTTTCTCGTGATGCCTTGATAGGTTATCGATCATATTAATCGATGCCTTTTTCGACCATCGTTAACAAATCATCGTATATCGACAACTGATCGGTAGAGATCACCGATGTGTGCAAATATCGATATCTATCCTTATGGCTATTGACAAGGGGTCACGTGTTTGATAACATTCGATATTTCAATCACGTGTCTATTCGTATCGACAATATGGTTGCTTTTGGGTGCAATGAGTTGCCAAATCCCAACTTGGAGATTGGCGCTGTGTATATGTATTATATTTTTTATGGGACGGGGACACAGCATGCAACACAGCATGTGTCGCCATCGCGTGGTGATGGTGTGTCTTATCACCTGCAGTACGTTCTCCTTTAACTTAAACAAGGTGCATTCATGCAGCTGTTTCTCATTTTAGGGAGAATTTCCATATTAGGCTCTAGAACTCGACAATAGTGAACCATAAACACAAGTAATCAAGGTGTTTCCTTAATGTACATCATCACACCATCAGTATATGAGTAATCATTAAACAACATGCACATAAAATCTAATTTAAACTCGGTGATACGGTGGATTCTTAATCTATGTGAATGTCTAGTGTTCACTTGCAATTTATCAAGTCACCAAGTACACTAAGGTTGTAGGCTAATATCTAGAATTACTTTTGACCCAAACAAAGATATGTAGCAATTACTCAAGATTGTTTTGTTTGGCTCGATGAAAATGAAGGAACAAAAGGCAAAAGGAAACTAGAACGACACAAATTCACAAACACGAACTTCGGGTCATGGACGGCCCGGACCAAAACGGAAATAGGCCGAATGTATGAGGCCCGTTTTCGGCCCACGGCGACGCGGGTTCGGGCCTGAAGAGCATTGACATCGTAATCGGGCCGATGCCAGCCCAATATGTCTCGACGTCGTTTTTCAGCTCTTCGATCATCCGCCATGTGTCTCTCTATCTGTCGAGCGTTAATAGCTATTGGAGTTGCGGAGACGTAAAATATCTCCCGCTCTGGAGGAGCAGCGGCAGGAGGAGGAGGAGAAGAAGAAGAAGAAGAATGAACGGTCTGAGCGGCAGCTGCTGCTTGAGCTCCTGCAGAATCTCGAACCACAGGCCTGGCGGCCGAAGCAGCTCTCACGGTAAGGCTCGCGCATCGTTCGATGCGCAGTGCGTCAGCTCTTCGTCGTGATGCTATTCGCGGTCGATTTCGCCGAATCTGTTGGAGCTCTCCGTGTTTATCCGTGGGTCGATTGGCGATGTCCGATGCTGCCGGCGAAAGCGGATTATGATTTTCGTTGTGTTTCGGAATATCGATCGTCTTCTTCGAGCTTGTTATTGTCTGAAAGGATTGAAGTTTCTCTCGAATTTCATTCTCTGTGGAAGGGAACAATCGTGGCGCTCCGGTCAAAATGGTTAGGAGATCTTCAGGACCTACGAAGCATCATCGAGACATCGTTCCTTCTTCTGGAGCTAGTGGTCTCACCAAATTTGAGAAGAAGACGCTGCTCAGTTCTATCGCAGGTATCGCTTTTTTGATTGACTTCTTTTGGTCTGTTTGTGCTTTCCCTCAAGTTATTGCTTCCGATGAAGGAGGGACCAGATATTGTTCCTCTTACTCAGTGCGTATGCGGCTGCGTAGTGCTTGTTTTAGTTGACCGCCTAGTTGATTTCACAAGTGAAGTCGTGCTATTCGCTCTTTCTCGTATTTGAATTCCACTTTTGTCTGCCGCTCATTTGCTTGCTTGTATTTGATTCTTGTGCTTTGGTTGTGTTGGCATGCTTTCAGTGGCGAATTTGATTGCAGTAGATGTGGCAAAGGCATTGAGCACCGAGAATGTAATGGTGAGGACCTCCTGCGAATCTTATTCCGAGTATTTTGCCATTAGGTATATGTACGAATGCCTACAACTTCAATTGTAGCATGAGTTTGTCGCCCTGAGTAAGGATTTTATTTGACTGTGTTGGTTAAGTTTGAATCATGTGCTTGAGTATCACTTTCAGCTGTTATCTCAAGTAAATGCGTCCAGTTATCGTTCTTGCATATAACCTCAGGAGCTAGAATTATTTTCCTTCGGGTCAGGAAGTGGCTGCTCCGTTTTGTACCATAGCTGATGGAAATCTTGGAGATTGGTTTGGAGGCTTCCTATACACAGCTGGACAACAGGCCAATGAAGCCGTTCAAGATCAACTTTCTGCACTCAGTTTTACTAGGTAATCGACCCTCTTTTTTTTTTTTCCTTAAATTCAGATATTAGAGTGTATCACTGCTGTTGATTCACTTTGATTACTTTTACAGTTTGGCGGTTATATTTGGGGCCGGGCTTGTGACCAGCCTCTCACCATGTACATTGAGTGTATTACCTCTGACTCTTGGTTACATAGGTAAGCCTGCTTTCGCTCCGAGTGGCAACTGGCAAACTTTCTGCTTCTCTGATTATGCTGTTTGTATATTGTCTTTCGTCATCTTAACTTTATTTTCTTCCTTTTTCCCTACTGGTGTTGGGATCGTGAAGGAGCATTTGGTTCCGGAAAAGGCAGGACAGAGGTACAACTTTCTATTTGAATTCTCTAATCACTTCTAATCTGAATTGCATTTTCTGTCTTCTTGTTTTGAGGGTCTATAGATGTTTGTGAAACATAAATAAATTCTCTTTTTTCCGTATGCAGTCAATATTATGCACCACTTGATTTTTTAGTTTTTGAGACAGATTGTGAACTGGACTAGTGAGATCTCTCAATTGATTTTATGCTAAGCTCTTGTCTATTGACTTGTCAGATCATTGGGGATTCAATTGCATTTGCGTTAGGACTAGCCACTACGCTGGCACTTCTAGGAGTTGGAGCCTCATTTGCTGGAAAGGCATATGGCCAGATAGGGCAAGGATTACCCGTGGCTGCTTCTGCTCTGGCTGTTATTATGGGTCTAAATCTCCTTGAGGTGGAAGTAGCTCCTTGCATTCTTTTCAATGCTAACTGTTTAATAGTTGTTATTTCATTCTTGTCAGCTCTACTAGCACCTTTTTGGTCTTTGGTGTGTTAATTCGTAGAGTATCTCCCACACCCACAATTTAGTATGAAACATTTGAGATAAGACTTCTTGAAGCATACTTAGATTAGGAGACTAATCCCGTCAAAACATAATCCAGATTCGGGAGTTTGTCCCTAATATTGCTACGATTCGTGCGTTTACATATTGCCAAATCTCGTCTTGGCACTGTGTTTTAACTGACGAGCTTACTTTGATTATAAATTTGCAGATAATCGAGTTTCAGCTTCCGTCATTCTTCGACAACTTTGATCCCCGTGCTGCTGCTGCCAATTTCCCATCAAGTAAGTGGCCTTTCCTTAAAGAATCTGCCTCCTGACTTTTTATGATTAGGTCTCCAAGTGCTCTCAGTTGATTTGAAGAATATGAATTACAGGTGTGCAAGCATATTTAGCAGGCCTTACGTTTGCATTAGCAGCTTCTCCTTGCAGTACACCTGTTCTCGCCACTCTGTTGGGATATGTTGCTGCATCTAGGGTCTTTCTCTCTCTCTCTCTCTCTGTACACATACACACTAATACACATAGCATAAAGATGTTCACATCATGTCCTTGGCCGAAGTATGACTTCTAATTATGACAGTGATTTAACTATTTACTCCTGAGTTGGCAAAATATTCTCATCATTGTAGGCGGAATTATAGATAAATAACGTAAGGATTAGTTTTCATGAATGGTGTTGTGTTCCGTGAATCAATGATGTTAGCATTTCTGAGTGATTTCTGAACTTGCAATTGCTGCTGTTTTAAATCTGCACATCATTCCTGCAGGATCCGGTAATTGGGGGAAGCTTACTTCTAACATATACAACCGGTTATGTAACTCCTTTACTTCTTGCTGCTTCTTTTGCCGGAGCATTGCAGGTAAATGTTTCCATGCTTTTGGCCAATTTGTGGATAGAAACCTTATTCTGATTACCACCGACTAAGAAAAATGATTCAGGGATGTTCATTCTTTTCTCCCCCAGTATATGAATGATTTCATTTGTGCAATTGTTTAATCGATCTCTGACTGAGGTTATTGTACTAGAGCCTGCTTTCATTCCGCAAGTTCTCGGCATGGATCAATCCCGTGAGGTACCTCTCAAAGTTACTGTTGGGAGTGTCATGTTCCATTTCGTAAATTGCAAAATCCATTCACTGACACAAATTTCCCATTTGTGTCTTTTGCAGTGGTGCACTTCTCTTGGGAGGGGGCATTTACACGATTCTAGATAGGCTTTTCCCACCAACAATGGCAATGTAGACAGTAAATAATGGTCATGAACAGGTAAGAAGAATGTAATGAAAAAATGAGTGCCGTTTTCACCGCTTTTGATTCTTTTTTTTTTTTTTGTGCTTTGTACTTGTAAAATTGATTTCCTTCTCTGCCCCATTAATTGTTCTCAGAATAGACAATTGAGGAACATCTCTTCACAATGATTCGCGCTCACTGTGACGCTCAGGGTTTCACAACTTATGTATACGACGATGATCGATATGGAAGATATGGAAAAAGTGAGGACGAAAGAGGCAGAACATGGACCTGCCCTCTTCGATCTTTCCATCTTTTGTTTTGTTTTTCTGGTTGAGTATTGCCCTTAAGAAGTGAGTGGCGTCAATATCCTTGGTTTCCAGCAATAACGCGTGCGCCATCGGTCAACTTTTAGAAGTGGGTACCGTCAGCATCTAAACAATAAATTGTTTTTTACAACTTTCCGAAACGTTTAGGCACTGTCCAACTCCATTTGATATGCGCTTTGAGTTTATGTCAAAACTGGCATATGCAACAAAATCCGCTTTCCGATTGTTGGAATTCTTCTTAATCGGAAAATGGTGACGTCACAACATTTTCATGTGCTATGTAAAGCCAAGTGATTGCTCCTTCCCCGACAACGCTCTCGATTCTGGACTTTTAGGTTACCTAAAGAATTATAATATTAGAGGTGCGTCCCGATCAAAATGGTCGTCTCACGAAGTTTTCCCTGCAGAACAAGTTAACGTGTCGCAATTTTATGTCGGGAATTTGAGGTTCTGACTTAACCTGGTTCCAAAGCACGAGCTTATACACTAGAGGTGCGTTTGACAATCATTCTGTTTCTGGAGATAATTTCTGTTCAGAAATGATTTTTTTTTTATTCCGTGTCCGAGAATAATTATCTAAGATTTAAAGTGTTTGCAGAATGCTTAAAATTTCTATTCTTAGAATAGTAAAAGAATAAAAATGATTTTGGTAACCGCACAAAATTTCTTTTTATTAATAATATTTTAAACTTTTTAATATTTCTTTTTTTCTTTTTTTTTCTTCTTCTTCCTTAATCCTTTGGCTATGGCCAGGTGACGGCGCATAGCGACCTTTTTTTTCTATTTTTCACAGGCCAAGGCCCATGAGGGCCGGACCTCGCACCTCGGGCGAGGATTATTTATCATTATTTTAATCCTTATTCATTTTTTTTCTTTCTCGGACTCGACCGGCGGCCAGAATCTACGACTGGCCCACAGTTATGAAGAAGAAAAGAAGAAAGCCAAGAAGAAGAAAAAAAAAATTTTCTTTTCCATTTCTGATTCTTGTTCCTAGAATCAAGAAGCAATTTTTTTGATTCTTGATTCTGTTCCAAAACTGATTCTGGAAACAAATTTTTGCAAATTTGTGCTCGGGAACAAAAAAATTTACCAAACGAATTTCTGTATCAAAACTGATTCTGATAACAAAAGAATAAAAATAGTTACTGTTTAGCCGGTTGCTAAACGCGCCCTGGCTGATCATCAGGATAATGTCGACCAAAGAAAATTGAAGCACGGATTCTATTAAAACTGAATAGCCAAGTCCCAAGTCGATTGTTGTGCTAAATGACAATATTAGGGAGCGCAAAACTGGGCCTTCCGAGAGGTGGGATCTGTTTCGTCTCTCTGTTGCTAGTCTCCTTGCTGCTGTCAAGAAAGCAGTCATTCTTGAAATGGACTGCATGTTTGCCTCTTCTTTTCGTTATGATTCTCCTTTACCTAATGTAACGTCCTCTTGTACGGCTCTTTAGATGATCAATGATGACATTACAGTTCTAGCAAAACAAAGGAAAAAAAAAGGCATTGCAAGCATTTCCCCAAATGTGTCCTGAAGTTCCTCCGTCAGATCCTAGCATTCGTGCTTTGGTGGGTCTCCAAGATCCTTTCGAACAATTAAAGGCATTGCAAAATAGCACGCCAAATGAACACATGAAAAACTGACAACCAATCCAGATGCCCAGCGCTGTCAATCTTTGGCCCATACAAACCCAAGAAAACATTGGTAACTCTAGAATGGAAAATTAGAAGACTGCACCATGGCCATTCGACAATATAAACTCCTGGAAAATTGCAATGGAGGCCTCTCACAAGGAACTTGAATTTAACAGCTTGAGACTAACAGGAATTTTTCCAAAATGAAGCTTACTGATGCTCAAAATTCCATAAACTACTTAGAATATTGTCCCAGCTTCAGAAACTTAAGAATCAAAATCCAATGAGACTGTAGAATGGATTCCCACAGAAGAGGCGTTGGCGGCCAAATGAACTAGTAGGAAAATTACCAGCACAGGACTCATTGGCTGGACCAAGAAACCATCACATACCCCAAGTAAATGTGTGCAGTGTGAATTTATATTATTTGAATCATGGAACTAAGTTCTCCCTTCCTCTGTATAAGAGTTGAATCAAATATGAACAAAATTCAAAATAGCAGGTAAAAGGAAGTTCCCAATTGCAGCAAAATTCACTTTTATTGCCCTTAAGGCCTACTCATACTATAACTCTACCATCTTATATGAATGGAAAACCCGACCTGCCTCTACAAAATAGTGTACAATCCCAAGCGGAGGAAAAAGCTACTGTAAACTCTTCATTTTTTATTTCTCATAAATTTAGTCGTAATGACAATGTTTGATCTCCTCAATGTTTAGAGAACATCCCTTGAGTTAGTGAGGAGAAATCATAATCCTTCCCAGATTCTGATGGAGAAGAGGATGATTGAGGTTTACTCACTCCAGCACTTGCCAAACCATTAGATGAGGTAGGTTGCCCCATCGTCTGCAAGCTGCTCAAAGCAAATGCCCGAATCAATTACCATCGAACAGACATAAAAAGCTTTAGTATTTGGCTGCAATTCAAGCCTGTTTTGGTGGTCTGTCTGAATGCATGTTCTGCCAATTCTATCAGTGATCCTACATGAAAACCATACTGCAAAAGCCACTAACATTCATTTGGGTATTGCTTTAATGTTAGTGGATGAAATTTGAGTTTCACCCTCATTTTTTGCAATTGATATTGGTACGTCTCAAAAGGGCAATTGCTTAATACTTGGATATTCTCAAGATGTTAACCAATGCAATTTTAAGACTTGACTTGGATCTTCTCAACACGTCTGATGTAATTTGAATGACTTCATGGTAAACCTTTTTTGGATAAGTTACTTGATGGTACAGAACTTTTGTACTAAATACTGGTACACGTTATCATAAAATTTCCTTACTCGGCATCCTCTTTGATATGTTTCAGAAAAAACCAGCTTGTACTCAGCGCAGAGAGACGTTCATTATGTAAAGGCACTTCAAGATGTAGCAAGATATTTAAGCCGATGACAGGTCCAAGATGTATATAGACATATATTTGTTGCTAGAGCATACCTAGCTGTTGGATATAGCACGGAGTTTCCCACTGGATGCGAGAGTCCAACGTTGCTTCCCTAAATTATCAATGGGATTATAATTAAGCACAACAGTTGACAAAGAGAAGACATGGCATAAAGCTAATTATATTTACCTGCATTAGCTTCAGCAGCTCATCTTGGCCTAATGGCATCATTCCTGGAATTTGGTAGCCACTGTGTGACCAATTTGGGACAGATATGCTGGTACCTTGCAGACCAGGTTGTTGCGCACTGCCACTGGATTTCTGATCTCCACCAAGAGATTTAGCTGCAGCGGCCATGAGAAGGGTTTGCTGCTGCGCCAGCATTGCCACTTGCTGTTGATGCATTGCGAACGGCGATACCATGTTGGACTGCACAAAGAACAAGCACACGACCACATAATCATATAAGCCAATCCATATACCAAGCAACTATTGATGATGGACGACATGGTAATTTGGAAGAGTGTCAAGCTAGTCCTTTGAACAATAATATTTCATTTGATTCATCATTACTTGAGACAAAAAATGGAGCACTGCCAAATCAATCAGTCGCCATTAGTCAAAGTCAATACTCAGCTGCGGCGCAATTCAAAGATCCATGAAAACCAATGCTTCAGCAGAAATAGAAGATACCTTTTCGAAAAGGCTCATGATATCATTTTTTACATCTTTCTGAGGCTTTTGTGGTACTGAACCCTCTGGTACTGAGTCTTTAAATAGATCTTCCACACCTGATGTTGGGTTAGTGCTATTGTCAACCGCCTTCGTTGGACTAGATTTTTCTTTTTCAGCTGTTGAGGCTACTTCAGCAGCTGCACAAGAGTGCAACACGACTGTGAATTAGAAGCAAACAACAGTATCCATTGCCTAGATGCCAGGATCATGCTGACAAGAATCAGAAAGAACCAATCACACAATCTAATCATCCCACCCTATAAACACAGATGAGGACATTCAACATACACTGAAAACCGGCCCAATCATCAACAACAGCAGCCTCTGAACCATTCTCACTGGGACCATCGATGGATAGCATGTCGAAAAGGTCAGTGGAAAAATCGACCTTAGGGGGAGAAACAGATGGAGCAGCATCAGCGTCCTGCACTTTTGCTCCAAAAGCTGGTTCTGTTGTCGGAGCTATGGGGTGGAGCTTTGAAACAGGAGTCACCTGATTATATACAAGATACGTCATTGGTTGAGTTTCTCTTTTGTATTAAAAGTTACCCTAAGTTATCCAAATGCTGAAGATCTGCAAATGCTTCACAAGCTAGGGGCGCAATGATTGAAACAGAACCCTACCCTCATATTATTTCAAACCTATCAAAGAACATATTGTTTCAAAAAGTTTCGTTGTAATAGAGCACCAGCTACGAAATGCCAAGAAAGAACATGCCAAGTGGATTTAAACCAATATCAGCAGTCCTTTGTCAAGATACGCATGATACT
Source organism: Syzygium oleosum (assembly GCF_021117445.2). NCBI lineage: Eukaryota > Viridiplantae > Streptophyta > Magnoliopsida > Myrtales > Myrtaceae > Syzygium > Syzygium oleosum. The sequence goes on along the minus strand of NW_026607489.1, from coordinate 14,671,983 downwards.
TGAGGAACAATTAAAGAAGGTACCTTCTCAGATCCTTTAGGAGGAAGAGGAATACTAATCTTCACACTAGGAAGACTGTCCTTGTCTTTGGAAGCTCGAGGTTTCTCCTTTTCCTCAAATAAATTTTCTGAACTGCCCACATGTGAATGTCCACTTATTTCCCCAGCTCCATGGATATAGGATGAAGGCTTCTCTTCCTGCAGTCGGGAAGGTGATTTTTGCTTTCCCTCCCTCAGAACCCATCTCTTTTCTTCATATCTTCAATAATATAAAGAATTGCCATTTTGAGCATATAAATGCATGACACTGGAAATAACAATGCAATTACTGTTCAATAGATCATAGTCCAGGCTTCATACTTTGCACGGATGAAATTTTCAATTCCCACTCTGTCATAATTTGGAGGTAGCTCTGCTTCCCAGTAGCCATTTGACTTCTCATTACCCATGGCTGCACAACAGAAAAAGCCAGCGATTCTCTCACTCGAAAGAGCGAACGAATTAATCCATTAAAGATGGAAACCAAAAGACAAATGAAAAGCATACTTTGTATAAATGCAACCTGCTCTGGCAGCCACGTGTCCAGGGTTGCAGATCGCACCTGCAGCAGGACATATAAAATATGAGATACAGAGAAGGTGGTCTAAAGACACAAAATGCTTCACCGCTGTCCTATAACAATAGTTTTTAGGTTTTCAATCAAAAACGGAGAATATTCAATTGTCTCCTAATCAAGATCTTGAATGACCAGGTACTAAAGAATCTACAAATTGCTTCATATGGAGCTTATGACTAAACACCAATGAAAAAGAGCATATTGCATGTGTTCGCCTAGGGTGAAGTCCAATAGAAGTCCTCACAGCTGAGGATCACTTTTTCACTTCTGATTAGTAAATTCCCTGATTTTTATATTCTGCTGACGTTCGAATCTTGCAAATAGTTTTTTTTTTTTTGCAACACTAAAGGTGTTGTAAAAATGATTCTTTCAAAACCAAGTTACAGTATTTCCTCTTCTTGCCCGTTCCACCAGTACAGAAAATTAAAAAGTGCTTTCGCTAACCATCTCTCTTTTCTAAGGAATAATTTTCAAATGTTTCCTCACCTTTTTCTTCCCATAATTCATTTCCAGGACAAATTAGGCATTTCATCAGTGCTTCTTTTCCATCGCAATATATTTCCTTTCTCACCTTTCATTGTTACATTCTATTCTCTCCCAGATTCCATTATGTTCTTTTATAAACTGCGAAACATAATCTAAGTGTAGTTACACGATTAGACTAAACACGAAAGACTTTTGGACAAATAGAACCTTCTTAAACTATCGATACTCTTAAATTAGGAGCACAGGTGAAAAAAATCAAATTAGTGACCTTTGATATGTGTACCCCCAGACTTCGATGGATTCCAGAACACTGCATGCAGATAAAGATTCCTAAATTCACACTAGCCCATCTCGGACCTCTGCACATCAATAAGCAGCAGTTCATTCAGATAAAGACGGCTTTCGCAACATGGATGCATCAGCCCCCGTTTAACAGTAAATTGTCCTAAACTTTGGATGTCATAATTCAAATCCGTGTCCGAAATGCCAATGTACATCTTTTAGAGTTATCCAGGACATACTTAGCTTTACAATCGGCACATTCCTTATTCTCTGGCAATTTCAATAGCCCTTCCAGGATCTGCATATGTTTAAGTCACGGTAAAGATCAGATAAAAGAAGAAAAAGACAAGGTTAAAGCATTATCAAAACAATTTGACAATTTGCTTGGCTACACATGCATATTTTATGTGTGCTGCCAATAAGATGCCAGAAAATCAACCCCTAATTATCATGTTGTTCTTTTTGATGGTGTACAGAATCAAACAACGAATAGCATCTCGAACAAAGGTTAGAAATGGAATCTACGGGAAAAGTCATATCAGAAGCCTGTACAAAGGGAAATATTATTGCATGGACTAGAACGATCACAACCATTAGATTGTGTGAGACCCACATAAATCCTTTCAATTCTTTTTTCTTGGTAATGTACTCAATGCATGGTGGACCAGGTCTAGTCAGGTGCTTTTAGAAACAGAATCTAAGACATAAAAAGCGTTTATTGCAATCAATGGCACCGCTTTTATCCATCAATAGTGCTAAAAAAGAAGTCACATCAGCACCACAGATAACCTCATAATCATAGGATGAGCTACTTCCAGGGATTCTACTGAGAGTTAGAGGCAACAAAAAAAGGTAAAACCATTGAGCTGAAGAGTTCTCTTAAAGAGATAAAAGGCCCTCCAAGAAATATAGAAACTTTGACATAAGCAAACATTGCAGTCAAGATAAATAAGAGAAAAACACCTGCATGTAGCAAATCGCAGAATTAGCGAGAAACTCCGGATCTCATGACTACCAAATAAGAAACTTGAATCTCAAAGGAGAACCGTGAAAAGGAGGAGCTCCTCTTACAAGATGAAGACCTTTGATCTACCATTTCTTCCTAAACGGTAAGCAAATCTTCTCAAGATGACTAATTTTACCGCACCATTCGCATCACCCGATACTCTCCGCAGATATAAACTTCACCCAGGTTTCGTTCACTATCATAATCGCTACAAGATCATTTCAGATCCAACTATAAATCAATTACGCCAACGGCATCATCGGTGCGGGCACAATTCTCAAACCCATGAGAAATGCCGAATGCGCAGAGACACGACCCAGAGTACACGAAAGCAAACCGGCTCAATCCTTAACGGACACCATTCATATCTACACCTCCCAACGTCGTACCAAAACGCGCGAAGCTTAAGATCGAATCCGAGATCGAAGAAGGGGAATCAAGGCGGATCGAGCGGGGAAATGATGGAGGGGGGAAGAAGGAACCTTTCTGTGCTGGGCATTGAGCTCCTTGGAGACGTTGGCCTTCTCGTTCATTGACGATCCACCGGAACGAGATCGAAGACGTAAAAGGGAAGAAGGATCGGATTGATGATGCTCTCTCTTCCTCTCTCTTCCTCTCTCTTCTCTCGTTCGAGATGGAAATGGAGCTTTTGGCGTAACGACGAGTCTTTGAGTTGGCGATTACTTCATTCATGCGCGTTTTCTTCGCCAAAACTTTGGAGTGCAAAATGGGTTGGACGGACGAGTCCCATCAACCTCTTTTCATTTTTATTAACCGTTCGCCCCCCTCGGTGTGAACACGGCCATCACAGAAGCATTCTCGTTTTTATGGGCCTAAAAATAAATTGAACCGTAATTATGGATTCGATTTTTCGGTTGGTTACTTGTCGAGATAAGCAATGATGAATTGTGTTCGAAAAACCCGACATTGAAAAATTGATGTAGCGCAGAACAGTTACATCCTAATTAGCCCATAACCCATATTTTGTTAGGTATTAATCGTTGGCGCCGTTAATGGAGTGGATCGTGTGATTTCAAATTGTGCCGGGATTTAACCCGAGTGCTTGAACAATTCTACTATATGTACTATGATCCTTTTTGGCTGTTGCTTTCTACAGTTCGACCCAATTCACAGTGACCACTCTGGCTCATATTTTTTTTTTTCACCGGGTGATCCTTGAGCACCATTCCATGGCTCTACAAGCTCAGGAGTTGCGGGTATAACACAAGATGCTAATGAAGATTACATTCGATCCATAGCTCAGAGATAGAGACTCATATGCAGGTACGCTATGCTGGAGCATGATCCGACTCATCTATGGAGAAGGCGAAAGATAACAGTTACTTTGTCAAGTTCGACTCTACTTCTCTCCACCACGGGCCATCCTCGCTCGCAGTCGGGATCTCAAATTTGATATGTTCAAAAGTATACCTGCATCAGAAGCTCATCAGTCACAAAATGATGACACGCATCATCTCAGAACATGTGAGAGAAGTTGGATTGCGTATCACTGAGAAAGCTGAGCGGACACAATATAGTTTTGTACATGACCCGTGCAAATAACCTAAAACCATAATGGAAACAGGCAAATCAAATTAAACATGCCATTCTTAGATGCTCATAGTTCATACATGCCAATGGGCAAATTCATGCTTCTTTGCAGAAGCTGTATGCCTACATGGTCTATACGGAGTTACCCTTCACAAGAGCCAAATTCGCGGAATTTTTTTTTTTACATGAGAGAGAGAGAGAGAGAGACTAACATGATGGAAAATTGGCGCCGGAGGCCTCAATCGGCATCCTTCACTTCCGCTTCAACATCTACAACTGCTGTAGGAGTATTCTTTCCTGCGAAAACCAAAGCAATCTTGTCTTGCTGAGCTAAATGATTAGTTCAGATTGCAAATATCCAAAACTACACAGCCATCTCTCTCTGTTGATCTAAACAGATGGCGATTGATCAATTTGGGATATAAACATCAAAGCACTGAAACAGATGGCATCAACAACGAACCTTTCTTGGGTCGAGGATAGAACTCACTGGCTGCTTCTCCTTTTGATGAAAATTGGTTGGAAAACGTCACTGATTCCCGGACAAACTTGTTGTCCACAACTGAAAATCAATAACGGATGAGATGAACATGCCTTTCATCATCTATCAGCACAGACATTTTAGAGAAGTACATTTTTAAATTGGCAAAGCAGTCCAAAAGTTCTGGAGGCAAAGAAAACCCGGAATTGGCTACCCCGACATGTAAAACCCAAATGATAGAACCATACTCCAAAATTCGGAAGCAATAGCAAGTTGAGAGGTCAAATAGAAGAGCAAGTTGCAATCTTGACAACTGCACTAAAGAACAAAAGCTTTCAGGCCTATATATCATGTCTTACCAGAGAAAGGTTGACTGCAAAAGGGGCATAATTGTAGTTCATCATTCAAAGTAGATCTGCAAGGAATTATGCAATCACCTAAATTAAAAAACTCTTAGCAAGATAATCTTTCTTGCTTACAATCAATTAAAGCCTTCAGATATCTCTTACTTGAAAATCTGAAAATCGTTCCCACAGTTTGGACACTGCAAATGCAACAATGTCAAAGGAGATCCATTTCAGAAGCCAGATGGAAAGAGAAACTGACAGTTTAAATGGTTTGAAGTTTTAGAGAGAGGCTTCAGTGAAAGAAAAGTTTCAAAGCATACCATACACAAGAACCTCAAAATCTAAACATTAAGACAATCAGTTAGACCTTACTATCTTTTAAAGAATTAGGCTTGACAAGTCAGCTGGGGAGAAATATATTCAATGAGCTACTTCTCATAATCCAATTTCCAAAGCAAGTTCCCGAAGATACTCTTGCAATGTAAGTAATGGAACATGACTGATGAAGAGGAAACTTAATCATATAGATCACCGCTATCTACCGTATGAAAACAAGAAATCATCCTTGTAGACAACGAAAAGCCATATCAATCAACTTCCTTCTAAGACTTTGGATCTATGTGATGTGACTCTGTTTTCTGTGCAGGCGTGAATTCTGGAGCTGTCATATACATGTTCCAGTTGCTCTGGACGCAGAAAGTTCTTGTACCAACATACTCAGAAAACTACCATTGAACCACCAGATAGAAAATGAGAAAGAAGGGAAAATACATCCAGAAACTAAAATTGCAGGTAGCTGCCCATGTATGAGGATATCCCGTAGAGTAATACCAAGAAAAGTAAAAGAGCAACAGGAGGTAAAAAACCAGATAATGTCACAAAACGAAATGTAGATGGTGAAAGAGTCCTCACACTGCTTTGTACTATATCTCGTCCTGCCCACCACAAAAATGCCCCCAAACCGACAATTGGTATCAGCACGACAAGAAGCTGGATCCAAAAGGCATCAACCAATCACTCCCAACTTTAAGAGCAAAAGAAATAGTCCTGAAGATACTAGACATATAACAGCAGAAAGAAACATGGAGTTTTATCCTAAACACATGACCAAGCAAAGTGTACAGCTAGTAAGGATTGAATTCACCAAAATAGCCACGCAAAGGCGCAAAATGCGTATCTAATCGGGTGATCTCAATTAGAAAACTTGCAACCGTTTCATTACTTACAAGGATCCCCTGCAACACATGGCTACTATGTTAACATCTTGCTCAATGCTTCTGTGAGCTGAAGCATGTTGTATTAGTAATTGCCATTGAAAAGTTTCATCTTCAAACACCAAGAAACTTAAAATATCGGTTCAAATTATACAACTACTTCAAAAGGGAATCAACTACGTGTTCCAATTTAGCAGGCAATATCCTGAAAAATTAACTGGAAAATGGATTTTAAACTCCCTGCATCTACGGCTGAGACTTAAATCAAAAGCCTACATACACTCGATCCCTTCACAAACTGTTGGTGCATATGTGCGTGTCGAGAGAAAGAGAGAGCAATACCCAGATGGAAACAATTGCATCCAAAACCCAACCAAGTTGTCCGGTCATGGAGAGATAAGCCAAGCCAATGGCCAAAACAAGATTACCCACAACCCTCCCGGTGGCTCCGTCGTCTCTCCCTCCGCCGCCCCCGCCGCCATTAAAGCCGAAACCTCGGTTAAACCTCACGACAACCACCCTCGTGCTCCTCTTCAATTTCTCCCCCTCCTTCACCAAGACCCCATTTTGAACTCTTCCCACTTCGAAAAAAGACAACTTTTCTCCGGTAGGCTTCAATTTGAAGCTGTTTCGATGCAGTGAAGCAAGGGTGGGTCTTGAGATCGAGTGACGATTGCTGGGTCTTGGACAAGAATTTAGGAGGCCGCTCAAAGCTGACGAAGAAGTAACGGAGAGGGGCAAACTTGTAGACATGGCACCAAATTATTAAAGTTTTCAGGCGGAATTTTTTGCTGAGTACGGATAGACTTCACGATCTGAAAATAATGTAATCGATTGGGTTTTGTCCATTGGAGGGGAGGACTCCAAGTGCAGAGATCGTGACCACAACAGACAAATTTCTCCAGATTTTTCCTCCACCTCCTGGAGCACTCCCCTTTTTATTTTTTTGCTTTCTCTTCTGCTTTCGCTTTCGCCACTCTCAATCTTTTTCCTCATTAATCCAGTCAAAATCTACACCTCAAACTGTCAATTGCATAAAACCATATACCGATACAAGAATTACAAAACAAGATATGCGAATACCGTACATGATGTCCTATAAGTTGTGCAATATAAGGATGTATATGTACGTATGCTGTCTAGACGTATATAAAAGTAGAGTGTTATACATCTAACACCACGACTTTCTCAATTACATACTAACTTAAATGATTAGATTTTTTTGGCATTGAACAAAACCGACACTACAAATCAATTTTAAAAAATAAAACAATGACAAACATTTATTTGAGTTGTTTCTTCACATTCTTATGATTCTTGCACCGAAGCAAGTTTTGGGACATTATCAATATCAGATTTCTTGATGGTTACTCTCACCCGGCTATTTTGGATTTTTTCTTAGCTATTTTATTTTTTGAATGAAACTAAAAACTAATCATACTTTTATATTGTTTTACTTGATATGTGGAAAGAGAAACCTATTAATCTTGGTCTTGGCTCTTGAGTTCTCAATTGGGAAAGTTATGTAGCTAAATTATTCTTATCGATTACCAACCACTAAAACAAGTTTTCAACCAAAAAAAAAAAAACAAGTTATTAAAAGTTTCTTTGATTGGATAAAATTAAAATTCATGAATAGACTAGTCATTCAACATAAGAATGAAAGAGGCCCAAAATCCAGGAGGCGGGTCCCTTGGAACTTTTTAGGGGCACATAGGCCCAGCCCAATATTCTCATTTTTAAAGGCACACCAAAAGTGAATTTAGGCTTGGTTGGGAGGGTCCTCCCTCCATCAATCCCTTCATCTATCGGCAACGCGTCGTAAATGTAGGAGAAAATGACACAAATGATTCATGAACTTTAGTCCGATATGCAATATGATCCATAAGTTTTTAATTTATTTATATGATCCCTAAACTTTAGCCCAATATATAATGTAATCCCTGAATTTTTAATTTGTTTAATGTAGTCCATGAACTTTTGGTATAAGTTCAATATAGTCTATGGACTATACGATAATGTTCATTGTTATCCTTGATCTTAAATTAATGAAAGGACTACACTGAACATTTTCGTATAGTTCATGGACTACAATGAACATGTACCAAAAGTCCAGGGATCATATTAAATAAATTAAAAGTTCATGCACCACATTGAATAAATTAAAAATTTATGGACTACATGACACATTGGGTCAAAGTTCAAGGACCATTTGTGTCATTATCCTTAAATGTAAACACACTAATATGACAATTTGTCAGCCCTAATAACTGGTTGCCAGCCTGTTTCCCCTCGACGACACATTCCTTTTTATATAAACCTTTTATGTATATGCGTATCAGACACTTCTTAACCTCCAGTCAGAAGTTGACACGTCCAATCATTTTTCTTTATTTGTTAATTTATATTTGTCTGTATTCGTATGCCGTGTTTAGGAAACACAATCAGAGGATAAGAATTGTTCAAATTAGGTTGGATTCGCTCATTATTGCGAAATTATGCATGAACTCATTTTGGAAAACTCCTTTTTTGCACTTATATTTAAATGCGTGAATTTTCGTATCTAAAATCACAGCACTCGAGTGACCATCTAGGGTACGAATTGTTAGCACCGATAGTCCAAGCGCTTTGCTCAAGAAAGGCAAAAGGTATGCTTGTTCTTACAGTGTTTTCAATTCATATTTTTCATTAGATAACATAGAATATCCATGTTGTTTCATGATATGGCATTGATTTTCCTCTTGTGTGCTTGTATTTTCAGTTGAGTAGTTAAATGAAGATAAGCTTACTGTTTGTTCACATTGATTCCTAGATCTGCGGTGAGTTCTGTCTAGATCTAACAAAATCCTATATGATGAAGGATGATATTGTTCCTTTCTTCCCTAGATTGAGTCAAAAATCCTTTTTTTTTTGGGTCGAAAGTAAAAAACCCTTTTACATAGCTTACTTTTTGGACATGTGTTGATTTGAATGGTTTGGCGCAAGGGGTTTTCGATTCTCTCTCTTGATTAGAATAATCTTTTACAAAAACCCTTCAAAGATATATTTATCATATTATCTACGATCAAATAACTCATAAACCCCTGGAAGATCGACTCTTAGTTATATTCATATGTTTGTAGCCCTTAAAAAAATTTATGCTTTATCTGCCATTTTGATCCTTGAATCTGTCGAGGTTTTCTCATCACTCCTCCGATATCGATGCAAGCTGTTGATATTAACATATAAGTCATATTGTGATGTAGGAAATTCAATAGTTGGAGGAGTAAGTCAGACCGTGCACTGGATGGATTGCATGCCATTTGATTAATTCCATCACAAGGAAAATCACGTCTAGAATGTTTTACCCTACTATTTGATGATTTTCACATATATTGGATGACTGTGAGGTTATTTCTTAGTGACTTGAAGCATCCCTACCCTTTAGGCAGAAGAGAAGTAAAGTAGAGGTTCTCATTTGCTAATAATGTTGAGAATCCTTTGAGTTTTTAATGAAACCTTGTTGTTCACTTGCAGGATAGATCGACTTGCTATTATCTATTACTTGATATTTGTTAGCATTAATTGTGCAATGCAACAGGATCCTGGAAGTGGCAAATTAATACTCTCCATGAGTATGAAATGCTGAAGACAGCATTGAATACTTCTCGTAATCATTGAGCCATTATATATGTTTTGAATGATAGATATTTTACAATGTTGTGCTATGTTAAGAGTTTCTCTAGGGTTTATGATCATGGAATTCATGCAACTTTCGAAAGCATTACATATTGAGCTAGTCATGCATGCTTACATTACCTATCCACATTTCATTAATAAGGGTGTGTTGTTTCGCCGATAATCAACGATTTTGAAGTATTTTTTTTAAATGATCATTTCAATCGCTTAGGAAAATGAACGCTCAAAAAAATATTTTCTTTATCCGCGAAAATATTTAGACATGAATTGTTCTACAGGATTTTCCATTGATTAATTTTTGTAAGCGATACCAACAATCATTTTTTTGAAAATTTTTATAAATTTTCTTTGAGCAATAAGAGTTAATGTTGTGTTTCATGCTAGGCTTGTATATATATATATATACACGCGCGCGCACAAGGTAATCTAGGACATGCCAAAACTTGTCATGTATAATCTTAGTTCATTTATGCGTCTCTAGTTCCATCAATAGCACTTGTCATGGGTATAACCCCAGTTTATTATGCATGTTTAAGCGTAGGTCTATATGTACCACATGCATACCAGAACATGACATATATGTTTGCTTTCTTCTTTTCCACATAAAAAAAAAAAATCTGTCGGAAGGTTTGTTGCTTCATTGTGAACTTGTGCATTTATTTGCAGGTGAAGAGATGGCCCGGAGAAGAAATACTGATCCAACGAAACTAGATCCCCAGGAGATGTTTAGTGAACCAGAGATAGAACAGATGAAGGGGCATAAAATAGAAAGTGACTATGTTGAGGTCGAATGCGGATGCACCCACAAAAGATTGGGTGATACCTCAGGATATCTGAGGGTTTACAAAAATGGCCTGTTTCAAATCAACTGTAATTGCAGCTTAGATTGCAAGAAAGGCAAGTGTACTTCTCTCTCTCTCTCATATGATAGATTTGCTCTTTGTCTCTGAATTATGGTATTCGAAATATCCAATTTTCTCTTCTTTTGACTTTAGTTATCCTCTCATTTTATCAGAGTCGTCGTCATTTTCTTCCCACGATGCATACTCAGCAAAACCCTAATATATTTTTTGATGTTTGCGATTACCTTGCTGGTCCATTACAATGACTTTTGCTGATGACCAGAAAATTTGACACCAAATGAGTTTGAGAGGCATTCTGAGAGAAGTGGGAATTGGAAAAGCCACATTTGGGTGACAATAGGTGAGAACAAGGTCCCTCTTGACGAGACCCCTCTGATGAAGTACTATCAGTTGGCTTCCAACGAAGCCAACCACCCGACTAAGTTGAAATTCCACCGCGATGAGTTTGTTCGCTGCTCCAAGTGCAAGAGGGAGCGGCGGTTCCACCTCCGCAGCAAGGAGGAATGCCGAGCTCATCACGATGCCATTGCTAATAAGAGGTGGAAGTGTGGTGATCCTCCCCACGACAAGTGAGTATATGCAATCTCTATACTGTAGGCTAGAGCCTAGAGCTAAAGAGATGGGCGACGAAAAGCATCTCCTCATGCTTGAACTCTGTTGTTTCAGGATAACCTGCAAGGACGCAGAAGAGCGTGCCGCTAGCAAACGGCCCAGAGGATGCCGACGCTCTCCGATATGCCAGGGTTGCACTAAATGCGTGTGCTTTGGCTGCCTGAAATGCCGTTTCTTCGACTGCGGTTGCCGCACATGCGTTGACTACATCGACAATGTTGAGCCCTGACGATGAATGCCGGCGTCTCTATCGTCCTTTGGATACATTCGCTTTCTCAGAATAAATTAAGAAAACTTTGAGACTCTGGTCTGGTTTCATTTTCATCTCTAGTTTTCAATACTTTCGCTGGAATGATTAGGGCGAAGCATCCATTTGACTTGATGGCGAATACTATTCGCACATTTGATATTTCTGAATATGGGTGACTTTTTACAATCTGTTTAAATTTGGATCGGGTCTTTCTTGATTCCGATTTCTCAGATTCTCCTTTTATTTGTTTATGACGAGCTTCTCTTCTTTAAATACCCTCGAATTTCTATCCGCAACAAGTCTTTCTTCCATGCATAAAACATTTACGTACTGCAAACTTGCATTGTCTCATTAGTGGACAAAACACATATTGCTTTGGTCTCTGACAATGTTTGAAATTATAGATAAAGCACATGAATTTGTACTTTGGATGTGGATTCTATCTCTCCATCTGTGTTCCTATATAACAGGTTTTTCATTGTTGTAACTGAATGAGGTTACCCATGAAGTTTATGGCTGAATGCATCGCAAGTTGAGATCTATTGGGACGACCAATAGAGTTGTAGACAAGGCAGAGATAGAATTTCTTCTTTTTAGGGCCAGGTGTTCCTTACGCTACTCGAAGGATGAGTGAAATTTACAAAATGATAGGAGGTGTTCATCTTAGAAGAAAAGGCACATTTAGGATGATTCTACTATGTTCCGTTTAAGAAGATGGAAATTTTTTCAATGCCGGTACATTTGTAAAAGAGTCGATAAGCGTCGAAATAGTGTTGATAAAAAAAATTACCGGTCGTGTGATTTTCAAAAAATCCTTTGATAACTTACCAACACTTTTATGAAAATATCAACTATCTTTTAGGCATGAAGTTAGAGAATCTTGCCTATATTGCGAAATTTCATATGCTCGGAGTCGTATACAGTAAAGAATTGATAGAGCCAACCATGCGATTATGATCATATCTAAACGCAAGTTACAATTAAAAGTTTATGTGAGCCCTTGCTTACTTGGCTTCAAATGCTCAATCTAGCCAGCTAGGCGTGGTCAATGGTCTTCTTCTAGTTTTGTATCTTTCTTAAACCGAAAGTGAGTATTCTGTCAATTTGAGACTGGTCTCTGGCGAAAGAAAAATGGAGATTCAGTCGATTTTAGAGAAGTGAAACTAGGTTTGACAATATCTTTTTCGCCTTTCCTGCAAAGCCCTGCAGGCTAAAGAAATATATAATACTTCAAGGAGCCCGCTAAACTTTAATTGAACAGCACACAAGAACTGTCCACTTGCTGAGCTCTGTAAAGACACAATTATATATACCAAGATCTCTCTGTCGCATAATTCAAATCGGCATTAGTATAAAAATTACAAACAATACAGAATCGCAAATAAATGAAATTGCAATAACAAAGTTGGAATCGATACAAATGAATACCGAGGCTTGTGTTTGACACAGTTTCCTTAAAACAGATTCGTTCCCCTCAGGACGCGTCTGAGGTTTCGTGAACGTCTGTCTCCCAGGATACAACGGTTGACGGCTAAGAAGTAATCAGCACTTCAAAGTTTCTGGCGAACTTGAACAAATTGCGGAACTGAACACTATCGAAAACCGTGCAAATGCAGAGAATCGTAAAAACAGAGGAAGAATGATTTCGATAAAAATAGAATGGGAGAGCAATAACGGCTGATTAAATCTGTCGTTACAAAATCAATACGAATAACGGAACGATTAAATCTGCCGTTATAAAATCAATACGCATGGGAATAACGGCTGATTAAATCTGCCGCACGTTACGAAATTCGTAACAGTTTGAGTTGAAAAAATTAAATCAGAAGGCAAAATTGGGCTCGTCGCGAGGCCCACTTTTCGGTCATGCGCACTCGCGCCCAAGTATCAGCTTGTCGGGCGTCGGATTTGCACCTCCTGCGCCTGCGCGCGAGGCATAGTGTTTGTGCTATGATAGTTGCCACTTCAAATAAGTGTAACTGTATATAAAATACTCCATAGCCTTCTTTCTTTTCCAATGTGGAACTAGTGTTTTTCCATTTCCCACTTCCAACTCAAGGGTGTTCTTTGAGCATCAATTTCTCATTCATTCACCCATCAATTTATCCCATATTTCCAACACTCTCTTCTGCTGAATCATTCGCAGCAAATTGCATATTTTGTATTCTTCAGAACGAAAGGCCAAGAATAATCAGCTTGCGTAGGTTGCTACTTTTGATGCTGTTTGTTAAAGGTTCAATGGCAGGATACGTTTTTCAGTTGACCCAAAGGGGGTCTTCCTCTGTTCAACACTCCCTGGACTCGCTGCTTTCGAAGGGTGCTTTCATGTCCATCCGAATGTCGTAGCCCATACTCAACGAATTCAAAAGGGAAATCATGTTACGTCAATTGCAACTCGCCCACTTGCAGCTCCGAAAGCAGACGTAAGATAGGTCATAATCCTTACTCTTTGCTATACTTTGAGCGATTTCGTTTCAAGCTGAGCAAAATCCGTTTGGTTTTCTTGGAAGATGAGTTTATTCGTCTCATTTTCTCGAAAATGATCAAGATTTGTAAATTTATCAGCTCAGATAGATGTTAATGTATATCTGTTCGGAAAGTAGGACTCACCTGACTGACTAAGCTTTCCTAAATATAAAACCAGATACACATATCTAGTTTACCCTAGAGAAAAAGTATCATAGTCAGACTCGACTGAGAATTATGACCCCAACTTGAAATCTCGGTTCCCTCAAGCGACTACACTAGAGCAAAGTTTTTTGTAAGTGAGTTTTATTAACCAACACATAGGAAAAGATCCTGAGCTTATTAAAAAAAAATGATTGATATCGATAGTTTTTGCATTAGATCACAAACCGAACTGCAAAGGAATCGGATCAGGATGAGGTTGTGTTCCACTTCCATGGCAAAAGCAACCAGAATTTCAGCCTCGTTTCAGATCTCACCCTCCAAATCAACGCTCGGTTCATTGGCCACCAACTGATGGGCCGGACCCGCAACGGCACATGGATTCAAGCACTGGGAATCCTCTTCAACTCCCGTTCCTTCTCTCTAGAAGCCACAAAGGCTGCTACCTGGGATGCCAAAATTGACCATTTGAGTTTAACGTATGGCAGAAGCGAAATAGCAATAACCGAAGGTCCACTCTCCTCATGGCACTCCCCAGGAAGGGACATAAAGGTTGAGAGGATATCAAACAAGATGTGTAGTAGTGACTTCGAGAGATACAGCAGAGTTTATGGTGCATGTAATTCCTATCACAAAAGATGATGATAGGATTCATAAGTACATGTTGTTTAGCCTTTTTAAACTTTTATTAGATTGAAGGTTTCTGCATTTCTCAAGTCAACAGTCGTTGATAATTTTTAAGTCTTGAGTAATGCTCATTAAAGAATGCGTCATGTTCTATTTGAGTTTGTATGTTTAGTTAACATAATTGTTAGTGTTATGGATAATTAATTTGATTTTATTGGGATTATAATCATTTTTGTGTTGGTCGACTATTGTTGTCCTGTTTCCAATTTGTCCTGTGTACGAAAGATGGCATATACAAAAGATCATGGTCCTCGTTTTCGCTTTTGTTGAAGATGTGTTTATGATTCATGTGTACATCTCTCCCTAATGGTTAGATATCATTATAAGTTCTCTTTCCTGTAACAAGTTAGATTGATACAAAACTGAATGACAAATTCAATCACGTAAGTATTCACAGGAAAATACACACCAATTCTGATGCAGATAGGATCGAATATGCTTTGATTCACCTCTTTCGACGTGCTATAATATTATCCTTACTCTTTTCTAAATCGGAGATGAACCGTGAGAGGTCTAACTCTATATAGTATCAGTACTCAACAAATAGTTCTCAAGGCCCTTGATCCATGCAAGTGCAGATGCTGTTGTTTCTGAGGGCAAGACTGTTTCTTCTGTCTCACATTCATATGCAACCATGACATCCACCAGTGTCTGCTTCTCTGAAATTGTTGTAAGTTGATTTGAAACTTTGTAAAAGGTGAAGCCAAGATCAAGGTGACCCCCTTCTATTACTTGTAACCCAATTCGATGCAAAGACTCGTCGAGTTCCACGATCTTCTCCTTCTGGTACTTCATTTTCGGCACATCTAACATTTATTTTGGAAAAATGTTAATAGCCAGTATAACCCTCGCTATACAATAAAAGAAATGAATTTACATACTTCTTGAAACAGGTCTCCACAGGATACATTAAGCATGATGCCGCTGCAAGTCTCCATTACACAAAAGCTTGCATTGCTTCAGCTGCTAAATGCTTGATGTTATAAATTGAACTAGTCTAACATTTAGCAAATCTTACATAAAGCCTAGATTGTGCCCAACAAAAGGCTAGGACAACCCACATGAGATCCCTAACGTGATTGACTTCAATCCAGCATGCCCATTCTTGAGTTTTCCCATTTAATTAGAAGTGGAAAAAAAGAGATGTGACTCACCAGGGCCAAAAGTTAAAAGAAGGATTGAACCAAGGCCGCCATCTCCTTCAATGATCTCTGCATTCTGCACTAAATTTGGCGTGACCTGTGGAAGGATAGAGAGCAGATCCTTGGACAAACACTTCCACAATGAGTCAATCCCGACATGGACCGTCGCTTGAGTCCTGGCTTCTTTCATTGTTGGCACTTGGCTTCCAGAATTTGGAGATGATTGCGGTGTGGTGATAATCTTGAAGTGACTGTTACGTTGGTAACTACACAGAGGTACTCTTACAGTTAAAAATGCAAAGAGACTGAGAAATGGACAAGATAGAGCATCTTTCATCGCAGTTGCTGAGAGATGGCTTCATGTGGAAATTAGACACCTCTTCTTTTTCTACTTGTTGCCTGATAAAGACAGTATTGGTGGTTGGCCGCTCGTTCATATTGTGATGCTGTCATTCGTATTATCTTAATCTTTCTGAAACTATTTGGCCATCCTTTTCAATCGCAATTTCCTATGGCTTATATGGTGCATAATATTTTGGCACTAAGTTATGACAAGTCATACTGTTCATCATAAGGAAAATTGCCAAAAAAAGCCATAAACCCATTGTATGACAATTTTTAGTCATAAATCTTTCAATTTGATCAATTTAGTTATAAACCTTCTAACAATTTGCCAATGTAGTCCTTCTAGCCAATTTGGACGAAAATCACTGACATGAACGCTCGCCGTCCTACGTGACACGGCAAACGTTGACGTAAATAATTTTTAATAATATTTTGATATTTTTTTGAATATTTTACTTTCTTCTCTTTTCATTCTTTTCTTCTTCTTTTTTTCCTTTTGTTTTTCTTCTTTCTTTATTCCTTTTTCCCTTCGCCAACCACTGCCGGGCCTCGTCGATGGCCTATGGAGGTTGCCGGTATCAAGCGAGGGCTACCCTCTCTAGCCTCAAGCGAGGGACACCCAGGCTTGAGCTAGCAAGGGCTGCCCTTGCTGGCCTTGGGTGAGGGTCTTGAGGTTGGCAGTCAATGAGGTCCGGCAGTGACTGATGGGTGAAAAAGGGAAAAAGAGAAATGAAAAATAAAATAAAATAAAAAGAAAAGAAGAGAAAAGGGAAAATAAGGAAATAAGGAAAAGAGAAGAAAAGAAAAAAAGGAAAAAAATTAATAAAAATATTCGAAGAAATATTAAAAATTACCCACATTAGCGCCTTTCATTCAATATAGGATGGCTAGCGTCCACGTTAGCAATTTACGGCCAAAATTGGCCGGATGGACTCAATTGGCAAAACATGAAAATGTTCAGGATTCAATTGGCAAAATCGAAAAGTTTATGAATGAATTGGCAAAAGCGCAATAAGTTTAAGACTTTTTAGACAATTTTTCTCATTAAGATGCATTTACTACCCTTTTGATTATTTGAAATGGTATAGAAAGCATTTTGGAAACGATTTCTGAGTTGATTATTATGAAATGGTTTGAGAAATTCTTTATGAAAGGGATTGCAAAAAGGTTATATGTTTTGATTTGTAAATCTGATTTATGAAATGTATTCTATTGTGAAAGGAAATATAGGTTTGTAAAAATGTATCTAACTTATGAGATTGATTCTGGACTGGATATTTGATACTGGAGGATGATGGTTTAATGCTTAATATCACTGTACCGGATAGGGGTTTTTGCGTATGCATATTGGTTTCAAGATATCCTTTTGAGTTGAGCCACTGGCTAATAAGAGGTGTAGACATTGCCAAGGAGAGAAATCTTGGCCGCCTTGTCACCAGGCGTTGTGTCATGACTATGGTTGAATATTAAGCCTGAGATGGATCAATGAGATAGACTATTTTATATGTGATTTGATTAGATGGATCAATGGAATAGACCATTGATGTGTAGTATGAAATTGATCAATATAATAGAGAATTGATATGTGAATTGATGAGATTAATTAATGGACTAGACTGTTGATATTTGCTTTGATATTACTGATAAAATGAGTTTTTGTGATATGTATAAAGCTTTGTTGAAAAGTTAAAACTCGTTTTGATCTTGTACGTATACGAGACTGTGCATTTATATTGAAGGAGTTTCGATTTGATTTTGTATATGCATAATGGGTGTTTGATCTGCTTAAAAAAGATATGCATTACTCAACTGTGGTTGCTTGCCTCATTCATTCCGATCTTTTTAGTTTTGTTTTAGCTAGCGACAACCAAAACGACAGCGCTATTGGCGGAGAGTTTTGGGTAGTTGGATAAAGTTTGCTTAGTTGAATTTTCTATTTTGGATACGAACTAATCACATAATATCCCTAGTAATTTGGATCTCTTTTATGCAATTCAAGAGTAGTAACTGTTCTATATATATTGATATTAGGTTTGTAATTGAGGCTGTGACTTTCGGGTAGAAGGACGGCAGTACCATTTCCCAATTTTTTATAGGATTTGAGATGTGACGTCAACAAACTTGGATTTGTGCCCCTCTACTTATCAACCAACGAAGACATATAAAACAACCCTTAAGAATATATAGGCCTAAAACCATTAAAAAAAAAAACCCAAACTTTCGGTCTAACCCCAATTTTATCTTAAACTTTTTTCGTCTCATAAAAAACCTCCAACTTTAGATCATGTCTCAATTCTTCCCTAAACTTTCTTTTCTCCTATAAAAAACCTCAAACTTTAGGTCCAGTCTCAATCTACCTTAATCCTTTTTTTATCTCACAAAAAACCACCAACTTTTATTTGAGTCCCAAATCTATCCCCGTTAACTCTCCATTCAAAATTTCTCTTGACAACCGAGAAATGAAAAAACTCCCGAGCGTGAGGTGTTCGAGCGTTCTGAGCGCGAGCTCTCCGACCGCAAAAGATGGAAGACTCCCGAGCACGAGAGAATGAATACTGAATGCAAAATCGAAGATCCCCGAGCGAGATGGAAGGAAAACTCTCATAAGAGTAATAGCAATTGAAGTAGGCCAACCCTAATTGCTCTAGTTTATACCCTAATTTCATATCCAAGAAGACGTCGTTTGGGCTAATGTGGAAGTTCATCTCCAAAATGTCTTCTTGGATATGAAATTCGGGGAAAAACTAGAGCAATGACATTACTAAGGGTGATTTTGGACGGAGTTTTAACAAAGGTAAATATGAGACTCAAGTAAAAGTTGGTGATTTTTTATGAGATAAAAGTTGGTGATTTTTTATGTGATTTTTTAGGGTAAAATTGGGACTGTACATAAAGTTGGTGGTTTTTTATGAAACAAAAAAAAAGTTCAAGCAAAATTAGGATTGGACCAAAAGTTGAAGATTTTCTATAAGACGAAAAAAAGTTTATGGTAGAATTGAAACTAGGCATAAAATTATTCTTACCTTACCAAAAAAAAAAAACTAGGCATAAAGTTGAGAGTTTTTTAAGGTATTAAGCCATAATATATATATAAAATCCAAAAGCAAGAAGAAACCCAAACTTGGGTAGTCAATGAAGTCCACACGCCAATAGGCATATGGCCCCGCTGGTAAAGGGATTGGGGGTAGAATGCAAGTATGACAGGTTCGGGGTTCAACTCCAGCCATTTGCAAAGGGCAAAGCAAAAGTTAAAGAGTAAGGAAAGTTAGAAATATGACAGAAAAAAGAAAAAAAAAGAAGTAGAATTAGGAAATGAATTCCAAGTGGACTTTCTTTCTTTCTTTTTTATTTGCTTGGCCGGTAACTCTTGCCAATAATTTGATATCAAGACAAAACAAGAAAACCCTTCTCCAACTTGGGATATTTGGACGTTCATGAATAATAATTAATCTCAGGTCAGATTTCGTTCACAGATTTAAACCGGAGACAACATTCTAACATGCCGCATCCATCCATCCGTCACTTCGTTTCACTGCTATGTTTTGCATCATGGCGTTGTTAAGATTCAGGGTCAGCTGCGTAGTCACCATTTTGCTGATGCTTGTCCAATATGAAACCATGCAAGACTTCTTCCATCGTTTGGGACCCGGCGGCAACAGCATTGAAGCAGTTTGCAGCTCTCCGAGGAGCCGCTGCAACGGACTTGGAACAACCTGCCCCGTTCGAATGTTCGGCGTACCCAAACGAGGAGGCAAAAGTTTTCTATATCAATCGTCGCGCACCCATGTGCAATACCCAATGAACGCACCTGATATGTTTGTCCTCAACGACGGGGTGTTCAGTCGTCCGGTACTCTTTGAGCACCTTATATTTATTGAGTGTGGTAGCCCCTCCTAGCTCTTCATTCGAAAGATAGAAACACTGAATATTGATGAATCGAAAATTGAAAATTCTGTTTATTGGTCGATCTTCGTACATTAGGTTAAGAAGTTAATGATACCGTACCAGACTGATAAGGATAAACACATTCACTCTCCGATTAAGTAATAATTATGTTGTTAAGCCTTTTCGCACTATTACTAGAGCAATGGTTTCTATATTTCCCGAGTCAACAGTAGTTGATAAATTTCTAAGTCCGGGTAATGCTCGTGAAAGAATTTGTCATGTTCTTTTTTGGTTTGTATGTTTAGTTAAGTTATATACTCTCTAGTGTTACGGATAATTAATTCGATTTAATTGGGCTGATGCTCATTTTTGTGTTGGTCGACTATTGTTGTCTTGTTTCCTCTTGTCCCGTGTACCAAAGATGGCAGATACCTATGATCATGGTCCTCGTTTTCTCTTTTGTTGAAGATGTGTTTATGATTCATGTGTTCGTCTCTGCCTAATGGTAAGATATCATTATGAATTCTCTTTCACAAAACAAATCATTATTGCAAAACTAAATCACAATTTCAATCACACAAGTATTCACGGGAAAATACACAAGTATTTATTCTGATGCAGATAGGATCAAATATGCTTTGATTCACCTCTTTTGACGTGCTATAATATTTATCCTTGCTCTTTTCTAAACCGGAGATGAACTGTGATAGGTCTAACTCTACTTAGTATCAGTACTCAACAAATAGTTCTCAAGGCCCTTGATGCATGCAAGTGCGCCGGCTGTGGTTTGTGAGGGCAGGACTGCTTGTTCCGTCTCCAATTCATATACCACATCCACCAGTGTCTGCTTCTCTGAAATTGATGTAAGTTGAAATGTAGTTTTGTAAAAGGTGAAGCCAAGATCAAGGTGACCCCCTTCTATCACTTGTAACCCGATTCGATGCAACGACTCGTCGAGTTCCACGATCTTCTCCTTCTGGTACTTCATATTTGGCACATCTGAAGTTTATTTGGGAAAATGTTAATGGACTGTAACTAACCCTCATTATAGATCTTGAAAAATGAAAGTGCATGCTTTGTGAAATAGGTCTCTACAGGATACATTTAGCACAATGCCTATACAAGTCTCCGCTATGACAAAAGCTTCACTTTTCTAAATGCTTTCCTATTTTGATTTAAGAAATAATGTCATCGCCAAGAGTACAGAGATGCACTGCTTCAGCTGCTAAACCCTTGGTGTGATAGATTGAACTAGTCATCAACATCTGGCAAATCTTACATAAAGCCTAGATGGAGTCCAACAAAAGACTAGGACAACCCACATGAGATCCCTAACCCTAACGTGATTGACTTCAATCCGGCATGCCCATTCTTGAGTTTTCGCTTTTATGAGTGCAAGAAAAGAACTGTGACTCACCAGGGCCAAAATTGAAAAGAATGACCGAACCAAGGCCACCATCTCCTTCAATGATCTCTCCATTCTGCACTAGGTTTGGCAAGACCTGTGGAACTATAGAGTATAGATCCTTGGACAAACACTTCCACAGTGAATCAATCCCGACATCGGCAGTCACTTGAGTCTTGGCTTCTTTCATCGTTAGCACTTAGCTTCCAGAATTTTACGGAGATTGCAATATGGTGATAATCTTGAAGTGACTGTTACTTTTGGTAACAATACAGAGGTATTGTTCTTCTTCTTTTGTTATGCTAAAGAGGCATTGTTCTTCATATAAAGAGTAGTAAAGAGTACTGAGAAAGGGACAAAAAAAGAGCATCTTTCATTGTAAGTGCAGAGAGATGGTTTCGTGTGGAAATTAGATACCTCTTATCTCTCTTCTTGTCGCCTGGTAAAAGACTGAAGTAGTGGTTGGTAGCGTGTGCATACTGTAATGCTGTCGCTTTTATAACCTTAATTTTTCTGCAACGGTCTGGCCATCTTTCAACCTCAGTTTCCTATCGCTTATTTTTGTGCGTACTGTCGTCGCACTAATCTGTGACACCTCTTATTGGTCATTGTGCATTCTTGGCTGGAATTATTAACCCAGATGCGTACTGACCAGATACAGCGCCCCTTTCGAATTGTTTTATTGCCTCGAGAATGACTTTACATGAAACTAACGTCAAGGAAATTTCTTTGTTATGTCAAATGAACGACATCAGTACGTCATCTTCAATAAGTCACGCAAAGAGGCATCCGTGTTTTATAACGTGTACTGTCTCTTTTCTATTTTTAAGCGAGCCTCGTGAAACAGGTGAAGCATTTTCAGTTCTTAATTCTTGCAAAGCACTTTAGGTTGAACAACTACTTTGTTGGATCGTATGAAACAGCTGCTTCTTTAGAAAGCTCTGACGTGAACCATATATATGAAGTACCCTCTGATGGTTCTGTTGCCGGAACTCGAAGTTCTACAATTTCTTTTTCTTTTTTATATGGGTCGAATTTAAAGAAGAATATGGCATTGTCCATGTGTTTCTGTTTGTCCCCCAGTTCTTTCGGATGAAGAAATGTCATATGCTTGTGTAGTCCCACCATAAAGTGTTTAAGAGAGTCAACCGCGCGTCGCAGATCTCCATGGAGCTAAAATGAAAAACATAAAGAGCATTGTCGATGCATGCAAGAAATGTGAATTAGAGTACTGTAAATACGTACCACACAGATGGGATTTCAGCTTTACATATTCCCTTGGCTAGCTGGCTTCTGAGACTTTCTTTTCATTCTCAAAGATGGTCAAAATCAGCGGCTATACGTTTCTCACTGTACTAGCAATTTTGGTGGGACTTTCAGTTCAACAGGTTTAGTTCGACGGCTACGTCTGCTGCAACCGACCAGGGACACGCTGCTTTCCACGCACATTTAAATGCCCGGAGAGCCCATATGAACCATTTCAAATGACTAGAAAACGTTGCTATATGTCGACAGAAAAATTATCCAAAAAGTCCTAAACCTATTGTACTTTTGTCAATTTAGTCCTCAACCTTTTAAGTTTGCCAATTGAGTCCTAAACCTTTTCACTTTTTGCCAATTGAGTCTATTCGGCCAATTTTGGCTGCACGGAGCTGATGTGGACGCCAACTGGCGCTGGCCATCCGGCCAACGCTGACGTGATAATTTTTAATATTTTTTGAATTTTTTAATATTTTTATTATTTTCCTTTTCTTTTTTTCTTTTTTTTTTTGCCTTTTTTCGCTCTGGCAGGTCGCCGGACTGGCCAGAGACGAGGCCCGGTGAGGTCAACCTCGCCGACCTCTGGTGAAGCTTGCCCCCGCCGGCCATTGGAGACGGTGAGCCTCGCCGGCCCCTGGCTGGGCGTGGTCAAACCTCGCCTGACCTCGCCGTCCCGACCCAGGCGACGAAGATGGCGAGATCGGCCTTGCCTAGCCAAGGTGAGGCCAACCTCGCCTAGCCAAGGCGAGGTCGACCTCGCCATCGCCGTCGCCGTCGCCATCCCCTGGGTCGGGACGGCTAGCTCGGGCGAGGTTCGACCTCACCCAGCTAGGGGCCGGCGAGGCTTGCCTTCGCTAGAGGTTGGCGAGGTTGACCTTGTCGGCCCTCGCCTCTGGCCAATCCGGCCAAAGGGAAGAAGGCCAAAAAAAAAAGAAGGAAAAATAATATTTAAAAATTCGAAAAAAAATATTAAAAATTGTCAAGTTAGCATTGGCCGGATAGCATCCACGTCAGTTCCAAGCGGCCAAAATTGGCCGGATAGACTCAATTGGCAAGAAGTGAAAATGTTTATGACTCAATTGGTAAACTTAAAAGATTTAGGACTGACTTGGCAAAAGTGCAATAGATTTAGGACTTTTTGAACAATTTTCCCATATGTCGACTGTAATTCGCCGACTTGCGATTCCCAATGCAGAAGTAAGATAACCTCTGTTGATCCCTATATTGCAACTGATTCAGAGCAAGCGATTATGCTTCTTACATCGAATGCTTACCGAGACTCGAGATCAAAATTCAGACCGCAAGCCGAACTGCATCGGACTTGGCTCGTCATGCTACGATCCCTGTTTCATTGACGGAGATGGGATTGTCTTCTACTTCCACGGCAAGACCAACCAAACTTTCAGTTTAGTTTCGGACCCTGCCCTCTAAATCAATGCGCGCTTCATTGGCCATAGACCAGCCGGTCGAGCCCGAGGCAACACATGGATTCAGGCACTCGGAATCCTCTTCAACTCCCAGTCCTTCATCTTGGAAGCAACAAGAGCCGAGACTTGGGATGATCAGATTGATCATCTGATTTTCGCTCACAACGGAAATGAAATAGGAATACCACAAAACCCTCTGTCCACATGGTACTCTGAGGCCGAAGACATAAAGGTTGAGAGAGTATCGAGCAAGAACAGTGTAACAGTGACCTTAGAAGACATGGCTGAGATTATGGTGAACGTGTTCCCTATTACAAAAGAAGATGATAGGATTCACAATATATGTTGCCTTCTGATGATTGCTTTGCTCACTTGGAAGTGCAGTTCAGGTTCTTTTGTCTGTTGCCAAAGGTGGACGGTGCGGTCGGATGGACCTAGCCCGATTGTGTGAACCCAGCAAAGCCCGGTGTGGCTCTGCCTGTGGTGGGAGGTGAAGATCAGTATAGGACTGCTTCACTTATCTCTGCAGACTGCAAGCTTTGCCTTTACGCTCCAGGAAGTGATAATGAGGACCGAGAGAGCTTATTGGCAACTACTACCAGTATGGCACATTGGATTGCACCAGAGGTGTCTCCACCGGTTCTGGTGATGGCACGAGTTTATAAAAATGAATGTCTTCGTCAGAAATATCATCACTCGTTATCATTACAAAACATGTCAGATGCTCCTGCTTCGCCCCTAATAATCCAATTAAGGGAAAGAATAAAAGGCCTAGTACCGTAATGCCGTATCTCTTATCCACACCGTTTTGCCTTGTGTCTTAGAAAGACCCTAAAACTAATCTCCAACTTAGCTTCTTGCCATTCCAAGGGGAAACAAAAACATCATAATTTGTCCTCCAGTTTGAAACATAAGTTCATACGAGAAATCGAGCTTAAAAGTTGCTAGAACTGTAGAGCTATGATCTACCACTAATGCATACAGTTCAAAAAGAGACCGACAGCGAACAGAATATAGCAAAAACTAGTGAAAAGGACATGAGGAACTGTGTACCGTATGAGAACATACGACTTTGCATCAAAAGAGGGTGCAGGTAATTATATGGCCCATCATCACCAGTCTCCTTGAACTAACAAAATGGGTCTAAAGTTGTAGTTGTTTGGAGAAGAGGACTCGGGAAGAGTTTCCAGATGTATCCCTCAAGCATCGTAAAGAAATCAAAAGACAACAAGAATACTTGTACAAGAAAACATCTAGAAGAGGAATCATTTCAGACTGTCTTTATTCCTTGTACTTGTTCTGTAAATGAAAGTGTATAAATCCAACCAAATCATTACCTTTTCTTATCGCTAACAAGAACATGGGCATCCAATACCCAGACAAATTGAGAATCACAAGAACAATAGAATCTTGAAGTTGCACTTATAAAACATTCCATAATTCGATCAGCACCTAGCTCTAGTCTACACAAACTCCATGAGATAATCAGCCAAAGAACAGGAGAAAAATGACGAGGAAGAAGAAACGAAAATGAAAACCTCCATCCTTTGATTCAGGAGGTTTCTTCTCATCTTCCACGAGGATTTACCAGCTGAGAGAACACAGCACTTGTGGCAGCATCCTCAGCATCATCATCAGTTCCGCCATCTATCATGCTCGTGCTGTTATCGAAGGGCTCCAGTGGCGTCAGCTGAATGCCCGGAATATGGTTTGTGCTGTTATCTTCCGGTTCCATCAGAGCCGAGGATGTTTCCTCGAGCTGGAGGGCATATTCGAGATTCCACAGCACATCCCCCATTGACGGCCTATCAACTCCATGCTCAGCCAGGCATTTCTCAGCTGTCTCTCCAAACTTCTTGAGAGATGCTGGGTTAACCTTCCCCACAAGATTCGAGTCCATAATTTGATCCAACATACCCTTCTTTTGCCAGCTCATCGCCCACTCTGCAATATTCACTTGCTCCCTTGGAAGTACTGGGTTCAAAGCAGGTCTAGTGCAGAGAACTTCCATTAAAACAACTCCAAAGGAATACACATCAGATTTCTCAGTTAGCTGCTGCCTTCTGAAGTACTCGGGGTCCAGGTAACCAAAACTGCCCTTAACTGCAGTGCTGACATGAGTCTGATCCAGTGCGGGCCCCGTCTTCGAGAGGCCGAAGTCAGCAACCTTAGCAACGAAATTCTCATCCAATAGAATGTTTGTTGTCTTGACATCTCTGTGAATAATGCTTTGAGCTGCACCTGTGTGGAGATAATGCAGTCCCCTTGCAGCCCCAATGCAGATCTCTAGGCGCTGCTTCCATGGAAGAGGAGGTAGATCCGTTCCATACAGATGGCTCCTGAGTGGCCCATTTGCCATATATTCATACACAAGAATCATTTCTGAGCGCTCATCGCAATAGCCAATAAGAGAAACAAGATGGCGGTGGCGGAGCTTAGATAACATTTCGATCTCAGTTCGAAATTCAGCAAGCCCTTGCTCGGATCCTGGGTTACCTCTCTTGACAGCCACTCTAGTTCCATCCTCTAGCGTTCCCTTATACACCCTGCCAAAGCCACCAACACCAAGAAGCAGGCTCTCGTCAAACTTGTTGGTCGCATCTAGGATCTCTTGGAATGTGAAGAACCTTCCTAGGTTGGAGGAAGCCAAAGATATGCAGCTAGCAGTTCCACTTTTTTGAGAGGTTGTAGACATCTTGGTCATGGTCTGGGAATTTCCATATAAAGGCAGTGGTAACAATGGATGTGGCTGGTGAGCTGTTTTTGACCTCCGAGCTGCCAAGCAACAGTAACAGAAAACACCAAATGCCATGACAACCAGAGCTCCAACAATACAGCCAACGATAATTGCTATCCTGTTCTTCTTTGAAGACGACTCAGGAAGAAGGCTCCGGACAGAAGAGAACCCATCTAAGCTTTTTGCTTCATTGCTGATTTTCATGATCTCCAGCCCATTCATTATGGCATCAGTGACATCGGACGAAGTGTCTGGACCTACGCTAACAGTAAAAGTACTCGATCCGTCGGAAGAGTTAGCGATAAAATCCATGTAGTATGGCACGGCCAAGTCACCAGTTAAGGTCGAAAGATCAAGGCTTCCCCGAGCGATGTCGGAGTTTATGTAGAGGTTGAACACGAGATAATTTAGGGCCTTGCTGACTATATCACAGAAATGCACCCGCACGAAATACTTGTAGTCAGGATCAACACGGAAGACCCAAGTTATGTTGAAGTTCACATTAGCAACATTGGCATCTCCCATGGTTTCAGCCGTCGCGTATACCAAATTAGGCGCTATGTCTTTCGTGACTGTGACAGGATACTTAATTGACGAAGGGTTGATAGACACATTTGCGGCAGAGCTGTTGACATGGAGATATTTCACATCATTCTCCCAAGTTCTTCCAAGGGTATCATTTTGAGCAGTGAGCAGTGGACCCCCCATATTCAAACGGTACACTGTTTCAAGGGCAAGTTCAGAGAGGCCGCTGAAAGGGGCAGATGGATTTACAGCAAGAGCTTCATCAGGCAGCACTTTATCTGGGATTGAGACGACTTCAATCGCATTTACAAAAGAGACCGAGTTGTTTGAAGGGATGAAAGTGAGACTCAACATATCTGAAGTCACGTTGATTGCGTACTCTTTCCACATGTAGGAACCATTATAGTTCTTGAAAGTGAAGTTGTTGAGGAGTACAAAATCATCGGTGACTACGGTTATAGGGGAAGCTGTCAAGTCATGGCCGGAAGTCGGAAGAGGGTAAAAGTAGAGGCGGACCCAATGGCGGCCCTGTTGCTCAATATTGAATTTGTAAGAGGCTATGCCGGAGAAAACACGAGCATACTGGTAGATGGGAGACAGAATGCTAGTGTTGGAGCTAGCAACAATGGCATTCCCCGTTCTTAACACAAGGGAAGACAGCACAGAATCGGGGACAAAAGTTCGACCCTGGACTGTTATGTTTTGCGGAGAACCGCAAGATATCAAGTAATTATCGGCGGGCACAAATGCCGCTTGACATCTCAGACATGAAATCTCGAACAGAACAGCTACAAGAAGCAGGGTGACCGACTTCTCTAGCTTCATCTTCACCGTGTCTATTAATAGTAACCCGAATCCCCCAACTTTCAGGAAAACAATGACCGTCCCAACTCCTCCCTCGCTCAAATCACAAATCAGCGATCACTAAAGAGGTTGAGTTCCAGTTCAACAAGATCTGGAAACCCCCCAACTCACAAAGCAGAACGATCAAGCTCTTGAGAGGTCCAAAATCTTGAAAAATCCGAATCCTCACTTACCCAGTTGCTCAAAAGTGACCAAGCAGCTGGAGAAATGCAACCCTCTAAGCATTGTTTCGAAGATGAGCACAGGCACGCGTGAAACAACAGAAAAGATCAGAGGTGTTCTCAGGGCTCTCACCTTTTGGCAGGAGCAAGAATGCTCTGTGAGTCGAGTCGAGTCCGAGTTCGGCCGGCGTGGAAGAAGAAGGAGGGTCCGAGTCAGAGCGAGAGAGAGGCCAAACCCAGAAGCGCTTCACTCCACATTACATGACAGGAACGCCATGCCGCCGCGAAAAGAGAAGAGAGCAGCCATTAAAGCCCCGAAGCTTTTCCACAGCAAGCGGCTACAACCTTTTCCAGGCTGTTGATTAGGCTGTCATCTACTCCCGGGGAGTGAAAGAACGAAAATGGGGACCCCACGACCCATTCGATAGGAAACAGGAGCGTTGTAATAAAAAAGACTATAAACTCTCTCAATCATATGACCTCGCATCACATCCATGAATCCCAGCTGTTTTACGTGAAGATCTTTTGCTTTTTTTCTTTGGACGATTTGGGATGATGACATAAATATAATCCTTGAACTTTAACTTATTATGTAATATGATTCATAAATTTTTAATTTATTCAATATGATTCATGAAATTTTGATACATGTTCAGTCTTGCCCTTTACCATCTTTCCACTAATTCAAGTCTAGGGAAAATATCGAAGATTTTCATGTAGTCCGGGGATCAATCTGAGCATGTATCAAAAGTTTGAGAACCGTATTGAACAAATTAAAAATTCGAAAATCACGTTAGATAAATTAAAAGTTCGGACATCACGTTACACATTGGATCAAACTTTAGGAATTATTTGTGTCATTATCTCTTGGTTACGATATGGATGTGATGCTCCGGTATCTCTGTAAAAAGGTTTGGGAAATTTCATATTAGAAAGCAGAAGATGACATCTGTGTGTTTTTGGATCTTTGCTAATGCGGGACGGAGACAGTTAAACGAAAGAGATTATTCTACTGTGTTCGTCGCTGGTGGGAAGACTTGCGGTGCTGGGACCAGCGGCCCGAGTGGGGCCTGATCATACGCGGCTTAGAGAAGTGGGAGGAGACACGTTTAACGGCGTCGTGACGGCGTGCTGGGGGGAGGGGAGGCGCGGGCGGCTCCACGGTTCGCGGCGGTCCTTGAGGGCGAGGGGTCGGGTTCTTTCGCGCCGGTCGTGAGCGTCGGGTCTTACGTTTGTTCCGTCGCATCTTTAACCTCTGCTTGCTCGGTGATAAAAATGAAGCGTCTTCGGATTCTACTCTTGGAGCGCTGGAAATCTGTCTCGCGATGCGCTTTTTGCGGAGCGGACGGTGACGAGATAAGCCGTGTGATTTAACACAAAAAAAAGAGAGAGTGATTGTAATTTCGAGCATAAGTGATGACCCTACGCAGGAGAGGGGATATAATTTCGTGTTGTTTTGGTAAAATAAAAATGATTAATACCACGAAACACTTTAAACGGGGATACATATAATATATTTATCCTAAATTAATTTTTTGACCATCAAAAACCCCAAATTGATACGCATGTGACAAATTTATCACAAACTAATTTTTTGAATCCATAAACCGGTACATTTGTAACAAATTTACCCTCCGTTAAATTTGATTAATACCACGAAAAATCACAAACCGGTACACCTGTGACAAACGGAGGGTAAAATCCCAAACTTGTATACCCATTAATTGCCACGTGTTATCCAATTTAGAAATTTGACTGTAAAATTTAACGGAAACTAACGGAGAGTAAAATTGACACAGGTATACCAGTTTGGATTTTTCATGGTATTGACCCAAATAAAAATTACATTCGAATAGCAATTACAATTCTTCGTTTGTCATTTCATTTATTACCGCGTAACGAATCAAGAATTGAGTGTATTATAAAAGAATTGGATGGATTGAATCAATAGATACGTATCAGAAATCGTAGATTAGTTAGCGAATAGATAGATTCGCTTGCGATTAAGGAAATTATTGATTCAACCTAATAGTTGCGACCTCAAATCAGGCGTATCATATGGCACGAATCGAGTATCGTGTGCCACCGCCCATTAGACGATAGAGAGAGATAGTTGCTTCGATTCGTCCGAGATGAGGGATGGGAAAAGCGAGCGAGCGAGCGGCGCGCAGCTTTGGTGGGAACCCTCGTCGGCATCGGCGATGGATGGTGGAGCGGCAAACACCGTGGTCGACGGTGGCGGTGGATGTGCGGCACCGACAAGAGCGGCATGGTTTGGCTTTGTCAATTGTATGAATTAAACCGACCCACCCTTGTAAAGTTGTTCGGAAAGCAACTCAAAACTCGTGAACAACAATCAGCATCGAAAACAACTTCCACAATGTTCATCAACACAACATGCATTTATTTGCTGTTCCTTTCACTTGCGGCAATAAATTCAGGGACCAATATAAGGGGCTACAATTCTAGTTTAGCCGAGGTGCATCGAGTCCAGTCGCATAGGGCGAAGAGATGAGTCGAGCAGCGGAAGAGCTCGAAACTCACAAGTTCCATTTGTTTCACAAAAAATGAACGATATGAAAGGTATTTTCCTAAGAATAATCACTTATATCACTCGATATAACTAATCAGTGATAAATATTTTCGTTATCGACAATAATTTGCTCATAAATATTTTCGTAGACAGTGAAAATATTTTTTGTTCATTCATTTTTGTAAGCGACACAAGCGATCATGTTAAGGAAAATATTTTTCAAGTCATCGATCTTTCGCCCAAAAAACGCGCTCAAAATAAAATAGAAAAAGAGAAAATAAGTTTGGAACTGTTGGGAGCGTGTAACAGAAGCTCAATATACCTTTCGTTCGGGAGACCGCTAAGAGGACGAGTCCGAGCCCGTCAACATACTCAATTGGACCCACCTCTATTCAAAAGCCTAAACGAATGAATTATAAGCCAGGCGATATATATTAAGGTTAATATTACGAAAAACTCCAAATTAATACACTTGCAACATATTTACCCTAAACTAATATTTTCATCACGAAAAACCCAAAACTGGTATACCCGTAACAATTTTATCTTATGTTAGTTTTCGTTAAATTCTATAATTAAATTTCTGAGTTAGATGACACGTGGCATTTGACGGGTGTACCGATTTGGGGTTTTGTACAAGTGTACCATTTTGTGATTTTCGTTATATTAATCCAATTTAACCGAGGGTAAATTTGTTATAAATGTACCAATTCAAGATTTTTAGGGTAAATCATGTCACAGGCGTATCAGTTTGGAGTTTTTTATGATCAAAAAATCAATTTAGAGTAAATTTATTATAAGTGTGCCAATTCGGAGTTTTCGTTATATTAATCCTATAAATTAACTGCTTCACACCGTATCAATTTTTCGATGCAGGACTTATCTAACACAACGGGTTAATTCCAAAAAAAAGCACCAACTTTAGGTCGAGGGACAATTCTGGCATGAACTTTTTTCTGTCCCATAAAAAAGTATTAACTTTAGGTCGAGGGACAATTCTGGCTCGAACTTTTTTTTGTCTCGTAAAAAAGCACCAACTTTCATTTAAATCCCAAATTTGGCCCCCCATTGACTTTCTGTTTGAAGTTACCCTTGTTTGAGAAAAAAAGTTATGGTGGTGAGCCTGGCGAATCTCTTTCATGGCGTCTGTCGACGGGCGGTGGTCTACAGCTTTAGATTACGACAAAACGACGAAGTTTGGCTAGAAAGATTCAATCTGGAGATATTTTTGACTTGCCGGTGAAGTGAAGGAGACGAACAGTTTCACCGTTATT
This sequence comes from Syzygium oleosum, assembly GCF_021117445.2. Lineage (NCBI taxonomy): Eukaryota > Viridiplantae > Streptophyta > Magnoliopsida > Myrtales > Myrtaceae > Syzygium > Syzygium oleosum. The sequence continues at coordinate 14,639,725 of NW_026607489.1, read as the reverse complement.
TTTCAAGCTGTGGTTCAGAGAATAAGACAATGAATAATGCTTTAAATCCAGTCAGCAAGTCACGTGAATTTATTGCTAAGGTGGAATAGTCAAGTTGGAAAATCAATTGTTTTAAGTCAATAAGGGCCAGATTTGGGATTTAAGTGAAAGTTTGTGCTTTTTTACGAGACAAAAAAAAAAGTTCGGGCTAGAATTGTCCATCGACCTAAAGTTGGTGCTTTTTTATGGGACAAAAAATAGTTCGGGCCATAATTGCCCCTCGACCTAAAGTTGATGCTTTTTTATGGAATAAAAAAAAGTTCGGGCCAAAATTATCCCTTGAACTAAAGTTGGTGCTTTTTTTTTAAATTAACCCCTGACACAACTCATGTTATCATTCAATAAGGACGGCGGTGCGAACATATAGGGGGAAGGGGGGGCAAAGTGACGGAATCTTTGGAAACGGAGGACCCTTAGTAAAGACGGTGTGAAGCTGTCGAAATCGAGTTGTAATAACACGGCCGCGTTGCTGCACATGGCCAACTCCCCACTTGTGCCCAGAAAGTCTCCATCACCGTCCTTTATTTTATTTCCCACGTCCTTTTTCTCTCTCTCCTTTCCCCGCTTTTTTGTCTTTTCTCCGCTAAAAGTCAAATCATGCAAATTCCCCGGGACGACACGTAAACGTAACGTTTGGGAGGGACGCGGGAGGAGGTTAGGTTAGGTCTTGCGTCGGTCAATGTCGACTGCAACCCCCCTTCAATCACGTCGATCTGATGGGAGTCCCTCCTCTTTGGCGGCGTTGAATGGAGCCCCCCGCTAAGCGGGAAAGATTCGCGTTCCGCACCTTTGATATCCTCGTCTTTGTGCTGGTGATTCTCGAGGGCTTGATTCTAGGGCGATACGATCGATTTCGAGCATCGGCCTGACAAGTTATGAGCCTCGCGAATTCGCTCGAGGCCCGGAGATGGGCGGGCCGACGTCCACGCGATAGAGGATCGAGCCTGTGGACATCCCCGTTCACGCCCGATTGCCATTAGGGGATGTGCAGAACGGACCGTCCGAATCAGGAACCGGCTGGTCCGGCTCCCCCGATTCCTGAAAATGGAATCAGTGTCTGGGTGGTTCGGTTCTCGAACCGACTACATTTATATATTTTTTATATTTCTTCAAAAAAAATTAGTAAAATGTGAAAAAAGAAGAAGTGACCGGCTCTATTGGACCGGAACTGGATGGTTCCCGGTCCTAGGACCAATCAGTCCGAACCCTGGTACTGGGAACCGATCACCCCTAATTAGAATGATCCATCCCCATGAAGATGCCTTCACTTCTGGCAAAGACTACTCACATTAGACCACCTGATCCGGGATGATGCTTCTCATCTGCAATCATCAGCTAGGTGAGAGCCGGACCGCGATTGTGCGCCAACGGGTACACGTCCCATTGAAATCGATCACGTTAGAGAATGTAATTATGATTTTTGAAAAATCTTTAAAAAGGGTTTTTTTTTTGTTTCATCCTATCATTCCATTATATGTATATGTATATAAAAGACAACCGATAACAAAATGTTTGATGGTGATATGCACAAAAAAAAAATATAAGCAAGTGATTTTGTTAAAAATTGTCTTTGTAAATTTTTTTTCTAGATTCTACTTGACAATTTACCTATTAATTTGCTTGAAAACATTGGAAAAGAATTAGGTTTTTTGAAATTTTCCTTTTCGAGAAAACTAATTTCTATGGAACTAACAGCTAACATTAAAAAGGAAGACATAGTGCCCACAATAAACAATAATAAAACATGTGAAATTCTTAATTTTGGCAATTAGATCGAGTATAAAAATAGAAAAAATAAAAAAGGACGAAAGTCAATAAATTTAGCTGCAATTGCATGATTGAGGCCAATTTTATCTTGTTGATTAAAATTCAGGTAGATTTTAGGATAATTGTGAATAATACTACATTAAAAGTAAAACTCAGGTATATCCTCAGCATTAACAAATGTACAGGTATGTATGTGATCCTTGGTGTACGTAGAGGTATAATGTAAGGTAAGAGTCTAGAGATGTCCCTCAAACCGTGGCGGTTACAAGTATAATACGAATACTTTCGTTATTATATTGTGCAACATGTGACTTGTTGAATAATGCCACATTAACAAACTCGAAACGTTAACTAATATAGCAAATTCTTATTGAAAATCGAATTATATATGCTCACTTATTATGGATATTTCATTTCCTTCAAAATACTACACGTATAAATCTACCTTAACCATTCTAACTATGATTTATTTTCTCGAAACTTGCTCTTTAAGTTGCGCCAATGAGACAATTATTGGTGCGCCGAGGTACATGTGAGCCCAATGCATTCCAAATCTTACTAATACAAAAACTTCATATGCAATTGCAACTATGCATTGAAATTACATGCATAAGATTTTCTCACTTTCTCAAATAAACACCGAAGATGAGGTTGTTCTAGAATTTTTTTTTTAAAAAAAGGGTTAATATCATGAAAAACCCCAAACCGGCACACTTGCGATAAATTTACCCAAAACCAATTTTTTGATGACAAAAAATCTCAAACTAGTACACCTGTGACAAATTTACCCTCCGTTAGTTTCTGTTAAATTTTACCGTCAAATTACTAAATTGGATGCATATGGCAATTGACGGATGTACATTTTACTCTCTGTTTGTTACATGTGTACCGGTGGTTGTTGGAAATTCAATGGCTATGGTATAAAGATATTAATTCAATTTAACGAAAATTAATTAAGGGTAAATTAGTCACAATTGTACCAGTTTGGAGTTTTTCGTTGTATTAACCCCTAAAATAAAAACCGCAACAAAGGCTTTTGGTTTTCCAACTCGTACTTGGATTCGTAACATCAGGCATTCCTAGCCCAGCTGTGATCTGGTTCATGTGTTGTTTCCTGATACAGTTTCCTAATCCAACACTATATATGTATACGCACTGCTTGTGATCCCATCGTCATGAAGAATCAATAAGACAGATCAGAGAAATCCCTGCTTCCATACCACCATGGCGGGTGACTGGTCGGATCTCCCCTCGCATCTGCTCGAACTCATCGCATTTAGATTACCCATCGCTGACCCGATCGATTTCCGCGAAACATGTCCGTACTGGGGCAGTGTCGCCGTCCAACTCCTGGGAAGTTTCCAGCCGAGGATCGGCATCCCGTGGCTGATGATCACGGACCAGACACGTCCCGACTTATGCGGCTTCTTCATGCCGCAGCGGCAGAGCTTCTACGAGTTCCCCTTGCCGGAAGTGCGGGCCAAGAGGTGCTTGTCCTCGCGTGGTTGGATTATGACGATCGGAAGAGACGGGGACGTCGAGATGTTCAATCCTATATCTCGCGAGCGCCACCCTGCTAAACTCTCGGGCTTTAAGGACTGGGGCGGCGAAAAAGGCCCCATCACCAACACTCGCATCTGTACATGCGTGCTCTCGGCGTGCCCCTTTTCGCCCGCGAAGTTTGAGATCATGGTTCTCTGCGATGCCAACCGGCGGCTTGGGACATGGAACTACCGAAACCAAGCGTGGACCGTGGTAAGCCCCTACAGGATATACATGGACCTAATTTACCACAAAGGCAGCTTCCTAGCCATGGACGCGGGGGGAATGATTAGGGCGTTCGACGTGAGACAAGACGGACTGAATCCCGATACAGATGGCCGTGTCGTGGCGCGGAGGCCGCCCGGATTGGTCGACCTCGAGCACTTCAAGAAGCATTATCTCGTTGAGTGCCGCAGATCGTTGTTGGTGGTCTCCCAAGAATGGCAACAAGGGTCCCGGTTCGTGACCTCCCGTTTTCGAGCCTTCTTGCTCGACTTGGAAGCGAACACTTGGACCAAGGTCGACAGCTTGGGCAATGCATCTCTGTTTCTGGGTCTCGACTCGTCTTTCTCCGTGGAGGTTAGCGATCAACATCGCGGTATCGAGCCCGACTGTATATACTTCGCGGACGATCGTATGTGCAAGCATGCCTGAGGCAAAGACATGGGCATCTATCACATGGTCGACGGCCAGATCGACCCGCTCTTCTCCGGCGGCGTGCCGCATTATCCCAATTCCACCACACCTTTGTGGATAGAACCCGGCGCCGAGTGATGACCACCACCGACTTCCTCGCCTCCATCGGAAGATTGGGATGGATTAGAAATATGGTGTTTCCCCGTTTGATTTGGAGTGATTCGTAGAGGATTTTATTTCACTTTTAATTCGAGAAATATGCACTTCGTGCTAGTACATAGACTATGGAGTTGTTATGAAGTATAACAATAGGCATCCATGACATTCACCGAGTAAGATAATTTAGATCATACAGTGATCTCTCCACCTTTGCCCGAAATTCAAAACCGTTTCTTCTATACTTTCTGTTTAAATTCGTCCTTTCACCTTTTGAAGTGTTTCACCATTAGTCCTTCCGTTATACTCTTTGCTACCGTCGAACGTCGGATTGCTAACACGGACCATTGGAGTGTACATGTGCCATCTTGTAAGACGCTCAATTTTTAGGTCCTGCCACATTGGTGCCAAATCGTCAACCCAAAAAGACCTAAATCACTCACATCCAAACCTTCTCATTGCAGGCCACTGCCATTGGCCCGTTAGCCTTGGACAACCGAGCCGACGTTAACCATATCGCTTGCTGTCGTCCCTCTCGAATCTGGTGGCCATGGCCACAAGCTAGAGTGGCCAGCAGCCATGGATGCCGCGAGCTCGCTCGACCTGAGTGAGATTGCGACCATGGACGCAGCAAGCTTGAGCGACCACCGGTCATGGATGCTACGAGCGTAAAGGGATAATTTTGAATTTCAGGTAAAAATAGAGGGACCACTGGTGTCGTTTTATCTATATTATGATGTAGAAACTATTAATAAATTGATGACCGGATAACGAAAGAACGAGCTTTGCACGGTTTGAGTTACTCTCATTTGATAACTAATAGAGAAAGAATGTCATTTCATCCACATATGACTATTCTAATCAAAAAGCGGATGATCATTTTATTTTGTTTCGGTTTGTCATTTTTTCTGGGTGGGATGGTCATCTCGATGGATAGTGTTTGGTTTTGTTGACTATTACATCACGTTAGATATGAATCATTTGAGTTTGTGTATTACAATCCATGAATTAATGATAAAATATGTTTTATCTGAACTGATGATGTTAGAGTCAAGAGATGTCCCCGAATAACAACCAAAAAAAAGGATAGTTTTTGGGCGCTAATTCCTCAAAAAAGCACAAACTTTACCTTGACTGATAATTCTGATCGAAAATTTCAAATAAGGGTCTAAAATACCCTCATTTTCTTAAATAATGGCATAAAGTGGCCAAATCGTCTCAAATAAGGACTTTTGGTTATATAGCTAATATGTGACTATTTTGGACATCGAAATAAAAAAAATTCAAAGTATATATTTTTAAATTTTTTTTACTTTCTTTCCTTTGCCATTTCTTTTCTTTTATTTTTTTATTTTTCCCTCTTCCCTCCCCTGCCATCGTTGCACCTCCGCCGAACTCAGGCAAGGGTGGCCCTTGCCTACGCTGGCAATGGTTGTACTAGCTAGGCCAGGCAAGGATCGCCTCACCTAGGCTAGGCGGGAGAGGGCGACCCTTGCTAGATTCGATAAGGGTGACCCTCGCTTGACGCCGCGGCCCTCGCCTCAGTCCAATGATCTCTGCTAGCCATCAACAAGGCCCGACGGAGGGAAAAGGGGAAAAGAAAAAATAAAATAAAAGAAAAGAAAAAGGAAAGGAAAAAAAATAGAAAAAGATAAAATAAAAAGAAATAAAAAGAGGAAAAAGAGGAAAAAAAATTCAAAAAAGTAAAGGACGAAAATGCTCTTTGGCCGACGATTCTTTGAGACTGATATAGCTACTTTAGACCCATATTTGAAATAAAATCCATTTCATTCCCTTATTTGAGAAAACGATGGTACTTCTTGTGTTTATTTGAAACAAGGTCCACTTCAAGCTCTTATTTGGAAATTTCCCTAAAAATCATTAACTTTTACTCAAGTTTCAAATCCGACCCTCGTTAACCAAAGGTTGAGATCTTGTAGATTGTTAGAAGTACTTTGGCAAAGCACATGATTAGCACTATACTTCCCAACAAAATCCATTTATTAATATCAATTTCTAGAGTACGATATATTAAATGAGATCAATGGATATTAGTAGACTTCAATATTTCAAGCGGAGGGCTTAGGTTTGTTTCAAGAAAAAAAAATTTGATCGTGAGCTTGGCAGATCTCATCCATGAGTGGTGGTTCACAACTTCATATTACGATGAAATGGTGAAGCCTGACTGGAGAGATTCAACATGAAGATCTTTTTGACTCGTCAATGAAATAAAGGAGACCATGAACAACTTTACCATTATTCTTCAAATTATGATTCAGAAAAGAAGGTAATGTACAATACTTTAAATCTAGCTAGCAAGCGACGCGAATATAGGTGGAATAGTCACATTGGACAATTAACTATTTCAAGTCAACGAAGTCAAATTTAAGATTCAAGTAAAAGTAAAAAAATTCGGGTCAGAATCGTTCCTCGTGACGTTCTTTATATTGAATTAGGCCAGTTTTTGGGTTTGGTGCAGTATGCTATGCTGCGGTACAAAATGCACATGAACAACGCTGTCACTTTCTCACGCGATACCATTACGGGCATCCGGTTGCTTCGCTTTCGCCAAAAGCAAAGGAAAGGAAACCCAGGGCCAATGTCCGACCACTCTTCACAATGAGAGCCGAATTCTTCACGGATTTTCTGCACGAAGGTCTCATTTCGTATGTGAAATCTACAGTCCTCGTCATGTGACTGGAGATTCAAGAACAGGGTCATTTTCCATTCTCGATTTCCTGCCAAAATATTGGATCTTTTTGTTTGTTTGTTTGTTTGTTTTCGTTCTGTTCTTTATCTCCATGGAGGGCGAAAAATATGCGGAGGAGTTGGATGTGGCCGTGAAAGCAGTTCACATGGCGTGCTCCCTGTGCCGGAGAGTGCAACGCGGGTTAATTTCAAGGTCCAGTGACGAGGTCAAGTCTAAGGATGACGATTCACCGGTTACTGTCGCGGGTATCTCTCTGTTTATCCTCCCCGTCCTTGAATTTAAAGCTTTTCGTTTGTGGGGTTATCTGGGTTGTTCGGCTTTTGCCCATTTGGTCGGGCTTTCAAATGGGATGTTGCGATCGGAAGCGCATCGATGAGTGTTTCACAAATTTGTTGGATTCCGTAATTGCAGACTCTGCTCAATCCTGCATTTTAAGATTATCAACTGTTGGGCTGCTTTCGCTTGCTGATGACGTCGTATAGTTGGAGGTTACTGATTTTATTTTGTATAGCCACTAGTCGTTTTAATATTCTAACGTAGACCAGTCATACACATGTGTGTTGATGGCAATCATACAACATAAATATATTAGGCTGTGATTTTTAAAATAAGAATTGTTCTCGTCATTGCGGAGTTTTTTATGGGATATTTCTATGTACCTATAAAAACTGAGTTCGAGGGAGAAGAGAACAGCCCTTTTCACCCGAAAGTGTTTACGATCGTGTTCTTCCATTTATCATAGTATTATCGTTCCTCGAAGACACAAACTTATCCAGTAAGGTATAGAAATTGAATCCGACTTCTTCTGCCGAAATGATCCTTACTTGGCATTCCACTGGTTAATGTTGAATTATCATGCTGAAATAGTCCAGACTGCCTGTGTTTGATCGCTACGAGTTTTTATGCGGGCAAATCATGCGCTGGTGCCTCGAGATTTCAGCTAGTATCTCAAGCAGTGGTAAAAGGCATGAGCTGCAGAGGTTTTCTTTGTCTTGGATTGTCATCGACTCCATTATTTTATTGTTCACGTATGTTAATTGCTTACTAGATAACATGATATGATAGTTGTTCTTGGTTGCCTCTTTATTCTTGATTACCTAAATTTTGATGAAGCTGTTACTGCATAGATTGGGGTGTTCAAGCCACTGTAAGCTGGTTACTATCAGAGGTCTTTGGAAGTCAGAGTGTATCAATTGTTGCCGAGGAAGATGTTCAAGCTCTTTGCAAAAGCGATTCAGCAGGATTGCTATCGGCTGTTGTTGATGCAGTCAATGAATGCTTAGATGAAGCGCCTAATTTTGGTCTTCAAAAACCTGATAAACACCTCACTACCCAAGAAGTTCTCGAGGCCATCAAGAGATGCAACTCGACTGGGGGTCCAGAGGGAAGGCATTGGGTGCTTGACCCTGTGGACGGAACTTTGGGGTTTGTGCGAGGAAATCAGTATGCTGTAGCTTTAGCTTTGATTGAGGATGGGGAAATCATCATTGGAGTGCTAGGATGTCCAAATTACCCAATGAAGAGAGAGTGGCTGAATTATCATCACCATTACTATCAAAGCACCTCCCCAGCTACCAATGATTCGTGGGAGAAAGGATGCGTGATGTATGCAAAGAGGGGCAGTGGTAAGGCATGGATGCAGCCACTACTCCGTGGAAATGTGAATTTTGAATCACAGTATGAGGCCAGATTGATCCAGGTTTCTTCTGTTGATGATCCTGCTCTGGCTACATTCTGTGAGCCGGTTGAGAAGGCCAATTCAAACCAATCGTTTGCAGCAGGACTTGCTCGCAGTGTTGGACTCAGGTTCGTTTCATTTGACCTCTTTCAGTTAGTTGTCACTTAAGGACTGGTGATTGACATGATGGTTGTGTCAATCTTAGTGGATGGGTGATTAGCCAACATAGGATAAAGCTGCTGATGCTTTATTTATTTCTAAATGAAGCATGGAACTGATAAATTTTAAAGACAGTATGTACCCCAAATTCTAACTATATCATGTAATAGTCAATCTTATCTAGATTTCCCCTATCTGTTATGGCAGAAAGCAGCCACTGCGTGTCTACAGCATGGTCAAATATGCAGCAATAGCCCGAGGAGATGCTGAGGTATTTATGAAATTTGCAAGATGTGGATACAAAGAAAAAATATGGGATCACGCAGCTGGTGTCGTTATTGTGCAAGAGGCAGGTGGTGTGGTGACTGATGCGGGAGGAAAACCCTTGGATTTCTCCAGGGGAATCTATTTAGAAGGTCTTGACCGGGGAATCATTGTTTGCTGTGGCTCTACACTTCACGAAAAAATTGTTGGTGCTGTTTATGCTAGTTGGGATTCCTCAAATCTGTAGGACCTTGTAAAACATGTGATCATTATGACAACCACTGAACTTTAATAATGATGGCAAGGTAATTTTCCTGAAACAACAATTTCTTTTCTGCTGCGGAGGTTGGCTTGGATGTGTTATGCTATGTTATATGTTTACCTAGTGTCACGTTTGTTCTGCATGCTAGTACTGAAGGTTGCTACATGTCGAGTAAATATTTTTTCACGGTTTGGTTGTTTGCACTTGGTTAAATATATTAGCCTGGAACTGTCTTATTAGCGATCTCAGTTGGCTGTTGATTTTTCTCTTTGTAAAGGTGCAGTCGTTAGAGTTAGTTGGCACACAGAAGTATACTCTTTTGAGATGCTTCAGAAACAAACCCATTAGAAGCAATGTCCATTTTCCTATTGAAATCAATAAGCTGTCTTTTCTTTCGTTTATCCGAGTCGGTTAAGCTTTTTTCTTTTTGGGCGGAAAACCAAAGGTAAACTTTGGGAAAATGATAAGGCTCCTACTTTTAGCTTGAGGTTCTCTTTTTTGGTACTTAGGTTGAAACGTCCAGGTGAAGGTTGGAGTTTCTTTACGAATATGAGCTGAAGATCATTGTGAATTTTCTACAATCAATGATTATATTTATCATCTTGCCATCTCCTATTTGTAGGTTCATTTTGAGGCCTTACTCATCCATTTTTTATGATCATTCTCCAAATTCCTCTTCTTATCTTCTGGACACTTTGAACCAAATGTTATGTGCTCTATGTAACATGCTTATATTTGGCTGGTTCTGTTTTTCAAGTCTACTTGAATGGATCAGTAGATATAAGTATCTTAGATTGTTTGGTGGTTCTCATACATGAATCATTTTGAATTATTTCAGGAAAATAATCTGCTCGGAAGGCATGCTGTATTGCTACTGCTCACCTGCATTGCTCAGATTTTAACGTGCTCTAAAGAAAAGCGGGAATGAAGCTAGTTCAGTGTTTTGAGGATATGGGCTTTCACAAAGCTATACTGATGGTATATAAGAAAAGAATGTTGATTGGGCATCTAATTTTTGTATATGTTGCTCAATATCGTCATAAATGATATTTAAGATGGATTTTGCCCTAGCTTTGTGCATAACAGTCGCGAAATATACCTGAAGTCAGTGTTTTTGCTTTCAGTTGAAAAGGTGCAAGCAATAGATTTTATGGGATTCATGTTGACCAGGGCCCTGGGACACTAGTTAAGTTTATTTTATTTGGGATAGTTTGATTTTTGAGGCACTGATTGTGCATAATATGAGAGAAATAAGAGCATTGGAAATTATAAAGTTTTCTTACTTGGATGTTAAACAAATGCCCTCGAAGCACTTGTTAACATAATCCTTATATGCTTGATGGCTCATGTTGTGAATTCTTCATTGCGTACCAATCTAATGATGATGCTATATCGCTGGATAGTCAAGTTGTTCCATAGAACACGATTTAAGCGTTTCGTTTTCTTCACTAGACAACAATGTACACTTTTCTCAACTGGTAAGGATTTGATGGCCTGCATTAGCTCGTGTAAGTCCTTGGAAAACTTTCGTTTAGCTGCGCTTGTGATCTCAAAGATATAGATTCATATCAAACAGAATATTATTCATTGTATTGGGTGATCAGCAATTGATTCTTTAGTTAGAACTGCTCTTTTCTAAATTTGCAGAGGCAAAGACAGTAGGAGACTTTTTGGTTAATGAAAATGCAGACTTTCTCATTTTGCCTTGCAATTTGACATCATGCTCTGCAATTTAACATCATGCTCGTGAGGCCAATCAAAATATGCTGTGCGGCGAATTACAGGCTCACATGATTTCTTCCTTGAAGATCTGAGATAACACGAGTGGTTGTTATTGTAATTGAGGCGCATGACATGACCATGCACGTAAGAGTAGAACTCCAATGGCAATTATCAACTTCATAAAATAGGCATTGTACGGGGAATTGCAATATTCAGATACAGTAGGCATCCTTCATCAACATGCTGTAACTTTTGGAGATTAGAGCTGGAAAATTATCATTCGGAAGGAGCAAGTTTATGTATTTTAGTGAACATTTAACATCTAGACATAACTGATGGCTACACCAGTTAAAAACCTCTAACTGGATTTATAAGCAAACTAATGTTACACTTACAGATGAGCCATATCTGAAGTATTTAATACAGCACTTCCATGCGCAGAATTCACACAGATATTACCATTTCATCTAGCCATATGCCATAATTTGCTGTTCACAGTTCCTGTGAATCACCAACATTCTAATCATCAGGAGAATCATTATTTTACGTGTCCTCATTGCCTACGCTCTGGGCGACACAGCAGCAAGTAAATCACATGCACGAAAAGGGTTGCATCACGAGCCTGGGGATCCCCTTTTATATGATCTCTCACTTCTTCAAGTGTATCTCTCCGCTCCCCGATATCATGTCCTCCCTTCATCCTCTCTGCCATTGAAATAGGGACACGGGGAACCCTGCCACTCTCTTTAACAATCAGCTCGGCGATTTCTTGAACCTCCGGAGAAAGAGAACATCTTAGGCTCAGCTTCTCCTTGAACAATTTCTCTGCTGCTTCATCATTTGGAGGGTCCACTTGGAAACATTCCTGGCAACCCATTGTGATGCTCAACTTCAAAGATCTAGCCACCAGAATCAGTTTGCATCCACTAGTGTGAGTCGGGATCCCAACGTCAATTGTCAAAAATGGTTTAATCAAGTTGTCCAAAATGAGTAGCGTCTTTTTTACTTGTCAACTCCACATGCAATTTTGCTGCCCTTCTCTTAATATCTCCTCTTCGTCTTTAAGGTCAAATCCTATTGCTTTCCCAATCTCCTTCTGCAATGTTCGGATGCTGAGACTGTCTGATGCAGTGACCCAGAACACATGATCAAAGGAACTGCCTCTGCTCAAGAGCCTGTTGTGAACATGCATCAAAATGGCCGTTTTGCCGACTCCCTCTTCCTCGTGAACATCGATCTCCAACACTCCATCATTGTTTATACAAGCGCATAATTTTTCTATAATCCTTTTCAGTTAAATCTCCCACCAGTTGAGTGGTTAGCGATGCCCTCTCGCTAGTTGGTTGCGTATTGACTGCAAGTCCCTCCAAAAATTTCCCCTGCTTAAGAAGATCTTCTGCTTCTTGAATGTTCTCTCGAGAGAGTTTGACATCCACACCTGGAATGAGTCCTTCCTCTCTCCGGCCCTTCGCTTTAGGATGCGGACGTCACTTCTCTTCCTCTCTATATTTCTCAACCAATTCTCCATCTCTCTTCCGCTTACATCCACAACGGCACTCATCATGTCGCAGAATTGAGATAACGTCCTCCTCCAAGCTACTCAAATGCTCAACCTTTTTGTCCAGAATGTCCATCTTTTGAGTCAAATGGTTCTGATAGTTCAAGGCCTCAGAGCAGGCTCCAATGATGGCGCACACATTCTTGAGAAGCTCCACCTTCTCAGGTAACTCCTCCAGGAGTGCCCTCAGCGTAGCAAGCTCCAAACCCATTTGGACCAACTAGTAACTGTAGGATCAGATTAGCCTTTCAATTCTCATTCAACCACAGACAGGTATGAGATAAGGTACCAATGAAGTAGCTCAAACAAGATTGCCTAAAGAAACCTGGCAATATGGCTGTCTATAGAAAGCTGCTCACTAGAGGGAACATGTAGTTCAACATAAGATTTCTTCTGAGTTCTGACACATTGCAGCAATTGGGAAATGCATTACCACTAGTCCTTTTCTTTTAGCCAGAAATGCAGCTTCGCAATGTTATATTCCCTAGAAAAAGACTAAGCAAAATCTTTCTAAGAGATGACGGTCTCAAGGAAGTAGTCAGTGTAACCTCCAACATACCGTATATCATATCACCCAATGGAAGATTTTACTTTCTCCTATCATAGAGTAGAACAAGCATATTGTACCACCACCACCGAAATAAAAGGACTACTCACACTTTGGAGAATAACCGAAGTAACAAACCCTAGTCAAGATTGATTGTCAAACGCTAAACAAAACGAGAAAAACCTACAGAGACCCTTGAGCTGAGACAACAAACAAAGATGCAAAATCCCCAGTAAGCTGTGAAATCAGGCATTGACGAACCCTAAAATGAAAACGAGGGGCGTGAGTAGCCACAGTGAGCTGTTAATCTGGGGAAAGTTGCATGAACAGATTGGAAAAACAAACAAAAGAAGATAATTGCAAAAATCATCCTCGACCTTACGCTCGTTATTAAATACCATTCTCACATTTCAAAACCTTCATTTTGCATCTCCTTAGTCTTGTTTAAAAAATGGTAATGAAAAACTGAAGATGAGAGAGAGAGATGGAAAGTTAATTTCCCCTATGACATGTTGGTAATTTCCCCTAGACTTAGTGTGAAGTTTTGAACTATTAAATGGCACCTAGTCAACGGAGAATTCTTTATTCTCTCTTTCATCGTCATCTTAAAACATGATAATAATATAATCAATTGGGCTTGGTCATGAGTATGTTTAAGTCATAAGCAGCAAGTATATAATAATATGTGCTTGTCCGTTCAGGTGATTAACCATTACTAATTCAATTCTTTGTCGTTCTGGGGACCGTGTCAACACTAACTTCGTAAATAACGCCAACCCCCACGTTCTTAGTCCAGAATTCCTTTGCCAAATCTTGGTAAGAATCAATGGAGCTGCCCAAAAAAAAAAATGCGTCATTCCATTTAGTATGTGAATTCCAGATTCAAGATCCGACCGTGACTTCCAGCATTCTGATCCTTTTAAGTATTTCTTTTAGTGACCAATCAATGCAATTTAACATGGCCCTTACATTCTGTACCAATAAATAAGGTTTTACGACACGTTACGATTCCATTTGGGTTACTTTTGTTGAGAGTATATGAGCCGAAGGGCAGATTCTTTTGGACTTTGCCGATCTCAGCTCATTCCTCTTATGTTTGGAGGACAATCCTGAAGCATAGAGATACTACTCGACATTATACAAAGCATGTTATTGGAGATGGCAAGTGTTCGTTTCTATGGCATGATGACTGGCATCCCCTTGGTCTTCTGGTCACCATGCACGATTCTGCTTTGCGTTTTCAGTTGAAAGTGTCTGATGTCACACATGATTCATGTTGGTGTTGACCAGCTAGGTCTGAAGCTTTGGTGGAAACCCGAGAAGGTCTTTGTGAGTACATTCAACCCAATTCTTTGTTCCTAATAGAACTATTTGGACTCTTGCTACCTCGGGGAGTTTTAGTGTGGGCAGGGCTTGGAGTGCACTCCATACTCAACAGCTTGGCCACTAAAGATAGGCTTTTCAAGTGGAATATGCAAGTCAATCCGTTCTGCTGTCTGTGTAATTCGGCCAACGAGGACAGGAACCATCTGTGCTTTGCTGTCATGTTTCTTTTAAGGTGTGTGGAAGTCTATCTTGCTTGCCTCGGTTGCCGTTTAAGCTGTCACGGTCTGCGTGTACCTACTGTTTATGGCTTACTAGGAACAAATGTTTGCATAACTCTTCTTTTGCTGTTAATACTGATACTCTTGTACTCATGATTTAGTGGTCCGTTACAGAAAGATTAGCACATTGAGCTAGGAAGAAAATTTGTATAGAAAGACAGAACCCTTGGTTCTAACTGGGGCATTACAAAGTTGCAGAGGTGCTCTCTTATTCTTTATGATTTGTACACATTCTTCGACTTTGTAGTGAACGAAGTCCCGACATCGAAAATTATCACCGCTAAACTACCGATGTTATATCCTGGGCTATATAACCCATAAGAAAGTAAGTTCACCCTGAATTCCTGACCTCATATACATCAGACCAGAAGGACGGATCCATTTTAATCGTCATTTCAAAAGTTTGAGAACTCAAACTACTGTCCCGCCTGATAACTTACAGGTCCACAACCATCTACAGCTTTACTTCCTCTGTTGCTCGGAGATGAAACTATGCCCAGTCTTTTTTACCAGAAAAGGAACAGAAAATAACTGAATTAGCCATCTAAAGGAGAACTTAAACCATGCGAGCTTAGGTCTTCGAAGGCAAGACAGACTCGAGTTCGTTGAAGACAATGAAGTTGTCCAAGACCAATTCAGAAGGGCATTGCAAAAATGTATTTGATGAACTTTGTAAGGAGAAGAAGAAAAGTACAAGTGGCATTGGATGCCATGCAATACATGGGAATGAATCTAATCTATAGAATTCCCACGCGAATATAAAAATCGTTTCCTGAGATGAGATCCGGACTCTTGGAAATTAGTGGACCGGTTCATCTGGTGGGAGTGGGCTGAGTCGGTCTTTCTCTGATGATGTCTTGTCCTCGTGCACGTGTTCTAAACAATAAAATCGGAATCATCTCCATCGAAAACCAGAACACTACTAGTGAACGAACGAAATAGGCGAAACTGAATTGCAGAGCTCGAAGGATAGAGGCGAAAGTGCATATAAAACCGACAGCTCAACCCAAGTCACAAGAGGAGGTCTAGACGGGGATAATTACCAAAAAAATCCTAAAACCTATTGCACTTGTTTTGATTCAGTTTAAAACCTTTCAATTTGGTCAATTTAGTCATGAACATTTTGACAATTTGCCAATATAGCCCATCTGGCCAATTATGGCCGCAAATTGCTAACGTAAATGCCGGCCAACCGACGCTGACGTGAAAGTTTTTTTCCAAAATTTTAAAGTTTCCATTTATTTTTATTTTATTTTTCCTTTTATTTTTTCTTTTCTTCTCTGTTCCTTCTTTTCTTTTCTTTTTCCTTTCACCAAGGCCATCGTGGCCACAGGCGATGGCTTCACGACCCTTACCATAGTTTGCTGGCCACATCTAAAAAAGCTGAAAGAAAAGGAGGAAAAAAGAAAAAAAGGAAAAGAAAAATCAATAATTCAAAAAAATTGAAAAAACTTGTTCACGTCAGCACCGGCAGACGTGCTACGTAGGATGATCTGCGTCCACATCAGCGATTTTCGGGAAAAACTGATCATATGAACTAAATTGAGAAAACGTTAAAAAATTTTAAACTCAATCGAAATAAGAGCAATAAGTTTTAGGATAATTTTTTTTTTCGATAATTTTCCCGGCTTCACCTTCGGCGAAACCTGGATCGAGCTTGTTGGAAATGACAGGTGGTGAAATAGGGACGGGACTCTAGATAATTACCCAGATTAGCATCACAAAGCTCGTCGAACGGAGGTGACATGCACATACAGAGACCGTCGTCGTCGACGTGATATCCCAATCTTTGCTTAGCTGGGTCGCTTTCTATGATTCCCGCGTTTTACTTTTCCATACTTCCTCTTTGGAAAACCTTGGGGGGCCCCAGCCACGTTCATTACTTTCCAGAATTTACCCCTTTGCCGACGAAAATGCTCACGGAGCATGCTGTAATCCCAGTCGTGTCGTGTTAAGTTAGCGACACGATTTATGAAGACGAGCGTGCATTGCCCACATAGTTTCCTTTTTATGCATGCGATTCGTACGTAAGAAAAACTATACTAGCAAATCATCAAAATGTTTAGAATTAAATTTGCCAGGTTAAAAAGTTTATGATTGAATTGGACGCGTACGGTAGATACATGATTTTTAGGACAATTTTCCTAATTAATAGTTCCCTCACTATAGGATTGGATTGGATTGGATTGCACCCGGTTACTGAAATTACCGTTCCTAATTGAACTGCCTTTGGTAACGAGTGCCCACCCAAATCAAAGCTTAAGTGAAGAGGTAGAAAGCAAAAGACTGGGAAATAGGAGTGTGAGGCGGGTCCCTAAGATTGGTGCCAAAATTTGAGGGAGTGATAATGAGAGAGAGAGAGAGAGAGAGACTCGAAGCTTCATGGCTCAATATCAAAGGGAACATGCCGGTCAAGAACGTGACCTTTGTGAAAAGATTGTTGCTTCGCCAAAATCACGAATACAAAAAAGCCTATTCGGGCCACGTCGAAAGACTACTTACACAGATTGCTTTGCGACCCTTGTCGTTTATCCCTCTTTGTATTCCCTCCAATCGAACTCTCGATGGGCTAAAAACTACAAGCGGCACCTAACGCTTTCGCTTTCAACGCTCGCAGACGCATCATAATTCGCCGAGATTAGCGGCTCATCCCGAATTCCAATTGACAAACATGATGTCGATATGGGTATCGAAACAAAGATTCGAGATCACGTATGACTATAATTGATGCGTACGGTTAACAAGAATTTCACGCCATTTTGCAAGAGAAACCACGTCAAAGGAGGGGGCTTTTTCTTACCAACCAGCACCATTCAAATACGGAAATCCTAAGTCGTACTCGCCCCGGTCAGCAGCAGCAGGAGGAGACCCGGTTGCGGTTTCCCTCTCGTATTTATGTATCGCCCCCCTCTCTCCCTCTCTCCCTCTCACCATTCACTCCTCTCATTCTCTTTCTCTGAAATATGGGTACTGTAGAGAAGTAGCCACTGAATCCTCGAGTTTTGTTTTGACAGCAAGTTGGTTTTGGTAACACCAAGCTGACGCAGACAAAGCGCGTTCCTGTACCCAAAAGTCTCGCACCCATTATACGATATCACCGTCGTCATTCATCCGCCTTCCCTTTCTAGCACCTCTGTCTCTCACTTTCACTCCTCTCTCCTCCTACTCCTCCTTCCATGTTTGAATCACCGAGCTCTGATCCTAAAGACCAGGGAGCTTCCCGTACTTGATTTTTCTCTGAGTATTGGGATCCCCCCCCCACCAAACAGATCCCCTGCAATTTCTGGGTCTGCTTTGAATTCACTCTGAGAGCGAACAGGTTTTAAGGTTGGGGGTACACTCCCACCCCTGCTCCTGCTACTTCACTCCTAAAACGACAAAGCACCACAGTTCAGAAAGGGAGCATCTCGCTCCACCACTTTGCATTCTCTTCTCTCTTCGCAGCCTCGATCCCCGGTTCCAACACAGCGACCCCCACATTTATTTTTGCCCTTCGTAATTCAAATTTGAAAGGGAGCTCTTCAATTTCTTCCCGACCTCGAATCCATAAAGGAGCAATTTTTAATCCTCTATCGACATAAAGTTGCCATTTTTGAGACTGGGTTCGAACATGGGTAAGCGATCGTCGTCGTCGGCGAGCAAAGACTGGGCTCAGATCTATGCCGTGTACGGCGTCGACCAGTGGCAGACCCTGCTCTTCCTCTTGTTCCACGCCGTCCTCTTCTCCCTCCTCTCCCTCCTCTTCCTCCTCTACTTCGACCCGATTTGCGGCTACCTGGAGTCCTCCCTCTCCTCGCCCGGCGGGGCCCGGTACGCCGCCGGGTTCGCCGGGGCGGTGACGGCGATCTCCGCCGTCTGCCTCTTCTTCGCCGCCGGGAACTTCCTCTACTCGGCGGTGCCGCTGCACCAGGAGATGGCGCAGCGGATGGTCAACGCCGTGAGCGACTGGTCGGCGGTGAGGAACGCGCTGGACCTCGGGTGCGGGCGGGGGCTGCTCCTGAACGCGGTGGCCACCCAGCTGAAGAAGACGGGCAGTTCAGGCCGGGTCGTCGGGCTGGCGCCGGGCAAGGGCGCCGCGCTTGCCACTCTCCGGACGGCGAAGATGGAAGGTAGAATTAAAAGCTATTTATTACATTCGAGAATTACGTTAAGCACGAGATATAACTCGTCGATTTCTTGTCCAATTTGTCCCACAATTCTTCCCTTGACGTTCCGCACGATGGTTTTTTCCCGTGTTCATTACCGATCCAATCATATGGTCGCTAACAACATCCATGGATGACAGGTGTGCAGGAGTACGTCACGTGCCGGGAGGGCGACGTGCGGAGCCTGCCGTTCCCGGACAACTACTTCGACGTGGTGACGTCGGCCGTGTTCGTGCACACGGTGGGGAAGGAGCACGGCCACCGCACGGTGGAGGCGGCGGCGGAGCGGATGCGGGTGGTGGGCGAGCTCGTCCGGGTACTGAAGCCCGGCGGGGTCGGGGTCGTGTGGGACCTGCTGCACGTGCCGGAGTACGTGCGGAAGCTGCAGGAGCTGAGGATGGAGGACATCCGGGTGTCGGAGCGGGTGACCGCCTTCATGGTCGGCAGCCACGTCGTGTCGTTCCGGAAGCCCAACCAGGCCGTGGCGGGGCCGGGCGAGGTCCGGCTGGACTGGAGATGCTGACCCGGAATACGGGAGAGCTAGGAATCCAATCCCCAAATACTTCAGAACAGTAGGAATGTCAAGTTAACCCAAAAAAGAAATTACAAAAAAAATGGAAAATTGAATAAGCAGCAAAAAGACAATAATAAATGAAGCTGGGGAAAAATTATATATTGGTTTAGACACCAAGCAAGTAGTCTTTTCTTCCTTTTTTTACTTCCTTTGTTTTTTGGTTGACTTGAGGTCTGGGGAGACAAAGCCAAACCAGATGAATAGTAGGGAACTGCAGAAGGAGATTAGGCAGGGGCACATGTTTCTTCTGTATTGACATTTGTTAATGCCTATATAACATTAATGTCACTGTTCTTGGTTCTTCTTGTCCTCCATATCAATGTTAGATAATAGCCCGCTTGTGAATGAAGAGGGAGTCGATGCGGTTTTGCGATAGAACACGAGATCTAGATAGGGAAGGCATGGCGGAGATCGTTGAATCAAGACCTTGATTTGATCTGAATTTGATGGATGGTGGCACCACCAACTTTAGAGAAAGCCTGCGATGTTTTTGCTGGTGGTTCTTTAGCAAAGGACATGTTGTGTTGGAATGTCACTTCTGTGGTGGTGGTGGGTGCGAAGTTGTGCATCGTGATGAAGGGTGGTGGGGGGGTCCTGCTTTTATCAAGTCGCCATCCTGAAATCTTTATTCATCTGCAAATTTGGATTCTTTGATGGCGAAGCATTCAAATTTTGAGAGCCTACAAGTTGGAATCTTAATTTTGGTTGTGCAAAGAAAGAAAGAAAGAAAGAAACTGACTTGCTTTTTGAGGGTGAAAGCGAATCATGGGGGGACCTTATTTCGGGTGAATGTATGAAAATCGAGCAGTAATTTAACCTTGGCTATATTGTCTTTTTTCACAATCAAGATTGCCCCCAAACATAAGATACGCGAACAGTTGTTTATCACGCAAGAAATCCAAGATTAGTAATCCCATAAAAATATAATTTTTCTTGGGTTTTATAATAAAAAATTATTTTGATTTGACACATCGATTACACATCACGCATGAACGATTACACATCACGCATGAAGGAGACAGTAAATTGAAAATCACAAACTTTCTTTATATGAATGTTTCGCGACGTTCACGTACTTGTTAACAAAATCCATTTATATAGAGATCAATTGATATTTTGAATCGATATTAGCATAATACGAGGTTTACCTTTTCGAACAAGATTAAACTTAAAATGAAATGGGTATCGAGGGAGAAAAAAGTACAAAATCCCCTGGCCAAAGCAAGCAACCTCCAGAATTTCCATTTTGCTTTTCTAATAATAAAGTCGAATTTAGGGCATGCGCTGGGATTGGTTTAGGTTACTCCTTTTTCCCCCTCCGAGACTTAAGGCGGACAGCATCATAATGATGGAACATCATGATATTTCAAAAGGGCTAATTCAAGTTTATGATATCGCTCTCTAGCCTGACAAAAAAGTAAAAGTGATTGGACAATTCATAAGCCCCATACTCCCCATTTTGCATGCCCTTTTTGCATAATTTAAGGTCACTCAACATGAAATACGACCATACTCGCCATATCACGATCCAAATCACGTAGCATTAATCATCTTTTTTTTGGGTCGAAAACATTAATCATATTAAAGCATCACGGTCCACCCATGTTGGTAGGATCTGGACCCGGCTACATCGAGTCGAGATGAGGGGTTCATGATTAGGGACGACCAGTTAGGGTTGGAATAATTACGATGAGCCGACGATCTACGAACCCTAAGCTAGAGATCTAGTATTCATGGGTCGGGTCTAATCAAAGTCGTGTCAAATCAGATTTAAAAACACATCCATGGATAGCATTGAAATCACCATTTGGGTCGAGTCGGTGGACCCGAAATGTTCCTTCTTGCAGTAATGTGGTTGGACGTATCACTCTGCGGAGTCCATTAATGTAGCTTACGTTATTGGTATCAAATGTCTAAGTTTTATTGCTTAGAGTTATACACGGAATCTTTTTTAGACCTTTAGAGTGTGGCGCGGAAAATATTTTATATCTTAGCACTACTAATAAGCTAATTTTTTTTTTTTCCAATCCATATCGTTCGACGATGAGTTGTTAATGGTACACGGTATAGCGTTATATCGCTGTAGTGCGGTGCATGACCCGAATTTATGAGGGTATAGCTAGGAGCTGTTGCTTAATTAAGGGGAAATTATCCAATCGGTCCTAGACTTATTGTGCTAACATCAATTCAGTCCTAAACTTTTCAATTTGATTAATTGAGTCATAGACCTTTGCGCAAAATTCCAATGAAATCTTTTTGGTCAAGTTTCACTAGAAATCGCTAACGTCACGATATGTCATGTAAGACAGACTAAAGAAGTTGCGGGAAATCGCAAATTTGCGAAATAAATTCCCTGTTCTGGCAAAAAGATATAAAAATGAAATTCCCTGAGAGTTGCCTGATTAATTCTCAATGGATGGAAGATTGTTCTGGTGTCTTCCAGTGTTATTGGCATTTCTTATTTATTTAAGAAAAAAATAAATCCCTTCTCAGCTCCATAATTCTCAACGCATGAATACCATATTAATGGAGTAAACCGGGTTAAACACCGAGTAAAAACCTAAATGTGATTAACATTTACAAGTTAAAAAGCAATAGCGTGTCCATGGTGCATCTCAAGTTTCATTGCTCGCTCATCGGGAGTGAATTGTGTTATTACCTATCATCAATGATTGCTTATGCCGTAATATTTTTCAAACCATTCAATTTCTACAAAACAAACATACGAACCGGGATTCGATCGATAATACGTGACGCGAAATTACCCAGGCAACAGCCATTTTGTCCTTTGTGATGGTTGCGGATTGCTGACCGACATTAAAAAGAAAAAATTATCTTCTATTCCAACATATATAATTAATAAATATGGTCAAGTCAGTATCAACAAGGGTCCCATGGTCTAGTGGTCAGGACATTGGACTCTGAATCCAGTAACCCGAGTTCAAATCTCGGTGGGACCTTTTTTTTTTTTTCCTTTCTTTTCTTGTTTTCGTTTCTTTTTCGGAAATCACTCATGGCAAAGCTTTCGCCAGATCATTTACGTGCTCAAACGAATGGTGACGTTCAGCTTTAGCTCCTTTATGGAATACGAAGGTCGCAGGAAATGTGGCATTGCTTCTAAAAGACCAGCGTCTGTTGAGTTCGGAAGACGAAAGGAAGATCAAATTTGAAGGGATATTAACATTATCAACACAGTAGTCAATCCGGCTTCAAAAGCAATCTTGGATTGGGGACTCTATCCTCGTAGTTGTCCAAATAGTGCATGGTCTTTTGCGTTGTTTTTAATCATATTTTTGGGGGATAAATTATTAACTCTTACGTGCAGCTATGCAAATTTATAGTGCCTGTCGAAGTTCCATTCTGCACAAGTTTGGACAACTGAAAAGTGGGATTATCAATTTATCATTCATATCAGGACTTCCACAGTGTCAATGCGTTGGAAAACCAGAAGTAGAGTTTTCTTTTTTGCCTCGTTCACACTCTACTCAAAAAGTGTTGTACAACAAAGAGGACAGCAAAATTCCCGCTGTACACAGAACCAGGAAGTACAAGGTGGCTGAGACCTAGAACGCCTGAATAACTACCTCGCGCGATAAATTCAGCTACGCTTTTCGTTCCCTGAACAACCAACGAAAGAAAAAGGATTTACAAAATCTTGAATCCTGTAAAATTTCTAATACTTACTCACGCTCTTTATCTCGTTTAACTCTGTTTGAATGAAAAAATCCTACAGGTATCGGAAGTGGCACGACTGAGTTGAGGAGCCGACTAACGGAGGAGCAGGTGAGGAAATCATGCTGGGATACAGAATGAGGAGCTGAGGGCCGGAGGCAAGACGCAGACCAGGTGAGGACCCGCGGGATTGCAACTGATATTTGCTTTATCGATGTTTGGCAGCCCTAGTTGCGGGGGACGAACATAACCAGCCACCAGCGGCACGCATAATATGGAGATGATTATTCTGGAACCTGCCATGAAAACAGATTGGCGGCGCATGATAAGTTACTCTATCCAAAAATTACTCGAGAGATAACTAACAGCAAAAGGCGGGACTTCAAAACCTTGATTTGGAGATAGAGAGACATGCCCTCTCTTCCTGCCGGCAATCATCCAATTCACAGAATTTGCACTGACTTCATATAAGAACTCATCCTGTCATACGAAAGTAAATTGGATAATGAGAGAACAATTTTGAAACTATTTAAAGTAGCTATTCAGTGCAACAACACTTACTACACTGAAACCTGATTTTAGACCCAGGTTCTTTGCATGCTATGAGCTACTCAATATGTGATACGACTCCCTGATGTCTAGGCTCGTGAATGGGTATCCTTTAGCTTTTAAGCAAATATGTAATTAAATAAAGAGGAACAACACAAATCTACAGCCTACTCCTCTAGTTTGTAGATTTAAAATAACTAATCCTAATATTTTGTCAAAACAGAACAAAAGAAATAACTAATACTCTTAATGGTTCTTTTAAAGGTTTATAAAGTTTAGTAAATTTGATGGAGAGGTTGACTAGCATTAAAGCAATAAATTCTCCTTTTGTATTCCTTCCAAGCTTTCAAAAAACCAGTACACCATGCACTAAACAAGGACTTCCGGAGGTTGGTGAGAGCCAGCCGAGAATGGAACCAGATAGTGGAATATAAATTTGAAACTTGTGCACCATCAACTAAGATAATCCATAATATATCTAATTGGCTAGCTATTTCATTGTCTTGCTAACCAACTTGTAGTCATTCTTGACATCCTACGAATACATCATTCACAGAAGAACAGGTGATGAGAAACGGAAACCAATTTAACAAAAGCAAGATCAAATGAGAGAAGAATAGGTGCAGCATATGCTCTTTTTACTTGTAACTGCGACTTTAATAAGAGAGTCCAAAAACCTTTTTTTTTAAATCCTCCAAGTATCTTAGTTTTCTTTGTGAAGATCATCTGTATTGCTGACTTACATTGTGGTGTTGCAAGGTATCAATTTCCTCAAAATCCTTCAACCTTTCAATTCTCCATCTAATTGCAACAAGTTGTCCAACTCTAAGCCCGCTAGAAGGAAGAGGCAGAAAACCAACAGCCAAACATGGATCAAGCACAGGCCGCTGCAAAGAAAGAGCACTCCTAAAGATCAAATCCTGCCCATCACATCCAAGTCTGTTGGAGTCTTCTGCAACAGGTGGGTGTGCACCAATAGTGCGATCACCAGAAATTCCATATTTGATATTAAGTATACTCTCTCGCCGTGCCTCCATATGATCTGTAAACCAAAAGAAACATGGAACACAGCATGTAAAATCATAAAAATGATTTCCCTTTGAACAACAATGAAACTCCCCAAATCAAAACTTAGCTTCAAGTTACACTAAATCATCCGATAGGAGACAGGGTGCATTATCCTCGTAATTTTACAATCGCCTATGTGAGAACTTCAAGCTTCTATCTTAAATTCATATCATCATTTATTTGACCAGGACAAAGGGTCTAATCATAATAGATATTAAAACTTAAGGCTCTTCGAAAGGAAAAATGAAAGAGAAGCTGAATCTTATACCTCCAACTATTTTCTCCGTACATATGCTGAAGAGGATCCCTGCACGAGTGTTTGGAGAGATGATGAGAGGAAAAAATTCTAAAGTAGGTCTTCCATCATCTTCTCTAATATGTACACATCCATCATCATCTTCTCCAATATGTACAAATCCATGTTGAAGATCCAGCCAAGCATCATAGATAGTCAATGTGGCATTTACTTGCGATTGGAGTATAACCTGGATGTTGCACAGCAAGTAATTAGAAAAGTAGTCAAAAGAATCTCCTACTTTATACTGTAGGGTGACTAATCTATCTGATTTTTTTATATTTAAGTTTGTGGAGCAAGTCCTGTATATTAATCATCCTTTACAAGGATTCAGGATGAGTTTCAAACAAAACCTATTTCATGTGTTAGTCTGGCAATCACTTATCGTGTATCTGCCTGCTAACCCCCTCCCACATTCCTCTTCCCCCTTCCTACTCGCATGGTTGTGTGTATGTGTGTGTCACAGAGAGAGAGAGAGAGAGAGAGAGAGAGAGAGAGAGAGAGAGAGAGAGAGAGAGAGAGAGAGAGAGAGAGAGACTAATCTTCACATGATCGCAATTAATGTAGCCTAACTGGTGAATCAAAGAAGTTCCAAATTTAGGATGCCCGGTTATAAACGGATCTCAAATTCCAATTTGATTGACCCATAACCAGAAAGTGTTCTGCCAAGCTAATTGACCGATTCTTCATTCAGAAGTTCAGGTAGCTATTAAGATAGTCGGCCAATCTATAGCATGACTCTGTCAATGCAGTGCAAAAATTAGCCATCCCTCAATCTTCAATGAAAAAGAGCCCTTATCCTTAAGCCCAACCCAAAAGTATATCTCTTGAGAGAGCTATATAAGTTGTAAGGCATGCTACATAGTCCTAACAATCAATCAATGCTGCCGAAAGTTTGAAAAATAAAATACCTGAAGGAGCAGGATACCATCATTGCCTTTATCTGCAACGCGTGTGCTGACATGGAAAGGATTGGTGAAGTGCACAGCTATGGTCCTGCGACACAATTTAGAGAAAGATTACTAGGGTAAGGTTAAGTGGCACAGGATCCAGGATGTAAGGGACATGATGAATGAAACTATAAGAATGTGATGGAGAATAATACCTGTCAAATATCTGGTTGCGAGACACTCCAAACTCAAGTTTCAAAGCTATTGTCCTCATCCCATCTACAATGCTTTGCTTCTGGGGGTTGACTGTCCTCAATCACAATGCAAGAAATGCAAAATCAATTACGCAACACTCTGCTTCCGGATAAAACAAACAGGTAACGCATATATAGAGACATTTGCATGGATACTGAACTACACAAAGATTAACAATTAGGAACCTGAAGATGATCCTCTAGCGAGCTCACTACTGATGGCTCGAATTGGAATCCACAGAATAGAAGTCATGCTGCTCGCCCATTCTGGGAACTCTATTCGACCATTTTGGAGTATTAACTGCTCCAAATTCTTATGATAACTATTTGAAGAATCCTTGTCCCAAGCACCATCCTCTTGCCTTATATTAGCAGTATTCTGCAGCTCATGGTTAAAGCTCTCCATCTCAATGGCATATGAATCCTCGATCTTCAGACCTGGACCAGTGTCAATATGAAGGACAGCACCTTTCAAAGAGTAGTCGATGGGCTGTACTATTATTCCAACCCATTGCGGCTCGTTTATTAGCAAAGCAGATGAAACAGATGCGGTAAGATCAACCAGAGGTCTCGGATCGGAAACCTATCAAAAAGAGATACTATTTCAGCAATTTATGATTCTAGAAACAAATCAATTATACCATCCTTAGGTCATGTCCTCCTGTGAATATTTAGCAGAACATGCACAAGAAAAAAGCAGAAGTATGTGACCAAGGCCCAATTTTGTCCTGACACAATGCCCATGCATATTTTTGGGAATTCTATTCAGTACAGAATCATTACCTTCAAAATTGGTCTTGTTGGTTTCTCATAGATCATAAAATCGTCACTGTCAGCAGGGCCACCCTTGGAAAAACCATGAGATCTAAATCTCAACTTCCCAATCTGTCCAGTGAGAACTCCCAAGACATAGGAACCTGGCTTTTGTGGGGGTAAATTTAGGGTGATAGTGTTCCTACCAGGATTCAGAATGATTGCGCCGGAGCTTTTCAATGCCTGATAAACAAATAAAAGATTGGGGTCAATAGCATACTGTGTGAGCCTAATATATCTCCCTCTGAGGACAATTAACGATGAAAATCATCTACTTAATAAGACACACCTTAGCTCCTTCATCAGCATTATTTGTAGCCATCAGGGTGAGGTTAAGCGAATCAAGGGTTATATCATCCGGAAAGTCGCTCCAAACGGTCACGGATAGAGTGCCCGGATCACCATCACATAATTCCAGTGGAGCGCCAGGATTTCCAGAAAATGTAATCAGTGATGAAACGTCTAGAGGAACAGGATTCTTCATTTCACTGTGAGCCAAACGAACCACTTCAGACTGAAAGGCCTGACGTTCTTTGGTCAAGAATAAACCTTTTTCCAATGAAAGCAATCTCACACAAGAAGATAGGTAACCAGCTTGGTCATCTAGTATCTTCTGACACTCGGCCAGGTCGGGCAGAACTTCAGCCAATAAATCATGCCATCCTTCACCAGCATAAAGAGCGCAAACCTTCTCATAAGACTTTGCAGCTAGGTCAAAATTTCCACTCCTAAAGCAGACAGCAGCTATTTCACCATCCAGGACAACTCCATGCCTTTTCCACCAGGAACGATGGAAATTGTCAGCAGCACCTTGGGTTAGCTCCAGATATTTCTCCTATCATGATCAACTTTTAAGAATGAGAAACTAAAAAAAGTTCCTTTCCTCTTTTAAACCCCATTAAGATGGGTCCGGAAAAGGAAGAGCTTCCCATTAGAAACTACCGACATACCTCTTAAGTTTTGCAAAACTACGGTTTATAAACAGAAAAACACAATACTAGAAAACGCTCGTAATGAAAACAGCAAGCAAGTGAAGGAAAGATAAAATGACATAAAGCTACTAATAAATGCTACGGCAAGATCGTGCTTAGCAATGCAAGAATTTAAGTACATGCTGGTGGTTATACCTCGAAATCCTCCAAAGATGAGAAAGATTTCCAAAGATCTGGACTTGATATGGTATTGCGAAGAGCATGTTCTGCTGCAACATAAATCTCCGCAAGCCTCATAGGCCTATCGATTGAGCTCTCAAATCCTGGTGATGAGTTTGTTCTTGACATAGTGGCTGCGTGAGCTTTATTTGATGGGGAAGTTTTTAAAGATACATCTGAACCCAACCTGCTGACAAATTGGAATGATGAGAAAGCCACGCAAAACAAAACAAAACAGTGCCACAAAGTTGGTAAATAACCACAAATTCATTACCCGTCAACAAAACCCGGGCGACCATCAAAAATTTCAAACATGTTTCCAGCAGATAGAGAAGCTCTTCGACGGTTAGCCTCACGCAGCAATACTGAAGGTTCAAGGGGCAACTGCTTCCTGTGAATACCAAAGTGCTTGACTCTAGGACTAGCTTGTAGAATGATCTGTAAGAAATCAATCATGACCATCAATTTCATACATTGAAGTGGACTCAGAATGCCATTTGGAGCAACTGAGAAGATGCAGAGTCCAAAATGAGCACTATGAAAAGTCATAGAAGGCTTATCAAGCAGTATATCTAAATGGTTCTCCTACTTTATAATTTGCATGTTCTACCACAAAGACATTCCTTTAAAACAGAAAAGAAATCCCTAATACTCAACAGCAAGTTGAAGAGAGAATTTTCTTAGATGTATTATTCTTTCTGGAAACAATATTTTGATATTATCCTGGACATGGAGCCTCATGCAATAATTAATATGAAGGAATAAAGCATGCCATAACACAACACATTTAGATTACTCAATCAACCCAGTGACACACATTCAAAGCTCTTGTATGCCTTAAAAGAGCCTATTGATTTCAAACAAACATAAATAATCTAAAGCAAACAAAGTTCCACAAAATCTGCCTCCTGATGCTCATTCAGTTGATTTTGAGAACACACTGCAATTTATAAAGAATCACGAATCTACCACATGTTTCCTAGTTATTAAAATATATCTTGACTAGGTGTGAAAAATTGCACTCCACTATCATCTTACCCTGAGTAACCAATCGGGTATGTCGATATGTATGAGTGGTTAAAATTGTATATTGCTCTCACAACAAAATCATTAGACAAATAATTGCTCTCAAAACAAAATCATTAGACAAATAATCACCTTAAAGTGCCATATTCTCATCCACAACATTACCAGTTTGGCTAAAACAAATTGAAATACGTGTCTAATGTATGGTTTACTAGCTCATAAACCAGGTCATGACTTGCCTTTTCTTTAATGAGCACCTCAGATGAAGCATCTGGTGGAATGGATGGCCAAATTGCAGGTTTGGGCCAAGGTAGCATACTGAGCGAGGCACTGCATAAAATAGGGATGAAATCAAATTTACAACAGCTAAATGGACAATTATGCTCCAGATGAGGGCAGTAATGATATATATGATAATACTTGTCCTGGGAATTCAAGCTCCTACCTGTTGACAGGACTTCTTTCCATATTCGTCCCATATCCAATCAAATATGCCAGCCTCATAAACTGCCATCAATCATGCTATTCAGTATAGAATTTCATTGGCAATACTTGAGTGAGAGAAAAGAAGGATGCAATGGTTATAACATATGTCCCAGAAGAGCTGTGAAAGAATTGAAAGGCTTCTCTATACAAAGATCTCATTATCCAGCATATTAAGCATAAGTCTCTGGTTTCGGCCTAAAAAGGAGTGAGCAATCTCTAAATACCCAATTTTCCCAACTCTCCTTTTCTTCTTTGCAGCAAAACAAATCAATTGCTTTAGTCAAACATTCATGGTCCTCAAAATTCTTGCCAAGTACTATAAACTATTAGCTGGTGTCAATGATGGCAAGATCTAATGCTAACACCTATACACTAAATGATTTCCAACTTGTTAAAAGTATCAATTGGCATTTGTTACATTTATAAAAAAGAACACATATAAAAGTCTCACCTTAATCCTACATAGAGAATATAGATCACCCTGAAGACGGTAGAACTCCTTTTCTACCTCGGAAGAGACAATTCCATCTTTGTAATGAGAGGAAGTTGCTCTAATTAAAGCCAAGCATGAAGTCACTACCCACACTTCACGCATACAAAATGGTAGTATACTCTGAAAAGAGTTCCCAAAGACCAGGAGGTAAGGAAGAAAGAAATACAGAGCAAATACTCTACAATTCAAAATGTAAGTCAATTGAAAAATAGATGAATCTATGTACTTCATATACTGCCAGGGTCTTTGAGAAGCTTATTATAAATGAATAACCCCTCGATGCAACTTCATATGGCCGACCAAGTTTGAATAAAAGCTGCAGTGACAGATATGTCAGTTAGAAACAGCAATACCAAATAAATAAATCCTTTAAAGAAGCAGCAAACATCTTATGAACAAAAAACAAAAACTTTCAGCAAACAAGAAGTCCATTCTACTTCAGCATCAGAAGAAGCGGAATCAAATTAGTAAAGAATTGCACACCTTTGATTGACAGGCAAAGAGATATTGTCTAAACTCAAATTCCCTGAATGAGTCATCTTGAACAATCTGCGTGAGCAGCTTATTTCCGGGATTGAGGAGTGCCGCTTGATCATCACCCTTATCTAATCCTCCAAAGTCCCTCTGCTTTGCAGTCATGTTGGCTGCATTTACATTAATAGCTATAAGACTGATCATAGTGCGGAGGTGAGCAAGGATCTTTAAAAGGACCAACATATGTAGGCTCCCTCTGTTTTTGCAGACATGACATGAATCTATGCTGACTATTTTTACAAGTAATGCCATCACAATGGATATCCATCCTCACAATGGCTGAGGTCCATGCACCAAAAGATAACACATTGCCTTTTATACAACTAAATTAAGATCATATATTTGGTGCCAACTGCTATGTAGTTACTAAGCCAAAAATCTGATATTCAAGGCAGTTTTTCACTTGTATTCTATGCTGTCCTTCTCATCACATAAATTATGATAGAGAGCCAAATTTTCAGTAATGTGTCGCAAGTTACAGGTAGACATAAAAAAACAAGAAATAGACGAGTCAGGTCCCCATAGCAATCCATCAGAATAATCAGATGCCTCCATTATATGAAAATCCAGTCAACAAAGACATGTTTCTCATCAGTGACATAGAAAGTATCAACAACGCATTCGTGGAATACGCACCTGTTTCCAAGAAGCAGAGTTCTAGTTCATCATACTCACGCAACGCATCTTCATGAAGTTGAGCCATTTCAAATATAAAAGCCAAGCTCTCCTGTTAACCATTACAAAAAATTAAAAAGAAAAAGGAAACTGCAAGAATAGGTTGCAGAGAAAGTTTGAATTGATTTGGAAGAACAGGCACTAGAAGACATGAAATTTCTGAGTGATGCGCCTCGTAATTGCATTAAGTACTACGCGCCTCATAATTGAATTGAGATGAATGGATAAGACTAATAAACCTAAGACTTTTGATAGAATGATCGTGCAAATGCAAAAAATTGATACATGCAAGATAAAAGGTATGCAGGCAACAGGTAAAATCAAAACAAGGCAACTCACTTAAGCTAAAGTTACACTTCATTCGATAACAATGGTCCACAACTTTGAGAAGGGAAAGACCTTCAATATGAAAAAATTACAGAAGTTCCAAATCGGCATGAATCGTTGTTCACTGAGCTTCCGTATCTCATCCTCGTAAAAATGAACACGCTTATCCAGGGTATTCCTGATGGACTCTACAATTTTCGATTCCAAATCTTCCCAGAAATTTGCTTCAGGACCGTGAATGTCATATTTGCAGCACCTGAGGCGAGGACATGTTCAAATCTCAGAACATGGTAAAGGCTGACAGCGACTTTGGAACCCAGTAAAAAAGAAGAGAAGAATAACAGAGGAACTTGCAACCGGTCACGAGAAAAATTACTCCTTGGACTTAGAGAGAGAGAGAGAGAGAGAGAGAGAGAGTCAATCTTAGCCTCAAGAAATGATAAGTGCTCAAGTGACAATGACATAGTCACACACCAGGGACACATCCATGCCACATTCATTCATAATTGCAATAGAGATTGGTGATTAAGTAAAAGAACTTCCAGGTGACATATGTATACTTATCGACCTTCTAAAATGAGTTTCAAGAGCTAGAAATAGACAAAAAGCTCTAATAAGAAGCAAAAGTAAACAGAGGGATACTGCTTAATCACGTTCTTTCTTGCTGCTCTGGTTTTGTTAAGTAGAAACTGAGAGGTATTACAGGAAATAATTAATACCTTTCTCTCTTCTTGGAGCTGAAATCAACTTCGAGCCTGGCATATACCTTTTTGGCCAATTTAGTGGCCTGATCATTAGTTGGATGAGCTCTGGACACAAACACAATAAACCATTCTCTCTCATCATTCTGTACAATTAGTTTCAGTCGTGGTTTCAGGATGGTTTTGAACTCATCAAGATCCTGCAAAAGGGTAATTGGCATCAAGGCATGTTCCACCAGCAAACTTAAGAACATGAAGAAAGCCGGCACTAAATCCTGAATGGCCACTATTATGCTTTCCAAATCCGGTCCGAAGCATTTTCAGATACACACACACACACACACACACACACACACACAACCTATGTATGTGGGAAGTCAACAGACAAAATTGCTGGAAAGTGTTGAATTACAAGAAAAGCTTCCATAAATAGCACAAGGACAGAAGCTTGGACTGACAATGCAAATTCAATGCAAAAGTAACTCAAGCTCTGCATTCAAAGTTCCTATGAGGTGGCCTTTCATGCTGTCGACCAAACAGCAACTTTGTTCATCAGTCTATATACTCAATCACATCTACATATACATGCAGTAATACCACTGATCATGTAAATTCCAATAAATCCGAAAGTAACAATCACCGTGATGAAGCAGGCCCTGCAAACATTATTTACTTCATTCAAAATAACCCAATATCAATTAAATGATGTGCACCTTCTTGTAGCTTCAAACCAGGATTTGGACAATTACATAGTTCGTCATCATGATATATCAAGAAAGCTCGTAAAGCTTAAAAGGCAAAGATAAATGGTTCGATAGGATGAGGCAAGGGATGAAGAGCCACCTCACAGGTCACAAGAATCACGGTAGCATATGGCTCCCGAAACCAAAACAACGATTGTTCCTGCGGAAAGCGGCTGCGAAGTCTTGCATCAGTCGTCAGGATGAATTCAGCAGGCAAGTTCTCGACAGACACAGGATTACGGGTCTTGTTATTCAAAGTAGCTCTTTTAAAAGGCAGTCTCTCCTCAAATGCATTCTTGATAGTTGGCCACAAGTCACTCACATCTTCAACTGAAAGTTAGTTCAGAGTAATTTAGAAAGGTCACCCCTAATGAGTAAAAAAGTTAATGCAGAGACAGTAGGAGAACCGATGAGAATACTCATGACATTTAAAATTAAAACATAAAAGTGGATGAAGGTAAATTGATGACGCTGGGAAAACTAGCCGACATATTGATGAAGCCCACATAAGATTAAATAAGATAACTTATCATGCATAGAAGCTCAAACCTATACTCAGAAGCAGAATCGTAAAAAATTTAATCAAAGAACTGCATGAACAGTCTCAACTTAAGCCTAGATCAACCAAGCAAAGATACATTCCTCCCTAAATTCTGCAACTTTCTAAAAATGAAAAAGACGATGCTTGATTATGCTCATGTTTCTCCCTCCGGAAAAAAAATAAAGAACGAGGGAATTGGAGATAATGCGACAATATTACTTGTTTCGTATACTATCCGGTTCTTACAGAACGCACATTTTAGATGACACGAATCTTCAACCCGCTAAAAAGTCCAGCAAAAGAAGTTTCGCTGCCACGACCGCGAGAAATTGAACGACTTCACAATTCAATTAACAAGAGAACAAATTACAGAGTGTGGCAACACTTCCCGGACATTCACCGCATAGTATATCACCCGCCAGTTCAGTTCTCAAGTACAATGCGCCATCGAAACAATGACGCCCAGCGCAGAGCTATCAAATCAAACAATTCCGAATAGAATGAAGCAAAAGTAAGCCATTTGGGCAGGGTGCACCACACACGGAGTGCGAATGAAGACAATTCAATCTCGCGCGATCTTAAGCAGACGGTTTTTACGGATCGCGACCGAGCGCCTCCATTTCACAAAATCCAATTCAAATCCAACAGTAGACAGCGCGCCCGGAAATCGAACAACAGCCCTTCGCGAGCGCATCTGAGCTCACAATCGAACCCGAAGCAGGGAGCGAGAAAAAGAAAGAAAAGAAGATCACGCGCCGCGACGACACGAATCGCTGCCGAACGAGAGCGAGCGAGCGAGGGGGACGCTCACCGGCAATCACGAGGTGATCGCAGGAGCTCTTGATCGTCTGGAACTGAGCCAGGTAGTTCGCCATGCTCGATCTACGAGGACCATGGGCCGATCGCTACGGGCACGGGCGTTCGCATGGATGCGCGCGCGGGGGCGACGGGCGGAGCGAGAGCGGTGGAGGAGGAGTGGCTCGGTGGGAAATCCGTGAGATTTGCTCTGCTTTGCTCGAGTGTGTGCATCTCCTCCTGCATCGTCTCCGAACTTCGGTTGCTGCTGGGATCCAGTGCTTCGCGACGCACGCAGGGCTCGGCGATCCGCGGGCCCTTCCTTCCGGGTCATACGTGGCGGCAGATGGTTGGCTGGGGCCCGCCGGTGGTGTTTGGTTTTGAGGGCATCTCTATCCTGGGCCAGGATTTGGTGCGCGATCGCGGTGATCATTACGAGACTGACCCCCAGCAGCACAAAATCCTGGTTTTTTTTTTCTTTTTTTAACTTTCCGAAATCTGAAAGCAACAAATTATGTTTTCCGTTAAAAACTCGGCGATCTTCGGAACTAGAAACCTAGCCTAAAATCTTTATTGTATCTAAAAAAATATATATAAAAATCCCGAATCTAATATGTCGAGTGCGCGCAGGTCATCGACTCAATAATTTTTTTTTCAAGTTCGGGTCGAATTTTAAACGTGATTGTATAAAATAGGAGGGGACGAAAAGGAAAATATTGGCAAAATTCGCAAACCCCAAGTTTGTCCGGACCCGAGAATATTCAAATTCGCGTGCACGTTAGAATTGTCAAAACAATGAACTTAAATGCCACAAACAATATTGCCTTGCTTGCGCTGATTTCTCCTAAAGAAAGACCAATTCCGAAAGCAGCCATCCGATCCGGACCAAGACATTAGAAAAGAAAGTAATAAAGAGATCAAAATTGATGCAATTTACATTGAACTCCGTCCGTCGATCTACCTCCTCGGAGCAGAACATGTGAAAACAACGAAACGGGAGAAACGCTCTAGTCTAAGCAACTCTAAGCCGTCGACATGGCGGAGAGCCTGCTCGGCGTCGGCCTGAAACTCCACCTCCGGAGGCTGAACCGGCGAGCCGGCGGCGTCAAGGCCCTCCGCAGAATCTCCTTGTTCGCCTGGTTCCTCGTCACCGCCCTCTCGTCGGGCACGACGTACCCGTGGCGGCCGCACTGGACCGACCCTGGATTCCTCGAGCACGTGCAGGCCGGCCGGCGCCGCGGGGACGCCGCCGGCAAGGAGCACCTGCGGCTGCGGCTGCCCCGGTTATCCCCGGCGAACGAGACGGATCTCTGCTGGAGGCGCGGCCTCTGGGACGGCTTCTCGAGCAGGACTTGCATGGTTTTTTTTCCGAACAGCTTTTTGGGGAGGACGATGGCTTGCGTTCTCTAAAGCGAAAAGAGGCGTGCTTGTGCATGGGCTTGCGGAGGGATGGGGATTTATCTTGTTCACGAAAGTCAGTGAGCGTAAATTGGCAGCTGAGAATTGACTGGTTCAAGACTTGGGGAGGACTGCTTGGAGTTGGACCGCGCGTGAGATTTGACTAAGGCAATAGGAATAGCTAAGTCAAAACCCCACAATTCGAGCTCAAGTGGGATTCTGCTTTGTGTATTGTAAGTGCCTTCTCAGCAACATTCGTGGAAACTCAGAACCAGCTTTGGACCATCTAGAACTTAGAAGAACCATCCTTTTGGACAATAATCTGGTCATAGGAACCAACCCATTATCAGGAAATGGTTTTGTTAGACAGGACGGCAAATGGTTTCAATAAGAACATGGACTAGAATATGAAGATGGTGTCTTACCCAACTTCATCAGAAAATGGGTTTGTTAGCACCCAAGTTCAGAATGGGTCAGGTATCTCTTGTGATCTGCGGATCTCCCCATCTCATCTCTTTGCGCACTGCACCCTCCGACGCTCAAGTCAGTATGAAACGTGTTGTTTCTACACTACTTACATTTACTTAGATGGCCTAGCGTTCCTTAATACCTCGGAGCGGGGTGGGATCAGGGAGCAACCCCCTCCGATGATGGGCTTAATTGATTTCATGTCTCCTCATGTATCCTCCTTATTTGCTGGAAATTCGGAGATGCGACTGTATAGGTCCGGGTCGCAGGGTCGGGGTCTCGCTATCGCCCTCTGTTGGGCTTGCCGGTCCTTCGTTTCCAGGACCGGTTGGGCCCATTGGGCTTTCCGGCAGGCTCCGCTCTTTTTCGGGCCCAGTATTGGACTCCTCCAGTAGGCCCATCACAAATTAGTACCAGAGCAGTGTCATCCGGTTTGAACCGAAGAAATTGCCCACTGTAGACTTTGGGACCTTCTATGAGGGTTCAGAAGTGCTCAATTGAACTCCAGCATTTTAAAGCACTTGGGATTCTAGTGAGCCCACAGTTGTAAAATGGGAAATGGAACTTGATCAACTCAGTGCTGATCTCCGGTTGAATCTGTGCCCATGTTAACTCTTCTATTTTCAAGGTAGAAATCACATGTCTTAGATTGGTTGAACATCCATCATCCCTTTGTGTCCCATTTTTCTTTTTTCGGAAACAAACGACGGAACTAGTATGAATACACTTATCGGGGAAGCGAATTGCTCTATGTAATTCAAAGCCCGCTAACGTATGGTTTTGGGGTGAGCGACGGTCCTCTTTCGACTTGAGAATCAACGAAAATCGTCTTGATCAACAAAAGATCATAGTCTACATCTCTCTTCCCTATATACATCCGAATGATCATATGCGGACTTCATTTAACGCACCATAAGAGATTGAAACTAACTACAAGACATAACCTTTTCACTTCCTCTTCCTTTTGTATCAGATGATGGTGGCCTGTAAGTACTACGCATGAAAAGTCAAGTTGGTCAATAAGGAAGGAATAGCTAGTCCACAATCTATGAGATGAACATCCATTGCTCATTTATGTGATGGCAGAGTCATGCAGCTGACGGTCTTCACTCGCAAACTCTTCATCGCAATATCGGAAGCACTTGTTACAAGATCTGACCGATTCCTTGAGAAATATTAACAATCTAACCGATCGTTCGGTCAATTTCGTTTAGGAAGATTTGAGCAATCGAAGGAAAAGAATCCAATGATCATACACATTGGTAAGTAATCCTAGAGTAGGAGCTTGGAAACAGCTGACAGTGTGTCAATTCGAAGTTATCAGACCAGCTTCTCATCCACAAAATTAATCGATCTCTTCTGCATATAATTAATGTGGCATCGTAAAACATCTCAGAAAATTGACATTAATTCATAGAGAAATTTGCATGCACTTCTCATCACCACCCCCTTTGGTGGCACTAGCCTTTAATGATAACCGCCGCCCGCCTGGCAACCGCCAAGTGTCTACTTCATAAATTGATGTTTGATATACACTCTGGCTAAGAGATCGTCCCCTCAATCCTAAAATTATAGGTTTACCATTGTTAGGCGACATGTTGAACGTTAACCAAGTATAAAGGAGATAGGCATGAAAATTGATTAATCTCTTCTGACCCTTCAAAGAATCAAACGCATATCCAGCGGTGTACTTAGCCTCTCCGAGTGCCTATCTGAACCTGTAAAACTCTATTGACGACCGACTTCCATCGTCCACGACATGAAGCTTGGATGGTTAAATATCGCAGAATCGGATGGGAAATGATAACCTTATCTTGATCTCCATCATAAGAACCAGCTCATGGAAGCAGTAATATGACTCGCCATGATTAAGTGAGATTTGTGGCGACACCGACATTACTACCACAAATTATGCTATCGATACCTCTATGAACTTTTCCTTTTCATTTCTGGCTATATAGATAGCAAGGTTCGGATTTCTGTTGTTGTCTTTCTAGTCTTTATATTGAAAATCGTATGCATTTTTAGCAGGATCTTCACTAGTAGAGTTGACCATTTCCTTTGTGCGAAAACACGTCTCGTTGCGATTGGTGACAGACTAGCAGTGGACTTTGCATGAGTTTTTGATACTTTGTCTTTTCGTGTCACTCTCATGACCTGAGCTAAGACACGAATAGTAAAGCCAAACTTCATCAAGAGTAATTTTAGAGTATAAGACTAGAGATCGTGACAACATCGTGGTTAACGAACATCAAAATAGAATAATAACTCAGACCTAGGAGAAATCAATATACATTCGATATGTACAGTAAGGTTATCATAATACGCAGTGGGGAGAGAGAGAGAGAGAGATTGATTACGGGACAGGATACAGTTTGTTTTTACACATGCAGCGGTAGGAAATAGGGCAAGACTCGGTGAGCCGTGCCCGTGCACAAGTTAAGCCTACTGATACCAATTTACAAGGAGAGCATGAACCACATGCGTGTGAGCAATCCGGCAATCTTGACCCGGCAATTCGAACTGTGTGCACCATCCCCTTCCCGTAGCTCGTTGTCCCCTCGGTTTCTATCAATGGATTCTCTTCGTGATCATCAGCTTGTTTGTCTCCAAGTATATCTGTCAAAAACCCCGAATTCTATTATTGTTCTCTTCAAAGACTGTAATTTCAGATATGAAACTGCGATAAATTATATGTGATGGTCATAGATGCTTAGTAGTTAGTTACCGTCAAACAAACATAGCAATCTCTTCTATCATTAGTCGTTACTCTCGAATGGAAACTTGCATGTTTCACTTGGTGCATGACGCTTCGCATCAACCTTAGCTCATGCAAGATGTTAGTTAAAAGTGTCTGCTGCAACTATCGTAGTTTGTTAGCCATGTGCATCAACATAATATATGATATCGAGCACATTTTTTAACCTTTTTGATATCTATGAATTTTAGTACTAACCTACCTTGAAGACAATAAGCATGACTGGAGACTAAAACATTAAACCCAGGCCATGCAAGAGACTATTAATTAACCCAAAAGCTTAGAGTATCGAGAAAGCTGGTCCATGTACATACTTATAAAGTTTCAAGTAAAAGGGAAAGGAGAACATATGTTATCAAGCTACGATGATAAACATGCCGGGGATGCATACACGGCGGAGCGCGGTCGGTTTGCCTGGCGGACGAGTTGACCCAAAGAAGAAGCGCTAAGTAAGCTGCAACGGCGCATGCAGAGAGATTCATGACTGATGGTGCTGTGCGTCTGTGCTAAGTGAGAAGATCAGCCGTGCATGCGGGCGTGTATATATACATAGTAGAGAGAGAGAGAGAGAGAGAGGTGGTGGTGGTGGCGTGAGGAGGATGGAGGTATTGAAGGGTATCACAGGCCGCATAGGGCTGCGAGGGAGGGTCACAAGAAAAGGGTTGAGGCCAAATAATTCCAAGTGCTGCTCATCACATGCTTCCTTATACCGCAGTGAATTGCATTGCCCCTGTCGCTAATGAAATCTGCATCGTTATATTCCTAGGAATTACGTGTGATCTCCGAACCGAACCAGTGGGAGAAGAGTACACGAAGATGGCGACACGGGCAAAGCGTCTGAACTCTGAACCCAGAATAATTATGAATGAGATGCATACATAACCTCATGTCAATCTCCCTTGAGCCCAGTTCACTCCTTTTGGGCCAATTCGTCAAAGCCCGACTGATGGAAGGGTTTTTTCAATGCTCATTCAAACGCCTGTGAACGGGGCCCGTATAGAACTAAAGGCTTCTGGGTTTGTGTAGTTCAATTGCGCGCAAAACTTAATGCTCGGCGTCCATAACAGGAAAATTGTCCAAAAATTCTTAAATCGATTACAATTTGATCAATATAATCATTAATTTTTTTTTAATTTTGACAATTGAATTCTAAGTATTTTCACGTTTTGCCAACTGAGTTCATTCGTTCAATTTTAGCCGGAAATCGCTAACGTGAATACTAGTAGTGCCACGTAGGATGCCCTACAATCGGTGAGGGCTTCACAGCCCTCCCCCAGTGGCCGATGAGGGTCAGCTAGCCCTCTCCTATGACCAACAAGGGTTAGCGAGCGACTCTTGCCATGCTTGGAAGAAAAAAATAAAAAAATAAAAAAGAAGAAAAAATATTTAAAATATATAACAAATTTAGAAAAATCTTAAAATTTTTATAAAAATTATTCACATCAGTGTCGGGCATGTCACGTAGGATGGCCGTTGTCCATGTCAACAATTTCCTGCTAAGATTAGCCAAATGGACTTAATTGGCAAAACGTAAAAAGATTTAGGATTCAATTGACAATGAAATGTTTGAAACTAAATTGGTCAAAATGTAATAAATTTAAGATTTTTTGAATAATTTTCCCTCCATAATGCCAAAAGAATTTCAATTCACAGACGGACCTATTGTTGAAGGTAGCGGGGCTCTCGCTTTTAACTTTTGTTCTATTATTTTGGCCTGGAAATTAAGTTTTACCCCCATTAAATGACGGAAAATTGATACAATCATGTCGATAGTCTCAGTTCAATTTTGGGCCCCATAAATTTATAAAGAATCATGAACAATTCTAGAATCATGAACATGTCGTTGCTGTAAGCAAACAAAACCTGCCCGACACCCAATTTACATCGTTCGTTTTTTCAAGTGCAAGAAAGCTAACTAATGATGCCAGAAATGCTTGTGTAGTTCTATTTCTTTCTTTATGGCCAGTTGACCAAATTCTCTCAAGGCCGACGATGGTACCGCGAGCAAAAGTCACGCCACGCGTCGCTCTACCCTTCGTCCGCGCTTGCTGAAGTGGCGCTGTGTCATTGGACCTCGAGGAAGTGGCTTGCTGTGCACAGGCTGTATGAAAGTGCCAACTGGGATGTCCCGATCATGAGCCGTCCCGCACTGAATGCGAGGGTTCAGATCAGCGTGTTCGGTCGGGCAAAAGCGTCGGTATGGTGTACCTCAGCCCAATTTAAGACGTACAGGTGATACGGGTCGGGTTCGAGCCTCGTGAATTAATCACAGCACATATTGATCTCACATCAGTCCAAACTCGCCCGATCCGCTACCGCGTATACCAGATTAGTCATGTCCGACAAGCTTCGGGGGGTAGATAATCCCCGAGCGCACTCGATGCAACTGTACCCTTTTATTTTCAGATCAGGCCGGATCGATGAAGAGAACTCGTGGAAGATTACCCGAACGACGGAGCAGGACGGATCTCTCTAGTCCATCAAACCGTCATAACAGCAATCATAAAAGCTTCGTTTCAATTTTTCTAATTATTTATGGAAAAATAAATCAAAAAAGTTCATCATTGATGTCACTGTGCCCCTCAACTTCTTAATCGATCAATAAAGAGTTAATACCACGAAAAATCTCAAACTAGTACAATTATGATAAATTTACTGTAAATTAATTCTTTTATCACAAAAAACCTCAAATTGATACATTTATGACAAATTTGCCATCTGTTAAATTGAATTAATATCACCAAAAA
This sequence comes from Syzygium oleosum, assembly GCF_021117445.2. Taxonomy (NCBI): domain Eukaryota; kingdom Viridiplantae; phylum Streptophyta; class Magnoliopsida; order Myrtales; family Myrtaceae; genus Syzygium; species Syzygium oleosum. Next base: position 14,597,978 of record NW_026607489.1, on the reverse strand, counting down.
TCACAGACTGGTAAAACCTCAAACTGGTACACTCATCAACTGCCACATGTTATCCAACTCAGAAATTTGACCGAGGGTAAAATTATCACAGATGTACTAATTTGGAGTTTTTAGTGGTCAAAAAATTATTTTTGAATAAGTTTGTCACACATTTACCGATTTAGGATTTTTCGTGGTATTAACCCATCAATAAAATACGAAATAAGGGGGAATTATTAATTTAGCACCTGATTAGGGGATTTTCCTTTTTTTTTTCTTGACGGCCTCCCGTGGTGGATGTGGACCGTGGATCTACCTGCAGGAGCAGCGGTGTTCTTCCTTCCCCACCGACAGCAAGTCAGCATCAATCATCGATGGCAGTTACTTTCTTTCTGGTGATGATTCATACACGAACCTTCAGTCACTCCTCGTCCACAAATGTTATAATAATAAGAAATGGGCAGTAGAAAAAGCAGATTTTAGCTGTACAACACATGCTGCTGCCTGAGATTCACGTTCAAGATCCATTGGGTTGCTTTGCTGTTGCGCCAACTGTACTGAATTCCCTCTTCTCTTTCATTTTTTTTGGTGGGTTAGCAGGATCTGTCATAGTAAAGTGACTTAACGCCAATTCTTGACATTTCATACAAATAAAAAATTTGCAGATGTAATGTAGCACTCTCTCCTCGCAGCCAAAAAGAGACAGCAAGAGAGATTTGGGAGAAGACTTGCCTTTTAAGTGATGGGGGTGCTGACTTCTCAAGCGACTTAATTAATTTGTTTAGGACCCTCGTTTTTTTGGTGAATATGGAAGGTCTTGCAGCCACTTCTTTGTGATTTATTACCTATTGGGATAATGACACAAACAGTCCCTGAACTTTGACCTAATGTGCAATTTGGTCCCTGAACTTTTAATTTGTTCAATGTTATCCCTGAACTTTTGGCTAATGTTCAATGTGGTCCCTGAACTTTTATTTTGTTCAATGTCATCCCTGAACTTTTGGTATATGTTCAATTCAGTCCATGAACTATATGAAAATGTTCAATATAGTCCCTCAATTTGAATTAATGGAAAGGACTGCATTGAACATTTTCATATAGTTCAGGAACTGAATTAAATATGTACCAAAAGTTCAGGGATAACATTAAACAAAATAAAAGTTCAGGACCACATCAACATTAGCCTAAAGTCGAGGGATTATATCAACAAATTAAAAGTCGCGACCAAATCGCACATCGCAAGAAAGCTCATTGGAATGTTTGTGTTATTTTCCCTTACCTATTTACTGGTGCGGTTGAAATGGCCACATTCGCTTGATATGGTAGCTTGTCCTTTTCTGATGGTGGTTGGTTTTGAAATATTCTTTTACAAACAGGGGCAAAGAGATGGAGTGGCATCTGATGCTTCTTCAACACATTGCAGAGTTATTGAGAATATATACCTAGAAGAGAGAGGATCAGAGGGGGGAGTGTTCGAGAGAAGTCAAAGAGGAGGAGGAGAAGAAGAAGAAGAAGAGGGTCAGATCAGATCCAGTTGTTGGGAGCAAATATGGCTTCGAAGCTGATCTTGATCACAGTCTTCATCTTTGATGTCATTGCCTTTGGACTTGCTATTGCAGCTGAGCAGAGAAGAAGCACTGTAAGTTTGTGTTTCGTCTCTAAGAACTCTCTTCCATGCTCATAAGTTGCCAATTCTGTGGCAATGGCTATTGTCCAAGTCGTTCAGTAATTTCATGAATTCGTTTATGGATTGCATCTTCTTTGCCTTATTGATAAGAGAACGATTATATTCACCAGCTTAGTTGAGAAACGATAGCATCCTTTCTCCTCCAAAGGGTCACAGCAATAGTAGCAAAACACCAATCTTCTGCTTCTCATAATTAGGATTCACACCTACAGTCAAAAAGCATGGCAAACCATAGAATTTCCAGATCTACTGATACCAACATTATATCTCGCAGAATTCCATCATTGAAATTCCGATTCAAAGAGAAAAAAGGGTTTAGCTTAAGATGCTATAGAACCAGATCTCGCTTGTTGAAATCATGTGCCCAGATGAAATCCTTTGATAAGTATACATACATTGTGGCGAGGTCCGCCCCTCCAAGGCTCCAGAGATCAGATACTGGCTTAATGCTGTAGTTCGGATCTGTGGTTACAAATTATGATATTGTGCAATTGCGACGAGGAATTCAATTGAATGTAAATCAAACCGATGTTCTAGATCCTTATTTTCCTGTATTCTGCAGGGAGGAAAGTGAATGCAAAACAAGCAGCAATTTGACTTTTGCACAATGAATACTTCCACATATGAATAGATATCTTTGTATTCTATATTCAAAAGTTGACCTTTTCTCGCCCAAACAATAGCATTACCTGACTTCCTGGGCAAGCGATGCAGCACCTCTAAAGAAATTAATTTTAAAAATATCAACTTCCTGGACATTTTCCAAATCTTTGATGTGTCTCATTTCTGCTGGATGTCAACTCTCAGAAGCATATATTGGTGGTTCCTAACTAAAATGGATTCGTCTCTTTTCAGGCCAAGATTGTCCAGGACAGTGAAGTCCAGTACAACTACTGTGTGTATGACTCGGACATCTCTACCGGCTTTGGCGTCGGAGCATTTTTGTTCCTAATGCTTAGCCAAGTCATCATAATGGCAGCGAGCCGCTGCTTCTGCTGCGGGAAGCCCTTGAGTCCCGGAGGCTCGCGCGCTTGGGCAGTCATTCTTTTCATTACCTGCTGGTATGCTTCAAGTACTTTTCCCATACGTAATTAAAATTACGCATTGGGAATTTGTCATTCGGTTAATCATTTGATCATTCCGGCTTTTGAAATGATCCATCAGGGTGTTCTTCTTCATCGCGGAGGTGTGCTTGTTTGCGGGATCGGTGACTAACGCTTACCACACCAAGTACAGGACCATCTTCAGCGAGAACCCTCCCTCGTGTGAAACCGTGAGGAAGGGGGTGTTTGGCGCCGGGGCTGCCTTCATCTTCTTCACGGCCATCGTTTCGGAGTTCTACTACACTTGCTACTCCAGGGCCATGGAAAGCTTCCAACCTTATGGCAGAGAAACAGGTGTGGGCTTGGGCGCCTTCAAATGAGAGCTTTCCTTGGCTTTGGGTTGATCATATTCATGACCATGGATATTCCATAGGGATATTGTGTAAGTTTTGAGGTGGATCTCATCCAGTAATAGGTTTAAGGTAGTCGATCATACCCCTGTATCGTCTGAACAAACTCATATCATGATACTGCATTTGTTCTTTTGGGTGGGGTTTGTCATGTATGCATTAATAAGGCAATGATATTGTTTTTTTTTTTTTGGTAAGGATAAGGCAATGATATTGTTTTTTTTGGTAAGGGGCAATGATATTGTTTTTTCTTTTTCTTTTTTTTGGTAACCCAGGGAACCCCGCACGGCCGACAGCCGGGAGGTAAACCCTGGGGGCGACACGTGCTAGCCACCACACACGTGCACCGGTTAAGTCACCCTGTGGCGCCCGATTCGAACACCCAACCTTTTGCGAGAGGAAGAGTGCCCTTTCCAGCAGCGCCACCCAGGCGGGTGGTGCAATGATATTGTTTGTGTCCATAGAAATGCAAAACACCGTCGATTAGGCCGATTAATCTTCTCGATCATTCCGAGTTTCAGCGACAAGTCCCCATATTCGGACTTGGAATCGTTTGCACCCGCTTTGCAGTCGTGGCTGATATAATGAATCTTCAACCATAGCCGCGCTTGGGAATAGGCTGATCTACTTTCAAGATTACTCATTTATATTAGTACAATGTTAATAGGGGTTAGACTTTAAGGTTTAGGGCCTATTTGGTAACCGGTCAAACAGTGCCTGATTCTATTCTTTTGTTCCCGGGAACAAAAAAAGAACAAAAATATGTTTGGTAAATTTTTTGTTCGCGGGCACAAATTTGTTCCCAGAATCAAGAATAAATAAAAAAGTTGATTCTTGATTCTGGGAACAAAAATCAAAAATGAAAAAGAAATTCTTTTTTCTTCTTCTTCTTTCCTAGCCAATGGCCGGTGAGAGGGAGGGCTTGACCCTCACGACCTAGGCGAGGGCTGGACCCTCACGGCCTGGGCGAGGGTTGCCCTCACCGGACCCTCACCAGATCTAGCGAGGGCGGCCCTCGCTGACCATGGGCCAAGGAAGGAGAAGAAGAAAAAAAGAAAGAAAGAAATATTAAAAAAATTCAAAATATTATTAACAAAAAAAAAATTTATGCAATTACCAAACACATTTCTGTTCTTTTTCTATTTCGGGAATATAATTTTGGACAGTTACCAAACGCTTTCAAATGCTTAGAAATTATTTTCGGGAATGGAATAAAAAAATCATTTCTGAGCAGAAATTATTTTCGGGAGCAGAATGGTTATCAAATGAACCCTTAGTTGACAAAAAACAATGGGACATAAGACAGAGCCTTGATCACAACAGTGGTTCTATGGAGCACTTGGAAATGGGTTGGGCCACAGGATTCTGTTTTGATGTTCTGGGTCGGAAGCATATTCCATTGGGCACAATTCAGAAAAACTCTAGATCATGATAAGAACTGGAGATGTATCACTAGACATTTGCTCAACGTGTGGACCTTATGCAAGTATCTTTAATGCATCCGAATTGCGGTACATTTGCTCAACGTCTGAATGTATTTCTAGGTATGTACTCAGTGCATCGAATGACTAAATTCCAGTAGTTGAAGTATAGTGGAATATCAATCCAATCACCAAACTTGGATTCCCATCGGCCAAGGCATTAAGGTCTTGTCGTTTTACAACCAATGCAATTTGATGGTAATTCAACCGATTTTCCCTGCGAACTCCTAGCACGACAAACACGTGGCCGGACTTTCAGATGCAACATCATTGCCGTGCGGGCTCCTCATCAGCATTCCGGTGGAAATTTTGTTGAATTCCAATCGAAGTGAAAGTGGTACATGGTGAATCCGGGGTACTTGAGGCCTCAATTAGAGCGAAGGTACCATATCAGATGAACCGATGAAAAGGGGTCGGTCTTCACCTCAAATCTAGCAGATGAATGACATGATCTTTGTGTTTTTGAGATAATGAATTGTTTTGTATGAAACATGACATGATAAAATTTATGGTCGTGGCTTTTCTCTGGGACTCGGAATCGTGACCGACCAGGGCGTGCATCTGATTAGACTCTTGCCTTTTGTCGATGATGAATGAAATCACAAAGCGTGGAGACATGGACTGCTTAGAGAAGCAACGGGAGACCTCTTTCTCTGTCTCGAGGGAATCAAAAGTACGAATGGAAAATTGCTTGGTTGCCGGATGTAGTCCGGTGGGGCATCCTTTTGTGGCTTCTTACTGACCCACGCTTGGTAATATATTCCCTGTGCGGGCAGACACTGCCTTCATCGTCGGCTGGACTCTCCTTTTAGACACTTTTGAAAAAACGATTCCGAGTTGAAAAGTTGATGATGCTCTTTGAAGTTTGATGTGTCATTCGTGGGAAAAGTGCCAAAAATGTCATTAATCTATTGCATCGGCATAGTTCTAAACCTTTTAATTTGACCAATTCAGTCCTAAACATTTTCCTATCGGTATCAATTTAGTCCATTCGGCTAATTTAAGCCGGAAATTGTTAACGTGGACTCTGGCCGTCCTGCATGGCATGGCCGGCGTTGACGTAAACATTAAAATTGGCAGGATGAACTGAATTGGTACTGATGTAAAAATGTTTATGACTAAATTGATTCAATCAAAATGTTTATAACTAAACTGGTACAAATGCAATAGATTTAAGACTTTTTTTTTAGATTTTCCCTATCTTTGGTCTTGAGTTTTCATTCTCTCCTTTTTACACAATATCCTTTATATCTAGGAGATGAGCGTTTGAGGTATCATTACTTGTGAGACCTTCACGGAGGATCGGATCGGAACATGCCTGCAATGCTCCATGCATTGGACAAGATCAAAAAGGGAACGACTTTGAAACAACTCACGGAATCGAACCGCCTCGTTCCCAATATAAAATTTCATTTTACGTGAGCGCGGCCTCCCGAGATCGAGACACGTGTGCCCCTCGTCACATCGAGCAATTACCTACTTTCGAGCAAACGAGTGCCGCGATTTGGAAGATGTGTGGAAGAACCCCGTTCGCTAGGGTTTCGATCCGTTCCTTCCTTATTACAGTCACCTACCTTGTACTGAATTCCTTATTCACGTAGAGCTGAAAAAGTGGGTGCTGCAGCTGCTGCTGGTTCCACACAGTCGCTTCCCAGGAGCACAGCTTTCATGGATCTGTCATTTCGTGCGATTTAATGCAACGCCCATCAACGGGCGACGGAAGAGGAATTATGATTACATAAGCGGGAGCCATCGGTTCGTACGTAAGCGCTTTGATGCGTTTTAGTTTTTCGAGCTGAACCCCGCAGCATGTCCTCCTGTGAGACTGGCGAAGTTAATGATCTTTCTTCAGATCTCCACCAAATTCCATTCACTGCTGGCCCATGTCATTGGTCTGGTGCCATCGTTGCCCGATGCCTTCCGTTTTCCTCAGGAAGCATTGCTTGACGTCCATGGCGACGTAGCTTTGCAGACTGTGAATTTCAAGCAAGCATTCAAGTTTCCCAAATGTGCATAGCTATGTGTAATTAAGACAGTTTTGAAGGTCATTGTACATACGATAGAAGAAGGAAAATGTGAGCAATGACGAGATCGTTTCCTAAACGAGCCGCCTCTGTTTTGAAGTTCTCGTGACTCGAACTAAATCCTGCGATCTTCATCTCGGGCCGATGATAACCCCAATCAGGCCACACCCACATGAAGCGAGTCAATCTGTTTCACTCTGATGGATTTGAGTATATGTGCCCGCACAAACCGAATCGAGGGGAACACGTCCTGGAAACGTCACGTTCGTGTGTCACAGCACAAACATGGACCGTGTTGATTTCGATGGAGCAATGATTCTCTACAAATGTCAAAAGGGCCAAACTCCGGAACATGTCGTGGCTCGGTCCTTGCTTGGACTTTTTGCTATCATCAATGTGCACACTTTGTTTACTAGAAACAGTACAGTGCACATGTGACTGTGAGCTTGTAAACGTGGTGGAAAAATGTCACACCTTTTGACCACTTACATATATTTGGAATGGCAAAGATCACGGTTGTCGATTTTCTTTCATTTTCTTTGTTCTTTTTTGTTACTTCAACCCGTGTTCTCTCAGCACGCTCGGTACAAAAGAAGATTTGAGCCGGGGCATTGTATTCTGGAGATAGGATTTCCGAACTACCCAACCGTGTCATCATCTTTTAGATAGTGTTGTCGATACGCCTTTGCCCCGTTTTCCTCTTTACGTCTTGATAACTTTCGCAGCCTCCCTTTGGATACCCCCAACACAAAACGAATCGGGCGAACCCGAGTGGATCATCACAGACCATTGAAAAGAAAATCAGTCCGAATTGCAATTTTGAATGCTGTGGCCACGAAGAAAGTGGCCATTTTCTTTATTTTTCTCAAAGCATGCAAAACCCAGTTGGGACATTCGATTGCTGGCTCTTTTTCCTGATAATCTTGTTGTTGTGCGTGGTAGAGGCATAGGGCCTCGGTACTCTCAGTACTGCAATTTTTCACGATTATGTTCGTGAGTGGAAGTTATCATCGTATCTTCCGTGTCAGGAGAATCAGATCCTATGTACAAATTCACTCGTTCTTGTTAAATAAGGTGACTGATGTCATTCTTTGGTCAATCCGTTCCTTCTTTTGGTACTTAATGCTCTCTTGGCTCTTCCGTGGCCCTTTGAAATTGGAACAGCAAGTTCCCCCGTTCTCTAAAAGGCACCGGTACATTAAATGATCGTTGCACCCACCAACCTCGGTTTCCAGGGCGCGTTGCGTTGTAAATCCCCCTTCCGATCTTTACCCTAATCATATTAAGATTGAGTTTTTCCGCCTATTCCGGCACGGAGTATGCATGCGGTAAATGTGGCGATTTCGAAAGGACCGGTCGCCGCTTCCTTTTTTCCGGGGCATTCGAGAAGTTCGCTAACTCGACCAATATAATGAGGACCCTAATAATTAGTTAATAATGATTGGCAAGCAATAATCAGACGATTTGTCAAGCTTTGACAATGAGGAGAGATGCAAAGGGGGCATGTTAGATCGCTGTTCATCTTGAGTTTTAACCTTTGCCCTCAGCAGGTTAAGCCCTAGGACAGGCTGGTTGGGAATCAAGCCACGTGGTGTGTCTGCATTCAATTGTTGGGAAACTTAATTATTTGATCTGTGCTGGTTCTTCTATCGTAACATAATAAGCTTAATCACAAGCGCAAAATAATGTGGTTCTTTGAACCGAACCCTTATGATGGACGATGCATGAGTACAGAAAGGCATCTCTGGCTTTTAAGAATTCAATTACTTGTTTTGTCTTTTTAATTATTATTATTTTTAATTAAAATTTCGTGGGGCGCCTTCCATTCTCGGATTTATATATAAGATATATCGCCGGTGCAAGATCTTTTCACGCTTGCAAATTACGAACTGAAACTCTCATCTTCTCTAATGGAATGTGTACGTGGCGGCGCCTGAACGGTAAAGGTTTTCTTTACGTCGCCATTGATCCAAATGAAAAAAAACCCTTTTTTCGTACCCTTTTCTCCACTTATTCTAATATGCTAACGATGTCATTGGAATATCTACTTGCGAGTGACGACTGAACGAGTCTTAGGAAAATCTAATCTTCGAAGCCAAAACAACTCGGGTTCGGATTTCACAACAAATCTTACTTCAAAAGGTATTAACGTGGTGACATGACTTAAACAAGATATTGTTGAAGTATGATGCACGATGTCCCTCAAACGTAATTCCAAATTTTTGATTAATAAAACAAGTGGTCATATCCTATGGCCCCTCCCGGAATTTTTCTTTAAGAGGAAATCCTCGCACGATAGTAGCAAAAGAGAATGCTAGAATTCAAACCCTCTCCACACTTCAACATCAATCACTTTACTTAAAAAACTCAAATCGTTAATTAGGAAACGGACCGACAACGTATATCGATAGTATGCATTCTTAAATGTATATAGGTAACTTGAGTTAGCACCAGAGACGCTTTGAACCTTGGGGGTCTTGTTGACTCTTGAACTTACCAAAATCGAGACTTCACCAGCTACGATTTCCCCTTTAGAAAAGTCAACGGGTATAACGGGGTTGACGTGCCGACCCTTTGTTTTAACGTGTCAACGCGCCAATTGCGAGCCAACGAGGTCTAAGGCCGTCGTGGGAGTTGGACCGACCAAAGCCACCGCCGTCAAAAAGCTGTCGCCGACCTTTTTGGCCTCTGGCGGTTGCCAACGTTCCCAAGGGGCAGTGAGCGACGCCCGTGCTTGAAATAGTTCCGAGCATTTTATCAACGTCGTCTAATTTGTAGGAAGGCATAGATTCGACCCGCCATTGTTACAAGACTAATGTCTCGAGAGTACTAATTCAGATACGACAAATCGAGTTACGAAACTTCCGAACGTTGGATCTTCATCGAAGCCGCAAATGGACAAATGGGTGTTCTTCTTCCTTCCTTAGCTTCGTCGATCGACGTGTAGACAGAGAGAAAAACTAATCATTGGCGCGAAATGACTACATCGAGTCTAGGCAATGGAACCACAAGCTCATCATTCCATCCCCCATAATAATCTTCGTATGCTAATCTGTGCCGGCCACTTAATTCCAATTTAAAGCGAATTTAGATAAACCTTAGCACGCATGACATTAATCATGACGATGGAAAAAAGGTACAAACGGTGCATGTTTGTCTTTGGAGCAACCACGTTTGGGATGTCGTGTTGGGAGGTGTTCGGGCTCCGACACCCACCGTCCGCCGCCGCCGCCACTGCCATCTCCTCCTTCTTCCCATCTTCTTCCCCCTTCCCTTTGACAGATTTTTTGCAACTTAATCATGCATTGCTCTAATTATTGTTCACCAACTGCACTCGAAGTTCTCATTCAATCATGCTGTAGGACTGCCATGCAGGACAGGTTTTAGAATTAGCTGGAGTGAAATGGTCTAAGATCATCTTCGATTTGTTCGTTTTCTTTCCCCTATTTCGGACCATGCCGGCAATTTAATGCCATGGATCAAAGTAGGCATGCGTATGCTTTCCGAATCACGCGATGAAGTGCATGTGTTTCCAGGAAAAAACCGTTTGGAATATCATGATCTTCTTCGACCACACTTTTGATTGGTGGGTTGCCAACGAGGATATCGTCCATTTTAAATTCTAATGAAATTTGCATGTGATTGGCGGGTTAATAAACATGGACATCACACGGCGGTGCTGATGGGGTGTCACTGGCCAATCACATTATCAAAATGATTTGCATGCCATCCTACTCGGTGCCAAATGTAATGTGCATTGGAAGAATTACCCAAAAAGCCATAAATATAGCCAATTCAGTTCAAAATTTTTTGTTTTTTTTTTTGCCAATTGACTCATAAATCTTTTACATTTGTGTCAATTTTGTCCATCTGACCAATTGTGACCGGAAATAGCTGACATAGATATCGGCCATCCTACTTGGCGTGGCCAGCACTAATGTGAATAAGTTTTAATAATATTTTAATAATTTTCCGAATTTTGTATTTATTTTTTTTCCTATTCATTCTCTTTCCTTTCGTTCTTTCTTTCGCCGATTGCCCCTTACCGGAAGCTCGAATCATCATCCTCAAACCATCCGGCTCCATTCAGGCAACACGTTTATTCCGCTCCCTTGACGGAAGCTCGAATCATCGCTCATTACTCACCGGGTGCCCATCGTTGCGCTCGAATCATCCAGTTCGATACGTACTAAAGATGTGATTGTTCTGAATGGGCGCAAGCGAAGGTGAAAAGAAAACCTTTGGAAAGCAAGGGGGGGGGGTCGCATGTCCACGTACAAAAACTCGAGTTCCAAAAGCCACTCGCAAAGGCTTTTGTGACTCATCTCTCTCTCTCTCGTTTTTCCCCTTCTTTTTATCGTTTCATTATCACTTGTTTCCTTTGGCCACAAGTAGCCCCATCCCTAAATCCTGCCTAGTGCTGCTGCTAGGGCTCCTGTCTGCAGGCTGGAGGAGTACCCCTGCTTGCTGCTTGACCCCTAATTTGGGGGCCAGAGTTGTCCTAAGATGTCATCTCATGACCCATCAACTTCAAAAGAGAAATTGCTCGTACCAAAGTTGATCGATCTCCTGTTTATCATGGATCTGGATCTCTTAAGGGCACGTTTGTTCATGAATGGAGGAGATCTTGTTTTCAAGTCTTGGCTGTTCCGTAGCACAGGGCATGCGTGCGTGGGATTAGGACCTAGAGGATATAAAGGACTAGCTCGCCCGTTAAATCCTTGGGATGGCTCGGACGGACCGGCTAATCTCACTAGTTGTGGTAACTCGGCCGTCTCATGGAGATAGCGGCGAAAAGATAAAAACGATTCGGCATTTGCGTATCACCATGTTCTCTGCTCCGACAAAATTGGAATGCTCTCCGTTCCTAAAACTCTAGTTATGTCATAAGAATTCATTTCGCTCATTGAAGCATCTCTTTGACCAGCCTGTTGCAAAAAGAAAATGCGGTTGAGATACTGAAATTTGGCCTGTACATAATAGATGTGATATTTCTCGATGGTTATAAACCGGACAGTTTATATATATTTCAATTTGTTCCACGTAGTGTATATTTCAATCCAAATTGTTAGACCTATAAAAATATGTTCTTTGTTTTTTTTTGGTCGGATGTCTAGCATTGAGATGTGCGATTTCACGACTCGCGTGGCATGTTGTACGAAATAAGTTTGGTTACTGTTCATATAAGCTAACCGTAAACTTAAATAAGGTCAGATCGACACATTTCTTTAAGAAGTGTGCCGATATTTTTTTAATGCTGAAGAAAATAGATGATGATCGCGAATGAGAAATTATCAATTTTGCTTTCGAAAGTGATTACTTAACAAGTACCCCTAAAATATTCGCTTTAAAGCCAGGTTAATCGATGTGCATAGGACATCAATGACAAAAGGATCCACATGATCTTTACAAGATGCTTGTAACTTTAACGTGCAGTAAAAACTAAGCTGCTACTTGCTAGGAAACTATACGATCCTCCAACTATCATTTACGAGGGCTGTGTAAAAGGAGAGAATGTCTGCAAATCGGAACCGTGTTAAGAACACTCTCTTCCATGTCTCGAAGCACCCTTTTGGCGAGTGCCTTTGATGCAAATTTTTCATGTACCAACAAAGAGCACTTGTTACCGCATTACATGGTGACAACATTTCCGGACTACAAACAAACGCTGCCCCCCCGCCCCCAGTCGAACTCGAACATGAAAGCCTTCTCACATCAAAGGAAACTCCGCGTATGCACTCGAAGAGGTAATTCACGTTTGGTCCCCGAGGAAAGTATGCACAGCGAACGTTACTGATTTTGGCGAGCGTTTTTGGGGACCGTCCCACTCGATTTTCGAATAAGGACGAAACCGTCTCGGTGGTTTGGCGTTTAGCGTTTAGCGCTCGTACCGAAGATAAAACAACGTTGTCCTGCGGTTCTACTTTGGGAGAATCAATCATGCAGTTAGCTCCCAAAAGAAAAAGGAAAAGTGGAAAAAAAAAGGGGAGAAGAAATTGCGAAGGTTGAGGAAAAGGTGGACGTGCTAAAAATTTGAAAATTTTCTCTTTCGATTACTTGAAGGATAACATGAAATTTGACTAAATGTTCAATGTAGTCCCTAAATTTCAGTCCAGTATGAAATGTGATTCATGAACTTTTGATACATATTCAGACTTGTCCCTGGATTATATGAAAATATTTAATGTTGTCCCAGAACTTAAATTAGTAGAAGGTTATCATTTAATATTTTCATATAGTCCAATGACTAGTTTGAATATGTACCAAAAGTTCGATGACCATTTTGAACAAATTAAAAGTTCAGGGATCGCATTACACGTCGGGTTAAAGTTCAGAGATCATATTAAATAAATCAAAAGTTCAAGGACCGCATTACACATTGAGCCAAAATTCAAGAGTCATTTGCGTCATTTTTCCATTATTTAACTGATGCCGCGAGGAAACTCTATGGCTAAACCACGGCAACATACGAGATAAACGCCATAAACACGTTACAATCGTTAAAAGAGCGAATGTCTTGTATCGTCGCACAAGAGGATTCGATACGACCTTGCCGATCAACATACTGAAAACTACCCGAATTCAAGAACAACCTGAATTTTTCGGTCGCGAGGTAAAAGATCACGGCGTTTCGCAACGTGTAGAGATGATCATGACAAAGGATTGGTCCAAAAACCCTCCCTGCTCTCCTAGGAATATTCCAAAGCCAACGTGCCAAACCGACGCCAACCAAAACCCCACACACCACACACACACACGCCAAGGAGAGTACGGACGGAGTCGCTCGTAATTTGCCTTCCTTTCTTGCCCCCCCCCCCCCCCCAGTTCCCTCCTAATCAGAAGTCAAAAACTCCATTTTCACTGGCTGAACCACGATGCTCCCCACCTCGTCGAATGTTACTGTCCTGTCGCTCCTCCTTTTCCCGTCTTTGAATACGGCACCTCCCCGCATAAAAGAAAGGGGGAGAGGAAAAAGGGAAAGGGAAGGTAAAGAAAACGGGATCCATAACTTCCCTTCCTGACAAAATCAAGAATATCAAGAAATCAAGAATCGACCAATCGCGCCGGTACATACGCACCAGTTCGCTCGCTCGCTCAGCATCTCTCTTCTCGATCCCCCCCCTACTTCGTCACTCTGATCTTTCGATACACCCCCCGACCCAAAATCTTTTTCACGGTCGTTCCATCCCGAGTTTCCCATTTGGGTTTTGCATGCAGAGAGCGCGCGCGCGCAAGAGAGAGAGAGAAACAGAGAGGCGAAGAGGAGGAGGAATAAAAAAGGAAAGGCAAATCACCGAACACCCACACTGCATCTAACTACATATTCAGCACAGCCCCCGCCCCCACACACATACAGAGGCATAGGGCTTCGTTCCTCTCCACTCCACCCTCTCCCTCTCTCTCTCTCTCTCTCTCTACCGTCATCGGATCTGATTTCTGCGAACCCGAATACCCACATCGTGTTTTGTCTGATCTCTCTCTCTCTCTTTCTTGAAAATTCGCCGACGACTGAGGACAGAGGAGCGGGGGAAGAGAAGCGGGCGGTGGGTGGTGGTGGTGGTGGTGGTGGGGGGGGGAGAGGAATAGGAACTTTTGGGATTCGATCCCATGAAGTGAAGGGGGGCATTTTCATTTCTTTTGGCCCAGATGAAATGAAAATGCCCGGCTCATATCCACGCGAACGATGACCAGAGCGATTGACCTCGGCGGCGACGACGACGACGACGAGGAAGAGCGCTTCTACGAGTCCCTCGACCGCCTCATCTCGTCCTCCTCTTGCTCCTGCTCCAACTCCGAGGACGAGGCCGACGATACGAGCCCGGATCCGAATTCTGCCTCCGATCGTCCCTTCCCCGTGCCCCGGTTCCCGGCCGGCGTCTTCCGGTACGATGTCTGGACCTCGCAGCCGTCCTCGGTGTCGGAGCGGCGGTCTCGGCTTCTCCACGAGATGGGTCTCACCGCCGACCCTTCCCTCTCGCAGGCGAAACCCGGGAAGGAATCGGGTCGCGCCGACTTTGGGAGGTCAGTATCGGCGGATCACGTGAGGGGTCAGCAGAACGGTCCGAGCGCCGGTATCGTGCGGTCGAGATCAGATGGGTCTGTGGATCACGATGCCTCCTCGAGTGACCAGTGTAATTCGAATTCCTTGCAGCCCATTCGTTATTCTACTTCTATTCTTTCAATTGATAGCAATGGTTCTCTTGTAAATAGTAATAATTTTGTGGATGGTGTCGATGTTGAATCGCGGGGTGCTGGGATTGGATCCGCAGGTGCCAGTCCCCTTAGATTGGACAATCCGCCAATCACGCAGTGTTGTGAAAAATTCCACGAGATTGAGAGTGATTCCACCAGTGTAAAGGTTGACTCGAATGATCGTCACTTTGCGGCTGAGGGTAATGGAGTGGGTGATTGTGATATGCAGCACAATGGGACTGATGATAGGGCGAATGAGACCGTTTGTACGATCAAAAACCTTGACAACGGGAAAGAGTTTGTGGTGAATGAGGTTAGGGAAGATGGTTCTTGGAACAAGCTCAAGGAAGTCGGGACTGGTAGGCAATTGACATATGAGGAGTTTGAGATTAGTGTCGGGCATTCCCCAATCGTGCAAGAGTTGATGAGGAGGCAAAATGTGGAAGAGGGTAATAAGGATCATATGGATGTAAACGGGATCGTGGGCGGTGCCGGGGGGTCAAAGTTGAAGAAGAAGGGTGGGTGGTTTAGGAGTATAAGGAGCGTGGCGAGCACAATGACTGGTGTTAATAAAGAGAGGCGAAGCAGTGACGAGAGGGATACTTCTTCCGAAAAAGGCGGTCGAAGGTCAAGTTCGGCGACAGATGATAGCCAGGATGTATCATTTCATGGACCTGAGCGCGTAAAAGTGAGGCAGTACGGGAAGTCTTATAAAGAGCTTACAGGGCTTTATAAATGCCAAGAAATACAGGCGCATAATGGGTTTATATGGAGTATCAAATTTAGTTTGGATGGGAGATATCTTGCAAGTGCAGGTGACGATCGTGTAATTCATGTGTGGAAGGTGGTGGAGTCCGAGAGGAAGGGGGAATTATTGATGGAAAAACCGGAAGACGGGGGCTTTCACATGTTGTCGGGGGCTAATGCATCACCAGAACTGAGCACGTTGTCGCCGAAGATAGATAATTATCTCGATAAGAAGAGAAGGGGGAGATCATCTATAAGCCGGAAGTCATTGAGCTTGGACCATGTTTTTGTTCCAGAAGCTGTGTTCGCACTTTCAGAGAAACCTGAATGTTCTTTTGAGGGACATCTTGATGATGTTCTTGACCTCTCATGGTCCAAGTCCCAGGTTAGTTACCATCCTCCGATTCTCCAAATCTTTTCCTTAACTTTTTGATTGGTTATTGGCAGTTCATGTACATGTTCCGTTTCTAATTGTGTATGGTCTGATTGGGGATTTCATGAAACTCATTCCATAATGACTAAGCTCCCCCTGGCTTAGCTATCTTGCCTTGCTTTTGGGAGTTACATTTTTCTTGATCTGATATGGAGAAAGTATACTAGCTGTTTAGGATATACTTTCCAGAGCATATCATGGCGACCGTGTCATCACCACTTACAAAACCGGCATATGCATATCGCCATGTGCGAGTTCCCCTTTTCTCTGCGTGACGTGTGTTGAAACATATTTAGTGTTATTAGGCATTAGTTAGTGGTCGAGTCTTAAATAAGTTAATTAGGGTTTTCGGTGTTTCTTGTGCTCTATATAATTACAGCCATCTCGTATACTCTTTTATTAAGTCATTAAATAAAGATGAAGCCTTTAGTTTCTCTCCACTCTTCTCTTGTTCTTTTCTCTTTTGAGAAAGTGAAACTGGACACAAGTTGTTTGGGAAGTAAATTTCAGGATATCTTATGCTTATCGAGTTATAACTGAGTGAGGCCTATGTGTTATGTTTATTTGTTGGATCAAAACTGGTGAAATATGCTAAAATGGAGTGTGACATAGCTCATTCAACTGATTACTATGTAGATTATGCTAAAACGCGTGTTCATTTTTTTAAGGAAAATTTTTTCATTACTCCTTTTAGACTTGTCATTAGAAAAAGATCATTTTGATGTGTTACGAACATGTCCGCGATGCAGTTTTATGTCTGTCAGTTTCAAGTCGAATGGAAATTAAGTTGTTTAGAGTGTGAAAAGCTGGTCACTTCCGCCCCAACAGTGAGTTATTTCAGAGTTAGGAGTTAGGCTCTGCTGTGAAAAGTTTCGCTTGATTGCTTGATTTTCAATTCACTTCATTTCATTTGTATTTATATATCTTGTTTCTTGATTAAGTGAATTTTATTCTTGACGAGCTCAAAAACTTAAGCTGTAATTTTTTTTATGGACCTAATGTGGTGTTGGAACAGTGCCCTTCTGAGCATCTGCTTTTGTTCAATGCGACTTGCCTTGGAGTCTGTGTTAGTGATCCACAGTTGGTAGCTTCACATGTATGATGGATTTCTTGGCATGACTAGTTTTTGTATCTCATTTAAGCAGAGGACTCTTCATTCCTTTTCCGCTTAAGGTCCTTGTGGTATGTGTTACAGCAGTTTCATGGTAGATAGATCACAGGCCTAAACTTGATGAGTTTGGCCCCATTTTTTTTTTTTTTTTCATCTTTAGTATTGGCCTCCATTAAATTTGAGCCTTTGGGTCAGTACCAGGTTTTGAAAGTAAAAAATATGCTATTGCATGATTTAAGGTGTTAGATGGGAAAACAGACATGCGAATAGAGCCAGGCTGACCAGTAAATACCACCTCATCTTTGTGCATTATATATGCTCCCTGCCAGAAGAGATGTCAGAAGATACACAAATTTTGGTGTCAAAGGTTTGCTTTATTCGAAATTGTTTAAGGATAGTGTAGCTGACTTCCATCTTGGAGCTGCAGTATTTTCATGAGAGGATGTCATATGTCGAGTTGACTATTGGCGTGTTATCGTTCAATGTTTTGAAGGCTCCATATTGATGTCCTCATGCAACGAGTCTTAAATTTTGTTGCCTTTTTTATGTCGATTGGAGTTAAATATTTCTGTTCATTTGAAGCTATTTGCATAAGTTATGCCGACCGTAACGGGGTTGTGCTTTTTTGAAAAGGTTAAGGAGGAGTGAGGATTGCAAATACAAGTAGTCTTTAAAGGAGGTCTCTTTGCATTGATTATGTACCATGCAGTAGCAGACTCTTTGTTTTCAATATTTGCAACATTTGCATCATTTATTTACCTTAATCACAACCTTCCATGCTAAACTGAACCTTTTTAACAGCACTTGCTCTCATCTTCAATGGACAAGACAGTTCGATTGTGGCACTTGTCTAGCAAGTCTTGTTTGAAAGTATTTTCCCACAGTGATTATGGTGAGTTTTTTTATCTGCGTCTCTACTTCCGGTCAATATATATACTTGTCCCTCTTTGTTGGTAAACTGATGGCATCGGCTATGAACACTTTTTTCTTTGAGGGAAAAATAACTTGACAGGAAAAATGAAATTAAAAAGAAAATGATGGCGAATCACTTTCTTTTCTAATCGAGGGAAGTGATTAAAAAAAAAGGTGATCAGGAAAATGAAAGGGATTTGCTAAATCTGCAAATGGACTTCCTTTTTATCTTTTTTGCACTCAATCGTCTTGGCATGCTATCCGAACTCATCAGATTTACTTTTCTTGGTTTTGCTGTGAGGCAGTTACCTGTATCCAGTTCAATCCCGCCGATGATAGATATTTCATTAGTGGATCCCTAGATGGCAAAGTGCGCATATGGAGTGTTCCTGACAGGCAACTTGTTGATTGGAGCGATTTCCATGAGATGGTCACTGCAGCTTGTTACACACCAGATGGTCAGGTATGGACTATTGTACTGAAATGCGGTTTTTCATGTATGGTGTTCACTATTGAGCCAATTGCTTAAGAGTTTCCCCTCCCCTTTTGTTATTTCGTCTCCTGACAGGGAGCTTTAGTTGGTACACACAAAGGGAGCTGCCGTTTGTACAACACATCTGGTATTACTTGATAATTAGACTATTTCCTGGTTTGTTTTGTTTGTTTCTGCTTTGGAATCAATTGCCACTTGTCAAGTTTCACTGTTCTTATCAGCTTTAGTTTACTTTTTGCCAGAGAACAAGTTGCAACAGAAGAGTCAAATCAATTTGCAGAATAAGAAGAAGAAATCTCATCATAAGAAGATCACTGGCTTTCAGGTAATGAAATGGTCCATGATGCATTTGAGAGATATGATAATTGTACACATTAAGGAAATCCTGTTCGTCTGTGGATATTCAAGGCCTCTCCTCTCTGATCTCTGTGGGCACAAAGTATCTATCTATGATTTCATATGGTATTATCTAATGACAACTTTGCTTGACAGTTTGTATCTGGAAGTTCATCTGAAGTGCTCATCACATCTGCCGATTCTCGAATACGTGTTGTTGATGGTGTTGATCTGGTACACAAATTTAAAGGTCAGGGAAAAACACTGGAAGTGAGATTGTTTCTTTCCCTAAGATCTCGAAAATAAATTGCCGTAAAATCCGCTTGGTGGTCCGATTCATTAACTTGGTATTTTAAATATTCAGCTGTCAAAATTTTTGTTGGACATACACCATATGTGCACTGGGGCACGGTGCTAGCATATTATTGAGCTTCGTAATTATAGGAGGTGCTCCAAAAATGTTTATCACACTCACGTGTGCAAGTTGGTCGTTTTATTTGGCGTCGCGTTGAACATTGGTTCTTTTCACGACAGGTTTCCGCAACACAAACAGCCAAATCTCTGCCTCCCTCAGTGCCAATGGAAAATATGTGGTCTCTGCCAGTGAGGATTCTCATGTATACGTGTGGAAGCACGAAGCTGACTCTCGACCCAGCAGGGGAAAGGCTGTTACCGTAACACGTTCCTATGAACATTTCCATTGTCAAGATGTTTCGGTGGCTGTACCTTGGCCCGGTCTGGATGATACATGGGGAACTCTTGATGGTTACTCTGCTGAGCAAAACGAACTTGATACCGAGGAGGCCTCCACGGCCAATCATCCTCCGACACCTGTTGAGGAGACTAATGGTCCTGTAGGCTCGAGATCGGCGTCGGGTTGCAGCAACAGTCCACTTCATGGTAGTATTTCTTGGGCGACCAATAACTTCTTTGACAAAATTGCGGCCACTTTGACGGATGAAAAACTTTCATTAGCTGCAAGAAGCAGGAGTCCTCGTGTTAGCGTGGATGTCTACAACGGGATTGGCGAGAACATGTCGGCATGGGGCCTGGTGATTGTAACTGCTGGGCTTCGAGGCGAGATCAGAACTTTTCAAAATTTTGGATTGCCCGTCCGAATTTAGGGGTCTATGAGAAACCAAGAAAGTCCTCAACTTTTTAAGCTCGAAAATGTTGAGCTCCATACGCCCCCGACTTCATATTGTCCTCGTTGCTAGAAAGTGTACAGAATATACTTGGGTGAGATTTGTAATATTAGTGAGTTCAGTTTTTCATTTTATTTCATTATGCTTGTGCTCGTCGGACGTGTCCAGATTGGGATCACCCTGACTGAGCATCAAGAGAAGCAAAATAGATTTGTAAACCAGAAAAAAAAAGTAAGTACAGTGATTTAGATCTGATGATCTCTTGGTAAGCGGGAAATTGTAGAGTTAATGAGAATGGAAAATCCTGTTCAGTTGGTTAAAAATGAAGATTTTTTTGTTGGAAATCTTTTGTATGATACTCAGTTGATTGCTGCAATTATGCAGAGAGTTAGAGGTGGAAGCTCCTATTCATGGTTCACAAATGAGTCCTAGTAAAATCCCTATGCCTCCATGAGTCCCAAGTAGATTGAAAGCTAGCTGCTGTTTTTGCTGATCCTCCTGGAAAGATTTTATCTTTATCAAATGCAACGATGCAGCCATTGATACTAGATTTGGTCGTGCTTAAATTATATGATCGTGCGTTGCAGAATTAATCTTGCCACTACTAAAACAAAAATCCAGCACATCTAGGAGCAAAGAAGTGGGTGGTGATATTTCTACACAATCTCAATTTAGGAGGAAAATTGGGGTACTCCGACCTCAACAAGTTTGCTAAGCGATAATTCAGTTCACGTCACTTGTCAGGGCCTAGTAGGTTGCAAATTGGACAAGACTTTGGTGGCCACAGATCAAACTAGAAGAAATTTAGCACCCAAGAGCAAAATTCCGAGCATTTGTTTTTCCAGCATTCTCGTCGCAGTGAGATTACATTGTCGGATAAGATACATCATTCGATAACCTTAACGTCCGCAAGTTAGCCGGACTATATTTACATGAAATCTCAGGGTTTAGTACATCACATACAACCTGTCCTAGTGATGACACTTTAGATTGTCCATGTATCGACCTAAAGTTCATAAGCAGGAAACCGGGCCTCGGATGGTTCAGTCATGTCCATGAAAAGGCAGGCCATCCCTCCTATGCCTTCGAACAAAGAATATGGGCGATCGCCTCCGTGCATCTTTCCTTCTGATATAAGCCTAAGTGCCCTATCTTGCAGGAAGCAAGCAAAAGCTTTAGCCCTGTACAAGTATTCTGCATTGCCCGTGAGTCGGCACAACGAAAGAAACACATAGGCATTCCCACTGATGCCATGACAGATGCCAACACGCTTAAGAAGACCACGATTCCAAACCACCTCCCCCGCATCTACCGCTGCTTGCAGGAACTCCTTACTGCCGAAAACCTGTAAAAGTGCCATCCGGAAGATTAAATTAAAGCTAATTCATGACCAGGACGAGACATGCCAGGAAAAATTCTTTTGTATAAAACAAGCAAATATATATAACCGCAGCAGCGACTTCTGACTGTATATAGTAGTAGTTGCTGTTGCCAATATCCCCTCTCTAGACTTTTGTCCTTCGAGTTATAGTCCGTTAAAATGAGCATTTCATCCCACACTTAGATTCGCGTTTTTCAGACATTATAGCGCTTTCTCAAGCAACAATAAATCAATTCAGCTGAATGAGGAAGCATAATTGAAAGCCGAACCTCAGCTGCCTTTACAAGGGTTAGTGCAACCCCAGGAGCACCATGGCACCAATGGACTAGACGATCTGTCTCGCTGCCTTCGCTTGAAGGATAATTGCCACTTGGGAATCGTTTTTTGATCATATAGCGGAGTGTACCCTTGACATCTTCCACTTCATCTGGTTTTAGTGGCATGTCCATCAACACATGCATGATGCCTGCCAATCCATGCGCAGCACCCCAATACTTCTTTCCATGCCATTCATACATCAGCGGACATTTTCCTCCTTTTGCCAATTGTCTTCCATACTTAATCACATCATCTACCACCGCTCTCTGCAGACACATAAACTCCGTTATTATCGATTGATTCCTATTGATGAGCATACATCAAACTGTTAAAAGAGAGGTTGGGAACCAAGAACAAAAATTGCAAGAGACTAATATTTGTACCATGCAAGCTGCTGATATCGTCTCTTTACCGATGTGTTTATTCAGGAAAGAGCCAGCCCAGAGGAACCCTGCTCTCCCATTTAACAACTCATTTGGCAAGTCTCGTGGCAGTTGGATCTGTTCATATGTTCCTGATAGTGTGTCAAGACAAATACAGAAATACATGGACATTGGAAAGGAGTATCACAGAAAGAGACCACAAACCTCCTTGAATCTTGTCAAGTAGTGATCAAGCAACCTTTCATCACCAGAATGCTTAGCCACAACTGCACCAAGAGCACAAACACCAGCCTGCCCACATATAAATGTCACGCGTCTGCAATGTCGCGTTTGCAAATCATGAGGGCATTACATTACAATTAAGTGGCTCCTAATCTATAACTCCTAGCCATTGTACTCTCATTTTATTAGGGAAGCAGAGAGAGAGAGAGAGACAGACTCAGAAGCCTACACAGAACCATAGCCCAGACAAATTATCATGAGCAGCTTCATAGAAAGGGAGAGATACAAGTCTCAATTCCAACAGTGGTTGCCTAACCATGACTAGAATCATAAGAAGAGAAGTCCCAAATGATGTCTCAGTCTCTCAGCAGCTATTGCAGCCACAGGCGAGTCCGAAAGCCTACGACATATGATTTCAAGCAGCTTAACCAAAACCCAACTTATTCTAAACGTCTCTAGGGAGCTAATTCAAGCGTAAGCCACTGCCACAAGAAAGCTTAAGCAACAGTAGAGCACAAAAATGGGCCAGGTCACGCCCCCCCAGTTAAAAATATTAAACATGAGAGAGAGAGGGGAGTACCCAGAATCACGAGAGGCAGCATCACATGCCCTGATTATCTCGGAGCACAGCTTGAGATCACCCTCGTTCTTGGTGACCCGGAAAGCTTCAAAGACCAGGTAAGCCGTCCCTAGAGCACCGGTATACAGAGTATAATCCTGCAATCTTTTGCTGCCACTCACTGCCCACGTCTCCCTCACCACCTGAAATAACATTAAAAAAAAAAAAAAACTCCAGTTGCCCTTCTCGTACGCAATTTAGAAACTCACAAAAGATGATGACTTGATGGATTCAAAGCTACTTCAGTGACCACCCTCCCACATACAAGGCACAAAACTTCGGGACAAAAAACACGAAATAAGAATGGATAAAGTCAGAGAGTCGAGAGGGGGAAATGGGCTCTGGGGAACTGAAAGCAAACGCAATTTGAAGCTTAAGTTATTCGAAGAAAAACGGTATCGAAGATGGGGAAGTACAGTGTCCTTGAGGTCGAGAGCCGATTTCTTCAGCTTTTCCGAGAGAGTGGCGTGGGGAAGATGGAGGAGCTTCGACAGCGAGTCCTTGGCTCTGCCGGCGCCGGCATCGTCCCCGGAAGCTTCTGGCACGAAGTCCGGCATGGCGTTTGGGAAGTAACGATCCGCCATGCTCGAGCTGGAAAGCTCTCGCGAGCAAGCGAGGGAGAGAGAGAGAGAGAGAGAGAAGCTTTGAGAAATATGCAGGTTCGCAAGTTTGATCCCAAAGTGGGCCTGGGCCCAATGGGCTTCAAGTGAAGCCCATCTTCTACACTGTAAGTTTGGATCTGCGATGCCTACATTCATTTTGCACTTCTTTGCAACGATTTCGCCGCATCGTTTCTTCCTTGATGATGAGAAAGCTCGTCCACAATACTAATATAGGAACCTCCGGCCCATGAAATACCCAACTAACTCAGGAACGAGGCGACGTGCAAGCCTCCAACAGTTGGCTCGCGCTGCGACACGCGCCCGTCCCGTGATTCTACTAAGTCGACCCGATAAGGTTGACAGGCCAAAATTTTCATGTAGTAAAAGAGTATACAAATTAGAGATTGTTCGGTCGTTCTTCGGACATCGAAACATGTCTCCCTCTCCCAATCAGCCCAAGTCTTTGTTGGTGGGCCGAGACAGAGAGGAAAGAGCAAATGTTGGGAGGCATTCGGGTTCTCTTTCAAATCGATCGTGCCTATGATTCTGGCGCGAATTCTTAGGTGCAAGACTATGATTTGTGCAGTGCTTTAGGTCGAAGTCTATACGCACGCGAAACGAGCCGAAAAAGCAAAAAGGCCGGCTCCCTCATCTGCAACTTGGAGGTCCCCCCCATCGTATGATGATCGTTTCTTTTTTGCCTTTCCATCTCATCTCCTGTAACTTTGATGAAACGGAAGATGACATTGGGAGTCAAACCATGTGTGCACTGTGCACCTTTCTTGATACCCTTTGAAGTCGTAGGATATGATTATTGCTCTCGAGCCAGCCAGCCAGCCAGCTAGCCAAGTCTTTTCGCTTTGTACAAATTGGAAGTCCAGGCCTTCTGATCTTATCCATACAGTTGCTAAAGTATGTAGTAGATCCATGAAATTCGGGATGACATTTGAAATAGGGGATGGAAGTCGACGGTTCATACTGAGCTTGTGTTATAATAGTACGATAAGATGACCTGGAGCAACAACTTCGAGCCCCGATTTTCCATGGTCTAGCGCTAATGCCCCCCACACACACTTTGAAGATTCGGTTTTTAATTAGCATGCTTTGCACAAAAGGGCGTGGTTTATACAGCCAACTCTATAAAAATCTATTTCCAACCCTAGGTCAAATCTATCGCGAATCCAAGAAAATCGATCATGCCATTTCACATGGCACCTCATCATATCCGAAGCTCGAAAAAATCGAGATCCGCATCCGGCGAGCGGACAATAAGGCATGGCGAGTGTTGATGATCGGGGGCTGCGCCTGTTTTTGGGGTGACAGCCTGAAATGTCATGATTCGGGAAAGCGATTCAACAACAATCATGATAGGGCGAAAGAACAGGATAAGAACGTCTATTACAGGAAAGATGCGAAAGCAGATTTCCGCCACGGGACGATGGAATGATGACGACGGTCCCACAAACGACGGCCCGCACGTCGCACGTGCAGTAATAGACAAAAACTGGCCACGGAAAAAGAAAAGAGGAAAAAGGAAAAAGCAATCCCCCTTTTCTGCAACTTTTCTTCATTATCGTCTTTTTGTTTATTAATTTTTTGTCGCTGTTGTGTGGGTTGCCTTGGAACCACGTGACGAGACCAGCGAAGAACATGCCGGGATTCACGCGCACTGCAAGTGCCCAGCAGGAGAGAGAGATATAAGCGACCCCTCGTCTCTCCCCTCCGGTGTCGTTTTGCGAGAGCTCCAACGTCGTTTCGGCGTGCACTTATCTGTCATTGGCCATGTGAAAAGTACGGAACTGACAGCTATCAGCGCGCTGCCAGCATCGGACAGCGACGCGTCCCCGTCGTGTCGCTGTCGGTCTTTTGGAATCTCGCGGCGGGGGGGAGGGTCGGTCTCCTTTGGCTCCCTGCGAATGACTCCTTTTTTTCTGACGACTCCGTCGCTTGCATTTCCTTGTCCGTTTCGCATTCATTGTCTTCGTTTAATAGTCTTATGCGCGCGCGGGCTCGTATTGAACGCGAGAAGAGTGACCCTTTTACCGTCCAGAACCGATGCATGTAATGCCCCCGAGTGGATCGCAGCCCGAAGACCGACCCACATTCGTTGATCGGAATACAACATGACAAATGGGATGACGTCACTGCTGAGGTTCGCAACTTGAATAGACAAATATAAACGATAACTTGAAAGGAGAGATCTAGTGAGCTCGAGATTTGAATCAATCCGTTCGGGGACCTAACGGGGAAAAAAAAATGTACAGATCTCGGAAAGCATGGCGTTCTTGCATGAGCTATCTTAAGAAATACGGGTTTCTATTGAAGTTGGTTACCGACTCCGATCGGGTTTCGGCCCTAATTGGGACGGCTAGTAATCAAACCGTCTTTTTAAAGTCCGGGTCAAATTTCGACCCCAATAAAAAAGTGTGGGTCGGATGAAATAGCTTCGTACACACAGATAGAAGAAGGGGAAAGAAAGAACGATCTAATTATTGTAATTAAAGCAGGTGGGTCTAGATGAACCACCAAAGCATTAGGAATTGACTTTAGGCATCCAAAAGGGTTAAAAAAGAGACGAGAGAGTCAATTACAACGCAAGGAAAAACTACTATTTTAGATGGAGAGAGAGAGAGAGAGAAAGACCAAAGACATGGAAAATTTGAAGGGCAATGTGATTGTCCAACCACCAATCGGAATATAATTTTTCTTTTCTGTCTGCTCTTGTTGGTGTTTCGGACCATATTAAATGAACATGCTTTCCACTTCCGATAGCAAAAAAACAAAGAACGTCCCTATTGCAAATTGGACTTTGGGGATTGGACGGGTGGTTGAGAAGAGAACGTTGATCTTGCCTAGAATACTCAAATCTTTTGCTCTGATTGTGCTCGATATTGTAAGCTGAACTTGTGTTGACTCTTGCATGAGCACCAAATTGTCGTTCACTTCACTTTAATTGAATGGATCGGAGAAAGAAATAGAGCACGTAAGGTCCGGTTACTTCTTGACTGCTATCGTTTTGAGCACTTTCCTATGTCACGATATACGGTAGAAACTTTTTGTTGTTCGGAATGCATAAATGAGGAAAATCTCGATACTTTTGTAGGTTGACCGATGTCGACCCTGAGACTCGTCGAAGACCCAGTTCAGGTAATGCAACACGTGGTCGATCGTTGGGGTTCAGGGTTTGGCGGCCAGGGATGCCGAGTCCAGACTCGAGGTTTCGAATCCGACTAATTGGGTCCTCGGTCCGGCCATAGGGGGGGGGGATTCTCGTCCGGCAATTGGTTGGGGAGCCTTTGTGTTCTTGCGTCTGGCAGCTGGAGTTCCGAGGATTAAAACTCGACAATTGTTTCTTCCGGCGAAATAAAAGGTATTAGAACTTTTTTCCACTTAGGGAATACATCATTAAATAGCATTCCTAGGGGTCCGCACCATTCGCTTTGCTATATTATAGTATATACCTTGGAAATAAGAACGACTTTTTCAACCAAGTATAACCTAGGATTCGAATAAATGCACTGTCGAGAGGGCTAATGAAGATATAATCCTAAATTGACCATCCTAAGGAGAAAACCGAATCGAACGACGGAATGATACGCACTAATCTCGTGATTCGATGCTGATTAAAAAGCATATTCCCCGAGCTAAATCACAATAGTTTTGTCCTTGTCTTGATGTCCATTAGGCACGACAGAACATGTACAGAGATATTCGTGAACAGTGCTGGCATATGAAGTCCACTAGCGATATGCTATCCCTATCAGCTGATTATTCTAATTATCTGTCCGATACCTTATCACATAGTGAGAGAGACACCCCACCCACCATGCTATGCTAGCTCATTTCAATTTTTGTATTCTTTTCAATGATTAATAGTATAGACAACTTATTGGCTCGGAAGTTGCTCAGATCACATCTTCGTTCCGTATGTGTATAGATAAATATATTTTGAAAAAATTCCTAAATATGATGTACTTGTGCCATTTGAGTCATAAACCTTTTAATTTGGTCAATTAAGTCATTAACACTTCGACAATTTGTCAATGTAATCCATCCTGCCAATTTTAGCTGGAAATCGCTGACGTAGAAAGTATTTTTATATTTTTATTGAATTATTTATTGCTTTTTTCTATTTTCTTTATTGCGTCCAGCAAGGGAGAGGACCTGCAAGCCCTTATCGGTTGCTAGCAAGGGTTGCGGCCCTCACCCAGGCCCTCACCGGCCGCGGGTGAAAGCTACGACCCTTGGCAGATCTAGGTGAGGGTCGCCTCGCCCAAGCCCTCACCGGACATGGGCAAGGGCAACCCTCGCCGATGGGCGGCGAGG
Source organism: Syzygium oleosum (assembly GCF_021117445.2). Taxonomy (NCBI): domain Eukaryota; kingdom Viridiplantae; phylum Streptophyta; class Magnoliopsida; order Myrtales; family Myrtaceae; genus Syzygium; species Syzygium oleosum. The sequence continues at coordinate 14,570,133 of NW_026607489.1, read as the reverse complement.
GCAGCCCTTGCCAGATTAGGCGAGAGCAATCCTCGCCTAGCCCAGCCTAGCCCAACCCTTTCTGACCATTGCCTAAGACCGGCGATTTGCGAAAAGGAAAGAGAAAAACAAGAAAAGGAAAAAAAAAAGGAAAAAAATTTATAAGATTTTTTCAAAAATTGTCCATATTAGTGCCGACCACGCCACATTAGCATTTTCTTGTTAAAATTGGCCCGGAAGAACTATATTGGCAAATCATCAAAAGATTTACAACTAATTTGACACATTTGAAAAGTTTATAATTGAATTGGCACAAATGTAATAGGTTTAGAACTTTTTTTTGGTAATTTTACCTAAATTTTTTTCTAATGTCTTAGGATTGATTTAAAGTACTTATAACTGTAAATTCATAAAAAAAATCACTTGGGAAAATTAGTTGTTGAACTAATTTTGTTTTTGCTAAAATAGTTGTTGAACTAATTGGGAATAAAAAAATATGTACTAACTAAGCTAGTGAGCTATTCTTTTAACAGTTAAATTTCTGTACGCGTTACGATTTACAAAAACTAGATTTTAAGAATTTCGAGGGAGCAAAAAAAGGAAACTACTGGGATCAACCTGCACAACGTAATCTATACTCCATTGCATCCATAATTCACAATCTAGAATTCACTTTTGAAGATTTATTGTGCCTTTAACGATGTAACAAAAATATCAACCCAAAATAGTTTAGACTAATCAAACCACCCAAATTTTAAATCTACGGTCCTATCTTTCGTATATACTTACGTATGTACGCATATAACGGAGTTTTGGCCATTAATTAGGTATAATTGATGAATTTATTAATAATATTCACTAATGAAATCTAGAATGAAGCTTTTCCTTGGGGTCCTTGTCGATGAAACTTCAAAAGATGGGCAGTTTGTTTTTTTTTTTTTTTTTTTTTTTTTAAATTTTATTTTTTTTTTTTTTTTTTTTAAATAAAAAATATAATTTTTTTTTAAAAAAAAAAAAAAAAAAAATAATTTTTTTTTTTTTTTAAAATTTTTTTTTATATTTAAATTTAAAAAAAAAATTAATTTAATAAATGAAAATTTGATTAAAAAAAATTTTTTTTTTCCAACATGGGCGGTTATCACACGACAAAGATTCCATAGGATGCTTTGGATATCCATTTCCTGTCCGTGGGATGACGACAAACGATAATATCACATGGCAATCTTGACAGTCCGAATTGGTTGGATTTTGGGTGGTCCCAATCAATGGAGACGTAAATACTTTCTGCCCGGAAAGATTATTAGCTAATTAATTAGGATTTATACATCACATCATATCATATCGCACTAATTTTTCGATGTGGGACTTTTCTAATACTACTCACGCGTGTACCTCAACAGTTGAAAGATATTTGCAATGCGTATTTTTGTTCATTGTCACATCATGGCCCTTTCTCCTCTTACTTTCTTTGCTCACCAAGCACGATAAACACACCAAAGCTGAGAACAGCAATTTGCGCCGGTTCTGTGCTGTGCGTGTGGTCCTCGCAAGCTGCACTCATGGGGAAAATTAGTGCCAAACATCGCCTTAAAGACCATTTATCACGGTACTGTCGAACGATGCCGCCATCATCGCCGTGACATGCGCGGGACATTGCGCAGAGCAAAACATATCTTTGTGTCCTCTACTACTTCGTGCTTCACGAAAATGAGATTGTTTACGAGCAATCCATCCAATTTTTGTTTATGTAAGTATCTCACTTATCGAAGTCAGTAAGCTTCTAGTCATGTAAACAGAAGGCAAAGGATTGCGCTTTTTCATCATACATTTCTGCGAGTGTCGTCGTACATTTTATATCCACGCCTACGACCGAATTTCCGTTTTCCTTTTCCTCTCCTTTTTCGGCCCTATTATGACTGAATATTTTATTCATTAAGCTCTAATTTGACAGAGAAATTGTAGGTCTTCAAAACCTGCCTTCCGATTGAAGCAGGAAAGAGTTTTTCGGTTCACCGAAGCGCATGTTTCACGCCCCAACGAATCATCCAAATCGAAGCTTCTGTTGCGCGAAAGCTGGATGAGTTGACTACAATTGCCAATCATTTCCCATGTGGTTATGCCAGGCTTCATGGCCTTTGACGATGTTTGGTGGCATATGTCAAACACGGAACATGAGATGACAGGACCCAAAGAGGTAAACAGAAAGCCCAAATTTAATATATTAATTTAGCATCTCCAAATCATGAATGACAGCTAATTCATAGTACAATACCGAAGTATGATCACGCATCACTCGACTACGGGGCTTGATTATGCTTTATATGTGCATGATCTTCATCCATTTATTCGTTAAAATTTTTGAATTTCACTTTCGATACGTAAGGGAAAAAAGAAGAAGCTTTGTTCGCTAAATAATGTGACACGACCTACAACTGGCTTTCTATTCCGAAGAGTATGAGAGGAGGAGGAAGATGAACAATGAGCTGAAATGAGCGGGTGTTTCCTTTAAGAAGCAAAATGATGCGGTGAAAGGGCAATACCTCTCATATGAGGATTATTACCTGGAGAGATCATCGAGGCGTATTTTTCGCCAGAGATTTCTGCGTATCACTCTACCGATCATGGCTTCCGAACAGAGTTGTAGTCTGTGGTGGGGGGGCATGGGCTAGTCCATTGTCCGTATAGATATTTGTCCCCGCCGAAATTATGATCAGTAGCACTCGTCGGAGTCGTCCGTACCCTCCTGTCCTGGATTGTGGGGTTACCGCTCAGAACAGGCCGGTGGATCGGTTCCCAACCTCCACATGGTGGACCCCCTTGACCTGCATCATATGATTCCTTCTTCTTCTTCTTCTTCTTCTTCTTCTTCTTCTCCGTCTTCTGTCTTCTTCTGTCCATGTGATGGAGGCCAGCTAAAAAACAGTAACAAAGAACAGAAAGTCCCGCGACAGCAATGTCCTCTATTTTGTTTGGGAGGCCATTAATCATGCTTGGTCGTAATTACCGCAGCATTGCTTGTTGGAGTGTTGCTCTGTCCATTTGAGTGAGCTAAAGGATTTCGTCGCGAAAAGCTCCATCCTCGGCTCCCATGAATTAACTGAACCTGAACTGTGATGATGAGCGAGTCTTCCACGATCCCAGCATCTATGCTTCTTGACTATAACTATGTTTTGTTGTCGATATCGGCAAGATCCGACATAGTGTACATAGGGTCAATCGCGTCGGTTGAAATTAGTGGTAATAGTTTCGCATATTGATCCGACTTTTACGACATATGTTTCTTGATGCAGTGGACCCGATTCGTTAAGAGTATTTCAAACGCTGCAGGTCAAAAGCGTTTGGTGGTATCAAAACTTCCTGACTTACGAAAGCTGTCAAATTTATTTTTGGGCCAACATATGAAAGCTGTCAACTGAAGGGTGATGAGAGGGTGCAGTGGGAGGCATCTACTTCCCCACTGCCACCATTAATGTTGCTATGTCAAAGCGAAGCTTTCAAAGATTGAACCAACCTAACCTGAGCCCAGACACGACTCTCTCTCTCTCTCTCTCTCTCTCTCTCTCCCTCTCCCTCCTAGGGTAATGTTTCCTTATTTTGGCTGTTCAAGTTACAAAGGAAATGAATGATGTTTCCCTTCCCTTTCAACCAGACTATCTGAGTCGACTAATGGAGCATCTGATCACCAAAAACAGCAGAGGAAAGTTAAGAATGTTGTGTACATAAATCAGCGACTCAGGAAAATGATGATTCATGTGGGTTCATCTGTTCCATTAACCGGTTACCATATATGTTATCATGGGTTATTTAGTATTCAATATATGCTATAGTCTATTTAAGCGAACTAACTAGGTTTTTTTGCATTAAAAAATTCAATATATACATATTTATTTCTCTTGATCAAGTATATAAGCCCCGTTTGATTAGTTTTTTAATAAGTAAAAAGGTGGGGAGAAACAACTATTGCTAGTAAAATGAGCTTTGAGCCGTAGAGCTACTCCACATCACCAACGATCGAAAGTCCGAAGTTGGCGAGCCTGCCACCGCAACCCCACCGAGATTCTAATAGTCAGAAAGCCTCTCCGCACAAGTTATGATATAGCTAGATGACACGGCACAAGCCATTCATCACCAACGATCAAAAGTCCGGATCCCAAGACCGAGAGCCAACCGTGGTATCGGGTCCGTGTGGAATTCCAGCCCACCCGCCCACCCTGACCGACCAATAATATAATAATAATATATTTTATTTTTAAAATTTTAATTACAAAAATCGACCAAAAAAAAAAAACGTAACTAGACACTCATAACTCTCTGCTCTCTTATCTCTCGGACACTCATTTGATGGAGTCCACTTGACAGTTTATGGATGATGTGGTTAATAGAACCGATCATAGTATAGGAAGTGTATGGAAAGTTATGTTCTTTTCTTTTATTCCGTTGATCAGATGTTGGTTGCATTTATTTTTTTTTATTTGTTCGGGAAAACTTGGTGGGGCCGTAGGTTGCCGGACCCGCCGGAACTGACCACGGCGGTCCGGCCCCTCGGCGGGTCCATGGAACCGACTCAATCTCAGTCTCAAAATTGAGGACCAACACTGTGCGGAGTTGGTCCTAGGGTTAGAGTGGTAAAATGACCCTGGCCCGACTACTGCTCACCCCTAATTCATGGTTCGCTCATGCGTCAATCGAGCTTGTGATCTCAGTGGAAGATGGGTGATACCTAGCCAACTTTTTTATTAGAGTTAAATACATTTTGGCTTTCTCCACCAAATAAAATAGTTCATTTTTACCTATAAAAGATTAAGAAGGCTGTGAAGACTGTAGGCGCATAGGACAGAAAATGACCCATACTCATAAAAAAACCTTTCACCAACTTGGGCTACTTTACCAACATATCAGCCGACCCTTTTCTCCTAATTGCTCCATCACTTGCTTTCTCAAGCAAAATCAGTGACATCTCACGGCTGTAGTTATCCTCTAGAGATGTTAAGAATACGTGGTCCTCTTACTTCTTTGTCATCCATCATCTTCAATCAACATTCATGAGCTTCTTGATGCTAATGACAGGCCCACCATACGTCCATTAATCTATATTTCATCGAATCTGAACGTTGCCCGTCTCTCCTCTGTTTAATAAAAGGTTCTTTTCTCGTGGCTCAGATCCTTTAAGGAAACATAAGAGAAAGGGACATGTACGGCTGGTGTGGGATTCATGACTTTGTTCGCTCTACGAGCCGACTCCTCCTTTCCAAAAAGTTAAAGGTTCTTTCCCGGTAAAACTAAGGGGGAAAACAATCTATTCACACGACGTCATATCTCATGATTACTGTCGCAAGTGACAGAAAGATAGGGTAAGATGCTCTTCTCATCTCATATCATTCAGCGAAGGGTCGAGCCTTCAAGATGATGGAAAAGATTGAGAGCCATGGGAGTTGTTAGCAGATGATATGTGCAAGCAAGGCCTTTTAATTTCCCATGGATCTTGAATCAGAAGTCAGGAGCTCAAGACCTAACACTCAGCTCTCCTGCATAATGTGCGCGTGCTTCCCGTGTTGGCTTGAATATACATATGAACTTGCACGTACATCGTGTTGTGCATTAATGTAGCCTTTTATATTACAGTCAACTGAGGGAGGGACGTGATGCAATTATGCAGGGGGGGAGATTTTTTTGCCGGTTGAAGAATGGATCTTTTTCTAGACGTAATTAATCAATCAATGAGATGAAACAGCTGGGTCTGATGTATAGTATAGAAAGATTGGAGCAACGTGCGGTCAAATAATGATTGTTCAGGGAAAGATTGATGTCTCTTGCTCGGCACGAAAGCGATGTTCACACATGATCCCTGGCGAAGATTTGCCAACGCAATGTTTGTTGTTCTAGAGAGACGAGGTAAACGTGGTGGTTGAATCTAAATTGCTATGTGTCTTAATCCAATTTTAGGTATCATCAAATCGGGTCCGTGCTGCAAAGTGCGAACGACGTCGCGCGAGATTTACATTGTCGCATAGGATAAAATTTGTCAATCCTATGATCGGAATTAGAGAAGTCAATCCTATGGTGGGAATTAGACAAATAATAAGTTATCGAGACATGAATTCCTTGATCCACAAGGGTCAAAGATGCCGACTCTTCATTAGTATGTCGTTTTACGGCACGTTGGATTTGAAATCGGAGTGGCCAATTTGAAGTGGACGGTTCCCGGAAGAAGCAAAGGTTAATTAACGCATCGTTTATGTCATTGACACGCTTTGTAACTCCCACGCGCTTGTCCTTTTTACCAAACCGACTATACTAGGAAACTGTTTGATCGGCTAGAGACGGTCGCAGTTTTTTTTTTTTAATTTTTATTCTTTCCTGTTACAGTGGTCGGAATGCAATGAAGTTATGATTAATCAATTAAACAGGTTAAAAGAGCTGACGCATTCACAACTCCCGTTTTCTCGTTTTTTCTTCTTCTTTTCTTTTCCTTTAATTGAAGCTTTATGCGTCCACGTTCCAACTATTACTTTTAAAGGAAAATAACACAAACAGTCCATGAACTTTGATTTAATGTGCAATTTGATCCCTAAATTTTTAATTTGTTCAATGCAGTCCCTGAACTTTAACCCAATATTCAATGTGATCCCTGAACTTTAAGTACATATTCAATATAGTCCATGTACTTTATAAAAATGTTCAATGTAGTCATTCCATTAATTCATGTTCAGGGACTATATTGTGCATTTTCATACAGTTCAAGGACTAAATTGAACATGTACCAAAAGTTCATGGATTATATTGTGCATTTGCATATAGTTCAAGGACTAAATTGAATATGTACCAAAAATTCATGGACCACATTGAACAAATTGAAAGTTCAAGAATCATATTGAACATTAGGCTAAAGTTTAGGGATTACATTGAACAAATTAAAAGTTTATGGACCAAATTGCACATTGAGCCAAAGTTCAGGGACTGTTTGTGTCATTATCCCTACTTTTAATGACAAGCTACGAATCTACCTTCTCTTTGTGGTCGTCGGTATATGTCTCGAGTCAATTTTTTAAATGAAAACGCTGGCTATACAAATTATTATTGGAATTAATGAGATCGCTCTTCTGTTCGATGTAACAATGGCATTCCATAGGAGACTCGTTCAAACCCATCAATTATGTGCAAGCTACTTTGAGTGAGGACCGTAAAAAGTAGACAGAAGGTTCAGACCAAGCATGGCCCCAGCGATTTCCAATCGGCAGGGTCACCAAGGCCTTGGCATTGTTGGTCACAGGCAAGGGTCACGACACCTTTACCCATACCAAGCGCGGCCCTAGCGATCCTATTGGCCAAAAATCCAAGAAGATGAAGGAAAAAAGATGAGGAAATGAAAAGAAAAGAAAAGAAAATCTCAAAACGACGTCATTTTGAGTGGAATCGGACATGTCAAATCGCCGGTCAACCCTCACCGGTTGTTCCTGCCGGCCGTACCACGTAGGACGATCAACGTTCATGTCTGTAATTTCTGATCTAAATTGGCTGGATGGGTTACATTGGACAATTGTCAAAAGTTTTGAAACCATTTTGGTCAATTTAGAATGTTTATGATTGAATTAACGGTCCCAAAATAGATTTAGGACTTTTGGGACAATTTTCCCACGGCTTTGGCAAACGCGGCTAACTTAAATTCGAAAAGTTCGATCACCCCGAAGCACATGTTTTACATCAGAACAAATCTTGTTTGAAATTCACATCCTGGTCAATAATATGCTTTAGGACAACTGGATTGCTCCACTTGAAGACAAGAATTGTAGTATACAGTAATACCATTTTGACCATTGCCAAGATAGTAAGTAAATTATTTGTAACATATAGTAAAAGATGGTAATATGGCCCCCACACGTTTTGGTGCCTCATGTCGCGCCCCTTCCCAACACCGTGTCTCTCTCGTCTCCTCTCCCTCGCCTCCTCCTCGTAACGTCGCTCCTCTATAAAATCATCACCTCCTCAATCCATCACCTCTACCCTCCACCACCGCCACCGCCACCGCCACCGCCACCGCCACCACCGCCGCCACCTCCAATCAAAGATCGTATTTGCATGGCAGCTGGGTTGTTCAGCCACAGAGTCAGCGACCTCTGCCTCGGCAAGCCCGCTCTGAGGTCGCTCTCCGTCGCCGCCACGGTCGGCGATGCCCTGTTCGCCCTGAGGAGCTCCGAGGACAGCTTCCTCAGCGTCTGGAGCTGCGACCACCGGTCCAACACGGCGGTGGCGCCGCATGAGGAAGGGGAGGGAGGAGGAGAGTGCCGCTGCGTGGGGAAGCTGTGCATGGTGGACGTCATTTGCTATCTCTCCAGCGAAGACGGCCTCTCGTCTCCTTCGGAGGCATTGAAAGCGCCCGTCTCTGCGCTTCTGCCGAAGATCCCTGGTCAAGTCGTGCATGTTGAGCCTTCTTCAAGGTGAGCCACGAGAAATGGGTGACGTTTCTTTATGTCGGGGGTTTTAAGGAATCAGTTTATCTTGATTGGCTTCGAGTTTCGCTTGCGTTCTGCTTTTCTACTGCATGATATTGCCTCGTCTTGTGCTGCAGATTCAAATCGTTAGTATCCTTCTCAGAAATGAGGATTATATACCCTCCCCTTACCATTTGGAGTTATTAAATCTCTTCTTTTCAAATTTTCAGATTGGTGGAAGCAATAGATCTCATTCTGCAAGGAGCTCAAAACCTTGTGGTACCAATTCAAACTAGGTCCGCAAGAAGAAAACAGCACCAAAAACTATCTTCCTCAACAAGTCCTGTCACAGTTCACAAAGGGCAAGAATTCTGCTGGCTAACCCAAGAAGATGTGATCAGGTTCCTCCTCAACTCCATCGGCATATTCTCTCCGATCCCCGCGCTAACCATCGACACTCTCCGCCTTATAAGCACCGAAGTCCTTGCGGTTGATTACCATTCCCCTGCTTCGGCAGCGCTCGAGGCCATCTCTCGCTCGCACATCGAGCAGACCTCGGTAGCCGTAGTGGACGGGGAAGGGATCTTGATCGGCGAGATCTCGCCTTCTACGCTCGCTTGCTGCGACGAGACCGTCGCAGCCGCCGTGGCGACGCTCTCCTGCGGCGACCTAATGGCCTACATCGACTGCGGCGGCCCGCCGGAAGATCTCGTCCGGGTGGTGAAAGAGAGATTAAAGGAGAGGAATTGCAAAGGAATGTTGGAAGAATTCGCGATATCCTCAGCGCCAAGTAATTCGTCGTCTATGTCGTCCTCATCGGACGATGAGAGCTTTCCGTCCCCGAACGCTAAATTGGCAAGATCAGGGAAGTATAGCAGGTCTCACAGCTACTCAGCTAGGATGGTGAGGAGGTCAGAGGCAATAGTTTGTCACCCCAAGAGTTCATTGATGGCCGTGATGATTCAAGCCATTGCACACCGTGTGAATTATGTGTGGGTCATTGAGGATGATTGTAGCTTGGTGGGAATTGTCACATTCTCTAGCATGTTGGAAGTTTTCAGGGAACATTTAGAGAATTTGCAGTAGTGTCTTTCTCTGTTTTCGTTTATTTTTTTCCCTTTTAATTTTGGCTTGTTCTGGTTGTCATTTTCCGGGTCAGAATGCTGAACATGTGAGATAGGAGGATGGGAAGAGAAAAAACTGCAAAAAAAACTAAGCAAGTGGTGTTCATATTGTGCTTTGAGCTTTCTGTGCTTTTCTTTGTTTAATCAAGATCATGAGGAGGGTCTCTGGCTCAATGATTTGATTACGTTGCTTTCCCTTTTCTGAGGAAAACCTATTAAGCTTTTGGTCACGTGATAATGAATTTTGGGGTATCTTTCTTGTGTAGAGTGGCGCCTCTGATTTTCTTGATGTTTTGGCTTACTTCATGGATGACGACTCTGTTTTGAGACTCAGTCATGTGCATGTGCTCGTCCGGTGTTGTCTGGGTATCATATATTAAAGGGGGAGGGGCAGTTTTGTTTTGGACGCCTAAAAGGAATCGAGAATCTCCTACATGTGTGTGTCTTTTCTGGACTATTGCTGTAACATCCACTCAACCAGAACATTCACTCAACCCAGAACGAGGACTCTGCTTTCTATCTAATCTTTGTGCTTTGATTCTCATTCTCCACATTTAGCCCCTTTCGCAATAGCCTTTTGCGGAGACAACGCGACGTCCGAGATTCTTCAGTACCGAAACGGTTCGTAATACTTGCGGTAATCCTCGAGCCGCCGGCATGCACCGGGTTATATCCCAGAACAGAAAAAAGAACACGAAAAATGTTTACCACTTTCGAATAAATAGCAATTTTTTTTCTTCCCTTGTGGCTTTCTGATGAAGGGGATATCCGGATCTGTTCAGAGAGACCCAATCATATGCTTTGGCGTGTAATGCATTTTAACCACACTTAAAAGAGCCTTACATAAGCCAAATCAACAATTTGGATCTTTAAGTATTGAGATTTCCAATTACGAAAGAGTTGCTTAGCTCAGTCATGCTTGGATTGATAATATGAAAACCCCCATAGGGCGGGGAAAAAGTATAATCAACAGAAATTTAGTGGAAGATTGAACATTTCCCAGTGGACACGCCAGGCCCCAATCAAAGGCGTCAGACGAGACGAGTGGCAAACCACTTGATCAAGTTTGGAAAGGCTCAATCCACCAGTTATTTATTCGACGAGGGTACATTCCAGGTAGCCTCCAGGTAATAGAAGAGCTAATCTAATCTCATTAACACGATGCACGAGTAATCCGTGTTTAGGAAACTGAGCTGTTGGCTAGACCGGTCAAAGGTTGAATGGCATTGAGGTGGATGAAGCCTTGGTTGGAAGGGACCAAAACGTAAAGCATTGCTCGGACAAGTCCTGATTTTTTGCTGTGATAGCTTACTTGTGGCCTGTGAGCCTAACGGTGGAGGCTTCAATCAAGACGTGCATACTGCATAGGCAGCGAAACCACATTGGCACGACACGACGCGACTGGGAATTTTTATATGACAGATTGAAAAGACGCCAAGCCAATTAAAAAGGGTTGATCATGGACTTCACCTCCAGTGTTTATCCTGGGAGATGGTTTGATTCGTCTGCAAGGGATTGCAGGGTTTTCCAGCTCAAGAAGATGGTTTTATGACCCTCAAACTGAATTCTTTAAATCCTCGAATGCTCATTCCTTATGCTTTCGGTTACGAGGAGGGTTGGTCAAGCTCAAAGTAAGGAATGGCTGGCAAGTTACTAGTCATTGACAATTTGCCAGTATCTTCATTTTCTGACATACATTCATACATGGTGCGGATTCACCAACCCCTTTCTTTATTAAAGGACGGATTGGTGGTGATTAATAAAAGCAGTAAATCCCTTTCCCGGGATCACCCTCCATCTGTCCTCCATCTAACATGGCCATTATAATTAAACTTGAGGAAAAGTTTATACTTTCAGCTGTACAGGTAATTCGAAAACCGCAGGAAGCGGTTGTACCTTTGACCGGACAGGCGAGATCGAGCAGCAATGGGAGATGATAATGTCTTTCGCTGCGGCAGTTTCCGATATCCAAAAGACGATGACGTAAAAGCAACTGAAGACTGGGAATGCGAAAATAGCGCGAATCATGGAGAAGAAAGGATAAAGCCCATTCAAATCAAACTAGGCACAACATGGGGATGCTTGGAATAATAATCTGCCCAGCTACTTCAATGAGGTAGGCAATTGGACAGCGAAAGATAGACGCGATTAATGTCCCCAGTTCCTACATTCAGAAGAAAGGGCTGGATTTCTTCGTTATACATAGATAAGAACAGTTGCAACAGACCAACAGTGTCAAACGCCAACTGAAATGTGGCTGGGTTAAGAGGAATTGAAGGCCCGGTCACAGTAATCACGATGGGTCAGTGAGGCCCCGAATCTGCAAAATTTGAGACTTCTAACGCATTTAAGCTCCAATTTATTTTGCGAAAACCGAACATGATCGGAAGATATTTCCAAAGTAAATCAAATGTAGGCCTATCAAGCGGTCGGGTCGGGTCAGGTCAGGTCGGGTCGAAAATGGTCCGACCCATATTGATTCATTTTCACTCACTTAAGTGTCACATCAAAGTAAAATCGATCATTTGATTGTCACTTATAGCAAATCGTCCTACATGGATTTTTTGTATTTTTAAAAATTATTTGTTATTTTTGTTCTTTGTTTTTTTTCTGTGCGTCGGCCGCAAAGGCCTCAACTTCGGTTGGCAAGACTGCGAAGGAGGCCATCACCCGCTGCGGACCGCGAAGGCCCTCGCTAGATACGGCGAATTTTTTGGCGAGGCAAATTGTCGATGGCATTTAAGTAATTGATTTTCAAATTTGTAGTACTTAAGTGACCGAAAAAAATTACAAAAATTTTCCACTTCGATGCCGGTGGTGCCATGCTAGACAACAGGCGTCCAAGTCAAATTTTCCAACAAGGCAAATCGCTAACGGCACTTAAGTGATTTTTCAAATTTGTGACACTTAAATGAATGAAAAAAAAAATTATAACCATCAAGTGAGTGTCATACGAAAATTATGACACTCCTACTGTTTTTATCTCGAAATTTGGGAATCTGTGATGATAGATTAAAATAGAAGTATCAACTATTAAGCCATTTCAGGCTGCAGGCCTACGTAATGGTGCCTGTTTAAAACAATACATATGAACCCCGGTGATTAACTAATGACTTTGTGAGTAGTTAAAGGATAAGATGGTGATATCGTTCTTCGTTCAGATACACCAAAAGCATCGGTATGGAGGAGAGACAAGCATTATAGAGCTCCAGGAAGAAATCAAGACAAGAAAATGTTCAAATTACATATGGTGCAAGTAGCTCGCGTAAAATTACAAGTCTCCAATATCAAGCTCCCAGGACAGAAGAATGATTTCACTCTGAACACGGACCCCTCTATAAGGGCAGATAAACAGTTCACTTTCATCTCGTAAAGAAAGTAGTTGCAAATTGTTTATAGTGGAAGAAGCAGATCATCAGCCTGGGATCTTGTCCTTCAAGTACGTCAAAACAGCTTTAGTTCCTTTATCGAGAATTGCCCTTCGAATACTGCACAAGTGAAGACTAGATCAGGATAAATTGTATTTGTGGACGTACATCTCTCTCTATTAATTTGACAGTGGAAATGTTGAAAAAAACCGACAAAGTTTTCTACCGTGAAAGCATAGAGTAGAATCGAGTATACAACATATATTCTATCTTCAGCTATTTGCATTTACAAAAAGGAAACATACATAAAGAATGGCATACGAGTGATGTTGCAGCAACGCGGTAATTTGGATGGGTTGTAGCTTATATGCATGACATTCCATTTCAATAGGCAGGGCTGGAGTTTTTTTTTGGTCGATGTCCCAACTTAAGTACCTGACTAAAGAAAATGAAAAAGTACAGCATATCTTCTCAATGGATTTCCCTCTAGCCTTAAGGCCTGCAGGCTGTCTTCGAGTAATCCCTGATCAAGGAACTTTCTACTGAGAATACCATCCATTATAGCCTACTCTACTACAAACCCAGAGAGATATACTAATGTATTTAGACTGGGAGTGGGTCATGGCAACGCATATCAGACGAACAAGCACAACTCTGACAAGGTCAAAAAGAGCTCTGACAGTCCCTGAGGTTGATAAAAATAAGTATGTGTTCAAATTGACATATGAATGCAACTACAAGTAACAAAGTACAACCACATATAAGTCAGATTTAATGAACTTCTGGGTCAAAAGCCAAATGTGACAGAGACATATGCCAACCACGACAGACAATAATATACCAAAATTACTTGCTCCACAGAGCTTAGTCTTTAGAGAACAAATCTTACTAGCTGAGGAGGAAGCGATGGTATATTGTTGTTGGAGAGGTCGAGCTCAGTAAGAGTTGTGAGAGTCCCAATCTCCTGTGTGTCAGTACAAAACAGAAACGTACAATGTTGTGAATCAAATGGAAAAGGAATGCACATAGAAAATGTTCTAATACCGTGATAAGACTAACAGCATCATAAACAGGAACATGTGCATATCGATACACTGTCTAGTAAGCATAGTGTTTTTACCATTCCTTCAAAAGTGAGTTGATACCAGATGAGCTATCGGGACAAACAAGCCCTCGCCCCCACCACCACCCAAAAACACCACATGCACATGTGGGCACACAGAGAGAGAGAGATCGCTACCTCCGGAATACTCTGAAGGGAATTTTGGCTCAAGTCAAGGATTTTCAAATGCGTCAAACTCAATATATCTAATGGGAATTCTTGAAGCTGCATCTGTCTGAGTAGTCAAGAGAGAATTTTGCAAATGCATCAGGACAGTTACTAAAAAATATAAAAAATGCACAAAATACAAACGAATATACATAGAACTCACTAACCATTATGTCCATTTAGTTACCTTATATATAGTTCCTGCAATTGTCGCAAGCACAAAAATGCTGGACTTCTTGGCAATGAAGCAGCATTACCACTTAAATCCAAAATCTGGAGCATGCTTACAGCTTGAAATCCATCAGGTGGAATCTGTAGTCACGCATGGTAGGGCAGTCACATAAGAAAGATACAAACGCATGGAAGAGGCAACAGAAGAAAAAGGAATCAACAGTCCTGATTCACAAAATAATTAACACTTAAGGACAATAGTTACAGTTCTTAGAGAAAATGAGTGGACTACAAGCAACCACATGGCAACCACCGAGCAAAATAACTGAATGTAGGAAAATAACAATGATGTTTCCATCAGTAAGAGCTCCCTATAACTTAACCTTTCTGTTATAAGGTTGGAAAAACTTTCCAAAATACCTCATGACCAAGTCCATAACTCTTTTGATCTAAGTGCATACTCGAGAGGACGTTTTACGTTGTTATTTTATACATGACTACCTATATTTCAAAGGTTACACTAGAAAGCATTGCACTTCTTATATATAAGCCACTGAGAAATTTAAATGGTCGGTCAGAAGCGAAGACATCAAATCATCAATATCATAATCAAATAATCAATGAAGACGCATTGATTAGTGCAAAGCAACATCGAAATGACTTGGCATTCTTTCTTTTCCTTGTTTTCGCTAAGAGCGCTTAATTTTATGCACCAAAGGAAGAAATAGCCAGAAAACAAAGCTTTTCCTCATGTACTTGATTCTCATCATATTCACTGAAGTAGAAAACAATCGGGTTTACCTGACCGAGGCAATTATAATCCAGCTTCAAGCAAGAAAGATTTGTAAGTGGCTTTAAAATTTCACCTGGCCACTCTTTGATTTTATTCCTGGATAATATCAAAGTCTGCGCATTCAGACAAATAGAGACCAGCGTTTAGGCAGAAAAAAATTGAACATTAGGAGTAGCATATATATCCAAGCTGAAAATTTACCTGCCACATTCACATTTTCTATGTTATAAAAGTTCCGCATGTCAAAGCAACAGATCCATGGACCTTATTGCAATCAAAACTGTATTGCTATCGGAAACGCATAAAAAAATTACCTGTGAACAAAAAAACCCAGCAGCAATCGGCTGTGTAGCTTAATTAAGGAAGTGCGGTTGTTTGCTGAGAGCTTAATTAAAATTTAAGGGGAAAACCATATAACTTTGACACGTACTTATTGACTTAGAAAAAGGACATAGGACAATCATAAAGCTGGCGTGACATTTATATGTACCCTATTACAATGGCAGCCATGTCTCCAGATCACATATTTCCATTAAGTTAACCATCCTATAATTTGATTACACATAGGCCCTAATTGCAAAGTCCATTTTATACAAAACCAGGACAGTATTCATATTTCTCGGTGGGGCAGAAATATTTTGCGAACCTTTAGATAAACTAAAGTAAGGGTTGAAAATTAAACGGATGAAATGAGGAGGATGCTAGGCCTGTGGAACCTGGACAGGTAACAAAAAATGCTAATTGTTCTCTGTATTTCTCTACTGTGAGATAGAGGAAAATTTGAAGAAGGGGAGAAGAAAAGCGAATTACCTTCAAGGAAGCACACAAAGAAAGCTGAGAGGGAAGCTCTCGGATGGAATTCTTAGAAAGACTGACTTTGACTAGATCACCTGCTTCCCAAACTTCTGATGGCACCGCACTTAAACCCATTCCATCTAAAGAGAGTTCCTGAAAGTCATAAAAGGTAATTCAATTCCATTAATGGCTGAGGTGGCTAATGTCTACACATGTAGTCTAAAACAAGTGCTGAAACTGAGTGTGCATTCATGTGCATGCCTTCTTATGAACCTCCTCCAAATTTGTAACATCTCATTACAATACAAGTTCACAAAATTAAGTGACCCAACAACCAAAGCATTGTGGTTGCTGGCCACAAAAAAAAAATTATAATAAAATAACAAAACATTGTGGCTATCCCCTTCTATCCATATTGTCCTTAACAAGATACATTTATTTCAACATTAGAAGAGAGACTAAGCGATGGCTTTTTGACCCACCGGACCAGCTTTAAATCACTAGAAAATGGCATGACTACAAAAAGGGATGTATCGGTTTTTTCTCTTTTATTACCCATTCTCGTTCGTATCCATCAGCCAAAATGATCAATTATCGGGCTCGATAAGTTTTCTACACATGAAATGAAGCATTCACCAATAACATTATTTTACAATGACAAGTTTATTTGTCCTATTGCATAAGCAATGTACCTTTGAACTGATGGATAGTCGAGCAGCCATTGAGATGACATTTTCTTTTGTTGTAGCAGCTTCAGAATCTATACAAAAAGATGACATAACAGCAATTGAAGAGACAAAATAATTGGCAAAACAAAAAAATTAAGTGTGCAAAATTTCGCAAATAATGAAGTCATGAACTCCTACGGATAGCAGAAGCACTAAAGATCTAGAAAGTGATGAGATAATAAAATAGTGCAAGCATAATACTCAGATTCATTTACCTTCGCTTTCAGAAAGCCTACTTCGAAGGTACCTCAATAAGGCAGGTGTAGGTCCATTAACCAACGAGCTGAAAATGGAAAATGTTGTATGAGTGAATTCATGAAGCATCAAATCTGCAGCACATTAACTTACAAACCTTCTGAGAGTTCGTAGAGGATTTCCAGTAAGCAAAAGTTTCCGCAGAGTAGTCATCTTTCCTACATGATTAAGAAAAGAGTTCATTTCCCACATGTGGGATATGAGAGAGACAAATGTACTCCATGGTGTTCATCTTTAATATGCATAATAAAACACAGACACACTGTAGAGTCAACTTGACATTAAGAATCTCGACCCACTTTTTTATATGACTGTTTCCTTCATGAATCCACATATACCAAGCTTTTTATCTCACATGACAAGATGATTACCTTCTTCCTGACATTAGTCTATCACTTTGATGCTAGAGAAGTAAAGAATTCGGTAGTGTCTCAAATGTGGTATTGTTTCCATTATTCTTTAAATATATGCTTACTGCCAGAGTAAACAGCTTGATTTTTTTTTTGGTCAGGAAACAGCTTGATTTTATTTTCAGTAAATCCTAGGGTGCCACAAATTGTTGGATGTTATCCCTGGGGCTATATTGACCTAATTACAAAAGGGATACAAATTTAACTTTGTCATCTTGTTTAAGACTAAATTCCCCAAGTCTTGTTACAAAAACTAATAATGCAAAACAAAAACCCAAGTGCAAGTATCGTGTAGGCCACCTTTTTAACATACATTCAAAAGCCGTCCAAAAAAAAACATACATTCAGAAGAAATGGTTGTGCCATCAAATGTCAAGCCAAATGCTGGGACAAGACTATATTTTATTCCCCACTTACTCTGCACAACATCTAAAACTGATTTAACTGGTTAACTGCACTGAACAGGAAAAAAAAAGTTGGATTGTCAACCATCTTCAGATCAGAACCGTTATATCATTAGATGAGCTTACCAATTTCTGGGGGCAGTCCAGTTAACGAATTATTGGATATATCCAGGACTGAAAGGTGCAGCTTGCATGCCTCCGCAGGAAAATCTTTCAACTAAATAAATAGGGACAAATTATCAACCTATCCAACATCTATTAATCTCAAAAGGTAAGATGCCTAAAACCCGGGCTTCATAGAATCAAAGAAAGGAAAAAAGAAAGAAAAGCCTGACAGAAAATGCACATGGCCAAATGCTAGGGCCAACAAAACTTTTCCAAATAAGTAGGTTATAAGGAAAAACAAAATGAACTTTACACACCTGATTTCCACGCAGATCTAAGGTGCCTAATTTAGAAAGTTCCCCCATTTCTGATGGCAATGAATGCAGAGAGTTATTCCTGTAAGATGAAGTCAAGCATTCAAGTTCAACATTAAAACTTACAAATCTAAAATCAGAACTACCTTAGCACAGGAAAAAGACATCACCCCATATATAACTCTGCCAGGGAAGAGCAGCCCCTGATTGACTGTGGTATTGAAGAAATTCCTGCAGAAACACACCATGATATATCAATGAACGGAATGAAGTTTGATGCTGGAAAGTGAGATTCAGAAAGACTTCTGGGGCTTGATTTACTCACGGTTTTGATGAAGGTCCAAGCGGATGAGACGGGAAAGGCTTCCCAGGTTCTCTGGTATAGCATTGAGCAAGTTTCTCGCTGCAACACACAAGAGAGAAGTCAATTATCAAGGTGTAAAAGAAGACTAGAAGAGAATATACTTGCCTGCATTGAGCTCTGTGAGCATGGTCCATGATGCAAACATATGGACAGAGAGAATTGTTAACTTGTTTCCCTGGCAAAATTAGCAGGAGAGATTTGAAGACTAACATAGAGCTAAAAGGTAAACCAGTCAAGTAACTAAAGGAACAAGTACATGTACCTCCACTTCTACTTTGGTTAGTTTGGAACAGTTTGCAAGATCCTCAGGTAAGCTGATGATGGTGTTATTTGATGCCTGGAGAAGCCGTACAGAATACAAGTCCAAAAGTTATATTATAGGGAAAGGAGAATGCTTATATATAGAAGGCAAAAACTCATTTCAGCTGTGCAATCATTATCACAAAAAAATTCAGAATGAATATTATCAGTACAGGTAAAGTTTACACGGTGAGAATTTTCTATTATTAAACATCTCAAGGACTAATCTTTATTCAGACTAAAAAAGACAAGCGGCACTTCTCTTGCTGATCTACTGATAAATGATACAAAGGTTGTAGATTAGTAAAATTTATCTATGCTCAGTTCAGCTGACCTACAGCATGAGCTGCCATTATTTTACTTGAAAATTACATAACTCAATCGGTTAAATACGGTGAGTCGATGTAAATCAATCAAGATGGTCAAAAGTTACCTTAAATTCTGAAAGGTCCAAACATCTACTGAGAGAGATAGGTATTTCCTTCAACTGATTGTTTGAGCAATCAAACCTGTAGGTTAACAGGAAAAAAAAAAATCTTCAGTACAACCTGCTTGTGACCAAACAAACCATATGCAGATACCTTCTGATAAACAAGACAAGGAACCATCATTGCTAGCACATGGAATCAGTGTTGAATGCTAACGTTCTGTGTATACCCTAGCCCTATAATCATTGATATCACATATGCTTGTCTTATCAGTGGCTACGTGATGGTTTTGTTGGATGGTAATATTCTGTAAGCACTTTCCGTACAGAGGAGAGGTCAAAGATTTTGATCAAATTTAAATAGAACGCCCGTGCCAGTATACATCAGAAGTCTCTTGTTGCATATTACCATTAAACAGAATTGACAGGATGCACTCAATACAAGTCATATCTCTCTAAAGTGCAGAAATAAGCTACTTGTTCTAAATAATGGTCTTAGAGGAATTTTCCTTTGAAAGCTATTAGGGAAACAGAAAGAGGTAATAACAAGTTATTGATCCAAACATGGGATTTTTCCATGAGCAGTTCGAAATTGGAAGACTATCCGGGATGATAGCTCTTCCACAATGAAAGTAAATGTGATCTGAGGAGGAGTAGCAAGATCATCAAAAGATAAAGAAGATGTAGCAACCTACTTGACAAGAGAAGTTGCGGATCCAATCTCATCAGGTAAACCAGTAATTGAGTTGTGGGAGACATCTAATGACTTAAGCATCGGAAGCCTGAGAAAGATAACGCTCACAAGGATAAAATGAGCACTTAAAGTAGGAAAATCAATTGAGATTGGAAGAGAATTGGAAAACTTACTCTCCTATAGCAGCTGGAAGCTGGGTGAGTTTATTATGGCTTACATTCAGCACAGTCAGCAGCGATAGGTTTCTCAAATCTTCTTTTAGAATTTCAATGTTATTATGAGCCAGAATAAGCTTTTGTAGCTCCACGGCCTACAGAAATACACTATCGAGATCCAATAAAAGCGAAACAAGATATTACATATGAAGCAAAGTCTAAAAGAAAAAAAAGAAAATTTGAAGAGGAACAGTTACTACCTCCCACCACTTTTCACCATCACCAACTGCATCCAAACTTCGGTAAACCTCATCGGGCACGTCTCTAGGAGCAGACAATATCAACCAATGAGCTCTTAAGTGTAAATCCATCGTGTAGCGTCAAGATTTATTCAAAGTGACAGGAAAAATAAAGCTGAAAGTGTAAAGCTGTCTATGGTCCATCTGCTTTGTTCCCCCATATTGACAAAGTATATAATTGATTCATTTCATGATTTTACATAGGAGGTAATGATGCAGTAGTCTGAAGTTAAGTTCAAAATGACAGAGAAACAAATAGCGTTTAGCATGCACAACATAGCAAGCTGTAAGGGAAGAATCACCAGCAAGAAAAAACTGAGCAGAGCTGAACTAGGAATCGAACCCATAATTTCAACCGGTTTATCCCACTAACTTGCTACCGAACACGAAGCTTGAGACAATGTCCACCAGTTCCATTGTGTCCCCCAAGAAAGCACAGCCAAACATTTCAAACCATCACAACATTAAGCAAGGAGATAGTGGTTTAACACTCTCGGTCGGGACTTCAAAGGAGAGTCCACGGCTATTCTGCGTCTAATCCGGCTTGGAAATATTACATCCATCAATGACAAGAAATGCACGGAAAAAGACAATTCCAGGTCTTACAGCATCATTTTGAAAATTAGAAGCAGAACTGCGCACTTCTCTGCGAAGAAATGCAAGAACAGAGACAGTACTTTTCTTCGTCGGAGCAAATTAATCGAAGTCGCTCTTAGCTTCTATCCTAATCAATCGTCAACCTACGTCGCCACTCGCAGGTCATGCAAGCCGGAACATGAGAAAGCAACTAGCTCCAAATGCATCGGCGATACTAATGCCGACTCGGAACTTTAATCAAATCGCATTCATAGACACGGCAAAGCAGAAACTCGCGCTGTAAAGCGAAAACCACAGAGAGCCGGCCACGATGCCCGGATCGATGAAAACGGTCTCGCAATCGATCGATTGCGGAGCGCTCCGGCGAGAACGATCGATGGACGAAGATTTAGCAATCGGGGGGAACGGAAACTCACTTGAGCGAGCGATTGGATAGGTTGAGAGCACCGGAAGATCTCGCAGCTTT
Organism: Syzygium oleosum; assembly: GCF_021117445.2. Lineage (NCBI taxonomy): Eukaryota > Viridiplantae > Streptophyta > Magnoliopsida > Myrtales > Myrtaceae > Syzygium > Syzygium oleosum. The sequence goes on along the minus strand of NW_026607489.1, from coordinate 14,548,686 downwards.
GAGCATCCGATCCATGGCGGATCTGCTGATGAGGGAAACGCAACGCGATGCGATGCGTGGCGAGGTGTTGCATCTATCGGCCGATGCAGAAGCGAAAGCTTGAAAGTGGGAACGTGACTTCGCGACTGAACATGCACGTCTTTCTCTTTTCCCGTATTTTCTGCTTTTTTTTTTTTTGTTGAGTTCGAAGGATAAATTGGAACGATTGAGTTTAACGATCTGCGCCCGCTGTGCAATTACTTTTCCTAATTTATAATCATTATGAATTAAGTCTTAACATAAATAATGGTGTGATTATAGAAGTCTAAATGAGTGAGACAAATCCATTTTTGGCTTAAACATATTAGATCAGTGCCCGAGCATTGTTATGTATCAACTTAATTACGGTGTAGTATAGTAAATTTGAAGATTTGATTACTTAAGTCGAGAAGTGATGCACACGTTGAAGGTGGAGTTGAACGTGGTTGAGAAAGGGGTCATGATAATAGGGGGATGATTCAGTGAAGACATGGCTGCAATGGCAAAGCACGGAATGCGTCAATTAAGAACGTGGGAAGCGTTAGGTGCGAGTAGGGAAAAAAAAATTAGTGAGTAATTACCCGTACTATTTCTTCTTTTTTTCTCGACCTAAAACAGTTGAGTAATGTTGGATATACTAAAAATTAGTTTACAAAATCAGTATTTCAAATGAAACGTTAACCCGTGACCGGTCTTTTAAACATCACTCAGAATCTGTTCGGTTCAGCTATGGCCGTGTTGTGTTGCGTCAAAGCACGTGCATTTCACAATATATCTTTTAAACGCGTTGTTTTTCGCGCCTTCAAATAATTCAAGTGTTTGTGAAATATTGTTTTAAGATTATCGTTGGATGATATTAATTTTGTCTTTAGCTATAGCTGTAGAAAGTAATTGTAAAATTCAGGGCGAGTACCATAAATTCGAAAGTTTGTGCTATGTAGTATATAGGGAAAATTCCAATTTGGGGTCCAAAGTGAGGTCATTTTCTCAAAATAGGATCTCAAGTGACTTAGTACCAAATTGGTACCTAAAGTCCCAAAAAATGTCAAATAAGAGTTTGTCGCCGTAGGCCAAAATACCGATGCGATGATCATGCTGATTTGACGACGGAACAGCGTTTTTTATATTTTTTTTTCCTTTTTTCTATTTTTTTCTTTTCCTTTTCCTTTTTTTTTTCTCCTTTCCTTCCGCCGGCCATTGCCAGGGCCGACGAAGGTCGCCGGGCTTCCCGAGCGGAGGCGGCCCTGGCGGCGAGGGCGACCCGGGCGGCGAGGGTCGCCCTCGTTGCGTGCTCGGCGAGGGCGCCCTCGCCGGAGTCGAGCGAGAGCGACCCGGGTCGGGCGAGGGTCGCCTCGCCCGGGTCCGGGCGGGCGAGGGATGCTCTCGCCGGATCTGGCAAGGGTCGCCCTCGCCCTTAGCCCGGCGAGGTGGCCTCGCCCTCGCCGCAAGGGCGACCTCGCCCGCCTAGCCTAGGCAAGGGCGGCCCTCGCCCAGCTACGGCGAGAGGGCGACCCTCGCCCGACCCCGGGTCGCCCTCGCGCGCCGGCGAGGGCCACCTCACCCGACCCCGGGCCGCCCGCATCGGCCCAGTGCGCTCCGCTCATGGCCGACTACTGCAATGGCCTATGAGGGAAAGGAAAGAAAAAAAAAAAAAAGGAAAAGGAAAAGAAAAAAACAGAAAGAAGGAAAAAAAATAATATAAAACACCTGTTCCGTCACGGAACAGCCACTGGATCGCAGCCTACAGGATTTCGCTGGCTACGGCGACCCAAACCCTTATTCGACACTTTTTTTGGGGACTTTGGGTAGCAATTTGGCACTAAATCCACTTAGGACCCCATTTTGAGAAAATGGCCCCACTTTGGACCTCAAATTGGAATTTTCCCTAGTTTATATATAGATAGTTAAAGCATATTCAATATGTTTAATAAGAAACGAAATTGTATTCGAAGACGATCTTGTTCATACGCTATGAGCTGGGCCTACACAGAGAGGTAGAAGTACGGCCCGGCCCGTAATTCGTAAAAATTCACGGAACAGCCGACGTAACTTAGGCCCGTCTAAGCCGGCCCATATGAACTTGGCGAGAGATGGCTATCATCCGAGCCGAGCCGAGCCGAGCCGTGCCGCCTTCAATGCGGGTGTGTTGTGTCGGCCTCCTCCTCCCGCCTCCTCCTCCCGCTTGCTCCAAACCCTAATCTTCACTCCGTCGGTCTCCACACCTCACAGTTCATCTTTCCGATCATCTTTCCACCAGCTCGAAGATGGCGAAGCAGAAGGAGAGGAAGGTCAACGTGTCGGGGAAGCCGAAGCACTCCCTGGACGTGAACCGGAAGGATGGCAAGAGCGAGGCCCGCACCGCCGCCACCGTCCGGCGCCTCAAGATGTACAACTCGAGGCCCAAGCGCAACACCAAGGGCAAGATCGTGAGCCACGAGCTCCAGTCCAAGGAGCTCCCGAACACGCGCATTCAGCCCGACCGTCGCTGGTTCGGTGCGTCGGCTTCTCTTTCTTTCTTGTCTTCTTCCCCCTAGCAGTTTCCTTTTCATGTTTGCCTAGCGAATTTGCGTATTCATACGTCGAGAAAATCGACGGCTCAAGTTCATTTCAGTTTGACGTAATATTGAATTCTACTGCTGAAGAGTTAATTTGTGTGAGACGCTGGTCTTCTTGTTTATTTATGCGGTGTTCAACTGATTATGACTGCTGCTCCCTCGTAGGAGGGTATGGAAATTATGATTTGCTTGGTTGTTTGGAATACTTGCTCAATATGTACCCAGAAAGCTCGTAACGCAGATGGTGGGATGATTTCTTATTGTGGTAGCTGTATTTGTTGGTGATGATGCAATATTCACTTTTTCGTGATATGTTGAGCACTACAGAGAACTGAGTGATGGGTCTTGATCTGATATTTGATGATGATTAATCGAGCAATAGTTCAGATATTTCAATCTGCCGGTTGAGATGATATGCGGCTGCTCTTGTTTTGCATATATAGGGAACACGAGAGTTGTCAATCAAAAAGAACTTGAATTTTTCCGGGAGGAGCTGCAAAGTCGGATGTCAAGTAACTATAATGTTATTTTGAAGGAAAGGAAGCTGCCCCTGTCACTCCTCAATGATCCTAAGAAAGTAAGAGACTTTTCAATCACTTATTTCTGTTAGTAGAAAGACTTGCATTTTCAAGTTGTAGCATACAAACAGCCCCCTTACCCTCACCGGGTGGAGGGGCTTGAGGAGAAGATATATAGCTATTTTGCAGAGTCTGCAGCCTAGATCTATATTGATTTATTTTCCTTATTTGCTAACAAGCTACCAACTACAAGTAGTATGTTAGTGTTCATTGCGTATTGTGCGAATTAGATTTACTATTTTGTAATTGTGTATTTTTCCCCACTATGGGCTTAATTTGTTTGTGGATACCATGCGACTCTTAATTACCTAATTGGTTTCTGCATTCTCTCAAATGCATGTGAAGCAATCGAGAGTTCATCTACTTGATAGAGAACCTTTTGAGGATGCATTTGGTCCTAAGAAGAAGAGGAAGCGGCCGAATCTCTTGGCATCAGATTATGAGTCATTAGTTAAGAGAGCCGGAGGATCTCAGGGTGAATGTCCTTTCTTTATGAACTTTCCCTTCTCTTGATTATTAGTTTTTTTTTTTGGCTGGGGGGTGGTTGGACGATGCTTTTTTGTCATTATATGGGTATTTTGAGTGTGCAATAGGCCAGTCTCTTCTAACTCAAAAATTTAATGAGGAAATTTATTTACCAGGGAAGTGGCCTGTAATTTTTCTAGGGGAAGGGTTCTTTGTTTTTGGACAATATCAGTCCTTCAATCTGCAAAAGGCAATTCATTGATACGAAATCTGCAATTGGTAGCAGTGCGTTTCATCCTCATTGCCTCTTACTGTGCAGATGCTTTTGAGCAGAAGCATGGATCATCTACAGAAGGGAATGAAGAAGATGGACTCAGAGACTTGGTGCGCCATACAATGTTTGAGAAGGGTCAAAGTAAGCGCATATGGGGTGAACTCTACAAAGTCATAGATTCATCAGATGTAGTTGTTCAGGTACTTTGCTCTCTTTAGTTCACTGGATTGGTATTGGTCTACCAATAGAGGAATAAAGCCTTCCAATATTAAGTGGAAGCATTCATCCTATACTTGATCCTTAGTGGTCTGTCTTGCTCATGTTGTGTTGTTTATCTGTACTCTGGAGTTTGAGAATTTTTGACATGAAATAATTTGGTTGCCCCATGGTTTCTCATTTGTGTTGAAAGCTTATATTCCCTCGTGGTCTGGCTCTCTTTCTTTCTTTGCTTCTTCTGGCCTGTATCTCACTATGAGTACTGAATTTTTTCGTTCAAGGTTTTAGATGCTAGGGATCCACAAGGTACAAGATGTCGTCATTTGGAGAGGCACTTAAAAGAGCATTGCAAACATAAGCATATGGTTCTTCTCCTAAATAAGGTTCGTTTTGGGATTATTTGATACTCTGGAAGCTAACTTCTCCCAAATTTATCGCATCTCATGGAAATTGATTCTGCAATGCAGTGCGATCTTATTCCTGCTTGGACCACAAAGGGATGGCTTAGGCTATTATCCAAGGAATATCCTACACTTGCGTTCCATGCAAGTATTAATAAGTCATTTGGCAAGGTATTTGGCAAAAGCTCTTTTTTTCCTGGAGAAAAATGGGATTGATATTTAGTAATTAGAAATTTTAGCTTCATCGACTAGCCTTTTGCTTTTCAAACTGTTATACTCTCTTGTTTTTAAGTTGTTGTAATGGTTCACTTAGTCAAAGTTATTTTCTGTTATTTCTCTTGTGGACCTTAGTGTGGTTAGTAATGTATTACTGTAAACCTTTGTTTTCATACTGAAGTTAATGAGAATGGTTGCCGTCCAGGGTTCGCTTCTCTCGGTATTGAGACAATTTGCTCGCCTGAAGAGTGACAAGCAGGCAATATCCGTGGGATTTGTTGGCTATCCAAATGTGGGAAAATCATCAGTGATCAACACATTGAGGACAAAGAATGTTAGTTCGTCGTTCTTTTGCTAGTTATCACCCATTACTACTGTCTTTAGGTGAATAGCAAAGAGTATGTTGACTGGAAGAGGATTCTCGATTAAGTTCATTTTGCCAGTGTGCGGAAAAATGCTTGCCATAGTCCACTCCACTTTGTCCATTCTAATTTAGTCTGTTGTTTGTAGTGCTCACAAGAAGTAACTTCTTGATTTACAAGCTACTTTGTCACTTATTTGTCTGTCTCTTCCGTCTATAGGTTTGCAAGGTTGCTCCAATTCCGGGGGAGACAAAAGTTTGGCAATATATAACACTCACAAAACGGATTTTCTTGATTGATTGCCCTGGAGTTGTATACCAGAACAGCGATACTGAAACAGACATTGTATTGAAAGGCGTGGTATGTTATCTTGTTTTATGTCAAATAAAAAGACGTTCCTGACGAGATTATTTATTATTCAAGAGCTTGCATTTGATTTCTGGAATTTTTCTTTAATGGGTACTATTTGGTGTTTTCCTTTCATCTTGGAATAGACAATCCTGCTTCGACATGTTACCTTTTAGACAAGTAGGACCAAACTTTTTCAGTGCGCTCTTGCATTTGATTGCTGAAGGCAAAGGCTTTATTCGTCAATGCATCACCCAAAACATATTTTAAGCTTGAAGGTCAAGATTTTGGTTACATTTTACAGATTGTCTTCTTGTTATTCCGGCACTTCTTATAGAGACTAGATTAAAGTGTGCCCTCATTGTCACACATTAATTCAGCTTTGTACATGTGGACATTTTGAGAACAGGTCCAAGTCAAATAGTGATGATTTTTCGTTTGTGAATTGATATTTGTTTATCCATTTGAGTGAAAGTTATCTTGTTCATGCAGGTGAGAGTCACCAATTTGGAGGATGCTTCTGAACACATTGGAGAAGTCCTGCAACGTGTGAAAAGGGAACACTTGCAAAGAGCATATAAGATAAAACACTGGTATAACTAATTATTGCCTCTAGTTAAGTGCTTTTTATTGCGATGTTTGCAATCATTTACCTGTAATCTTTCTTGATAGTGGCCTATCAACAGTGTTCCTCGATGATCTAGTTCAGGATCTTGCTCAATTTCAGCATCTCCAAAAACAAGTTTCTTGCTCAATGTTGTACTTTAAGTAAAGAGTATTTTTACTGGGCTTTTAGAGCCTCATTATGTTAAGGCAGGATTTCAGCATCTCAAAGACCGAATTGAGTCACCATTTAAAAGAGAAAATTAGACATGCACGAGGGATCCATTATATTCTTCATTTTATTCGGCATTTTTTTTCCACTTAGCATAGTCCCTTAGAATCACGTGATTCTAATCGACACTATATTTATGCAACTTAGTGTAAGATTTAAGAAACAAAGTCTATGATATTTAGGTTTCATGTTATCTTTGGGATGCTATTCTCCAAATGATGTCTTTGCTTTTTCGGTTTAAGCACGCAGTTGTTGTTGCAATAAACTATACTGTATTGGTTTTTTCAGGGAAGATGACAATGATTTTTTAGTTCAGCTATGCAAATCAACTGGCAAACTGTTGAAGGTATATTTCTTCCTTCATAGAGAGGAGTCTCATCATTTAGATGTAATCTGTTTTGCATAGGTAAGTGTGATATGTAAGAAAGAAGCTACTTTTCCATCCTTGCGTAGCTTTTCTAGTTTTAGATGTTCAGAGATAGTTTGGCATGCATGAGACCATCATTGAAGCGTGCCTCAGTGATCATTAATTCTTGGTTCATTTAGGGTGGTGAACCAGACCTGACGACTGCAGCGAAGATGGTCCTGCATGACTGGCAAAGAGGTAAAATACCCTTCTTCGTTCCGCCGCCTCAACAAGAGAAGGAATTGTCAGAAGAACCTGCCAGTTATGGTGTAGAACGAGAGGCAGCGGTGGACAGCGACAAGGCATCTGCAGCATTCAGAGCAATCGCGAATGTGATCACATCTCAGCAGCAGAAAAGTGTGCCTGTTCAAAGAGACCTCTTCACCGAGGACGAGTTGAAGGGTGAATCTGCTGATCACGGGTCTACTGAGGATGCAGTGACCGAGGGGATCCCAGCCTCAGAGTCAGAGGACGATGATGTGCGGCCTTCCAGAGAGGAAGACGTGGAGTAACCGAGAGTCTCCAATTTTGAGAGAGCCTTTTCATATGCTAGAAATGTTATAGAATTATGGCAAGTGTAGTTGAGCTACTTATCCGTTTCATGCGAAGAAAGCATAAGAGGAATAGTTATTGTATAACGAGGTCTGTAAGTGGTCTTTCTGGCTAGTTCGAGTCTTGAAGCTGGTTTATCTGTCATGGAAATAATTCAATTTTGGTAAAAAGATAATCTCATCAAGTGGTATCATCAATTTTGCTTTCAATATCAAGTTGAGCATTGCTGAGAAAGAAAGAAACGCAAGACGAGACTTATGGTCGTGTTTGTTTTCAGTGTGACGCACCATTAACCATCTTTCCCTACATACATAAATGCAGCGCTCTTTAGATCTTTGCCGTTCGTACGCTTTCCCTTCGGGTTATTCAATATTGGGTGCTACATATTAGATCATTTGGTGTCAACTAGCAATCAAATCTTTTCGTGCATTCAAGTTAGTGAGTTGCGCTGGTGCAATGTGTTTGATCTGTGTTCAATATATGCTGAATATTGTCATATGCTAGTCTCACTACAAAGTAAAACATAATAAGAAATGATTGGTTACGTCCATCAGTCAATTAAACGGTCACATACTAAAATTAAGCCTCGTCGGCGACCTCGAAATCAAATGCGCTTTCGTGGGCATTGAATTCGGTGGGACCTAGCTAATGAGATGCCCCGGTGGAGAGGGCTGTCATGATCGCGGATTGGGTCGAACCAACTTCACCTCTAAAAGGGTAGCGGAATTCAATTGAGAGGAGCTATATAGGTTGGATAAATTTAGGTAATCTGTCACTACATTGAATAAATAGGAGTCGCTTTCTGCCTTTGGGCCTAGCTACTAGCAAGCATGTGCACTGTTTTGTTCAAATCTTCTCATATTTACTGCTCATTTATGAAACCTCATAAGAGGACTTGGGATTAGGACACCATGTAGTTGGGAATGGGCTTAACGCAACCATCACTGGAATGGCTCTTAGCCAGGATCATGGGTTGGATTAGGAAGAGAACATAATTGAGGGACCAGCATAAGCACATGCGCTGAGATGATGATCACATATATATATGGCTTGCGCTGAATTATTGATCTGAGGGGTTGCATGCTGCATGAGACTTGTTTTGACCCAACAATCAAACTCTCATGATTCCTCTGCATATTTTGCTGCCAAAGATCTCGTTATAACCAACTTGGCTTGTCATTAGTCTATTGATTTGATTCCACATTGTAGCCAAAATCTCGTGTTTGATGCTCCTTTATGCTAATCCATTTGCAAATGATCAACACTTTCATCTTTTCAGCTTTTTTATAAAGCTCCTTTTGGAAAGCTGGACTAGAGAGGGAGAGGGGACATCCCATTATCTGATGTCTAGTCGATTTATCGCATCTTCTGGGCTTGGTCTAGTCGCTCTCTTACTTTAAGATCGGATAACCTCAGGCGAGCTTGAGCAATGTGCATAGCTTCCGTTCATTCCGAGGCCAATTGTTCGCACATTATCTTGCTAGAATATTAAATAATAAATCACGCTTTCATCTAATAATTTAAGTTTTTAGAACAGTTGGTAGTGGTACCACAAAATCTCACATAGTATCAAAGCTGGAAATCCTGAATTCATATCTTTCCAGGTCCCAGTCTTACAAAATCTCATTCACTCGTCACCCAATAACAGTTTGGGATCCATGTTTGATGATTTGTGTGTGAGCCTTGTTTTCGTAGATGTTATTCGTTTTTGTGAATGGGATTTTCGTATTCATGCCCTTTTTTAGCACACTGACTTTGGAGATTGGGCTAGGACGAGTAGCTGTTAGCCTGTCATCTAATTGACAACCTCATACGCCAAATGAAGAGGAAGTTCACACGTGAATTGACAGATTCATTGCCAGTTAATTTATATGTAATTTGGCTTTTCCTGCATCACCCTCTTGCTCTTCTTATAGCGTGAATGGTCATATCTTCCTTACAGCATTTTCCAAATCGCAGTTTATTATACTCGAGGACTTCTTCTTGGTGGTCAAAGAGTGTGTGCCTAATCTTTCCTCGAGTCGAGGGCATCAAAAGTTTCAGCGTTCTCCTCAACCGCGTGATCTAAGCTTCAAATTGCACAATCTGACGTCGCAGCAATGGCAAAAGCTGATTTCAACCCCGATCGACTGTCATGGGAATCATACGAGTTCGGTTTTGGCATGAGCAAATCTTCTGTTTTTGGATAATGTCAAGAACAGTATTCCTGCATGGGACGCAGAATCTTCCGGAGAGCCTGCTTCAAAAGGCAAAATTGCAGACTAGATTCATCAAAATCTCCCTCGTCTAGGATTGGTCCACTCGAACACGATTCGTTCCATAAAAAAGACGATAAGAAACCACGTCCACCAATTCTAGGAAAACCAAAAAAGAAAAAAGAGCTTTGTTCCCAATGACAGGAGCTCTATCAGACAAAAGAAACGTTTGGACCCCATCTTTGAATCGTGCACGGTTCAATCATTTGTGGTAACAATGCATGGCGGCTTTCTTGGAAATACTATCTTTTAACAAGGGGAAAATTACCAAAAAAAATTCGTAAATCTATTACAATTGTATTAATTTGATTATATACTTTTCAATGTAGTCAAATTAGTAATAAACATTTTAACAATTTGACAATTCAGTCTATCTAATCAATTTTGATAGGAAATTATCGACATGGACGCTATTCTTTCTACGTGGCACTGCCAGCGCTAAAGTAGACAATTTTTATAATCATTTTCTCTTCTTTTTCTTTTTATTCTACTTTTTCATTGTCGCCGGCAAGGTCGCCGATGACCCTTGAGGTCGGCCTTGCAAGCAGCTGGGCAAGGCCTGACCTCACCAAATTTGGTGAGGTCGTGGGGGCGGCCCTCGTGGCTTTCAACGATTTTGCTAGCAGCTAGGCAAGGCTCACCCTTGCAGGATCTAGCAAGGATCAAGCCTCGCCGGCCATGGGTGAGGGCTCTTTCGATCGAGGAAAAAAAAACGACGCTTTTAGAAATCCGTTATTTCAATCAATCAAGTCGAGGAATCGAAAGAGAGCAGAGAGAGAGAAGATAGAGATGATAGTGCAAGGAAGGTGGGGCTTTGAATCCTCCTCCTCCTACAGGCCACGAGGGCCGTCCTCACAGCCTTTGGCAAGTGCTCGAGCCTCGCCGGGGGTTGGGCAAGGCACGACCTCATTGGATCTAGCGAGGTCAGGCCTCACCCATGGCAGCAAGGCTCGACAATCGCCAGATCCGGCGAAGCTGGACCCTCACTTAGGGACGGCAGGTCGAGCCTCGCAAAACAAAAAATAAAAAGAAATAAAGAAAATAAAAAAAATCATAGAATTACAAAAATTGTTGACGTCAGCGCTGGCGGCACTACGTAGGACGTCTGACGTCCACGTCGGAAATTTCTTATCAAAATTAGCCGGATAGAATGAATTGATAAATTTTTAAAAAGTTTAAGACTAAATTGATCAAATTGAAAGGTTTATGACTAAATTGGCACAATTACAATAAGTTTAGGATTTTTTTTGTAATTTCTTTTAATAAGAATGTCATAAGAAACGAGAGAATAGAGAGTACCGACAACAAGTCCTCGATGGGGATTGAGTGGACCAACAATCGTTTCGTGGAACGAGAAAGATTCAGGGCTCTGATGGTCAAGTTTGAAGACGATCCATTACAGTAATCCCTTCTCGATGGTGGCGCAATCAGATGCATGAGACCGAGGGGAATCGCCAAAATTGACAAAACTGCAACAAAGAATAGAAGAAATTAGAGTCCCGGTTACTTGATTACCATATTGGAGCCTTTTGAAAGAATCTATAAATGCATAGCATTTTAAAGACGATCTCACCAAATCAGGGATTGTTTCTAACCAACAGGGATCGTCTGTGCCTGTTCACTAGTGTGGCGGGCTGCCAGACTGCATTCCTTATTTTTACGTGTCGGTACCCGTGCGCTCTACTCCCCTTTCTCGGAGGATATAGTTTTTCTTCCCTCACTTTCAGCAAATATTTATGTGTTTTACATCTCGGGGTTCAAATGAAGTCAGTTGAAGGACATGCCAAGGTCCCATTGATGGTCAATTTTGAAGACGACCCACTACAGTAGTAGTCCCTTCTGGATGGTGGAGGAGGAATCGTCAAAATTGACAAAACTGCAAAAAAAAAGAACAAAAAAAATTGGGAGTCCCAGTTACTTGATTACCGCGCGGGAGCTTTTGAATGGATCGATAGACGCATAGGATTCGATGTCCCGGTAAAAATTCGAAGGAAAATGCGCGAGACGGGCTCCGACTCCCGTGGGAGCATCCGATGTGGTAAAATTCGATCGTGCACTAATCACAGCGACTCGAAATTCGACGGTCGATGCGCATTCACATAGGTCTACAGTGACTCCTACAGTAAGCCGGTCTTCGGTCGCGGTGCGTGCTCTTTAGACCGAAGAAGGGTGTCGTCCTAATTTGACCAGCCTCGCACGCATTGCACTCCCATCGGACACGATCAAAGACTAATTTGATCGCGGCATTGATGACAACGTGGAGAGTTGGACGAGAGATTCCATACCTCGTCTGTGTCGCCGTATTAGACTCCGCAACAGTTGATTGAGTTAAACGTGTGTTATATCTTTTTTTCTTGAAAAGAATCATCAAAAATCTCGAACTATGTCTAATAAGACATATTTACCCTAATTTTTTTTGCAACGTAAAAAACCCTAAACTATAACCACTGTGACACATTTACCTAAACTTTTTCTTGCGATATCAAAAACTCAAAACTTGTATCTAACATAACACATTTACCCTTTATCGAGGTTATAATTCTTTAGCTAAATGATACTGTTTTTGTTTCATTTAAGTCACGTAGTCACCATTGTCAATGCAATTTGCCTTCCACCGTCCATGAAGGCAAATTTTAATGGTACTTATTGACGTAATATTGACATAGGATAAATATACAACACAGGTATAAATTTGAGATTTTTTGTGTCATAAAAAAAATTAAATTAAATATATTATAATGGGTATAGTTTGGGGTTTTAGGAAGTTTTTGCCCTTCTTTTGATTTGTTTTCATAAATATGCTTTTTATAATAAAGCTGAAAAGATGAAAGCGCAGATCATTTGCCAATGGATTAGCGTAAAGGAGCACCAAACACGAGATTTTGGCTACAATGTCGAAACAAATCAATAGATCAATGGATCGATAGACGCATTAGATCAGCTGCCCCCCAAAATTCACCAATAAAAGCATCGGCGGGCGCCGGCTCGCTCGCCATTATCCGACGTGGCAAATCCGATCGCGCACCGAACGCGGCAACTCGAATTCGGTAGTCCATACGCCCTCTCATAGGTCTACAGAAATTTCCACAATCGGTTGCGCAGCTGCTGGTCTCCTGTGGCGATGTCTGCTTATTAGACCAAATGACACGATCGAGACAAATTGATTCCGAGATTAATGGACGATATCGCAGTGCGCACGATAGATTCCAATACCAACGTTGCCTGTGTTGCCGTAAGGGACTCGCAACGTTGATTGAGCTAAAGTGTTTATGTCCCTCTTTTTATCATGACGAGCAAGTAGGAAACAAAGGTGCATCCATATGTCTTTTCTAGAAGATCTTGGATTAGTGGAGGACCAAGCGTTGAAAATGACAAGCACATCAATCGCTATACTTTGAAGTGAAGATATAAATGGTCCTTGAATTTTGACTAGATATACAATGTGATCTATGAATTTTTAATTTATTTAATATGATTCATAAATTTTTGGTATATATTTAATGTAGTTCTTGAACTTCGATGTTGTCAAATTAAAAGTTCATGGATCACGTTATACATCTAACCAAAGTTCGTTGACCATTTGTGTCATTTTCCTTTCGGTAAATAAAAAAAGGTTTGATTTCACGGAAATTTAATTATTTCGAGAAATCTTGGTATATCAGGTTCATTCGGAAAATTGCCCAAATCAGTCATAAACCCGTTATTTGAATGTCGAAGGGAGTAAGTCTTCTTTGCTCTCGTTTGCAAATCTAGGACGGACTCCGTAAATTCTCTCTCTCTCTCTCTCGTTTTTTTCCCAATTACGGACTAATTACCAAATTAGGCCTGAGGTTAAATTAAATTTTAATGTTGTTTCTGCATTGCATGTGGTGGTGGTCTGGTGCACACACAAGCGCATGCGTCATGCAAGCTGAGTGGCATTTTTTTTTTTTTACTCTGAATTTTGTTCATTTTTTTTTTCTTCTGTTTATTTTCTCGGAGTTCCTGAAGATTGAACAAAATTTTTTTTTGGACGGAACTGATCAAAGTCAATAAAATATTACGCTTTTATACCAACACAACGTCTTTTCTTCGTTAGATTTATGTTCACAAGAAGTTTTGCTGGTAGATTAATGTGCTAAGCACATGGTCTGTCCCACATGTTAATTTTTTTTATGTCCAGACTTAGTCGAATAAATAAATTTGCAACGTCACGTCACATGAAAAAGAGTCAAGCTACACCACACTAGGAAAATTAATTATTAAGTTCAAGCGGTGCTATGGTCTAGACATTAAATACTAAATAAATCTGAGTGGCACCTCAAAACATGTGACCGTTGAATTATTCCGACGTCATGGTCCCGAAAGTCTCCAAGTAGGTCAAAAGTACCGGTGTTATCTGAGATTTACATTTAATATTATGCACCAAATTCTTGATATACTAGCCTTCATTTAATTTGAGAAAAATGAATGATTTTGAAAATATTTTTTAACAACCGAATGCTTATATTACTTTGAATAATCCGTTACTTTGTCGACAGTAATTCATGTCTAGGTATTTTCGTGAATGATGAATATATTTTTCGTTCACTCATTTTTATAAGCGACACAATCGATCGTGATTAGAAAAAGTATTTTGCAAGTCATTGATTTTCCATCTATCAAGCGGGATTTAAATAATGACAAAGTTTGAAAGAAATAGAAAAGTTCGTGCTAAAGCAAAAAACTGTGGCCAAGCCAAATGGCAATTGCCAAAGGGTCAGGAAGGGGTGGGCCCAACATTCCTCAGGTGTCGCAAAAGGCAAAACAGCAAAGCCAGAATTGACGGGAGGGGAGTTGAATTCTTGGTAATTACTGATTAGTAAACTCTAATCGCAAAACACAGGGCGTGCTAAGATCGCGATTTCATGGTAAGGAATCATTACTAATGATGCATCTGTGTTCTTATTAAGATCCATATAAATTCGGGTTTCGCTTTTATTTTTGGTTAATACCACGGAAAACCTCAAATTGATATACTTGTAATAAATTTACCCAAACAAATTTTTTTACCACAAAAAAATCCTAAATTGGTACACTTAAGTCATTCGTACGAAAAAGAAAAGGGTTAATATCACGAAAAACCCAAAACTGGTACACCTGTGACAATTTTATCCCAAACTAATTTTTTTATTACAAAAAACTCCAAACTGGTACATATGTGACAACTTTACCCCGAATTATTTTTTTGACCACCAAAAACCCCACACTGGTACACATGTGATAATTTTACCCTAAACTAATTTTTTGACCTCCAAAAATCCCAAATCGGTACACCTGTGACAATTTTACCCAAAACTAATTTTTTGACCAGTAAAACCTTACAAGTTTACCAATTTATGATTTTTTGTGATATTAATCCAATTTAACGGATATCAACAGATGGTACCATCTGTTGATATCCGTTAAATTGGATTAATATCACAAAAAATCATAAATTGGTAAACTTGTGACAAATATAGGGGTAAAACCTCAAACTGGTATCCCCGTCAACTACCACGTGTCATCAAACTTAACAATTTGACAGTAAAATTTAATGAAAAATAATGGAGGATAAATTTGTCACAACTGTACCAGTTTGGGGGTTTTTGTGATCAAAAAATTATTTCGGGGTAAAATTGTCATAGTTATACCGGTGTGGAATTTTTTGTAGTAAAAAAATAATTTGGGATAAAATTGTCATAAGTGTACCAGTTTTGAATTTTTTGTGGTCAAAAAAATAGTTTTTGATAAATTTATTACAGATGTACCAGTTTGAAATTTTTCGTGATATTAATCCAAAAGAAAATGAGGTTTGCTCGCAGTTCGAAAGAGTAACGACACTTTGTATAGAAAAAAGGGTAACAAGTTTTTCATTCATTTTGTAAATGCTTGAACCTCGAGGTGCTTCATCACATGGTCATCGCACCACGAGAAAATCTCTTCAAACGGCTCTAATCTCGTGATATACTTAAAAATGGTTCTGATATTTATGTAATTTTACTAATGCTATGTGCTGCATCTAGATAAGATGAATTTATCTAACAATTTCTTTTTATCAAAAGAACACTGTCCTTTTCAATTCCGTTAGAATTTTATATTTAGAAAAATTTCAAATAAGGATTTGCGATATTATTGTTTTCTCTAAAAGAGGGTTCAAAATAGACCTTATTTCTAATAAAGACATGAAGTGGCCAACTTAGTCTCAAAAAATGCCTCGAGCTTACCGGTAAGCCAAATCTTCATTAGCCAGCTAATGCACATTCTCATTAGCTGGCGAAATTTTGGCCGGCCAATAAGCTCGGGGTCTTATTTTTCCTATTAGAGAAATTGATGATACTTCATATCCTTATTCGAAATTTTCTCATTTTTAACATGCTATGGCCTTAAAAACTCTTTAGGTGGTAAACATTGCTCTTTCAATTTTGCTCAAACATCTCTTTTCGATGAATTGGGTTTTGCGATACTTCCTTCTTCTCATGGCTCTTCAATTTACGAAGAGAGAACATTCTCATAAATGCATGACAAACTTCTATTGATATTAATAAATTTCTGAAAATGTTTCGTAAAATAGTGTTGAATTGACTAATCAAATATTCGAATATGATATGCTTATTCATATACTCATTAAATTTTGTATATATTATGCTATAAGTTCGAGACAACTACACAGCAAGCCTTAAAACCTTCAATTCGTGGATACAAATCCTAAAATTTGTAATTTTTGGTCCAATTCAATCTTTCCATCAATACAAGAAAAAACCCATATAGTGTATCGAAGCGAAAGTTTCATGACATAAATAAAATAAAAGTTTTAACATCCAAATGCACGAGGCTGATAAATTTTTTGGAGTTTTTTCCTTGTCATTATCCCTTAATCTCTTAAATCATCGTTTTTACAACTCATTTTGTTTTCTTTCGATCTTTAAGAGATACCGCACCTCTTAAACTTTTGATCGTTGGATCGAAAACCAAAAAAATCACAACTTTCCGGGTCGAGATCCTTCAAGCGGCCGAGATTGTTGAATTTCAATCCAACGGTGAAAAATTGTATGGGCAGGGTGTCAAGGGGATCCACAGGATAACACAAACTTTTGGGATTCCTTTCTGGGAACTATCCTGTGACTTTCTTGAATTGAATTTTCTTTTCATTTCTTCGAGAAAACGACAGAGAGAGAGAGAGATGGAAGGGAGGAGAGACTTCTACTCCTGCATAGCAGATCATCTGGTGGAGGCAGTACGTGTTCATCTGCAGAATCTCCCCATACAAAAAGCAAACCCAGCACTGTTGGGGGACTGGGACTGGGACTGGACGTCAGAACCTCCTCTCTCCCACCTTTTCATGGTAGGCCACCCCCCAGAGATTCACTCAAGAAACCTCTCTCAACCTTTGTCGTTTTCTTCTTTCTTCTCCTCCTCCTTCTTACGTTCATTTCGCAGCGACAGCGAGCTGCAGTATTTTCCGAAGAACGGAAAAAAAAAGAAAAAACAGGGTACCCTCCATGCAATGTGCCAACTGTAATCTTAGCATTTGGTGAAACAACGAAACGCGCTTTCTCGTTCTTCTTCTGCTTCTTCTCTGCATCTCTGGCGATTCGCAAACGGGCTCACCTCGAGCGTTTTAATCCCGTTTTTCTGAAATCTTGGAGGTGTTCTGGGTTCGAAAACGCTAGATGTTTTTGATTCGTCTGTGACATTCCGCAGCCGCCGGTTCACCAGATTGGAATGTGCTCTTGAACGGGAAAGTTCCCACCTTTAAGTTGAGAGAGAGAGAGAGAAGAGAGAGAAGGGTCAAGTGCAGAAAGTTTCTATCTTTTTTTCAGAATTGGAGCGTGCTTGTTTTTCCTTCCTGATTCGGAGATTTGCCTCTACTTTGGAGAGCGATAAGCCTGAGTGACTGGAAGATCTCTTAAGAAGCTGCAAGCGCGAAAAGCATTAGACATCAGAGGAGCGTCTGGGTCAACCTGCAGTCACTAGCAAAGAAAGTGAGCTCATTTTAGCTTTTGAAGTTGCCTTCTCAGTGACTAGCAAAGTTTTGATTTTCTGGAAGAAAACGCGCCATCTCGGGACAATGCGGTACTAAATTTCTCTTCTTTTTCTGTTTCGTGACCTTGAAGGGTTCTGCTTACTCTGTGGGTCATCACGAGCCTCAAGATTCATCTTAAAGAACCTTCCTTGGAGATTGCAGGTTCTATTGGGACAATTTGCTTGAGAAATCACAGTTTAGTGTGGCTGTGCCTGGTGAGACAAATCCTGCGACTGAGCTCCATGTCGTGGATGCTTTTTGATGCGCATCAAAAGCAAAGTTTTGGCTGTACCTATTTGGAGAATTTGCTGGAATTGATGGTTGACAGGTATCTGGGCTAATTCATAAGCTTAAATCTGCGCACCACGATTAGCAATCTTCAGTATGTCAGATAATACACAAGAAGTTCGATCTCTGGGCCTGACACCAACATGGTCCGTTGCTACCGTATTGACAATTTTCGTCGTGGTTTCGTTGGCCGTGGAGCGCGCGATTCACCGGTTAAGTACAGTAAGTATCATTCAGAAATCATCTTGAGATTCTCCAAGAGATACGTAGAGTTTCCCAAACATATGCTTCTCTGCACTGTTTTGAGGCCACGATGTTAGATGATAGATCTGCATTCATGCATGAATCACAAATGTCGATCATCATTTATCAGTCATAAAGCTTAAATTTTCTCTTGTTTACCTGCTAATATGTGATAATAGTTTAATTTTATGGGATAAATATTTGCTCCTAATTCGTTTAATGAACACTTCCATTCTGTTGTCAATCTAGTAAGCCATTTCTAATTCGTGAATGGGCAGCCTGATCATAATCTATGTCTAGAAAGTTCCTCGCGACGATGTAAAAATTATTTAGTTTTTCATTCAGGTATCTGTGGCAAAAGAGAAAAATCATTTGGGTACCATTTTGCCAAATTTCCCATCATATATTAAATTGCAGTTTTTTTTCAAAAGCATGACTTTAAACCATTTGTAGCCCTGTATATTTGGCATGTTTCTTTTGATTTTGATCAAAATGCCATTGGTAAAGAGTTATGATTAAAGTCCCTTAGTGATATGACTGCGAGGATCTACTTTAGCCCTGGGATTGCCATGGGCCCTTAAAATATTATGATCAACATTCCTCTACATTCGCCCTGTCTGAATATGTGAATAAAATGTATATAACCTCACTCTTTTAAGAGATCACTTGGGATGGATGTGCAACTTTTCTTTCTTTCTTTTTTTGGGCTAATCTAGAGAAACCCATATTCAGCCAGATGTCTGCAGGTTGGTAAAACTTCCTGGGGTGTGAGTTTCCCTGTTCTTGCTGCGAGGTTCTAGTTAATGAAGGTTTCTTAGTGATTTGACTGCAAACATAGTTTAGGTATTTATTAGATTGAAGCTAGATTGAACTAAGGCTCGTGTCAAAATCATAGAAGCTTGTCCATTAGCAAGTAAAAAATATGCAAGTATCATTTGCATTTTGAATTTGACTTTGGTCTCACGGTCATGTTATTTTTACCTACAATGCAAGTTTCTGTATTTTTCCTTTTTCTTCTGGGATAGATTGTACAACGCAAGTTTATGAAACACAAAGGCTACATTGGGATATTCATTATCAGGAAGACCGTTTCAGCTGACAAGTCTATCTTCTGATGTTTCCATTTCATTCTTAAAATTAATTTATTAGCCCAAAGTAGCTGATGAAATTTTTTCTGTATGCTGTTACAGTGGTTGCGTAAAACTAATCGGAAACCGTTGCTTGAAGCTGTTGAGAAAATGAAAGAAGGTATTCATCCGTTATTCTTACTTGGTCTTGATATTAAATTCAGCAAAAAAAGATCTTGATAATAAGCTTCTTTCTGCATTACTGATGATTGATTACTGTGATCTCCGATCTTCGCTTCTCAAATTTCGTGACAGAGCTGATGCTGCTTGGATTTATCTCTCTCCTTCTGACGGCCACCTCAAGCATGATAGCTAATATTTGCATCCCGTCGAAGTTTTATGATCGTGCTTTTGCTCCATGCACCAGGTCTCAGATTGATGAAGATAAAGAGAACAATGGTTCCAAGGAACGTAAGATGTTAGCGGAACATTTCCTGAATCACTCATTCAGGAGAACGTTGAATACCTTGAGTCAGAATTCCTGCAAAGAGGCATGTGGTTTATCAAGAATTTCTAGTTTAAATCTCATCAGTCATTGCTTTTGAACATGTGATAATCTCACATAAACTAAGGAAACTTCAACTTTTCCAATTGAATTATTTTGGCAATGGAAGTAACTGATCTCTTGCTTTGGTTTGATCTGTTTTTTTAGGGTCGTGAGCCATTTGTGTCATATGAAGGTCTTGAGCAGTTGCACCGCTTCATATTTGTCATGGCAGTAACACATATATCTTACAGCTGCTTGACAATGTTGCTAGCAATAGTGAAGGTGAGAAACCGTTCAGAACAGCAGCGAATTCACTACTAATTCTCTGTTACACACGAAAGCCATGTTCTTCAGGCTAGACTGCTGCTGTAAAGAGATTTTAGACCGCAACACCACCTACCAGTGGATACACTCAATGAACTTTGACCCACACTTGGTATAAGATAACAGGATTTTGTAAACTCTGATCATGTTGGAGGAAAAATCAGCCATAAACGCTCAGCTCTTTTAAGATCGATCCAAAAAATATAAAGCTTGGATGCTAAAGAGATCTAGTATTGACACTTCATATTTCTTATACTGCATGTCGCTCCATCCGTCTTTCGGCCGGAGCATTGTTATTAATTAAAAATGCGGAATATGAGGCATGAACATGGAAGTTTTTCTTTTGGCCATATGAAAGAATGTATTTTGAAGTAGCTGTTATGCTTTTTCCACATGTTGACTTGGGCAGATTCACAGTTGGAGGATATGGGAAGATGAAGCTCATGTGGATCGGCATGACGTGTTAACTGGTTAGTTCTGAACTGATTATTACACTGTACAATCAACTTTCTCATCTTTGTCGGCTTATCTCTCACAAGCATCTAGCTTCTTCTTTATTCTCAGTGATGGTGAGCTGCAAATGTTTTCGTGTTTGAAACTAGTTTTGATGATGAGAAGGGGCTTATAGATAGAGGGCTTTAGGCTTTAAAGAACCCTCGAATTAGCATTGGAGAATGTGCACTTGGGATTGTGCTATAATATTTGTGATGAACAAGACGAACTTTGGTATTCTGATGATGGAGAATAGCATGTTTGTAAGCTTTGAAATCACATAGAGAAGAAAGAAAGGATACACTTAAGCCTATAAAGGTCTCATCCTGGATCTCATGTAGTTGTAATGCTACCATAGTCAGTCATGTCGTTACTTAGCTGATGAAAGATTTTGATTCAACGCATTTCATAGAGCTCTAATGTCTACAATTTTCTTTTAAGTTAGCTGTTTTGATCATTATTACTTTATGAGATCCATGCAAATTGACCACCTCTTCTCCTAGCAGAAATCACAAGAGAGTCGATATTACGGAGACAATCTACTTTTGTCAAGATTCATACAGCAAATCCTTTGGCCAAGAACAGCTTTTTGATCTGGGTGGTATGTATACTACTTCATGTTCTTGCATCATCTTCCTCCTCCTCCTCATCATCGCGCAAAAAATTTCAAAGTAAGGGGGAAACAACCTATATAGGGGATCATTCACAAGAAATAAAATTCTGTCAGATCGAATAAGAAAAGATATGAAGCACCAAGAACAGCATTGGGCTGGAACTTGTTGCATTTGGTGCACTGTTTTTGTGAAACATACTCATTCTGCTGATTTAATCTCTCTCTCTCTCTGTACCTCGCGCACACACGCATGCACACGTGTTGTTGTAGACTTGTTTTATGTGCCAGTTTAATCTTGAGACAGCTTATGGAAGTGGGAATTCTTTCACTTACTTCTGTATTCATTTGAATTTGCAGACTTGTTTTTTCCGTCAGTTTGGGCATTCAGTGGTTCGTGATGACTACTTAACTTTACGTAAAGGCTTCATCATGGTATGGAACTCTGAAATATTATCCTGAATAAAATTTCAGATTTTTTTAATTAAATCAATATTTTGACTGGCTTAGAATTGCTTATCTCTGTACAATGTGAAGGGAAGATTTTACCTTATGATGAGAAGATGTATATGCTGTACAACAGGAATTAGTTTAGGCAATAGGAGAAATATGAGAAGTGGAAAAGTATATGTATGATCCATTTAAGTCATAGCATTTTGATATTTCCTTGAGAGCCTCTGGCTTTCTTTCAGTTCAAGCTGATTTCCCTGTTTACCTGTTGGTAGCATAAAGGGTTGGTCGTACCGTCTTCATGAAGCTTATTCTAACACTATTTTTGTTGCGAACAACTTTCTAAATCATCTGCTTAGCTGTGTTGTAGGATGATTTCAATAACAAGGCCTGTTTACAAGAATGGAACTTCATGTAGAAGGGGAAGTTGTAAATGACTCTTTGTCACCATACCAAATTATGTTCTGACAGTTGTTAACTTCACAAAGAGTTTATACATACATTGCAATTGGTAATAGCTAATTGGAAAAAGAAAAGGAAAAAACAGTGATACTTGGCTGAAAGAGTACCTTAGATTAGAGATTGTAAGATCATTTCCTATAAGATCACGACAAAACGAGCATACTAGCTTCTTTAAAAGAAACAATAATTTTCATACTGTTTGTCTTGCCCTTTTTTATTCCTTCAAATCATTTTTCCGCTTTCATTATCTTCCTCCATTTTCTAATATAGTATTTCTATAATTATGATGATCCCCAGATCAAGTTATTGTCTAAGTAGAGTAATATAATGCTATAGAATTCTTGATGTGTTAGAAAGAGTCGATGTCCCTTTTAGATTTTTACTCCTCATTCTATCTTAATTTTTGGCAGAATCACCACCTTACACCAAAGTACGATTTCCACAGCTATATGATTCGCTCTATGGAGGAAGAATTCCAACGGATAGTTGGTGTGAGGTGAGATGTTCTCTGGGATATTCCTGTTAATTCCATCGCCAATTTTTACTGAATTTGCAATCTTCTTAGTGAAATCAGCTTTCTTCATTAACCTTGTGGCTATATCGACTAAGGAAGTGCCTGGAGATAACTCTGGCAATACCAAATTTCCGTGGAGTTGACTTTGGCAATACCAAATTTCTAATTCATCGTCTATTTATCTAATCCAATCCTTCCTCAGTAATATAATTCCTCTTCTCCTGAATAGGTACCCAACATGTTTAGGATGATCAATAAGTACCATCGCAAACATTTTATGAATGATTAGAGCTTATATATCTTACTTTCTAAGTGGAAAGACTTTATGTCCTTGTTTGCAGATGGAAAATTATAGACTTTAGAACTGAATTTCTGGAGAGTACCTGTTTGCAAGATTGCCTGGCCCTTGGAACTATTATATATCGACATGTAATACCATTAATTTTATAGGAACTTGGGAAACTAATATCTCTTATATCTCTTGCAGTGGTCCTCTATGGGGATTTGTAGTTGCTTTCATGCTGTTTAACATTAAAGGTAATCCATGTTTCCTGAATGAAGGGAGAGCTTCAGTTACTTTTGGGATCTCAGTTTGAAATTGGTTGCTCATCAATGCATAGACTTGTCTTTCCTGATGGATTCACTCACAGTTGCATCTTACAACTCCGCAGGGTCCAATCTCTATTTTTGGATAGCCATTATTCCTATTACGGTAAGTTTTCTAGGTTACCTGCTTCATCTTTGATCAATTAGGTGGACATAAATTTAGGTGGAAATTGGTTAGTTCATTTACTAATATTGTGTACTGGATTGATTATAGGTTCATCCTTTGAACTTTTTAGTCGATAAGTAGATTCATGGATTGTAGCTAGTGCTGTCCGTTATAATCAGTTGAACTTGTGAGAAAACCCTTTGTCTCCATTCTCTAACTTCAAGTCATTGCCATGTGGTGCATTTTTTTGCGTAGCTTGTTCTTCTGGTGGGCACAAAACTACAGCATGTCATCGCAACCTTATCATTGGAAAATGCTGGAATTTCTAAATTCTTCTCGGGAACTAAACTGAGGCCTCGTGATGACCTTTTCTGGTTTAAGAAGCCTGAGCTACTTTTGTCCTTGATCCATTTCGTTCTTTTTCAGGTTAGAATCATTTCTAGGATATGGGAGAGCAGCTTTCATTTATTTATTTATTTTCAGAAAAGCTTTAAATTCTTGATATGATTAATTGAAGCTGATGTGCCTCCATTTTCTGCTTGCGTGACTTTTTTGCAGAATGCATTCGAACTAGCTTCATTCTTCTGGTTTTGGGTAATTGCTCTTCCACTGTTCTTTAAAATATTGTGGCGAAGTTCGTTCATTCATTTTGAAATTCTCACCACTTTTTCACATCAGTTCAGAGTTCAATTGGACTTCATTTCGACCAAGTTATAAATAAACAATTACTATTACATTCATGTGAGCTAGGTCTCACTATGATCTGTGTTTCCTGAATTTCTTTATTCAATTTTACAGTGGCAGTTTGGATATGACTCGTGCTTCATTAAAAACCATTTGCTTGTCTACTTACGATTGATTCTGGGGTAAGGATGGATTCCCCGAAATCAAACACATTCAATTCATTAAAGAGGAGATATTGTTCAGTTGTTGCATGACTGTTGCATTATCACAGGTTTGCTGGGCAATTCCTCTGCAGCTATAGCACATTGCCTCTGTATGCTCTGGTTACTCAGGTATAGTGCTGTTCTCCTGAGCTCTGGAGTACAAAATGTAATAAGTTACTGAGGCGTAGCAGAATCGCTTTTCAGTGTAAACTCAACTTATGGAGGGAAGTGCAAAATTCATTCTTTTAGCTAAACTATCAAGTAATCATCCAGTGACAATGTTGACAGTTCACCCTCCAAATAACTGAAATGGCAATTTAAGTTTTCAAGAATGTTTTCGACCACATCTTGTGTTAGCATTTAAAATTGACAAAACTAGATGGTTGCCCTTTCTCTTATCTATTCACATGTTAAGCTGTTCAAAGCCTTTTGTTGCCACATCCTATGTTAAAATGTTGACTTAGCGACAAAGTCTTGCCAAAAGAACAGTTAATCATCTAGAGATATGTATGACTAGTGAAAAATAGTTTTGCCCTTTACCGATATTGATTCTTCCTTACAGATGGGAACAAACTACAAGGCAGCCCTGATTCCGCAGAGAATACGAGAAACGATCCACGGGTGGAAGAAGTCTGCTAGGAGGAAGAGAAGGCTTGGCATATTGGCAGATGATTCGACAATACATACAGACACGAGCACAGTTATGTCACTGGAGGAAGACGATGATCGTCAGTTGTTTGATGAGCCCACAAATCCAGTTGATGCATGCACGGAAATTGAGTTACAAGCAGCTCCTACAATCATCATAAGTCCTCCAGTTGCTAACGAGACTTCGAGTAGAGTTGGCACGCCTCTCCTTCGCCCTTCTGCGTCTGTGTCTTCATCATCCACTGCGAACTTCAATACAGGTGCTTTTTCAAGATGCGCATCCATGCCAGCTAGAAGAGAATGATAACTTAGGTTTTCATGACTGTGATGGGGGTGGGCAGCAAAGAGCTTGACTAGTTTTGTTTGTAATGTCTCGTTTGAGGATGCCATGTCAGAGTTCAATCTTAACAGCATATGTTGCGAAATGTAGGTTGTAAAATTTCCACGAGGGATAGGTTAGAAAGTTAAAATGTAATAGAATTGGTGTAACTAGTAGATACTGACACGGATATAATACAGGCCTTACAGTTTCGAACGGCTTTGTTAAAAAGTTCCCGAAGTTGTCTTTCCATGTCTATATGTGAATAAAATAAAATAAATTATGTATGCATAACGAGTCTTAAAAAGTAGTTCACGGAACAAGAACCTGCCTTCTTTCGGTTGTGGTGCAACCTGATCAAAATGGCCATGGGTCCTTTAGAATTTCTGAAAATAGTAGTTCTTCTGAGCTCATTTGTTTAGAGAGATGATGTTATGCTCATATGTTACAAGCTGGCATAGCCTGCTGAGTAGTTGGCTTCTCAGTTCCAACAAACTCGGTGATAGTTGAATGTTTCAGGGAATCTCCTGAAACCCATCTACCACTTGGGTCTGGTACAATATCATATTGACCTACTGGCTCTCGATTTTATGACGAATCAGTTTGTTTCAATTGACATGGCTTCTTAAAGATGTTCTCCTTTTGTCATAAGGAAGGATAGAACATTTTCTGAGAGCAGCAATGACCACATCAAAGAACTACTGGCAAATTTTTGCGAGTGTTTGCCGTCTTTCGCAGCGTATGCTTTCAAGCATACACAAAAGATCGGGAAAAAATAACCCTAGGCTCATCTTATTATCTCTAGCTCTTTTATGGCAAGCAAATTGGCCTTGAATTCATTTTGGTGGAACTTGATGAAACCAAAACATTCTTATGACCATCCGATGAAGGGTCTTATTTTGGAGAGGTACATTAGTAGCTACATGGACGGATCTTCCTTTGCACGCTATTAATTAATGGTGTGAATAAGCTCCGTCTGATCACGAAGGTCTTCATCATCAATCTCAACACCTTGGGAAGCCACAGGCCCACTAGCACTATCAAAGAGTCCATTGGAACCATCTGTCTTGTGTTCATAACGTCCAATACTCGAGAGAGCTCCCTCCATAGCAGCATCGCCTTCTGATCCTTCAGTGTGACCCATCCGATGATGTGCTTCTTCTGCTTCTGCTTCTGCATTTTGATGGGAAGTGAATCGCAAAATGGTGGCAATGGACCTCCCATCACTGGTAGCGGCATTCCGAGAGGAAAACCATTATGGACACCACCACTTGAGCCTGACCCAGAGCCAGAGCCAGAGCCATAGCCACCTCCCCAACCGTGACCATTACCTCCACCATTGCCAGATCCCTTTCCACCTCCTGCTCCATAACTCGGAACCTGTCCATGTACACCTGGAACATGGCCACCACCTTCACCGACCCTGGAGCCAGACCCAGATTCTCCAACATTTCTTCCTCTCGAGCCAGACCCGACACCTGTTCTAGGAACCGGTGGTCCTTGTCCTTGCACACCTCCACCTACAGGTACAAGACCGGGTCACACCACTTCCCACCTTGGCGGGTAACCTGATCCCCCACTACCGCCTCTTGTGCCATACCCAATTCCTACGCCAGAACCTGGGTCAAAGCCACTACCACTTTGAGACCCATACACAAACCCATTACCACCAGTCCCACTACCGCTTCCATATCCATAACTAGCTTTCATGGCAGGAATATCACTTCCCCTTCCAGCATCGCTGCTACTATGGTCGCCGGAGACATCTTGGCAGGTAACCTGATCCACCACTACCGCCTCTTGAGCCATACCCAATTCCTACGCCAGAACCAGAGCCAAAGCCACTACCACTTTGAGGCCCATACTCAAACCCATTACCACCAGTCCCACTACCACTTCCATATCCATAACTAGCTTTCATGGCAGGAATATCACTTCCCCTTCCAGCATCGCTGCTACTATGGTCGCCGGAGACATCCTCAGAATCCATTCCAAAACCATGCGCGCTAGCTGCACCTAGTCCATCCGAGCTGCCAAAGATTCCACTTCCACTGGCACTTTCAACCTCACCTGCCTCGAAATCACTGCTAGAGTCACCAAAACCAGTTCCATCTCCACCAAAGCCACCACCCATGCGAAAGCCACTACCAGAGGCAGACACTGAACTGGCACCAGCACCCCAAAACCATGTTCTTCCATTTTCATTTTGGGTGGGAGGATCTTGATGGTTCTGACCAGCTTTGGCATCCCGGATGACTCTGTGAGCAGAGCTGAAACCTATGCAAGAAAGAAGGAGAAGACTTATCAAAGCAAATTTTATTGATCCCATTTTTGTCAGAACTTTTTTGCCTTGCATGCTAAAATGAAAGGCTTGTATATTTATAGATGAACTTGTATCTAACAGCGAATGAAGGAGAAATTTCTCGCCTTGCAGATCTTTAGTGCCCGAGTTAATGAAATATAGTTGCTGTTGCATGCCCCCGGAAATTGGGGTCATCAAGAGTGCATGATCATAGAGGAGAAATTTCTATTGGGTAGTTGTAACCCAACCAAGAAATTTTCGTGGAGTCAAGTGCAAATCCACATCTCGTGAGACTGCTTGCTGCTACTCGCAATTGAAAGCACATCATGCATCATGCACCGAGAGTGTGGGACGCGGAATGTCAGTAACGAGCCAATTGATCTAAATTTTTAAGTGAACGTTACAGATTTGCGAGCCTCGGTTCGCTCCTTTTACAGGAGCAATTAATCATGTGAAAACTGGGAAGAGAATTTAGTTTCGTATGGTGCTGCAACAAGTATCGCGGTTACATCTACTCAGAATCTGATCGAACAGTGCTTTAATGGCTCCACACGCGTCCTTGGCGGGAAAAGGCTGGCTATCGTAATCAGACTGACGACCATCACATTACAAACGTGATGCTCTAACCTCTGAGCTAAGCGGGCTAAAAAATAGTAGAAATTGTATATGTACATGCATAGGAATTTAGTAAACCCTTGGGATCTTTTCTATTGATATGAGCGTAGAGAGTTGAATGAACTGGTGCATGTCAGCCAAATCTTATGTTCAGTACATAGCTAATCCTGAAATTAAAAGATCTCTCGATTGAGAACACTATATCCTGAATATCAGTCACTACATTTTATGGTCAGAGTCACAACCTACCAACTGCCCAAAAAGGGCGAAGAGGAAAGAGAAAAAGGAACATCACCTCGATCAGATGTAAGTACCAAAAAGCTTGCCAATGTTTTAACAGGAAACAATATCAAGAAAATATTCCCTTTTATTTATTTTTATTTTTTTGGGGGGGTGGTTTCAATATCATGTTTATCACTTAAACTTCCTCTCCGCTGCCTGAGCCAGAATCTGTGGAGTTTAGACTTTCAGCCAACATCCGATCCCTGTTCTGCATTTGCCTCTCCACAACAACCATATACAGACCTAAGTGAAAGAAACAAAGAAAGGATCAAAATAAGAAGAGGAAAGTAAAGAGCACATAACTGAAAGATATAATCTCTCATGGATTCTCTCAAACACACACACACAAACACAATATTAATTGTTTTTAGAGTGCATTACAAGGACAATTTCTTCGGAGAATCGGGAAAACAATGTCAATAAAAACATACTTATTGCACTTCCAAATGCGCATAACCAGAGTATCCTCATGGACCATTTATCCCCAATTACTCCTCTGCCTCCCATAACTTGCTGCAGGATGTCAATGGAAGGGCTTAAAAAGCAGCACCTGAAGACAGTCAACTATGGTAGCAAAAAAGGAAAAGAAGACAACTTATTATTTGAAAACAACTGCTTAACAATTAGTGGCATGACTGCTCGAATGGCAGCCCATATCATATTAACATATAATTTGATGACTAATTAAATTATTAATTCCTTGCTAGTCACACTGTTCACTCAAAATTCTCTCCGTAGGCCAAAGGAGAGCACATCGTCTTCCTTGCAGTAGACTATCCATGGCCAAGAAAGGAACCGAATTTGGCTGTGGGTTCTTGAAGGAAGAATTAACACCTACAGAAAAGTAATGGGCATGGAAGAATCCTAAAGTGCAGAAAAAGTACCAGATGTTGCAGGAAAGTAAGGATAAAGATAAGAGTGTTTGAATTATTGGGAGAGAGCTTTTACATCCTAATCTTCTCCTCTTTATAGTTTACTTCAAAAGGGAAGTGGTTACATCATATTAGGACATCTAGAAGATAAGGACACGAACTATTAACCACCAAGGATTCTAAAGCGGTTCAGCACAATTTTAAGAACACGTGTAAAGCTGCCTTTTCAATGACTACGCCCTATCGACACCATCCAAAGTTGATTACAAATTGCTCTCATCGACTGAAGCCCTTAGATTAACAGACTGATCTGATAGCACAAGTGCAACTTTATCTACGATGTCCATCGCCTTTTTGACCTGAGTGATTTCCTCCTCCACACCAATAGCTACCCAGTCAATGGCAATGACCACTTTGCCAACGCCTAATTTTGAATTTCATTTTATTTTACACAGTTCGCCAGGCTCATGTTACATATAGATTTTTGTGGGTGTTGGCACATACATTGCCAATATGCTTCATTCATCAAAAGAGCATTTGTGAAGCAAACTATCAATGGAGTCCCATTTAAGCCATCTGCATAGGATTCTCATGTACATGAGTCTCTGCATCATTTGCCAAAGTCGTTTCTGCATCGCAGTCAGCTGTCAATTGCCTCATTTTCCAACAGAACCAGCAGGCAACTTAACGAATCTGGTTCTTGAGACATGAATTGTTACCGTAATTGTCCCGATTTTTTAGCACGGAAATTATCTCAGACCTTATTGCACAGATGCAAACAACTATGTAAAAGAAGAACTCCCATAATACAATTCTACATTGCGCGACAGAATGATTTGCAATTGTTCTCTTGGGACCAAAATTGTCAACTTGAGATATTGACAGATGACAATTATTGGAACACGAAGCAGACTAAGTGAACGATCAATTTATAGATCTACCTAAACCTAGCACAGATCTGCATAAATAATCTATAGCAATAAAAAAGAAAATGGTAAAATCACAATGCTGAGAATACAAGTACGATGTCTCATACAATATGATTATAATTTCCAAATCCTAGAGTTCTCTCATCACACAACCATCTCTTTCCTCAACTAGTAATAATGGTGAACTGTGGTATGCTCGTACATAAACTCTGAACTGGGATGGGGAGTAAAGGCATCAAGCAAGTTGCTCTTATGACATACCAACTCCACAAATTTGTGCTGATAAGAAAGGAAAAGCTTTGGGGTTCCGAAAATGTTTACTTTCTTGGGTTCCGTTTGTTCCGCAGAAAATGAATGATTTGGAAAACATTTTCCAAAAAATAATCGCTTGTATCGCTAGAATTACTTAGTCGATGGAATTTTTTTTATTATCGACAACAATTCATTTCTAATTATTTTCTTGGACGATGAAAATATTTTTCGTTCATTCTTTTCATGAGCGATGCAAGCGATCATTTTAAAAATATGTTTTCCATATCATTCATTTTCTGCGAAACAAATGCAACGTTAAGGGAGAAAAAAGAGCGCAGAGATACTACTTAACGTGGAAATGATTTAACAGAAAACTATTATTTAATTAAGAAATTGAGACAAATTGAGTGTGGATTAGTAGGCTTGGAAAAAAAAGGCCCTGGAAGCTACTCGGGCTTCCCAATGGTTTCAACGTCCCAACTTCTGGCAAGATTAATTTTCAACATGTATTCACTGAATTGCTTAGGCAAATATAATTTCAACATACATCCACTAATTTATCTTTGCTAAATGGAGATTGTGAAGAAAAGTAAATTCTCACTGCAACGTGCACATTGGCACAAAAGGAAGTATATGTATATTCCTAGGCATAACAACATAGATGTGGTGCATATTTATATCCACCAGAAAATATGTAACACTACCCCGCTAAGCAAACATGAATAACAAAGAAACTTAATCACTAGAAGCGATAGATTGCAACAGTCTATCTTCATTCACCTAACATGAGTGTAAGTGATATTTAGCTGCATGATGGATGGAACTTCCACCCCGATAATGCTTCTTATGAACCACACACCAAAAGAAAAGTGGGGAAGAAAGACAAGACACAGATTATGAAATCAAAGGGCATAATGATACTGCCCACAAGACCAAAGATTGTCAAAATTTGCAAGAGGAGAGTCAACCTGTCATGCTTCTTCCACGTAAAGAAAAGGACAATTGCGAAAACTAACGAACCTGATGGGAACAAAAGCGTACAAATAGGAGTGGACAAACTTCAGATAAATCAGTTGAAGACTCTTGATGAGGGCGATGGCAAGCTAAAAGTATGAAGATTTAGCAGGCCAAAACAGAGTCTCCGCATGCAGTGGTATCTATCTCGTGGAATACTGGTATTTTCCTATCACATTAGCAAATATACAAAACAACAACCCATGCTCCCAGCGATCTAGCCAAAGAAAATTCAACAAAGCCATGGAATTTCTCATTGCAAATCAGGGAATGCAGGTTCAATGAAATGTCGGCACTTTCACTTCGCCCCAACAAATCCTGCCCATAACTAGGCACATCTTTCGTGGGTATATTACGGGCAAAGCCATCGCACTGGAGGGCAAGACAAAGAACCCAAATTTCTGGGATTCTCATTGCAAGTCACGGAATTTCTCATTGCAAATCAGGGAATGCAGGCTCAGCGAAATCTTGGCGCTTTCACTTCGCCCCAACTAATCCTGCCCCTAACTAAGCACGTCTTTCGTGGGTATATTAAGGGCAAAGCTATCGCAATGGAGGGCAAGACAAAGAACCCAACTTTTCTGGGATTTCTGTAATCATCAGTCGACCACCAAATTTCAAGAAAGAGGGGAGCCCAAAGGGAAAAGAGCCGACTCGAAACAGCTAATCGATTGCGCTCTTCGCAAGCGGAAAATGGACGAAGAAACCGTTTGAGAAGCGGAATTCATGAAGTTGAGCGGATCGAAAAAGAAGGAGAAGCTCGAAAGTACCTGGCGAGGAACGGAAAGGGAGCAAGAGTTGAAAGGCTCCGGTGGTGTTGTACAGAGCTCAGAACCGAAGCTTCAAAACTGCAGAGTAGTGGGGATCGGTGGACGGCGACGGAGAAAGAAATCGTCAGTTTTCAGGGGAAATTTCATTAGCACCCTTCCCTTTTGCTTTTTTCTAAACTGTGAATCAAATTGAACGCTGCGTTTTGGCCGAGAGATTGTTTTCGTAACATAATTTCAGAGGAGAAAAAAGGGAAATTGCGAATCCCGAATCCAGATTATTTTTTTTATCGAAACAAAATTGTATTGGATACTCAAATCTTTAATTTAGGTTAAGGTATTTGTACTATTTTGGATGGGTGGTGCCTAATTCGAGGGAGAGCCTTTTTCGACTTGATTAGTGTTTGAAGCCAATGGAATTCTTGCGGTAAGATTTTGTATGTTCGTTTATAATATCGCACGGAATTGTAAGACTTAATATTATGAAGTTCTTCGGTGTAATTGAAAGGTGAAAAATATCGAACGATATTTGACTTACTTTAATATATTTGTAATATGTAATAAAAAAGGCAAATAAGAACTCGAAAATTTAAATTTTTTTTGGTCAAAAGAAAGATTTGAATTTAAAATGTCATGTTTTTATATCACGTGAGATTTTATGGTACCACTATTTATTATTTTTAAAATTTAAATTATTAAATAAAAGCGTAATTTAATTTTTAATTACTCTAACATTTATTTTGTTGTTTTGATTTATTATTGAATTCCGCGCAATTTGTTACCAGTCATGTAGATATAAGTTACCGATCGCTTTGAGAATCCTCCATCAATAAAAGTTACTGGTTTCTTTAGCCTTTCCCGAAGAGGCGGAGCTCGCGGCGGTGCTGAAGGGTGGTGAAGGCCCTACCCTCCTCCGCCTCATCGGCCGCCACCATCTCCGCCGGTATCTGGTACGCCATCTCCCCCGCCGTAGTCAGCATCTTTCGCCGCCTATCTGAATCCGTCCATTTTCGCTTCTGCGCGCCATTTCTCTTGTATTTTTTTTTTTTTTTGGGTTTCTTTTTACTCTAAGATTCGAACGATAGATAGCTTCGCGGATTCGCTGATTTCTGCTTGGCCTCTGACTCCATCTGTTGATTCCCGGGGCTCGGTTTTGCTTGGACGTTGATTTGATTGCTTCTTCGGTTGGAATCGGCCGCGCGACAGTAATGGCTTCCGACGCCGACATTTCTGTCTGAGTATTTGTTATCTTGCCGCTATCCTGCGATGCGATGCGATGGTCTTCTGCATTTGGATTTTCGGTACAGCCAAGTTGAGTTGACTTCGGAGTCAATCGCTTACTCCGTGTGGACTTCCAAGTCTCTGCTTCGTTTTGTGTGATTCGATCCGGGTTTCGAGAGTCTAGGATTGCGTTGGGTGGGGAGCCTGAGTGATGTGTTAGGCTTGCTTTTACAGATATCTGTCTCCAAGCCGCCGCGTCTCTGTTGCTGTGCTAGGTAGTAAATCAAGGCTTGAAATGGCTGTGCAAATTTGATGGACTGGCGATCTCAGATGGAATTTTCGTAATTAGGAGGTCTATTCAATCGAGACGGTCTAACTTCAAATGCTTAGGTATTTTATGATGATAAGGCATTTAATTGTAATGAGAGAACCTGTTCCAGTACATTAGGAACATACAAGAGCGGAAAAAGAGTCTAATGTAGAGGAAGTGCATTATAAGAGATTGGTACATGTGGACCTAATCGATTAAATGTAACCAGAATAAATTGGAGGGAAGATTCGGATCCTTCAAAAAGGTCATTTCTTACGTCCCTTCCAAATGCTTGCATGAAGTGCTCATTGACATGCGTAACTTCTTTTCGCTGTTCTTTTGGGGACCTGGCCATAAATTAGGTTTTCAATATGTAATTTGTGATAGCTGGCATATTAGATCTGAGTACTCTTGGACATCTTCCATTTATGCAATCTTACATTCGCAAACTAGGCTGTTGACTCTGCTTCATTATTGTTGTCATCTTTCCTTGAGGAGATCCACGAACATGGTTCACGTGGTTGCAGGGTTTACCAATTTTTTCTTTTGCAAGACAAGTGCTGTGGCTTGATGGGTGAAGATAACTGCACATATTAGTCTGCCACTTATTGCCTCAATACATCATCGTAGACTTTTTTTTGCGACGTTTCAGAATAAAAGATAATCTGTGCTTGCTCTTTTTTTGTTCAAGCTTGTTGTTCTTGGATGCCAGATTTAAATTTACATCCATATCACTTGCCATCATACAATTTGAACTAGTGGCTTATATTCTGGAAAGGCTCTTCCTCAATGTCTAAAATGGTAACTTTTGCATCTGCTTAGTGAACCTCAACTGCCTGTTTTCACTGGACCCCATGCGAGCACATATGATAGAAAACTTGCAGTCGTTATATTTCAACTAGTCTACCATTCTCAATTCGTTTCTGTATTTGACTATAGAACTTAAAGAGGCATTGCTTCTTGAAAGTTGCCATGTTGCAAGAAGTTTTTGGTACTCCCACGGTGCCAAATCGAGTTGTCTCTTCATATTTTATGATGCACAAATTGTTCTTTTAAATAGATACATGTTAACCGTTGTTTGCAATATGCTTTGATTTTTCAGCATACCGTTGGCCTGTGGCTTTTCAGAAGAAGGTTTTTGTCGCCCCTTATTGTATTTAAAATCAATATACTTTGGTGAGAGAAGGAAAGAAAGAGGCTCTGGAGAGGGAAGAAATATGGATTACAGCTTAGCGGCGCTGAAATTGCTGAGTTTCCAGTTGAAGGAGGCCATCGAAGCCACATCATCCTGCTCCTCCTCCTCGTCTTCTTCTCCCTATGCCTTCACTCTTGGTGGCCTCCTCTTTCAGCGAGCCTGGTTACAGGTACGCCTGCATATCTCTCCTTTTCACCTCGCCGTTCCCATTTGCTCCAATTACGCACGATTGTTAAATTTAAACACCAACTCCAACGCAGGGCGTTCTGGTCTTGGTGCGTGACGAAGAGCGGTTGCTGATTGATGACGGCACTGGAGTCGTTCAGCTCTCTCTTCCTGGCGAGTTTCGCCTCCGCCCTTGGAAAGCAGGTCAGGCAATCGATCACCTGTCTCTTCGCCTCTGGTGCCTTTTAGCAGTCTGCTTCTGTTAACTGCTAAACTACGCTTGACTCCTGTGTTTTTCTATTTTTTTCTTGGCAAAATTATACATACCAGGAAGCACGGTTTTGATTTTGATTTTTGATTTTTTGACTTTGGTTTTATCACTTAATGCGGGCGTAATGTGCAGGAATGTATGTAATGGTTGTTGGAGCATATTGTATGCACGCAGGAGAGGTCCCTATGATTAAGGTATGTTAATAAAAGTTCTAAAAAACCGTGATCTGAAGTCTTGGATATTTAATGCGTGATTAATAATTTAATAGGTAATGGTAATTTTTCAAATGTTTCAGTCATTTCATGTGTGGACTCCATTATCTCGCTAGTAAATTATCTAATTGTATTGGTAAATTAAGAATAAATCACAAACTTTATAGAGTTGTCTGATATGGATATGATAGACCAATTTTCGGGGAAAAAGACTCTCCTCTATCATCTGTGTTCATCTGTTGACAATCCTTTTGTTAGGGATATTTTGAGAACTTGGAGTTTCATTGCTTCTTGGGGGAAGAAATTGATCTATGCATGCTTTGACCGAATCATCAGGTTCACAAGATGGTTGATCTCTCTGCATTTCCAGATCGAGAGGCCATGTGGTATCTTGAAGTTCTTGAGGCCTACAGATTGTTCTACAAACCATTGATTGAGGAGTAAAACTGGATTGGCTTTTACCATTGCTTTGAAATTCCCTTACTCCTTCGAGTACCAAAAATATGTGCAATGCATCTTAAGTTTATCGCCTATCCCTGCACAATGCAATTGCCTTGTACTTTGCCTTAAGAAATGAATTCAAGGTTCATTCGATTGCTCACAGCTGCATCTATTTATCACTGTAACTTGTAAGTGGTTCTTCACCAACACAACGAAATTAGAATACCTATGCTTGAATTCTCTTATCGATTTCTTCTTCTTTCCGGTTTTATTTATGTGGCCTCCGATAGAGCATTTTAAGGTCCTATGAGGAATTCGACTAGGAAGCTTGGGAATGTGAGGAGGTTCCTAGTTCTTTCTTGCCGCACCTCAGGGACATTGTTTTCAATGGCTTTAATTGCTCGTGGGATGAGATGAAGCTGGTGGCGTACTTGTTGGAGAACTGTAAAGTCTTGCAGAGAACGGCAGTGAACTTCCACTATCTCGTGGACGAAACAACAAAGTGGAAAGAAGAAACACTGAAGGTACATGAAACGTTTTGCTGACTTGTTGAGTGGAATATTCTGGAGGCGAAGAACGATTCAGGAGTTTGAATGTTTTGTTTTCAACCCTCTGCAACAATGTAATTGGATAAAAGAGAAAACAAGGAGGTGCTTGCGCGGTTTGTTATGGAGCTGATTATGACAATGTGGTAATAATTTACGCCTCTTTTGATTCGATTTTTTCTTATTTTTCTGGTTTGTGTCATTTCGGGTGAGCATTTTCACAAGATTATCTATGTAAACATCCTATCCTTCAACAATGGTTACATCGTCTTTTCTAATTATTTTTCATTTGGTCTTGTGCATAGCCTGTCTTCATCTTGGTTGATATGGGTATTTGCTGCTGTCGTTCGTACCACCTTTAATCTAAGGATGTTACTCGTATACTTAGTTGTAAATCACCTGCACTGCAAGATTATTATCTCCGTGAATTTATATGGAAGAATTATCCATCACGTTATTGGTTCGTGCTGGATTTTTCTTGTTTGTTAATTCTATGAGTCTTGTTGGTAATTTGACAATGCGTGCGTGTGTTGAATCATGAGATAGGAAGTTCTTTGATAATTTGCTTTCATTATATAAATTTTGCTTTTTGAGTTGGATTCGGATTAAAGGCAAGTTGCAGAGAATGTTCAAAAGGGACAGTTGTTCAATCTGGTGATTTGTCATGTTGCCTCGGTGGGTGCTTGTTGCATGTGTTTCCACAAAATAAAGATTGCAGAAAAATACGTCCAAATATTTGTACACTTTAAAAGCAGAGTTGAGGAAAATGGGTTAAGAATGCTCAGGCTGAGTGATTTCAGCATTTCAGGATAGTGGAGTGACCGTTGGCTCCATTAAATTGCAAAGGGGTGGCAAATGTGATGTTCCCACTTGTTCAAGAGAACAATACCACGAAGTGTTCTTTAATTGGGATGAAGTTTGCAGGTTCACCGCATATGACCCCGTCTTCGCTTCAAGAGGCAGTGCACATAATTTTGGCAATTAGATCACTCTGGTACGTCAGTAGAACACACGAGATCCACATACTCACTGAACCTGATTATCTCCGCTCTGTGAATAGACTAAATGATATGTTTCGTACGTTGTTTCCGCCATGCACGTTCGCAGGATATTCTGTTCTGATCTTACGAATTATGCCTAACCTCACAGCATGTAAAACAAACTTCCTCAGCTATTCCGGTAACTACAGTTAACTACGCAAATGAATACAGTAAGAACCTCATGAGTACGGCATACATAGAAACTGAATACAAAGTTTCTTGACCCCAACCAGTAGCCAACAACACTCACGAAACAAAGACAGCAGACCACTTGCAGTTAAATTAACCCAAGAAGTCCAGAAAGAAAATGGCCTTGTAGTTAATGTATATTGCAAGCACTCTGAAAAATCAATTTCGGCTAGTGTTTTCAGTGTCCATCTAGAAAGCCTCTAGACACTCGGAACAAGCTTCGACTAAACCATGGGGAACCCCACAAGCAAGCTTTTCTCTATAAATGATGCCAAATCATCTCATGTCTACTAGGTTTGATTCGCATTATACCTATACTTTGCGGCCTCCAAGTTGGATTTATCATGATTAATTCCAACCATACAACTTCATACGGATTGAAAATCAACATTCTTGAAGTACTAAAAATATTACCGGTTTATGTATGGCAAATTAATGATACTTCCAGAATCCATGAGGTGATTATTCTGGCCTATTCAACGTAAATAGCCGATATACGTAAATGACACTTCTCAAGTAAGAGATACATGTAAATTGCTTACTCAAAGAATCGCAAGTAGATCATAAACCACGACTGCTCACTCACATACTTCACATTTCTTATTTTCTCATCCCTTCACATAAACACAGGTAACCACGTACAGAAGTATCTACACATTTCTTCAACAACTTATAATGCATTTGGGCACCCTATTAGCATAATCACATTGCAGCTTACAATAGTTGACAAAGCTGGCTTCCTTCTAGAGAACTTCAAAGCACGATTGAACTTTTTGTTCACCCAATCAAAATAACGGGCTGCTAGCCATCAAGCGAATTTCTAAGTGTTTTCCTTTCTGGTCATACAATTAGTAGACGTTAAGGTTCTAAAATATCTGAGGAAAAAGAAGCCGACACAATAAACATAATTTAAAAGAGACATTCCCAAAAATACCATGATAAATCTCACAATAATGCAATATGGACAGAAAAGATGAACTCGACTACAGACCTAGAGTCAATGAAACCACGAAGATCACCATCAGCATACCTTCGGCCTAATACAGGATTTCGATCTACATTACGAAATTCCCTATTGTTGTACATCAGAACAAAGCAGTACCATAACTTCGTTTTGACAGATAATAAAAAATTCTATTAAAAAAAAAAGTATGTTCTAGTACATCGTAAATGAACAAGGAAAGAAGGAAGGAAAGAAAAACATCACAAGACTATGAGAAGTTAGAGCAAGAAATCCAAACCTGATAAAAGAATACAATATAGAAGCAACCCAAGATTCTAAATCATCTTGATAACTTAAAGAGGAGCCATAATTCTTGCAACATCTATTACAACAAAATCAAATCACTACCGAACATTATACTGAAGATTACCACATACTCATGATGCAAGATGTCTCAGCAAGAATGAAACATCAACGATACAATGGCTATTGGCTAATGGGGGGAGCGGCGCCCTGATTGACTCAACCAAGAGTTCATAAATTGCTGTAAATCACGTTACTCTAATGCCTAGACCTCACTAACATGTAAAGAAACGAACCCATGAAACATCGAATAGGAAGTGACAAATGTAAATTAGCACTAGCAGGTGCAGGGTACGTAGAAGGAAAAGGCACAGAGATTGTGAAGGTCCAAAGAATAAAGAGTGGCCTGTTAAACGATCGATTTGTTATTACGTAGATGAAAAGTCCCATCAAAATCAAGATGCATCTCACAGACTATCTTCTAGGGCAAGATTGATAAAGCAGAAACAAGGCAAGATCAATCACCCCAGTCATATCCGTAAACAGAGCATCTTCGACAT
This sequence comes from Syzygium oleosum, assembly GCF_021117445.2. Taxonomy (NCBI): domain Eukaryota; kingdom Viridiplantae; phylum Streptophyta; class Magnoliopsida; order Myrtales; family Myrtaceae; genus Syzygium; species Syzygium oleosum. The sequence continues at coordinate 14,509,191 of NW_026607489.1, read as the reverse complement.
ATTCTATATTATGGCCATACGAAAAAGACCGAATGAGAGATAAATCCTTAACAGTAGCAGGTTTCACGCAACAGAAGCTATCTTTATGGTTCCGAGTTTCCTTGCGTCGACCCCAACTGGACATAAAGATCACAAATTTCCACATAATCACATTCCAAACCCACTATTAAGGGAAACCTCAACAAGAGAAGCGGATGCAGCACTGCTGTAATATCAATAACTGATCTTCCCACGTCGTCGTAAAGATCAAGGAGCAAGCAACCTCAAAACTTGTTCTATTTCGAATGGTGTGCAAACACCAGGTAAATCAAGAGCAGCACATATTTATCTATCGCATCCACATGATCCAAACTTAAACAAGAAAAGCATCCAAAAAACCATCGAATGGAGAACACAAGGGCATTCCAGGAACCTTTCGTATATCAATCAATCGGTTAATAGCATCATTTCCGCAGAATCACGGCACCATAGGCACCATAGCTATACACTTTCAACCTCAACTAACCCAAACCAATCGTCCTCAAAACCAACCGACGTTACAATCACAAACAACTCCGAAGATCGACCTGAAATTCAAGCGACGGCGACGGGCTGTTGCTGGGAGGGATCCGGGTTCCTCTTGCTCGGGGTGCCGGCGAAGTCCTCGGCGTTGTAGATGACGGTGATGTAGAGGGAGCAGCTGGGGCAGCGAGCGATGTCCTCGCCGAGGCGGAGGTCGTCCTTGGTGATCTGGAAGAGGTCGCCGCAGGGGCAGGGGTAGGTGTACGACCGGAGCTCCTCGTTCCACTCCATGTCCTCTATCTCCACGTCGTCGTACGACATGGTTCTCTCGATCCTCCTCCTTCTGCTTCGGAGGCTAGGGTTTCTCTGGCCGCCGCCGCCGCCGGCTTTTTTTCCTTCGGGAATCGGCGACGGAGACGGCGCGTGGAGGGAAGAGAGTCGGTGCACGGGAGATGCGAGGTTGATGGGGGGCTCTTGAGAAGAAGAAGGGGCAAAAGGTCGGTTCCTTCCTCTTCGACCATTCATTCAATTTCTTTTTTCCTTTTTGTTTTGAAAAAATTACTAAATACGTATTTCATTTTTTTAAGAATAACCTCTTACCTATACTTATAGGAAAATTCCTAATAAGAAAATAAAGTAAAATAATTTTTATTTCAAATGAATATCTGAAATGGTCAAGTAAGTTCTAAATAAGGGTCTAAACCAACCGGCTGGCCAACACTTGATTTTCTGAAGTTCGGAATAAGGCATCTTTTTTCCATAACAAAATTTGGATAAAGATTAAAAAGAATAAAGAAAAACCAAAAAGGCCAAAAAGAAAAGAAGAGAAATTCGAACGAGGGCAAAAATGAAACCCATATTCTAAGAAAGAAAGCATGGATCGTTGGTCTATGCAAACCAATCTCAGCAATTTGAACCAACTAAAAACCCATATGTTAAAGCGAGCAAAAGCTTGTAACTTTTCTCTCATTTTCTCAGCACCTAAGCACATATGCTTCCCCATGGATAGCTAAAACCATGAAAATCAAGAAAACGAACGAGTTCTTGTCCATCATGATCTAGAACTTGGGTCTCCCAACGAGCAAATTGCAAAACTTGGGAGCTTGGACCTATTTTTGGGTATGAAGAAAGAGATTTGGAGCTAAAGCAATGGCAAAAGCTAGCAAATGTCGTGCCCTATGTAAGGATCGGTCTTCGTATTCAGAGACCCAAGATCCATACTCGTCCTTTCGTCTTTTGGTTTTCTTGGCCAAAAAGAAGAAAAAGAACGAATGCGGTAGCCCCTCTCCTTCTTCACAATTTCTTCCGAGAGATTTGTGGAGAATCGGGGAAAACCAATGTGGGGTCTTCGAGATCTGTATGTTCAAGAAGCGCCAAGCCTTCTATTGCGCCTCATCGTGGTCTTCACGGATCTCGACCTCCGCCATGGCGTCGACCTCGAAGAGTGCAGAGAGGCCCGGCATCGACCTCCACCACCGTAGATTTGCGGTGTAGCGTCAATCGACCCCAGGCGCGGTCGACGGCACTTCCCCGGCAGAGTTGAAACTGCGGTGGGGAACCCGACCATCTAAGAAATTGAGGGAAAGTCGCAAGCTTTTGCTCTCTTAAAATTCCGATTCTATTTGGTTTACATTGTTGAGATTGGCTTGCATTCTTCATATTCAAAGACCAAAGATTGATGCTTTTCTTCTTAGAATTTGGTTTCATTTATTTTAGTTTGATTTTTTTTTTGGCTTTTTTGGCTTTTCTTTTTTCATTTTAATCTTTATCCAAATTTGTTTTGGACAAAAATGCCCTGTTTCGGCTGCCGAAAATATCAAGTACTCCTCAGCCGGCAAGCTCGGGCACTTATTTAAGACTAGGTTGGCCATTTCGGGCCATTATTGGAAATAATATTCATTTTAAATTATTTTCGAAGAAAATAACTTCGTTTCAGACTCTTATTTGAAATTTTTTTAATATACATTTTTACAAATAGCTTCGCACTCCTCATTGAAACCACACCCAATTTTCCTCATTCCAAACTGGTTTGTGATTCGATTTTTAATTGGTTTTAGGTAATTAGGGTGGCTGTCAAAATTCATAATTTAAGTTCCGTTTGTTTCGTGAAAAATGAATAATATGAAAAATGATTTCGTAAAAATGGTTATTTGTGTGAGGATGGAAATTTCCATTTTCCTTAACCAAAATGGAAATTTTGGGATGTGTTTATACTTTTATGGACCTATCACGTGTCTATCTAGCCTCATGTTTATATGCAAATAATGCGGTTTATGTCAGGGATATATATATAATAATTTCTTTGGATAATTTGGCACGAGAGATAGTTGCCAGCGTCGGCCTGCCATTAGCGTGAATGCATTGAAGCCCTAATCAAGTGAATTCTTGAGAGAGAAAGTGTAGAGAGAGAGAGACTCTCGACAATACCTGTATTACTAGATGACCACCGTACATCTACAATCGAATCTAAAGTCGGAAATTGACAGGAAGTCCGTGGAATTCATGTATATTTGCCAATAATATTCTAGTGCATTCCGATATGGCTTTCAAGAATATTCTAGTGCATTCAAAAAGTGCGAGGCCCTTAGAAGCTTTAAGGCTCAACTCGTAGCTCTGGGCCATTTGGTCGATCCATTGGGACGCTTTGCACAATTGCCAAGCCCTTCTCATTCTTCTTGGGCACTAAATACTAAATGCAGTCTCCATCTATGCAAACCGACACGCTTTATTACAAGAGAAGAACAAATTTTCGGACAACTCGCAAATTTGCTTTGTTTCTTCCATCGACTCGCCCTTCTATTTATAGTATCCGGACACAAGAAAATTCCCACGTTAAAAAAGGTGTTCGCTTTGTTTCTTTCATCAATTCACCCCGATCGGAAATTCCAAACAAAAGCCACCTAACATTCACATCATCGCACGCACATGCGAAAGCATCTTTTTGCACAAGGAAATTTTTTTTATTCGAACTCGACCTTAAAAACCCACTATTGAAATGGATCGCCTGAATGAGCCCAAAACATAACAATCGAGAAAGAGAGATCGATCGGTCGAATGCGCGCACAACCTCGCACGCAAAAAAAAATCCCTAATAACCCACTCGAATTCGACTCGGGAAATTCGAAAAATCAAACCGGCACGATGCTCTCAACAAACGGTAACAATAAGAGAGGAATACTACTACGGTGGCACGGACGTAAATATACAGGGGCGGGAGGCGAATATTCCCTTTCCGGATGCGGCTAATCCAAAACGCATCAACGCTGGCACCTTTAGCCAGATTTAGCATGCGCATGCAAGCGACGTCGTTTCGCCTTTTAGCAGGTGAATATTCGCACCCGCGATGCCGAGAGAAATTCCTAAAACCGACGTCGCACCAAATTGCGAGCTTCTTAAAAATAAATAAAAAATAAATAAAAATTCACGAGCTGTATTATAATCGCCCTAAAATTCAAATCCCCCCAATTCGAAAGGTCCGAGCCCTAACCCTAACCTCCTCCACCGATCGCAATCCTCTCTCTCTCCCAAGTCACCAACTTTTGATGGCAACTTCACCCCAATCGACCACCGCCGCCGCAACCGCCGCCGCCGCCACCGCCGCCACCACGAAGACCACCGTGACGACCCTCTCCTCCCTCTCCCCCGCCGCCGCGATCGACGCCTCCCTTGCCAAGCGCCACAAGGCCTCCCCTTTGTGCCAGGTCGAGTCCGACTCCACGATCTCCACCGACGACAGCTCCAACTCGGCCGCGATCGCCGACAGGAAGAGCGGCGTCCGGGTGGTGCGGATCTCCGTCACCGACAGCGACGCCACCGACTCCTCCAGCGACGAGGAGGTCGAGGAGCGGTCGAAGAAGTCGTCGCAGCACCAGCCCGGCCGCAGGGTGAAGCGCTACGTCAACGAGATCAGGATCGAGCCTCCGCGGCCGGAATTCCAACCAATTGCGGCGGCGGCGGCGGCGAGGAGCACGGCGGAGACCGCGGGGTCGAGGAAGTACCGGGGCGTGAGGAGGAGGCCGTGGGGGAGGTGGGTGGCGGAGATAAGGGACGGGAGGCTGAGGCAGTGGCTGGGGACGTACGACACCGCCGAGGAGGCCGCCATGGTCTACGACAGGGCTGCGCTACGCCTCCGCGGGCCCGACGCCCCGACTAACTTCTCCAAGCAGGAATGCGGGCTCTCGCAGCATGCTGTTCTGCCTTTTAAGAAGAACAAGCTGTACAGATGTTGTGCTTGATTTGATTCGATCCTTTCTTTCCCTTTTCGGATTTGTAATTATGCTGACCGGGGATTAGGTAGATCGATTTGGTTATGCACTACTACTTGTTTCATGTACATGGTGTCTCCCGTGTGTTGATGTACACATGGATTGTTGTATATGGATGGTGTCGTGAGTTCTCCTTTATTCTGTGCATCCTTTTATCTTGGTCTCATGTGCTCTTTGCGAATTTCTGTGGGAATCTCTTGCTCTCTCTCGATGGTCTGATTGATCATGATGTTTCTGATGCTCTCTTTTACACAATTTGCTTTGTTAATCAAGCTTCTGCCAGACATGCTTAGGTGAATAAGATTTGAGATAAGGGATAGTGGTTGTGAAGAAACTTGTTTTCTGGTTCTTCTTGTTCCCTTGTAGACTCGTTTGTGTTTGTTAAGGTATTACATGAACTTGATGAGCGACAATTTTAAATAGCTGAATTGACTAGGATTTGCTGTGAACGTACGTGCAGATGACCGCGTATGGTAATTTGCTTTTTGGCTACGTTGAGTTTGCGCGTGGCACCTATGCCGCAGAATTTGAAAAGTTATGTTAATTTAGAGGTTTTACTTTCGGAAAGGTGTTTACCGCATTTCTTAAAGGAGTCGAGCCGTATGTGAGCTACATTCCTCTGCTCTCTTAGGAAATGCCTGGAGACGGCAGGATTCTTTCATTGGTTCTATAAGTCAATAAATGGTTTGGGTTTCTGAGTCTATGAGGCGTGTCAGCGCATTGATGGTACGTCGTCAGGTTGTTTGTTACGATGGCAACACAAATTGGGAGTTTGCAGTTTCTGATTGGTCAGGAAAGCATTATTTTCCTCTTATAGTAGAAGTTAAGGAATTTATTAATCCAATGGAAAGAGCTTGTTCTTGCATATTCTTGCAGGTTTTCCGTGAACCATAGTTGTCGCTTGTGGTGCCTGAAGAAGATTTTCCCTGCCTGGAGCACGCATCGCCGGGGTGGTCGATGCACTTAAAATGGGGTAAACTTCTTCTTTGCGATGTTTGATCAATGTGACATATTCTTTAATATTCACAGTGATTTGCAAATAGGAAGAACAAGTTTTCTACATTTTAGGTCATTGTCCCACTCTGGTACATGGTACACGAGGGTGTAGAACACCTTGCACGGTAGAAAATCCACATCGGTCTGAGGTGATGAACTCGGGACCAGATTTGCAATCCTGGTGCTACCTGCAAGCAACTTAGGATTAGTTGCTTATGACATTTAGAACGGATTGTCAATTTGAGTTTGTATTTTGTTTGGCGGAGACTTGGCTCCTGTAAGCCCCTCATCTTACCCCCTGAAATGATCTCTATCGTTTCTTTAGTTTTATGCAGACACGTTTGAACTTGGCATTTAGGTTTCTTGTTTTGCTTTGCGGAGGCCGAGGCTGTCTTGCGGCAACATGATACATGGAAAGGTGATGCAAACCGGGCCTAATGCCTGTGAGGATGTGGCTTTGTCAACTGCACTTATCTTATGTTAGGGTTGATAGGGACATTAAGTAGGAAGGTGGATTAGAGAAGATGAAATTAACAACTCTCTCTCTCTCTCTCTCTCTTTCTCTCTCCTTCCTAGGGGAAAGTTACAAAGGAAGGGGATGAACAGCCATTAGATATGGAAGGAAATGCAAATGCTGCCATTTTCTTTCAAGATTGCCCCTACTTTCTTTTTAATAGTGAATAAAGATGAAAGATAATGAAGTCTATTCGCAGAATTAATTTCACGGCTCCTCATTTTCGCTCAACACGCATCCAAACACGGTAATTTGACTTTCCTTCTCTTTCTTTTCTCTTCGTTTCCCGATCACCAAGCAAAGTTTAAGAAACTTTCAACTGAGACAATCTGTTCCTGGAGTCAACTCTTGTTTCTTTATTCGCTCTCTTTGTACTCGACTCTTGATCACCATCCAAACACGAGGGTATTATCTGGAATAAGTTTGTACTTTAAATTCTTTTCAGAAAAAAAAAATAAGGATCGAGTATGCTTTTAGAATTTTCTAATCGATCGGAGTCAATTAACCCTCCGAACGATTGAGATCTAGATAACAAATTGAGTCACGTCAACGAGTAGCAGATATCGATCTTTGAAACGCATACCAAAGGGGGAGAACGCGCCTCCTGTCGTCCATTCTCTCCCCATGTGGTTGCGTGCGTATCTACAATACCCTCGCGAGTCAAGACCGCATCAATCCTGTTCAAGGTTGATCGGACCTGGTGCGTCTAAATCCCAAGTGCACACGAGTTATGATGACTGTATCTCTCTTTTCTTTCGTTTGCAACTTGTAATACCCCTCCAGCAAGTGGAACTTGCGGCGGATTGAACTCTCTCCGCTCGTTCTCCGTCACCCTAGAGCGAAACTTCGAATTCCGAGACATGGCTGTCCCATTACTTTCTGCACGCCGAACCAGGATATCTTTCTTTGCCATGCCAAAGGTGTGATGCTGGTCCAGGGTAGTATCCTTCTCATCTCTCAGATGCAGTCACGTGCAAATCGTCAGAATAACAAAGTCTTAGCAGTTTCAAGGTACACAAAACCAAATTTTGAGGATTAAAAATCTGCCCAGTTTCAAAAATAAACAAAAAAACATCCCTTGGAGAATCAAATAAACATCATCAGCACTTTGAGTATCACAATAAACATAATCATCACTTTGAGTAAAACGATTTTCTACCCTTTTTAAACATACATAAACCAATAGTAAGAATCCAACAATCACCTCAAAATTTACACTTACTTATTCCGATTTAATCGTTCCGCTTGCCGATATTATCGCCATACTTTAAGGAAACAAATCACATCCATTTGAACTTGCACAGAACCAGCAAAACAGATTCAACCGTCATCACAACCTCACTATTGCACCTCAAAATAACCTTTCTCAAGCAACCAAGTTGCAAGTGCCAAGTAGATTTACTTAGCTTAAACCTAGAATTTTCACTTACCTTGAACAGAATCTGAACACCCCAAAGGTTAAAACTCTTCCGGAAATTTTGGATCGGTGATGGCGAGAGTAGAAAGTGAAGGAGAGAGTATGGGTTTGGGTGAAAATGATCTTCGGTAATTACCCAGGCGAAAGTGAAAACGGAGAGGTATTCGAAGGGGTGGGTAAATTCATTGTATTCACAGGTGGCATCTTATCTCTTCATCAAGGCCAGGTGGAAGAAATCAGCAGCTTAATCGTAGGAGTATTGGCCAAGGGAAATGATTACCCAAGGCTTAGGTGTCTAGCCCAAGGGGACAAATGGCATTCGGTCAACTCTTCTTCAACAGCCACGTGAGGGAAATAAGAGTCCAGAGGATATTTTTGAGCAGATTTCTTCCCTCTTTTTCTTACGGCAATAACCTTACTTAACTAAGATAAAACAATAATAATAATAATAATGCCCACTAATTACCAAGACGACGGTAATCTAATTAATACCGCACTACGATTAACGCACACGACAACGTCTAAATATGAAACACGTCGGACTCGGTACGATTACGTATCCGAATCCGCGCTTCGCGAAATACGATCCAACGAAAATTCCTACGCGTCCACACGAATACTAACTCGAAAATAATACTTAGCTTTAAATCTAAGTATCATTTTCAAACATAGAAATTTCTAACGTCACAAACATATAATTACGAAATTTCCGGATGTCACATCTCATCTCTCAGATGCAGTCACGTGCAAATCGTCAGAATAAGAAACAGAGCCACCCGCATCTGTTGTGCACCAGGCTGGCCGACCATAATGCTGATTATTATATCATATATTAAGAACGGAGTTTTTCTTTTCTTGCAAACTTAATTTACTTAGAGCCCACAGAAGAAGACCCCAAAGTAGACTTTTTCAGATTAAATAAGAATAAAACAGTTGGAGAGGGCAAATAACAACGAAGTAAGACCCTGCAATTACACAAACTTTGTACATCCAAGAGATAACCTCTCATGTCCAAAAATTTGAGGTGATGACGGTGCATCAAGCGGGAACATCAGAAACGAGTTTCAAATGGATAGTCTCATCGCTATTTCCATAATTTAACAAGGGCGACGCATGGCCATGATGCATCACATGGCGATATTTGGATCCAATCTTCTCTGAATGGCAGCCGCGGCCTACAATGCCAGTCATCAACATTTCGAAAGTTAGGCACTAATCATAACCAGTCACGGACTGAAAAATATGTACATTCACCTCAAAGTTCCCAAGCTTATATTGATAAGCCATCTCTTCCCTCAACAGAGCCTGTTCTTTCATTGCTTGTGCCTGGTATTCGGATTCAAATCACACAATTGATAAGGTTGAAAGTTGCAAATGATAAAGAGTCACAGAGACATAATCAAACTAACTGGAGCTAGATACGAAGCTACGAACTCACCATTCCACCCTGCATTGACCGCTTCAAAGTTTCAACCTCCTGCTCTTTCTGCCTTTCACGTACTAGCATCATTTCTTGCCTGAAAAGGAGGGGGGAAATGGACAGAAAGGTGATTGATTGAAGTGAGAAATGTTACATCTAGGTGGAAAGATCAAAGTGGTGTCACAGAGACTTTTCGGTGTTCGAATATGGCCTACTTCAAATACCCACCAACATTATTCAACAAACCATTCACATAGTAATTAAACCTATAATTACTCTAGCAAAAAGTACCGATATGCCCCAAGCCACATAGCAAGTTGCTCATGCTCTTGCTGTTTGAGCATAGGTGCTACTGTGACACAACCATCTTATCAACTCCAACGACAAGGATGATCGTCAACTTCAAGTCGCTACTAGGACATGTACCAAAGCAGATTTCATGACAATTAAAGCTCTTGGTAATCTTTTTTCCCACTTCCAAGCCAATTGATCACATGAAGTTGCCACGTATTCCACTAGATCTCAGGATTCGTCTTTTCTGTTTTTTTTTTTGGAAGATAACATAAACAAATGCACGGATAATCCCATCAATCACAGAAAACGTTGAGGCCATAATTAATAAATGATATCTCCATCTTTCCTAAAGAGCAGCAACGGATATATTCATACAATCTAGCTTGCAGAGGAAGGACATACCGACGCTGTTCTTCATCATTGAAAACTGTGCGTTCTTTGGAAACAACCTTCTTGAGACCCTTTTTCATCTCCTTTTCCATTTGGTGTCGGTGATAAGCATCAAGGTCATAATACCTGCAATCAAACACAAGTGGATTATGACTTAAACTCATCGAGTGAAGTATAGACACTGTATAATCAGAAAAGAATCTCCATGATAATAAGTCAAAACATCAGGAATAATATGCTTAGGTTAAACAAACCTGGAATTATAATGAAAGCAAAAGGTATTATAACACAAGAAAAACCAAAGAAATCTTACTTTTTAGAAGGGAAGGTAGCTGTGTTATGGTCTTCCATAAACCTGCAAAATAAGTCCATGTATCTTAGATAATGGCAACATAGTTGGGAGAAAAAAATGTTTGCACAATATAAGACTCATGTCATCAATAAATAAAGTATCTACGCACTCTTTAAACATCTGTTTCTCTTCCCAGTTAGCCAGGCTTTCCAGGTTCACCTGCAATGCAATGCACAAGCAATTAAAATGTGCATAAAAAATGTCACTGCACTTTAATGATAAAATAATACTTAATTTCAGAACCAAAATAATACGTGATTGAGAAAACTTAATGTCCCAAAAAGCTGCCTGTGTTAGATGACTTGGTTGCTGTGAACATTAGAGATAGAAGGAAAAGTTCTAGGGAAGCCAACAGCAAACATATCATAACCTTCATTTTTTATTAATTTTTTATTTTTGGGGGGGCCGAGGGTATTATTTACCTCAATTAATGGGAAAATGTAGCCAGTAAATAAGTCTCTGTCCTCGAGTTCAATAGTTTTGCTCCATATAAGGAGTTCCTCGCTCCAAGAAGCAACAAAAGTCACATCAAGAGCTTCGGCACTATGTAAAGCTTAAATACAACAAAGCTCTTTAAGGAAAAGAATGATTTGGGATTGGTGTATCAGTCGGGTTTTTTCCTTGGGAAAAGAGAGAGAAGGGGGGGGAGGTTCAAGATGTTGTACCCACCTAAAAAAGCACGACCAGTGTCTTATTCAGGAGATACATATGTCATGGGCAGTCTACAGACACGTGCATCTATCTTGATATAATCATAAAATATGGAAGCGAAATGAACCAGAAGGAAGTACCTGTTTTACTTCTGCTAACCAAGCAGTGAACTCAGGACGTTTATTCCTGCAGCAATTTAATGTCCATGCATTAGAACAAGATCAATAAACGCATAGAAGCTAAGCAAAATACAGAACCAGGAAAATACAAGATAAGGGTGACAAAATTGATAAACCATGTAAATTCATGGTCCTAGAAAGCATTTTCTGACAATTGGCCCTTCCAGTTTAAACATGTAAAAATTTGTAACAATTGTGAAAGAGAAGTTTATAGTGAGTTATGAAATAATCACAAGTTGCAACTTTCATGGGAATCAGAGGGTTCCACCAGAACTTGTTACATTGTGGTAGGGGTGCCTCACCGAAGCGAATAATTTCCCGTCCAATCTCAGCAAAGGTATATAACGAAAAGATAAAATTTTCATTACATTTAACCAGACCTAAACTTCCATTTATCAATGGCATTCTAATCCTAAACAGGTTTTAAAAGATATCCATTCCAATATTGTCTCATTCCGTGTGCTTTTGTTGCTAGGAGTCTGAGAAAATCCTCCAATGCATCTCCAGCAGAATTTGCAGTCCAACAGAAATTGTCAACTGCAAATTCTGCTGTCTGCAACATATATTTATCAAGTCCACCGAATCATAACACCTGATAAGAACGAACAGAGAAGAGCACACTGCAAAGCGCTGGGTAAGGGCATCTGGGTTGCATAACGTGATTTATAGAAGAGAAAAAAGTGGAAAGAGTGAGTATCCTTCCGACTTGTGTTGTGATCCCTAAGTCAAACTAAAGCAACCAAATTATTATATCAAGCCCTATCATCGTTCCATATAAAGATGAAATATGCAACGACATTTTAAACTTGATCTTATATAAAGCAGGCCTAGAAGCATTATTTTGTCATCCTGCCATTCGCTACAAAGAGAAACTAACTAAATCTTACTGTTGATGGCATAAACAAGTCTCTCCATCTCCAACAATTCTTTCAGTTTTTCAAGCAACAGGACACAAAACCCATTGCAAGATCAAAGCATAATGGCGAACAAACAGCGAGGGTGGCAAACAATAACAGCCTACAGTCCAGCGTTCCTGATTCGGCCATCTCAAAAACAGATTACAATAATTTAATTTGTGTTCATCTTCTTCTTGACCACTCGTGCAGACATAATTCACCCAGTACCAACACCAAATAATTGTAAGCACTAGACAAAAGAAAAAAGACTTTTTTATGAGGTTCTTTCATTCACACGGTAACCATTCATCATCTATGAGATACAATATGAGAAAGTTCACACTCGATCGGCAAAAGCATAGCAGATATGCTCCACAAGAGAACAACTTTTCCCCCCCTCTAGCATCAACAAAGAGGCATGAAATAGCACGAGAAATGAAAGATGAAATCATTACCACATATCAGTTTCTCTGATGATCCCGTATTTCCCCCAGGAGTTGGTCACTGCACCGGTTTTACCCTTCTCTGCTCTCTCCTTCTCTTTACTCTTCTTCCTCTCTTTCTTCTGCTGCTTCTTCTTCCTTCTTCTCTCTTCCCCGTCTTCTTCTTCATCGTCTCTCTTCCTCCTCCTCCTCTTCTCCTTGTCTCTCTTCCTCCTCTTCCTCTCCCTCTCCCTCTCCCTATCCTCCTCCCTCCTCCTCCTCTCCCTCCTCTTCCTCCTCCTCCTCTCCTCTTCGCTCTCGCTCACCGAATCAGAACCCTCCGATTCCGATCCCGATTCCGCATCCTCCTCCGAGCTCGAATCGCCCGAACCCGACTCACTACTGTGCCGTCGCCGCCGCGACCTCCTCCGCTTCGTCTTGTCGCTCTTCCTCCGCTTCCTCTCCTCAGTCTCCTCGGAATCGGAGCTCCCCCTGGTTTTCTCGCTCCTCCTGCCAGATTTACCTTCTCCGCTCCCCAAGTCGGAGCTCCCTCGCGATTTCTTGCTGGTCTCGGAGCTTTCGCGCATCCTCCTGTCCGTATCAGGAGCTTCGCCGGATTTTCCCTTGGATTTTCGTTCTTCTTCCGATTTTTCTCGCATTTTCTCCGGCTTCCTGCCGATTTTCCGAGAAAGGAAATAAATTCGGGGCGCCCTTCAATCGGAGGGTTTATTTCTAAAAAAGCCCATACAATTACCGGGCCATAGAAGTGACTCGTTTCTTTCAAAACTCCGAATATTAACCCATACATTTTCCCCTAATTACATCACGTGCCACTGGTTAGGTTTATAGTTTTGTTGATAGTCAATCTTAATCAAGGTTAGTGATAACCACAATTTGCTAATCATTAGCTTCTTCGATGCTAAACTGAAGTTTAGTTGGAGAAAAATTGTACAGAGGGACAAGAAGGTAAGAACTTCAAAAGAACTGTCAATAGTATTTTACTTTGCATAAACGTTTTCCCATGGCGTTGGACTCAAGGGTACAAGGGGGAAATTGGTACGGTAATTTTGTAAATTTCCATGTTTTTTTTTTATTATTATTTTTGCCAGGATTTATTTTATTTGTTCAAGTAGTAAATATTGGCTCACACAATGCACAATTCACTAATTCAGCTATCCAGCTCAAAATTAAAAAAGAAAAGAAGAAAAAAGAAATCAGCAGTATTTGCATCAAACCATGTCATGGCAATGAGTAGATATTGAGAAAAAACGGTGATTTCTTTGAAGTCCATTGAATCTATTCAGGGAACAAGAAACCACACAATACTCATATCATTCACTTACAACAAGGAGGAAAACTAGGACAATAGGAAAGTGATTGACACAACAGTGTTTTTTCCCCATTGTTCTTCCATGAATCCTGGGTCCTGCATTCTCTTCTTTGATGGCTGCTGCATTCGGCAATATGTTCTCCTCTTCCTTCCATGCATCGAAACCCTAGCCACGGTTCGCCTTTTGTCTCGGCATTTCGGGGCGCATTGTTTACAGTGTCGTGTCACAGACTACTGCATCGGATACATATAAAGTGAAAGCAAATACCGACCGTCGCTTCTCTTCCACACTTCCATCCAAGAATAGTGAAGGAATGCTTTCCTGCGTTGTAGCTCACCAATTATAAATCCTAAAAGTCGGTGATTGCAAAGTAACCGCGAGTGTTGTGACGTCAGTGACGAAGCGGTAGCAAAGGAAATGGCAGCAATGCTTTATACGGGAGGAGACGCGGCAACAATGTCCCTGGCAAAAGCAAAAGTGAAAGTGCTATCGCAGAACATTAAAAACTATACTAGAGAGAAAGAGAAAGCGCAGACATTTTCCAGGAATAGGCACTCTTCTTCTCAGCTCACAACGGGACACCGAAATGTGGAACATCAACAAGCAGATTGAAAGATATACCGACCGGTTTTCTGAATCCTGAACATAACCGTTTTGTTTATTATATCCAACCTTTTTTCCGTTTAAAGGTTCTTCTCTTGCATAATATCCTCATTGGAGCCATCAGCACTGACCATCTCCCACAGATCGATTGTCTTTTGATCGAAGCTCGGTACAGTGTTCAATGAACTTAGGAACGATTCTACTTCATTGGCTCTGTTCACTTTAACCCAATTCAGTATGATTGAGACCACCTGGGTTTTTGGTTGCCATGCTTTGCTTTGGGACTGTAAAGCCAGGGCTTCTTTCATGCACTCAAATGCCTTCTCCATGTTATCCTTGTCTACGTAACCTGCCGCAACAATGGACCAACTGTTTGGTATGGCAGTTTTCCCTTGCTTGACAATGCCACGTAGCATTTGCTCGGCCTTTTCAGGCCATCCCTTCTGACAGTATCCAATAAGGAGAGTATTTGGCACGCGGAAATCGTAGAATTCACAAGACCCTTCCCATTCGCGAAGCAATTTCTCAGCCTCTTCTATCTCCCCAAGCTTCACTAAGGAACCTAGCACTGTAATGTAATCTTTGTTCGACTGCCTCTTGCGATTGGCTTTTCTAAGGGCCCACAACCTCTTCGCTTCCTTGCAGTTCCCAAGACTTGCGTAGAGTGAAATTAAATGGTTATATCCAGGTGAGTCTCTTTGCACATTCTCTTCACATTTTCTCAGATAAATCAGAGCTTTTTCTTTGATGCCAGCTTTTATGAAATGATTAGCCACAACTGCATAAGTGGACCAGTCCACGGACACATGCTGTAGGTGCTCCATTTCTTTCAGAAGATCCTCCATATTGTCCAGATCAGATCTTGCACCGTAAGAACTCAAGCAAATTCTGTAGCTGAAGTTATCGGGAGAAATATTGGCTTCCTTCATTTCTGAAAGCACGTTGGGAACCTTTTCGAGCTGGCCAATGTTTGTGTAGAGGCACATTTCACAATTGTACGTCAGAGCAGTCGAAGCATAACCCATCTCCTTCATTTTTTGCAGAAGGGAAAGAGATTTATCAGCAGCGCAATCCCTGACATAACAATTCAGAAGAGCACCATATGTTTTCTCGACTCTGTCTTGATCCCTTAAGCTATTAAAATAATTTTCTGCAACATCCACCCCTTGCACTTTACCAATTAGATCTAGCTTCAGAGCATGGTCCGCTGGCGTTAAGAACCCTTCTGTCTTGCTGCTCATCCACTCAGAAACCTGTGTGGGGAGAAAGAAAAATCATGTACAGAAGAAATTTTTTATGGCCGAACCAAAACTGAGCATCTAAGACTCATAAAAGCTGCAATATTCCAAAAACTTCTGCATATGCAAGGAGAATGTATGAATCTTGAGTTTGCTTCACTTTGTGGGTCTACTCATAGGGAGAGCAAAGTCCACTGTGGATGACGTTAAGTGGATAATATTTTTACAAAAAAAAGAAACAAAGAGGACATGAAAATAATTCTCTGTAAATCACAGTGGTGTCCTCAGAAAACAATGCTAATTCGGATAGCTGATTAGTGCTCAATCTATTCTAGGAAGCAACAACAAACGTCATTACTAGCTTCATCTGCTCATTTGTCCTAGAGTCCAAACGTTGGTCTTACTAGAAAGTGAGAGGCAGTTCATAAGCTCTAGCCTCTTATCTAAATTCTGTTATCCTTGGACATAAGACAAGTTCGATGTACTCTTGAAACATGGCATTCCCGTCCAATCAAGCCAATCACCACACGGCAGACGTTACAATTTACGGATTTCCTTTTTCCCTTTCAAAGTGACAACATTTCGCAAGTAAGATGGGCTTGGGCGAACACGGAACGATCGTCACTCCGCGACCATCTAAACATTTCTCGACAATCATGGAAATATCAAAACAGGTGCCCGCTAGAAAGCAGAGCATGAGAATGAACTCTTTAGTACTCCATTACATAAATCTTAAAAGAATTATAAAACAAAAAAAGTATGTGCATTTCCCTGTCAAAATTTACATGTTACAGAAAGTTTTAAGCTTTTCGAACAAAAGAATCAAGCCCAGACAGTCCCTTGATCAGCAAGTATCAACCATTACTTTCCTGCACCTTCTCGCGAGCAAGAGCTACCCATCGCTTTATCAATGGAAAATGACACAAGGGAAAAACTACACACAAGAAGAGAGAGAGAGAGAGAAGTCACCTGAAGGGCATGGGTATATCGTCTACGAGATCGGAGGTCGCGAATGATGCTCTTGAGGTCAAAGCCCTTGACTTTGTTGCCCTCCTCGACCCACTTATCAAGAACCGGCGCGACGCTCTGGTTCGGGTCGCCGATGGGGCTGATTCTTGAGAAGAGGTCCTTCTTGACGAACCTTCCGTAGGCGGAGTAGGATCTCATCAAGAACGTGTTGATCCTCGAGGGGTTCCGACGACTTTTCAGGACATTGATGAAGTATCTTAGGGCCATCGCTGCGAGAGCTGGGGGACTGCCGGACTGGCAGGGGCTTTCACGATACCGGAGCTTCGCTGTGGTGAAGGGTTTAAGCTTTGACCAGAAGAGGTTCGACAAGAAGGGACAAAAATTATGCTTTTGACCTTGTACTGTGGGCAGTTCTTCATTTCCATCCATATTTACTTCCGCTTTCTTCATTTTAGTCCTTGATCCAGGTATTTTGCTTCCGAATTCGTCCCCCAGATTCCACAAACCATTTTGGCAGGTCTTTTTTGTAAATTTTGTAGAGTCCAAATCGGAAACAAATGAAAGCATGGGGACCAAAATGAAAACATCCAAAAGAACAAGATGTATTTCCCCCCACTAAAATTTAGTAGATGGCATGCCGGGTGAACTAAGAGAGGATCGATCCGGCACAACATGGGCGAAACATCGTCATTTTTCGGACCAATTTTATCGGTGATAATGACACAAACAGTCCATGAATTTTGGTCCAATGTGCAATTTGATCCATGAACTTTTAATTTGTTCAATATAGTCCAATGTAGTCCCTGAACTTTAACCTAATGTTCAATGTGGTTCCTGGACTTTTAGTACATGTTCAATTTTTTTTTGGTAAGGAAATAATTTTTGGTAAGGATACATGTTCAATTTAGTCCCTAAACAATATGAAAATGTTCAATGTAGTCCCTGAACTTGAATTAATGGAAGGACTACATTGAACATTTTCAAATAGTTCAGAGATTAAATTGAACATGTACTAAAAGTTCATGGACCACATTGAACAAACTAAAAGTTCAGTGACCAAATTGAACATTAGGCTAAAGTTTATGGACTATATTAAATAAATTAAAAATTCATGAATCAAATTACATATTGGGTCAAAGTTTAAAAACTGTTTGTCATTTTCCGTATCGGATTCAAGTCTCAAATTTTCAAGTCATGCACGGATCCGCATTTTAATGTTACAAGGAGAAAATGGCTTTACTTGGTCCAAAAGGAATGATGCATGCAATTTCCGAACCGAAACAAAGCACAGCAATTGAATAAGGATCCTGCTACAATGACCGCTCCGTCAGTTTTAGGAATGACGGAGCAATAGTGACCACAAGTTTTCCAACTGAAAGACCGGAAACCAAGCAAATCAGTCACTCTTCATTTCATACCTTTTTTTTAAAAATAGTTTTCTTCTCATCCGTTTCTGTCATTTCATATCCTCAAAAATAACCATGACCATTAAACCGACCTTTTTGTCTAATAGTTCCACCAGTAGATATATATTTTCGCGATAGGAATTGACAAAAAATTAAAGTCTATGAACTTACAAAATTGGACTTATTTAAAAAGCACCAATACTTCGATCAAAAAAAAAAAGCACCAATACATTATCGGTGTTATTTATTCTTTACATAATCGGTTCTCAAATCATGTTACATAACTATTATTTACGTTAGACAATTATTCTAATGTAAGTTAAAGACTACTTTGTAAAATGAAAGAAAAATTTATGGCTTTTGTAAAAAGAAAAAAATATACTCTATTTCCTGTGTACGGGATAAGTTCTTCAATTTATTCGTCCAATGCTGACTAGTCAATTTACTTGTGGGTTTTATGTTAAAATTACGACCTTGAAGATATTACACTAATATATATATTTATAATCGATTCATGCGTGCATGTGTGGCATTGAAATGGACCATGCTAGTTTGAGATGGTAAAAGAGTCACCTATCATTGCAATATTGCGACATCTTCCAATATTAGTGCCCTTATTTAACAAAGTAGGCAGCCCCAATCGACCTCTGCCAGCACGATATTTGTACCTACACGACTTTAAAACGCATCATACTAGTTGGTGTAAAATCAATGAGACATCTGACGCCAAATGATTTAAATTTATTATTTTTACGCGACATCAATTTACATATCCTAACTTCTTTATATATAATATTTAAATCAAGTAAATTAGATGATACGTTTCCGGGATTATCGTTTCGAAATATTAGTATATGTCATTTGTTTAAAAGTAACTCAATACACTGTGTTTATATTTGTCACTGTTACATAACTAATTTCCTGTATGAGTAAGACCATCAAGTGGTGGAAAGCGCAGTACATTTATCCGAGGAGGAAATCATGTGAAACAAACCGGCAAAGAAGGTTATCGAGTAACATGCTACAAAATGAACGGTGAATAGTAGCCCGTTATTTGGTTTGATGACGGAGGACGGTTACCCAAGCATTTTCCATTGAAGACTTTGTTGCTCTATGGAGCGACTGGAATGACTTAAGTCCTCAAGCGATGGGTCGACTTGAGTTCTAATGTTACTACTGTCGAGTGGACTGACTTAAGTAGTCCTCGGTCTTCCTCCATCCTTTTTTCCTACCCTCGTGCACTGAAACTCTTGCATCTGCTTCGTTTGAATCATATGATGTCACCACAGAATGGGGGTGTTTTCTCCGCCATAGCTCAAAGCTTCTCTCTCTAGAAATTTTCTTGCAGTGCAGCAACTTGTTTAGCCCACTTTGACTTGGCTCAAGGTACTCTTGTTCGTACTCTCCAGTTTTTCTGAAGTGTCCAATTTCGTTGCATGTTTAGTAATAAACTTGTCTGCAGAGATGATGATCCTTGAGGTGCCTTTGCCCTTAAAATTTAGCAGAAACGATGAGTTTGTGTGTGTGGAATACGTGTTTGTGTCAGGAATAGGTGTTTGTGTGTGTGGGCACGTACTATTTTGTATATATGATCTTCAGATCTTTATTTAGCAATATCATATAGGCCAAAGTGACTGCGGGTGGGGGGTGGAAGGAAAATGGAAGAGGTCGATTTACAAGCTGTTCTTTCCCTGTCTTAGGAATGGAACCGTCGACGATACTTGGCATTTTTGAGCTCATAAAGAATTACACTGGTCTTGACCAGAAGATGCAAACGCTTCTCTGCGAACGGGACAAGTTAACTGGTAAGGAAGATGATGTAGTTTCACAAGTAAAAAACGAAGAATCTAAGCTCGGAAGGAAGAGGAAGAGAGAAGTTGATGACTGGCTACGAGACGTGAAGAAGACAAAAGCCAAAGTATCATGCTTAGAGCGAGAAGTCGCAGATAGAAGATGGTATTCACACGTGAACTTAGTAAATAGAGCGAAGGAGTTGATCAAGCAGGTGGATGAACTTCAAAAGCAAGGTGAATTCACTTGTGGACTCACATTAATTGCGGAGGAGACCATTGGCCATGAGCTTCCAACCGTGGAATTATCAGGGGACGCTTTTCGGAAGAATCTGAATAAGATATTGTCTCGCCTGAGAGATGACAAAGTGTTGAAGATCGGCATTTGTGGAATGGGCGGTGTTGGGAAAACGGCCCTTGTCACCCACATCCACAATCATCTATGCTGACACCTAATTTTTATCCGACACGTCATTAAAAGGAACCCGTTTCTTGAATAAAAAGTGTCGTTTTTTAATTCTGTTTATTGGCCTAGCTTCTGTAAACAATTTTCTATTCATTTCATGCAAAAACCCGAAAGTCAAACGGTTAACTTTAGCGTTGGCTTTTTGGTCAACCCTTTCACCAAAATTAACCTCGAGTCAAATTGGGACTTTCGCATAAAAAGATTCCTTTTAAATCCAATTTCACTTTAGAAGTGGAAATTTCAGAAAAATTCAAAGATTTGATCATAAAATCAAGCTTCTAGTAAAATGTCAACTGGGGTTTGACTTTTGATCAAATCTTTGACCAAAAAAATTAAAAAAATACAAAAATTCCAAAATCATCTTATTTTACATTCAATTTGACTTTGGCATTTGAAATTTTTCAAAAACCGATTAAGAACCTACTTTTCCCCAGTGTGCGGAAATAGGTTCGGAATCGGCGAAAACCAAAATTACTTTCATTTTGTTCATATTTTAGCTTAGTTCCTATTACGACATTTGATCCAGAGGTCATCATAAGATCACTCGTTCGACCAATTTTGTGAATCGGCACTTTGAAATGAAAATCCCTAATTTTAGCCCTAATTAGGGGTTTGGATCAATTGTTCACGATTATCGAATGATTGGTATCGTTTGACTAATTTTTGTGAGATAAACGCGAATCCGGGGTCAACTTTGCAAAATTCACTTGAGAACTCTCCAATTTTACACATTTAGCTCACTTGAATTTAGGGATTAGGGGTTATTAAGGTCCAATTGACGAAATTCAAGTTGACCCATTCAAGACTAAAGTTTAATTTGATGAATTGAGGTTCAATTTCAACATGGGCTTTCAATTTAATTTTGACATGGAGGTCACGCGTCCATTTTAGTGTAAATTTAAATGCAATATATGTCACTATAAGCATGGACAATTGGTTCAATAAGCATTTCACAAGTTTAATTGAATTCAATTTCGATTAGTTTGCAAATTTTGTCGAAAAAATCTCCGGATTTTGTGAAATTATAAAAATGACCCTAATTAGATAATTAATTACAAAATTAATCAAAACCGTTGATGAGATTAAATCATGATCATTCAAATTAGCACATATTAAATGAGGTCTTTACTTAATCTCCAAATGAAAGATAAGCACAAATCTCAACCGTCGGATCAAATTGACGGTCGAGATTGAATCTTGAGGGGGTGTATAACCCATTTTCCCTCCTCAACTCAAAGGAGAGGTCTCATTTTTTAGAAAAAAAATCTAGAACTCTCTGGGTTTTTCTCTCTCTGGTGCTCTCTCCTCCTCTCTCCGGCGTTCTCTTCTCCCTCGCCTCTCCCTTTCTCGCGCGTACAGTTCGGCGATTTCTCGCCGGTGCCGGTCTCTCGCCGGCGAGTTCCCGGGCGGCGCCATACTCCTCGGCGTTCCTCAACCTCTCCTTGTCGTCATCGAAGCAGCAGCAGTTCTGGTTGTCACTTCTGTCATCCCGTCCAGCCCCCTCACCGATCGAGCTCAAGACCGGCGAATCAAACCGATTCTGCTTGCCGCTGCTGATTACGGCTGTTCCAAGTGGTCCGATCACTCTCAAGCCTTTCCTCGACGTGTCCCCAACCACTAGGAGGTCGGGACGTGGCCGGACAACCATCGGAGGAGTTTCGGCGTTTCTTTTTCCACCGGTGTATAGATCGGGTTCAAACCGGACCCGATTCTGTTCTTGTAGCTTAACCGGACCTTTTTAGGTTTGTTTTGGCAATTTTTTAGTGATTTCAGATCTTTAAGCATTCTATAATCATCCATTGTAGGCTGTGGAGTTCGGTTTTGACGAAATCAAGGCTTAAACGCACAAAGGTATACTCCTCTAACCTGAGTTCGATGAAACGAGGATGCGTTAGGCGTCCGGGGCTAGAACTCGCCTTAGGCTTGCCATGGATAGATGCTAAGGGATGCTGCTGATGTATATATGGAGGATGATGAGTTGATTGTGTGATCGGAGGCTCGGAGTGAGCTGATTGAATGATGGTTGCATGTTCGGTTTACTGATGAGCAGTTTTGGAAACATCTTCGTTTGAGTTTGAAATCGACATTTTCTGGCTTAGAGTCCTTAACGAAGTATGTAAAGCACTCAAATCAGTCTTTAAAATGCTAAAGAAATCCCTGATCGGAGTTCATTTGGCACCTGAAATCGATTTTCAAAGTTGCAGCAAGGATAAGTTAGTTTTTGGCTGTAACCGAACTGAAACTGCACATTTTACTATTTTTGTACAGAGCAGGGAAAATCGATTTTCGAGTTACATCATTTTGTGAACTTGTAAATTCAGGTCTCATGCATGTCATATATTTTTTTTAGAATTTGTAGGCAATATTTGGTACCTGAAATCATCTCATATTCTCAGGTTGTTTATTCTGCACTGTACTGATCCGAATTGCATTCCTGCAAAATTCATTGTAAAATTGGACTTAATTGTTCAAGTGACCTTCATGAACATCATAGAGCGTCATGCTAATTCACTAGTGACACTCTCCATGCATCAATTGCTCGTCATTAGTGTGTTTAATCAATTGAAATTCCTTAACCCCTAAATCTGTCAATTAGAGATTAAGCTATTCATGTAGCACTCTTGCCAATTTTATAGGAATTTTTCTGTTCACAATCAGAACATGGAGTCTTCTAGACTTTTGTAAAGGGCTATTCAAGCTTCGCATTGACGTATTACATGTATTTTTTGCATGTCATTTGGTAGATTAAAATCATGCACAAATATATTACCACGTTTTGTTATATTGCATTTTATGCATCATGAACATTGATTCACGCTTAATAGTTCATGGACTTGTATGATCATTTGCTCATGTAATTAGGATTAGATGATTATATCCTCTTTGTTATTGCATCTAGTCCTAATCCATGTTAAATTTTCATACATTTCATGCATCATTTTAGTTCATCTTTGTCATCCATAAAATGTCATTGATACTAGTTAGTGCATTGACATACTTTCATGAAAATTAAACCTAAAGTTGGACTTAATCAGATTCATGCCCTCTTGGTAAGTCATCATACATGTTATGTAACTTCCATAGACACCAGGAACATGTCATTTGCTTGCCATTTATGACATTTTTCATTTTTTCTACAAGTTTGCATTAGAATCCGCAACTTGTAAATTCGGAACCCCTGTTCTGTCCAAAGTGAGTTAGACCTCTTGTTGATTTTTTTTATCAATTTTTCTATAAGGAATCAGAGGTCAGAATCTTAATGAAAGATGTAGGACACTCTTTGAACTATCTTGTGTCAAAATTCCAGAAGTTTTGAACAACAAATGATAGGGCAAATGGCCTCATCTTTACAACAAAAACTGCAGTAATCCTTTTTTTCTGACACATTTAATTGTGTTCCCGAATTTTTATAAAATCATGTGAACATTTTTCAGGAAAATTTTCTCTACGAAAGTTGTTCCTCATTGTATGCTTAAGCTACCATAAATTTTCCAGAACTTTTTTAATCATGGGTCCTTTTCCAATTGAATACATCTTGTATCCCTTGTTCTGCTGTTCTTTGTCTTTCTCTTAATAAATTGGTGCGTGATGAATGGAATGAAGTGACCCGACGTCGGTTCACTAATTTGAGTGATTGGATGAGAATGAAGGTCTTTGTGACCTGCTTGCATGCTTATTTTAAGCTTGATGCATGTGCTTTCTAGATGTATGATAGGAACCGATGCATGCTCGAGGGGATATCTATGACTTCACATAGAATCCCAATTAGGGACTATGTCACGTTAGTCACTATAAACGAACGTGCTTGGTGGCTAATGTACATAAGTCATCATTAAAATGGAGTGGGCAGGTCGTTAGATGAGGACGACGCATGTTTAAACCAAAGGCCGATCTCGAGGCCATTGTTGTGATTACATTTGCATTTTTGCATCTTCTTGCATATTGCGTTCTCTTGTATGGACAATTATTGTGTGTTTTGTGAACATTATGATGTTCATTTCCCTTGTATGTACCTAGTCTAGTTTAGCTTTAGAATTAGAATAGGTCCAAGAAGACGGCGGTCTTGAAGATGATGAAGGTCGATGTCCGTTCCGACCCTATTCCTTGTAAACGGTGATGGTCGATGTCCTCTCCGACCATTTCAATTGTAAAAATTCATTCATTACTCGACATATGTCTCGGGCTTTCAATTCGTGTTGTAATAAACACCTAACGAGTTGCGGGTTTTATTTTCTTGCATTTAGAATTAGCTTTGCTTTTTCAATACCTTGGTTGTTTACTTTACACAATGTCTTTCAATACAATTGTTTCTTTCTTTCTTTTCTAGACTAAGATAGGATTAGCTTAGAATCTTAAATGAAAACACAAAAACAAAATGCATGATCACTTAGTGAACTAAGACTTTGGCATGAAAATGGTGAAAAAATAAATGCATGATAATTTAGATAACAACCTTGATAAGTTTAACGGTACCGAAAGGGCGTTAATAGAAATATTAACGTAAGCTAGTTCCCGAACCTATGATCTCTGGTTCTCGCAGAAATCAATACGAAATTCCTGCGTATTGGTTGGGTATTCTAGTCGATCCTCGACATAGGCTAGTGGCGACTCTTAAAAAAGATAAAATTGATCTGCTGTCACGCGAGATATGAATTAGGAAAGATCCGCGCTCATGATTAATGGACCATACGGATGACTAAAAGATTGACGCTTCGGTAAGCTGTCTTTTATGATGTGCCGTATGGACCGTTTCATGAACATTTACCTCTAAATCCGCCTTATCAAGTTTGGCCCTCGTGAGATAGGTCGCGACAATCTACTATAGGAAAGCACAAATGGGAAGGTCCTTTGGGTTACGGTTTCCCAAGAGTGCAGTGTTCATATGTTGCAGGATAAGAGAGCCAAATGTCTAGACCGTACCCTGTCGAATGTCAATGACCAAATTCAACGGGCAGCGGAACTGTCGCACTTTCTAAAGAGAGAGACATATCTTATTCTGGATGACATATGGTGCTCGTATGGTCTAGAAGAGGTCGGAATTCAGCTTGGCTTCAACGGATGCAAGTTAATTCTGACAAGTTGATCCTCAAACTTGTGTAAGCAAATGGCATGCAATGAAGTGATCAAATTGGAGCCTCTTCCTGAGGATGAAGCCTGGAACTTGTTCATGAGGAATCTCGGACACCTGATTGTTTTCTCTCCAGGAGTGGAAAGTGTCGCACAATCTGTCGCAGAGGAATGCAGGGGATTGCCTCTGGGGATCATGGTGGTTTCAGGAAGCATGAGAGGAATGACGAACATCCAGGAGTGGAGAAATGCGCTAAATGAGTTGAGAGAAGCGAGATTTAATGAAGACTGTATGGAGGAGAAGATATTTAGAGTTTTAAAGTTCAGTTATACACGTCTGAATGATCTGATGCTGCGGCGGTGTTTCCTACATCTTGCACTATACCCTGAGGATCACCGAATATCGAGAGAGAACTTGATACGAGATTTTTTCATGGTCGGATTGCTAAGGTAGCGAATAATAATCATTCTGTTCCGGAATGAGTTCCTGAACCAGAAATAGATTTTTCTATTTCCGGTTCCTAGATGAGTTTCTGAGAAAAAAAACCCGTTTGATAACGACAAAAAATTTCTATTTTTAGAACAGAAACCCGTTTGATAACAGCACAAAATTTCTATTTCCTGAAACAAAAACCCGTTTGATAAACAACAGAAAATTCTATTTCCAGGAACAGAAATCCATTTTTTTAGAAATGGAATAAAAATAATTAAAAAATCCGAAAAATTCATAAAAATTTCAAAAAAAAAATTCAGAAAATCCCAAAAAATTGAAAAATTCCAGAAAAAATCATCAAAATGTCGAGAAAATAAAAAAAAATTCAGATTTCGGGAAAATAATAAATTTGTTTAATTTTTTCAAAAAAAATTAAGAAATCAAAAATTTCAAAACTTTACAGAATTGCTTTGAATACATGTAGCCACCCACTTTGAGTAAAATTTATATTTTTTGAGGTGCCCAAAAAAATAAAAAATAAAAAATAAAAAATAATTTCAAAATTTCACAAAATGGCTTAGAACACCTGTGGCCACCCACTTTTTGAGTAAATTTTAATTTTTTGAGATGCCCAAAAAAATTTAAAAAATTAAAAATTTCAAAACTTCACAGAATCAGAATACCTAGTAACCATTTCAAGAGAAATTTAATTTTTTTTGAGATTCCCCAAAAAAAATAAAAAATCTAAGACAGCCCCTCGTCACTTGATGTTTGGTGAAGAAATTAATGTTCAAGAACTTTAATCACATCCGTACGTGGTGGTAATCACTGAAAAGAAAAGAAGGGGTCACTGGCTAATGATAACGTATCAAGGCATGCTTAATTTACTCAGATGGCAATTGAGGGTGTTCAGTGTTTGCATTTCCCGCAAAGCAAAGGATATGTTGGTTACAAAGGTCTAAAGCTTGTCTTTGAAACAAAGCTATCAACTGTGATTTATCCATCTGTAGTTCTCACTCCCACACTTCTGCATTACGTCGAAGCTTGCCTTTTCTTTTTCCGTTTTATTTTGTGGCAATTTGTGAAGAAGATTCCACAATCTATAAATAGGACTATGGCTTTTCTGCTACTATCCGAGTGGATCTCACTTTCGAGGAGTTTTTGGTCTTCACCAAGGTCAGAGACAAGTTACTTCCTGATTCAATTTTCTCTGTTCCTGATAATCGACTATGGAAGGAGCACTTTTTTGCTCATTACATGTAGAATACGACAGAAGTTTCAGAAATATAATCCAGGAACAGATCAAGGTAGACATGAACAAGCGAAAAGAAAATTTGGTATGAGTCAAATACTCGAGTCAGTTGCCTCAGTTTGCAATATACATGCTTTCGCATAAGATAGCAGCATGCACACAAGATTTAAGACCTCTATAGGCTATACACAGTCTCTCAGCACAAGAGATCCCAACTTCCGCCATATAAAGCTCAAACTGATGAACATTTTAATCATGCACGGTTATTGTAGAGCTCATCTTCTTATTCCTCTCAGTAAAACCGCCATATGAAGACAATCTGGGGAGGCAACAAGTCACATGGTCCTCCATTAGGAGTCCTTTCGCCGCTACACATGAAAGTGGGCTTAGAGATGGAAGGCGTTCCTTGATCAGAGATCGGAAGAACATCGAGTATAGTTGGCTTGGCTTCAGCCTTTTCTTCTGCCATAGCTTTGTGAGCCGAAGCATCATGATCGGCAACATCTTCTTGCTCCCTGAGGCTATCTCGGAAAAGTTCAGCGAGTTTCTTTTTCTTACTTGTTGGGGAAGGCTCGAGAACAAGGACAGGTGCTTTGTCCTGACGGGCATTCTTAACCAATTGTGTTCCCCTGAATAAGGATGGGTGGATAGGAGTGTTTCCACGGGAAGGAGTACTCCCACGAGAAGGAGTGAAATCTGCAGTAGAAACAAGAATGAGCACACAAATAATAAAAAGAAGTATTATAGAATGATATAAGCCAGGAAAGAAAATGATGACACAATAAACAACATATCTCGTGAGTAAAGCAAAATCTTGCTCCTTCTCTTGTTATTTTTCTTCCTTAGGATTGAACAAATATAAGAGTCAGGAAAATCTGCATGGCTAAAATAAGTGCCACGACCTCAATGACAGAATTTGCCATGCAGTTGTTAACTTTAAGGCATATGATGATTAAAAGCAAACTCTTAAAGATGATGAGAGACTTCAGGTAAGTTCATGATGCTATATCAGGTATGGAGTTGGACAACTGCACTTTGGCTGGACAATTATCAATCGATTAGAGATCAGTGCTAGTTGCAGCCCCTGTTCTTAATGTCAAGATGGTCTTAGGTACATTTTTTAAGAGACTTCAATTGATTTCCATCAATTCGCTCAATAGAAGACTGAACACCCAATTCATCGCCCCCTACCCACACAGAGAGAGAGAGAGAGAGAGAGAGAGAGAGAGAGAGAGAGAGAGAGAGAGAGAGAGAGAGAGAGGAATTTGTGAGTGGTGCATACTAATTAAGTGAGAGTGCTAGAGAGAGAGAGAGAGAGAGAGAGAGAGAGAGAGAGAGAGAGAGAGAGAGAGAGAGAGAGAGAGAGAGAGAGAGAGAGAGGAATTTGTGAGTGGTGCATACTAATTAAGTGAGAGTGCTAAGATTGTTGTCTAAAACCTGCCATTTTTTAGAGGGGAAATCAAAGGAGTGGCGGTAGCTTAAAAGCGTCCTCCTTAACCAAGAGCAACTTAAATTGATAAATGAAGCAGGCAACTAAAGAAACATTAAACAAACCACGAACCACCACACATGTTTCTTACCACCATTGACACTGAAAAAATCATCTTCACAGTCGGACTCTAACCAGGGCTTCGAATCGAAGAAAACATCCTCTTTACTGCCTGCATTTGACAAAGATATATAGTTCAAGTTCAAGCATTGACAATATAAGAAAATTAAACCACACCTAGGAAAAACACAAAGCACGCATTCAGATTTAAGCATCAAGAGAAGCAAAGCGCATTGACTCACTCGGCTCAAAGATCAAAACCAGTAATTACATGATAGTTTATTCCTTTAGTCAGCTAATTATAAAGACAACAAAGCAGAAAAACTAGTGCTGCAAACATCATCACCGCTCTCTAATAGAGCGGGGGAGGCCAGATCTGGGGGAGGCCGAGCGGCCTCGCCATGGCCGCTCGTCGACCTCGCCGTCGCCCAGGCCGAGCGGCCATGGCGGGGCCGCTCGGCCTCCCCCGGATCTGGGCGACAGCGAGGTCGACCGGCGGCCATGGCGAGGCCGAAGCTGACCCCCCCGATCACGGCGACTTCCAAATCCAGAAAAGAGAGAGATGAGAGGAGATGCAGGGCAGGATCGGAGCTTACGTGGAGCAGGAGCGAGCGAGCGAGCGGCCCTGGCTTCCTCTCGGCCGGAGCGAGCGAGCGAGCGGCTCTGGCTTCCTCTCGACGGCGACAGAGAGAGAGTACAGAGAGAGACGGGCTTCAGATCAGAGAGATGAGAGGAGACGAGAGACAGACATGTTTGTTTAAGAAATGATTCTGACCTTTGTTCCTCAGAAATGGTTCTGAGTTTTGTTCAAGAAATGAAAAACAACTTTTTTTTTTGTTCTGATTTCTGGTTCAGAATCGGTTTTGGAACAAAAATTTATTCTGGAAATAAAAAAATGAAATTGCGTTAACAAATGGGTTTCTTGTCCAAAACTGATTCTGGGAACAAAAAATCAGTTCTGGACTGAACCAGAATGGTTATCATGCGGTACCTAAGCGACTCCAAAAGTTGGGAAGCAGAGTACAATACGGCTTACACCATCATCAACAAGTTAGTCAACGTGTGCCTGCTAGAAAGAATAAAAATATCGAATGCTTATTATGAATGCGACTATTTGAAGATTCATGATTTAGTTAGGGACATGGCTATAAGTATGGTGCGCTCCCAATCAATGATAAAATCTGGGTTGGGTTTGCGAGAACTGCCAGGTGAGGAAGAATGGACAGAGGACTTAGAGAGAGTATCTTTAATGCATAATTTCGTGAAGGAGATACCGGCAGGGGTATCACCAAGTTGTCCTCGGCTGTTGGCACTCCTCATGAATAATAATTATTTCTTGAAAGAGATCCATCATTCGTTCTTTAGCCGCATGCCTGCTCTAAAGGTTCTGAACCTGTCTTACACGGGGATTGAGATGTTGCCTGAGTCTCTGACTTGCATAACCTCAGCGCACTATTGCTGCATAAATGCGAGAAACTAAGGTACGTGCCTTCATTGGTGAAACTGAGGGCATTAAGAACATTGGACCTATCTTGGAGTGGTATTACAAAAGCTCCTGCGGGACTTGAGGGACTGGTGAATCTCAGAACCCTGGATGCTGGCTATTCGAAACTAAAAGAGATGCCTGATGGAATTCTGCCCAAACTCTCTCATCTGACACAGCTTGATCTTTAAGAGTGCGGACAGGAGCTTGACAGTGAAGAATGCGAGGGAATTAATCAGTCTGAAAAGGTTGGAGAAAGTGAGGTGCAGGTTTAAGAATATCAGAGGATAAAATGCATATGTGGAATATCTAAAGCTATGGGATGGGGATGGCGGTCCCAAGCAGTGGGAACTAATATTGCCAATTATATACAATGAGGAGAATGCCTCCAGGGTCTTTGGTCCTCCAATCTGCAGTAAAACTGTGAGGCTGGGCGCATGTCGTGTCAAGGAAGGAGGAGGTGAGGAGCTTCCTCTGCTCCCGAAAGGCATAGAGTGTTTGAGCATCAAAGATCCTCTTGATGGCATGAGAAGCTTGATGGACATTCCAAGCATCAGAGACTTTTAAGTTGAGGGTATGCGGACTAAAGAGAATTCCTGGGATGGAGCATCTGGTGCTACTGTCCTCTAGTTCTCCTGCAGATTATTACGCTCCTCTGCAAAGCCTCGAGTATCTGAAATTGGATGCATTAGATGACCTGTGTGCTCCAGTTGAGGCAGTTGCTGTTGCTGCCAGGCCTTTGCCGGGGTGGATTTCCGAAGGTAAACGCTTTTGGGGTCTTAAAACAGTCTACATCTACAAGTGCTGCAAAATGAAGAACCTCCGGACGGACACGCTCATGTCACTCCTTGCAAACCTAGAAAATCTTCACATTCAAGAATGTGAAGTAATGGAAGAGGTCATAGCAGTGAAGCAGATGATCTTACTTCTACTCTAAGCCTCCCTAAGTTAAGGACCTTATGTTT
Organism: Syzygium oleosum; assembly: GCF_021117445.2. Lineage (NCBI taxonomy): Eukaryota > Viridiplantae > Streptophyta > Magnoliopsida > Myrtales > Myrtaceae > Syzygium > Syzygium oleosum. The sequence continues at coordinate 14,478,342 of NW_026607489.1, read as the reverse complement.
AAGAGATCTTCAGGCACTGAAAAGCATATGTAGGAGGACGATAATGTGCAAGTCTCTTTAAATTTGTAACACTGAAACATTGCAAGAAGCTAGAAAGGATAGCGCTTCATGTGCGCCTCCCTCATGACTGTGAACTACCTGGTGGCAAGGTTAATTCTCTTCAGGCAATTCATGTTGGGAAAGATGAGAAGGAATGGTGGGAGTCGGTGAGGTGGGACAGTCCCCTGGACAAGTCCCTCCTTCGCCCTTATGTCCGATACAGATGACATTTGTGAATTGGAAGTGTGCTACCGCAGTAACTTGGCTCCGGAGGACGTGGTGCTGGGTGTCGTGTGTTGTTTCTCCGTTGCTGCAAGCTATCCGTTCCTCTGCTTGCCGTTCTCAACTCAGAGAGGGCGGTGCTCAGTATTGAATTTATATATCTGGACACATGATTGTTTCCCTGTAGGTTCTTCAGTTTTGTGTCTAATGTAAGATGTACGGTTCATGGTAGAGGATGATCTGTTCACCTATGACTCCTCGTCTCTCTTTTGACCTCCACTTCCTGATCCATCGCGGCTAGAATCATCTACAGCTTACCCATTTCGCGCTTGTCAATACTTTCCTTCACCAAGTGGCAAGCACATTCATTCAACCGTTTCACCGCATTCATTGCGCGAACTCATATCACATTTGGATAACCATCACAGCTAAGCTTTCGAGGTCACTGAGGATTATCGGCTTAAATTTCTACTCGACATGCAAATTCGCTGAACAAACCACGTCGTATCCTTAAGTTGCGAAAATGTTTTTACGCAGAGAAAGTACAGAAAAACAACTAAAAGAATGAAAAGAGTAAGACCAGCAGCCGGAGAGATCCAAGTGATGCCATGGAAAGTCAGTCACGGGTTATGATGTCGCTGTTAGGGACGTGGTGAGGCACCTCTTCATGGACCCTTCTGGTACAGAAACCTCCAAAGAATTAAATTCTGTTTGACAAACCAGCAATTCTGCTTGTCTGGTGTAGTCATTTTAGTCATCACTGAATGGTGGAGGAAGCTTCTGTGGAGGATAAAGAACAAAAATTCAAACGCCCACCAAGTTTGACAGACCTTTCAACGAAAGTGAATCAGGAGCCATAGCGTGTGATGATGCTGCTAACTCTTTCCCCACATGGCGAGGCGACTTAATACCCACAAAACTGACGTTTCCCTTCTCCATAAAATGAAGACTTTTTGTTATCAAGATTCCTGAAACATGCGCGTAACCATCACTCTCGGAGAATAAAAGCAATGGCGTAACGAGACACAAGTCAAATCAATATATAGATTATTGGACAGTTCTACCGTTGAACAGGGAAAAAATCGAAACGCCGTTCCGTGCTGGTAAAATGTGGAAAGAGCTTGCAATTCTCAAGACCCGTTGTTAACGAAATTTTGACGCACGACTTGTTAAATCGGCAACACTTTCAGCAAAATACCCACGACTATTGGATCGCTTTAAATTATTAACTAATTCGATAATGTATCAGTGTTGAGTTTAGTAGCTCGCCAAAGTTACTAACTTTTATAGAAAATTACCAACTTCATTCGAACTAGCTTAGCAAGGTTTATTTGATTGTTTCAAAATTATCAATTATTTCGGAAATTTAACACTATTTATTTGTTAAAGCAACCAATGCGTTTGAGTTACTAATTCATATAGAAAATTATCTGCGCCATTTACTGCATTTTTCCAGATTATTAATTCTTATTTGTGTGATTTAGCTCAACGTTCAAGTTACTAATTCTTATTCGTGAGGAATGAGGGACGTGATGTTCTGTCCTCTGCTGAAATAGAGAACGGTTGCAAGGTCAGTCGCCGAAAGCGCGGTTCTGCCTCTTGGGATTGTGGTGACTTCGGAAAGCATGCGAGGAGAGAAGGACATTCATCAATGGAGAAATGCAGCGACAGTTAAGAAATGCACCGAAAGGAAAACCATACATCATGACATATGGACATTGGATTGACGTTTATAATCGACCTACGTATCGAGATATTGATGTAGTTTCTGGGCCTTGTCACTTGGCAAAGCGTGACCGTAATGTTCTACCGTAAATAATGGGTTGGATATGTCTATTCATTTATGATATTGAAATGACTTGTGACGAATGGTATTACATACTAGCCTAAGTGTGATTTCAACACGCTGCATAACTATTGCATAACTATTGTAAAATTGCATTATTCATTGCTTGATCTCATAGAAGTGGTGATTGTTACTCACTGAGCCGTGGTTTTGCTCGCTCTACGTGTTTACAACGAGGGCGTGACGGGGTGGCTTAGGATTTCTTTTGCCATTTGAATAAAGCTTATTGGACCGAGTTTAAAGCAATTTTAGTTTGGTATCCATTCTATGTATAAGAGCTTGTACTTCTAAAATGTTGATAACAATCGCAAAAAACATATTGGTAAATTATTATAACAGGTGTTAATCTCGAGACAATTAAATAAACATTGGTTACTCACTAAAATAAGAGCTAGTAAAGCTAAAGTTAAATGGTAACTTAATCCTTGAAGATTTGATAGATCACTCAAATCAATACTGCTACTATACAATAAGACGTAGTGACTTTAACAAATAAATATTAATAAGTATTTAGAACAATTTGTAATTTTGAAACAATCAAATAAAAGTTGGTAAATAGACTCAAATAAGGGTTAATATTTTTTTTTTATCAAAGCTCAGTAACTTTAACATTCTAATAAACTACCCAAGAAAATATTGGTAAATTACAGAAACAGTGAGTAAATAAAACAATCAAATAAATATTGGTACTTCCACAAAACTGTTGGTAACTATCACAAGCTAAATAATCTTTGGTACATCCAACAAACTGTAGGTAACGTCCAAGTATGTCATAGACTAAATAAGTTGTTGGTTAATTTCTAGTTACTGACAGATTATAGAAATTACCAACGCTATTAGAGAATTATCTGCATGGAACAATATTTCGTGTTTTCACTCACGAAACATTAGATATCTTCAGATACTATGCTTGCTTAGAGGTAGTTTGGTTACTTTGTTTTAGTTTTCATTTATAAAGGAAAAATGACACAAATAGTCTCTAAATTTTGATCCAAAATGCAATGCTGTCCTTAGACTTTTCATTTGTTCAATGTGGTTCCTGACATATTTGTAAATGTTTAATCTAGTCCCTAGATCATATGAAAATATTCAATGTTATCTTTTCGTTAATTCAACTAACGAAATATGCTGATGTGACTTCCAATTTGTTAAGTTTGAATATTGGATAAGTAAAAAAAAATACACGTGTATTATCCAAGTAAGATATCCATCTCAAATCAGGTTGTAATAATCTACGTCATTATATAATGATGGACACGACAATGCCCTAATTTTTGTTTTCTTTTTCTAAAGTAGATGGATAAAAAAGATGGACAAGTTGACTCATCATTTTGAAAAATATAACTCGGCATAAAATGATTCACGTCATTATATAACAATGGACATGTTAATGCCCTAAGTTTTATTTTCTTTTTCTAAAGTAGATGGATAAAAAAGATGAATATGTTAACTTGTCATTTTTAAAAATCTAACTCAACGTATAATAATCTACATCATCAAATAACATATGATTTGTCATCTGAGCAAACGTAAGGACAAGAACATTTGCCAATAGTTTGGGGACTACAATGAACAAATTAAAAGTTCAGTGATGATATTGCACATTGGACCAAATTCATGTATCATCCGTGTCATTTGTCAAATGACAAATTAGGGGTTTCTAATTAATTCACACATTTCTTAATTGAAAGTAATGTTTAGTTGCTACCAATAATGTGTTTATTTAACGTCATTTTCATTAAAGAGAATTTGTCGGGCTTGACTGCTACTTTATACTTTTGGGTTAATACCACGAAAAACCCCAAACTGGTACACCTGTGACAAATTTACCCCTGAACTAATTTTTTGACCACCAAAAATCCAAACTGGTATATTTGTGATAAATTTATGCTCTATTAAATTGGATTAATACCACGAACAATCACAAATTGATAAACCCGTGACAAACGGAGGGGTAAAACTCTAAACTGGTACATTTTTCAACTGTCACGTGTCATCAAACTCAGTAATTTGATGGTAAAATTTAATGGAAACTAACGGAGGGTAAATTTATTACAGGTATATCAATTTAGGATTTTTCGTGATAAAAAATTAATTTAATATAAATTTATCATAAATGTATCAATTTAAATTTTTTGTGATATTAACCCTATACTTTTATAGGTCCCATTGTATCTCCTTCAGTCCTCCCTAGTGTTTTTATTCCTTCCTGGTGAGTAATTTAAATCAGGGATAACTTTCGACCACAAAAAAAAGATCGGGACAACTGCACTAGTTGACTCAAAGTCAATGCTCTGTTCAATCAAGTCCTGTGAGGCCATAAAGAAGTTTCCGCTTCTCTACAAACCTACACCAGTTGCGCGCTCTGTTGAATTTGAGCAGCAGTATCACCGTCCGTCTTCTCTCTGTGCATCTTGTTCGTCGGAAGTTCTTCCACAAGTATCGGTGCGGTTGGCTCCAGGTACACTCGTCGCTCCTTTCTTTAGATATCTAAAGCCTAGTTTTCTTTTGCACGCATGAATTGTGAAACAATGAGCTTTGGTGCGTTTGCCTTCAAGTAGTGTTATAAACTTTTAGACAAAGTTGATCCATCCTTGTACTCTTGATCTACTGGAGTCGTCCGAGTTTTTTTATGTATGAGATTATTTTTTAGATGCACGTATGAGTTGTATTAGAGAAATCGCACGTAAGAGAATTGATATGGCGTGGAGCAATTAATATATCATAATTGACTCTATTACTATTTGTTGGGAGAAGTCCGATACCTTCATCGGGGGAGACCAGTAGTAGAGGTCCGATCTTGTGGAAACGGGCTCGGACTTGAGCTCAAAGAAAGTGAGATTTTTGGCATGCGAACTGTAGTTTGGTGAACAAAAGACGTGTTCAGGTTGATTGCGGCATATATGATCTTAATAGTAAGATTTCGTTCAAAAGCAATCTGATCGAGAATATCTCTTTTAAAGGTTAAGGATAAATTTGTCCTTTCAGGCTGCAGGCATGGACAGTCTGAGCGCAATTATTGATCTTGTTAAAAGGCTCCGTCCTTACACTAATGCTGGTGGGAAGATGGATAGCCTTCGTCGAAAGCTGGAGAGACTAAATAGCAGGGAATCTGACGTCCTTATGGAAGTTAAATATGCAGAATCAAGGCTCGGAAATAAAAGGAAGAGAGAAGTCGAGAACTGGCTGAGAAATGTCCGGAGCGTAAAGGACGCAATCTCGGCAATAGAACCACAAGTTGCAGACGGGGGAGTTTGTACACGGGTAAGCTTGGTGAATCAAATAAACCGATTGACCACGCAGGTGGAGGAACTCACAGACCAAGGTGAATTTCCTAGAGGGCTTTCACACGTTGAAGATACCAGGGCGTTGTTGACTGTGGAGTTAGTTGGTGAGGCTTTCGGACGAAATCAAGATAGAGTGCTGTCTCGTTTGATGGAAGATGACGTGTTGACCGTCGGCATTTTTGGTATGGGTGGAGTTGGAAAAACAACCCTCGTCACCCATGTCCACAACCATCTCCTAAAGGCAAGCACTTGGAGGAAAGTATGCTGGGTAACAGTGTCCCAAGAATGTGATGTTCCCACATTGCAACAAAGGATATCGAAATGTTTTAACGCTGCCCTGAGAGAGGAGGAAGATAAAATCAAACGGGCTGCCGAATTGTCATACTTACTGAAGAGAGAAAGCACCGTCATTATTTTAGATGATCTATGGCACGCTTATGATCTGCAGGAGGTTGGAATTCCACTTGGTGTGAATGGATGTAAGTTAATTCTAACAACTCGGTCCTTGGACATATGTCGGCAGATGAATTGCGATGAACTGATCGAGTTAAAGCCGCTTCCTGAAAATGAAGCCTGGCAACTGTTTGTAAAAAATCTCAGACGAGGAGTTGTTTTCGCTCCTGAAGTAGAAAGTGTTGCGAAGTCTGTTGCAAAGGAATGTGCGGGATTGCCTCTTGGTATAGTGGTGGTTTCTGGAAGTATGCGAGGGAAGGAGGAGGACATTCACGAGTGGAGAAGTGCCCTGAATGAGTTAAAAGAAGCAAGGTTTGAAGGTAAATGCATGGAAGATAAGGTATTCAGAGTATTAAAGTTCAGTTTTATTCGCCTGAATGATCAGGTTGTGCAACAGTGTTTCCTGCATCTGGCACTGTACCCTGAGGATTTTGTCATCTGGACCGCAGACTTGTTGCGAAATCCTGTTTATCTCGATTTCTTTAGTGACTTGAAAACTCGAGAAGCACAGTACGATAGGGGTCACACCATTGTGAATAAATTAGTCAACGTCTGCTTGCTGGAAAAATCAGGGCCTCCCTCTTATGAAAGATTGAAGATGCACGATTTAGTCAGGGACATGGCGATCAATATGATGGGCTCTCAATGCATGGTGAAAGCTGGGCTAGGATTGTGCACAATTCCAGCGCAGGAAGAATGGCTTAAGGACTTAGAGAAAGTATCCTTGATTAAAAATTCATTAAAAGAAATACCAGCAGTGAGACGGCAAAGCTGGGATCTGCCTCAACTTTTGGAGCTTTATATGAGTTCTAACGTCTTGACAAGGATAGATGGTTCATTCTTTGGTTGCATGCCCGCTCTTCAAGTTCTGGACCTGTCCATGACGAATATTGAGATGTTGCCCAGTTCAATCTCTAACCTGGTGAACCTCACGCATTTGTTACTGCGTCGTTGTAAATGCTTACGGTGCGTGCCTTCATTAGCAAATATGAGGGCATTAAGAACGTTGGATTTCTATGACAGTGGAATTGAAGAAGTCCCTGAAGGGCTGCACGAATTGGTGAATTTAAGATGCCTGGATTTTGGCGAGTCAAGACTAAAGAAATTGCCTCCTGGAATTCTGCCCAAGCTCTCTAACATGCAAACCCTAAATCTTAAGGGTTGGTGCGACAGCATGACAGTACAGGCTCAGGAAATAATGAGTTTGACAAAGTTGGAGAAGCTGAGTTGCAAGTTTGGCGATGTCCAAAGCTATGACTTGTATGTGAAACATTTACAGGCTGGCGGTCCCAAGGAGTGGGAAATTGAGTTAATTGAAGGTGCTAGGGATGATAATATCTGCATCCGCGATGTGGATGTTTCCATTTACAGTAGAACAGTGAGGCTACTTGGGTGTCATGTTGGAGGAGATGGACCTAAATCCCCCCCTGTGCACCCAAAAGATGTTCAGCACTTGGAGATCAGAGATGCAGTTGATGAGCCTAAGAGCTTGACGGACATTCCAAGCATAACAAACTCAAAGCTGAAGATGTGCACACTGAAGAGGATACACGGCATGAAGTATGCAGTGTCACAATCCTCATCTTCTCCTCTTCCAAGCATAGAGTCTCTCAAACTTATATCCATTATGGATCTACGTGCGCTAGCTGAGGAAGAACCCTGTGCTGTTGCGACTGCAGTCCCAGGAGTGCTATATGAAGGTGACAAGTTTTGGGGTCTCAAGGAACTCGATATCGTTGGTTGTAATAAAATGAAGAGGCTCCTGACGCATGTGTTGCTACCCCTCCTTGTAGACCTGGAGAAGCTTTCTATCAGTTATTGTAATCAAATGGAGGAGGTCATAGCAATGACGGAAGTAGATATGGAGTGTCAGGAAGAGGGGGACACCAGAGGGAGCTATACGAGGAGTGAGGCCAATCATGCTCATCTCGCTTCCGCTCTATCCCTCCCTAAGATGAAGACCTTAGAGTTATGGAATCTTCCTGCACTAAAAAGGATATGTGGGGCGGCGATAAGCTGTCATTCTCTCCAAAGAATATCCCTAAGGCGATGTCCGAAGCTAGAATGCATATCTCTCCATGAGCAACTCCCTCGAGATGGGGAACCACCTTCTGGTTGTCTACAAGCGATTGAGATTCGAAGAGATGAGGAGGAATGGTGGAAATCGGTGGTGTGGAACGATTCCGTTACCAAGTCCTTTCTTGTCCCGTATATTAAATACCGCTGGTAGTGACAGAATTGTGTTTTTCTTCGGTGATGTGGGTAACATTATGCACGCACTTCACCGCAACTGTTGGATTGTTAAATTGTGCGAGTCATGTAGGACACGCATGATCCAAGGGATGTGATAATGTCCAACTTGTGTACGGCGCATACCATACGCTAGTCTATATATATCTTGTCCGTATTTGTATATATTAATCAAAGCGATTCCTCACTTTGATCTCTCTCAAAAAATTCACGAATAACCTTTTTTTTTTTGCCATGAAAATGGGTCACTAACCTAATGGACTGGGTTATGTACCAATTACTTCTTTTTTTTGGATCGAAATTTACCAATTACTTTACCGTGCCATAATTTATGTGCTCGCTTAAGCTATTAAATCTCTTCTACTCAATTTGAGAAAATTGTGCAAAAAGTCTTTAGACCTATTGCAATTTTATCAATTTAGTTCTAAATATTTTAATTTTGCCAATTGAGTTTGAAACCTTTTTATGTTTTGGCAATTGAGTTCATTCGGCCAATTTTGACCGGAAATCGCTGACATGGACGCTGGCCATTCTACGCCCAAGCCCAAACTACCAATAGAATAGAATGGAACCTTTGTGCCTTCCTGTTGATTGGGAGTATGAACCACACTCCAACGCTAAGGTAGCGAATGATAACCATTCTGTTCCGGAATGAGTTCCTGAACCAGAAATAGATTTTTCTATTTCTGGTTCCTGGATGAGTTTCTGAGAAAAAAAACCCGTTTGATAATGACAAAAAATTTCTATTTCTAGAACAGAAACCCGTTTGATAACAGCACAAAATTTCTATTTCCTGAAATAAAAACCCGTTTGATAAAAAAATTCTATTTCCAGGAACAAAAATCCATTTTTTTAGAAATGGAATAAAAATAATAAAAAATCCGAAAAATTCATAAAAATCTTTAAAAAAATTCAGAAAATCCCAAAAAATTGAAAAATTCCAGAAAAAATCATCAAAATGTCGAGAAAATAAAAAAAATTTAGATTTCGGGAAAATAGGAAATTTGTTGAATTTTTTAAAAAAAAATCAAGAATTCAAAAATTTCAAAACTTCACAGAATTACTTAGAATACCTGTGGCCACCCACTTTTAGTGAAATTTAAATTTTTTTAAGTGCCCAAAAAAAATAAAAAAATCAAAAATTTCAAAACTTCACATAATAGTTTAGAATACATGTGGCCACCCACTTTGAGTGAACTTTAAATTTTTAAGGTGCCCAAAAAAAATTCAAAAACTCAAAAATTTCAAAACTTTACAGAATGGCTTAGAATACCTGTGGCCACCCACTTTGAGTGAAATTTTAATTTTTGGAGGTGAAAAAAAAGCAAAAAATCAAAAATTTCAAAACTTCACGAATGACTTAGAATACACGTGGCATCCACTTTGAGTGAAATTTAAATTTTTTAGGTGAAAAAAACATAAAAATCAAAAATTTCAAAACTTCACGGAATGACTTACAATACCTCTAGCCACCCACTTTGAGTAAAATTTAATTTTTTTTAGATGCCCAAATGGTATTTTTGATTTTTTTTTTTATGTTTTTTGGTTCCTAAAGAAAATTAAATTTCACTCAAAGTGGATGGCCACATGTATTCTAAGCCACTCTGTGAAGTTTTGAAAATTTTTCTTTTTTGCTTATTTTTTTTTTACACCTAAAAAAAATTAAATTTCACTCAAAGTAGGTGGCCACAGGTATTCTAAGCAATTATGTGAAGTTTTTTATTTTTTATTTTTTTCGGCACCTAAAAAAATTTAAATTTCGCTTAAAGTGGATGGCCACAGGTATTCTAAACCATTTTATGAAGTTTTGAAATTTTTTCTTTTTTTTTTTTTTTTTATTTTTTTCACCACCTAAAAAAATAAAATTTCGCTCAAAGTGGGTGGCCACAGGTATTTTAAGCCATTCTGTAAAGTTTTGAAATTTTTACTTTTTTGCTTATTTTTATTTTTTTTGGCATATAAAAAAATTTAAATTTCACTTAAAGTGGGTGGTCACAGGTATTTTAAGCTATTCTGTGAAGTTTTGAAATTTTTTATTTTTTTTATTTTTTTCGGCACCTAAAAAAATTTAAATTTCACTCAAAGTGGATGGCCACAAGTATTCTAAGCCATTCTGTGAAGTTTTGAAATTTTTGATTTTTTGCTTTTTTTTTATTTTTTTCGGCACCTAAAAAAATAAAATTTCACTCAAATTGGGTGGCCACAGGTATTCTAAGATATTCTGTGAAGTTTTTAAATTTTAGAATTTTTTATTTTTTTTTGGCAACTAAAAAAATTAAATTTTGCTCAAAGTGGGTGGCCATAGGTTTTCTAAGCCATTTTGTGAAATTTTGAAATTTTTTATTTTTATTTATTTTTATTTATTTTTTTCGGTACCTAAAAAAATTTAAATTTCAACGAAAGTGGGTAGCCACAGATTTTAAACCATTCTGTTAAGTTTTGAAATTTTTGATTTTTTTCTTTTTTTTCTCACCTCAAAGATCGTGACTTCCATATGAATATGTGTGTTGAAGAAAATGAATTCCTCATAAATGGTTCTCACTTTTGTTCCAGAAATGAAAAACCAACTTTTTTTTGGTTCTCATTTCTGGTTTCAGAATCAGTTTTGGCAGTAAATTTGTCCCGGAAATAGAAAAATGAAATTGCTTTACCAAACGGGTTTCTGGTCCAAAACTGATTCTGGGAACAAAAAACCAGTTCTGGACAGAACCAGAATGGTTTTCATGCAGCACCTAAGACTGTGACGTCGTGCCAAGAAGCGGGAAAAGTGCCAAGAAGAGGGAAAAGTGCCAAAAAAGTCATAAACATTTTGCATTGGTGCCAATTTAGTCATAAACCTTTTTTTGGTGTCAATTCAGTCATAAACCTTTTGCATTTGTGCTAATTTAGCCCTAAACCTTTTTATGGTGCCAATTCGGTCCTAAACTTTTATATTTGTGACAATTCAATCCTAAATCTTTTGTTTTTGTGCCAATTTAGTCCTTCCGGCCAATTTTGGCCGGATTTTGGTGACGTGGATGTTGGCCGGCCGACGGCTGGTCACCGGCACTGATGTGGATAACTTTAATAATATTATAATTTTTTAAAATTTTTTTGAATTTTTTCTTTTTTTCTGTTCTTTTTTTGTTCCCCCCCCCTCCCTCCTTCCTCCAGCCGGTCGCCGGACCGGCGACCAGCCAGAGGCCAGAGGCCGGTGCCAGCAAGGCTCACCCTCGCCAGCGGCCTCCGGCGAGGGCTCGAGCCTCACCATGGCTGGGCGAGGCTCGCCTTCGCCGTCGCTGGCGAGGGCGAGCCTCGCCCAGCGCGAGGGCAAGCCTCGCCGGCCTCTGGCCTCTGGTCGATCGCCGGTCCGGCGGTCGGCTGGAGGAAGGAGGGAGGGGAGGGGAAAAAAAGAAAAGAAAAAAAGAAAAAAATTAATAGAAATTCAAAAAAAAATTAAAATATTATTAAAGTTGTCCAAGTCAGCGCCGGTGACCGGCTGGCGTTCACGTCAGCAAAATCCGGCTAAAATTAGCTGGAAGGACTGAATTGGCACAAAAACAAAATGTTTAGGACTGAATTGGCACAAATATAAAAATTTTAGGACTAAATTGGCACCATAAAAAGGTTTGGGACTAAATTGGCACAAATGTAAAATGTTTAGGACTTTTTTGGAACTTTTCCCGCCAAGAAGCAAATGAGTAAAATGAAACTAAAATCCTAAATTACTATTCAATTGTCAATTCCCATCCTAGTACCTCGAATGTTTCGCTAATCCTGACTATAAACTGAGCTGCCTTTCTCATGTCATTTTGGATTGTAATTTCTAGGTTGCCGTCTCTGAAGCAGGTTGGAATGGACGATATCAGAGCAAAAAGAATAGACGGAAAACTTTGAAAAAATTAGGCTCCGCACTATAACATCTTGAAGTTTCTTATCAACCTTATCTCCTCCTCTCAATTCCATAGGCCTTGTGGTACAATGCCACGACATGCATGAAATTGAGAGGTAACATGGTTCGAAGGCCTCAGCTTGTCGCCAATGTCTCCCAAATCCTCAACTTTCTCCGAAATTCGAGTTTCTAGGGTTTCCTAACATAAGTGGCTTGTCGATCTGAGTGGTTCTATCAAGACTCGGGTTCCACAAAAATGTTGCGCACTCAGAAAGGATCTCATACCTGAGCAATGGTTGTTAAGCTTGTGCAAGAGCTTCTGTTCAGGTGAGCGAGATTTCGGAGAAAATGGAGAAGAACGGCGGTTATGGCTGGACTAAAGCCATCCCCATGCAGAGACTTGTCTTCCATAATGCTTCGTCTCCTTGTCCCTTGAGATGTTCATTCGGACAACTGCATTTTACCACCCCAATTGACAATAGTTGCTCTCTATGCGGCTAATTCCAAGTTCCAACCCACGTTACCTCTCAATATCATCCGCCAAACATAGAATGAAAATAAAATAAAATAACTCAAAATCACAGTAGAAGCAAGCAAGGAGAGGTTGCTGTTACTTCATAAGGAAGAAACCTCTCTTGACCATGCTACAGAAAGATGCATTTTAAGTACTCAATCTTTTGCAATTTCTCTAACGAAAGATTCAAAATAATTGCATAATTTTACATCCCATTGTGGCGTTTTGGTTTATTGTACCCTCAACGAAAAAAAATGTCAAATATTAAGATTTTTTACGACCGACACGTCAAATGGTTGAAAACTTGAAGAAGGCAAAGTTAGCCCCGAAAATGGAGTTATCTGCCACTATAAAAGATGCAGAAATGAAGAGTTATTAAGAAAAGCTGAGTCATGCATCCCTCCCATTCAGGCATTAAACCAACTGAAGGCCTGAGACCTATGATCCAAAGAATAAAAACCCGCCCAAGAAGCGAGGTCCCTCCATGTTTTAAAATATTTTCTGTAAGAAATTATAATCTAACATCCGAGGTGATTATCATAAAACCAGTATGCTAGAACTCTCAAAAGGCCCATAGGCATAGGAATAATCTCGTGTAGACACATCATAACTTCATCCAGTAGATCCAGAACTACTGTGGTGCGAACAGGAAGACCATCCTCATAGTATGTATGTCCTAAACTCCTAAAAGAAAAAAAACAAGGATATGTTCACTAAAAGTCCTAAAATTCGTCACGAAAGTGCAATTGAATCCTAAAACTTGCAAAAAGTGCAATCAAGTCCTAAAACTTGTCAAATTGATCCAATTGAATCCTAAAGTTAACACCGTCAAATTTGTTAACGGAAAACGCTGACGTGGTTGTTGACACCTAAATTTCGATCGACCATTTAATAGAAAATTAGAGATTAAATTTTAACCCCTACACAAAAATATTAAAATTGCATAGCATATAGTTTAAGTTCATATAGGTTAGTTGCATTCTGTATCGGACCGGCGGTGGCGAGAAAGCTGAAAATTCATCGCGTAAACCGAGCTCGAGCACTCGGCTCACTCAAGGGATTGGAGGCCAAAATTCACAAGTCTAAAAGGCCTTGGTTGTCTTAATGTGAGCCTAAATCAGACCATCAAGCTTAATTAGAGAAAAGTTCAAATTAATTCGGCCCATTTGGAATTAAATAAAAATTAAAGGATAAAAGCCTAAGCCTAAGCCCATTAGGACTAGGAAGCCAAGCCAATTAACTTAGGGTTGCGATATAAATATGTGATTATACCCCTCAATCAAGTGGAGGGCTCTGATAATTTACAGAAGACAATTCCTGAGAGCAAGAGCGAAACACGTGAGCAAGAGCGGGAGCAAAGTGAGAGAGAGAGAGAGAGACGGCTTCAAGAGAGAAATCGTGACCGGAAGCCTAGAGAGGAATATGGCAGCACCCTTGGAGATCGAAGATGGATGAAGTGGTGATGCTTGTACTCATCCTGGTGAGTGCAGTTTGACAATTTGGTCAAACATCCACTTGCAGACAAGTTCGGCAAAAGCCAGATCCTTCACTGCCACAACAGGAGCGAAAAAAGAAAGAAAAACGGAGAGATCCACGCGAAGAACAGCTCCAACGTCGCACAGGAATCAGTCCCTCCGCTAGAGGTTTCCTCCTGCCATCTTTGCTGGTCGTCCACGACGCGTCCAGCTGGTCTCGCGAACACCAGCAATTCTGAAGCCACAGCAACCCCAAGCGATTTCATCAAGTCCCTGCATCGTCCAGCCACCTCTCAGCCGTGAGTCTGCACCGTGGCCGAGCAGCAACCAGCAAGCTTTCATCGTCTCTTTTGCAGGTTTTTGGGCCCTTTCAAAGTATTCCCGACGACCAGCTCCTCACTACCGCCCGCGAGCCAGTCCTTGACGGAGAGCCACACCATTGTAAAGCCCACCGCGAGCACCACCGCGAGCAACATCGTCGTCACCACCATCGCCGCCGGTCCACCCGCCGTCGGTCATCCCGATCCGCAATCCCGATCCGCGAGGTCAAATTTGGAAATATCCCGAAATTAGGTAAGAACGTTATCCGATATTTTTCTGAATATTTGTTTTCCTAGTTTTTTTGATATTTCAAATATTTTGGTGAATATTCTGTGGATAGCTAGATATTTTAGGATAATTTTGTGATATCCGCAACATTCGAAAATACCCAAAATTAGGAATTATTCCTAATTTGGCAACGTATCTGGCCGACTATCCGACCTTATCCCTGAGGTACAATATGCGGCGATGCGGAAAAATAGTTATCTTATTCATAATCACTTGGATGGGATAACAGATTTTATCTGCTTTCCAAATTCGAACAATCGGCTTTCCGTTGATATCAATAGCTCTATAGATATGACCGTTAGTTTGATTTCCTTTCCTAATTCAAATTTGATAAGAAGAATCTTGCGGATTGCGTGGATTGTTTGAGTGCGTTTGTTATCTTTGTTTGTTTGCTTTCCTTTTAAATAAAGAAAATCCAAAAATATGTTAGTTAGGATTTAAATTAGAAATTTTGCATGCTTAAGGAATCCTTAATATATCTAAAAGAATAAGATAATTGTTTGATTTAAATTGGGATCTAGGGTAGCATATTTCCTAGTTTAAATTAGAGATTATTTTAATCTTAATGGATTATTTAGGATATTCAATAATTTCGAATTTTAATAATAAAAATATCAAAAAAAAGAAGTTGTTAAATTGCATGTTGTTTTAGGCATCTTTTAATTTCGAATTTCATTGGAAAATACCAAAAATAAATCATTTGTCCGTCATTAGAATTAGGTCACGTCGTCGCATGACATACAATTCGCATGCTAGGTTGTATTAATCGCATGTCATTTTTGCACGTCATTACATATAAGTTAGTTTGCATTTTAATAAAGCGCAAACCCTAAAGAACACCTCGAGTGCCTTGTTTTGTTAATTAGAAATCATATTAGGATTGTCTGTATGATTTTCTATTAACAATGCAGATGCTTGCGTTGCATTAAGGTATGTCATTCTCCTAATCTTGCAATCTATTTATTGCTTTCTTGGGTGTTAAATTGGTGGTTTGCGCGCCCGCATGAACACCTCACATGTTAGTGATTAGGTAATAAAATGGATTCAGACTCCCTGCATAGACATTTTTTGAAAAGAAAAGGTACCGAAAGGGCGTTAGACTAGATTAGCGTAACCAAGTCCCCGAGCTTAAAATCTCTGGTTCGTAGGAATAAAACATATTTCTCTATATTTTATTTAGGTTTCTAATCGACCTACCACAAATAGATTAGTGGCGACTCCAAGTATGAAAATTTTTGTATGTTAAAAAACTTAAACCTAAGTTGCGAATTGGTAGGGCTTAGGAGGACCCGAGTTAAGCTTAGACTTAATAATCCATTAGCCTGATAAATTTAGGTCGCGACAGTAGTGCTGACGTGGCTTATTTTAATATTTTCTCTTTCGGCTTATTTTTAATTTTTAATTTTTATTTAAATTAAATTTAAAAAATAAACTAAATAATAATAATAATAGTAATAAAAAGAAGGAGAAGACCCACGGCGGCTGTGGCCAAGCCCTCGCCGTCACCGGTGGCCTCCGCCACAACCGCCGGGAAGGGCCGGTGGAGGTCGCCTGGGCCTTCCCGAAGCCCGGCGACCCTCGCCGGCCCCGGCGAGGCCCTCGCCTGGGGTGGGCGACGTTGGACCCCTCCGTCTAAAGTGCCTAGATATCTATCCATGAAAACTAAAGCAACCGGCTCTGGATTTGCACAGTGAGACTCTGCAGGTAGAAGAGATTAGGAAGGAAAGAATTTAAAGAGGTTATGCGCTCTGATGAGTCGCGGGTCAATTCAAGAAAGAAAAAGGAAGGGAGAGGACGGGAAGAATTGAAGAAAAAATCCGGAGTTAGCCACATCAAGTGTAGGTGATATATATAAAGAGCCAAAGGATCATCGACTCTGTCTTGCAAGGCCGGCAAGTCAAACCACATCTAGAAGCAAAGGGATTGAAAGGGATTGACCGACTTTCTTCATTTCTCTCTTTCCTGGAACTTGAACCGTTGGACATGATGAGTTTTCCTGATCTATAGATATTTTGGGGGGTCAAAACAAAAACAAAAGAAAATTCCATTTTCTTTATTTCGACAGAAGCTTTTGCCTGCTTCTCCATAGCGTACTGGCCCTTCCTTCTCTGGAATCAGCAAGCCCGAGTCGAGGTACACTTGTTAAATCTATGTGCAGAAGTTCGTCATCCGAATTTGTTCATTACTTGACGTAATATGTCCGGTCGTGATGATTCCTTGAGCTAAAGAAGAGGGTAGCTTTTATAGTGTTTGATGCAATCAGGCCTGCCTGAGTTTGGCTCCCCTATATCTGACATATTAAAAAGGAAAAAAGTTCATTCTCCCGATCATCCAGTCATGAAGAATCTTGAAAATATAGACCTGCTGAATAGCAATATTTGTCTACACGAGACTAATGCATGTTTGGATGGTGATCCTTCATGTGCCTCAGCCCAGAAACTTCAGTAGAAATCCGAAACATAAACTTGCAGTCTGTGTGGAAGTTTTAACTGTATGGATATGACCTGTTTTCCGTTGGTATCTTTTCCATAGTTTCAAATTGGGTCAGAAATCCAAACTGAATCCAACGCTGCTATCGAATGGCGTTTAAAGTCCCGACCTTTTATAATGCTCATAGGAAAGAAATCCCGATTCTACAAATCTGGTTTGAGTTTAAGACTTCTGTTCATTGTGTCTGATTCAGCTAAGTGGTTTTAACTGATATTTTTCACTCTCAAAAGGCTTCCAAGTGCTTAGTTAATTAGACTCGTCCAAAATGATCTCCTTAGTGCCAAACAGCACATTAAATTTGATTGTGACTCGATTCAGCTGTTGTTCTAACTGATATCTTCCCAATGACGTGCACTATTAGTGACGTAGACTATCACTTGTTTTATGTTTTCTTGGCGGTTAAAATAATATCTCGTTGCATATCGAGAACAGATAAAATGGAGGATTAGTATGTACATCAGCTTCAAGTTTAACTCTTCAGGAGAATGGGAATTTTATCCCAATCAATATCAGTTGTTTTTTGGCTTAGTAAAAGGTTTAGTGTTGATTGCAACAATAGAATGGCATTAAAATAAAAAATAGATAGAATTTCTCTTCCACGTCGGACTGCTAAACTTGTCCTTTTCAGGTAATAAGATGCAATACTAAATCAATGCACTAGCAGAATTTGGTCGTAATTTTCAAATCGTCTGGGGTTGCATCAACAATTATGGTGATACCGGTGGGAAGATGCACATCCTAAAAAGCGAGCTCGAGAGTCTTATTAGTAGAGAAGGAGACATAATTGTGGAAGTAGAACACGCGGAGTCAACTCTTGGAAGAAAAAGAAAGAGAGAAGTTGAGAATTGGCTGAGCAATGTACGAAGAAAAAAGGATGAAATCTCAAGCTTAGAACAAGAAGTTGCAAATGCGAGACTTCTCTCAAGAATCACTTCATCGATCAACTTGGTAAATCGTATGAATCAATTGATCGAAGAGGTGAAGGAACTCAGAAAGTAAGGTGAATTTGGTGGCGGACTCGCACAAAATTATATCAGGGGATATGAACTGCTGACAAAGGAATTAGTTGGCGATTCTTTTAGACAGAATCTGCAAAAGATATTATCTTACCTGATGAATGATGACGTGTGGAGAATTGGAGTTTTTGGTATGGGAGGTGTTGGGAAGACCGCTCTGATAACACATATCTACAATAAGCTTTTGAAGGCGGGTAACACTAACCAGAAGGTCAGTTTAGTGGTTGTATCCCAAAAATGTAGCCCTGACGAGCTGCAATACAAGATTGCAAAATGTCTGAATCTTGATCTGTCAAATGTGGATGATAGGATTAATCGAACTGGAAGATTATCAAACTTCCTGAGGGGAAAAAAATTTGTCCTGTCTTGGATGATATATGGAATACTTATGATCTAAAAGAGCTGGGGCTTCCGGTAGACGAGAACGGGTGTAAACTGATCCTGACAACCAGGAAGCTGGATGTGTGTAACCAGATGGAATGCCAAGTTTCTGTCGGAGTAGAGACTCTCCTCGAGAATGAAGCTTGGCACTTGTTCATGAAGAATCTGGGGCGCACAAAAGTCTTCCCACCTGAAGTAGAAAATATAGCAAGGTCTGTCGCACAGGAATGTGGAGGTTTGGCTCTTGGGATTGTGGTGGTTTCTGGAAGCATGATGGATGGAGGACATCCATGAGTCGAGAAATGCATTAGAAGCATTGAAAGAAGCACACTTCACGGAAGAATGCATGGAAGAGAAGGTGTTTGGTGTTTTGAGATTTATCTATACTCGACTGAATGATGTGATGGCGCAACGGTGTTTCCTGCATATGGCATTATATCCTGAGGATTACATGATTGAAAGAAGTGAGCTCATTCGATATTTCATGGATATCCGATTGATATGAAGCAGAAGTCGGGAAGTGGAGTACGATAGGGGACATACGTTGGTGAATAAATTACTTAAAGTCTGCTTGTTGGAAAGTGTTAAACGCACCAACATCTCAGGACAAGAAACAGAGGAATTGAAGATGCATGACTTGCTCAGGGACATGGCAATCAACATGATGAGATCTAGATATATGGCGAAAGCAGGGTTGCATTTGAGAGAGATACCTGAAGAGGCAAAATGGACAGAGAATCTTGAGGGAGTTTCCTTAATGAGAAATCTCGTTGAGGAAATCCCAGAAGGGATAGCGCCCAAGTGTCCTAGACTCAAGTTCCTTTGCTTGAGCAATAACACTTCCTTGAAGGCATTACCCAATGCGTTTTTCAAAAACATGCCTGCTCTCCAAGTTCTCGATCTATCTTGGACAAATATCAAGTTTCTGCCATGTTCAACATCCAACTTGAAGAACCTCATTGCATTGTTGCTCCGGGGGCGCGGGGAATTAGGATTAGTCCCGTCTGCGGAAAAGATGGAGGAGTTAAGAACTTTAGATCTGTGTGAAAGTGGAATCTGGGATGCACCTGAAGGGTTAAAGAGATCTGTAAATCTAAGAAGTTTTGATTCAAATGGATCAGAACTAAGGAAACTGCCTCTTGGAGTTCTGCTGAAACTTGCACATCTGCAATACCTCAACCTTAGCAGTAAATTATATGTGGAATGAAGGGAGATCGTGAGTATGAGAAACTTGGAAGCTTTAAAATGCAATTTCGCTGATGAAAATGAATTTAATCTGTACACAGCATATCTGAATGATGAAAAAGGTCCAAAGAAGTGGGACTTGAGACTGGGATGTGTTGATTATGATGAGGCTCTAAAAGGAGGCATGGAAGATTAGAGTAAAATCATGAGATTAAGCTGCATTGCTCAAGGATGGCAATGGGAAGAGCAGCTTCTGCTCCAAAGAAACGTTGAATTGCTGATAATTGAAAGGTTTGTGGAGGATGGCCTGAGAAGCCTAATGGACATCCCATCATTTCACCAGGGAACCAACATGAAGGCCTGCATGATTGGGAGAGTTAAATCCATGGAGTGTGTGGTTCCGCTGCCCATGGATTTCCCCTCACACAGATACACCGCTCTTCGAAGCCTTGAGTTTCTAAGACTACATTCACTTGAGGACCTCTGCGTCCTAGTGGAGGTAGAAGAGAACTTTGCTGCTGCGGGTGCATTCCTGCAGGCGCTATCCAAAGGTAATACCTTCTGGGGTCTGAAAAAGCTGGAAATCAGTAAATGCTGCAAAATGAAGAAGCTGCTGACGCACATGCTGCTGCCCCTCCTCGCAAACTTGGAGGTGCTTTGCTTTCTATCCAATGCTGCAGCGAAGTTGAGGAGCTCATAGAAGTGACAGGAGACGAAACAGCTTCTGGTTTAACTCTCCCATAGTTAAGGACTTTAGTGTCAAGGGATTTACACGCGCTGGAAAGCATATGTAGCAGCACAATAGTCTGTGCTCCTCTTGGGTATACAACACTCAAAAGGGCGTTTCAAAATGGAAAGGATTCCACTCGGTGTATGCCTCCCTCGAGATGGGGAACCACCATCTTCTTATCATTCTTCCGCTGGTCTCATAATCTCCGACGGATAGAGATCAATTACAATGACATGGGATGGTGGAAACAGGAGGAGTGGGACCATATCAGGGAGAAGTCCCTCCTTAAGCCTTATGTGCACTTGTGCAGTATTGGGCTTGCTGATGAGACTTTGGTTGCTCGGTCATCTTGTTTCTCCACTACCTACCGAAGCCATATACAGGAGTTAGGTTTGCTAGCCTCTGCCATTCATAATTGTTCAGTTTTGTGCTTTTCTTTTACACATTTAGTGGACTCCAGCGTATTTGCAGATAGTTGGCGGGGTTCCATGCGAGAAAGTACTACGTCAAACATTAACACCTCGTGATTTATGTTTGCGTTGCGTCACTTGTTCAATGAGATAGATCATTTTCAGGGTGTGTGAAAATCACAAATAATCGAGCATGTTTGATTGAACGAGTGATATTATAAGGTAAGTCGACTGTTGCTTTGCAGCCGTGTGTGAAGATAGAGGGATTGATAGATTGGAAGAACTCATGAAGTTAATAAAAGAATGAAGAGAATGTTGAGAGGATTTCAAAGGGAAATAGAAAGAGAAAATGGTCCACGGCCGCCGCGTGCAAGGCCGACTCACGCACGGCAAGGAGGGCTGCAAGCCTACGACAGGTAGCGATGCGCTTGGCTCAAGGTGCACTGGTAATTTCCTTTTTAGATTTCTAAAGTCCAATTTTTTTTACATGTTTTAGTTTTGTTAGTGAAAATTAAGGATTTAATTTAATAATTCTATCGATTCTATGAATCTATCAAGATTGCATGTATATCTCCGGGAAAATTTCAATTAAGGACCTCAAGTGGGATCAAATTCTCAAAAGAGGGTCCAAAGTGAACATAGTGTCAAATAAGGGCATGAAGTGCCCAATCAGTCTCAAATAAGGACTCGAAATGCTCAAAAAGTCTCAAATAAGGGCCTGGGTCGCCGGCCGGCCAAAATACCCGCCGGCCGGCGAGAATGTTACTATTCCGGCATCGGAACAGTAAATTTTTTATTTATTCCTTTTCTGTTTTTTTTCTTTTCCTTTTCTTTTTCTTTTTTGTTTCTTCTCTTCCTCCGCCGGCCAAAGCCGGGGCTGGTGGAGGTTGCCGGCGTCGGGCGAGGGCCACCCTCGCCTGGGCTAGGCAAGGTCGGCCTCGCCAGTTGACGGCGAGGTCGAGCCTCGCCAGATCTGGTGAGGGCTCGGCCCCGCCGATCGCTGGCGAGGCTCGACCTCGCCCAGCAACAGCGAGGTCGAGCCTCGCTAGTTCTGGCGAGGGCTCGGCCCCGCCGGCCGCTGGCGAGGCCGGCCTTGCTGTTGCAGGCGAGACTGACCTCGCCATTGCTGGGCGAGGTCGAGCCTCGCCAAATCTGGCGAGGGCTTGACCTCGCCGGCGTCGGGCGAGGCCAGCCTTGCCGTTGTAGGCGAGACCGGCCTCGCTCGAGGCCGGCGAGGTCGAGCCTTGCCAGCGGCCGGAGGGGCCAAGCCCTCGCCAGATCTGGCGAGGCCGACCTTGCCCAGCCCAGGTGAGGGCGGCCTTCGCCCGACGCCGGCGAGGGCGGCCTCACCTTAGGCCGGCAACCTCCGCCGGCTCCGGCTATGGCCGGCAGAGGAAGAGAAGAAAAAAAAACGAAAAGGAAAAGGAAAAGAAAAAAAACAGAAAAGGAAAAACAGAAAAGAAAAAATAATTAAAAAATTACTATTCCGGTGCCGGAATAGTAACATTCTCTCCGGCCGGCGGGCATTTTGACCGGCAGGCGACCCAGGCCCTTATTTGAGACTTTTTGGGCACTTCGGGTCCTTATTTGAGACTGATTGGGCACTTCAGGCCCTTATTTGACACTATATTCACTTTGGGCCCTCTTTTGAGAATTTGACCCCACTTAGGGTCCTTAATTGAAATTTTCCCTATATCTCCCTTTGCTTGTGCATATCTTAATTGATATATGTTATATTCAATAGTCATCTCATAAAACCTATAAATAAGCTGATGTACTCTCCATTGTATACATCGAAATATATACAAATTCCACATTTCTCTTTTCCTCATTATTATTCTCAATTAGTTTGTCATCGAATTGTAGAGGAAAGAACCGCACCAAGTTTGTTTGCATTTTAGTGTGGAGATATGGTTTTGCATGTGGCCTTTGCGAATAATAAGAAGTAAAAAAATCGTCTAATCTATGGGAAATTTCCCATGAATCCGAAGGATGTTTCCCAAAAAAAAATTCAAAAATAGGATGCAGTTGCTCTTTACCAGTACTAGAAAATTCTAGACCTGGACGATCCGTATTCTCCTCTAGTCTCGCAAAAAGAAAAAAAAGAGCCAAAAATGGACTAAGTTGTATCTCTTGATCAAATATGGTATGCAAAGTATAACTTGGTAAACAAAAGCGATTAGTTTTGTTTTCTATTTTCTGGAGGTGGTGATCACTATTCTCGCATAAAACAAAATTAATCGCCCACAAAGTTTGACCCAACGAAGCGAGAATTGGGATCACCACCCAATGAAGCGAGAATGAGAAGCCGATGCTACTCTTTCACCACGTGACGTGGCAAGGTAAATACCTCTAAACTAAAGGTTTCCCACTCTATGAAAAGGGTATTCCTACCAAAGACCAGGAATATGTGCATAGTGATCACATATGAAGAATGAAAGCAGTGGCGTAACGGAATATTAGTCATTGATACAAAGAGTGATTTTGTTTTACGGAAAAAAAAAATAATTTAAAAAATATTTTTCTAAAAATAATCGCTTGTATCGTTTGAAATAATTAATTGATAAAAAATATATTCACTATCGACAACAATTTATGCCTAAACATTTTTGTGGACAATGAATATACTTTTGGTTCATTCTTTTTTGTAAGTGATACAAGCGAATATTTTTTAAAAATTATTTTCTAAATTATTCATTTACTGCAAAACAAATGCACCCAGACTATATTGTTCATTCTATAAACCACCGCCCTATTCACTTACAACAAAGAGAAAAACAAGGAAAATAGGAAAGTGATCGACACAACAGTGTTTTCCCCATTGTTCTTCCATGAATCCTGGGTCTTGCATTCTCTTCTTCGATGGCCAGTGCGTTCGCCGATGCGTTCTCCTTTTCCTTCCGTGCGTCGAAACCCTGGCCATTGTCCACCCTTTGTCTTGGCATTTCATGGCGCATGTTTACAAAGTCGTGTCACAGACTGCTGCATCGGATACATAAAATCGAAAGGAAATACCGATTGTCACTTCACTTCCACACTTCCATCCGAGAATGGGGAAGGAATGCTTTCCTGCATTGTAACTCACCAATTACAACTCCTAAAAGGCGGTGAATGTAAAGTAACTGCGAGTGTTGTGAGGTCAGTGACGAAGCGGCAGCAAAGGAAATGGCAGCAATGCTTTGTACGGGAGGAGACACGGCAACAACATCCCTGGCAAAAGCAAAAATGAAAGTGCTATTGTGGAACATTAAAAAATATACTAGAGAGAAAGAGAAAGCCCGGATATTTTCCAGGAGTAGGCACTCTTCTTCTCGGTTCACAACGGGACACCGAAATGTGGAACGTCAACAAGCAGATTGAAAGATATACCGACCGGTTTTCTCAATCCTGAACGCAACCATTTTGTTTGTTAAATCCAACCTTTTTCCTTTTAAAGGTTCTCCTCTTGCATAATATCCTCATTGGAGGCTGGAGCCATCAGCACTGACCATCTCCCACAGATTGATGGTCTTTTGATCGAAGCTCGGTACAGTGTTCAATGAACTTAGGAACGATTCTGCTTCACTGGCTCTGTTCACTTTAACCCAATTCAGTATGATTGAGACCACCTGGGTTTTTGGTTGCCATGCTTTGCTTTGGGACTGTAAAGCCGGGGCTTCTTTCATGCACTCAAATGCCTTCTCCATGTTATCCTTGTCTACGTAACCTGCCACAACAATGGACCAACTATTTGGTATGGCAGTTTTCCTTTGCTTGACAATGCCACGTAGCATTTGCTCGGCCTTTTCAGGCCATCCCTTCCGACAGTATCCAATAAGGAGAGTATTTGGCACGCGGAAATCGTAGAATTCACAAGACGCTTCCCATTCGCGAAGCAATTTCTCAGCATCTTCGATCTCCCCAAGCTTCACTAAGGAACCTAGCATTGTAATGTAATCTTTGTTAGACTGCCTCTTGCGATTGGCTTTTCTAAGGGCCCACAACCTCTTCACTTCCTTGCAGTTCCCAAGACTTGCGTAGAGTGAAATTAAATGGTTATATCCAGGTGAGTCTCTTTACACATTCTCTTCACATTTTCTCAGATAAATCAGAGCTTTTTCTTTGATGCCAGCTTTTATGAAATGATTAGCCACAACTGCATAAGTGGACCAGTCCACGGACACATGCTGTAGGTGCTCCATTTCTTTCAGAAGATCCTCCATATTGTCCAGATCAGATCTCGCACCGTAAGAACTCAAGCAAATTCTGTAGCTGAAGTTATCGGGAGAAATATTGGCTTCCTTCATTTCTGAAAGCACGTCGGGAACCTTTTTGAGCTGGCCAATGTTTGTGTAGAGACACATTTCACAATTGTACGTCAGAGCAGTCAAAGCATAACCCGTCTCCTTCATTTTTTGCAGAAGGGAAAGAGATTTATCAGCAGCGCAATCCCTGACATAACAATTCAGAAGAGCACCATATGTTTTCTCAACTTTGTCTTGATCCCTTAAGCTATTAAAATAATTTTCTGAAACATCCACCCCTTGAACTTTACCAATTAGATCTAGCTTCAGAGCATGGTCCGCTGGCGTTAAGAACCCTTCTGTCTTGCTGCTCATCCACTCAGGAACCTGTGTGGGGAGAAAGAAAAATCATGTACAGAAGAAATTTTTTATGGCCGAACCAAAACTCAGCATCTAAGACTCATAAAAGCTGCAATATTCCAAAAACTTCTGCATATGCAAGGCGAATGTATGAATCTTGAGTTTGCTTCACTTTGTGGGTCTACTCATAGGGAGAGCAAAGTCCACCGTGGATGACGTTAAGTAGACAATATTTTTACAAAAAACGAAACAAAGAGGACATGAAAATAATTCTCTGTAAATCACAGTGGTGTCCTCAGAAAACGATGCTAATTCGGATAGCTGATTAGTGCTCAATCTATTCTAGGAAGCAACAACAAACGTCATTACTAGCTTCATCTGCTCATTTGTCCTAGAGTCCAAACGTTGGTCTTACTAGAAAGTGAGAGGCAGTTCATAAGCTCTAGCCTCTTATCTAAATTCTGTTATCCTTGGACATGAGACAAGTTCGATGTACTCTTGAAACATGGCATTCCCGTCCAATCAAGCCAATCACCACACGGCACACATTACAATTTACGGATTTCGTTTTTCCCTTTCAAAGTGACAACATTTCGCAAGTAAGATGGGCTTGGGCGAACACGGAACGATCGTCGCTCCGCCAGCATCTAAACATTTCTCGACAATCATGGAAATATCAAAACAGGTGCCCGCTAGAAAGCAGAGCATGAGAATGAACTCTTTAGTACTCCATTACATAAATCTTAAAAGAATTATAAAACAAAAAAAGTGTGTGCATTTCCCTGTCAAAATTTACATGTTACAGAAAGTTTTAAGCTTTTCGAACAAAAGAATCAAAGCCCAGACAGTCCCTTGATCAGCAAGTATCAACCATTACTTTCCTGCACCTTCTCGCGAGCAAGAGCTACCCATCGCTTTATCAATGGAAAATGACACAAGGGAAAAACTACAAACAAGAAGAGAGAGAGAGAGAGAAGTCACCTGAAGGGCATGGGTATATCGTCTACGAGATCGGAGGTCGCGAATGATGCTCTTGAGGTCAAAGCCCTTGACTTTGTTGCCCTCCTCGACCCACTTATCAAGAACCGGCGCGACGCTCTGGTTCGGGTCGCCGATGGGGCTGATTCTTGAGAAGAGGTCCTTCTTGACGAACCTTCCGTAGGCGGAGTAGGATCTCATCAAGAACGTGTTGATCCTCGAGGGGTTCCGACGACTTTTCAGGACATTGATGAAGTATCTTAGGGCCATCGCTGCGAGAGCTGGGGGACCGCCGGACTGGTAGGGGCTTTCACGAGACCGGAGCTTCGCTGTGGTGAAGGGTTTAAGCTTTGACCAGAAGAGGTTCGACAAGAAGGGACAAAAATTATGCTTTTGACCTTGTACTGTGGGCAGTTCTTCATTCCCATCCATATTTACTTCCGCTTTCTTCATTTTAGTCCTTGATCCAGGTATTTTGCTTCCGATTCGTCCCCCAGATTCCACAAACCATTTTGGTAGGTCTTTTTTGTAAATTTTGTAGAGTCCAAATCGGAAACAAATGAAAGCATGGGGACCAAAATGAAAACATCCAAAAGAACAAGATGTATTTCCCCCCACTAAAATTTAGTAGATGGCATGCCGGGTGAACTAAGAGAGGATTGATCCGGCACAACATGGGCGAAACATCGTCATTTTTCGGACCAATTTTATCGGTGATAATGACACAAACAGTCCATGAATTTTGATCTAATGTGCAATTTGATCCATGAACTTTTAATTTGTTCAATGTAGTCCCTGAACTTTAACCTAATGTTCAATTTGGTCCATGAATTTTTAATCTGTTCAATGTGGTTTCTGGACTTTTAGTACATGTTCAATTTAGTCCCTAAACAATATGAAAATGTTCAATGTAGTCCTTGAACTTGAATTAATGGAAGAACTACATTGAACATTTTCAAATAGTTTAGAGATTAAATTGAACATGTGCTAAAAGTTCATGGACCTTATTGAACAAATTAAAAGTTCAGTGACCAAATTGAATATTAGGCTAAAGTTTATGGACTATATTAAATAAATTAAAAATTCATGAATCAAATTACATATTGGGTCAAAGTTTAAAAACTGTTTGTCATTTTCCGTATCGGATTCAAGTCTCAAATTTTCAAGTCATGCACGGATCCGCATTTTAATGTTACAAGGAGAAAATGGCTTTACTTGGTCCAAGGAATGATGCATGCAATTTCCGAACCGAAACAAAGCACAGCAATTGAATAAGGATCCTGCTACAATGACCGCTCCGTCAGTTTTAGGAATGACGGAGCAATAGTGACCACAAGTTTTCCAACTGTAAGACCGGAAACCAAGCAAATCAGTCGCTCTTCATTTCATACCTTTTTTTTTAAAATAGTTTTCTTCTCATCCGTTTCTGTCATTTCATATCCTCAAAAATACCATTAACCTAAAAATAACCATGACCATTAAACCGACCTTTTTGTCTAATAGTTCCACCAATAGATATATATTTTCGCGATAGGAATTGACAAAAAATTAAAGTCTATGAACTTACAAAATTGGACTTATTTAAAAAGCACCAATACTTCGATCAAAAAAAAAAACATTATCGGTGTTATTTATTCTTTACATAATCAGTTCTCAAATCATGTTACATAACTATTATTTACGTTAGACAATCAGTTCTCAAATCATGTTACATAACTATTATTTACGTTAGACAATTATTCTAATGTAAGTTAAAGACTACTTTGTAAAATGAAAGAAATATACGGGATAAGTTCTTCAATTTATTCGTTTAATGCTGACTAGTCAATTTACTTGTGGGTTTTATGTTAAAATTACGACCTTGAAGATATTACACTAATATATATATATTTATAATCGATTCATGCGTGCATGTGTGGCATTGAAATGGACCATGCTAGTTTGAGATGGTAAAAGAGTCACCTATCATTGCAATATTGCGACATCTTCCAATATTAGTGCCCTTATTTAACAAAGTAGGCAGCCCCAATCGACCTCTGCCAGCACGATATTTGTACCTACACGACTTTAAAACGCATCATACTAGTTGGTGTAAAATCAATGAGACATCTGACGCCAAATGATTTAAATTTATTATTTTTACGCGACATCAATTTACATATCCTAACTTCTTTATATATAATATTTAAATCAAGTAAACTAGATGATACGTTTCCGGTATTATCGTTTCGAAATATTAGTATATGTCATTTATTTAAAAGTAACTCAATACACTGTGTTTATGTTTATCACTATTACATAACTAATTTCCTGTATGAGTAAGACCATCAAGTGGTGGAAAGCGCAGTACATTTATCCGAGGAGGAAATCATGTGAAACAAACCGGCAAAGGAGGTTAATGAACGGTGAATAGTAGCCCGTTATTTGGTTTGATGACGGAGGACGGTTACCCAAGCATTTTCCATTGAAGACTTTGTTGCTCAATGGAGCGACTGGAATGACTTAAGTCCTCAAGCGATGGGTCGACTTGAGTTCTAGTGTTACTGTCGAGTGGACTGACTTAAGTAGTCCTCGGTCTTCCTCCATCCTTTTTTCCTACCCTCGTGCACTGAAACTCTTGCATCTGCTTCGTTTGAATCATATGATGTCACCACAGAATGGGGGTGTTTTCTCCGCCATAGCTCAAAGCTTCTCTCTCTAGAAATTTTCTTGCAGTGCAGCAACTTGTTTAGCCCACTTTGACTTGGCTCAAGGTACTCTTGTTCGTACTCTCCAGTTTTTCTGAAAGTGTCCAATTTCGTTGCATGTTTAGTAATAAACTTGTCCGCAGAGATGATGATCATTGAGGTGCCTTTGCCCTTAAAATTTAGCAGAAACGATAAGTTTGTGTGTGTGGAATATGTGTTTGTGTGTGTGGGCACGTATTATTTTGTATATATGATCTTCAGATCTTTGTTTAGCAATATCATATAGGCCAAAGTGATTGTGGGTGGGGGGTGGAAGGAAAATGGAAGAGGTTGACTTACAAGCTGTTCTTTCCCTGTCTTAGGAATGGAACCGTCGACGATACTTGGCATTTTTGAGCTCATAAAGAATTACACTGGTCTTGACCAGAAGATGCAAACACTTCTCTGCGAACGGGACAAGTTAACCGGTAAGGAAGATGATGTAGTTTCACAAGTAAAAAACGAAGAATCTAAGCTCGGAAGGAAGAGGAAGAGAGAAGTTGATGACTGGCTACGAGACGTGAAAAGGACAAAAGCCAAAGTATCATGCTTAGAGCGAGAAGTCGCAGATAGAAGATGGTATTCACACGTGAACTTAGTAAATAGTGTGAAGGAGTTGATCAAACAGGTGGATGAACTTCAAAAGCAAGGTGAATTCACTTGTGGACTCACATTAATTGCGGAGGAGAACATTGGATATGAGCTTCCGACAGTGGAATTATCAGGGGACGCTTTTCAGAAGAATCTGAATAAGGTATTATCTCGCCTGAGAGATGACAAAGTGTTGAAGATCGGCATTTGTGGAATGGGCGGTGTTGGGAAAACGGCCCTTGTCACCCACATCCACAATCATCTACTAAAGGAAAGCACCAATGGGAAGGTCCTTTGGGTTACGGTTTCCCAAGAGTGCAGTGTTCATATGTTGCAGGATAAGATAGCCAAATGTCTAGACCATACCCTGTTGAACGTCGATGACCATATTCAACGGGCAGCAGAATTGTCACACTTTCTGAAGAGAGAGAGACATGTCCTTATTCTGGATGACGTATGGTGCTCGTATAGTCTAGAAGAGGTGGGAATTCAGCTTGGCTTCAATGGATGCAAGTTAATTCTGACAAGTCGATCCTTAAACTTGTGTAAGCAAATGGCATGCAGTGACGTGATCAAATTGGAGCCTCTTCCTGAGGATGAAGCCTGGAACTTGTTCATGAGGAATCTTGGACACCCAATTGTCTTCTCTCCGGGAGTGGAAAGTGTCGCACGATCTGTCATAGAGGAATGCGGGGGATTGCCTCTGGGGATCGTGGTGGTTTCAGGAAGCATGAGAGGAACGACAGACATCCAGGAGTGGAGAAATGCGCTAAATGAGTTAAGAGAAGCGAGATTTAATGAAGACTGTATGGAGGAGAAGGTATTTAGAGTTTTAAAGTTCAGTTATACACGTCTGAGTGATCTGATGCTGCGGCGGTGTTTCCTACATCTTGCACTATACCCTGAGGATCACCGAATATCGAGAGAGAACTTGATACGAGATTTTTTCATGGTCGGATTGCTAAGCGACTCCAAAAGTTGGGAAGCGGAGTACGATAGGGCCTACACCATCATCAATAAGTTAGTCAACGTGTGCCTGCTAGAAAGAATTAAAATATCGAATGCTTATTATAAATGCGACTATTTGAAGATTCATGATTTAGTTAGGGACATGGCTATAAGTATGGTGCGCTCCCAATCAATGATAAAATCTGGGTTGGGTTTGCGGGAACTGCCGAGTGAGGAAGAATGGACAGAGGACTTAGAGAGAGTATCTCTAATGCATAATTTCATAAAGGAGATACCGGCAGGGGTATCACCAAGTTGTCCTCGGCTGTTGGCAGTCCTCATGAATAATAATTACTTCTTGAAAAAGATCCATCATTCGTTCTTTAGCCGCATGCCTGCTCTAAAGGTTCTGAACCTGTCTTATACGGGGATTGAGATGTTGCCTGAGTCGATCTCTGACTTGCATAACCTCAGCGCACTATTGCTGCATAAATGCGAGAAACTAAGGTACGCGCCTTCATTGGTGAAACTGAGGGCGTTAAGAACATTGGACCTATCTTGGAGTGGTATTACGAAAGCTCCTGCGGGACTAGAGGGACTGGTGAATCTCAGAACCCTGGATGCTGGCTATTCAAAACTAAAAGAAATGCCTGATGGAATTCTGCCCAAACTCTCTCATCTGAAACAGCTCGACCTTAAGAGTGCGGACAGGAGCTTGACAGTGAAGAATGCGAGGGAATTAATCAGTCTGAAAAGGTTGGAGAAAGTGAGGTGCAGGTTTAAGGATATCAGAGAATATAATGCATATGTGGAATATCTAAAGCTACGGGACGGGGATGGCGGTCCCAAGCAGTGGGAACTAATACTGCCAATTATATACAAAGAGGAGAATGCCTCCAGGGTCTTTGGTCCTCCTATCTGCAGTAAAACTGTGAGGCTGGGCGCTTGTTGTGTCAAGGAAGGAGGAGGTGAAGAGCTTCCTCTGTTCCCGAAAGGCATCGAGTGTTTAAGCATCAAAGATCCTCTGGATGGCATGAGAAGCTTGATGGACATTCCGAGTATCAGAGACTTTAAGTTGAGGGTATGCGGGCTAAAGAGAATCCGCGGGATGGAGCATCTGGTGCTATTGTCCTCGAGTTCTCCTTCAGATTATTACGCTCCACTGCGAAGCCTTGAGTATCTGAAATTGGATGCGTTAGATGACCTGCATGCTCTGGTCGAGACAGTTGCTGCTGCTGCAAGGCCTTTGCCAGGGTGGATCTCTGAAGGTTACGCCTTTTGGGGTCTCAAAACAGTCTACATCTACAAGTGCTGCAAAATGAAGAACCTCCTGACCCACACACTGTTGCTCCTCCTTTCAAACCTAGAAAATCTTCACATTCAAGAATGTGAAGTGATGGAGGAGGTCATAGCAGTGACGGAAGTAGATGATCTTACTTCCACTTTAAGCCTCCCTAAGTTAAGGACCTTATGTTTAAGGGATCTTCAGGCACTGAAAAGCATATGTAGGAGGACGATAATGTGTAAGTCTCTCCAAAATGTAACACTGAAACAATGCAAGAAGCTAGAAAGGATAGCGCTTCATGTGCGCCTCCCTCATCACGGTGAACTACCTGGTGGCAAGGTTAATTCTCTTCAGGCAATTCATGTTGGGAAAGATGAGAAGGAATGGTGGGAGTCGGTGAGGTGGGACAGTCCCCTGGACAAGTCCTTCCTTCGGCCTTATGTGCGATACAGATGACATTTGTGAATTGGAAGCGTGCTACCGCAGTAACTTGGCTCCGGAGGACGTGATGCTGTGTGTCGTGTGTTCTCCGTTGCTGCAAGCTATCGGTTCCTCTGCTTGCTGTTCTCAACTCTCAAAGGGTGGTGCTGCTCAGATGTGAATTTATATATATAGACACATGATTGTTTCCCTGTAGGTTCTCCAGTTTTGTATCTAATGTAAGATGTATGGTTCATGGTAGAGGAGGATGATCTGTTCACCTTTGACTCTTCGTCTGTCTTTTGAGCTCTACTTCCTGATCCATCACAGCTAGAATCATCTACAGCTTACCCATTTCGTGCTTGTCTACACTTTCCTTCACCAAGTGGCGAGCACATTTGTTCAACTGTTTCACCGCATTCGTTGTGCGAACTCATATCACATTTGGATATCCATCACAGCTAAGCTTTGGAGGTCACTGAGGATTATCGGCTCAAATTTCTACTCGATACGCAAATTCGCTGAGCAAACCATATCGTATCCTTAAGTTGCAGAAATGTTTTTATACAAAGAAAGTACAGAAAAACAACTAAAAGAATGAAAAGAGTAAGACTAGCAGCTGGAGAGATCCAGGTGATGCCATGGAAAGTTGGTCACGGGTTATGATGTCGCTGTTAGGGACGTCGACTGGTGAAGCACCTCTTCACGTACAGAAACCTCCAAAGAAACCAGCAATTCTGTTTGTTTGGTGTAGTCATTTTAGTCATGACTGAATGAATGGTGGAGAAAGCTTCTGTGGAGGATAAAGAACAAAAATTTAAACGCCCACCAAGTTTGACCGACCTTTCAACGAAAGCGAATCAGAAGCCATAGCGTGTGATGAGGCTAACTCTTTCACCACATGATGGCGTAGCGACTATTAATACCCACAAAACCAACGTTTCCCTTCTCCATAAAAAAGATGACTATTTGTTATCAAGAGTCCCTCAAACATGCGCGTAACGATCACAGATGGAGAATAAAAGCAATGGTTTAACGAGACACAAAGTCAAAGCAATACAAAGATTATTGGACAGTTCTACCGTTGAACAGGACAAAAATCGAAACACCGTAGAGTATGGAAAGAGCTTGCAATTGTCAAGACCCATTGCTAACGAAATTTTGACGAACAACTTGTTAAATCGACAACACTTTCAGAAAAAATACCCACGATTATTGGATAGTTTTAAAATATTAACTATTTCAATAATGAATCAGTGTTAATTTTTTTTTGTTTTGGTCAGAGTATCGGTGTTAAGTTTGGTAGTTCACCAAAGTTACTAATTCATGTAGAAAATTATTTGCGCGTTTTACTGCATTTTTCCCGGTTATTAATTCTTATTTGTGTGATTTAGCTCAACGTTCAAGTTACTAATTCTTATTCGCGGGGAATGTGGGACGTGATGGTCTGTCCTCTGCTGAAGTAGAGAACGGGTTGCAAGGTCAGTTGCTAAGGCGTGCGCGGTTCTGCCTCTTGGGATCGTGGTGAATTCGGGAAGCACGCGAGGAAAGGAGGACATTCGCGCATGGAGAAATGCAGTGACAGAGTTAAGAAATGCACCGAAAGGAAAACCATATATATCATGACATATGGACATTGGATTGATGTTCATGATCGACCTGCGTATCGAGAAATGGCATACGCTTAGGGACCGGTTCTGTTTTGGGGCTTGATTACGATCGATGTTAATATTGGGGCTTAACTATAGGCTACAGCTGATGTAGTTTCGAGGCCTTGTCACTTGGCGAAGCGTGACTCTAATGTTCTACCGTAAGCGATGGGTTGGATATATCTAATCATTTACAATATTAAAATGACTAGTGAGAAGTGGTATTGCATGCTAGCCTAAGTGTGATTTCGACAGGTTGGTTTTGGCTCACTCTATGTGTTCACAACGAGTGTGATGGGGGTGGCTTAGGATTTATTTTGCTATTCGAATAAAGCTTATTGGACGGAGTTTAAAGAAATTCTAGTTTGGTATACATACTATGTATAAGAGCTCGTACTTTTAAAATGTTGATAACAATCGCAAACAACATATGGTAAATTATTATAACAGGTGTTAATCTCGAGACAATTAAATAAACATTGGTTACTCACTAAAATAAGAGCAAGTAAAGCTAAAGTTAAACGTTAACTTAATCTTGAAGATTTGCTAAATCACTCAATTCGATACTGCTAATTTACTGTAAGACTTGGTAACTTTAATACAGTAGTAACTTTAACAAAAAAATATAGGTAAGCTCTTTTAACAATTGGTAATTTGGAAACAATCAATTAAAGGTTGGTAGATAGACTCAAATAGGAGTTAATATTTTTTTTTATATCAAATCTCAGTAACTTTAACATGCTAATAAACTACCAAGTAAATATTGGTAAATTATAGAAACAGTGAGTAAATAAAACAATCAAATAACTATTGGCACTTCCACAAAACTGTTGGTAAAACAGATTATAAAAATTACCAACGCTATTAGAGAATTATCTACACGGAACAATATTTCGTGTTTTCACGCACGAAACATTAGATATCTACAGAGATTATGTTTGCTTAGAGGTAGTTTGGTTACTTTGCTTTTGTTTTCATTTATAAAGTGAAAATGACAAAAATGATCTCTAAACTTTGATCCAATGTACAATGTCATCCTTGGATTTTTAATTTATTCAATGTGGTCTCTAAATTATTGGTAAATGTTCAATTTAGTCCCTGAATCATATGAAAATGTTCAATGTTATCCTTTCGTTAACTCAAGTAATGGAATCTGCTGATGTGATTTTCAATTTGTTAAGTTTGAACGGTGGATAAGTTAAAAAAAAAAGTTACGCGTGTATTATTTAAGTAAGATATTCATTTCAAATTAGGATATAATAATCTACGTCATTACATAACGATGGACATGTTAATGCTCTAAGTTTTTTTTTTCTTTTCTAAAGTAGATGGATAAAAAAGATGAGTATGTTGACTCGTCATTTTAAAAATCTAACTCAACGTATAATAATTCACGTCGTCAAATAACATATGATTTGTCATCTGAGCAAACGGAAGGACAACATTGAACATTTGTCAATAGTTTAGGGACTACATTGAACAAGTTAAAAGTTTAATAATGACATTACACATTGGACCAAAATTCATAGACTATCCGTGTCATTTTTTCAAACGACAAATTAGGGGTTTCTAATTAATTCAAACATTTCTTAATTGAAAGTAATGTTAAGTTGCTCCCAATAATGTGTTTATTTAACATCATTTTCATTAAAGAGAATTTGTCGTGTCTGACTGCTACTTTATACTTTTGGGTTAATACCACGAAAAATCCCAAACTTGTACACTTATGACAAATTTACCTCCGAACTAATTTTTTGATCATAAAAAATCCCAAACCGGTACACTTGTGACTAATTTACCGTCTATTAATTGGATTAATACCACGAACAACCACAAATTGATAAACCTGTGACATACGGAGGGGTAAAATCCCAAATTGGTACACCCTTCAACTGTTTTTTTTTTTTGGTAAAGAAACACCCTTCAACTGTTACATGTCATCAAACTCAATAATTTGATGGTAAAATTTAACGGAAACTAATAGAGGGTAAATTTGTCACAGGTGTATCAATTTAGTATTTTTCGTGGTCAAAAAATTAATTTAAAATAAATTTATTACAAATATATCAATTTAAAATTTTTTGTGGTATTAACCCTATATTTTTTTAGGTCCCATTGTCTTTCCTTCAGTCCTCTCTAGTGTTTTTATTCCTTCCTGGTGAGTAATTTAAATCAGGGATAACTTTCGACCACAAAAAAATAGATCGGGACAACTGTACCAATTGACTTAAATTCAATGCTCAAGTCCTGTAAGTCCATAAAGAAGTTTCCCGCTGCA
Source organism: Syzygium oleosum (assembly GCF_021117445.2). Lineage (NCBI taxonomy): Eukaryota > Viridiplantae > Streptophyta > Magnoliopsida > Myrtales > Myrtaceae > Syzygium > Syzygium oleosum. The sequence goes on along the minus strand of NW_026607489.1, from coordinate 14,442,106 downwards.
TAATATCATCCGCTTTGGGCCCACTAACCCTCACGATTTTAAAACTAAGACGCAACGGCACTACCATCCCTCATCCCGGCCCAATATTATCCTCTTTGGGCCTCCTGCACTGGCGCGAACGCATCGCCATCCCAGCTACGGGCTTCCCTCAAGGCTTTGTTCTCAAAGCAGCAGAAACTTGTGTAAAACGCGTTACACAGATATAGAACCCCAAGCCTTAAAAGCTAGCCCAGAACTTTCCCCCTAGGCGATGTGGGATAAGAGAGGTACCCCACTTCCTTGCGCACGTCCGGAGTAGTGGCGCGGACACACCGCCATCTCTCCTCCCCGCACTCCTCCACTTGGCTTGGGCCGTCACAAACCCACACCAGTTGCTCTCTCTCTCTCTCTCTCTCTGTCGAATTTGAGCAGCAGTATCACCGTCGGTCTTCTCTCTTTGCATCTTGTTCGTCGGAAGTTCTTCCACAAGTATCGGTGCGGTTAGCTCCAGGTACACTCGTCGTTCCTTTCTTTACATATCTAAAGCCCCGTTTTCTTTTGCACGCATGAATTGTGTGAATCAATGAGCAAAGGTCAGGTGCGTTTGCCTTCTAGTAGTGTTATAAACTTTTAGACAGAGTCGATCCATCCTTACACTCTTGATCTACCGGAGTGGTCCGAGTTTTTTGATGTATGAGGTTAATATTGAGATGCACATGCGAGTTATGTTAGAGATCGAAAAATTAATGTGGTGTGAAGTAATTAATATATTTTAATTGGCTCTAATACCATTTGTTGCAAGCGCGTAGTAGAACTCCGATACCTATTATATGGAGAGCTGACTAAGAGGCGAGAAAAAAGAAAGGGACAAAAGAATAGGAAAATAAAAAATGGTTAATACTACAAAAACCTCAAACTGGTATATCTGTGATAATTTTACTCTAAATTAATTTTTTATCATAAAAAACCTCAAACCAGTACACTTGTGATAAATTTACCCCGAATTAATTTTTTGCTCACCAAAAATCCCAAACTGATACACCTGTGATAAATTTACTCCGAACTAAGTTTTTGATCACAAAAAATACCAAATTAATATACTTATGATAAATTTACCCTATGTTAAATTGGATTAGAACTACGAAAACAGGTCACAGATCACAATATTATATTCTAAACAAGAGGACACAAAGTGCAACAAAGTCTCCTCGAGTAAGAAACAGGTGGAGAAGGTTCCATTAAAACAAAACACTGAGAGCCGGCCGGGTTTGAATAGGAGTTTCATCTCTTTGCCTAGTGATCATCTTCTCCGATGCACGCATTCTACATCTCCAGTGTCTTCTTTCTCGACTAAAGAGCAATCTGTAATTTCATCTTTTAGTCGATGGAAGGTTCATCTTCCGGTCTCTCCACTTGTCGTCCATGGATGTACGATGTGTTCTTGAGCTTTAGAGGCGAAGACACCAGGAGAAACTTCACCGACCACCTTTATCACGCCCTTAAAGATGCCGGAGTCAACACTTTCAGAGACAATGATGCGCTTCCCCGAGGAAAAGTAATTTCATCTGAACTTGGAAAAGCCATACAAGGGTCAAGGATATCAGTGATTGTTTTCTCGAGGAACTATGCTCATTCAAGATGGTGTCTCGAGGAGCTCGTGAAAATAATGGAGTGCAGGCAAGACCTGGGGCAATTGGTTCTTCCCGTGTTCTATGACATCGATCCTTCGGATGTGCGGAAACAGACGGGCAGTTTTGCAGAGGCATTTGCTAATCTCGAAGAACGATTCAAGGGAGAGAAGGACAAAGTTGTTCAGTGGAAGGCGGCTCTCACACAAGTGGGAAATTTATCAGGCTGGGTTCTCAGAAATGTTGCAGATGGGTAATTCTATTTGACCTTTGTAAATTGGGGTTCAAGAATATTATATCCTAGTCTATCAATCATCTAAGAATTCGACTACATTTTAAGATTAGAATTGATTCTTATATGACATCAAGAAAGTACAATCCAATACATTTTTGTAATCATCAATTAATGTGAATTTGACAAAACTTTCAAAGGCATAATGTTGAACTTGGGAATATGGCAGTCCTTGATTTGGCATAATTAGCTTTGATATCTTCAGACCAAGATCAAAGAAAGCACGGTACATGAAATCTAGATTTTCCGAATTCCTTAGAAACTCACTTTAGGCATTTTTATGCTTTTGTTGTCAAAAGTAATGGCTGGAGAGATTTTGATAAATTTCTCAATGATCTATTACATTCCTATGCAGTTTGTGCGTCAATCCTATAATAAGTTTTAACATTACAGGCATGAAGGGGAGTTTATCAGGAAAATCGTTGACGATGTGCTGAAAGGGTCAGTTCTTAACACTAATGCTGATGGGAAGATGGATAGCCTTCGTCGAAAGCTGGAGAGACTAAGTGGCAGGGAATCTGACGTCCTCACGGAAGTTGGATATGCAGAATCAAGGCTCGGAAATAGAAGGAAGAGAGAAGTCGAGAACTGGCTGAGAAATGTCCAGAGAGTAAAGGACGACATCTTGGGAATAGATCCACAAGTTGCAGACAGGGGAGTTCGTCCACAGGTAAGCTTGGTGAATCAAATAAACCGATTGACCACGGAGGTGGAGGAGCTCATAGAGCAAGGTGAATTTTCTAGAGGGCTCACGCACGTTGAAGAAGATACCAGGACATACGAGTTGTTGACTGTGGAATTGGTTGGTGAGGCTTTCAGACGAAATCAAGATAGAGTGCTGTCTCGTTTGATGGAAGATGACGTGTTGACCGTCGGCATTTATGGTATGGGTGGAGTTGGAAAAACAACCCTCGTCACCCATGTCCATAACCATCTCCTAAAGGCAAGCCCTTTGAGGAAAGTATGCTGGGTAACAGTGTCCCAAGAATGTGATGTTCCTACATTGCAACAAAGGATATGGGAATGTTTTAAACATGACCTGATAAAGAAGGAAGATAAAATCAAACAGGCTGCCGAATTATCACACTTACTGAAGAGAGAAAGCACCATCATTATTTTAGATGATCTATGGCACGCTTATGATCTGCAGGAGGTTGGAATTCCACTTGGTGTGAATGGATGCAAGTTAATTCTAACAACTCGGTCCTTGGACATATGTCGGCAGATGAATTGCGATGAACTGGTTGAGCTAAAGTCGCTTCCTGAAAATGAAGCCTGGCAACTGTTTGTAAAAAATCTTGGACGAGGAGTTGTTTTCGCTCCTGAAGTAGAAAGTGTTGCGAAGTCTGTTGCAAAGGAATGTGCGGGATTGCCTCTTGGTATAGTGGTGGTTTCTGGAAGTATGCGAGGGAAGGAGGAGGACATTCACGAGTGGAGAAGTGCCCTGAATGAGTTAAAAGAAGCAAGGTTTGAAGGTAAAGGCATGGAAGATAAGGTATTCAGAGTACTAAAGTTCAGTTTTATTCGCCTGAATGATCAGGTTGTGCAACAGTGTTTCCTGCATCTGGCACTGTACCCTGAGGATTTTGTCATCCAGATCAAAGACTTGCTGCGAAATCTTGATTATCTCGATTTCTTTAGTGACTTGAAAAGTCGAGAAGCACAGTACGATAGGGGTCACACCATTGTGAATAAATTAGTCAACGTCTGCTTGCTGGAAAAATCAGGGCTTCCCTCTTATGAACGTTTAAAGATGCACGATTTAGTCAGGGACATGGCAATCAATATGATGGGCTCTCAATGCATGGTGAAAGCCGGGCTAGGTTTGTGCACAATTCCAGCGCAGGAAGAATGGTTTAAGGACTTAGAGAAAGTATCCTTGATTAAAAATTCATTAATCGAAATACCAGCAGTGAGACGGCGAAGCTGGGATCTGCCTCAACTTTTGGAGCTTTATATGAGTTATAATATCTTGAAAAGGATAGATGGTTCATTCTTTTGTTGCATGCCCGCTCTTCAAGTTCTGGACCTGTCTATGACGAGTATTGAGATGTTGCCCAGTTCAATCTCTAACCTGGTGAACCTCACGCATTTGTTACTGCGTCGTTGTAAATGCTTATGGCGCGTGCCTTCATTGGCAAAACTGAGGGCATTGAGAACGTTGGATTTCTCTGGCAGTGCTATTGAAAAAGTCCCTGCAGGACTGCACAAATTGGTGAATTTAAGATGCCTGGATTTTGGCAAGTCAAATCTAGAGAAATTGCCTCCTGGAATTCTGCCCAAGCTCTCTAACATGCAAACCCTAAATCTTAAGAGTCAATGCAACAGCTTGAGAGTACAGGCTCAGGAAATAATGAGTTTGAGCAAGTTGGAGAAGCTGAGTTGCAAGTTTGGCGATGTCCAAAACTATGACTTGTATGTGAAACATTTACAGGCTGGCGGTCCCAAGGAGTGGGAAATTGAGTTAATTGAAGGTCCTTGGGATGATAATTACTTCGTTGGGGATGTTCCCACTAGAACAGTGAGGCTGCTTGGGTGTCATGTCGGAGGAGATGGACCTAAAACCCCCCGTCTGCTCCCAAAAGATGTTCAGCTCTTGGAGATCACAGGTGCAGTTGATGAGCCTAAGAGCTTGACGGACATTCCAATCATAACAAACTCAAAGCTGACGATGTTGACACTGAGTGGGATACGCGGCATGAAGTATGTGGTGTCACAATCCTCATCTTCTCCTCTTCCAAGCCTAGAATCTCTCGAACTTGGAGGCATGACGGATCTACGTGCGCTAGCTGAGGAAGAACCCTGTGCTGTTGCGCCTGCAGTCCCAGGAGTGCTATATGAAGGTGACAAGTTTTGGGGTCTCAAGGAACTCACTATCTTTGAATGTCAAAAAATGAAGAGGCTCCTGACGCATGTGTTGCTACCCCTCCTTTCAAACCTGGAGGAGCTTTTTATCAATGGGTGTGATCAAATGGAGGAGGTCATAGCAATGACGGAAGTAGATATGGGGTGTAAGGAAGAGGGAGACACCAGAGGGAGCTATACGAGGAGTGAGGCCAATCATGTTCATCTCGCTTCCGCTCTATCCCTCCCTAAGTTGAAGACCTTAAAGTTAGGGAGTCTTCCTGCACTAAAAAGCATATGTGGGGCGACGATAAGCTGTCATTCTCTCCAAAAAATATACTTACGGGGATGTCCGAAGCTAGAATGCATTTCTCTCCTTGTGCAACTCCCTCGAGATGGGGAACCTCCTTCTGGTTGTCTACAAAGAATTTGGCTTCCAAGTGGTGAGGAGGAATGGTGGAAATCGGTGGTGTGGAACGATTCCCTTTCCAAGTCCTTTCTTGACCCGTACGTTAAATACTGGTGACGGAATTGTGTTTTTCTTCGGTGATGTGGGTAACATTATGCACGCACTTCACCCCAACTGTTGAATTGTTAAATTGTGCGGGTCATGTAGGACACGCATGATCCAAGGGATGTGACAATGTCCAACTTGTGTATGGCAGTCTATATATATCTTGTCCGTATTTGTATATATTAATCAAAGTGATTCCTCACTTTGATCTCTCTCAAAAAATTCACGAATAACGTTTTATTTTTTTGCCATAAAAATGGGTCACTAACCTAATGGATTAGGTTATGTACCAATTACTTTACTGTGCCATAATTTATGTGCTCGCTTAAGCTATTAAATCCCTTCTACTCAATTTGAGAAAATTGTGCAAAAAGTTTGAGACATATTGCAATTTTTTCAATTCAGTTTTAAATTTTTTAATTTTGCCAATTGAGTCCATCCAATTAATTTTAATCGGAAATCGCTGAAGTGAACACTAGACGTCTTACGCCCAAGCCCAAACTACCAATAGAATAGAACGGGATTCTCATGCCTTTCTGTCGATTGGGAGTATGAACTACACCCCAACGCTAAGACCGTAACGTCGTGCCAAGAAGCAAATCCTGAATTACTATTCGATTGTCAATTCCCATCCTAGTACCTCGAATGTTTTGCTAATCCTGACCATAAACTGAGCTGCCTCTCTCATGTCATTTTGGATTGTAAATTCTAGGTTGCGGTCTTTGAAGCAAATTGGAATGGACGATATCAGAGCATAAAGAATGGACAGAAAACTTTGAGAAAATTTGGCTGCGCACTATAACATCTTGAAGTTTCTTATCAACCTCACCTCCTCCTCTCAATTTCGTAGGCCTCGTGGTACAATGCCACGACATGCACGAAATTGAGAGGTAACACGATTCGAAGGCCTCAGCTTGTCGTAAATGTCTCCTAAATTCTCAGCTTTCTCTGAAATTCGAGTTTCTAGGGTTTCCTAACGTAAGTGGCCCGTCGATTTGACTGGTTCTACTAAGACTCGAGTTCCACAAGAATGTTGCGCACTCAGAAAGGATCTCATACCTGATCAATGGTTGTTAAGCTTGTGCAAGAGCCTCTGCTCAGGTGAGAGAGATTTCGGAGAAAATAAAGAAGACCGGCAATTTAAAACTGGACTAAAGCCATCCCCATGAAGAGACTTGTCTTTCTATAATGCTTCGTCTCCTTGTCCCTTGAGATGTTCATTAGGACAACCGCATTTTACCACCCCTATCGACAATAGTTGCTCTCTATGCACAGCTAATTCCAAGTTCCAACCCACGTTACCTCTCAATATCATCCGCCAAACATAGAATGAAAATAAAATAACTCAAAATCACAGTGGAAGCAAGCAATGAGAGGTTGCTGTTACTTCATAAAGAAGAAACCTCTCTTGACCATGCTATAGAACGATGCATTTTAAGCACTCAATCTTTTGCAATTTCTGTGACTAAAGATTCAAAATAAATGCATAATTTTACATCCCATTTCGGCGTTTTGGTTTATTGTACCCTCCTCAACGAAAATAAATGTCAAATATTAAGATTCTTGACGACGGAGACGTCAAATGGTTGAAAACTTGAAGAAGGCAAAGGTGGTCCCGAAAATGGAGTTATCTGCCATTAGAAAAGATTCAGAAATGATGAGTTATCAAGAAAAGATGAGCCATGCATCCCATTCAGGCATTAAACTAACTGAAGACCTGAGACCTAAGATCCAAAGAATAAAAACCCGCCTGAGAAGTGAGGTCCCTCCATGTTTTAAAATATTTTATGTAAGAAATTATAATCTAACATCCGAGGTGATTATCACAAAACCAGTTTGCTAGAACTCTCAAAAAGCCCACAAGCACAAGCTTGCATGAGATGGGCATCGATGGTGATTTCGCTAGGTAGGGAGGACCCATTACTCAATTCCTCAATTCCAAGACCCGGATAAGTTATCCATCATTCTATTCCGGCTTTATCCGGATAAATTCGGATCGACGTCGCGAAACTACCGAACAGAACTTCCTCCATTAGATCTAGAACTACTGTGGTGCAAATAGGAAGACCATCCTCAGAGTATGTACCAAACTCCTGAAGAAAAAAAACAGGAAAACCAGTCTTTTTTTTTCTTTTTTTCTTTTTTTATGGAAAGAAAAATACAAAAAAAGGATAAAAGTAAGAAAAAAATCAAAAAAAATTAAAAGAAGAAAATGCACTTGATCAGCTGGTGAGATCACCCCTTCTTTGAAATTGAAATGGCCACTTCAAAAATCAAGTTTACTTCATGTCCTTATTTGATAAAATAAAGTCACTTCAAATTTTTATTTGGAATTTTCTTAAGTGCATATATCGTATGAAAATTGGCGAATTCCGTTGGACCCCTCCGTCTAAAGTGCCTGGAAGGAAAGAATTCAGAGAGGTCATACGCTTTTCTGATGAGTCACGGGGTCGATTCAAGAAAGGAAAGGAAAGGAGAGAATGGGAAGAACAGAAGAAAAAATTCTGGAGAGACAGGTCTATGTAATTTCCCGGAACTTCCTTATCTGTAGATATTTTGGGGGGTCAAAACAAAAACAAAAGAAAATGCCATTTTTTTTTAATTTCCACAGAAGCTTTTGCCTGCTTCTCCACAGCGTACAGGTCCTTCCTTCTCTGGAATCTGCAAGCACGAGTCGAGGTACACTTGTTGAATCTATGTGCAGAAGTTCATCATCCGAATTTGTTCATTACTTGACGTAATATGTCCAGTCGTGATGATTCGTTGAGCTAAAGAAGAGGGTAGTTTTTATAGTGTTTGATGCAATCAGGCCGGCCTGAGTTTGGCTCCCCTATATCTGACATATTGAAAAAGAAAAAGTTCATTCTACCGATCATCCAGTCATAGAGAATCTTGAAAATATAGACTTACTGAATAGCAATATTTGTCTACACGAGACTAATGCATGTTTGGATGGTGATCCTTCACGTGCCTCAGCCCAGAAACATCAGCAGAAATCCGAAACATAAACCTGCAGTCTGTGTGGAAGGTTTAACTGTATGGATATGATCTGTTTTCCGTTGGTATCTTTTCCATAGTTTCAAATTGGGTCAGAATCCAAACTGAATCCAATGCCGCTATCAAATGGCATTTATAGTTCCAACCTATTATGATGCTCAAAGGAAAGAAATCCCGATTCTACGAATCTGGTTTGAGTTTAAGACTTCTGTTCACTGTGTCTGATTCAGCTAAGTGGTTTTAACTGATATTTTTCACTCTCAAAAGGCTTCTGAGTGCTTAGTTAATTAGACCCGTCCAAAATGATCTCCTTAGTGTCAAACAGCACATTAAATTTGATTGTGACTCGATTCATCTGTTGTTCTAACTGATGTCTTCCCGATAAGGTGCACTATTAGTGACGTAGACTATGGCTTGTTTTATGTTCTCTTGGCGGTTAAAATAATATCTCATTGCATATCAAGAACAGATAAAATGGAGGTTTAGCATGTACATCAGCTTCAAGTTAACTCTTCCGGACAATGGGAATTTTATCCCAATCAATATCAGTTGTTTTTTGGCTAGTAAAAGGTTTAGTGTTGATTGCAACAATAGAATGGCATTAAAATCAAACATAGATAGAATTTCTCTTCCACATCGGACTGCCAAACTTGTCCTTTTCAGGTAATAAGATGCAATACTGCATCAATGCACTAGCAGAATTTGGTCGTAATTTTCAAATCATCTGGGGTTGCATCAACAATTATGGTGATACCAGTGGGAAGATGCACATCCTAAAAAGCGAGCTCAAGAGTCTTATTAGTAGCGGAGGAGACATAATTGTGAAAGTAGAACACGCGGAGTCAACTCTTGGAAGAAAAAGAAAGAGAGAAGTTGAGAATTGGCTGAGCAATGTACGAAGAAAAAAGGATGAATCTCAAGCTTAGAACAAGAAGTTGCAAATGCGAGACTTCTCTCAAGAATCACTTCATTGATCAACTTGGTAAATCGTACGAATCAATTGATCGAAGAGGTGAAGGAACTTAGAAAGCAAGGTGAATTTGGTGGCAGACTCGCACAAAATTATATCAGGGGATATGAACTGCTGACAAAGGAATTAGTCAGCGACACTTTTAGACAAAATCTGCAAAAGATATTATCTTACTTGATGAATGATGACGCGTGGAGAATTGGGGTTTTTGGTTTGGGAGGTGTTGGGAAGACCACTCTGATAACACATATCTACAATAAGCTTTTGAAGGCGCATAACACTAATCAGAAGGTCAGTTTGGTGGTCGTATCCCAAAAATGTAGCCCTGACGAGCTGTAATACAAGATTGCAAAATGTCTGAATCTTGATCTGTCAAATATGGATGATAGGATTAATCGAGTTGGAAGATTATCAAACTTCCCGCGGGGAAAAAAATTTGTCCTCATCTGGGATGATATATGGAATACGTATGATCTAAAAGAGATGGGACTCCCGGTAGACGAGAACGGGTGTAAACTGATCCTGACAACCAGGAAGCTGGATGTGTGTAACCAGATGGAATGCCAAGTTTCTGTCAAAGTAGAGACTCTCCTCGAGAATGAAGCTTGGCACTCGTTCATGAAGAATCTGGGGCGCACAAAAGCCTTCCCACCTGAAGTAGAAAATATAGCAAGGTCTGTCGCACAGGAATGCAGAGGTTTGCCTCTTGGGATTGTGGTGGTTTCTGGAAGCATGAGGGGGACGGAGGACATCCATGAGTGGAGAAATGCATTAGAAGCATTGAAAGAAGCAAACTTCACGGAAGAATGCATGAAAGAGAAGGTATTTGGTGTTTTGAGAATTAGCTATACTCGACTGAATGATGCGATGGCGCAACGGTGTTTCCTGCATATGGCATTATATCCTGAGGATTACATGACTGAAAGAAGTGAGCTCATTCGATATTTCATGGATATCCGATTGATATGCAGCAGAAGTCGGGAAGTGGAGTACCATAGGGGACATACGTTGGTGAATAAATTACTTAACGTCTGCTTGTTGGAAAGTGTTAAACGCACGAACATCTCTGGACAAGAAACTGAGGAATTGAAGATGCATGACTTGCTCAGGGACATGGCAATCCACATGATGAGATCTAGATATATGGTGAAAGCAGGGTTGCATTTGAGAGAGATACCTGAAGAGGCAAAATGGACAGAGAATCTTGAGGGAGTTTCCTTAATGGGAAATCTCATTGAGGGAATCCCGGAAGGGATAGCGACCAAGTGTCCTAGACTTAAGTTCCTTCGCTTGAGCAATAACACTTCCTTGAAGGCATTACCCAATGCGTTTTTCGAAAACATGCCTGCTCTCCAAGTTCTCGATCTATCTCGGACAAATATCAAGTTTCTGCCATGTTCAACATCCAACTTGAAGAACCTCATTGCATTGTTGCTCGGGGGGTGCAGGGGATTAGAATTAGTCCCATCTGTGGAAAAGATGGAGGAGTTAAGAACTTTAGATCTGTGTGAAAGTGGAATCCGGGATGCACCTGAAGGGTTAGAGAGATTGGTAAATCTAAGAAGTTTTGATTTGAATGGTTCAGACCCAAGGAAACTGCCTCTTGGAGTTCTGCCGAAACTTGCTCATCTGCAATACCTCAACCTTGGCAGTAAATTTTATGCGGCAGGAAGGGAGATAATGAGTATGAGAAACTTGGAAGATTTAAAATGCAATTTCGCTGATGAAAATGAATTTAATCTGTACACGGCATATCTGAATGATGGAAAAGGTCCAAAGAAGTGGGACTTGAGACTGGGATGTGTCGATTATGATGAGGCTCTAATAGGAAGCATGGAAGATTATAACAAAATCGTGAGATTAAGTTGCATCGCTCAAGGATGGCAATGGGAAGAGCGGCTTCTGCTCCCAAGAGAAGTTGAATTGCTGATAATTGAAAGGTTGGTGGAGGATGACCTGAGAAGCCTAATGAACATCCCATCATTTCAACAGGTAACCAACATGAAGGCCTGCATGATTGGGAAAGTTAAATCCATGGAGTGTGTGGTTCTGCTGTCCATGGATTTCCTCTCACACAGATACAGCCATCTTCGAAGCCTTGAGTTTCTAAGACTAGATACACTTGAGGACCTCCGCGTCCTAGTGGAGGTAGAAGAGAACTTTGCTGCTGCGAGTGCATTCCTGCGGGTGCTATCCAAAAATAATACCTTCTGGGGTCTGAAAAAGCTCGAAATCAGTAAATGCTGCAAAATGAAGAAGCTGCTGACCCACTCGCTGCTGCCCCTCCTCGCAAACTTGGAGGTGCTTTCTATCCAATGCTGCAGCGAAGTCGAGGAGCTCATAAAAGTGACAGGAGACCAAACAACTTCTGCTTTAACTCTCCCAAAGTTAAGGACTTTAGTGTTAAGGGATTTACACGCGCTGGAAAGCATATGTAGCAGCACAATAGTCTGTAATTCTCTTGAGTATATTACACTCGAAGGATGTTGCAAGCTGAGAAGGATACCGCTCCGTGTATGCCTCCCTCAGGAGGCGGAACCACCTTCTTCTTATCTTTCTTCTGCTGGCTCTCGTACTCTCCAACGGATAGAGATTACGTACAATGACATGGGATGTTCAATGAGATATATGTTCTCGTGTGTCGATTTCTGGCCTTTACCGAATCTCTTCCATCGACGATGGCTACCTATCTTAGTTGCCGATTTGTAATAGTGGTCTGCTATCACGTCGACAATGTACCATGAAGTCTCACCGGTCCATTATAACTCAGATTATTTTTGAGTGTGAACATGGTACAAAATTACTTTGCAGATATTGATAAATAGCTATTAAAGAGAGAGAGACCTCCGTCTCTGTATATGTGTGAAGATAGAGGGATTGATAGATTGGAAGAACTCATGAACCGAATAAAAGAATGAAAAAATTATTGAGAGGATTTTAAAGGACAATAGAAAGAGACAATGGTCCACGGCCCTCGCGGCCGTGTGTGAGGTCGACCAACACATGGCGGCGAGGGCTGCGACAAGTACCAGTGCGCTTGGCTCAAGGTGCACTGGCAATTTCCTTTTAAGATTTCTAAATTCCAATTTCATTGGAGATATGATGCGGGCTTTGCCAAGTAAGACAGGATGCAGTTGTTCTTTTACCAGTATTCTCCCTTTCGTTGCGTCAAACTTGGTGGGCGACCAGTTTTGTTTTCTGTGATCGCATTCTCGCTTCGTCGGGTCAAACTTTGTGGGCGGTCGTTTTTTAATTTCCGCCCTTTCGACGAAAGCGCGTGAATCGGAAGCGCGTGATGACGCTACTCTTTCACCACGTGACGTGGCAAGGTAAATACCTCGAAACTAAAGGTTTCCCACCCTATGAAAACAGGGGATCCCAACCAAAGACCAAGAATATGTCCGCGGTGATCACATACGAAGAATAAAAACAATGGCGTAACGAATCACAAGTTAGATTGATATAAAGAGAGTGTGTTTTGCGAAAACTGAATAATTTAAAAAACACTTATCTAAAAAATGATCGTTTGTGTCATTTTCACCAATATTATTTGATTTTTTGCAATTATCGATGTCCAATACTTTACCAACATATATTTATTAAATTTACTAAGATGTTAGATTTACTAACTTTCGTAGGAAATCATCAATTTTTTATTTGAGTCACTACTCACTTTATTTGATTGTTTTCATATTACCAACTATTCTATTAATTTACCGACATTTATTTGCATAATTTTACCAACTTGTACAAGTTACTAACTGTTCTTGGAAATTACCAATTGTTATTTGAGTCCCTCATCAAAGCTTATAAGATTGTTTTGAAAAATATCGACTGAACTATAAGTATATTTGCTTTTGGGATAATGACGCAAATAGTACTCAAACTTTGGCTCAATGTACAATGTGGTCTATGAACTTTAGCCCAATGTGTAATGTAACCCTTGAACTTTTAATTTGTTCAATGTAGTCCCTGAACTTTTGATAAATATTCAAACTAGTCCCTAGACTATATGAAAATATCCAATGCTATCCTTTCATTAATTTAAGTTCAGGAACAACATTGAACATTTTCATATAGTCCATGGACTAGTTTGAATATGTACCAAAAGTTTAGGGACCATATTGAACAAGTTGAAAGTTCAGGGACTATATTGCACATTGGGCTAAAATTCATGGACCATATTGAATAAGTTGAAAGTTCAGGGACCACACTGCACATTGGGTCAAAGTTCAAAGATCATTTGTGTCATTTTCCCTTTGCTTTTTAAAGTTACCAACATGTTAAAGCCCATAACGTTGTTACAGAATTACCAACTATTTTCAAAATTATCTACAATTCTAATAATTTACCAACTCTTAAATGAAACTACCCACTGATATTTCAGTTAGTTACTAATGTCAAATTGACTGTTTTAATACTACCACGTGTTCTAATCATTTCCAATATTTATGGCACCTTACCAACTGGAAAAGAGTTTAATAACTACTATCCGAAATTGTCAACTCTTAGTGAGTTAATTATCAATGTTTATTTGATTGTTTCAAAAGTGCCAACTATTTCAATAATTTACCAATGTTAATTTAGAGGTTACCTGCAAGTTAAAGTCACTTCTCTTACACGAAATCACTAACTTTTTTCAAAATTACGAAATACATTCCAATCTTTTACGGACATTTATTTGCGGAGCTTAAGTTATCATCTCTTACGTAAAATTACCAACTCTTATTTGAGTCATTTATCAACTTTGATTCGATTATTTCAAAAATACCAATTGTTTCAATAATTTATCCACATTATTAAGGGAGCTTTCCAACGTGTTAAAGTTACAATCTTAATAAACATTCATATGTGAACTCAAATAAAAATCGGTAATTGGTTATAAGAGCTTGTACTTTTAAAATGTTGATAACAATCGCAAACAAGGAGTAGATAAATTATCATAACAGGTGGTAATCTGGAGACATTTAAATAAACATTGGTTACTCGCTAACATAAGAGCAAGTAAAGCTAAAGTTAAATGGTACCTTAATCCCTGAAGATTTGGTAAATCACTCAAATCAATATTGTTAATACAATAGTAACTTTAACAAATAAATGTTGGTAAGTTTTTAGAACAATTGATAATTTTGAAAAAATCAAATAAAAGTTGGTAAATAGACTTGAATAAGAGTTAATATTATTTTTTTTTATAAAAGCTTAGTAACTTTAACATGCCGATAGCCTGATAAACTACTTGAGTAAATATTCATAATTTATAAAAACTGTTAGTAAATAAAAAAATTAAATAACTATTGGTACTTCCACAAAACTATTGGTTACTTACTCACACATTACAGGTTAAATAATCGTTGGTACATCCGTTAAACTGTAGGTAACGTCCTAGTATGTCATAGACTAAATAAGTTGTTTATCAATTTCTAGTTACCAACCGATTATAAGAATTACCAACGCTATTAGAGAATTATCTGCCAGGAATAGGGTTCGTGTTTTCATGCACGAAACACTAGATATCTACAGAGATTATATTTGCTTAGTGGTAGTTTGGTTACTTTGTTTTTATTTTTATTTATAAAGAGAAAATGACACAAATGGTCTCTAAACTATGATCCAATGTGCAATATCGTCCTTGGACATTTAATTTATTCAATGTGGTCCCTGAACTATTGATAAATATTCAATCTAGTCCCTAGATCAATAATGTCCTTTCGTTAATTCAAGTAACGGAATATGCTGATGTGTTCCAATTTATTAATTTTGAATGGTGGATAAGTAAAAAAAAAAAACTACACGTGTATTATTCAAGTAAGATATCCATATCAAATCATGATATAATAATCCACGTCATTACATAACGATGGATATATTAATGTCCTAATTTTTGTTTTCTTTTTCTAAAGTAGATGGATAAAAAAGATGGATATGTCAACTCATCATTTTGAAAAATCTAACTCAACATAAAATGATTCACGTCGTTACATAACGATGGACATGTTAATGCCCTAAGTTTTATTTTCTTTTTCTAAAATATATGAATAAAAAAGATGGACATGTTGACTCATCATTTTAAAAAAATCTAACTTGACATATAATAATCCACGTCATTAAATAACGTATGATTTGTCATCTGAGCAAACGAAAGAACAACATTCAACATTTGCCAATAATTTAGGGGTTACGTTGAACAATTTAAAAATTTAGAGAAAATATTACATATTGAATTAAAATTCAGGTATCATTTGTGTTATTTTTTTCAAACGACAAATTAGGGGTTTCTAATTAATTTAAACTTTTCTTAATTGAAAGTAATGTTTCTGTGCGCCTAATTTTGTGTTTAGTTAACATCATTTTCATTAAAGAGAATCTGTCGTGTCTCTGACTGCTACTTTATACGTTTTTTACGCCCCACTCTCTCTCCTTCGGTCCTTCCTGGTGTTTTCCTGGTGAGTTATTTAAATCAGGGATAACTTTCGACCCAAAAAAGAAAAATCAGGGACAACTGTACTAGTTGACTTTTTTTTTTTTTTTTCTAGAAATTGTACTAGTTGACTTTTTAAACTCAATGCTCTGTGTAATAAAGTCCTGTAAGGCCACAAAGAAGTCTTCGCTTCTCTGCAAACCTAAACCAGTTGCTCTCTGTTGAATTTGGGTAGCAGTATCACCGTCCGGTCTTCTCTCTTTGCATCTTGTTCGTCGGAAGTTCTTCCGCAAGTATCGGTGCGGTTGGCTCCAGGTACACTCGTCGTTCCTTTCTTTACATATCTAAAGCCCAGTTTTCTTTTGCACGCATGAATTGTGAATCATTGAGCGAAGGTTGGGTGCGTTTGCCTTCTAGTGGTGTTATAAACTTTCAGACAGAGTCGATCCATCCTTATACTGTTTGATCTACCGGAGTCGTCCGAGTTTTTTTTTCATGTACGACATTTTTGTTGACATCCACGTGTGAGTTGTGTTAAAAAGTCTCACGTCGAAAAATTGATATAGCGCGGAGAAATTAATATATCTTAATTGGCTCTATTATCATTTATTGAGAGAAGTCCGATACCGATGATCAGGGGAGATCGGCAATAGAAGTCCAATCCTGCCGAGACGAAGGTATCGGACATCTACTATAGTTTGGTGAACACAAAAATTGGAAAATGCAAAAAAAAAAAAAAAGAGAAATTTTTGGTATGCAAACTGTAGTTTGGTGAACAAAAGACATGTCCGGGTTGTTTGCGACAGATATGATCTTAATAGAAAGATTTCGTTCCAAAGCAATCTGATCGAGAATATCTCTTTTTAATGGTTGTGGGTAAATTTGTCCTTTCAGGCTGCAGGCATGGACAAGCTGAACATGGTTAAGGAAACGGTAGAAATGGTGGGCACAAGCATTGGTCTTGCTCGAATGGTCGGTTCTTACACTAATGCTGGTGAGAAGATGGATAAACTTCGTCGAAAGCTGGAGAGACTAACTAGCAGGGAATCCGACGTCCTCACGGAAGTTGAATATGCAGAATCAAGGTTCGGAAATAAAAGGAAGAGAGAAATTGAGAACTGGCTGAAAAATGTCCAAAGAGTAAAGGGCGACATCTCGGGAATAGAACCACAAGTTGCAGAGGGGCGAGTTTGGACACAGGGAAGCTTGGTGAATCAAATAAACCGATTGACCACGGAGGTGGAGGAACTCACAGAGCAAGGTGAATTTCCTAGAGGGCTTACACACGTTGAAGAAGATACCAGGGCATATGAGTTGTTGACTGTGGATTTGGTTGGTGAGGCTTTCGGACGAAATCAAGATAGAGTGCTGTCTCGTTTGATGGAAGATGACATGTTGACCGTCGGCATATGGGGTATGGGTGGAGTTGGAAAAACAACCCTCGTCACCCATATCCATAACCATCTCCTAAAGGCAAGCCCTTTGAGGAAAGTATGCTGGGTAACAGTGTCCCAAGAATGTGATGTTCCCACATTGCAACAAAGGATATCGAAATGTTTTAACCATGCCCTGAGAGAGGAGGAAGATAGAATCAAACGGGCTGCCGAATTGTCACACTTACTGAAGAGAGAAAGCACCGTCATTATTTTAGATGATCTATGGCACGCTTATGATCTGCAGGAGGTTGGAATTCCACTAGGTGTGAATGGATGTAAGGTAATTCTAACAACTCGGTCCTTGGACATATGTCGGCAGATGGAATGCGATGAACTGATCGAGTTAAAGCCGCTTCCTGAAAATGAAGCCTGGCAACTGTTTGTGAAAAATCTTGGACGAGGAGTCGTTTTCGCTCCTGAAGTAGAAAGTGTTGCGAAGTCTGTTGCAAAGGAATGTGCAAGATTGCCTCTGGGTATAGTGGTGGTTTCTGGAAGTATGCGAGGGAAGGTGGAGGACATTCACGAGTGGAGAAGTGCCCTGAAAGAGTTAAAAGAAGCAAGGTTTGAAGGTAAAGGCATGGAAGATAAGGTATTCAGAGTATTAAAGTTCAGTTTTGATCGCCTGCACGATCCGGTTGTGCAACAGTGTTTCCTACATCTGGCACTGTACCCTGAGGATTTTGTCATCCTGATCGAAGACTTGCTGCGAAATCTTGTTTATCTCGATGTCTTTAGTGACTTGAAAAGTCGAGAAGCACAGTATGATAGGGGTCACACCATTGTGAATAAATTAGTCAACGTCTGCTTGCTGGAAAAATCAGGGCCTCCCTCTAATGAACATTTGAAGATGCACGATTTAGTCAGGGACATGGCAATCAATATGATGGGCTCTCAATGCACGGTGAAAGCCGGGCTAGGTTTGCACACAATTCCAGCGCAGGAAGAATGGGCCAAGGTCTTAAAGAAAGTATCCTTGATTCGAAATTCAATAGAAGAAATACCAGCAGTGAGACGGCAAAGCTGGGCTCTGCCTCGACTTTTGGAACTTCATATGAGTTATAATATCTTGAATGGGATAGATGGTTCATTCTTTTGTTGCATGCCCGCTCTTCAAGTTCTAGACCTTTCCTTCACGGAGATTCGTAAGTTGCCCCGTTCAATCTCTAACCTGGTGAACCTCAAGCATTTGTTACTGCGTCATTGTGAATGCTTACGGTGCGTGCCTTCATTAGCAAATATGAGGGCATTAAGAACGTTGGATTTCTATGGCAGTGGAATTGAAGAAGTCCCTGAAGGGCTGCACGAATTGGTGAATTTAAGATGCCTGGATTTTGGCCAGTCAAATCTAGAGAAATTGCCTCCTGGAATTCTGCCCAAGCTCTCTAACATGCAAACCCTAAATCTTATGAGTCAATGCAACAGCTTGACAGTACAGGCTCAGGAAATAATGAGTTTGAGCAAGTTGGAGAAGCTGAGTTGCAAGTTTGGCGATGTCCAAAGCTATGACTTGTATGTGAAACATTTACAGGCTGGCGGTCCCAAGGAGTGGGAAATTGAGTTAATTGAAGGTACTAGGGATGATAATTTCTGCGATGTGGATGTTTCCATTTACAGTAGAACAGTGAGGTTACTTGGGTGTCATGTTGGAGGAGATGGACCTAAATCCCCCCGTGTGCTCCCAAAAGATGTTCAGCACTTGGACATCAGAGATGCAGTTGATGAGCCTAAGAGCTCGACGGACATTCCAAGCATAACAAACTCAAAGCTGACGATGTGCATACTGAGGAGGATACACGGCATGAAGTATGCGGTGTCACAATCCTCATCTTCTCCTCTTCCAAGCATAGAGTCTCTCGTACTTATATCCATGATGGATCTACGTGCGCTAGCTGAGGAAGAACCCTGTGCTGTTGCGACTGCAGTCCCAGGAGTGCTATATGTAGGTGACAAGTTTTGGGGTCTCAAGGAACTCGATATCGTTGGTTGTAATAAAATGAAGAGGCTCCTGACGCATGTGTTGCTACCCCTCCTTGCAAACCTGGAGAAGCTTTCTATCAGTTATTGTGATCAAATGGAGGTGGTCATAGCAATGACGGAAGTAGATATGGGGTGTAAGGAAGAGGGGGACACCGGAGGGAGCTATACGAGGAGTGAGGCCAATCATGTTCATCTCGCTTCCGCTCTATCCCTCCCTAAGTTGAAGACTTTAGGGTTACG
Source organism: Syzygium oleosum (assembly GCF_021117445.2). Classification (NCBI taxonomy): domain Eukaryota; kingdom Viridiplantae; phylum Streptophyta; class Magnoliopsida; order Myrtales; family Myrtaceae; genus Syzygium; species Syzygium oleosum. The sequence goes on along the minus strand of NW_026607489.1, from coordinate 14,422,811 downwards.
GGTTCTTCGTGCACTAAAAAGCATATGTGGGGCGGCGATAAGCTGTCATTCTCTCCAAAGAATTTCCCTAACGGGATGTCCGAAGCTAGAATGCATCTCTCTCCTTGTGCGGCTCCCTCGAGATGGGGAACCTCGTTCTGATTGTCTACAAGAAATTGAGATTGAAAGAGATGAGGAGGAATGGTGGGAATCGGTGGTGTGGAACGATTCCCTTTCCAAGTCCTTTCTTGACCCGTATGTTAAATACTTCTGGTTCTGACAGAACTGTGTTTTTCTTCGGTGATGTGGGTAACATTATGCACGCACTTCACCGCAACTGTTGGATTGTTAAATTGTGCGGCTCATGTAGGACACGCATGATCCAAGGGATGTGATAATGTCCAACTTGTGTATGGCGCAGACCATACGCTAGTCTATATGTATCTTGTCCGTATTTGTATATATTAATCAAAGCGATTCCTCACTTTGATCTCTCTCAAAAAATTCACGAATAACATTTTTTTTTTTGCCATAAAAATGGGTCACTAACCTAATGGATTAGGTCATGTACCAATTACTTTACCGTGCCATGATTTATGTTCTCGCTTAAGCTATTAAATCTCTTCAACTCAATTTAAGAAAATTGTGCAAAAAGTCTTAGACCTATTGCAATTTTGTCAATTCAGTCCTAAATCTTTTAGTTTTTTCTATTGAGTTTGAAATTTTTTTACGTTTTGGCAATTGACTCCATCCGGCCAATTTTGACCGGAAATCGCTGACATGGACGCTAGTTGTCCTACGCCCAAGCCCAAACTACCAATAGAATAGAACGGGACCCTCGTGCTTTCCTGTTAATTGGGAGTATGAACCACACCCCAACGCTAAGATCGTGACGTCGTGCCAAGAAGCAAATGAGTAAAATGAAACTGAAATCCTGAATTACTATTCAATTGTCAATTCCCATCCTAGTACCTCGAATGTTTCGCTAATCCTAACTATAAACTGAGCTGTCTTTTTCATGTCATTTTGGATTGTAAATTCTAGGTTGCAGTCTCTGAAGCAGGTTGGAATGGACGATATCAGAGCAAAAAGAATGGACAGTAAACTTCGAGAAAATTCGGCTCCGCACTATAACATCTTGATGTTTCTTATCAACCTCATCTCCTCCTCTCAATTCCGTAGGCCTCGTGGTACAATGCTGCGACATGCACGAAATTGAGAGGTAACACGGTTTGAAGGCCTCAACTTATCACCAATGTCTCCCGAATTCTCAGCTTTTTCCGAAATTCGAGTCTCTGGGGTTTCCTAACGTAAATGGCCGGTCGATCTGATTGGTTCTATCGGGACTCGGGTTCTACAAGAATGTTGCGCACTCAAAAAGGATCTCATACCTGATCAATGGTTGTTAAGCTAGTGCAAGAGCCTCTATTCAGGTGAGAGAGATTTCGGAGAAAATAAAGAAGACCGGCAATTTAAAACTGGACTAAAGCCATCCCCATGAAGAGACTTGTCTTCCATAATGCTTCCTCTACTTGTCCTTTGAAATGTCATTAGGACAACCGCATTTTACCACCCCTATCGACAATATTTGCTCTCTATCAGCTAATTCCAAGTTCCAATCCACGTTACCTCTCAATATCATCCGCCAAACATAGAATGAAAATAAAATAAAATAACTCAAAATCACAGTAGATGCAAGCAATGAGAGGTTGCTATTATTTTGTAAAGAAGAAACCTCTCTTGACCATGCTACAGAACGATACATTTTAAGCACTCAATCTTTTGCAATTTCTCTTACTAAAGATTCAAAATAATTGTGTACGGCATTCACTTTAGTGCCAAAATTTTCGCCGGATCACTTAAGTGCCAAATCGGAGAAAAAACGATCACTTAAGTGCCAACAGCAAGAAATTCCAATTAAATTAATACGTGACTTTTATAATTAAAATTTTAATCTGAGTTGGGTTTTTTTTTTTAAAAAAATAAGTCTACGTAGCATTTCCATGTGTATATTTCGATTTTTTAAATATTTTTTCTGATTTTTTTCTTTTTTCCTTTCCTTTCTGTTTTTTCCTTTTTCCTTTCTTTTCTTTTTTTCCTTTTCTAATCTTCTTCTCTTTGTTTCGCTGGTGGCTGGCCTGGCCAATGTCGAGGCCCGGGAAGGGTTGGGCGAGGATCGCCCTCGCCCGATCTGGCGAGGGCCACCCTTGTTGGCAACAGGCGAGGCCACCCCTCGCCAACCATGGTTGAGGCCGGCCCTCACCGGATCTGGGCAAGCCATATCGACTTCAAAAATTAATAAAAAAATGTCGCATCGGATTTCCGGTCAAACTAACCGGAGTTGGCACTTAAGTGATCGTTTTTCAAAAAGTTTGGCACTTAAGTGATTCTACCGAAACTTTTAGCACTAAAGTAAGTTTGTACATAAATTTTGACACTTATGCTGTTTTTCTCCCAAATAATTGCATAATTTTACATCCCATTGCGGCTTTTTGGTTTATTGTACCCTCCTCAACGAAAAAAAATATCAAATATTAAGATTCTTGACGACTGACACGTCAAATGGTTGAAAACTTGAAGAAGGCAAAGTTAGGGAGTTATCTGCCATTAGAAAAGATTCAGAAATGATGAGTTATTAAGAAAAGCTGAGTCACGCATCCCATTCAGGTATTAAACCAACTGAAGACCTGAGACTTAAGATCCAAAGAATAAAAACCCGCCCAAGAAGCGAGGTCCCTCCATGTTTTAAAATACTTTCTGTAAGAAATTATAATCTAAAATCCAAGGTTATTATCACAAAACCAGTATGCTAGAATTCTCAAAAGGCCCACATGCATAAGAATAATCTCGCGTAGACACACCAGAACATCCTCCAGTAGATTGAGAACTACTGTGGTGCGAACAGGAAGACCATCCTTAGAGTAAAGGGTTATGTTCACTAAAAGTCTTAAAATTTATCACGAAAATGCAATTGAGTTCTAAAAATTATAAAAAGTACAATTAAATCCTAAAATTTATTAAATTGATCCAATTGAATTCTAAAGTTAACACCGTCAAACTTACTAACGGAAAACGCTGACATGGCGCCGACGTGACTTATTTTAATATTTTCTCTTTTTAAGATGACTTATTTTAATTTTCAAATTTTATTTAAATTAAATTTAAAAAATAAACTAAATAATAATAAATAAATAAATAATAAAAAGAAGGAGAAGACCCGTGGCGGCTGTGGCCAAGCCTTTGCCGTCGCCGGTGGCCGCCACCACAGCCGCCGGGAAGGGCCTGCGGTGGTCGCTTGGGCCTTCCCAAAGCTCGGCAACCCTCGCTGGCCCCGGGCGAGGCCCCGGCGAGGGCCTGCAAGCCCCAGTCCGGGGGAGGGCGCGACCCTCGCCCCAGATCTGAGCGAGGGTCACCGGCCCTTGCCTGGGGTGGGCGACGCTGGACCCCTCCGTCTAAAGTGCCTGGATATCTGTCCATGAAAACTAAAGCAACCGGCTCTGGATTTGCACAGTGAGACTCTGCAGGTAGAAGAGATTAGGAAGGAAAGAATTTAGAGAGGTCATACGCTCTGATGAGTCGCGGGTCAATTCAAGAAAGAAAAAGGAAGGGAGAGGACGGGAAGAATTGAAGAAAAAATCCGGAGTTAGCCACATCAAGTGTAGGTGATATATATATGAAGAGCCAAAGGATCATTTGACTCTGTCTTGCAAGGCCGGCAAGTCAAACCACATTCTTGAAGAAAAGGGATTGACCGACTTTCTTCATTTCTCTCTTTCCTAGAACTTGACACTTTCGACATGATGAGGTTTCCTGATCTATAGATGTCTTGGGGGGTCAAAACAAAAACAAAAGAAAATTCCATTTTCTTTATTTCCACAGAAGCTTTTGCCTGATTCTCCACAGCGTACAGGCCCTTCCTTCTCTGGAATCAGCAAGCCCGAGTCGAGGTACACTTGTTGAATCTATGTGCAGAAGTGCATCATCCGAATTTGTTCATTACTTGACGTAATATGTCCAGTCGTGATGATTCCTTGAGCTAAAGAAGAGGGTAGTTTTTATAGTATTTGATGCAATCAGGCCTGCCTGAGTTTGGCTCCCCTATATCTGACATATTGAAAAAGAAAAAGTTCATTCTGCCGATCATCCAGTCATAGAGAATCTTGAAAATATAGACCTACTGAATAGCAATATTTGTCTACACGAGACTAATGCATGTTTGAATGGTGATCCTTCATGTGCCTCAGCCCAGAAACATCAGTAGAAATCCGAAACATAAAAAAAGAAGTCTGTGTGGAAGGTTTAACTGTATGGATATGATCTGTTTTCCGTTGGTATCTTGTCCATAGTTTCAAATTGGGTCAGAATCCAAACTGAATCCAATGCCGCTATCAAATGGCGTTTATAGTCCCAACCTATTATGATGCTCAAAGGAAAGAAATCCCGATTCTACGAATCTAGTTTGAGTTTAAGACTTCTGTTCACTGTGTCTGATTCAACTAAGTGGTTTTAACTGATATTTTTCACTCTCAAAAGGCTTCTGAGTGCTTAGTTAATTAGACCCGTCCAAAATGATCTCCTTAGTGTCAAACAGCACATTAAATTTGATTGTGACTCGATTCATCTGTTGTTCTAACTAATGTCTTCCCGATAAGGTGCACTACTAGTGACGTAGACTATGGCTTGTTTTATGTTCTCTTGGCGGTTAAAATAATATCTCATTGCATATCAAGAACAGATAAAATGGAGGTTTAGCATGTACATCAGCTTCAAGTTAACTCTTCCGGACAATGGGAATTTTATCCCAATCAATATCAGTTGTTTTTTGGCTTAGTAAAAGGTTTAGTGTTGATTGCAACAATAGAATGGCATTAAAATCAAACCTAGATAGAATTTCTCTTCCACATCGGACTGCTAAACTTGTCCTTTTCAGGTAATAAGATGCAATACTGCAACAATGCACTAGCAGAATTTGGTCGTAATTTTCAAATCGTCTGGGGTTGCATCAACAATTATGGTGATACCGGTGGGAAGATGCACATCCTAAGAAGCGAGCTCGAGAGTCTTATTAGTAGAGAAGGAGACATAATTGTGGAAGTAGAACACGCGGAGTCAACTCTTGGAAGAAAAAGAAAGAGAGAAGTTGAGAATTGGCTGAGCAATGTACGAAGAAAAAAGGATGAAATCTCAAGCTTAGAACAAGAAGTTGCAAATGCGAGACTTCTCTCAAGAATCACTTCATTGATCAACTTGGTCAATCGTACGAATCAATTGATCGAAGAGGTGAAGGAACTCAGAAAGCAAGGTGAATTTGGTGGCAGACTCACACAAAATTATATCAGGGGATATGAACTGCTGACAAAGGAATTAGACGGCGACACTTTTAGACAAAATCTGCAAAAGATATTATCTTACTTGATGAATGATGACGCGTGGAGAATTGGAGTTTTTGGTATGGAAGGTGTTGGGAAGACCACTCTGATAGCACATATCTACAATAAGCTTTTGAAGGCGCATAACACTAATCAGAAGGTCAGTTTGGTGGTCGTATCCCAAAAATGTAGCCCTGACGAGCTGTAATGCAAGATTGCAAAATGTCTGAATCTTCATCTGTCAAATATGGATGATAGGATTAATCGAGTTGGAAGATTATCAAACTTCCTGCGGGGAAAAAAATTTGTCCTCATCTGGGATGATATATGGAATACGTATGATCTAAAAGAGCTGGGACTCCCGGTAGACGAGAACGGGTGTAAACTGATCCTGACAACCAGGAAGCTGGATGTGTGTAACCAGATGGAATGCCAAGTTTCTTTCAAAGTAGAGACTCTCCTCGAGAATGAAGCTTGGCACTCGTTCATGAAGAATCTGGGGCGCACAAAAGCCTTCCCACCTGAAGTAGAAAATATAGCAAGGTCTGTCGCACAGGAATGCAGAGGTTTGCCTCTTGGGATTGTGGTGGTTTCTGGAAGCATGAGGGGGACGGAGGACATCCATGAGTGGAGAAATGCATTAGAAGCATTGAAAGAAGCAAACTTCACGGAAGAATGCATGGAAGAGAAGGTATTTGGTGTTTTGAGAATTAGCTATACTCGACTGAATGATGCGATGGCGTAACGGTGTTTCCGGCATATGGCATTATATCCTGAGGATTACATGATTGAAAGAAGTGAGCTCATTTGATATTTCATGGATATCCGATTGATATGCAGCAGAAGTCGGGAAGTAGAGTACGATCGGGGACATACATTGGTGAATAAATTACTTAACGTCTGCTTGTTCGGAAGTGTTAAACGCACGAACATCTCTGGACAAGAAACAGAGGAATTGAAGATGCATGTTGAGGGAGTTTCCTTAATGGGAAATCTCATTGAGGGAATCCCAGAAGGGATAGCGCCCAATTGTCCTAGACTCAAGTTCCTTTGCTTGAGCAATAACGCTTCCTTGAAGGCATTACCCAATGCGTTTTTGGAAAACGTGCCTGCTCTCCAAGTTCTCGATCTATCTTGGACAAATATCAAGTTTCTGCCATGTTCAACATCCAGCTTGAAGAACCTCATTGCATTGTTGCACCGGGGGTGCAGGGAATTAGGATTAGTCCGGTCTGTGGCAAAGATGGAGGAGTTAAGAACTTTAGATCTGTGTGTGTCACACCCCAAAAACAACTAGAAAAGGGATGACACGGCCGTCCTTCCACACGAAGGACGCAGCCTCAACAATAACCAACAACATGTTATCAACATATATATATCAGATAAACCAATAGGTTGGTTACAACATCAGAGTTTCTATAATCCACCAAAAGAACATGTACATCAAGAACTCAGCCAACCCGACCAACTATCAACAACCTTACAAACAACTCCAAAAAAATCATACCCAAAAATCTAACTCCCAAACGTCCCCGCAATAGCGCTCTCGTACTAACGGCGGCTAGCCGAGGAACCTGAAAAGATTGGAAAAGAGAGGGATGAGCAACCACAGCTTAGTGAATAGATCATCTCTTCTAAGTAGATCGAGCAATCACTATGCATGTGTACAAAACAATACCAGAACTTTAGAAGCCAAACCCAAGGTTTAAAATACATATAGAATCACATAAGAATTATTTCATTTCATCAAAACTTTGTACAAGTCACAAATACACATTTAAATCCACCATCACAATTCAAACTATCAATGGTCAAGTCCATTGATCAATTTCTATACAAACCACGTCAATGGTCCATTCCATTGACTAATCTCAAATCACACATCAATGGTCTTATTCCATTGATGAATCTCATATCATATCAAACGTTGATGGTCCATTCCATCGATCAATCTATTGTTCAATATCTAACCATGGTCACGACACAAAACCTTGTTACAAGGCTACCAAGATTCCCCCCTTGGCAAGGTCTCCACCTACAAAGCCAGTGGCTCGGCCCAGAAGGATATCCTAAACCCGGTATGCATACCCCAAAACCCCTCAATGGGTTCACAGTCATATTGAGCATCAAACAATCATCATCCAATATCAGAAATCCAATCCAGAATACATTTCACAAACCAAACAAATAACTTTTTCGCAACACAGCTCAACCTCCAGAAATACATTTCGGCATTTCTTGAATCATTTCCGAAGTCATTTCATAAACTAGTTCGTAACGCGATATACATATGTATCCTTACATAATACATTTCCAAAAACGATTCCCAAATCATACTCAAATACTAAAAAGTAGTAAATGCTCGATTCCGATTTATGCAACAAAATGCTCTTTTAAGTTCAACATATATATTTATGTCGAATCATAATTCCTTCGAGATATGATTTTTATAAAACCAAAGAAGAGATAGCACCACTCACCTGGAATCCCCAAAAAATCAAACAACCACGCTCACTCGAACCGACTATCTTGTAATCCTAACAATTAAACGAGAATCGACATCAAAACCAAGTAAAAAAACTACGAAACAACTAAACGACACTTAAACGCTAACAAGACAACTCAAAGGCGCCCATAAATCGCTTCTCCAAAGCGATTATCCAAACCGTTCGCAACGCGGAGTTTGAACGCGAAACTTGATCGCACCATAAATTCCTCTACCGAACCCCATTTCAAGCGAACTTATAATCAATAGAAAGCCCACTCAGAGCACTACAAGAACCCTAATTTGGCCGTCCCAAAATCGAGCCAAAAACCGACGAAAATCAGCTTAAAAGCCGCTGGTCGCGCACTGTTCACCTTGCGCGGCCAACTTCAAAAATTCATATTAGGCAAACCGTAGGTCCAAATCAAGATCCGTAAAATCTCACGGCTCCACAACATCACAAACTATCAATTCTATAAAATACGCAGCTCTACGACTCAAAAATCGGACTTCGCCGCTCGAATTTCCCAAAATTCCGAATTTCAAGCCCTAAATCGAAAAATTTCTCCGATCAGATGAACGAGGGACGCGAGTGCTTACCGAACGTTGCAATACGAAGTTGATCCGAGCTGGCGAGGCTCCGGTGACGTGAGCCTTTCCTTTTTCTTCTTCTTCTTTTTCTTTTCCTTTCTCTCTTTTTCTTTCTTCTCCTTTCTCTTTGTCTCGGCCGAGCCAGCTCTCGGCTTGAATGAGAAAAAGAGAGTATCACTGTAGCAACTTTTGACTTTCTGACTTTTTGAACCTCTTTTTTTTTTTTTTTTTTTGTAAATACCCGAATATTACAGTGTGAAAGTGGAATCTGGGATGCACCTGAAGGGTTAAAGAGATCTGTAAATCTAAGAAGTTCTGATTCAAATGGTTTAGAACTAAGGAAACTGCCTCTTGGAGTTCTGCCAAAACTTGCACATCTGCAATACCTCAACCTTAGCAGTAAATTATATGCGGAAGGAAGGGAGATGGTGAGTATGAGAAACTTGGAAGCTTTAAAATGCAATTTCACTGACGAAAATGAATTTAATCTGTACACGGCATATCTGAATGATGAAAAAGGTCCAAAGAAGTGGGACTTGACACTGGGATGTGTTGATTATGATGAGGCTCTAAAAGGAGGCATGGAAGATTACAGTAAAATCTTGAGATTAAGTTGCATCGCTCAAGGATGGCAATGGGAAGAGCAGCTTCTGCTCCCAAGAGAAGTTGAATTGCTGATAATTGAAAGGTTGGTGGAGGATGATGACCTGAGAAGCCTAATGAACATCCCATCATTTCACCAGGCAACCAACATGAAGGCCTGCATGATTGGGAAAGTTAAATCCATGGAGTGTGTGGTTCCGCTGCCCATGGATTTCCCCTCACACAGATACACCGCTCTTCGAAGCCTTGAGTTTCTAAGACTAGATTCACTTGAGGACCTCCGCGTCCTAGTGGAGGTAGAAGAGAACTTTGCTGCTGCGAGTGCATTCCCGCGGGCGCTACCCAAAGGTTATACCTTTTGGGGTCTGAAAAAGCTCGAAATCAGTAAATGCTGCAAAATGAAGAAACTGCTGACGCACATGCTGCTGCCCCTCCTCGCAAACTTGGAGATGCTTTCTATCCGATGCTGCAGCGAAGTTGAGGAGCTCATAGAAGTGACAGGAGACGAAACAACTTCTGGTTTAACTGTCCCATAGCAGCACAATAGTCTGCGATTCTCTTGGGTGTATTACACCCAAAAGTGTGTTGCAAAATGGAAAGGATTCCGCTTGGTGTCTGCCTCCCTCGAGATGGGGAACCACCATCTTTCTTATCATTCTTCTGCTGGCTCTCATAATCTCCGATGGACAGAGACCAAGTACAATGAAATGGGATGGTGGAAACAGGTGGCGGAGTGGGACCATATCAGGAACAAGTCCCTCCTTAAGCCTTATGTGCAGTATTGGGCTTGCTGATGAAACTTTGGTTGCTCGGTCATATTGTTTCTCCCCCACCTACCGAAGCCACATACAGGAGTTAGGTTTGCTAGTCTCTGCTATTCATAATTGTTCAGTTTTGTGCTTTTCTTTTACACACTTGGTGGACTCCAGCATATTTGCAGATAGTTAGCGGGGTTCCATGCGAGAAAGTACTACGTCAAACATTAATACCCCGTGATATATGTTCACGTTGCGTCGCTTGTTCAATGAGATAGATCATTTTCATGGTGTGTGTGAAAATCACAAATAATCGAGCAAGTTTGATTGAAGGAGTGACATTATAAGGTAAGTAGTGTTGCTTTGCAGCTGTGACCTTGAGAGCGTGAGTTGGAGGGGAAAATTATCCAAATAATCGAGCATGTCCAATGAGATATATGTTCTTGTGTGTCGATTTTTGGCCTTTACCGAATCCCTTCCATCGACTACGACTACCCGTCTTAGTTGCCGAGTTGTAATAGTGGTCTCCTGTCACGTCGACAACGTATCATGCGGTCCATTATGACTCAGATTATTTTTTAGTGTGAACATGGTACAAAATTACTTTGCAGATATTGATAAATAGCTATTAAAGAGAGAGAGAGAGAGACGTCTGTCTGTGTGTGTGTGAAGATAGAGGGATTGATAGATTAGAAGAACTCACGAACCGAATAAAAGAATGAAGAGATTATTGAGAGGATTTTAAAAGACAATAGAAAGAGACAATGGTCCACGGCCCTCGCCGCCGCGTGCGAGGTCAACAAACACATGGCGGCGAGGGCTGCGACAAGTACCGGTGCGCTTGGCTCAAGGTGCACTGGCAATTTCCTTTTAAGATTTCTAAATTCCAATTTCATTTGCATGTTTTAGTTTGTCATCAAATTATAGAGGAAAGAACCGACCACACCCAGTCTGTTTGCATTTTAGTCTGGAGATATGATGCGGGCTTTGCCAAGTAAAACAATCGTCTAATCTATGGGAAATTTCCCATGAATCCGAAGGATATTTCCCAAAAAAAAAAAATCCAAAGACAGGATGCAGTTGCCCTTTACCAGTATTCTCCCTTTCGTTGCGTCAAACTTGGTGGGCGACTAGTTTTGTTTTCTGTGATCGCATTCTCGCTTCGTCGGGTCAAACTTTGTGGACGGTCGGTTTTGAATTTCCGCCCTTTCGACGAGAGTGAGTGAATCAGAAGCGTGTGATGATGCTACTCTTTCACCACGTGACGTGGCAAGGTAACTACCTCGAAACTAAAGGTTTCCCACCCTATGAAAACAGGGGATCCCAACCAAAGACCAAGAATATGTCCGCGGTGATCACATACGAAGAATGAAAGCAATGGCGTAACGAATCACAAGTTAGATTGATATAAAGAGAGCGTGTTTTACGAAAACTGAATAATTTAAAACACACTTATATAAAAAATGACCGTTTGTGTCATTTTCACCAATATTATTTGATTTTTTGGAATTACCGCTGTCCAATACTTTACCAATATATATTTATTAAATTTACTAAGATGCTAGATTTACTAACTTTCATAGGAAATCATCATTTTTTATTTGAGTCAGTACTAACTTTATTTGATTGTTTTGATATTACCAACTATTCTATTAATTTACCGGCAGTTATTTGCATAATTTTCCAACTTGTACGAGTTACTAACTGTTCTTGGAAATTACCAATTGTTATTTAAGTCCCTCGTCAAATCTTATAAGATTGTTTTGAAAAATATCAACTGAATTATAAGTATATTTGCTTTTAGGATAATAAAGCAAATAGTACCCAAACTTTGGCTTAATGTATAATGTGGTCCATGAACTTTAGCCCAATGTGCAATGTAATCCTTGAACTTTTGATAAACATTCAAATTAGTTTCTAGACTATATGAAAATATTTAATGCTATCCTTTCATTAATTTAAGTTCAAGGACAATATTGAACATTTTTATATAGTCCAGGGATTAGTTTGAACATGTACAAAAAATTTAGGGATCATATTGAATAAATTAAAAGTTTATGGACTATATTACACATTGGGCTCAAATTCATGGACCACATTGAATAAGTTAAAAGTTCAAGGACCACACTGCACATTGGGTCAAAGTTCAAAGATCATTTATGTCATTTTCCCTTTGCTTTCTAAAGTTACCAACATCTTAAAGCCCATAACGTTGTTCCAGAATTACCAACTCTTAAATGAAACTACCAACTGATATTTCAGTTAGTTACTAATGTCAAATTGACTGTTTTAAAACTACCACGTGTTCTAATAATTTCCAACATTTATGGCAACTTACCAACTGGAAAAGAGTTTAATAACTACCATCCGAAATTATCAACTCTTAGTGAGTTAATTATCGATGTTTATTTGATTGTTTCAAAAGTACCAACTATTTCAATAATTTACCAATGTTAATTTAGAGGTTACCTACAAGTTAAAGTCACTTCTCTTTTACGGACATTTATTTGGGAGCTTAAGTTATCATCTCTTACGTAAAATTATCAACTCTTATTTGAGTCATTTATCAACTTTGATTCGACTATTTCAAAAATACCAATTGTTTCAATAATTTATCCACATTATTAGGGGAGCTTTCCAACGTGTTAAAGTTACAATCTTAATAAACATTCATATATGAACTCAAATAAAAATCGGTAATTGGTTATAAGAGCTTGTAGTTTTCAAATGTTGATAACAATCGCAAACAAGGAGTCGATAAATTATCATAACAGGTGGTAATCTCGAGACATTTAAATAAACATTGGTTACTCGCTAACATAAGAGCAAGTAAAGCTAAAGTTAAATGGTACCTTAATCCGGAAGATTTGGTAAATCACTCAAATCAATATTGTTAATACAATAGTAACTTTAACAAATAAATGTTGGTAAATTTTTAGAACAATTGATAATTTTGAAAAAATCAAATAAAAGTTGGTAAATAGACTCGAATAAGAGTTAATATTATTTTTTTTTTATAAAAGCTTAGTAACTTTAACATGCCGATAGCTTGATAAACTACTCGAGTAAATATTCGTAATTTATAAAAACTGTTAGTAAATAAAACATTCAGATAACTATTGGTACTTCCACAAAACTATTGGTTACTTACTCACACATTACAGGCTAAATAATCGTTGGTACATCCGTTAAACTGTAGGTAACGTCCTAGTATGTCATGGACTAAATAAGTTGTTTATCAATTTCTAGTTACCAACTGATTATAAGAATTACCAACGCTATTAGAGAATTATCTGCCCGGAATAGGGGTTCGTGTTTTCACGCACGAAACACTAGATATATATCTATAGAGATTATATTTGCTTAGAGGTAGTTTGGTTACTTTGTTTTTGTTTTTATTTATAAAGGGAAAATGACACAAATGATCTCTAAACTATGATCCAATGTGCAATATCGTCCTTGGATATTTAATTTATTCAATGTGGTCCATGAATTATTGATAAAGATTCAATCTAGTCCTTAGATCAATAATGTCCTTTCGTTAATTCAAGTAACGGAATATGCTGATGTGTTCCAATTTATTAATTTTGAACGGTGGATAAGTAAACAAACAAAAACTACACATGTATTGTTCAAGTAAGATATCCATATCAAATCATGATATAATAATCCACGTCATTACATAACGATGGATATATTAATGTCCTAATTTTTGTTTTCTTTTTCTAAAGTAGATGGATAAAAAAGATGGATATGTTAACTCATCATTTTGAAAAATCTAACTCAACACAAAATGATCCACCTCGTTACATTACGATGGACACGTTAATGCCCTAAGTTTTATTTTCTTTTTCTAAAGTAGATGGATAAAAAAGATGGACATGTTGACTCATCATTTTAAAAAAATCTAACTCGACATAAAATAATCCATGTCATTAAATAACATATGATTTGTCATTTGAGTAAACGGAAGAACAACATTGAACATTTGTCAATAGTTTAGGGGTTACATTGAATAATTTAAAATTTTAAGAAAAATACTGTAGATTATATCAAAATTCAAATATTATCTGTGTCATTTTTTTCAAGCGACAACTTAGGGATTTCTAATTAATGTAAACTTTTCTTAATTGAAATTAATGTTTCTGTACGCCTAATTTTGTGTTTAGTTAACATCATTTTCATTAAAGAGAAATTGTCGTGTCTCTGACTGCTACTTTATACTTTTTTAGGCCCCACTGTCTCTCCTTCGGTCCTTCCTGGTGTTTTCCTGGTGAGTTATTTAAATCAGGGATAACTTTCGACCACAAGAAAAAAATCAGGGACAACTGTACTAGTTGACTTAAAGTCAATGCTCTGTGTAATAAAGTCCTGTAAGGCCACAAAGAAGTCGTCGCTTCTCTACAAACCTAAACCAGTTGCTCTCTCTGTTGAATTTGGGTAGCAGTATCATCGTCCGGTCTTCTCTCTTTGCATCTTGTTCGTCGGAAGTTCTTCCACAAGGATCGGTGCGGTTGGCTCCGGGTACACTCGTCGTTTCTTTCCTTACATATCTAAAGCCCAGTTTTCTTTTGCACGCATGAATTGTGAAACAAGGAGCGAAGGTTGGGTGCGTTTGCCTTCCAGTGGTGTTATAAACTTTTAGACAGAGTCAATCCATTTTTATACTCTTTGATCTACCAGAGTCGTCCGAGTTTTTTGATGTATGACATTATTGTTGAGATCTATCTTGGGAGTTATCTTAGAGAAGTCTCTCGTTGAAGAATTGATATGGTATGGAGAAATTAGTATATCTTAGTTAACTCTACTAGAGAAGTCCGATACCGATGATCGGGGGAGATCGGCAATAGAAGTCCGATTCTGCCGAGACGAAGGTATTGGACATCTACTATAGTTTGGTGAACACAAAAATTGGAAAATGCAAAAAACAAAGAAAAGAGAGAATTACCACCCGCCTGGGTGGCGCTGCTGGAGCGCGCACTCTTCCTCTCGCAAAAGGTTGAGTGTTCGAATCCCGGTGCGCAGGGACTAACCGGGCACGTGTGTGGTGGCTAGCAAGACGTGTCGCCCGGGGTTTACCTCCCGCTGTCGGCCGTGCGGGGTCCCCTGGGTCATAAAAAAAAAAAAAAAAAAGAGAAATTTTTGGTATGCGAACTGTAGTTTGGTGAACAAAAGACATGTCCGGGTTGCTTGCGGCAGAGATGATCTTAATAGAAAGATTTCGTTCCAAAGCAATCTGATCGAGAATATCTCTTTTAAAGGTCGTGGGTAAATTTGTCCTTTCAGGCTGCAGACATGGACAAGCTGAACATAGTTAAGGAAACGGTAGAAATGGTGGGCACAAGCATTGGTCTTGCTCGAATGGTCGGTTCTTACACTGATGCTGGTGGGAAGATGGATAGCCTTCGTCGAAAGCTGGAGAGACTGACTAGCAGGGGATCCGACATCCTTACGGAAGTTGAATATGCAGAATCAAGGCTCGGAAATAAACGGAAGAGAGAAGTCGAGAACTGGCTGAGAAATGTCCAGAGAGTAAAGGGTGACTTCTCGGGAATAGAATCACAAGTTGTAGACAGGGGAGTTTGTCCACAGGTAAGCTTGGTGAATCAAATAAACCGATTGACCACGGAGATGGAGGAACTCATACAGCAAGGTGAATTTTCTAGAGGGCTCACGCACGTTGAAGAAGATACCAGGGCATATGAGTTGTTGACTGTGGAGTTAGTTGGTGAGGCTTTCACACAAAATCAAAATAGAGTGCTGTCTCGTTTGATGGAAGATGACGTGTTGACCGTCGGCATTTGTGGTATGGGTGGAGTTGGAAAAACAACCCTTGTCACCCATGTCCATAACCATCTCCTAAAGGCAAGCACCTGGAGGAAAGTATGCTGGGTAACAGTGTCCCAAGAATGTGATGTTCCCACATTGCAACGAAGGATATCGAAATGTTTTAACCATGCCCTGAGAGAGGAGGAAGATAGAATCAAACGGGCTGCTGAATTGTCACGCTTACTGAAGAGAGAAAGCACTGTCATTATTTTAGATGATCTATGGCATGCTTATGATCTGCAGGAGGTTGGAATTCCACTTGGTGGGAATGGATGCAAGTTAATTCTAACAACTCGGTCCCTGGACATATGTCGGCAGATGGAGTGCGATGAACTGATCGAGTTAAAGTCCCTTCCTGAAAATGAAGCCTGGCAACTGTTTGTAAAAAATCTCAGACGAGGAGTTGTTTTCGCTCCTGAAGTAGAAAGTGTTGCGAAGTCTGTTGCAAAGGAATGTGCAGGATTGCCTCTTGGTATAGTGGTGGTTTCTGGAAGTATGCGAGGGAAGGAGGCGGACATTCACGAGTGGAGAAGTGCCCTGAAAGAGTTAAAAGAAGCAAGGTTTGAAGGTAAAGGCATGGAAGATAAGGTATTCAGAGTATTAAAGTTCAGTTTTATTCGCTTGAATGATCCGGTTGTGCAACAGTGTTTCCTGCATCTGGCACTGTACCCTGAGGATTTTGTCATCCGGATCAAAAACTTGCTGCGAAATCTTGTTTATCTCGATTTCTTTAGTGACTTGAAAAGTCGAGAAGCACAGTATGATAGGGGTCACACCATTGTGAATAAATTAGTCAACGTCTGCTTGCTGGAAAAATCACGGGATTCCTATTATGAGAGTTTGAAGATGCACGATTTAGTCAGGGACATGGCGATCAATATGATGGGCTCTCAATGCATGGTGAAAGCCAGGCTAGGTTTGTGCACAATTCCAGCGCAGGAAGAATGGGCCAAGGACTTGGAGAAAGTATCCTTGATTGGAAATTCAATAGAAGAAATACCAGCAGTGAGACAGCAAAGCTGGGCTCTGCCTCGACTTTTGGAACTTTATATGAGTGATAATATCTTGACAAGGATAGATGGTTCATTCTTTGATTGCATGCCCGCTGTTCAAGTTCTGGACCTGTCCATGACGGAGATTGAGATGTTGCCCAGATCAATCTCTAACCTGGTGAACCTCACGCATTTGTTACTGCGTCATTGCGGATGCTTACGGTGCGTGCCTTCATTAGCAAATATGAGGGCATTAAGAACGTTGGATTTCTTTGGCAGTGGAATTGAAGAAGTCCCTGAAGGGCTGCACGAATTGGTGAATTTAAGATGCCTGGATTTTGATGAGTCAAGACTAAAGAAATTGCCTCCTGGAATTCTGCCCAAGCTCTCTAACATGCAAACCCTAAATCTTAATGGTATGTGCGACAGCTTGACAGTACAGGCTCAGGAAATAATGAGTTTGAGCAAGTTGGAGAAGCTGAGTTGCAAGTTTGGCGATGTCCAAAGCTATGACTTGTATGTGAAACATTTACAGGCTGGCGGTCCCAAGGAGTGGGAAATTGAGTTAATTGAAGGTACTTGGAATAGTAATCACCACTTTGGGGATGTTCCCATTAGAACAGTGAGGCTGCATGGGTGTCATGTCGGAGGAGATGGACTTAAATCCCCCCCTCTGCTCCCAAAAGATGTTCAGCTCTTGGTGATCACAAATGCAGTTGATGAGCCTAAGAGCTTGACGGACATTCCAATCATAACAAACTCAAAGCTGAGGATGTGCACACTGAGGAGGATACACGGCATGAAGTATGTGGTGTCACAATCCTCATCTTCTCCTCTTCCAAGCATAGAGTCTCTCAAACTTACATCCATTATGGATCTACGTGCGCTAGCTGAGGAAGAACCCTGTGCTGTTGCGACTGCAGTCCCAGGAGTGCTATATGAAGGTGACAAGTTTTGGGGTCTCAAGGAACTCGATATCATTAGTTGTAAGAAAATGAAGAGGCTCCTGACGCTTGTGTTGCTACCTCTCCTTGCAAACCTGGAGAGGCTTTCTATCGGTTATTGTGATCAAATGGAGGAGGTCATAGCAATGACGGAAGTAGATAAGGAGTGTCAGGAAGAGGGGGACACCAGAGGGAGCTATACGAGGAGTGAAGCCAATCATGTTCATCTCGCTTCCGCTCTATCCCTCCCTAAGTTGAAGACTTTAAAGTTACGTAATCTTCCTGCACTAAAAAGGATATGTGGGGCGGCGATAAGCTGTCATTCTCTCCGAAGAATATCCCTATGGGCATGTCCGAAGCTAGAATGCATATCCCTCCTTGTGCAACTCCCTCGAGATGGGGAACCTCATTCCGATTGTCTACAAGCGATTGAGATTCGAAGAGATGAGGACGAATGGTGGAAATCGGTGGTGTGGAACGATTCCCTTTCCAAGTCCTTTCTTGACCCGTATGTTAAATACCTCTAGTAGTGACAGAATTGTGTTTTTCTTCGGTGATGTGGGTACATTATGCACGCACTTCACTGCAACTGTTGGATTGTTAAATTGTGCGGATCATGTAGGACACGCATGATCCAAGGGATGTGATAATGTCCAAACTTGTGTATGGCACATATGATACGCTAGTCATATATATATATATATATATATATATATATCTTGTCCGTATTTGTATATATTAATCAAAGTGATTCCTCACTTTGATCTTTCTCAAAAGTTCACGAATAACGTTTTTTTTTTTGCCAAAAAAATGGGTCACTAACCTAATGGACTAGGTTATGTACCAATTACTTTACCGTGCCATAATTTATGTCCTCGCTTAAGCTATTAAATCTCTTCTATTGTAATATTGCCAATTTAGTCATAAATTTTTTAATTTTGCCAATTGAGTTTTAAACTTTTTTACGTTTTGGCAATTGAGTTCATCTGGCCAATTTTGACCGGAAATCACTGACGTAGACGCTAGTTATCTTACGTACAAGCCCAAACTACCAAAAGAATAGAACGGGACCCTCGTGCCTTCTTGTCAATTGAGAGTATGAACCATATCTCAATGCTAAAGTCGTGACGTCGTGCCAAGAAGCAAATGAGTAAAATGAAATTGAAATCCTGAATTACTGTTCAATTGTCAATTCCCATCCTAGTACCTCGAATGTTTCGCTAATTCTGACCATAAACTTAGCTGCCTTTCTCATGTCATTTTGGATTGTAAATTCTAGGTTGCAGTCTCTAAAGCAGGTTGGAATGGACGATATCAAAGCAGAAAGAATGGACAGAAAACTTTGAGAAAATTCGGCTCCGCATTGTAACATCTTGAAGTTTCTTATCAACCTCATCTCCTCCTCTCAATTCTGTGGGCCTCGTGGTACAATGCCGCGACATGCATGAAATTGAGAGGTAACATGATTCGAAGGCATTAGCTTGTCGCCAATGTCTCCCAAATTCTCAGCTTTCTTTGAAATTCGAGTTTCTGGGGTTTCCTAACGTAAGTGGCCTGTCGATCTGACTGGTTCTATCAGGACTTGGGTTCCACAAGAATGTTACGCACTCAAAAAGGATCTCATACGTGATCAATAGTTGTTAAGCTCGTGCAAGAGCTTCTATTCTGGTGAGAGAGGTTTCGGAGAAAATAAATGAGAACGGCAATTTAAAACTGGACTAAAGCCATCCCCATGCAGAGACTTGTCTTCCATAATGCTTCGTCTCCTTGTACCTTGAGATGTTCATTAGGACAACCGCATTTTACCACCCCTATCGACAATAGTTGCTCTCTATGCGGCTAATTCCAAGTTCCAACTCACGTTACCTCTCAATATCATCCGCCAAACGTAGAATGAAAATAAAATAAAATTACTCAAAATCACAGTAGGAGCAAGCAATGAGAGGTTGCTGTTACTTCATAAAGAAGAAATCTCTCTTGATCATGCAACAAAAGGATGCATTTTAAGCACTCAATCTTTTCCAATTTCTCTGACTAAAGATTCAAAATAACTGCATAATTTTACATCCCATTGCGGCGTTTTGGTTTATTGTACCCTCCTCAACGAAAAAAAATGTCAAATATTAAGATTCTTGACGACTGACACGTCAAATGGTTGAAAACTTGAAGAAGGCAAAGTTAGCCCCGAAAGTGGAGTGATCTGCCATTAGAAAAGATGCAGAAATGATGAGTTATTAAGAAAAGCTGAGTCATGCATCCCATTCAGGCATTAAACCAACTGAAGACATGAGACCTATGATCCAAAGAATAAAAACCCGCCCAAGAAGCGAGGTCCCTCCATGTTTTAAAATATTTTCTGTAAGAAATTATAATCTAACATCCGAGGTGATTATCACAAAACCAGTCTGCTAGAACTCTCAAAAGGCCCACAGGCACTGGAATAATCTCGTGTAGACACATCAGAACTTCCTCTGGTAGATCCAGAACTACTGTGGTGCGAACAGGAAAACCATCCTCAAAGTATGTATGTACTAAACTCCTAAAAGAATATATATATATTTCACTAAAAATTTTAAAGCTTATCACGAAAGTGTAATTGAGTCCTAAAACTTGTAAAAAGTATAATCAAGTCCTAAAATTTATCAAGTTAATACCGTCAAATTTACTAACGGAAAACGCTATCGACAATAGTTGCTCTCTATGCTCCTAATTCCAAGTTCCAACCCACGCTACCTCTCAATATCATCTGCCAAACATAGAATGAAAATAAAATAAAATTACTCAAAATCACAGTAGAAGCAAGCAATGAGAGATCGCTGTTACTTCGTAAAGAAGAAATCTCTATTGACCATTCTACAGAACGATGTATTTTAAGCACTCAATCTTTTGCAATTTCTCTGACTAAAGATTCAAAATAACTGCATAATTTTAAATCCCATTTCGGCGTTTTGGTTTATCGTACCCTCCTCAACGAAAAGAAATATCAAATATTAAGATTCTCGACGACTGAGGCGTCAAATGGTTGAAAACTTAAAGAGGGCAAAGGTAGTCCCGAAAATGGAGTTATCTGCCATTAGAAAAGATCCAGAAATGATGAGTTATTAAGAAAAGATGAGTCATGCATCCCATTCAGGCATTAAACTAACTGAAGACCTGAGACCTAAGATCCAAAGAATAAAAACCCGCCCGAGAAGCGAGCTCCCTCCATGTTTTAAAATATTTTATGTAAGAAATTATAATCTAACATCCGAGGTGATTATCACAAAACCAGTCTGCTAGAACTCTCAAAAGGCCTACAAGCATAGGAATAATCTCGTTTAGACACATCAGAACTTCCTCCATTAGATGCAGAACTACTGTGGTGCAAACAGGAAGACCATCCTCAGAGTATGTATCAAACTCCTGAAGAAAAAAAACAGGAAAACCAGTCTTTTTTTTTCTTTTTTTATGGAAAGAAAAATACAGAAAAAGGATAAAAGTAAGAAAAAAATCAAAAAAAAATTAAAAGAAGAAAATGCACTTGATCAGCTGATGAGGTCAGCCCTCCTTTGAAATTGAAATGGCCACTTCAAAAATTAGGTTCACTTCATGTCCTTATTTAAGAAAATAAGGTTACTTCAAATCTTTATTTGGAATTTTCACTTGAGTGCATATATCGTATGAAAATTGGCGAATTCCGTTGGACCCCTCCGTCTAAAGTGCCTGGATGTCTGTCCATGAAAACTAAAGCAACCGGCTCTGGATTTGCACTGTGAGACTCTGCAGGTAGAAGAGATTAGGAAGGAAAGAATTCAGTGAGGACATACGCTCTTCTGATGAGTCACGGGGTCAATTCAAGAAAGGAAAGGAAAGCAGAGAATGGGAAGAACCGAAGAAAAAATTCTGGAGAGACAGGTCTATGTAATTTCCCGGAACTTCCTTATCTGTAGATATTTGGGGGGGTCAAAACAAAAAGAAAAGAAAATGCCATTTTTCTTTATTTCCACAGACGCTTTTGCCCACTTCTCCACAGCGTACAGGCCCTTCCTTCTCTGGAATCAGCAAGCCCGAGTCGAGGTACACTTGTTGAATCTATGTGCAAAAGTTCATCATCCGAATTTGTTCATTACTTGACGTAATATGTCCAGTCGTGATGATTCCTTGAGCTAAAGAAGAGGGTAGTTCTTATAGTGTTTGATGCAATCAGGCCTGCCTGAGTTTGGCTCCCCTATATCTGACATATTGAAAAAGAAAAAGTTCATTCTGCCGATCATCCAGTCATAGAGAATCTTGAAAATATAGACCTACTGAATAGCAATATTTGTCTACACGAGACTAATGCATGTTTGGATGGTGATCCTTCATGTGCCTCAGCCCAGAAACATCAGTAGAAATCCGAAACATAAACCTGCAGTCTGTGTGGAAGGTTTAACTGTATGGATATGATCTGCTTTCCGTTGGTATCTTTTCCATAGTTTCAAATTGGGTCAGAATCCAAACTGAATCCAACGCCGCTATCGAATGGCGTTTATAGTCCCAACCTTTTATGATGCTCAAAGGAAAGAAATCCCGATTCTACGAATCTGGTTTGAGTTTAAGACTTCTGTTCACTGTGTATGATCCAGCTAAGTGGTTTTAACTAATATTTTTCACTCTCAAAAGGCTTCTGAGTGCTTAGTTAATTAGACTCGTCCAAAATGATCTCCTTAGTGTCAAACCGCACATTAAATTTGATTGTGACTCGATTCATCTGTTGTTCTAATTGATGTCTTCCCAATAAGGTGCACCATTAGTGACGTAGACAATGGCTTGTTTTATGTTCTCTTGGCGGTTAAAATAATATCTCATTGCATATCTAGAACAGATAAAATGGAGGTTTAGCATGTACATCAGCTTCAAGTTAACTCTTCAGGAGAATGGGAATTTTATCCCAATCAATATCAGTTGTTTTTTGGCTTAGTAAAAGGTTTAGTGTTGATTGCAACAATAGAATGGCATTAAAATCAAACATAGATAGAATTTCTCTTCCACGTCGGACTGCTAAACTTGTCCTTTTCAGGTAATAAGATGCAATACTACATCAATGCACTAGCAGAATTTGGTCGTAATTTTCAAATCGTCTGGGGTTGCATCAACAATTATGGTGATACCGGTGGGAAGATGCAAATCCTAAAAAGCCAGCTCGAGAGTCTTATTAGTAGAGAAGGAGACATAATTGTGGAAGTAGAACACGCGGAGTCAACTCTTGGAAGAAAAAGAAAGAAAGAAGTTGAGAATTGGCTAAGCAATGTACGAAGAAAAAAGGATGAATTCTCAAGCTTAGATCAAGAAGTTGCAAATGCGGGACTTCTCTCAAGAATCACTTCATCGATCAACTTGGCAAATCGTATGAATCAATTGATCGAAGAGGTGAAGGAACTCAGAAAGCAAGGTGAATTTGGTGGCGGACTCGCACAAAATTATATCAGGGGATATGAACTGCTGACAAAGGAATTAGTTGGCGACACTTTTAGACAAAATCTGCGAAAGATATTATCTTACTTGATGAATGATGACGTGTGGAGAATTGGAGTTTTTGGTATGGGAGGTGTTGGGAAGACCACTCTGATAACACATATCTACAATAAGCTTTTGAAGGCGCATAACACTGATCAGAAGGTCAGTTTGGTGGTCGTATCCCAAAAATGTAGCCCTGACGAGCTGCAATACAAGATTGCAAAATGTCTGAATCTTGATCTGTCAAATATGGATGATAGGATTAATCGAGCTGGAAGATTATCAAACTTCCTGAGGGGAAAAAAATTTGTCCTCATCTTGGATGATACGTGGAATACGTATGATCTAAAAGAGCTGGGACTTCCGGTAGACGAGAACGGGTGTAAACTGATCCTGACAACCAGGAAGCTGGATGTGTGTAACCAGATGGAATGCCAAGTTTCTGTCAAAGTAGAGACTCTCCTCGAGAATGAAGCTTGGCACTTGTTCATGAAGAATCTGGGGCGCACAAAAGCCTTCCCACCTGAAGTAGAAAATATAGCAAGGTCTGTCGCACAGGAATGTGGAGGTTTGCCTCTTGCAATTGTGGTGGTTTCTGGAAGCATGAGAGGGACGGAGGACATCCATGAGTGGAGAAATGCATCAGAAGCATTGAAAGAAGCAAACTTCACGGAAGAATGCATGGAAGAGAAGGTGTTTGGTGTTTTGAGAATTAGCTATACTCGACTGAATGATGTGATGGCGCAGCGGTGTTTCCTGCATATGGCATTATATCCTGAGGATTACATGATTGAAAGAAGTGAGCTCATTCGATACTTCATGGATATCCGATTGATATGCAGCAGAAGTCGGGAAGTGGAGTACGATAGGGGACATACGTTGGTGAATAAATTACTTAACGTCTGCTTGTTGGAAAGTGTTAAACGCACGAACATCTCTGGACAAGAAACAGAGGAATTGAAGATGCATGACTTGCTCAGGGACATGGCAATCAACATGATGAGATCTAGATATATGGTGAAAGCAGGGTTGCATTTGAGAGAGATACCTGAAGAGGAAAAATGGACACAGAATCTTGAGGTAGTTTCCTTAATGGGAAATCTCATTGAGGGAATCCCAGAAGGGATGGCGCCCAAGTGTCCTAGACTCAAGTTCCTTTGCTTGAGCAATAACACTTCCTTGAAGGCATTACCCAATGCGTTTTTGGAAAACATGCCTGCTCTCCAAGTTCTCGATCTATCTTGGACAAATATCAAGTTTCTGCCATGTTCAACATCCAACTTGAAGAACCTCATTGCATTGTTGCTCCGGGGGTGCAGGGAATTAGAATTAGTCCCGTCTGTGGCAAAGATGGAGGAGTTAAGAACTTTAGATCTGTGTGAAAGTGGAATCCGGGATGCACCTGAAGGGTTAGAGAGATTGGTAAATCTAAGAAGTTTTGATTTGAATGGTTCAGAACTAAGGAAACTGCCTCTTGGAGTTCTGCCGAAACTTGCTCATCTGCAATACCTCAACCTTGGCAGTAAATTATATGCAGAAGGAAGGGAGATAATGAGTATGAGGAACTTGGAAGATTTAAAATGCAATTTCACTGATGAAAATGAATTTAATCTGTACACAGCATATCTGAATGATGGAAAAGGTCCAAAGAAGTGGGACTTGAGACTGGGATGTGTTGATTATGATGAGGCTCATGGAAGATTATAACAAAATCGTGAGATTAAGTTGCATCGCTCAAGGATGGCAATGGGAAGAGCGGCTTCTGCTCCCAAGAGAAGTTGAATTGCTGATAATTGAAAGGTTTGTGGAGGATGGCCTGAGAAGCCTAATGAACATCCCATCATTTCACCAGGTAACCAACATGAAGGCCTGCATGATTGGGAAAGTTAAATCCATGGAGTGTGTGGTTCCGCTGTCCATGGATTTCCTCTCACACAGATACACCCATCTTCGAAGCCTTGAGTTTCTAAGACTAGATTCACTTAAGGACCTCCGCGTCCTAGTGGAGGTAGAAGAGAACTTTGCCGCTGCGAGTGCATTCCTGCGGGTGCTATCCAAAGGTAATACCTTCTGGGGTCTGAAAAAGCTCGAAATCAGTAAATGCTGCAAAATGAAGAAGCTGATGACGCACACGCTGCTGCCCCTCCTCGCAAACTTGGAGGTGCTTTCTATCCAATGCTGCAACGAAGTCGAGGTGCTCATAAAAGTGACAGGAGACGAAACAACGTCTGCTTTAGCTCTCCCAAAGTTAAGGACTTTAGTGTTAAGGGATTTACACGCGCTGGAAAGCATATGTAGCAGCACAATAATTTGTGATTCTCTTGAGTACATAACACTCAAAGGGTGTTGCAAGCTGAAAAGGATACCGCTGCGTGTATGCCTCCCTCAGGAGGCGGAACCACCTTCTTCTTATCACTCTTCCGCTGGCTCTCATACTCTCCAACGGATAGAGATTAAGTACAATGACATGGGATGGTGGAAACAGGTGGAGTGGGACCATATCAGGGACAAGTCCCTCCTTAAGCCTTATGTCCAGTACTGGGCTTACTGATGAGACCTTGGTTGCTCAGCCATATTGTTTCTCCACCACCTACCGAAGCCACATACTGGAGTCCGGTTTGCTAGGCTCTGCTATTCATATTTTATGCTTTCCTTTTCCACTTCTAGAGGACTCCAGGATGTTTGCAGTCAGTTGGCAGGGAGAAAGTATTACATCCAACATTTATGCCCCATGGTATATGTACACGTTGTGTCACTTGTTCAATAGATAGATCATTTTCAGGATGTATTCAAATCACAGTAAACAAGAATATTTGATTGAATGAGTGACATTACAGATTGTTGCTTTGCAGCTGTGACATTGAGAAGTGGGAGTTGGAGTCAGTCATGCTTTGTACAACTATGTGTTCTTTTGGCTATGGCATCACGTCGTCTAGAGCTTCCTCTTTTTCCTTGTTCATTTGTATTGAATTCGAGCTCCATTAGCTCGGAATAGCTGCATTTCTTCATGCTTCGCTTTAAGTTGATGACTCTAAAGCAACAGCGGTACAAAAGCCAGATAAAGGAATATCTGTCAACTTTTTAGTTGATATTATCACACAATATCGGCGTTAGATCCTGAACATGTTCTGAATAAATATGTTTCATACTGATGAATCAAGATATCATCTGGGATCGAAGGAATCTGGTTAGATAAGTTCTACTCTGTTAAAAATCCTACTCAATCAATTTTCAAGTTGGATTAGAATTCCTAACGTGGTCACAATGTGAGACAATGATATCTTTGGATTTGTGAGAGTAGGTGTGAAAGGTTTTGGTCAAGAGCGTCTTCACCATCTGCAGAGGAGCTACAAAATGGAAGCTCTGCCATCGAGCGAAGAGTGATTTAAGACTTCATCGCTAGGACGGTTTACTGAACTTTCTTTTAGATGAAAAAGGAAGCTCTCTTTGTCGGGACTCCTACGTGCGATTTGTGCCTTTGAAGGTGGTGTACTCGGTAGCGGGTGTTGTTTCGGAGGGTGAAGCGTGTAGACAGGTTTAGAGGTGCGATTTGTGCCTTTGAAGCTGGTGTACTCGGTAGCAGGTGGTGTTTCGGAGGGTGAAGCGTGTAGACAGATTTAGAGGTTTACTTTTGACTGACGCAAACTGCTTCAACATCAGCGTAATTTTGATAATTTTCTCAACTAAAACCGTCAAGTAGTGCCGAAAAGCAAATGAGTAAGATGAAACTGAATCCTGAGTTACTCTTCATCTGTCAATTCCTACCCTGGTACATCCAACGTTTCACTAATCCTGACTATAAATTGTGCCGCCTTTTTCATGTTTTGTACCATTGATGTTTGTCTACTTGTCCTTTGAGATGTTCATTAGGACAACCGCATTTTACCACACCTATCGACAACATTTGCTCTCTGTGCAGCTAATTCCAAGTTCCAACCCACGTTACCATATCATCCGCCAAACATAGAATAAACTAAAATGATATCACTCAAAATCACAGTAGAAGCAAGCAATGAGATTGCTATTAATTCGTAAAGAAGAAACCTCTCTTGACCATGCTACAGAACGATGCATTTTAAGCACTCAAATCTTTCGCAATTTCTCCGGCTGAAGATTCAAAATAACTGCATTGGTTTACATCCCATTCCGGAGCTTCTGTTAATTCTACCCTCCTCATCAAAAGAAAATGTCAAATAAATATTCTTGCGTCAAATGGCTGAAAACTTGAAGAATGCAAAGTTAGCCCCGAAAATGGAGTTATCTGCCATTAGAAAAGATGCAGAAATGATGATAATTAAGAAAAGCTGAGTCATGCATCCCATTCAGGCATTAAACCAACTGAAGTCCAGAGACCTATGATCCAAAGAATAACCCGCTCAAGCAGCAAGGTTCCTCCATGTTTAAAATACAGAATATATAATCTAACATCCGAGGTGATTATCACAAAACCAGTCTGCTAGAACTCTCAAAAACCCACAGGCAAAGGAATAATCTCGTGTAGACACATCAGAACTTCCTCCAGTAGATCCAGAACTACCGTGATGCGAACAGGAAGACCATCCTCAGAATATGTACTAAACTCCTAAAGACTGTTCTGCTGAATATGGAGATTGTGGTTACCAGCTCAAGAATCAAGACTCTACCACTCTTAAAACAGGTAAGATTTCCTAACACTGAAGCTCAGACGTGCATTCGGCACCAAATTGCACACATAAAGGTAATGCACACGTATGAGCAACGGAAGAGATGGATACCAAATTCACCTGATGATGTTATACAGCTGATATTGACATTAAGCAAGTAGATAATACAGTCCCACTTCACTATACAGAAGTCGAACAAAGCAGCCATCAGACAAAGAAAAGGCAGATTTGACAAAAGTTATGCTTAACTTTATTGCTGCAGGAGCACCTCATGCTTACTACCTTTACAAGAATTTCTCAATGCTAGTGGTCAATGTGGACTTGGGAACGGCACCAATAACAGCATCTTTCTTCTCACCACTCTTAAATATCATGACAGTCGGTATGCTTCGGATGCCATATCGAGTGGCAATTGAAGGGCTCTCATCAGTGTTAACTTTGTAGCACTTCAATTTCCCTGCATACTGCTTTGCCAATTCATCAATGACAGGGTGGATCATTCTGCAGGGACCACACCATGGAGCCCAAAACTCAACCAGTACCGGAAATTCAGACTCCAAGACAAGTGATTGCCAGGTCGCATCAGTCACAGCAGCCACTACATCAAAAACAAGAAATGACTGTTAATGCTTGAATATATCTTTTTCTGCATCGCTTTTTCGGTTTTAGAGTGGTGACCATCTCAATTCCTCTAATCCATAACAAAATGCCGATCCAGAAAGGAAGATATGGCCTTAACCTTTCGAAATTTGCCTATAAAACCAGGATTTCTTGTTTTCTACAGCCAACATGTGCATATACTTGGCACATTAACAGTATATAAGAGAACCCAAATAATGGTTGCATCAGTGTATGACAGATCCCAAGTTATGGTTGCAATTTTTTCCATTTTCAGAATGTGCCCATGAAGCGCTTTCTAGTCAAGTTGTACCTATAATCCAGCACTATAGAGATTTGCAATGTGTTTATGCCAAGCTCAAGCTAAACCATTCGATGAGTTCTTGTTTAGTGAATGCTGGTTATGAATGAGTTTGTTGGCAAGGATTGCCCTAAGATTTTAAGCTGCGTTATCAGTAGACAAACTAATCTCAAAGCCAATGACTGCTTATAATAAAGCTTGTTACCATTAATCTAATGCAAAGCTCTTCTAGACCACCTTGAGCAACCAAACGACATGATAAGTCCACAACATGATAACATGACAAGTCCCGAAACTTTATTGAAATTGACATACAGTTCAAGAATTTTCATTTCCTTAAAACCCTATCACAAGCTCATTAATGACGTAGATTAGCGAGAGGACACAATTTTATGATGATATATATCTATATTGCGACGCCACAATTTCCATTCCTCTAACAAGAGAGGACTGTATCCAAGATAAACCAACTTTTCTTGTGCAATTTCTTTTGCATAACGTCACTCATTTGGTAGAAAGTTGAGAATTGGAGCCTTCTTATAAGCAAACAATAACAATTAGGCTCGTCGGCCTCAAGTACACAGCTAAGGCATCCTTTTTCCGGCGTAAACATTACTAAAGGCAGGTCTAGCAAAGAGCTCCGCTACACATCAACAGAGAACTTGGCGACAACTTTTACGCCAACAAAATTATTTCCTGTAATCTTTCATAGCACAAGATAGTTCGCCCACGATTTCAGTAACTCAGTGCGACCCAATCGTCGGCCTTCGGTTCCGCATCATTGAACTAGGACGTCAGACGCTAACTCGCCAAGCAATCAAATCGAACTATATCTACGAATACACCGACGACGAATGAATCCGACAAAAAAAAAGTTCAGGTAACTCCACAAACGAGAGAAAAATCAGAGAAATATTGATGTTAGCGTTAAAAAACTAAAAAAGGCGTGAGCTTCAGGAATCCAACCTTGAACGGCAGTATCCTGAGCCTCGCAGACAACGGATGGAGCACGCCTCGGGCCCTGGCTCGGAGATCTCAGCGACCGAGCGATCGAAACCGGCCTGATCCTCAACCCGCTAGCCTGCGGGAACCGGGCCGACCTCCGGCGACCGGCGGCGGGGGCGAGGGAGGAGGCGGAGGCGACCGGAGAGAAAGAGGCGGGAGAAGGCACGCCGGAGGAGCGGGGCACGGCGAGGGACTCGAGCACGGTGGCCATGGGGAGACGGGGGGGACTGGAAGGGCGTGAGCAGCGAAGCGAAGAGATGTCACTGCGAAGAACACGAAGAAGAAGAAGGGGAGAGGCTGGAGAGATTTTTTTTTCTAGAGAGAGAGAGAGAGGGGCGGAGGTGTTTGGCTGGTGTTTGTTTGGAGGGTAGCGTCGGAGTGGATGATGAGATCGGCAGTGGATGAGGGTCAATTTTGTCATTTCGGACAAGTCATTTTGGACATTGGAAAAATCAGCGATTAACGGAAAATGAACAGAAAATGTTTTACTACCAAACCTTAAATTTTAAGAAAATGTTTTGCTCTTTAAAAAATTAGAAATCATTTTACAAAATATGACTAGATATAAACACTTGGACCAGAAACTCTATGCTTTGGTACGAGAAACCAATGCTCGTTTTTAGGCCCTTAGCAGCAGGGCCAAGTACCCAGTGCCTGGGCCCGAGACACCGGTCGGTAACATCGAGTCGGGGCTCGTATCTAACAAGGTTGGGCCATATACCTAGGTGCCCGCACCCAGATCCATCGAGGCCGGGCTTGAACCTCGATGCCCGCGTCCAAGTCCTCTACGACCAACCTAAGTCCATTAAGGCTGTGGTTGGGACCTCGACAACCATGCCCAGGTCCCAATGCCCGCGTTCAAGTCCATCGAGGCCGGATCTAAGACCCTGATGCCTATGCCCGGGCTCCATGTCCATTGAGGCCAAGCTTGGGTCCTCGGTGCTTGGGGGACCTCGACAGCGCCCAAGCCCAAGCCCAAGCCCAAGCCCAAGTCCAAGTCCATAGTAGCCAGGCTTGGGATTCTAACATCCGTATCTAGACTTGTTTGTTGAGGACCTAGGCTCGAACACTAGGGACCCAAGCCCAGCCTTGACGAATCCTGGCTGGGCCTTAATGGATCTGGGTACGAGTGCTAGAGACATTATCCCAAGCGTCGGGGTCCCGGGCCCAACCTCAATGGGCATAGGCGTTGAGAACCAGGGCGCAGCCTCATCCGATCCGGGCTCGAGTGCTGGGGACTGTGGCCCAGCCTCGATGGATTTGAGCTTGGGTGCCAAGAACCGGATCCTAGCCTCGATGGACTTGAGCAAGGGCACCAAGGTCCTAGCCCCGACCTCAATGGACCCAAGTCCGGGCGTAGGGGACCAAGTCTCGAACACTGGGTTTGTGGCCCGACCTCAATTGACCTAGGCCCTAGCGCCAGGATCCCAATTGCGGGCACTGGGTCCAAGGCTCAGCCTCAATGGACCCAAGCTCGAGCACTGGGGACCTAGGCCCACCCTCCGTGGACTTGGGCCGCAACGCTAGGAAGGAAGCTAAGCACAGACACCAAGTTCTTAGGCTCGGTTTCAACAGGCCCAAGATCAGTACCCGTGCTCATGTCCGGGAGTTGAGAATCTGTGCTTGAGACCCCGATACCTGTGCCGGGTTCTTTGGTTACCCATACACAAATCACTAGCATACGAATAGTGTATGTCTATTTAAGAAGATCAAATGAGATCTTTCTTACCAAATGACGGAAAAATATTTTTCAATTCATTTTCAGGTCTCAGCCAAATACCGAAGAATATTGTCATTTTCTTGGAAAATGATTTCTCAAAAAATATTTTCCAAAAATATCGAATTTTTCACGAAACAAACAAAGCCCACAAAACTTACTATTTTCATTGTTTCACCCACTTCGTTATCCGTTCCCAACCATATCATTTTCTTACTCCATTTGGGTCGAGTATTCTCCCTTTTTGCACTAAATCCACCATAGTCTTGGAAAAATGAAAAGATGGCAACGATTTCATAATTTCTATGGTTCTATCGATTCAGTATTTCCACACGATTGAGATCTAGTTTTGAAATTATAAAATCGTAAAATATTTTAAATCTTAATGACTTTCCTATATACTTTTAGGCGGTCCGGGGAAATTTCCTAAATTTTGACATGGATCAAATTTCTTATTTATTAGTGTAAAGAAGATATATGTTTTTTTTTTCATTTCTATGCTGAAATTGTTGCTAGTAAAATCTTTCTCCTTTCCTCGAAAATAGCCTTACCAGTTTTTTGTTTATGTGAATTGAGGAATACAACAACTTTTAGCAAATATATTTATTTTGTCGGGAAAAAATGGTAAAACTGAAGTGTTGATCTTTCGGGCACTGTTTGGGAGTAAGAGGGTGACCAGAATTGAGAAGAGAATTGCCAAAAATTTTAACTTTTGTCCCTCCTCTACCTTAAAGTTCAAGATTTTACCTAATTTTCTCACCCAAATTCTCTCACTCCCCAAATATAGCACTAAACACAAAATGACTAATACTAAGGTTAGGTTTGTTTCAGCGAAAAATGAATAACTTGAAAAATATTATAATAAAATATACCAATGATCCTTTTTAGAAAGATATTTTCTAAATTATTCATTTTCGCGAAACAAACATACTTTAAAGGCACGTTTGTTTCACTGAAAACTTTATGATAAAGAAAAATATTTTCAATGAAAATTATTTTCAAAGAAATTAGCTTTTATTTGTTTGGTGATTCAGGGTAAGTCATTTTCTTATTATTAGAAGAAGAAGTCGTTTTTTTTTCGATCTAAGCTTGTCATTTTCAAATACATGAAAAAACTTTTTTTTTCCCTATTTTAAATCCTAATGACTTTCCTATATACTTTTAGGCGGTCCGGGGAAATTTCCTAAATTTTGACATGGATCAAATTTCTTATTTATTAGTGTAAAGAAGATTTATGTTTTTTTTTTCATTTCTATGCTGAAATTGTTGCTAGTAAAATCTTTCTCCTTTTCTCGAAAATACCCTTACCAGTTTTTTTTATGTGAATTGAGGAATACAACAACTATAGCAAATAAATTTATTTTGTCGGGAAAAAATGGTAAAAATGAAGTGTTGATCTTTCGGGCACTGTTTGGGAGTAAGAGGGTGACCAGAATTGAGAACAGAATTGCCGAAAATTTTAACTTTTGTCCCTCCTCTACCTTGGCACAAAAGTTCAAGATTTTACCTAATTTTCTCACCCAAATTCTCTCACTCCCCAAATATAGTACTCAACACAAAATGACTAATACTAAGGTTCCGTTTGTTTCGCGAAAAATAAATAACTCGAAAAACATTATAATAAAATATACCAACGATCCTTTTTAGGAAGATATTTTTTTAAATTATTCATTTTTCGCGAAACAAACAAACTTTAAAGATACGTTTGTTTCACTAAAAACTTTATGATAAAGAAAATTATTTTCCATGAAAATTATTTTTAAAGAAATTAGCTTTTATTTGTTTGGTGACTCAGGGTAAGCCATTTTCTTATTATTAGAAGGAGAAGTCGTATTTAAGCTTGTCGTTTTCAAATTCATGAAAAACGTTTTTCGTATATCGATTAGTATTCTGTCATCAAAATATCAAAAAGTCAAAAAATGTTTTCTCGAAAATGGTTTTCTTTCAATTAAACGGAAAAAAATGTTGGGTGATTATGGACGGGAAAAAGATATGAGATTAGACAAAGTCAACGAGAATCGCAGCATAATCTCTGCATGCTTCCCTCGTGTGTCACCATATTTGTCCTCCCTTAACGAAGTCTTCCATCAAACCAATCACTCCTCCTCCTCCTCCTCCTCCTCCTCCTCCCAATTGGCGTTCCAACGCGTCGCTGTCTGAACCTTGGAACGACTCGTTACAGAAACACTCGACCCGTCGATGTTTACCGTATTTTTTTAAAACCAAAGCTATTGGTTTCTCTCTCTCTCCCTCTCTCTCTCTCTCTATTTGCTCCTAGTCCCTGTGGAGTGGGTGGTTGTGATACCACGATATGTTCTCATTCTGTCAAACCCATTTCCCGGTCAAAGTTCCAAAAACTTCACACCAACTCTCTCTCTCTCTCTCTCTCTGTCTAAAAACATGGAGAAGAAGCAAGGCTGCCTGAGCGGAAAAGAGAAGCAAGTCATTCGGAACGATCAAATTCATCAACGGGACAAGGTGGAGAGACCCGACAAGTCCCCGAAAGAAGAAGTGCTGCGGCTGGCTGCGACCGCGGTCAGCTTCAACATGAGGCTGAGGTCGTCGGACATGCCCGTCCACATGCAAGAGCACGCCCTTCGCTGCACCCGATCCTTCCTCGACTCGTCCCCCGGCCTCCGTCCCAACAACACCCACTTGGCTCGCGCTCTCAAGAAGGTGCGTCAAAAAAAAGACGTGATTTTTGAGCGAAAAGGACGAGGCTTTCGTGCCCATGTTAAAAGACGCGATTTCGAGCGAAGAGAAGGAGGCCTTGCGCCACTCCTTGATGACGGACTCCGACAGGAATTTCATCGTTTCATGGGCTTGTCTGATACATCTGTATCGTTTCTTCGATTAGTTCGTCGTCTTCTTTTTTGTTTTGAATTTCGCGATATTTGCAGGAGTTTGACTCGGTGTACGGGCCGGCGTGGCACTGCGTGGTGGGGAAGAGTTTCGGATCGTTCGTGACTCACTCCCCAGGCGGCTTCCTCTACTTTTCTCTCGACTCGCTGTCCGTTCTTCTGTTCCAGACGGTGGTTCAACTGGTCACGGAACCGACCAGGTCGTAGACAAATTTTGACTCGCTTCTCCTTGTCGGTATTGATTCTTGAAAATTTACGCCAATTGCCCAATCGAATTCGATTAGTGGAAAGCAGGAATTTTGTAATTTTCTCGTGATCCACAGGCTTTTTGATTGTTATGCTCGCCTGCGATACGCGATATCTGCTGTCAATATGAGAGGGGAATGCAATATGCATGTAGATGAAACTCAATTCGCGTTTTTGTTTTTTGGTTTACTTTTCGTATCTTTGCTTTAGAAATTAGCATTTTCCTTTCATGGATAATTATGTTGCACGTTCTTGAACAACAATCCTCTGAAAAGGGAACAGCTCCTGAGAATAGGTGCCTGCTCGAATGTCCGAATCGTGCCATTGATGAGTTTCCACGAAAGGGTGTCTCAGATCCTCGATAGATACTCAAGTACGAAGCAAGCAGTAATAGTTGGCAATGATATGATCTGTTTGTATGTAGTTGTTATTGCTTTTGAGAATCGCCATGAACATTTTGCTGATCGGGGCTCGTCATATCAAATCATTTTGGGGCACGAGGGGAGATCTGCTTCTTGACTACTGACCTGCGGTTTTCTTGTTTTTCCCTTCAACACACGCAAGCCATTGACACCACCAGTTGATGAGTTCCGTTCGTCTCCTGCGAGCTTCCGCAGGCCCTAGGCGAAGTGTTTTTTAAAAGAAACGAAAATGGGTTGTCTCGTATGTTTCGGTTGGTCTTCCCGAGATGGATACTTTTCTTCAGATAGGGGCATTTGCTATTCCCACGCTCGTGTCTTCCGGCTAAAAGTCTTGGTCTTGACCCGTCTCAGGCTCTCAGTTTTGTGACTTTTGCTCCGCTCCAAGGTCCACATCATCCCCGTCTCTGTTTCTGCCCTGTCCATTAACCAGACCAGACTATGTAAAGAAATCTACTGCCATAATCATAACCCCCGAAGTCTCACGTTGGAAGGGACACGGCTTGTCATGTTATTCAGGTCATAAACTCGAGGGGTTACAGCTTAATACTCGTTTTGAGCGCTTGGCTCGTATCCGAGCAGGACGCTCCGCCATTACACGGGAAGTAATTTCTCGTGGTTTTATTTGTGAAGAATTCCGAAGGTTAGCCTTCCAGGATCCATAGAATCAACAAGAAGGAAGCACAGGATTAAATTGGCTCCTGAAACCAGTGTCTTTCAGCTCAGAAACACAATGAAACCGATTTTTTGGGTCCTGCTAGGTTGGGGTACGTGAAAATTTCGCTCACCATGGCACGATCAAGAAGGAGAGGGGCGGCCGATTTGGAATATCGACGATATTTTCCATTTCCAGTTTACATTTCATTCTTGCCAAGATTCAGAGATCTCAGTGTGGTATTGGTTGATGTCCCCCCCTTGCATACCTCCTTGGGAAACAAAATGTGCCCGCTTTACATTTCTTTGGACTTCAGAGTATACATTTTCGGGCAGCCATAGATGTTCAAGCTAAGGGTCCAATTAGATGCTCAAGCCAACAGAGCAGATTGTCTGCTAACGAAACTGTCGCTAATGACTTAAGTAAATAGGAGGCAACACAGCTTTAGCTTTTGATTGAAGTTTTCACCTAACAATGACATTGCGAAGATAAATGAAACAATCCAGAATCGCATCCAAATGCAGATGAGCCATATCTCCTATATTTGGAGTGAAATACCAGTGCGATCATGTAGGAAAATTGTCCAAAAAGTCTTACACATATTGCACTTTTGCCGATTCGATCTTAAGCCTTTTAATTGTGTCAATTGAGTCTTAAATTTTTTCACGTTTTGCACATGCGGCCAATTTTGACCAGAAATTATTGACGTGGACATCCTGCGTGGCATAGCCGGCTCTAACGTGGAAAGATTTTTAATAATATTTTAAATTTTTTTCTTTTTCGCGCGGCCCTTGCCCAACCTCCCTCAAATTTGGGCAAGGCTGGCCTCGCCCACACCGGAAAAGTTAGAGCCTATCGCAC
This sequence comes from Syzygium oleosum, assembly GCF_021117445.2. Lineage (NCBI taxonomy): Eukaryota > Viridiplantae > Streptophyta > Magnoliopsida > Myrtales > Myrtaceae > Syzygium > Syzygium oleosum. The sequence goes on along the minus strand of NW_026607489.1, from coordinate 14,386,463 downwards.
TGAATTTCTTACTTCAAAGAGCGGAATTATTCTCGAGAACAGTGTTTGCACGCCATGACTCAAATATTTGTTCTTGTTTTCATCTTTTCTAGGAGATTTTCCAACACTTGTCATCCTCATCATGTTTGTCGTCCCCTAGTACGTTTTCTTCCCCTTCCTCGACACGGCGGACAACCGGGACCCGAGAGAGGCGGGTTCGACCACGCCCCGTCCAAGGGACAATCTCCGTTGGATGAAGACGCGGGGACGGGCAGGGGAAGGCACACAAGAGAAGAACAGGAAGAAGAAAAGGAAACAAGCCCTACAAAAAGTCGGTTCCTTCTGCGAGTTACACAGTCTCTAGAGATCGGGTCGAAATCTGCAAACAGCGCCATTTGCGCGGATGATTTCGTGGGAGGTGAACTTTGTCAGGTCTTTCCTCCGTGTAAACAAATGTTTCGCGCTTCCTGCATTGATCCCTGGTTGAAAGTAGTTAAATTTGACGGAAATAGTCGAAAGCTCGATGCGCTTGAACGTACAACGCGCTCGCGCGATCGCCCGCTCGGTCCATCTACTGGATTCTGAACGTTTGGATTTGAATTCTAAGTTAAAAAAAATCTACACGATCAAAATACGAGGTACCGGAAATTGAAAGTAGTCCACTAAAACTCATGAATCGTGTATGACAGAACACGACACTGACGTAACAAGAAACAGAGAGAAACAGAGTACTGCACCTACCATATGGACTTCGTTAAGAAACGGGAAAATCTTATTAAACGCGAGAAACGACCAAAAGCGAACGTGATTGATAAAATATATTTCGAATCTCATTTTCTCCTCTTGCGAGGTGCATCAACATGGGCATCGTCTTCGTCGTCGTCGTCGTCGTCGTCGTCGGCGTCGTCAAAATCCGCTTTGTCGAAATCCCCCCAACGGCCAGCATCGTCGCTATCAAAACCCCCATCCTCCATGCCGGAATCGTCCTCCTCGTCCGAAACCTCCTTGCGCCGACGCATCTCGAGCTCGTCCTCGGCCGCGAGACGGTACTCCCTCCTCGAACCCCTCCGATCTTCACCGCCGACGAGCAGCGACGATCGGCCGAGCAAATGAGGAGCCGACACCGCGACCTGCCGATTCAAATGGGCACAGGACGGGTTCTGGAATTGGCATCGGCCGAGGACGATGCCGCCGCCGCCGCCGCTTGGGGCAAGCAAGCTCTGGTCCTTGACCGTGGCGGCGTTTGATCGGCGGAGCAGCGAAGCGCGGATGAAGCGGAGCGAGGCATCGCGGTTGATGAGGAGAGATCGGGCCACCGGAGCCGCCATTTTCGGAGCCGTGGAGCGGAAGAGCCTCGATGGAAGGGGAGCGGAGCGATGGCGAGTGAACTCGATCAAAAGCGGCGGAGGCGAGCGGCGTAGGCGGTTGATATATAGAAGGAGGGTTTAGGGTTTAAGGGGGGAGCTGGCGAGGAGGGCTGGGTAGTTCTAGAGACTTCGTTCCTGAGTTGCCACGTGTCTGTTCCGGGGACCGGGTTGACCTTTGACCATGGGCGAGCGAGTGAGAATGCGAGAACGTTTTCCTCTCGACTCGAGTCCATGGATTCAAACAAATCACAGCCGTTAATAACCCACCACGAACTAAAGTTACAGTGGACCCGATCGAACCTTCGACCTAGTACTCTTCGACCCCAACCCCAATTCCTTTACCAGCAAGCCGCATGCTTGTTGGTGAACAATATTAATTTATATAATCTAAAACCATGTAGCTTTTTTTTTATTTAATAGACTGAGTGTTGCACTGTATTATAAGTCGTTCTCGATTTAAAAGCTAAAAGGTTTTTCAAGTATTTTTATAGCCTTGAATGATATCAATCATTCCAGATCTTCATTTCCGATAATAAATGCGAAGGGAGTTTGTTTATATCTTTATGGTTTTGTCCTCGAGCTATGTTTGGAGCAAAGTAAAATTCCGAATGCATCGAGCCAACGTGACGAGCACGCCTTAAAATCGCCAGGATAGTTGGCTGAGTCAAAGTGCACTAAACCTGCCCCACACACCCCTTGACCACCATGCCAAAAAACTAATTACATATGGGCACCGGGTGTTAAAGGAATGCATGTATCTTACAGTTATACCTAGAATTCCTCAAGGTTTTGCCATAAGGTCTTAAACTTTGTTGGGAAAATTATCAAGAAAGTCATAAACCTATTATATTTGTGCCAATTCCGTCCTAAACTTTTTCCATTTTGCCAATTTAATCGTAAAATTTTTGACATTTTGCTAATCTAGTCCATCTAGTCAATTTTAGCCTGAAATCACCGATGTGAACGCCAGCTGATCTTACATGGCAGAATCAATGCTGATATGGACAATTTTTTTGAATTTTTTTATTTAATTTTCTTTTTTTTTTCTTTGCTTCTCTATTCCTTCTCATCTTTTATTTTTTTTCACTGTCGAAGCTCACCGGCCCCTCACCTGGCCTCCCCCAGATTTGGGCAAGGCCTTGCCACTCGTGGGGGAGGTCGCCTTCGCCCATGGTCGGTGAGGCTGGCCTCGCCCATGGCCCTCGCCGGCCGCGGTAAAAGGAAAAAAAAGAAAAGAAGGAAAAGAGAAGAAAAGAAAAAATATATATATAAAAATTTTAAATTTTAAATTTGAAAAAATTGTCCACATTAATGCTTGGTGTGCCACGTAGGACAACTGGTGTTCACTTTAATAATTTCCTGTTAAAATTGGTTGGATGGACTACGTTAGCAAATTATCAAAAGATTTAGGATTAAATTGGCCAAATCGAAAGGTTTGTGATTGAATTGGCACAAATACAAAAAGTTTAAGACTTTTTTGATAATTATGTCCTCTTATAATTATACCTAGCATTCCTCAAGGTTGCGTTCAATCCATAATTAGCACTTACACATGCTCAACATAATTCACAAAAGCGATGTTCAAAAGCCTATTTGGATTTTCGTGTAGCGAAACGGTCTAGAAAATTAAGAAACATGTGAAGAAATGAAAAATAAGCCAGCCAGTTTTATTATTTAGCATTAATATCACGAAAAATCCCAAACTGGTACACATATGATAATTTTACCCTCCGTTAGTTTCTGTTAAATTTTTCCATCAAATTTCTAAGTTGGATAACTCGTGGTAGTTGACGGGTGTACTAGTTTGGGGTTTTACAGATGTACCAGTTTATGATTTTTTATGGTATTAATCCAATTTGACGGATGATAAATTTGTCATAAATGTACCAGTTTGGGATTTTTGGTAGTAAAAAATTAGTTTGTGATAAATTTGTCACAGGTATATTAGTTTGGGTTTCATGGTATTAACCTTTTTATGTACTATAAATGAACAAATATCATTATCTATTATATGAAGCAAAGAAGACCTTATACTTTTAAGGGATCACAATTCCTTTTTTTTTCTTCCACATCGTATCTAGTTGTTTAAATACGCAAATTGGTAATTATATCTTAGCAGTCATATAGTTCAATTTTAATTTTAATCTTCTCTACCTTACCTTTATAATAAAAAGTTGAAATCTATATATATATTTCTCTTTACGAGCATGCATGAATAACTTCTTCATATCGTGTCAATAATTCCTTTGTATTGAATAGCAATTCAAATATTTCTTAATATGAACGATCTTGCGAAATCAATTTTTGTAAATACATGACGAGTGTGCACCTTCACTGGTAGAAAATTAAATGAACGCAAACAGCACCTCACTCGCTTGACAATAATTTATCAATTTTTTTTTTGCTAGAAATTAAACTTTATATTGCAAACAAAGCGATTACAAAAAGGAAGCATTACCTACATTAGAGCGAAATATAAAAGAAGACTCTACTAGTACAATATTTTTAACTCTAGAAGGGAGATCATGGTAAAGAAAAGAGGATGTGGTGCCTATATGATTAGAGGCCCAATTTGCAAATGCATGAGCAGCTCCATTCTTGGATCTACGGGTCCAGTCCAAGCTCCAACTTGGATTGTGCTGAAATTGAAAGCGAGAATCTGCAACGAAAGGTTGAATACTCAAAGGGGCAAAGACCCTTTTGTTGGATGGCATCAATTAAGACCTTACAATCGCTTTCAAAGATCGCTTTTCGAATGCTTAGGGACTTAGCATAATTGTAGGCGAGAAGGAGAGCTGCTGCTTCCACTTCCATCGGCGAGTTCCAACGTCCTCTCCTTGTCCAAGCTTGGACTACTAATCCGCTAGCCGATCGTGCAATGATACCTATGGCTCCTCTGTTATCTTTCCACGCAACATCTACATTAAATTTGAGCTCTTGATCTGATGGTGGGAGCCAGATGTCTATTCCTACTCCAATCGAATCGGCTTCTGGATAGTTTGTCAAGGGCATTGCAAATCACTCTCTATATCTCAAATACTAACAAATATACTAAGGCTCCGCCTATTTCACGAAAAAATATATGAATTAGAAAATATTTTCCTACAAATGATCGCTCGCATAGCTTTAAATAATTACCTTATTAACCGATAACAACTTATATCTAAAACATTTACTTGGACGATGAAATTTTTTTTTTCGTTCATTCATTTCTTTAAGCAATACAAGTAATCATTTTTAGGAAAATATTTGCTAAATTATTTATTTTTCACTAAACAAACGAAGCCTTAAATATATTTCAAATCTTGCGAAATTAGTCTCATCATCTCCAGCATTTTGGCTCAGAACCTCAGCGGCCAAATCTTCATGCTGCTTGATCATCGCCTAGACCTTCCTTTTTATCAGCCTATGAACAATTTGGACAAAGTCTCAAATAGATTCATAACAAACAAGGTGCTCCGTCAACCAAAGATACTGCTGCAACTTAGGCTAAGGAGGAACATGGCTGCAGGCTTGCAATAAACACAAAAAGATTCAAAAGAGATGAAGCTTATGCTACACTTACATTATCAGAAAAGCTTCACTAGATTCCTAGTCTTTTGCCCTGAAAGAAAACTGGGCTCAGAGATGAGAGGCGAATCAAGACATGGCCGATGACTCTCAGATGGTTATGGACTGGAGGAAGAAGGAACAAGAGAGTAGATGAATTTGCAGCTCTCAGATCAGAACCATCCACATATACACAAGCTGCTTGATGAATGAAGATGCAACAATTCATACTACTGACCGTGAAGCGATCATGAAAGTTGTTCAAAGATGTCAGTAGCACCATGCAAGAATTCGTACCGGTTCTGCATCCCAACGGACTGGGATCATTTGCATGGCGCAGAAGGAAATGAAAACCCTTGTGCACACTCACATTAATCCACCTTGATAGACCAGTCACCATTAGCTGCTCCTCCCAGACTATACATGTGATTTAAGAACTAAGTAGCCTTAACAGAATATGAGCTAACAAGAAGCCTAAAAAAACTATCAACAAAAGTGTTACTTCCAAGTGTCAGAAACATCTCTGCTTATGAACACAAATTGTCATAGATGAAACGACCAACCCAACTGTGGATGGGTGAGAGTGAAATCACTCCACTAAAGAAAATCGAATCAGAGCCTCTGTCTCAAAGAAAGGTATAATCACCATAATCGGTTACACATTCATCATTCGAGAACAAAAAGAAAAGGCATGGGTCGTGTTAATGTATCAATTCAAAACTCCAGCAAAATGCTGTCTTCTCACTTATTTTTTAAATCCGATCTCAGTAAAACCGTCCCAGTATGTAGTCTCTATCAGCTAAATGTATCTCAACTTGTTGTCAGTTCAAATCCCATCTCAGTTGAACTCAAACATTGAATCCCTCTGCACGGAGGCATGTTAGATGAGCCTCAATCCATTTTTTGCAAGCATCTTCACCATGCTGTACGATGCACTCATCTCTCAGCTTCTTCGTGTCAGGGCAAGCGCAACAGATCTTCTTTTTTGGCTTTGACTCGGGTGCAGTTGTTTTTACAGCAGAAACTTGGGTTTGCTGTGAACCTGGCAAAGCCATGGCTGAGGGGCCATTTTCCAAAGGAAAACCTCCCATCCTCAGTACACTTGGAGACTATGCCTCCTGATAAGAAACACGGATGAAAAAAAGAAGAAGAAAAAGTACAAACAATTAGAAAGATGAATGAAGCTTGAGAAGCACACATGGTAATGAAACTGCCAAATTATCAGCTACACAGGCACGACCAACACAGGTTTCTCCTCGTCTTCAAATCAAGTGCAAATAACAAACATAAACATAAATTACCGACATTTACCAATATTCAATTGACATTTATTGATAATCAATTTTCACCTTCAGTTTCCTTCAAAAAAAATATCGAGGCCGATTAAGCCCCTGAACTCACTTCAAGACAGAAGCTAAATTTGATACTGAACATTGAGCACAAGAACCAAAGCCAATCAACAAGCGCACCACAGGAGAATGTACTGCCCCAATCCAGACAACTGGAACTTTCAGTTTGCATATTTATAGGCCATACAAGCATGTGAGAGGACATTTTTAGGGGTTATCAGGCTTCCCCACCCCCCCAACTTTTACAGGAAATTTTCTCTGAAACTCTTGGCTCTCGGTGACTTTCCGCTTTATGGACCCCATGTTCGATGCATTAGGCACACATAAAACATATAACCATGCAAGAATTTCATCGACGAATTCTTTCCCCTGCCTCTTCAGTTTCCCACAGAAGACACAGAGCAGATACCAAAAAATCACCTCTAAGTAGCCAGCTATAAGCTATAAAAAAAGAAAGAAAGATTAATTAACCGGTAAAAGCTCGAACAGATGGCCCAAAAGAAAAGGAAAAAAAAAACTTGACATCCCCGTCCGCACACACGCCGTGATGGGTATTTGCGCTCCGAATACGTTCAGCATGAAGCAGCTAAAGAGAAATTTGAACAAACACGTAGGGCGCATCTCGTACCCGAGGCGAGCCAAATCAAACGCGAGCAAAACAAAGGGCAAAGACTTTGGCGTGCGGAGGAAATCGCCGAGGGCCCGGCAGCCGAAGAATAGAGATGACCCGGGGATAATTAAACAACGAATTGAGCAAACGATCGTCTCGAACAGCAATCAGACTACCATTGAAGACAGGAGAAGGAGCAAGAACAGCGAATAGAGAGAGAAAGAGGAGAGAGAGAGAGAGAGAGGGAAGAAAGGAGGGAGGAATCTTACACTTTTTGCTATGGCAGGAGGAGAACTTTCGACTTCGGCAGCGGAATGGCAGAACGCAGGATGCAAGAATGGGCAGCAACGGAACGACTGTTGCAGCGATTTTGGCGGTGCCAAATGGGCCACGTCTTTTTTGCTAACTTTTTTCAATTGGGCCCTCTTTCTCGACCCATGAAATTTTTTTATTAGACTAGATTTGACATTAGATCGGTTGTTTCGACGGCGTTTTTGGATGCACGTAGCTTTGTAACTTGAGTTCAATCCTATCCTCCGTTCTCCAAAGGAAATCCCAGACGTTTTTAATTTGGATGAAATTAGTTAGTAATTTGCAACTTCTTTGCGGTCAACCACATTGGCCTAGCAACTTCATTAATCATTCTTAACATATCTTGAGTTTTCACGAACTGGTTGATCTAGTGTTCCCTTACCCATGCGGGCTTAAGAAACTCTTGCCCGCATAGGTAAAGAAGCTCTTCCCGGGTTAGCCAAACTCTCAATGCTCACGGGGATTCTAGAGAGAAACTCGTAGGGAAAGTTGCTCTGGATTTTTATTAATTGCGAGACGATACAAATAAGGGTAGGGCAACCTTATTTATACAAGAATGCCTCTAATTAACAATAGTAGATTTCCTCGTGATCTAATGATGGAGACTACATTTCCCTATCTACCAACTATCTGCATTAATCACAAGAATGCTCTTAAATACAGTGTACATTTTAAGGCCCGCTCAATTATCTTGGAGCATCCTCGGTCCATCGTGCCTTGAAAACCTCTGGACCATGACACTTAACTATCCCTTTTCTATTGTTATTGTCTCAACCACATCAATGGCATGTTCAATCCAGTCTAACTTGAATATTGCTACATTACTTATAAGAACTCTAAAAGTGACTCCAAAGAACTTTGAGCAGGAAACAGGGGTTATTAGGACCCAGTAAGCACATGCTGCCATACACTGACATATCATTTGGTCAACGAGAACCAATTATTAATGGCAAAGAAAAAGAAGAGGAATCAATTTTTATATTAGAGAAGTGATCGCTCAGGTACATATCTCACTTAATCACAAGTTCATAAATATATAATATGGAAAATATTCAAATGCATATCCGTTAGCCGTTATATCCTAGTGGATTATGTGATGAGCGGTGGCATGATATCAGATCATATGATCAAAGCCAGTACTTAGTGTTGCAGTGTGTATAGAACATGCGTCCAAATTTTCACAGTCGACAGACAGGCTTCAACTGTGCATTTGTTCTTCACGTAGCTCCTCAATTCATGCATTGTATCAGCCAGAGTACCGAGTAGTATGAATCTCAAGATTGGCGATGAAAAGCCAACTTGATATTCCAAATGGGGAGTCTTGTTCCCAGTGAGTTCAGAACTCTGAAATAAAATGGTGGTTATATTTTCCTCTTTCGGCAATTGCTTCATTTGGCTCTTTTATCATGGTAACCTTCGATAGATGCTCAAACACAGGAGAGAATCAGAGAAAAGGGTATTTATTCCACATATGACAAAAATTTACAGGCAAAAATTGGATTGCGTTCAGCCAGCAAGAGCAGTAAAGCCCATATGATACGGCTGCGGTTTCTGAATTCTGAGCTAAATGAAGAACCATGGTGGTCCAGCAAATAAGCTAACTCCTGATCAGTTCCTTTCACTCCTCAAAGATCATAACAAAAAAGATGAAAATCGAAACTTCACCATCTAAAATGACCCCAACGAAAATTGTAATTTTCTTTTCACCCTTCGTATAATTACTCCAGTTGCAAAACCATCCTCCTTTTCCTGAAACCCAGAATTCACAACTTACTTCACGTCCTGCTCGGAACCTCAATTGGATCTCACCTAAGCATTGCATGATTTCACCAAGCACCATCTCTCTATTTCAATCTGCAGAAACTCAGAGTTCTCTCTTTCTATTGCTTCACTGCAATTCACTCCACGAGCTAATCGTACTTCTCTCTCCATGAATAGACGAGAAAGAAAATCCACGAAACTGCAAGTGCAATATCACCCAGAACTTGCTTGGGCCACTCACCCACAAGCTCCTCAAGCTTCCTCTCAAAGCAAAACCTCCACACCGCCATGCCCACATGCAACACAACACACCCTTTTGCAAAGAAGCTCTGGAACTCCCTGTCCTTCACAAACGCCACCATCAGCAACAAGGACCCGATGGCGACCAGAAGCAAGCCCGAGAACGAATCGGAGGTCCGAATCAGGAGCTGATCGTGAGGGGTAGAACCTTGGGATTTGATGGCAGATATCTCTGCGGAATAGAACATCATGAGAGCGCCAGTCGTGAGCGCCACCAGCGAATGCAACACGCAAATCAGGAAGAACCCAGGTGAGGCCATCCGAGGAAGGAACCAAAACGTGGGTCTTGATCTTTCTGCTGAATCGAATTGATTCCTAGACGAACAACCTCTAGACCCTAGAACTGTATCCTCACATTACATGGCTTGGTATAAATGCTGATTCTCTCTCACGTCAGCTGAAGCAGTTGCCAGAAAACCATCTAAAGGTTCAATTTGTATATTTCGAGGGTCATAATCACGCACCAACCCAAAACCCTAGGCACGCTTCGAAACCCGAAAAACCCATCCACATCAACTCCGATCCTACACCCAACCCGTGATTCGCAATCCCAATTCACGAAACCCACTTAAGAAAACGACCGCGAAATCAGCAAATCCGGATCAATCACCATCCAAAGCTCTCCCTCAGAACCTGCCCTTGTTGGAGCAACGAAGGACGCGAAAGAGAAAGGAGTCGAGTGGGCGAATATAAAGGAAGCAACTTTTTCGCTCTTTTTGTCTCGGGGTTGAAGCAGAAGAACGTGAAGAACGGGATAGGTGGCGGGGGGGGCGAGATGGGATTAGAAAAGGCGTGCAGATATGGATTCACATGACATATCGGGAAGAAGATTGTCCAAAAGCAATCTGATCCAAATCCAAATCCGATGCAATTCGTACTAATTCGGGATTATTTTATTCAGGGGGAAACGGACGTGAGGGAATGGATGAACTGGAACTGGTGAAATGCCAAGGTCGGGTTGACAGGTTCCGTGCTTCGTTGGCATTGACCCTGCTTCCCCCCTGAGGAGCGAACTCCATCCATGCTCGCCACTGTACAGAAAAAATTCAAAACTTACCCCCCTTCACCTTACCTTTCTCTCGGCTTCTCTCTGGTCTCGCTTCCTTGATCTGATGCGAGAAGAACATGTTAGAAAGATTGAAGAAATTTCGTGAGATGGGCATGAACTGTCCGAGTTCCAAAATGCGATCACTTCTAACATGTGATCAGCTCAGTAAGTATCAAGCCAGATGTGTGTTCTTCTTCCAACACTAAATTCTAAATGTATCAAGCTAAAGTTGAGAACCCAAAAGCCAGAGGAAAAGGTGGATAGCTGTCTCACACTATGGTCTTGTCTAGAATATGCTTAAAACCAGCACTGAAAAATCGATTTCGATTTGCGTAAGGCATAATTAGACCGTAAAATGAAGATGTTAAAGACTCCTGAGATATGTGTTATCATTTGATTCTGCAGGGGAATTTTAACGATTTCGCGCCTTTCAAGTAAAGATCACAAAATTCCAGGTCCCCACCACAGTGCGCACACGGCCTAGCGACCATGAGTTCGAGGGATGAGGAAGAGTTTCCGGATTGAATATGGAGACATACATTACAGATATGTGATTGCAAAGTGCACGTGCAATGACAAAGGGTTAAGTAGGTATGATCTCTCTTTCACTATCTTACCTTACTTGAAGAATGAATTCATCTGTTATATGATGCATCCCTAATTTACAATTGTTCTAAACCTCGTATCTTCCTGTAACATGCGTGAAAAAGAGGGCCGAAAGCAAGAGGAAAGGACAAAAAGGGGTATATATTCAAAGTGGCTTTAGACTTTGCAAATCGATTTGACCATGACACGTTCCTTTGTCTCGGTTTTGATCATCAAAGGTGATGGCCACGAAGACATTTTTGCCTATTATTATTCTCTCAATCTCGAGCTGTATCCGTTTGTTCTGTACACCGACCCGTTGACAAGCCTTACGCATTGTTCTGGATCAAAAGGATGCCTCGGACATTCATAGGGGAATAGTTCATGTCGTTTTCGAGCAACAATGTTTCAATATCGCTGAATCATCACCAGATTGTCCAGCTAGATAAAAAAGAATGTAATGATATTAGGCGACTATTATTTCAAAAAGGGAAAATGACATAAGCGGTTCTTGAATTTTGACCCAATGTGCAATGTCGTCTGTAAACTCTTAATTCGTTCAATATGATATCTGATCTACAAATAGTTCGGAGGCCATATTGCATAAATTAAAAGTCTAGGGACGACATTAAACATTGGACCAAAGTTGAGGAACCACATTGCATAAATTAAAAGTTCATGGATAACATTACAACTTCTAAACATTTTCATACATTGAACCCTTACCAATAGTTCGGGGATCATATTGAACAAATTAGAAATTTAGGAACAACATTGCATGAATTAAAAGTTCATGAACATGATATTGCACACTGAACTAAAGTTCATGAGATCATATGAGCTGTTATCCCTTTCAGAAATGCCCGAGACGTGATACACGCTTAAAAAAAAATCCTTCACGCCTCGATTATGTCACGTACCTTTGTGCTAGCTAGCTCTGTTAGCCCATTGGGGCAATCTTTGAGCCCATTGAGCAGGGCCAATCAATCCCCCGTGTAACGGGGTGGATGTCTCCAGACCTTTACGTAGTAGGCCTGTGTGCTGCTAGCGTCAAAATTTCGACGTCGCTCGTGCCGGGCCGTAGCCTTTTTTAACTTTGGAAATCTTATCTTTCAACTCCTAATTTCGAGCCTTTATATTTCGGGTCTGCTTCGCGGGATTTTAAGTCGTTCCTTCTCTAAATTCTGCGGATATAAACAATATCGTCAGTATAAAAAGTGATGAAAATTAAGAAATGATAACCTACTTGTCGATATTTAAACACCTTGAAAGGACACAAATGCTTCGTGCTAAATAAAAGCCATAGTGTGAGTACGGCAACATTCTTTTAAAAAAATCAAAATTCAAAACAAAATGCTCCAATATTCAACGACGGTAAATTTCATAACCGGGAAAAAGAAACTAAAAAGTTGGTGCATTTGAGGAACTTTACAGTTTTTCTTGCTTTTCGCGTTATATAAGTTTGCTGAAAACTATATACATTCAAAACGATAATGTTTTCGCATTGTAATTACTTAATAGGACACATAGGTCGTGTATTTTTTTTTTCTATTTCTTTTACACAAGTTGCCTTTATCGTTATTGATTTGGATAACTATTTAACAATATAAGTATGCAAATTAACGGTGAAAGAAAGTGTTGTGCATATAACATGCGATTCTCCATAATGTCACGTCGACATGTATCTTTTCTTATTATAATTCATAATTATTATTAGTATATGAAAGTACAATAAAATACTCAAATCACCCCCATACAAGAAATCCAACAGGTTTAATATACATAAACTTATTTATATTAACACCACTAGTTGCTATCTTGATACGGTATTCAAACAAATACAATACATTACAAAAGTCCTGGGATGGGTCGGGGCACTTAAAACTATCACACCACTCCTCCACAAATATGTACAAAAGTCACACACTAAACTATGGATCGACAACACACCCATTGACAAGCCATCACTGTCGAAACCAAAGGGAACATCGAACTCATAAGTGGTCCAACAAACTTCCAATCAACTCATACGGTTGAAACATTTAGTATATACTACCATCGATTAAGGTACAAGCACACCTTGGTATTCACAATCAAAATACATGGGAGCTCTAATAAGCAATAACGGTGGGGGATCTATCTTACATGTCTGGGTGTGCCGAAGCCCAATAAATAAAATCTCTAAGTCTAAGATATGAAACCATCTTACCATTCAATCTGATACCAACAAACAACATTAGTTCAAGACAGTACAAGATAACTATAAGAGGCAATTGAATGAATAAATACACTATCATTTCCTATCATGATGTGCCGATGAAAACCATTAATAATAATGCATAAGATTATTCATTCAAATGCAAGCGGATGGCATACATATTGTGTTGCATAATTATCACCAATTAGTTTATTAATAAACATGTGTGAATATATTCGTCATTAACATATCATCTCATCCCAGGTCTCGGAGTATTTCGACACACATGGCATCTCAACTCCGAGGCATCCTAAATACTCCCGGGGCATCCCAACTCCAAGGCATCATCGCCACTAATATTTAGGTGACGGAAATAATTTTCATAATACTTTCCATATTAAATCACACGGCAGCTGTGCACATGATGACATCGAAATCAACACTCATTTCAAGAATTGACAAAAAAGAAAATGAAGTCCATGAACTTTTATCTTGTAAATACCAGAAAGATGATATTGAAAGCTCAAACAAACCAAGTCGAATAAATTTTGGAGCTTGATTGAAATTTAAGGGAAAGCTTTACTTGTTGTTTTGGAAGGGAAAAGATAAATTGCACCTGAAGATTATGTGATGAAGTTGCTCTTCCAAGGAGGAGAAGGGGAAATGAATTTTTCTTCCTCCTTTATTTATTTTAAAGAATAACTTCAACTCATGTTAATTAATTAGGGTTATAATTACGATATAAAGTAACTAGATTTAGAACACTACGGCATTCATGATGTCATGCATGATGTAATTTGATAGACCAAGTTCAATGTCACCATTTAAGAACATATGAGTTATTATTTGAGTGACAAATGACAAGATTTTGGATGGAAAGATGAAAATATTTGATTGGAAAGAGAGAAATCATCATTGGCCAAGTAAAATACACGAACGAGGAAACATTATTTGAGTTATAATCATTTCAAGCATTAAGAAGAGAGATAGAGAAGACCTCGACTTGGGTTTCTCGTGAGTTAAAAATAATAGATATTAGTTAACTAAGGTCAAAAGCCATGATGACACTAGGGTTAAAAACACTTGGTGGAGAATGAGACAAGCGTGTACAGATTAAAAGGTTACAAGTGACATAATCTAAGTGGCTAAATGAAAATAATGATTGGAGATAAAGCAGAAGATCATCAAACCCCTATCTAAAATCTACCTTCCATTAAAATGCATGTGTTAACATGTCAATTTTCTACGTCGGATTCATCTTATAGTCCTTCGCTATTGACATGAATACATTAATATTAAACAGAATGCTAACAAAAAATAGATATGGGTTAGGGATACCGATTTGGTTTTTTTTTTAAGAAAAGAAATATAGTTTGGGTAAACGTGGATTGTTTGGGATGTTCATGTGTGGTGAAAATTAGGCACGGGTAAATATCTCATAAGAGTACTAATTCGTGAATTTTTTGTGAGACGAAAATTAGTCTGAGATACACACATCGTGAAGAGTATCTAGCTAGGGATTTTTCAATGGTATTAATCCATCTCAATTTGGGCACTAATTTCTACTTCGTGGCCAGAACACCGGAAGTCTTGGGCTTGGTAAATTTCCGTTTATCAAAAGAAATTAAATTATGCTCGATATACACATTATGCAAGCGAATTTTTTTGATTACTTTTATCATCATCTGCTTTTTAAGCGGTCAGATGAACATCTAAATCAAATTTCGCGCACCTCAATTGGTCTACCTACAATTACATCGACGATTCTAAAAGCGTTACCCCCAATATCGTCCCGATGCATTCAACATTTTACTCCCAAAGCGCGGGAATAGAAAAAATAGTGAACGTTGAACATGCACACGTCCCGTGCGAGAATCGTTGACCCCGGGCACACAGACGACGCAAAATCGTCTTTCTACTCGTCGAAAATATCATCATACGCGTCAATCACACGTGGATCCCACTTAATGTACTAATTAAGCCCCGATTAGAGAAGCTTGTTTCCATAATCATCGTCGTTAGCCAAAACGACACAGCGTCGCCGAGAAGATGCTCTCCCTCGTCGCCCCCCTCCTCCGCTGAATCCCTCCTTCGAGCACAGATTTTCCCCCCGGCGAAATTCCGTTCGCGCGAGCTCGGGAATCTCCACGAATCCCGGCGGGTTTCGCCGGAGAAGCCCGTACCGATCTCGACCTCCCTCGTCGCGTGATCACCGCCTCCTCGCCGCGTTGCTCCCGCCGCTTCGCCGCTCCGTTCTTCGAGCGGAGCGCCGCTGCCAATGCAGATGCGGATCGCCAATTCCGATCCGTATCCGATTTCGCGCGAGCGATCCGACCCGGATTCCGCGGTACGAGGCCGCCCGCCGACCTTCGTCGCGTAGCTCGCACAGGTACGCGCGCGCCGCTGCTAATTCAGTTCCTATTCTAAGGTTTGTTCGTAGATTGGAAGAACAAAAAAAAAAAGCGTTTCTATTTTAGGTAATTGATGAGGAGCGAGAAAGTGTATTCGTCTCCTCCGTTGGACGAAGTATGCCGTAATCAGGAGGATTATTAGTGCTCGAGCGACAGTGCGTTCTCCAAATCGTTCGGCCCACGTGCTCGGCGAACGAGCAATCATTTCGGGAGGGATTAGTTTAATCGCACAAAAGAAGAGAGAGAACTGAATTTCACGAACTGGTTTCGGAGAACCCGGGCAGATGACGCTTGAATCTAATGTTTGTTTAATCCCAAGTTGCTCCATTGTTTAATCATTTCAAGTGTCCTGAGCTGATTTCACCTCCCGCTTTCCACTTATAGGTAAGAACTTTCTTCTGGGAACACCTAATCCCGCGACAACTTTCCGGAGGAGGGCGAGAAGAGCACGGAGAAATGGGGGGAGGGGGGGATACTTTCGGGTTATTTTATTCCCCATGGCCCCCACGCCGTTCTTTTGTATATTGCTTTCCTCTCAGCTTCCCTGTTCTCGAGATAAACCCTAGCCTGAGGCCGTGGTTGCGCCACGTACGCAGGTGGGAAAAAAGCGGGAAGATAAAGGATGAAGGAAACACAAGCAAACAACAATAAAAAAAGCAGGATCGTATAGATTTATCTGTGTGTGAAATGTGTATATTCTGTTTTTTTTTTTTTGGTCACGGACGGCCTAGTTTTTTCGTGGGGTGGTTTTTTTTTTTTTTGTGGGTTTTTTGGCCGCGTGGAAGAAATGAGGAGAATTTATGAGGCTGTGGTGCCTCTGTAGGGGAGGAGTGCAATTAAAGTTTTCGGTGTGTGGTTCTCTTTCTCAGGTTAGCCTAGCAGGAACAGTGGGAGAAGAAGATCATTCTTTGGTGTGCTCACAACCGTACTGGTACACCCTCCCTCTCTCCATATCTCTCTCTCTCTCTCTCTCTCTCTCTCTCCCCTTCTCCTTCAAACACGCACACGCACCCACGGCCTGAAGGGATGGACACAAAGCTCCATGCGAGAATACCCTTTGTATCTGCTGGTGCATTGTTTGGCTAGAATATATATTCGAGGTACTTTTTCGCTTTTCTCTATGTGCTCGCTTTTGCTGTTACTTTATTTGGTTCCTGCTGAGAAACGTGATCTTCCCGTAGGTTTCGAGGCTTCTCTGCTGAATTTCTTGTTTCTGGTATGGCTTGCCTAGTTCGTTTTGTGCAAACCCATTTCGTTTCTCGTATTTAATCTAAAGCCCACCAGGTATTCTACTGCCACGAAGGAATCGGGCATTTGACCTTTTCGGTAGTTGGGTTCGATCTGTTGGTTTGCTTCGGAGTTTGTTTCGTGATGCCCATGGTGACGGTGGAAGTCGGTAGAAGTCGGCGAATACCTCCCTTTGTTGGATGTGTGTTTTGTGGGCTTCATGCAGCTTTGGGTGGATAACCATGGAAGGTTCATCTGATTCTGCTTGGCAGAAGTCTGATAATTCTCGGGGATTAAGTACATCTAATGTCTCGGACAGGAATCTGAGGTTCCTTCGTGGCGAGAGAATCGATTTTTCGGGTGATGCACAGCAGGATTTTGCTTTTAGAAAGGTAAGAGATCGAGTTCTTTCTGCTTCTGCCGATAGCCTTAGAAATCAAGCCGGATTATCTCGTGATTTCGAGGAGGAGCTAACGGTTAACCCTTTCTTCCGTGCCCTAGAGTGGGATGATGTTAGCTTGAGACAGTGGTTGGACAAACCGGATCGACAAGTGGATGAATTTGAATGTTTGCATATATTTAGGCAAATAGTGGAGATAGTGAATGTTGCCCATTCACAAGGAGTTGTCATCCAAAATGTGCGGCCTTCTTGCTTTGTTATGTCTTCTTTCAACCGGGTCTCCTTCATAGAATCCGCTTCTTGTTCAGATTCAGGATCCGATTCTTTGGAAGATGGGTCAAATAGCCGGACTGAGGCGAAGGATGAATCCTCTTCCTTTCCCCATGACATGCATCAGCAGAGAAGAAGTGAGAATTCTCATTCCGCGGAAACTCCCACTATTGCACTATTGGGTAATAGTCACATCCGGTCGAGCTCCATTTATGCGGCCAAAGTTTCATTAGTTGAAGAGATCAGGGACAATAAGATTAAAGATGGGAGCATCGCTGAACAGGCGAAAGAGAATGCCCCACATTTTCCCATGAAACAGGTGTTGCTCATGGAAGCAGGTTGGTATACTAGCCCTGAGGAGGTTGCTGGGGCCCCTAGTTTCTGTGCGTCAGATATATACCGGTTGGGCATCCTCCTTTTCGAGGTTTGTCTGTGAAATTCAAGTAGTGAATTTTGTTGGCTCTCTTTTTTTATATGATAACTTGGGAAGAAATGAATTATAAGATGTTGCAAATTGCTTCTGTATACTGATGAGGTTCCTCTCTTTTTGAGCAGTTATTTTGTCCATTCAGCTCCAGTGAAGAAAAATGCATAACGATGTCTAGTCTGAGACATCGGCTTCTTCCTCCTCAACTGCTGCTAAAATGGCCAAAAGAAGCTTCGTTTTGCTTATGGTTACTCCATCCAGAGCCCAGAAGTCGACCAATGATGAGGTGGTTATTCCTTTCATCGTGCTATTTGCCAGTTCAAAATGTATCTTGTGTATAATTACTTGTGTTAGCTTTGTAGAAATAGCGGTCTTTGTCGTAATATGTCTTTTTCATGGCTTTTCCTTAAATTTGCTGCTACTTTGTCTAAACTGTCGTGTCTCCTCTCTAACTAGTTGCAAGTGAATGGTGCATGTGTCTCTTTCATAGCCTAGTGGAAGTACGAGACTTTAGCCTGGGATTTTGTTAATTTCCTCATAAGTTGCAGTTTGTTATGCATCCTCATTTTTTATTTCCCAATAGTCCTTGGAGGTCTCATTCTTTTCCATATAAGCATAAATGCACCGAAGTGTGTTTGATGCTTATATAGCAGTGATGTACATGCAATGGACTGAAAGATTCCAATCATATATATAAAAACGTATGTGTTTCTAAGGTTTGGAATATCTAGCAAAAACAAGTTTGGTACTCGATTGTCCTAGTTGGATCATCAGCATGTCCATGTCAACATAATGGACACACTTTCAGTCGAGAGTGCGATCACAGGATTGAAAAACACCCACAATATGACAACCTAAGTGCTTACAAGACTACCGTGAGGATTTTGAAGAATGCAGAAGATCTATCCTAACTGTTTCCCACAAACTGTCTTTGTGGATTGATGTTTGTGCATAATCTTCAGCCCACTATCTCTTCTTTACAAAGAGTGATTAGTTATGATGTAAGAGCCAAAAGGTTGTTAAACACATCTAGCCATTCACACTCTATAAAGGATGGTGAAGAGTAGAGTACATTAAATATGTTGTCGTTTTAAACTTCATTAGGTATAGTTACCATCTCAAACCCTCTTGTACATGTTTGGGACTATATATTTTAGGCCCTCATCGTCTCCTGGATGGGGCTTCATTTGCCATTGTCATCTGTTGGTATTTAATAAAGTCTTATCATATCTAAATTGCGGGTTCTAGAAGTGCTTCAGGTCACGTAGTGCAATTATGATTCAAGTCCATGCTTGGGACTGTACGTTCAAGGCCCTTAAACATTCATCTCCTGGATGGGGCTTCAATTGCCATTACCATCAGTTGGTATTGAATAAATTCTTATCATAATTTTCAAGTTTCTGGTCCTAGAAGTGCTAAGGTCACATAGTGCAATTATGATTGAAGTCCGCAACACATCTTTCTTCTCTGAGTGAGTCCTCAGTAACCAACGCTTACCATATTATCTGTGGCAACTTCATCATCAGATATTTGCTTTGGTAGGATTTGTTTAAATTTTGAGTATAAAAGTTTTTAAATGTTTCACATTGACTTAGTTAAATGACATGAATTAACTTTGATGCAGTTCTGTACAGTTTTGACATTCGATGTTACTTTTGTATTGGCAATCGTACTTCCTTTTGTATTGTAATTGTACTCTAATTGTTACATGCAGTTGTCAACCTACGGTCACAATCCTATCCTTGTTTCTTTTCTTTATTTAAAACCTTTTCTGTATTTTTTTATTTTCTTTTTTTGTAGGAGGGGGGGAGGGGGTTTGTCTGGTAGTTGTCGCTAATGCTAAAACAACTTCGTATTGTATTTTAGAATCCTCCTTAGTTGGGACACACCAAACTTAGTTTGCTTTCTGTGCATTGAGGATTTTAATATCTAAAAGGCTTGAATCCTATTAGAAAGTTTGTGTTGCCTGCGAGGCTGCCATTGCATTCTAATATTGTTGTTAAATGATGTGTCGCAGCGAATTGTTGCAGAGTCAGTTTCTCAATGAGCCGAGAGATAACCTGGAGGAACGTGAAGCAGCAATGGAGCTCAGAGAGAAAATAGAGGAACAGGAAATGTTGCTTGAGTTTCTCTGGCTGATGCAACAAAGAAAACAAGAAGTGGCTGATAAGTTGCAAGCTACTTTATCTCTTCTTCGTGACGATATTGAAGAAGTAACAAAGCAACAGGTACATCTGAAGAATAGAGCAAACTCATGCCCAGAACTGGGTCAGGAAGATCAGACAGCTTCAAGTCTCCCCTCACACGATACTGTTGATAATGATGATACTACTAGCCTGGGATCTAGAAAGCGATGCAGACCGGGACTGCTGGTTCATAATGGGGAAGAATGCTGCTATGATCCTGATGATAATCAGAAATCAGATGCTCATGTTGATAAACGAGATAGTTTTCTTTTAAAAAGCTCTCGATTGATGAAGAACTTCAGCAAATTGGAGTCGGCATACTTCTTGACTAGATATCGACAACTCAAGCAGTCTACGAGGCCATCGATGAAGCCTTCACCTCTCAGCAGCGATGGTAAAGGTTCTGTTGTCATGACCGAAAGGAGTTCTATCAATACAGCAGCATCAAGAGAGCGATACAGTGAAAATAGAAAGAGTGGGTGGATAAGTCCTTTCCTCGAAGGACTGTGCAAGTATCTATCTTTCAGTAAGTTGAAAGTGAAGGCAGACTTGAAACAAGGGGATCTTCTCAACTCATCCAACTTAGTGTGCTCCCTTAGTTTTGATCGAGATGGGGACTATTTTGCCACAGCTGGTGTAAATAAAAAAATCAAGGTATTTGAGTGTGATGCTATCTTAATGGAAGATCGTGATATCCACTATCCAGTGGTTGAAATGGCCGGTAGGTCGAAATTCAGTAGTATATGCTGGAATACATATATTAAAAGCCAGATTGCTTCGAGTAACTTTGAAGGTGTGGTACAGGTACGTGGAGTCTGATTTATTATCATTCCTCTTCTCATTGACCTATGTTAAACTTAAGTGGTTATTATGTTTAGGTCTGGGATGTTACAAGAAGTCAGATCCTCATGGAAATGAGAGAGCATGAAAGGAGAGTTTGGTCCATTGACTTTTCATCTGCAGATCCAACATTGTTGGCTAGCGGGAGTGATGATGGCTCTGTCAAGCTTTGGAGTATCAATCAGGCAATTATACTTTTCCACTTGGTGGATGTCAGCTTTGAAACTAAACGTACTACAGTAATCTAGTTTACTGCGATATATATCTTGTTCAGGATGAGTAATAAGTTGTTCTCTCTTACATGGGTTGCATCTGCAGGGTGTAAGTATCGGTACCATCAAAACCAAGGCAAATGTATGTAGTGTGCAGTTTCCCTCAGATTCTGGCCATTCTCTTGCATTTGGTTCAGCAGATCATAAGATTTATTACTATGATCTCCGTAATTCAAGAGCTCCTTTGTGCACATTAGTTGGGCATAACAAGACCGTCAGTTATGTCAAATTTCTGGATTCAGTGAATATTGTATCTGGATCCACGGATAACACCTTGAAGCTTTGGGATTTGTCAGTGTGCACATCTCGAGTTATTGAGACTCCCGTTCAATCATTTACTGGTCACACAAATGTGAAGGTACAGCTGGCAATATAATTCTGCTCAGTACTCCTGATATTAGATGAAGTCTCATTTTCTTTTGTTCATTTAGTTCTGTTGCTTTCACTAAACTTGCTTGTGGTCTTCCATCCCATTGTGGAGTTATTGGAACTTCTCCATTGAAAGCCAGTTAGTACTATATTGCCATTAAAATCTGGAAGCAGAAAATTCCCATTAAATTAAGTGTAGCTGGTTTTAATAGGAGAGCCATGTTGGAAATTCCTCAAGTGCCTCATGTGGCTATTCCTTCCGGTGTTTTCTCTTGGATATGATTAGCTATACAAGATTTGGGTTGGATTGTTATGTTCTATAGGTGGAATGATAAGTAAGTGCAGTAAGTAAACAACATATCAAATCAGCTGAGGATGTGGTTAAGAGCCTTCAGTCCTTATTTAGATGACAAATGAGCTGACTAAAAGTAGACCTGATCTTAAAAGAAGGTAGGGATATAAGAGAGAATAGAGGGAGGGAGAAAAAGGGGAGGGGGGGATTGGGGAGAGTTTGCTAGGCTTATTACCGGAGCAAGGTTAGCACCCGGTCATTTTTTAACCTCGTTCATCCCCACTGATTTTTCTACTCAAAGCTGGTGGCTCCTTGCCAAATCTGGCCATTTTCTCTGCTGTTATCAAGTGATATGTTTATTTGATGGCCCTGCTGGAAAGAACTGTGTAAAATTTCAAAACGATGATGCCCAAAAACTGTTCCAAAGAAGCATGGTGACTTGTGGCTATTGGATTGGAGGATGTAAAGGCAGCTATGAGGATGATTTTTTGTTTCACTTGGAGGTGGGAGTGTTGATCTCCTATCATACCTTAGATATGAGTTCAATAGAGATCATAAATCAAAATGCTATAGCAGTGCATGAGTCACCCAAGTTTTGATGTGAAGCTACAAGAAGTGTTAGTTGCAGAGCCAGAAGTCCCTTTATATGGCATTAGGGTTTTTGACGAGAGTGACTTTAGCCTAAAACTCGGAGGCACTATGGTGTTATTATCTGACTAATTGATTTGTCATCATGGCTTCAGGCTTAAATATTTTCTTGTTCAAATTTTCTTGGGTATTGTCCCATCTTTGATATCCCATCGAAATGTTATTCTTGCAGAACTTTGTTGGCATGTCAGTGTCTGATGGCTACATAGCAACAGGTTCAGAAACAAATGAGGTACTTCAGATGGCAAGATATCCCCCTTATTTATGTCTGCATGAATGAACACATACCTATGCTGCACTGATCCTGCTATTCAAACATATCCCTTATCAATTTTGTGATGACTATTGACAATTTATAATCAGTATACTCGGAGTTCGAAGAGGGCATTATATTAATTATCTTGTAGTGTATGTGATGCAATCATGCAAGAAGATTACCTTGCACTCTCTAGGAAAATCGGTTTCCAAGTAGCTAAATTTTCTGATCTATACATTTCATAACCAATATGCAATTTTTGATGGACATTTTGCACCTCTATTAATGGTATGATTGCAGTGCGTGCCTTTTTGTTGGTGTAGCAGACAAGAAAGCACTCGTTTGCCTAAGATTTTTAAAGTCATTTTGATCTCTAGGCTTACGGCTGTGTTTCCATGTCAACAGGTTTTCATCTACCACAAGGCTTTCCCTATGCCTGCATTATCATTCAAATTCAATGGGACAGATGTACTTTCGGGCCCTGAAATGGATGATGCGGCACAGTTCATTTCTTCAGTTTGTTGGCGAGGCCAGTCCTCAACCTTGGTTGCTGCAAATTCCACGGGAAATATAAAGATTTTGGAGATGGTCTAATTTTCCTGGACGATCCAAAATTTTCACAGATTTCACTTAAAAGGAAAAGAAACGGGCTGGAGCACAAAATGTCATTAGCTTAAGAATACCGTAGTGGAAGGAACTTAGCAGCGAAGTGGGCAGGAGGATTCAGGGAGTCAGGGATTTGTTTGAAATAACAAATTTTGGCATTAGAGGAAAATAGCTGATGCAATCTCCGCAAGGGTGAGAATGATCTTGTATAAGGGTATTATGTAGATAATATTTCGTAAGGAAAAAAAGGTAAATATCAAGCATTCTTGCATGTTTCTTTCTATTGTTTGTTTCTGGCCAGAGAACACAGGACAAAAATTGAACTTGTTCCTCTCCCTGAAATTCCTAGCCAAGCTGGATTGATTATCTAATGATCTGATCTAACACACGTGCAAGAGTTTCCGTGAGCACAATGAGATTGTGCTCGTGGCTCGGCGAAATTTGGGTTTTCATCCGACCGTGAGATTGTGCACAGCAAATTTACATGTTATACCAAACAAGGATTAGTACAGTTGCCCTTATGGTAAGTTATAGTTAAACACAGATTCAAATCAATAAAAGCAGTATGTAGTAATGATCATCTTGAGTCACTAGAGGAAGATCTGAGGCACAGAGGATGAGCACAAGCTTGAAGAGAGTAAAGAGAACCCAGGTGGTTCCTCAAATATGCAATCAAATCAGCTGTGGTGATCGTGTGAACATTCTTCATCTCGGTGAAGATTTGGTTCATTTTCCACTGATGGGGCAAATCTCATCTTGTGTTGAGGACTCAAGGTCCAAATGAAGAAGATGTCAATTGTCTATTTCATACTCTGCTTGAGAGACTCTCCAAAGGATTTCAGCTTCTTCTGTTGATTTGCTCATGATGTATGCGAAACATGCAATGTCGATGTTATTAGCAGGAAGAGGTGAGGATCGAGAACGATCATTTGAGTCCGCGGATCTTGTCCGGCCCTTTTTTTTTTTTTTGTAAAGCTGTTTGAATAGGAAAACTGTTTGTGCTCTTGAAGAATTCGATGCTGTTTAATTTTTTTTGCCATAAGACCTTATGCAAGGTCAAATGTTATGCACAACTAGAGCGAGAAATTCACGAAAAATAAAAAGGGGTAGAACGGAAATTCAAATGGCAGAAGGAGATCCAAAGAACTTAAAAAAAAGTCTAATCCCACCACCCGAAGTAGGGGGAAGAATACTAGAATTGCCAAAATTTGTGTACGGCGCTCACTTTAGTGTCAAAAGTTTTTTTCGGATCACTTAAGTGCCACTTTTTTAAAAAACGATCACTTAAGTGCCAATTCCGATTTGGGTCGTTGAAAATCTGACGTGTCCATATTTTATTAATTTCTCAGTCCTACATGGTATGTCAGCGCTGACGGGGATAATATTTAATAATATTTTTTCGGATTTTTTTTCTTTTTTTCCTTCTTTTCTTTTTTTTCTTCTTCTTCTACCTTTGGCCGGTGACCGGTTGCCTGGCCTCGCCCAAACGAGGCCGCCATTGCCCGCCATAAGCGAGGCCCGGCCGACCCTCACTTGGGCGAGGGCGGGCGAGGGGGCGGCCTCGCCGGATCTGGCGAGGGGAGCCCTCGCTGGGGCTCACCTTGCCCAGGCGAGGCGAGGCGAGGCCGACCCTTGCCGGGGCTCGCCCGCCCTCGCCCAGGCAAGGGTCGGCCGAGCCTCGCCTGTGGCGAGCGACGGCGGCTTCGTCCGGGCGAGGCCAGGCGGCCGGCCATGGTTTGGCCATCGGCCAAAGGTAGAAGAAGAAGAAAGAAAAGAAAAAAAAAAGAAGGAAAAAAAATCAAAAGAAATATTTAAAAAATCGAAATATACACATGGAAATGCCACGCAAATTGATTTTTTTAAAAGAAATCCAACTTAGATTAAAATTTTAATTATAAAAGCCACGTATTAATTTGGTCGGAATTTCTCGCCGTTGGCACTTAAGTAATCGTTTTTCCTCCGATTTGGCACTTAAGTGAGCCGGCGAAAACTTTTGGCACGAAAGTGAGCGCCGTACACAAGTTTTGGCACTTCTACTGTTCTTCCCCCGAAGCAAGAAAACCTCTATACAACACTTTTAAGTCGAGAGCACTCCCTGCTTTGTACGATGGTGAAGGTTGATCATAAATTCACTAGAAATAGATTCGAATCACAGAAGAGATGAAGAACTGTCTAAAGTCTAATCCCAATGCAGAACAAGGAACCGTATGCTTCTACTTTTAAGTCAAGAACGCCATTTTGTGCCGTGGAAGCTGGAGCTCTCTGCCAGGCCACAGTTTTTGGGTCAACGGCATCACGTCCGCAAACAAACATGTTGCGCTGAGTTGGGATCGCCGAGGATCACCGCAAACATATATAATAATCATTTTGATTTGTTTCCGATGGAAAAATAATAATTCATAACATGAATTATTATAACATGATTTAAGTTGAATATCTTATGTGCATAATCTAAGCGTAACATCATTTTTTTGACCCCTGTCATCGGATTTGGAGCAACGAATTTTGTTAACTTGAATTGATATAAGGATAACATCGAATATTTTCATATAATTTACGAACTTGATTGAACATTTATTGCAAGTTCAATTATCACATTGAACGAATTAAAAGTTTGGAGACAGCATTCCACGTTATGCTAAAATTTAGGGACTACATTGAACAAATTAAAAGTTTAGGGAAGGCATTGCATATCGAACTAAACTTTTAGGACTGCTTGTGTGATCATCCCTTTTTCTAAAGCAACCGCTTGTTTACTAAATTCGACACAATTTCTCAATCTCTATCGACGGATTGAGATGGGCTGGGCTTGTTTTCAGGAAAGGGCCATGAAGTGGGATTTGCTATAAAAGCCAATTTTCCAATCACATGTAACGTGGTTCTTGACCAAAAAAAATTACATGTAACGTGTTCAAGTGAAGTTTTCAAGTGAAGTTGAAAGCGCTTAACAAATTAGGAAATTTACTAAAAGAAGACCCACCAATTTCTCTTGTTGGGTTGGTTTGTTGGGCTACCTATATACGAAAAAGGGGTTGTTTATTTTTTTTCCCTTTTTAATTAGTGGAAAATGGATTTTTTGTTGGGCTAAAACCCCCACATTTTAATTTTACATTTTAATATAGAAAAAAATAGGGAAATTTTTTAGGTGACCTTGAAAACTAATCCCTGCTATATATATAATGCAAACTTTCAACTTTGGTGTCCACTCTAAATTTGCCATCATACGCGACGTTGACACTAACCCCGTTAAGTAGTTAAGGAATAATATTGACTTTTATCACTTTGTGATTTTTCTTACCATTCAAAGATCTCGATTGAAATATGCAAAAACTGTTTGTCGGTCGACAGAAACTAAGAGATAAAGAAAGAGGAAATAAATTATATTGAGAGAAAATCGAATAAAATTATGCATTGATAAGTTTTAAGTTGTGGACTAACCTATTATTATCAAGCCTCCTCAAACCCACCCCTGCAAAAAGAAGAAGAAGAAGCTATTTTTAACTTGCATTGAGTAATCACCCACGTGGTTTGTTTTATTTGACGACTACACACCTCCTTTTGCTTCACGTGCACATAGAGCGTGCATCGCATCTAGTATCTATACATTTTAAGATTTCGGGGGTTTAATATTCGAAATATCACTATTTTAAATGGTAGAAACAGAAAACAGCACAAAAAAAAGTATAATAAATTTTTTTTGATTGTTGATGTATTTATTCTTTGGTTTTTTTCTTTAATAGAAGAAACAGAATCCTGGAGTTACCATGAAAATGACATGTAGGTATATATCTTTACTGGCATAGTACTCAATATGACTCCCCCCCTTTTAAGGTAATGCATTAAAAACCTTGCCGGATTAGTATCTAGCATTTAGTTTAGGGTTGTTAAATGGTTTTCTCCTAAATTTTGTCTTCTAGTTTCCTTGATAAGGATTAGAAAACTAACATGCAAAACTTGAGGAGGCACTGATATATACAAGTCACCAAAGTAAATTAATTTGGTATTTTTTTTTAAAAAGTAAATTAATTTGGTCAAAGAATAGTACTATCATTGAGACAAATATGCGGCGACATTGTCATTGTAAACATGTAAATTTGGACTATATCTTCCATTCATCTAAAATGGAAAAAATAAATAAAAAAAATAAAATAAAGGTAAAGTGAATCCCTTCAAGGGAAGATTTTTATTGTCCATATTAGTAGAAATTCACAATGAATTCAAAGTATTGAAAGAGTTGACAGATCGCATATCATCAAGTCATCTTTGGTGGTCGGAAGAAGAAAATCATTTTTCTTTTTATTTCTTCCCTCTCTCTTTTCATTTTCTTTATTTTCCCCAATTAACGAACCACGTCAAAATAGGAGCAGTAAAAAAGACAAAACCACATTCGAGGGCGCAAAAAATAAACAACAACCTTCGAATTTTTTTTTTATATTTGGCCGGCAGGTGATTAAACAGAAATTTAATCCCGCATTTTTTACGCCAAGCAAAAATCGAAAAGAAGAAGAAAAAAAAAAAAAAGAGTCCCACCTATTTTTCCTGCTTTGGGAAGTTGCAGTGTTTTATTACCTTAATTTCCTCTAAAGTCGCAGCATTTCCACTCCTATTTAAAGACATGGATGTCTTAACTCTGACCCTCACGTCTGTCTCTTGAAATCTGAGGAGACGGAGAGAGAGAGAGACAGAGACAGAGACAGAGAACAGAGAGAAGAAAAGACGACGAGATCTGATCATTTTCAGCTCAGGTACTTGGCCCAAGCTGGGAATTTCCGTGGACCTTTTTTCAAAAGGGGTTGTCTTTCGATTCTCTTATCTGCTTCCTGGTAATCATTTTCTCCCCCTTTTTCTTTGGGGGCGGCTAGATTCTCCACCAACTGCATCAAGATTCTGGTTTTCCTTCTGGGTATTTATTGATTGCTCCCTTCTTGCAAAGATTCGCGATTTCAAGAGCGTGTGTGTTTTGTCTGCTTCCTTGTCTGGATTTCAATTTGCATGGGCGGCGGCTTTCGGGCTGGGATTGTGTGTTGACGGTTCTTGATGCTTGAGGACGTGTTTTCTGCCTTTCGTTCCCTCTGTCGCGCCTGATCTTGATTGATTGTAATGCTGGATGAAGGCCCATGTAGGGCCAATTCCAATCCATGGCTAAGCTGCACGTGTGTCACTCTTTGTGCACGTTGTGAAACCTCCCAGCAGATTGCATCCAGAAATTCGATGCAATGATCTGATCATTGCTCTCATAAAAACTGTTTTTTCCTTTTGTTGATCTGGGTTCTTTTCTGTTCAGTACGAGGAGAAAAAGAAGAAATGGCTATTGAGATTGAGGGATTCGAGATGGCCCCGGCACCCACGGAGACTTTGTATGAGAACGAAAATGGGCAATTCGATAAAGGCGCAAAGTTCGGCGAGACCGTGACATTCGGTTCGCATGAGGAGAAGCCCAGTTTGGGAGAAGGCAACAAGGTTTCGGAAGTGAATTTTCCGAAGGATGCTGTTGATGAATGGCCTGCGCCCAAGCGGATCCACACTTTCTATATCGTGAAGTATCGGTCTTACGAGGACCCATCAATAAAAGTCAAAATCGAGCAGGCTGATAAAGAGATTCAGCGGAGGAATCTAGCCAAGTTCCAGATCACTGAAACTTTGAGGGAGAAGAGGGTAATCAGAAAATTTGTGCATTTTGTTTTGATAAGTACACCTTTGTTTAGCTATGATTCCTTTTACCATGACTTTGGCGGTGAATATATGCGTTATGGCCATTAAAATTATGATTGATTTGATGTTAGTTTTTTATGCATATAGAAGATCTCACATGGAGATGGCATACTAATGACAGTGTTCCGCCCGATTGTCTTTTTCTCGATTTTTTTGAGAATATGAGAGGTCAATTGTATTTCTTACAATGGTGTAACTTTTCATTCTTCACTTAATAGTCTTTATACAAGCAAAATTCTCACTGCTAATTTCGCTCTTAGCGGTAAGAGTATTGTCTATTCCCGAAATGTATACAAATTTCTGTTTTTCTGTATATTAAATTACTGTTGTTATGCAACATCAGTTTACCAAAATATGATTTCTTTACCTTGTTTCTCTGATTAAATTAGGTCGGCACTTAGTTTTTTCTTTCCATGCCACGTATCTTTCTTATGAGTTGATATTTCCATTGAATTTTCCGCAATTGTTTGATTGTGGAGAAAAGTGAAAGTACTGTGCTGAGGCACCATGATAGAAAATGACATAGATGTTGTGGGAACACATTTGGTTGCAGACGTTTGATATTTGTTTCGACTATGCAGTCAGAGAGGGGAGACCTAATTGCTCAATTGAAAGCTCTCGGGGTGGAGAATAGGAACTTTAATATTATTGTGGACGAGAAGAGAAAGGATATGGAGCCCCTGCACGAGGCTCTGGGCAAGCTTCGTTATGCAAACACTGGTGGTCGAGGAAGTGGCTTATGCTCGTCCGAGGAAGAACTTAATCAGCTTGTAGGTTTCAATTTAAGTTCAGTTATCCCTGGACTCTCTATAATGCTGAAGTTGATAAGTATGTTATTTTGCTCTTTTCTCTCTGCTTAGTGAGGTTGATTATTGCAGATCCAGAGCTTGAATTACCGGATCCAGCATGAGAGTATCCCGTTGACAGAGGAGAAGCAACTTCTGCGGGAGATTAAGCAGCTTGAGGGGACTCGGGAGAAAGTCATCGCAAATGCTGCAATGAAGGCAGAGGTTCAAAAGTCAGTTGGAGAGAAAGAAGCCATCCAAGACCGAGTCAAAGTAACTCATTCGAATTCAAAATTAATTATCCTATAGGTTCTTTTGAAGCTTTCCATTCATTATTAGATGCAGACATTGTGCACCCTTAAGTGATGCGCGCTTATAATCTGCGATATCATGTGAATCCAGCTAATAGGTGCTGGTCTGGACGAGGTTAGGAAAGATCAGCAGGTGGTTAAGGCAAAAATTAAGGTTCTTAAGGAAGAGCTGGAGGCAATAGATGCGGAAATCAAGTCTTTGCAAGATGATCTGTCAAATGTTATCCAGAAGAAGGATAAAGCATATGAAACTATTCAGGAACTGAGGAAAAAGCGTGATGAAGGGGTACAGTTTTTTTTTCTTTCATTCCTCTTTGCAGCATTGAGTTATTCTGCTTGCAGAATCATAAAAAGTAGTGCTATACTTATGTCTCTTCTGGGTGAAGTTACCAATCAATGAAAAATTTGAAAGCTGGCTATGCTGAAAATTCACTCATGGGAGGCTGGGACTCTAATAAGGTTTTAAAAGGCTTATTCTTTACTATGCTGAGCTTAGATCGTCGTAATTGCAATCTGCTGTTGATAGACAGTGTAGTGGCATTTGCACAAATGCAGCTCTCAAATCTGCCTCTAAATGTGTATTTACTGAATGCTTGTTCATCCAGGTTGCTCAGCCATTATCTTGGAATTTATTTCTAACGAATGCTGCATTATCTCAGAATTCTTCTTTATCAGTGCTGCTTGTTTGTCATCTTCCTGCACAGCTTTTACGCTGCCGTGAAATACTTGTTGAGTGAGGGAGACTCCAATAAGTTTGTTAATTAAATACTCTCCAATTACTAGTTATTGTTTGCCTGTATTGGTACGAGATGAAGATACCAATATTAGTTAAACATGGTGTTTTGTCAGATAAAGTAATGCTACAATTGTCAGAGAATAGTACTGCAATTGTAATGGTGAGGTGCAGGTTGTGACTTTTTCTGCATAGTGAACTCAGGAGAGCTTGACATTACCATAGTTTACCTAATAACTTGACAATATGGTTGCTCTGAATATGCATCCTGCTTTTACCTTGTGCATATCAGTCAGTTCTTTCTACACTAAACTGATTTTTAAGGGGAAAAGGTAGTAAAATGTATCCTTGGATTTGGCAGATCTATCAGCGAGCCAAAAATCAGGCCAGAAATCGTTATATAATGATGTATTCTTATATAGTTAAAGTGTACAGTTTACATACATTTACTGTTCTTTTCCAGAATGCCTGTTTTTACCGTAATCGTACACTCTTGAACCAAGTCAAAGAGCTTGCAGCGAGGAGAGATGTCAACGCCATTGAAGAAATTTCTCATTCTGAGGTCTGTTATTTTGGCTTCTGATTCTATTTGAAAGTCAAGATATTAGCACAGATCATTGCTGTTTCATGTAAACATATCTTACTTCTTTGCTCTTATCATCTCGTTGTTCAGGTCGAGAACTTCTTTGCTCTCTGGAATGGCCCCAGAAGTTTCAGGGAGGATTATGAGAACAGAATCACGTCATCTCTGGATTTTAGACAGATGAGTAGAGATGGAAGAACAAAGTCCCCTGACGAGAAACGAGTGGGCACGGTGGGAGATTCAGTATCCTTGGAAACAGAGACAGTCGTCAAGGCCAGTGCAAAAAAAGCTGCAAAGGAAGATCCTAAGTCGATGGCGCAGCTCAATACTGCTCCAGCACAAAAGGTCCAGAAAGAGACTGTTACGAAAGTCCAGAAAGAGATTGTTACTAAATTAAAGGATATTGAAACGACACCAGAGCATCATGAACTAGCTGAAAAGGAGAATGCTGACGTACAGAAACCTGCGAAGGCCACTCCACCAGCAGTTGAGGTCGATCCAGTGAAGATGAAAGAGATGAAAAGAGAGGAGGAGATTGCAAAAGCTAAGCAGGCTATGGAGAGGAAGAAGAAGCTGGCAGAGAAAAATGCTGCCAAAGCGGCCATTAAAGCACAGAAGGAAGCTGAAAAGAAACTCAAGGAAACTATTTTTATCCTTTTCTGATATGTTGCTTCAGATGTTACTTAGAGGTTAGGATTGACTGGTGTTTTTTTGGGTATCTTCAGGAACGGGAAAAGAAGGCAAGGAAGAAAGCTGCCGTATCTGGTCCTGCTACCGATTCGGATGAAGCAGTACCTGAAGAATCAGTTGAAATTGAGAAGGCGGATTCAGGTGTCGAGGCTGTTTTTCCTGCGAAGGAGAAGTCCATCAAGGAGAATCCAGTCAGACACAGGACTCGTCCAAAAGGTGCGGAATCACTTCCGAAGGCAATACTCAAGCGGAAGAAGTCAAGCAACTATTGGGTTTATGTTGCTCCCGTTGCTCTTGCAGTTGTCCTATTGCTAGTTTTAGGAGGATACTACTACTATACTTACTGAAGTAGCGATACCGCTAGCAAGTATAGTGATGGACATCCGGTTTCATAGATCTGTAGTAGCAACTTTGAGGTAATTTTGTTTGTCCCTCTGGGGGATGGACTAAAATGTCATAATCGTCGAGCGACCCAGTCTCTTGAAATTTTGACTATAGTGAACTATACCTGTTCCTGGGACATTGCTCGCCGTTTTCAGGCAAGTTGTGGGTGTTGAAGATCATATTGCATGTGCCTTTTGTTGACATTTGCTAGTGATCTGGTTGTGAAAGTACTGGACTTTCTGTGAATTTCCTTGCGTTTTGTGGGTTGCAGTCTTGTTATTGAACGTGTCCTCCCAAAGGATGATGCAATTCTTAGCTTCTTTGCGTGCATGATTGTGATTCATGACTGTGCCGCCTTCTGTGGTTTTGCAAGTGGCATTGTTCTTTGCTCATCCGTTCGAGGAGAGATGCTCGGGTTCCCCAGGTACAATGACATGCATTTAGATCTGGTGGGGGGCAACTATGAGTTCCACCGCATCCAAGGGTGCATGTGTAACTAAGTTTTCTCCCTGTTTGGAGAGATGGGATGTTTTAGTGAGCCCGGCTCAGTGAGCCAAAGCTCACATACACTTGGAGCATGCGTTCATACTTGGAGCAATTAGTTTGGCAGGAGAGTGTAAAATGTGCACTGCCTGAAGTTCAACTTCTCCTTATGAGAGACAAAAAACAGAGCAAGTTTTCAACCTCATGATAATTTCCACGAACACTAATGCATTTGTTAGAATGAAGAATATTTCGTCGTCCAAAAAAAAAAATTTACGTGTAAATTGTTATTGACAATGAAAATATTTTTCATTGACTAATTATTTCAAGCGATACAAAGTATCATTGTCGGGAAAATATTTTCAAAATCATTCATTTTGCGAAACAAAAAGATAATGCCCGTATTTTTAAAGATATGATAACCATGCGGTTTTACTAATTAAAGAGAACGATGACATATAAGTATGACAAAAGAAATGATAACCGCGTCAATTAAATCTCTTACGCACGTGTAAGCATATCTATACTAGCGAGTTTCTCTTCTTTGTCAAATATTAGAGAAAAATGAATGCACGTTATGGTCTAAAAAATTTGCACTTTTGCTTCCTTAAAAAACTCAAAATTTTTGGATTTTCATCTTACAGGCCCAGCCCAAATCTTCCTTCTCCTTCAACGGCCTCCTTCCAAATTTAAAATTTCTTAGACGCTCTCCTCTTCCCCCTACTCTCTTCTGTGCGAGCATCGATCTTCCACTTTCAAATTCCTCTCTCTCTCTCTCTCTCTCTCTCTGCATTTTGCTTCGTCCATGGCGGCCACCAACACCTTCCTCACCACGCCCACCAAGACTCCCTCTTCTCAGTCCGCTCACCCCAAGCGATCCCTCCACAACACCAACCCCAACCCCCTCGACCCGTCCTCCTCCTCCGCCGCCTCCTCCCGCTTCGAGGCCTACAACCGCCTGCAGGCGGCCGCCGTCGCGTTCGGCGAGAAGCTCCCCATCCCGGAGATAGTCGCCCTGGGCGGCCAGTCCGACGGCAAGAGCTCGCTCCTCGAGGCTCTGCTCGGGTTCCGGTTCAATGTCCGCGAGGTCGAGATGGGAACCCGCAGGCCCCTGATTATGCAAATGGTGCATGATCCCTCGGCGCTCGAGCCGCGTTGCCGATTCCAGGTCTAGCTTTTTCGGATGAATTGCTTACGTGGTCTGGACTTGTAATAGTGAAATGAATCTGGGCAATATTTTCTGACTTTTCATTCAACTATCAGATATATAATTTGGACTGGTTTTGTTGGTAATGAATTCAGCGGTTGCTGTCATTGTAAGTTGGTGGGGGATTGAGCAACTTTTGATATTATGTTCTTTCGTTTGCTGGACCATTGTCAATTGGTGTTGTCTCTGGATGCAGTTCTGCCAATTGGGCTAGTGTCTGGATGTTAAGTTCACAAACATGTTTGATAAAGTGAAGAGGAATCTGGACATTTTTCTTGTACATGGTCATCTTTTGAGTTCAAGAATGCGTATCAGTCTCAGATGCATAACTGCATATTTATGCACACTAAAAGGGTTGGAGTGGCTGTTGCTTGATTTTACTGAACTGTTCTACATGTGTGGTGGCAGGAGGAGGATTCTGAAGAATACGGAAGCCCAGTTGTTTCATCATCTACTATCGCAGACATCATAAAATCTCGAACAGAAGCAATTTTGAAGAAGACCAAGACCGCGGTATCATCTAAGCCAATCGTGATGAGAGCTGAATATGCTCATTGTCCAAATCTCACAATTATTGACACCCCTGGTTTTGTTCTTAAGGTTAGTTGATTGGGTCAAGCATAGGACAGCATAACCCTGACAAAGATTGCACATAAAACAGCTATATCTAGGCTTTTACATGAAATTCCGTAACTTTGGTGCAGGCAAAGAAGGGAGAGCCGGATAACACCCCTGATGAGATTCTTCAAATGGTTAAGTCATTGGCTAGTCCTCCTCATAGAATTCTTGTGTTCCTTCAACAAAGTAGTGTTGAATGGTGTTCATCATTGTGGTTGGATGCAATTCGTGAAATTGACCCATCTTTTAGAAGGACAGTGATTGTTGTCTCAAAATTTGATAATCGTCTCAAGGTATGTCACCATATTATTTTCCACCTCCAGCATTATTTGGACTGTTATAAGTAAGGCAAATGATCAACTAAGAATGAACTGAGAATTCATGAAAGTAGTATAAATTGAAATCATGAAAATTGCAGTTGCTTTGCCAAAGTTTTTCCGCTCGTGCCTGTTACAAGTTAGAAACTTGTCGACCTCATGACTAGTCATTTTCTTCCTTCATTTGTACTAATAGTTGAGTATTTTGAGGAGAGACTCATGAAATAGTGAATTTCTAAGATACTTAGATTTGACATTTTAGCTAAAATGTATCAGGAGTTTAGTGACCGGTGGGAGGTGGACCGATATTTGAGTGCCAGTGGATATCTTGGAGAAAATACGCGTCCATTTTTTGTTGCCCTGCCAAAGGATAGGACCACCGTTTCAAATGAGGAATTTCGTCGGCAAATATCCCAAGTGGATGAAGGGGTCTTGCGTCATTTACGTGAAGGCATCAAGGGAGGATTTGATGAAGAAAAGTTCAAGACCCACATTGGGTTTGGTTGTTTGAGAGAGTTCTTGGAATTTGAGCTTCAGAAGAGATACAAAGAAGCCACGCCTGCAACCCTAGCTTTGCTTGAGCAGCGTTGCAATGAAGTTACGAGTGATCTAGCCAGGATGGACTCAAAGATACAAGCAACTTCCGATGTCACTCATCTGAGGAGGTCTGCAATGATATATGCTGCTTCTATCAGCAATCATGTGGTGAGCATATATGAAACTCCCCACTCTCTCAAAACTTTTCTTTTGAAAGCATCTACTGACAAAGGCCTATGAAGAAGTTTCACTCCGTTCTTTCGATATTAACAAGTTCTGATATATTGAAATTGTCAATTTTCTATTAACAAATGGCAGCTGATTTCTGTGCGTATTTTTCTTCTACTTCATTAGTTTACTGATCAAAACAATGATGATATTATTTTTAATTGTTGAAGGGAGCTTTGCTTGATGGAGCAGCAGATCCTGCACCAGAGCAATGGGGCAAAACAACCATTGAGGAGCAGTCACAGAGTGGTGTGGGAAGTTGGCCTGGTGTCACTGCAGATGTCAGACCTGCCAATGCTAATCTCCGGCTCTACGGAGGAGCTGCCTTTGAGAGGGTCATGCATGAATTCAGATGTGCTGCCTATTCGATTGAATGCCCTCCATTGTCAAGGGAGAAGGTATGCATCACGATAGGTGTATATACTGTGCACTAATATCATTGAGCATCCTGCACACGAAATTTGATGTACGAACTCGATAGGGGTAAACTATAAGGTATCTTAACTTGTTGCAGGTGGCGAATATATTGCTCGCCCATGCTGGACGAGGCAGAGGCAGAGGACTGACAGAAGCAGCTGCAGAGATTGCTCGTGCTGCTGCTCGCTCATGGCTTGCTCCTATGCTGGAAACTGCTTGTGAACGGCTTGCCTTTGTTTTATTGAATCTGTTTGATATTGCTCTCGAGAGAAATCACGGCTGTGACTCAGACTGTAAGAAGCTATTCTGTTTTCATTTTTAAGCTAGAATTATAATAAAACCGTTGAGAAACTAGAATTGACACAACTTGGCATGTTTATCAAAGAAAATTTTAGCAAATTCGCAAATGACATGAATCCAAAATAAACAAAATTTTTAGCACATTCGACATAAACTGTAATGTTTTGCAGTGACACAAATTGACATCAATTTGTAACCTGAGCTTGACATCTGAACACCAATTGACAGTCCTGTGGTGTTTTTTTTTTTTTTCTAAGGGCTAAGTAGATTTACTCTTAGAAAGATAGCAAATCGTATATTTACTTTGTTTTTCCCTCTTAGCTTGAAAATTTAAGAAAACAAGGGGTGGTCCTTTTGTTTTTCTAGTTTTTCCCTCTCACAACTTAAAAATAATTCTTCCTTTTCTTTTTACCTCCCTTATTTAGATTTTGATGATCAGGCTTGGCTTAAGGTAGTTGTTGGTCATTTTTGGTTGTATTGCTTCTTGCACACGTCCTAGTCCTAAGTGGTTTCATCTTAATTAAATGTGCACTCGTTGGAAAGTGAAGTTACTAAGTGCTATATGGAATTGGGAGATTTGATATCTCCTAGGGTAATAAATAAAAGTCCAACATCTTTCACGACCTCCATTTAGCATTTATATCTAAGTGAAGCTTGACTTCTAAGATTGCGTGGCCTTTATCTGATTCAGCAGGTAGTGGGAAAGATGGAAATATGGAGGGATATGTTGGCTTCCATGCTGCTTTAAGGCATGCTTACTATCGCTTCATAAAGGATATTTCTAAACAGTGCAAGGAATTAGTTCAACATCACCTCGATTCAGTTACAAGCTCATATTCAGAGGTCTGTTATGAAAATGACTTCCAATGTGGCTTTGGCTCGAGTGGGACGTCATTTTCTAAACTAAACCAAAGTTCAGTTTCACTATTTCTTGAGTTGTCTGAAAAAGGGGCAGCACCCCATGATGAGACAATGAGAGATCAAGAGAACATACCTCTTGAAAAGAGCACATTAGAAATCACCCCAGGGAAAGGCGCGGATGGGAGAGAAGCTCTTCGAGAATGCCAAATGACCATTCCTGAAACTCCATCACCTGATCAACCATGTGATATGGCCATTAATGTGGTCAAGAAGGAAGTGGGAAACTATGTAGAGGCTGGGCCAAGAAAACGAAATTCAAGAATAACAGGCAATAGCAGACATATGGAGCACTTAAGAGTTCAAAATGGAGGAATTTTATTTGGCAATGGTGATGCAGGTTCAAGACCAGGCTCAGCTTACTCTGAAATCTGTTTGTCTGCTGCCCAGCATTTTGCACGGATACGTGAAGTCCTCGTTGAGCGAAGTGTGACATCAGCTCTGAACTCTGGATTTTTGACTCCTTGGTAAGCTTTTAAAGTCTGATGAAATAAGCTAGCATGAGTATTCTCTCTATCAGTACTAAAATCGGACCAATTTTGTGGTGTCTTTGACCTTGTCAGTGTATTCAACACTACATATAATCTATATTTCAAAATGGCTGCGATTAGTATAATGATCAGTTTTTGGGCAGTGTTTTTTCCATGCATTTTGGTATCTTCAGCATCAGAAGCTCCCACGTAAAGAGCTGTTTTTTGGCGTCAAGCTACCTCCCTTTTAGGTCTTTCATTTTATCTTAGTTATCTGTATATCATGGTGTCCACCTACTTAAGGTCAACCTTCTTTTTGCACTAGCACCTCTTTAACTTTAAAATTACCCAAGTGACTCTATCTTAACTAATGTTTTACTTTCTAGGAGGTTCCTTTGTTTACCAACCTTGTGAGTTTTTCCATTCAAATGATGAACAATATAATTGCATGTCCCCTTTTCTGATTTCATTTATGATTTGAATTGACAACTGATTATCTGTTATGCTGTTTATTCTCATAGCCGGGAGAGGCTTGTGGTGTCACTGGGGTTGGACTTGTTCGCAGTGAATGATGAGAAATTCATGGACATGTTTGTGGCACCTGGTGCTATTGATGATCTGCAGAACGAAAGACAGTCTCTTCAGAAACGTCAGAAAATTCTGCAGTCTTGCTTGAATGAGTTCAAGACGGTGGCCCGGAAACTCTGATGACCTCCAACTGTTTTGTTTTCTGCTTTCCTTTTCTTGAGAGTGACTTCATATTGCGGTTAGGAATGGCTTCACCTCTGGTGAAACAAAGAAAGTTTTAGGCATTTAGTCAACTCCCCCCAGGATTTTCTTACCATTCTTGCGCCACAGTGCGACTCATTCACCAGTCATTTGCACTTCACAGGTTGGTATTGAGTTGTATAAAGAGAGGTATTCTATTTGACGTGCCACACTTTCCTGGGTTGAGGAACCAGATCACTTCGGAATGAGATGAGCAGTGTGAGCACAGCGCACCTCTTGGCTGGTTTTTTAGTGAGGGAATATATTTTATGACATGACGAGTTGACGAGCTTATTCACAATTCAAACGGTTAGGGATGCTCTTTGGTTATTTTTGAAGTCGATAGGAGTCAATGATAGAAATAGCACATACAAGGCCACGGTCAATCTGACTGGCTACCACGTATAAAGCTATTATGATACTCCAAAAATTAACAGCGACTTTTCATTGCATAGATATTTTGGTCGACAAAATAAAAATCGGAGACTAAAATCAGTATGGTTTTGCCTTGTAAGCTTTAGATTAAAAGAACTAGTATATGAAAGTGTATGCAGCAATTAACTGTGATGTTATAATATTGAATTCGAAATGCAGAAACTTCGTATGGCAATGTGGTTAAGTTGTTTCCTTCTTCTGACATTTTTAACGCAAGTCAAGAAGCAGAAATTATATTCTATAGCCTGAGTTCACAGTCTCGAGCCCCATGAACCCCATGATTTGAGCTGCAATGCAAGTTGTTACATTGTTTTCAAGCGAAAGCATGTGCTCGACATTAGCTTTCAGCTGCTGCATTGTCAGTCGATGAGTCTGAGGATGGTGGATCTTACCATATTCTTGTCAAAAGCTCTCAGCTTAGGAAATAATAAATACCATTTTATTGATTATCTTTGGTGATGAAGCCGGCCAACAAAGATTAACAGTTATTCTGCATGATTATTTCTTAAAGAATGTGTAATCAGTATTGTATAATCATCTGGTTGGACTTTGATAAGCACAATGCTATGTACCACGCCGAGGGAACTTTTATGAAATGAATCTCTGCGTGGAATGAAGAAAATGAGTGGCGCTCTTTTTATCTCTTTTGGTTCTCTTTCCAGTCACTTGATAATTGAGATCGATAGGGTCGGAATCAATTCCGAGATCAAGTTCTGCTAGTAAGAGCTACAAAGTGACCATTAATTAGGCCAAATCTTCCTCTCTCCATTAAAAATGTATGAATTAGAAAATGGGTTGGACGTCTCTTCCTGAACTATGTTTATTTTGAGAAGTTTCACTCTTTATCGAGAAACATCATATCAGCCGGCCGTGGTAATTGATCTTGCAGCATGTCTCATCCTCAGATGAAATCTTATGGTATACACCAGTGGCGAGAATAGCTATTAATTAGCCTTTTATGTGACGATCTTGTTGAGAAAAAAAAAGAAAAAAAATCAATTATACTCTAATTTAATTCCTTTGCTCTTTTAGCCAATCCTGAAGGTTTTTCTTAGCTGAAGGCATGCCATTAGAGAAGTTCCATTCATCCCCATATCATCTGACATCCTTTTCAAGTGGTTGTGAAAGAATGAAATTGGTAATGGTATCTAGAACGGAATACTACAGGCAAATCGGTCCCTCCCTCTCATTTTTTCCTTCTGCTCTGTCCTTGTCCCTTTTGATATATTGGATTAAGAGAGTTCGATGCTCTTGTTGCTTCTCTTATATTGTTTTACTGCTTATGAAGCAAATTTATATAAGCTTAACAAAAGATTGGTTGATTTTGGTTGACGAATTAAGGGTTCAATTGGCAGAGCATGTTAATGTGCAGTCACATACTGACATGCAGTGGAGGCTCTGAGGTCAATGAATCAATGACAGAGACAACAATGTTGATTCCTCTCCCAAGGACCCATCTCAGTTTTGCCTAGCTATTTCACCTTTCTGATCATCAAGTGCCTCTGTGTATTTTCTTGCAACCTACTTCAAAACGCCCCCCTCCCTCTCCTCCAAAAAAGTTTGCGTGCGCGTGTGAGGGGTGAGAGAGAGATGACAAAGCAAGGTTGAAATCAAACCGGTAGTCCCTGTATTCTTGTCCACAATTCAAAATCGTCCTTGTACCTATTTCTCTTCTCCAAAATCGTTCCTATACTTTTTAAAAATGTGTTATGTTAGTTCTTCCACTATATTTTTCTATTGCTAGACGATTTTTACTAACGTAGATCAACGGATGGCTGAGTTAGATGTCGGAGTATATGCCTTCTATTATGACTTGCAAATTTTTTAATGTGGCGTCGTCACATTAGCCAACAGAAAAGTAAGAGAGAGAAGAGAGAGAGATTTGGAGCTTCTGGACACGGCGGCTAGAGCTTTCGGCGCCATGATGGGAGGAGCTTCTTCAAACTCTTAGCCATGGTTGCTGGAGTTCTGTCGAGCTTGATAATGGCGGCTAGAGCTTCATTGAACTTGCGGCCACGGCTGTTGGAGCTTTTTCGAGTTCTTGGCCATGGTCGCTTGAGCTTCGTCTCGCTTTCATGGCTGCTCAAGTTTTTGCATTGATGGGGGTGTTAAATTATTTGGGTTTCTAATTGGATCTTGTAGGGCTTAAGAGGAAGAAGAAGAAGAAGAAGATAATGATGATGGTTGCACTTAGAGAAGAAAAAAATCCAAAACAGTGAATTTCTAACCCCGTTAACTCACGTCAACAAATTCTATCGCCGAACCGATTGTATCGAGATAATCGGTGACACCTTTTAAAAAGTAGAGGGATCGTTTTGAAAAAAAAATAGAGGGATAAATTTGAATTTTAGACTAAACTATAGGGACCTATTATGATATTTCACCGAAAGCAAGAGAATTGTCAAACTACATTCAAAATATGCACTTCTCACTTTTGAAAAAAGACGTTGCATGAACTCATTGTATATTGGACTTTGTAAACAATGTTAACTGCACAATAAGAAACATATGTCGTCCATTTTGTGGGGTTTCTTTGTGTTTTTTGCTTTTTCTTGAAGTACAGCTCTTCTACCTTCATCTACTTGGTTCTTATTAAACCTCGTTTTCTCCAATACATCCTATCACCACGCAATGATCTGTCTCTCTGTCTCTGTCATTGGCGAAGCACCTTAAGCCTCGCGAGAGACAACATCGATCCATAGAATAAAGCTCTAATCCATAACCTCCTTAAACATCACGCGCTACTGTAAAAGCACTATGAGTTGCGCCAACAATGGGGCGGCGCAAAGTTCCACCCGACCGCTCACTCCGAAACCTGTCTTCAGGCCCGACCCAGACCCATACCCGACAACCTATGTCCAAGCAGACACCACCACCTTTAAGCAAGTAGTGCAAATGCTCACCGGATCATCCGAAACAGCGAGACAAGCCTCGACCGCCATCCAAGATCCGGCGCTGCCTCCTTCAAGAAGTGTGAAGCCTCCTCCTACGACAAGTAGTCCTAGAAAGCAAGGTTTCAAGCTGTATGAGAGGAGGAACAACCTCAGGAACTGCGTCATCATGAACACTATAGTTCCCGGTAACTCATCTCTGGACATTCCCGGGTTCTTATCGCCCAGATGTAAGGCGGAGATGTCGCCAAGCGCACTGGATTTTCCAAATAAGCTTGTGCTTAGCCCCGTCACACATTTGAGGGAAGACCCCTTTAACAAGTCTTCTCCTACTTCGGGAAATTTGTCCGAGGAGGAGAAGGCCTTAGCTGATAAGGGGTATTATTTGCACCCGTCGCCAAGAAAGTCTCCCCGAGATGCCAAACCAAAGCTTTTGCAGCTCTTCCCTACAACTTCAGGTGCTACTTCTTTCACAGAGAGATAAAGAGATGCGATATCCAGAGCCATTTCACGATTCTAGCCAAAGAACAGGAAAGGAATGATCATGGTCTCTCTCTCTCTCGCTTGATGGAAATAGTAACTTTGTACCTGAAAAAAATTTGGGGTATGGACGAGTGAGTTCTGAAGGACACCTGAGGAACTGTAAAGGATGCATAAAGAGAAAAACCATGTGCTCCCTTAAATTATACCGTCTCAGCAGGTTTAAACAGGCTGTCTTCACCTGTTTTATTAGACAAGCAAACTTCACTGTCGATTGCTTCTTCATAAAATGATAGCTTCATCTCATATCATGAATTTCACGGTCCCAACGGAGGTTCCATCTCACCAGAGGTATAAAAGTATAATACATTACTACTCCAGCACGGCCAGGTGAAATTGATGATCCTCGATATCATTAGAGTAACATTGTGTGTGCCCCTCAAGTTCTGCATATCCGAGTGCATATCTCTGTACTTGATGGTTGTTTGAGAAGTTCAATCCCTATAGCCCGTGCGAGCAAACGCACTATTCGAGCTTTTTTTATCATTTGACCTATTGATAGGTGTTCCAGGACACCCATGAAACTCCCTTAAGGATTCTTATAAAATGGGAACCATTGCGACATATTACAGGAAATCACGAAAAGGTCGTCAGACAGTCACAAACATAGTCTTTTCTAAGTGGGTCATCAACAATGTCGTTGCTCTTCAAGAGGTTTGGCCCAGGCCTCTTCAAGAGCAACATGCGCTCGACCCGTGACTCAGTAATCGCCTTATGTTCGCAGACTGGTGCATTTAGGAACTGACGATAACTTGGAAAACCAAGGATAGTGATGGCGAGTACTATCTGCGTCACCACAACATCCATGTTGAGCATTGCAAATGCACTGCAAACCTTCCACTCAAGGAGGATCAGGTAAGTTGCCCAAAAATTGATATCATATCATGAGGTGAACGTCTGTCAGAATAAGGCGACTTCACTTGGGTATAATATTTCGAATGGAATGGGAGAATCAAAGGCATCTCATGTGCTTGCCCTC
Organism: Syzygium oleosum; assembly: GCF_021117445.2. Taxonomy (NCBI): domain Eukaryota; kingdom Viridiplantae; phylum Streptophyta; class Magnoliopsida; order Myrtales; family Myrtaceae; genus Syzygium; species Syzygium oleosum. The sequence goes on along the minus strand of NW_026607489.1, from coordinate 14,342,896 downwards.
TCATTACTAAGTTACGAAGTGATATCACTAGGTCATTGTCAACAAAATACATTCTTTTGTCTGAGAGGATCTTCATCCTGCAGAAAACACATTATGCAATCTTTTGGTGCGACATTACTCTGACATTTATTCAATTTTTATTGGTGAAAGGTGTTGAGGAACATGCAGTGTTACTAGCCGAAATTTTTTTATGACAAATTGCTTAGACTAGCATGTGTGGCTATTTGCTCAATCAATTTAAGTTTGCCTTTGACGCTATTTTCTTTTCAGATAGAGAGACAACTACTGCATGTCCATTTGGTTTTGGCTGTGCTCTGTTTTCCATGTATGAGAATAAGGCAATGCGTATCCATTCCTCAAAACTAGGTCTATTGGCTGCGCGAGAGATGGACAGTAAAGAGGTTTTCCTTGTCAGGATACACAATAACTGTTAATATGCAGTTAACTAGCTATAGTGATTGAAAAAGAATTCACAAACTACACATCTGATCCATAAACCGATATAAGAGCAGAATAACATCAAAATGGATAAGCCAATTATCTAAGTCAGATTCAGGATAAGCCAGACTCCATCATCAGATCTCCATGAATAAATGCACTGTTTGAATCCAGGATTTTCTGGAAGAGGTCCATTTATAGGGTGGACAGAGACAATCACCCGAACGCCTACACACATTGATCAAGATTGAAATGTTAGCAAGCTGAATGGTCACTACAGTTCTGAGAAACTAGACACAAAACAAACAGCGAATATGGACTGGAGGATGGCAAAGAGGTGTAGTCGCATAGGATTGAGATTTAAGTGGTTTTCTGGTCATGTTCAATATGACTAGACTTTTTGGACGAGAAATGCATAAGTGCGTGTGCTATGTTTCTGCTCATAAATTATGAGTTTTTTATGGTCACATGAACTAAAGTAATTTTCTTCTAGTGTATATTGAAAACATGAAGTAGGAGTAATTTAGTTTCATTCCAAATGAAAAAGAAAACTCATCAGCACTCTGAATAAATCGAGGACAATGCCATACTGTCATGGCCTAGCTAATAAAATAAAAAGATTTCAGTCAAAGGCCTTGAGCTAAAAAATAAAAGAAAAGAAAAAGAAAAAGAAAACTTCTCTCAAAGATCTATAGTTGCATGTCCACTATAATTTCATTGGTAATAGAAGTTTCTGCTTATTGAAACCTTTATAAAATATTTCAGACAAGAATTTCAAGTTATCCATTTGCAACTCCAGAGAATAATATCAAGATTTATAAGACTGATTTTCAGACACCTTGAGCATTCAAAAGACTCAAAAGGAAGCCTTACAACTCATAAGTACCATCCATAGCAAATGCATGCAAAAGGTTTGAATAAATGACGTTTTAACGGACATATACCTGCATTCTTTTGCAGCAATAGCTTCTTGATAGATATCAGTCACAAGTAATACCTCTGATGGCTTATCAATCCTAGTAACTTGGATATCTCGATAACACTACGTGCCTTTTTTCTGTTCCTATACATGAAAGAGAGAAGCTATTGATATGATTCACAATACCAGAGTAGTTCAGAAGCTCTCATTCAACTCTGGCAAAGAAAATTAAACGAACGAAGTAGATTAAAGAAAAGAAAATAATAAACGATGCAAGATCTTTACCCCCCCTGAAGAGTTGAAATATCCATATAGATACGTCCTTAGATCTCCATGATTAGTATAGTGGGAGTGGCTTAATTTGAAGACCAGACCGATTATTCCAGCCTTCCCACCATCAGCTAATGTTCCTTTGCTATACTGAAGAGGACCATGATTTGATAATAACCATCCAAACCCATGTGATGAAGTTTGATAGCAGCATCAAACAGATAATGGTAACACTCAGCCTGAAAATATAGGGTATAAATATAGGGAAATGAAAAGTATTTGCCCAAAAAAAGCATAACAATGGGAATGCTGAAATAGGGAATCCTTTACAAGGAAGCCACAAAACCTGTTTACACTAAGCATCTGTTTCAGCACGTAATGTAAAGCAAATAGATGTGGATACATAGGGTAAATTAGTACTTTCTCTGGCCACAATTAGAAGTCTAGAACTGCTGCTAACATAGTGGCTGGATATTCCTTCAATGTAGCATGGGGGATTTCTTTGGATGTCAAATCTAGCATCTCCTTTTTCCCCCTTCAAGCAAAAAGAAGAAACATTCTAGCAACAGTGTTACTGATTCAACCCTTAAGTGGGAAACACAAACCTGTGTTTTAGCACTGATCCATTAGTCTCCCCAGGAATATATACTGTGGTTCTGAACAAGCACAGCTGTCGATCTTGGGTACGCTTCTACCTGAAAAATGACATCACTCAATCCAGCAACCGAATGTGTATATGGTTGATGATTTTTGGTAAGAATTTATCCATTCTTTGGAAGAAACTAAAGATTTTTCTTACCAGAAAGAAAACAATGACCTTTTTTCTTTGTTTTGTTCCCCTTGTCATGCAGGGGAAGGCAAAGAAGTAGGGTCAGCTGAAGAGGGAATATCGGGTCCAACCCTACACCCTTCAAGCATGAGTACAACATCAGCCATGGATGGTCTGTCGAGTGGATCAGGTGCTGTGCAGAGAAGTCCCACTTTGACTCCCAGTAAAAACTCTTCCCACTCTGATGACTCAGGGTCCAGCTCCAGCAGACCAGGTTCAATTAGCTCTGAAATTTGACCCTTCTGCAATTGCTTCTTTACCCACTTTACAATGTCCTCATCTTGAGTGAACATGGCCGGTTTCTTCCCAGTCAGTATTTCCAATAGGACAATCCCGAAGCTGTACACATCCGACTCCTTTGTCGATTGCCCGGATAGTGTCGCCTCGGGTGACACGTAACTGAGCGTGCCCACTGGAGTGGCCGAGGAGGAGGCTTCAGCTGTGGTGACCGAGACCAGACGGTCCAAACCAAACTCTGATAGATGGGATTCGAAATCTGCATCGAATAGCACGTTCTGAGGCTTCAAGTCACCGTGAACCATGGTCATTGAGTGCAAGAAAGCGAGTCCTCGAGCAACTCCAAGCGCGATGAGATGACGCATGGGCCAGTTGAGAACATGCCCATCCCGGTGAGATGCTTCTTGAAGGAGAGTGGCCAAGTTCCCATTAGGCATGTAATCGTAAATAAGGAGCCTTATGTCAGGTGGTCCAGCGAAGTAGCCTCGCAGGACTGTCAGATTGCGGTGCTTGATCTTGCCTAGTGCTTCCGCTTCTTTACGAAATGTTCGCTCATTGATCGATCCATTGAGGAGGCGACGTATCGCAAGGACCATCCCATCTTGAAATGAGGCTTTGAAGACAAGCCCATATCTTCCCCGGCTTAGTACATTCTCCTCAGCAAATTGTCTAGTTGCTTCTAGCGTTTCTGAGTATGTTATCTTGTTCTTGAACATGACGAGCTTTGCCTCTCCGTTTTCTCCGCTTCCACGGCCCCTTTCTGCTCCTGAGCTTGTACGAGGACTTCGCTTCTTTTCCCCAGCTGCTCCTCTAAGCTTCTTTCGCCACCTCAGGAGGCTGTACACATAACCACAGCAGCATAACGCCAAAACAATTGCTCCTGCTACAATTAAAGCAATGAAAAGAATCAGCCTTTTTCTTTTCTTGGCAGTCACGTTTGGGCATTCTTGAGCCAAGGGTTTGCCGCATAATTTTCCATTCATTTTGAATACAGAAGGATCGTTGAATCGAGAACCCAGTGCCCGTGGAATCTCTCCCTCGAGATCATTGTAAGATACATTTAAGTACACCAGTCCAGGTATTGCTGAAAGATTTGCTGGAATTCTTCCACCCAAGTTGTTAGAGGAAAGATCCAGTGAGGTTAGGTTCAGTAGTTTTGACAAAGAATCGGGTATATGGCCTGAAAGGTGATTCAAATCCAATAACAGAGTAGTCAAAGAGAAGCACTGGGACAACTCCTCGGGAATTTCTCCTGTTAAATTATTCTGACCCAAGTCAAGCCTCTTCAAATGAGAGAGGTGAGAGAATCTGCTCGGAATTTGACCCGTCAATCTATTTGAACGAAGTTCAAGTACTTCAAGATTGGAACAGTTACCAAGCTCTACTGGAATTGGACCTGAAATATTGTTTCCAGATATGGACAGAACAGCTAATGACGGAAGGAATCCATAAGTAGTTGGAATTGTGCCGTGAAACAAATTCGATGTGAGGTTCAGATATTGCAAAGAAATTAAACTGCTGAAACCTTCAGGAACATCCCCAGATAAACTGTTCTCTTCCAAGGCAACAATTTGCAAACTTGGCAACCCGAAAATTTCAATTGGCAATTGCCCAGAGAGATTTTGTTTACTCAAGTCCAAAGTCGTTAATCTCATAAGACTCCCGATGCTCCCAGGGACATTTCCCGAAAATCCACAATTACTAAAGTTCAAAACTAGCAAACCCTTCAACTTCCCAATACTGGAAGGAACTTCACCAGAGAACTTGTTATTGCCTAAATTCAGAGTACTCAAATTCTTGAGTTGCATTAACTCTTCCGGCACAACTCCAGTCAGATTATTATTGCTAAGATCCAAATTCTCGAGCCCCAAAAGGCTTCCAAGACCCTGCGGAATCGAACCAGCAAACCTGTTCTCTTTCAAGGAAATCACTTTCAAGCTACTCAACTGACTCAAAAACCCCGGAATCTGGCCCGAAAACTGGTTTCCCTCGAGATCAAGGACTTGCAACAAGCTGCATTTCGAAATTTCGTTCGGAATCACTCCCCTTAGAGAGTTATTAGCCAACCTAAGCTCCTCCAGTCTTGACAGATTTCCAATACCAGCAGGTAATATACCAGAAAAAAAATTCCCAGAAAGGTCAGTCACTTTCAATGACGTCGACGCATACGTCAACCAATATGGGAATACACCCCGTACACGATTCTCGTGAAGGTCCAAAACCTCCAGAGAAGTAATGCACTTCTCACTTGGCGGCTCGGATATTCCCGTGAAAGAATTAAACCCCAGACTAACAATCCTCAGGGAACTCGAATTAACCGGACCATTACAGAAAAAAGAAAAAGGAATTGAACCGGAGAGATTATTGCTCGTCAGAGAGAGAACTTGAAGCTTCGGGATCGTCCCTATAGTCCCCGGAAGCAAGCCCTGAAGCATGTTGTCTTCGACGCTCAAAAACACGAGCGAGGAACAATTTGCCATCGCCGAGGGAAGAGTTCCGAACAAGAAGTTGGAGTCTAGCCACAAGTACTCGAGCTCCTGCAATGCTCCCAAACCGAAAGGGACTCGACCCACGAACCGGTTGTACGACAAGTTGACGACCCGGAGATGGGAGCTCGCCGAGAAGTTCGCCGGGACCTCGCCGGAGAACTCGTTGGACGACAAATCGAGGAACCGCAAGCTCGGCGGCATGTCGCCGGGGACTCCGCCGGAGAGGAGGTTGTGCGCGACGTCGAGGACCTGGAGGTTGGTGAGGTTGAGGATCTCCGCGGGGAGGTCGCCCGCGAGGGAGTTGTTCTGCAGGTAGACGGCGCGCAGGAGGGAGCACCGGGAGAGCGCCCGCGGGATGGAGCCGTTGAGGACGTTGGAGTGGAGGCTGAGCCGGCGCAGCTCATGCAGGTCGCCGAGCGAGCCCCCGAGCCGGCCCCCGAGCTGGAGCCTGCCGAGCCGGAGCTCGCGCACGCGGCCGGCGTAGCAGGCGATGCCGCGCCAGTCGCAGGGGGCGGAGGGCGTGGCGGGATCCCACCCGGCCGTCGCGCCGCGCGGGTCGCTGAGGCCGCGCTTGAAGGACAGCAGGGCCTCGACTTCCGCCCGGGTGTAGCTGGTCTGAGCGAGCGCCGCGGAGGAGAAGAAGAGCGAGAATGCGAGGACGAAGGAGAAGAGAGAAGGAGCCGTTGGTGCTGCCATTGTGAACCTTGCGTTTCAGAGAGAGAGAGAGAGAGAGAGAGAGAGAGAGCAATGTGGGTTGGTGATGCAGTGAAAATGGGGTTTTCCTTAGGGTTTTTGTGGTGGTGGTGGTGGTGGTGGTGGTGGTGGGGGAGTGTTAGTGCACTGGAGGAGCGTATGGTGGCAGTGATGGTGGCAGAGACGGAGAAGAAGGAGAGGCCATGGGGGAGCGCGCAGGTGTGCGAGACAGTGTTGTGTCCTGAGGGGGTAGCGTCAGTTCCCTTTTTGTTTTGTATAAACGGTCGGTTTTTTTTAATATCCCAACGACGGTACGTATGTTGTCGTTTCCGGGGCTGACCTCGGTACCCTGTTTTTAGAGCTGTTCCTCTTATTTCGTGAACTTCACGTGGAAAGACAGTCCGTATTAAAATTTACTAATTTTAATCGAATCGTTGAAATTGCTCGCTTTTTAAAGCTTTATGTGTACGGATTGGGTTTTACCATGCAAAGAAATAATGACAAGGTGATCAGTAGTCCTCGCATTCTTGTACTTTTTTTTCTCTCTCAAATATAATCATTATTTATACCTTTAGAACGCATCATCAATATGTAAATACCGTAACTTTAATGTTTAAAGACAGTGTTGTAAAGGTTTACAACTTTAAGAAATCAATGCAAATAAAATATTACCCTCATTTTAAAGGACTGCGACATTTGGCGAAGATTCGGGATATTTCGTCATGAGTACTTTAAAGTGGTTTGGAACATTTAATTATCCCGGTCTTTTAACGTTTTCGGCATTTTTATAAAGAATGGCCACTTATTGCCGTAACCAAATGCAAGTTGTCATTTCTAACATAGTTGTGCATGCACAAAACAAAAACGTTTGCCGGTTACAAGCTGATATGTCGATAAGTAGGGATGGATTTAGAATTTTGACTTAGTGGGGACAAAATAAAATACTGTCTACAAAAAAGTAAAAAGAGTCGAGTATATATGCTTCAGTATCTGAACTATTGTCCCGATGCTTAAAAAGCCTACTAGAATCAACGTTTGGTCGATTTGTTTATCTATCGTAACTACATATTCATGATGTTAGAATTTGCTTTTCAATCTTTGTATATTAATTTTGCGGGGGCAAATCAATAGAAAAAATGTTCGATTCCATTCTCTTGCGAGATTTAAGGGGCGACAAAAGGCTGAAATAGTGGAGCACAGCTTGAAAAGCTTTCGACAGCTTCAGCCATTTTTCTAGACTTTGGGAAAGGCGAGTGGAGGCCAGACGACCGCTAGATACAATGGAGATTCGTCCCCGCCAATAATTGCAACATTTCAATGAGTGAGTCGTATTCAAAATCTAATAAGATGGTACCACATTCCTTTTAGAAATCAACCTTTGGCATTCCTAGCATCATTGTATAAATTGTACAGTCCGTCTTCAACTGTATTATTAAACAAGCAGACTTCACAGTCAATTGCTTCTTCATGAAATGATGGTTTCATCTCATGTCATGTGGTAGTTTAGGAAGTTCAGTCCCTATAACCCAAGCGAGCTAACCCGCTATCTGAATCTGTTTCAATCATTCTGACCTGTCGATAGGTGTCCCAGGGCGCTCGGAAGGGTTACTTAAGAAGGCGAAACTTCATTATCAATACGTTGAAAATTGGAACTCTAGTAGCATATCGCAAGATCGAGGTCTTAGATGCTCGTAAACCTCTTCCATGCTCGTAAGCATCATGGAGGTTTGAACCGATCTTCTTTAAGAGCAACATGCGCTTGACCCTCCGCAATGGAAACAGGACAATGCACGGTTTATGCTTGCAGAATGGTGCATTCGGAAACTGATGATAACTTGAAAGAAAGCAAGTTGCTATTTGATCAAAAAAGCATTTGGGGTCAAGCCAGTTACCCATTTACTTGAAATGACATTCCAAGTGCGATGAAACAAGCAGCTGTATCTCATACACTTGCCTCTCATTACAAAGATAAAAACCGGTGTCACTCGGTCATTGTCAACCTAACTATAATCTATTGCCTGAGAGTATCTTCATCCTGCAGAAAGCACAAAAAAGCTGCAGTTAAGAGTTTTACCAATTAAAAAAATTTACCAATAACTAGCATGTATATCTCGCTTTTGCAGTTCGATGATGTTGACTGGAATGCTGTGGCATTACTGAAACACGGATGCGAGTTTTATTGGTGAAAGGTCTAAAGGACATTAGTGCTACTGACCGAAAACTTATTATTCCAAATTGCTTGGGCTAGCATGTGGAGATATTTCCTTGATCAGTTTTAGTTTGCAGTGACACAAATGCTCCTTTTGGATTGAGAGATACCTACTTCATGTCCATTTGTTAGTGGCTATGCTCTGTTTTCCATGTATGAAAATAAGTAAGGACATGTGTATACATTCCTTGATATGCTAGGTCTACCAGCTACATAGGGTTTTCTTTGTCAGGATACACAATAAGGGTCAACATGCAGTTGACTTGCTATGATGATGGGAACAAAAAAACGCACCACACATCTGATCCATAACCAATTATGTGAGTGAAATAACATGAAAATCGATGAGCCATTTACCAATACCAGATTCAGGATAACTACGCCAAATTCTGCCATCAGATCTCCATGAATGAATGGATTGTTTTGAACCCGTGATTTTCTGGAAGAGGTCCATTTCCAGGCCGGACAGAGACAATCACCTGAAGGCCTACACGCATTGATCAAGATTCAATGTCAGCATGCTGAAATGCACAGTAATGTTCTGAGAAAACAGACTTGAAACAAACGGATGCAAATATTGTCTGGAGGATGGAAAAGAGGGGTAATCACATAAGGTTGAGATTAAGATTTAAGCAATTTTCTGATCGTGTTCAATATGACTAGACATGTAGATGAGGAACGTATAAATGCATATGTTCTGATTCTCCCCGTATATTAACTGCAGTTTAATTGAAGACAAGCCAAAGTACATCATAACTAACTCTTTCTTTTTTTTTTTTTTTTTGGAGCTGGGATTGAGGACAGAATAAAGCCAATGTAATTCAAAGAGCTATTTTTGTTCATAAGCTGAGAGTTTTTGATGGTCACACATACTAAATATATATTCTCTTTAGTATGCACTGAATAACATGGAGATAGAGTAATTCGGTTTCAATTGAAAAAACTCATCAACACTCTGCATGAATAAGGATGAAGCCATTTCGTCATTACAAAGCTAATACAAAGACTTCTCTTGAGAGCCGGGAAACACTGAGCGTGTTTCAAGTGACTCAAGTGTGGTTGTAATCTCTGTCGTATCGCTTAAAAAGTGAAATCCTATACTGCTCTCCCATGGGATAGGTCCCACCGACCGAACTACGTAAATGCAGTTAGAGGTCTATAGTTGGGCATCCCCTATAACTCAATTGGGTATTTTGTTAAGTATTTGCACATGGAAACTTTAAAAAATACCAGCACTGGTTAAGTCAATATGATGGGTGAAATGTCCTTGGGAGTCTATAGCCACTTTTCTACCACGAATTTAAACTTATAAGACCGACTTTTAGACACCTTAAGCATTCAAAAGATTCAAAAGGAAGCCGTGCACCACAGACCAGAGCAAATGCACAGAAAGAGTTGAATAGATGATGTCTCAACGGACACATACCTGCATTCTTTGCAGCAACAGCTTCTTGATGGACATCAGTCAGAAATAATATCTCTGATGGATTATCAACTCCTAGTGACTCCGCTATCTCGACATAACTATTTGTTTCTTTTTTGTTCCTACACACGAAAGATATAAGCTATAAAATAAATCTCCAGTACCTGAGTAGTTCAAAAGCTCTGACTCAAGTCTAGCAAAGAAAATTCAACCAAATAAGAACTAGATTAAAGAAAGGAAATCAGGAAATTAGGCAAGATCTTTACCCCACTGTTGTGTCAAAAAATCCATAAAGGTACTTCCTCAGATCTCCATGATTTGTATTCCCAAATAAGAGTCTTTGTGCTAATCTGCTGCCACTAGAATATATGTATACCTGTTGCACAATAATTAGCTGCTGTTAACGCTGTAAATGACATCAGTACAGCTGATACATATAACCATTTCCATTTTCATGCAATCGATGGAGAGGAAAGAAGAAAATCCCATTTAACTGAGCAACAAAAATCATCTGTTGCTGCACAAAAAAAAAAATTAAAGAAACATGTTGAGGGAAGAAAGCATCAGCTAATGTTTTCCTCCAGGACGAGTACGGAATCAAAGGATAACACAGAGCGGCAAAAGAAAAGGATGAAAAATGTAAGAGGAACAGACAGCAAAATCAAAGTTACCTTTATGCCCAGGGCATTCCATTTTCCAAGAGCCACCGGTACATCCTCAAATACTTCTCCCTTCAATTCCTGATTCTGAAACCCAGTTCGCCATATGTGACCCTGCATGGTACAAAATACGCCTGTCTTGCTCACCTATACTTCTCAACAACATTACACCAAACACAATTTGATATCAGCCTATGCTTACTTGCAATTGTTTCAAGGCAGTGATCTTGCGATCAGCTTTTATCATTGCTTCGATGTTAGCAACCAAAGCCGCTATCACTTTCTCTTTCCCTACTTCATCTGGAGGAATGGGTAAGGCCCCAGGAACATCTTTTGCCAAATCATCTTCGACCTGTAAATAGACATACCCAAATCTAGAACATCAAGGAATCAATATAGCATGTCTTCTAGCAAAATTAGGATACATCGCTCCATAGTTGAAGGAAATTTGCATTAGTGTAACCTTTGACTTATATCCTCTTTATAGCATATACTAGTTAGCTCCAACTAATCATGCACGATAAATAGTCTCAACCATTACAAGTGAGGAAATTTGACAGTTCCATTACTAAAGCACAACATAAAGTTACCTGGATCCGTAACAATTTGATGTCATCTTGAGTTTCTAAAGTATCAAATGCTGCAGACAAATGCCTCTCAACATTATCCCGTGCATATGGAAAGAGAACATCAGTCACGAATGTTATTGGAGTAGTGGTTCCTTCAATGTCCAGAAGAATGCAGCTCTGCAACCAGACAAATTAGGCAAGAAAAAGAATTAACTGACCTGGAATACCGAACATCTAAAGTTTCTTTAAGTTTGCGAGTCAAAAGGGCACTTTCATCAAGATCAAGACAGTATATGCTGCACATCGTGATTCACAATCAGTGATATTTATCTATGGGAAAAGGGGAGTGAATTCAGAAATATACTGGAAGTGGCTTGATTTGAAGACTAGATCCGATTATTCCAGCCGTCCCGCCATCAGCTAATGTGCCTTTGCCATATTGAAGAGGGCCATGATTTGGAGACGACCAATCCAAACCCATTTGATTAAGTTTGATTGCAGCATCAAAGAGATAACTGTAACATTCAGCCTGAAAAAATAATGGCATGAATAAAAGAGAATAAAAATAGTCGACAAGGGAAGAGGAACAAGAGTAATGCTGAAATAGGGAATCCTTTACAAGGAATCCACAAAAGCTGTCAACACAAAGCATCTGTTTCAGCACGTGATCAGAACTTATCATTGGGAAAAGTGGAGATCTGGATACATTGAGGTAATGGGAATAGTTTCTCCGGGCATAACTAGAAGTTTAGAACTTCTGCAAGCCTTGTGACGAATATTCTTTCAACGTAAAATGCGGAATTCCTTTTGATGTCAAATTCACAACCTTCTTTTTCATATAGAAACAAGTAAAGTTCTAGACAACACTCTGACCAATTCAAATCCTGACGTGGAAAACACAAACCTGTGTTTTAGCACTGATCCATGAGTCTCCCCATGAATATATACCATGGTTCCGAACCAGTACAGCTGTCGATCTTGGGTACGCTTCTATCTGAAAAAAAGCGTCACTCAATCCAGCAATTTAGTGTAAATATGATTAAGAAGTATATACTACTAAGAACAATGATCCTCTATAGCCATCCACTGTTTTGCAAGCATACTAGCACTCTACTAGACAGACTCCTGGAAGATCTAGATAAGCCTCCAGCAAGACATGATAACTCAAAGCAAAATGTACTCATAAAGAACAAAGATAGGGCGGAAAATTTCAAAATATAGAACTAACAATTGAATGTTATATTGTCTGAATAACAGGACGATCTTCACACCATCTAACAAGCGTGCCCCCCATTTTATAGATCAACCATCCAGTCACAAGCTTATGACTGCTGCAATCTAGTTAGCAGGCCACCTTTAGTTTCTCCCACATGGAACCAAAATGTAAAAATACATACCGCTTTTGCAAGAGATTCTGTGAGTTCATATTCACGAGCAGTATTCTCTATGATTGGGATCACAAGTTCATCATAATAACCATGCCCTTGGATTCCTTTAATCATCTCCATATGAGTAATCTACAAAAGCACAAGAAGGAAAGAAATTGAAAAGGGAAAAGTAAATTAGAGCAGCCCAAAAGTGATTATGATGTTTCAGATAGAGCAGGCCAATCACCATACATGTTGTGTTTAAGTGATTGGTGAGGTGATGACAGAAGCACAGTGAGACTATGGCAATACCACTTAAACTGTGAAACGGGATGAACTACACCCATGTGGGTTCCCATTTTCAATGGTGAGTAGTAAAAGGCTCTCACAACCAACTCAACTATTGACTCATGATAGTGATTTCCTCATGAGATCCATGACCTATCCAGAGAACCTATTTCAACTAAATTTTTTGTGCATCTCAATCTAATCAATATCAACTTTCATGAAGCATCTCCCCTTGTGGGTTAAGTTCCTATTGGTCTCTATTTAATAAATTCCTCAAGCTACCAACTTAAACGTTTGTCCAAGAGGGTTTTTTTTTTTTTTTTTGGTCGAATCCAAGAGGGTTTACTTTGAACTAATTCGTAGTTAATAACATGCAAAGGATTGCAAAAAATAAAAAATAAAAAAACCTGGAAAACTTACTCTAAATTCTTTTGCTAAGGGATTGATCATGGTTACAAGGCATGATTCCATTCCATGACTGTGGATGACTGCTCCTGGATTGCGCAACTCGAATACCTTGAGGATAAAGGAGGAGGTATGGGTCAGTAACTTCAACAAATATAGATTTTTAAGAAAGTAAGTGTAAAGGGAGGGGGGGAAGTCAAAGTCATTACGGGAATAATCAGAGTGATACTAGCATAATACTCCCAAGAATGCAGTGGCCAGGAAATGATTACTTTGGAAAAAGATAGCATCAAACTTGCAATAAGAATCTTCCACATGTATTCAATCTTGCTTAGTAGAGATGAAGCGACTCCCAAAACCAGACTGTTTCCAAATTTGATTTTCAATTAGACTACTTGTTCTTGATATTCTTTGCTAGGGATCAATACAAACCATATAGATTCCAAAAAGTACTAATTCAAATTGCAACCACATCGAGGGAAAGGTACTGAAGTCTGAGCAGCATTAATTTGGAGAAAGTGTGAGTGAACTCAAAAGAGTATTTGTCAGCTGAGTTAATATATAACTTTTAAAACATTGTATGCTCTTCTCTTTCCTTCATTCCCGAGTAGTTTGAACATCCTATTCATTTCAAAGTTAATACCAAATTGAAGCTTCACATACAGCGGTACAATAAGCCATCTTAGCAGTACAGTGCAAGAGAAAATTGACATGGAAAAACTATGAAGAATCAAGAATAGCAGCGATGGCAGAAAAACAGAAACCCAACTTCACATCCACCCTTATTACGGGATCAGAAATTACCTTCAAGAAAACATCGGCGCTGTCCGTACACTTAGGTGCCTTATTTGGGTAAGGCTTCGGAGACGGTGAAGACAAGGTAGAACCGTCTGCAGACAACACGTACATGTCCTCGGGTTCCATTCTCTCCTTCTGGACTCCTAAAACATAGCACAAAAGACAAATTCAAAAGCTCAGCATAAGAGTCAAAACGCCTAGATGCAATGCAGTAATAGTTAAACTTTCAAACATAATCTTGCAAACTCCACGAAGTTGAATAACTTGGCTATAGGAAAAAAAAAATAGAAAAATGAAATCAACTAACTTGATAAGCACGTATGTCAAAAGCAATTCCAGCATCGACTAGAAAACGGAAGTACTTAATGCACACCAGACCAGAGACTCCGACCAGACAGCTAGCTACATGACTACAGAATAAGACTCGATCAGCACGAGAATAGACTCAATGACAGCCCCTCATGATTGAACAGTAGGGGCAAGGCAACATCATTTAAGCGCGAAAAGAATCGCCTCGTCGCTAGTTCAGAAAGCAACGGAAACGCCGTTCCATTGCGGAAAAGAATCTACGAACCGAAGACAGAAAAACAAGCCTAGAACAACACACGATCGGATTAGATTCAGAGAAGGAATCGAAGCCGATGATCCAACACCGAGCAAGCACGGCGACGGTACCGGAAGGGGACAGGAGGATGAGCTGGTGAGGCCGCGGGACGGAGTCGTCGTGGACCCTCATGGCGATGCTGCCGCCCGTCCCGTACATCCACCCGAGGGTGTAGAAGTGGCGGCAGAGCTCCGACATCAGGCTCCTGGTGTCCTTCACCGCCTGGCTCTCCAGGTACGCCTGAGAAGCAGTCGCCACTCCCCCGCCGCCGTTCTCCGGCGTCGCCGTCGCGGCGGCCATCTGGTCCGTTAGAGAGAGAGAGAGAGATGGCTGAGCTTAGAGTGGAGGGCTGCGTTGCAGAGTAGACTTCGTCTTGCCTTTGCAAAGGAGGAGAATAGAGAGAGAAAAAATGGTTTTTGATTCTCCAGGTGAGCGTGTAATATTAATTTGGATTTTTGCCTTTCTTATTAATTTTAATTTCGATTTTTTGGTGGATCGCATATTAAAATACCTGGTTCCTGGGGACTGGAGTGCAAAAACAGCACATTAATAAATGAAATGTCATGAAATGGAGGCGGGGCGTGGTGCTGCAGGCATGTCTTGCCCTTTTTTTTTTTAATTTCTTTTTTCCGAGATAGATAATCAACTGAGTATAAAAAAAACATGAAGGAGCTGAAACATCGAAAGTTAAGGGGGAAATTATTTTAATTAGTTTTTATGAATGTCATAACACAATAATACGACTTGAATATAAAATCATTAAAAAAAAAGGGTCAAAGAACCCCGTCTACTTTTTATAATGGGCTTGAGTTGGTTTAACCAGGGCCCAAACTGGTCCATAACTCCTCCCCCGTTGACTTTGACCTCGGGGAGCATGGGTTTGGTCAAAGCGGGCCCGTCGGAAGATCCAACGGTCGTAGCTCGTCGTGACATCCTGGAACTCTTCAAGCCCAGCCTCGACGAACGGTTTTTGAACAAGAGAGAAACTTCATTGTTGCCGCTATTGGCGAGAAAAGAGAAGGGAAAGAGATCAACCTCTTCCTTTCAAAATTAAGTGTACCATGGGGATCGTGGCATGGATTATCGTATTGATATGAATGAGTCATCTTTTTCCCGGAGGTAAATCTTTGCCCGCTACGGCAAGAAGATGGCGAGTCGCGAATTCTATCTCAGTAGAGCCCCGGTGCAGTTATCGAGATTCGCCATGCGTCGGCATAGTCTCGACTTATTATAAAAAAAAAAATTCAATGCATGACCCAATGGTAAAGCACCCATTTTGTGGTGTAGGGGCACAGGTTTGATCCCTAGCCCTACACCCTTTTTTTTTTTTTTTTTTCATTTTGCAATTTCTCTCCGTTTTGTTCATAATTCTTATATTTGTTCATCTTTTGCGTACTTTTAGGCTGCGCATGACAACGATTCTGTGCCCGGGAACAGATTCTGCTCAGAAATGATTCTTTTTGATTCTGTGCCCTGAATTGATTCTGAGCATTTTAAGGCGTTTGTTAACGGCCCAAAATTCCATCCCTGGAATAGAAAAAGAACAGAAATGCGTTTGGTAACGCCACAAAATTTCTTTTTATTAATAATATTTTTAAATATTTTAATATTTCTTTCTTTTTTTCTTTTCCTCCTTCTTGGCCATAGCCTGCTCGTTGACCATGACCGGTAAAATATTTTTTTTATTAAAAATATTTTTATTAAAAATATTTTTTCTTTTTTTTGGCCATGGCCTGGTCGTCGGCCATGACTGTAAAATATTTTTTTATTAATAATATTTTTATTAAAATATTTTTATTAAAAATATATATTTTTATTTTTTTTGGCCATGGCCTGGTTGCCGGCCATGGCCGATAAAATATTTTTTTTATTAATAATATTTTTATTAAAAATATACATTTTTATTTTTTTGGGCCATGGCCTGGTCGCCGGCCATGGCAGGTAAAATATTTTTTTTATTAATAATATTTTTTTATTAAAAATATACATTTTTATTTTTTGGCCTGCCGGCCATGGCCGGTAAAATATTTTTTTTATTAATAATATTTTTTATTAAAAATATACATTTTTATTTTTTTGGGCCATGGCCTGGTCGCCGGCCATGGCAGGTAAAATATTTTTTTTATTAATAATATTTTTTATTAAAAATATATATATATTTTTTTTCCATGGCCTGGTCGCCGGCCATGGATAGTAAAATATATTTTTTATTAAAAATATATTTTTTTCTTTTTTTTTGCCATGGCCTGATCCCCGGCCATGGCTTGTAAAATATTTTTTTTATTAATAAATTTTTTTATTAAAAATATACATTTTTATTTTTTTTTTGGCCATGGCCGGTAAAATATTTTTTTTATTAAAAATATATATTTTTTCTTTTTTTGCCATGGCCTGGTCACCGGTCATGGCAGGTAAAATATTTTTTTTATTAATAAATTTTTTTATTAATAATTTTTATTAAAAATATATTTTTTCTTTTTTATGGCCATGGCCTGGTCGCTGGCCATGGCCGGTAAAATATTTTTTATTAATAATATTTTTTTCTCGTCAGATCCGGCGAGGGCGGTCCTCGGGCCGGACATTAGAAGCTAAATTAAAAACCAAGAAAAGGAAGAAGAAAAAAAAATTGATTCTCAAAATTGTTCCCAGAATCAAGAAGCTACTTTTTTTTTATTCTTGATTCTGCTCCAAAACTGATTCTGGGAACAATTTTTGACAAAATTGTGCCCATAATCAAAAAATTAAACAAACGCATTTCTGTTCCCAAACTGATTCTAGGAACAAAAGAACATAATCAAACACTGTTTGGCAAGTCCTCGTTTAATTTACAAAAAAAAAAATTGCACTTTTATTTATCTTTACCTCTCGAGCTATCTTTCTATCATAAAAATTTAAATTGCTTATTATTTCTTTTCTACCCATTTGTGTGTCTATTTATTAGCTTAAAGTTTCTTTTTCACCTTAAATTTATCTCAATTCATCCTTTGTATAATAAAACTCAAGTATAATTAATTGCTACACGTTTCTCATGCCTTACGTGTTATTTTATTTTTCCTTATCAATCGCTCCAAGTGTCCCTTTATAAGGCTTAAAGTTTCTTCTTCACTTTAATTTTATTTTTCGTTAATCCTTAAAAACATACTTATAATCAAATTTAAGAATAATCAAAGTGTCGTACCTTAGACGTTACCACCGGATGTTATAGTGCTAACATTTTTTCAAACCACTCATTAATTGCAATTTTGAATGAGAAACGTAAAAATGACATCGCATTCGTTATCTTTTTTTTATATATATTTTGAACGTTGCTTGCTATTTTTTAAAAAAAATCAAAACTATTGAAAATATCGAAATTACGATGGAATACGAAATGTCACACGTCTCCAGTCCACACAGCCACTCTGGTACGGTTTTCTAGTGGTTTTTCATTTGCGAGGTCCGGGTCGTTCTTGTTTTTTTTTTTTTTGTTTGGTTAAACTGGTTTGTTCTTGTTTAACTCTACGCGTTTTACGTAATGATAATACGGGATAAAGCATGCACATGCACAGTGTACGTGCATGGGAGGCGATGGATGGCTAAGCCACTGTTCGAGGAAATTCAAACTCCTCTGAATCCGTACGGCTTTCTTTTACGTACGCATCCAGGAAAACACCAAATGAAATGAAACGTGGGAGAGAAACAGATCAAGCCTTGCCGACAAGTGATGAATGAACAGAAGGCCGATGCAGGTGTTTCGAATGACTTTTGCATTCAGCCGACACGTGGCAAATTAGTTCCAGTGCGTGCTCAGCTCCCTCTCTTTCTTCGTGCAGAGTGTGAAAAAAGCAACGAATGGCTTAGTTATATACCAAGAAAGAGGTGAGTGGTGACTGCCCACGTCTTGCCTTTGATTTCGAAAAGAACAATTCGTCACGGCATGCACGACAATCTGCATCGCAGAAGTACATCACGAAGCTTTCGATCCCATAGGGCGAATCCGTTTGTGACCATAGAGGACGTGAACAGAGGAGTAAAAGGTCTGGAGGATATACGAGCCGGGCCTCCATGAAAGCTCTGAAAATTGTCCACCTCTCTACTTTATTCACCAATCGTATTTTGTTGCAAACAAAAAAGTTACCATGTCGGCCCCAATTCAATCGGTCAATCGAAAGTATTAATGAGATACAGGACTGCAATAGGTAGGATCCATCAATGGTTGGAGTGGGAGGGTCCCCCTCACCACCCTCATGCACTGTCATTGGAAAATTCCACGCAAATTTCACGTTCTAAATCGGCAATATGACCCATGACTTGCCATGTGAAGACGGGGGACTATGCCAGCGGATTCATATTCGAGAAGATTATTTGCGCTGCTGTAAATTAGATAAAATTGGATCATGGTACAATTGGTTAAGGAAAGGATGTAGCAATTTATGAGCTGTCCATACTGGATTCAAGCCCATTTGAATTAATAAGTTAAAAACACGTGTCGATTGACCAGTGTCGAAATCTTGCCCTCTTTTCAAATCGCAACTAATTTGATTTTTTGTAGCTGAAGAGAAACTTATACTATGTTTAACGCTCCATTATTTCATATAAAATAAATTGTGACAACCAATACCACATCGATACTTGATAGCAATGCACTGATCATAAGATTGATGGATGAACTCGATATTGCGAGAATATATCCGTGCTTTTAAACCCCCGCTTAAAGTACTTGGACCCAACCCTCAAAATAGTATTCAATAGCAACTTTTGATTTGGGGATCCATCTCTAAGAATTTACACATTCATAGCCTCTCAGATAGGACCTTATAATGTCCTAAGCTTGCCTCATTACTACAACCACAGTAACAATGTAATTGAATTAGCAAATCGCATGTATGACCTAGGTCGTATGTAAGGTCATTTAGCCCGACTCTCCCAGAAACTTATATCTGGGAAAATAACATGATTTCTAATGCATGACGAACTAAGAAGTAAGTAACTGGGGAAAGAAATTTTGATCTTCTGACGGAGAACAGGTGCAAATCGAAACCAGAAACCAAGACACACACGATGATTATTCAAGATATTTGCAAGTACAGTAAACTCGTACTCAACATGATAGTAACCGCCGCCACAGATAAGCTTGTAGGAGTTATAGTCCATGCAGATGAAGGTGCCGGTGCTGGGGCACTCGCCGGAGATATTCCCGGTGGAGATTGTGGCGTCGGCCATGATGGAGGTGGAGATACCGGCGGTGTGGGAGACCAAGCTGGAGGTTGACCCCAAGGTGCCGGAGCTGACGAAGGTGGAGTAGCGGTCGGAGGCACGGCCGCGGGAGAAGGAGAGGTTGGCGACCACGCAGGCGGCACGGTGTGAGCAGGTGAAGGCGCTGAACTTGGAGGTTTAGTGGCAGGGTACGGTGAGGTCGGAGGCACCGCCGCGGGAGAAGGAGAGGTTGGCGACCATGAAGGCGGCGATGTTGGGGGTTTGGCAGCAGGAGGTGGTGAAGTGGGCGCAGCCGTAGGCGGCCGCGCTGGTGGCCAGGCCGTGGGTGGGGTCAACGGGGGCAAGGTAGGGGGCAGTGTGGGAGTTGCGGTTGGCGACCATGAAGGCGGCGATGTTGGGGATTTGGCAGCAGGAGGTGGTGAAGTGGGTGCCGCAGCAGGCGGCCATGCTGGTGGCCGGGCCACGGGTGGTGTCGACGGGGGCAAGGTGGGGGGCAGTGTGGGAGTTGCAGTTGGCGGCCATGAAGGCGGCGATGTTGGGGGTTTGGCAGCAGGAGGTGGTGAAGTGGGAGCCGCCGCAGGCGGCCACGCTGGTGGCCAGGCCGCGGGTGGTGTCGACGGGGGCAAGGTGGGGGGCAGCGTGGGAGTTGCGGTTGGTGGAGCAGGCCATGATGGCGGCGTGGCCGGGGCTGGCCATCCGGGAGGCGGAGCAGGCCATGATGGCGGCATGGCCGGGGCTGGCCAACTGGGAGGCGGTCTTATGGCCAACTGGGATGCAAAGAAATAATGACAAGGTGATCAGTAGTCCTCGCATTCTTGTCCGAAGTTCTTGATGATTCTTGTACTTTTTTTTCTCTCTCGAAATAATCATTATACCTTTAGAACGCACCATCAATATGTAAGTACCGTAACTTTAATGTTTAAAGACAGTATTGTAAAGGTTTACACCTTTAAGCAATCAATGCAAATAAAACATTATCCTCATTTTAAAGGACTGCGACATTTGGCGGAGATTCGGAACATTTCGTCACGAGTACTTTAAAGTGGTTGGAAACATTTAATTATCCCAGTCTTTTAAATTTTTTGGCATTTTTATAAAGAATGGCAACTTATT
Source organism: Syzygium oleosum (assembly GCF_021117445.2). NCBI lineage: Eukaryota > Viridiplantae > Streptophyta > Magnoliopsida > Myrtales > Myrtaceae > Syzygium > Syzygium oleosum. The sequence continues at coordinate 14,322,390 of NW_026607489.1, read as the reverse complement.
GCTGTAACCAAATGCAAGTTGTCATTTTAACATTGTTGTGCATGCACAAAACAAAAACGTTTGCTAGTTACAAGCTGATATGTCGATAAATAGGGACGGATTTAGAATTTTGTCTTAGTGGGGGAAAAATATGATGCTGTCTACAAAAAAGTAAAAAGAGTAGAGTGTATATGTCTTAGTATCTGAACTATTGTCCCGATGCTTAAAAAGCCTACTAGAATCAACGTTTGGTCGATTTGTTTATATATCGTAACTACATATTCATGATGTTTGAATTTGCTTTTCAATCTTTGTATATTAATTTTGCGGGGGCAAATCAATAGAAAAAATGTTCGATTCCATTCTCTTGCGAGATTTAAGGGGCGGCAAAAGGCCGAAATAGTGGAGCACAGCTTGAAAAGCTTTCGAAAGCTTCAGCCATTTTTCTAGACTTTGGGAAAGGCGAGTGGAGGCCAGAGGACCGCTAGATACAATGGAGATTCGTCCCCGCCAATAATTGCAACATTTCAATGAGTGGGTTGTATTCAAAATCTAATAAGATGGTACCACATTCCTTTTAGAAATCAATCTTTGGCATTCCTAGCATCATTGTATAAATTGTACAGTCCGTCTTCACCTGTTTTATTAAACAAGCAGACTTCACAGTCAATTGCTTCTTCATGAAATGATGGTTTCATCTCATGTCATGTGGTAGTTTAGGAAGTTCAGTCCCTATAACCCAAGCGAGGGAAAAGTCTTAAAAAGTCCTAAACCTTTGCATTAGTGCCAATTTAGTCCTAAACCTTTTTTGGTGCCAATTCAGTCCTAAACCTTTTGCATTGGTGCCAATTTAGTCCTAAACCTTTTTTGGTGCCAATTAAGTCCTAAACCTTTTAAATTGATGCCAATTCAGTCCTAAACCTTTTATTTTTGTGCCAATTTAGTCCTTCCGGCTAATTTAGACCGGAATTTGCCTACGTGGGCCTTGCCGGCCGGCGGCCGTCACCGCGCGACGCGTGGCGCCGACGTGGACAACTTTAATATTTTTAAATATTTTTTGAATTTTATTTTTTTTCCTTTTTTTTCCACTTTTTTTTTGGTTGTCTTCCTCCTTCCTCGGCCGGTCGCCGGTCCGGCGAGCTCAGCAGCGGCGAGCTCGAGCTCGCCGGCCACGCGAGGGCGGCCTCGCCGGCGGGCGAGCCTCGCCTTGGTCGAGCGAGGCTCGAGCCCTCGCCGGAGGCCGCGGCGAGGTCGAGCGTCGACCTCGCCGGATCCGGCGAGGTCGAGCCTCGCCCGACCAAGGCAAGGCTCGAGCCCTCGCCGGAGGCCGCGGCGAGGGCTAGCCTCGCCATGGTCGGGCGAGGCTCGACCTCGCCGGATCGCGAGGTCGAGCCTCGCCCGACCAAGGCAAGGCTCGAGCCCTCGCCGGAGGCCGCGGCGAGGCGAGCCTCGCCATGGTCGGGCGAGGCCCGACCTCGCCGGATCTGCGAGGTCGAGCGTCGACCTCGCCGGATCCGGCGAGGTCGAGCCTCGCCCGCCAAGGCAAGGCTCGAGCCCTCGCCGGGAGGCGAGCCGCGGCGAGGCGAGCCTCGCCTTGGTCGGGCGAGGCTCCGAGCCTCGCCCGACCAAGCGAGGCTCGCCCTCGCCGCGGCCTCCGGCGAGGCTCGAGCCTCGCCCGACCAAGGCGAGGCTCGCCCTCGCCGGTGGCCGGCGAGCTCGAGCTCGCCGGCCTCAGCCTACGGCCGGTCGCCGGACCGCGGCCGGCCGGGAAGGAGGAAGACAACCAAAAAAAAAGTGGAAAAAAACGGAAAAAAATAAAAATTCAAAAAATATTTAAAAAATATTAAAGTTGTCCATGTCGGCGCCACGTCAGGCTCAGTGGCCGTGCCGGCCGGCAAGGCCACGTAGGCAAATCCGGTCTAAATTGGCGGAAGGACTAAATTAGCACAAAAATAAAAGGTTTAGGACTGAATTGGCACCAATTTAAAAGGTTTAGGACTTAATTGGCACCAAAAAAGGTTTAGGACTAAATTGGCACCAATGCAAAAGGTTTAGGACTGAATTGACCAAAAAAGTTTAGACTAATAATGCACTAATGCAAAGGTTTAGACTTTTTGGCACTTTTCCCCGAAGCGAGCTAACCCGCTATCTGAATCTGTTTCAATCATTCTGACCTGTCGATAGGTGTCCCAGGGCGCTCGGAAAGGTTACTTAAGAAGGCGAAACTTCATTATCAATACGTTGAAAATTGGAACTCTAGTAGCATATTGCAAGATCGAGGTCTTAGATGCTCATAAACCTCTTCCATGCTCGTAAGCATCAAGGAGGTTTGAACCGATCTCCTTTGAGAGCAATGCGCTTGCCCCTCCGCAATGGAAACAGGACAATGCACGCCTTATGCTTGCAGAATGGTGCATTTGGAAACTGATGATAACTTGAAAGAAAGCAAGTTGCTATTTGATCAAAAAGCATTTGGGGTCACGCCAGTTACCCATTTACTTGAAATGACATTCCAAGTGCGATGAAACAAGCAGCTGTATCTCATACACTTGCCTCTCATTACAAAGATAAAAACCGATGTCACTCGGTCATTGTCAACCTAACTATAATCTATTGCCTGAGAGGATCTTCATCCTGCAGAAAGCACAAAAAAGTTGCAGTTAAGAGTTTTACCAATTAAAAAAATTTACCAACAACTAGCATGTATATCTCGCTTTTGCAGTTCGATGATGTTGACAGGAATGCCGTGGCATTACTGAAACATGGATGCGAGTTTTATTGGTGAAAGGTGTGAATGACATTAGTGCTACTGACCGAAAACTTATTATTCCAAATTGCTTGGGCTAGCATGTGGAGATATTTCCTGGATCAGTTTTAGTTTGCGGTGACACAAATGCTCCCTTTGGATTGAGAGATACCTACTTCATGTCCATTAGTGGCTATGCTCTGTTTTCCATGTATGAAAATAAGTAAGGACATGTGTATACATTCCTTGATATGCTAGGTCTACCGGCTACATAGGGTTTTCTTTGTCAGGATACACAATAAGGGTCAACATGCAGTTGACCTGCTATGATGATGGGAACAAAAAAACGCACCACACGTCTGATCCATAACCAATTATGGGAGTGAAATAACATGAAAATCGATGAGCCATTTACCAATACGAGATTCAGGAAAACTACGCCAAATTCTGCCATCAGATCTCCATGAATGAATGGATTGTTTTGAACCCGTGATTTTCTGGAAGAGGTCCATTTCCAGGCCGGACAGAGACAATCACCTGAAGGCCTACACGCATTGATCAAGATTCAATGTCAGCATGCTGAAATGCACAGTAATGTTCTGAGAAAACAGACTTGAAACAAACGGTTGCAAATATTGTCTGGAGGATGGAAAACAGGGGTAGTCACATAAGGTTGAGATTAAGATTTAAGCAATTTTCTGATCGTGTTCAATGTGACTAGACATGTAGATGAGGAACGTATAAATGCATATGTTCCGATTCTCCATGTATATTAACTACAGTTTAATTAAAGACAAGCCAAAGTACATCATAACTAACTCTTTCTTTCTTTTTTTTTTTTTTGGAGCTGGGATTGAGGACAGAATAAAGCCAATGTAATTCAAAGAGCTATTTTTGCTCATAAGCTGAGAGTTTTTGATGGTCACACACACTAAATATATATTCTCTTTAGTATGCACTGAATAACATGGAGATAGAGTAATTCGGTTTCAACTGAAAAAACTCATCAACACTCTGCATGATTAAGGATGAAGCCATTTCGTCATTACAAAGCTAATACAAAGACTTCTCTTGAGAGCCAGGAAACACCGAGAGTGTTTCAGTGACTCAAGTGTGGTTGTAATCTCTGTCGTATCGCTTAAAAAGTGAAATCCTATACTGCTCTCCCATGGGATAGGTCCCACCAACCGAACTACGTAAATCCAGTTAGAGGTCTATAGTTGGGCATCCCCTATAACTCAATTGGGTATTTTGTTAAGTATCTGCACATGGAAACTTTTAAAAATACCAGTACCAGTTAAGTCAATATGATGGGTGAAATGTCCTTGGGAGTCTATAGCCACTTTTCTACCACGAATTTAAACTTATAAGACCGACTTTTAGACACCTTAAGCATTCAAAAGATTCAAAAGGAAGCCGTGCACCACAGACCAGAGCAAATGCACAGAAAGAGTTGAATAGATGATGTCTCAATGGACATATACCTGCATTCTTTGCAGCAACAGCTTCTTGATGGACATCAGTCAGAAATAATATCTCTGATGGCTTATCAACTCCTAGTGACTCCGCTATCTCGACATAACTATTTGTTTCTTTTTTGTTCCTACACACGAAAGATATAAGCTATAAAATAAATCTCCAGTACCAGAGTAGTTCAAAAGCTCTGACTCAAAGTCTGGCAAAGAAAATTCAACCAAATAAGAACAAGATTAAAGAAAGGAAATCAGGAAATTAGGTAAGATCTTTACCCCACTGTTGTGTCAAAAAATCCATAAAGATACTTCCTCAGATCTCCATGATTTGTATTCCCAAATAAGAGTCTTTGTGCTAATCTGCTGCCACTAGAATATATGTATACCTGTTGCACAATAATTAGCTGCTGTTAACGCTGTAAATGACATCAGTACAGCTGACATGTATAACCATTTCCATTTTCATGCAATCGACGGAGAGGAAAGAAGAAAATCCCATTTAACTGAGCAACAAAAATCATCTGTTGCTGCACAAAAAAAAAAAAATTAAAGAAACATGTTGAGGGAAGAAAGCATCAGCTAATGTTTTCATTTAGGACGAGTACGGAATCAAAGGATAACACAGAGCGGCAAAAGAAAAGGATGAAAAATGTAAGAGGAACAGACAGCAAAATCAAAGTTACCTTTATGCCCAGGGCATTCCATTTTTCAAGAGCCACTGGTACATCCTCAAATACTTCGCCCTTCAATTCCTGATTCTGAAACCCAGTTCGCCATATGTGACCCTGCATGATACAAAATAAGCCTGTCTTGCTCACCTATACTTCTCAACAACATTACACCAAACACAATTTGATATCAGCCTACGCTTACTTGCAATTGTTTCAAGGCAGTGATCTTGCGATCAGCTTTTATCATTGCTTCGATGTTAGCAACCAAAGCCGCTATCACTTTCTCTTTCCCTACTTCATCTGGAGGAATGGGTAAGGCCCCAGGAACATCTTTTGCCAAATCATCTTCGACCTGTAAATAGATATACCCAAATCTAGAACATCGAGGAATCAATATAGCATGTCTTCTAGCAACATTAGGATACATTGCTCCATAGTTGAAGGAAATTTGCATTAGTGTAACCTTTGAGTTGTCCTCTTTATAGCATATACTAGTTAGCTCCAACTAATCATGCACGATAAATGGTCTCAACCATTACAAGTGTGGAAATTTGACAGTTCCATTACTAAAGCACAGCATAAAGTTACCTGGATCCGTATCAATTTGATGTCATCTTGAGTTTCTAAAGTATCAAATGCCGCAGACAAATGCCTCGCAACATTATCCCGTGCATATGGAAAGAGAACATCAGTCACGAATGTTATTGGAGTAGTGGTTCCTTCAATGTCCAGAAGAATGCAGCTCTGCAACCAGACAAATTAGGCAAGAAAAAGAATTAACTGACCTGGAATACCGAACATCTAAAGTTTCTTTAAGTTTGCGAGTCAAAAGGGCACTTTCATCAAGATCAAGACAGTATATGCTGCACATCGTGATTCACAATCAGTGATATTTATCTATGGGAAAAGGGGAGTGAATTCAGAAATATACTGGAAGTGGCTTCATTTGAAGACTAGATCCGATTATTCCAGCTGTCCCGCCATCAGCTAACGTGCCTTTGCCATATTGAAGAGGGCCATGATTTGGAGACGACCAATCCAAACCCATTTGATTAAGTTTGATTGCAGCATCAAAGAGATAACTGTAACATTCAGCCTGAAAAAATAATGGCATGAATAAAAGAGAATTAAAACAGTCGACAAGGGAAGAGGAACAAGAGTAATGCTGAAATAGGGAATCCTTTACAAGGAATCCACAAAAGCTGTCAACACAAAGCATCTGTTTCAGCACATGATCAGAACTTATCATTGGGAAAAGTGGAGATCTGGATACATTGAGGTAATGGGAATAGTTTCTCCAGGCATAACTAGAAGTTTAGAACTTCTGCAAGCCTTGTGACGAATATTCTTTCAACGTAAAATGCGGAATTCCTTTTGATGTCAAATTCACAACCTTCTTTTTCATATAGAAACAAGTAAAGTTCTAGACAACACTCTGACCAATTCAAATCCTGACGTGGAAAACACAAACCTGTGTTTTAGCACTGATCCATGAGTCTCCCCATGAATATATACCGTGGTTCCGAAGAAGTACAGCTGTCGATCTTGGGTATGCTTCTATCTGAAAAAAAGCGTCACTCAATCCAGCAATTTAATGTAAATATGATTAAGAAGCATATACTACTAAGAACAATCATCCTCTATAGCCATCCGCTGTTTTGCAAGCATTCTAGCACTCCACTAGACAGACTCCTGGAAGATCTAGATAAGCCTCCAGCAAGAAATGATAACTCAAAGCAAAAAGTACTCATAAAGAACAAAGATGGGGTGGAAAATTTCAAAATATAGAATTAACAATTGAATGTTATATTGTCTGAATAACAGGACGATCTTCACACCATCTAACAAGCGTGCCCCCCCATTTTATAGATCAACCATCCAGTCACAAGCTTATGACTGCTGGAATCTAGTTAGCAGAACACCTTTAGTTTCTCCCACATGGAACCAAAATGTAAAAATACATACCGCTTTTGCAAGAGATTCTGTGAGTTCATATTCACGAGCAGTTTTCTCTATGATTGGGATCACAAGTTCATCATAATAACCATGCCCTTGGATTCCTTTAATCATCTCCATATGAGTAATCTACAAAAGCACAAGAAGGAAAGAAATTGAAAAGGGAAAAGTAAATTAGAGCAGCCCAAAAGTGATTATGATGTTTCAGATAGAGCAGGCCAATCACCATACATGTTGTGTTTAAGTGATTGGTGAGGTGATGACAGAAGCACAGTGAGACTATGGCAATACCACTTAAACTGTGAAACGGGATGAACTACACCCATGTGGGTTCCCATTTTCAATGGTGAGTAGTAAAAGGCTCTCACAACCAACTCAACTATTGACTCATGATAGTGATTTCTTCATGAGATCAATGACCTATCCGGAGAACCTATTTCAACTAAATTTTTTGTGCATCTCAATCTAATCAATATCGACTTTCACGAAGCATCTCCCCTTGTGGGTTAAGTTCCTATTGGTCTCTATTTAATAAATTCCTCAAGCTACCAACTTAAATGTTTGTCCAAGAGAGTTTTTTTTTTTTTTTTGGTCGAATCCAAGAGGGTTTACTTTGAACTAATTCGTAGTTAATAACATGCAAAGGATTGCAAAAAATAAAAAATAAAAAAAAACCTGGAAAACTTACTCTAAATTCTTTTGCTAAGGGATTGATCATGGTTACAAGGCATGATTCCATTCCGTGACTGTGGATGACTGCTCCTGGATTGCGCAACTCGAATACCTTGAGGATAAAGGAGGAGGTATGGGTCAGTAACTTCAACAAATATAGATTTTTAAGAAAGTACGTGTAAAGGGAGGGGGGGAAGTCAAAGTCATTACGGGAATATTCAGAGTGATACTAGCATAATACTCCCAAGAATGCAGTGGCCAGGAAATGATTACTTTGGAAAATGATAGCATCAAACTTGCAATAAGAATCTGCCACATGTATTCAATCTTGCTTAGTAGAGATGAAGCGACTCCCAAAACCAGACTGTTTTCAAATTTGATTTTCAATTAGACTACTTGTTCCTGATATTCTTTGGTAGGGATCAATACAAACCATATAGATTCCAAAAAGTACTAATTCAAATTGCAACCACATCAAGGGAAAGGTACTGAAGTCTGAGCAGCATTAATTTGGAGAAAGTGTGAGTGAACTCAAAAGAGTATTTGTCAGCTGAGTTAATATATAACTGTTAAAACATTGTATGCTCTTCTCCTTTCCCTCATTCCCGAGTAGTTTGAACATCCTATGCATTTCAAAGTCAATACCAAATTGAAGCTCCACATACAGCGATACAATAAGCCATCTTAGCAGCACAGTGCAAGAGAAAATTGACATGGAAAAACTATACAGAATCAAGATCACCAGCGATGGCAGAAAAACAGAAACCCAACTTCACATCCACCCTTATTATGGGATCAGAAATTACCTTCAAGAAAACATCGGTGCTGCCCGTACACTTAGGTGCCTTATTTGGGTAAGGCTTCGGAGACGGTGAAGACAAGGTAGAACCGTCTGCAGACAACACGTACAAGTCCTTGGGTTCCATTCTCTCCTTCTGGACTCCTAAAACATAGCACAAAAGACAAATTCAAAAGCTCAGCATAAGAGCCAAAACGCCTAGATGCAATGCAGTAATAGTTAAACTTTCAAACATAATCTTGCAAACTCCACGAAGTTGAATAACTTGGCTATAGAAAAAAAAACAAAGAGAGAAAAAAGAAATCAACTAACTTGATCAGCACGTATGTCAAAAGCAATTCCAGCATCGAATAGAAAACGGAAGTACTTAATGCACACCAGACCAGAGACTTCGACCAGACAGCTAGCTACATGACTACAGAATAAGACTCGATCAGCACGAGAATCGACTCAATGACAGCCCCTCATGATTGAACAGTAGGGGCAACATCATTTAGGCGCGAAAAGAATCGCCTCGTCGCTAGTTCAGAAAACTACCAAAACGCCGTTCCATTGCAGAAAAGAATCTACGAACCGAAGACTGAAAAGCAAGCCTAGAACAACACACGATCGGATTAGATTCAGAGAAGGAATCGAAGCCGATGATCGAACACCGAGGAAGCACGGCGACGGTACCGGAAGGGGACATGAGGATGAGCTGGTGAGGCCGCGGGACGGAGTCGTCGTGGACCCTCATGGCGATGCTGCCGTCCGTCCCGTACATCCACCCGAGGGTGTAGAAGTGGCGGCAGAGCTCCGACATCAGGCTCCTGGTGTCCTTCACCGCCTGGCTCTCCAGGTATGCCTGAGAAGCAGTCGCCACTCCCCCGCCGCCGTTCTCCGGCGTCGCCGTCGCGGCGGCCATCTGGTCCGTTTTAGAGAGAGAGAGAAATGGCGATTCTGAGCTTAAAGCGGAGGGCTGCGTTGCAGAGCAGCCTTTGTCTTGCCTTTGCGAAGGATAAGAGAGAGAGAAAAAACGGTACGGCTGTCTTTCACGTACGCATCCAGGAAAACACCAAATGAAATGAAATGTGGGAGAGAAACAGATCAAGCCTTGCCGACAAGTGATGAATGAACAGAAGGCCGATGCAGGTGTTTCGAATGGCTTTTGCATTCAGCCGACACGTGGCAAATTACGTCACGCGATGCACGACAATCTGCATCGCAGAAGTACATCACGAAGCTTTCGATCCCATAGGGCGAATCCGTTTGTGACCATAGAGGACGTGAACAGAGGAGTGAAAGGTCCGGAGGATATACGAGCCGGGCCTCCATGAAAGCTCTGAAAATTGTCCACCTCTCCACTTTATTCACCAATGGTATTTTGTTGCAAACAAAAAAGTTACCTTGTCGGCCCCAATTCAATCGGTCAATCGTGGGTATTAATGAGATACAGGACTGCAATAGGTAGGATCCATCAATGGTTGGAGTGGGAGGGTCCCCCTCACCACCCTCATGCACTGTCATTGGAAAATTCCACGCAAATTTCACGTTCTAAATCGGCAATATGACCCATGACTTGCCATGTGAAGACGGGGGACTATGCCAGCGGATTCATATTCGAGAAGATTATTTGCGCTGCTGTAAATTAGATAAAATTGGATCATGGTACAATTGGTTAAGGAAAGGATGTAGCAATTTATGAGCTGTCCATACTGGATTCAAGCCCATTTGGATTAATAAGTTAAAAACACGTGTCGGTTGACCAGTGTCGAAATCTTGCCCTCTTTTCAAATTGCAACTGATTTGATTCTTTGAAGCTGAAGAGAAACTTATACTGTGTTTAACGCTCCATTATTTCATATAAGATTGATGGATGAACTCGATATTGCGAGAATATATCCGTGCTTTTAAACCCCCGCTTAAAGTACTTGGACCCAACCCTCAAAATAGTATTCAATAGCAACTTTTGATTTGGGGATCCATCTCTAAGAATTTACACATTCATAGCCTCTCATATAGGACCTTATAATGTCCTAAGCTTGCCTCATTATTACAACCACAGTAACAATGTAATTGAATTAGCAAATCGCATGTATGACCTAGGTCGTATGTAAGGTCATTTAGCCCGACTCTCCAAGAAACTTATATCTGGGAAAATAACATGATTTCTAATGCATGACGAACTAAGAAGTAAGTAACTGGGGAAAGAAATTTTGATCTTCTGACGGAGAACAGGTGCAAATCGAAACCAGAAACCAAGACACACACGATGATTATTCAAGATATTTACAAGTACAGTAAACTCGTACTCAACATGATAGTAACCGCCGCCACAGATAAGCTTGTAGGAGTTATAGTCCATGCAGATGAAGGTGCCGGTGCTGGGGCACTCGCCGGCGATATTCCCGGTGGAGATTGTGGCGTCAGCCATGATGGAGGTGGAGATATTGGCGACGTGGGAGACCAAGCTGGAGGTTGACCCCAAGGTGCCGGAGCTGACGAAGGCGGAGTAGCGGTTGGAGGCACGGCCATGGGAGAAGGAGAGGTTGGTGACCACGCAGGCGGCACGGTGTGAGCAGGTGAAGGCGCTGAACTTGGAGGTTTAGTGGCAGGGTATGGTGAGGTCGGAGGCATCGCCGCGGGAGAAGGAGAGGTTGGCGACCATGAAGGCGGCGATGTTGGGGGTTTGGCAGCAGGAGGTGGTGAAGTGGGCGCTGCCGTAGGCGACCGCGCTGGTGGCCGGGCCACGGGTGGTGTCGACGGGGGCAGGGTGGGGGGCAGTGTGGGAGTTGCGGTTGGCGACCGTGAAGGCGGTGATGTTGGGGGTTTGGCAGCAGGAGGTGGTGAAGTGGGCGCCGCTGCAGGCGGCCACGCTGGTGGCCGGGCCACGGGTGGTGTCGACGGGGGCAAGGTGGGGGGCAGTGTGGGAGTTGCAGTTGGCGGCCATGAAGGCGGCGATGTTGGGGGTTTGGCAGCAGGAGGTGGTGAAGTGGGCGCCGCCGCAGGCGGCCACGCTGGTGGCCGGGCCACGGGTGGTGTCGACGGGGGCAAGGTGGGGGGCAGTGTGGGAGTTGCGGTTGGCGGAGCAGGCCATGATGGCGGCGTGGCCGGGCTGGCTTGGGAGGTGGAGCCATCTGGGAGGTGGAGCAGGCCATGATGGCGGCGTGGCGGGGGCTGGCCATCCGGGAGGCGGAGCAGGCCATGATGGCGGCATGGCCGGGGCTGGCCAACTGGGAGGCGGTCTTATGGCCAACACGACAACAACCAACTTTTGGCCCTTCTCACAGTTGCCTGGTTTGCCACTGATGAAAAAGAAAGGACCAGATTGGTAAAACCTAAACTCGGAAGCCCCATCTTCCCACTTATACACTGGGTTTTTGGTGTTGCACTTGTAGAAGTCATCCTTGACGACTAGCAAGACGGAGTCGTCTCCCTTCTTGTACTTAAAAGCTACACAAATCCCAAACAAAGAAAACAAAACAAAGTAATTTACTGATGAAAAAGGAAGCTGAAACTAGTACTACATCATCAGTCACACGGGGTGAACTAAGCTTAATAAGGCACGATCGATCACACAAATTCTTCTTTACAGAGGCTAAGCTTAACAAGGCACGATCGATCACACAAATTCTTCTTGACAAATTCTTCTCACGAACGGCAAGTGCAGATAAGGATTTTCCTTTCATAACACTTGCAGAGAATTTGCTCGTGTCAGACATGTACTGACCATTGCTTATGAGACTCCTCTCCTCACAATTGCTTTGAAACCGACATTAAGAATTGTTGAAGGAAAGGACTAATAAAAAAGGGAAGAAAACAATGAAAACAACTTACAGATGGTGTCGTTGACCTGGAACCTGGTCCTCTCTGCCCAGTGCATGTAACTCTCAGAAGGGTCGACCACCCAGCCATCTTTACCTCCGACATCGAACTTGTTACCTTGAGAACGAGCGAGACAAGCGAAGAAAACAGCCAGGAAGAAGCAGAAACACGCACGGGCCGCCATTGGCGGGACTCGAGACATCGAGAGGGGGTGTGAAAACCCTAAGAAAAACCGCGAATCCCCACGATACGCAAGATCAGTGAATATATACGGAAACAGAGATCAGAGGATAATGCTGAAGATCTTGCCAAAAAGGTAGGCCTCTTGGGAAACGTCGATATGTGGGAGATTTCTTGGAACAAAGAGGGAAACGATCAAGAAAATAATGGGGGGTGATGACGGAAACCGAAGGTGGTCGGCGTTCGGAATATAAAGGATTTTGCCAAAGAGGTTACCGTTGGCCAAATGAGGCAAAACTCCGGTCTGCAACATAAGGTAAGTGCAATAAATCAGCTGTCTGTCCTTCCTTTGTCATTCCTCAAGACGCTCCCCCCCTTCCCCTAATTCATAGTGGCTCAACGGAAAATTTATGTTTTTATTATTGCAAAGGGGGACTAAATAACATACCAAATGGTTGCGGTTTAGGGGTTTTCATAGCTGAATAAAGGTAGAGTACAGCAACAATTTTGCCAACCCATTTTCTTCATTTGCACAACGCGCATCAGACGCTTGTCGGACCAAATTATAAGGATTTGAACGTACTAAATGGGAAGATCTTGAAATTCCATGTTGTATTAGCAGAGGAGAATATTTGTCCGGTTAACAACTTTATCGTATATTCGTTGCTCGATACAATAAAGAGGGAGAAGTTCTTCTTACACAAATCTTTTTAAGAACAATCGAGATCAAGATTCTCAGTAAGATGTATTCACTCACCGTGATGTGCGAGTTCAAATCCTTCATGTTTCTCATTTTAAAAAAAGAACCTTTTCCAATGCGTCATAAGAAACTAATGTTTCTAAATAAAAGGATTGTGGGCCGATTTAAAATCAACATCAAACTCGCCTCAAGAAGCAACAAAGACCCACTGAAGGCAATTCCATCCAAGGTCGTTGTAATAAGACGGGGGAGACTATCGCGACTCGATGAGATTAGTCGATGCGCTGCGCTCAAAAAAGGTTCCAAAATATCCAAACTTTTGCTGCGAATTATTAAACATGAAAGAGGGATATCGATCCATCATGATCTTAACTGTGCATGGGTGAACAGTGCATCGAGTTCTATTCTTCCCCGACCAACGAGATCACGCGATAATATGTCGAATGTTTCAAACGACTGATTAGGCAAGAGTCATTACCGACGGTTTGCGCACCAGTTCGTAACTGAAGAGTCAGCATTTACTCAAAGGTTGTTCCCGCTTTGACTCTCAGTAAATGATTCAAGAGCCTTTCAATAAGAGACAATGCAGCTGGTAAAAAAGGGAGTGTCGGGTCTCCAGATCCTATTACCTTGCGAGGTCAGCCCGTCCCTGTAAATGCGGTGGCCAAAGGCAAAAAACATCGCATGCATTGATTACGTAATTAACATGCTAAATTCGGACAAGAACAGTGCTGAGAAAGAAACGAGCGTGTGGTGGTGGTGGCGGCCACGAGGGTACAGATTGGTTTTTGTCCAGTAAATGGTCTTGTCACATCATGAGGAAGTAACGTATGGCCGGTTGATGATTCATGCAATGTTTTTGATTGTGTTCCCATTCATATTTTGGGCCGTTTGGTTCGGCTTTTCAAATGCTATTTGGGGGAATACAAATACCTTTAGGTGAAAGTCACTTGGGAAAATGTAAGTGGTGTTTGGTAAAAAAAGATTTGTAAAGCTACTTTGGCCTAAGTAGTATTTGGTTAAATTTTTTTTGCAAAGGGCTTTGACAATTTTTATTTTTAATATTCCGGTTTTGCCCCTATACTGTTCATCTTCTTCACCGGCGAGGGTGGCCGGCAAAGGGCCAACGAGGGCGGATCTGGGTTCGTGCAACCCAGGCGACGGCGCTTGGGCGGTCGCCTGACCCCAAGCGGCCGTCGCCTGAGTTGGGCGACCTCGCTAGCATTTGGAATGCTGAAACCTATTTTTTCCTTCCCAAATTGTCCTCACTCAAATTTCAATATTCCGGTTTGCCCTTATTCTTCGTTCATCTTCCTCCCGCTGCGAGGCGGTCGAGCCGAAGGCGGGCCCGTGGGCGGATCTGGCGCGGCGAGGCCGGTGAGGGCCAGCCGGGGTCGCCCAACCCGGGCGACGGCCGCCTAGGGGTCCGGCGGCGCCCGCAGCGCCGTCGCTTGGGTCGCACGAACCCAAGTGTGTCGCCCGGGTCGCACGACCTCGGGGTGATCTCAGTGGCCGTCGCTGAGGTCGCGCGACCCAGGCGATACCGCTTGGGTTCGTGCGACCCGAGCGACGGCGCTGAGGCGATCGCCCGACCCCAGGCGGCCGTCGCCTGGGTTGGGCGACCTCGCTGGCCCCTCACCGGTCCTTCGCCGCCCTCGCCGGCCAGTCCGCCTTCGCCGACCACCCTTGCAGTGAGGAAGATGAACAGTAACAGGGGCAAAACCGGAATATTGAAATTTGAGTGAGGACAATTTGGAAAGGAAAAAATAGGTTTCAGCATTCCAAATGCTAGCTTTCGGGTTTTCGAATCCGAAAAGCCGAACCAAACGGTTTAGCATTTGGCCAAGGGGCTTTCGAGGCCGAAAGCCCCTTCCAAATGCTGAACCAAACGGGCCCTTTGTACCATTGCTAAAGTTTTACATAGTGCTGTGAAATCGAAATCGAGATTCTTTTCGTTCTCTTTAGTATAATTCGTGCCGGAAATAGTTAAGTTTAGGTTCAATACTTCAAAAAGTCACAAACTAATGTCACGTGGCATGTCTACCCAGATTAATTTTCATCTCACAAGATATTTCAAGTGGTACCCTAAATACATTTATCACAAACCATTATAGGTAACCCATCACACATTCATCCCAAACTAATTTTTGTCTCGTAAAAAATCTCAAACTGATTACCCTAATCCAAATGTGCCCTTCATTAAAATGCATACATATCAATAAATGTGAATTTTCATTCTCCGTATTGGATCTATCATTCTCCATCCTGGAGTCATCTGTCACGTATATCGGCACATATGCATTTTAATCGGATAACGAAAAAAATGCTAACTAAAGGTAAATTCAAATTAAAAGTACTCAGTTTAATATTTTTTGTAAAACGAAAATTAGCTTGGAACAAATGTGTCATAGGTGGGATAAATGTGTAATACGACACCCAATTTGGGTTTTTTTAATTATTTTTTGTCGGACAAAATTTAATTTGGGATAATTGGGTTATGGGAATACCAATTTGAATTTTTTTGCGAGATGAAAATTAATTTTATGTCCATCACGAGAAACCGATTTAGAACTTTAAATAGTATTAACTCGAGTTTATGATCGCTGCCGACCATAAATATGATCGATGGGACAGAGCAAAGCAAGCAAGTAGAGCAGATTGTCGGCAGCAATGCAACGCACCCCCAAAGAAAAGGAAAAGCAGAGATCGTGATTCGGACCGCGAGCCCAAAAGGAGAACAAAAAACCAGACCAACAACCATGAAATGGGTTGGGCTAACTTGATGATGAAACGTCCTGATGGTTTGCCGGGGAAAAGTGTTAAAAAAGTCCTAAATTTTTTGCATTTATACCAATTGAGTCTTAAACCTTTTTTTGGTATTAATTCAGTTCTAAATCTTTTTCATTGATGCCAATTTAGTCCTAAACCATTTTTTTGTGTCAATTCAGTCCTAAACTTTTTGTATTAGTGTCAATTCAGTCCTTCCAATCAATTTTAGCCGGATTTTGCTGACGTGGACGCCGGTGACCGGCGCTGACGTGAACAACTTTTAATGATATTTAAATTTTATTTTTATTTTTTTCCTCCCCTCCTCCTTCCTCCCTCCAGTAGGTCGTCGGACCGAAGAACCGGCCGAGACCAAAGGCCGGTGAGGACACAGGCGCAACCTCACTGGCCACTGGCGAGGCTCGCCCTCGCCGGCGACGGCGAAGGTGAGCCTCGCCATGGCTGGGTGAGGTTGGACCTCGCCAGATCCGACGGGGTTGGGCCTCGCCTAGTCGTCGGTGAGGCTCGAGCCCTCGCCGGAGGCCTTCGTTGCGACCTCCGGCGACGGCTCGAGCCTCATCGGCAGCTAGGCGAGGCCCAACCCCACCGGATCTGACAAGGTCGAGCCTCGCCGGCCTCTGGCCTCTGGCCGGTCCTCGCTGAAGGAAGGAGGGAGGGAAAAAAAGAAAAGAAGTAAACAAAAATTATTAAAAGTTGTCCACGTCAGCGTCGGTGACCGGCCGGCATCCACGTCAGCAAAATCCGGCCAAAATTGACCGGAAAGACTGAATTGGCACAAAGACAAAAAGGTTTAGGACTAAATTGGCACCAATGCAAAAGGTTTAAGACTAAATTGACACAAATGCAAAATGTTTAGGACTAAATTGACATCAAAAAAAGGTTTATGACTAAATTGGCACCAATGCAAAAGATTTTGGACTTTTATGACACTTTTCGCAGTTTTGCCGTGTGGGCAAATATCAATTTCGTTTACTAAACATTGTAGCTCGATACTGACTGACCGGTGCTCATCCTCACAGCAACATGGAGCGCCCGAGAAACTGCAAGCAGCGCAGCTCTCCCAGTTCGAAACACTCCTGTGTTTGGATCGGAGTCTTTGCGATTTAGGGATAACTACACGGGCTTAACTGTGAATGTAGTAGGTCTAACTATAGTCATGCTGTACTGTTACCTCTGTCAAACATCCTCAGCGTTAGAGCAACACTCCAGCTATTCGGATACTGAACAATCGTTTGGAAAAGCAAGAGGAAACCTGCTTCTTCTGGACTCGGTAGGACACAGTTCTGTATCCATTTCACTTCTCTCCGTTGGAGATGGAGTTACCATCAAGAGAGATTGTAGCCTAAAAATAGTCCAGGATTTTCAACGAGGTCGATGTTTCTCGAATCCGAGCGATGAGTTTCGGTGGGGGAATGCAACCTGTGAAAGAGATGATAGACCAGGAACCAGTTCATGTGTACTTGGTCTTTTATTAAGTAGGAGGCAAAGTTGAAACAAAATTCCTGAGATGAGCTCTTAGATCAAAAGTTTTCTCTCCTGTCTACCGATACAATTTATCTCGAATAACATTCTTGGCAAACAGACGGTTAGCTTGACTTATGTTCAGGCTCAGAACCCAATATTTATAGCTCTCCTAGTAATGAACTGACGGTAAGCGTTCCTTTTTGGCAGGTCGTTTTCTGTAGCCAGAGCAATCCCACTCAAGAATTCTCTGGGCCAACTTTTATGACACAAATCATTCCGCAGATCCGGCGACATTTCAACAGATCACTGAGCACTAATCATGAAGAAATCATGAAATCGAGGAAAAAGAACCTTTATTTTCCACATCGAGTTGAGTCATCAGACGGGGGCATTATACAGCTTCAACATAATACGCTACACACATTTGCTTGTGCATGCTTACAGCCTTGGAGCAACATAATGCAGAGAAGAGGCCCATCAAGAAGATGGAAAAAAAGAAAAAAACAGAAGAAGCACAAGAACATATGGGTTTTTTCACATTATGAGTGTCAATCCTTCTTCTCTGCATCCTCTTTCTTCCCTTCCTTGGCTGCTGCAGCTTTGTTCACTTCCTTAACTTTGGCTTTGCCACTCTTGGACTTCATGAAGCAGAAGCAAGAGCAACAAGGGCACTGAAACAAGAACTTCATCGGCCTCTTGCTTCACTTTCACCTTCCTCTCTTTTGTCTAAACAAAACTGCACCAAGAACACAAATGACCAGTGTGCTTGTGGTATACTAAAAGGCTCAGCCTTTTTGTTCTCTTTCTATCATCTTTCTCATCTAATAATGTTGCTAGGTCTGTTTTTTCCTCTCTCTCTCTCTCTCTCTCTCTCTCTCTCTCTCTCTCTCTCGATGGTGCCCATTGGATTCCACTTTCAATCGCTTTCAAGAAAGAAAGTTGCCTGCCTAATAATGCCAGCTTGGAAAGAGGAGAAGAGGGGTGGTGGGTCAATCCATGATCAAAACTTTGATGTTATCTTCTCTTTTCACATGGTTTTCTTTTCCGATGAATTGACAATTTTCCCCAATCTTTACGGTCATTTCCCACATTTACATTGAGAAATGTCCTTATGTGGTATTCATTCATCTATCTCGCTTCTAATTCTGAAGGAATCACATCATGTAGGCTTCTCTTTGTAGGTATGGGCTCAGGGAATTCTAAGGTTGGATAGGAGGGACCCCTTCTTTCATTCCCTTCGTCTCACGTGAAAGAATCCTCAGCTGGCAAGCAATAAGGGTCAAAGCATTACGAGCAATCTGTAGATGACGACACGGGCGATCCCGACTCCTAATTTTCCTCTAGAGGGGTTTTTGGTGCAATAAACTGTCAGATGCGCACTTATAGAATCCGCTGCTGAAGATATGGTCTTGCAAACGAAAGAGATTGTATGGTAACTATAATTGGGTGTGTGAATCAAAGACATGATGGTGAGATTGGTGAGATAACCATGGATTATTTGGCAGATTTAGTCCGCAAATTTTCAAACAACCTCCGGCACTAAAACGAGTCGAATATACTTCTAGCCGTAGCCGAGGATGATTTGTCTTCTTTTCTACATGATTGTTTGACCTTCTGCCCATGAGCCCTACAGTAAAAGTTCGGTGAATCATGCGATCATCTTCTAGTCTTTGCCTACCCACTGCCACTACAGGAGTAATAAAAGCATGGAGTGGTTAGGAGAGAACAGGAGGGATTAGGAGAAAGGATTTAAAAAAAAACATGATTATGCTTAGATGGAGGGAAAGAGACAAAGGGAAGGGATAATCTCTCCACATATATGAAAGCATATAGTGGTTAGGAGAGATCAGGAGGGATTAGGAGAAAGGATTTAAAAAAACATGATTATGCTTAGATGGAGGGAAAGAGACAAAGGGAAGGGATAATCTCTCCACATATATGAAAGGATTTGTACATTACTTAACTAAAAAGACACTTATGTCATAATACAGTTTTTTCCATCCATTTTCCCTCCCTAGCATCCAATCATTATCATAATTCAGTCCCTTCAAAACCCTTTATTTCTTTTGTCTCTCGTAATTACCTAAATCCCATCTTTTTCTTCCTAATCACTCCATCCAAATTGAGCGTAAACAATACAAGGAGACTTCCATTAATGTAGGATACAACGTTTTAAAACATGGAAGGAAGTATGAGTGCTAATTAATGTCCAGTAAAAGCAATCTTACACTTCACAGCTTGCCTTCCACGAATGAGATATCTTTTTAGAGTCGTATACAAAATATATAAGGCACCCTAGGAGAACATCTTCGTCACGGGACACTATCCAGAACAAATTCTGTCGAGGTGGAGACCGGGAGGTGCAATTTGTGGTGGAGAAACTTACAAGGCTGGATGGATAAATGATAATGAAATCCCAAATGAATTCTCTTCTGCTGCTCGTTTCCCCATCGCTCGGTACTACTTCCATCGATTCGCCTTCCGATATAGTCATACTAGCGAGCTGATCTATCTTTGGGGAGAACAAAATATTTTTGCAACTTCATCATTTATAAAGCCTTGTAAGCTTTCCCCACGCAAATTGCACCTTCGGCTCTCCTTCCTCGACAGAATTTGTTATGGAAAAGTGCCCCGAAAAAAAGATAGTCTCCAAGGGTGCTGTGTACATTCCATACGTCACGCTAGATCGATATCTTATTCACTGTATCCAATTCATATTTACACACACAATCCACGCCTCTATATTTCTCCCCAGGGATCAACACTTACAGTCGAGCAGACGGTTTAACCAGTTCAGGTACTTTGCGGTAGTCATATACCCCAATACCTCGTTTTCTTCCCAGGCGGCCTGCATCGACATACTGCACTAGCAAAGGACACGGGGCGTATTTACTATCTCCGAATCCTGCTTGGAGTACTCTCATTATTGACAAGCAGACATCCAACCCGATAAAATCCGCGAGCTCCAGAGGACCCATCGGATGGTTTGTCCCGAGCTTCATTCCAGCATCAATGTCCTCCTTTGTCGCGACCCCAGTGTAGAGAGTGTGAAATGCTTCGTTTATCATTGGCATCAGGATCCTGTTAACAATGAAGCCAGAGTAATCCTGCGAGCATATAACCGTCTTCCCGAATCTGCGAGTCGAAAAGTCATTATACATCCGCATATACAAGAGGAACAAAAAACTACTTCCAGCAACGAGTTGATAGAGTTTGCAAAACAACCTTTGAGCAAGGGCCTTTGTGATGGCAAATGTCTCATCCGATGTGTCTGCACCCCGAATAATCTCGACCAATTTCATCAAAGGTGGAGGATTCATGAAGTGCATGCCGATGACCTGAATGAAACAGATGTTGCTTTCATCTAATCAGAATACGAACGATCTCGAATAATGTTTCGGCAGCAAACCCAGCAGCAGCAAGACGCTAATGAAGATCCTGTGCAGTCACAATCAAGCGCAAACGTGTGTTCTGTTTCTGTTCTGATACAATGGACCAAGAAAACAAAGCCCAACAGGCAAGCACCCACAGCGGTCTACTTCTGGTATCGACCAACATCGATGGCATAATTTATGTGTAAACATGATGGCGAAGCGATTCTCAGTTACATGGCATCAAATTTAAGTCAAATAATGCGAACAGCTTAGAGAGGGCGGGAAAAAAGGGGGAAAGAATTCGATGAGATGTGAAACCAACCTGACGGGGTCTCGTCGTGGCGGACGCCAAGCGAGTGATGGAGATTGAGCTCGTGTTAGACGCCAGGACAGCAGAGGGTTTGACGATCTTGTCCAGATCACGGAACAGCTTCTTCTTGACATCCTCGGATTCCACGATAGCCTCTATGACAAAATCGCTCGACCGGAGCTCTTCCAAGCTCGAGGTGCAGTGGAGGGAGCGCAGAGCACCATCGCCGTCCGCCTGGTCGCAGAAACAACAGATGGGTACGACATTAACTCGCCACGCTAAGCACGTTTTCTTGATCGAATTACGCGACAGTACGGCTCATAACTCCCCACGCCAAGCACGTTTTCTTGATCGAATCACGCGACAGTACGGCTCAGGAGGGCTGACCCAGATGCGGCTGGCGCCAGCACAGGGGCGACACGAACGCAATTCAAAAGCGCGATGGAGGATGAGAGAAGAGATTGGGGAACCTGAGAGAGGGCGCGTTTGGAGACCAAGCGGCGAATCGAAGCGGCGATGTAGTCGGCGGATCGAGCGAGGGCTTGAGCGTCCTGGTCCAAGAGCCAGACTTGGAAGCCGTGGACGACGCCGAGCTGAGCGATCCCGGAGCCCATTTGGCCACCGCCCACCACGCCGATGGTCTTCATCGTCTCCGCCATTTTCACTACTCCATCGCCCGCACCCTTTCCCCCTTATCTCCCCACACACACACACTAACACTACAAACACACGCTAATTGCCAAAACCCAAAATGCTGGGAGCACAGCAGTCCGGATTCCTTTTTGGCCCAATCAAATCAAAAGCCCGAGTCCGTCAATATATCCAATTAAATCACCTTCATTCAAAAGTATAAATTAATGAATTATGAATCAACTAAAATATAACACTGCACTAAATCTCTGATGTGAAACTTCTTTAACAAAATTCACTCGTGCATCTCAACACAAAAGAGGTAAGAGTTCCCGGTTTGCTCGATGGGCTTTTTGTCTAGATGCTCATGGATTTGGGCTTCTATCAATATTAATGGCCTCATTCCCTTAAAAAGCACAAAGGTCTTGTCCCGATTCTGGCCCGAATTATCTGTTGTCTCGTATAAAAAGTCATCAATTTTCACTCTATACCCAAACTCGGGCCATTAATTTTCCGTCCGATTTTACCGTTAAAAGCGTGACGTGTCATCCAAGTGTTATTTTCTTTTTCAACGTCACCTCGGTTGATATTTTCTTGTATTCTTTTTCCCTTTGTTTTTCTTCCTTTCACTTCCGCCATTGACAACATCTGTGAATGACTCATTGTTTGTCGTCTTCTTCGCATGAACTTCCTCGGCCATAGCTTCACTGGCGCTCACCCATTGCCGTCCAGATGTCTAATGCTACGCCATGACCTCCGATTACCCTTCCCTGATAGTTGGCGATCATCAGAATCCCTTCCGGCAAGCTCAGCCGAGACCCTCATTTTGGGTTCCGATTTTTTAAGCTTCAAGGAGTCGTTTTTATCGGCGTTGGCAATGCCACATAGGCTGACCGGCGTCCACGACAGCAATATCCGGCCAAAATTAGCCGAAAGGACTGAATTGGCACAAAGACAAAAGGTTTATGACTAAATTGACACTAATACAAAAGATTTAGAACTTTTCTAACACTTTTCTCCCGTTTCAACCCACGACTAGGCCCCAATTCCCTAAGCAAGAATAGCTAAAAGGCCCTCAATTCCACCAACACCAAGTTCCGCTACTACAACAACTACAACCTCTCACAACCGCGTCACTTTTGCCAGAGCTGTCGTCGCTATTGGACCAAAGGCAACACTCTCCGCAACATCTCGGCGGTGGCAGCACCCGGAAGGCCACCAAACGGGGTGAGTTGATCGCAAGGCTAAGTTGATGGTGATTTCGCAATTCAAAAGTGGAATCAAGAAGAAGAATGGAAAAAAAGAAAAAAAAGAAGAAAAAATATATAATTCTAATTTGGAATATGAAAATGAGGTGGCATTGACACATCATACGTTTAACGGTTAATTGATAGAAAGCTGACGAGGCCAAATTTGGGTACGAAGTAAAAGTTAATGATTTGGTATGAAATATGGGAAAAGTGCCAAAAAAGTCCTAAACCTTTTGCATTAGTGCCAATTTAAAAAAGTTCGGGCAGAATTAGAACTAAAACTAAAGTCGATGTTTTCTAAAGGAATTGGCCCCAAAATATATGGGTATGTAACTGGACTCATTGAGGGAAAACTAAGGCAATTTTGATGAACATTCAGAACATCCAATAGAGTTCATCAACAAAATATACTATTAATAATCGGGAAAATTACCAAAAAAGTCATAAATCTTTTGCAATTGTGCCAATTCACTCCATTCGGCCACTTTTGACCGGCCTGCACTGACGTGGACGCCGGCCTGCGCCGGCGTACTGACGTGGCAATATTTTAATAATTTTTTTTTTTTTGAATTTATTTTTTTCTCTTTCTTCTTTTTCCCTATCTTCTTCCCCACGGCGCCTCGCCATCGCCGGGCGAGCTCGACCTCGCCATGGCCAGGGCGAGGTCGAGCTCGCCCAGCGATGGCGAGGCTCGACCTCGCCCGGCAACGGCAAGGCCGCCCAGATCTGGCGAGACCTCGCCTGGCAATGGCGACGGCGACGGCGAGGCTCGCCCTTGCCAGTGCCGGCGAGGGCCAACCTCGCCCATGGCCGGCGAGGTGGAACTCGCCGGCCTTAGCCTCTCGCCGGTCACCGAACCGGCGACCGGGGAAGAAGATAGGGGAAAAAAAAAGAAAGAGAAAAAAATAATAAAAAATTCGAAAAATAATAAAATATTATTAAAATATTGCCACGTCGGCATCCACGTCAGCGCCGGCCGGCCAAAAGTGGCCGGATGGACTGAATTGGCCCAAAAAAAAGGTTTAGGACTGAATTGGCACAATTGCAAAAGGTTTAAGACTTTTTTGGTAATTTTCCCATTAATAATCTATTAGTGTACTAACATGACTTTTCTAGTATATATTTTATAGCAGAAATAAGTTGAAAGCATTGTTTGCATCACAATTAAATATATCTCATTGAAACTCTATTGCAATTTCTAAATGATATCTCATGCCTCTTTAAATTTAGACTCGGTTTGTTTCACGGAAAATAACTTTCAGGAAAAAGATTTCTTGAATTTACGGCGTTTGGTCCATAGAAATAAACTAGTCAAGAAAAACATTTTCGATCAATCGAAAAAACACCTCCAAAAATAGAAAGGTCACCTAGTCCCAACATATTCTCCTCGGTGAACTCCTCCACCTTCTTCTTCTCGCCTGTGCACTTATCATTTCTCTCCCGCTCCAGAGTTCCTCCTCCGCCTCTCAACCCTCCAAACTTCCTCCCCCTCTTTCCCACCACCTGCGATGGTTGCGTCACCGCAGCCTGAGAAACAGCTTGCGGTTGCAAATGCTCCGGCAACACTACACTCTCTCTCTCTCTCTGGCTGTCGCCTTCACTCCCTGTAAAATATAATTGCCTCACCAATCTCTTTTCTATGTTACTCTTCGGAAAGCACAATTCTTTCCCCTCCCTTGCTCTTCAATCCTCTCTCTTTTCCACTATCCTAGGGTTTACCTCCGTTTGCTCAAATACGTACCATCACCATTCATGTCAGTTTGGAAAAAAATAAAAGGAAAATAAAAAAAAAATTAGGAAAAAAAATTATAAAAATTGTGGCCGGAATGATTAAATTGACAAATCGTTAAATTGTTTTGGACTAAATTAGCAAATCAAACGTTTAAGATTAAATTGGCACAATTAGAAGGTTAAGGACTAACATGGCACAAGTACAATAAGTATATGACTTTCTTTTTTTTTAATTTTCCATCTTGTTACGCTATTCTCTTTATTATTTCTCTCGAGAAAATTCATGATGAGATCCATATTTGGAGTGATATATCAAATAAAATCTTAAACCCGTGCGACACATCATTTTGCCGAAATCAGAACGTGCCAATGGATCACAGGACAAGTAGTTAGATGCCAAATTAAACTCATATGACGTCTCTCCATAGACTTGACGTACATCGCCAGCACTCCACATGTATTGTCATGCTGTGCCCCTCGGAATCGGATACGGTGTCTACTTCTTCCATTAAATCTACGGGCATATGTCCACACTGGAAGATGACAAAATGCGACGAAGACAAAGGAAAAAAAGAACATCGTGGAGAATACAATGTCAGTTTCACGAATGAGACCCTGGGGAAAATGAACATTATCATTAGTTCATCCTTCACTTTCGACATGCAGGATTTTTTTAGTACAAGCAGTACCATCCATGCGTCGATCGAATTCTTCCGAGAGAATGAAGTGCGAGGACCACGGCTATGGATAGGGACTCGGTTGGTCGCGTCGAACAGCTGTATCTCTTTTTATCATTCAATGATTCTGTTTCTAACTCGCTCTCTGGGAATCGCTCTCTCGCCATTCGGATGGCATGTTACCGGGTGTTTCCAATCCTTGTTATTGCACATTTAGGAACTTTTCTCTTTTAACATTCGATGATTCTGTTTCTAACTTGCTATCCGGGGAACCACTCTCTCACCGTTCAGATGGCGGGTTGCTGTCTGTTTTCACTCCTTGTTATTGCACATTCAGGAACTTTTCAGGAGAAACATAAGCTTCAAGATGTTGAGCAGACATCATTAACTTGCCTAATCCAACGTCGAATGGTACTCCACATACCAATGATCAGCGAAGAATCCAGTTGTCCGCCCTGAGTTTGACACACTAGAGAGTCGCCCAAAGTTCTTCGGTTGACTGAACCTCTGTGGCCCTCGCGGAATAGAACAAAGGAGGGGAAGGCGAAAAGCCCCTTTTAAGGAGGAAATGAATATGGAAAGCAGGTGTTGCTCGTCCAGTCAAATTTCAGGGGATTAAAAGGCACATCGAGATGCAAAAGTGAAGATGCTTTTTATTGCTGTGAACGGCGTCGCGCCTCAGGTTTCTTCAACATCACAAGGACACGCGTCAAAGCGCCCGCAGCAGCGGCACTTTAGAAATGGCAAAAGCCTGACTTTATGCCTATGTGAACATTGGTGCTTTAATTATCCCCAATGCTGGAGAATCTCTGCAACACAAAGCCTCCATAAGCAAGTTCCCCTTGATCCTTCAGTGCCAATTCAATAAGCGTTAACGAGTACTACCGTCCCTATATCACCCTAGGACAGTACGAAATACAATGGAAGCCCAGGAACTTGTTTTTGAGTGTGTCATGCAGCAGTGTTCAGAAAAGAACTCGTAGCTCACATACATCTAGTATTGTTCATCGTAATCTCCATTGAGGGACTCGTACCTTGACACAAGCAACCGATATTATCGTCCTCTTATCAAAAGTGTGTTGCCAGAAGCAGACAAAAGAATCCTGGAGAAAAGGGGCTTTGGACCAAGATCCAACTCTCAACGTTTGAGAAGGATGTGCACTAACCCATGGAGAGCTAAAATGATAGGCCGTGAAAAAGCAGGGACGCGGAAAAAAATTTATGGGAATTCAAAGTGCTCTGCAGACCCATGCAAGAACTGGTCCTCAAAGGACATGATCAGAAAGGTATATTCGGGATTAAAGGTTTGCCCTTTTTGAATCCCTAACTCTCTTATGCGGGGCTCTCTTTTTCCTTTTCGAATTCGACGGATCGTGTCGATCGGCTTAAGCACGACTGATTCGTTATGACGCCGGGAGGTAATGGTTCGGGTCGTGTTATGCCGTGCTCGATACGATGTTCTTGTGCTTTGATGGTAACCGAACCCACTGAGCGTGAGGACTGAGGATTAGAGTGACCTAAATGTTTTCACAGAGAGCAAAGGTGGGAAAGAAATGGAGAGGCAGAACTGCGCATCCATAATTGAGTAGCAATAAAAAAGAGAGAGCCTACACCGTACGAGAGAGCCCACGTGAATGGGAAAATAATGGAGGACTGGAGTGAACCGCATGCCTACCTGAAAGAGGTGAAACTGTAATACGGCCTGGCCTCCCTCTTCATGTCCTTTAGCTTCACTCCGCGATTGATCTGTCCTTGTCAACTTGAACTCACGCTGAAAGACAAAAGAAAACCCTGAGCTCTGATACCAATCCAACTTAAGAAAGGACAATGACTTCATGAGATGGATCAAAACGAGGGAAAAAGAGAACCCAAAGATTAATCATCCTCTTTGACTGCACCAGCAAAAATAAACCCAAAGAGTTAGCCAAATGTCATAATCCGTATTCATTGTTCGTCTGAGAATTACGGGCGTTTTTTGCGTGTTCAAGAACCAATCAATTTTGATTCGCACGTGGGGCATCAGGTCTGACCATCTGGTGGTGGAGAGCAACGGAATAGGGAGAATCAACCATTCAAATATCACAACCCTTTTGATATTTGCATAGGAAGGACAACTAATGATCCATTATTTCCAGCCAAAAAGATTTGATCACTTCTTAACATGCACACTTGATCCTTGTCATGTCTGTGCACAAATTACACAAGCTAACCTTATTCCAAAGTCACATGCAATCCATTTCAGTACTCAATTCACCTTTCCACCTACTGTACTGACCGGGGAGGAAATTGAGCTAGTGGTCCTAGCACCATTCTCTTTACCTTTCAATGTCTGCCTTTCATTCACTATATAACATGCACCTACAATTCACCCCATCGCATCACAACCCTCGTTGGAACACACTACAGCATCCACCATGATCAATTCCAAGCGTCTCGAAGGGAAGAAAACTTTGGAAGATGTAATCGAAGATGACATGGACGACGATGTAGATGAAGAAGAGGGACAAGGAAACAATGAAGGTGAGCCCTTTTTACCCGATGATGAGAAGAGGAAGAAAGGTCCATATGGGAGAAAGGGGTCAAGCGGTTCTCGCGATGCATCCCCGCCCTGCTGCCAGGCCGAGAGGTGCGGGACCGACCTGACTGAAGCGAAGCGCTACCATCGGCGCCATAAGGTGTGTGAAGTCCATGCAAAAGCGCCGGTGGTGATGGTGGCCGGACTGCGTCAGAGGTTCTGTCAACAATGCAGCAGGTCTGTCAAGGATAGCTCGACCTCAAAATAAATACTCATGTGTCCTCGTATGTACAATCTAAAGTCCAGTCTATTTACCTTCGCCATTTCAAATTTTCATGGGGAATGATGCAGGTTCCATGAGCTAATGGAGTTTGATGAATCAAAGAGGAGTTGCCGCAGGCGTCTCGCCGGACATAACGAGCGGCGCAGGAAGAGCTCTTGCGAGTACTATGGAGAAGGCTCGAGTCGTAGGATGTCGGGTCCCCAGTTGAAGGAAAATCAGTGCAGACCGGCTGATGCAAGAGGAAGAGGAACTGCCATCCCAGGGAATTCAACTTTCAAACACTTCCAGATAAGATGAGGCTTCAATTCCCATTGTCTACATGCTCCCTCTCTTCTGTCACCCTAAGATTACTGTCACCATAACTATCTGTGCTGAAGGCAATGCCTAGGCTATTTAAATAAGGTGACCATTGTGAAGCACCACCGCAGATGTTGGACTGTTCTCTGGGTTAGGTACTGCTCCTGAATCGGCTACTTATTGTATCAGCGTTTTATAATCTGAGTTATCTCTTGGATAAATCATATAAGTGACATGTTTGGTAATTTACTCGGATCTTGATGCACTTCATTACATGAGAAAATGTGGAGACACAAATCGTTGACTGGATGGCAACATTTTTACCTCGAGACAATCTGGTTATGCAATTTATTGTACATGAAAGTGTAAAGCAGACTTCCATAATCACTCCGAAGAAACAAGCAAAAAAGATACATCACAGCCTTACCAACCACATCTAAAGAGAAAACACCTGAAAGAAAAAATGCAAACTAGTGAAATTTCACAACTATGCAGGATATGTCGTCTTTGCTATTCCTACTCAGCGCCTCCTCAGTTAAGTGCTTCGCTGCCGACCGAGCATCCTTTATGTTTCTTATAGAGTCAGCTGCTTCCTGGTTTGACATTACCTGGCATCATTTTAACAGGAATTTCAGACTCATCGTCATACAGGCGAAAAGGCAAATTTAACAACAAGGCTTCACTTTCGCTGCCCATTTCGAAAAACTGCTCAATCTAAATATATCAGAGAAACTTATTTACAGACATAGGCAGGCCCTAACCGTCCATAGTCCATCACTCGCCAAGATGATGAACTCTGTATCATCATCAATCTCCTTGACTGTCACGTCAGGTTCGGAGCTGAGATGTTGCTTCAGGCTTTTGTCACCAAAGGCCCTTGCCACAGCTAGCTGCCCATCGACACGAGGAACGTCTCCTGAAAATTATCAACAAGACAAAGTCACAAAATCCTTATCAGCCTCGAACAGTTTGGGATGACCTGATCAGCCTCGAACTTGGGAGATCTGATGACCTGATCAGCCTCGAACGGTTTTAGCCTTATGTAGAAGGGTCGATACCTGGAAAGTTTGATACAAAACCACCTCTATTCTCGATTCTCTCTCTTTCCGTGCTGGGTTGGTGATCGACCGACAATTGTTCGGCAACGCCATTTTTGCAGATAACTGCCCTGGAATCCCCAACATTTGCTACTACTAGCTTGTGACAATCAATCAGAATTGCTGTAACTGCAGTCGACCCCCCTTTACCCAATTGAGCTGCTTTTCCTAGAATATCACTATCAGTTACGCAATATGCTTTCCTGATTGCTTTCTCTGGCTCCGTCCAGAAGTCAGGCTACCCGCAAGAAACCGGGGAAAAGAAAATGTCAGATATCTATCTCTTCATAACATACAGAAGTCTAAAATTTAAAAGCAAGGTATCGGAAAATCAAGAACCACCTAGGAATAAATGACAGTCAAGTCTTCAGTATATTTGTAATTCGTAATACTTAGTGGAATCTAGCCAAATTCAGATTAATATTCTACATCTAAGTCCACATTTTTCTTAGCGTAACAAGAAACAGGTTCTCTATAATGATGCACCTTATAGTGGAAAAGCAGAGAATACGCCGACGAAGATACATCTTCAGTAAAGATAAAAGATGTTTTTAAGCCAAAATAGCATCCTAACCTCATTTATAATGTTGTCGAAGAGATGTGACCGGAGATAATCAGGCACTTCGCGACTCAAATGGCCATCATATATCGCGAATAAACCGAGTTCATGATCGTCGACTTGCCTAAACTCTGCAACCGCATAATCCTCCATGTCATGGTGCGACTTCCCCTTCACGAGGTGGAAACCATGCGTGATGTGCTTCGAAATCTTGCTCTTCCCCTTTCCGGAGTCGGCCGCGGACGAGCCTAATCCAACCTTTTCCTGCCACGAGACAACAACATTAATCCTTCCATATCTAGCCAGCCCCATAGATTTCAAAATTGCTATAAGAGGAAGGTCGGGTCTCGAACGAAGACCGAACAATCGACGGAAGCACCGGACGGTGGCTCAAGATGGTTGGTTACTCAAGAACCAGACCCCAGACCATAAATTGGGCTTGCGCCACAGACCATGATCGAGAAAATTTAGAAATGACAAGCGAATTCATGCTTTTTTCCAAGACCAAATTCTTCACGGCGAGCGCTTCCAACATAGCAGAAAAGTAGCGTACAGTTTCGCAACAGCCCAACTCCCACATTCTTAGGACCAAAAAGAAAGAAAGAAAGAAGAAAAACTCCCACATTCTTTAATCAAGGAAAACCATGGTTTGTTCTAGCTCGATCCCCTCTCGCTTCCGTTTAGCATTCCTCACGTCGATCGAAATCGTCTTCAACCGTTCCTTTCAACGCACGCTAATCAAGACATTTGGAGCACAAGTCAAGCTCCTAGCTATCCATGTTTTCAACACTCGGCTCGTCCCATCCGTACCGCGCGCGCACCTCGCATTCTCGAAACGGCGGGCCCGAAGCTTCGAGAGGACCCGATCGGATCGGATCGGATCGGATCCGCCTCGCCATCCGAAGTTCCCCCCCAACACCCCGAGATCCAAAAAACCTTCGAAAAGGAGAGGGCCCATCCCACATTTTCCCAAAGCGATCGAAGCGCGATCGCGGACGCCTTTCCCGGGTTCCAGATGTTTCCGAGCACCAAATCCGGGAAACAAAACGGAGCAAGGCGGGAAGCAAGCAAGCACTCGAAGAGAAGAGGGGAGGGGGACGGGACGTACCTTCATCTTGTGGAGGATTTCTCTGCCGGCCATGGCTCCTGGAACGGGGGGAGGAGGGAGCGGCTCCGTATATACCTCGGTCGGTCGATTCTGGATGGGGATCGCGCCGACGCAGAGCAGAGCAGAGAGAGGTGGCGATGGAGGAAGGAGGAAGAGAGATAAGTGTGAACGTGAGAAGGAGACGCGTCGCGTTGACACGACTCGGCGTCGTTACAAGTCAGCCGCGTTTATTTGCGATTTTACTTTTAAAGGGTTAATGATATCGTGAAAAATCCTGTATCGGTAAATCTGCCCACTTCAAGTCGGATATATTTGTAATAAATTTATTTCGAACTAATTTTTTAATCACCACGCACCATTTATCACAAATTTGCTCTCCGTTAAATAAGATTAATATCACGAAAAATCACAGATCAGTGAACCTGTGACAAATGGAGGAGACCCTCGTTCAACTTAACAATTTGATGGTAAAATTTAACAGAAATTAATAAAAAGTAAGTTTGTCGCAGATATACACCAGTTTGAAGTTTTTCGTGGTATTGACCCTGCTTTTAACCTTGTTGCTATTTTCATGGCTTCTAAATTGCTAAGTAAAAAATCAAGAGTTAAAATGGCACTAAATTCACTTGTTTAATTAGGAATGGGTTACAACTATATAGCAAAATAATGTAGAGAAAACCCAACTTCGGAAATTCTTCGTTCCATCCGGCCTCATTTTCGATAGCGTCCGAGCCTCCCCGAGACGGTCGGTGAATCCGCGACATGGGGCGGTAAATTTGTGCATGTATTTTTTGCTACTTCCGCAGAAAAAGCACCCAAAAAGAAAAACATTTTCTTGCAATGAGGAGAGAGTGTAATTGCAGTAATTTACACAAACGGGACCTCTTGCTTTTATGGGACTACAATACTTTTTTCCCTTTTTCCAAAATGCTCAAAATTAGCCAATTTATAAATATTCAAGGATTGCACAGACGCATAAATCAATAATTTCCTCCTTTTTCTTTCGCGTGCTTCGATTTCAGAAAAAGAAAAATTCAATATTCTGTACCTCGAAAACAACCTTACCAAAAAAAGATGACATTTTTAGACATCTTTTTTTTTTTTCCTCTCTTTGCACTTGAACGTGCACAATTTTCTCCGTAATCTGCCAATAATATAGTTTTTTTTATTAATTAGCAATTTATACATTCCTCAATAAGCGGGCCGTGCACTTTTTCTAGTTGTACAATAAGCAAAGGGGGGCCGTTCTATTTTCTTTTCCTTGACGTATGATCTCATTTGCTATGCATGTATCATATGTAAATTTAACATTTTTGAGAAGACTAATCAGATGGATAAATTCTAATAATAAGCACCGATATTTTTACTTTCATTTCTCTTTCTTTATTTTTTAAATCCAATTAATCAATCGCGCACGGTTTAAATCGCATTTTAGGAAACATAATCTAGATTACAAACACTTTTTGTGCATTCATACTACTCAGTAGAACAATCGCAGTCATCAGTCTCATCCATGATATACCTTTTTGTCAAGAACTCGGCAATGATCGATACTGTCAAGATTCACAGGTTCAACACGGGCTCTCTGAATCTGGTGGTGGTGGTCAACTGCTCATTGCATACTTCCAGATGGGCCTATTCTTGTCCATCTGGAAGCTGCATCCACCGAGAATCGATGAATCTTTCAGCCCAGACAAGCTCATCGCTTCTTCATCCAATCGATGAGCCCAATTGCAGGATCAACAGAGTGCCCAACTTGGCCAGATTGTACTGTGCTATCTCTGTTTCATCTGATCAGATGGTATGATTAGAGCAATAAAGGAAGGGAGATTAGGAAATGAATTGGTTGGTGGGGGTGCGGGGGAGATAAAGCAAGAGAAGGCATAATCATCAGCGATGGGCCCCTTTTGAAAGGAACCTAATTGGGAGACAAGGAACTCTTTTTGGGGAGCTGCCCCCTAATCCTTTGTTTAGGATTGTTAATCAGCTTTTGATGGAATTTGCATATATTATGCACTGTTTGATGCGGCTAAAGTTGCCCACTAAAGAGCTCTTTGTCTCCACAAAGCAAGTAAAAGCTCGTGGATCGCATCATTACATGTCCGAGTGAAAGGCGATCGCGACTTAAACATTTTGTATGTTGGATTCGAAACTTTACAAACTTATCTCCCAACGTTCTTTTGCCCCTGTGGCAGCAGGAAGTGCAAGATGTAGGTTTTGTGCAATGTGGTGTTGATCAGACAACTAAGAGCGGGGATGACAGGTAGAACTGACGACCAGCAAGAGTTAGATATCGAGATCTTGACAAGAACTCGTATGCTCTGTCGGACCAACACATACTAGTCTTTACAATGCTCGAATTGTCAAGGCACAGGTGTGATCTCGCCGATCAAACTTCATAAGCCATCACATCAAAGAAATTACTACCAGATCAAGAAGGGTTCAAGATGCAACCCGACAGATTCTCTTGATCTTTTAAGTAAATGAATCAACCCCAGCTCAGCGGGTTTTTCCCTCTCTTTCTCACGAGATGCAAGTTCCTCTTTCGCTTTACTTTAAAGAAAGGAGTATATTTGGGAGACTGTTTCTTCAAGGGAACAAAGGCAAGAGACACCAAGATTAAAGTAGAGCATAGAATAAGAGAATGAAGATCCATCATCATTCAACTGGCCAAAAAGAAAGGTGAGTAGAACATAATTTTAGTTGTTAAATGTGGGATCGAGGGCATATGATCCACTCACTCATAGGCTGAAATTAGCGGCCGCTGTCTTGCTCACCATCATTTGACACACACTTCCTTGTAAGATCCCACATAAGCAAGTATTAGTTATTAAACCTGATTATGTCAAATTAGAGACTGAGCTGCCAAGTAAGAACCTCATGATGTTGACCACCAAGACTCGTCCAGCAACATCTATGCATATGCCACGTGTCCCCTAAAACAGAAGCATCCACTTGTTCAGGAGCTGTTGTATATAAACACACACTCATCGTATGCAGGCAAGCTCCTCTCGGCCAACTCAACTCCGATGGAGATTCACCGGAATCGGAATGGCTCCAGCGACGGGTTCTCATTTCCAAGCACCCCCGAATCCCAGGATCCCGACTTAGAGTTTGAGTTCGGGTGTGCAACCCCGGATTCGCCCTCTGGCGAATCCAACAAGAACTCGCCAGCTGATCATCTCTTCTTCAACGGCAGGCTCTTGCCGCATTCTTTCCCATGCAAAACCATGACCAATGCCGTCGTCCCACGCGCGGCGAGCAGAGCGAGCAGCGTGAGCAGCAGGGACTCAATGTCGCTTACGTCGTCCAGGAGCAACAGCACGAATAGCAGCCGGAGCAGCAGCTGCAGCAGCACGAGGAGGAGCTCTTCTGACAATACCGAGAGAGCCAGATCGCCAGTGTTGATGTACCAAACCAGAATTTCATCCAACAACCCAAGCAATAATGCGAGAGATCAGAGAAGAAGAACTAGTCAATCTGTGGCTGCTCAAGTGTACGGGACGTCTCATAGGTGGCAGTTCATCGCGCCGGTGCCGCCTTTGAGTCGCGAGGGCTCTTGTTCTTCTTCTTCTTCTTCCTCGAGGAGGGGGATGAGGAAATTATGCGAAGGTGTTGTGAGAGAAGAAGTGAAAAGGATTAAGGAAAAGGAAAGGACTAAGACTGGTTTTGGAAAGAAATTGATACGTTCGTTCTTGTTGTCCTGCATGCAGTGCCATGCAATGGAAGTCGAAACCTCTAGGAGAGAAGATGTTTTCAGAGAGTTGTGACCAAGATCAACCTCCAAAATTGGTCCATGGTGTTTCTTTCTTTTCTTCTTTTATTTGGGTTGGTTGTCTCGTCTCCTCTTGATTTGATATAAATTGGCTCTCTCAATTCACATTAATGTAGTTATAACCGTTCCTTGAAATACCCAAAAGAAACAGAAAAAAAAGAAGAAGTGCGGTCCTCTTACTGTGAAACTGGGTATAATCAATCTTCTGTACCCAGACTGCGTAAAAGGGAGCTGATCTTTTCATATCTATGCATAATTCAGTTTGATAACTCTTTAAGGCACATATAAATCGCAAGGCTCTGATACTCGTGTTATCGATTTTTCACAGGCTACATAACCTGTATTTAGTAGTGGAGCTTATTCGGAGGAAGATATTGAGGCCTTGCAAAATGGTTCAATGCCCAATCCGTTGTTGACCGACTGTTTGTGAATCCTACCTGTTCTTTGGCTTGGCATAATCTATTTAGCAAGAGAGACTATGGTGGAAATGGAATGACATAGGATTACAGAATTTAACAAGATTCGACGTATTATTACAGGACTTTTCTATTCTTTTAGCAACGAGAAAGTCTACCTTAAGGTCATATATTAAATTCGTTATCTATATAATCAATTCACTATCTAGATCGAGACGATCTGCATAAAACAGTGAGGGAATTTGTCGTTTCCTCCTGCCTGCAATCCTTTTCTTCACACCGCAAGATGTCATGGAAACGTTACATCGGACCGGTCAAATCAACAAGTTCCTCTCTAACTGGTGTTGCATTGCATTGCATTGAAAATGGACGTAGATAATGGGACACTGATACGAAAAAGACAGGAAGATTATACGGGACAACGGAAAAGGAGAAACGTCATCGGTTGGGAAAGGTCCTTCAACATGGCCCACGGGCAGAGCTTTTCTGATAGCACTCGCACAAACCATTTCCCGTTTCTCAATCGCTAGTACAAAGAACGTCACTAATCTCTCAAACGGCCAAGGAGAAAAACATAAAGGAAGAAGGAAAAGGAGCAAGCCAAAATACGTAGACAGCAGAAAGATGTCACAATCTGTCTCATCTTAAGCTGGGTCAATCCCTCGATCAGTCCCATACATATGATGTGGATTACGAGTGTTCAAAGATGATATGCACCAGAACATCAGAACAACCAACACCATTTCAAACACATAAAACTAATCCGCCCGAAAAAAAAAAACACATAAAACTAAAACTTGCTATCTGAAGCTCACATAGATGATGACAGACGTAAAACTTTTTGCACCAAGCCAAAGACAAAATAGAAGAAGAGCTAAGATGTTCAGGCCAAAGATCAGATAGGATTAAAGAGCAAGAAATGAATGTTGAAGTCTCTAAGGTATTGGTGCTAAAAGCTGGAGACAGCAAAAACTAACCTTAAAAACAGAGAATTCATCACAAGGAAATTAACAAGAATAATTTTATGCCTAGATACATTGTCTCTCCGTCATCTCATCCTAAGGTAGACCCTTCAAAGCTACTCCATGAAGGTCTCCATATCAGGATACATCCCAGGTTCAGGCTGGTGATCCACAGGAGTCGACGAAGAGGACGCCATTCGTGCAGGCAACGTAAAGCTCCTTTTGAATTTGTTCTCCATCTTTCTCGCACTCTCCGCATGACTATCCAAGCTCAGGAACTCATTGGGATTTGTTGCGCCCGAATTTTGCATATTGGAGGCTTCTGGATTGGGGCTCTTCCCCTCCAGAAAAAGAGAGTGGTGGCTTTGGTCCGGCTTGTTTCCTAGACCCTCGGGGTTAAACAATAGCTTCGCATCATCGCTCCGCCCTGTGAGAGCATTAAAGAATGACAAC
Organism: Syzygium oleosum; assembly: GCF_021117445.2. Classification (NCBI taxonomy): domain Eukaryota; kingdom Viridiplantae; phylum Streptophyta; class Magnoliopsida; order Myrtales; family Myrtaceae; genus Syzygium; species Syzygium oleosum. The sequence goes on along the minus strand of NW_026607489.1, from coordinate 14,285,723 downwards.
CCATTTGGCCATTTGATGTCGTTGTCGTGTTCCCCCATCATTTCTTCTATCCGAGGAGTTTCGGACGAGTGAGGGAGGAGGAACATGTGGGTTTCGTCTTTCGCTTGAGGAAATCCGAGCCTAGCCGAGTTTTGGAAATGAGGATTAGAGAGCATGGAAGCAGGGGGAACTAGAGGCCTTTGGCCCCAGTTGAAGAGCGGAGGAGGACGGATCGGAATCGTCGACGGCTTTGAAGGAATGGCTGAAGAAGAGGAATTATTTCTGTTTGAAGCGAAAAGCTGGGAGAGATAAAATCCGGATTGGTAGCCAAGGGATTCAAAAGTGTGCCTCATTCGAAGCACAAAGTGGAGGTCCTCGGGTATCTGGCAAAAAGAAATTGTTCCCTCAATGACATTGAACAAACAAATTCACTGCTCATCCGGTTTTCTCAACCAAAGTAAATTATGTCTGCTTTAGCAAAAAAACTAAAAGATAAGATCCAGAGACTGAAAATCCCATTCCAAACTAGTATGTTTAACTTACAATCTTGCAGGAGCCCAGTTGCAGAAGGCCATGGCCAGCTTGTATTACAGCAATGGTCTGGTCAAAATGAGTAGAAGATGAGAAAAGCAAAATCATAGTCATTCAAGATGGTCATATAGATAAATCATATACATCATTGTATGTACAGTTAGACTAGCCAAAGCAATCTGAATGTTCTAACCTGAATGCCTGACTCAAACTGATCAGTCCATTCAGGAGGAAGCTGCAGCAGATAAAAATCGAAATGAAGTTACTACTAATCCTTTTCGAAGGGAAGTAGGATTTCTAATGTCGCCAACATACGATTATGATTGAAATGCGAGTTCACAAATTTGTCACAAGAAAAAACATCAGAGAAGCGCATTGTAGAACATACAGCATCGAAAGAACTTTGCCAGTAATTGGAGATGTTCGGCTCAGACTCGGTAGGTTCTTTGAAGACCCATTTGTGGCACTTATCTGAAGCAACCTTCCCCATCAACCTATTCCAAACAAGCCAAACAAATCAAGAACACCTCCGTAAGATTGCCCCTTCCATTTCCTCTGCAATTTTTGGCTCTCACCCTCCAGAAAAGAAGACACAGAGAGAGAGAGAGAGAGAGAGAGAGAGAGAGAACCAATATTACCAAACACCTACCCAGTACCCACCCTTCTCCGTAATTATACAACTGAATGGACATTTTGCTGAAGGCCTTCCTCACAGGATCCTCTCCGTCCATCTCTTCCAAACACTCCCCTACTCTTCCTCGGCAAAATCCATCTTCCCACATCAACATCCTTCAACCACATAACACACAAATTTCCACAAACCGATCAATCAATCACAGTACATGACCTGGCCTTTGTGTAAAATTCATAGGAACAAACACCCACACCAGTTAAGATTGTTAATCTCTCTGTAGACCCGTCATAAAATGCCATCTAATTTCATGTTATACTTGAACAAACATTTAAGAATCATCAGTAGATTATTTTTTTCCCCCTGCTTTTACCCTGCTTCGGTTTTTCATACCACGGTAGAAATAGAGGGTTATGGTTTTTCGGAAAATCAGAAGAAACAAAACCCCTAACTTCTTACTTTTTTTCTTTTGAACTTGCACCAAAAGAACTGAGAAGCATGAGATGCCTCTAATTTTGTTCTCAACATGCTCTGCCATCTCTGCAACTAGAGAGAGAAACAGAGGGGGAAGAGAGAGAGAGAGAGAAGACTCACAAGCTGCCGTTGTCATCACCAACCTTGCAACCATTTCCACCCCTCACTCTCCTACAATAAATGCAAGGACACCCATTTAAGGAAACAGCTCAGAAACCCAAGCAAGAACCCACCCACAAACCAAAAGACTTGCACAGAGAGAGAGAGAGAGATAGACATACGGACGAGGACGGATGGTCCAGAAGACAGAGTAAGTCCAGTCAGAGTTGAGGCAGACAGTCCTGAGGGCCTCATGAAGTGCCATCATCCCCACAGCTTCTTTACTCCTATCTGTTACTCCTCCTGAGCCCACCATTTTTTCCTCTCTCTCTCTCTCTCTCTCTCCTCTCTCTCTCTCAAGAGACCCTTCCTCTTTTAGCCTTTTCCCCCCCTTCCCCTCAACTCCCTCAGCCTGAGTCTGCACTTTGTTGTTCTATCTTCTTTTCTTGAATGTTGCTTCTCTTCCTTCTCCTCTCCTCTCCTTCTTCTTCGTTTCTTACTTGTACCTCTGCTGCCTCTCTGTTTTTAATTAACCAATAAACAAGACCCTGAGACTGAGAGAGAGATGCCTTGTGTTTGTTGTAAATTTTTATTCTATCCCTCCCTTCCTCCTTTTTAATTGCTTGGCAACTCTGCAAGTGGTTAGCAACCTCAGAAGGAGACTCCGCCCTTTCTTCATCTTCTAACGCACACTCTCTCCGTTTGTCCCTTCTCCCCACCCTTTGTCCCTTGCAATCCGCTTCTTGTAATATTCTGGGAAAGTGAAAATATGCGATGGTTAAAAGGATTAAAAAAAAGCACGAAAACACAGAAACGAAAAGTCTGATGAGGGCAAACTCGATGCTAACTGTAACTATTTAACCCAAGGAAAAACCAGTGGGGTCTCTCTCTCTCTCTCTCTCTCTCTCTCTCTAAAGTGACTAGGAAGCTGTAAAAGGGGGGAGAGAGAGGGGGGAGCCCAAAAGGCCAACCCCACACCTGCCCTCGTTCGGGAAATGTTGGGGGTCCCTTCCTTTCCCTTGGGTGTGTGCACAGGATTTGGTTGGTTCGTCTCTAAAGTCTGACCTAATATCTGCACTGCCCTGTGGCTTTTCATTCCCAGCACTGTATCGTTGGATCAACGAAGAGGTCAAGCCACTATTCAGTATTCAACCACCCTCTCCTCTGTTTCCCCTACCGTCTAAAAGGGAAACTCCTCAGGATTTTCACTGTGATCACCGTCAGGCGTAGAAATCTTTCCCTGACATGTGTCATCAGCCCTATTTCTCCTATAAGCATAATCTCCGCCGGCGAAAAAGCACGAGTGTATTTACGTGTCACGTTACATTAACACGTGAATTAGATAAATTAATCGGAAGTGAAGGATTTCGAAATTTTAAAGTTGACTGAAATTACGTCGTCACACAGGTAATGTGATTGATCGGTGACATTACGTTTTATATGTGATAGTTATGTAAGAAAAACTCTCTTCTTCAATTAGTGACATGGTAGTGTGAAAGCGGTCATGGCTAATAAGAAATTTTTTTGCCATAGTTCTTTTGATGATGCATTCATATAATCTCCTAGCCTAACATTTGCGAATAACAATAAATCCAATTTTATGATCTAACTAAAGACAGATCATCGGCACAGTAATCGCCGATTCGTAAGAAATTCAAACTACTCTCTTTTTTAGATTGCTAAAGAGTCATATGGAGTAAAAAGTACACCGAAACCTTACACATCTTAGGACGCAAAATTCTAGTCATCACGGCGTTTCTTTTGTTGTTTGGACCATAAGAATAGTTTCCCTAACTCTTAGGACAAATGCCTTCACCTTTAGTTCTCGTCACTAGCTACTTGGTTGACTGTCAAGGTCGAGACTCTATGTGCGTGAAAGGAACATTCATCATAAGAATTATTGATCGCTTTTATATCTGTCTTTCATGTGGTTACAACTTTGAATCATGTCATTTGAATATATATTTAGAACATATAAAGCCGCTAGACATTCTTTGTCTAGTTTGCTTCATTTAAGCAAAGTGAATACACGTTAAATGAGATGTCCAAAACCCTACTCGACTCGAGAGATCGAAGTGTAACCTCTATCTTCAGTTGCTCAATTTAAAATGCAAGGGTTCATCTAACCTAACTTGCAAACTCATCAAAACAAGTGCAACCTCAGCTCAAACTCGCGGTCTACAAGACAGAAGAAAGTTGATGAATGATTTCAAAGTCTGTTCTTTTGCTAGCGAACACAAAGATATGGAACCCATCAAGTTCTTGAACTCTATCTGATCAAAGTTGTTGCTCGACATGGTCCATACTCAGCCTATGATCTGACAAGAACCGAGCCAGTTCCGGAGGTACGAGCTTTCGAATAGCTCGCGACTGACTCGACTCGAGCCATCGACATCTTCAATAGGCATAACATGCAGCACACGCAACACCGTTTCAAGAGAGGGGAAAGCAAGATGTTCAACATTTTCGAAGGACCCCCTTTTCTTCTCTGCAATTTTCTTATCTTATGGGTCATTATTATAAGCGAAACGCCACACTGGGGTTTAAACAAGGGAAAAAGGCAGGAGGATAACTGAGAGGATGGGGCTGGCATACAGAATCTTTACCAGTCAAAAGCGAGAAGAGGGGATTCGGAAAGGGAGGTTAGATTTGTTGTGAATATCTTAAGTCATTATGATATTGTAATTAAGATATTGTAATTGTGTCAGTCGCAAGGACAGCAACTTTGGGTTATCAATGTTGAATATTGTGTACGGTCCAACGTGAAAGCCAATGCCTTTTTTTGGGGGCTCTCAATTCCTTTTGCTCACGACAATTCGCGATTGTCAATCTTGCCCTTTCAACGTTTCGGCATCTTCCATTGTCCCAACCTCTCGATGTCATGCTTCTTTTAAGAACCCTCGCCGAGAACACGCTATAGAAATACGATACCTTCACCGATTAGTTAAAACTTACCACCGTTCAAAAATCTAAACGGATGTATTATTAATCAATCATGATGTATTAACTATTTTACACTGCATAAATTCTCCGATATAAGACTTTTTTTAACACAACTCATGAATGATTCTTGACAACTTAATAGGTCGTCCGTGATGGCCGGGAAACAGAAGTATACGCATATTAAGGCCGCTCACGATACCTATGTGTTCATTCATATGAGCAAATGCCAAAAAAATTATGTTTTAAGTTACTTAATTGAGTGCTCACTTTCATTCTATTACCTCTATTCATTTGTATGGTGCTTCATTTTGGCAATAACTTTTCCTATCGTATTGTTATAAATATAAAAGCTTTTCGTTTGTTTCACGGAAAATATTTTTCAATAAGTTATTTTCTAGAAAAATGACAACATTTTTTAGTGTGTGGTTGAAACCTGAAAATGAACTGGAAAATATTTTCAGTTGTTCGATAAGAAAAATCAATTTTCCTAAATTGACATACATTATTCGGACGCTAGTAATTTATGCATAAATAGCCTAGGAACCGAGTACGAGTGTCAAGGTCCTGATTTTGGCCTCAATGGACCCTAAACAGAGCGCCAGGGCATGGGGCACGGGCTCCGGGGTCCTAATCCCAGCCTTGACGGAACTAGGCATGGGCGTCGATGTCTCAAGCTTGGCCTTGATTGACCCGGGCAAGTGCCAGCATCCCGGACCCAACCTTTATGGACCTGAGACCCTCAATGGACACGGACGCTAGCGCAGGGGACCCGAGCATTGGTATCGAGGTCACGGTCCTAGCCTTGATAGACTCGATTCTGAGCGCAAGATCTCGGGCTAGGGCACTGTGGACCTAAGCCCGTCCTCAAAGGACCCGAACCCGGGTGTTACAGATCCAAGCACGAGCATCGAGGGAGTCGGGCAATGGTACCGGAGTCCGAGGCCCGGCCAGAGGCATCGGTGTCCCGAGCCGAATCTTTGTGGACCCGAGCTAGAGGAAATATGGTGATCCCACGAAATCAATTGAAGCAGGAGCCCAGTTCTGTCATTTCAGCCTCCTCAACTTGATGATTGTGTGCTCCTGTGGGCGAGGAAGGAGTGGCGATTTGAAAACGATTAATTAATTAATTTAATTTAATGGATATTAGTAGAATAGAATAGAATAGACCGGAGAATGGCAGTACCTTAATTTTTAAAAAAATACAAAATTTGGGGAGGTCTTTTTTGGTGGGGGGTCTTAGTTTAGCGTGAAGCTGGAGGATTATGGGGTCACGTGCGCACGTGCCGTGGCAGCGAGTCGGTGCATCGTTCCACATTAAAATAAATAAATAAATAACCCGGGGAAGCGCACGAATTGCGGGGCTCTGTGTCCCCTACATTCGACATCCCCACACCCCCTACCCCCCCCACGCGGGACACGCGCCCTCTCCCCCACGCGCCGCGACGAGGGGGCCCACCCCACCGGCAACGGGGGGAAGCCACACGTAGGTAGGGGGGCGCGCGGGTCCCGCCGGCGCCGCGGTGGGGCCCCTTGGCGAGCAAGACGTGCCCGAGCGCGTGGTGGGATCGGGAGCGCGTGGGGAGAGGGAGGTTGGTGGGTGGGGGGGGTGAAGAGAAAAGCGAGGCCAATCTATCTGGAAAAAAAAAACCGATAATTTCGTGTGGGCTTTTATAACTCCGCATTGACCGCCCCAGGGGCCGCTCTAACCCCACGACCGTATCTTTTGTGGCCCCCCACCTCCGTATCCCCCACCACCCCCACCCACCCCCCCCCTCTTTTTTTTTTAATTTTTATTTTATAATTTCGTTATATCCCATTTTCATTTACATTTTATAAGTCACCGTGTGTACTATGTGCTGTGCGTATATAAAAAATCAGAGGCCCGCCCGCCAACTCTTATCAACACCACATCCGATCTATCGAGCCCGAAAGCCCGAAAGACAGAAAGACGCGACCTCAGACACGGCCGACCTTTGCAACCGGACCCCCCGAAAATCATTATACATGACGCTCTCTCACAGTGCCCGACGTGGATATTACAATCGGGGATTGGTCGCGGTTCTATGGTAGTTGCGTCCCATGCATTGCTGATCATCCACGCATCCAGTTCGTGCTTGGAATGGTGGATTCTGGAAGACGCAAGGAAATGAGATTAGGAGCAACTTGTCGTGATTATTTATATCCCCCATCGGATGTCGACACCGGTCGCTTAATAATTTAAGAGCTGGCCCTCGTGCGTATAGTAATTACTCAAAATCAAGTCAATAAGCACAAGGCAAACGTCACGTTAGAAAACGCCACTAATCAAATCCGTGGAAGAAAGAGGCGATCCCCCCCCCCGCGGAGCAGCTATCGGTCCGAACCGGAACGGCGTCAAACAAACGGGGGCGGGCATCCTTTCCCATCGCGACAAAGAGGGGAGTTCCTGGACAAAATGGGATTCGGCCCATTTGGTCCGCTGTTGATTTGAATGAACTGTTCTTGAGCAGAAACCTTCGAGATGTGATGGGAAACAACCATGCTACTACTAGATGTGAGCGCACGTATGATTCGTGCGTTCCAGCGCCACCAAGCGTAGGAATGGAGAATGGGTAACAAGCGAAATTAAGGGTCCGTTTATCTTAAAGAAAACTGTTTCCAGAAAATTATTTTTCGATATTTTGATGTTTGGACGACGGAAAACCGATAGATATACGGAAAACTTTTGCCATGGACTAAGAACAACAAATTTAGATCGGGGGAAAAAGACTTTCTTTTCTGACAAGAAGAAAATCACTTTTCTTAAACTAACAAATAGATGAAAACTAACTATTTTCCTTGTAAATGACTTTCATGGAAAGCATTTTTCTTTGCCATCAAATTTTCAGTGAGATGAATCCGCCCCAAGTGAAGATCCGCGCAAAATCATTGAAATTCACCTCCACAGGGAGTCTGAAATAGATTATTCGAAAATAAGAGAAAAATCCAATAGCAAGGGGGAATCTGGTGGAGGAGGAGGAGTGTTGAGAGCGTCCTTTTCGATTATCTATCATTGTATGACATGATTACAAAGTTAATGAAAAAAAGTACTTTGTCCGGATGCGCGCATTACATGAGGTCCGATATAAATTATTCTCATTTGTTGCGCCCGTGGCCTTTTCTCCAATCCAATGGACGGCGAGGTATATTGACGTGATCATTTGGCTTCCATCGCTCTCACTTTTCTCCACGCACCATCATTTTCGGGTCGCCTAAAGTGTTTGTTTTTCTTCTCTAGTAAGTTGAACTGGCCATTGTTTGTACACCATTGCCATTTGCCACGATCTTAATGACCACGTTTTGACACCCATGTTTCCAAATTGTGCTCTCGCCTCTAATTCCCCGTTCGCGACTGGTTTCCTTCACCCCGTTCGAGAAGCCCAAATGGGTTTGTCGAAGTTTTCAATCTAGTTGACCGTGGGTGAATTATTTTTCCCTAAGAGCCCGGTTTCTATCACGTTGAGACCGACTGGCATGGAAACCTAGACATGCCGCATGGGTCAACGTAACACAGGAGTCGCCACGGACAGGGACGTCAACAGATCCTTGCATGGAACGCGTGGGGGGTTCAGTAAATCCAAGGGCGTGTTGGTTAAACCAATTCCAGTCCAATCATGCAAAAGCTTCAACCAGAAAAATTCTCGTCCAACTCGCTCCGAAATTCATGCATCCAGACTGATCTCGCCGTAACGCTAGCTAGCTCTAGAAATCTATAGTCTAGTATATATGTATGAACGCAAAAAAAAAAAATGGGAAAAAGAACCATGATGTGCGATGTCTTAATCATATTTAACGTGTCCACGCGAGAAAACAACTGGCTTTGAGAGTGCCCATATAATTCATAGTTTGACTGGAATTTGGATCACTTGTAGTTTCCTTGTAGTTGAGGAGGAGATAAGTTAATATAGTTTCTAAACACGTCGCTGTGAAGAAGAAATCCAAATTCTTATGACGCGCCATCAAGAAATTGATGTGCTCCTAATCTTTATATTGCCATCTGTGTGTTTTATGTGGCCGAAGGTCCGCCGTTCGTGCTCAGTACAGAGAGGACAAACTGGACTACGAGCAGGTGGAGCGAACAGTGTTACGATCTCTTCAATCGATTCTTGAGATCAAAACTTTTGTCCTAACTTCCACTTTGAGCTACTGTTCTCCAATGCGGCGGAGTTCCGGGTCAAAGATGAAACCAACAAATTTGGGAGCTGACGAGCTCGAAACCTCAAAACCCTATTGTCACTTTACCGGTCTTGCTTTGAAGAAACGTAGGGACGTTGGTCCCAGGTCGTGTGTTGGATCTTGGTGCCTATGATTGTGCAGTGAAACGCGACACTATCGAAACCCCTGAAGAGTCAAAAGTTACAGAGATCGACCAATGGAGTACTTGTGCGACAATCGATAAGTGTTTACTGTCTTGAAATGCGATGGAACATGTGTTCAAAGTCATTACGAAGATGGCCGGTGACTATTTGTAGCTTTGGCAAGTTTTGTCAATGGTCGCGTTGAAATAGCGACCACGTGAGTTTCGTCAAATTTGACCTTTTACATTTATTTTGGAACGTGTATTTGCTAGATTCATTGAATCTTGCACAGGTTTATATAGTATCTCATTTTGGTAGGTTTAATGACAATTAGTGCGGTGGAGTTTACATTGCGAGTCACATGAGTTGATTGTTCCAATGCACATTATGCCGGTAATTCAAGATATTGTACGTGATGTGTACGAATTTATGGTTGTAAGTGTTGAGACTATAGGAAAGAAAGCAAAAGAAGTCGAAAGCTGAAAAAAGCTCAAGTCTTCCATACGCATCAAATATGGATTAATAGTACGTATGTAACTGATTTACATTCTTTGAGCTAAGGGAAAACGAGTAGTTGACATTCATTGGAGTTCGGTTATGCTGATTTGTTTCTTACATTAGTTCGGTTGTACAATTGTATCTCATTTATGCGTATTATATAAGCGACAAGATACACAAGAGAGAGGTTAAGCTCTCGAGATGAAATTCGAATGTAGTTCAAGTTCTTCAACTGCAAACTTCCTTTTCTTCTTTCTTCATTTCTCAAGTTCTTCACATGGTATCGAGCTTGTCTCGAGAGCAAAGCTGTGTATCTTGATCTTTTCTCTTGAAGAACACAAAGCAATGGCGTGCAGAATACCAAGATATCCTTTTCCTATCCACGTAAACATTGCTAACTTTGTTACAATCAAACTTGCGAAGACAATTTTCTTCTCTGAGACTCGAGTTTCACGATTTCTCCCGAGTCAAGAGCTATTTGGTTTCGTCAAGGAGAAATTCCACCACCACGAAGTTACAACTTGATATTGAAGGAACGAGGCCAAGTCGTGAATCCGAATACAATGATTGGGTGAGAACGATCAACTGGTTTCATCATGGATTAGTGGTGCGGTTCGAGCATATACTAGGGCCGATCATTGGCCTGAAACATCTTCTAAGGTATGGCAAACATTGCTGAATCGTTTCACACGTAAATCGGTAGCTAGATAGTTTGAACGAGGGAAACTTCAAGCATGTCGGAAGCGAAATAGAAAACTTTCTGATTATCTTAGAGAATACAAACTGATTTGCGATCAATTAGATGCAATTGGGAAACCTGCTGATGAGATAACTAAAGTCTTTGGTGTTTTGGAGGGCCTAGGCTCAGAGTATGAGAATTTTCGAACAACTATATATCGCTTGAAACCTCAACCTGATTATGATGAGGTAATATCACAACTAGAAAGATTTGAAACAAGACTGCAAAACTATTCCTCGAGCCGAGTATAATCCTAACATGGCCTATTATGGAGAAAGAAGTCTAGAGATAGAACCAAGGTGGTACTTGACAGAGAACTGCATCAACAGAATTTTGCGTTTATAGGCCGAAAGGGAACACCCGTGGGGACGTAACTATGGTAGAGGTCGTCCATTTGACAATTATTTTTTTTTTTTCTGGATATCAAGGAAGAAGCTAGAATTATAAACCATTTAATCGAATCAAGATCGGGAGGTTCAACACTTTAGTCCACGAAATAATTTCTATGGTTCAAATCATGGCTTTCGACCTTATGCTAGTTCATCACGAGAGGTATCAAGATACTAAATCCTATCTATCTCCCAACTTAGCGAGTTCACAAGACCTTGCAGGGATGAAAAAGCCACGGATGGAGTTCGAGTAACTTGCCAAATCTGCAAACGTCCAGGGCATGATGCTCTTCGATCTTTGGTATAGATTTGATAACTCTTATCAAGGTACATATATTCCACAAGCTCTAACAATGCATCTTGAGGATTCTACAAAAGTGAATGGTATCGACCACAGGGAGCCACACTCACATCACGGCCAATACGGATATAATTCATAACTCCTCAAAGTACAATGGGCCGATTACGTAATGATAGGAAATGGATCATGTCTTCCTATTACTCATCTTTTGGTGATGCATTATTACTTACTGCAATTGATGCATTACCTCTCAATGATGTGTTGGTAGTACCTGAAATCAAGAAAAATCTTCTTTCAGTTTCAAAACTAACTGATGACTTTTCCTACTCCTTTGTGTTTGATAAAAATGGTGTCTATGTTAAGGACAATCGAACCAACTCCACAGTGAAGCTCGGGCTGAAAATTGGGAGACTTTATCCAGTGGATCAGAAGGCAACACAAGCTCTGTTTACACAAAGACATAAAGCTGTTGGAGAGGAAATATGGCATCAACGACTTGCTCATACCAATACAAAGACCTTGAAGTATCTTCAACAACAACAGTGGATCAACTATAATAAGAAAGCTTCCTCTGTATGTGGCGATTGTCAACTTGTCGAGAGTACCAATCTACCTTTTCTTTATCCCATTCAGAATCGAACTTCCTCTAGAAAGGATACACTTTGTGATATCGGGGTCCTTCACTAGTAACCTCATTCGGGGCTTCGTTTTATGTCATTTTTGTGGACAACTTCTCTCGATACAGTTGGTTTTATCCAATGAAATACAAATCCGAGTTCTATAATATTTTCCTTACATTTGAAATATGTAGAGACTCGGTTTGACCACAAAATCAAAGTCTTCCAATGTGATGGTGGTGGTGAATTCACTAGTACCGGGTTTCGGACTCATTTAGAAACCGTGGTATTAAACAATATATCTCCTGCCGTATACTCTGAACAAAATGGGATTCCCGAAAGGAAACATCGTCATGTGGTAGAATTGGGCCTCACTATGCTCTATCATGCTCGAACACCATTACACTCTTTGGGTTGATTCATTCTTAAGCTATGCAATTATATTATTAATCAGCTTCCAACTCCAAAGTGAGAGATGGACTCACCTCACAACAAACTTTTTAAACAAGTGCCCAACTATGATCATCTCAGGGTCTTTGGATGTGCTTGTTATCCTTGTCTCAAACCCTATGCTCAACATAAATTTGATCCTCGATCCCTCACTTGTGTATTCCTGGGGTATAGTGAGAGACATAAAGGGTATCGTTGTCAGGTACCTACTGATGGTAGAATATACATCAGTCGACATGTGACATTTGATGAAGATTTCTTTCCATTTGCCAAGCAATTATCTACAGATTATCCTCACTATACATCTCTGTATCGAAAATGGGTTGATGAGGTAACTTTTCTGGATTCTACCAAGGCAAATACAGTTAGACAAACTAACAATTGTCACACTGGCCATCTACAAGACAGTGGTGTTACGGAGGTAGGCCAAATTCGTATACCATACAATTCTAACCATTGCACAGATCTGTCTTCATCACATTCACAAGATGTTGCTTCCTCTGGACCATCGAGCTTCTTCGCTTCGCATACTACGGCACCTAGCATACCCGTTGTTGATCAAGAACATCAATCTTCCTCCCTCCTCAACACCGTGATACCTGCTCATCCTATGCAACTCGACTTAAGTCCGGCATAGTGAAACCAAATCCCGAGATATGCCGCTTAGTGAATACACTGTTCCTTTCGAACCAAAATCACTTAAGTCGGCCTTAGCTCATGAAGGCTGGACTCATGCAATGCAAGAAGAAATGGATGCTTTGTATGAAAATCAAACTTGGGTGTTAGTTCCACGAACTGCTCAGATGAATGTCATAGGCTGTAAATGGGTGTATAAGACCAAGTTAGCGTCTAATGGCAGTCTTGACAAGTTAAAAGCTCGCTTGGTGGCTAAAGGGTTTCATCAAGAAGAAGGAGTAGACTATCTTGAAACTTTCAGTCCTGTTGTAAAACAAGCAACCATACGTGTTGTCTTGTCAGTAGCTATGGTGCAACATTGGTCTATTCATCAACTCGACGTCAAAAATGCATTTTTACATGGCACATTGATCGAATCGTTTATATGGAGCAGCCTCCTGGTTTCGTCCATCCTACATTACCTCATCATGTCTGCTTACTTCAAAAGTCTTTATATGGACTTCGATAGGCTCCGCGTGCATGGTTTGAGAAATTCAGCAATTTTTACTTGAATCGGGCTTCTTTTGCGGCACCACGAGATCCCTCTCTCTTTGTGTACCACGAGGTACGAGACACAATTCTCTTGCTTCTTTATGTTGATGATATTGTACTGATTGGTAACTCCTCCTCTCCTTGGCCGACTTAATCAAGCCTCGAGTCTTACTTTTCACATGAAAGACCTGGGTACTCTTCATTACTTTCTGGGTATTGAAGCCACACGTAGTTCTGCTGATCTCTTTCTCTGCCAGACTAAATATGCTCTTGATCTTCTTACACGAGCTCACATGCAAGATTGCAAGCAAATCTCCACTCCTCTATCTGTCAGGTCTATTCCTACGTCAAATGATGCCATCCCTCTTGACAATCCCCTTGAATACAGAAGTCTGGTAGGAGGTCTTCAATATCTCACTATTACTAGACCTGATCTTGCATATGCCACTAATCTTTTATGTCGGAAAATGCAGCGCCCTACCATTCTTGATTTTCTTAAATCAAGCGAGTATTTCGGTATGTAAAGGGAACAATTCATTTGGGTATCTTTCTTCACTCGCATAGTACTCTAAACTTATATGGATTCTCAGATGCTGACTGGGCAGGATGTCTTGATACCAGACGCTCTACTACTAGTTTTTTGCACATTTCTTGGTTCCAATCTCATCTCCTGGACAGCCAAGAAACAACCCACTGTTTCTCGTTCCTCCACTAAAGATGAGTATCGTGCACTTGCTTCTGCTACTGCTGACCTTACTTGGATCAGCTTTGTCCTACGTGACATTGGCATTCCGTTAACATCACCTACGATTCTCTTTTGTGATAATCAGTCTGCCATTTCACTTACTGCTAATCCTATTTTACATGCTCGAACCAAACATATCGAAGTTGATTTTCACTTCGTAAGAGAAAAAGTTTCCTTGAGATCATTATGCATCCAGTATGTTCCTAGTCATCGCCAGCTTGCTGACATTTTCACCAAAGCATTGTCACGACTTGATCATTCCACTCTCAGAACCAAACTGGGCTTGGGGTTTAAACCCGCACCCAGTTTGCGGGGGTATGTTGAGACTATAGGAAAGAAAGCAGAAGAAGTCGAAAGCTGAAGAAAGCTCAAGTCTTCTATACACATCAAATATGGATTAATAGTCTGTGTACCTGATTTCTGTTCTTTGAGCTAAGGGAAAACAGAGTAGTTGACATTCTGTTAGTTCGGTTGTACTGATTTGTTTCTTCTGTTAGTTCAGTTGTACAGTTGTATTTCTGGTGTATGAGCTGTACGTATTATATAAGCAGCAAGATACACAAGAGAGAGGTTAAGCTCTCAGATGAAATTCTGAATGTAGTTCAAGTTCTTCAACTGTAAACTTCCTTTTCTTCTTTCTTCATTTCTCAAGTTCTTCACAGTAAGACAATTGGTGCAGTGGATTTTACATTGCGAGTCACATGAGTCAATTGTTCCAATGCACATTACACTAGTAATTCAAGCTATCTTACGTGAATTTGTGGTTGTAAGGCGGACGGTTATGAAGAAGCCCTATATGTGTAAGAGATAGACATCACGATGGCAATAAGCGGACTCAATGAAAAGATTATAGCAGATTCATGGGGTCGAGATGATAGACTTCTAATTCAATCTTTATTCGAAAGAATCTCAAAAAGAAAAATTATCAACCTTGTTTTATATTCAAAAGACGTTTTCTGGGTTCAGAAAGAAGATTTTATTGGCCTTCTAAGAAAAGACCTATGTTAGGGCAATTTTGCATCTTGTTTATGGATAAATTTTGTCGACCGGGTTGGCGTATCATTATCTCTACGAGGAAGCCTTAGTAGCCAAACCTCGAGCTCATGCAAAGTCCCGCAAATCTAATGAAGCGTGTAAGATAAGCGAGGTAGGACGTACGGCAAAATATGACATCGTTTCACACTTGACGACAAGGATCGAACCGGTTGTGTCATCTAATTCGCACAGACATGAGTTCCATTCTTCAACCAGAGAAGCCAACTCTATATAGGTGATCATTAAGGTTCTTTTCCTTGCGTCAAAGTCCAAACCTAAATGAAGCGAAACGAGGCACAAGCGCATATGATCGCCGGAGGATCGACTGTTCAGCACGGCGAATGTCAATCCCTCACGAACGAGAACCTCTTTACTGTTCATCTTCTGTCGGCAAAGATCTCTGTCTGTCTGTTCACATAGCACGCATGAAACTACATTGAAAACACTGTTCAGTCAAAATGCAAATGAAAGAAAAGAGATTGGACATGGAATCGAATTCTTAGGGATGGAAACTTTGTTCTCCCCCCGTGTTTATGCCCACATTAGTTACGCCTGGAAATGAATTATTATTGTTATTGAGATTTATGTTTGTAATTACTACAAAAGAAAAAAAAGCGCGGGGTAACGGTAATTGTGAACGAAAATGGCGAAAAGGAGTTTTGAGAGGGTCGAGATGAAAGTGTTGCACAAAGATTTTATCCATCTCGACAACATTGAATTGTTGTAAAGTGGGAAAAACGATGAACTAATTAATGAAGTAATGATCTATTTGTTTTCAAAAAATGAATGATTTTGAAAATATTTTCCTAAAAATGGTCACTCTTATTACTACTAAAATGAATTAATAAAAAAATACATTCTCTGTACACGAAAATGTTTAGACATAACTTGTTGTTGATAATGAAATTTTTTTTTCATTGACTAATTATTTTAAGCGATCATTTTCAGCGAAACAAATGGAGCCTAAGAGAATACGCGACGGTTGTCCAAAAGGGGAGAAATTCATGGCTACTTGACAATTCCTATCGTAAATCACTTCCTTTTCATCTATAATGATGTATGGTTATGACATATTTTTAAAAGTAGGCCTTAATTTTTTAATAACATGATCTAGTACAAACCTCCAGATTGATGTTGCCAATGGTTTACGATGTTAAACACCAGATGATTATAGCTCGCTCGACAAGGAAAAACAATGTGCAGTTTACTGCTTATTAGAAACAACACCGTATGGTTCTTCTTCTTCTTCTTCAGCTTAAGCTTCGACTTAGCCTCATCGCTTTCTTTCTAGGGCTCCACAGCCCACTATCGACAAATTCAGATGGGCTTAATCATTTTCGGGCTGATCATTAGTGCCTAAATTGGGCCTTACGTCTGTTTAGTCTCAGGCGATACTCCCCCTCCGAAGCTAATTTCCAAGCTACGAGTCAGTTTTCTCCGAGTGGATGAAGGGAAAAGTGTCAGAAAAGTCTTAATCCTATTGCATTTGTGCTAATTTATTCCTAAACTTTTTAATTGTGAAAATTTAATCATAAACCTTTTGACATAATGTCAATTTAGTCCTAAGCATCATGAATAGTGTCAATTCAATCCTTCGGGTAAAATTTGGTCGGACATTGCTAACGTGGACATTGGTTAGTCTATATGGCTCGGCGCTGACGTGGACAATTTTTAATAATGTTTTTAAATCTTTGAATTTTTATTTGTTTATTTCTTTTTTTATTTTCTTTCTTTTTTCCTCCCCTCAGTTCTTTCTCCAGCCGGTCAACATCAATCAAAAATATTAAAATATTATTAAAAGTTGTCCACGATAGCTCCGGCCGGCGTCCATGTTAGCAATCTTCAGCTAAAATTAACCGGAAGGACTGAATTGACATTACGTAAAAAAGTTTATGACTAAAGTGGCACAAAAAAAAAATTATTCTAAACTGGCACAAATATAATAGGCTTATAATTTTTCTGACACTTGTCCAGTGTAAGACAATAGAGCACGTTCCTTCAATATACCTTGTTTTGGTTATATTTTAATCACGTGAAATTCACTCTTTAATATTTCATTGATAGGTTGCCTATGTCGTCATTAACTCAAGCGGTTAGTTAAGTTTAAACATTTTAAGTTACCCCGATAAACAGTAATGAGGATTGCTTGCACGTAGAAAGGGAAACAAATAAAAGCAACGCAACCCGCGTACCATAGATTAATCGAGATGAGTAATACTTACAGCAAAGTTTATCTCGAATTACCGGAGATTTAACTTATAATATAGCGTTTTCTCCGGCCACGCAATTTCCCGTCGACACAAATTACGCTCTTCGAATTTGCCTTAGCGGGAATATCCACCGCGTCGCGAGCACGAAAAGCAGGGTTGAATTTGGATTGGAGACGACGAGAAGTCTGATAAATGTCGACTTCAACTCGACGCGGTAAATCAATTCCAGCTCGTCAGATGATTTAAGGGGGAATACGAGCAAAATTCGTCTCCCGGCTTCGACGTTGATGGTTTAGCCAAAAGCCCATGGGAATGGGGACTGAAACGAGAGAGACCCGTTCTCGAGGAGGTAAAACGGAAGCGTTGCCGAACGTCAAATTGTCAAAACTTTGACCCTCCTCCTCCTTTCTCCTCTGCACTTCTATTAATATAATATATATTGTACTTTATAATTACGATGTAATATTAAAATCCATATTGATAATTAAACAAAAAAAAAAGGAAGAGAAAAAAAGGCGGAGCAAAACTAGGAGCCGGCGAGAGCGGTTTGGAGGGAGACAGCTCACCCGACCAAAGCTCAAAGCAGCCGCCCAATCCGGAACGGGCCACCCACCAACCAAGAAGATGCCCGACTGCTTCCGCCACGCCCGCCCGCCCTCCACGTGGCGATCTTACGCCCGACGTCATCCAGCGCGCGGCGACGAAGCGGCGTCAACATTAACATCCCCAAACCGTGTCCATCTACAAGTTAATGTCAAATCGATCGACACTTAAGAATAATTATCGTTTTGAATTGTCGCATTCAAGTACTTATTTTAGATGGGTTTTTTTTTCAACAGGTACTTTGAGGTGTTCGTTACAAAAAAAATAAAAGGCATGTCGTTGTCGAAATACCGTCTTTATCGATTTGTGCTCGACCGGTACATCAGTAATAAAAATTATCTTTCGTGAGACGTAATCCGGAAGCGTCAGCAAGATCTAATTAAGATAATCCGGACTACGTTATGCAAAGCCCATTCCCACTAGGTGAGCGGTCGAATTCGGCGGCGTATTTGGCGGCATATTCTGGGGCAAGGGAGATACGAACAGGCAGAAGCTCGCACGCATGGATGTAGAGAGAGAGAGAGAGAGAGAGAGAGGTGGTGTAGGGATTTGGGTGCGGTTGGTCTTCAAATTAAATTTTTTTATAAAAGTGACGGAAATATTCGACGTAAGTGTTGAAGTTGGAAGGGGTCTAAAGCATCGATTTTACTTTGAATGGTAATTATCGCCCAAATCTTTTTTTGCTTTATAAAAAATCACCAACTTTCACTTTTAAATCCTAAACCTGGTCCGAACCATTTGATAATTTCACATTACGATGGCAAGATTTGGGACTCGAGTAAAAATTGGTGATATTTTACGAGATAAAAAAAAATATTCAGGCCAAAATTGTCATTCGAGATGAAGTTGGTGTTTTTCTTTTTGAATTAGGCCCTTTTTTTATTTCGCAAATTATATATTTGTCCTGATTTTCCGAACACGGCTTAGGGGGGGGGGGGAGGAGAATTTTTTTTTGTTTTTTTTTTTTTGGGTCGGGGGGAAGGAGATTCGCGGTGTTGATTTCTGTCGGGCGCGCGGGTCCCGCCGCTCGCGCCGCGCCGACCCGCCGGCTTTCCTGTCCATCCGTCCGTCCTCGTCATACATGGACAGAACGACCGCGTCACGCTCCACCACCCACCACTCTTGAAGGAAGGGGGGTTGCTACCCCATCACGTGATGCGATCCCACGTGTCGCCCCGCGAGTAGGTGGCTGTCGTTTTTTCGGCATGCAATCGATGGGAGATCGAGGAGGGGGAAAATTGCCCGTGTGGGGGGCTGTGGCGAGGATGATGATGATGATGGGCATAGCGCAGCGAAGCGGTGAAGCTAGCAAGTGGACAAGGGAGGAAGACGCGGGTCCCCCGCCCCCGCAAAAAGCCAGCCGCCGCGGGGCCCACCGACCCGACGCTATCGTGGTAACCTTTCCTCGCAATTTCCACTAATTCTTTTTCCTTTTTCTTCTTCTTCTTTTTTTGTTTTTTTTTTTGCGGCTTCAAATCCTTCAGACGGTAGAACGGGTCGCCGGCATCTCGTTCTATTCTTTTTATTCAAACCCGAACTAAATTTATTCAAATGCTTCGATTTGTTGCCTTTTTTTTTTCTTTTTAAATGATGCTCGGCGTTTCGACTCTCAAATACGCTTTGTTCTTTTTGGGGTCCTTTTTGTCATGAATTTGCTCCTCTTCCGAATTACCATTTCTCGATCAATTTGACGAGACAATTTCGCACGTGTACCGGAAAAAAAAAGATCATACCCAAATATCTAAAATTAAACTTTTATCTTCGAATCTCTCGGCTGTATAATTCGAAGTGGACACGAGCTGTTTGGCGATTTCCCAAATCTACGAGTGGTGATTCCATTTTCGTTTTCTCTATTCGAATTTCGTGTAAATAATTAAAAATATGTCCGATCTCGCTAAACAAGACACTTCTCATGTAACGACTTATTGCTGCTTAAATCTTTCTCGAGTCCCTTCGATATTGTTTTCGCTGGAAATGTTCCTGTAACGAAATATAATTCACCGAAAGTTGTTCTTCGATTTTTAATTAGAGAAAACCGGGTTCCGTGTCTAATTTCAGACAGGAGGTATCCAAGCGTGAGCAAAGAGCATAACTACTTTCGTCGAAAACACGAATTCTTTGCAATAATGAAATTCAACTTGTATTTTATAAACGACTTAGGCAACTCTGTCCAATTACTGATTGGCGGCGCTCGAGTTTCTTCGATATAGCATTTTAAACCTACTTGCTTAAAAGGTAAACGACTACAGCTATGGAAACTAAAGGTACGGTACTGGAAAGTAAAGATAATTGAAATATAGCATTTTAGTTTGTATTCGCGAGGGGCTTCCTTTGATATAGTGTTTGATAAACATCGTTGATCTCATCTTCACCGTTCATCTAATGACATATGTTCACCAACTGCTATCAATCATATCTTTTTGTTCCGATGTGATAACCGTCTTCGAGTTCATACTGTCTAACACCTATCCTTCTCGAGGCAATAACCGTCGTCGAGCTTATATTATCTTGACACTTGTCATCTTCGAAACAGTAACTGTCATCGAGCTCATATTATTTTAACACCTATCCTTATCGAGGCAGTAACTGTCATCGAACTTATACCGTCTTGACACTTGTCCTCCTCGAAGCAGTAACCGTTATCGAGCTCTTCTTATCCTGACATATGTCTTTCTCGGAGCAGTGACCGTCATCGAGTTCTTCTCATCCTGACACCTGTGTCTTTCCGAGGTGATAATTATTATTGAGTTCTTCTCTTCTTGACACATGTCATCCCCAAAGCAAGAACCGTCGTCAAGCTCTTCCTGGCTTGACACCTGTCCTTTTCCTCATCGACAGCCTCGATGACTCGAATCCCATATGACCATTTTCGTCGATAACTTTGGCGCTCGCTCTTTCTATGACTCAAGCTCTTTCAATTTCAAATTCCCCGCCGGTATCTCCCAGTGCTTGCCAGCTATTTTGCTTACGTGAACCGTCTCGTATGAGCTACGTCATCCTTTGACGTCTTTTATAATTTTATTTATTTCGGTTGTCGACATCCTAATTAATTATAAGTGTCAGCAAATATATAACTTAAACTAGATTCGGCGGCACTAAAGCGGGTGGCTTCTCATCTAAACGCGTGTAACTATCCAACGTTGTCTTGAAAAATGGACTCAACATCTTAGTGAAGACATATTGCTTACCTAAAGATTCCTAACTAATCAAACCGTTGTCGGACCCAATCGATTGCCGGACACACACAACCGAAAGTAAATACGAACGTGCTAAAAGCAGTTAATTCCTCATCCAAAATCACACCTTGACCTTCTTTTTTCAAAATATCGTATTCCACGTACTGAAAGCCCACGTGTAATTGTATTGTTGCCCTTTAAGTCGATGATGTTTAGCTAAACTTCGAATAAGCAAGAACATTCAAATCCTTCATAAAGCGTCGTTCTTGCAATATCTATAGATATATACGTGCGCGCGTGCGCTCGCGCTCTAGACACATGAATTCAAAAGAATAAATTCACAAACACAAGATGCTCGTTCACAACAAGGCGACAGTAGCTATTACTATATTCGATTAAATAGTTTTCTTAATTCGGAATAATTAAATCAGTACACGTGGATAATAGCACTAATTAGGGGGACCATGAACCCTCCCATCGCCCTTTTTTCCCTTCTTTTTTGGGCAGCGCCGGTCCGCTCGCTCATAAAGCGATGATAAGGGGCGACAATTAATGAAAAGGAAAGAAAAGAACAATACAATACGAGACCGGCGAGCGAGCCGCGAGAGAATGCCACGTGACTGCAAGCCAAAAGCCGACATGTACCTCGTCAACACGGAAATTACTGCGTGACCCCCTCTCTCTCCCCACCTCCCCCGCCCGCCTTTCCAACCAGAAAAACCAAGAGCCGTCTCGCCGTCGGTGCCGCCTAACTTAAATAAGAAAACGATATTTAGCCCTCGAAAAGAAAACTTTGAAAGAAAAAAGAGATACGTCAGATAGAACGCGTCCCGCGCGGGCCCGCCTCCGCCTACCGAGCACTCGGCCGTCGGATCAACCCAAACGAGCGTCGAGATTCGCACCCAAAAGGACCAAAAAAACCCAAACAAAAAAAAAGCGCAAATCACGAGCCTTTCTCTGATCATCTCGTTCCCGGTCAAAGGCAGCGAAGGACAGGAAGCCCCCACGCTTCTCATCATGAATCCTCTGTACGCTCCCGCAGCCCCTTTAATTATTGCTCCATTATAATAATAAAAAATTTAGACAAAAAAAAAAGGGGGGGCGGGGCGTGAGTGCGGTCGTCGCACGACTGCGGGACCGACACGTGGCGCGAGAGCGGAGGCTGCTCTATCTTGCGCCGCATGTTCCGTGCGCATACGTTAAAGCCCACCCACGATATCGCCCGTCAAATCTTCACTAGCTACATTGCCGGCATAATGTCTCGATCGTCATCTCCCAAGATAACTTCAGCCATAATTAAATTAAATAGCATAAATAAAAATAAAACATATTGATTTCTGCGGTAAATGCAAGATCCTTATTCCTTATTTCGACGAAAAATGAAAAATTATTTGCGGAGATTAGAGAAAGTGGGGGAACAAGATCAGAGCAGAGCAATTTCACAAAGACTACTAGATCTTGACGTTTTTTCAATATCCGAAATATGTATTACAGGGAAGAAAAAGAACGCATGAATAATACAACAATTGAGAAACGCTTGCAGATTTCCCAGTTGCTAAAAAACTGGAGTTAAAAATTTATCATCGCTATATACATATTATCTAAAGTCATGGTTGTCGTCATCGTCTAATTTTGTCGTCGTCGTCGTCAACCGCCGAACCGAAATTAAATTGTCAGGCTAGTTTCCCTGTCTCTCTCTCTACATGGATCCGCTTTCCGTCCTCAGCTTCGAACCGCAGAAAACGAGAATCGCACCGAAAAACTCGCAAATCCGCCGCCGATCAAGACCCTCCCCCTCCGGGAGGAAAAAAAAAAATCAAGCCACCTCGGGCGGCGGAGGCTGGTTGAGGTCGAGATCGAGGAACGATCTGCTGCTGCGACGGGTCACGTCGGACTCCACGACGGACGACGAATCGGACTCGCTCTTCACCGCACCAATCCCGACCGCCGGGAAGAACTCGCTCGCCGCCGGGCGGCCCGGCTTGCAGTCCCTGGCGACGTTGCCCCCGAACTGGCCCCCGCGGGCGAAGACGTCGAAGAAGAGCACCGGGCGCGCCACCGGGACGACGGGGAAGCACCCGGCCGGGGCCGCGTACGCGGCGGCGAACGGGAAGCCGCCGAGGCTGAGGTCCAGGGCTTGCGCCGGCGGCGGCGGTGGAGGGGAGGCGTTGTCGACGGTGCTGCTCTGGCTGGGGCTGTGGGCGGCGCCGGCGCCGGCGACGACGAGCTCGTCGGCGGTGGGGAAGTTGGTCTTCGCCTTGGCGCCGCGGAACTCACGCGCCGCCGTGTCGTAGGCGCGGGCGGCCTCCTCGGCGGTGTCGAAGGTGCCGAGCCAGACGCGGGTCTTCTTGCCCGGGTCGCGGATCTCGGCGGCGTAGCGGCCCCACGGCCGCTTCCGGACGCCGCGGAAGCGGATCTCCTTGAGGCCCTGGGGCCTGGGGCCGACGGCGACGGCGACGGTGACGGGGTTGGGCCTCTCTCGGGGAGCCATGATGATGGTCGGAGGCTACGGATTCAGTCGAAAGGGCGAGGGCGAGGGCGAGTGCGAGGGAGGGGTGAAAGGGAAGGAGGAAGTCGCTGGCGAGGTGATTGTGTTCTGCGTTTTGGGGGAAAGAAAGGGAAGTGAGGGCTTGTAATATATAGAAGGGTGAGAGCGGGTGCGCGCGGGGTATGGAAGTTGCGGCTGGCGGGCGTGAGAACCACGTGCCTGTCGGGGCGCGTTATCGGGGGGGCCGTGGTGCTTGGCGTCTCTTGCAAGAGCCAACGCAACTCGAGTGTGCGCTGCGCTTTTCTTATTTCTCTTCTCTTCCCTCTCTCTCTCCCCGTGGGGCCCGCGCACACTAATCCAATGAAATCTGTCGTCTTAACACGGGCTAATTATAGAACTCTTTTTTTTTCCCCACCTTACAGCGACGTCCGAACGTGGGAAGCGTGTCGTTAATCGGGCGACATCTTCGGTATGTGTTGAGGGCGATTTCTGTTTTTTTCTTTCTTTTTTTGCGGCCCCTGAAAAACAGGGAGGTAAAACGCATTCGTGATTGAATTTCGTTCTCGTGCTTTCGATTGAATTTGATTATTGAACCTTCGTCTTCTTTTACGACGGGGCTAATCATCATTTGGAATCCATAACAATTTGGTCTTTATAATTTGATTGACATTCACGAAGAATTGCTTCTGAGATCGTTACATTTGAATTATCGTGCATGCAACACGTATCTATAATTGATTACATCAGGCGTCTAACTGTTACAATAGCTCCAAATAAGTAAACAATCCATGCAGGAGCTTTGGAGTTGAATCATTCTATCATTTGCATTGCTGCCCTGCTTGGAGTAAATGTCGCGCCAATACTAGTTTTGTGCACTTTTCCTAGTTTTGATCGTCGAAAAAGACAGTCGCATGCGACAGTTCACATTAGAGCCATCGCTAGATATATGGTTTCGAGTAACGGTTATGATTTTTGCACGTCAAACCTAGTCTACGGTTTTTAGGAAAGACAGTTACACGCGAGGGTTAACATCAAGTCGCTCATCAAACAATCGTTTTGATCGTACCCACTTTCGGATTAAACAGCTTTTCATGTTAACTATGTGGTGCGTTGCATTTCAATTGCATTAAGCTTCAGTGATTAATATTAAAGTCATTGATCGAATGCAATTATTATAGAAAAGAAAAAAATAACAGGCCCTTGGCCGAAGACCAGTGACCCCCATTGACCACTCCCCCACCATTGCCGGCCCTTTTCGAAGCCCTCATCGCCTGGATCCAATTCTCTCTCTCTCTCTTAAATTTAGCTTATTTACAATTTGTATGAAAAATCATATATGGACAAAAACGACATCGTTCCAACATTATGCTTTATATTTTAACCACGTTATTACCGCATAGGAGAGAGAAAATATTAGGAGAAGTTACATCAGTATTTTTTGTTAGCCAAGTTGAATGGAGTTTGACAAGTTTTAGGATTAGATTATATTTTTTTGCAAGTTTTAGGACTTGATTATACTTTCATGACAAGTTTTAGGATTTAGAGTGCACATATCTCTAAAATGATCGTGCAAACCTTTCTTCATGTGCTCAAGGCCTTTTGATTTCCTTACAAGTGGATTCCAAATCGTTTGCATGTCCCCATCCTTCTAGAACCGTGCACCGGATAGGCTAGACTTGCATAACCCGGACCAATGCACACCTCATGATTTTTTTACTTAAGCTATCGATTTTTGGCTAAAAAGACTCACTCAAAAGCGTATGTTAATAGATGGAGGGAGATTATATATATAGAAAATTTATAAATCTTGTAGATAAATGATATGATATGAGATACCCGACCCTAATACCACAATAAAACATTCCACTCAAAAGATAAAATTAATAAGTGAAGAAGATTATATGCACTTAAAAGAGCAAATAAATTTCGTAAATAAGTGGTGCAGTATGCTTTTTGATGTTTATAATTCGTGGATATATAAAAGGTAGTTCGCCGTAATTATGGACGGAGAAAGTGTTTTCGGCTGGCTCCGCGTGGAGCGGGCGGGGGTCGGGGCGGGGCCCGAGGTGGTTTCGCCGAGCGCCGTGCGCGAGCAGGTTCGGAGGGGGGAGGGAAGGGGGGGAAGTGAGGGTCACGCGCGCTGCACGTGGAGGTGGCGGCAGCGCCTACCCACCGCATCTTCGGGCAGCGTGATATTCCGGAGGGCGGGGGGGAGGCGCTCGGCGGGCTCGGTCAACGAGGGGCTTTGACCGCGCAGCCACGCGCGCTCTCGTAATTACAAAAAGAAAAAAGGCAGCCCGCCGCCCCCTCGTACGAAAATCCCCTCCTCCTTCCCTTCCCCCCGAGAAAAGCAAACCGATTTTTTGAGCGAGCATCGCACGAGCCCCCCGCGCCTGTCACGTGGCACGCGCTCTCGCGACGCCCAGGTGATTTTCCCCATTTCGCCCCTTTAATTTATTTGCTTTAGCTCTCAGAATAATGATAAATACCATTGGAGAGGAGCGCGACCTTTTGCTTTAGCATTTTTTTTTTTTACATTCTCTTTCTTCATCTTTATTGTAAGAATGTTTTAAGTGCTCCGATTTTTCGACGAAAGCGACGATTCGGCGTCCCCAAAAATAAATAACCTTTTTAAATTTACGCAATGCGTCCTGATTTTTTTTACGTCCTCGCCCGTCGGATGAGTTTTGATTATGGGGAAAGGAAAGAGGGAGGCTAATCTCGACCGTTTAAAAAAAAACCGAGCGGATAGTAGGATAACAGGCTAGTACTACCGTTGAGGGCGGCGTTGCTGGACGGTGGGTAAGATGGGGGAGACTTCGCTCGTATCGCGTAGCGCGCGTGCTCTCCGTGCAGGTACGGATTTTGTCGCGAATCTGAATATTTCGAAATCCATTACTAAATAAAGTTATCGAGAAATTATTAAATCTCTCGGCTTCTTATGCTAATAGATTCACACGAGTGGAGACTAATTCCAGGTCTTCATTGGGTTTTAAATTACTCTAGGAGGTCTAGGAGGAGAGGAGAACTCCTATATTAGACTAGAAATCCATGTTTGAAAGGTGAGGCAAATTATTTGTATACCTATGATGCAAAACATAAGACTAGCCACGGACAGTGTAAGGATTTCTTTATGTTGCTATTTTCACGAGTGTCGAGAATGCATTCAATATATTTTTCTAGACATGCTTAATAAGAAGATATTTCGATTTCACCAGCAATCTAATTTAGAATTTTATCAGTAAATACCTCTAGCGCACGGATAAAATGTGAATTAAAAAACATCCGCGGCCCTTAAATTCTTTTTGCTTTTTTGGGTATCAAATGCAAAAATTATTCACGACTCAAATTTCTCATCTTGTCAACTAAATTACAGGAATAGCGACTTATCTCCCGTGATGAAGGAGACGGATACCGTAAATGAGAATAAATATTCCCCTTTTATCCCAACCCGACGGCTTTTGTTTTCGCGATTCCCAACATCTGTCGGCACTGTCCCGTCCGCTTTCCCGCCGCGTGAGGCGGATCAGGAGAGATGCCGCTCCTTTTTTCCCTTTTTCCTTTTTTAAATTCCCATCCCCCGAAAAAGGGATAATTCCAAAATAAAATACCGCCTTTACCCCCGCCCGCCCCCCCAACCCTATTATTAAAAAAAGGACGCCTTTTCAGAGCGTGGTCCCCCGGTCCTCCTGCGCTGCTTTTTTGAACCGGTCGCGAGGGCGGGATCCGACGGCCGCGCGCGGCCCTCGGGGCGACACGCGTCGAGATCCGGCGCCCCTCGGACCGGTCAGGCGGACACGTGTGTGGCGGGGTGGAGTTTAAGATATTGTTGGCGACAGCGTGGTCCGGAGGTTCCTTGTCCCGCGGTCTGCGCTGCTCTCCTTGTTCCTTCCCTCCGTCATTAAGAAAGCCCCCCCAAACAGCGCGCTTGTCCAATACCGCCGATTTGGATTGAAATTTCCCACTTTTTAATCTTTATTTGATTAAATTTGGCAGCGTACGGACTGCCGGGACAAATGGTTCTACATTCCGTTACAGGTTCCGGAGTCTATTAGGTTTCTTCGTGCACTCTTCGCTGCACAATTACAATGAATCACTACCGCTTATGACCACCATTAACAAAAAATATTAAATATTAATAAAGTAAAAGTCTCGATCATAAATATCGCCGGAAATGGAAGTTCATATTCGTGATTTTAGATTACACACTTATCACTGGATACCTTGGAATGCCGCAAGATCGCGCGAAAACATAGAGCGAGAAAAACACAAAGACTTATTTCAAATACCGGGAGCCTAACCGTCGGAACAACTTCACCAGTTTTCAAAACCTGAAACCTATCCTAGAAACCGATACCGCACTGGAAGGACCCTTACGTACCGCGACCTATGTAAAATTCGAAATTATTTTCATGCCTAATATATTTTCTAATTTTTATTTAATTAAGCTCATTATAATTGATTAATTATGTGTGTCACCTCCATTCTAGCCGATTCATCTCGGCTTAATTAAATCGAGGGAGAGGCAACGGATGCAGTTACAGCGTGGAAAAGAGTCGAAAGAGGTTTTCTTCTTTGAAAGGTTCGGAGATTCAATTTCAGTTAAATTTTTTATGGGATAGTGACACAGGCAGTTTTTGAACTTTGACCTAATATGCAATTTGATTGCTAATATTTTAATTTGTTTAATGTAGTTCCTGAACTTTAGGCAAATGTTCAATGTGGTCCCTGAGTCAAATTCATGTAATAAACTGCCTTCCTGTTCATGAGTTGGCCGAGGCGAACTCGATATATTGGGTAGTACATGGACTATATTGAACATTTTCATATAATTCATGGACTGAATTGAACAAGTATCAAAAGTTAAGGGATAATATTGAACAAATTAAAAGTTCATGGATCACATTGAATATTTGCCTAAAGTTCAGGGACTATATTGAATAAATTAAAAGTTCAGCGATCAAATTGTATATTACGTTAAAATTCAGGGACTATTTGTGTTATTTTTTCATTTTTTATCGAGGTCCCCCCAAAATAAAAGAGGAAAAAGAAAAGGAAAGCAAAGAACTTTTCTAACACGGCGCTAGGGAACCTGCTGCTTTGGAATTATTGGGACGAGCTTTAGTGCGCAGTGCGCACCATAATATCCCCCTACGATTCCTACGACGCGGTGGCGGCAGCTTCGCGTAGGGCGGGGGCGCGTTGACTCATTGACTTTGACGGACGAGGCGAGACCCGGCGAAGTTATTTAACCTGACTCGTCCGCCGCCGCCATGCCGAGCTGGCGAAGTACGTAACGGGGGCCGCCTTCCTCTTCCCACGGGATATATCAAAAAGGTTAAATCTCTGAAAGTCAAATCTCGATGGGACGAAATTATGGAGCGCAATCAAATTATCGGCTATCGCTAGAATTCGAAAAAAAGTCGAATTAATTTGGCTCGTCCCATGAATGTGCCGTTGACAAGCGATGGGCTTTTTTTTTCTGTAATAATGATGCGGGCGCCTCCTATCACCGATCGACACGAACATCGTGCGAAAAAATTCAGCAGCAGCTTCCTTGTACGAGATTGGTTTCTTCCGACAAAATAGAAAATGACCGTGTTCGTTCTATTTTGTGATGTGTTTTTTTTTTTTTTTGGGTCTTTCGCCTTTGCTTCCGTATGCCAATGATCTGATGAGAAGAGGGTGCGGAGCGAAAGTCGCGCCATGAACAGAACTGCCTTTGAAATTGAATCGTTCGCTTGGACTTGAGAGATTAGAATGTGATGAGAACTTCTCAACCAAGCCGTACTACTCTACGCCTCATCTATAGTTGCGCTCTGCCCGATATTCACGGGAAGCCCGATTTTCAGAAAGCTCGTTCGAACCGGGAAACCATATGAAGCCCTGTCCCCATTTTCTTGCGACGAACCGGTTTCATGAAAATCGGGATATGAAGATCGAATGATCGGACCGGGAGGGATCGAAGCGGGATGTTCGAACCGGTTGAGAATGGAAATAGGCTCTGCCTTATCTGGTTAAGCTTGGGGCTGCATGGTTGGGCTTCAGTCTCCGGGCATATTGATTCTGAAATTGCTTTGGGCCTGGGGTGGAGTTGGATCCGGGTCGGTGAAATAATAATGTATAGAAATGGGCGAATACTGGTTAAATGGATCGATTTGATAGGACCATTTTTCGACCCGACCCATCCATTCCACAGGCCTCTCTCATGAAGCCTGGGACTGCATGGCTGGGCTTGAGTCTCTGGGAATATGGATTCTGAAATGCTTTGGGCCTGTGCTTGACGCTGCACCGTATTTTCCAAAAAACCCATCATCAACTTCTCATCTGATGTATACATCGTGTTAAGTTTCATCTTCATTCGTAGCCCATGAGGTCCGTGAATCTCTTGTGGAGTAAACCGAAGAAGCGAGTCTCGCACGCTCCTTTGAAATTTCAAAACCATGACAAAGCTCCGGAAAAAGAACGGAGACCAAGAAGAAGCTTCTATCACCAGAATCGTCAATCATGGCGGGTAGACTCTAATATTAAACATCCATTGACTCCGCACAATCTTGTAGCTCCAATACGCGTTGCTTTTTCGCCCTGCATATACATTCAAGCTCACCATAATCTCTCCATCGCCGCTCAGAACCATACGCAGTTCTGCTTTCTGAAAGTGGTTTTTCATCGTATCTTGGAGGATTGGATCGGAGAAAAATGGGAGAGTGCAAGCCTCTGGGATTCTTGATAGGCTTGCCCTTTGCTTTCGTTGCCGTGATTCTGTCACTAGTGGGTGCAGTTGTTTGGGTCCTCGCGTAAGTTTTTTCCACCTCCATTTTCTGTTCACAATCCATCCCCTTCTGCTCATTAATGGCAACGACGTTCGTTTGGTAATCAAACAGGACTGTGCTGAGTTGCTTGTGCCCATGCTGCATATGCTGCTTCGGGGTGGCAAAGCTGGCCGTGAGCCTCCTCAAGCTTCCCATCAAGATCCTCCGGTGGTTCATTGAGAAGATTCCATGTTGATTTCTCCCTATTTGAATTTTCTCTTCTCCATTCTCTCTAGTTTTCCCCATTTTTTCTGTGTATTGATTCTGAGATCCTCCATGTGAGATTGCACCGATTCTTTATTGTTGATCATCATCAAT
Source organism: Syzygium oleosum (assembly GCF_021117445.2). Taxonomy (NCBI): domain Eukaryota; kingdom Viridiplantae; phylum Streptophyta; class Magnoliopsida; order Myrtales; family Myrtaceae; genus Syzygium; species Syzygium oleosum. The sequence continues at coordinate 14,255,202 of NW_026607489.1, read as the reverse complement.
CTTTCTCGTTTTTGCTTATTTCAGATTAGGAATAGGATCGTCGACCAAAAATGAGGTTTTCTTTTTACGTCTCTCTAGAGCATGGTACCAAAATGCGAGACTTACCTAATTAATTTTGCCGATCACGATACTTGGCCATTTAAAATTTTTCTTTAGACACTTCGATCGAGCTCAAATTGGCAGGTCCTTGATGAGCTTTTATGTTGTAGTTTTTCTTGTGAACGTACTTGAAGTTCGGTTGCTCATCGTATTCAAAGCCACCAAGCTAGTTCAAAGTCGGATTAAGAATCAATCGTGTACCAATTTTGGAACATAGAAAAATGACGATAAAGTGTATCTATTCCAAAAAAATTCTCAAAGATAAATCATCTAGGAAACGCTTGTATTCCTGTGGAAAAGTCATTCGAGTTAATGAAATGTAATATGGATTGTCAATAATTCAACGATCAAGATTGCCGATGATGACTTGAAAATGAGGAACCCAAAAATATAAGAATTGAAGAATATTGTTATGCCAATTCGCTTTCCTACTTATTTTAAACAGACCTCGTGATTTTCGATTCAAGCCATCACAATCATAGACTTTGAAGACCATACGTACGCGTAGAGATAAAGGGATACCCTATCTTCTAGGACGCAAATGGCAACCGTCCCACACGAAGACCACCACTAGTAACACGCGAATCTTTTAAGACTAAGGGTGCGTTCGTTTCGCGAAAAATGAGTGATTTGAAAAATATTTTTCAAAAAATAATTGTTTGTATCGCCTACAAAAGTAAATGAATGAAAAAGTTTTTCATGGCCCATGAAAATAATTAGGTATAGATTGTTACTGAGATGAAAACATTTTCCGTTGACTAATTTTTCTAAACGATATAAGCAATCATTTTTCGGAAAATATTTTCCAAATCACTTATTTTTCGTGAAACGAACACACTCTAGGGCTCTGTCTGTTTTGCGGAAAACATTTTTCTTATTTTTCAGCGTTTGGATTGCTTAGAAAAATAAGTCAACGGAAAAGGTTTTCCTATCAAAACTTAAATTCAGAAAAATAATTTCCTCTTTAAAACATTAAAAATCATGTTTTTAAAGGTATTAGCACTTGGACCAAAGACTATGTGGTCGGGCATGGGAACCCCAACGCTCATTCCTGGGCCTTTGGCAGCTGAGCTGGGTCCTTGGTACCCTGGCTCAGGTTTATCTAGGCCGTGCGCGAGACCTCGACCGCCATGCCCAGGTTTATCAAGGCTAGATCTCGGGACACCGGTGCCTATGCGTGGGATGCCAAGCCATGTAATATCGAGGTCAAGCCCAAGTTCTCGGTGCCAAAGCCCGGGTCCATCGAGGCCAAACCCCGGACCCTAGGGCCCATGCCTGAGACTCCCATGCCTATGCTTGGGTCCATTGAGTCGTGCTATAGTGATTCCATGATTTTACTCAAGCCAAAATTACTACATTTAAAAAATTATAAAAATTGTCCACTCAGTGCCAACTGTCTTATGTGACATTGCCGGTGTCAATGTTAGTGATTTCCAAGGAAAATTGGCCGGAACTATTAATTGGCAAATCATCAAAATGTTTAGAATTAAATTGACCAAATTGAAAGATTTAAGACTGAATTGGCACAATTACAATAGATTTAGAATTTTTTTAGTAATTTTCCCTCCTAAGGTCGGTTGCTCTTGCACCATGATTTTACTCGAGCCAGCCTGCTACCTTTCAATTCTATTACACAGCACTATCAAGCGAGAAATGTTACCTATAACAAGAATGGCTTAGAAAGTTATCATGCAAATGATGGAGTACTGCAAAATGAGGAATCCAACAAAGGAATTATATTCAATACCCATCAACAGTTTGCTGCACCAATTTTAGCATTTTTAGCATTATCTTTCAGATTTTAGGACATACAATGTAACCTCAATTTTCATTTTTGTTTCGTAATAATCGTTGCATGAGTTATCTTACAGTAAACTAATCAAGAAAGAATTTGTGGGGGAGACTCGTGATTGATTCACATACATGCTCATTTTGTAATTTGTAAGATTACCATAGGACGTTCCAATGTGCCGAATTTATTTTTAAGACAACACGTGATATTTAAAAGATATAATTATGAGAGTGGCAAGAGCTATTCTATTTGCTCGAATTTTACTTAGAGAAGAGGCTTCTTCGGGGACAAGTGCCATTGTAGTTTGAATATGAAAAAGTCAATACTCGACTACAAAAGACAAGTTGCGGTACATTGGCCCAAATAGTTTTGTAAAGTTAGGAAGGAAAATCTCTTTCCATGTAGAAAATATCATTCTAAAGATCACGTACATCGAACTTATCTTCCGCGCTGATTACATGAGTCAAACCCATCTCCATAATTTGAAAGGCCACTTCACATTCGCTATCTTTGCCCTTCAGGATCTCTCTCTATGTATATCGATACCTCTAATTTTTCATTTGAAGCTCTTGCAGATTCTGAATAAACCTATCGATGTAGCCGCTGATGAAGTTCGGGCTCACCAGAGCCTCTCTCCACTTCGCATGGTTCTTCTTCACCAGCTGACCCACTTCGCTCTTCTCGTCCATCACGCTCTTGATGGCTCTGCACAAGCTCTCCTTCGAGAACCACCCGCTCTCTTCTCTCTCCACTTCGACCCCCACTTTCAGTTCCTCGGCCAGCAGCCTCGTGTTCAGGATCTGGTCGCACAGATGGGGGACCATCACTATTTGGCAATCACACATCAGCGACTCCCACATCGACCCGTACCCGCAGTGGCTCACGAAGCAACCGACCGATGGGTGACTCAAGATCAGTGGCTGTTGGACCCAACCGCCGTGAACCACTCCTCTCCCTTGGACTCTCTCTTGGAAACCCTCGGGAAAAGCTTCTTCTACTGAGTTCGTCCCAATTGGTGGTCTGAGAGCTACCAGAAATGGCAAGCCTGTTGACTCGAACCCTAGCAGGAGTTCTTGGAACTGGTCCTTTTCGAGAACGTGCTGGCTCCCAAACGCGCAGAACACCACGGACCCTGGCTTGAACCGGCCGAGCCACTCGGCCCACTTCTCGTCCAGCTCCTTCCTCGCCGGCTCAGGCAAGACCGGGCCAGTCAAGAAGACAGGCTTACCGTATTGACTGCTGATGTAGGCACACAGGTCCCCTTCTATTTCTTGGCACGTACGCATGGCGATCGCGTCGCACTCTCGCATGGCAGTCGTGATGCGCCCGTGGAACGTTATGTTGTCGCCGGAAGGCAGGGTTACGAATACGAGGGATCGGGCTTCGCTGCCACGCAGCACGACAGTCTTTGATGGGTACCCTTCGGGTGGCTTCGCCAGCTCTTCCTCCGTGAGGGGTTTCCCGAGGGTCACCTCCTGTGCCGGGACGATGGCGATCGTGGCCGCGGAAACAACATTGTAGCAGACTGTCCTGATGCCGAGCGGTCTGGCCACTTGGGGGATCCAGTAGGCCATGTCGTAGAAGAAGAAGTCGGGCCGCAGGGCCTGCAGCAAGACCTCTAACTGGGGGCGGGTGAGGTCCATGGTGGTCGCGAGCGAGGGACTATCGGAGAAGGGGATGTCGGAGGCGGTTTCAGTCCCCAGAGGGAGGGTGGCGACCGAGGGGACGGTGACCGGGTGGAAGGCGATGAGGTCGGGGTGTAGATTGAGGTTTTCCAAGAGAATTGAGGCTTTCCTGGGCAAGAAGAAGGAGATCTTGTGGCCCCACTCGGCGAGCTCGTTGGAGAGGTGGAGGAACGGGGTCATGTGACCAACTGCGAACCATGGAAACATGGCTACGTGAAACTTCGAATTCGTCTCCTCCGACATTGCCATCAGTAATTCTTCTTGATTTTTTTTCCCTTTACGTGCATCAACGCATTGGTCGTTTTAGTTCTTAGATCCCTGGACTTCAAGATTCGTGTGCTGGATCGACCCTTTCGCGAAGAATGGGATTGACGGGGTCGGATGTAACGGACTGATGATGAGCAACTCCTGGTCTATATCTGACGAACGTGAAAGCCGGACGAGACAGGAATGCTTGACCCCGACTTTGAGATGCCTCGTGTTTTTCGCTTTACAAGGAGTGAAAAAAGCCACGAGAGAGATCATAGGACATTAAGAGATGATGGCAACGACGTTCTTTTGCTAATCACACAGGACCGTACTGAGTTGCTTGTGCCCTTGCTGCATATGCTGTGTCGGGGTGGCAAAGCTGGCCGTGAGCCTTCTCAAGCTTCCCATCAAGATCCTCCGGTGGTTCACTGAGAAGTTTCCTTGTTGATGATATCTCCCTATCTGATTTTTCTTCATCCATCTCTCTTTTTTCCCCATTTTTTTTTCTGGTTTTATTGATTAGGAGATCCTCTACGTGATTTGAACCCGATTCTTCATTGCCTTTCTTAATCTCGCGGATACAAGTTGCGGTCGCCATCAATCTTTACACTCATTTATGCTCCTTTAGGTTTATGAGCAGGATCGTTGACAAAAGTGGGGACCTTTTAATCCCCCTGGTGCATGGTATCAAAATGCAAGATTCTTCTAATTAATTTAGCCATTCATGACATTTATCCATTTAACATTTTTCTTCCTCTACTTCAGCTGAGCACAAAGTCGGAGATCCTTAGAAGAGCTTCACGTTGTAGTTTTTCGTTTGAACGTACTTTATATTCGGTTTCTCATCATATTCAAAACCGCCGGTCCACTCCAAAGTCAGATTGGGAAACGGTTATGTGTTAATTGGTAGAATATATAGCATTGACAATTTGCCAAAGCCGAATCATCGAGGAAATTCTTGTATTCGTATGAAAAAAGTCATTCGAGTTAATGGAGCCTAAGATGGATTATGAATAATTCATGGACTAAGATTCCCGTTGATGACTTGAAAATGAGGAACCCAATTTCAGAATTTGGGAATATTACTTTTATGCTTCGCTTCACTATTTAGTATTTAGTGAAGATATACCATCACAACGCTAGGTTTTGAAGACCGTGCGTACAAATAGGGATAAGCGATAGGACGAAAATAAAGCTACATTGCCACTCGAAAACCACCACTAGCGACCAGCGAATCGATCGAGACTAATAATCTGATGCTCTTTCCGTGCTGTCAAGTGTGAGATGGTTTTGCAGTCACCAAAAGGGATTGCAGATTCTGAAGGAAAGTACGCATGTACCTTTCTTGCAAGCCTTCCCCAGCTATAACATCCTTCAATTTAGCATGGTTGGTTTTAAGCCTCGACGCTACTTCACCGTCTTTGTCCATCACTAACTTGATGGCCTCACTCAAGCTCTCCTTGCTCAGGAAACTCTCTCTCTCCCCTTCTTTCTTCACTTCAACAGCAACCCTCAACTCATCCACCATCAACCTCGAAGTCATGAACTGGTCTGCAATCTGTGGGAACGTCAATATCCTGCAGTCACTGAACAAGGCCTCCCACATCGACGCATACCCACAATGAGTGACGAAGCACCCAACAGATGGGTGTTTCAGTATCAGCGACTGTGGCACCCAGTCCCCACTAACCAAGCCTCTCTCTTGGGTCCTCTCCCCAAACCCATGTGGAAATGCTTCTTCGATTCGATCGCATCCTTGTGGAGTGGCCAAAGCCACAAGGAATGGATGGCCACTTCGCTCAAACCCTAGAAGTATCTCTTGCAACTTCTCTTTTGTCAGCTTGATCTCGCTCCCAAATGCACAGAACACCACTGAGCTCGGCCCGAACATGTTCAGCCAAGAAGCCCATTTCTCTTCTAGGTGTTCCACTTGTGGTTGAGGAATGACGGGTCCACTGTAGAGCACTGGCTTCCCGTACTGCTCCCCGAGGTAGTCACCATACTTGCCTTCCAATTCATGATATGTCCTCGTGGCAATGGCATCGCACTCCCTTAGGCTTGTAGTGATTCGGTCGTAGAACGACATTCCGCTTCCAAGATCTTCAGCGAGGAATAACGCTTGAAAGGCCTCTTCGGGGACGACCCGCAAAGACGGATAGCCCGGTGGTGGGTGCATTAGTTCTTCAATGGTGACTCCCTTTGAGATCCTCCTTGCCGGGGTAAGCCTTAATCCAAGCCCTGCCACACCGGTTGCAACGTAGTATATCGCCTTGATGTTCAACGGCCGGGTTATGGCGGGGATCCAAGGGGCAAAGTCGAAGAAAACGATGTCCGGCTTGAGGTCAATCAAAAGGGGCTGGATCTGATCTCGAGTCTGGTCGAACGCGGTGTAGAGTGAGCGGTGAAGTTGGACGGGGACATCAGAGGCGGTCTCTGCGCCGGAAGGGAGGCCATCCACTTGGGGGACGGTAATGGAGGAGAAGCGAACGAGGTCTTGGTGTTGGTTTAGTGGCTCCAACTTAAGCTGCGCCTTTTGGGGCAATAAGAAGGTCACTCGGTGCCCATTTTGGGCTAGTTTGTTTGAGAGATGTAGAAATTGGGTGCCGTGGCTAATGGCGAACCATGGGAACATGACTACACGAAGCTTTCTTGAGTTTCTAGGGCTTTCCATGTTTGCTTTTGGCCTTGTATTGCGTTTTTTGCATCTGGATGATCCAATATTTATATGAGTAGGACTAGGAGGGAGAGGTCTAACACCTGTCTGTAGGACAAAGTAGCAAAAAAGTCTTAAATCTATTACATTTGTGCCAATTCAGTCTCAAATATTTCAGTTATGTCAATTGAGTCCTAAATCATTTGACGATTTGCCAATGTACTCTATCTAGCTAATTTTAGCTGGAAATCACTGACATTGGACACTAGCCATCCTATGTGGCACAATTGACACTGACGTGGATAATTTTTACTTTTTAAATATTTCTAAATTTTTTCCCTTTTCTTTTCTTTCCTTTCTTTTTTTTTTCACAATTGTGGGTTGGCGAGGACGCCGGTTGACCCTTGCCGGCTGACCCTTGCCAGTCGCAGGCGAGATTTGGGCGAGGGCCTCCGAGGCCTTGCCCAGATCAAAGAGAGGGTTGTGGCCCTCGTTGGCCGAGGGCACAAAGTCCCTCACCTGTGGTTAGTGACGGTTGGACGGCGACCTCGCCGGCCTAGAGTTGTAAAAAAAAAAACAAAGAAAGAAAAGAAAAGAAAAGAAAAGAAAAGAGAAAAGAAAAAAATAAATAAAAAATTCAGAAAAATTATTAAAAAATTGTAAAACTTGTTCGCGTCAGCGCTGGTCATGCCATGTAGGATGGCTGGCGTCCATGTCAGTGATTTTTAGCTAAAATTAGTCGGATGGATTACATTGACAAATCGTCAAAAGGTTTAGGATTCAATTAGTACAATTGAAATGTTTATGACTGAATTGGCACAAGTGCAATAGGTTTAAGACTTTTTTGTATTTTTCCCCCTATCTCTACCCAAAGTATCATTAGGTAGACGGCTTATTTGTACACTTGTATTCAATAATTACAAAAATGACAAAAATGAGAAACCCAAAACTTACTAAACTACTGGTCTACAAAAATCAATTAATTAACTAATGTGTCAAACTATTATCGATTATTGAAAATGGTCAACTTAATTAAGATGTTTACTCGCATTCTGACGGGAAAATTACCAAAAGAATCACAAACGTATTGCACTTGTGCCAAGTCAATCTTAAACCTTTTGACAATTTGCTAATGTACTCCTTCCGATCAATTTTGATCGGAAAATGCTAACGTGGCGATCCAATCGCGTGCAAATCTAACTATCAACAGATAAGGATGTGCTCCTACTCATAGAGTCTAGTATTTAATGTAGGAGCATGGTTTTGTTAGGTTCTTGTGTTTTCACGTGGAAATCTAATTGTCATTAGATAGGGATTTGCCTCCTAGAGTCTACTATTTAATGTAGGAGTAATTATCGACATCGATTTAACCTAAAAAGTGGTTATGTGTCCTTGTCGGCCATAAAGAACCTTTGATTTGAAGTTCAAGAAAAAACGACCACAAGAAGCACACCGTGATTTTGCTCGAGCCAAAATTGCTACAATTTTAAATTAGGGTTAATACCGCGAAAAATCCAAAATTGATACGCTTGTGACAATTTTATCACAAATTAATTTTTTGATCATAAAAAATCCCAAACCGATACACCTGTGACAGATTTACTCTTAGTTTATTTTCGTTAAATTTTACTATCAAATTGCTTTGTTAAATAACATGCGGCAATTGATGGATGTACCAATTTTATGTTTTACCCTCCGTTTGTCACAAGCGTGTAGGTTTATGATTTTTTTTTTGTATTAATTCAATTTAATGGAAACTAACGAAGGGTAAATTTGTCACAAATATACCGGTTCGGAGTTTTTGGTGGTTTATAAATTAGTTTGGGGTAAATTTATCATAGGTGTACCAGTTTTGAGTTTTTCGTGGTAAAAAAATTAGTTTGAGGTAAAATTATCATAGGTGTACCAGTTTGGGGTTTTTCGTGATATTAATCGTTTAAATTACTTAGTATTTTGTGATTGAAGCCTTTGTAGATACATTGATTTCCCGTTTTTCATTTTCTTAAGCTCGGCTGCTCTTGCACTATGATTATGCTCGAGCCAGACTGCTACCTTGCAATCCTAGTACACAACACTTAAGAGAGAAATGTTACCTGTAATAAGATTAGTTCATAAAGTTATGATGATTGGTTCCAAAAAAAAGTTATCATGCAGATGATGTAATACTACAAAATGAGGAATCCAACTAAGCAATTGCATCCAATACCCATGAACAGTTTGCTGCATTACTAAAATATCAATTTCGTATACCAATTTTAGCATTTTTAGTATTATCTTTCAGATTTTACGACATACAATAAAACTTCAATCTTCATTTCTGTTTCGTAATAATCATTGCATAAGTTATCTTATAGAAAACTAATCAAGAAAGAATTTGTGGCGGAGTTTCTTACATGAGTTCGGACATTTCAATCAACTTAAACGTGTTTTTATGTTGTTATTTGACTTTTAAAAAGGAGGCTCGTGGTTGATTCACATAAATGCTCATTTTGTAATTTGTAAAATTTCTATAGGACATTCCAATTGGCCAAATCCATTTTTATGGTAACAAGTGATATCTAAATAATATAATTATGAGAGTGGCAAGTGTTATTCTATTTACTCAAAATTTACTGAAAAGAGGCTTCTTCGGGGACGAGTCACATTATATTTTGAATATGGAAAAAGTCAATATTCAACTACAAAAGACAAGTCACGGTACATATTCCGAAAAGTTTTGTAAAGTTATCGGTTTGGTTCCTGCTTTCAATTTTTTTGAATCGGAGGTTACATGGGAGAACTGATCCAACTTGAGATCGATCACCCCTATAGAGTTTCGTTCGGTTAGCTTTGAATTTTCGCGTGCAAACCTAACTATCAACAGATAGGGATGTGCCCCTACTCCTAGCGTCTAGTATTTAATGTAGTAATACGGTTTCGTTAGGTTCTTGTGCTTTCACGTGGAAATCTAATTGTCAATAGAAAGAGATTTGCCTCCTAGAGTCTAGTATTTAATGTAGGAGTACTTATCGACATCGATATAACCTTGAAAAGTGGTTGTGTGTCCCTGTCGGCGACAAAAGAACCGCTGATTTGAAGTTCAAGAAATAACGACCACAAGAAGCACACCATGATTTTGCTCGAGCCAAAATTGCTACAATTTAAAATTACTTGGTATTTTGTGGCTAAAGCCTTTGTAGATACATTGATTTCCCGTTTTTCATTTTCTTAAGCTCGGCTGCTCTTGCACTATGATTATGCTCGAGCCAGACTGCTACCTTGCAATCCTAGTACACAACACTTTCAAGAGAGAAATGTTACCTGTAATAAGATTAGTTCATAAAGTTATGATGATTGGTTCCAAAAAAAAGTTATCATGCAGATGATGTAATACTACAAAATGAGGAATCCAACTAAGCAATTGCATCCAATACCCATGAACAGTTTGCTGCATTACTAAAATATCAATTTCGTATACCAATTTTAGCATTTTTAGTATTATCTTTCAGATTTTACAACATACAATAAAACTTCAATCTTCATTTCTGTTTCGTAATAATCATTGCATAAGTTATCTTATAGAAAACTAATCAAGAAAGAATTTGTGGCGGAGTTTCTTACATGAGTTCGAAAAGTTTTGTTAAGTTAGGAAGCAAAATCTATTTCCATGAAGAAAAAACCATTCCAAAGATCCTGTAAGTCAAACTTATCTTCGCCGCTAATTGCATGAGTCAAGCCCATCTCCACGATCACTTCTCTTGATATCAATTTGCCCTTCACCAAACTCGAAGTTGTGAAGCTGTTTAGGATCTCTCTATATCAATACCTCTAATTTTTAACTTGAATATCTTGCAGATTCTGAATAAACCTATCAATGTGGCCACTGATGATGTTCGGGCTCACCAGAACCTCTCTCCACTTCGCATGGTTCTTCTTCACCAACTGACCCACTTCACTCTTCTCATCCATCAGATCTTGTCAAAATCATCATCAATTTCTGTCGGAAAAGCCTAGAAGCATCTGCTCTAACATTGGGCAGTTCATTTTGTGGTGTTCGAGTCTCTCAAGGAGTAGTTGGATTTTGTGGTGAAGAAGGAGTGAACGTGAGTCTTGGGCGGAAGAATCCAAAAACAATAATATCTCTGTAATTTGCAGAGATTTTTCCACTGTCGTTGGAAATAAGTGCTCCGTCTGGGGACGCACAGAAGAAACCAACCCTACAAGCTTCACGCATCAGCCTACAAAACTAAAGCCTAAGTAGTAAAAGGGTCATGGACCACTCATGTATTAATGGCTGTTTTTGGTCGAATATATTAATGGCGTTGGCTGAAATATGAATGCCTAAAATTTAGAATATACATAGAAATGACGCTATTTTCACCTTTTATATGACTAAATCAATGCCATTTACATTAAAAAGACAAAATTGTCCTCGATAATTCAATTGCTATTTAAAGTGATTGCCCCATTCCTTCTTTTTTCTATTTTTATTTAGCATCTAGTTGCCATAATTAAATAATATGTTAAAACATTTTCAATGATATATTCAAAAGAAATTTTTGCCACGGCTTAAAGTGACCCATTCCTTCTTTTTCTATTTTTATTTAGCATCTAGTTGCCATAATTAAATATTTTACATCATATTTTCAGTGAGCTAAGAATTTTTTTAGTGTATTCTTAGATATTCCTATAAGGTTTTGCGTGCTCCGTGTAAAAGTATGTCCGCCAATAGTAAGGAAAAAGGACATTATTTGATATAGTAAAAAACATAAAAGTCTCTTCTTCATTATTGCTCTTGTAACAACTTATCTATTCTTTGTCCCTTTTATCTCAAAAGCTCTCCTTCTTGGTGCATCTTTTATTTTTTAATGTCAGTAGTCTAAACTATATATCAAGTCTCCTTATTTACTATATTAAAGGATTTATCATTTTTCCTTACTATTAGAGAGATACTTTTACACTGAGTGTGTAAGACGTTACGTGAATATCTAGGAGTACAGTAAAAACATTATGCACAATGAGACATCTTGATATTTTTCCTTAAATACTTCATGGATGATTAATTTTTGCCAATTCAAAACAATGAGATTTCACTAGCATTTCTTCAAAAAAATCCTTATTTTATGCAATGTTTTGATTTAATCAAATTTCATTTTTTAAAGTTTCATGTTGGCGGATGTAACTGTGATTTTATTTTGGAAAATCTTCTAAGAGGGTTTTTTTTGCTTCATCCAATCATCCCGTTATATGTATATGTATATAAAGGAAAGCTGATAAGAATGGGTTTGATAGTGATATGTAAAACAAAAGCGAAAATTTATAAACAAGTGATTATGTTAAAATTGGCTATGTTAAATTTTTACTAGATTCTACTTGACAATTTATCCATAAATTTGCTCAACAACATAGAAAAAAAAACTAGGTCTCTTTGAAATTTCTCTTTTTGACAAAACTAATTTTGATGGAAGTAAAATCTAACAATGAAAAAACATAGTGCCTTGTATATACATGGATACCTACAATATACAAAAACTAAACATTTGAAATTATAGAAAAAGAAAGTAAAGATTTTGGGGTCACCGCATTAAATTGCAAATTAATGATTGATGGCAATTTTATCTTTTTGGTAAAAATTGAGTGGATTTAGTTATATAGGGGTGGAAATAGCACCCTCTTGAATCAAACGCCAATTAATGAAGGGTAGTAGTGGATTTGGAAAGAACCCATTTTTAATCCATTTAATTAAAGAGTAATGCTGTGGACATCTTGCTCTCAACTAATTGTATTAATTTCTTCAATAACACGTAGGACCAAAACATACATACATATTGGGATACCGAATATAAATCACCCTGCCTCTTTAATAATCTAAATTTCTTTAGAATAAATACTGGAACACTCAAATATATTAAAAAAGAAAGAAATAAAAAGGACTTTTTCATGTTAAAAATCTCTTGTGTATATAAAGTAATGGTCTTGATCTTTAACTTTCACTTCAATAATGAGATAGAGATCGTTATTCTTTAATTTTTGGGCCTATTGGGCTCTGCTTACGCACCGTGACTACTTCTGATTTTCTTAATTTATGTTAAGGGCACCTTGTGATTGTCCCACTTCCCACTTCCTATTTACTTTTTGTTTTTTTATTTCATCTCCCGCTTTTGGTGTTGAGGTGGAAGAGAAAAACAAATCGATAATGAAAAAAGAAGACTTGTGTTCGACACGTAAAAAAAAAACCAATGGCGACGAAGGTGGCAGTTACTGCAGTTCACCACTGATGTCGTAGCCGGTGGTCCAAATCCGCAATAGTACTTATATTTAGTATTTGTATTTATTCCGTATTATACATATATTAGTATAGTTTAATATTTAATAAAAATTTATTAGAGAATGATGGAAGGGGAGAAAAGAAATAAAAAAAAAGAGAGGGAAAAAAAATAAAAACTAAGCAAATAAAATGAAGTAGGCAAGAATGTCGTGAGAGATTCTTACCATCTCCGTTTGTGCAATTTTTAGGTTTATTTGCACTGATATGCTATTGATACCAAATAGTAGATATAATATGATGTGAAAATATCTGGCTTTGTTACTGCTATTTACAAAACAGTGGACATAATCCACTCATCGATAAGCACATGCTTAGCGCGTGAGTGAGAACAAACACGTTCATGGCACATGAGTGTCATTGCACATATGCTAGCTTATTGACAAACACATGCATTGACATATGGTAATCGACATTGGTATTCATCAATGTCACGTATCCAATTATCGAAATACGATGACGGATCGTCGGTAACCACTGATATGAGCATCGGTAATGAATAATTTGAAATTTAAAACCAACAAGACAGTTGAAGTCAATGGCGCACATTTTTGAACGGAGTAGTTATCCCTTAAAAGCAAGATCGTGGTACGACCATCGTTACGAGAAAAGAGGATCATGGAGCAGCTCACATACGGCAACAACAACTGTTTAAGAACATGGGTGCGAGACTCGTGGAAATATAGAAACATGGAGGTGATCGACAAGATTTACTAAAGGGAATGTAATCGCCGAAAATCGTCAGAAGGCCGTTACTTCATAACCATTATAAATACCACCAATCATCCATCAGAAAGACCCCTGCGCACAAATCAAACACAATGTTATTTTTCAATTATCTTTAGTTTTCCTGCACTATACTTTAAATTTCCTTAGCCGTAGTTTTTTGATTCACGTCGTCAATTAAATTTCGGCATGTATCTCTATCCTGGGTGCTGCGTTTTCGATTAAATTCTGGCATAGTATCTTTAAGTTCTTAGGTTGTGCCATCCATTAAATTCCAGCAGAATCTGGTTATGTTTGGTTACTTAATCGAGTCTATACTTTCCAGACCTCATTGTTGATTAAATTTCATCACGGTTTTAGCCTGTACAATTCAATTTGAATTCGAAAGTGTTGATTCCTTTTGCTTGTGATTGTGATATTTTCTGTCCAGAGTTAACGCAAAACTTTGGTCTCCTTAATTAAAAGCCGAAAAATGACTTTCGGTAAAAGACATTTCGTAACAGGGAAATTCCAATGAAACATCTTTTTATAAGTCCCTTTTTAGAAGAATTAAAAGTTCTTTTAATTCTTTTAAAATAGTACCTCGATTAAGGATGTGCAAAATGGATCGCCCGAACCGAGAACTGCCCGAACCGGACCGAACCGGCGGATTTGGTCCAGTTCTCGAGAGTGTCGGTCTGGTTCCCGATTCCTAAAAGTGGAACTGATGTCTGGGCGGTTCGGTTTCCGATTCCAAAGGGAATCGGATCGACTACATATATATTTTTAATTTTTTATTTCATTGATGATATGTGCGCCACCAAATATCATTCTCCGACGAGCCCCCCACTCCTATCCATCTTTCTCTTCGCAGCCCCAAAATGCTTCGCACCCGCCCTCTCATACTCCAAACTTCAACCCCGCAAATGAACCCTTCCACGAATCACCCTCAAACCGCCTCTGAAGGTCGCAAAATTCTGATCCAGAGGAAGAAAAACAATGCCTCGAGTGCGACCCCAGACGTTTTGCATTTATGGGATGGCCCCGGCGTGACTGTTTCACCCGATATTTACGTTTCATTGATCAAAGAGTGCACGGCAAATAGTGACTTTGCCGGAGCACTTGAGCTCCATAAACACATCCGGCTTAGTGGGTTGAGACCCAGTTTGCATATGCTTAACCGGGTCTTGGTTAGTGCTCGCAAATTGTTTGAGGGAATGCTCTAAAGGGACTTCAGTTCTTGGGCTATCTTGATTGTCGGTTATATGGAAGAGGGTGAGTATGAAGAAGCTATAAGGCTGTTTGTGAGGATTCTTTACTGTATCGATGTGAGTGAAGTTCTTCCGTGGAAATAGTGGCCGGTTCCATTGGACCGAACCGGGAATCGATCACCCCTAATTTTGATCATGCACGTTTTTTTCCTCTGTTAGTAATCCTAACATGCGTGTTGTCTCCCTGATGCTTCGTACTCTGCAGCCGGGCCAGCTCATGGTGCCCTCATCGTCATTATGGATTACATCTTTCGAATCATCATCCTCTGAATTGCTGTTTATCATGGGAAAACGTATATACGCAGAAATATTTGATTTTTACGCTTTCCTCATCTCCCTCTTTAAACCCTAGTATTCTCGTTTGGTCTAACCCCCCTTGGGTTTCTCTCTGTTCCTCGCTTCATCACTTTTCATGGCTCCCAATCCTCCTCAGTACTCTTCTACGGATTATATCGCCAATTTTGATGGCTTAAAGAGAGATGAACACTCCGATAATGACTGTTTTCATCTTTTGAACCTGATAAAAAAATACATCGAGCGTCTCGACCTTGGTCCCTGTTTCCAAAGTCATCTTCAAATTCCAGCCTCCCTTAAACCATGTTTTCCTCAACGGCATGGGGAGCTGTTTCCTATTCAGAGGCTTTCTATCATGGATATCTGGACTACCAACCCCTCTCATTTTCGAGGTTTTCCTTCTTTCGAAGCAGATTTCCACAGATGGTAGTTGCGGATGAAAGATGATCTTTGAATACTGCTCTACAACTTAGCAGTCTAATTTGTGACTTGGACCTGGGCTTTTTAGGTGCCTCCATCGATTAACTGCTTTTTTTTCTCTTGGGGCCTCATGTCGATAACTCTTTTAGATACCTACATTATAGCTGGTTTTCTCCCTAATGGCGTACCTATAAAGGATATCGGTCCTCCTGAATCTCTTAAGCCTACCAATGTTCCCGATAATGTCTTTGCTTACAGCAAGTTTTTCGATAGGTTTTACTGAACATCTAGTCCAATCACTGCTGCTTTTTTGACTTTCCAAGTACATCTTTTCAATCCATGTCGCGACCACCCCTCGAGGGCCGCCTCGGGGCGCGGGTTTAAAGGTAATTATTCATTGGAAATGCTATAAATAAATTATATCGGCTTAAAAAGGCGTTTTTCTTTGGATTTTTTGCCCATTGGGTTCACTTTTAATGAACGTGGATTGTCTCTCGCGTGACATGAGATTGATTTTATGTTTTTAACAATTAGGAGTCGCCACTAGCTTTTGTTGGGGGTCAGCTAGAATACTCAATTGAAACACGGGAATTTCGTTTCGATTTTTACGAAACCAGAGATATCTAAGTTCGGGGATTAGATTACGTTAATGTTTTCACTAACACCTTTTCGGTACCGCTAAACTTAATTTGGTTGTTTTCTAAGTCGTCATGCATTTGTTTTTTATCATTTTCATGTCAAAATCCTAATCCACTAAATGATCATGTATCTTGTTTTTGTGTTTTCCATTTATGATTATGAACTAATCCGATCTTCGTCTAGAAAAGAAATTAACAAACAATTGTATTGAAAGGCATTGCATAAAGTAAACACCCAATGTAATTAAAAGGCGAGTTCATCTAAATGCAAGAAAAGAAAATTCGCAACTCGTTGGGTATTTATTACAACACAAATGAAAAACCGAGACATGTTCGAGTGACACGAATTGGGCACAAAATGAGACCGGATTGGACATTGGTCTTTTGCCATCATCTTCAAAGCTTTTGGCCTCCTCCACCATGGTTCGTCTCATGGGTGTCGGTTTTACATTTGAACCATGCATTTTCAATAAACAACGTGTAAGCATACAATCTAAATAAAGCAATTACAATGAATCATCAAAGCATTGAATTGGCTCGAGGTTGGCCTTTGCCTTTCATGCGTTTCGATCACCCCCATTCCTAATGACCAAGATTGATTACCGGTTAATGATAATCGGCCACCATTTGCAATTCACAACACGGTGGTCGATATCACTTAACCCTTAAAGTTGGTTCTAAGTGTCCACCATGGGCTACCCACCGAACCATGCACTGAGCCTAATCATTCATCTAGCAAACACATGCATGAGCGATGGATTAAACATACACTTAGGCCAAATGACCTTATTTCTCAATCAATCATTCAAAGAGAAGTGAGCCTATTGAGGATTACTCATTCAATTTAAAGTACAAATTCAAGTCTTGCACACATGTTCTCAAACGGTTGTTGTTGCTGTTGCTGTATGTGAACTACTCCATGATCCTCTTTTCTCATAACGATGGTCATCCCACGATCTTGCTTTCAAGCGATAACTGCTCCCTCCAACATGTGCGCCCTTGACCACAATTGTCTTGCTGATTTTAAATTTCAAATTATTGGTCGTCGATGCTCACATCAGTGGTTACCGACTATCCATCATTCTTATTTCGATAATTGGATACGTGGCATTGATGAATACCAATGTCGATTACCATATGTCAATTTATGTGTTTGTTGATAAGCCGACGTATGGGCAATGACACTCATGTGCCATGCACGTGTTTGTTCTCACTCACGCGCTAGGCATGTGCTTATCGATGACTGGATTATTTTTGTGTCAACATATTGATTTCCCTTTTCAGTTTCTTAAGCTCGGTTGCTCATGCACCATAATTTTGCTTGAGCCAGACTGCTACCTTGCAATTCTATTACACAACACTTTTAAGTGATAAATGTTACCTATAATAAGATTAGTTTATAAAGTTATCATGCAGATGATGTAATACTGCAAATAGAGGAATCCAGCAAAGGAATTATATCCGATACCCATCAACAGTTTGCTGCATTACTAAAATTATCGATTTCTTATATTAATTTTAGCATTTTTAGTATTATCTTTCAAATTTTACGACATACAATATAACCTCAATCTTCATTTTTGTTTCGTAATAATCGTTGCATAAGTTGTCTTATAGTAAACTTACCAAGAAAGAATTTGTGGTGTAGTTTCTTAAATGAGTTCGTACATTTCAGTCAACTTAAACATATTTTTATGCGGTTATTTGACTTTTATATAGGAGACTTGTGATTGATTCACATACTTGCTCATGCGACAAATTATTTTTATGACAACACGTAATATCTAAATAATATAAGGGATAAGTGCAGTAAAAGTTCTAAAATTTATCGCAAAAAAGCAATTGAGTCCTAAAACTTTCAAAAGTGCAATTAAGTCCTAAAACTTATGGCAAAATGCAATTGAGTTCTAAAACTTCAAAAGTGCAATCAAATCCTAAAACTTGTCAAATTGGTCAAATTAAGTCCTTTCGTTGATTGCATTTTTTGAAAATTTTAGGACTTAATTACACTTTCGTGATAAGTTTTAGGACTCAATTGTATTTTCGTGACAAGTTTTAGGACTTGATTGCACTTTTTGAAATTTTTAGAATTCGATTGAACTTTCGTTATAAATTTTAGGACTTCTAGTGCACCTATCCCATAATAATAAATGATTGGGTGACAGTGCGCATTTTGAAAATTTTAAAACTCGATTGTATTTTCGTGATAAGTTTTAGGACTTGATTGCATTTTTTTTAAGTTTTAGGATTCGATTGTACTTTCGTGATAAGTTTTAGAATTTCTAGTGCACTTATCCCATAATAATAAATGATTGGGTAACAGTTTATTCTGGACCATAAATAAACAAATAACAAATTATTATAAATTATTGCGGGGTCCATTCCTTTAAGAATTTGTGACTCACATCTTATTATTACTCTCAAAGTGACACAAAGACTGTTATGTTAGTAAAGCCTATATATTATAAGAGTTCTGTTTGCTCAAAATTTACCTAAAAGAGGCTTCTTCGAGGACAAGTCCCATTGTAGTTTGAATATGAAAAAGTCAATACTCAACTACAAAAGACTAGGGGTGTCAACGGGTCGGGTTGGGGCGGGCTTTCATAATACCCAACCGGACCCGAAACACTACACATGTGTGCTTGACCCGGACTGACCCGACCTGAACAAAAACATAACCCCAACAATCTTATCGGGTCGGGTCGTGTTTGTCCGGGTCGGGTTCTTGTTTCATAAGCAAAAACGCAGCATTCATTTGATCAATCCACGCCATTTGCCATAACTTTGTCATTCAGTACAAGTAAGTTCAAAAGAATACAATTTTCTTTTGCCCAAGATCGAACTCTCGGGGAACAGTGTTATACCATTGTCGCCTCTTAGGAACTCACCGAAATTTGTGCCTCACCATTGATGGAAAGCCGAGCTGGACAAGAACAACACTAAAACTGCAGCAATGGCAACAATGGAAGACCATCGGCAAATTCTTGCTGCAAAACCCATCTTTTTGTAGTGGATCATCAGCAGCGAAACAAAAGCGAATACAAAGGTGAGCACGATGGACGGCATTTTTTTTTGTCAGAAAGATGGATGACGTTAGCGCTCTGAAGTTCGACGAGTCTCGCCTAAGGATCAACGTCGAAACAAGGGTAATTCTTCCGAGTGCTGAGAGCCAGAACCTTCTTAACCAAAGGATTCGACTCTTAACCCTCATTTTCATTTTGCTTCCATGGATCTGAAGACGTCGCTTCATCCCGGCTCCCAAAACGCCATAAGTAGTTCATCCCAAATCGATTCCCCATCATCATCGTGAAGCCTCGTCATGGGATTCATCGTGACGGTCACCTTTGCGGTCGGCAATTCAAAGACGCCTTTGGCCTACCGGAGGACCGTGCGAGCGAGAGGAGGAAAGGAGACCACAATTCTAATTGTGTTCTCACCGATGGAAGAAGAAGGCGCACTACGTTCGTCCTTCTACTGTACGGCGGTTGAGGGTAGGGTTTAATATTGTTATTGTTTCTGTGTTTGGGCTCGGGTATAAAACGAGCCCAACAGATCCATAACAATAATACCCAATCTTTTTTAACTGTTACCCGAAACAAACTAAGGCTCAACCCCGAAAAGGCCGAAAATTTTCGGGTCGGGCCAGGTTGTTTTCTTTTGACAGCCCTACAAAAGACAAGTCACGGTACATTGGCCCAAAAAGTATTGTAAATTTGGGAAGGAAAATCTCTTTCCACGGAGAAAATATCATTCTCAAGATCATGTAGATCAAACTAATCTTCCCCGCTGATTAAATGAGTCAAACCCATCTCCATGATATCACTTCTTTAGCAACAGCACTCTTAACTAAATATTTGAAAGGCCACTTCACATTCGCTATCTTTGCCCTTCCGGATCTCTCTATATGAGTACCTCTAATTTTTCATTTGAAGCTCTTTCAGATTCTGAATAAACCTATCGATGTAGCCGCTGATGAAGTTTGGGCTCACCAAAACCTCCCTCCACTTCGCATGGTTCTTCTTCACCAGCCGACCCACTTCGCTCTTCTCGTCCATCACGCTCTTGATGGCTCTGCACAAGCTCTCCTTCGAGAACCACCCGCTCTCTTCTCTCTCCACTTCGACCCCCACTTTCAGTTCCTCGGCCACCAGCCTCGTGTTCAAGATCTGGTCGCCCAGATGGGGGACCATCACTATTTGGCAATCACACATCAGCGACTCCCACATCGACCCGAACCCGCAGTGGCTCACGAAGCACCCGACCGATGGGTGACTCAAGATCGGTGGCTGTTGGACCCAACCGCCGTGAACCACTCCTCTCCCTTGGACTCTCTCTTCGAAACCCTCGGGAAAAGCTTCTTCTACTGAGTTCGTCCCAATTGGTGGTCTGAGAGCTACCAGAAATGGCAAGCCTGTTGACTCGAACCCTAGCAGGAGTTCTTGGAACTGGTCCTTTTCGAGAACGTGCTGGCTCCCAAACGCACAGAACACCACGGACCCTGGCTCGAACCGGCCGAGCCACTCGGCCCACTTCTCGTGCAGCTTCTTCCTCGCCGGCTCAGGCAAGACCGGGCCAGTCAAGAAGACAGGCTTACCGTATTGACTGCTGATGTAATCACACAAGTCCCCTTCTATTTCTTGGCACGTACGCATGGCGATCGCGTCGCACTCTCGCATGGCGGTCGTGGTGCGCCCGTGGAACGTCATGTTGTCGCCGAAAGGCAGGGTTACGAATGCGAGGGATCGGGCTTCGCTGCCACGCAGCACGACAGTCTTTGATGGGTACCCTTCGGGTGGCTTCGCCAGCTCTTCCTCCGTGAGGGGTTTCCCGAGGGTCACCTCCCGCGCCGGCACGAGGACGATGGCAATCGCGGCCGCGGAAACAACATTGTAGCAGACTGTCCTGATGCCGAGCGGTCTGGCCACTTGGGGGATCCAGTAGGCATTGTCGTAGAAGATGAAGTCGGGCCGCAGGGCCTGCAGCGAGACCTCTAACTGGGGGCAGGTAAGGTCCATGGCAACGGCGAGCGAGGGATTGTCGGAGAGGGGGATGTCGGAGGCAGTTTCAGTCCCCGGAGGGAGGGTGGCGACTGAGGGGACGGTGACCGGGTGGAAGGTGATGAGGTCGGGGTGTAGATTGAGGTTTTCCAAGAGAATTATGGCTTTCCTGGGCAAGAAGAAGGAGATCTTGTGGCCCCTCTCGGCGAGCTCGTTGGAGAGGTGGAGGAACGGGGTCATGTGACCAACTGCGAACCATGGAAACATGGCTACGTGAAACTTGGAATTCGTCTCCTCCGACATTGCCATCAGTAATTCTTCTTGATTTTTTTTCCCTTTACGTGCATCAACACATTGGCCGTTTTAGTTCTTAGATCCCTGGACTTCAAGATTCGTGTGCTGGATCGACCTTTTCGCGAAGAATGGGATTGTCGTGGTCGGATGTAACGGATTGATGATGAGCAACTCCTGGTCTATATCTGACGAACGTGAAAGCCGGACGAGACAGGAATGTTTGACCCTGACTTTGAGATGCCTCGTGTTTTTCGCTTTACAAGGAGTGAAAAAAGCCACGAGAGAGATCATTCTGGAGGAGAATGGTGGAGAAAATATTAGGATTAAGTGACTGGAATACTCCACGTAGGCCATCCAATAAACCATTCCGCGGACGACATGTGGATAGTCGGTCCCACAAGTAAGAAAATTTGAAAAAATCTGCGATTTTCCCTTCTCTCTCCGCGTTTGTCTCCCTTAACATCCGTTACTCTCCCTCCTCACGCCTCCACACCTGCGCACATTTGTTTCAACGAGGATATCATAGGTTAAGAAAAACATAAATCCGTTGTGTATTTACGCATGGGAAACTTTGTTTATATATACCAACATACTTCCTCTAACAACATGGACTTAACTTGAGATATCGTCATCAGTTATGCACTGAATTTAGAACGTCGAAGGAGTAGTGTTGCGCAACAGTATGATAATATTACGGCATGATTTTTGATACACGGTTGTATTCTTTTTTACATGCCAACCGGTGTCGATCATCATTGACATGGATAATTGGTCAATTTTTTAAACTATGACGAATGACGACGAAAGATGGATTGTGTAAAAACACGGAGTGCGCTGAATTATGTACTATACAATTCTTTATATTATTTTGCCGTTAAATTGTTATTATTCTGCTATTTGGAAGAACAAACATAGTCTATTGCCGTTAATTTCCGAGGGATGTACTCGACTAATAGGAGGGCCGGAACGGATCAAAGTCGGATGCCTAAGATGGATCCACTTCGACAGATTGGGCCTAAGAAAGACATAGATTTGTAGGTGCACTTGGGCCTACTAATGGGCAATGAGTCCTTATAGTTAACATCACCAGCTACAGCATTTGATAATTCCCACTAATACTTTTCAGTGCTGGTGAGCATTAAGAACAAAATAAACTCGTTGAAAGCTCCATGCACAAAGAGCAAAAGAGCAAACCTCCAAACCCTCTCTATCACTTTTCCTTGCCCAATATGCTGCTCGAGAACTTCAGGCACATCATCAGGGGTTACATAGCCATACCTACAATCAGATCATAAAGTCAACTCACATAATGCTATTTAAATCAATATTTCGTGGTTTCTACAGCTTGAGAAAGAACTTAGAGAAAGTTTAAACCAGGACTGACCAATGACCGGTGATTGTCCCCTCAGAATCTGGAGAGAAGACTATCAACCACTGTGGACTGAAGACCCGTTTCGCGACCCAGAACACAATAGCCAACCAGAATCTAGAATGCATTCGTTTCTCCTTCTTCAAGTTATTTAGCATTCTTAGCATATTTATTCTGATGTCACCCACAACAAACTCATTAGCTGGTAACTCTTGCTAGGCCAAGCCAATAGTTCCATTTCTTGTGACCAGTCCATGAGGCAGCATCACTTGAAAGACCACTATGTCCTTCCTTTATCACACATTATACTCCATATCGACCACCTTAAATTTACATATGAGTAATGTTTCTCCTACCCACTATCAATCCAGTTCTAGTAACTGGTAAGGCTAGGCCCTTCCAAAAATAAGATAACATCCGCGATGGAATATCATCCAACATATCAGACAACATTTTTTGTCAAGTAGCTTACCCGACATGAAGATCATAACACGAAAGATCAATTTGATCCAAGTTGGAGTCCTGATTGTTCACTCCATGCCTGTTGATAGCGCAAAGTATCATAGTTACAACTAAAGTTCATATTTCTGGAGTCTAACCTCCCAAAGTTGTGGTCACGATGTATTGCCACCACACCATCACGAGCAAATGATCCTAGGGAGAACCAAATATTACTGCTTAGCAGAGCTCTGTCATGTAAATGTTATGCCGCCTGAGTAATTTAGAACAATCCACTTCTCCCACTGATAATCATAGCGAAATCTGTACCCAAACTGCCCCAAATCGCTCTAAGTTCCCGTATACCTAATTTTAGACAGGAAAATGATAGAGCTGGGGAGGGGAGAATGCAAATGCATTTGATTTTTTATTTATTTTTGTTTTGTTTTTTCTTTCTTTAGCGACGAATTATTATTTTTGTCGCTAATCGGCGACGAATAGTTTTGCTATGAAATTAGCGACGATGCCAATTAGCGATGCCTAACCGGACCCAAGGCCCATGATTGACTCTTTTTTTTTTTTTGGGGGTCCTATAACTCATGCCTATCGTGCCACGGGATCCTTTCCCTTTTAATTTGTTCACTCGAACTTTTTGTTTTGTATGATTTGTGCAATCAAGCTTTATGAACATACTTAATCAAGCTAGGATGATATGGCAAGTTTGAACATTTAGACAAAAAAAAAAAAGGAATTGAATGGAGAAGTTTAAAAATCAGAAAAAATTAAGAGAAATTTAGGAAAAAACAAGAAAAAAAATGAAAGAGAAAGAGAGAGAGGAGCGAGTTTTAGGCAGGGAAAAGAGGGGGTGGCTGACCGAGTTTTAGGCAGGGAAAAGAGGCGGTGGCGGCAGCCACCCCCGACGGCGATCTGCACCACCACCATTGCCAAGCCCCAGCAAGCCCTAGCCAAGGTCACACAGCCCAAGCAAAGGTCTCCGACGGCCGAAGCTCGCGAGTCACCTGGATTTCGTAGCTTGAAGAGGCCATTGAGCAAATAGAAATGTAGTGAAAAATGAAATGCCAAAGAGATTTACTAATCCGTGCCCCCCCTGCGTCTTTGCCATAACTTGTTCTAGGCAAGATTTGGCTGCGCGAGCACTTGTTTGGGTCATGTGACCTAGGCGAGGGCTTGTCGGGATTTGAGCTAGGTCGGTGGTGCAGGTCGTTGCAAGTGGTGGCTCCACTTGTCCCCTCCTTCTAATTCGTTGACATGAGCAATGTGTCGCGTAAGACAGCCATCGATGATTAGGCCGCCACATCGGCTATTATCGGCAAGAATCGGTCATAAGGATAACACTAGGATTTCGCGCAAAGGTTTAGAGATAAATTGGCAAAATCGAAAAGTTTAAAACTGAATCGACATTCTTATAATTAAATTTACGATCGATTGGACAATTTCGGTTTGGGATACAGAAATTCTACATGAAATTCCATGAATTATTACAGTATACACATGATGGGAAATGCACCCAGCACGAAGCATCAAAGCAGTTGGGGGGGACGGGGGGGCCGCGAGTTTGGTTGATGGAACCCGTGGGCTCCCCCCAATCAGGCCACGATCCCCGCTATTCATCCACGAGTCTCCTGCACCCCCTATAATTGAAATAGAATATGATCTTCAGATTACCAATAAACTAAGCTGGCTTAGGAAGATGAAGATGAACTAATACTCATAATCTATACAAGCTACTCCTGCCGTAAAGGACAAAAACCAACGCCAACCCAACCCAACCCAACCCCTCCATCCCACTCCATATTTCCCCCCTCATTAAAAATTAAATTTGTGATCGGCACAAACTTAGCTGTCACATGCTTGTACCTACACACCCCATCCAGAACCCATAGAATCAAAAAATCATCTCCCGTTCCTTAGCGAACAAAAAGAGGCCGTCACATGGGGCAGTGGGGCTGGCGTCCCCTTGCCTTGCGCCAATCTGCAACACGACCCCATTCCAATTTTTTCGCCCCACATTGAATATCCGACGCGACCCCACCCTCCCGAAACTCTTTCTCCGTCGCTATTCATCCTCAATTTGCCTTTCCATATCCATGTCTTTCTTTGATTATTTAAACGTACGCGTATGTGTCTATAATCGTGTTTCTAGTACAGAGCACATGGCGCGACTTCCTTGGTCAGCCCCATCTGTAAAGTTTTTAATGCTCACGAGATTAGTGCTTTTAGCCATGAGACGTGGCAGATCTGAGGACTCGGCAGATGGATGAGGAGGCTCCTTCTTCGGAGGGTTGCTTGGTTGATGGGGAAGCGGTGGATTTATTGGAGGAGTATTGGTTCTTCGGCAACCTGCTCCATAGGAGGAACAACAACAAGAGCGCCGTCATGTCCAGATGCTTCGCTGATCCTTGCCCTTCGGTCGGTGATCGCGCCCGCGAGACGTTAGCCGGGAACCGGCAGTCGGAAGACTCGAGTCCTCCTTCGCCGAGGAAGATGGAGTTGGAAGGCATTGCTGTAGGCGATTCCTTTCAGGCTCCGTCGGTCCTGTGCGAAGAAGCGGAGCAAGTGCATGTCGATGATGGGACTCCTGAAGAAGTGCGGGTCTCAGCTGAGTTGCCACCTTCAAGCAAGAAGGCAGTCGAGAACTGGCAGCCGAACAACTCGAGTTCTCCTTTGCAGAGGAAGATGAATTCAGAAGGCATTGGTCATGTTCGAGCCGATTCCTTTCGGGCTCCATCGGTCTCGTGCGAAGAAGCGAGAGAAGAAGCGGAACAGGTGCAGGTCGATGATGGGACTCCTGAAGATGTGCGGGCCTCAGCCGAGTTGCCGCCTTCAAGCAAGAAAGGAGTTCAAGAGGGGAAATGTGGTCTGAAGGAAGGCGGGATGGACAAGCACAAGCAGTCACCGCGCCCTGTTCTTCTCAGGGCGCCGTCTCTACCGCCTTGTATAGGAAGAGAAAAGGGATTCGAAGGAAGAGAGAATTTTCCTAGGATGACCAAACCGAGTAGGCAAGCCTCTCTTAACTTATCCGAGTTCTTGCCGCCGCGGCACACTCCGAAGGTACTAATCGAACATCATTCAGGACTAAAAGCTAGGATAGTTAGTTGCATAATCAGATAGAGCCCTTTGTGTCTTTCTTGGATCGGTAGATCAAGAGAACGCTTGGTTTGCAGGGAATGACGCAGAGTGCGAGCATGTCGAAATACCGATCGCCGAAATCTACAGATGCTGAAAAAAGTGCCATAGCTTTTAACAAGGAGATGAGGCGAAGGTACCTAACCAAGAGCAACTCAAGGAAGAGCCTGAGTGATCTCGAAGATGAAGAAGTGCAAGGCTTCAAGGAATTGGGTTTTTCATTTGACGAGAAGCACTTGGATCCGAATCTCGTCAACATACTTCCCGGTTTGCAAGGGAAGACCCAGGAGAATGAGGATGGCAACGGGGATGAAGGGCCTTATCTTTCTGAAGAGTGGCTCGCACAAAGCTATGCTCCTGCATTCCCAAAGTGGAACGCCAAGGGTGGTTCGCCGGAAGATATGAAAGCTCAGATCAAGTATTGGGCCAGAGTTGTGGCGTCGAACATGCGTCAAGAATGCTGAAACTGAATACACAAATTAGCTGCTAATTCGATACTAATGTGATCGTGATGAAGATTCAGATTGATTATTTGTTTTCCCCCGTTAATATTACTAATTCCTAGGACCTTTTATTCTTTAAAAGGTCGTGATTCTTCATTGATTAGCTATTCCTAATAAAAACTTTACAGCGTATACATGAGGATTCACTCAAAGTCAGTTACTTTTGGCTGCTCTATTCTGGATAATGGGAATGATCGATGTTTGTATTCTGGTAAGAAGCTCTTCAACCCTGGTCAACTCTGTTCGCATCCTTCCTCTGGCAAATCCAGCGAACGAAATTCATTAGCAAAAACCGAATCGTCCGTACTTCTGTAGATATTAGCACATATGCAACTAGCATCATCAGGTTTTACCACCCACTTGCCTTCACGAGTTTTCTCACCATCATCAGTTTTTCCAACGAGCAAAGCGTTTTCAAACGTGACCGGTACTGCATACATGCAATGGTTTGATAAAAGAAGCAAATTGGTTTTAAGTTGGCCTCGCTATCAATTCAACTTGAGTTGCACTTGCACTAACTTATGGCCCATATATGATTGTTCCAAATTTGTAATGGTTGTATCTCTATTTCTGCAGTACACTGGCAAAAGCAAATAATATATGCTCGTCTGAGGTACTAGGACTCATGCATTGAAGATAAAATCGAAGTCTTATTGATCAATCCAGGCCAGACTATCCTATTGCCCACCCATCAGAGTAATGAGGATAGGCGCAATCATTGCAAACATAGAATATACGAAATTCCCTAAAGTCAGACGTTGTAATCCCTCAGATATAACAATAGAGATCCAGCACCAGATCTGTGTACTTTTGTGGCTTCAACTCTTTCCCAAATCTCAAGATGTCATTGAGGATTTCCCCGCTCTTTTCTTGGTTGCCGGTCACCTAAACTTTTGTGGTACGATGTTGTCTATGGCATTTCAAGCTGTGACTTCATCAGGCACCCTTTTGCCAACATGAGCATGGCATTAACCGGTTGAAGCAGAACCTGTGCCTTTTGCTCCTTGTACATTCTCGGGATGTTCAACTCCTCTCATGATGTCAGATACACCGTGGCCCATTTTGCTAAGGAGGTTAAGATCCTTTTTAGGCTGAAAGTTGTGCAAAGCGGTTGAATTTGTATCAAGATTGTGCAAAACCACCACCATAGTGACCGAGCATATGAGCATCGGTATTGGACCAAAAATCCATAGCAGCAGATTGATAGCAAAGTAGATCGCCCGTAAACCGACTGACCAGAAAATACTCGCTGTTATGACTGCCTTCTGAACATAGGCCACTGGAATATCACTGTTTGGCATGCTCATGAGGAAAATGGCGTGGACTGAACTCCTCACACATTGTAGAAAGGACCCGAAAGCCACTAGAAAGCAACTGAGGAGGCTTATGTACTTGACGGAAATCATGGAAGGACTCGTATCCCCATAAATGAAATCGGCCGTGAAAACACTATGTGAGGAGCTTCCAATCCATGCTCCAATAAGAGAGCTCAGAGCCAAGGAGGTTGATGCCAGGAAAGTTGCTGCTGATAATGTGGTGGAGATCACTGTCAAGGACATTCCTCTTTCCTTTGCCTCAATCTGCAAATTCAAACAAAAAAATTTCTGAGATAATCCAGTTCAAATACAGCTGGAGACACACAAATTTTCTGTCCAGAAATAGAGGCATTAGAAGTTTTTGCTTTTCTTGACCTGCAGCATTCGCTCAACCCACACTTTCCTGCAATGGTTTTCATATCCAATTACTGTAGTTTGAGGGAACTTTAGGCATCTGTACAACAGGAAAAGATGGTAACCAGACATGATTAATAGTCCAATAGGAACCAGTATAACATCTAGGCACTCCTTTCTCCAACTCATCTCTCTCTCTCTGAGAGTGTGTGGATGAAGGTGTCACTTACTAACGGTGTAGAAGAAGATGGGTTGATTAACACTGCAAAATAGAATAAATATGGTGGACAAACTCATGACGTCATGTGACTCACAAAATAAAAGCGAGTGTTTAGTGGATCTGGTCATGTATGACAACAATGACAGATACCTGTATGCATTTGTTTTATTAATCAAAAGAACAATCTTTTCAAAAGTTTGAATTTTGATTATGTCCTGATATTCATGGGTTCTACAGTTGGATGGTTGTTATTCCTTCGTTTGCGATTAACTAATGAACCTTCGGGTATGGTGATGATGCAAGTTTGGTTACTTTTCTTAACAACACTTTCCTCATGCAAGAGAGATAAAATATAAGCAGAACCTTTCTGAAAACCCTGTACTGCAGTAGGCAATTGGCGTAATTCATTGAAGAGTTTTGGTATTGCTTTTTGCTTGGCCCAGCTTTTCTTTGAATTGACACTTACAATGGAAAACTGTTTACAGCAGCATCTACCAATATTAGAATCGGCATAAAGGCAGGAGCTCTTATGCTAGTACTCTAAATCTAGATTAGAATCTGATCCTCTATTATTGCCGGTGGATTAGAACATGAAGTGTTTGATGTTTTACTGATGGAACCATAGATATCCTGTTATACAGGAAAACCATCTTTAGGCACTGTTTTTGGTAAGCACACTTCTTTTGCAGGTTCAGTATCAAAATAAGCTTACTAGTTCCCAGCGAAGACTCTCCCTCGTATTAGAATCAACAAAAGAAGAGATAAGAACCCATCCAGATGTTAGGGCCATTATTTTCCCAAAATATGAAGCTGTTAACAAATAAGGTTGGAACCCATAGCTGGGAGAGTAGACAAGACAGGAAATCATTTACGTCAGACGTCTAAGCTATGAGTAAAGCGAGACTAGTACATTAAGCATTCATTAGAAAACTTAGTTAACTGACAAAATGGGTAATGATCTATAGTTCCTGAAACCATATTTGATGAAGATGTCTTGCCCTATAGCCATGTGACAGAAACTTGATCACAGTGATTCTTCGTCTGCTTAAAAGTATCACATGATGTTGGATTGTTGCCGTCGTTTACAAGTAGTTCTGCTCTTAATGAGACTCTATCGTCCACAGCTTTTACAAAGAAATTCTGCTAGATCCAGAAATCTTGAATAGTTAGAATTTGGCAAGGAAAATTCATCTCTTGGAATTGAATTTTCTCCGTGGCTATCAATCATGGCGTCAAAACAAATAGTAGAGGACTGACAATTTCTTGCTCATAGACAGAACAAGTGGCTTGTTTTTAGCTTCATAATACATAAACAATCAGAAGACTGGAAGGTGCATATGGATGCAGCAGATGAATTTGAAAATGGAAAGTAAAATAAAGCCACAAACTATTACAACTTGCTACCAAGAAAAACTAGAGGACAAAACGTGAATCATTTCAACATCTTGTCGACTCAAAAAACTTTTCCATCCCAAAAATGTCTCCGCCGGATGATTTAGGGGATCCTAGAGAACATTGCCATGCATCTAAAATTCCTTTGAGATTCAAACTTCTACAAAGCTCTAAGGCCCTTTTATTAGAGGAGACAAGCTGGCTGAAATTGATGTAGCGGTGTGGAGTTGGTATCGAGGAAGTGCAACATCATGACCATGGTTATTGAGGAAACAAACATAGGTATTGGACCGAAGATCCACAACAGCAAAGTGGTTGCAAAGTAGATTGCACGAAGACCGAGGGACCAGAACACGCCTCCCATTATCACTTCCCTCTGCACGTACTTCACTGGAACATCGCTATTTGGCATGCTGATCAGGAAATTGGAATGGACCAGGCACCGTACGCATTGGACAAATGATGCAAAGGCGAGCAGGAAGCATATCAGAAGACTGATGTACTTGATGGAAATAATAGTAGGCCTTGTGTCGCCATATATGAAAGGACTAGTCAAGATGCTATTTGAAGAGCTCGCGAACCACGCACCAATTAGTGAGCTTAGAGCCAGGGAAATTGATGCCAGAGAAGTCGAAGCTGTTATGGTGCTCGAGATCACGGACAAAGGAATATCTCTGTTCTTTGCCTCAGTCTGCACATAAAAATTAAACTTATGAACGCGAATCAGAATCAAGCACATGATTGATAGATCAAAGGAGGTATGAAGTTTGGTGGCATTTTGTACCTGCAACATTCTCTCTACCCAAGCTAGTCTATAGTGGTTCTCATAGCCAATCACAGTGGTCTGTGGACATCTTAGGCACCTGTAGAGAAGGAAGAGATGGTAGCCAAGCATAATAGATAACCCACAAGGAACCAAGATTAGGTCCAAGTGTTCCTTCCTCCAAACCATCTCTCTCTTCTAATTAGACTCGAAGGGAGGTGATCTCAATCAACCCAAGAATTGCTGGCTCAAATCTTGAATTGCCCACTTAAGGTAAAATGTAACTCCACTGGTTCCTGTCAATTCATTGTGCCACCTACAATGAAACTTATGCATACCTACACACGTCATATGAGAGAACAATTTAACAGGTTAGTTTTTCTTATCTCATGTTTTAATACGGCAGCACTTAGGGGGCTACTAAAGTGACGTCCTTTGGGAGTGTGTGTGACCACCCTCTAAACATTTACTATTCTTAATCCGAAAACGACCATGATGAAGTAAAAGGCAAAATAAAATTCGCAGAAAAAAACATTAATTATGTGGGAACATGATTATCCTGGCATCTCAGCAGTCCCGTGATACCTCGCACATATATTCATCGCTTTCCATCACAAAGTTAATTGTATTGCTATGCATGGTCCAAATCAACGTAAAAAAGCATGGGTTGACGGAAACTAAACTTTTCTCCAGATGATAAAGCAATTTCAGTTGCGCCGTTGTGTGCAAATCAAGAGAAAATTCATTTTCCATTGTCGATACTTGATAGCATAACAACAACCAGCACCAAACTGGTCTCTTTTTGTGAATTATTACTTTATTTTATTTTTGCTTTTTGTGAATTTGATTAGGCAAGGAAGTGGCAATCAGGCACATAAACTGAAAATAGTCTTCCGTGTCGCGACTTATAGTGGTTCATTCAGACTACAAACATCAGAAAGGTCGTCTGGTCCTTTTTCCCTCCAAACAAGGGCACATCTGAGTTTTAGAAGTGAAGAATGAATTATGCTTGCCTTACTTTGGATGCTAAAGCAAATTTGACAATGACCCTGCACCAGGAGAGTTCTGGAAAAAAGAACTGGTGCTTTACCTAACACAGGATGACCTTTATTATTTGTTTTTGGCCGAAAGCATGATCTTCATTAAAAATGGAACAAAAGTGATCATGGCATTGCCACTGATCCTGATAATAAATTCTTAAAAAGTGAAAACCGCTAACTAATGATTCTACGCTCCTCTTCAGCTTTAAAAAGACTGACAGTGGAGCAGTATTTTAAGAAGATATGGTTCTGCTAAATAACGAAATCGATGCTTTGGCTAGACTCTGACTTTGCTGGAGCTGCATCTTCAGAAGTAGAGGATGCTGATGGAGGTCTCTGGTGTGAGAAAATAGCTTTGAATGGTCAAGCTACCGACATTGAAGTGAATCGATGGCTTTTCAATTAACTGACGGTGCTTTCACGTGATTTAATCAACTGGACATGCTTAAATTTAAGACATTATCAATTCAGACTGCTTTGCCACATCTGATGCACAAGAAGGTTTCCTTTGCAACTCACCCCGTGTTTGAATAGCAAGGTGCAATATAATCGTACATTTCTGAATCTGTCGACAATTTTCCGTTACATTTGGTAGACT
The DNA here is from genome assembly GCF_021117445.2 of Syzygium oleosum. Taxonomy (NCBI): domain Eukaryota; kingdom Viridiplantae; phylum Streptophyta; class Magnoliopsida; order Myrtales; family Myrtaceae; genus Syzygium; species Syzygium oleosum. The sequence continues at coordinate 14,222,661 of NW_026607489.1, read as the reverse complement.
GAACATGATCGACCGATGCCAAAATCATAATCTTTAAGAAAACAAAATACACGGCTGCTTCATGGAAGCTTCAACCTTTTGTAGGGCAAATGCAGATCCCCTATCATCTTTTCCAATTCAAACTCGTAGCATTCGTTTGAATACATTCCTCTTTCAGGCGTCCACGAGGCTTGATCTGCAGCATCTAGCATATTGACACTCGAGGAAATGTCCGGAAAATGAGTTTACCTGTAGTTTAGTCAACTTTCAAAGCACCATTGTCGACAGGCTTCCTTTTTGGCTTGCGTTTCTTCTGCTTTTGTTTGAACCTGATTTGATCTTTGACGCTTTTCTCCCACTTTTTCTTGTTTCTTATATACAACAACATTGCAGCACGCGCATCCTCTATCTGAAACCATAAACAACAAAGATATTAGCTCTGTTACGGGGAATGTGAAAAAGAATCATCAGAAATAATCACTGTGATTAGGATAAAGGAGGATTCGATAAATAAATGAAAGGGAAAATAAATTGCATTGAGATATTTCCAGGTAATGACTGAAGCAATATAGAAATGCTGCAACAATATGTGGTCATAGGAATGGACTATCAATGGAAAAAAGGAGAGTACAGTCGGGACAAAGTCAATCTAATTACAGGGCAGTGTTCTCCATTTTGGATAGAAGCCCCAAGAAGCTCGGCTGCAAGATGACGAAGCGCCTTTCGGTGCCCTTCCCTGCATCATTGATTTGCACGTCACTAAGGAAACCAAAATAGGTCAATTAAAATGCATGAGGGCGATAGCAAGCAAGAGTAAAATTCAGTACTTCTGAAGGGGTAGATATTCGGAGGTGTCTCTTATGTCCGTCTTAGGATGAGTCAACAGTAATGCCTGGTATAAAGAAAACATAGTCCAGATCAGAATCACACGCCATTCAAACCCACCAGAATCAACAGTAATGCCTGGTATAAAGAAAACATAGTCCAGATCAGAATGACACGCCATTCATACCCACCAGAAACAATATCTTACATACCTTAAGGTCATTGTGCAATGCATGGCCTACAAGAACCCTCCCTTTAATCAATTCAGCAACTTTCTTCTGAACAGTACAGAAATCCTTGGCTGCAAATAAAATAAAGGGTTAATACCGCAAAAAACCCCAAATTGATATGTCTGTGACAGTTTTACCCCAAACTAATTTTTTAACTACAAAAACCCCCAAACTGGTACACCTGTGATAAATTTACCCTCAGTTTATTTCCGTTAAATTTTACTGTCAAATTGCTTTGTTAAATGACACGCGGCAATTGACAGATGTACCAATTTTATGTTTTACCCGCCGTTTGTCACAGGCGTACCATTTTATGATTTTTTGTAGTATTAGTTTAATTTAATGGAAACTAACGGAGGATAAATTTATCACAAATGTACCCGTTCGGGGTTTTTGGTGATCAAAAAATTAGTCTGGGGTAAATTTGTCACAAGTGTACCCGTTTGGGGTTTTTCGCAGTCAAAAAATTAGTTTGGGGTAAAATTGTCATAGGTTTACCAGTTTGGAGTTTTTTGTGGTATTAACCCAAAAATAAAAGAATGGAGTTCTTTAGATTTTCCGTGATTGTTGAGTCCTTTAATTTCATTCAATAGGCCTTGACCATGCAGCAGGATGAACAAAAATGATAGCATAAAAAAACAGCACAAAAGTAATGACATCCAAAAGAAATCTCCACCAAGGATACCCGGTAATGTTCAAATCATAATGCAGTTTACAAGATCACCCTCATTACTTGAAATTTTTCAAAAGCACTTATAAAAAAATTGACTACTGGAGCTATTCTGCTAACTCTAACATTTGGTTCGAGCTTAACAGAAGACTTTATTCAATACCAGATGGAAAATTCAAATATTCCCCACAAAGACTCAAAACATTGGATAAGGGCATCATATGCACTATTTTAACCAGTTTTACTAACTGCACAATCAAGGATAGGAATAGGATAAAGAACATGGAAAAAATGAAGAGAAGATGAGACAAACCTTTTCGCATATCACTGGGTCGAATTCCACTGACTTGTGTACGATAGTCAACAACACGATCAATTGGGCGAACAAATTCATCGTATACAACATTTCCCCATTTATTTACCTGTCATTAGCTCTAATAGCAAGTTATGAACAAGTTGAATAAGCATAATACTTTTTCTCATGTAAACAATTGGTTTTTTCCCAAGACAGAGATATTGTGAAGCACATAAAATTAATAGTAAAAGACCGCATGAAGCATGTTCAAGAAAATTTAGCGCTGTCAATCAACACTCCAACGAATTGTGGTAAATACTTCAGTGAATGGTATGTAGTACCTTTAATTAGGAACAGTCCAGGATATCGAGGAGTCAGGAATGCCTTAAACAAATTCTTATACTAATGCTTATTACTCGATGGAAGACACGGTTATCCCTCCTAACTCACAAAGGCCCAAATAAGAGTCATGCACATTCTCCAAGACTGCAAGTCTTGCTCATACTCTCCATCTGTTGAACAAGTCAAAGTCATCTCCACCAGAATCGGTTCAACGAGAAACTTCTGGCTCCTCTCCATATCTATAACTCTTTATCGATAACTCATTCAATTTTATTCAAACTTCAACTGAATTTTGTTATACAGATTCTCTACAAGTGGATATAAACCCATCATCTCTTTGTAAATCCTTAACGAGAGAAATCAATACAAAGCATTAATTTAAAATCTCTGTTTCCGTTCTCTGCTTTATCTATCTCTCTTTTACTGTTCGTAGTTTTAAGTTCTCCTTTATTCCTTTGTACTTCGGATCTTTCTTTCTCTAAAGGTCCTAATTTTCTCACTCCATCCCTATTTCCACTCTCCAGAGACCAAGTGGAAAGCATGAAGGTGGGGGATCCAGGAACCATCTGGAAGTTGGAACAGCAAGGTGGACAAACAGCTAAAGTCCATGCAATGTATACATGCAAAAGTAGTGGATTTAGTTTGAACCAGATTCTTTCCCATTAGCACGATTCCATTGAAAGTAAAAACAATACATCAAAGTTACTACCAACTACCATCTCAACTTTGTCACCGGACTCTCACAAAATCTACAATAAACAGAAATATGATAAAGTTGCAAAGGCATTAGGATAGCCTTAGAATATCCAGAAATTCTAAGAGATGGAAAGTATCTGACACTCGTCACCAATATACAGTAATATTATAAGCACATGAGATATCACCTACGATCTCTTCAAGAAAAATGAGAACACAGTAAGTAAGAATGTTCGTATCCCACTAATCACTAAAAAGAAAAAAGAACGTTCACATACCAGTGTAACTCGCCCAAGTGCACTCTTATTTCCTTGAGCGACACCAACCATTTCGCAATCCATGGCAATCGCATCCGTCATTCTGCGTATGATTCACTTACGGAATTATGAATAGCACAACAAATGACCATGGAGGAATTATGCCACCCACAAGAAAGTAAACTACTAATGCCTAAAAGCTGCACTATTAAACATAAAAGGGGCCAAGGTTAATGTCTTCTATTGAACCCCAAACATGACTTTATTCCCCCAGAGTTGCTCATGATAAACACAGGAACCATCCAGAGAAATACTTAATATTCAGCAAGTAGTTCAGATGGTTAAAGGCAGCAATGAACAGGAAACAAAAGAAACAAACCCGAAATCACTATTGGCGGGAGTCAAGGGATTAGGGCGAGGATCATCAGATTCCGCATCGGACCTTTCCTTGCGTTTCCCTGCACATGGAAAAAGCCCCCCAAAGCCGGATCATATAACAGTATGCAAATTCAGATGACCCTTCTTTCTCCAAAGCAACTAAGACAACAGTGAGTCAAAACACATCAAACGCAGGAAGACAAGTTTAATGCGTGAGAGGCTCATGGCTCGAAAACAAGCACGCGTACGCGTTACTACCTGGAAAACCCGTGAAAATACGACGCAACACCCAACAAGAGTATGGCAAAAGGGCCAAAAGGGTAGGACTTGGGAGTACCCAATATGGATTTGGAGAGTCCGGAGTCGGAAAGGTCGGAACTTTTTGGAGGTCGGGAGCCATGGGACTTGAGCTTCTGCACAATCAAGAAGACGAGTGAGATGACAAACATGCATTCGCGCACGCTGAAACACATACGCAGTCACGCACGTACACAGAAAGAGAAAGAGAGAGAGAAGTACTTGTTGCAGCTGAGCCCAGTTGGGATTGAGCTGCTGGGAGTTCTTGTGCTGCTTCATCGTTGGCTCGCACTCTTCGTCGCCGACTCCGAAACGTTGAATAGGTTGGTGAGCCAGGAACGTCTTTGGTGCGCGCTTCTCGCGACAAGAGGCGCCCGCGCGATGTCGTTTTTGCCTTTGCCCTTTTCCTTTTCCTTCTTCTTTTTTCCGGTGAAAGCCCGCTCGTTCAGCCCATGATCACCAGCGCACCCGGCCCAGATGGTCCGACGGGTCAATCCAATCTTTTCTTTATCCACCAGCGGTCTAACTACAAAGTTTTTGTCTAAAGAGCTAGCTAACCAAACCACCAACAATTCCTCATTTGTATTACGGTAAGTATGAAAATAGACATCGAAATCGAGGGTACATGAAAAATTCATGAAATTTGGCTAAGGAACTCGGGTTTTTCTTTTTTCTTTTCTATTTGGTCGGAATAAAAACATTTTCATTACTTCAAATAACATGCGGCTTTTGAGCATACGGGGTTTTATAAAGCTAAAGGAGAATTAAGAACCCAATTAACGATTCAATCCGCGACTTGGTTAGGTTCTTTGGGCAGTGGGCTACTACTATATCTCGAGAGTACCATTATAGGTTATTTCAAATTATTTGTGGTTTGTGCACTCTCGAGTTACTTCATGAGAGTACCATAAGACTTCTTTGGAACAGTCCACAGCAGATGCCATTATATGTATTTGGGTTTCTGGAAAGCTAGCCAAGAAAGACAATTTGCATAAAATCTTGAGGAGAGTATAAAAAGTATATCTTATGTTGTTAGAATAAGCATTTGATGGCAGGTCAGCAGATGGTAAATTCCTCATCCGCCAAAACTGGCGTGTCACTTTCAATTTTCCCAGAAACTCACGCATTGTCTCGAGTCCATTCAATATTGCGTGGCTATAACTCAATTTCTCACAACAGAGCATCAAAGAAATATGCCACCAGGAACTAGAAAAGATCCCTTAACTCAACACCATAAAGCTCTATGCTCCTGCCTGAATTCTTCATTGAATACGAGAAGGTACTTCACGTTAAATGTAACCGACCAATTAAAAGTAAGAGCGAATCACAAATGGTACCGAGTAGAAGTAGATTCATAGCATGCAAACAAAAAAAGATCAGTCGGTTACCCATGTCATCACGATTACGTGGTGTTTCCTTCGTATAAAATACAATGCGAAATTATTCAAACACAAACTAATTGGTCAGACAAACGAGAAGATACGCTATCAGACATGGAATAATGCCCCTGGATTTAAATGAAATCATGTGCCTGTATTCTATTCTCCGTGCAAGTCACGTCTCATGATCTCAAATACAGAAACTAGGCTATCAGAATACAATTTTCGAGCTTGTCCGAATAATTTAGAGCAATCACAACCCAAGAGAAAAAAGAAGGGAAGAGCCAGAGAAAAGGAAAGAATTATACATGAGAAAGAGTACAACAAGTATAAAATAGAAAACTGAAAACCAAAGAGAGCTGAGAAACTAAAGCATCTTGACACACGAGACTACTGGAGAAAATTTGAGACTTGCCACATGTATTCTCGTAAAACCCGGGTTGCAGAATAAACGACGTATTTCATTTCCCTAAATGTTCGACGGGTAAATCCTCAAGCAGAGCAGCAACCAACCTTTTTAACTGCTGAGACGTCATCCTTTGATCCAACATTAATAGTCTGTCCTTTAGGAAGAGCTGCAGGGTCATTCCCAGCCTCAAGAGCTTTCCGACTGACTACTCGATATATTTGGGTGAGCACTTCAGTGAACGCATTCTCAACATTCATAGACTCGAGCGCAGAGGTCTCCATAAAGAAGGTATTTTCCTTTTCTGCAAATGCCGTCGCATCTTCAGTAGAAACAGCACATAAATGTCGCAAATCAGCCTTATTCCCCACAAGCATTATAACGATGTTAGAGTCTGTGTGATCCCGCAGCTCCTTCAACCATCTCTCCACATTCTCGAATGTGACATGACGAGTTACATCATAGACAAGCAATGCGCCAACAGCTCCTCGGTAATATGCACTAGTGATTGCTCGGTACCTGCGGCAAATTACGGACAAAACTAAGTAATTTATCAGGGTGGAATTCTGAACAAGCACAGAAAGCTTGGAATTCAGCCTATAACTTGGAAATGAAACATCGGGAAGTGGCTCACGCTGGATCTTCTGTTCAGATAAAGGCATACACCATTGTTCTGTTTCATTAGTTCCTATCAATGCATAACCTTCTAATAGCACTATTGCTTCTCTACGAAATTTATTAATCATTAAAAATAAATTTGACCTTGATTAAGTCAGCCCCTAGACTTTTGGTACATGTTCAATTTTGTCCTTAAATTGTATGAAAATGTTCAATATGCATCACAATCTTTTTTCTTATCTTCGTAAAAGTTTCTTATTTATAAATGCAGCACCTTCGCCTGGTATCTTGCTTTTCAGATAGTCAATGCGTGACACGATGATGTGTTCATTGCAGAAAATAAGAGGTCAGATCCGGAAGGAACTTTTATCGCCGATGACTTTTCTAACACAGGTATTATTTGCTGCATCCTGATTACTCTACGTGTTTCTTCCATTTGAAACTGTAGTGAACTATTAATCCAGATCTTCGCCCCAGGCAGCATTTGGTAAGTCTACAGACATTCATCCTACACCTCCAGGTCAACCTAGACAATCCAAAAAATGGCTGCCCCCCACCGTTAAAACCTCCAGCAATTCTGAAAAAACTTCCCCCACTTAAAATAGAAGATATGAAGAAATCGATTGATTTCAAAACCATGCAACGTGTCGCACACCAAGAAGTGAATTAGCAATTCAGTCCACTAAAGAATTGAGGCATGCTTCGGGATGAAAGAACACCTGGAACAACAAAATAACACACTTATCGAGCAAAACCAAAGTAGCAAGCAGGCACTCAAAATCAAAACGAATCCACATGAAAAGGGGAAACCATCCTATCTAACTTCAACTTCCATGGGTGAAAAAGCACAAATCATTTGTCTTTGCATTCATTAACTTCTCTTTCATCAGGATGCCTCGCCTCTACAAAGCTAGAACCCAAATTTGATTCTCCGACAAACACATAGCCTCTACAGCACCAAATCTACTCTTGTCCCAAATTAATTGGGAACTGACCACCAAGAACAGCTCTTTGCGAAACCAACTCACAATGAAATGTCCGGTTTTTGTCCGGATCGAGGAGATGAACTTAGTCTGGCGCGCGAAAAAGAATCATATGATACGCATGACTCCACCGCAACCTTAAAAGAAAAAGACTGCCTAAGCTCCACTTCACTTACACGATAGATACACCCGTCACACCTAAACGTCAGCATCAATCCAGATCTAAGATTCGCACTACAGCTCAAAGATCACCATTTTCCAGATTCGAATTCGACCAATCACACAACACGCAAAAAATTAACAGATCCAACACGACAAAGAAGAAAGGGGCAGAGACCGCTGCAACTCGCATCGGACGAACTCCAAAAGAAAAGAGAGATGCGAGGGACGCGGAATTTTCACCTCTCCTGGCCGGCGGTGTCCCAAATCTGGGCCTTCACGACCTTGTCGTCGACGCGGATGCTGCGAGTGGCGAACTCGACGCCGATCGTGGACTTGGACTCCAGGCTGAACTCGTTGCGGGTGAATCTGGACAGGAGGTTGGACTTGCCGACGCCGGAGTCCCCGATCAGCACCACCTTGAACAGGTAATCGTAATCGTCGTCCGCTCTGTACCCGCCCGCCATCCAAAGATCTTCTCAGCTCCTCCACCGGCTGGAGCTCCTCGGTTTTGCTCACGCTCGCGGCAAAAGCTCGAGATTCCGGCGAGCTCCGAGCGAGACGGATATGGGGAACGAGAACGAAATGGAGAATGTCATTGATGACGCGGTGACGGGTGCAGATGTAAATGAGTTCAGGTGTGTACGCGCACGGTCGGACCGGGTTGGGGAGCCCCCGCTGCTTCGTTCTTCGGGCGGGGCGGGGCTGGGGCTTCGACCCGAACCCGTCCGGCCTTGTCGGCCCGTCAAATTCGAATGCGGACCGCATTTTCTCCCTTCATTTGAAGGAACTCTCTTGGGAGCATATAAACATGTTTTATTTTTTGAAGTGCTCAAGTGCATACTAAAGCTCTGTGAGCATTCAAAGAGTTTGTACTATGTTATTTTTTATGGTCAAAAGAGTTTGTACTATGTTAGATAGGGGTAATTCAAAAGGGAAAAAAAATGTTCGAATTATTTATACTAGAGAAAAGAAGAGATGATATTTGGATTCTAGCGAGATTTAAAGGGAACGCTAGGCAAAAGGTAGAGAAAAGGGGAAATGTTCTTTAGGATCGATTGAGGAGATTTGATCCGACGGTGGTGAGCACAAATTAGGCTTTCCTATGTCATCGTCCCGTGCTTGTAAATGGCGGATCCAACTAGCGTGAGAAAGGGGCAGATTTGCTTCCGCTACAAGAGGCAAGAGAAAAGAAAGGAAAGACTGCATTGCGATGTAAGTATCGTTTTATATACTTAGGTGTAGATATAAACATGAGTATAAGTAACAGAGAAGAAAAAGTTTACTTCTTAATACACAATCTCTCCGCATTTGTTCATATTTATTTGTTAGAATACAACGTATTTGGATGAAGGGAAGAGATGGAAAGAAACAATTACGAGGAATTATGAGAGATTAGGAATGATTGGTCTAGGCAATTTGATATACAACTTAGGTCCCCCCCAAATATGAAGAAACTCGGTGGAATTTGGAGGGACTTACATATTAAGAGCTTGTTTGGGGTGCAGTTATTCTTGAGATTATCAGCTTGATGGTCCTTAGTAAAAAGTAGAAAATCTTGCCGGCCCGCAACATTTTGAGCCTGTAATTTGTCTCCTTCGTATAGCGTATGCACGACATGAATTCACTTTTCACGCACGCATGTTTTAGACAAGGCAGATCGTGAACTCCCAATTTCTTGGTGGATTTTTCTGCAGGAGTTGCAACTGCTGATCCTGGCTAAAATGCATGACAGAAGTCGCCTGTGATATCTAAGGAACCTCCCTAAGAATGACAAAGAAAACTGACACAATTAGAATCAAACAAGGAGAATGTTAGTACAGGAGGAGCAAAATCTGCGACACGCTTCCTGTATGCATGTTGTAAATGCTTTTACCCAGATAAGTGACAACTCTCCCCTAACTACCAATTATATACAGAATGTGAACATGAACCTTTTCATTTGGGCGGTCAGATTTGCTGACCGTGCATCCTCACCTTTCTCAGCCACGGGCACATTAAATGCTGATGAAAACTCACCTGCCAGAGAACAACACCGTGAAAAGTTATGCCGGTTCTGCTGAAAGCTTGACTGGAGACTGACGGAATTTCGCAAGTGCGTTCGCAAGAACAACAAGAAGTCCTCATTAGTTCTTTCTTCTAAACTATTGTAAACCTTTACAACGTATTCAAACTCTTGCCCATACATATGGGCAGCACATGCCGCCTTGCAAGTTAGGAGCTGAATATAACCTGCAGGGAAAAAGGCAAATGTAAAAATGAAATTAATCTAGAATGGACCACGGAAAACTGATAAAACCTGACTTGGACTAAAACCGATTGAATACCAGCGAAAACAACCACTGGCTAAATGATTAAACTCAAACGAAGTCAAATAGTACACTTCTTGAGTTTTAATTAGTAGTCGCTCTATCTCATGGAGCTGCGCAATTCATCATCTTGGCCAGTATAGCATGTGAACATCCTATTTTCAGAATACTATCCCCATTGATAAGCGGCTAATCATGCACTACAGTAACTTTAATTTTTTAAGACAGGAGCGAGTAAAAAGTTCATCATGCCTACAAAACCTGGTTTTGAATCTCCTTTTGGTAAGTAGTTGAGAATATACACACTTAGGTGGCACATTCAACATTGATTTGCACAGTCAACAAAGCCAACTTGAGGTATTATACATGACATGACATGACCAACCATGCAGACATCTCAGAGATAAATCAGATAAATTACCAGCTGCAATCTCTGTTTCAAGGATGCTATAGCTGAAATGACGTGTCAACCACCACCTGCACCGGAACCTCCAATTCTTGCCCAAGCCACCCCTCAGGAAATGGTCAGGGATCCTATTAAAACGACCAGAATAGTTTTGCCTAAATCCACCTTCTTTACCATCCAGATGCACTGACATGCAATCTTCTTCCTGCCTAGCAAGCTTGAGGAAACACATTGCAAATTCCCTCCATATCTGGTGTTCAGCATACATAGCATCCAGATGCAGAGAAATCATTTCCAGCATGGATCCAGGATGATAATCTCCTGCATGTTATGATGGGACATTAACATAAGGAAAGTTATAAAGCCCATAGAGAAGTGTCATCTGCTTTGGACGGATGCCATCACAGCAACTTCCAATGAATGGAATAATCCACCCCTAACCAAGTCATTAATAGCTTCCGAAAGAAGAAAAACAAAAGCAGCTGGACAATACATCTGTCTGGAAATAATCTCACAGACAATTTTTTGCATATCAAAAAGAAAAATGTCAAGAGTCCCAAGACAAAATTCTTCGATAAAATTTAAGTTCCCATCGTCAGAAACTAATAACCATCCAAACCCCAATTTGGTCGCAAAGAAGATCTTAGCCCATTTGCCGACCCTCATGTGCACTAACACCTTTGCCCACCTTATGAGAGAGATGTGCAGTATGACGAAATTTTTCCTCTTTCTTTACCTGCATTTGGTTAAATTTATTGAAAAATTAGGAGGATGGGGATTAACAGCGAAGCTTCATTGACATACCACTTTGATGCATAGTGACAAGCCTTGCCATTGAATGGCAGCACGTTGGATCCCTCTTTAAGATTTCTTCATAACATGATGAGAGCTCGACAACATTTTCACGAGCGAAACGTTCCAACAGAGCAGCTCGCACTCTAATCAAATTCAAATGTTAGTTTCCACAGAAACAGGCAGACATTGACAAAGAAATGACGATACTCAGCAAGAAAACGCTAAGGTACAAGTCCAAACTAGAACATTAAGTCCTACGAATTCAGTAAAGTTGTACATGTTACTTCCAACTTTGTTTGCTTGTATCCAAACCTAAACTTGTGATATAACAGAAGTACCTTAAAGGAAGGGCAGTATCTGCATGATGACAGACCTCCTCGAGCACATTCAATGCCTCATCTACTTGTCCGCAAATCAGCAGCAACTAGCAGAAAATTGGAAAAAATCAAATGAGATTCTTGCCATATGATGGAGAAGCAAATGGTATGGTGCATACATACAAAAACTATTTAACCAGCTAGGAGAGAAACCCAATATGTGATTTGTCTTCTGCATTTCAGCAGGATTAAGCTCACTTAGTCTAAACCATTTCATTCTACACAACAAAGTTCTAACTGCAGATGAAAAGGGAATGCCGCAATCAATTTGTTCAGGCAAGGCAGAGGCAATGTGCAAAGAAAGCAGACACTCAAGAACTCCGTCTGATTTAGATCAAAAAGTTAAAAGCACTCTGGAGCCGTAAGATAAAATGAGCATTGACATAAGCAATACACCAATGGACAGGATCAGGATGACCAGTATAAGGGCAAGAAAGATTCTTTCAAAAGTATTTCTCAAGATTTTTTTGAAGTCTACATCAAACAAACTTTTGCTACACCTGAATCAGAGGAAGTAGGGCATCTGATACTGCGCGTGATGAATCAAGAGCTAGTCGCAAATACTTTACTGCATCCTTGTAGACATTAAGCTTCTCCCGGTGCCGCTGGATGAAGTCCTCAGAATTCTTGATGTTTTGTGGCAGTCTTATGGGCAACAGCCATGAATCCAGGCCAACTAATTAAAGACCATGAGAAACACTCTCAATAATCAATGAAGAACTCAAAAACTCCTAATTGACTGTAGCAAGTGAAAGCAATAGAGGACAGAGATGTCAACGATTGTAATAGAGTAATGCTACAAAGTGATATGACGGAATGTGAGTGGTATACAAAGTATAGTAAGATTGGTCAACAAAGTTGTTTACAAAGTGATATGACAGAATGCGTGTGGATATATAAGCAAATGGAACATATTCAACACCCGATAGAATCAGCCATCTCATTTTGGCACCAATTTCAAAAACTAGTCTTATTACACATACTACTTATTCTATGCTGAATAATAGGATGCTTAATCTCCAAAAGTATTGCCGAAAAATTATATGCCTAGCATGAAATCAAGTGTTTAAGCTGACCAAAACAGCAGAACTATTGTCGAAAAATTATGCCACTCACCTAGATCAGATAAAAAAGAAGCGCAACGTACATTTCCAACATCGGTAGACTGTGGGGCTTCATCTTCAGAAGAATTCATGTAAAATCGTTGTGATTGCTCCTCCTCCAAATTATCCTCGACCTTCACAGGGACTTTCGTAGGTCTTTCATGATTAGTATCCACCGATATCCTTTTATCCTTCATGACAGAAGTGTCAGAATTGCATTGTGAGGATGTACTGGCCTCGCAACTATAAACGGCAGGATATCCCTCTGAGTTCCTAACTGAAACGTCAAATCTTTCCTCCAACATCCCAGTTTGTTGACAAGCATTAGTTTGCTCCAAATCTATCATTTGCATGTCTCTTGGGATACTCGAATACCACTTTTGATAAAATGTCAAACCCAATATCAGATCTGAAGTCGAATCTCTCCCAAGTTCTTGTTCTTGCATGAGCCTGAGAAAACACGAGGGTAGTGTCGATAAAGATAAAGATTTCAATCTTTTTTATCTAATGTAACCTTCAAGATGCGTATTCATTACACCTTGATTTGCAAAGCTTTTTTTATGCTAAGTAAAGCTGCATTAAAAAGGTACCACCTTCGAACTAAGTCCTTATCAATGCACAATACCAACAAGTTTTGCAAATCCAAAAGCATGTAATTGTCCTTCTTTGTCTTGTCACAACATATCATGATTCAGAAAATATTAACTAAGGTACAAGGTGCATAAATCAAGGGATGATTATTCCTGGATGGATTTGAGTTTTAATGAAAGGATTATTTCCATATTTAAAGAGAAGCCAGTTGTCAAGGATGAGTAACACATCATTTCGGGAGAGAGAAAAAATCGTACGATTGAGCATTCTGATGTGCTTTCTCAATATTCCCTTGAGTAAGACAAAAGAAGATGAGCTCCAAATGAACTGCAAGCCTATCCTGCCCACGGAAACGACCGCATATTAATAAGAGTTTGCTGACTACAGCAGAAATACAAACACCCGAGGAAGGTATAACCATTTCATTCCAAATTATATATATTAAAATAAGTAAAGAAGGTCAAAATAATGTCTTCAGACACAAGAATTTCAATAGATACCTGTGATGGGCAATTCCTTTTCGATCCTATCCTTGCCATCCAAATATCGTAAATGCGCTTGATACACTTGGCTTCTATATGCTGAAGGACCTCCATTAGCACCTGAAAAACATGGCATCACATTCCGCCTGTACACAAATTTTTGCGAGAGAAGCAACTCCAAATACCACGGTTTAACTGCTGCAAAAAAAACCGGGGCTACCACTGAGTTTAGCCTAAACATGAACACATTTTTGTACTTTCAGAAGCTGACTGCAAATCAATGCTCAGAAATTCCTTCTCCAAATTACCATGCAGCCAAAGAGCGACTTCCACTCTGCGATTCCTGAACCGAAAGCAATCATGAAGCAGCGATTCTACCGTTTGCACACCGTAACTTTTCCCTCTTCTCGCCATGTGGCAGCACTCTTCTTTACTCCGAACTAATTTTTCCCAATTTCGGTCGTAACAGTGACTAAATCACAGCCCTAACAATCACCGCAAAAGAAAAATACAAATCCAACAACCTAAACAGTCTAGAGAAATGAATTCGTGTCTCACCGAATACTTGAGCCGATTGTGCTCGGGACACCTATCCTTGCGCGTCCCCTTCAAGAGCACGCTCAGAACCCCGCTCGCCTCGGCCCAGTCGTGCCGCCTCGCGAGCCTGCGCAGGAGCCGATACAACCTGCGGCGGTTCTCCGACCGCAAGCTACCCCCGCCGAGCCCGAGGACGTACGACGGCTTCGTCAAGGAAAGCATGATCCTCTTGAGCAGCCTACCGTCGCCCGCTGACCCGACGCCGCAGCCGTCGGCTTCCGCGTTCGCCGGCAACTTCCTCTTGCGACTCTCCTCGTCCTCCTCAACAGCAGCGCCGCCATCGGCTTCCGCTGCCATCGCATCATCGAATTCCAACATGGCTGACACAGCGCTGCTGCGATTCCGCAAATTGCAACGTATCTTTTTTGGGCGCGATCTGAGTTTATATATTCGTGGGGACCCTGGAACGATTTGGGGGCTTAAGAGCCCGCCTTTTTCTTCCCCGTATTTTTTCCGAAAAACGAATTTAATTTCTGGATTATACCAGAATTTCCTAGATAATTCTTGAATGCTAAGATTTACATTACTTAGATATGGATTTTGTTCAAACACCCGTATGAAAGAAAGTTCATGATTTCCAATGTCACATCCTCCTCGTGTTTCTTTACGGAATGAGCTTAAAAAGTGTTGCGAAACACTCATTAATTAAACCCTTTAGTTATTTTAACGCGTTCGCCACTTGCTATTAAAAATTAAGTTATTTTGGTCATCCAAATATTCAAGTTTTTAGCACCTCCACTGGAGATCAAGCCTTGAAGCCCTCAAATCCAGTTTCTGACAAGGAATGAAAGATCATGCTATCTGGTCCGAAATAAAGCCATTAAGGCCCACGGGTTGTGCTTATGCGAAGAATCAAAATAGCACATGCCTCGAGATCGAGCCATCGAGCCATCGAATCACATTCGGAGCAGAATCAAGGTTCATATCGTTCAACCGAAGATCGCCCCATTAAAGCCCTCGAACAATCTTTTTTTTTTATTCTAGAAGGAAAAGAATCATGGGGCTGACGAGAGAGATTGCGCCCCCTTTCTTCTATCAATGCAGATTTGGCATGAAATTTTTCGTTCCGATTTCATTACGTAGATTACTGAGCCACCTTAACTTTTTTCGCTCGGCCAGATCTCTTTAACCAACTAAAAAAAATTAAGGAATTTCTCGACTAATGTAATTTTCTAAATCGTATTGAATTATCTGAATGAATTCGTTACGAGGAGGACTACGACTTCACAAGACACAGGACGTGCAAAATTATCGATAAACCTTTTGTCGACGGAGGGTAAAAGGGAGGCAAAGTTGGGTGGGGAGGGGGGGACAGATTCTCATGTGAAGTGTTCTCGGAGTGTGGAGATCGTAGCCAAAAGAAGGCTGAGCAGACGAGAAATTCGAGCTCCTGTCCTTTTCACAGCTCGTCCTCCCTAAAGTCCCATCCGGCTCCTCCCGCTTGCATCCATACGCACCTCTGCACGTCCCAACCAGCAATGCGTATCCATCAGCGACCGAAGGGCACGTTGCATCTTCTCCAGTGTGTCGGACGTCAAGATCCCCCACCTTCGACCTCAAAGGGGACGAAGAATGGGAGCCTCGGAGGGTTAAAGAGGAGAGGGAGGGAGGACGGGGGGGGGTCCTACGGCACGTGGTGGCCAGATTCCAGCAGTGAATAAACGGAAAAGAGGAGGGAGTCGCGACTTTTAAAGGGAGGGGATGCCGTTCTTCCCCAACAGCTGGAGCTAGCTGTGTCCCCCTCGTCCCCTCCCCATGTGACCTGCGACAAATACAGTAAACTATTGTCTGACCCAACCCAACCCAACCCCATTCAGAGCGCGAGAGAGAGAGAGAGAGAGAGAGAGAGAGTTCTTGTAACCCTTCACGAGGAATGACATTCTTGTCATGGTTCGACGTTCGGGTTCGATTCCCATCTCCCTAAACCCTCTCTGATTCTCTCCCCATTCGTCATCTCTACCGTCTCCGCTTGCTGGTCCTCTCCTTTCCGTTCACTGGTCGGGACATTCTTTGGTAGAGGTCAAGGTCCCGAGCATTGACAGTTCACGTTCCAGATTTGCAAATTGCATGGCGCAACCACCATCCCATGTATCCCACCTCATCGCCCCAAACTGGCCTCCTTCCCCTCACCCCGGCGGTGGCGGCTGCCAACCTTCGTGGGTCGATGAGTTCCTCGAGTTCTCGTCCACGAGGCGTGGGGCCCACCGGAGGTCGGCGAGCGACTCGATCGCCTTCCTCGAGGCGGGGGAGTACCGGAATACGGTCCGCCACAACGGCTATGGGTTCGACCGCTTGGACGACGAGCAGCTCGTGTCCATGTTCTCGGAAGACGGGAGCATGACCGTAACTGTCGCGCTGCTGCCCCCGGCCTCCTCCTCCGGTACGTCCACGCCGTCGGATCAGAACAGCAACAACGAGAAGATCAAGCCGGCCCCGGCAAATGCTGATCGGGCGACGCGACAGCAATTGCCCAAAACAGAACCTGGAATGTTGGAGGTGGATAGTTCGTGCAAGGCCGAATCGGATTCGGCCAAGGCTGCTCAAGCTTCCTCCGATGCCGATGCCGTTGTCGACCCGAAACGGGTTAAGAGGTAAAGTGAAACCATGATAAACATCCATTGACGTATTGAATATATGTTAATCCATGAGATGGAAAAATTAAATTTCTGTCTCGCACCATGTGAAATGTTTGCAAATGTCAGGATTTTAGCAAATCGACAATCTGCTCAGAGGTCGAGGGTGAGGAAATTGCAATACATTTCGGAGCTGGAACGGAGCGTAACCACATTGCAGGTACGCCGTCAATTCTTTTCTGCATCAACTATACTTATTTCATGACAACTTGAGAGAGTGAGAACTCATTGTGCACGCGGACATGGACGCGATGAGTTGCTGTATTTGTTCTCGAGTCACACAATAAATGTTAAAGCACACGATATATGCAGAGCGAAGTATCGGCATTGTCGCCCAGAGTTGCATTCCTGGATCACCAACGTCTGATTCTGAACGTCGACAATAGCGCTCTCAAGCAACGGATCGCCGCCTTGGCTCAAGACAAGATTTTCAAAGACGGTAAACAACTCCGACCTTCAACCTTCATTAACATTTCCAGATACATACGCATCATGCATGAGCGCACACAGCAGAATAACATTACTGCGTATC
Source organism: Syzygium oleosum (assembly GCF_021117445.2). Taxonomy (NCBI): domain Eukaryota; kingdom Viridiplantae; phylum Streptophyta; class Magnoliopsida; order Myrtales; family Myrtaceae; genus Syzygium; species Syzygium oleosum. The sequence goes on along the minus strand of NW_026607489.1, from coordinate 14,205,322 downwards.
AATCCAACGGCATGCGCTTAACCTCATCATATTCAATGTTTAAGCACTTTTGCTTTTGGCCAGAAACGTACATTGATACATTAATCAATCCCTTTATTGTTTGAAAGGTGAGAAATGTAGCTGGTTAAATGTGAGCTTTAGCATCTCGATCCCTTTAGATGCCTTAGCGTATGGATCATTGTCTTTTCTTTTTCTATTCTTCTTTGCTTTTGTTATGAAACTTCAATCATGCGAAGGTGGGCTTATAGCATCTTTATTCATCAGCTCATCAAGAAGCACTGAAGAAGGAAATAGAGAGATTGAGGCGGGTGTATCAGCAGCAAAATCTCAAGAAGATGGCCGACGTGACCCCCGCCACCAATCCATCTTCGCCACCACAGGATCCACAGGGGAGATCCGACAACAACGGATCAACAGATAAGGACCAAATCCTCGACCATGAAAGTTGAAAAGGGGAGGAGGAGGAGGGGTCTCCTCGAATTGGGCCATCACGATCACATGGCGCGTGTTCCTATCCATCCCCCTAAAAAAAAGGGACAGAAAAATTGAAATGGCAGTTGAGAAAAAGCCCTTTTGTTTCAGTCTTCCCTCCCTTCAGCAATCATTATTCTTGTTCTCTAGCCCTTTCGTTTTTTTCAGACTTTGGGTTCAATCTCCGACATCATTGGGTAAAGTTTGTAGCGAAAGAGCGACTATTGTAATGAAATCATTGCGATTGTCTATCCTAATACGTTCCAAATTACACATCCGTCGTTGTTTTCCCTTACTTTATAGCGCGTTTTACTCCTGCAGATGAAGGATTCATTCGTTCAGAGCAACTAAGATAGAGTAGGGCTATAGGGTTCTTGGTGGGGCGAAGTTCTTATCTCTCGAATGCAAACTATTTTTGTTAATAATTAATACGATAAGGAAAAGGGACCGTCTCGAATAAATATGTACAGAGCGTTTCTATCAGCATAATTACTCTCATGTGAATCGGATTTCCCACGCAAAAGATAATGTGAATGCGACCACATTGATCGAATAATCACGAATAGGGAAGAACAAACAGGAGAGCTGGCAAAATGACCAGGAGGAATGTGAGAATTTGGATTTTTTTTAACGGGTGTTCACAACATATTAACGTTAGACGGATATTTGTTTTCAAAAATTTGAATTGCCAATAATTTAACAACATATATTCGTATACATCAAGCATATCTATTACATTTTTGTTGCTCCGACAATGGTCCTTTTTGTATTGTAGTGGACTCTACTTCATGGCATGAATCTTCGCCTTGGGAGATAATGTGGGGAAGATGACAGAAATGGTCTATAAATTTTGGTCCAATGTGCGATGCCCTCTCTGAACTTTTAATTTGTGCAATGCGATCCCTAAACTTTTAATATGTCCAATGTGGTCCCTAAACTCTGGTTCAATGTTCAATATAGTCCTTGAACTTTTAAATATTTTCATATAGTTTATGGACTCTATTAAAAAAATTACAAATAGTTCACGGATCACATTGAACAAATTAAAAGTCCTAGGACGATATTGAGTATTGGGCTAAAATTTAAGGACCACATTGCACAAATTAAAAGTTTATAAATGATATTACACATCGGATCAAAGTTCATGAAGCTTTTGTGCTTTAATCCCAATAATGTATCAAAGCAAAAATGGGTGCAAAATTCATGCCCGATTGAGTCCACGACACACGTTCACTGTACGGGCTGGGAGCAGGCCCAGCTTGACTGTGCGATAATGAAGTGAAGCGTTTTGGTGCTGGATCAATTAGACCCGTTACGTTGAGCTCCATAGTCCAGCTTGGCCATTCTAATTTAACGCCGACCCGAAAGTAGATCCATCTGACCCATCATTTTCGTCCCAATTGGAAAGGCAATTCAATGGAGAGCTGTACTTTCCTCTATCTAATCCCATTGGAAAAAAAAGTCTCTATCTGGACTTTCGATCAAATGTGACTTCTCTTACATCCAATAAAGCGACTATGCGTTGTCCTGTCTTTGGTTGGATACGTATCTTATAGATGTGATGAGATATGATATACAAATGCCCATCTTGTTTGCTGATATTCCCTTGACATGACGTTGGAATAAATATATACAATGAAAGGTATCGCGGTAACCTAAGCACTCGTTTGGTTCAATGTGGAACGGGTTCCTTAAGGAATGGTATTCCGATTCATATAAATATTTCATGTTTGGATAGAACTTTACGATATGGATTTGGATTCCACATGGGAATTGGATTACTTCGCTTTAGCATTGGGATTCCATGTTCACATTCCCACGACAACAAAGCTATATAAGACAAAAAAAAAGGCCCAACTTCACCCCGGACGGTCGTCAGTCACCAATCTCCTTTGCTAGTTGCAACTTGCAAGTGCCGCTAGTCATCATCAGCAGCCGCGACCGTTTTGTCAAAACTTATCGTCAAAGAAATACCTTTCACCAAAGGTTTGACCTTTGATTTTTTTGAGTGAATTAGATTATGTGGCACCTCAAACAAGAAAAAGTGGATATGGGACAAATTTCGAATGTTAACTAAATTAAAAGAATAAGGATTAAAGAATTGCAAACATGAATGGAGAATCGGTAAATTGAATTGCAGAATATTTGATAAGTGTTGTTGATTGTGGATCCTTTACAATTGATTCTATTTGGGCTTATATAGCCATGTATAAATTGTAAAATCAATAATCAATTGCCTCCGAGGTTCTCAGTTCCGCACTCGTGATATTTAATTGCATACCCCTATCCATACGCAGTTGTAATATTTATGATTTATCTCGGTTGATTATCTTCAAATGTGGTTGACCATTCATTTCTGTACGTCGACAAGCACCCTGGTCTCCCTTTCGCCGATGGCATTATTGACTACCCGATGTTGATTTGACACTGGGCATTCATCAATTTGTGACCACTTCACTTGACTATCTTGTCATTAATTCCATCCCAACATCTCTCACTAAACCTTGGATCATTTTTTGGGAAGAAAATACTAAAAAAATCCTAAACCTACTACATTGATACAAATTCAGTCCTAAAACCTTTCAATTTAAACAAATTAGTCATAACCTGTTACGTTTATGTCAATTTTGATCGGGAATTGCTACTATGGATGTTGACCATTTTGCGTAGCATGGCCGCTATTGCCATGGACATTTCTTTTTAAATTGTTTTCTAAATTTTATATTACTTTTTTTGTTTTTTTCCCTTTTCTATTTTATTTTCTTTCATTTTTTTCCCAAATGTGGGTCGGCGAGGGCCAACAACCTTCGCTGGCCCATAGATGAGAAAAAGAAAAAGAAGGAAAGAAAAGAAAAAAAGAAAAAAAAAATAGAATATTTTGAAAAATTAAAAAAATATCATCGTCAGCGTCGACCATGTCATGTAAGACGGCCGGCGTCCACGTTTTTTCGGACTAAATTGGCCAGATGAACTCAATTGATACCAATGCTAAAAGGTCTACGACTAAATTGATCCAATCGAAAGGCCTAGAACCGAATTTGTACCAATACTTCTCCCATTTTTGGGTGTCAAGAAGGATTCTTCAACAGACCCAAAAATGGTCTCATCACCCAAGCAATTGGAAATGAGCCTTATGCCGACATAGGATACCACCTGGTGTTGGAACGAGAAAACCATCCGTGCGCTCATTGGTTGGCGCGGCCGCATAGATTGCGGTAGGATGAAAGCCAGTCTCCATCGCACCCCAACGCAACTTCCGTAGGGGGACCCTCCTATCCTAGCCCTAGGGCCCACGGCGCAAAGATCGAGCGGATATTTCCGAGCTCCTTTGCGGTGGGAAACGAAAGTTTGGTAGAGCAGTCAACGCAAAATTTTGAAAAGTAGGTTTGCGAAATCCGGCATTGTCGCCGCGTGCCGTCACGTCTCGTTCTTTTCAACGCAACTGCCGGGACGATTTACCGGTAGCGTGGGGGCCAGCCGCGCGCGGGTGGTTAGTTCGTGGCCACCCCCACCCCACCCGACGCTTTTTCTTTGACCCCCCACCCTTCGCCCGTATCCTATACGCTTACGACCCACAGATGAACACGGCAACCGAAGTGGTTTGTCCTGTTGTTTTTTCCTGTGTGCTCGCTTTTCATGGGACAGTCTCGTGTGCCGACCCCCATCGGCTAGTACATTGCCACGTGTCGCGTCTCCCACGCACGCGCTCTGGCTTTTGGATAATTTGACGTGCACCGTTAAAACCCGCTTCGTGGATGGATCGAAGGTCACGGTTGATTATTTGGGAAACACCGGTAGCTTCTGCGCTAGGTTGTCTGAGCGCGTGAGCGTGATGGGTCCTTAGTCAGTTTCTTTCGGTAATCGCGTTCACATCCTCGACTCATGGCCGCGCTTTATGCGTTACAAACTGTATAATAGTACACGTGTGCGAATAGCACATGCTCTCCAGCTCCACACCGCCCGTTTTTCAATTTAGATTTGCAGGCGAGGGAGCGATTTGCAAATCATTTGGCAAAGATATTATCGGCGTGATGTGCATCGGTGTCCTCGATTAATGATTCGCATTCTTTCGGTTGGAAAATCTCATCGACGGTAAGGGGCTGATAAAGAAATACCTTCTTGCGATTTTAGCTCGAGCAACAATCGAACCTACGCACTTATCCCCCTTTGAGGTACAAGAGTCTGGAACACCTTTTCAATTCCAATTGTGTCCATCCCTAAATTGTTTGAATAATATAAAATTGATTGTTGGATTTCAGCACGTTCGTGGCTGGATTCTAAATTTGGAAGTCTTGATTTATGGTGGGTGCCAGAAGAAGATCGAAGGGACCCGACCCGATTGGATAAATGTCCAAGATTTAGCACAAGATATGCACTAGTTACTTCTTTTGTCTTGGTTTGATTATTTGACCAAAAATTTGGACGTGGACAAAAGAAAGCACTACAAGACAAAAAGGGGGCACACTTATTCTAGAATATTTATATTTCTCGTGTGGGGGTGGGGTAAAAGGGTCAAGCTTGTTCTCTTTCCTCTGCCCAGCCCACTATAGCCGAAGGAGAGGAGGAAAAGAAAAAGGAGACCCAGGTCAAGGGTCTCATTTTGAGCCCCTACGCCCGAGGTCGTCCTCTTTCTAGGTGTGCAGCCGCCATGGGTTCTTTCAAAGCTTTGAAAGATGGCCGCACAGTGAAGGATGGGCGTGGGTTCCCAAGTGTGCATTGTAGCTGGTTCCTTGAATCTGTGGAGAAGCAAAACAGTGAAGAAGGCGCCGCACAGTGAATTTGTGCTGTGAGTATTATTTTCATTTGAATTGTTTATTTATAAATACTTAGAATTTGGATTTAATCTAGATGCGAAAAATACTCGAGTATTGTGAGCGATTATTGTAAACTTGGATTCTCCAATTATAGTAAATTATACGGTACTGGTTCTCTTCGTGAATGTAGATTTCGATACGTCGGACCGAATCACGTAAATCTTGGGCGTCATTTATCATTCCTCGTTATTTTCTCTGGCTATGTTCGCGTTGACATAAATTGTAAGATCCCGAATTTAGCTTCCGCGTTGGTTAAAATCACAATAAGAACCTCCACCATTTAATGCTTTCATAAGGAAAAGAGGAGCTCTTGTTTGGTTTTTTGTCAAAAGCGTGAAGTTCTAACCTTGTCAGAAGGTTTTTGTCAAAAGTGTGAAGTTCTAACCTTCACGATCTTTGGCTAATTTAACGTTTGCGTTTATTTTGTTGTTGACATTTTGTCCTTTAGAAAGTAAGTCAGTGGTATGTTTTTTCTTCGTCATTAAATGTAGTATAGGTGCTGTGCTTTTATATATAAGGATTTGAGGTGAGTGTTGTATACGAATAGAATCCATCAGAAAGTATTCTAAGAACAATTTCTTCCTCCAACTTGTGTATTCGTTTCAAACTTCTAAAAGTTATCGTTATTCCTTTTGGTTCTAACACGAATTAATTACTCAAATCGTGCACTTAAAGAATGGATTCGACCGTATTAAGCTTTGCCTTAAAGAGAATGAGTTGGATCGTGCGCACTAACTTGCCATAAAGAGAATGAATTGGACCATTTGGAGCAGCTCCTGCCAATCTATTGAATTGAAACTGTTATTTATTCAATGCTGCAGCTGCAGCTGCAGTCTACAGCCCCAGCCCCATTCAATTCTCTTTCAGATCCCCCATGATGAACTCAGTGGAGCAACTCGGCAACCGATAAGTCATGCTTTGACCGTTGGCTTTATTTATCAGCCATTGATTTCTCTATTGTTACAGGTGTCCCTTCGACTTGTTTTCAAGCTTCAGCTGCGGAGGAGATCGCGGAGGACGTGGTGCATAAAGCCTGTTCGTTACTTTCGTCTATACTTCTAGTCACGACTTTTTTTAACATTGCTCGAAACGAAATTACGCAACTATGTACATTTTCGCACGTCGATATCATGCATTTTTTTTTTTGAAGAATTCAAAGCGTTCCGGGCATATAAAAGTCGAACGTATATAGTATTTCGCGTCCATGATATCACGTGTTTTGAAGAATTTGAAATGATTCACAACGAATAAGAGTAAACGAAAGGTCTGACAAAAAAAAAGAGAGTAAAAATAAGTCCCAAAATAACAATAAAAAATGAAAAGTTACCCTAAATAAAGGGCAATCGCCATGTAAAGATATAATGACATAAACAGTTCCTGAATTTCAATAGAAGGACTGTATTGAACATTTTTACATAATTTAAGAACTACATTGACATGTACTAAAAGTTTAGGGATTGAACAAATTAAAAGTTCATGGGCCATATTGAATATTAAGTTAAAGTTCAGAGATCACATTGAATAAATTAAAATTTTGAAGATCGCATTACATATTTTGTCCAAGTTCAGGACTGTTCGTTCCATTTTTGCCGCGCAAATTGGCTCATTGATTACATTAGATTGCTCCTACTGTTACCGGAAGCGAAGGCGGAATGAAATCTCAAACGCCATCAACCATTCCCGCCTTGACAAGTCACAAGATCATCCTAGAAAAACGATATAATTCCTCCTGAAGAAGTCAACAAAGGGCAATTATATCTTTTGGACCAAACCGGAGACCTTTGCTTTTCCCCACCTTTTTCAAACGATCACGCGAAATCGTACGGTGATCGAGCCCCACACCGCAGCTTCGGCCCAGGAGATCGTGGAGCTGATCTCACCGTCTCGCTCGGTAGTCCGACAATAGTGCGGCTCCCGAGGTCGGCCACGTGGGGCCCCGCCCTTCGGATCTCCGGATGTGAATGCTCGTTGGCGATCCAAAATGACGCAGACCGGATAATACTGTGGACTGAATATTCAGCATTAACTTAATTTTGCACGGCTCTTCGACTTCGAGAGACCGCGTGGTATTAAAATAAAATAAGAAAATCGCGCTCGAAAATTTTTGTCTGTCGACACGAAGAAAAATAGGGATAATGACACGAATATAAACTTTCGCTCAATGTATAATGTGATTCTTGAACTTTTAATTTATTTAATATAGTGTCTGAACTTTAGCCTAATATTTAATGTGGTTCCTGAACTTTTAATTTGTTCAATACGATATCTGAATTTTTATTATATGTTTAATCTAGTCCATGAATTAATGTAATCATTTTATAAATTTAAGATCATGGACAACAATGAATATTTTTCATAGAGTTCAGAATTAAAAGTTTAGGGATTACATTGCACATTTAGTTAAAGTTCATGGATCACGTTGACTAAATTAAAAGTTCATCGGCTACATTGCACGTTGAGCCAAAGTTCGGGGATTGTTTATGCCATTTTTCCATAAAAATACTATATTTGCCGCGCTTTTTTTTTTAACAAAGTAAAAAATAATCAGCGATTAAACAGAATGAGAGAAAAAAAATTGAAAATCCGACACCACGCGGCCGGCACTCCAACATACGTAAAGCTGTCCTTTGCCGGCAAAGCTGATCGACTTAAGCCAACCTTTCGTTGCGGTTGTCCGCTGCGCTTCTCTTACAGTCTCTCCTTCTTCCTCGATCGCTTCTGTAATCTCTTCGCTTTTCCATCGCTCTCCGTACCAAATGGCCAGTCGCCGCCCTTCCTCTCCTCCTCTCCTGCTCCTCCTCGTCCTCGTCCTCCTCTTCCTCGCCTCCATCTCCGCCGTCCGCTCCCGCTCCATCACCATCCGGCCCTCCGATCCGGTCTCCGGCGTCCTCAGCCCGCCGCTCGGCCGCGGGTCCCCGTTCTCGGCCTCGTCCGACTCCTGCGACGAGACCTACGGCTTCCTGCCCTGCACGTCCACCTGGATCGGCAACCTGTTCCTGATCCTGGTGTACGGTTACCTGATGTACATGGCCGCGACGTTCCTCTCGAGCGGCAGCGAGCTGTTGCTGGAGATCCTGGGGCCCGGGCTCATCGGCGGGCTCTTGCTGCCGATGCTCGGGGCGTTACCCGACGCCATGCTCATTCTCGGTGAGTTTTGGTCGGTTTCGCATTTGCCGGACGGCTCGTGTTTCGGGCGCGGTTCCTGAGAAACTTTGAGAGAGTGAAGTGAAGTTGAGTAGTAGAGTAAGTTATAGCGGGCAGAAAATAGAGCGCTCGGTTACGTTTCCCTTCTGAAAATTTACGGTTTTGGTGTTTCACTGAATCTGAACTGTTGCTGTTGCTTTTTATATGATTGCAATTCATCGTAAGCTATTTTACCCGATGCAATTTGAGTGTTATCTGGAACCTGGATTTGGTAGGTTATTTCTGCTGAAGATGCAGATGTAATTGTCTGTCTTACTACTGGAGTAGCATCTCGATGTCCTGTTCCTGCCCTGACCCTAATGCACTTCCACTGCCGTAGTAAGATTATCTATATAATCCGAAGGACACCGCCAAGGTGGATTTGCTTTTCACTGGCTATAATGGGACTATACGTTCTGTAAGTGTTTTGTTTTTCGGATCAGGATCCCGGATCCAGATGCTAAAAAAGATGCCCATATTCGAGATATGGCGAGATTTATACTTCGGGGATTGTGCACTACAGAGTGGATGACAATATCAAGTTAAATAGATTCAAGTGGCAGATGCTTGGTTGAGCAACGGAATATGGGAATGCATCTTCTTTTTACCGGTCACACATAATAATCTAGTCCTTTGGTCTCTGTTGCATAGCTTTATGTCATTACCTTCTGTAGTCAATCCTCTTGTGAGGATAAGACTAGTCAATTCTTTGCCTAAGTTGCATTTTTGTTGCTGAACAGTTTGGTTGATTGCTTTGTAACATTTTTAAACGCTCGGCACTGGTTGCTGGGAGTAGTTTTCATCACCCTGTCTTTTTCTAAACTAGAACGTTATATTTCCTACTCCGCTACCCAGTTTGGAAATTTTCACCTTTTCTGTGTGTCTAAGGGTTCCTCCTGTCTCTGATGATTGATGATGCGTTTATTCATTTGATGATTGTAATGAATTTCTTGAGAAATGCTTTTCATTATTGTTTTCTGCAGTATCTGGACTGTCTGGAAGCACGGAAACTGCACAAAGTCAAGTCTCTGTTGGAATGGGCTTGCTTGCGGGTTCAACTGTCATGCTTCTAACTGTCATATGGGGTTCGTGTGTTCTTGTTGGCAAGTGTGACCTCACGGACGTGCCTGAGTCAGGCTTAGCTGCAGTGGATAATGAGGATACAAAAGGGTTTAGTTTGACAGGTTTGCCTTTTGCTAGCATTTCTCGATTATGTATGCCTATTAGAGGCTCTAAATGTAAGATCCTAATATTCTTCTTTAATGTGTATGTGAATGCCCTGTGTTTGCCTAATCAACCCTCCAGCAGCTTTTGCTGCTGACCTTTGAAAAAGTTGCTTTAGAGAGGTAAAAATTTGCTAACTTCCAGTCCCCTCCCTTGGCAATAGAGGTTTTATTTGGCTGGGAATATTGTTTGAGCTTCTATTGCGAGTGGTCATTACCCAGTGGCAACGACAATCCCCCAAGCTGGGAACCTAATCTAATTAAAGTTTAGATTGAATCATGTAAAAGGCAGCCTTTATTGTGATTGAATGATAGGTTTGCAGTAATGGTAGTTATGGTTAAGGAAGGTACGCTCTTGTGTGGCTAAATAAGGTTTCAGTGTAGGAAACAGGTTACGTAGGCCAGGTGCCTAACTGGCTTTAAAAATTTTGAAGTGTGTTAGTTTTTCAATTAGTATAATGTGGTCTTACTTTACTGGCATGCTAAAAGGTTCCGTGCCCTCCTTAAATCTGTTTGACCCTGGTCCACTGAGCTGAAGCATAGAAGTTGTGACTGTGATTTCTAGAGACTGCTCAATCCATCCTATATCTTAATTTGCATTGTTATCTCTACCAGTCTGTAATGACTCATCATCTCACAGTACATGATAAGCGCAACACTTTCAGGTTCTGGTGTTACTACCGATAAGTTAACAAGAAGTGCAGCAAGGATCATGATTATCTCAGTTATTCCATTCGTGGTTGTTCAACTTCTGCAACTTCTCAATTCAACATCGGGAAGGCATGTGGCAGAGTTGATAGCACTGATTCTGTCTGTGGTTCTACTGATCTCTTACTGCCTATATCAGGTAAGTCGTTGTGAATTGCTGTTCTTAACCCGGACTCTGCGACTCTGCCTTTTGTCATGCATTTTGAGTATATGTAGCAACTGCGGAAGTACGGATGAGGTGTGCTTTTATGTTGCCATTATATAGCTAAGGCTGTTTAGTGTGAAAACTTTAAGGCCGCGACCTCCGTGTATGGTTGCTGGCACCAATCAATTGGATTAACTGAGTGGAAGGTGACCCTTCCCTCATAAACTTCTGTCATAAGTTCCTAACAGCGAAATGGTGACGTTGTTCTTGTAGTCTTATCTTTTTTCTTCCTTTGCTTTGACGATGATGTACATACACATTTCTGCGTGAGTCCATGTGCAAACAAGCTTAAGAAAAGTATTTGTGCCTAGGTTTTTTGATGTTCTATGGCGCGAGCTTATAAAGACGTTCGATATTCTGACTTTATAAAGTGGGCAGGTGTTCCAGCCTTGGATCCAAACGAGAAGACTTATATTTGGATTCTTAAGACATGTAAACAGGCGTGCCCTAGGAAGGCTTATGAACGATAATGGTGAAGTTGACACGGCTATTGTGGATAAGTTAGTACTGGTGCTAAGTTAAATTCTTTAGGTTTCCTATACTATTTAGGTAGCTCACACCTTTTTTTTTTTTGACAGGCTATTCGGAATCATTGATGAGAATAATGATGGCCAACTCAGCGTTAGCGAACTAAAGGCATTCTTAGTAGGATTCCGTTTTGAAGAGATAGATCTGAATCGGGATGATGCTGTAAAGAGAATCATGGCAGATTTTGATACCATTGACCGTGATGGTCGACTTTCAAATGAGGAGTTCAGAAAGGGTATCAAAAAATGGCTAAAGAAGGCGGTGTCTTCAGGAGTAGGTTTCAGTCGCAGAAATTGGGGCACGATGAAGTTTAATGATGACGCTCACAGTGTAAGTGACACAAGCAAGTTCCCGTATTCTTTAGTAAGTCGCTATCTAGTTTATTTGGATATTTTGAAGGTTCACAAACTCTTCTGCAATACCCTTGTGCAGCAAGCAAAGGAAGAGCACGCGCAATTGTTAGTGGGGGATCAAAGCGATGAGGTGGTTGAAAATGTAAAAATGACCTCCTTAAAAGCAGTGGGATTGATTGTTCTTGGAACAGTCATAGCAGCAGCGTTTGCTGATCCCTTGGTAGATGCGGTCGACAATTTCTCAGACGCCACTAGTATCCCCACTTTCTTCATTTCGTTTATTGCACTGCCCTTGGCTACCAACTCCAGTGAAGCAGTGTCGGCAATAATCTTTGCTAGTCGTAAAAGGAAGAGGACATCATCACTGACATTCTCTGAGGTGTGCCTTTGACTTATTTCTATTTATCTTGATTTGATTATCAGAATCTAGTGCAACTATCTCGTAGATGTCATTGAACCTAAGATTTATTTTCGGTGTGGACATTGGAATGATAAATCTCGTCAGCAGTCATTCCATCATTTTTTTGTTGTTTTTATTTTATGAAGTTGTTTGTCTTATGTTCAACAAGAATGACGATATGCTCAGTGATTGGCATCTTATCTCTTTTGGTACATTGTGCAGTTATACGGGGCGGTGACCATGAACAATTCGCTCTGCTTAGCGGTCTTCTTGGCTCTTGTCTACATCAGAGGACTAACATGGGACTTCACATCAGAAGTGCTTGTAATTATTATTGTTTGCGTTGTGATGGGATTATTTGCCAGCTTCCGTACCACCTTTCCTTTGTGGACATCGTCAGTAGCCTTCATACTTTATCCTTTCTCGCTGGCGCTGGTCTACGTTCTCGACTATGTCGTTGGTTGGTCATAGATTTGTTCTCAGGGTACTCAAGGGGATGCAACAGTTTTCTGTCATATTCCCTTTCTGGCTTTTCTAACATTGGATCTTTTGGAGTAAGATTGCATCCGGATTTATTCCTTAGTTATAGTAATCTGAGAAATGGTGTTTTGTAGTGAAAGGATTAAGAATTTTTCCATGTCGCTGAGATGTTGAATGAAACACTCTGTTTGCGGAATTACATTGGGATGCTGCCTCCTCTTTGATCGTTCTTGTGGATTTATATGCTTGAGTGGAACTGTCTGTTTCAATATTAGTCAGAGGATGGTACATTGTCATCCTCTTTGGGTTGTCAATTCCCTCCTCTGTTAGGGTTTATGCAGAGCTGATATGGATGAATATGGATGTTTAATATGGTGACCTCGCCATTCTGGGAATGAGAGGAGGATGATCACGATTGCCATGCAATCATCCGCGTGATTCATGATCCACCAATCAGACGAATTGGCAGAAAAAACCCAAGAAAACCAACATCCATCAAATGTAACGTCCTAACAAACATATCTACAAACCAATCTCCGTTCTCCTTTTCCACGTCACTTTTCAGGTCAGAACGCTCACTTTAGCCTCGCATGTAACATGGAGCCATCTTGAAGTTCAGGGGAAATAAAGGCAGTTCTTTTCTGAGCTTGCCACTAATAAATGAGATGCCTCACGACGACTTTATCTTGGCCACCCATCTCTACAACTTCAAGTCAAGATCAACGGTTCCATCTGCAACTCCATTGCGAAAATTAGTAATGCTTGCAGCTCCTTCATCAGAATGCATCTTTGTCGAAGGGAGGAAGCTGTAGTAGTTGTAATTCCCTTGCTGATTCGCCCACCTAGGTCCCTTTTGAAATTTTGAATCTTGCTGACGTCCCTTTTCACAAATGTAGGTAATCAAGTAGATTTAGAACCACGACGACAATGATGCGGAACATAAAACTTACTAAAAAAATTAATCTCACCTGACAGTGTGGTATCTCATTATCGGGAGGTTCACTGTCGGCAAAGGCTCCGGAACCAAATGGCTGCTTGCTCTTGGTACTCGGCCATGCCGATGCCAAAGTAGGAAGGCCTAATGTGAGGAACTCGTTTCTGAAAACTCCATTTTGTTTCTTACTTGGAATTGATTTTGCATCGGAAACTGAAGCTTGAAATGAAGAATACCTGCAACAATTTCAAGTATATATAAAGGAAGCACGACACTTGCTGTTTTGGCGAGACAATGAAAATGTACCTAAAACTCCCGGTCCCTGGTTCGTAAATCAATTCAGCTCCATAGGCAGATGAAGCCGAGACATCTGACCCCGGGAGAGTACTGGCAGATGTAAGAAGCTTTGAGTGGACCGGAAATACAGGGAGCTTTTCTGAAGAGAATGGACATGACCGCTTCAAGCCACTTATCTACATAACAAGTCAAGGAAAAATATAGCGAACTAAGTCCATTTTATGTAATGCATGGAATCAAGACGCGAATCCTTAATTGTTTCACGAATTCTACCACTCAAGAAAAGTGTAACATATGTACGTGTAGATAAATGATCACTGAAGGAAAGACTCATGTGGATATCCTCCTCACTGATTGCTGAAGGAAAACTTGCCAGTCCTGAGAAAACATGAATTTTGTGTAGATGGATGCTCGCTAAAGGGAAGCCTAGGATTATCCAGGTATCGGCATACCTTCTCTTCCTCCTGCTGGATAGGAGCATAATTGCCATGATAGATTTGGTTTGAAGGGGGCTCTGTCTGAGAATTTAGTATGAATGATGATGAAGTTGTTGACGCATTCACCTGCAGTATACCCACTACATTAAAGTTCTTATACAATCTTTCAATACAGAAGGAGAAAAAGGACCAGAGGAAACTTAGTAAATTAGAAGTCACAAACTGAAATCCAGGAATAACAAGCCGTTGCATTACCATGGAAGAAGGTGGTGGATCATACCGGGGTAAACCTGACAAAGGCCAAAGATAGTCAGATTCACTAGGCAGGGGTAATTTTGAGCATAAAGTGAATCGAGGGTCTATCTCATGACCATCCTCGGCAATATGCTCACAAGAATTCCACACTACACGATCATTCCAATTTGAATATGCTGTATCGTACAGACCAGGATTCTCAAGCCCACCATATTTAAAGGCCTTTGCCAATGGAGCTGTGCCTTTCGCCGGGACTGACATGTCAGGATCTGAATCTTGTGGAGGCGTTAATGTTGAAACTGCAGGAACAGATGCATAGTTCTTCTGTTGTTCTTCAATTCTGATCTTCTCCAACTGTGCCACTCCAAGTCCTCTCTGTGGCACTTTCTTTTGCTTCTGCTTTTTGGAAGATCTTGTTCTGACACCACCATAACTACTGATGCTGCACTTTGGATTTCTCTCTTCTTGTCCCATTCTGATCTATCTAATTCCAAAATGAAAGGACCATCATAGTTTTCGTTCAAAATAAGAAAGCAGCTACTTTCTCATGGCAAAGGGTTCATCGAACGAGTATCGACACACTTCTTTCAAAACAAAGAAGGCCAAGAGTTCATTGATACCCCAGAAAAGATTATTACCATGAAAGTTGAGTTTAGAATCAAAATCTAGAGGAAGATGGAGAACCCAAATGCCCAATGACAAAACAAAATAGTGGCTGGTCAATGAATCCGAGAAACCAGTAATTTTTATAGCCCTTGGAGGAAAATCACCCAAAAGCTTAGCCCATTTTTCAGCTAAGATTGACGAGGGGAGAGAGAGAGAGAGAGAGAGAGAGAGAGAGAGAGAGAGAGAGAGAGAATCTGAGTGGTTCCGGATATTTCTCACAACCAGTTGCTTGTCTGAGAGACGAGACAGATCAGGTCGAACCTATACAATTTAGTTGGAAGTATGAAAGACCTTTTCTTTTCTTTGCTTTCGAAATTCATTAGAAAAAACAAAAAACGTTCAACTTGCTCTCTCATTTCTCGCCCATATTATAGCATCTCCTGTTTCTTGTTTGTTCCTTGCTCGATCACACCCACACTCTGAGCGGTTACAGAATTTAAATTACCACGTCAAGACTCTCTCTGTCTCTCTCTCTCTCTCCAAATAATGGCTTCCAAAGTGGAGTTCTTAATGGAGCTAATAGCAATATTGCTTGGCAATGTCACCTTACTTTGTTTGTTGCAAAAGAGAAACAGACTTTGTCCAGAATCAGCATGAGAGAGCTTTCGTGGGGCCTTTGAAGGTTTCCCACAAGTGTTTGTCATGATAGAGACAGAAGAGAACAAGCAGTTTTTCAAACGAACTATTCTCACCAGATATATCATTCCATATACGTACGCTTGCAACAAAAATTACGTCTTTTAAAGGTGAATGTTGCTCCAAACCATGTATCTGAGAAGATGTGATTGGAATAACTTGGCTTCGATAAATGGTATCGGCGTGCAACAATAAAAACCCGTGTGCCTGAGAAGAAAATGATTCTCTCTACTACTCTCGTCGATCCGTTCAACTTTTTGGTAAAAATGGGAACTGTTGTACAGGTGAACCAGTGACGCAAGGTGAGGATGAGAGACCGTGAGTTTAAATTCAAGCCTCGCGAAATCTAACCGTTACTGAAAACTAAGTCGCGAAACTTTACGACAGTTAAAAGGAAGTCACTGGCGTAAGAAACTTATCAGATGCCATCGTTGAACGTCAGGCCCAGGATGATATTGACACTAGCCGCTATGGTCCTCACAGGCTATGGTACTATCTTTCTAGTGAGGAACTGCTTTCTCATGTCACACAACCAAGTACTAGGGTTTTTGCGTTTCCCCGCTTTGTGTAGGAAGGTCCCCGTCTTTAACTTCCTCAAGAGAAGACCGCAGTTTCGCCTTCTGCTTAAGGACACTCTCGTCTGTCATCCTTTAATTGCGGTGGAGCCCTTGTGACCACAACCTCTTTTGTCATGTAAACAATGCCAAGACGTTTCCAAGAGAATGGAGCACGATGACCCTATACAGGCATCTATTGAAAGATTACTTTGTTTATACGTATTTTCAATTCTCATTTGGCATTTGATCGGCAATTGTTGATTGAATAATCTGTGCAGCGTTAAAATTATCATACTCGTGTGAATTACAGCAGACAACGAGATCTTAGTGTGAATAATATAATTCAGGACGCCTTTCTTCCTTCTCAGAGGATCTGATATCGAAATGTCACAAAGAAAGAGGATGCGGTTTTTCTTTCGTCAAATGGAATCACATCTTAAACAACAGATTGAATCCATGCATCTACTTTCCGTCGCCTAAACGATTAGAGAAGACGGGGATGAAATCAAGGTTCTGTTTGTTATTTTAGGGGTAGAAGTCCAGTTCGATGATCGTGATTTTTCCTTCTCTCTGGTTTATTTGTATGAAAGGGATGTGCCACCTATAAGTTGGAGAGCCATTTCATGTAGCTGGAAAGTTGTAAACAAGGGGCAAGACAAAGTACCATCTCCATTTCCATGAAACTGTGTTTAAATCTTAGATAGTTGAAATGGCAACACCACCATATATATGTGGATCCAATCTTAGGAATTTGAGGAGGACCACATCGGATTCTCTGTCTCCATTGATGCTGTTTCTGTGAATTCTAGCCTCCAATATGATATGATGCGAGCCCTGCAGGGCACCAGAAGAACCGTCGTCCCCATCCGGAACAAAACAGAAGAACTGACTGCACAGTTGATGTATGAGACGACGAGCGTATTTAGTATTTTATTTCCTCGTATGCCCAAAGTAGCATGTACTTGATAGATGCTTTATATTGCAAACTCACTCTGCAATATATCGAGCACAATACCTGTTTAGTGGAACCGTGACTGATGTATTTCCCCAAGAAGTAGATTGAGACCTCGAGCGCTTAAAAGTGAGTTTCACAATGCCACTATTAGTATAGGAGCAACAGCCAGCTCCCCGCACTACCCGTGACTGCTCCAAAAGTTTCGGGCTAGCCACAACTCTCCTCATTAAAGTTGGATTCAATTACAGATGGCAAAAATGAAACACATAGCAGCATGAATTTAGGGGGAGAAAAAGCATAGAAGAAGAGCAAGTTAAAACCGAAAAGAGTCATCAGCACCATACTTGCCCCTGTTATTGTAGTGCTCGTATCTCGCTTTCTCATAATCAACAGGCTTCATCTCAACTGGTTTCTGCTCCGCCCCGAATGATCCATAAACCACTTCTCCGCTTTTGTCTCGTTGGCGATGCCTAGTCCTTTCTTTGTGGCTCTTAACTTTGCTATATGGAGGAACCTCACCTGAACCATAGAATTCCGCATATTCCTGTCGTTTTGAACTTCGATGTTTGCTCAATAAAGAAGGATCCTTGAAACTGCTCGATTTGAGTTTCGTAGGCTTAGTTTCGGAGTGCTTCTCAATAGGAGTATGAACCTGCCTGGTTTCAGAAAGTGGAGCAGGAGTCCTCTGCCTCTGAACTAACTGGGGATCAGCTTCATCCTCAGGCATCCGGAGAGAATCCTTCAATGGCGTGAGAGCCTTCTTTGTGCCCCTGGGTCTGAGACGTGAGGGCACAAAGTAAAGGAATATTCCTACCAGTGCTTCAAGTCCAAGCTTGAATAGATCAATCAAGAGCTGCCCAAATGATGGCCACCCTGGGTCTTCTTTGGGGGTATTCACAAAAGGAATTGGCTTTTCTTCCATTAGTTCCTTTTTGAGCACAAACTCAGAAGGTTGTGGCTGCATCTGCATCAGTACATTAATCAAAGATCAACCACATGCGGCAATTGGTCTTTTCAGAACAGGTTCCTAATGTGTTGTCACCCTTATAGAAAAAACGAAAATTTTCTGAAGTTTTGTGGTAAAACTTCTCACCTCCAGTAACAGAGAAGTAGAGAGATACTAAGTTGACATGTAACATTCAAGGCATCCTAATGACCATGCAAGTGGTAATAACATTTACTCGTTTATACTCCAAGATGACTAACGGACCCGGAAGACCCCGTTAGGGAATGCATGAGAATACTTTGGACAAAGTGCTCAAAGATTGTGTGGCGTAAAGAGAGCTAAGAGAGAATAAATGAAGGCAAACTAGAGATGCTTATATATCTGTAGCAGATGTGAACATATAAATCTTCTAAACCAGAGCTGGGGAAGGATACCTTGTTAGAGTAGACAGAAGGTCCACATCCTTGGTGCAGTATGCAGGCAACATATCCAATCAAGACAGCTCCAACAACCATAAGGACATCTGCTAAAAGACCTTTTCATAAAAAGAAAACAAAAATTGAGAATTAAAAAGAAATCTTATATATCTGGAACATCAAGGAAATATTTGGATCGTAAAGGAGGAAAACCTAACAAGCTTTTCTTTCGACTTTCTGAGCTACATTTATTCTGGATCTATTGAAGGAGTCAATTTACCCTTATTGGTGCTTTGAAATTAAGCAGTCAATTTCCTCTGATTTATTCTGGATCTATTCCTTTTACTCCTGTTTGTAAAACTTGCAGAACAAATTATCTACTTCCAGACTTCTAGAAGAGATTAAGAGGGAGAGAATTGCTTCGGAATCAGAAAAAGAAAATGACCACAGTTTCGGACCTGATGAAGATAGTGAATTATACTGATAGTCACAATCTTCTTGACTGAGAGAGATCTGTCGAAGAGCTGCATTTCCTCTATCAACAACTAAAAGAGAACAGGTAGGCCTGATGTATACAACATCAAAATCATTTGAAAACTTCGCATCCTCACTGGGCCCATCCCTGTACCCTGCAACATTTGATTTGCCACCTGCAATGGTTGTCACACCTGCAAATAATTTCAGAATTAAACTTTCTGATAATCCACGGTAGTGATTTTCAAGACTGCTCATAGTTTTTTCTTGGTAAGGTAGACTGCTCATAGTTAACCTCCAGAATTTCGCACAAACAATTCCATAATAATATAAATTGAACAATGTTCCCTAACCTGAATCTCCAATTCTTCGGATGGCAAGATTTAAGGTGTCAGCGACATACACGTTCCCTTTATCATCCATAGTGACGCCTTTGGGATGATTGAAACGAGCATCACTAAATTTTCCATCAACATGCCCAGTATAACCTTGAAAAGATCCAGCAACTAATCTTGCTCTGCTATCTGCAACATAATAACATCCTGTGAGGAGCCCAATCCCACAATCCAAGAGCAACAATTTCAATGTTCCAAATCAAACAAATGAGCAGCAGCAAGCAAGCTACACTTTCAAAGACAGCATTATACATTACATTTCCAAGTACATCAGAAACTAATTATAGACAAACCACCTCAAGCAGAACCATTTTTCGCACTGAATTTGTACAACATGTGATTTACAAGTTTAATTTTCCTAGAGAGGAGAACTTTGGTAATATGGATCAATAAAAGTAACTAGAGCATCCTAATTCAAAAAAGCAGCCAAGTATTTTTGCCCACCGCACAGACCTGCCAAATACAAGTAACATGAGTGAGGGCTTAAGAGCTAAGGAAGCATACACTGGGAGAGCGGAGGAGTAATCTTGACGATGTTGCTGTTAATTTCATCCACAGCATAGAGCTCGCCATCATCAGAGACACGGATTTTGTAAGGAACCATGCCAATCGCATTTCCTTCGACAACAGTCTCCACCAAGTACCCATTCTCAAACTGAAGAAGATTCCCATCTGAAGAACAACGCCCGAATCTTTAACAAACAAAATACGCAGTGAAGGCGAAACTACAAGATGTCTCTCGACCGTCAGACCCGTACCTGACTGAGGCGTTTTTGACGAAGCCCTCGTCCACTTCAGAAGAGAGGACATCTGCCTCACCAAGTGCCCTGACGAAAACAAAGATTAGCCCGGACATCATGAGCCAAGGAACACCATACCCATCACGCGAACAGATCAGATGAAGCACAAGCTCGAAACAGCACAGCATTTTCTAAGGCGAAACGAAATTCGGTCGATAAATTTCCAAGAACGCTGGGCGAGGGTTCCAACCAAGCACCGACGAGCTAAAACGCAAAAGAGCAAACGTCCACTGTAGCCACAACTCGACAAGAATTCCAGAGAGAAATGAAGGGCCCTACCAGAAAGAGCAGCATCAGCTCGGTACTCGAGATTGCAAGTGACCAGGACAGCAGCGAGAAGCAGGAAGGAGGAGGAGGAGCAGGAGCTTCTCATGGCGCGCGAGCAAGTAGAAAAGATCGGGCAATCTGAACCCCGTGGGCTTATCTTGATCTTCAAGTGGGTGGCGTCGTTGTGCTCATCGAGGAAGAGCGAGAGAGAGAGATGATTAGATACAAGCAGCAGCAGCAGCAGCAGCAGCTGGAAGTGGCGAGTGAGTAGTGAGTGACAGAGAGCGAGTTCGGGCTGCGCTTTCCTCCTCTTCTCTGCGCTTTGAGATTGGAACGGTAAAGGCGAGGGGTAAAGAAAGATGAAAAAAGCCTTTCTTGAAATTTCTCTCTCCTTTTTTTCACTTTTCTTGTTCTTGGGTCGTTTTTCATTCCAACTTTTGATCTTGGCAAAACAGAGAGAAGAGGCGGGGATTTTGGCCCGAAAAGACAGAAAGCAAAGCGAGATCTTTGAAGGAGGGACACGGAGAGAGGGAGAGATTGATAAGATTATTGTGTAATTTGGACGTTCTTAAGAAAATCAAAGAGAGAATGATGTCGGATTCTAGGATTCTATGTTTTTCATATACAGAAAAAAAAAAAAAAAAAAAAACACTAACTAGAACACCTGCTAATGTACAAATGCTAGATTATGATTCCGTCCCACGGCAGATCTGTGTGGAGTGCTGCTCTGTGTGTGCCGTGGTTTGAACATAAGAATGTGGAGATGCATGTGGATGGTGGGCAGTTGGTCCCAGTAGTTAATATTTCTTTTCTGGGTCAAGATTTGAAAGAATGTTAAGTTATCAAAAGCCAAGATATGGATTGAGGTTGTGTTCAGATGAGCCAAAACTAGGTTCCTGGCAACTTATCTCTTCGTGTCCTCTAAAGGGCTTTCGACCATCTCAATTAGACCGCCAAATGCAACGATTGAAACATGCACGGTTTGCCTAAAGACTGAGCTGGAAAACATAGCGAGCTTGCTTCATCAAAAAGTTTAATCATGCACATAGTGTAATTCAACATCACCCCTCTCGATTTGATTGGACGCTTAGTTTATAAATGACAATCATTCTGTTTCAGGCCACTATTTTTGTTCCTGAACGAGTTTTTGAGCAAAAGAATACGTTTGATAACGACACAAAATTCCTGTTCTCGAAATAAAAATTTATTTGATAACGGCACAAAATTTATCCCTCTCGGGTGGCCTGCGGGTGGCCGGCGAGTGGACGGCGGGCGGATGGCCGCGGTGGACAATGGTAGCGAACGGCAGGCTGCGAACGGCAGGGGGAGGCGGCGGCGGACGGTGATGGGTGCCGGGTGGGCAACTGGCTAGTAGCGAGAGCGAGCGATGAGAAGAATTTTAACTTCTCATTTCTATTTCGGAAATAAAAAAAAGTAAAAAATTTTAACTTCTCATTTCTGTTCCAAAACATATTTCTGAAAACAAAATTCGCTCCAAAAAAAAAGAAAAATGAAATTACGTTACCAAGCGGATTTCTATTCCAAACCTTTTTCCGGAATAGAAAAATATAAACAGGATGGTTATCATTCGCAGCCTTAAATACTAAATTATGATTCCTTTCGTTTACCTGCCACTCCCATCCGACCAGTTTACCACGAGACTCGTCATGCTCAAGTTCTTATCATCTCGACTCTTTCTCCTCAGCCTCATCGGGATCGAATAGTAACTCGGCCAATCCCTCGCATCACATGTTTACTGGAAGAGGCCTCGCTACAATACCTTTCTTTCAGCCATCGTAATCGGACTGCTCTAGATATTAAGAATTAGCGATGCATACGCAAATGCGATGGTGTACGATGTAACGTAACGTAATACTAAGATCAGGGTTCCCTGACGCGGTCGATACGAGGGG
This sequence comes from Syzygium oleosum, assembly GCF_021117445.2. Classification (NCBI taxonomy): domain Eukaryota; kingdom Viridiplantae; phylum Streptophyta; class Magnoliopsida; order Myrtales; family Myrtaceae; genus Syzygium; species Syzygium oleosum. The sequence continues at coordinate 14,183,009 of NW_026607489.1, read as the reverse complement.
GGTCTCCTCATCCACGCCCGCTTTCCCTTTTGCCCAAAACAGAAATTCCACGTCATCCGCTCCCCTCCCAAGCTGTCGGGGACCGATTCGCGTGCACCGCGTCTCCACATCGACGCGTGAAGCCTCACCCTCGCCGGGCCGTCCCCCCCAAGAGCATAAGAACCAGCCCTCGTCGTCGTTGACAATTTCTCTCTCTAGCGAGGTCCAGTTCCGGCCAACTCTCTCTCTCTCTAGAATCGCCAATCCGCGAGGTAATCTCTCCGTCCCCGTTCTTCCCCCGGTTCGAATGCATTGGTTTGGGTTTATCCGCGCAGCTCTCGGCTCCCTGATCTCGCCCGAGCTCGCGATTTCGAAATTCGTAGATCCGTTGGAGAGAATAGAGAGCGAGGAAAAGTCGGTAGATTTCTCTCGATCTGTTCATGCACGCGCGGCGTCAAGGTTGCTCTTTTCTGCGAGCAATTGTGTACGGATGCGCGGGCGCATGTTGGGTCTGCGTCTTCTCGTGTGGGGTTTTTTTTTCTTGAATTCGCATGCGCGTTGGATCCGAGTTCCATCGGTTGTTGTTGCTCGTTTCTCCGGTTTGTGCTCGTTCCGGGCTTGGGACGAGGATGTCCGGGTTGTTAGGACCCGCATTGTAGTGCAATTGTCTGTGCTGTTATTGGGTATTGCTGCTTGTTGTCTCTGCTTTGATTAGGATTGGAATTTGCCGCGATATTTCAGTAGCCTGAGCTGCTTATTTCTTCGTTGAAATCATATCTGAGAAAATTGATTGTTCTGCTTCTTGCTCCTGAATTTGACTGTAGCCAATTAGACTGTTTACTTTAGTTGGTGTTGGACTTCATGTGCTGAACAACATCTGAGGTCAAAAAACAGGCTGACGTATTTTTCTAGTGCGCTCAGGGTTTCTCCAACTATTGTAACTGACTCATTGCTGACTGACTTAGAAGATAGAGCATAGAGAAAGACGTGTTTTGAGATATTCTTCGGATTAGTTGAAATTTGATAAATCGGTAAATTCTTTGACAGCCCTATACTAACGAGGAGTTGCCTAAGTAAGCTGTTTTTAGAATCAACAGTCTTCTTAGTGATGTTTCGCTCCTCTTGAGGTTCCCATCAAACAGGCTGTTTGGTCACTGAGTCTGAGGATTTGTAGGCGTAGACACATGTCTTTATTTTGTTTTGAGGTTATAAATCTTGGTTGCCACATCTTGTTGATGTTATATAGCTTTGGACCGGACCCATGTTAGTGAGATAAGGCGTAGTTTGTTGTTGTTATTGTGAGTTGCATAGGGACACTTACCATTTGAGGCATAGGGTTGCTGCTGATAAAAAAGTTAATTCTTACAAGGGTACTATTGTTTCACTCATATTCCAGGTTTAACCTGAAGAGTCTCAGCTATGGGAGGTGGATTTAGGGTGCTTCACCTTGTCCGGCCATTTCTTTCTTTTTTGCCTGAGGTTCAGAGTGCTGACAGGAAAATTCCATTCAGGGAGAAGGTCATATACACTGTGATCTCCCTTTTCATCTTCTTGGTTTGCAGTCAGCTTCCTCTATATGGGATCCACTCTACAACAGGTGCAGATCCTTTCTACTGGATGCGTGTTATTCTCGCATCAAATCGTGGAACTGTCATGGAGCTCGGTATCACTCCGATCGTAACATCTGGATTGGTGATGCAACTTCTGGCTGGTTCTAAGATAATTGAAGTGGACAACAATGTTAGAGAGGATCGTGCCCTTCTGTAAGTTTCTAGGCATGAATGATGCTGCTCTCTTTTCTTTTCTGCTTTCTACCTTTGCAAATGCCAAAAGGACCTATTTCTAGCCTTTGGGATTTTATGATTGCTCTTTGGTTTCTGGAAAAATGGTTTGTGGCAGCGCATCATCACCTTTTTTATTGAGTACAAAACTAAAGTGGAAGTGCTGATGCAGATTGAATATCTTTCTTTCCAAACACCTGCTGCTAGTCCGTTTGATAGTTTGATCATCTGCTGTGCTTGTTGCTCTTCTGGGCCATATCTTTGGCAATAAAATGAATTAGAGCCAGTGCTTGGATATAAACTTCTTTCGTCCCCTTCTCAATTTTAAATTTCTAATGGGTGTCCCCTTCTTGCAGGAATGGAGCACAGAAGTTACTGGGTATACTGATAGCCATCGGCGAGGCTGTCGCCTATGTTCTCTCGGGCATGTATGGCAGTGTTGGACAACTTGGTGTTGGAAATGCCATTCTCATCATCATCCAACTTTGCTTCGCTGGCATCATCGTGATATGTTTGGATGAACTTCTTCAGAAAGGATATGGTCTGGGCTCTGGAATTTCCCTTTTCATAGCAACCAATATCTGGTAAGCAGTATTTTCCTGTATATAAAGCGGCATTGATATCACTAACTTCAATCAATGCTTTCTTTGGCCAAAAAAGATCAATGCTTTTTGAGAGATTTTATTTATCGACTGTATTAATGAGCCATGATGGCAGTGTATAATAAATATGAGACAAATACTTATAGGTTGAATTTTTTGGTCGCAGCGAAAGCATTATCTGGAAAGCATTCAGTCCCACGACCATTAACAGTGGGCGAGGAGCTGAGTTTGAAGGTGCTGTGATCGCTTTATTCCATCTCCTGATTACGCGGACAGATAAGGTCCGTGCTTTACGAGAGGCCTTTTATCGGCAGAACCTTCCAAATGTGACAAATCTGCTCGCGACAGTCTTGATATTCCTCATTGTTATATACTTCCAAGGATTCCGTGTGGTTCTGCCAGTGAGGTCGAAGAATGCCCGTGGCCAGCAGGGTTCTTATCCCATCAAGCTTTTCTACACCTCAAACATGCCAATCATTTTGCAGTCTGCTCTTGTTTCCAACATTTACTTCATTTCACAGGTATACCATGATGCTCTTTTTTTATGTATGACCAATGAGTGAGCTTTTGGCGTTTGACAAACTAATGACGTCATGCATGTGCATGCAGTTGCTTCACAGGAAGTACAGTGGAAACTTTATTGTTAACCTGCTGGGTAAATGGAAGGAATCAGAATATTCTGGTGGTCAGTATGTTCCAGTTGGTGGTCTAGCATATTATATAACTGCACCTTCAAGGTAATTTTTATTTGTCACATTGAATGGGGTGCCTTTTTCTTTGTCTTCTTGTGACAGAAATCACTCTTGATTGACGTGTTGGCATATTTTGCAGCTTGGCTGACATGGCAGCTCATCCTTTCCATGCACTCTTCTACCTTGTGTTCATGCTCACAGCATGTGCTCTTTTCTCAAAAACATGGATTGAAGTTTCTGGATCCTCTGCCAGAGATGTTGCGAAGCAACTCAAGGTATAATTACACGTTCTTCTTTCTGTCACTGTTCATCTGATATTCATTCCTCTTAGGTTCTCTGTTGTAGAATGATCATTGACATGTAAAAAGAATAATTTTACTACTGACTGGCATTCTGGGATTCACAAACATTTAAAGTTTGAAGTGCGCGCGTGGTATTGTTGTTTTTCTTTCAAGAAGAGCTCAGCAGCTTCAATGGTCATTTTAGTGTGCACTTGATTTTGTCGGATGGACATTTTAAATTCGTCGTTTACAATGCAGAAGAGGGCAAAGAGAGAAACTGCATTTAGAGTGGCTTGGGTGTTCTGATCATGTAAAAGAGAACCTCTCAAGTCTCATAGTTGCTAATGTTTAATATTCATCTGGCTCTTTTTTTTTTTTTAAATAGCTGCAGTAATAGACGGGGATGAATTGGATGAAGGATGTGACACTGTTTTGCTGCTTAACATTTTACTGTCTCTTACCTATTCTTGTTTTGCTGCTTTCTAGGAGCAACAAATGGTGATGCCTGGCCATCGGGAGTCCAACTTACAGAAAGAGCTGAGCCGTTACATTCCAACCGCTGCGGCATTTGGGGGCATGTGCATCGGTGCGCTAACAGTGCTGGCAGACTTCATGGGGGCAATCGGTTCGGGGACTGGGATCCTCCTTGCAGTCACCATCATCTACCAATACTTTGAGACATTCGAGAAGGAAAGAGCTACTGAACTCGGTTTCTTTGGTTTCTAAATTCATCTTTAACATATTGGTGCTGACCTCCTGCAGTTTTGAAATTAAGTTGAGATATAGAATAGACCGAGTCAACACCAGTGGTTTTAGTTTAAAAGTAGAACAGTTTTTTGTTTACTAACTTTTTGTTTAACAGAGCGGAGGAATGCAAGATCTAAAGATTGTTTACTCGAACATTTCAGTAGCCTTCTGGTTTTACTTTTCCTCGCATGAGCTGACTTCCATACTGTTGTCTCTCTCTTTCGCGAAGATTGAGTCTACTTGAGTGTTCTATCTAAAGACTTGGAAGGAGACTCTGCTCGATCTAGTATCTAAGGAGCCAACACTTTCGTGTTTTGACATTCTATTGATGGTTCATTATGGTATGGATTCTTCCTTATGTCGGTCAACGGCTAAGAAACGAACAACAGATGGCTGCCTGGTTTAGTGCAAGATTGCGGAAGTATCGAGTTTGGAGTTAAGATGGGAACTTCTTTGTCGCTGCCAATGCACGTTCAATGCTTGACATTCTAGTCCGTTGTCTAGTGACAGTTCTTGGTGAACCCGTGCTTGTGCTGGATATTAACAAAATAAGTGGGTCCAAAATTGACCATCGGCTAATTCAACAACTTTTAAGTGGCGTGTTCATACGCATTGCGTATGGTACGCTCTTGTTAGCGTTTTAGGGGCATGCTAATATGCAAATGCACGTGCTACCGGAAGCAGTTTAAGTCTTAATAATGTTAGGGAAAAAACCGCCAAAAATTCATTAATGTTGTAATCGATTTTCTACTTTGAAGTTCAGGTCTTTAAAGTTCGTTCATTCCCATCCAGAAAGAAGGTTTTGACACACGGTTGCCCAAAAGTCAGAATTTTGTCCACTCTTCATTCAATAGAACCATGAAATCTGGAAATTTTTTCCATGTTGTGGCTGGCTTCTTAAATAACAGAAATAGTTGGGAAAAGAATCGGAAAAGTCTTAAAGCTACTGCATTAGTGTCAATTTACTCCTAAACTATTTAATTATGCCAATTTAGTCATTAACATTTTTGTCTCATGCCAATTCAATCCTCCTAGATACTGTTGATGTGGACGCCGGCCTGCCTACGTGGCACCGTCGGCACTAACGTTAAAAATTTTTCTAATAATATTTTAATATTTTTTCCGATTTTTTCTAATTTTTTTCTTTTCTTTTTTCCTTTCATCTTCCTTTTGCCAGTGACCGGCCATGGCCGGTCAGGCTGGCCTCACCTGGGTGAGGCTCACCAGGCAAGGCCAGCCATCACCTGCCACAGGCGAGGCCCTGCCAGGTGAGGGCAAGCCCCCAATGAGGGCTCCACATAGGACTAAATTGTCGATAATAAAAAAAATCAATAAAATATTATTAAAAATTATCTACGTCAGCGCCGGTGAAGCCATGTAGGCCGCCTGTGTCCACATCAGCAATATCCGACCAAAATTATCTTGAAAGATTAAATTGGCACTAAATCAAAATATCTATAACTAAATTGGCATCGATACAATAGGTTTCTGACACTTTTCTAGAAGTAGGTTTCTTAAAGCTAGACAGGGTTATGAGTAAGAGAGGCCCTCTTGGCTTGGTAGGCCAGAAATTTTGTGGGTGTGTCCATAAGGTCGTGCAAGGCGCAACGCGGTTGGGTTAGTTTGGTTTGGTTTCCGATTTCAAAGATGATACAATCTATCATGTCTTGTGGGTAAGATGTTCAGCTCAAGCGATTGTTGGGTTTCAGGAGCATCCTCTGTGTTCTGAGGTGATTTTGGGGGCGAAAGCAATTTCGAATCGAGAGTGAGCTTATCTGCTGGGTGAACAAGTAAAAGATGGCGCTTTCTCATCTAAGGGGCTTTGAAGCGTGGGATGTTTCCCCATTACCGGTCGAGAAAACCGAGGGGAAAATGACACAAACAATCTCTGAACTTGGACTCAATATGTAATTTGATCTCTGAATTTTTAATTTGTTCAATATAGTCCCTGAACTTTCAATTTATTCAATGTGGTCCCTGAACTTTTGGTACATGTTCAATGTAGTCCTTCCATTAATTCAAGTTCAGGAACTATATTGTACATTTTCATATAGTTCATGTACTAAATTAAATACGTACCAAAAGTTTATGGATCACATTGAACATTAGGCTAAAGTTCAGGGACTACATTGAACAAATTAAAAGTTCATGGACCAAATTGCACATTAAGCTAAAATTCATGGATTATTTGTGTCATTATCCCAAAACCGAGAGATCGGCCGTGGTATACATTTCTTCTATCAAACATTAGACAAGTTTTGAACAGAGAGCCCCACTTGGCTTCGGACCGTAAATAATTCCCGAGTGGGTCGTCTCCATATGATGCTTAGGATGCCAAACCATGTTGCGTTTCGATGTGGACTCTAGTGGCACAGTGCAGGCACAGGGGAAAGCAAAAACGCCGAGTGGGAAACACCCAAAATGCCTGCAAAATCTGCCCCCGTCCCACCCCCGCCTAAAGTTCGTCTCATCACATCAAAATCTTTGGCACTGTGAACGTGATGGAGTGCATTTTTCCCCCCCTTTTCTTTCCCTTCATTACCTGCTCGAAAATCTTGCTGTAGTTAGTAGCAGCGTGATTGCGAGGGCGAATGCAGAGCCATGCCTGCAAAAATCTCCCGAGGCTCTCTTGTCCTTTTCCCCGTGTGTCAAAGGCGCTTTTGAAAGTTAAGGGGGGCCCCTCTCTTCTTTTGCTCGGCATGTGACACAGAGGATGACTGTGGAAATCATTTCGGAATAGCAAAAGTTGGAGCTTCAGCCGAGGAATGTGAATTTGATTTGACCCAATATAGAACTGCAAAGAATTTCGAGTGGAAACCAGGCCCTCCCCCCCTTGAGTTCGGGGACACGAGCCGAACGAAATGGAGATGTGGCTAAGTCCCCCCGTCCATCATAGGAATTTCCTTTTACGATCAAAGTCGAAATCTAATGATTATTAGAGCGAGCCCCGTATAAGCCGACATCTCCTGAAGTAAATGGAAACGAAAAGAAAGAACGCTCCCGAGTTTCAGGACACGACGTATCAGGGTGCGTCGAGAACACAAAAAAAGCATAACCTTACTTGACGTGATACGCTTCATGTATTTCTTTTACCATCATAAACCCGACTTCGAATCGGTAGAAACGATGTAATTTGTATCTCGAGCCTCGATGGCATTTGTTTTTCTTTTAATTCCCCACGTGTCAAGCTCAACCATGAAGGTGGTGCAATTCATATATAATTTGTTCGCTTTGTTTCTGTATTAATAGTCTCTGCCCTAACCCTAGATCTCAAGCTAGGGCTTTCCTCGCCTGATGAACAACATCATAATACTGCATGTGATTACGTACATAACCTGGATCTATCCTAGCTTAATGCGAAAGCCTCCTTTCATAAATCATGCCACCCTCTAATTTACGAATTTTGAGATCTTCTTCTTCTTCTTCTTCCCTTTTTTTACGCGAAATATCTTTTTGCATAGTCCTTTGTTTTAATCGAAATCTTATTGCATGGTCTAGATTCAGGGGTTCTTTATCATCGGGTCTGGGCAATGAAAAGATTGTAGGCATGGGGCCTCTTTCATCATCATCGCCACCGCCATTTGCCACTACTTTTTCCGTACTTTATAAAATGGGGAAAAGTAGGAGAAAATCATTAAATTCTTTGATCGGAATAGCCATAATAATCTGCTTTTGGATAGAACGGATATATTTTTTTTGAAAAGATTTGGGAGGGGGGAATCGTATAGTCACCATCATATCACCCCCTTTTTTTTAATTATTATTGTTATTATGCAAGAGATTTTTTTTTTTGATAACCGAGGTATCCCACGTGCAATGGACTATTCCTCGGGGTGATGAGGTACAAGACCAATGCCATCGGGTAAGCCCCCAAGATGTGATCGGCGGGAGTTGAACCTAGGACCTCATCAGTTTAACTGTCTGAGGCCAGGAACTCTCAACCACTTGACCAATCACCCCATTGGTAATGCAAGAGATTTTTAATGCCGGCATATTCTCGATCTCCCATCTATTCTGCCTTTATTTTCAACTTTAAATTCTTCGTTTTGCATTTAGCACGATGCTTTCTTCCACGATATTAATACGTCCTAATCGATGACTTTTCTTTTCTTTTCTTTTCTTTTTAGGAAATATTATCTCGATCTCGAGAATTTATGCCGCCAACCACGAGGAAGGAATTTCAATCGACGAAATCTTCAAAAGTCGGATGAATGATTCAAACATTTGGGAGAGATCTTTTGACTAAAGTATTTGGGTGGAGACGAAGCTTCTTTCGTGTTTGTCCGTGCAATTAATCGTTTCTTTCTTGTTTTTCTACGGTATTATTTGTTTGGTAAGTCTTTTTCTAAAGTCATCGACGCATTGCTTGGAAGTTACATCGAGAGAGACCGTTTGTGTCCTGGTGCGCTGGACTCGTGTAAACAAGGGTCGGCAATCAATTCTAGAAGGCGGCCATCTTGTTTCCTCCATTGGAATTTTCGACGCTTGGAAAAAGAAACGGAATTGAAGTTGATGGATTCCATGACTCTGGCCTGTTCAAAGTTCGAGAACGGAGGTGGCCGAAAATTAAACTTTTGTATGTGATTATGTATCGATTAATTTCAGCTATTGGTTTATGAGAATAAAATTTTTTTATCGGTGGTTGAGATTTGTAGAAGCATGCGCAATAGATGATCCTCGTCCATGCCTTGGGAACGCTCGATTAGGGACTGTAGAAGTGCAAAAGGCGTGAGTCCAACATTTAGGATTGGCTCGTGCTAAGTTTGGATGTTACGATCCGATTTTAGTATAGTCTCTCTGAGAAATATTTCTTTTTTAATTTTTTCGTCTCATCTTTTCTACCACAAGTTTTCTTATTGTGAGAGTAATAAAAAACAAATTATTTGGGTGAGGGAAATGCTCTCTCTCTCTCTCTCTCTCCTGCTAGCTTGGATTTATGTGAGAAATCATGACACAAGGAAGCTGTAATGGTTACATCAGATAGGTTATCTGTACTTGCTAAAGTAAATACTAAATCGGCGCAATTGAAAGATTTATAATTAAATTAGCTGTCGTATAATAAATTTCTAACTTTTTAGATATTCTAATTCCTTCAAACGCGCTATGCGCACGTGTCTGATTCGAGATGGATTCGAATGATATGGAGGAGGAAAATATGGATGTAAAATTGGAACGTGAGTGAGAGGGTACGTTTCTCGTGAAAACAGGAGAGAGACTTATTAGACAAATGTCCGGACATCGCGAATCCGAATTATTAATGGCCGCATGGAAAACGATCATCCAATTTGGAACATACAAATATGTAAAATGTACCCGCAAAACGTTGACGCCTGCCGTCCTTTCACTGGATTCCATTTACATGCACAGGGCCAGGGCCAGGGCCAGGAAATTCACATGCTGCAACACAGAACGCTGCTACATGACAGAGGAAAAGGAAAGAGGAAGGGGAAAATGGCAAAAGGGACCCATCAAATTCGACTTTTCCCCCCGTCTTCAATTTTAATAAAATGAAACTCGGGAAATTTTTCCCTTCAGGAGAGCACAAGAGACAAATTCGGGTCAATTCCGTGATTGGCTCTCTTGTCGATTTTTTCCTTTTGCCTTAGCTGTTTTTTCCATATTGATGCAGACGAGGTCGACGAGATGGAGACCGAAAGGAAAGGGACCCCCCTCCCCCCCGCATTTCTTCTCGCAAAGACCAAGGCCACAATTTAAATTTATCAATTTTTATTTTTATTTTTCTGGAATATATTGGCTTGACGGCATAATTACGAAAATTCAAACACCCCCAAAATCAAATATCTGTATCTAAGCTAAGCATGCCTTATTATGTTCGGTGGTTTACAGGCATGATGCAGGTTGATACGGTGCAATTAAGCATTCCGTTCGCGTGTCGCTGTGACCGTTTTCATAAACGCACCGCGGAGTGATGTAACTCGTCCGTTCGGTACCACGTGTCCTAAGAGCGCGACGCCTTCGAGGCCGGGCGAGCGAGGCGGCTTCGTCAAAGATTACGGTAAACACGAGATTATTTGCAACTTTTCGAGCAGTTTGTCAAGCGCCTCGTGAAAACTGCAGGGCTCGTTTTCGTCGCGGCGGCCATCTAAAGAAGAAAAAGGAAAGAAAAAAAAAACCAAAACGAGTAACCCGCGATTAACGTTTAGCCGACGATGGGACGACCCCGCCGTCGACCGCACAGGAGGGAGGGAGATGCGACGACTTGGTTCTGGCCGGAAACTAAAGCTAACGTTCCTCGGTCGTGCCATGAGGACGCGGAAATTTTGCCATCGCAAAGACCACACCCACCAACGTTCCTCGGATGTGCCTAGATATGGTTTGACCATTAGCTCAACTCCGGACAAAAAAAAAAGTGCATGATTGAGCGTGGCATATGTCCCGCCACGTGATCATTAACGATTCAGATTGCATGCGCTTGTGTTCCCAAATATTCTCAGCGGTCGCAAGCAGCGGGGCTACCGGGGGGGGGGGCGCCGAAACTTGCCAAAATGCTCCTACCGAGTAGCGACAAAGAATCATTCCATTAAAGTACGAACGACCCAACCACCAAACCTCGATTTCCACAGCGACCGGAGGTTGAGCCTCCTCCTTTAAACAATGTCCGAACCACGCGTTCTGTGTCTTCCCGGAGGAGGATGGTCTCGTTCGATAACTCGCTGGACCAAGGACAACAAACTTATGGTCTTTTTCTTTGTCCTGAGCGTCCGAGAATTGCAATTGGAGATGATAGTTGGCTTCTTGACTTATTATAATTGAACTTCTCCGTGTCGGGCGAGCTGGGTCGACTCGGGATGGACCGAAGGATCGCTCCAAATACTCGCAAACGATATGAGGCGCAACTTCTCTCGTGGCCCCGTTTGTTTCATTGAAAAAATGAGTGGTTTGGAAAGTATTTTCGTAAAACGATCGTTCGTATCGCTTGAAATAATTAATCGATGAAAAAAAAAGCTTTTATTATCGATGATAATTTTGCATTAAACATTTTTATGAACGGTGAAAATATTTTGAGTTCAACTCATTTTTGTAAGTTTTCCGCGAAACAAACGGAACCTATCGTTAAGGGTTTTTTTTTCCGTATGAGATAGTCGGAATCCAAATCGCCTATGAAGTTTTTATAAGTTTTGTATTCACGTAATATCCCTTTCGCTTATCAATTTTAAGTTTTTGAATTGAATTTTTAAGAACATTTTATGGTTTTATGACCATAATGGTGATTCTAGCATCCCTTCTAGATTTTCTAGTTACCCTTCTAGATTGATGTTGATATTTTCAAACATCAAGTTCCGTCGAACAAGGTTCAAAGTCAATATAGGGAAACGAACACGACAATTCAAAATAGGTGTGCTCCAAATGAAAACTCAAACGTCCCATCTTGGCATTTTTCCGCCAAGAAAATTTTGCTGAACCATACTTAAAAAGTCAGTCAAAACCTCAAAGGTCATCGACATATTAACATCGTACACCCTTTTTTCCAAGAGTTCAAATATATTTAATGCGACTTCTGTTCACATTGTGGCGTTTAAGATTTGATTTTTATAAATATCTAAAACATTTTAATTGCGAATATATTGACATGGAAAAGTATCTAAGCATTTATATATATTTTAATATAGCTATTTGGTTTCGAAACCAACTCAAAAATTACTTCTGCGCCACTGCTCACCCCGAAGTTGACTCCGAGGCCTATATATATGTAAATATATATATTTAATGTTACCCAAATATATATATGTTTATAAAGTTAAAGCGAAAAGCAACAAAAGGGAACATATATTAAGCTAAATTTCGAATATGTTAGGGTAAACATTAAATGATCGTCAGATCACACAAAACGGGCCCCAAGGTCTGCCAGATCTGCCGTCACAACTGCAGCCTAGATCGGGTAATAAAAAGCCGAAGGGGAGAGCGTTCGATTCATGCAAGCACGTTGTCACGATGACGATCGATCCCATGCCCGCCTGAACTACAAAATGCAATAAACAACGAAAAGGGAAATGCACCGACCATCGGGGAGCCAGGAGTTTCTTGGGCGCCTTTGGACTTTCTCCATTTCGTGATTGATTGTTCGTTTTGTTTTCTTTGGCAAAAAATCAAGGGGGAACTCAATGCGAAAGCCCCCTTGAAAATGATACCGGTTTTAAGATTCGAGCGCACTCCGTCATTGAAATTAGAAACTCTCAACGTACCCTTTTTATTTTATATATTTATGTTCCTTGAGTAGGCTTAGCTCGATATCTATGACCTTGAAAGGGAATCGCGGTGGTTTCGAGAACAAGGAATACGTGAATTTGATCCTTACCTTTCGATCGAGGGGAAAGACATGGACGGTCCTATGTATGCATGGAATGCGATTGGAGAAAAAAAAAATCAGGACACTTACGTGGTAAGTCACAAAACTTGTCGCGCATTTGAGTCGTAAAACTTTTATTCTGAACATTCCTATAACTTGCGATTTCGATGCGCTTGTGCCCTTCGTTTAACTTGGTCAACATAAGCGGATAAAAATTATTTATTATTAGCCACGCGGCATTTTCGATCTACAAAGAACTGACGGAGTAAACGAAAGGATCAAAGTGTCAACTGTGACTATTTTTAGGACTCGAGTGCATGGAATAAAAGTTTTAGGACCCACATGCATCATCGTGACAAGTTTTCAGACTCTTGTTCTATTATCCCAAAATACTCGATCACATAAGAACAAGGCCAGTTTGAAGGAGAGAATGTTCCTCGTATTCAAGATTGAGAAAAAATGATCACGTGAACTCACCGCATAAACTTCAGGTCCATAATTGTTGGGTGAAATTGTCCGATCAGTCTTAAACCTATTATACGGATGCTAATTCAGTCATAAACTTTCTAGTTTTACCAATTTAATCTTAAACCTCTATGCGAAATTCCGATGTAATCCATTCGGTCAATTTTTACCGCAAATCGCCAACGTGGGCCGGGTGTCACGTATGACGGCCGGTGACGATTGGACCGCCACGTCAATAATTTCCAGCTAAAATTGGTTGGAAGGATTATATTTGAATTTTTCACAAAAGTTTAGGATCATATCGGCAAAATTAAAAAGTTTAAGAATGAATTGACATCCTCGCAATCCGTTTAGAATCAATTCGGTAATTTCTCCATGATTGTTGAATTTGTTCGGTTTACTTCCATCAAGTTTTTCCTCCTAAGCATGAGGATAAACTGTTTCGTTCTAGGTTTCATGCGGACCTGGACGTCCTCTAGATGTAAAACAACAAAAGTGTATTCCTCCTCAAAGGGAAGACAAAGCTACGTAGGGGGATTAAGCGGGTTAAGGCAATTCATGTAGGGATGCTACCCATGTTTTGGTGAGATTATCAGTGTAACCACGAGTTTAAAATTGAATTGACATCCGTATAATCCGTTTATGATCGATTGGGTAATTTTCATGTAATTTTTTAATTTGTTCGGTTTGCTTCCATTGAGTTCAAAAATATATGTTTAATATCATAAGTTAGTGTCTTGCCGTATATTACGATGATAATATTTATTGCACCTACCCATCAACCGTTTCTTCTGTTATCAAGCGAAGGTCATTTATCAGGTCAAATCCGATATTATTAGTTGCTATTTATTGCGTCCATTTATTATACCCCTCCATCGGAAAGCAAACTGAAAGCAATTTCAACTTCAAAATTTAACCCACAAAATTCCAATCACAATCCACGATTGTCATGAGATGAATGATGACCACATATAATCGTGCAATAAACAAAGCTGTAATTTTAGAAGGACAACAAAATAACCGAATTATCTCATAAATTTCTCATAAATTCACATCAAACAAATCTCCTCCATTTTACAACATTTTGAATTCATTTCCCAAAGTAATGCAAATCATGTGTTTCTCTTTTTTTTTTTGGTTATTTTCTGCCCATTTTTGCGCACGAAGTTCGTGTGCCTTTTTGTTAAATACCAGTAACATTCATTAGCAAGAGAACATCTCAAAAAGAAGAAGAAAGAACTAAAGCATGCGTTGCTTCTCTTGAGGATGTTGTTTTATGTATATATAAAACGAACGGAAGTTATCTAAATTGAAAATGTAATTACAAAATTGTTGTTCGAGTGTATCTTTCGAGGAACATCAATTCTCAAACAAATGGACAATCCCATTTGCGAATTTTACTTATTCATAAACGGAACCACGAAAATAGTGCAAATTGATCATGTCATTTTCGACTTGGGACATAATCATACACATTACACTTTCAATCAACAGTTCCCTAAGAACTTATAGTCAATATGTACACCTTCTCTCTAATCAGTTAAAAAAACTAATTTGTCCAAAATAATTACACGACTCCAAGCGATGAGTTACAATTTAGGGAATTCTATGAAATTAGTTTTTTTCCTTAAATTTACGTCAATGCTCAATATATATTTAAAAAATTAAGGTCCAAACAACTAGTTAAATAATTAAATTGTCCAATAGGAAAAAAAGTCGAGTAATATCCATGCATCGTCAGAATCTAACAGTTTGAAAAATTGTAATTTTGGAATTTCGTTTGTTCAACAAAAAATGTATAGTTTGAAAAACATTTTCCAAAAACGTATTTCGTTTGTATCGCTTACAAAAATGACGAATGAACGAAAAATATTTTAATCTTTTAAGAAAATATACAGACATAGATTATTTTCGATAATAAAAAGCCTTTTTATTGATTAATTATTTCAAACAATACAGGGGATTATTTGAAAAATATTTGTCAAAAAATTATCTCAGATATCATTTATGAAAATGAATGAATGAAAAATATTTTCATAATCCACGAAAATATTTAAACATGAATTGTTTATCGCACGAAAGTATTTTCAAAAATAAATAATTATTTCAAGCAATACAAATAATTATTTTAAAGAAAATAAATTTTAAATAATTTATTTTTCGCGAGGTCGATGGAGCATTGAACGTAAAATAATCGTTGTAAAAAAGTGGTTCGATCCCTCCGAGTTGCATCATCGAAATTTCCGTCGATTGCAGATTGAAGGACCCCTACCGACCGTCCGATCATCATCATCATCACCATCACCATCACCATCACCATCACCATCGAGGGTCTGAGCGACTACACCCAATGGCCCTCCCCCCGCGCGCGGCACGCCCATCCTGGACCGTTCATTTCCCCCCGCCCCGTTTCCGCCAGTCCGTACCTGCGAGACACGTTCAAAAATCTGCCAAATAGACCACACCACTCGACCAAAAAAAAAAAAAAAAAAAAAACCACACCAGATCCTTTTCCCCCAGGCTCCCGAAATTACCCCCACCGGCTACTCGTATTCACCGAAACCTCCATCCCCCAACGGCTACATAAAGCGCCTGCCGCCCTCGGGGGGCAGCATCGTAATATCCCGGCGTCCCGGACAGCGACCCCACCTCGGGGCTTTTAATTCTCAAGGACTGCATGTCGGACAATTTCCTCCAGTCTGTCCTTTACGGTCTTTTCACCCCTCCCTTTCTCTCTCTCTGTCTAGTTCTTGTTCTTGGAGCCTTGTTTTTTCTCCTTCCTCGAGCTTTGAATTGAGCTCTCTCTCTCTCTCTCTCTCTCTGTGTCTCGTTTTAAAGCTCTGGCCTTTTCTCGCTTCCGGAAAATGGCCAGGCGCATTTAATATTCTAGCCTCTGCTTTCGAAAAGCGAGTTTCCACCGGGGCTGAAGAACGGTCAACTTGGTTGGTTGTATAATCAACAAAGATCAGCTGATAAAGGCCACCGTGGCTCATGAAAGTAGAGAGGTTTTGAACGCCGGTCAAAGAAGAGAGAGAGATCTTCACTTCTCCCCCCCCCACCATTCTTGCTTCAGATGTAAGTCTCGTTGAAAGGTATGCTCACGCCTGGAGAGTCGCTACAGCCCCTCCCCCAAGTCTCTTCCCCTGTATTATTCTGGGGGGATTTTTGGTAGGCATTCTCAATTATTGGGGTTTTTTTCTTTAATGGTCATCGTCAGGAAATGGGAAGGTTCACGGTCTGGCACGCGCGTGTTGTTTTTTTTATTCACGGCCGCTATTATGAAAACGTGTGGGGTGGTTCATCATCTTTTGTTGTTGTTGTTGTTTCGTTCACCATCTCCTCCTCCTCCTTCTTTCTTCTTGTTCTTC
This sequence comes from Syzygium oleosum, assembly GCF_021117445.2. Taxonomy (NCBI): domain Eukaryota; kingdom Viridiplantae; phylum Streptophyta; class Magnoliopsida; order Myrtales; family Myrtaceae; genus Syzygium; species Syzygium oleosum. Next base: position 14,166,786 of record NW_026607489.1, on the reverse strand, counting down.
TGTTTACATTCTCTCCTTTAAAAGAGATTGCCCAGTGCGGGTTTTTAGGGGGGTTTTAGCGATTTTTGAGCTCGCGTGAGGTAAAGTTCGTCGCTTTTCGCTTTTTCGTTTCCTGGGTTGCTTCTGGTTCTTGGTTTTTGTGGTGAACTAAGGAGCCTTTGACTGGTGCTTTGGTTTCGCTTACCCTTTACTATTTTTGGGATGTGCCCGTTTTCCATTTTCTCTTTTTATAGTTTCATTTTTTTGGAGCTTCGCTAGCTATTTCGCTTTCTTCTCCATTTCTTCCTCATGCTCTCTGGTGTCTTTTCTATTTTTGACTTTGGGCTTTTGGCTACCTGCCCTCTTATCACCTGCTTTTGTTCTGTTTCGGGGTTCTTCATGATTTTTTCGCTGGATGAGATTTCTGTTTTGTTTGTGGACTTGATGTTTTTGGGTTTGGTTGCGCAGGGCTTGAGGCTTCTATTGGTGGGTGTTGCGATGTTACATCATTTTAGTTATTGAAATTGACGTTGCAATGAAGTCGGGTTGAGGTACAAAGAGAGCTCCGAAATTTCTGCAGCTACTTAAGGTATGGTAACATGTCTTCATTGGAGGCTTGAACATTCTTATTCGGAACTAATTTTTTTATGTACCTACCGAGCTTAGTAACGAATCTTTGAGTTTTCGAGTTAGTTGGGACTATTGCGTCTGCCCTAGTCTAGTGATCCACTTGCTGTCGTGGTCTGAAATTCTGTAATATGTTTTTTATTTGATGTTCTGCGGAGCTTCTTATAAGATTCTTTGTTTAAGCGCCGTTGTGATCTGGTTGGAAGTTTTCTATGATGAAGCTTGTAAGAATTTGGCTCTGCCGGTGTACATTATCTGAGAACAGGGCTGTTTTGGGGACATGAATTTGGTCTTCATAAACGCAATCAATTGATGAAAACACTTCGTTCTAGAAGAGGAAAAATCACTTTCTACAGTCGATGTTAGAATACTGTCTCTGTGTAGCTCCCTTCTATTCACAGATTATCAAATGAAATTCCTCGCGATTATTGATGCTCATTAGACCGTATTTGGCTAACGCTGGCCATAAAAAACAACTTTCCACTAGGTGGGGACGTAAAAAAACTTGTTTCATTGTAGTTTTGACTTCATTTGGTGATGAATAGTCATTTTGAAAGTTTTGGGAGAGTTGATGATGGCCCCCCTTTTTTTTCTCCCTTGCTGCGCGTTCTAAGAGAAAACGTGTTTAGGTAAGGTATGGAGAGCTGTAACTGGAAATTTGTTCGAAAAGTTGCTCCCTGATATTTTGCTTTGTGATTTTGTCACTTAGCATGACCTGACTAATCGTAGGCCTGTGTGATCATGGTTTTGCCTTTTCATACATGCGATGAGTACTAATAGATTCTCAATTGAGACGGAGCAATGAGTCCTCTACTACACAAAATTGCCCCCTCTAGAAATTCATTTAGGAGCCACTCATGCGGTTTCATGATCCGTGGAACGTTGAATATTCCGCAAAGATGAATGAGATATCACTACGGTGGGTCCTGGTTATTTTAGTGCCAGATGGGCACTAGCTGAACTGAATGGTTGTAAAAAGTCAGGCTACACTGAGGTGCAATAGCACTTCTGCCCATGTAATAGTGTCAATGGAAAGAAAATGGGCTTCTTTGTTTATTTTGACCGAGCAAGATTTTTTTTTTTTGTCGAAGACTGAGTAAGATTTAAATAGCAGGAAGCCAGTGCATTTGTGAGACATTCTAGTTTTATCACGAGAGCTCTAGAAATCAACACTTTTATCAATATTTGTCCCATCAAGGTGCTCGTAAGCAACTGAGGTTTTTCTGGGACAATGATAGTTAGCCTTCAGAAGATTTTCGTTGTTAATAATTGGTATGTAAGAAATATAGGTTGTGCTGTTCATACTCCCTAGTTGAAAGTTTTGATCGCAAGTGCAAGTTTTGAGCCTGTCTACTGCGCTCAAGCTTTCCTCCAACTACTATGTATCCTTACTCCCTTCTTTTCTTTTCCCTCTCCTAATCTACTTTTTTCTCTTTCAAGAGGGAGATTTGACACTATTAAAGGAAATCATATAGTGAAACAGAAAGAGATCTTGTCATCCATTAAATGGCCTCAATCTAAGTGTAAAGGCGTCTACTTTTCTCTTTCTTCAGCAAATTCATCATCACCTCTCTTTTGCTTTTTTGCTCTTATATGCTTAGAGAAACTGATGTATTTTGTTCACTAATTCACAATCATAATCATCATCCTTATCTTCTGTGGTTTTCCCTCTTTCAGATGGATTCCGTTAAGAGATCTTCAGTCACTCCGTCAAAGAGTAGGTTGGCACGTACATTTTCCAAAGTTCTTCATATTCGTGTTGCTACAGGGATTGCCCCGAATGATGAAATTAAGAAGCCTAAGCCTCAGAAGGTGGTGGTCAAGGATAGTCAGTTGAAAGGTGATCCCAACAGTGATTCTATGTTTGATGATGAGGAAGATGAAATTCAAGAAAGAGAGGCTTTAGAGGCTCTTCTTGCTAAAATATTTGCCAGTATTTCATCTGTCAAAGCGGCGTATGCCCAGTTACAGTTGGCTCAGTCCCCTTATGATGCTGAGGGGATTCAGTCCGCTGACCAAATGATTGTTTCCGAGTTGAAGAACTTGTCTGAGTTGAAGCAATGTTATGTGAAGAGACAGTTTGATATTTCGCCGGAAACCACAATGCTTCTGGCTGAAATCCAGGAGCAGAAGTCTCTCTTGAAAACATACGAAGTAATGCGCAAGAAGATGGAGTTTCAGCAGAAAGTCAAGGACTCTGAAATTGCATCTCTTAAACAGAAGCTGGAGTCGTTAAACAACCAAAACAGATTAACAGAGAAGAGGTTAAATCAGAGTGGCCCCTTGTCTGTTCTGGATAATCTTCACCTTTCTGGCATCAGTCCTAACCATTTCGTTACTGTACTTCGCCATACTGTAAAGTCCATTCGGAGCTTCGTAAGGTTGTTGATCGACGAGATGAAATCTGCGGACTGGGATGTCGATGCAGCAGCCAGTGCAATAGAACCTGGAGTTGTTTACTGGAGACCGGATCACAAGTGTTTCGCGTTCGAGTCCTTTGTTTGCCGGGAAATGTTTGATGGATTCCAATTCCCCTACTTTTCCCTTTCCAACGATTCCTTGCCCGAGAGGAGAAGATGGCAACAGGTCTTTTTTGAGAGGTTCGTGGAGTTGAAGTCCTCGAAGGCGAAGGATTACTTGGCCCAGAAACCGAGATCGACATTCGCGAAATTCTGTCGGGTCAAGTACTTGCGACTCATCCACCCCAGAATGGAAATGGCTTTCTTCGGCAACACGAGCCACAGGAACCTCATGAGCGCGGGCGAATTCCCGGAGACCACATTCTTCGCGTTGTTCGCGGAGATGGCGAAGCGGGTGTGGCTCCTTCACTGCCTGGCCTTCTCGTTCCAGCCGGAGGGCACCATCTTTCAGGTGAGCGAGGGGTCCAGGTTCTCCGAAGTGTACATGGAAACGATCGCGGAAGAAGAAGCGTTCAACACCACGGAATACGATCCAAGGGTAGCGTTCACAGTAGTCCCGGGTTTCAAGATTGGTAAAACGGTGGTACAGTGCCAGGTTTATCTATTGAACTCCAAGTCAAGGTGAAAATCTTGAATTATGGGTCCAGCTGGATCCACAAGCCCTATGTATTATGATGCTCTCCATAATTGTCAGATTTTCGCGACCCCCCAAAAAAAGACAAAAGAAAAACATCCGAGATCGAGCTGGAAGCCATATATTCTTGATTTTTCTTTAGTACGTTTAGATTTAGGTGTACGAGAGAAAATATCAAACGGGGCTTGGCTCTCTCGGGCTCTCTCTCTCTCTCTCTCTGGGTTGCTGCTGTACATCTTGTCGTGGGGACTCTCGAACTCCTGGTCGCGGGGCATTTTGTCGCTTTTGCCTTTTGGCCCTTTTCTGGGAGAAAGGAAAAGCGAAGGGGGACCGTCGTCTTGGATGCGGGGCAGCAAGAATCTTTTTCCTTTGAACGATATAATATTAAAGGATTTAGATTTTTGACTGGACGTTCATGTTCACGCTCGTGTCCTGTCCCCCCAAATTTTGTTAATATTAATATTAGTATCATCAGAGGGGATGGTCCTGTGGATGTGTTTTAGGGGGTACAAACCTTTGAATTCCCAAGTTGCTTTTCCATGATGTTGCCTGTATAAATAGTATATATAAGCGGTTTGGACTGTTCTCTTATTTGCTCATTGATAACTATTTTTGTGTGCGCTCTTTTGCATTATGTGCTGGTGCTGCTTCCCCATGTAGAGGGTTCTTGGGCAAGTTGTCTCCAAGCCTTTCTTACCCACCTTTGGTCTTTCATGCCATTTACATATGATCTCTCGTCATTTCCTTTCGGCACAGCGTAATCTTATCAAATGCAGGCTCTTGTCGGTGGGTCTTAATTCAGTGTGTACTAAATTGGGTTTTCATGGGTGGTTAGATCGAGCATCATCATGTGTGGCAGAAACTGCGAGAAAAGGAGAGAGAGATTGGATCGACGTGTTTTAAGTATGGTGGCCACGTACATGAACACATGGGAGAGTACACACAGAAGGTGACACCGAGAGGAAGACATCATTGGATGGTGTGTGGAAACCGACAATCTTTATCCGGTAATGTTGTAACGTAATGTCTGCTTATTCGTTGCCAATGGCATTAGGCCTCACGGGACTCGTTGATTCTCTTTCTTTCTTTTTTGGGGTCCGCCAGATTGGAAGGTTAGATAGACGTGGACTGTTTCGAATGGAAACCATCACGATCGCATGATGGACTTTCATTTAATTAATCAATAGGGCTAGTCCTCCTCTCGGCCATCTACAAGTCAAAGGGTCAAAACCCTCCTCCAGGAAGGTCTGATTGATGGATGGCTTCATCACGACTTGAAGGCTCGATTCTTTGTTGGGCTTTTGATGCCCGATAGAATAATTAAATATTAAATCGTGTATTTATTTAATAGTTTAAATTTTTAGAACAGTCGAAAGTAGTTCAATCAAATTTTTCAATGCCAAACCCCTCGTCCTCGCTCCCAACATTGCCAACGATGTTTGGCTCCTCCTGGAGTAATGATCATCTCGCTTGTTAAAGAGATTGGAACATGAGTAGGATATGAATGAGGTGAACTTTTTCTTTATGGGTGACGCATTCTCCCCTTAATGCTTTGTTTGATTTGTGAAAAATAAATGATTTGAAAATATATTTTCTTAAAGTTGATTGATCGTATTGCTTAGGGGTGAGCGGTTCCGGTCCGTCCGGTCTGGTGGAACCGGGAACCGGATCAGAAAAATTCCCAATTTTGGAACCGGACGGACTGACCGTTGGTTCTAGGGACCGGAACCGGACCGGTCCAATGGAACCGGTTACTTAGAGTTTAGGATTTTTTTTTTGTCAAACACTTAAGGTTTGGTTCACATTTTACTAATTTTTATTTTATGTCAATGAAGTTCACTTAGGTTTAATTTACATTTTACTATTTTTTATCAATGAATTTATGATAATGAAGTTCACCTAGAGTTTAGTTCACATTTTATTAATTTTTTAAAGAAAAAAATTACAAAAATATATATTAAATAGTCGGTCCGGTCCGGTCCGTCGGTCCGTCCGTTCCCCTTGGAACCGGAACCGGACCGCCCGAAAACGGTTCCACTTTTAGGAACCGGAACCGGACCGATAGTCCCAAGAACCGGACCAAACTCGTCGGTTCGGTCCGGTCCGGTCCGGTCCCGGTTTGGGCGGTCCAAGTTGCTCACCCCTAGTATTGCTTACGAAAATAAAGAATGGAAAATATTTTTATCGTTCACGAAAATATTTTGACATAAATTGGTATCTATAATGAATATATAATATTTTTTTCGTTAACTAATTATTTCAAGCGTTCACTTTTAAGATTTTTTTTTTCAAATCTTTCATTTTTCACGAAACAAACAGAGTCTTAATTTTGCTAGTTTTCCTAATTTTGTTTTTTACCAATACAAAATCACCACTTGCAACAGCGTGTTCGGACAATAATAATTATTAGTTGTACCAGTTCAACGATTATTTCGATGTTCCAATCTACCACGTCACTACTTCATACCCGGTCCTTTCCGATTAAATACTCTGTACAAATTTTTGCGTGACTTTTCTGCCTTGAAAGAAAATAAGAAAGTTTATCACACTTGAACAATTAATTTGATTAACATAGTAAATAAGATAAGGAAATCTACAATAAAAAAATTTCAAAGCCTTTTTACATGCCAAATATGCTACGTTAACTCGAGTACATTTATAAATTTAATATTCCACTATAATAAAAATCGTGAACTAAAGGATTTCATGTTGTCAAAAGAAAAAGTGCCGATAAAATGACAACAAAATTACTAAGAAATCAACATACAACGGGTACTGAACTTATGGCGACTTCTAATTTTCACTGTAATTTATGTAGTTGTCACTTAAGTATTTGAAAAAAAATTAAACAATGTTAAGTTGCCAATTTTATGGAAAAAAATCAATGAATTATTACAGCAAAAATGGATAATCTATTTTTAAATGGTCAGCCAAAGTGAAGAGCATGTGGTGTTCTTTTTTTGGTCAAAAAGAGCATGTGATGTTGACATGCAATTTATAAAGTGGAATATTATGAGTGCCCCCAAAAACTTTGGCAAAAGCATATTGTAGTTTTTTTGACTAAGCATGCCGATTCATTTTTTATTTTACATATAACCACTATAAACATACTAAAGGTAGTAGTGACAGGATAGTGGTTTTAGAATCCTTACTATAGAATTTCGTAATATTTTCTTATTGGAATTTCATAGATTAATATCTTCCGGCGCATTGCACGGTTTCTTTGCTCGTGTCGTATTATTTTTGTTACATGTTAACCGATTCCCGTCAAACCAAAGCATCCTAGCTCATTTCTCGAGTAAGAACACGAACACTGTGCTTGGTTTAGCTTTCTCAAGGGACTTTGAGCCTCCAAGGCCCCCTTGAGTAAAAGTTGTTTGGAGAATATTGAGTGAATGCCAACATCGGCAAAGCTGAAAGCCCAAGGCAGGTTCAGCATTTTCAGATAGCCACTCCCAGGATTGATGAATTTTTTTCTTTCAACTTTGCCCTCATTAATATTTTCAAATTCTAGTCTTGTCCTTATGGAGCAACTATTCATCTTATCCCTTTTGAAATTGACGTTGCAGACCTGGTCGCTAGTGAAGCTTCGCCGAGGGTCACATGAGGCCAGCAAACCGTAGTTGTTGGTTGTCGAGGGTGGCCGATGGCCACTGAGCCTCGTCTACAGTCGCGGGTTTATTAGGTGAGATCTAGAGGGTCGTGAATGAGGCGAGATTTGGCGAGTTCAGGGTGGGCAAGGCTTGCCAAGGGCCGCCGAGGTTGATGGTCGCCTTTGTCGAGCGTTGCCAAGGGCCGCCGAGGGTCGCTCGAGCCTCTGTCTCCATAGATCTCACCTAAGGTCAGGTTGCGTAGCCATTGGACGAGTGAGATCTGGGTTTCGTGACCTTGGGCGAGGGCTGCCGAGGTCACGTGACCCTCGGCGTCACTTGATGTTGCATGGCCCTCAACTTTACCTCGCCTGGGTTGCCTGAGGGCTAGTGCGATCTGGGTTCACCGGCTCCAATTTGCTTCCTTTCGTTGTTCATCCTTGTCCTTGTCCTTTTCATTTTCTTAATATTAAAGAAAACCAAACTATTTGCATTTGGCTCCCAGACGCACCAAAACACGGTTTATATATTGCATAGTTACACTATAATAAACCAACCTCGCCCGCTAAGCGCGTCCATGTTGGGAAAAAATATTATTGGCATGGTGCAACTGGATTATCGCGTCGAATGCTGAGATTTCATACATTATATATTGGCCTATTTTTCCGTTTATTATTGTCAATACGATGTAATCGCTATTCAATATACTTTTTCAATGTGGTACTCTAAAGAAAAGAAGACATCAATTTCACAAAATCTTAGGTACAGTGATTGATCTATCTACTCAGTCGATGGTATGGATAAAGTTATTAAATGTACTTTACATGTGGTATCAAAGTGGACATATCTATTTGTGAAATTAGCGACGTATGCAGGTGTTAAAAAAAGGTCCATTCTAAAAGAAACAGAAATAAACTTCGAAGCCCACTTAAGATTATATCAATGCAGTCACTACTATATCAGACATCAGCGCATAAAAAGCTAATAGGAACGTTCTTCATTATGTGGCAAATTTTCAGTAGATGGTGTTCCCAACCTAGCTTGTGGTCTCTTAGAATCACCTAGATAATTGCCAGAAACAAAGCCGATCTTTCGAATCGGTCTACCTAACCAATTGCTACAGGAAATTATCGATTGCACGACATGATTTTATTCGGTACATAGCCCGTGAAAAGGTCGATTTTTCGATAGACTATGTATTTGCGCGTCTGCACTGTATGCGGTTAGTTGCCGACTCCTGGACTAGGATGAGACTCCTCCAGAACCCGCATGGATTTCAAGGAGATGCATTCGCGATTCTTGAAGAAACTAGAAGGCGGCACGGAGGCTTTCACTGCAGGAACACGCGGCCGATCGATCGACTTGTCCGTGCCGACCAAAAGCTTTCTCGCTTCACCAGAAGACAACGCATGGCTGGTAATAAGCACCGCCATGATAAGGACGAAGGCAAATGCAACTTTCGAACTCGCAGCCATGTCGAGATTCCTGTTAAAGACAGAAAGGTTACCACGTTGTTTTAGTAATGTTAATGCGAATGTAACTTAATTCGTAGCAGGAAAGCCTTGGCATGAGCTATTTATATACACGGGCAAGCACTAAAATTGATGGGGAGACAGAGAGAGAGAGACGTGAGGGTCAAGTTAGGATGGTTTCAACTATCGCCCCATGTTTGGGGAATCAGTGAGTTTCTGCAACTGTGCATGAGACGTGCTTTGCTAGGTCATTTGCAGAGTCCATTAAGTTAGGTACACGCAGAACAGATTTAAAAGGGCTTGATACTCCATTTCGAGCACTAGCAAATTGCTTCAAATACTCTTTGGATCTCCATATATCTGGGAGAAGGAGAATCAGTTCAACTTTTCTGCTAAAAAAATCACGTGATCGACTGAAGTAGGCCACAGTGACTGAATGGGAAATTCGCTGTTCAAAGTTGGAGTGATTGCAAGCAAATTCTCACTCGTACCGTCTTTGCACACTTATAGTCAAAGGCGGGCGGGTGTTCATCTGGGTGCTGATCCAGAAGCTACTGTTTGATGATGTTGGGGGCTTTCTAATTGGATTCCCACCCCCACAAGAAAAAGAAAGAAAGAAAAAAGAAAAGGACAGATGTAATTTCCGAACTAACAGTACTTCTGTGCAGAAAGACACTTCCGTCAGGAGTATTGTAACAGGTCGTATCCAATGTGTTGTTTTGACTGCTCAAAATATGCATCTTATGGTTTTGATCACAGAGATAATCACTATTAATTGATGCAGAGATGTTAAATTAGTTTGCAAATTGCACCAAATTACGTAGCACAATACCTAAAATTTGTTGACATGATCAGTAAGTTTTAAGAGGACAATCCGAGTATTTCGAGACCTCAACGAAACCCCCGTCTTCTTCCTTTATTTTCTTAGCGTTTCTGGCTTTGTCCTCTTAACCTTTCGTTCCTTAGAAGAAACATCATCGGTATAAGTCCCCGCGAAGACATCCTGGTATTTTCCCAACAAACTGCTCATTCGCCCTGCCTCTTCCTTTGAGAGGTTTGCCCCAATCTTCACTTCTCCGATGCTTTCTACATCACCAAGGTTCACGATTGTGGTTTCGTCCGCCATGGGTTGCTTTGATTCCTCATGCTGTATCCAACTATGCTTAATCCCAGTTGGATAATTCTGTTCACCACTATGCATTATATGTCCTCCTCATGCGCTCCCAAGTCACAACAGTTTTCATTTGAAATATGCATGATACGCATGAGAAAGTATTCTTCCGCAAAATTTGGAGGGATCACGCAGAAGCCCAGCCTTTAGAGAGTTTCATCACATGGTGTACCCCTACATGCTTTCAAAACAAAATAATCTTAATGAACTTGAGTTTTTACTGATCAAAAGGATGGACCGCATTATTATCGAAGCTGCTCGGGTCTGCAGCCAAAACCCGAAACGATAAACATCGTCTAATGAAAGCAAAAACGAAACGAAGGTGCAAAACTCCCGAGCAGGTGGGTGTAACCCTCTGAGGGGTCTGAAGTTGGATACTTAAATTGCTCAACAGCAGCCTTTGCCAGGATGGAAAACACTGCATCCCCTCAATAGCATACTCCTCGTCTTCCATCATCCTTGACGGCCCTGGGAAAGATTTCCTTAAGTGGGGTATGACCAAATCAAGCTAACCGCTACCTTTGGAAGACCGTCCTCCCTCCCCTGAACGCAGTACCTCCACGATTTCCCAAACCTACTCTGCTGGAACTCCCACCGGCGTTCGATCGAAGTCCCTGTTCATTCTTTGCCCAATCCAGCACCTGGGCGGAAGCCACTACCCGCTGTTACCTTACCAACCATCACGGCGGGTTTGGAGACTTCTGGGACATGCGCTGTTGATCCTTGTGGAATGTGTACTGCTGAAACCAGCTCAAAGGTGTGAAAACTATATTCATCCTATTAGATTGGGAAGTCCCCCTCGCCATTATTAGCGACGAGCTTCCCGCCAACAACGAACCTCACTGTTTGGTGGAAGCGAGAGGGTATGGCACCAGCCGCATGTATCCATGAGCGACCAAGCAAGAAGTCGAAAACACTTGGTGTCGTAAATTATATCTCGAGTTTGAGTCTGCGCACGAAACTCGACCCGAATCAGTGATATATATATGAACAATTTCTGCAGTGTGGCATTTATTAAAAGAAGTAATCCAAGTTGGTCATTATTTCTTTTTCACCAACACTTTGAAGAAATAAAAGAACCCACACGTGACCATGCCCATCCTTTGAATGGTGTTTAATTAGTTCGCAAATCGCAACAAATTACAAAGCAGAATATTCTTCTTTTCACATGATTAGTAAGTTTGCAAGAGGGCAAGTAGCCATATTCGTGAGTAATACTCCTCATTGCAGTTAATGACTTTTCATAAAAACTAATACGTATCAATATATCAAGCAATTCTAATAAGTTATTCCATTTCATATGAATATAAAAGTAACACCTAGCATGACTAGTGGTTTTTTTCTTTGAGATAAATAAGTCTCCATGAGTACGCTTAACTTTCAACTTATCAGTAATTAGTGACTTCCTGACGCCAGAGAAAGTGTAGAGAAGTAGGAGGCAACACAAGTGAGAACTTAGATAGTTAGGTCGCTCGCCACTTGTAGGTAATTAACCTAAGAGATAAGAGCAATACTCGCTATCCGTAGGAATCCACCTAAGGGATAAGAGTAAAACAAGAAATCCTTCTTGTTCTTAAGCCAAATGCTCAATTAGGTTTTGAATCAAATAGGTCTTGTTTTGTTATTCATCATAGCACGCTTATATAGAGCGTGGAACAACCCTCTAAGCTTGAGTAATTACTAAGACTCTTTGGAAAAACAAAAGACTCATAAGAAAGACAAACAACATTTACTAGAAAACAACCATTAATAAGTAAGAACTCTAGAAACTTGAATGACATTAACTAGATCTAGAAAATATATGAGAATTAAACGTAACCGATTGAAGATCTCCATGATTTTACCATTTCCAAAGTGGATAAATTAATGGCCTTCATGTTTTGAAGAAACCGAACAGCTTTCGGTTCGTTGTGATTGATGAGTCGACTTGGAATCGACAATATCGACAAGAGTCGACTTGGAATCAACAACTCGTCGATAACTCGACGTCTTCAAGAATGCTCCAGCATCACTTCCCCAATATTCAATAAATTTACACGTATGAAGTATCAATAGTGCCAAGTTATTACTATAAGTAATTTTTAACCGGGATTCATCTAGAATAAGTAATCAATTAGATGTCTATCAATGTTGGAAATTTCTTTACGTGTTAGTAAATTTCCAGGATGACAAGTGACTTTTAACCTGTTGATAATTGATAACTCCTCCATGCAAAAAGTAGCTTTTCATATAAAACGGTAAGTTTTAACAATGCATGGAAGTACACTAAGGACTACATTGGCAAGATTTAAAATTAAATTGGCAAATCATCATAATGTTTAGGATTAAATTGGTAAATTATCAAAAGATTTATGACTAAATTGACACAATTGAGATTTAGGATTGAATTGGCTTTCATACAATAAGTTTAAGACTTACTGAATAATTTTTACTGAAAAAATCTTATGCACAATTGAACAATTGGCATGGCGTTACTGGCCAATAGCATTAATTAATGGGATTTCATGCATTTCATATTGATTTCTTTTTCCATGTGTCATTGTCAACTTGATATGATTATTACTCAAATATTTCTCAATGTGGTACTTATATATCATGATTTACTATCTACTCAATCCAAATAAAATTGTCAAATATATATTTACACGTGGCAAGACGAATGAACATCTCTTTATGTGAGATTAGCAACATATATAGGTGTTCAAAAAATTTCCAGGCTAAAAGGAACAAAATAAAGATAACTTTTCTAAATCGGGAGTACAAAATGAACCTTTTCTTTGGGTAATGGAGTAGAAAATAAAACTCTCGAAATGACAGCTTGCGGTTTACCTACTTTCTCTTTAATAGATAAACTATCTACATCATTAAGAGTATGAAAATAGAACATATAATGTAGTGCCCGGACTGTACATAAATAGTGACCAACATTGAGTTTGAAGCCACTTAAGATTATCTCAACTCAATCACCACTATATCAGACATCGGCGCATGAAAAGCAAATAGGAATGTACTTAATTATATGGCAATGTTTCAATAGCTGGTGTTCCCAACCTAGCTTATGGTCTCTTAGAATCACCTAAATAATTGCCAGAAACAAAGCCAATCAATATCTTTCGAATCGGTTGACCTAACCAATTGCTATAGAAAATGATCTATTGCACGACACAAATTTATTCGGTACACTGCCTGTGAAAAGGTCCATCTTTCGATATGTATTTGCGTGTCTGCACTGTATGCGCGCTTAGTGGCCGACTCCTGGACTTGGAACCGACTCCTCCAGAGCCCGCTTGGATTTCAACGAAGTGCATTCATGATTCTTGACGAAACTAGAAGGCGGCGCAGAAGCTTTCACCACAAGAACATGCGGCCGATCGATTGACTTGTCCATGCCGACCAAAAGCTTTCTCGCTTCAGAAGAAGCCAATTCATGGCTGGTAAGCAGCACCGCCATGATAAGGACAAAGGCAAATGCAACTTTCGAACTCGCAGCCATGTCGAGATTCCTGTTAAAGACAGAAAGGTTACTACGTTGTTTTAGTAATGCTAATGCGAATGTAACTAAATTTGTAGCAGAAAAGCCTTGGCATAAGCTATTTATATACATGGTGGCAAGCACAAATAAGATGGAGAGAGAGAGAGAGAGAGAGAGAGACGTGAGGGTCAAGTTAGAAAAGGTTTCAAGTATCGCACCATGTTTGGGGAATCTGAGTATCTGCAACTGTGCATGCGACGTGCTTTCCTGGGTCATTTGCACTACACATTAAGTTGGGTACACGCAAAATAGACTTAAGAACGGCTTGTTACTTGTTTCAGATACACTTTGGATTTCCACATATCTGGCAGAAGGTGAGAATCTGTTCAACTCTTTTGCTATAAAATCATGTGATTCAACTGTAGTAGGCCACAGTGACTGAAATTGCTCTGTTCAAAGTTAGTGAGGTTGCATGCGGAATCTCGCTCGTACTGTCGTTGCGCAATAGTCAAGATGGGTGGAGTGTTCATGTCTGTGCTGATCCAGAACCTGTTTGAAGATATAGGCTTTCTCATTCGATTCCCACCCACACAAGCAAGAAAGAAAGAAAGAAAGAAAAGGACGATAGAATTTCTGGGTAGATAGACATTTAACTCAGGAGTATTGCCAAAGAACATGTCGTATCCAATGCATTGTTTTGACCACCCAGAATTAGCAAAATGTATGGTTTTGATCATATAGCATGATGCACGAACAATTTAATGCGCTAAGAGATAATTACTGATAAATGATACGGTGATGTTTAATTAGTTCGCAAACTGCAAGAATTTAGAAAGCACTATATCTATAGTTTTTTCCACATGATTAGTAAGTGTGCAAGAGGACAAGTAGCTTCTAATTATACGTGAGTAACTCCCCATTGCGGTTGACACTTTTCATACAAACGAGTAAGTATCGATATATCAAGCATGTCTACTACATTATTCTGTCGTTATGATTAGCAATTGATTACACATTGAAAGTATCAACGTGCCTAAGTAATTTTTCTCCGTGATTCATGTAGAATAAGTAATCAATTAGGTATCTGTCAATGCTAGTAGTTTCTCCACGTGTTAGTAAATTTCCATGAAGACAAGAGACTTTCACCCTTTGGATAATTGATAACTCCTCCATGTGATTAGTAGCTTTTCATATAAAGTAAGTTTTAACAATACATCGATCAGTACTTTTTGGTATTAGAAAAGCAAGTTTTTCCTCCTAGTAACAAATAATTTTTGAATCTGATTAGTGACTGTCCGTGCCTAAATTAAGTAAATGTACATCAACCTGTATTAAAATATTAGTTGCATACCCATGTTGTCGATAAAATTCCATACCTACGAGGCAAGCACCTATACGTCAAAAATTATTCTATTGAGAGCAAAAATTTTCCGAGAATTAGTTTGGTTTGCTGAAAATGATCAATCAATGAAAAACCATTTACGGTCAAAGAAAATATGTATGCTTAAGTTAGTAAGATGATTTCCCCAACATAAAAATGGGAAACAATTTTCTGAAAAAATAATTTCTTGGAAAGCATTTTCGTTTATCATGCCTGAAACAAACAAAACTAGGTAAAAACCTAACGATAAAAGAAACTGCTTTTTATGTGTTAGAAATATATTGTCCGAGTATCTCTCAAATCATAAACGGGAAAATTATCAAAAAAGTCTTAAACCTTTTGAAATTGTGCCAATTCAGTCCTAAACCTTTTTTTTGGTCATTTCAGTCCTAAACCTTTTACAATTGTGCCAATTCAGTCCATCCGGCCACTTTTGGCCGTGACGTGGACGCCGCCGGTGACGTGGCATTATTTTAATATTTTTTCCTTCTTCCCCTAGCCGATCCGGCCGGGGAGGCTCGCCGCGAGGTGACCTCACCGGCCATGGGCGAGGTCGACCTTGCCCGGCCATGGCGAGGCCGACCTCGCCGGCCATGGGCGAGGTCGACCTCGCCCGGCCTTGGCGAGGTCGAGCTCGCCGGCCATGGGCGACGGCAAGGCCTCGCCCAGATCTGGCGAGACCTCGCCGTCGCCCATGGCCGGCGAGGTCACCTCGCCGGCGAGCCTCCCCCTGGCCGGTCTGGCCAAGGGGAAGAAGGGGAAAAAAAAAGGAAAAAACTATTAAAATAATGCCACGTCAGCCGGCCGGCGTCCACGTCAGCGCCGGCTGGCCAAAAGTGGCCGGATGGACTGAATTGGCACAATTATAAAACGTTTAGGACTGAAATGGTAAAAAAAAAGGTTTAGGACTGAATTGGCACAATTTCAAAAGGTTTAGGACTTTTTTGGTAATTTTCCCAATCATAAACTCGTTGTTCTGATTCTGAGTAATGGCTATCTATAATAACAATCAATTAGAACAGTGAGATTATAATTCTGAGAGATATATATTTATAATCAGAATAATGATATTATAATTTGATAGATACTCAACAACATATTTCTAACATTATGGAAGTAGTTTAAAAGAATTTGTTAATTTTGTTTGTGGCAAGAGTCTTTGTATATTTGGAAGATTATTTCCTCTGTTCAAACCAGGAATCCATCTTTCTAAATTTAAGTGTGAGTGTTGTCTTTAATCATAATCGTTTCACCATTAACAAACCAAAAATGTGAAAGTCCAGAAAACGAATTTGCAAAAGCTATTTCAGGGAAACAAATAGATCCTAAGTAATTTTTTCACCATGATTATTAACTTTCCATATTGAGGGAACTGTGGATATGGAAAAACTAGTAAGTTTTCTTAATTATGCATTTAGTAACTTTCCATAAACGCGGTATTCTTCATGAAAGGTCACATTGGTTTCTTTGGTTTGTTCTGATCAAATGGTGCAAACGCAGTACTCTTTGCCGTCTCAGAGTTTTCAATTTTGTGGTGTACTGGAATGTAGACTAGAGCTATTTTGCCAATTGTGAGAATATCTGGAACAAAACCTGCAAAACACCACAGCTTTCTCGTTCATAGGGACAAGGTGTGACAATCAATATGCACTGTGCTTATTATTGCATTTCAAGTGAGCTTACACACAGCAGCTATTTGCTTCTAATAAGACCATTGATGACTTCGTTCAGTATGAAGCACCAATTTCCATTCTCCATATAGTAAGGATCACACACTATATAATTCAATGACGATATGACTATAAATTGTCGATCAACTTATTTAGAACGACACAAACGACACCATATTATTCAGTGATGACCAATTCCCGGACTTGGTACAGATTGCAGAAAGCGGTCGCGATTGACGAGACGAGCGACGTGACCTTGACCATCGGTAGGAACTTTTGGCAGGGCATCTGAAACCAAACTCCCCTCGAAATGAGGGACTTGATCTTCTCTCGCCTCCACGCCCATCGGCAGTAGCTTTCTTGCTTCAAAACATGGCGAGTGGCTTATTATGACACCAAAGGCGACGACCATTATCAGCAGGCTAAAGTGGACGCGAGCCATGCGTATAAGTGGGGAGATCGATGCTTGGAACAAGATGTGAAGAGAATCTATGGAGATAGAAATAGGTAAGGTAGGGATGTGTGTTCTTGCACGGACGAACATCTCTTTATATACTGGAGGTCATGAAGCTCGAAAGACGGCGTAAACGTAGACTGATTTTCTTTTCCCCACTAGGTCAATGTTGGAGATATGTGAGGATCACAAAATCAGTATTCGGGAAGACAGGTGGCTAAAAAGAGGAGTTTTGGGAGGACCAGCAACACTTGAAGAGCCGGCAAAAGTCTCAGATCTAATCAACCACGAGGACAGAACATGGGATGTAGATATGCTAACAAGACTATTTGAAGACCACATTGTTCATGAGGTGTTAGCCATACCTCTATGCAGTAGAATAACAGAAGATAAACTAGTCTGGACAGCCACAAAGTCGGGAGAATTTTCAGTGAAAAGTGCTTATAATAAGATTCGTGATATAGAACTTCCACAGATTGAAAAGCAGGCATCATCTTCTTTCCAACCTTCCACTAAACTGTGGTGCCGAATTTGGAAACTAAATACCCCTCCCAAGGTAAGACTGTTTCTATGGAGTATGTGCAAAAACGCGCTCCCAACGATAAAAAACCTCTACAGGACGAAGATTTTACCTCGTCCAGCTTGCCCCTTCTGTGATCAAGAGGCTGAAACTGTGGAGCACCTCTTTCTTATCTGCCCCTGGACAGAAGCAATTTGGACAGCACCTTCAGTTCAGATCAAAATCGCACGTACGAAAATAACACGAATTGAGGTATGGATTCAAAACTATCAGCTACAACCACATAAACTGCTTACACTAGATGAGATTGCCATTATCTTCTGGTTGATTTGGAAGGCCAGAAATGAATTTGTTTTTCGGAAAAAAATCCCCAAATCCGAGAACCTTAATTGAGTCGGCAAGGATGATGTCTCAAAACTATAGCAAGTGGAATCACCAGAGTTCTAATCTGCATACTGAAAAGGTTCCATTCCCTCTGAATTGGAACCCACCGGCGATGAACTCCTTCAAAATCAACATCGATGGGGCTTTTCTTGAACATGTAATAGAAGGAGCAGTAGTGGCAATCCTCAGAGACGCGACTGGAACCTTGCTAGACGGCTTTGCTAGAACAGTCCCGGCGACTTCGCCGTTGCACACAGAGCTACAAGCGTTACTGCATGCGCTTCAATTCTTCGCTGACTGGAGGAGCGAGCAAATAGTTCTGGAAACAGACTGTCTCCAGATGGTAATCTTGCTGAATGACCAGAGTCAAGTCGGCTGGGAAGAGGACGCTTTAGTTCACGGAGCCCTGCTCCGTATAGCCTAGTTCAGTAAATTAACCGTGGCCCATTGTAACAGATCCACGAACCAAGTTGCTGATTGGATCGCCAAAGCACATCCCAAAAATTCTCTGAATTTATTTTGGCTTGCTCGTCCCCCCCAACCGTCATGGGAGTTGTTATGTTTTGATGCCCCTCTGTCGGGTTGTAGTTTTAAGAACTCTTAAGTTTTAATTTATAGCATTCTATTTCGACCAAAAAAAAATAATCTTGAATCAATTCAAGATTATTGTTGGAGATATGCGAGGATTATTTGAGGATCAATTCAATATTATAATTGATCGATTGTATCAATTCAGGATTAAATTTGATTTCATGTAAAGGATATCAAATTGAATCAATACAATACACAATATTCTCTCAACTTCCTCCTTTTCACTTTGTGTCAGTCAACAAGCTAAGCTTGAATAAATTGAAAGAGTCGGCTCATTATGTGTATAAGCGGTATGCCTGTGACTTTTGTTGGAAAGATGGAGGCGTAGCTTGAGCCGTCACAGCGTTAAACCTAGAGAAACTTGTCGGAAAAATTCTAAACCTATTGCGCTTTTACAAATTCAATCTCAAACCTTTTAATTTTGCTATTTAAACTTTTTCAAGTTTTGCTAATTGAGTAATTTTGATCGAAAATCGCTGACGTGAATGTCAGCCATTCTACATGGCACGGCCAGCGCTGATATGGATATTTTTTAATAATATTTTAATTTTTTTTCGATTTTTTATATCTTTCTTTTTTTTCTTTTTTGGTTCAAAGGGCTGGCGGGGCCGCTGGCAACCCCTGCCGGCCCTTGGTGAGGGCCATGAAAGAAAAAGGAAAAATAAAAAATTCAAAAACTATTAAAAAAAATTAAAATTTGTCAACATTAGTGCCGGCCGTGTCATGGAAGATGACCGACATCTACGTCAACGATTTCCGGGTAAAATTAGCCGGATGGACTCAATTGGCAAAACTGCCTTCTCTCTTCACCTGATATTTCAATTTGGTGCAAATACAACAACAGATTCTTGAAGTCTGAATTTGCTAAACAGGCGTAAATTAGATGTCATCATGTTAAGGTCCATCGATTCTCAAATCGTGACGGACTGCTATGCATAAATGTATACGATATGCATATGATAATGGTTGGGCACATTTAAAGATTGTAACATGAAGTGAGCCCATAAACCAGGTACTCAGAAGCTGATCCAAGTACACATTCTTGCACGTGAGATTTTTGCATTTCTAAGATGTACAAAACTTTATCTAGAAATATATATAATTGGTATATATGAATGGACTTCACTATGTAACAAAGAGGTACACGTACACATGGCCACATCATGTCCTTGAGTTATCTGTCTTTTCCTTTTTCATCTTGACGTGCGTTTTCTGACAGTATGATTACTTGGTGGGAGTTGGCTAGAATTTAGGCAAGTTTACTTATCATGCAATATCATCACGGAACTTGAGTAAATCTCGTCGACTGTTTGAGGATCGCCATTTTACTGTGTAACGCCTACTTCTTCAAGACTTTTAAGTCGCACTGTTTTCTTCTAAGTCAGCCATAAGTTGCGCGAAAAGCACTTTCGTATCAATCGCGAGTGTTGTTTTCCTTCTCCTTTTCCTTTGTTCAATAGACAAACTTGTCGAATCACAGTGAATCGACTGTACTGAAACGTGCATGGCGTGAAGTAGTTTGCCTTTCACCCGACTGGAGACGTGAAAGTCTGATGCGTCGTTCAGCTCCAAGACATTCACCGTTCAGGACGTGGATCATACCGTGTGCAAGCATGGTCTTCTTTTCGAAAATTTGGCTGCAAGCAGGATTTACTCACTAGGGAAATGAGAGCAGGACGGTACTGTTACTCATGTGAGAGTAACGGTCGTATGTACGCCACATATTTTTGGGATATGTTCACTAGAAGTCCTAAAACTTGTCACTAAAGTGCAATTGAGTCCTAAAACTTGTCAAATTGGTTCAAATGAGTCCTAAAGTTAACACCGTCAAATTTACTAACAGAAAATACTGACATAGCTTATTTTAATATTTTCTCTCTCCTATGTGGCTAAAACAACGTCATTTTGGCCAAAATTTGATTTTTAATACTACTTTTATTTAAATTAAATTTTAAAAAAGCTAATTTTTTTTTTTTAAAAAAAGAGGAGGACAGGTGGGGAGGGAGGGCTTGCCCTCCCCGCCACCCTGCCATCGCCGAGAGGGGCCAACGAGGGTGGGGGGATAGCAGGCGAGGATCGCCAGGCCCCGGCAGGCGAGGGGTTGCGGCCCTCCCCCAGATTGGGTGATGGTCACCGGCCCTCGCCTAGACCTGGCCAAGGGTTGCTAGTGGCGGCCTTCCCCCAGATCTGGCGGGGGTTGGCCGCCACTGGCGACCCTCGGCTAGGTCTGGGCGAGGGCCAGCGACCCTCGCCTGATCTAGGGGAGGGCCTGCAGGTCCTCACCTGCCGTCCCCCCACCCTCGTCGGCCCCTCTCGGCGATGGTGGGGCGGCGGCAGCGGCGGCGGCGTTGGAGAGGGCAAGCCCTCCCTCCCCGACTGTCTTCCTCCTCCATGTTTTTTTATTTATTCATTTTTAATTTTAACTTATTTTTAAATTTAATTTAAATAAAATTAATATTAAAATAATGATTAAAAAAGCCACGTCATTGCCACGTAGGTTATAAAAAATAATAAAAAAGCCACATCAGTATTTTTCGTTAGTCAAATTGGACGGTGTTAACTTTAGGATTCGATTAAACCAATTTGATAAGTTTTAGGACTTAATTGCACCTTTTGCAAGTTTTAAGATTCAATTGTATTTTGATGACAAGTCTTAGGATTTCTAGTGAACATATCCCCATATTTTCCCAAGGAAATCGGGTGACAGGTTTACCGGGTTCCTTGGGAAAATCATAAATCCCACTTGGTGGGTTTGCTAGCCCAACCGAGTGGGATTTCTCCTATTAGACAAAAAAAATAAGCCAAAATAGCAATAAGGGAATATAAAAGGAACTTATTACATCATCTGTGTTAGATATCTTTACAGTAAGTGCAAAAAAAACTTATCTAAACATCTTTATCTCAAGAGAAAATAAATGTAGGATTACTATTAATAGCAGCATTGTTGCAAAACATTTTAAACTTGTAGTTATTTAATCAACAACTTGTCTATTTCACTGAGAAAATAGAGAAAAAAAATTTAGCAACCCCAAAATTGAAAGAGCCAGTTAGTGAACCTAGTTTTTTTTACCCAAAAGTTAGCGTTCCAAATCGATGATTTGAGTGAATTCATCAAAATTAAAAACTTAACTGTGGGTTATTTTACCACTTAAGTAAAAGTTCATGCATTTTTTTTTTCATTTGAAAAGTGAGGATAGTTTTGTCCAGTATGTAATCCAGGCAATTTTTTTTTGGGTATTTGGCTGAGAGTATTCTAAGGGAAAACATTTTTAATGCCATTAAAAGGAACTACAGAAAAAAAATTGGGTTAATTCCAAAAAAAAGCACCAACTTTAGGTGGAGGGACAATTTTGGCCGGAACTTTTTTTTGTTCCATAAAAAAGCATCAACTTTAGGTCGAGGAACAATTATGGCCTGAACTTTTTTTTGTCCCGTAAAAAAGCACCAACTTTAAGTCGAGGGACAATTTTGGCCTGAACTTTTTTTTGTCTCATAAAAAAGCACCAACTTTCACTTAAATCTCAAATCTGGCCCTTATTGACTTAAAACCATTGATTTTCCAACTTGACTATTCCACTTTAATAATAAATTCACGTGACTTGCTGACTGGATTTAAAGCATTATTCATTGTCTTATTCTCTGAACCACAGCTTGAAGAATAACGGTGAAACTGTTCGTCTCCTTCACTTCACCGGCAAGTAAAAAATATCTCCAGATTGAATCTTTCTAGCCAAACTTCGTCGTTTTGTCGTAATTTGAAGCTGTAGACCACCGTCCGTCGACAGACGCTATGGAAGAGATTCGCCAGGCTCACCATCGTAACTTTTTTTCTCAAACAAGGGTAACTTCAGACAGAAAGTTAATGGGGGGCCAAATTTGAGATTTAAATGAAAGTTGGTGCTTTTTTAGTTGGGGCCAGAATTGTCCCTCGACCTAAAGTTGGTGCTTTTTTATGGGACAAAAAAAAGTTCGGGCCAGAATTGTCCCTCGACCTAAAGTTGGTGCTTTTTTATGGAACAAAAAAAAGTTCGGGCCAGAATTGTCCCTCGACCTAAAGTTGGTGCTTTTTTTTGGAATTAACCCGAAAAAAATTCTAAGCTCAATATTTCAGGATCTTGTCATTTCATAATAAAATAATAATACCCCATGAATTTGCTTTTCAATATCTCTAAAATTCTCTCTGACTTTCCAAAGCTCCGGTTGCCAAATCCTCATAAATGGGATTCTATGGTCATTGTAGCACCGTTATTTGCGGTAAATAACGGTACCGCCGTATAAGCAGAACCCCACTCACTATAGGAAAGTGTGTATGTGGGTGTCTTGTGTGGAGGAACAATTATAGTAAACGAGCATGAAGTGCTCATCTGCAATGGTCGAACGGAGGCATCGCTTAACAAATGTAGAGAGTACAACTTTATTTTCCATCTACTGTCAGTCTCACGAATCATATGGTGAAGTTAATTCAATTATGATCACCATGCCCTTCGCCGCCGGAGCTCGGACCAGAATCTAGAACTAAACTCGGCGAAGTTCAGCAGATTGATCACTTGGGGGGAGCCTCTCTTCCGTTCTTGTTTTCTCAAGCGCTTCTTGATGATGATGATGTTGCTGATGACCACCGTGGCCTGGTAGTGATGGAGCTGCGGATCTATTGGCCATCAGTGCATTTCGGGCTTCTGAAGAGAGCTTTGACGTTGAAAAAGTCAACAACAGAAGGAAGAAGACGAAACTTGCGCGCAAGTGAGCCATCTCGGGGTTTTGAGATAATTAGTTTTAAGTGAAGGAATTCTTGGAGATGGTTAATGTGTGTTGCTATGTCATCTCAAAGCAGATATATTTATGGACATATGTATCTGTTTTCCAACATGGAAGTTATGATAAAGTGGGCATGATTTCTCACTTTTAACTTCCCTTTTTCTTTTTCCGTACGAGCGAACCTAATACATGAACTCAAATGAATCTAGACTCTCAAATTCGATTAGACTCACTGTGACACTCTGGATCTATACTATATAATATTGTCCGCTTTGGGCCTGCTGATCCTCACGACTTTAAAACGCGTTACACGTATATAGAACCCCAAGCTTTATAGGCCAATCCAGGACTTCCTCCTAGGTGATATGGGACAAGAGAGGCTCCCCCTCCCTTCCCTGCGCACGTCCGAGGATCGAGGCACGGACGCACCACCATGCCTCCTCCCCGCGCACCGCCGCCTGGGCCGTCACACTCTCCACCCCTTACGGGCACAACGCCCTCGCTGTGGCTCCACACGCGGTTGGGAGTCAGCTCTGATACCACCTGTAACATCTCGGGTCTACACTATGTAATATTATCTGCTTTGGGCCTACTGACCTTCACAGCTTTAAAACGCGTTTCACACAAGCTTCCGCTGTGCTAAGAACAAAGCCTCGAGAGGGATGGCGATGCGTTCACGCCTCAAGGAGGACAATATTGGCCTGAGCTGAGAGATGGCAATGCGGCTGCACCTCTATCCAAGACAACGCGTTTTAAAGCCGCGAGGGTCAATGGGCCCAAAGCGGATAATATTACATAATATAGACCCGGGGTGTTACACCCACATGTGACTCACCATTGCTTCAATTTATTACATACGCATATACATGCACATACATATATAAATGTATACATAACATTTGTTGGTCTTTAGAATCAGAGTGCGAATAAAGATATTTTGTTTATGGCGATTGGACCATAATTAGGATTGCGTGATATATACTTATAAGAATGATTAATTATGGTCATGGTACTGATAAAACATGATTGGAGAAAGACCACATGATACGTATCAATTACGTAACAACATAGATGTAATAATTTCTTGTAGAATAGAAGAAGATTTGGTCCACTAAATGGTAGTTGGATTACTAAGTTGGATAACCCTCATATCAATTTCCACTTGAGTGATAATATTTTTTTATTGGGTGCGTTTATTTTATTGAAAACTTTGTGACAAAGGAAAATATTTTTAATAAAAATTATTCTCTGGGAAAATAGTTAGTTTTTATAGTTTTTATTTGTTTGGTGATTTATGGAAAGTGATTTTGTTCTTGCCAGAAGGAGAAATCGCTTTTTGCAAATCTAAGCTTGTTATTTTCAGTAGGTTGATTGGTTTTTCATCATCCAAACACAAAAAGTGAAAAAATAATTTCCCGAAAACGATTTTCTTTCAAACAAACAGACCTTAAGATTAAGATTGTTATTATGCCGGTCATCCCTCCGTTTCCTTTTTTCTTTGTGAAAAAGACATTATCTTGGCGAAAAATATTTTGCATGAAGGAACTAATTTGCTATGGAGTGTTTTTGTTTTTTTGAACCACCGGCATAATCGGGATATTTCTCGAATCGATGGGCATCATTATTTTTCAAACAAATATATTTCATCAAATACGCATTTCTTCACACTTTATTTCTTTTATTCACATCGCAATAATTGTTAGCTCGATATGTTTTTGCCAGAACACTGCATGATTAATGAAGCTTATGGGCACTTTCATGTTTTCCAATCTCCCTATGATCGAACCTGATTTCTGTCTTTACTATGAACTTTGAAAAATAGAACTTCAAGAACATTTGTTTTTGGTAATCTATTTTGGTCTAACTATCGTAGATAACAGTCACGTTCCGTTTGTTTAATGGAAAATTAATAATTTGCAAATTTTTTTCTAAAAACTAATCGTTTATATTACTTGAAATAATTTATCAATGAAAATTGTTTTCATTATTGACAACAATTTACGTTTACAAAATTTCATTGACGATAAAAATATTTTTCACTCATTAATTTTTGTAAACGATACAAGCAATTATTATTAAGAAATTATTTTTTAAATCATTCATTTTCCGCCAAATAAATGGAGCCTACGAGAGTCTTCTCCAATTTTTTGCAATTCAAAGTTTTCGACCAATGTGTTACGAACCTATGTTAAGCATGGCATTTTTTCTTAATCGGTCCAGTCACGATAGCCTTTGCTAGCAAAAGTTTTAATTCATGTTGTTCACAGAAATTTAAAACCTACCGAATGCCACATTTTTATTTTCCAAAATGGTCGTGATCATCTCCGTTTGGCCACAACTTGATATACATTAGTTCAACAATATGAGGGCATACACTATGCTTATTTCATCTCCAGAAAGCTTGAAGACACAGGGTATTTTGCTCATGTTTACACCAAAAAATGGCCAACTTGTTGACATGGTTCGTTTGTGCCAAAGATCATCAAGGGACATGTGGCGGAGACTTGAGATAACGTGGAAGCAAATATCATCAAGTTGCCAACATAAGAGACACGTCTCTGACATGTGTCATGTGTATATATTTACACCAAAAAATGACCAATTTTTGGGTATTATTGACAAGACTGGTCACGACTTCATCAAGGAAATTTCAGTTCTGCGCTAGCTCGGGAAAATGGTCATAACTTCTTTGATACAGATCGGATTGACCTGATTCCAAAGCCAAAAGAACGAAAACTCCTGGATCTACAACTTTTATGTTTTGAGTTTTCTCAGAAAGTCACTGTAGAAGCCATCAAGGTTAAAGGAAGTCGACGGTCGTGACTTCATCTTGTCGAGGACTTCGACGAAATTTCGGTTCTGCGCTAATTCGGGAAAATGGTCATAACTTCTTCGAGACAGATCGGATTGACCTGATTCCAAAGCCAAAAGAACAAAGACTCTTGGATCTACAACTTTTATGTTTTGAGTTTTCTCAGAAAATCACTGTAGAAGCCATCGAGGTTAAAGGTAGTCGACGGTCGTGACTTCATCTTGTCGAGGACCTCGACGAAATTTCAGTTCTGCGCTAGTTCGGGAAAATGGTCATAACTTCTTTGAGACAGATTAGATTGACCTGATTCCAAAGCCAAAAGAACGAAGACTCCTAGATCTACAACTTTTATGTTTTGAGTTTACTCAGAAAATCACTGTAGAGTTTTCGACATTAAGAGGAAGTCGACGGTTGTGACTGGTTGGAGATGCAGAAAGAATAAGTAACCGTTAACATAGTGGAGTCAAAGCAACCGCCAACGTAGTGGAGTAAAAAAAAAACCGTCAAGGTAGTGGATTCAACGTAACTGTTGGAAACCACTAAGGAGCATACATGCTATCTTAAAAGAACAGTTACTTGGAACCATGATTCAGAGTATTTTGCTCGTAACACACTGATCGCTTGATATATAAGAATTGAAGCATCTATATTCCACCTCCATTGCAAATTGAAGCATCTACATTCCAACCTCCATCGCAAATCTTGGATTACATATGGAAGCAAGAATGGTACATGTGTATTTCACTCCATGTATTCATTTATTTATTTATTGGAACGGCCGGACACATAAGTATCCGTTAGTGACCCACACCTGGACTGGGATTCGATTCCGCGAGCGGATAGACCCTACCAACACGAGCATCATAACCTCGACGACCATCAGCAAAACCCTTTGGAAGGGCACTCGAAACGGGACTCTTCTCTGAAGAAGGGAGTTGTTCATTGTCCTCTACGCCCATCAGTAGTAGCTTTCTCGCTTCAAAGCATGGAGAGTTGCAGATCACACCAAACATGACAGTTATCACCAGGAAAACAAAGAGGGATCGAGCCATATGTGTGTGAAGAGATAGGCTTTTTTGGGATAAAATATGTGAGAGTGTGAAGACTCAAGCTAGGATTTTGTAAAGATGAGGGTGAGTCAGGCAGTGTGCTTCTTTCATATGGAGGCTGTTTATGTAGAGTCGAGGGAATGCAGATCAAAAGGTAGCGTGAAGGTCAAGTCATGTCCATCACTCAAGAAGTCAACTATTTTGAATTTGTTGAACGGAAGTGCTTTTCATTCGGATTCGCCATTCGTGCAAGTGTGCACTGTTCAGCACGTAATTGCCTCGTGGGAAGTTGAGTTAGGTAAGAGATGTGATCCGGGAGCCGTCATTATCGTTTTTCTTCAAGTGAGTTCAATGGACTGCTCACCTCTTCGTTCAACAGTTCAATTGGGTGAACATCCACAGATGATTCTTTTGCTGGATTTGCTTTTCAATTCCCATTCTTACGGCCGGGTTTGGCGACGCGAGACAATAACTAAGTACGATATCGGAGTGATTAAATGAAATGAGTTGATTAGATCCCATCTCATTTTCTATCTTTTTACCTCCCCTGGGGTTGGCGCTTGTCACTGAGTAGGATATCGAAGTGATTAAAGAAACAAGTGAACCAACTCCGTTGCCATACTCTATTCTTTCACCTTTAAGGTTGGCGTAACTGGTTGGAACGTAATGAGATTTACTGAAAGTTACTTATTCAAATATCTCAATTTACGTGTAAACTAATTTGAATAAGAGCCAAACCTGCATGCATGAATAAAAAACTCGAATTTAGCCGGCCCGCTAGACTTGCAAGATGTTTCATGCACCTCCGAGTAATTGATCTTATGATGGACATAATTCCAGCCTTTCGTTCAAGAAATAGAAAAGCTCTATACCATTGAGCAAGTCAAGGCTTGCGATCCATATTCACTTTGGGTACCAGCTTTCCTGGATAAAAGGTACGGAAACATTCAGCAATTGGACCATTAAAGAAAAAAAAAATCACTTGCCACTATGGCTGCGAATGGTAATCATTCTATTTCTCTATTTCTGTTCCAGAAATAGGTTTAGAACAGAAATCTGTTTGGTAACGAAATTTCTATTTTTATTTCTGGAACAAATTTTTGTTCCAGAAATAAGTTTGGAATAGAAATCAGAAGTTTAAATTTTTTGTTTCTCTATTTCTGGAACAGAAATGAGAAACAAAATTTTTTTGTTCTTCTCATCACTTTCCCTCACTACTAGCCGGTCGCTCACCCGCCGCCCATCGCCGGCCGCCGCCACCCGTCGACCGCCACTACCCGCCGCCGGCCGCCGCTGCCAGCCATCGTCTCTTGCCGCTACCAGCCATCGTCTCTTGCCGTTGCCGCCGGCCACCGTCTCCTGCCGCCGCCTACCCTCCTCCCCCTACCAGTGGCCTATGACCGCCACCCACCACCAACCACCGTTTTCCGCCGCCACCCGTCTCCCACCCCCGGCCTCCCTCCTCCCGCCACCGCCGTCCGCCTTTGGCCACCGCCCACCTCCCATCGCTGGCCGCCGTAGGTCGGCCACCATCTCTCGCCGCCACTCGCCTCCCACCCCCGGCCTCTCTCCTTCCACCACCGCCGCCCACCTCCCACCGCCAGCCGCCCGGCCACCATCTCCCACCACCGACCGCCCTCCTCCCACCGCCACCTGCCTCCCACCGTGGGCCGCCGCCCGCCGTCCACCGGCCACGATCTCTCGCCGGTCGCCGTGGGCCGCCATCCACCGACCACCGTCTTCTGCCACCGGTCGCCCTCTTTTGGCCGCCACCCACCTCCCACCGCCGGCCACCGTTGGCCACTGCCTGCCGTCCATCGGCCACCATCACTCACCGTTGGCCACCGTCCTCTCGCCGCCGCCCGCCTCCCATCGTCGGCCACCGTTTCCCGCCGCCACCCGCCCTCCTCCCGCCACCATCCACCGTCCGCTGACCACCCGAGAAGAAGAAATTTTGTGCCGTTATCAAACAAATTTCTATTCCAGAAACAGAAATTTTGTGTAGTTATCAAACGTGTTTTTTTGCTAAGAAACTCCTCTAGGAACAGAAATAGAAAAATCAATTTCTGGCCAGAAATTGATTTCTGAAATAGAATGGTTACCATTCGCAGCCTATATTATTGGAGATCGACCACATCAAATGAGTTACTCGGACGACAAGATCTCAAGAAATTATTGGATAAACTAAATATATTGCTTACGCACTAGAAAGAGCTAAACGATGATCAGAGCGTAGAATCCATGCTACCCATTGTTTTCCCATCATGATTTACTCGGATTGACTAGATGAACAAGATCATGTCAATGTGAGGCGAATGATTATGATGTTGATATGAAGAACTGTTTGTCTTTGCGGATATTCAACGAGAACGAGAGAAGAAAAATCTTCCCAACTCTCGTGGATTCAATGCACCAGCCGTGGTGGTAGAAGAGCAATCTCTCCTTTTGGCTCGTGTCGTTTTCACGTACAAGATTCTTCCTCGTCCTTAGTTCAATGCTTAACAGTACGATGAGAATTACAGCTCTTCGCGACTTCTAAATTGAGCAGTCCTCTCATGGATGCAACTTTTCTGAACTTTTAGGAAGAGGGTGGAACCCACCTCGAGATGAAACACAAATTTTCATAATTTATCTGCGAAGCAATAGGTTTTGTATTTGATACGATATTATTCGTGTATCACTACGAATTAGTACGCCGGATTAAGGTTCTGATAATCCTTTGAAGCTCTTCGATCTATCTAATGATAGCTTCCTTGGTAAAGCACAGTTAGATTGAGCATAGTCTTACAAGTTTACCTGCTGAAGAAATGACTCAGGGCGCGAATGATAACTATTTTGTTCCAGAAATAATTTCTGGAACAGAAATAGATTCCAGGACGAGTTTTTTAGGAAAGAAACCCGTTTGATAACGACAAAAAATTTCTATTTCTGAAATAGAAACCTGTTTGATAACAGCATAAAATTTCTATTTCTTGGAACATAAACCCATTTAATAACAACACAAATTTCTATTTCCCAGAATAGAAATCCATTTTTTTAGAAATAGTTTCTAAAATGAAAATCAATCAACACACCCAAATCCTAGTATAGCCCTAAAGGCTTATTCATTCAAAGGATTGTGTTGTTTTTTAGGGGTAAAGACCCCTTTTGGGGGTTAAACCCCTTTTAAATCCCTAAACTAAGGAGTCTTCAAAAATATCATTTGGGCACCTCAAGAAATTTAAATTTCACTTAAAATGGGTAGCTACAGTTATTCTAAGTCATTCTGTGAAATTTTGAAATTTTTGATTTTTTTTGAAAAAATTCACCAAATTTCCTATTTCCCCAAAATCTGACTTTTTTTTATTTTCTGGAAATTTTTATGAATTTTTCTGTAATTTTTCAATTTTTATGGATTTTCTGAAATTTTTTTGAGATTTTTAGGAATTTTTTGGATTTTCTGAATTTCTTGATTTTTTTTTCTGATATTTCTAATTTTTTTTAGTTTTTTTTATTTTCCTGCCGGGAATGAACCGGATCGAATCGGTTCGGACCGGGGCCAAATTTAGAACAGATGTGTTTTGAAGAGAGAAGACATGTTCTTTTAGAAAT
The DNA here is from genome assembly GCF_021117445.2 of Syzygium oleosum. Classification (NCBI taxonomy): domain Eukaryota; kingdom Viridiplantae; phylum Streptophyta; class Magnoliopsida; order Myrtales; family Myrtaceae; genus Syzygium; species Syzygium oleosum. The sequence goes on along the minus strand of NW_026607489.1, from coordinate 14,136,214 downwards.
GATTTTCATTTCTCATCTAGAAACAGAAAATCTACTGCTTTTTTGTTTTGATTTTTTGTCCAGAACCAGTTCTAGAACAAAAGGTTGTTCCAGAAATAGAAAAATGGAATTGCGTTACCAAACAGGTTTCTATTCCAAACTTGTTCCCGGAAATAGAAAATTAGTTCTGAACAAAAACAAAATGGTTATCATGCGCGTCCTTAGATGATAACCAGGCTATTAACAAGGGAAAACTTGACCAAATATTAGAAATAAAGGTTCCGTACTATTGCTTAAAATGATGAAGGACAATAGGAAGCACTAGAAAGATTGCTCAGATCAAAACAGACTTACATAATATCCCAATAAAAACTAGTAGTATAGTGGGTCAGGTCGGGCCGGGTTTTTCGTGCTACCCGACTAGAACAATAAGAGAAGCATGTTCTTTCAGACTCGAGTTCCACCCAAATCACATATGACCCAAACTCAAAACCCGGGTCGGGTTTCGAGTGTTAATAACCCTCTGGTTTTCTATTCCTTGTCCTTTGAGGTCGAAGGTGGGATTAAGATAAAATGTACCCTTTGATCGTCGATAAATACACATTGCTGGTTGGGACTTGCAATGTCTAAAAAAATAGGGAGACGATAGGATACCATTGACAATACCTTCTTTGATTTATCATTTTTTTTCCAAGTTCAAACTCAATAAGTGATAAAATCTTTATATGATGTCGCATTGTCTAAATCCAATAAGAAATATAAGCTGGCAGATGATAAATCGCTAAGCTTTAAATGTGGTGGTCATCGTGAGCATATGGTAATGACAAAGATAAAGTGCAGTGCCACGACATGGGCACTGAAACAAACACTCTCTCCGCTCTCGCTGCAACTATATATAATAGATTATAGATATATAAAGTCATTTTGAAAATTTTCACATTTTTTTCAGGAAAGTATTAGCTATCCCTTGAATATTTGTTAAACCTTATTTAATGCGCTTTACTAGACGATTTTATTAAATCGTAATTCTTCAATTTTCAACATGTCTGAAAAATCATTATTTTCTCCTTTAGTAAATTTAATTAGTGCACTATGGACATTTATTAACAGGACTTTTTAAAAAGAAAAATAATCTTCTTCCTATTACAATTTTTTTGGACGAAGACCAAAAAAAAGGTAATAAAATTCTTATTTCTTATACATTATACAAACAAATCAAAGTGTTTGCTTTAAATGATGGCATTTTTTATTTTCACACATTAGACTTTGTTCAATAGCAAACACGATAATATTACCAAAGGGTATTGCCTTTTTTTAATTTTTATCAAATTATAGAGTCTTGTTAACGACCGCTTCCTGACATCTGTTAATCGTATTCGCGGTAGTTTTTTTTACACAGGTGTTCAAACAAAATTCATATCTAAGTAATGTGAATCTTAGCATTCAAAAAAAATTATTTAGGAAATTTTGGTATAATTCAGAAATTAAATTTTGGCGGGCGCTTAAACCCCCGAAGGCGTTTAGGGTTCCCACGAACATATAAAATCAGATTGCGCCACAAAAAGATCCGTTGCAATTTGCGGAATTGCCAGCGGCGCTGTGTCAGCCATGTTTGAATTCGATGATGCGATGGAAGCGGAAGCCGATGGCGGCGCTGTTGTCGAGGAGGACAAGGAAAGCCGCAAGAGGAAGCTGCCGGCGAACGCGGAAGCCGACGGCCGCGGCGCCGGCTCAGCGGGCGACGGTAGGCTTCTCAAGAGGATCATGCTTTCCTTGACGAAGCCGTCGTACGTCCTCGGGCTCGGCGGGGGGAGCTTGCGGTCGGAGAACCGCCGCAGGTTGTATCGGCTCCTGCGCAGGCTCGCGAGGCGGCACAGCTGGGCCGAGGCGAGCGGGGTTCTGAGCGTGCTCTTGAAGGGGACGCGCAAGGATAGGTGTCCCGAGCACAATCGGCTCAAGTATTCGGTGAGACACGAATTCATTTCTCTAGACTGTTTAGGTTGTTGGATTTGTATTTTTCTTTTGCGGTGATTGTTAGGGCTGTGATTTAGTCACTGTTACGACCGGAATTGGGAAAAATTAATTCAGAGTAAAGAAGAGTGCTGCCATATGGGCGAGAAGAGAAAAAAGTGACCGTGTGCAAAGGTTAGAATCGCTGCTTCATGATTTCTTTCGGTTCAGGAATCGTAGAGAAGAAGGCACTCTTTGGCTGCATGTTAATTTGGAGATGGAATTTCTGAGTATCGATTTGCAATCAGCTTCTCAAAAGTACAAAATATGTTAATGTTTAGGCTAAACTTAGTGGTAGCCCCGGTTTTTTTACAGCAGTTCGACCTTGGTGTTTGGAGTTGCTTCTCTCCCAAAAAAATTGGGTACAGGCGGACTGTGATGCCATGTTTTTCAGGTGCTAATGGAGGTCCTTGAGCATATAGAAGCCAAGCATATCAAGCGCATTTACGATATTTGGATGGCAAGGATAGGATCAAAAAGGAATTGCCCATCACAGGTATCTATTGAAATTCTTGTGTCTGAAGACATTATTTTGACCTTCTTTACTTATTTTTATATGTATATAATTTGGAATGAAATGGTTATAAGTTCTTTGAGTGTTTCTATTTCTGCTGTAGTCAGCGGACTCTTATTAATATGTGGTCGTTTCCGTGGGCAGGATAGGCTTGCAGTTCATTTGGAGTTCATCCTCTTTTGTCTTACTCAAGGGAATATTGAGAAAGCACATCAGAATGCTCAATCGTATGATTTTTCCTCTCTCCTGAACTGATGTGTTACTCATCCTTGACGACTGGCTTCTCTTTAAATATGGAAATAATCCTTTCATTAAAACTCAAATGCATTCAGGAATAATCATCCCTTGATTTATGCGCTTTGTGCCTTAGTTAATATTTTCTGAATGATGATATGTTGTGACAAGACAAAGAAGGACAATTACATGCTTTTGGATTTGTGAGACTTGTTGGTATTGTGCATTGATAAGGACTTAGTTCGAAGGTGGTACCTCTTTAATGCACCTTTACTCAGCATAAGAAAAAGCTTTACTTAGCATAAAAAAAAGCTTTGCGAATCAAGGCGTAATGAACGCATATTGAAGGTTACATTAGATAAAAAAGATTGAAATCTTTATCTTTATTGACACTACCCATGTGTTTGCTCAGGCTCACGCAAGAACAAGAACTTGGGAGAGATTCTACTTCATATCTGATATTAGGTTTGACATTTTATCAAAGGTGGTATTTGAGTATCCCAAGAGACATGCAAATGATAGATTTGGAGCAAACTAATGCTTGTCAACAAACTGGGATGTTGGAGGAAAGATTTGACATTTCAGTTAGGAACTCAGAGGGATATCCTGCCGTTTATAGTTGCAAGCCCAGCACATCCTTACAATGCAATTCTGACACTTCTGTCATGAAGGATAAAAGGATATTGGTGGATACTAATCATGAAAGACCTACAAAAGTCCCTGTGGAGGTTGAGGCTAATTTGGAGCAGGAGCAATCACAACATAGTATCCAATCACACCGATTTTACATGAATTCTTCTGAAGATGAAGCCTCACGGTCTACTGATGTTGGAAATGTACATTGTGCTTCTTTTTTATCTGATCTAGGTGAGTGGTGTCATTTTTCGACAATAGTTTTGCTGTTTTGGTCAGCTTAAACACTTGATTTCATGCTAGGCATATAAGTTGCGGTGTAACAGAATGCTTCACTATTGTATATGGAGATTATGCATTCTATTATTTAGCAAAGAATAAGTGGTATGTGTAATAACTAGTTTTTGAAATTGGTGCCAAAATGAGATGGCTGATTCTATCGGGTGTTGAATATGTTCCATTTGCTTATATATCCACTCGCATTCTGTCATATCACTTTGTAAACAACTTTGTAGACCAATCTTACTAGACTTTGTTTACCACTCACATTTTGTCATATCACTTTGTAGCGTTTCTTTAATACAAATCATTGAAATCTTTGTTTTCTATTGCTTTCACTTGCTACAGTCTATTAAGAGTTTTTGGATTCTTCATTGATTCCTGAGTGTTTCTCATGGTCTTTAAATAGTTGGCCTGGATTCGTGGCTGTTGCCAATAAAACTGCCACAAAACATCAAGAATTCTGAGGACTTCATCCAGCAGTACCTGGAGATGCTTAATGGTGATTACAAGGACGCAGTAAAGTATTTGCGACTAGCTCTTGATTCATCACCCGCAAAATCAGATGCCCTTCTTCCTCTGATTCAGGTTTAGCAAAAGTTTGTTTGATGTAGACTCTAGAAATATCTTGAGAAATACTTTTGAAAGAATCTTTCTTACCCCTATAGTGGTCATCTTGATCCTATCTGTTGGTGCGTTGCCTTATGTCAATGCTCATATTATATTAGGGCTACAAAGTGCTTTTAACTTGTTGATCTAAAACAGAAGGAGTTCTTGAGTGTCTGCTTTCTTTGCACATTGCCTCTGCCTTGCGTGAACAAATTGATTACGGCATACCCTTTTTATCTGGAGCTAGAACTTTGTTGTGTATTATGAAATGGTTAAGACTAAGTGAGCTTAATCCTGCAGAAATGCAGAAGACAAATCACTTATTGGGGTTCTCTCCTAACTGGTTAATTAGTTTTTGCATGTATGCACCATATCATTTGCTTCTCCATCATATTGCAAGAATCTCATTTGATTTTTCCAATTTTTTGTTAGTTGCTACTGATTGGCGGACAAGTAAATGAGGCATTGAATGTGCTCGAAGAGGTCTGTCATCATGTAGATACTGCCCTTCCTTCAAGGTACTACTGTCCTATCACAAGTTTAGGTTTGGATACAAGCGAACAAAGTTGGAAGTAACATATACAAGTTTCTGTGGAAACTAACATTTGAATTTGATTAGAGTGCGAGCTGCTCTGTTGGAAAGTTTCGCTCGTGAAAATGTTGTTGAGCTCTCATCATGCTATGAAGAAATCTTAAAGAGGGATCCAACGTGCTGCCATTCAGTGGCAAGGCTTGTCACTATGCATCAAAGTGGTATGTCAATGAAGCCTCGCTGTTAATCCCCATCCCCCCAATTTTTCAACAAATTTAACCAAATGTAGGTAAAGAAAGAGGAAAAATTTCTCCATACTGCACATCTCTCTCATAAGGTGGGCAAAGGTTTTAGTGCACATGAAGGTCGGCAAATGGGCTAAGATCTTCTTGGCAACCAAATTGAAGTTTGGATGGTTATTAGTTTCTGACAATGGGAACTTAAATTTTATCTAAGGATTGTCTTGGGACTCGACATTTTTCTGTTTTGTATGCGGAACTATGTGCATCGTGAGAATTTCAGACAGATGTATTGTCCAGCTGCTTTTGTTTTTCTTCTTTCAGCAGCTATTATTGACATGGTTAGGGGTGGATTATTCCATTCATAGGAAGTTACTGTGATGGCATCCATACAAAGCAGATGGCACTTCTTGATAAGCTTTATAACTTTCCTTATGTTAATGTCCCATCATAACATGCAGGAGATTATCATCCTGGATCCATGCTGGAAATGATCTCTCTGCATCTGGATGCTACGTATGCTGAACACCAGATATGGAGGGAATTTGCAATGTGTTTCCTCAAGCTTGCTGGGCATGAAGACGATTGCATGTCAGTGCACTTGGATGGTAAAGAAGGTGGATTTAGGCAAAACTATTCTGTTCGTTTTAATAGGATCCCTGTCCATTTCCTGAGGAATGACTTGGGCAAGAATTGGAGGTTCCGGTGCAGGTGGTGGTCGACGCGTCATTTCAGTTATAGCATTCTTGAAACAGAGATTGCAGCTGGTAATTCATCTGATTTATGTCTGAGATGTCTGCATGGTTTGTCATGTCATGTTATGTATAGTACCTTAAGTTGGCTTTGTGGACTGTGCAAATCAATGTCGAATGTGCCATTTAATGGTGTATATTCTCAACCACTTACCAAAAGGAGATTCAAAACCAGGTTTTGTAGGCATGATGAACTTTTTACTCACTCCTGTCTTAAAAAATTAAAGTTACCGCAGTGCATGATTAGCCGCTTATCAATGGGATAGTATTCTGAAAATAGGATGTTCACATGATAGACTGGCCAAGATGATGAACTGCGCAGCTCCATGAGATAGAGTGACAATTAATTCAAACTCAACAAGTGTAATATTTGACTTCCTTTGAGTTTAATTATTTAGCCAGTGGTTGTTTTCGCTGGTCTTCAATTGATTTTAGTCTGTGTCAGGTTTTATCAGTTTTCCGTGGTGCATTCTAGATTAATTTCATTTTTACATTTGCCTTTTCCCTGCAGGTAATATTCAGCTCCTAACTTACAAGGCCGCATGTGCTGCCCATATGTATGGGCAAGAGTTTGAATACGTTGTAAAGGTTTACAATAGTTTAGAAGAGGGAACTAATGAGGACTTCTTGTTGTTCTTGCGAACGCACTTGCGAAATTCCGTCAGGCTCCTGTCAAGCTTTCAGCCGAAACAGGCATGACTTTCACCGTGTTGTTTTCTAACTGGTGAGTTTCATCAGCATTTTGTGTGCCCATGGCTGAGAAAGGTGAGGATGCACGGTCGGCAAATCTGATTTGCTCAAACGAAAAGGTTTATGTTCACATTCTGTATAGAATTGGTGGTTAGGGGTGGGAGTTGTCACTTGTTTGGGTAAAAGCATCTACAACGTGCATACCAGGAAACGTGTCACAGATTTTGCTCCTCCTGTGCTAACATTCTCCTTGTATGATTCTGAATTGTGTCTCAGTTGTTTTTTTATTTTTCAATTTTTAGGGAGGTTCCTTAGATATGACAGGCAAACTCTTTCATGCATTTTAGCCATGACCGGCAGTTGCAACTCCTGCATAAAAATTGAAAAAGAACGGTCCAAGGCTACTACTACCAAGGAATTGGGAGTTCACGATCTGCCGTGTCTAAAAAACACGCGGGCGTGAAAAGTGAATTCATGTCGTGCATACGCTATGCGAAGGATACAAATTATGGGCTCAAAATCTTGCGTCCCCGCAACATTTTCTACTTTTTACTAAGGACCATCAAGCTGATAATCTCAAGAATAACTACACCCCAAACAAACCGTCCCAGCCTAACTGGAGTGTTTTGAAGGATGTTTCTGTTGTTGATACCTGTTTGTAGCATATATCACGCTTGTCACGAGCAAATAAAGCTTGAGTTCACAAACGAGAGGAGTGCTTAGCCTTTTTAATTTCACTCTGAATGATATTAAGATGCTTCTGAGTGATATTTAATCTGATAAACCATACAAGCGAACACCTCACTTGGTAATTACATTGTTGGGTACTCATCATCAATTTGTGAAACGCCTGCATTATCTGCGAGTGCGGTGCCCTAATACTATGTTGAGAAAGGAGGGATTATGATGGAAGAGAGAGGGATTCTGAAAATTTACAATCTTATTTGGATAGAGGGAAAGCAATGGAGGGAAAGGACTAAAGGGGGATTGGTCGACTCAATTGCATGTTCGTTCTAAATCCCTCCATATCCAATTAACGCTGTGTTTGTTAGGGAAGATTAGCTTGGGGGAAATAAGAGATTTGAATAAATATAAGAGAAAGAGGATAAATGAACTGAAGAGATAGAATTATACTATTGTTTGGATGCAAACGAGGGAAAAGAAAGGGAAGAACTGCATTATCACATAAATATCTTTTTATGTACTTAAAAAAAAAGAGGCAATAAAAGCAAATATGAGAAAGAATTTCAAGTTTATTTGTTAATTATTGGAAAACCAGTCACTTTTTCCTTCTTCAACTGAGATAATCTCAATGTTTTGCTGCGTTGAGTCTTCTTCATAAGCCTTTGAATAACCAGTAAAGCACCTTCATCTGAACCAGCTGAGTGTCGTACTTCATCATCAGGTTAGGCCAGCAATAGATCTAGGTAGACTGCTCGCGCTTCTGCAACAGTGGCCTTCTGAGAGCTTCCGAGGTAGGATTCATCAGTCTAGTGCATCTCATTTGATGTCGCTTTCATATATGCTTTTGATCTGGTAAACGAAAGACTCGAATGCGAAACACTGGTGATCCGGTCTCCAGTAAACAACTCCTGGTTCTATTGCGCTTGCCACCCGCACCGACATCCTAGTCAGCAGATTTCATCTTGACGATCAACGACCCTACGAAGCTCCGGATGGACTTCACAGTATGGCAAAGTATAGTGACGAAATAGTGAGGACTCAGGCCAGAGAGGTGAAGACTATCCAGAACAGATAATGGGCCACTCTGATTTAACCTCTTCTCTGTCAATCTGTTCTTGTTGTTTAACTTGTCCAGCTTCTGTTTAAGAGATGCAAATTCAGAGTCCTTGAGTTTCTGCAGCAATTCCATTTTCTTGCCCTTGTTTTCGTATGTTTTCAAAAGAGACTTCTGCTCTTGGATTTCAGCCAGAAGCATTATGGTTTCCGGCGAATATCAAATTGTCTCTTCACATGAAATCGCTCCAACTCGGACAACTCCATCAACTCGAAACAATCATTTGGCCGGCGGACTGAATCCCATCAGCATAATAAAGAGGACTGACCAAACTGTAACTGGTTGGTGAATATCAAATTTTGCGTAGTAGAGGACTCTTTAATTGCTCTGTCTCATTTGAGAACCTACCGGTACTATCACATGTATGAAAAGCAACTTATTCAGAACCACAATCGCAGAGGCCCACAATTGATCAGGTTATCGCTAAGTGACCAGACCACAAAGCAAAATATCAGGGAGCAACTGATGGAAGGAAGGGCGGGCCATCAACCTTAAGCAGTTGTAATTAGAAGCATCTGGTGATGCAAGGTGAATACTGCTCCGCGGACTTTAATTGGATGAGTTAAGAGGTTTTGCATGAGATACAAGAATTAATTGCAAAATTTCCAGATTATGAAGTTATTAGACGATCTACAAGCTCGACACTGGAAAACTCATTGTTCTTGCAAGCAAGCGAAATCATCCTTGGCCAATAATCAGCCTTCACGGCCTTTCCTTTCCTAAGACTATTCAAAACCTTTAGCAACAATTCATGATTCCCTTCCTGGCATAAAAGATCCACCAATTTATAAATACTTGCATCATGAGGGGTGTATCCTTTAAATACCATTTCATCCAACAAAAATGCTGCTTCCTTAAGCTGCATCTTCTCGCACAGACCACTGAAGAGTATCCGATAGGACACGACATCCGGAGTGCACCCACGTCTCGGCATGTCCTCAAATAGATCAGTTGCTTCTTCAAGTTTTCCTTCCTTGCATAATTCGCCCATGATCACATTATAGCTCGTCACATCAGGTTTGCACCCATTCTCCGTCATCGCATCCAGAAGTCCGTAAGCTTCATCGAAGTCCTTCTTCTTACAGGACCCACTGATTAGCACGTTATAAGTCACGGTGTCCGGCTTACACCCATTTTCTCGCATCTCCTCCAAAAGTCCAGAAACTTCAGCCGTCCTCCCAACCTCGAAAAGAGCATGAATCAAGGTCGAATATATCGCAGCATCCAACTCGATTCTCTCTCTCAGCATCTCCTCTTTAAGCTCAAATGCCATGTTCACATCACCAACCTTGCAAGACCCCTTCATCAATGATGCATACAGACGCGCATCAGGCCGGATCCCATGAACTCTAACCATATCATCTTTCAACTTAAAAGCCTCCTCTAACATAGAATTCGAACACAACCCGTTGATCAACGTCAGGAAAGTCACCCCATCAGGCCGGATCCCCCTCAGGGGCATTTCGTCAAGCACCTCCCGCGCATCCTCCAACCTCCCACTCCCGCAGAGAGCTTTGATCAAGATATTACAGGTGCACGCATCTGGGCTCGCGTGATTCCTAAACTCGCCCAAAACCTCATCCATCCTGTCATATTCCCCGCACTTCAGGAGCGCGTGCAGCACGGAATTCAAAGACCTCACGCTCATGCGGCACCGGAAACTGGGGATCGAGCGGTAAGTCCGCAACGCGCGGTCGAAGAGCCTCGCGCGCGCATAGAAGGAGATGACCCGGCAGAAGATGGGCTCGGGGACGGAGAACCGGGTCTCTCGGCTGAGCCGGGCGAGGACCTGCTCCATTTCGTCGAACATCTTGGCGGCTCCGAGCTTGGTGACGATGAGGTCGTAGGAGAGGAGCGAGTAGCGAAAGGGCTTGGCGTCGGGGCTCGGGTCGACGGATTCGAAGAGCCGGAGAGCGAGGGAAGGGTCCTTTTCGCCGCGCAGCAGGGAAGCGAGCCTGAAGGGAGACACCCGCTTCGCGCTCCGACCGAGCATCGCCATGTGAACTTGGGAGCGCGAGCTCGCGTTCGCTCGCTCGTCGTGAAAAGCTTCAGAGCCGGAAATGGGTCGGCGCGGTGGCGACTGACCGGTGAGCGACCGCCGTGTCGGAGCGCAGGTCAATCATCAATGGTCGTTCCGCCGGAGAGGGAGAGGCGGCGGAGTTCGGCGGTCGAAAGGAGTCCCCGGACCGGCCGGTTCGTTGGTATTCGGTGCAACTTTAATGAAGCGTGTATTATAATCTAATGGAATTTTTATAGATGAATTGTAAATCTTACTCCCTGTATTAAATATTCTGGTTATTTTCTTAATCCGTGACCCTGAAGGTCTTGTTTCGAAAGTCGAGGTCGACATAAAATTTTTTTGTTTCGAGAATATTATTAAAATTTTAAGATTTGGTTTTATCTAGTCACAATAGTGCGTTTACTTGAGTTAAAAAAATATTTTAATTTTTCTTTTAACAATGATAGATCGGATTGATATTGTCTACTACGAGATGAACTTAATGTGAGTCGCGCTCATCTACACTTAAAAGCATGGCTCATGACCAGAGATATACTCGAACGATCAGACAAGATGAGCACATCATTTTCACTCAGATATTAACTCACTTTAACCTTTGCATTTATGCATTATTACAAGTCGTTCCTTCACTAAAAATCGAATTACACATGAGGCAGACAATATATTAATACCGATTAAAATTATGTTATCCAAATCGATCTTTTGGTTTATCAATTTAATTAAACGACGAAATTGCATTAGTAAGACTCGAAGAAGATAGAGGTAAAAAAGACTTGGGCGAACTCATCCCCGTTTGATCATAAAACAGGTTCACGAACTTACGACCTTCACCGTGTCAAAATCGTAGTTTAGGCTTTTTTGTTCTACTACAAATAACCTGAAACGACGAATGGGATCGGATGTAATGTTGGCCTTTTTATCTTTTCCCTATAAAAAAAAAAAAGAACTCGCTGTTTTGAATACGAAAAATTTGGGAGGGAGAAAGCGAGATTTTGAGAGCGAGTGTGGTGTGTTTTGTGTTTTTTTGGTAAATTAAAGTTGAACCAAACGAATTCACGATCATTCGCGGGGTCCCACACCCACCCTAATATGAAAAAGAAAGAATCTACGGAGTAGATTGAAGCAAAGCACAGAAGAGAAGGGGCGCACAAAAACTGAAACTATATAAAAGAAATCTCTCTCTCTATTCTCTCTCTCTCTCTATATCATGCGATATCTCTGAGACCATCATCATTTTCGTGGCGCTTTTTTAATTCAAAAAAAATAAAGGCCAAGCGCGCCCCCCCTTCCCCTTCACATTCCCCACTTACCCTCTTCACCCAAGAAAAAGTTCCTTCCTTTCTCGCCTTGCAGCAGATCTCGCACTCCCCCCCTTCTCTCCTTCCCTCTCTCTCTCCATAGGAAGGAAGGAAGCAAGGAAAGAAGGTTAAAGAGGGAACAGGGAGCGCAGCAGCAATGGCGGGTTACAGAGCGGAGGACGACTACGACTACCTGTACAAGGTGGTGCTGATCGGGGACTCCGGGGTGGGCAAGTCCAACCTCCTCTCCCGCTTCACCAAGAACGAGTTCAACCTCGAGTCCAAGTCCACCATCGGCGTCGAGTTCGCCACTCGCACCCTCAGCGTCGACGGCAAGGTCGTCAAGGCTCAGATTTGGGACACCGCCGGTCAAGAAAGGTTCCTCCCTCTTTTGAATTCTTGTGGCCTCTCTTTAGCTCTGCTCTGTCCCGGATTTGGGTTTTTCTGTGGATTTTTCTTGCGAGTTCCGTGCCGAGGTTAGATGATATTGTTGGACATGTGCGTATTCACGAACCCATTTTGAGGTCACTCTCTTGGGAGGGGGGGAGGATGTAGTTTCTTTAAGGCTCTCTTCTTCTTCTTCTTCTTCTTCTTCAGGGTTTCGCGAAACTTTTGATGATGACCATTGCCTTCATTTTCTTGCTTTATTTATTTGCATTTTCGCAAAATCACGTGGAAGCCTTTCAGGGTCCTTTGGGTTCCATTCTGCGGGTCTTGCTAGTTTACTTCTGCTCTGCGTATGCTTGAGGAGTGGCCACACGCATCGTTCTTGGTTCTGTGTGCGCCCTGTTTTATTATGAAGAACATGTTGGACAGTGTTACTGTGTATCTCATGTACTCTGAGCAATCGATAGCTGATTACTCTATGACCATGAAGTGGGGACGTATTCGTGAGAAATCATTCGGTTCGAAGGACAGACCCGCTAAAGCTAAATTCAGATAACTTATCCTAAAATGGTCGGTCAGGACTGCGGATCTTAAATTCGCTTCTATGCCTCTTTAATATTTTAGACAAAAGAATTCACTTTCTCCTGAACTTTTGCTGGCTGCTGATGATTATTTACTTTTCCTCAATAGTTCATTCATTATGCTGAGATGATTGGATAATGTGAACTCAAACTCATTTTTTCCTCTGCCCTGCTGAGGGGTTCATAGCTGCCTGGAAGTGATTGTTGCTCAACTCTTTGTGATTTAGTTCGAACATCTTATGCACACTAGATGACCCTGTAGGAAGCATGTTGAGAAACGCAGTTAATAATAGCATTTTTGGTACTATTGCTGGCTTATACGAGCATCTGGAGCTTTTTCAGAAAAAGCAAGCATTATCTACTGGTCATGCTTCCACCAGTAGAAATCAAAGTTTCGCCGAGGTTAATGTGTTAATGCACTTCGTGAACTGACTATGCTGTTGTTATCCGCTACTACTGTACCCTAAAGTTACCAAACTAAGTCACCTCAAGTGAGGTGATGATACAATATTGTGTTTTTTTGGATGTTGGCACGGTCCTTTGATGCGGGGAGGTTCTTGGAGTTGCATGGTACTCTATTTAAAGTTTATTTCTTAATGCGGCTGGCAAATTTTTTGCATTATCACAGAGACCAGAAGAATGTGTAGTTTTCCTCACTTCCTTCCTTAACTAGATCTCACCGCACGGATTTCGTCAACAATCTTTCTGATAATGGGTACCTTGAGCTAAAGAAGGGAAAAGATGACGATGCTTTCTTGTGTAAAAGTTGTTGCTCCATTGGCATGGATCGTTAGATTAGACAATTTCTAGTCATCACTTATACGACATTTAGCATCACACCATATAATCGGGCAAAAGGTTTGCTTTGTTGCAATTTTTTTAGTGCTCCCCTTTATATGGAAGTTCTGTAGATGTTTTTATATGTTAGGAAATTTGACATTGCAGGTACCGTGCCATCACTAGTGCTTACTATCGTGGAGCTATGGGTGCACTCCTTGTGTATGATGTCACTCGCCATGCAACGTTTGAAAATGTGGATAGATGGCTGAAAGAGTTAAGGAACCACACAGATCCAAGCATTGTGGTGATGCTTGTTGGGAACAAATCTGACCTTCGTCATCTTATAGCAGTGTCAACAGAAGATGGGAAAACCTATGCCGAGAGGGAATCGCTGTACTACATGGAAACCTCAGCATTAGAGGCAACAAATGTAGAAAATGCCTTTGCAGAAGTTCTAACCCAGATCTACCGTACCACTAGTAAGAAGACAGTGGAAGGAGATGATGGATCTGCTGCCGCATTCCCTTCTCAAGGAGAAAAGATAAATATCAAGGATGACGTCTCTGCCTTGAAGAAAGTTGGCTGTTGCTCAACTTAAGGTCGGAGATGATTGTTGCTTGCATAGATTGATACTTTGATTTCAGTTGTATAACATCTTTCATTCCCAAAAGCTGAAGAAAAGTTAGCTAGAAGAAACGAACGAGACGCTAAAGTTGCGCAGCAAAAGCTTAGTACATCATGCCTTTGGTGTGACTGTAGGGTAGCTGCATAAGTTAGTTATTTCTCTGTTCTGATTCACGCAAAGCCATTATTTGGGGAGTTTCATCTTTCTGAGAACTAACAAGATTTGTTGCTTTATGTACTCTTTCATAGTGTTATTACAGTAATGATGGCTGTGTGTGTGCATCTCCAGGTTTCTGAAGAAACTTTTTGATTTCTTTCACCATATAGACAAACACAGCTCACTGCAACGATCTGCAGGCAGGAATGAGCTTATTTTCTTGTTAAGGCTTTGTATCGAATATACAACACAAAGATAGGACTGCTGATGCTAAAGAAGGAGCTTTAGTTTCTTGTTGAGAAGGGACATCCATTTTTAGTAGCTTTTAATGTCGCAGCAGCTTCGTCTTCTCTTTCACGTGCATCAGAGTTAAGAGATTGGCTTGCCCTTCAGGAGCCCCCCAAAGAGTTCTGCTGGATCATAGTATTTTTCAACTTCTTCGGCCCTCATAGATTCATCAACCTGCGAACAATTTCATGTGTTACTGGAAATGAAATCAGGGTCTATGTATAGTTTTTCAGTGTTTTCATTTTCAGAACACTAAACAGATGAACAGTGGATGCACCTTCATAATTCCAACGCCATAGAACTCAACCATCTCTCCAGTGGCAGCGTGCTCTTTGAAAGGACCCTCAAAATAACCCCAGCGCCTGAACTTGTAGGTAATCACTGGAGGTCCAGAGTAAACACTAACCACTTCCCGTGCAAATCCCCTTGGCAATGCTAGTCTGAACGCGTCATGGGACGATTGGAAACTCTCTTGATCTGCTTTGTAATATCGAAATTCCTCTGGTAGTGAATTCTGCATAAGGGCATTGTAGCTACCTAGCCTGAGTGTCTCTTCTCCCGACAATCCCTCTCTGCCTGTTTTATTGCGAAAACCGAATAGTTGAAAAATGATATCAAATATGCTGCTGCAATAGAAGAGAGAAAAATAAAGTCACGGGTTTGACTTGATGGTCTTGAAGTCTTGCAGCCTAGTCTTGTGAGACAGCTCCATTTCCCATGACTTCACTGCATTTTGAACAGCTTCTTCTATTGATCCTTGTGGCCATTCCTGCAAATAATATTACGTACTGTTCACAATCACATATGAGAGAGAGAGAGAGAGAGAGAGAGAGAGAGAGAGAGAGAGAGAGGGGTCAGTGTTATTCTCAAACAAAACCTTGGTTCGTCCTTCCTCGAAGAGCTTGTTAACCGCATAAAAAATGGGGGGTCCCCCATGTCTCCACTGGGTATTTTCCGTCTCTTCGTTCAACATCGATCGATACTTATCGGCCGCAACTTTTACATCCTCCACTTTGCTTAGCTAAGCTCTCAGCCTCTTCACTAGCCATAATAGCTCTTGAAATCGATGTCGTAATACAGGCTCGACTTTGAGTAGAAGAAGACGGAGCGTGATTAATGCAATGCTTTCTCTGCAACGCCTATTTATAAGCACAATGCAGTGAGTAGCTAAGCATAGGAAGAAAAACCCAAGACGATGAGCAATGGCCGAGTCTGTCCAAACGCCGTTCATGCCAAAAGTTCTGCGAGTGATGATTTCAGAGGGGCTCGTCTTCTTTATGTCAGAAGTCGCCGCATAGCAAATGCGATGCATGCAAGGCAAGGCGAGGAGTGAGATAAGCGAGGCGGCATTCCCATGTCTTGCTCCGCTTTGAGTTGAGAACAGAGTCGACCCCATCAACACAAGCAAATGCCAGACTTCTCTACAAAGAATTTGTTTGAATAATATAAACTTGATTGTTGGATTTGAGCGCGTC
Organism: Syzygium oleosum; assembly: GCF_021117445.2. Taxonomy (NCBI): domain Eukaryota; kingdom Viridiplantae; phylum Streptophyta; class Magnoliopsida; order Myrtales; family Myrtaceae; genus Syzygium; species Syzygium oleosum. Next base: position 14,120,335 of record NW_026607489.1, on the reverse strand, counting down.
GGTGTTACTCAAAGAAAACCTCGATTCATGGTAGGTGCCTGAAGAAGAATGAAAATGCAAGCATCTAATGAAGAAGAGGTACTGGAGCATGAAAACAGAAAGAAATCAATAGACGAGATTTATGGTGGGCTGCGTGAACTAGAGAACGAAGACCACTATGTGAAGACCTCATTAAATCCTAGCAGGCGCATCGAAAGGAAAAGATTATGGGCACGTAGAAAAATTTCTTCTCCATTATATGCTACGTCGTTTTGGAGCAAGTAGTCATAGGGTTCAACAATTTTTTGAATAGTAAAACTTTAGCCATAAATAAAAGCATTATAAGCTAGCCACAAAAACAGAGCGAGCTTCACAATTAGAAAGTTGTCGCACGAGCATTTGCATTTCAATAAGACCATCGAGTCTTTATTTGTGCTTTTCTTCCAAATTGCCAAAGTTACCATTATTCTTTTGGTTCCAACAGCATTTTCACATTATACCATGTGGTCTGGATATTGCAGCAAGTAGCGGTGAGTTCTCATGTAAAAAGTATGAAATGAGGCCTACGTCGAGCTATTAGAAAATAGAGCTATTCTTTTCACCATAATTAAATTGTAAAATATACCAATTAAGAAGATAATTTTCAATTTAGAAATCAGGCAATATGAATTGCTAATATATAAGGGTGCGCATGGCAACGATTCTGTGCCCGGAAACTAATTCTGCTCGGAAATGATTCTTTTTTATTCCGTGCCCGGAACAATTTCTAAGCATTTGAAGGCGTTTGGTAACTGCCCAAAATTTCTTTTCTTAGAATAGAAAAAGAACAGAAATGCGTTTGGTAACTACACAAAATTTCATTTTATTAATAATATTTTGAATTTTTAATATTTTTTTATTTTTTTTCCTTTTTTTTTTCTTTTCTTCCTTGGCCATGGCCGGTTGCTGGCGCCAGCAACTGGCCACAGGCTAGGGTTGGCGAGGGCGAGGTTGGCCTCGCATTGGTTAGGTGAGGCCTCGCCGTCGCGGCCGCAAGCCACCTCGCCGGCCACTGGCGAGGGCCGCGACGCCCTCGTCGGCCTTGGCCGGCGGGTGGCTAGCGGCATGCCGGGAAGAAGAAGAAGAACAAAAAACAAGAAGAAGAAAACCAAGAAGAATCGGAAATGGAAAAATTGTTCCAGAATCAAGAAGTTATTTTTTTTTGCTTCTTGATTCTGTTCCAAAACTGATTCTGGAAATAATTTTTTACAAAATTGTGCTCAGGCACAAAAAATTTAACAAACGGATTTCTGTTTCCAAACTGATTTCGGGAACAAAAAAATAGAAATTTTTACTATTTGGTAACTTGCCAAACGAGCCCTAAATAGCTCTCCTCACTACGTTGCTTTTATTTAACTTAACATTCAATAAAACAAAACTCAAAAAAGAAGAAGTTGAGGAAAAAACAAATTTTTTTAACAGCTATTTTACACTAATGCTTGCATTTAAATTAGTCAGCAATACACGGCATAATAATAAATGTAAGGGAAATAACACAAATGGTCCTTAAACTTTGGCTCAATATGTAATGTGATCTCTGAATTTTAGCCTAATGTGCGACGTGGTTCTGAATTTTTAATTTGTTCAATATAATCTCTCAACTTTTGGTACATGTTCAATTTATTTCTTGAACTATATGAAAATGTTCAATTTTGTCAATGATCTTGAATTAATGGAAATGCTATATTAAATATTTTTATATAGTTCAAGAACCACATTGAACATGTGCCAAAACTTCAGGAACCATATTGAATAAATTAAATATTCAGGAATCATATTAAATATTAAATTAAATTTCGGGAACTACGGTAAATAAATTGAAAGTTGAGGAACCATACTACATAATAAACAAAAATTTAAAGACCATTTATGTCATTTGCCTGAATGCAAATAAGCGAATCTGTTCTTTCAAGTATTGAAGGGCTCGCCGGCCAAGTCGCCATCTTCCAAAGCCTTTTGCTCTTCTAAGGGGAGACGGAGATGACCGGAGAAGAGGTGTCGGGTCCCCCCGGGCCGAAGGCCCTTCGTCTCCTGTACTTCGTCGGCGCCGGATGTGAGTCAACCCCCTACTCTCCCTTCCCATTACGACTGTTTCGAGTTCGATTTCTGTGGTTGTAGAGATGTATATGAATGTCGTCCACTGACGATTGCTGCTCAATCGAATCCTCTGTATTTGATTACTGGTTTGTTCCAGTCATTTGCGTTGCTGCGATCAACAGGTGGCGTGAGCTGGAGCGGAAGTCCCTTGAACAGCAGCAACACGGGTTGAAGGATGAATCGCCCCATGACCCGGCTGCCAAAGCTGTGCCCAAAGCCATCGATTGACTGGTTCTTCAGGTTCTTTTCTGGGATTAAAAGTGCTTGCTTTGTCTTCCTAATGTAATTTTGCTAATTTGGTTTGGCTGTAATTTTCGTTCTTTTTGGGTTCATGTCCTGGAGTTTGGACTTGGGTTTTTTTTTTAAAATTTGATTCAGCTGGAAGAACATGGTAGAATTGAGCTTGTCGAAGAGACTCTGATTTGCGGTGGCTGATGTGATAACTATATCATTACTTGAGAGTTGGGACCGAAATGTGAAAGCATACAATGATACCCCCTTACTTCCATTTAGTGTTTATTGTGTATCGACGCGAAGATAGCTTAATATGCTGCACCTATGGTACTTGTTTGGCAGTTGTTTCCACACATTAGAGGTCCTTGGACTCGGTGCTTGATTTGTTGATTGGTCTTCCTTTGGACTGGGAAACAACCAACAGGATCTGTGGCATTGGATATGCAAGTCTTTACCTTATAATCTCATTACTGATCATCAATTCGGTGACACCGCATGCTCAATGTCAATGATCTAGGTACTTTCATTCGCCAATTGACCCAGCCAGTTGATACTCAAGGGCAAGTTCCCGTAATTAGTATACCTCCATCTTCAACTTTGTCTAATCTTATCACCTAGCACTAGCTTCTGAAGCTAGTTCCTCTTGTTAATTGTGACATAACAATGCCCATTGTTTTCTTTGATGACAAGCAACTTCACTTTGGGTTTGGTATTTTTTGTCCCATTAGAATCAAATACTCCCACTTGACGCATAAAACGGTGCTTTAAAGAATTATGAGCATGTGACTTGTCAGGGTGCTTCAGAAATTGCGAACCAATTAACAGAGTCAACTCTTGAAAGAGTAATTCGTAGTTACATATGATACATAGAGCATAAGCTGATTCTGGAAATGCTGTTTATGAGGAAAAAATTGAAAGAGAAGCTGTGTTTATTACAAACAGCGATTGCTCTGGTTTTCCTACAAATTTATGTACTGTTTACACAGAAATGTTATGCCTCTCTTCTCTTTATATGCTCCGACTTCTTAAGTCCATGGAAAATGTCTCTCTTCTATCAGAAAATTAATACTGCTTGTTAATCCTTTATCAATCTTTGCTCCCATCTTCAAGGAGGCCGCTTTTGAGTGCGAAGGTTTTTCAGAAACCATAAAAGTTATTGATCTAATGATAGAGAAAAAAGTATTGTGATTGTTCAGAGTACGAGATGTGACTATTGCTTGCAGCGAGTCCATAGATCATCCCACTTTTTCAGTCTCGTGGCTGATTGACCTGAACCTTGGTCTTCTCATCATCTTGCAAGTTGGGATGACCAGCACTAATAGTTAGCAACTTCACATGCTGTTTTCTGTCAATGAATGAAAGCTGGAAGGTAGAGATTATCGTGTAGCTACTGAGAGCTTTTACCAATATCTAGTATAAGCTGAAGGCATGTGAACTAGTTTTGATCTTCTGCCAGTTTTGAAAGTTTTGTCACAATTGCCCTGTTTGCTCTTTGGCAATTCAGTATCTTGGTTGATGAACAATTTTTATGCGTTTTTTGAGGAAAGTCTGCATAAACATGCTTGAGAGGAGATAAATAGCCATGTATAAATCCAGCATGCTGATCATGCCCTGCAAATGATCCCTTAGTCTAGCCCTCTTGCCTTTCAGTGAATGTGCCAGGAATAGACCAACCACTGAAAGGGGGTGCACCGGCAACTCGAAGCCATGAGAACAGGAGCCAAACTCTAGAAGCCAGTGAACAATTTCCGGATGAATGGTTGTAATTATTTTTCCTTTCTATGATCACGAGCCTTCTTTTTGACTTCACATGAGAGGTAACAGTACCGCACTGATGATGGAGTATTGGTATGATGATTCTTGCTTGAAGTAGTGATAGATAAATTCAACATTTGATCTTTCGGCAATAACCCATATCTCTTCTGAACAAAATTGGTTTATCCGGTGACAGGGCCGGGTAAACGGCTACAAGTCCTTTTGCAAAAAAACATTATATTAGCTTCTCCACAGTCAGTTGATAAGATTCTGTCTAAGTATGCTTTATCCGCTGCGTTATGCAGCTCATCAAGGGACAGTGCTTTGGTCCAAAAATCAGTATCCCCTAGTGAAAGGAAACAGATCGACGAAACACACTCTATCAATTTCCCATCGCACTGAACGGAAAATATAGAAATTGTGATAACAAATTCTTCTTTGACATTTTCAACGGACATTATGATAGTATATCGAGCATTCTCGAACAAATTCCCCTTAACTTGTAATTGGGTTGGATAACAACTGAAGTATATGCCGTCTTCTTCTGAGTACACTAAGGCTTATATGCTGTGACTAACTTAGTGACTGTTTAAGTTAGGATTCTTGATTGGCGGGTTACAAGTTATAATCTATCACCAGCATTCGAAATTCAAGCAAATTGGAATGTGGATAATGTCAATACACGTAATCTCCCAATCAAAGATGGAGGAAAACATGACCCTCGGTAATTTTAAGAGAGAGATCCGAAAGAAATCATCATGGCGTTCTAAAATCACCAAAAATGACAGAACGAGTATTGAACAGCCCTTCTAGGGGAAAAGTGCCAAAAAAGTCCTAAACCTTTTGCATTAGTGCCAATTTAGTCTTAAACCTTTTTTTGATGTCAATTCAGTCCTAAACTTTTTGCATTGGTGCCAATTTAGTCCTAAACCTTTTTTTGGTGCCAATTCAGTCCTAAACCTTTTAAATTGGCGTCAATTCAGTCATAAACCTTTTAAATTGGCGCCAATTTAGTCCTTCCGGCCAATTTTGACCGGAATTTGCAGACGTGGACGCCTGCTGGCCGGCGCTGACGTGGACAACTTTAATATTATTTTTAATATTTTTTTGAATTTTTATTTTTTTTTCCTTTTTTTCCACTTTTTTTTTTTTTGGTCTCTCCCTCCTCCCCGGCGACCGGCCAGAGGCCGGCGAGCTCGACCTCGCCGGCCACTGGCGAGGGCGGCCTCGCCCGGCGAGGGCGAGCCTCGCCTTGGTCGGGTGAGGCTCGACCTCCCCAGATCCGGCGAGGTCGGGCCTCACCCGACCATGGCGAGGCTCGAGCTCTCGCCGGAGGCCCGGCGAGGGCTAGCCTCGCCTTGGTCGGGCGAGGCTCGAGCCCTCGCCGGATCTAGAGAAGTCGAGCCTCACCCAGCGACCTCGCCAAATCCGGCGAGGTCGGGCCTCGCCCGACCATGGCGAGGCTCACCCTCACCGCGGCCTCCAGCGAGGGCTCGAGCCTCGCCTTGGTCGGGCGAGGCTCGACCTCGCCGGATCCGGCGAGGGCTCGAGCCTCGCCTTGGTCGGGCGAGGCTCGACCTCGTCGGATCTGGCGAGGTCAAGCCTTGCTCGACCAAGGCGAGGCCCGCCCTCGCCGGGCGAGGCCGCTCTCGCCAGTGGCCGGCGAGGTCGAGCTCGCCGGCCTCTGGCCGGTCGCCGGACCGGCGACCGGCCAGAGGGAGGAGGGAGAGACAAAAAAAAAGTGGAAAAAAAAGAAAAAAAAAGGAAAAAAAATATTAAAGTTGTCCACGTCAGCGCCGGTGACTGGCCGGCAGACGTCCACGTCGGCAAAATCCGGTCAAAATTAATCGAAATGACTAAATTGGCACAAAAACAAAAGGTTTAGGACTGAATTGGCACCAATTTAAAAGGTTTAGGACTGAATTGGCACAAAAAAAGGTTTAGGACTAAATTGGCACCAATGCAAAGGGTTTAGCACTGAATTGACACCAAAAAAAGATTTAGGACTAAATTGACACTAATATAAAAGGTTTAGAATTTTTTTGGCACTTTTCCCGCCCTTCTAGCATATGAACAGCCTAACTTATTATCTGAAACGGTGGGCAAGACAAGAACGATGACCCAACCTCGTGATATGAAGCGCCGGATTCACAGGGAGGGCGCATGCGGCTCGGACTTTATGGCTGAGCAGACAACTGCACTGCAATTTAATGAAACGATAAACTTTGTGGGGCTTTTCTCGCGGTTCTATGTATCAAGACCGCTGTGACTTCACCGCCGCACTTTGTCAGCACTTACCATCACTGAATCTCATGCAAAATCTCTCTCAACATGCTCCGCAGGATTGTTTATTTACTATTCAGCGGTGGAACTCCAGCGAAACGGCGCAAATCTTTTGTATTTTAATAGGACTTTAGACTAGAAACAAACCCGCAATCATCGTATCGTGTAACCATCGCCCGTAGGTACGATTGAATCGAATTACGGAACCGGAATACAGGCAAAGTATTTCGTAGTAGTCACGAATTTTTCGCGAAAATTGGATCTTATGAGATTTCAAATGATCTGGCAACTATGGAAGAGGGGGTTGGTCGGAGCTTGAGGAGAAATGGAAAGCTCACTTACTAAATATTAAACCGGATCACTTGTCGTCGTAATTGAAATCCTTTAACTAAACCAAGCCGATCACCGTCTTTAAATAATATTTCACAATGATTTTCACAAAAAAAAAGAATTGATATCTCGATCACCGTCTTTAAATCATGTATTGTGATGGGTTCCGCTTAATAGACCTTATACAATTTTTTTTTCTTGAAAGGAGACGTGTGCAGTCTTCGATGAAAAGCTGCCAAGATAAAAGTACGAAATCATGTGAACTCCACGTGTGCATGTTCAAGGAAGAGACGTAATTTAAGATTGAACCCATCATATTTGGGTTGCTATTGCTGGTTTATTTGTTTTTGATTTAGAGATACCTCAGCTTATATCCCGAGTGCAAGCAAAGATGATTCAAGGGTCTAACTTCAGCTTCGCATGCTATTCAGAGATGTTATTGCTATAATGTTAATGTCGTTTTGCCAAATTCAGTCCTCGTTTTTGGCCTTTTCTCTACCTTTTGGAACTGCAGCCCAAGTGCATTGCATTGCACTTCAATAAATTCCCATTCCACACCCTCTCATCACTATTCCTCCTATACCTCTCTCTTAATGGAGTCTCAGTCCGCCGCCGCCCCCGCTGCCCCCGCCGCCGCCCCCTACATGCGAGACCGCTTTGGGTGCTGCTTCCACAACTGGATAGCACAGCAACACCGCGACCTCAACGAGCTGCTGGTGGCGGTCTCCACCGACTCCGGCGATGCCGAGAAGCTCAGGTCCCTCGCCGGGAAGAACATCCAGCACTTCCGGGACTACCTCGAGGTCCGGTCGCAGCTCGCCCAGCACGACGCGCCTTCCTTCTTCTGCCCCTCCTGGTGCACCTCCTTCGAGGACTCCTTCCTCTGGATCGGTGGTTGCAGTTGTGATTCCTCACTTCCTAAATGCAGATGTGCAATCGCGATTATCTGATTCGGTCCCGTCCGTTTTGGTCCCGTTTTTGCAACGAGGAATTGCTTGAGATGTCGACTGATTTTGATCGAGAAAGGTGATTTTAAGCGATCACTTTCTCGCAGGCCGACTCTGGCTATCAGGCTCGTGTACTCGATCTCTGGATCGGACCTAGAGGCCTGGCTCACCAGCGGAGGGAGACGAGGCGATGATAATAGCAACGGCAGCGGCGACAATCTCAGCGCGATATCGGCATCGCAGCTGAAATCAATCAACGAACTGCACATGAAGACGGCGAGGATGGAGGAGAAGCTGTCGAGCCGGATGGCGAGCATGCAGGAGGAGATCGCGGACGACCCACTGGCGCTGATAGCGAGGCGGAGAGGCCGGGTAGGGGAGGAGAGCGAGTCGGTGGAGAGGGTGATGAAGGGGCATGCCCTGTCGCTGGCGCGGGTGCTGACGGAGGCGGACGAGATGAGGCTGGCGACGCTGAGGGAGATGGTGGAGGAGATCCTGACGCCGTTGCAGGCGGTGGAGTTCCTGGTGAACATGAAGAAGCTTCACCTCTCGATCCACGAGTGGGGGAAACGGAGGGACTCTGTTCTCGGAAAGGTCTGAGTCGAACATCCATTCTCCCTTTTCATCTTCTTGTGTTCTCAAGCTGCATGCATGGCACGAGCATGTGCGATTGTACATGATGTATATACACACTACACAGTACGGATCGGCTAGGGCTCTCCTTTCTGTATTATATGCAGTTAAGAAAGTTCAAGTTTACATTGTCGAGTGCACCTGCACAAATTTGTTGGGCTAGTCCGTGTCAGAGAAGATGTTCAGGATCGATTGTTTAAGGAACTTAGTGCATGTGATAAATTGAATCTGGATCACCAAATTTGATGGGACTTGCATATGATATGATCTACATCGTCCTTTCATTGTCGACGGTCCAAATTCAATTTAGTACATATACATTGCTTATGTGATATTGTCGACATTATTTTTTGATATGTATATATAGACGATGTTAGTGGGCCTTGACTTTTCTAATTTAGTGGTGTAGAAATTATCAATATCCATATCAAGAAAATATTAGATATGCCTGTTTTGCCACGTAAGCGGTAGGACACTCCATTCAGTGCTTGTCATGTATCTAGGTGAGCTCTATTGATCAGTCTCTTTGTCTTCTTCACCATTTCTTCCTCTCTTTTTTCCTTTCATTTTTCTTGTTTTCTTTCTTTCCCTTTGGCCTGTGCCAGTACTCTGCCATGGCCAGTCACAGGCAAGGGTCGTCTCGCTAGATCTGGTGAGGACTTGACCCTCACGGCCTGGGCGAGAGTCACTCTCGCCAAATTTGGTGGGGCCTGCCCTCAAGGCCAGTGGTGAGGGCTCGACTCTCGCGACTTGGGCGAGGGTGAGGATGAAAAATCAATGAGTGGACTGATGATGGAGGAGGGGCTGTCGGTGAAGAAGCGACCAAATAGCCACGGGTGTTGAAGGCGTCGGTGGAGTTGGTGGCGGGCCTACAGTCGATGTGGAAGAAGAAGCATATAGGAGGGGGAGGAGGCAACAAGGAGAGAGAAGGAGAAGGAGGAGAGAGATGAAGAGACAAAATCTGAAACTTGAGCCTCACTCGAACACTAGACGATTAATTAGTAGAGTGTCACACTACTTACGTGATGAAATTTGCCCACCTAATATTTTCCATGTGGTGGGATTTTCCCAAATTATTGGGCCATGTCTTTTGACACGTGTCTCTACTCAAGTTAAAATAATTGGGTATTCCCTCCTGGGCATTGAAAAAGTCTTGCGTGCTCAAGATGCATGTGAGCTCAGCCCAATGAAACCCATCGATCTAGCGGTGCGCTTGAATTGGGAATTCTCATTCACTTGGAGCATGCGATAATTGCTCTTGGACATCACTTTAGTACTTGAAACTCTATTTTAATTAGAATATTACCCGCTCGTTTTCGCTGTTGATACAAAATGTATATCGACCAAATGTCATCATAATTGTCGATTAAAGATAACATACACTGAAAAACTATGCATTTGTATTGATCATGCTGTTTTTTAGAGCTTAGGGGGACAAACTTGTGTGTGGTTTATGCTCACGAGACAAGTTTTATTTCCTATGCCATTAAATACAAATGGATTAGTGGACGGACTTATGTTTTGCGTAGCGAGGGTTACCTCCTGCCTCACTTACTTCTTCGGACCTTCGAATTGAGTTTTGCCCCCTTAGGTATACACAAGTCATACCTAGGGCAAATTGCCCTGTTCATGATATTTCCAATGAGATTTATATATCTCGCTCTCTCCCAAGTCCATGCTTCTTAGGTTGACAATTTTGAGCAAATGTCGTACTTTCTCTTAACATTACGAATATACGAACCGGAAAGGACGTTGCACATCACGTAATCGTCTTTGAATGCTAAACAATCCGTAGCATTCTCTACAGTTGCCCAATTAAATATGCTAGGTATCCTTCCATATTGCACAAACATCCGTAGCATTCTCTATATTTCAGAATGGTTCGAAGACCTTTCAGGGTTTCACCCTTTCATAAAACTAGGGTTACTGCTCGTAACCATGCTGCTCTCTTCTCTTCTCCGTATAACCCGCTTCAAAAGCAAAAGCTCAGCCCCGGATCATGCAAGCGATCTCCTCCGGATCGAAACTTTAACAAGCAGACGAAATCAAGTTCGGATCGACCCCATCAAATCCCGGCGCCACCTGTAACACACTCACCTCATATTTCGCCACGTACACCAGACTCGCATGCCAACTGTTAACCCTACACGGCGCTACAGAAGACCCGCAACCCCCGCGCATGCATTGCATACCTTGCATCGCACATTCACACGCATAATCCTCCGCTTCCCTGTCTCTCTCTCACTCTCTCTCTCTCTCTCTCTCTCTCTTCCCCTCTTCATAGCTATATTCCAAAAGAGACGAGGATGAACAGCTTCGACAGGTTCTACGGCGGCTGGCTGGAGCAGCTCCGCCACCTCTTGGACCAGCTGGCCGCTGCGCCCAGGCCCCCGACCACCGCCGACCACCACCACCAGCTCCATCACCTGGTGAGCAAGTTCATGAGCCACTACACGGAGTACTACCGGATGAAGGCCCTCGCGGTGGACTGCGACGTCCTCTCCGTCCTTGCCGTCCCGTGGATCACCGCCCTCGAGCGGTCGCTCCACTGGATCGGCGAGTGGCGGCCCACCACGGTATTCCACCTGGTCTACACCGAGTCGAGCATTCTGTTCATGTCCCACATCATCGACATCCTCCGTGGGTTCAAGACCGGTGACCTGGGGGATCTGTCTCCGAGCCAGTTCAGGCGAGTTCGCAAGCTTAATGAACAATTTTCTCTCTGCCCCTCTAAGGCTAGGATTTGAGTTTCTCCTAACTTAGGAAATCATGCGAACTTTTTGTCAAGATTATTATGGAAAATTTAGGTAGAATTACTTCCTTCGGACCTATTGAGTCATTTTAGGAATTACCAAATAAGACACAAAAACTGTAAGTGCATGTAATCCTTTTTTCATTAATATTCAAGATACCTACTATAGTGCAATTGATTGGGCGCACTGGGAGAATTTTAGCTTAGAAACAGGACAGGTCACCTGTTCGATATGCCCTAGTGCGTGCAACACCTCTTACGTGTCTCATGGGTGCAGGCAACGGGTCTGACCAAAGAAGTATCTAATTTATGAAATTATTATACGAAGGAGCTCGGTTGGTGCATATTGTAGTTTTTGCATTTCATGAGATTGACTCGATGATGACGACCCATTAGCATTTACAAATGTTCTGTGATTCTTGACAATATTCTTAGAAAGTTTCTAGGTTGTATACGTATACGTATATTTCTATTTCAATGAAATGCAATTGGATTGGATCTAAAATAGTGTAATTATATATAGACTCCTTATAAGTTTGGCGATCTAACGGATATATATGCTCTAAAGTTTCCGACAATATCTAGATTGTCAATTCCGTCAGTTTCTATGTTGTGAAATCTGTCAATTGCTATCTAACGGAATGAAAAGTATTATGGCATTATTAATTGATTGAGATACTAGATTATTGTCTAACGGAAGGATTTTTATTTACGATATTTTGAACGGATCGACACATATATACGACATTCTTAACTGATTGATGTACTAGGTTGATTATCAGATGACTGATCGACACGTAGATTCTATATTCATAACCGATATATATACTAGATCGATGACCGGACGATTGACATGTAAATCAATGTCTTGATAGGGGAGTGAGTGAGCTGCAATGCGACACGGTGAGGGAAGAGAACGCGATAACGGAGGAGCTGTCGGAGTGGCAAGACAGTGTGAGTGACCTGATGGTGGCGAGCTCGAGCATGGAGGGGAAGATAGGGAAGCTGGGGGCGATCGTGAAAAAAGCGGACGACCTGAGGCTGAAGACGGTGAGGCGAGTGGTGGAGCTGCTGACGCCGCAGCAAGCCGTGGAGTTCTTAATTTCCGCGTCCGAGCTTCAGTTGGGGATCCGCAGCTGGGGCTTGAATCTCAGTAATGGTCCTCACTAACCTAAACAATAGAACCGTGGAGTTCATGGAGCTTGTCATAGCATCGTATTTGGATAGTCATCTCTTTTGCATGGTTGATGAATGTGGGGATGTTGCTTGCTGGTGCTTTGCTGTGGATTCAGCCAAGAAAACTCGACTGTGTGTTTGTCCTCCATGTGAATATGACTTCGGGGGTGCCTCATTCATTCGAGTTTTAGCTTTCAATGGGAGTTGTTTTTTCCATTTTGTAACCTAATCTTGGTTAATCTGAGAAAATTTTCTTTTATAGTATCCTCTTTTTTGTTTCCTTTTTCTCAAACCAGAATGCTTTCCGACTCGGCGTCATCTGGGCAAGGATGACTTAGCAAAAGAACAAACCAAATTGCTATGATCGAAGCAAAAGGCACGGCACGGCTTTGCCTAGGAAAAACGAAAAAGACAACCGAAAATAGGGAAACGAAAGGTAAAACAAACGGCGGCTTGTGCTTAGCGTTACGACTGAGGTTGACGTGTTGAGATCGTAAGGGAGAAGCGACATGCATGGCGACACTTGTTGCTGAATGTCCCACCTACGTGTTCCGCAACTGCACTCGACAAAGCAACAAATGTAATGCATGGCCACACTCACTTTTTTGCTGGTTTTCTTCTCCCCACGGGTCTCGAGATGCTTAACCCCTCCACGTGTCCTCTAAAACCTAATCCTTTCCCTCCAGGTTTGCGCACGGTTCGAAACCCACCGTGGAATTGAACAGTATTTCGTGAGAAGAAAACTAAGCCGTTGTTGTCTTATCGTGAATCTCTGTTTTCTTTGACCCGGCCCGCGTAGTTCCTAGCTCGAGCCCATCACTTTCAAGAAGAGAATTCATAGTTATTTTCTTCGGCCGTGTTCTGAATCTCAACCCAAAAGTAGAAGTTCGTCGTTCATGAGACATCAACCTTTTTAGGCCCATCTTTATCTTCGCTTGCTTTTGCCTGGGTCCTCTTGTGCACCATTTTCTCTTCCTCTTTTCACTTTGCTTTTTCCTTTTTCCCCCTCTCAGATTCGGCTCTCCCATCTCTCTTTATTTTTGCAAGTTGATGATCTGTCTCTTATGAAGTTCTCATGGCGATAGTAGATTTTTAATGGCATACCAAATTGAATTGAAAAATGAAGGAGAGTAAAGGAATGCATATTGAAAAAGGAATGCACAGTGGGTTCGTTCAGAATTAGGAGAAGTAAAGAAACTGGAAATAGCTTCAGAAGATGAAGATGAACAGGAATCAATCATTTGGCCTAGTCTAATCCTGTGCACAGTGCATGCCCAATGGATCCAAAGACATGGCCATGACATGAGAACCTCCTCGTTGACTCAAAACTCTTCAATGGGCACTCATAGATCCTCCATTCAAAACTCACTGGCCTAGTCTCAACTGTTCTTGTACCGCGTAAGGATAACTATCAAGTTAAGAATAATAACACGCAATCATTTTCTTATGCATCCTAGCATTATGCGAGAGGTGTCAAAAGAAGGAGAACATCTAAGGAAAGGCACTTCGGCGAGGGAGACTTGATTGCATGACCCCATTTGGTGTCACTGACCCCCTTTATTGGCTATCACGACCAGCATTAATTCGTCATTGACCTATCTGTTTTCAGCAACACTTCAATCGTCATTGATTCCGCTGGTGGTCACGCTTGGCTCGCCAATGGAGGCCGAGGGTTGCCAAGGGTCTAGGTTCGCTCATCTGGATCAACGATCGTCTGGAGACATGCGGGTCTGGGTCACCGAGGTCATGTGACCCTCACCATCGCCTCTTTTATAATCTCTCCAACACTCCCATTGCTTCTTATTTATGTTGGATTAGAGATAAGTTTAGTTTGTGTAGGTCTTCCTCTTCATCTTCCCACCGAAAATGGTTTTTTGGGATCGTGTTTGTTCCTCTGTTGCACCTTCTTTAACATGTGAATTTGACACGACCCTTAAAGTTTGCGATCAACTGTTTTTTATTTGTGATTTTACTTCATGAGAGTTATGCCAATGTTTGCACTGTTTCTCATTGATTTTTTTTTTTTTGTCAAAGTGTTTTCCATTGATTGAATAGGCATTAAAGTTAAACCAGATAAGCCTTGTACTCAGAAGCCAAATGGGTTGAGACTTTACTCTCCCAGGTAAACTTCTCTGTTCGTTGATTTCGGTATGAAAAAGCCCAAATTTTCATTGGTTTTCCTTTTCATTTAATGAGTTGACTGGGTTTGAACGATTTGGTGAAACGTGTATGTGGTGGTGTGAGTTATATGAAGGCTAGTGAACTAGTGGCAAGGAAGAGTGATGCTAGTGCTAATGATTGAGTTGATCTTGTCGGTTCAATGAGAACATTTTGCTTGCGGCAATAGAGGTTTCAATTTTGAGTGCCGGAATGTGATTGTGCAGAGGTGAGAGATCTTTGGAGCAGAAGTCGTTGTCTAGAGATTTCTTAATCTCAGAGTCACCTCCCCTAGCCTCTTCGATGGTTTGATCCTAGCCGGCGATTGATTTGCTTTACCAGGTTTGCTTCCACAATGGAGATGATGAACATTAGCCATGCCCTCTGTTTTCTTTTTAAATACACAAAAAGTCACTTAAGCAGAGGGCATTTGCTCTGAGCAAATGTACCTTGAATCAAAGAGTTTTGAAGAAATGACTTTGCATTTCCCCAATACTCTCCCAACCGTACCCATTATCATTTTCTATCATCTCTAAGTTCGTGATTGGGCAGGTCTCTATTCTCCTCAGTATCACCAACCTGCAGGGTTCAATTCCCGACAATTAGCGGGGTTCCATCACGTAAACAAACGATACTTGAATGATACAGCGTTTTGCGTTCTGACAAAGTGATGTCCGCAAGCACAGGAAAAGCTGCCATTACAAGGTTGCAGGGATACGACTTCCAAGTTTAACGTCCAAATTGCACAGGTAAAGGTTGCGTTTGCCATCTAAAGTGGATGGAACAGCAAAGTGTGAACCCTTACATGCCACCCTGTGTGCCATATCAATTGGAGGATAAACCATCGAGATCTAAACAGTCGACTGTCAAGGTCTTGAATTCTCAAGGAAGTCTCGACTCTTGAGCAAAGTGTAACAGGGAAAATCACTCGTGTGGTGTGTTACTGTCCACTTCCCAAATTGAAAATTAGTAAATCTAAATTTGGCCTAGACCACATGTAAGTTGTGCATATTCATAGCTTAATTATGCGAATGTCAGAGAGGATAATACCCACAAAGCCAAGATTGATATCCAAAGATCAATGAAATTACGGGACTCCACGTTTCAGTGATCCTTCTCTAAAAGCATCCATATATCATATATCCCCCAGTGCAACTCTTCCTTTTTTCAGCCAATCCTACTACAGAAGGCCTTCAGATAACAAAAAAGAAACACGCAAATTTATACTATGTTGTTCAGGCCATTCACTACTGACTATTCACAGTAACACCTAATTGCCTTTCAAGGTTGTGATAGTTGCTAACCTCTCAAAGCACCTGTGCACCGATATCTTGACAGGCGGTAGCATTATCTATTGTAGGCGTGTCAGTACCATTATCCTGCAAAAATCAAATCAAATCAAATCACTGGACTTTCAAGTATCCTAAAGAAATAAGACGGCAAGCCAAAAACAGAGATACAAAATATTTACCAGCATATCAGCTGGTTGAACTGAAGATTGATTAAGAGCTTCCAGATCATTCGCAATGGATGGAAATTTATTAATATCCCAACCAAGAAGCTTGCATATAGCTCTTCCATAAGCCCTGTGAGCCCTCTTCTTCGTCTTGACTATTGTTGTGGAATGCTGAAGTAGCCCAGTGCACCCCTTGAACCTCTTCCAGGGCTTCTTTCCAACACCGGCACAAACCAAACAACCGAAATCGCCATCTCTATATTTACCATTGTAATAACTCCTCAGTTCAGCATTCTCTGTGAACAGCACAGTAAAGAACTTAACAATTTCACATTCCCCGTCGTCATCCCCATGCAACACATCTTCACTTTTATCGCCCTCATCTTCTTCCTCATCATCAGCCTCCTCATCACCGTCAGTATCTGAACCAGACATGCAATTGAAAAAAGCTTGGCAACCGTCAAGGACCTTTTGATGCCAAGTTTCGGGTTCTGCTTTTTCCTCAGCCGAAACCAAGTGAGACTTAAAAGGAGGCCACTCAGATGCTGCCATGCCAGCACGGTCTACAGGGCTTTCACAGGGCCATTTGATGCTGGACACTGGTGACGATACAGAATCCTGCACAACACAGTCATTTCATACTTAAGATCATGATGAAGAGCTTGACTGTAATATGAATTTACCAGAAGAAGAATAGACTGGAGTATATCCGTTCAGATGATTAAAAAAAAAGAGAAATAGATATGAGCATCTTAACGACAAAATATTTGTTGGAGGTACTATCATCTGTTCGTACATTGGCGTCCAGACAATTTATGGACATAAAAAATTTATCTGTACTGCCACCCTGTAGTGTTAAATTTAAGCAGATTAGAGAACTTCATCAAGCATCTCAAAGAAATTAGACAGGAAAAGCACCCGACTGAGCCAAATACATACCTGCATATCACCTGACTGAACTAAAGAGTGACCAAGAGCTTCTGAAGTATTCTTAATTGGGGGTAAACAATCGATATCCCAATTGAGAACCTTGCAAATAGCCCTAGCATAGGCCTTGTGAGCCAGCTTTTTTATCTTCCATATAGTAGTGCAGTGCTGAAGAAGCCCATTACACCCCTTGAACCTCTTCCAAGGCTTCTTTCCAACACCAGCGCAAACCAAACAACAGAAATCGCCATCACCATATTTACTCTCATAATATCTCTTTAATTCAGCATTCTCCATAAACAGCTTCATAAAGAACTTAATGACTTCACATTCCCCATCGACATCTCCATCCAAGAGATCATCTTCATCTTCATCATCATCATTTTCTTCTTCATCATCAGCCTCCTCATCACCATCACTTTCTGAACCAGATCTGCATCGGAAAAAAACATGACAAGCCTGGAAAACCTTCTGATGCCACGTCTCGGATTCCTCTTTCACCTCAGTCAAAACTGAGTGACTTGATAGAGATTTAAAGGGACGCCATCCCGATTCTGCTGTGGCAGAACTGTCAACAAGGTTTCCACAGGGCCATTCAGCACTGGAGGTTGGCAACGGTACAGAATCCTGCACACGATGGTTATCATATATTTCAAGGATATGGCCAAGAACTTGTTCTGATAGGAATTCACCCTAAAAAAGAGGAATTAGAAAATTACCTAACAGAAGTATAGTAGCCTTATCATATTTCGCTCAAAGTATTTATAGACAATATACAAGCGTCTTGAGGAGAAAAATAGTTAATTGTCGCATTATTAGTTTGCTCTTCCAGATCTTGAGTTGTAAATTCTTATAGTGACCTAAAGCAGAAATAACCACATATTTTCATCTCACCATTGTGGTTCTTGTTGTTGCTAAATGAAAAATGCAAGTCACATTTCGATTGTTATGTACATTTAATCAGTAACGCAGGTAAATGGATTTCAGTAGACAGCAATGTCATTGCCCCTAATAATATCTAAATTCTTAGTTTCGTCACAATCATCTTACAGAAAACTGTAGCAATTTCTCTTCATCAGCTCTGGCATCTATGTTTTCCCTGTTTAGATTTTTTATGCCCAGGGAATCATCTTCTTTGGCAGCAGTCTGCCAATTTATGGAAATTCTTCGATACACATCAGACACTTAAAGTGAGCAAGTCATGTGAGAAGACTTCCATAGCCAAAAACAAAACCTTCTCTCTTACCGGGCCATCTACCTTCCCTTCTCCATTGATCCCTGGTATTGAAATTTCCTTGTCATAATTTTCAACAGACTTTGTAGCAGCATCTTCTTCACAAACTGTCTGCAATCCATAACAAAGGACACATCAGTAAATATACCATCAGAGTAATATCAACAATAACCAGCCTCAAGGAACATCGAGTTCATTGACATTCTCAAAGTGAGTAATCGTTATGTGTAACCAATGACCTCACGACTCATCAACTCATTGACATTCTGAATTACGTCATTGCTTGTTTTCCGCCCAAATTGACCATTTTTTGTCCCTCCCACAAGCTACATTGTCCACATCTTCGTTATTAACACCAGCATTTTCCTTAATCTCATTCTCACCCTACATATATCGTAGGTACTCTAACAACATAGCTTCCAAGCATCCAAAAACCAAAATAACACAAGAATTAGCCCAATACCTGCACTAAACTCGGACCGGGCAAAGATCGACTCAGCCGCTTGCCCTTCTTTACAATAAGAGGCAATCTCCCAACATCCCAACCCATGACTCTACAAATGACCAAGCCAAAAGCCCTATGAGCCCGCCTCTTCTTCGTCTTGGATATATTAATCGAATGCTGCAAAACCCCACAACAGTTCTTAAACTTCCTCCCACTCATCTTACCCCCTTGCGCGCCACACACAAAGCACCAAAAGTCCCCACTCTCGTGATTCCTCTCGTAATACTCCCTCAACTCCTCATCCTTCACAAACACGTCCAACAGAAACTTGTACTCCTCACTCTCCTGTAACCCGCCATTATCGCCCTCCGCACGATCATCCTCCATTTCATCTCCGTCTCCATCGTCCTCCCCCTCCTCGCCATCCGAATCGCCGGCTCTCGCAAACAATCCGCGGCATCTCTCCAGAGCCCTCTGCTGCGTCACCCGCCCGGCGATCTCGGCTTGCTCCTCGGCGGAGGCGGGCCGGGACGTTTGGCCGGAATCGGGCTCCTTCTGCTTCGTCGCGGGCCATGCGGGATAGGGCTGAGGGATGGGTTCTTCCCGGCACGGCCATTCGTTCTCCGGCTGCTTCGGTTCTTCGCCATCCTTGCGCTTCTTGCGCTGCCTCTTCTTCTTCTTCTTCTTCTTCTTCTTCTCCTGGGCGGCGTCCGAGTTCGGTTTCTTGAAAGGCGCGGGCCTCGAAACGGGAATGGCCCGCGACGGAGGGTGGTCGGAGAGAGGAGGGTTCGGAGGATGAGGAGGGCCCAGGTGCCACAGGGAGTGGAGGTAGACAACCTCGTCCCTCAGTCTCCGCTCGAAGGGATCATCCATCGTCGTCGGAGGAGACGACGAAAGGCGTGATTTTTTTTTCCGTTTCCTTCGACGTCGGCGAGAGAGGTTCTTCTTCAAGGAATTCCTCCTCGTCTGGTCGGGACTCGCGCGCATCGCAGCTGGGAAACGGGAAACTCCATGGCTTCGAACGACGAGAATTGAATGACAGAACGGAGTTCGGGTAAAGTCCGGAAATTTAAAGCTTAAAATTTGCATTGGCAGTTTTGGGCGTGACATCCCTCCTTTGTATGTACAAGTTACTGTATGCCTAGCTAGTATGAGCATAACTATAGTTTGAGCTTTATAGATGTGCTTGCAATTTGCGTGCTAACACCCGCAACGCGTGGGGTGTGTGGAACTTTTGGCATTCTTCAAGATTAGTCTCCTTTGCTTAGTTGTCCTCTATGAGTCTATGTGACTAATTCCTTGGCATCGCGATCCCCCGCGACGGGTGCGTGAAACTTTATGGGCTCGTGAGGATTGCGCGAGGAGCGGGTTGCTTCGGCAGGGAGCGAGGAAGAAGAAAACGGAAGAAACCCTAATCGGGATTCGATTCGGGGATTTCGTGCATTTTTCGCCCGATTGCAAATCTTGTACAAAATTGTCCCCATTTTAGTCGTCGGAGGCGAAGATTTGGCCGGCCGGCGAATTCAAACCCTTATTTGAGGCTAGCTTAACTATTTTAGGCCTTCATATGAGACATGATCCACTTTGGGCTTTTTTTTTAAAAATGACTCCCATTTCGGGCTTTTATTTGAAATTTTCCATAAACTAATTTATAAATGTAACTAATTCCTTTGCTTCGTGATCCGAATGATTTTTTTTCCAAAAAATTGACACGAATTTTAAAAGCGAGGATATCTGCTTATAAAATATTCGATTTGTTAGGTAATCTTTGAAGATATCGAATTTTAGTTATCAATGATATATAACGTGCAATTTTATTTTTTTCTATATTAAAATGAGGTAATGGTGTTCTTTTTAACGGAAGGTGGACATCAAATTGGAAAATTGGCTATATATACAGTATAAGATAAATATAGACAGCATCGATTATTATATTCAATCCCAATTAATTGACTACAGGAGCATGTCATCTAGCTCCCTAGCAATTCATTTTAGTGCTTATCCTTAGAATCCTGAAGATTCGGAAACAAATAGATAAATGTATGGGTGAGCTACAAGAACTGCCCGGACTGGGAACTGTCCGGATTGGACTAGACCGAACCAATCCTGAAGTGAGTCATCGTATTCCAATTGACCCCCTTGCACTTTGCTAGTGCTAAAAATGGCCGTTTTACTGAATACTTGACAATCGCGTGCCCACAGGGCAAAATTTGTGCGAAATTTCCGTTTCCCCCCGGATAAGATCTTCACGTGACTAAAAAGTAAGCCAAAAGAGCTCAATCTTTTTTAGTTCCACCGAAAAAGTCGAGTCTTATAAAGGACGACACTCGATGAGTGAGATTCTATTTTGGGGGTGGTGTGACTTAGAGACATCGTTGAATACATTTCGACCTCATTTTACACTTTTGTTGCTTAACCTTGGAGGCGAAGGACAAAGAGAATGGATTGGGAATTGGAAATGGAGTATCAAAGATCAGACCAAGAGAATAGAAATAGAGAAAGAAATTGGCTTGAGAGAGAGACCAGGTTTCGAATTTAAGGCTTTGAAAGTACGGATGCGGAAGGAGGAAGGCTCGACTGAGGACATCACGGATTGAGAAGACCCTAAGGAGGCGATTATTGCACGCAAGTATTGGGAAATGAAATTTGTGTATTTTTTCAAGATTTTAAGGTTTTACATCGAGATTACTTCAAGAACGACTTGATTAGGGATATCATGGATCGAGAGGAACTTGAAGTGGCTAACATAACCTCAAATAAGAGCTCGGCTCACCAGCCAACTAAATCTTCGCCGGTGCCTAGCACACGCATCTCACCTTCCACTTTCCAAGCCATGGCCGGGGGCATTTTTTCTTTCTTTTTTTTTGTCTTTCTTATTTTCAATGTTCATCTTCATTTTCATCCTTCGTCTGTCCTTCCGCACCAATGCTGAGCCACTTCCGGTGCCCGATCTTGTTCGACGTTTAATGGTCCCAAACAGGTATAAGCTGGACTTTCTGCCCTAAAGATGCTTTCGAAGCAGGGTTTGAAGACTTCAAGGTAATGAATAGAATAATAAGTGTCACAGTTTGCTGAGCTTCGACAAAAGAATCTTCCTAATGTAATTACATTTGAACAAATCCAGGTTTGAAAATTTGAGAGAGTCCTAGGAATTCAATTCCCTTCCTGAAAAGGTTCGACGAACGAATCCTTTATCAATGAGAACACCATCAATGCCATCGAATCCTTTACAATGTCGCTTAATTGCACATGTTACTATGTCGTCCTCCATGGCCACTCGTACATGCGAACTCCCCAATCCCTCCCTTCGATTCCATCTTCCATCTTCACTGAGAAAAAACCATGCTGCACACATAGCACTGCTCGGATGCACAGGCTCGATGAGCCGTCGAGCCCCAACCGGCACACCACAGCGGTGCCGTAGAAGAGGACGGCCATTTTGATCACCGGTGATGAGTAGGTGGGGTCTATTGGAATCCGGTGACTCGTTTCCCGGAGGTATTTTGACGGACGTCACGGTCTGAGCTAACCTATTTCAATTTGTCTATCACTTAGGTAAAAAATGAAAGAAATTCCGCTTTTTTTGGATTCCTTGCGGATCCCGTTATTGATTTCCTCTATTGCTGAACTTTCTACGGTGACCAGATTTGCTTCCTCTATTGATGAACTTTCTTCGTTTGCATCACCTTTCCATTCCGCTCCTAGCGATGAGTTTGCATTGTTTTCTACTCCACCGGACGAAGTCTCCAAGAGAAAGTTCAACTTTGAAGCAAAAGCAATCCCTCAACCACCACCACCATCCATGGCTTCCTCTCTCTTCTTCTTCCTCCTCATCATTTTCCTCTCTCTCTCCTCTCCATCCGCCGCAAACGTCCACCGGACCAAGCTCCTCCGGTCGTCCCTCATCTCCGAACCCGGGCTTCGCGCCAACTCCACCCCCTCGCCCACTCGCTATTTCGAAGTCACCAGGCCCATCAGGCTCCCCGACACCAAGCCTTGCTCGTACCTGATCTTACAACACGACTTCGCGCACACGTATGGCAAGCCCCCGGTTCTCGCCAATTACACCCCTCCATCGAGTTGTTATTCACAGAAATTTGCAAAGGTCGTGCTGGAATGGAGCGCCACTTGCAAAGGCAGGCAATTTGACCGGATTTTCGGGGTTTGGCTTGACGGGGTCGAGCTTCTCAGGAGCTGCACTGCGGAGCCGAGAGCTACGGGAATGTTTTGGAGTGTCAAGAAGGACATTACCAGGTACTATTCGTTGCTCATGAAGAACGGTACTCTTGCCGTTTCTCTTCGCAATGTTGTGGATGACACCTATACAGGGGTTTACCATGTCAAGTTAAAGTTTCATTTTTATCCTGTTGATGATGAGCATTTGGCGGGGGATGTTGGAAATTCGAGGGATTCCGCACCATCTGGGTATGGTTCGAATGCGGATTTGATCTTGCCCATTTCGAGAAACTTGCCGCTGAATGATGGGTTGTGGTTTGAAATCGAGAATGCTACGGATACTGAGACGAAGGAGTTCAGAGTTCCCCTGAATGTTTACAGGGCAGTGCTGGAGGTTTATGTGTCTTTTCATGAGAATGATGAGTTTTGGTATGGGAATCTCCCCAATGAGTATATTGAGGCCAATAATCTTACCGGAGTAGCCGGGAATGGCCCTTTTAGGGAGGTTCTCGTGAGTCTTGACGGTGCGGTAGTCGGTGCGGTTTGGCCTTTCACGGTGGTATACACCGGGGGGGTCAATCCTCTTTTGTGGAGACCCATCACTGCCATTGGGTCGTTTAATCTCCCTACATACGATATCGAGATCACGCCCTTTCTAGGGAAGATATTAGACGGAAAGCTCCATGAATTTGGCTTCAGTGTCACGAACGCTTTTAATGTGTGGTACATTGACGCCAATCTGCATCTTTGGCTGGATGATAAGAGCACCAAAACTGCAGGGAAGCTTCTGACTTACAATTGCATGCCTCTAGCTGTTTCTTCGGTGGTGGATTTTAAGGGCTTTGATGGGAAGTTTTCGACCGGGGTCAGCCGGTCCATATCGTCCCGGGGATGGGTGAAGTCATCTTATGGGAAAATCAAGACCACTTGGAAGCAAGAGTTTAATTACAGTAACGTGATGGTCATGGGGAATCATGCGAATCTGCAAATTATCAACCAGCTGATCCATTTCAACGACCGCCTTCATGCTAAGAAGCAGTCCTCCACCCTTGCATCCATTCGAGTGCGCAGAGATTTCCCGTTCTATCTATACTCCAACAATGTGGATCAGGGAAACGGCACTTCCTTATCCGTGGCGAACTTTTCGATGGCTTTTAATGAGAAAAGGCGTAAGGATTCCGGCTTCAAGCTCTCGAGGAGTTCGCTGAGCAATGTGCAGACCGGGCAGGGCAACATGACCGTGAAGAATAACTTGGTGGCCAGCGGGTTCGGCAGTACTCAGCAAGTGTACAAGTATCGCGCGGGCGAACTCTGCTACTACAGAAATGTGAGCAGCTCAAATTACACTATTCTTCACGACCACATTGTCATGAAATGTAAGAAAGGAGCAGAGTCTCGTTATGCATCCAGAACGAACCGACGGTGGCCTTCTCGCATTCAGGGGTTTATCTGATTTAACCACATGGGGATGCTTCAGAACTTCGTGTCATCTCATCTTTCAGCTTCCTTATGTGCCCGAAATAAAGACCACTGAAAATCAGTACATATGTCCGTCAAGCACTTTTGTGGGTGTTCTTTGAACCTCTCGTCAACATCCCAAGCTTTCACTTTCTTTTCCTTAATAGAGCATATGGAGTAGTTTCATTTCTTTGGCCCCGGCATTGCTGTATAGTATCCAGCTCGAAGCCGATTTCAAGTAGTCATGCTCTTCCCATGTCGTGAAACTTTTAACAACAGTATCCTTTGACGAAACTTTGACGGAAGGTAACTGTGCCACACATGCACAAGTTGGGGAATTTTTTGTGCCACACAAAAGTTTAAGGTAAATGTGTCACGATTAACATAGTTTGGATTTTTTTGTGGCTTTTGCCTCTAGTTTAATGTTCATTTTCAATGGATTTGTTTGGGTATTTAAGGAAGAAAAAGGAGGAATTAATTATCTAAAAAAAGTAGGACCCTCTTTCTTCTATTTAACTAATACCTTCGCATAGCCATCTGAATTTTTTTTTCCCAAAAATTGAAATAAATTTTAAAAGCCAGGATATGCGCTTGTAAAATAGTAGATTTGTTTGGTAATCGTTTGGAGATATCGGGTTTTAGGCATCAATAATATATATGTGCTATTTTTTTTCTGTATTGAAATGAGGTAATGGTGTTTTCGTTGCACGGAAGGTAGACATCAAATCGAAAAATTGGCTTTATATATATTATAAGATAAATATGGATAGTGTCGATTATTATATTCAATCCCAAATAATTGACTACAGGAGCATGTCATCTAGCTCCCTAGTAATTCATTTTAGTGTCTATTCTTAAACTCTTAAAAATAAAGGAAACAAATAGATGCATGAGAAGTTTCCGGCACGGAATGAAGGAGCATATATGTCACGTGCTACTTTTCAGGCCATGGTCTGGAGCATTTTTTTTTTTCTTTCTTTCTTATTTCCTATGTATTAATAAGTTTCATTTCCTCTATTAATAAACTTTCTTCAATTTTCAAGCAGCCGAAAAGTCTTTTTCTCTCCCTCTCCCTTCTCTTTCTCGGCTTCTTCGACCTTCAATCATAGGGAGGGTTTGAGCTAGTCTCAATCTCCCCTCTCTCTTTTTATTTCTTGATTTTGTTTGAGGTTTCTTGTTTTTTTTTCCTTATTTTCTCTTCCTTCCGGATCTAGATTTGGGAGCTTTTATTTACTGGTTCAATTTTAAATCCGAGAGTTTGAAATTTAATCAGTTCTAAATATAGGAGCTATTCTCTCCGGATTTAAATTTAGGAGTTTAATAATGTTTTCGGAATTCAATATCCATGCTCTATCCGTGTAGAGGGCTTATACCTCTAATGATGATCGCAGGAGCTCTGGCATCTCGCTGAACTACGAATATTTGCTATTCCAAAATTTAGATCTAATATTGTCTCCGCACGACAATAGTGTAGAGAAGCTAAATCTAGGCGCGCACCGTTATCTAGTAATGCCGTAGTTATTGGAAAAAAAATTTCGGTCTGTACTTATCACCAACGATCATACAAGATCCATTGGTCAGTCAGCCAGTTAGTTTGCTTAACAGATCCATTCTCATGGAAGAAGTGTGTGCTTAACTATGCTGGTATTCTGTTGATCCTTTTTGTTTTTTATATGCTTCGATTTTCTTTGCGATGAAAATCTATGTAATTTTTTTTTATCGGTGAACTCTACATACTTCTCATATATCATTTTGACCGAGCAACAAATATAATTTTCTTACGACAAAAATCAAAGCCTTCTTCGACTTCGGCCCTGTTTGGTTCAGCATTTGAATGCTGCTTTGGGGCTCTAAAGTCCCTTGAACAAATGTAAAATTGTTTGGCAAGCTTTGAGGAAATGCAATTGCATCTCTAAAACTCTCCAAGGGCCTTTGGCTAAATGGAGGAGCCTTGGAGAAGTTGCATTTTCGGGATGCAACTTCACTGTTCATCGAGTGACTATTGTTCATCTTCTTCAAGCTTTGGGTCCAGCGGCCGATGACCGCCGCCCCAGGGGTAGCGCAACCCCGGCGATTGTCGCCTGGGGTCGCCGGTCGCTAGCCTGGGTGGCGAGACCCAGGCCAGTCGCGCGACCCAGGGCGTCGCCCGAGGTTCGGCGACCCCAGGCGGCAGTCACGCGACCTAGATGACGCCGCCTGAGGTTGCCGGATCTCAGGCTTCGCCTAGGTTGCACGACCAGGTGATGCTTGAGGTCGCGCGACCTCAGGCCGTCTCTTCAGAGGTTAGGCGGCGGTGGCCAGCGACCAAATCTAGTCGTTGACAGTTGGCCGGCGACCAGATTTGGCCGGCGGTGATGATCGATGGGTGAGCTCCACCGAGATTGTTTTTTTTTTCTTTTTTTTTAAATATCAGCAAAAGTCTTTTACAAAATATAATTTTTACTAAACAGTATTTAGGTCAAAGTTGCTTTCAAATGTGATTTTAAAATGCACATTACCAAACAATACTTGCATTTCGGAAAATCCTTTTGGCTAAAAGGCCTTTGCATTTTGCTAAAGGCATTCTTCAAAAGCTAAACCAAACGGCCTTCATCACCTTCCTTTCCACCCCATGTGTTTGATTTTTTATTCCATTACTTGTACAAGTACAACGCATGCTCCAAGAAAACGTTCCATATGCAACAACAATCCTTCAACCACCATCCATGGCTTCCTCTCTTCTTCCACCTCCTCATTCTCCTCTCTCTCTCCTCTCTCTCCACCGCGAACGTCCACCGGACCAAGCTCCTCCGATCGTCCCTCGTCTCCGAACCCGCACTTCACGCCAACTCCACCCGCGCCCCCACTCGCATCTTTGAAGTCACCAAGCCCATCAGGCTCCCCGACACCAAGCCTTGCTCGTACCACATTTTACAACACGACTTCGCATACACGTATGGCAAGCCCCCGGTTCTCGCCAATTACACCCCTCCATCGACTTGTTATTCACAGACATTCGCAAAGATTGTGCTTGAATGGAGTTCCACTTGCAAAGGCAGGCAATATGACCGAATTTTCGGGGTTTGGCTTGGTGGTGTTGAGCTTCTCAGGAGCTGCACTGCCGAGCCGAGAGCTACAGGGATTTTTTGGAGGGTCAAGAAGGACATTACCAGGTACTATTCGCTGCTCATGAAGAACGGTACTCTTGCCGTTTATCTTGGCAATGTTGTGGATAGGACCTATACAGGGGTTTACCATGTCCAGATAAAGTTTCATTTTTACCCTGCCGATGACGAGCATTTGGTGGGGGATGTGGGAAATTCGAGGGATTCGGTACCTGGGTATGGTTCGAATGCGGATTTGATCTTGCCCATTTCGAGAAACCTGCCGCTGAATGATGGGTTGTGGTTTGAAATCGAGAATGCTACGGATACTGAGACGAAGGAGTTCAGTGTTCCCCTGAATGTTTACAGGGCAGTGCTGGAGGTTTATGTGTCCTTTCATGAGAATGATGAGGTTTGGTATGGGAATCTCCCCAATGAGTATATCGAGGCCAATAATCTTACCGGGGTAGCCGGGAATGGCCCTTTTAGGGAGGTTCTCGTGAGTCTCGATGGTGACGTAGTCGGTGCCGTTTGGCCTTTCACGGTGGTATACACAGGAGGGATCAATCCTCTTTTGTGGAGACCCATCACTGGCATTGGGTCGTTTAATCTCCCTACATATGATATCGAGATCACGCCCTTTCTAGCGAAGATATTAGATGGAAAGCTCCACGAATTTGGCTTCAGTGTCACGAATGCTTTGAATGTGTGGTACATTGATGCGAATCTGCATCTTTGGCTGGATGATACGAGCACAGAAACTGCAGGGAAGCTTCTGACCTACCATTGTATGCCTCTAGTTGTTTCTTCGGTGTTGGATTTTAAGGGCTTAGATGGTAAGTTTTCGACTGGAGTCAGCCGGTCCATATCGTCCAGTGGATGGGTGAAGTCATCTTATGGGAAAATCAAGACCACTTGGAAGCAAGAATTTAATTACAGTAATGTGATGGTCATGGGGAATGACGGGAATCTGCAAATTATTAATCAGCTGATCCATTTCAATGACGGTGTTGATGCTACGAGCTCGTCCTCCACCCTTGCATCCATCCGAGTAGACAGAGATTTCCCCTTCTATCTATACTCCAACTATGTGGATCAAGGAAATGGCACTTCCTTATCTGTTGCAAACCTTACGTTTGCTTTTAATGAGAAAAGGCATAAGGATTCTGGCTTCAAGCTCTCAAGTGGTTCACTGAGCAATGTGCAGAAGGGGCAGGGTTACATGACTGTGAAGAATAACTTGGTAGTCAGTGGCTTAGGCAGTACTCAGCAAGTGTACAAGTATTATGGCAGCGAACTCTGCTACTTCAGAAATGTGAGTAACTCAAATTACACAATTCTTCATGACGACATTGTCAAGAAATGTAAGAAAGGAGCATGAGTCTCGTTATGCATCCAGAATCGACAGATGGTGGCCTACTCGTACTCTTATCTGATTTAACCACGTGGGGATGCTTCAGACCTTCTTGTCATCTCATCTTTCAGCTTCTTTATGTGCCCGAAATAAAAACTATTGAAAATCAGTATCAATGTATCGTGACCTCCCTTCGCTTTTAATTAGGCAATTAAAATTTAGGTGTCAACAATATATCGTTGAGCACTTTTGTGGGTATTCTTTGAAGCTCTCGTCAACATCCCAAACTTTTATTTTCTTTTCCTTAATAGAGTCACTATATGGAGTAGTTTCATTTCTGTGGCCCTGGCAATGCTGTATGGTATCCAGCTCAAAGCCGAATTCGGACGTTGAAGTTGATCAGTAGTCGTGCTCTTCCCATGGTGTGAAAATTTTAACTGAGCAAGCTTTTTACCGTCTTTATTGACAGAGCTTTAACGGAGGGTCAATATATCACATAGGTACAAGTTTGAGATATTTGCTGTCACAGAAAAAAAAAGTTTGGGATGATTATGTCATTGTTGGCATAATTTGGGGCTTTCGGTGGGTTTTGCCCCTATTTTAATGTTCGTTTTCAATAGATTTGTTTGGGTATTTAAGGAAGAATTAATTATCTAAAAATGTAGGAACCCTTTTTCTTTTATTTAACTAATATCTTCGCATAGCCATCCCAATGATTTTTTTCCCAAAAATCAACATGAATTTTAGAAGCGAGGAATATGCGCTTGTAAAATAGGAGATTTGTTAGATAATCATTAAATATCTGATTTTTGTCATTAACAATATATATGTGCTATTTATTTTTTATATGTATTAAATGAGGTAATGGTGTTTTTATTGCACGGAAGGTGGTCATAAAATTGAAAAATTGGCTATATATATTATAAGATAAATATAGATAGTGTCGATTATTATATTCAATATATTAAGATAAATATAAATAATGTCGATTATTATATTCAATACCATATAATTAACTACAGAAGCATGTCATCTAGCCCCCTTGTAATTCATTTTATTGTTTAATTTTTAAACTCGTAGAAAAAAAGGAAACAAATAAATAAATGGGAAGTTTCCGGCACGGCACGAAGGAGCGTGTATCTCACGTGCTACTTTTCAAGCCATGATCGGGAGCATTTTTCTTTTCTTTCTTTCTAATTGTCTTTCTTATTTTCTATGTATTAATAAGCTTCATTTCCTCTATTAATAAGCTTTCTTTGACTTGCAAGCAACCGAAAAAGGGCAAAAGTATACTAGAAGTGCCATAACTTGTGTACAGCGATCACTTTGATGCCATAACTTTTTTTCGGATCACTTTGGTGCTAAGTCGGAGGAAAATCGATCACTTTAGTGACTCCGGCCAAAAAGCTGACCTGGCATTTATATTAAAAAAAAATGGTCTGACTTGTAGATGGTGGAAATTACGTGGCTTTTTTTCGAATTTTTTAATTTTTTTTTAAAAAAGTTGCGCGGCAGGCGAGGAGCCCTCGCCGCTGCCGCCCAACCCACCAGCCGGCGGTGGTGGGCGCAGTGGTCGGCGAGGGTCGTCGGCCCCTGGCCGGGCCGCGACCTCGCCGAGTCCGGGAGGGCTGGATCCGGCGACCCTCGCCGAGCCCGGCGAGGCGGATCCGACGAGACGAGACCTCGTCGTCGCGACCCGTGCGACGGCGAGGTCCGGTCTTGCCTCGCGGGCGAGGCGAGACCTCGCCGTCGCTGGGTCGCGACGACGAGGTCTCGCCTCGCCCGGCGAGGCGAGGCCGACCTCGCCGTCGCCTCGGGTCACGACGCGAGGTCGGCCTCGCCTTCACTGGGCGAGCGAGACCTCGCCGTCGCCTGGGTCGCGACGGCGAGGTCTCGCCGGGGCCCGGCGACCCTCGCCGACCACTGTGCCCACCACCGCCGACCCTTCCCGGTGGTGGTGGGTTGGCGGCAGCAGCGGCGAGGGCTCCCTCGCTGCTGCTGTAGGTTTTTTTTTTTTTTTAATATAATATATATATTTTAAAAAGTACACGTCAGCAGGCTAAACGGCGTCGTTTTTGGTTTTTAATGCTGACTGGACCTCTCCGGCGAACCGTGTCAGCGCCACATCGGATTTCCGGCGAGTCACGTCAACATTGGCACTAAAGTGATCGATTTTCAAAAAAGTTGACATCAAAGTGATCTGAAAAAAACCACCCGCCTGGGTGGCGCTGCTGGAGCGCGCACTCTTCCTCTCACAAAAGGTTGAGTGTTCGAATCCTGGGTGCCGCAGGGTGACTTAACCGGTGCACGTGTGTGGTGGCTAGCACGTGTCGCCCCCAGGGTTTACCTCCCGACTGTCGACCGTGCGGGGGTTCCCTGGGTCATAAAAAAAAAAAGTGATCTGAAAAAAAGTTATGACACCAAAGTGATCGCCGTACACAAGATATGGCACTTCTAGTGTACTTTTGCCACCGAAAAAGTCTATTTCTCTCCCTCTCTCTCTTCTCTCTTCTCCTTCCCCGGCTTCCTCAAACCTTCAGTCATGGGGAGGGTTTGAGCTCGTCTCAATCTCCCCTCTCTATTTTGTTGATTTTGTTTGAATTTTCATGTTCTTTTTTCTTATTTTCTCTTCCCTCCCGATCTAGATTTGGAAACTTTTATTTACTGGTCTAGTTCTATATCTAAGAGTCTGAAATTTAATCAGTTCTAAATATAAGAGCTATTCTCTCCCGATTTAAATTTAGGAGTTTAATAATGCTTTCGGAATTCGATACCCTATGCTTTATCCGTGTAGAGGGCCTATGCCTTCAGTTTCAATAGTGACCGCAGGAGTTTTGGCATCTCGTTGAATTATGAATATTTGCTCTTCTAAAATTTAGATCTGATATTGTCTCTATACGACGATGGTGTAGAGAAAGCCGAACCTAAACGCGCACCGCCAATTGGTAATGCTGTAATTATTAGAGACAAATTTATGTTGTATGCTTATCACTGACGATCATACGAGATGCACCGATTAGTTTGCTTAATGGATTTATTATTATAAAAGGAGTGTATGCTTAATTATGCCGGCACTCTATTAATTCTTCTTGTTTTCTGAATTTGGTTTTGTTTTGTAGTATTCCGGGCTTTGTCTGCTTCAATTTCCGTTCTTTGTATCAATCTTTGCAACGAAAATCTATATACTTCTTCTAGGTATAATTTTGAGCGAGCAATTAATACAATTTTCTTTCGGCCAAAAAAAAACACAACCTTCTGCGACTTCATCACCTTCCCTTCCACTCCCAGTATTGGGTTTGACTATTGATTCCATTACTTGGACAACGCATTGTTTGCTACTCGACCAGACGAAGGCTCCAAGAAAGAGTTCAATATTGAAGCAACAGCAATCCCTCAACCCCCCATTCATGGCTTCCTCTCTCTTCTTCCTCCTCCTCCTCCTCCTCCTCTCTCTCTCCTCCCTCTCCACCGCGAACTTCCACCGGACCAAGCTCCTCCGATCGTCCCTCATCTCCGAACCCGAACTCCACACCAACTCCACCGACTCGCCCACTCTCTACTTCGAAGTCACCAAGCCCATCGAGCTCCCCGACACCAAACCTTGCTCATACCTGATCTTACAACACGACTTCGCGTACACGTATGCCAAGCCCTCGGTTCTCGCCAATTACACCCCTCCATCGACTTGTTATTCACAGACATTCGCAAAGATTGTGCTTGAGTGGAGTGCCACTTGCAAAGGCAGGCAATATGACCGAATTTTCGGGGTTTGGCTTGGTGGGGTAGAGCTTCTCAGGAGCTGCACTGCCGAGCCGAGAGCTACAGGGATTTTTTGGAGTGTCAAGAAGGACATTACCAGGTACTATTCGCTGCTCATGAAGATCGGTACTCTTGCCGTTTATCTTGGCAATGTTGTGGATAGGACCTATACAGGGGTTTACCATGTCCAGATAAAGTTTCATTTTTACCCTGCTGATGACGAGCATTTTGTGGGGGATGTGGGAAATTCGAGGGATTCGGTACCTGGGTATGGTTCGAATGCGGATTTGATCTTGCCCATTTCGAGAAACTTGCCGTTGAATGATGGATTGTGGTTTGAAATCGAGAATGCTACTGATATTGAGACGAAGGAGTTTCGTGTTCCCCTGAATGCTTACAGGGCAGTGCTGGAGGTTTATGTGTCTTTTCATGAGGATGATGAGTTTTGGTATGGGAATCTCCCCAATGAGTATATCGAGGCTAATAATCTTACTGGGGCGGATGGAAATGGCCCTTTTAGGGAGGTTCTCGTGAGTCTCGACGGTGAGGTAGTTGGTGCGGTTTGGCCTTTCACGGTGGTATACACGGGAGGGATCAATCCTCTTTTGTGGAGACCCATCACTGGCATTGGGTCGTTTAATCTCCCTACATACGATATTGAGATTACGCCCTTTTTAGCGAAGGTATTAGATGGAAAGCTCCATGAATTTGGCTTCAGTGTCACGAATGCTTTGAATGTGTGGTACATTGACGCCAATCTGCATCTTTGGCTGGATGATAAGAGCACAGAAACTGCAGGGAAGCTTCTGACCTACCAGTGTATGCCTCTAGTTGTTTCTTCGGTGTTGGATTTTAAGGGCTTAGATGGTAAGTTTTTGTTTGGGGTCAGCCGGTCCATATCGTCCAGTGGATGGGTGGAGTCATCTTATGGGAAAATCGTGACCACTTGGAAGCAAGAATTTAATTACAGTAATGTGATGGTCATGGGGAATGACGGGAATCTGCAAATTATTAATCAGCTGATCCATTTCAATGACAGTGTTGATGCTACGAGCCCATCCTCCACCCTTGCATCCATCCGAGTAGACAGAGATTTCCCCTTCTATCTATACTCCAACTATGTGGATCAAGGAAATGGCACTTCCTTATCTGTTGCAAACCTTACGTTTGCTTTTAATGAGAAAAGGCATAAGGATTCTGGCTTCAAGCTCTCAAGTGGTTCACTGAGCAATGTGCAGAAGGGGCAGGGTTACATGACTGTGAAGAAAAACTTGGTAGTCAGTGGGTTAGGCAGTACTCAGCAAGTGTACAAGTATGATGGCAGCGAACTCTGCTACTTCAGAAATGTGAGTAGCTCAAATTACACAATTCTTTATGACGACATTGTCAAGAAATGTAAGAAAGGAGCAGAGTCTGGTTATGCATCCAGAATCAACAGATGGTGGCCTTCTCGCACTCAGAGGGTTTATCTGATATAACCACATGGGGATGCTTTAAAACTTCTTGTCATCTTATCTTTCATCTTCTTCATGTGCCCAAAACAAAGACCATTAATCAGTATATATGTCATGAAGCCCTTTTGTGGGTATTCTTTGGAGCCCTCGTCAACATCCCAAGCTTTATTTTCTTTTCCTTAGAAGAGTAACTGTATGGAGTAGTTTCATTTCTGTGGCCCCGGCATTGCTGGATGGTATTCAGCTCAAACCGATTTCAAATGTCGAAGTTGATCAGTAGTCATGCTCTTCCCATGTCGTGAATTTTTTCACTGAGCAGGTATGATGATCTGTGTTAGCTCAAAAATGCAATTTCCATGCCAATCGGCCTACATGGTATATATGGTCCTATCTGGTGTATGTCGATGCCTCCTTTATTCATCTAAATTCAAGCAAGCAAAAAGGGGAAAAATAAGTATGCTAGTAAAAAACAAGATGATGAAATCATATGATGGTCCTCGAAGTTTCTGTTATGTCTATCTGATTCGAGGCAAAAACTGGTATAGTTACTATATATTCTTCGTATCTTCATTTTGATTGTTCTCTGAATGTTCTTTGTCAATCAAATAACACACCAACTGAAAGTAGTTCTTTGAGAGCTCTATTATGAACACGTAGGTTCTGCGCATTTAAAGTCTCTGCACGGTGGCATGTGCTGAAATAGAAAGTTTTTAAATTCCAAAGAGAAGTTCTGAACAATTCTGTGCAGAATGTGTTATTTTCTCCTTGTTAATGTTATTTTGATTTTTGCAGTATTGAAGCTCCACAAATGTGTTGTTGAATCTTGCAATTTCTGTCCTGCACATTGAACGTTTGTAGTTTACTGCCTTTAGATATTAGACTTCTTGTTACTCAGCACTCAGCAACTATATCTCCAAAATCAGTGCATCTTTTACTTGCTACAATTATAACAGAAACATGTTAAACAATTTGCCGATTTCCAATGTTCTTAATTGAATAAATAACCCACCGATTGGTGTTTGAATACTTTCCCGTTAGGAAATCTGAATCATGCAGGAGTATTGATGCTTCGGTGTTGCATAAAGTAGGGATGTCATTCATCGGTCATTGGTTTCTCTTTATTTTGATCAGTAAATAAATCTTCTGGGTTGAGGATCTCAGATTCATCTGTTCTCACTGAAGAAGAGAGAACTATGGTCTGTAATGGGCTGAAATAGAAGTGACATGAGATGTACAACAATTCTTGCTTGGTCGGAGATGTCGACCGTGCGGCTTAGTGACAAAAGGGTGCACTGGCACAGGTGTGGACTGAGTGGGGACCGGTGAGGGGCCGGTGGGTTTTTACAGGTTCTCCTAA
This sequence comes from Syzygium oleosum, assembly GCF_021117445.2. NCBI lineage: Eukaryota > Viridiplantae > Streptophyta > Magnoliopsida > Myrtales > Myrtaceae > Syzygium > Syzygium oleosum. Next base: position 14,085,250 of record NW_026607489.1, on the reverse strand, counting down.
ACATTCTATTAAGCGCAGCTATAATCAAAGTTTTCGCATTCGCCACGATACTAATATTAACCCGGCTTACTTGTGTTTGCAAAGAATATATCCGTCTGGGTCGCCTTCTCAATTCACAGCTTCTGACTATGGGCACAAAAGATCAAATACTAGGAGTCGAAGCAGATCTTTATCAAATAGAGAAGCTTCATCGCTCCCGTTGTGTTTCAGCCATTACGTGCACGAGACAGTTGATGCCCTATTATTGAGCACTTTATTTTCTAAATTTAAAGGTTGAAATGCATTATTAGGCATGCTTAGGATTCTTAGTTAGGGAAAAATCATACACTTTTAAAACTCTCCTATCCCTCCAATCATAGCATTATATTGCAGGGTGGGGATCACTGGGATGTGACAATGATATTCATCCTAAATATTTAGATTATATTAATCCCATCCAAGTCAACACCACTTTAGTGGAAAGAAGTCACAAAAATCTTATCTTAGGGTAATATTTTCCTTAACTGGCAAATAATAAACTAGAAATGAAATAAAGATTTGTTGCTCCTTTTATTTGGACCCCCAGGAATCAAGCGTTTTATCCCAGGATTGCGATCCGCATTGACTTTGTTTCCGAATGAGCTGAGACAAAGCCTACTCTAGTCAAGTAGCTAGCCTTACCGATTATATTGCCAAAACTTTTAGTGATGTTGACAATTCCATATTTAGTACTAAATAATCGATATTACTAATGAATTCCAGTGACTTCTTATTTCTAATTTCACTAATTAAACTCGCCAGCACTTATTATTCGTTTCTTGAATTTTTGCGACTTATATTTTAATTTTATCAGTTCAGTTCGATGTTTACCCAAACACTGATGTTTAAACCAAAGAGGAAAATCTATAGCTTTGAGAGCAGCAGAAGACAACTCAGAGTCTCAGACCATGTTCGCATTCTGGAGATACGAAGTACATATGTGTGTGCTATATTCCTCGTTTGGGAGGAATTGATAGAAAGGTAGATTGCATTAGTGTTATCACCCTTTAATGTGCTATATCATACTGATCAAAGTACAGGACTGACTCTCTCAGCTCCTTAGCCGGCAGGCGTACAACTTTTCCTCTCGCTTCCTTCCTTCTTCCCTCTCTCTCTCTCTCTCTCTCTCTCGTGTTTCGTCCGTTCTTCAACTCTTCAACTTCTGGAAGGGAGGGATTTGACCTAGATCTCTCCCTCCCCTCTCTCGTTGTTCTTTCGTTTAATTTTTTCTTGTTTCTTTCCTTGCTCTCGCGTCTAATTTTAGATCTGGGAGTTTTGCTCTCCCGATATTAGATTTGGAAGCTTTTCTCTCCTATCTAACTCTAAATTTAGGAGTTTTAATGAATAAGTATTCCGTCTCCAGTTTTAATGATGTTCACAGCAGCTATGGTGTCAAATTTGTGCTCGTTCAACGTATTTTTGTTAAAAGCTTCGGAGTTTCGCACTTGCTAAATGGCTTGTTCTTATAGGTGTCAGATCTGAGCTTGTTCAACATGTTTATATTGTCTCCGTACGGTAATGGTGTTGGGGACGCCGAACCTTGGCGCACACTGCCGAAATGCAAAACCGTAATTACAGATGGAGATCCTGGCGTGTGGTCATCACTGATGAAAATGTGTGATTCGGTGATCGGTCGCAGATCCTTTCGCTTGGATGCAATCGCAGATATGTTCTTGAAAGACGAGCGTGTGATTATCTTTGTCAATTATGCTTTGATGATGTATATTGATTTATGGTTTTTGGTTTGTTTTGGAGTTTTACATGCATGTCTTGTTATTGTGACTTTTGAAATTTCCTATGGATCGTTTCAGGTATCATTTTGATAATGAATAGAAATATCTTTTGACCAAAAAAAAAAAAGTACAGAACTGAACCCAGCCCTATCTGGTTCCTTTTTTCTCTTCCACCCCAAGCTCCTTCGATGAGAAATTACTCTTGATTGAGGGAGGCTCCATTTTCTCAATTCGAATTGAGATTTTCATTCTGGATTTGATTTGGGAGTATTTATTGTTTTTATTTATTTTTTTGTTTTTTCTTTGCTTGATGTTGATGCTCTTCTCTGCTCGATGGCAGATCTTCCGCTTCCATCATTAAAAATTAACCCACTTCAGATCCTCCAAAGAGGACTTATATTGCACTAGAAGCCCTTATACGACTACTTCGAGTTTTGGAAGCTCTCATCTCCCGATCTAGATCCGGAAGTTCTTCCCTCTCGATTTAGATTTAGATCTGGAGTTCCTTAGAAGCGTTTTTGTGCTCGTTTAATCTCTCCTGATCTAGCTTTAGATTTGAGAGCTGGTTCGGTGATAGTGTTGAGGACACTGAATCTAAGCGTGCATCATCCACTGGGCAAGCCATAGTTTTAGGAAAAGGAGATTACGGTATGTGCTCATCACTTATGATGCGAGATTCGATAATTGGCCGCCGTTTCTTCTGCATTGATGCCAAAAACAAATCAGATCTTGTAGGATGAAAGGTGATTATAAGAGCAGATTGTGCTTTATTGTTTTACTTTGTTGTTTGTTTTGTTGTGGACCTCTCATATATCATCTTGAGATCTTCAAATATTAATGAAATATTTACCTTCAACCAAAAATAAAAAGTACAGGATTGCATGGTCTTCTTTTAGTCAAAGATAGTCCATCGAACAGACAAATTCAAATGGATGCAATGCACTGAGAGATGTATAATGCAGGTGTGAGACTTTCAAGATTTTTATGTTGTATACAGCTTGTGAAAATGTTTATTCGTAAATATTTTATGTTGGATGAGTGCCTTTTGTACTGTGCATTTGGTTGTCGTCCGGATTTGGATTGGAATATGATAGGATAAATGGGGATTTGAATCCTCCACATATCATCGGACTGTAAAAATATCCTATCATATATTTGGTGCAACCTAAGATAGGATTTGGAATCTTTGAAAATTTTCAAAAATCCGCAACCTAAGATAAAATTGAAAATCTTTGAAAATCCTTCTCATTTGAAAATTTTTAAAAATCTTTGAAAATTCCATCTCTAGCTTTACTCTTCCTATACGTGAGACTCAAACCCTCTCGACCACGACTCTGGACGGAAGCACATCTCTCAACCAACACAAGTTCATGTATTTTTGGGACGGCCTCGTGAACAGCAGGAGGCACTTCCTATGGATCGTACAACTGAACTCCATTTCCGAAGAAAGCGGTAAGAGAGGCGACATTGGAGAAGGTGTACGTTATGGGATGGGCTCGTAGGAGGAGGTTTTGCACCACGGTGCCATTGCAGCGTTCTTGATACACAACAGGTGGAAATCGATGCTTGAGAGCATGGTCGCCAAGAAGCTTATGGTTGCTGGTTGTTCTTTGTCGATTAGCACGTGAACAGCCGACTCATGAGTCATGCGTGAAAAGTCGGGCTCGACATGAAGGATGTAGGCAATGGGGTGGAAAGAATGATCTATGCAAACCCGGCACGACGATCGTCTTTAGGCCCCTTTTCATCCTCACTTGTCCTAACATGATTGCTGGCCAACTATGCTGGTCAGAGGCAACGGTGGTCGGAAGTGAATGATGATCGGTAATTTTTTATGGTGATCCTTGTGCGGGTGATGTCGGCGAAACAATATTCGATGCGTCATTTTATCACTCCGTTAAAAGATAAAATATGAATTTTTTACTTATTTTTTGAACTTTATATTCAATACGGGTTTATCCCACCCCCTAGGCCGGATTTCTTATCCGGGATTTTATCCGGATGTATCCAGGTTTATCCAGTCCGTCACCAAACACCGGATAGGATCATTTGTTATCCGGTCCTATCCAGACTCAAATCCGGGCCATGGTAAAATAGGTACATGCGTTCTTTTGAATCCAAGAGAAGTTAAATCTCATGAATTGGAGTTAATTATGGGTCGAAGCTTGTTCTTTTTGCTAGATATAATCAAGAATTAACACGCTCAATCTCAAATGCCACCTCACCTCATATAAGGGTTTATCATATGGACATTTGGAACCAAGACATTAGTGGAAGATTAGCTGTGAAAAGATTCTGCCTAAGCCCTAAAAAACATACGAGGGAGGACTATATTTATAGCTTTATTTGATGCAAAACAGATTGCAATCTATTTAAAGCTCTAATTAGGTCAAAATGTATTTGTTGTCTGAAAAGACTAAAAGAATCCAAGATCCGATTGCATGATGAAAATGTGGGGTATGACGTAATCAAGTGGGGGAACATCTGGGATATGTCCAAACCATGTCTATTTTGGTTACCTCTTCTGGGAAATTAAGGTAATTTCCCGGGACAAGAAGAATCTGTTCAAAGATTGTTAATGATCAACCATGAATGCAAAGAACTGTACGCCAATCTATATGTTGGGAGCATTTTTTTTTTGTGTCAAATAACAAACATAGATCAGAGATGGGATAGTAAAAATTATCGCTGAAAAATGCTAAAAACAAGCAGGTTAACCATGAAAAGAGACAGAGAAATAAAAATTCATTCTAATTGTTGCCCTTGACACTCGCATTTAAACAAAGGCAATAGAAGCCAATATCATAGAACATGGTCTTTTTTTTGCTAGAAATCATAGAACATGGTCTTGTTTAAGAAGAAATGTTAACAGACCGAAAAAAGCAAACAGATAGATTTCGATGCGGTAGAGCTTTCCTATCATAAAAGGAAATTGGCACTTCAAAATGCTTCGATTCGCCTTCCCCTGCAATAGAGAATTCATGATACAATTTTATCAAAAAAGATGTGTAGGATATAGCAATATGGAATCAGTATACTGCAATCGTGATTGATATAAAGGTGTTAAGCTCAAAGATAATACGGTCATATAGTTTGGGCAGGTAAATTGGCATCCTCTTCTCAGATGCCTAGATTATGCTTATGCACCTTATGCAAATTAAACAGAATGATAGCTATGCTAACAAGAAGAACCACAACAACAACAAATTAAAATGATATTTCATTCATGAACTAGAAAGCTAAAGTTGCCGCTATATGATGCTGTGCTCATCCTTGGCAATTGGCAAGCAAAAGATACTGTGACCATCAGCTGGGACTAGATAGCGAGGTAATAGAAAACCCAAATCAGACCTGGCAGACCTCGCGCACAGAGAGAGAGAGAGAGAGAGAGAGAGAGAGAGAGAGAGAGAGAGAGAGTAGTCGATGTGGTTTCCCATGTCTTCACTCCCCGAAGCAATTAAAAAACAGAATAGTGCTTAGAAGTGTAGTAATGTCCTTCTCAAGCCTAATACTAGGCAGATTAGGGTTTTAAAGAACCTAGCTACTTGCTAGGGTTTCTTCAAATGGAGATCAGTGCTCTCGAGCTTAGCTGTAATTAAACTTCTAAAGCCAAAAGTTTGGCTTCTCAAAAATCAGTGACATCACGCTCTTACTCGTCGTCGCGTTATACCTATATCATTTCAATTGGAAACAATTTCATACTACAGCAAGTTTCGCTTTCAAAGAAATGCCTTATCAATTAGGGAAATAGAGACTTTACCAAACTCAAGTAGTAGCTAGATCTTCAAGATTCACTGATAGGGATGTTATTGTAGCCATCAGTTTTGGCCTTGGTTGCGCCTCTTCTCCTGCTCTTCTTCTTGTAAGGGATTCCTCGAGCCTTAGCTTGAGAGTCCTTAACTTCGCGAAGATAAATCCGGATCGAGCCGCTAGCGAACGGGTTTACTTCCGGTAACCCACCGTTCTCTTCATAAGCAGCTCTCAGCCTTCCGATGAGTGCATCGAGGCTTCCCCAAGCTTGTCTCAGGGGACACGTGCAAGGGCCCGGCGGCTCGGGCTGCCCGAAATAGATGCAGCCGTGCAAGTGAACCTTAGTCTTCCCGAACTGATCGAGGTAGCGAAGGAACTCAAGAACATGGTTCGAATTGAACTGTGAAATTGCGATGGGGGGCCTTTGATTCCTTAAGTACTGTCCAAAGGTATTCCAATCTCTCCTTTTCTGCGACTCATAACGACTCAACGGTAGCGCCCTTTGCTGGTGGTGCTGATCATTCGTGGAAGCCGTAGATCTTGACGATCCTTCAGCCATGCCTTTCCCTTTTTCGATTGACATGTTGTGGCTCTAGGGTTTTCTTTTTTTTCTTGAAAGTTTTCGGTAGTAGGTATAACACGGATCGATTTATCCCTACTTGCTATTCAAGAGAGCTAAGAAAGATGGAGGAGGAAGGAATATGGGAGAGGAGAGGAGAGGAGAGGAGATAAAATAAAATGGTGAGAAAAATGTTCGCATCAATGGGCAACATGAGGAGACATGCTATGGTCCCCATGAAAGTGCTTTAGCTCTTTTTTCTTCCTCATTCTTGTTATTTTCTTCCTTTAATTAATGTCTAGATGCATTATTAACCATCGAGGCATTACCGTGTAATCTTGTACACTTCCATTTCCGTCACCCTAGCAATCATTGTTATTTAGGGCCTGTTTAGTAGCATTTATGTTTCTCTGTTTTTTTGTTTTTTTGTTCCTTGAAACAGAAAAAGAACAGAAATCAGTTTAATAACGTCAGTTAGTTTTTTTGTTTCTCGGAACAGAAAAGTGGTCAGGGAATAGATTTAGAACAGAAATAAGAAGTAAAAAAAATATGCTTTTTTGTTTCTGGAACAAAAAAAGAAACAATAGAGAAACAAGATCAACTTTCTCTCTTTCACAAGATATTCTCATACTAAACCTTAAACCAACCTTAACCTAAAGCCCTAAACCTCAAAACCTTAAACCTCAATACCCAAACCCTAAAACCCATAACACTAAAATCAAAACCCTAAAACCAAAATCCCTAAGACCCTAAACCTTCTAAACCTCAAATCTTAAACCCTAAAATCCCAAACCTGAAATACTAAACCCTAAACTCCAAAACTCCAAACTCCAAACCCGAAATCTTAAAACCTAAATCCTAAAATCGTAATTCCAAACCCTAAATCCTAAAACGCAAAACTCCAAACCATAAACCCCAAATCCTATACTCTAAATCCCAAACCCCAATACCCAAAACCCGAATCCCTAAAACTCTAAACCTAAACCCTAAAACCCGAAATACTAAACCCGGAACCCAAAACCCGGAACTCTAAAACCTAAACCCTAAAACCTAAACTCCAAACCTTAAACCTCAAAATCGAAATCCTAAAACCCTAACCCCTAACCCCAAATCCTAAAATCCTACACCCTAAATTGCAATTTCCTTGACCACCACCTTGTATTTACTTTGTCTATAAAGAGTAATTTTTTTTTTATGATTGTATTAAGGTCATCCAATTCTATATCATAATATATCATTATTCTATTTCTAGTCCAATTTTATCCAAACATGAATTATTAAGTCCCATAAACTGCAATTTCCTCAACCACCACCCGGTATTTGCTTTGTTTATAAGGAGTAATTTTCTTTATGATTGTATTAAGGTCATCCAATTCTATATCATAATATATTCTTATTCTATTTCTAGTACAATTTTATCCAAACATGAATCCTTAAGTCTCCACCAACAATTTTATAATTAAATGAAAAAATTAGGAGAATAAATTTTTAGTGTTCTACCAAACACATTTATGTTCTTTTTCTACTCTAAGAATAGAAATTTTGTGCAGTTACTAAATGCGTTTTTTTGCTCAGAAACTCGTCTAGGGAATAGAAATAGAAAAAATTATTTCTGAACAGAAACGTTACTAAACAAATCCTTAATATTTCTAGACGTATCTTCCAGAGTAATCTTTTCTTTTAACTTTTTTGACTTTTTTGTTATGAATTTCACCGAAATTACGTTTTTCACTTTTATGGAAATTCGAAATACATGAAACCTTTCAAATTATATAATCGAATATTGACATGCAGAATCGTACATAACATTTTCGTAAGTTTTTCAAAATTTAGGAAATTTTTTTTATTTCCACATTTTAGAAGGAATTAAAGTCACAAGTGTAAATCAGATGTCTAGCTGGTAAGTGTCGGCAAACAAGCAAGTTTGATTGATCACCATGCCAAAGAACGAGCTATGTTTAGTTTGTTTGTCATGAAATATGCATATACTTTTTCCCTTTTCTTACTTGTATACGCACCAATTTCGGTTAATACGAGTACAAATGCATGGGGACTACAGCTATGAACACTTATGTGGCAAATCATTTTCACATGTAGTTCACTCCGGTAAAAGTAGATACGTATTATACTCATAACAAGTGCAAATAAAGGTATTATGAGCTACCCGGATATTATATGTACTCCGATTGAAAGTCAAAAAGACCGACTCGAAAGGTAAAATGTTAATTGCGGTTTGATGAGTTCAGACCTATTTACAACCCGCTCTGAAAAGATTAAACGTGATCCGAATTCAGATTTTTTATTTCTTAAATCCCAGTTAGATAAACTAAATATCCCTTTGCAAAGTATAATCATTTCTCCCAAAATTGAAGATATACGAAAAATTCAAGTGTAACTTAGGAGGTAACTAGGGTTTTGAGATGGTTTTTGAACCTGGTTGTGTGTAGTTCTAACTTGACATAGCTATTGGGTCTCTACTCCTTCGGTCGTTGATGTGCGTTAATGGAGAATGGCGTCTTTACGTTGTTTCTCTCTAACACGAAACAAATGAAGATGTCGTAGTAGTCGAGGGTGGTTTTCTAGTTATAATAGGATGGTTTCCATCTTAATTTCCCCATTCTCCTTTTAGCTTTCACCACATGAATAGGAGAATGTTTTACAGATTAAAAGTTAATTAGAGAACCTGGGTGATATTCTTTCACTATGTATATCATGTACTAGTTAGCAGAAATCTTGCAAAATCTCTCACCAAAAGCACGTTATCCCCACCGGCTTTTTCTAGTCCTTAACTTCCTTTAAGTCATATCCATGCTTTCTCATATTCCACATCTGTTCCAGCTCATTTTAACTTATGCGTACAGTTCTCATATCCATACTTATCTAACCAAATTTGTATAACCGTATCATACGAGACAGGTCATATTGATATTGATATTGATATTGAGATTAACTGGTGTCACATCATGAAAAAGTATTATTGTCCTCGTTTATGAGGTAAGTTGGCTTCATTAGTTTACCCCATTAAAATGAATGACACATTAGTAAATAGAGATCTAATGGGTTTAATTGGTAAAACGAATCATCAAGCACAAACCCTCTCTCTTATCCCACATATACACACAAATAATTAAACGTCTAATTTCCCTTTTGTCAAGCAATAGCATATTAGTTATATTATTTATCATGAAAATTGAAGCGTGATATAATCAAGCATCTAAATTTTTTTTCGCAACTTGCAGTGAGTTTGATCAACAGATAATTAAGCTTAATGCATCAATAATGCAACGTGCTTCAAGTGGCTTTCCAATCAAACAAACTGAGAATGACAGAACTCGTGATTTAGATGCCTCCCAAAGTCAAAACTATACCCTAAGATTGTGACTGATATATGCAGACTAGAAATGATGTTACCCTCTGGTTAGGACTTTCTCATTGATTCTCGAATCAACCTATAAAATATCCGGCGAGCGCATTTGTTGAAATGCACTAATCAAGAAAATGAGGTTGATTAGACGCCCATTTTTTGTAATTAAAAAATTCCTCATTTCATTTTATAAGAATAAAAGGGACTGATCTCATCATTTTCATATGAGAAAAACCGATATTTCTTTTTTTGCTTTTTTCTTTTTTGAATTTGAGTAACTTGTAAGTGGATACAATTTAGCCCCTCTGCCCAAAAAACAAATATATAAAAGAGTAGTTATTAATTCCCTTTCGAAATGGGAAAATTGCAAATATGAGAAAATTTTTAAAAAAATTATTTTCCTCAAGGTCTATAAAGAATTATTCTTGTCCTCTAATTTGGCGAGTATATAGCCCTTCTACCAACAAATCAGATCGATTATTTCCCAGATAAATGCCATAATTAAGCTTAAAATATATATATATATATATATATATATATGTTTCCTCTCTTTTTGGGGTCGGAAAAGTCAGATTCTTGAAGATTTGTCATTTTTGCACACATGCCGATGATCTTATTGTACGGAATATTAATAATTAATTAACACAAAACGCCATTGGTGACTCGGATTGATGAATGGTTTTAGCTTTTCGTTTCTTTTTCTCTCTGTTTTTTTTTTTCCACCTTAGGGACATGAAATAACAGTAGAATTAGCACTCGCAACATCATTTTCCAATGTTATCGCAAGTCGACAAGTGGCAGTGAAAAGCCACCGCGACTGTATGTGATTTGCAACCTTTTTTTATTTTTTATTTGAATTTGCACCAATAAAAGAAGGACAAAAAATAGAAAAAGAAGGAAAGTTCGGCACTAAGGACTCAAGCGTACGATTTGCCCGTTTGGATTCTTTTGAAAGAAATAGGGTTTAATCGAACTTGATAGTAAACTCCAAGATCTTAGAGATGACTTCAAAAGAATAAGTATACTGTAATTCGAACCTATTTGACGTCCTCCCAATTCTTTTTTTTTTGTCCTCCCAATTCATGTTTACAATTTGGTTTGATTCTAATTTGAAAAAAAAATATTTAGTTATATGTACTTAGTCAGTTTCCACCCTGGCACCCTGGAACCCATGATTTCGTATTCTCTTTTTTTGTTTTGTTTTGTTTCTTCTATTCCCCATAAGTGGGAGTTTTCCAACATTAAAATAAAATAATTTACTAATTATAGTTTGCTTCAGAATAAAAAATAAAAATTTGAGAAGTCTTGGCCAATTTGTCTGTCCAGTTCCTTATGTGGAACCAAGAACTAGAATGGTTATTCCCGATTCCAATCAATCCCCCCGGGAACCACCCAAATACGGTCGGTTTGGTCCGGTCTGGTTTCCTAATTGAACTGGGATTGATGCACACTAGTAATCGTACTAACGATTATTCAAAGGACTTAAAAGGGCCTAATCCCATAAAAAAAATATCAACTTTAAGTCTAATCCCAATTCTTTGGAAAATTTTAGAGAAAAAGTTGATGGCCACAACTTCATTCTAAAGGGAGATTTTCCAATTATAAGAAAGTTTGGCTCCATCGTGGTTTTTAGAGCTTCCAAGGCATCTAATTCACCTAGAATTTTGTTCATTTTGATTCTATTAGTAATTGGGAAAGTTTAGAATACAAGTTGAGAGCCATAGAATACCCTGAACTTTATTTTTGTAAACAAAACATCACAATCTTAACTCTAGCTCCAAATCTACACTAATTAGGTCTTTGTCAAAAAATCGAAGTTGTCCCTAGCTAATTTCCCTAATTTTCACATTAAAAACGGTTTCGTTTGATAATTTTCCATGTCACCTTGCTAACATGAATTTGTTACGGACATGGAAATGCCACGTCAAACAACTAATAATGTTTTTTGGATGAAGGGTTAATGGGAGCAGATTTGAGATTAGATTAAAAGTTTGTGATTTTTTTTAGGCAAAAAATTTTTTGGGGCAGATGGGACTAAGGTTAAAGTTGGCAATCTTTTTTTGGACAAACAAATATCCGGGACAGATTTAGGACTCGACCTCAAAAGATTCGGGATATAATTGGGACTTAACCCAAAGTTTGGGATAAATTAGGAAATTAGGCAAGCTTAAAAGTGAACCTAAGACCACATTGATGATAGTTAACAATTTAAAATTGAGTAAACGCCACCAAAAATCTTAAACTGTGCCCACTATGATATATTTACCATAAAATTTTTTGCGTGACACAAAAAACCCCAAACTTATACTTATGTGACACATTTATCTTAAACTTGTACAGCATGACATATTTACCACAAACTTCTTCCTGTGACACAAAAAATCCCAAACTTGTAACCGTGTGACATATTTATCCCAACATTTTGGTGTTACTGAAAAAAAATTGAGGTTTTTAATGTCACAAAAAAAAATTCGGGTAAATGTGTCACACGTGTATAAATTTAGGGTTTTTGGTGTCACTAAAAAATATTTTAGGGGTAAATGTGTCACACTCGTACATGTTTGGGGTTTTTGGTGTTACAAAAATTAGTTTTAGGTAAATGTATCGCAGTGGACAAAGTTTGAGATTTTTTTGTGGCTTTTTCCCTTTAAAATTAGATTAATGCAGCGAAGAAAAAGGTAATAAGTACTAAGCTTACCATTATGATGATATCCAAGAGAGATTTGGGTCGGGTACGACTATATAATAAAAAAATTAGATAAAGCAATTCATGCGACGAATTATTGTTGTTTTGAAAGCGCCATTGCTGTCGTCTTTAGTGTGGCCGGCCAACCTTACTAAAGTAATTTCTAATTTTTCGAATTGTCATACGTTACATCGCAAAGCACTTTACTCCTCCAAATGTTTGCTCTTTTCTTCTGTCAAACCTCCATTTATGTTGAAAGAGAAACTTGATACGTCGTCCATTTTTGCTCATCTTGTTTTGAATCAACTTGGCAACTTTTCCTGAATTTTTTTATGTGCTATGCATTCCGTCCGCGTGGCTAATTTGTTACACGATCCATGTCCATTATCAACTGGCTCTCCAAACACATTGAAAATTTGGCCTAGAGTCGCTCCGCCGATTGGAACACTTTAAAGAACTCCTATGTCAAATACTTCCATTCCTTTCATCAGACCATCCGCAGCACTCATAGCTACAACTCTAACTCAATTATTTCCTAATAATTGCTGTACTTCACAAGTCATACAAGCTCCGGGGTTCATTCATCTTATCGTAGACAAAGCCACTTTAGATTCTGCAATATACTATTAAAAATTAATTGTTCTTTTTATTTTTTATATTGTGGAGTATGGAACACGGCTCACCATAGTTGGTACAAACAATGGCTAAAGTTGAATACAAAAATTAATATATATATGTATACAGTTTACTATCCGTATTTTGTCACTTAATAATACATGTAGTAACCGTCTAAGAGGAGGCAATGGAAATTTATGTGCATTATGAACTCAAAGTGAGATCTCAAGTAGGGCCAACATTATCAATCACAAGGTCGACTAATAAGATTAATGATGGCATGGCTTGTGTGCAAAAGTGAATAAACCCAAGTCCGTCACCGCATTCGTCTTTGAATAAACCCGGCCCCAGCACCTGATCTAACCTTTAGCCGATCTCTAATGCTTATGAATGTACTTATATCACTTAATTCGTGTACATGTTAGGAAAACCCACCTAACAAGTTGAGATTTTATTCTGAATTTTCAACTATAGGTCAAACATTTGACCAATTAGCTAGCTTGGTTGGATCTACTCTTTTAATCTTTTTATGGGTACGTGAGGATGCAATTGCAGTATAATTGTACAAATAGTTATTGACAAAAAAAATCCAATATCAGGAAGATCCTTTGTTTTCAGTCCTTGGTCTCAAATCATTCATCAAATGTTCATCATCACACCACTAAATGCAGATAATCTTTATTTAAGCTGTCAATTCTGGACCTTTGTTTGCATCTTGCATAGTCATAAGATTAGTGGAGAATTGTTTGGAATTTGCCTACTTGGATGAGATTCTTGATCATAGAAAATAATAATAATAACGTTTTAAGCCGCCCGTTCTTATATCAAATTATCGATTTTAATTTCATTAATTTACCAACTTTTTTTTACCAATTACATTACGACTCTCATCGGAATAGCTTACTACATTTTATTTTATATGATCGTTTCCAAATTACCGACTTTCGTAGCGACCTACCGGCTTTTCTTTGTGTATCTTGCGACGCATTGATACGTGTAAATCTTCCGTCTCTTCTAAATTCACATGAGTAGAGAGGGAGTTTTGCATCTATTTGATTTGATGGCTACTATCCTTTTAACTAAATTTAGATGTAATTAGCTGTTTCATGATCCTAAAAGAAAGGTGGCCTTATTTGTCACCTTGAATGGAGAGCGAGTTTTGCTCTTCTTCCCCCTTAATTCAAGCTCTAACGCAAGAACAACACCCTCCTCTCTTCCTCAACATGTATAAAAAGCTTTCTCCGCCAATCGATCAAGCGCAAGCCCTCCTCTAGCATCTCAAGAAGCCAAATCCATAAGGAGACTCATAATAATGGCGAGAACTTTGGAGGCCGCCACTCTCGTCGTCACCGCCGCCCTCTGCCTCTCGTCCCTCCTCGGCTTCGCCTATGGCCATGAAAAGTTCACCGTCATCGGCAAAGTCTACTGCGACACCTGCCGCGTAGACTTCGAAACCAAAGTCAGCTACGGTCTACCAGGTACTGTGCGTGTTAATATATTCTCGTCATCGAACAAACGATATGCACGTCGGGCATATATATTCCCTAAACGAAATATAACGAGAGCTATGTCGTCGATTGTGCAGATTCCAAGGTACTCTTGGAATGCCACAACCGTACCTCCGGGGCCCTCACTCTGTCGGCCGAGGCGGTCACCGACAAGAGCGGCCAGTACACACTAGCCGTCGAGGGGGACCACGAGGAGGAGATATGCGAGCTGCGAGTGGTCGAGAGCAGCGACCCCGAGTGCAGCACCCTCTTGGCAGGCGCCGTGCACAATGCTAGAGTGGCTCTCACCAATAAGAACGGCGTCGTGCAGGCGGTCCGCTTCGCCAACCCACTCGCCTTCAGCAAGAAGGTGTCTCTGGCCAACTGCGCACAAGTCCTCATGGAAATGGGTGTCTTGCCTCCGGGCCTGGAGTTCTGATTAGACAAAGGATGAGGACCAAATTGTGGCGGTGGCGGGCCACTCTTGCCAATATTCTAAAATAACTAACAGTTGGGGGAGAGAATTTTAATTTTCAATTTGTGGGCAATTAGGCCGTGACATTGTATGCGACGTCCATGAATTTATGAAAAGAAAAAAAAAAATTTCCTATTAACGTCTCAAGTTCTGTATATCAATGCCTGATCATTGCTTCATAGACCCAACTTCACGAGCTTACGATCAGGGCAATGCCATGATGCAAATCCACTCTCACTATATGTATGGAATACGATTACTATATCCGGGTCAAGCCGGACAGAACAATGACATCGATAATCACCAAAATAAATTCCCAATAAAGAACCGCGATTAGATGCAAGCTGCAGCAATGAGGATCGATCGCGGGTGGCAAAGGCCTCCCAGGGTAGATGTCGGTGAGGCAGCAATTGGCTTTAAACCGGATCTTCCTGGTGGGCGGATCATCGACCACGATCTCGCCGCAAGGGGTCCAAATCATGAGGTTCTTGGCTTTTACGCCCTCGAGATTCCTGATCCTCTTCCTCTCCAAGAAACCGGACATCTCGGCGTCATAACTAACGAGCCCCCTATCTTCATTTCCTTGAAAGGCGAAAGCCCAACCGGGAGTTCATCATGTTGTTCGTAGAGAGAGAGAGAGAGAGAGAGAGTATCCATTGGAGAGCTTCTTTGCCCTTCTTGATGGTTGCTCCTTCTCTCTCTGCCATGGCCTTCAGAGATGTGTCTTGTCCCAAGCTCCGTGACTTAAATCTACTGGTAGGCATTTTATTAATAGCCGTCGAAGTTCTCCTAATGCAATCGATCATAATAAATCGGTGACGGGACATCCTCATCGGAAAGACACGGCAGATTGCATTTTTGCAGTTGCTTGAAGAACAT
This sequence comes from Syzygium oleosum, assembly GCF_021117445.2. Lineage (NCBI taxonomy): Eukaryota > Viridiplantae > Streptophyta > Magnoliopsida > Myrtales > Myrtaceae > Syzygium > Syzygium oleosum. The sequence continues at coordinate 14,069,684 of NW_026607489.1, read as the reverse complement.
CGCCGTTTGAAGTAATATTGGGAAGGAGTAGGAGGAGATCGAGATTTGATTCCTGTCCACCATGGGATACCGTACTGCTGCAGTTTAACATTAGCTTTGAAATGTACATTACTAATGGCTTAAACACTCAGCTTGCTACGGTGTCCCGAGATGCAACATTTGATGCTACAAGAAAACTCTAGTGTTTCTTTCACCCGAATTGAGGGTTTGTGCATCAGATCAAAGTAATTTTTGGTACAAGCCCTGGACAACAAAGCTGTTGGAGAGTCTGAGACGGATACAACTACCAGAAGCTGAAAATATACACATCAAGAAGAAAAAGACGTCTATGTTATCATCCTAATGGATGATAACTACCTGATATTCAGTCCAATCCAATGATAAGGTACTTAAAAAGAAAGATAAAGCTGCCATTATCCAGCATGAGGAACAGGGAACTCAATAATTGACACATCAATTCTCCGTATGTATATATAAGAATATCCAACATCAAATGGTCATAGCATTTCCTCCCATTTCCATCCGAGTGAATAAGATTACACTAGGTGAAAAATCATTCAATTGGGAGAAGTTTTTCCTCCCACGTCGTCACGCACCACTAGCGTACGATCTTGTCCATTCCTTTGCTGCAGGGTCAAATTAAAGGGGGCACATCAAATATAAAGGATCAGGACAGATATATTAACTTTTGGCATTTCACTGGACTGTAGCAAGTGATTATTTACGCAAGCATAAAGATAAGATCGGCGAAATGTGGTAAATATGTCACGTGAATCTTAATCATTCAAAGTGCCACATGATCGGAGAACCGATTAATGAGGCCCCCTAAAGCTACAAAAGACATAGCATTACCTGTTTCAACAGCTTCAGCCTCATTTGTCTTACAATGCTTAGCAATATTTTCAGAAAGTGGATCATCGGGGCAAAAGAGTTTGAATGCTGCAGAACAGTCCATCAGAAAATGCTTCCATCGGCTATTGTATGAAAAATTCAAAACAAAAATGCTGAACCTCAAATCCCAAATTCAGTAAACTTACCAGTTCGGACAACAAACTCGAATGCTGTTGCATTAGCCTTGATAAGAAAAGCACGAGATAAAAGGAGAGTGAATGCCGTGAACCAGCAAAACAAAGATCTACGTCCATAACAATTTGGTAGAATTTTTCTGACCCTTAGCTATTTAGATTGTTAAAGAGACAATGTAGCCTCTTCAGTCCGTTTCCAGAAGTCTCAAATATGCAAGGGAAATCATTAAGAGTTCCTTTGAAAAACAGTTCGAATCTGCAGTGCAGGACTCCACTTGTCTTTCATGATGTCGAGGCATATCCTACCAAGCTGATTGGAAGAAAATCACATAAAAAAAATCAGATGGAAATTCCAACCAAGAAAATGAAAAGGAAATTGCAGTAGTACCTTGTCGATGTTGGGATGACATTTCTGTGAGAAACGTAACCTGCTGCACAAGTGACGGTCACCACTATTTTCTGATAAAGCAGTTGAAAAACTCATGACAAATAACAACTTAAAAAGTACTTCAGTGAAGACCGAGGAGTCAGCAATGCTGGTAATGTCCAACTTCCTCAGAAAGAGTTTTATAAGCAACCATGCGCCTGTGTTCGCATCTTCAATGAAATCAATCAGGACGGCTAACAGATGAATTGTAAAGAGTTGCACAGACAAGTAACATGTAGACTGGAGGGAACCACTCGGCAGTCAGCATGAAGAGGAATCGTATACGAACTACTGCAGTAAGCCAATCATTTTATGCCTGCCAAAGTCAGCTATGCTCTAGCAGGTACCATACATTGTCCTATGTTGCTTAGTTTCCGTTATCAAACAAACAATATGTATGCCAGTAGACTAAATATAAAGAGAGCTATGTCCATCGTGCAGATTCCGAGGTATCGCTTGGAATGCCACAACCGTACCTCAAGGGTCCTCACCGTCACGGCCAAGGCAGTAGCCGGCAAGAGCGGGGAGTACAAATTGGTTGCCGACGGGGACCACGAGGAGGAGATATGCCAGCTGCAATTGGTCGAGAGCAGCAACCCCGAGGGTGATGTGATCTTGGAAGGTGCCGTGCACAATGGTAGAGTGGCTCTCACCAAAAAGAATGGTCTGCGCACAAGTCCTCCTTGACATGGGGATCTTGCCTCCTGGCGTGGAGTCCTATTAGCCAAGATGAGGACCAAATTGCGGCGGTGGCGGGCCACTTTTGAGAATATTGTAAAATAGCTTAAAGTTGGGGGAGAGAATTTTTATTTTCAATTTGTGGGCAATTCTGAGGCTGTAACATTGTATGCGACGTCCAGGAATTTCTGAAAAAAGAAGTACTTCCTATTAACGTCTCTACTTCTATCTATATAGATTCCTTGTCATCCTGTCGAATTGAATTATTGCTTCATTCACCAAGCTTCATGAGCTTTCAATCAGGGCAATGCCATGGAGCAAATTTGGTTTCACTACATAAATCGATTCAAGCCAGACGGAACAATGACATCATAATCACCAAAACAAATATCCAAAAAAGAACCACAATTAGATGCAAGCCGCAGCAATGACAATCAATCACGGGTGGCAAAGGCCTCGATGGGGAAGGCGACGGTGAGGCCGCCAATCGCTTTGAACCGGAGCTTCCCAGTGGGCGGGTTGTCGACGAAGATCTAGCTGCAAGGGGTCCAAATCATGAGTTCCCTGGCCTTCACGCCCTTGAGCTTCCTGATCCTCTTCTTCTCCAAGCAACCGGACATCTCGGCATCGTAACTGGCAAGCTTCCCTATCATCTTGAACTTGTGCTCGATCCTCTTCTCTTGGACAACCCAAATGTACCCGGTTCTCTCCACAAATCCCACCTCAATCAATTCCTGGAAGGGCAAAAGCCCAACCGGGAGTCCATACTGCTCAAAGAGCGAGTTATCCATTTGAGAGCTTCTTTGCCCTTCTTGACGATTGCTCCTTCTCTCTCCGCCATGTCCTTCGGCAGACGCATCTATGCCGAGCTCCGCAACCTATATATCTACTAGTAGGGACTTTAGAAGCTATCAGAGAACTTACAAGAACAATGCAACGCATGAGAGAAAGACAAACAGATGGGGCTTAGCTTAATATGCTGTCGAACACTGGCCCAAAAAGGAAAAACAAGGGAAGTATTGGAGAACAAGCTCAACTGTGAAAATTGTGATATTCAGACGCATCAGTACATTGGAATGATCATCCCGTTAGTATTCTATTTCTCATAGCCGTCAAAGTTCTCCTAATGCAGTCGATCATATGTGGATTGCATTCTGTAGTTGCTTGGAGAACGTTGCCCGTTGGGAGTGTTATCAGGAACTAGTTAGGAGGAGACCGTGATTTAGTTCCTGTCCACTTGCACTACTGCAGTTTAACATTATCTTTGAAATGTACATCAAACACTCAGCTTGCCACACTATCCCGAGATGCAACTTTGGATGCTCCAAGAAAACACTAAATTTTATTTTATTTTATTGGGAAGTCATTAGGTGTGAAATCCTCTTTTTTAAAGCCTTTTAAAATCTCGACTGGCCTGGCGCCCGTTGAGATCACTCCATAGTTTTTCACCCAACTCAAGGTCATCTTTTACCCGCGTAGAGGGTTAGCGCATCAAATTCAAAGTCATTCGTGGTACAAGTCCTGGACAACAAAGCTGATTGAAAGTCCCGAGAGCTACCACTACTAGAGGCTGAAAGTATACACATCAAGTTCTCGTTTTCAGAAAAGAAAAGGACGACTATGTGATCTTCCAAAAGGATAACTACCCGATATTCAGTCTAATCCATGATAAGATACTTAAAAAGTAAAGATAAAGCTGCAATTATCCAGCATAAGGAGCAGGGAACACAGTAATTAACACAGTTAATTCTCCGTATGAATATACAAGAATATCCAAACATCAAATGGGCATAGCATTTCTTCCCATTTCCATCTTTAGTCCAAAGTGAATAAGATTACACTAGGTGAAAATCATTTCAATTCGGGGAAGTTTTTCCTCCAACGTCATCATGCACCACTAGCGTACAATCTGGTCCATTCCTTCGCTGCAAGGTCAAATTAAAGAGGGTACATCAAATAACAAGGATAGAACAGAAAATTAAATTTTGGCCTTCCACTGGACCATAGAAAGTGATTATTTATGCAAGCATAAGAAGCGAAAAAAATCAAATCAGCTAATAAAAATTTGTCATCTGAATTGCAATCATTCAAAGTACTGCATGATCGGAGAACCAGTTACCGAGACCCAGTAAAACCACGAAAGACATAGCATTACCTGTTTCCACAGCTTCAGCCTCATTTGTCTTCCAATGCTTAGCGATATTCTCAGAAAGCGGATCATCGGGGTTTGGAGCACTCAAAAGAGCTTGAATGCTGCAGAACAGTACATCAGAAAACACTTCCATCGGCCATTGTACGAAAAATCCAACATAAACATGCCGAACCTCAATTCCAAATACAGTAAACTTACCACCGTTTTGCATGACAAACTCAAACAAATGCTATTGCATTAGCCTCCATAATAAAAGCACAAGATAAAGGGAGAGGGATGCCGTGAGCCAGCAAAACTAAGATCTACATCTATAACAATTTGGAAGAACTTTTGTGATCCTTAGCTATTTAGATTGTAAGAGTGCCAATGCAGCCTCTTCAGTCCCTTTCCAGAAGTCTCAAATATGCAAAGGGAAATCATTAATATACCTAAGAAGTACAGTTCGAATCTGTAGTGCAGGACTCCACTTGTCTTTCAGGATGTCGAGGCATATCCTACCAAGCTGATTGAAAGAAAAATCACATTAAGAATCAGATGGATATTCCAACCCAAAAAAGAAAAAGAAAATTGTAATAGTACCTTGTCAATGTTGGGGTGGTATATTTTTGTGAGAAACCTAACCTGTTGCACAAGTAATGATTAGAAGCTAAACCCCACGAGTCACCACTATTTTTGGATAAAGCAATTGAAAACCTCAGGACAAATAAAAACTTCAAAAGTACTTAAGTGAAGACCCAGGAGTCAGCAACACAACTTCATCTGAGAGTTATCTAATCAACCATATGCATATGTTCGCACAACCAATCAAATCAATCAGAATAGCTAACAGATGAACCGTAAAAAGAGTTACTTAGACAAGCAACATGCAGACTGGAGGGAGCCACTCAGCAGTCAGAATGAAGCGAAATCCAATATGACCTACAGCAGTAAGCCAATCATTTTTTTTGCCTGCCACCTGAGGCAAATCCTACTCCACTTTAAACATGGTTCACTGCGGACAACTAAAGTTGCCCAAAAATCAACAACCCCTTGGAACCATCTAAGGAAGACCAAAACAATTCATAAAAATTGACTGTGATTGCTAAACTTTCTAGATAGTAAAAGCGAGCAAAGAGTCAAGACACGGTTCTGACAGAAATGCAAAGGCTCTAGAAACAAGAGGAAAGCCATTACCCCACCATGAACCCAAGAAAAAAAAGAGAGAGTTTGAAAAAATTACAAAGGGAAAGATGAATCAATGTCCTATTCATCTATTTTTTTTGGGTAAGCAAGTTGCTATCTTTAATCTAGCCTGTAACTTTCATTGTCAACACCAAGGCATAAATCGATTATGTAGCTTTCACAACCCATATACAGAGCACTTGCAACCTAGCACCTCTACGTGATTGAGATTCTGTGCTGGAAAGAACCAAGCAGCAGATACCATGACGATAGAAGTTACTATATATCGGAAGAAAAGACCGTGCTTAACTGAAAATTACCTTAGGAGCAGCCATAGGATATTCTTCAGGCAAAAACAACTCTAGTTTGAAAACTCCTCCTGCAAAAAGATTGCAAAAGGACAAGCAAACAAGTTAACTATGAAATTAGTTATGACAGAACAAATTTTTCGAAGCTGTAGTCAGGAGATTCGAAAGTTAAATGGAGGTATACTAAGATATATCATGGAAAACTAGATTATCAAGGACAAGCATGCACTGCAGAAATGGGTTAAACGAAAATGGGTAGATGCGACATGAACGGACTGATGCTTTTTCCTGCCGAAGGAAAAAAACAGACAACCTATCTAGGACAAAATGATGACCACAGACTCCACCTATGAGAAGTTATTTCCAATATAACACAGGACAGGAATCGATCTTTTGCATTATGCAGGTGCACAAATGTGTGTAAAACTAAGCGTCTGCTGTCTCTCGGATTTTAGCGAGCAAATCAATCCGTCAATAACAACCACCAACAGCTCTCCCCACTCCTTAAACACCCCAAAAAAAAAAAAAAAAGTGCACAGCTAAATAAACCCTATGCAGACAGGTGAGTTCAACTGATTAAATTCGGTAACATCTTCCATGAACGTCTGTATGCATCACAGGAAGGTGTGCATAGTTACATCAGGTTAACTGAATACCTTCATAAGGAGATTGCGTAGGGCCAAGGATCATCACGTTAAAGTACCGCATATTGTCCTCCGAAGGTGAAGCACTGATGCCAGGAGCTGTACCACAGATCTCAGAAATCAGTTGCTCAAACAATACATCTAACAATTCGACCGAATTACAGGACTCTCCTAATGTCTCTAAATGGACAATTAAAGGAGAGGAGCATGAAACGGGCGCCCAACAGGAGAGAGTCTCTTCGAATGGAGAAAGATACGAAACTCACGACATAAATTAGAAACGCCAAAACAAAATAGATCAAAGTACAAGACAGCCTTTTTAAGATTCCAAGACAGAAGAGACTACTGGACGAAGGACAGGACGGCGAAACGAAGAAGCAGTCTGTCTGATGAGTAGGAGCTTACCGGGTTCGCTGAGGAGACGCTGCGTTTCCTGCTCGGCCGCAACACCGGAGCGATGCCAAAGAGAGAGAGAGACAGAGACAGAGACAGAGAGAGAAGAAAGGGAAAAGAAAATCACGTTAGCGCTCGACTCGATCGAGGCACAAGCGAATCCCGCACAAAAAAAAAAAGAAAAAACCGAATTCGGAATCGATCCGCAACAGAGCCGGGAGCCGCGAACCGATCAAGCCGAAAACCCTAAACACACGCGCACGCAGCACTCGGCTAGCGCACTAGCTGAACCGAATCGCGCGACGCGACCTGTTCAGCTGAATTTGGACATCGACGGCAACACGGCTGATCGAAGCGGACGGTCTCGTTCCGACGAAGGAGCGAGCGAGCGAACGAACGACGACAGTAGGCAGGTCGTGAAAAGTACGGTTTCTCTCGAGAACGAAGAAGAGGTGAATTCGCACAGCGATCGGGATGGAGGCCGAAGGTAGGAAGTGAAAAGCGAGAGAGATCGGAAGAGCACGGAGTACCTTTATGATCCTTCGGGGGAGATTACTGCTCGCCATTGCAGAGAGGGAGGTCGATGGCAGAGAGAGAGAGAGAGAGAGAGAGAGAGAGAAATGAGTTAGTAGCGTCGACACGCGACGGTTCAGCCCCGCGGATATTTAAGCGGCATTTTCCGATTTTTGGTGTAATTTTTGCTAGTAGAGTCCTCAACAGGTTTTTCTATTTTATTTTTTTTTGGATAAGGGCATTTTTTTCTTTTGAAATAGGATAAGTGTATTCGAAGTTTTGAAACTTATCCCGAAATTTCAATTGAGTTTTAAAACTTTCAAAAAAGTAAAATTTAGTCCCATAACTTGCCATGAAATACAATTGAGTTCTAAAACCTGTCATATTCATCTAAACATGTCCTTCTGTTGGTTGAACGTTTTGAAAATTATAAAAACTCAATTGCACTTTGTGATAACTTTTAGGATTTGATTGTATTTTTTTGAAAGTTTTAAGATTCGATTGCACTTTCGTAATAAATTTTAAAATTTTATTGAGTTTTTTTTTATAATTTTAAAACTCAATTATACTTTGGTGACAAGTTTAAGAACTTCTAATCTAATGCACTTTTCTCTCTTTTTGTCCTTTTTTTTTTTCATTTTTTTAAGCTCGAGGTCTACTAAAATGTTAGAAATGGGGGAAACTCTTGAAATTACTGATTTTAATGCCAGTTATGGAGCTGAAAGTCGACTAATCATTCAACAATTGAGAGACAAAAACCGAACTTGATTTTTATAATTTCTGTCGTCGGATTTCCCGACATGTTGCGTTAGCTTAACAAGAGTAGGAGATCGTCGATTTGACCTCCGCAAAAATGTTCGCTCCGTTCCACCATCCACGTGTACAAAAAAGATCAAGAAGGGGGCAAAAAGATCTTTCTAGCTATTAGATTTCATCTGCATGTTGAGTGGGGGAGTCAAAGATTATGAACACAACAGATCATCAGTGAGTTAATCATTGAAAAAGAACAGAACCAGGCTGGCAATGAACTCCCGTTTGCAGCACCGATTCATGCCTTACCTTTACTTAGACTTTAAACAGAGTTCTAATCATGGAACTGGGCCTACTAGACCTTGTATTCAAAGGGAGCCTGCTTCTATTTTGCATCACCAGAAGAGAAAACTGGCACCGATAGAAGCAGGTCTGGTTTTGCCTTGTCAATGAAAGAATCGTTGGACCCCAGCGTCGCACCTCGCTAATATTGTCCGAGGCAAACAATCGAAAAGTTGCACTGGTGCAGATAAGCTAATCTTGCCAAATGCACGCAAAATCACTATTAATCCTCTTACTTCAAGTTTTTTTTTCCTGTTCTCCATAAAACATCAAGCTCTTCTTGAAAAGATGTATAATTTGAAGCGAACTCGTCTAATTATTTGGCCAGACGGAGAAAACTTGGAGAGAGCTCCTACAGGGAGCAGTTTCGGACGCGCCCTTCACTTGGAGACATCAGTATGAGAAATAATAATACTTCATATTCAAATGTGTTTAATGAAGAATACATTCAATTTTAAAAGTTTCGACAATGGTCTAAAAGAATGGTAGAAAAAGAAGACTGAGAAGCTAACAAGTACTGCTCCTTGGCGTTTTCTAATTCTGGAGGTGTCTGTCTAGTGACCACTAGGTATCGATGTATCTGTTCAAGTTTCTATACTAGTTAAAGGGAAAAAGGAGATGAATTTAATGAGGATCCACAAATTAGAAGACGTGTGGAGGCAACAATACTGATTCACAAGCGAGCGGCCGAAGAACCTGGCTATTCATATTAAGGGGTCTGGGAAGATGGAAAGAGGGAAGCTAATCATCGTCAGATGGCATAGTAGGGCTTCTTGAGCATCTTTCCTTCTGATGAAGTTCCACCAACCGCTTTTCTGGATCACAGAGCCCTGAATGACATTTAAAACTGACTGTTAGGCATACCTCTAGAAGATCTATTCCCAAATACTTATTTACACATCCATTTTACCCCTACGATCGAAAGAACTTAGCGAAAACCAAAAGTCGTTGTATGCTCTGGAACCACTATCAATATATAGAGTCGGTTGTCGAGTTTGACTTAAACAGAAATAAGCTACCATGTTGGACCTCAATTGAGATTAGTGTTTGTAAGAGCTGCTCACCTGAACACTTTGGAATATCCCAAACAGCAATAAAGGATGTGGTGCAATCTGATTCACAGAGCAATTGATTGTTCTCGTGGTTGACATTCATGGCAAGCATCCATGACCCAATTGTAACATCCTCATTGCTGAACATCCGGAAACTGGAATAATGAAGAAGACATTTATGAGATACAAAGGTAGTAATTTCGCAGAACAGAATAGTGTCGCACTGCTGACAATTGTGGATAACATAAGTAGTGATGCAGGGCCTTCAAAAGAAATGCAACATGCCAAGTAGCAATTTTTGACATGTGGAAACATATTCACAGGTATCAGGGCTTTGCTTTTTTAACATTCTTCCTGCATAGCAAAATAAAGTTTATCTTACCATGCTCTCTTATTCCGTACATCCACACGCACTCCACCCTTGGCAGTTCTACTTCCCATTCCTTTATGCTACCCTCAATAATGGGCACAATTGTCCCGAGATCTATTTCTCTATTGCTAAACCAAAAACTTATTTTCTCATGCTTACCTTGTTATGCTTCCTAAAATTAATTTACTAAGAAAACATCATGTAAAGCTCAGTAATAACAATATAACAAACTAAGCCTCGTTCTACTAAGTGTGTTCGGCTATGTGAATCCTTTCAGATCACTGTCCTCAATTCTTTATCAAGTCTTCTGTAGGATCTAAAATCTCCATCAGTAGCTTTTCTTATCATCTTCTTTGATGTCTCGTTAAATTTTTCTCTACGGGTTTTAACCTTAGTCTCCATTTAATGATTGCATCTTCTCACTAGAGCATTGAAGACCTCCATTAGACAGAGTATTAAAAGCACAGATTCAATAGACCTTTTTTTTCCTTTTTTTAAGAGTGCAAATGGGGTAGGCCTTTGTTTTTTGGGATTTAAGAATTTGTAGGAGAAATCTAAGCTAGGCAAGCTCTACCCTAGCAATTACTACTGATGCGGTGCCAACTACTGATAACCACGCAAACAATTAATTCTTCGTGCTTAGCACATTTAAATAATGCACATGTGATGGATCAATCCCATGTTGCTTAGGGGCAATGAAGGGCGGAGATTCACAGTGCAATCAGCAAGTTGCTAAACAAGATATATTGAACAATGCCCTCCACAAGTGAGAATAGTAAATGTAGGTAATCAAACATTATATATCGAGTCGATTCGGGATCTTGCCTATTGTTTCGAAGAGCAACCAAGCTTGCAACAACATCAGCCGAAAGAGCATATAATGGACCATATGCATGGAGGAAGTACTCGCTGCCAAGCAAATAGTGCAACGGCTCATACCTGCATCAGTTAAATACAGAATGAAACCCTGGAGAAAGGGGAAGACGGAAGAAATTTGTCATGAAGAAACTCACACTAACTACATAAATGCACCTACAAACCACATGGCCTTGGAAATCATCGATACTTTCTCTTTCCAATGACTCGATCAACGAGAAACATCAGATAGCTGTCATCTCTCTTTTCATTAACACCATGGGAAACATAAAACAAAAAACTACAGCATGGACGAACAAGAAAATTGTCACCTCTGCTAAAAATGGGGCATTGACACTATAAATCTCTATTTTCAATTGATCATTCGACCATAAGCATCAAATAGCTGTCATCTCTCTTTTCATCAAGACAATAGGAAGTAAAAATGGGAAAGTACGCCGTGCATGGATAAGAAAATTGTCCCGTGATCATATAGGCAAGACTAACCATTTAAGCTTTGGGTTAGCGAAAACTTGCCCCTTTTTCATGCACCCAATGTAAGTTTGAGTATGACTCCGTTCTTTTGCCAAGAGCAATGAGAGCCGATCTGACGAATTTCAAGAACAAAATAATATTGTAGGGTCATCGGAAAAATATCAACAAAAAAAAAAACAGTCATTGAGTCTGACATAAGCTTCATTACCAGGTCTTAGATATATGTCATCGTCGGCCTTGACATAAAACTCGGAATCATAAAGTGCATAAGCAGCTTTAAAGAAAGCTAGCCTGCAATTACAAACAGACAATGAGATTCAGAAAATCCATTAAGGAGATTAAAAAGAAAGTCGATAACCTCCATACTAACGTTTTATAAGGAAGCATACTGTATTCCTCTTCAATGTCCAGCAACAAGAAGTCGGCATACTCCGCCGCTTCCCTCTTAAGCTCCGACATCTTCGACTGATCTTTAGTTCTGCCAATCACAAACCTGAATGCCAAGCCAGTGGCTTCCTCCAACCTGCAATCAATCTTACAACTCAATCTATGAATTCCGCCATTGCTTCTCAGAACCTCCATTTGAAGTCAAAGGAAAATCAGAAACTACCGACTCTGGAATGATTCGAAACACATTACCCAGCAAACTACCTGTCTTCTACAGTTACATGCACCGGCCATTGAACCTAAGTAGGTCATTTCGAATCTAAGCGATATTGCTATTTTTACCAAATGAGCTTGAATCAGCACGATCTCATCCTATATGGTTTCCAAAACGAGACTGAACATGGTTTGTAAAGTTCTCGGAGCAAATCGGTACCGTTGGAGCCCCTGCCGATCGGACGGCATCCAAGTCTGGCGCAGGGATCTCCGGCGACCGGCCGATCCGAAACCGGTCTGAATCCCCACAAAGCCCATCACTTTATGACGGCTAGCACTTCGAGCTCCATCTCCACCGGAACCCGAGCCGCCCTCGCCGCCGCCCTCCCTCTCCCAGACGACTCGAACCGATCGCGGCTCGTGGACGGAGCACTTGCCCGGCCGGAGGATGGCGACGAGGCCGAACACGAACCCGGAGAGCCCGATCAGGAGGCAGCAGCCCAGGATCAGGACGGTAGATCTGCGCCGCGAGGGGCGGCCCTGGTGGAAGAGCTTGGGAGACGAGGGCATGGCGAGAGCCCGAGGGGGGGGAGAGGGCCTAGTTCATCGAAGCGGGGGAGGAAGTCGCGGCTGGAGTATCGATCTCTCGCGCGCGGAGACGAGCCGGAACGGTTGCGGCGCCGGCGGAGAGGCGTCGGCCTCCAGCTCGAGCTCCTTTGCGGAGGACGAAGGCGGAGGAGTGACGGCTGAGCTTTGACTTCGACGGGAGAGGAAAGCCAAAGTTGCAGTTTGCAGGAGGAAGGAAGCAACAGGAGGAGGAGGAGGTAGGCAAGCCATTTTCTTTTTCTTGCTGAATTTTGTGAATTTAAGAAGATCTTTTTAAACGATTTAGATCTAATGTATCCATTGGCTGATTTTCGCATTTAGAATCAAGGGATATGTTCATTAGTAGTACTAAAACTTGTCAAGAAAGTGCAATCGAATTCTAAAACTTGCAAAAATGTGTAATCAAGTTCCAGAACTTGTAAAATTGGTTCGATCGAATCCTAAAGGTAACATCATCCAATTTACTAACGGGTGGTGTTGACGAGATTTATTTTAATATTTTCTCTCTTCTACATGACGATAACTTGAATTTAGAGAAAATATTGAAATACATTATCCAGCGAACTACCCGTCTTCTACAGTTTCTCCCCGCCATCGCCCCAGCCTCACCGGGACCTCCCCGCGATGGTGGGGTGGTAGCGGTGGCGACGGCAGCAAGAGCTTCTAGCCCTTCCCGCTGGCCTTCAGCTCCCCCTTCTCCTTTAAAAAAAAAAAAGGAACAAGTACACCACAAGTCCTAAAACTTGTCACAAAAGTGCATTTGAGTCCTAAAACTTGCAAAAAGTTCATTTGAGTCCTAAAACTTGTCAAAATGGTTCATTTGAGTCCTAAAGTTAATACCGTTAGATTTACTAACGGAAAACGCTGACGTGTCATTTTGTAATTATTTTTCTTGTGACACGTGGCGCCACGTCAGCAAAAATAAAAATAGAAAAAGCTGTAAAAAAACAAAAAAAAGGAAAAAAAAAAACAGAACCGGCGGTGGCCAAGCTCGGCGGCCACCGCCACAGCCGCCGGGAAGGACCGACGGAGGTTGCCCCCCAGATCGAGGGTCGCCGGCCCTCGCTGGGGACTCGCCCTGGGCCGGCGAGGGTCGCCGGGCTTTGGGAAGGCCCAAGCGACCTCCGCCGGTCCTTCCCGGGGGCTATGGGGGCGGCCATCGGCGGTGGCCGCCGGGCTTGGCCACTGCCGGTTCTGTTTTTTTTTTTTTTCATTTTTTTGGTTTTTTTTGGTTTTTTTACAGCTTTTTCTATTTTTATTTTTGCTGACGTGGCGCCACGTGTCTCAAGAAAAATAATAAAAATGACACGTCAGTGCCACATCAGCGTTTTCCGTTAGTAAATCTAGCGGTGTTAACTTTATGACTCAAATTAACCATTTTGACAAGTTTTAGGACTCAAATGAACTTTTTGCAAGTTTTATGACTCAAATGCACTTTTGTGATAAGTTTTAGGACTTTTTTTTTTTGGGTAAGAGTAAGTTTTAGGACTTGTAGTGCACTTATCCCAAAAAAAAATATAAACATTTAGCTTATTTTTAAAATTTAATTTAAATTTTTTATATTAAAATAATATAAAAAGTAATGTAAACGCCACATATGATGGAAAAAAATAAAAAAAAAATCACATCAACATTTTCGTTAATAAGTTAGACAATGTTAACTTTATGACTTGATTAAATAAATTTAATAAGTTTTAGGACTTGATTGCACTTTTAGCAAGTTTTAGGATTCAAATGCATTTTGGTAATAAATTTTAGGACTTCTAATGAACATATCCTTATAATTTAACTTCCACTTTTTATTGGGCTTAATTCCCTAAAAAATCACTAACCTTAGATTCGGAACCAATTCTGCACTGAATTTTTTTTGTCTAAAAAAATTTACCAAACTTTAGGTGGAGTTCAATTTTGCCCCGGACTTTTTTTTATCTAAAAAAAACCCAACGTTGAAGTCTAATTCCAAATCTACCCCGAACTTTTTTTTTTCTAAGAAAAAAATCACCAATTTTTACTCTAGTTCCACATCTGCCCCATTAGCCCTTTGTCCAATAATCGCCGTTACTCATCCCTAATTTTCATATCGCAGAACGGTTTCATTTTAGAGATAATTTTTCATGTCACCTTGCCGATGTAAAATTGTTATCGACGTGGAAAAGCCTCATCAAGTTGGGACTGGACCATAATGGTAGATTTAAGAATAAATTGAAATTTTGTGATATTTTTTAAAGAAAAAAAATTTGGGGCAGAATTGGAAATAGATCTAAAATTTTGGGTTTTTTCTAAGAAAAAAAAAAGTTTGAACGGATTTGGGACTAAACTTAAAGTTTAGGGTTTTTTCCGAGATAAAAAAAAGTTCAGGACATGATCAAAATTAAACTTAAAATTGTGCTTTTTTTTTTTTTGAGAATTAGTCCCATTTACTGTCAGCTTTAAAAATCTGATTTTAGTATTAAATTCATTAAGTTCATCACCTGACACGAGTACATTTGTTAATCAAAATTTTAAAATTATGTTACGCATTACGTGTATTAATTCATCCCTATATGTAATGACTACCTCGTCACAGCACCATCGCATCAGCTTAGAGGTGGCCACGGTTCGGAATCGACCGGTTCCGGTTCGGAACCGGCGGTTCCGGTTCGGAACCGGCGGTTCCGGTTCGGAACCGGCGGTTCCGGTTCGTGGCCAAGTGTGAACCGGAACCGGAACCGCCTCTGCCGGTTCCGGTTCCGGGCCTGTTCCGGTTCGGAACCGGTTCCGGGCCGGTTCCGAGCCGGTTCCTATTTTTTTCTGTTTTTTTTCTTTTCCTTTTCCTTTTCTTTTTTTTTTCTTCCTCCGCGGCCGGCCATAGCCGGGGCCGGCGCGGAGGTCGCCGGCCTCTAGGCGAGGCGGCCCTCGGCCTCGCCCGACGCCGGCGAGGGCCGCCTCGCCTAGAGGCCGGCGACCTCCGCGCCGGCCCGGCTATGGCCGGCCTCGCCCGACGCCGGCGAGGTCGAGCCTCGCCGGTTGCGGGGAGGCCGAGCCTCGCCTCGCGGGCGTCGGGCGTCGGCGAGGCCGGCCTCGCCCGGCCCGAGCGAGGGCCGCCCTCGCCGACGCCGGCGAGGCCCCTCGCCGACGCCGGCGAGGGCCCCTCGCCCGACGCCGGCGACCTCCGTGCCGGCCCCGGCCATGGCCGGCCGGCGGCAGCGGAGGAAGAAAAAAATATATATATAAATTATAATTTTAAAAAACAGAAACAAGGAAAAAAGACAAAAGAGAAAAAGGAAAAACAGAAAAGGAAAAGGAAAAGAAAAAGAAGAAAAACAGAAAAGGAAAGACAGAAATGAAAATAAAAAAAATTAAAAAAATACTATTCTTGTGATAGAACATTATTTAATATAAATTGTGATTAAAATGTAAATTGTACTCAAATTTGGGGACAAAAAGACAAGAGAGAAAGAAAGGGCTTCAACTTAATAAATTATCATTAAGCACATTACAATTCGTTACAACGATCTTAAAAAAAAAGGAGTACAATATATATACCCTAAAATTATCCCAAAACCTAAGCATTCCGTGCGCAGGGGACCAGAGGTCACATATCGTCGGATTATATTTCGGTTTCCCTAAGCTCACGTGGGCGTACCTGGTATGAGAAACAAGAGTTCCCGAAATATTTGCCAACTCCAATAGTTCTTTTACCCTCAATCGTCACTACCCGTTCCAGTACCGATAGTGGTAGCGGTAGTACCTCCGTCGTTAAAGAATTCGGATTCATTATTCCGATCTATCTCTTGTTGCCGGTATTGAGCTTTCGTCCAATCAGCAACACAAGCTTGCATCTCTACTGATTCTGGATATAATCTTGAACGATGTTCGTTCAAAATATTACCTCCGGCACTGAATGCTTGTTCGACCTCAACTGTGGAACATGGGGTTGAAAAAATCTGTTTTGCAATAAGAGAAAGGATTGGGTATTGGCTTGCGTGCCTCTTCCACCAATCCAAAATAAAAAAATCTGTACCACCTTCCGAGCTCATGAAACTCAAATAAAATGGTTAGATAACTCTCTAATTCAGAAATATTTCCTATTACTCCCTTTTGTTTTTTTTGTCTATGTAATAAAAGTTGGTACCCTTTACTAATTTTACCTGTACTGTCATTTTGTATCTCCGTAGATTGAGAAGATCTAATATCACCTAAATTATATTTAGTATAAAATTCATTATATAATTCTATTACTACGTTTTTAACCTCACGTACTATGGTTGTAACATTTGTCACATCATAATGTAAACATTGATAATACGCACACAAAAAATCATTTAAGCCATCCAATTTGCAACGCGAATAAAAAACACAAGCAACTAAATAAATCATGGGAATTTCACTATAATAATGAAGCCATTTCATTTTCATTGCAACTATAGTATGTTGTAATTCAACATCATTTTCATATTCATCAAAAGTTCCGACAATATTAGTACACTCTACTAAAAATAAATGTGTAGTAGGATAATAAACACCAGACAAAGTATAAGTTGCATCATTAAAAACCTTTAAAAGATCTAAAATTTTTTGGCAAATATGCCACTCCTGTGGGTATAAATTAATCTTAGGTATATTATTAGAAATGAATGCACATAATAAATCTTTATATGCTAAAGATTCATTAAGCAAGTGGAAAGTAGAATTCCAACGAGTTGGAACATCTCTTGGAAATCTTTTTGGCTTTTTGCCATTATCTCTACAAAATCTACCCCATTCTTTCATTTTTTGGGGATGTTTCCATAAAAATTGAATCGCCGTTTTTATTGGTTGAAGAAAAATATCAAGAGTTTTCAAACCATCTTGTACACATAAATTTAAAACATGACAAGCACATCTAATGTGAAAAAATTTTCCGCCAAAAGCGGGTTTACAAATATTTTCTAACTCGGCAATTGAAGCGGTATTTGCTGCGGCATTATCAAAACCAATTGAAAAAATTTTGTTAAGCAAATAATATTCTTCTAAAACTTGCCTAATTAGTCTATAAATATTATTTGCCGTATGATGATCATCGAAAACTCTAAATGCAATAACTCTTTTTTGAATAGTCCACTCGTCATCTATCCAATGACATGTTATGCCCATGTAAGAATGATTTTGCCAATGATCACTCCAAATATCACTACCTATATGCACGCATCCATTAAATTGCATAAAAAATTTTTGTAAATCATTTTTTCCATTTTTGTAAAGATCTTTAATTACTCGTTTAGTTGTATTTCTAGAAACTCGTTTTGCTTGTGGAGCACATGCTTTTTGTACAAATTCATTAAAACCAAATCTTTCTCCAAAATTAAATGCTAAATGCTCAACGGAAATAAATTTGCCTAATTCTTCCTTATAAGTTTTTTCATTAAAACGAAAATAAAGGGGAAGTGTTAGGATTGACGTACCCGGAAATTTGTTGTTGCCCGATATTGATTCCCGTTTCGGTTGGATGTTTGCTCATAAGATGTCGTTTAAATGTTTCATATCCTTGTCCACCTGTATATTTATATATTTTTCCACAATATTTACAAATTATATCATACCTTTTTTGACCGATATCAAACCTTTCCATTTTCGTGAAGTGATTCCAAATGTCGAATGTAAATTCCCGTTCCGCTTCCTTTGTTGTAGATATTTCGGCAGGAGGATGAAAACTTTCTTGCGTCGGGATGCGCTCCACATCGTGAAAAATGTTGATTTCATCATCTTGAAAATCTGCATATTCACGAGGATCAAAAGAATGATGGGATTCCGTCGCGATATTCTTACTTTTACCAGTTGGCACTCGACTTCCACTTGCCATTTTTCGAATGGATTGAGAGAATTGAGCGGATTAATTGGGAGAATTAAGAAAGAATTGCGTGGATTGAGAAAATTGAGAGAATTTCAGAGAATTTGAGAGAATTTCGAGTATTGAGAAAATTTGAGACTTGAGAGAAGAGAATTGGAGAGAATTTGAGAGAATTGTGTGTGTATTGTGAGAATTTGAGAGAATTTATAGAAAAAAAATAGAAGAAAATTTAGAATTAAAAAAAATAAAACATAACCGTTGCAAAATTGCAACGGTTATGTGTTTTTTTTTATTATTATTATTATAAAAACGCTCGTTGGGGCGTAGCCGTTGCCCCAACGGGCCGTAGCCGCAAGGTGCTGCGCCTGCTGCGGATAAATAAAATTTTTTTTTTTTTTTTTTGGTTGGGCCGTTGGTCTGTCCCCGTTCTCCCCGCACCGCAGCCGCTGCAATGGCTGCAAAGATGGCTCTCGAGCCCCGCACCGCAGGCCGTGGCTGTAGCCTCGCAGCTTTTTTTTTTTTTTTTTTTTTTTTTTTCGCAGAACCGGCCCGGACCCGGCGGTTCCGGGCCGGTTCAAATTTTTCTGGAACCGGAACCGGGACCGTATGCCACTGGCCGGTTCCGGTTCCGAACCGCGGGCCCGGTCAACGGGCCGGGCCCGGGTTTGACCGGGCCGGTTCCGGTCCGGTTCCGGGCCAAAACCGGCCCGTGGCCACCTCTACATCAGCTATCGTCGATCACCACATGCACCTCCATCGCCACCATGAAACCATTCCGCGCCTTCCTACTCGAATATCTTCGCTGTGGGTGAACTCAATCCGTGATGGTGCCAAAACATGACAAACTCACGGTTCATAAGCCAAAAGGATTGACTTACCGCTAGAGCATTATTTGTACTAAATCCATGTATATGTGTTGCGATTGCGAGGTTTCCATGCGCCAAGGACAGTGCAACATCGCCAAAGGCTTGACCAAACCCTAATGGAGCTTCCGGAACATTCTCAGAGACGAGCGATACGTTAATTGTTCCGTGTTCTAAAGAGTTCTCGGTATAAATGCCAGTAGTTGGTGGATGAGAAAATACGATCTCGGCTACTCAATCGAATGTCAATAAATGATTGTAATGAGTCGAGTCTTTGTATAAGTGAGGATGTTCTCCCTCTCATTTGAAGCATCTAAATCAATTGAAGTATTTTCATTCTCTCCCAGAACTTCTCTTTCTAGACTTTTTCTCTCTACGATTCGGATGTGCTAGTGAGTGATCGAGAAAATGCTTAGCTTGGGTGCTCCAACGATCCAAAGAAGCCTAAGAAACTGTACGGGATCGATCCCAAACAACCGACTCGTAACACATGCGTAATAGCTTAGACTTTTAAAACAATCGGCGGCAAGATGTTTTCGAATTTCACATGATGTCGGAGCGTGTGCTGTTCGGGTTTTCTCTTTTTTCACGGTCTTATCAACGGGTCGGGTCCGACACTCGTCTGGATCGAATCCGCATGGATTTTTCCTTCTTTGGGCCTTGGAAGAGCACATCGCAAAGCGACGAGCGGGCCTCGAGAACACCAGTAGATGATTCGGATCTCAGTCCAAGTCAGCCCACTCCGGCGAGCAAGGGTCAGACCCGACCGCAACCGTGGATTTGAAATGTCCACTTGGAAATCGACGGGTGCACGGCGAATTGCGATTTCGGAAGCAACGTGCACCGGATATGTGCTCCCGCTCAACGTAGCCATCCCATCAAACCGACAGAAATTGGAAAATGGTAGGGGATTGATTAGGAAAGGATCAAATTCTTGCACGGGTCCATCGGCTCGGAGGGTGCCATTGACGAATGACGGAGCTGTCGCGGAAAATGAAAAGCGCCCTCCGTGTATTATGGTTGGTGCCCAAATGATTCGGAGATTTTTTTCAGTTTGTACATGAATTGATGGGTCAAGCGCGAGCATTTCGTACGTGGGATGCTGGCTGCCGGTCACGAAAGTGATCTGCCGCAGATACGTGACTCGTTGAAAGAGAAATAGTAAAAGGACAGGTCCATGGGAACGCGTCCATGTGAACGCGTCCATGTAAAAATAGCTTGAACTTTTGGGCCTTTAGACTTGTCTAATTCTCGACCAAAAAAAAAACAGACTTGTCTTAATTCTTCTTTGGGTGCTGTGGGCATTGACCGTTGATTTTTTATGGCGGGCATCGATCTGGAAATGGCACGGCTTGCAATTATTGATCTTTTCGATGATAGAATGGGGTTATTAAAAAAGCGGACTTTTCCAGCTCTTGTCCTTCTGTACTAGCTTTGAGGTCAACTCCTGAATTTTCTTTCCCCGACTTTAAAAGAATTATCAAAAGCCGTACAAAGCCATCGCAGAAAATGCACATGTGAGAATTGGTCTCGCAATTTCTAGGGGGTTTCATACTTTTTTTTAGTATTAAACAAACGTCACATAAAATTTAAACAAAATAAGGGGTGTAAAATAAATGTTATGTCAAACGCACTAAGTAATTCGGGTTCCATCCACCTTGCGAAAAACGAATGATTTGAAGAAAATATTTTTCTAGAAATTATTGCTTGAATCTCTTATAAAAAAAAATGAACAAAAAATATTTTAATCGTTCACAAAAATAATAAAAATATTTTTTATTAATCAATTATCTTAAGCAATATAAGCATTACGAAAATATTATTTAAATATTTTTTTTCCTTGAAACAAGCGGGTATTTAGGTCAAAAACCTTGTTGTCCATAGTTTAGGACAAAATCACTGTCGCTTTTTAACTATTTTTGTTTATCCAAACGAAGAGAAACTCGTGTTCACACGATATCAATAGTGAGATGGAATGAGACGGGTCGTCTTCAAGCTGGGAAGTGGTCAAGAGTTTACACATTGATTACGTTCAGCTGAAAGCTTGGACCCATCTCCAGCTCCTAAAATAGTAGACCGGTCACCTTCCTCCGAAACATCCTTCCAACGCTTGTGTCCTCTCCCTCTCCCTCTCCCTCTCTCTTTCTATCCAGCGTTCTTTAGCCGTCTTTCAGGAGGATATAGCAGCTAAGGTTTGATTCTTCTTCTTCTTCATGGCAACTAGTCGTGCTTCAATGGAGTTTGGCATGCGCTTCTTTCATAGCTTCTGAGGTTTTTAGCAAAAGGGTAGTTCCCATTTTTGAATCTTCTCGTCTGTGTTCGGTTTAGCTTGGCTCCACGGTAAGCAGGAGGGCATCAGCAGAATTGGGCCTAATCTTGTTGGTTGTGAGTTAGAGAAACTGAACACAGTATCTGAGCTTGTGCTTTCCTTTCTGTTGCTTCCTTGTTCTTCAGATTTGAACATTCCTTAGGGATGAAATGATATGCAAAACCGTAGGCTGGAGGGTTGGGGATCACTTAGAATTCATCCTGAAGGAACATTCATAATGAGCAATTTGTCTTTTTGTTTTGATAAGTTACGATTGATGATGGTAATGATGAGGGATTAAGGGTAGATCAGATGCTGGGGAATTGATATTTACATTAACAGAATCGTAAATTCTTCATTGTTGCTGTATTAGGCTGATGTATGAGTGTTGGTTTTGTTTTCACCTTTTTATCAGGTTTCAGTGTGGAAGACTACTCATCTTAATGCACGGTCGGTCTCACAATAAGACGTCTCTGAAGATCTTGGCTTAATTTTTCGGTGGAGATATTGATTTGCTTAGGACAAGCCGGTCCGATGCCTTGGTTTTCTTTATTTTTCAAGTGCTACAGAGCTCCCTCTTTAAACAGAGAGGTCGATGACGGTATGTCTTTCCCCTTTTTATACCTGATGCCACAAGTATTCCTAGTCTATGTTATGGATTTGTGAAATAAAATAAAGAAAATTCGTTTCTGTTGGATTTCCTATGTGAGATGCAATGATGTAAATCTTGGTTAGATCCATAATAGGCTTGTCAGATCTTAGAACTATTATCCTGCAGCATCAGTCGGTTACTTTATGCATCCTGTCAACCTTCCAATTCACGAGAAAGCTTCTGATTGATTCTCTCATATGTACAGAGGTTTCAGGAATTCAAAATACAAAATTGTACAAGTATGAAGAGTTGGTCAAAGCAACCGCAGATTTTAGTCGATCCAACAAAATCGGTCATGGGGGTTTTGGTTCTGTCTACAAGGTAGAGGAGCCATATTTTTGGTGTCTTTTTCGATAGTCATGGTTCTTTTTTCTCTTTCATGGATAAGAGTAACATAATCGGGCGATAATTGGAAATTTCTCAACTTTTGTGAACAGGGTGTACTTGAAGATGGCACCTTGGTCGCCGTGAAGGTGTTATCTGCGGAGTCGAGTCAAGGAGTGCGGGAGTTCTTGACAGAGATAAACATGATTGCAAATATAGAGCATCCTAACCTAGTTAAGTTGCATGGCTGCTGTGTGGAAGGAGAGCACAGGATTCTGGTATACGGTTATCTCGAGAATAATAGCCTCTCACAAACACTTCTTGGTGAGTTTACTTTTGCATATTTAGTTCTGCCATTAGCCACGGTGGTGTGAGATTTTTCTCTCCTTTATAGGCGGTTCCCATAGTAGCATCCAATTTCAATGGCCTACACGACGTGAGATTGCCATAGGCGTGGCGATGGGGCTAGCATTCCTCCATGAGGAAGTCCAACCACCAATTATCCATAGAGATATAAAAGCAAGCAATATCCTGCTAGATCGTCACCTGGAGCCGATAATTTCAGATTTTGGTCTTGCGAAACTTTTTCCGAGCAACATGACTCACATCAGCACCCGTGTTGCTGGAACAGTGTAAATCACAAACTTCTCAATTCCTCCTGTCAATATATAGTTGAATCTTTCAGAAAATTTTCATAACTTATTTGCCCCAGTTTAGAACTGCCGCTTCATCTGCTGAATAAGCATTCAAATTCTGCTGTCACTTGAGTATCTTCTTTGTTCGTTTGACCTGAATATGTTGGTGAGATTGCACTGGAGATGTTGGCTTATGTAGTAAAGCTGGGTATTTGGGCCCAAAGAAAGCAGTTTTAGAAACTCCAATCAAGCTTCTGGAAATATGTTTTCAAATCATGACTGAATGCATTAAAACCGGTAAAAGATGTGATATTCTTCAACATTTGTTCCTGATTTCTTTCTCTTTCTGCAACTCCTCCTGTTTCTGTCGATATCTTAGCTCTTGGTCAATAACATGGTTCTGCCTATGTTGTTGATGCAGGGGTTATCTGGCGCCAGAGTATGCAATGCGAGGTCAGTTGACAAATAAAGCAGATATATACAGTTTTGGGGTACTGCTTTTGGAAATCGTTAGTGGGAGATGTAACACAAACCGTAAATTACCAGCTGAAGAACGATATCTTCTTGAAACGGTAACTTCTCATCCTGTAGATTCCTATTACTAGAAGCTTATTTATATCCCTGAATCACAAGGATTCCCCTTTTGTTAATCTCTGAAAATCAGTAGAAAGCATAGAAAATTTGCTGCTCATTATCTTCCAATCCTGGCCAAGTCCTTCACGGAAACTGCCCATGTCCTGTACCGAGTCATACAGCACAATACAGACTTTTAATCTAACGAAGCTGCTGGTTAGAGGGACAAATTCCATCTCTGTGATAATTTAGTTGTCCTACTTTCATGGATGCTAGTTTGTGCTAACTTGTATAAACCAACTACATTGTTTGGTTAAACAGAATCATTTACCTAGGACTGATTGCAATACTTTAATTATAGGCATGTATGATGCGCATGAATCTTTCTTTTCTTCGTTTTGTTCTGCTCTTTATTCTTTTTTTTGTTCTCATGTTATTTTCCCAGTCTTCTGTACTCTCTCTGGTGAATTTCCACAATTTTGAGCTATCATTGTACTTAGGAGAGAAATCTCTCGCCCATTCACATTACCAACATGTTTATCTGAAGATAGAGCTCAGTACTATGAAAACCTAGCATTACTACATGTACACCGTGTTATAGGCATGGAAGCTACACGAAAAAGGGGAGCTAATGAGCTTAGTGGACGCATCTCTGGATGGGGAACATCATAGGGAAGAGGCATGCCTATTCATGAAGATCGGTCTTCTCTGCGCACAGGGTCTACCGAGGCTTCGACCATCCATGTCGACTGTCGTGAATATGCTAATGGGCTTAGCTAAGGTTAATGACAATGAGATATCGAGACCTGGGTCAATTTCAGATTTCATGAGTCTAATTGCTGAGGAAGGCCTGAAAGCTCACTCGAAGGATTCATCTTCCCCTGCATCTGGGGAGTCAAGCGGGCCAGACAAATCATCTTTGTGGTCGAAAGACATGCCCAGCTCATGTGCTACAATGACCTTCAATTCTATTTATGATAGGAGCATTTGAACTGCGATGTAGGTTTTGCATGTAAAGAGAGAATAGATATTTGAGAAACTTTGCTGTATTAAGGTTCGTTGTACAAAGTATTCTGGCTTGGTTGAGTATTCAGGTTGCCTTTTCTTTTTCGGAACTTCTGCGCTTCCTTTCTTAAACGGGCTTCGTTTGTGAGCACAGTCTGACAAGTTATAATTATCTAACTTCAGAAATGAGCAGTCGAGCATCAATGTCGAAGAAGGGGAAGCGTTGGAAACAGTATTTGTCCTGATCTCCAAGTATGGGACGTCGACAATATGGATAGCCTATGCATCTCTAATAGAATTGAGGTCACAGCTCAGCTCCAATGTCAGAGGTTTTCACTTAAAGATTTGTATTGCTAAGATCATCAATAGGGTTCTTTCTGTGTGGTGTGCTAAAATCTCGGAGTGAAATTGTATAGGATATATAGTAATTAGCCATACCTCAATCATCACATCCCAAATTTTAGCGAGTTCATTGCATGCTTAGCTGTGTGCTTGTGCCAACTTACCGCGGTGCACGATCGAAGATGGAATAATTTGCCTGAAGAATAACTCATGTCAAGTTTATGCACTAATTTGAATCATACAAGGCAAGCTTCTACTAATGTCAAGTTTATCGAACATCTCAACATGTGGGTGCAAATATAATATCATGAACAATTTGATAAGTTTAGAATTGTAACAAGAAAGAATGGCTAGAAAACAATCTCTTCTTAATTTAACTAGTTTCTTGTCCTATAGCATCTATACCACAAAATGGTAAGACAAAGGACTCTGTAGCCGACAATGAAACCGCACATCACAGCTATGTTGGTCCACTTCTCTGATTGCTTTAATCCTTGCTGTCTCAAGAACCCACTTCCATATAAGCTGCATTCCCCATTCTCAAACTCTAAGCACATGCTTTTCCCTTCCAGACCTCCATATTCATTCAGGATGAAACACTCAAATGGGTACTTAAACAAGCTCATGTAATGCATGAAAATCCAGTATCTGGGGATTTTCTCCTTCGATATGAAATAACCGGAGAAGAGGAAGAAAGATCCCATCAGTCCAGCGATAATCGAAGTCCCCATGATGAAATTTGGCACGAGAGCGCTGAAACAAGCTACGAAAGAATTGGACATCAAGAGAACCAACCAAACCACCAGCGCGAAGTAGAAAAATGCATCTGTGCTTCTCCGAAATCCGACCAGCCAATAAACTGGGATCGAGTAGAGGAAACCCACCATCAAAAGAAATGGGAGGAAGACGATGACATTTGACACAACGTAAGAGGATACCCTGTAAGCTCCTCTTGAAGTCTCCCTCGTCAGAATTCTTCTTTCTTGCAGGTAAATGGGTAGGCCTTCTGTTGTGGAAGAGAGCAAGAAGGTTAGGCTGAAGGCGAAAAACCCGAGCCGAGTTTGTAGAGCAAGTTCTCCTAGATTGTCTCCGACATTAAGGAAAATGGTGCCGAGCACAAACCCTGCCACAAGGGCCTGTATTACCCTTGTGGCAAAGAGCTGCTTAGTCCTGAAAATGTTTCTGCAAAATCTTTGCCCCAGTATTAGAATCTCTTTGAACCAAGAGTTCGGATACGAGAATAGCTTCTCTTTTCCTTTATAGGGCCACACAATCCCGGTTCCTGGTGCCTCGTTTTCATTACCGTCTTGAGCGTTTCCTTGGAGAAAATGCTGGTGGTTGTGAGGTTCTACACCCAAGCCTTCAATACCATCAATGGCATAGTCAAGCACATTGACATGGCACGGTATGTTCAAACCAGCGAATCTAAGCTTCTCTTCCAGAAGAGACAGAGGACCATTATGAATAACAAATCCACCCGAAAGCAAAACAACTCGATCAAACAGCTCGAGGATTCGATACCCAGGTTGGTGAATGGTCAATATGATTGTCTTACCTTGATAAAGTGCCATGGACTTGAGCATCTTCACAATATGGAGAGCCGAGGCTGAATCCAGTCCTGATGTTGGTTCATCGATCAAGATCACTGCCGGGTCATGGACTAGTTCCACCCCAATCGACACCCTACGCTTTTCCCCGCCCGAGATCCCCCTGTTCGATGACTTAGCCCCTATTCTCGCTCTTGCAACATGATCCAAGCCAAGCTCCTTCATTAGTGCTCTCACTCTGGCGACGGCCTCTTTTCTGCCTCCGTGAAGCCTGAAAAGCGCGCTATACATGAGCGTTTCCTCCACAGTCAGCGAAGGAAACAGCGCATCATCTTGGGGAACGTAACCAGATAGCCTCTGAAAGCTCTTGGGATCGATCGGCTGATTGTTAACTAGAACTTCCCCGGACACTTGCCCCCGGGAAATTTTCCCGGCTAGGACTTCAAGCAAGGTGGTTTTGCCAGCTCCACTAGGGCCAGCAATGGCAGTGATCTGCGCAGGCCTTGCCTCACAGTTCACGTCCTTCAAAACGAACTTTGCGCTCGAGCTTTGATTCTCGTTGCGAAAGATCCAAGAGAACTCATCAAACTTGGAGCACAGTTTGTAGGACAAACTCCTTGTCTCCAACTTGTATGAAACTGTCCAGCCACCGGAATCCGGCGCCGTCAACGGCAATGCCATCGAGATAGTCGGAAGATTGGGAGGGAGAGGCAAAAGACGAGGAATCTTAGGGAGATGTGAATAAGTGGGATAATGTAAGAGGATGAATAGAAGAAGATGAGCTAACACAACCAAATTGGTTGCTATTTGGCACACGTCAAGCCAATTAGGGGGGTTGGCATGCAAAAATTATAGGGGGGCATGCGGCTTGACTTGAGTTTGTATTATAATTTCTATGCTAAATATGGGACCTCTGGTTGGTCGGAAGGTGGCGGAGAGTTTGAGTGCGTGGGAAGAAGAAAAGGCAGAGCAACTCGGGGGGTGTCTTTTCAGGTGAACAAGAAGATTGACTGTGTGGTGTTGGCGTTAGTTGTCGAGCTATCTTCTCCAATGGCGTGTGGTGCATAAGTTCACGTAACATAAGAAACATATATAGAAGTCAAAAAATCATCAACCTAAGTACTTGCAAAAGGATTGAAGTTCTTGTGAAGATGTGAGGCACATTGACCCGGGACGGGACCCGGTGCATCATATCTAATCACTGAGGCACTGATGGATCCATGTACCACCGGAGAGGTCCAGGACACAAAAATCTAGGAACATCTTACAGCTACATAATTTTGGGAACCATTCTCAAAAAGAGGACGGATGCGAAAAAAAATAATCTAAATAAGGGCATGAATTGCCTTAATTTTCTCAAATAAGAACCTTAAGTAGTTATAACAATTTCAAATAAGGACCTAACCTCGCCGACTGGCCAGAAGTGAGAGCCTGCTGGCCTCGCCAGAACTGGGAGAGGCGACAACCCTCGTCTAGGTCTAGGGGAGGGCCGCTAGACCTGTGCAAGGGTCGCCAGCCCTTCCCTAGAACTGGGCAAGGACAAGCAACCCTCGCCCAGATCGAGGCGAGGGCCAACGACCCTCTCCTAGATTTGGGAGATGGTTGCCGCCCTCTCTCGATTCAAGCTGGCCCTCGCTAAGGCGTCGGCGACCCCGCCGCCATCGTTGCCGCCCTACCGGCAATGGGGCGACGGCCATAGGCGGGAGGGCTAGCCCCACTTTTTTTTTTTTTTTTAACTTTGGCTTTTTTTTATTTTTTGAATTTGTTTTTTATGGAAAGACAAAAACAAAAAACGAAAAAAATTAAAAAAAAATTAAAAGACGAAAATGCCCTTGACCCTAGTGAAGTCAGGTCTTTTTTTGAGACTAACATAACCACTTCATGCCCTTATTTGAGAAAATGATGACACTTCATACTCTTATTTGATACAAGGTTAATTTCAAGCCATTATTTGAGAAAATGAAAGCACTTTATGCCTTTATTTGGAATTTTCTCAAAAAAAAATTGTGCAATTATTAGATGTTTGAAATTGTGCGGACATAGTCATTCATAGTATAAAGATATGCAGTGAAGGGGTCTTAAAAATATGGAGGAATCGGACAACCGATTGATCTTAATGAAGCACATTCTCACCAAGGAAGAGAACTTGTGTCCTGCAAGGATCAGGCTCACATGGGCTCGTAGCTAATGAGATCACGAGAGGTTAGAGATGAATTAAGTCAAAATGGGTCATAAACCCATTTTTTAATCCATGTTTAATGGATTGAGTTGTTATATGGATTAATTATATTCAGTAAGTGGGTCATAAATGGATTTAGACTCAACTCTATGGATCATAAATGAATTTAATATAGATGTTAAATGTGTTCATAACTTATTTAGACGTTTATGACTCTCTCTTCATTCTCTCTCGCCCTCACTTCATGCTTTCACCTTAATTTGGGTATGCATAATGTTTTAGTAATATAAGCTGAGTCAGATATAAGTTACTAGATTTGTATTGTATAAAAATGAGTCAATTTAGGTCAAACCATTGTCGATCTATTTTAATTCCGACTCGACTCACCCGTTTGACAAATTTACTCTTTCTCTCGCAATCTGACAAGCGATCATACCAAGATCAACTCGTCAAATGAACAGTCCGCATCAGCTTGGTTACAAACGTAACTACGTGCGTCATTCTACTCGGATTGTGCAAAGCCTACACCGCTGATGCACACGTTCGGAGAATTCTCATTTGCTTCTGAATTCTACTTGTGCTTATGATCTTTTCTTTTAAAGTCAAGGATACAGAATCCAAGTCTTACTTATCGATAATTGAATATCCAAAAAGTGTGAGTACTCCGAAATTCGCAAAAAAGATCACAAGGTAAAAGCAAATGCCACCTTAAAGAGGCCTAATTGCAGATTTTTTCCCTAATAGTAGTGCCACACTGCATTTTCAAAAAAAATTTGTTAACTAGGGCTAGTCCATCTATAACATTAATATACTAAAATAAAAAAATTGATGTGGATTATAGAGATACTAATCATCATATCGACAAGTTGCTTTTTCCTGAATTGCTTGCGCTTTCTGGCATTTAATTTATAAGAGCCATAAGCACAAACAAGTTTTGAATGAATTCTGAAGGAAACTCAGCTTCACCAGCTGGTTCTATTTCCAGCTCCGCTGCCAAGGGTGCTGCATCTCACTGCAAGCACAGTGTAGCGCCCACGGATGCAGAGAGAGAGAGAGAGAGAGAGAGAGAGAGAGAGAGAGAGAGAGAGAGAGAGAGAGAGATGACAAGATAATTCGCTAGTGCACATGATAGATGGCAAAAACACCAGGAACGGAGCCAAGCAAACATATGTGCGCCGGTAATCTAAGAAGCTCGCCTTTGTTTGCTGAGAAGACATCCAGATAGTGATGATGTCGAACAAATCCCTGTCACCAGAGTAAAAAATGCAAACCAAGTTAGTGACAAAATGTAAAAGTACTTGAAAACCCAAAGGCAACTTCCTTTTATGGATAAGTGAACGATGTAACCAATCCATTCCAAGATCCAAAAGTACAACTGATAAGAAAGACACTAAATGCTAGCCGCAAGTAATGACATCTAGCCTAGCTTGCGACTTGCCAAGGAACATAGGCATAATAAAAGAATCAGAACAATTGAAATTAAGCGAGACCCAATCAGCTGAGGCATGAGCAAGTTTGTTTACATCTCTATTCTTAGGTCACCCGATCGAGTGTCCAGCTCAAGTGTTGGCTGGTAAAATCAGTGACAATAATAAATAACACTTAGCACAAAGTGATCGCATTATGCAGCATAATATATAGCTATGAATAGGCAGATTCTCCATTATTGAGAAAATGATCACCTTCCCTTTCATAATCACATTTTTCAGTGAGACAGGACACACGGCAACTGTGCATGCATAGCTCACAGACTTCACTTCTCACTGGATGAATGAACAGAAGATGGCATGAGAAAAGCCTCTAAGTCGTGAACTTTGCTTTGATTTTTGGCCGCTTGTATCTGATCAGCCAGTGAAAGTTTCCTTTGTGCCTTTTCTCTCTTGATATGCTCTAAATCCAGTTTCTCCCAGACTGGAATATGAGCAAGAACTGCATCCCCTTGACCAGTGACTTGGACAACTTTTAAGGGTCTCTTTCGGTTAATCTAGAAATAAAACATAAAAATGCAATCAGCCTAATACAGTTTTGAGGAGGAACAAAAAGATTGGTACATCTGAAACGAAATATCTGTCAAAGAAAAGCATAGGACCAATAGACGCATTAATGTTGAGAATGAACTGCGGAGCTACAAAAGTTATGGTCGCAGCTGACATAAAGAGAAGGTCCAAAGCATCAAATGCAGGATGATTCTCTTAGACAAGACATGAAACTGCACTTACCTTCAGCAATCTCTTCTTAAGCTTCATCCCTCGAGCAACTGCTAAGTCATCTTTCTTCTTCTTTGTTTTTCTGCATGATACTCTTTTCATCTTTTTTCGTTCCTTTGCTTTTTCCTCCTTTTCTTTTCTCTTCTGAGCAAACCTAGCCATCTTTGCTGCTTTTGCCTCTGCTGCTTTATGAGCCCTCCTCATCTTTGCCATATCTTTAGCTCTTTCCTTTTCAGTAAGCCGATGAAGATGTTGGAGATCGATTTCATGCTTTATTTTGTCATAGCTATCCCAGTCCAGTTCTCTCTGATCACTCCATCCTGTCTTAGCTGCCTCTGCTATGTTAACTGCCCATGATGAGAAGAATTTCTCTTTCAACCTTTTACGCTTTAAACGCTCTTTCCAAATGCGCCGAAGTGAAGAGCCAATCTTTGCTTTGATCAAATCACTGTAAAATAATTAGACCAATTCTGAGCTGATTTTCCCCACAAAGAGTTAATAACGACTCTTAGACATTTAAAAATAAGAATAAGGTCCTTCAATCAAAATAATATTATCAGTCGCGCAAAATACTTTTTTGCCACTGGCATAAGCAATGACAGATTGCAAAACTCAAATCTAGTTTCAGCTAGTAATTATTACTTCCGTGTTAAAATTGCCACAATCTTTGTTTGGAGCCCTCCCTTCTTTAACTTTCTTCCGGCTTAATATGTGCAAGAATTTTTTGGCAACTTAAAACATGTTTGGGGTGTTTGAGGTCCCAGCTACATGTTGCTCATACTTTGACAAGCTAAGATAGCAAGTTCCAGAATTGCAAAGCAACCATCTTCCTAAATAACCAGGGGAACAGATACAAGTCAAAGCATTTGAGGAAAGAAATCTTGAGAGATGCTACTATTTGAAAAAATATATCTATGTTTCTAATATATTATGGATCTGTAGATCAAAATAACCATCAATGTCAAGTGAGTTTAATTATATATCAGATACACTGCAATTCTGAACAAAATGAAACCATCGATGTCAAGTGATTCTGATTATTTATCAGATACACTGCAATTCTGAACAAAATTATTTTATTTTTTGGGGAAGTTATTCTCATGTTTGGTCACCGTGGACTTTATACAAGTAATAAATGCTGCGCTCTGCACCAAGATTTATCAGTAAGATGATTCAATTACTGCAGAACATCATATTTTCCAAATACTGGAATATGGATCTACTCACTAATCTC
This sequence comes from Syzygium oleosum, assembly GCF_021117445.2. Lineage (NCBI taxonomy): Eukaryota > Viridiplantae > Streptophyta > Magnoliopsida > Myrtales > Myrtaceae > Syzygium > Syzygium oleosum. Next base: position 14,037,635 of record NW_026607489.1, on the reverse strand, counting down.
CTTCTGTAACTTACAAAGGCAAGCCAAACTCATTTTTAGGTTCAATGGAATATGCGTTCAGTTGAGTCCATGTACTCCACTCTCAGCATCTTGGCCTGTGAAATGACTTATAAAGAGCACACTCACTAGTTTTTCTGATAAAGTGAAATTTGCTTCATTTAGAGAGTTAGATCATTGGAAAGACTGTTCAAGCACTGAAGACACAAATTACCTGTGAGTACGGGGATGTTCAGACATCTTCTGCCTGATCTGGAAATAGAAACTGGAAAAAGAGTTAGATGAAAAGGAAGTAATCCAGGCAGAATTAAGTCTTGCGAGGTTTTCAATATTAACAACAAATAGTGAATTAAGAAAAAGGACAAGTAGGTGCGTAGATGCTTGTCTCCAGCAACAGAGCACGTGCAGCTCTACAACAAAGTCTACAAGAATGCATAGCAGTAATGCAGGAGTCACTATGTAAAATTACTCCAATCATCTTTCGGTCATTCAAAACAAAAAATTGCTCGCCAGCAAATTCCAACAATGCTAAGAAAAACATGCACCCAAATCAATCTTACATGACTTCACCTTGGGGTCTCTCAATGCTTCGATTGTTCTCTGCTTGATTCGCTTTCGAGTCTCTGCACAGTGTAAGAGATACTAAACTCCAAATACTCCATTTTATGAAGGTTTGGGATTCCTGAAGAAGAGATTTACCTTCACTATGTTTCCTGCCAACATTCCACGGCATTTTCCCTTTGTTGGCTTCTCCAATTTTTCTCCTTCTCTCACTTTCCTTATAGCTCTCGTCATTCAAACATCCCGAGGGGACAATCTCGCTATTTAGTTTTACTTCCCCGCAGTCATTATCAGGAGCACCTGCCGCAACTTCTGACCAGCCACATTCCCGCAATCCAGATGTCTCTCCTGGATCGACCCTCGCCTTTGATGATCTAAGGGGGTCAAGCATGGTGGTGGAACAGATCGCGGCAAAGGAAGGTGAAATGCTCCGCTTTGGACAGACGAACCGCATGAATTTGATGTCTGCAACGTGCCCAACGAGTGGGCACAGAAGATTGTTCGGATCACAGTTGAGGGCCGGGACCGCCAATTTTCTGTAGGTTTCGCAAAGCCACATTAAACACAGCAGAATCCGATTACCAGATAAAAGGCCAAAAAAAAAGTCTAGTCAATTGCATGAATTCGACGTGGAAAACCTAAAGCCCCCGTCCATCAACGAGATTTTCCAATCTTCCTCAGCGTCGGACGAGGCGATGATCCTATCGCAGACGAAGCCAGCACAACGACCGATCAAACTCAGCTACGAATGCGACGCTAATCTTCGGATGAAGCGAAACATGACCTCAAAAAGGCGAGCTTGGCCAGCGAAATGCAGCTCGGTTTCGACGTTCTCCGAGCGCGCCGCGCCGCAGCGATGCGGTACGCTCGCGACGAGGAAAACGGCCCAATTCGATCGACTCGGCAACACGAATTCGAACGGCGGAGAGTGAATCCGACGCTCGCTCGGCGGAATGGCGGACGGATTATGCTCCCGACTCCAAGCTCTAACTCTACTCTCTTCGAATCGAAACTCTACGGAAGGCGAGGCAGCGCAGAGAGAGAGAGAGAGAGAGAGAGACAGAGGCTTACGACGAGTGGAGAAGCGGCATTGGTGCAGAGGAGAGAGTTCCGGCGACGTTGATTCGATGCGAGCTCGGAGACGAAAGCGCTGATGAGAATGGCTTCTTCCCTCTGTCGCGCGGCGAGAGATCCCACCCAGATAAGAAGAGTACATAGCGGGAAAGGGCAGCTTCATTGGAGAGACTAGAGAGTCGGACCGTTTGGATATCGACGACAGATTCCGGGTCACGGGTCTATTTGCAGTGCTGAGTAGAGGTCTATCTTTCCAAAGCAAACATCTTTTACTCCGAGGGTTAATACTAACCACCGAAAATCATACGTCGATAGATATGAGATAAATTTATCTCTAATTAATTTTTTAATTATATAAAACTTTTAATTGATATATTTATAATAAATACATTCAAAATTAATTTTTTAATTATAAAAAATCCTAAATTGATATATTTGTTATGAATTTATCATTCGTTAATTTTCTTTAAATTAGATTAATATTATGAAAAACTGCAAATCGGTACATCTGTGATAAACAGAGGGTGAAACCCCAAATTGATACTTTGTCAACTACCATGTATTGTCCAGCTCAGCAATTTAAAAGTAAAATTTAACGGAAACTACTCACAGGTGTATTACTTTGAATTTTGGGTAAATTTATCATGGGCGTACCAGTTTGAGATTTTTCGTGGTATTAATCCTTATTCAAAATTCAAAATTATCCCTTTTCATTTTGACCCAATAAAAAGATTATCCCTTTTCATGATTTTCTTATCTCAGCTCTACTGTTAATCACATTGTTGAAAATACTTGCTGTGCATGCGTCCGCTTTTCTTTTCACGAAAATGTCGGTGTACCTCATGTGATATCAAGTGGTGCAGTATTGCCGCTAGGGATTTAAGACATCTTTTAAGAAATATTCGGAGGGCAATGGTTGCTCACTCGATGACGCCGGTCACGGTTAGAGGTGTCAAAATTGGTCTTAAATTCATAGATGACCCATTTAAAAATAAATGGGTCACATATGAGTCACTTTAATTTTAAAGAGTCAACCTTAAATGGGTTTTAAATTTTAAAGCTTAAAGATAAATGGGTCTAAATGGGTTGAGTTTGGAACCCATGTCCAACCCACCTACTAGACCCATCCACACACTCTCTCCCTCTTTACAAAAATGTTTAAAAAAATCGAAATTTAATTATTTTTTTTCTCTTTTTCTTTTATTTTTTATTTTCTCTTCTTTCTTTTTCTTTTTTTTTTTAATTTCGGCCGATGGTCGGCCACGGCGACCGGCCACCGAGGCGGGACGACCTCGCCGGAGGCTGGCGAAGCTCGAGCTTTCGGCAAGAACGAGCTTCGCCGGCCTCCGGCGAGCTCATTCTCGCCTGTGGTCGGTCACCGGCCACGGCGGCCGGTGATCGGCCAAAAAAAAAAGAAAAATAAAAAAATAAAAAATAATTAAAAAATAATTAAAAATTCGATTTAAAAATAAAAAAATATTAATTTTTTTTTATTTTCTTGAATAATGACTTTATGGAAAATATTTTCTAGAAATGTCGCATTTTTCGTAAAACAAACAGAACCTCAATTTTAAAAAAAATTATAAATTTTTTTCACTAGCTTTGTATTGCATAAAATGTTTTAGCAGTATAATTTGATAAAAAAATCATAAGAAATAAGTATTCCTAGATTAGGTTAAATATAAAAGTGTTTTAGCAATATGGGTCGGGTCGGGTCGGGTCGGGTATGGGTTGAGTATGGGTCGGATCGGGTATGGGTCGGGATATTTACACTATAAATAAATGGGTTATAAACGGGTTAATGGATCAATTTGGGTCGGACCATTTATGATCCGACCCAAATCCATCCGACCCACCTGTTTAACAGGTCTAGTCACGGTACACGACGAGCGTTGGTGGAGGTTCTCATATCTTAGATTTTGGGAGAGGTAGAATTTGGGAGCGGATCCGCCATCACTCAGTTTAGGGTTCAAATGAGAGTCGGCCCGATGCTCTCGAGAGAGATTGTGAGGCTCACGGTAAACAGCGACGGCGATTGCATCATCTGTCATCTTGTTGGCCTAAGGCCGCAAGGGCCACCGTGACCATTACAACCGTTGTTGATTGCGCGGTCGTTGAGTATCACGTATGAATATAAGGGAGGGAGAGAGTCCTAGCTATAGTGGCCCCAAAAAGACAACCTGATTATGCATTTTCTCAAGGGTGCCAAACTTACATTTAGGCTCCGTTCGTTTGGCGAAAAATATTTTTCAGGAAAATATTTTCTGGATTTTCGGTGTTCGGGGGGCAGAAAATGTTTTTCCTCGGAAAATGTTTTCCCTCATTGAGGGAAAACATGAACAAATTTCCGGAAAATGATTTCCGATTTTCAAAAGCAGAAATCATTTTTCGCCGGCCTCCCTCTTTCCCCTCCAGTCATTGGCCGTCGGTCTTCGCCCACCGGTCGCTGCCCGTCGCCACCGGCCTCCGCTCGCCGCTGCTGACGGTTGGCCGCCGGTCGTCGGCCACCGTCGATTGCCGGCCACCGTCGCCGCCGTCGGTCGCCGAACACAAAAAAATATTTTCCGAAACTTTTTTATATTTCAACCGAACACCGGAAAATTGTGTCATTTTCTAGGAAAATGACTTCCCGAAAAATAATTTCCAAAAACATAACATTTTTCGCTAAACGAATGGAACCTTAATGTTCATTATTGCAAAGATCCAAGAACATATATTCCTTCTTTTTCGAAAAGATATATGGGCAAAGTAAAGGAACAATTCTTTTATTGAGACGATGATACATAAATTGTTGGCAGCATTACATTGTCATATTCCGCAAAGGTTAATGTTTACCTATTATACTTTTATCAATCCAGTCATAAACATTTTAGTTATGCCAATTGAATCTAAATCTTTTCACGTTTTGTCAATTGAGTCCGTCCGGTCAATTTTAGTTGTAAATCACTGATATAGATGCTGATCATCCTACGTGGCACGACAGGTGCTAATATAAGACGTCCAGCGTCCACATCAGTGATTTCTAGTCAAAATTGATCGGATAGACTTAATTGACAAAATATGAAAATATTTATGACTTAGTTGATAAAATGTGAAAATGTTTATGATTTAATTGATAAAAGTGTAATTGATTTATAACTTTTTTGGTAATTTTCCCCTTCCGATTAGTTTATGTACGGATTTTCTTTCTGTAAAATGAATATATGCCTAAAATTTCCATCGCATCTGTAAAGGGGAGTAATAAGATATTATATACAAAGTTTGTCGATTTTGATATGTATAGATGAGTATGGACTTCGAAGATTTTTAGAAATTGGTAAGATAAACTCTTTTAATATATATATAAGATAATTTATACGAATCTTAAATAATATTTTTAGGGCTACGCTTTTTTCACTCTTTATTCTGTTGAAACACTCCTCTACAAGACTGTCTATATTCTGACAAAAAAAGAAAAGAAACACTGACTATATTTCCCTCTATTATTAGCATTCCTCGACAACTGTTCTAAGAAAACTTTTTTTTATTTATTGATTTTATATGTTTTTTATGTGTTACGCATCCACTTTCCTTTGTGATCAAGCGTGGAAGTTTCCATTGCTCTCGGTGGTTACACGAGGGAGAAGGAAGAAGACGAAAGAAAGTGGACGTGGGATTCGCGAGAAGAGAAAAACGAAAATCAATGAAAAGGCACAAAAATATTTTAGCTAAAGGCTGCGAAAATATTTCTTTTCTCGTGGGACCCAGAAGAACGGACGATGGGGATGACCCACTACTGACGGCGCGGTGGTTCCGACTTGCAAATCACAGAACCGTTTTTTTCCGACTGCCGCATGATTCCTCAAAGGGACCGCAAAGAAAAAGAACCTGATTTCCTTCTAGAGAAACACCCTCTTCTCTTCCTCTCACCTTCTTCTTCTTCTTCTTCTTCTTCTTCTCTCTCTCTCTCTCTCTCTCTCTCTCTCTCTCCACTTCCTCGCTCGGTTTATATTAGAGTGGAACATCATCATCGTTCACCGAGCTTCAACACAGTCCATTGCACAGAACAACCTGGAACACCTATTATCGCCATGAATCGTCTCGGTTTCAATGGACACTTGTTATTCAACCCCTAAGCGCTACCACCATGACGTGTTCCTCAGCTTCCGGGGCGAAGACACGCGCTACACTTTCACCGGCCACCTCCGCCACTCCCTGCACCAGAAGGGAGTCGACGACGATGACCTGTTAAATTGTGTCTTGAGTTTGAGCTCATATATGAGACCTGATACACACGAGGAACATTTATTGCTCAAAGTCACGCACAAAAATGAAGCGTTGAGCGGACGGAGGAAGAAGAAAAGAAGAAGCAAAGATTGAATGTTTTCTTCTGCCCATAATTGTCTTTTATTACTTAAATGCGCCCATGGAACAAGTCTTGACTTTTGTCCCCTACTTTTACGCATGTCAATGGAGTTGGACATTCAATTTCTCCACCATTGAATGCATACACGTGAATTGTGCATGCATGCCCATAGAAGATTTTGGGCGCCGAATGACTTTGTCCCCGACTTCAAGTCAACTTTTGTAGGCTTCATTTGTCTTTTGTTGTTAAACGAAGAAGGGACAATATCAGGGAAAATTTCAAATTATATTATTTATGATAAATTTATTTTGATTTTTTTTTGACATCACAAATTCTTAATTATACTGATTGTGACACATTTACTCCACAATACTGTAGCCTAAGAAAAATCGGCGAGGGGTGCCCTCTTTGGATCTAGCAAGGGCAACTTCACCTGAGTCGGGTGAGAGACTCGGGAGAGGGCAACTCTCGCCCAACGCCGAGGACAACCCTCGCCGGTATCTGGCGAGGGACTCAAGCGAGGCCGATTGGTGAGGGTCGGCCTCGCCTGGGCGGGCGAGGGCAGTCTCGCCTGAGTTGGGCAAGGGACTCAGGTGAGGGCTGCCTTCGCCCACCTGGGCGAGGGCAACTCTCGCCCGATGCCGGTGTCGGGCGAGAGCGACCCTCGTCGGTGTCGGGGCGAGGGACTTAGGAGAGGGCGACTCTCGCCCGACATTGGCGAGGGTTGCCCTGGCCTGGGCGGGTGAGGGCAGCCTCGCCTAGGGCGACTCTTGCTTAACACCGACGAGGGTCGCTCTTGCCAGATTCGGAGGGGTCAACCCTCGCCCAACACCAGGGAGGGTTGCCCTCGCCGACTTCCCTCCGCCGTGGTCGGTGGAAGGATGAGAGAAAAAAGAAAAAAAAATGGAAAAAGATGAAAATGTGATTGAATTACAGTGTTATACGGTAAATATGTCACAATGTACATCGTTTGGAGTTTTTGATGTCACAAAAAAAATTCAAAATAAATTCATCATAAGTGATATAATTTGAGATTTTTGATTGCATTGTCCAAATAAAAAAAGAAAGAAGGCAGAAGTCATGTTCATTTTTTTCTTACGTTGGTGCATGATGGTCATGCATACACGCCATCATTAATTGCATGGACTTATGAAGAGGGCGCCATTTGTTCTCCTATAAGAGGAGAACCGCATAGGAGAGAGACAAGTGAAGAAGCCGAGAAGAGAGCTCCAGAAGAGAGGCGTAATCTCGGAAATACTTGTGCGTAGAGAGAGAGAGAGTCCATTGAGTTGAGTTATTAAATATTGTGGATATTAGGTATATATTAAGGCTGAGAAACACTTGAGCGTGAGTGATTATAATCCTCTAATTCTTCAAATTATTAATATATTATTTGTTAATTCTCTCCGTGGATATAAGTTCCGGCATTCGAACCGAACAACATAAATTTTTTGTGTCCTTTTATATATTGTTTATCATTTTATTTCTCTATCAAAATTTTATGGCTCCCCACTTAATTGCAAAGTTATGATTCGCCTTCACCGCGTCGCCGATCATTCAACACGGTCTTAGGAAGGGGGACGAGATCTTGCCCGCTCTCGAGTGAATGATCGAGGAGTCCAGGATCTCCATCGTTGTGCTGTCGGAGAACTATGCCGGTTCGCCTGGTGTTTGAACGAGCTTGCAAAGATCACTGAGTGTTGCCGTCGTGACGAGGAGAAGCAAGTGATCGGGCCGGTGTTCTACCTCGTGGAGCCTTGGCAAGTGAGGCACCAGAAAGGCGCCTTCGGCACGGCGTTTGAGAAGCAGGAGCGCAGATTCAGCGAGAACGCCGAGCGGGTCATGAAATGGAGGGAGGCGATGAAGAGCGTCGCTAACCTTTCCGGGTGGAAATTGAAGAAGAATGAGTAATCTCAATCCTGACTTTTAAAAATCTGCCATGATTATTCACATTTTTTGCGTGCCTGCTTCCCATCTTTACTTTATTGTTCCCATATTACAGTTTACTTTCTGAACATGCTCGTCTCAGTAAGAATACCATTCTGTGCCCCGGCGCTATTTCTGAACAGAAATGATTTTTTTTGATTCTGTGCCCGGAAACAATTTCTGAGTATTTAAAGGCGTTTGATAAACTGTCCAAAATTTCTATTCCTAGAGTAGAAAAGAACAGAAATGCATTTGGTAACTACACAAAATTTTTGTTCCCAAATAATATTTTAATAATATTTTTGAATTATTTAATTTTTTTTTTTTTTTTATTCATTTTTTTATTTGGCCATGGCCGGTCGCGCAGCGACCGGCCACCGGCCACGCCCAGGCCGGCGGAGGCGAGGTCGCCCTCGCCGGCGAGGGCTGGACCCTCGCCGCACAGGCGAGGCGGCCTCGCCCGGAGACGGCGAGGCTCGGCCTCGCCCGGATCCGGCGAGGCCGAGCCTCGCCGTCGCGACCCACGGCGAAGCCGACCTCGCCGTGGGTCGCGACGGCGAGGCTCGGCCTCGCTCGATCTGGCGAGGCCGAGCCTCGCCGTCGCGACTCCACGGCGAGGTCGGCTTCGCCGTGGGTCGCGACGGCGAGGCTCGGCCTCGCCCGGATGCGGGCGAGGCCGAGCCTCGCCGTCTGGGCGAGGCCGACCTCGCCGTCGCGACCGACGGCGAGCGAGGCTCGGCCTCGCTCGATCCGGGCGAGGCCGCCTCGCCCGGGCGGCGAGGGTCCGGCCCTCGCCCTCGCCGGCGAGGGCCGTGACGCCCTCGCCGGCCCTGGGCTGTGGCCGGCGGCCGGCCCAGCCCAGGGAAGAAGAACACAAAAATAAGAAAAGAAAAAAAAGAAAGAAAAGAAAAAAAACTGATTCTCAAAATTGTGCCGAGAAACAAGAAGCAACTTTTTTTTACTTCTTGTTTCTCTTTCAAAACTGTTTCTCGGCATAAATTTTTGCAAAAATGTGCCAAGGAACAAAAAATTTACCAAACGCATTTCTGTTTCAAAACTATTTCTGGGAACAAAAGAACATAAATTTTCACTATTTGGCACGTTACCAAACGGGCCCTTAAACTACTATATGTGTCCGTTCCAACCACCAAAAGATTTTCGACAAATAACCGAGCGGCACTGAAATGACAGACAATCATCTGCTGCAGTAGGATGATATAGTCCTTTAAAAAATTCAACTCATCTAGATGGCTTTGGGCCTTTGGCAGGTGTGAGTCGACATTCATTCAGTCACTCGTCAAAGATGTATTGGGCAAGCTGCATCCCAAATCTCTGCATGTTGCTGACTTTCCAGTTAGTTTGCAACCGCATGTCGATCTGATTAATTCAAAGTTACAGTGGAACTGCGTCGTGGGGCTCTGTGGGATAGGTGGAGTAGGTAAGACGACTGTTGCTAAAGCCGTATATAACCTTATTGCTGATCAATTTGAAGGCAGTTGGTTCCTCGCCAATGTTCAAGAGAATTCCAAGCTTGGGGGTCTAACTCGATTACAAGAAGCTCTTCTTCATGAAACATTGAGGGATGTCAACTTGAAGATTGACAATGTTGATCAAGGAATTCACACTGTAAGGGATAGACTTAGCCAAAAAAAGGTTCTTGTCATAGTTGATGATGTGGATCACTTAGATCTAGTCATGGCCACGGGCCGGTTTCGGCCCGGAACCGGTCCTGTCAAACCCGGACCCGACCTGTTGACCGGACCAGCGGTTCGGAACCGAAACCGGCCCGTGGCCTACGGGCCCGGTTCCGGTTCCAGTAATTTTGGAACCGGCCCGGAACTGGCGGTTCCGGGCCCGGTTCCAAAAAAAAAATTTAAAAATTAAAAATTTTAAAAAAACCTGCAGCAGGGCCTGCACGTCTACAGGCCCTGCTGCTGCCCGTTTCCAAGGCAGCCTGCAAAGGCTGCCTTGGAAACGGGCAAAAATAAAATAAAAAGATAACCCACCGGAACTTCTCCCGCTCTCTCCCTCTCTCTAGCCTCTATTGTGACTGATGTGGCGCGGATGCGGCGCCGATGGAGCTAATCCCCGGCGGCGGCGGCGACGGAGGAGCTGCGAGCGCCGGCCAGTCGATCACCGTCGCGATGCGCGGATGCGAGGAGCCTTCGAGAGATCGAGACGACGCCCGGGTCCGGAAGTCCTTCCCTCCCTCCCTCTCTCTCTCTCCAGAGTCCAAACCACAACGAACTGAACGAAGCATCAAAACTCAGGAGCGCGCGAGCGCGAGAGAATCCACGGCAGCTCCGCCGGCGATGTGACGATCCGGCGGGCGGGAAAGAGAGCGCGCGAGGGAGGAGCAGCAGAAGAAGAAGAAGAAGAAGATCCGACGTGCCGTCCTGCCGCCGGATTCGATGCACCCGTACAATCGACTCCCGAGCAGCGGACACTTCAGGTTCGGAACCGGCCGGAACCGGAACCGGCCCGGAACAAGCCGGTTCCCTGGCGGTTCCGGTTCCGGTTCATACATGGCCATGAACCGAAACCGCCGGTTCCGATTCCGGTTTCGTGGCCATGACTACTTAGATCAACTGGGAAAACGAGTGGGTGGACCCAACTGGTTCGGTCCGGGAAGTAGAATCATTGTAACTGTGACACCCTGGATTTAACTTATTCGAGGTATTATCCGTTTTGGCCCGTCTCATATCGAGCCTCACGGTTTTGTCCATTGGCGTACAGGCAAACACTTTTCCAGGAGGTCATCCATCTTGATAGTGCTTTGGCTTGGGCTCACTTAACTTTAGAGTTCCAAAACAAAGTTTGCCATTACGTCAAAAGGCGCCTCCATGAGTTAATTCTAGTTTTCACATATATATCTTTGGATCGTTTTCCCCTATTCGATGCATAGTTCGATTCATTCTTGCCCCCTTCACCATTCTAGAAACTTGCCAGGAGCCTTTCCTTATCCAGGTCCTCTGGCCTCGGCGACCACTCTCCGCCGTTGTCGGACCGGAATTGTCTGCTTTGGCTTGTCCCATATTGAGCCTCACGATTTTTTCCATTGGCGCAAATGCAGACACATTCCCAGGAGGTTACCCATCCTGGTAGTGCTATGGTTTGGGTTCGCTTAACTTTAGAGTTCCAAAACAAAACTTACCATTACGTCAAAAGACGCCTTCTTGAGTTAATTCCAGTTTTCCCATATATATCTCATGATCGCTCTTTCCCTGTTCGGTGCATAGTTCGATTCATTCCTGCCTCCTTCGCCATCCTAAAAGCCTGCTAGGAGCCACTCTTTATTTATACCCTCTGGCCCCGACGACCACTCCTCACCTTCATCGGACCAGGTCGTTACAGTAACAACTAGAGATAAGCATGTATTAGTAGCTCATGATGTTGATTGGAAAAACACAATCAATTGTTTACATAATCAGGATGCTCTTCAGCTCTTCTGTTGGAATGCTTTTAAGGAAATCCATCCTGGAATCGATTATGAGAACCTCTCATATGTGTTGATAAATTATGGTAAAGGACTTCCGTTGGCCCTCATAGTATTAGGTTCCTTTTTGCGATGTAGAAGCATATCTGAATGGAAGAGCACACTGGATAAATTGGAAAGAATTCCCCATGAAGAGATCTACAACGTACTCAAAATTAGTTTTGATGGATTAGAGGAACAGGAGAAGTTCATTTTCCTTGACATTGCTTGTTTCTTAAGGGGGAAGAGTAAAGACTACATCATGAAAATTTTAGATGCGTGCGACTTCAATTCGTTGATTGGGATACATATTCTCATAGAGACGTCTCTTGTAAGCATTTGAGCATGGTGTGATACAGATGCATGATTTGCTGCAGCTGATGGGATGGGAAATTGTTCGCCAAGAGTTTATTAGGGAGCCTGGACAGCGCAGTAGGTTGTGGTTAAAAGATGACGTGCTTTATGTTCTGAGTAATAGTTTGGCAGGTTCCTACATACGCCATAACGTAAAACATGTATTTTTTTGGGAAATCAATGGTTCCACTTTTATTCTTAGGTTTAGGACAGGCCATGTTACTTAAATAGTGATGTTCTTTTCCATTACTTAAGTGATAGGAAAAGGAAAAGAATAGTTACGTAAAAGCAAAGGCTAATTGTACCTGGAATCTCGTTCCCAGCCTTTTGAAGCTGCTGCCCCTCAGATTACCATAAGTTTCTTCAGGCCAAAATTAAATTCAAGTGATGGAATAGAACATCCAGCCAACTCAATCCACCTTAGCCCGGAAGGAAGTCGGAGAGGAGCACCAGAAAAATGTGCACCACGCATTACAAGCAGCCTAAGACTCGTCATATTTGTGAAGGCGTTGTCACCCATGTGCACCTCTTCAGGTTCAGGTAGATATATAACTATGCCTTCAACTGCATTTGTCCCCTGAAAAGCAAATGCTTACTACCAAACGATAAAAATTATTTGAACCGTCGAACTCACAGTCCTATTAAATAAGCTAGAAACAACGTTAAAATTTAGTAAAATGCTACCTCAATCACGACTCGGCTAAACTAGACTTTGACGCTAACATAACGACTAAAAGGCATCCATAAATTGCTTATCCAAAGCGATTATTTAAAGCTGTCTGTAACACGGAGCGTGAATGTGAAACTTGATTGCGCCATAACTTTCTCCACCGAATCCTGTTTCAAGCGAGCTAATAGTCAAAACAAAGCCCATTCAGAGCACTACAAGAACCCCAGCTTGGCCATCCCAAAATCGAGCCAAAAACCGACGAAAATCGACCTAAAAGCCGCTGGTTGCACACTGTTCATCACGGGTGCTTAACTTCAAAAATTAGTTTCGGGCAAACGGTAAATCCAAATCGAGTTCCGCAATATCCCACGGCTCCACGATACTCTAAACTACCAATTCTATATATATAAGCGGCTTAATGACTTAAAAATTGGATTACGCAGCTTGAATTTCACCAAATTCCAAAATTTGAGCCCTAACCTGAAAAATACTTTAATTGAACGAACAAGGGGCTCGAATATTTACTTGGCGTTGCAATACAAAGTTAAATCAACTTTGGCGAGATGCCCCCGCGGCGAGAACCCCCTCTCCTTTCTCTTTCCCTTTCCTCTTCTTCTTTCCTCTTTCTTTTTCTTCTCTCCTCTCTTTTCTCTGTTTTCAGCCGAGTGAGCTCTCGGTCTCCTCTCTCTCTCCCTTGCTTTTCCTTCTATAAAGTAATGCCCACTTTCTTTATTTTCTTTGACTTTTCAACCCCTTTTTCTTTTCCTTTTTTTTTTTCAAAAAAATCCAAATATTACAAAAACTCCTCTAATTATGCAAACTTGTCCTCTACGTCAATCACTCTCGACTGTCATAGACAAGCCTTGATTCCACCTGGAATTTCTCATTTCTCTTGGGCTTATATTCTTTCCACAATGCATCGAGGCGATGACAACGATGACAACATGCCTCGGTCTCCAGGGTGGGTCATGGACATCAAGAGCCACCTCAACCGAGGGTTCTCTTCCGATGCGAAGAGTTCGTGGACCATCGGACGAGTCCCTCGCAACTGGACTGCAGTTCACAGTATCGCATTCGATCCAGCAATGATAAGCATCGGTCACTTCAGATACTCATCGGATCGATACGAGGTCATGGAAGAGCACAAGATGCAGTTTCTAATCCGTCTTCTGGGAGGGAAGTTAAAGCAGGGGAGAAGCGACGGAGATGTGTTGAGGACGACCGAGGGGGGGAGAGAGTGTCTGATGACCGTGAACGTGAAGAAGACAATGATGATGGTAATCGGATGGCGAAAGCTATGCTTTTGGATGAACTTGTGGAAGCCATGCAGATATTGAAGCGGGAAACGCTGGCCAGTTATTCGGAGGATTATAATTACATTGACCGAGAGGACGAGTTTGTGCGGATGATGGTCATCGATGGTTGCTTCGTGATCGAACTATTACGCCTTTACTACGACCTTTTCCACACCAAGGTAGAACGGCATTCAAATATTAAACAATGTTGTTCGTTTATCAGCTTAACTTTTTTGAGTGAATTAATTGTGGTCTATCTACAACTTCTTTTCTATCCTTCAAACTGATCGATCCAAAAGAATATTCCATTAGAAGCTTAAAATGCAAACTAAATTAGGCAGTGATCAAACTTCTGTTAGTCATAGCTTAAATCATTGATCGTTTTTGCTTGCAGTCCACTGTGGTGGCAATTGAAGACGATCCGATCCTTACCAATCCCTGGATTCTAACAACCCTTCGACGCGACCTTCTATTGCTTGAGAACCAACTACCATTCTTCGTTCTCGAGAAACTGTACGAGCTGATCAACAACAAGAACAACATTGATCATCAACAAGCTGTGCCGCTGGAAGAACTCGCGGTCACCTTCTTTGACCCACTGTTACCCCAACAGAATGCTGCCTCTAAGTTGGACACCGAAAAACCCAAGGCTCATCTGCTCGATGTTTTCCGATCTACCTTCCTCAAATCGGTGAGTGAGAAAGTCCCCAAGAAGGAAACGAATCGAGTCAACTCGCGGTTGAATCCCAATGGCAGTATGAGGGGCCTGGTCCGATACTTTGCGTCGGAGCTCCAAGAGGCGGGCATGCAATTCAAGAAGTGGAAGGGCCACGACTTACTGGACATCGAGTTCGATCATGGCACTCTACGGGTCCCTCCGTTGTCCATCAGTGACAACACCGTCTCTCTCCTTTTGAATTTCGTTGCGTACGAAATGAGCGTCAAACACCCCGAGCCCTTCTTCACGAATTACTTCATTTTCTGGGACAGTTTGGTCAATAGCCCCAGGGACATTCAGATTTTCCGCAAGCACGGGATCATCAATCATCTGGGAAGTGAAAAGGCGGCGGCGGAACTGTTTATGAGGTGTAGAGAGGCCATTTACGATCTCGATCTGGGCTACTTGTACAACGAAATCAAGGAGGTGAATGATTATGGCGAGCAGTACTACCAAAGCAAATACAGCCACTGGTGGAGAAGCCTCATCCGGGAACGTTTCAGCAGTCCGTGGACATGCCTCTCTCTCTTTGCTGCTATTATCCTGTTGCTGCTTACCCTCCTGCAGACGTTTTACACCGTGTATGCTTACTATCGGCCGCATTAAGATTTGTGCCTGTCATTCTATGACAACATGTCTTGTTGGCTATCGCTTTTTAGCATTTGATGTCCTGTATTTGTCTGTCTTGGTTGCATAGTGGCTTTACTTGATAGAAATTGTATTGTCGCTACATTTGAAATTTCTGATTGTTGAGGTGTCGAATTCAATTTTAAACTTTTTGGTGGATCTATTGACTAAGATAAATAATGCCTGAGTAACATAACATGCTAGGATCGGGTATTATACGCTATCGTGGTACATAATCAGATCTGGTTCAATGGGCATGAAAGATATGCTTTTGGAATTCTCTAAGCAGTGGTTAGGACACTGAAAGCATATTGTTAGTGTTCAGCAGAAGCTCAGGAAGAATTGCTACAAGCTCAGCGCTACTTGTTTTCAGGGAGAGGCAGGCCCAACTTTGACAAAGGTAATATTTTGTTCGGTAAAATTGTCCACAAAGTTCTAAATTTATCGTGCCTTTGCCAAAGGTAATTTTCAGGGAGGGTTGCCGGCCCTCGCCGGACTTGGTAGGAAAAATAGGAAAAGAAAGAAAGAAAAAGAAAAAAAGATGAGAAAAAAATAAAAAAATCATTTTTTTTCAAATATTATAAAAAAAAATTATCCACATTGACGCCAGTCATTCTACGTGGCACTACCGACATCCACATCAACGATTTTCAGGTTAAAATTAACCAGGTGGATTCAATTAGCAGTTGTACATAGGAGAAACAGGTAAACATGTTTTTGGGCTTCACAGTTAATGATTACTACAGAGACTTAAGGGTATGCTTCCTCATGATGCAATCATCTCATTAAATAAGTACAAGGTGTGTCACAGGGGCCACCCATCCGCCTGCTCTTCTAGAAAACCAATTACCCTAAGTCGGAAGCTATGTAATCTTTACAAATGCAAGAAGGAGCTTGTCATTGATGAATGCCATCTAAGTTTCACTTGACAGCATTTGATGCTGCGGTTGGACTTCAGCATTCTTTGGGAGTCTATTGCAGCTATAAGTGTCAAGGTTAAGCAATATAAAACCCTTGCTCTTCGAATCCAATTCTAAGTGAAAAGAACCTTATCCCCCCTCCCTTTTCTTTTCCCCCCATTTCTAGGGGCCTCGTCCTCACCCTATTCATATGCCAATAAAGGAATACACCTATAGTTGATCACGGCGATTCATTAGCTTCCAAAATAGCACCGAAGCGAACAAGAAAGAGAAAGCACAGCTCGAAGGAACAGTGCGAAGAGAAGATTTCACTCCAGAGCTTTCTTGTATTCTCCTCAAGCAAACCACCTGTAGCCTCTGTTTGGTTGCCAAATGCACTTTCTTAACAAATAAATAAATAAATAATCCGCATGATATATATATCAGAGAACGGAGGAAACTCTTTTTAACTAGCTCGAGAGAAATATCTTGTCCAATAACTGCAGGCTAAAATTACATGACAAGAATCGAATTTTAAAAATAAAAAAATTCGCGGGGGAAACACGAATGAGTGAGATCCTGTTTCAAACTTCCTGCGCTATCAGCGAGCTCAATCCAATTATACAGTGCAGATTTCTTAACGGTGCTATCTGCAAGGGCTTTTTGTTTCATGGACACCTTGCTCACCTGTTTCTGGCCGGCATTATCGCTCTCCTCATATTTATTCCTATAAACAGAGAGCTAGAACTCTTCTATTGCATTAACAACTCCTAGTTTGCAGGTAAGCTTGAAAAGGCAGCTCAAGGTTATACCAAGAATCAAGTTCTCAGTACATCCCTACGTCAAAAGGATGCAAACAGGCACAACATGAGGAACCTTTTTCCTTACCTAGCTAGGCCTTCCTCATCAGGCACTGTTTCATCTTTAATTTCCGGCAAGTCATCTTCTTCAAGAGCAAGGGCCTGCAAAACTGCATATGTCCCTGCACGGCTGCAAAATGTGTCTCACATAAATGACTTCGAAAAATTTCACAAGAAATTGCATTTTAGTAAAGCTAACGGTCCAGTTTTTCACGACAAAATCAAAGTGCTTCCAAACAGTTCGCCATCAAGGCAAATAGATCAAATCTCAATGGCGCATATAATATCAGAAAGAAAGTGATATCTCAGTACAAGGTATGGCAGACTTTATTCATTGAAACCAACATGCATGGCACCGTGGCCCCTATACCATATGTAGGTCAACTTGCATGCCATAAGTTACTGTTTGTGGATCGGATTTTTTGCTTTTAGAACAACTTCATAGTCCTCACACCACAAGTGGTATTCCCTCGTTTAGCGAAGGTACACACATATCCATCAACAAGCACATTATCTTCATTCAATCCAATCACACATATCTTGTACGTATGATTATCCGCGAACATTGACCATGTCTGTAATATCCTGAAAATTCGACTCAATTTGGTGATTTATGAATTGGTGATTTCGCCGACGCTCTATTAGTTAATTCTCGCCCTGACTTGATCACTCGGGGAATACTAATCAAATGGGTAAGGCTATCGGGGTATTTACTTCCAACAGCCACCCGTTAGTTCGAGATGTACTATAGCTGCGATTGATCGATCGGCCACGAAGTATGATCCGATTTTGAGTGTCGAATGCTCAAGGATTTCACACCCGAATCATAAGACGTCGCCTCGTAACTTTTACGAATTGGCCATCGAAAATTTCAATTTCGGAAAAGAATCGAAAAATCGGAAATTTGACGAAAGAAACGGAAATGAGCCGAATAAAACCCGTTGGGTCTCACACCCAAGAAAGGCCGGCCATTAAGGCTGATAAGGTTAAGTTGGCCTGTAAATTGGTATACGAGCTGAGGACAAGTAGTAATTTTGAGAGAGTAAAATTGAGGAAAATTTCAAAAAGAAAAAGAAAAAAAAGAAAAAGAAAATGTAGAAGATATTTTGGGGGATGATCACGTGCACCACCCCCTCCTCTCTCCCCTCTCTCTCTCTCTTCCCTTCCCCCTTTTCTCGGCTGACACCCACCAGCCCCCACCAACTATCCATCATTTCCCCCACTTCTCTTCTTCTTCTCGGCTGGTCTTCCTTCCGCCCGACTTCTTCACTTGCTGCCACCGCCGGCCTGTCCTCGCCGGTTCAGCCACCTTTTGCCTCCGCCACTTGCCGCCGCTGTTCGGCACCCTAAACCACCACCACCAGCTGCCATTATGTCCTTAGATCAGCCCTTGAGCCGACCCAAATAGCCTCGAACAGCTATCTACAGTTGCTCCTCCGTCACGTCCGTCCGCCGTCGTTCATGCTAGCCGAACGCGTCCGCTGTTGCAGCTGCTGTTTGCTGCTGTCCAGCCACCTAGCCGCTGCCACCAGCCGCCGTTCCATGTCCGGAACAACCCCCGAGCAGCCCCACAACAGCCGCTCCCTTTCGTCGCGCCCGTTCGCCACTCGCCGGAGCGATCCGAGGACATTGCGGACCGCCCTCGTTGCTGCCGTCGTCCTCGCGTCGTCGCCGTCGTTAGCCGAGTAAAGTTAACTCCTAATCCGTGTTTAGGGTGTTAAATTTGTTTAGGGTAGTTTAATTTGTGTTTAGATTAATATTAGGTTTGTTTAGTTGGGTTTCGGTGTTAAATTATCGGTGTTTGCGCGATAGGTTATCGTGTATGTATTGATAAGTTATTGTGGTGTTGTGATAAGTTATCGATTATTTTATTAAAGTATTATTTTCGGAATTAATTATTATTTTATTATTTTCGGATTAAATATTAATATTTTATTATTAAATAATTAATTTCGAAAAATAAATATTATTATTTTTGGAAAATTTCTAACATGAAATTGTGATGCCAATGTTGGATTTCGTCGTATAAGTTGGCGTATTTGAAAAACGGTTTGAATGATTTTGATTTGAGAAAGTATTTCGAATTTTGGAAAATTAAATTATTCTTGGATATTGTTAAATAATTAATTTCCGAAGTTATTTATTATTATTTCGGAAAAGTCTTTAATCTCAAATTATAATTTCTAGCTTGAATGGTAGCGATTATACCGTGAATAGTAATACTGAATTGACTATATGATGAATTGTTTTGAACGGAAGTTTTCAAGGAAAACTTATGAGATTTTTGGGATTAAACTATTTTATTTTTATGCCAAGAAATGATAGTGATGCTTTATGGTTGATAAACGTGTTTGGCATCGAAGCTTGCTAGATTGATTGATTGTTTGCATGGGTGACCACTTGGTTTGTTATGCGGCATTGTGTGAGCACTATTCATGGACGCATGGGCTAATTGAGAAGATAATAATTGGCCGGAATGCTTGTGTGCTCGTGTGGTCACACGTCGAAGCCGTCTTGCTGTGTATCGCTTGACGTTGCCCGATTTATCGGATGCCCGGGGGATTATCCGGAGTGCCGATACCCGGATGCCTTGTCGCGGCCCGAGGCGGGACTCGATGCTCCTTACGGGATACCATCTTACTGTAGATCGTTTGATGTTGCCGTATTGGAATGCCGTCTTACTGTAGATCGTTTGACGTAGCCGTGCCCGACGGGGCGGGACGGAGCCCGGTTATACCGGTAGACTGCTATCTTGCTGCAGATCGCTTGATGTGTAGTGGCCCCGAGGGGGCGTAATAACTGGATACGTGTGATGCATAGTGCTTGATTATGGGGTAGAAACTGCTAGGCATGGTATGGGACTTGCCCAAGCGGGTTTTTGCCTTATAATCGAGACACGCGCGACTGTGATGCATTAATGCATGGAAAATCTCTTTAAATGCTTCGAGTATGTGACATATGCATTTCATCAACGAGTGTACCAAGGCGAGGTAAGGATGCCTGTGGTTGTTTAATAATGTATTGTTGGTGCTGTGTTGCCTGCTTAGGGACCCCCGTGTGAGTAGGCCTCATAAGCGGGGCTTAGGCCGTTAACTTATTGAGACTTTCGTCTCATTTGTTGTTGTTAACCCTTTTTTCAGGCCCTTAGCATGTCGACGCACCCAGTGTGGTTCAGGTCGTTTGAAAGCTGGTTTTCGGAGTTTGACCTGTTGGTGGAGTAGACTGACCCCAGCTTGATATCTTTTTGCTGGCTTTTTGTGGCAGCGCCCGAAAAGGGCTTGTAAGAATATTCCCAGGGGTTAATCAAGTGGAAATTAAAATAGTGTTGTTTGGCTGTTGTGATTTGTTTTCCCGACTATCCCTATTTGTTGTTGTCCGGAGATTGTTGTGTTCGTTTCTGCATGCGTAATTAAAAAATAAAATGAAGGGTCGGCGACGAGTCCTAGGACGTCGCATTATAATGACCATAGCGGGATGTTGCGTGTCCGTAGGGTTCGGGGCGTGTCAATGTCCATCCTACAAATAGCTGCCAGATTAGCTATTTAAAGTCCTCTACATCTATACGTTGACCGTAACAACTTCACAATCAAATGGGCGTACTTCAAAATAACCGACAGATTAAGCGGGACACTTCCTAAGGAAACTAGAATAAGTAAACCTTCAGCGTTCACAACCAGCGGAAGAAAGAGAAATTTTTGCTTGCAAAACAAATATTAAATACTTTCTTGTCCCATCGACACTATTTTACATTGTCTAGCACTTTTTTTCTTGCCTTTTTGGGATCATGTACTAGTTTAGTTTTAATAATTCTTGTATATCATGATTCAAATCGAATATTTTATCAATTGGTTGGGGACTCTCGTTGCTTACGTTCAAGAGAGATGGCTACTTAGGGTGTGCACGGCAACTTGTCAAATAGTGAAAATTTTTATTTTTTTATTCTCAGAATCAGTTTGAGAATAAAAATCCGTTTGTTTAATTTTTTGATTCTGGGCACAATTTTGCAAAAATTTGTTCCCAGAATCAAGAAGCTAAAAAAAGTAGCTTCTTGATTCTGGAAACAAAAATGAGAATCAATTTTTTTTTCTTCTTCTTTTTCTTGGTTTTTAATGTAGCTTCTAACGTTCGCTGCGAGGGCCGCCCTCGCCGGATCTGGCGAGATTAAAATATTATTAATTGTGGACACCTAAATTTTGCCTAATCATTTAGGGTTTAATTGCATAGAAAATTAGGGTTTAATTTTTTTTAATCCCTAAACAAGAATATTTTTATTTAGTCACATGGCATATAGACATTAGGTTCCTTTTGCATTAATAGGATCTATTAGAGCATATCCAAAAAAAAAAAAAAAGATTTCCGGGCCAAGCCAGTCGGCCCATTCCTTTTCTTTCCCTTTTTATTTTCGTGTGGCCCATCTCTGTTTTCTTTCCTTTTTTTATTTTTTGCGCGGGCCAACCCTTTTCCCCCGGGCCCGGCCCGCGCACTGTTCACCCACCCCTTAGCTTTCTCAACGTTTCTGAGCGTACGGGGGGAGACGAACAGAAGCTGGAACAGAGGACATATGTGACATTCCGAATTTCGGCCCATTTTTGAGATTTATAAAACGTGTAATTCGTCAGTGCGCTTATAATAGAATCTCGCCCGGGAACTGATCACTCTCGGGTTCTTGTTTTTTTTAAAAATAGAGATTTTGCTAGAATCGCACTCGATTGAATTTGGCCGTTATTTAGACCCCGAACTTGACAGTCGATTTTCGGGAGTTTCGGGACGAAATAAATTGGACGGTGTCGATATTATTATGGCTAGCGTCAATCTTACCAGGAATAGTGAGAAAGTGAAATTTTCGGGTGCGAACTTAGACTGGTAGACCTCTCTCGCGATGTGTTATCGTTTTTGAATTCGAATCGTGACCGTTGAATCGCGATTATTACGATTTGACTTTTCCTCTCTCCCTCTCTTTCTCTCTTTTTCTCTCTCTCCTCCCCCTCTACCGCGCACGTTGGCCCCCCATGCAAGTGTCCCTTCACGCGCATTTTTCCCCCTCCTGTCAGACCTTCTCTCTCTCCTCTCTCTTCTTCTCTCTCCTTTCTTCTTCTCCTTCCTTCTTCATCCTTGGCCGACCGGGTTCCTCGCCATCGCCATTCCGCTCGCGCCGCCCGACCGCTCGCCGTCCCTCCGCCTCCGCCCGACGCCGCCCCCACCGGGCCGACGCAGCCGTCCCTCCTCGCGCCGTCGTTGCGCCACCGCGTCGCCAGGCAGCTCCGCCCCGACTCGGCCTTCTTCTCCTCCCAGGCGCGCGAGCTCGGCTTGCCGCCGCTTGCTGCCACGTCCGACGAGTCCCAACCGCCGTCCAGTCGTCCGGCCAACTCCCCAACACCGCCCCGACGCCTTGAGCTCCGCCGTTGCCGTCGCCCAGCCAGCCAGCTTGCGATTGCGCCCGCGGCTCGCCGGTGATGCCACCGGCCCAGTCGGCCGGCCATGTCGCCGGGTCGCCACCGTGCCGCCCAGACCGCCGTCGGTCCGTGCCCCTCAGCCCCCATCTCCCTCTTCCTCTCGCCCTCACCGCCCCGGCTCACTTCCCCTCCCCTTCGCGCCGTCGCCGCCGCGTGCACCGTTGCCGCCGGCCGCCTCGCTCGCCGCCAGGCCAGCCCGGTCCGCCCGGCCGGCGGCCAGAGCCGGCTCAAAGCCGCTTACCGGCCGTGCCCGGCTTGCCCAAGCCATGGCCGACCCGTTGCCCACGCATCCCAGCCGCGGCGCCCGCTCGCCCGGCCAGTGGCTGTCGCCCCGAGCACGTCGCCTGGGCGCGTCGCCCAGCCGGCCCGTCCGTGCGCCCCGGGGCACGCCGTTCGGCCACCGCGCCCACGCGCCGAGCAGACGCCGTCCGGCCACCGTGCCCGTGTTGGCCAGTCAGCGCGCCCGTTTGGCCCGCGCCCGTGCCTAGTCCAATACTGTTCACCCGAGCCGATTTTCTCCGGGCCAAAACCTAGTTAGTGACTTCCTAAACTCTATCTAGTACTTTGGGTACTTTATGGACTTGTTTAGGGTTAGAACGGTTAGGGCACAGTTTAATTTAATTATATTGCTATATAATTGTGTTAGTTGGATTGGATGAGATTATATGCATGATTTGAATGTTCGTATGTGGCCGATTGAATGTCGAGTTTGTGGATTGGTGTGGCGTGCCGTGAATTGAATTGAGTTGTGAATGTGGATTGTTGGGTGCAATTGGCGTGAAATTGATTGAATTGAATGGCGTGTGTATGCCTATCGATTATAAGCCCGGATTGATCGGAGGGCTACGGACTTGTGACGTGTTGAAGGCGGTCCGTGTGAAGGCATGAATAGCCGGTGTGCCAAATGGATGCGGGCTTGAGACGTGTTGACGGTGGCCCGTTAAAGGTGTGTTGGACCGGGACGTGTTTACGTCGGTCATTAGAATTAAGCCCGGATTGATCGGAGGGCTACGGACTTGGAACGTGTTGACGGCGGTCCGTGTGAAAGCATTAATAGTCGGTGTGCCAAATGGGCCTGACGCGCAGTGGCGCGGGCAGTGAGAATGGACCTGAGGTGCAGTGGCGCGGGTCGTGAGAAAGATGTTCGGCCATGCATGCGATTTGAGTGTGATTGAATTGACTGGTTGAGCGTGTGATTGAATTGGCTGGTTGAATGTGTGGTTGAGTTAATTGAATTGATTGAGTGCAAGTGTGGTTGGTGTTTGAGCGATTGTGATATACTATTGAATTACTATTATTGTATTATTACGTTATGACTAACGTGTAGAGTTGGCATGTGCTTGATGACGAGGTAAGTACAATGATGCGAATTTTATATGTTATGGGGTAAATTGTATGTACGACTTGTCTGGGTACGCATTGGCCTGTGTGGGGTATAAGGGGTTGCTTATTGAGACTCGTTCTCACGGTTATTATATAACCATTTCAGATCCGCGACCATGAGTGATTGGAGACGCTGCAAGGGTATCTCGGAGATCGAGGACGGGTTAAGTACCCGGTATTTTGAGTTCCCCTTTTTGTAGAGGAGTTAAGTTTGTGAACTATTGTCTCTTTTGAGGAATGTGGTTCTGTTGTTGTGGCCTAGCTTGGGATTGTCTTTTTGTGAGCGTCGTATGTATCTGCCAAGAGTAGGAATTACAGTTATTGTTTTGTGCTATTGCCACCCCTTCATCATTATTAATTGTATGGGTCGTTTTATTTTGTTTCCGCGTGTGCCTAATCTCTGATGTTCGTTTGAGTCGGCGACGCGTCCTGGGACGTCGCGTTTAATTATCGACCATCGAGGGGTGTCGCGAGCCCGTTAGGGTTCGGAGCGTGACAACATACGAGAACAGGGAGCAGAGGGAGCGGAAGCTAGAGAGGCGCGGGGCATGCCGACGTGATCCTCGGGTCGAGATCAGGTCGGCCACGGTAGGTTGGCGGTGGCAAGGGCCATACGCACCTGCCTGCTGGTCGGCCTTAAATCGGAGAGAACGGAGAGAGATCTAGGGGGCGGGGAGAACCGAGAGAGGAAAGGAGAATAGAGAGAGAGATCTGGAGAGAGAGTGAGGCTAAGAGCGTTGGAGAGTGAGATCTGAGGTCGAGCGGCCTCCCATCGACGACCGCCGCGCCTCAGCCGTGGCCGGTGAAGCTCCGGCGCACCTCATTTTGGTTTGGTTCGATTCGGGGTTGATTTCCCAAGAATTTCGGCTCAGAGGCGTGCGAGGTGATCGGACAAAGTCCGATCTATCACATTTGCTCCTGTCCGCCGCCGCTGAGCCGAATAGGGAGAGCCGTAAGTGGCCGCCCCCTCCTTCCCCTGTTTCTGTTGTGTTCCTCTGTTTCGGGCTCACTAGCCGGAGCTCGCGGCCGGCCGGCTCGCGCGAGTTCCGGCCCGTGAAGCCTTGCGCTTGCTCCTGCTTCTCAGCGTGTCTTGTGTCAAGAATTTTGGTCCGTTTTGAGCTTCGATCGAGCCTAGGATCTCTCATTTTCACAGCGCACGCCATCTATTTGTCAAAATGCCCGAACTGTTTTCTGTTGCATTTGGCTGGTAGAGGAGAGTCAAGCGGTGACCGGACATAGGCCCGGTCGCGAAGGGACGAAACCCGGCCATGTAGGCTGGGTGGGCATGAGCCAAACGGCGGCCGAGCAAGGGCTCGGCCGCAGAACCACAAGCACTGACCTCTTTGGTTAAGGCGTGTCTAGTGGAGGCCGAGCACGGGCTTGGCCGCCGGACTAGAAACCCCGGCCGCGAAGGCCGGGGATTGATGGGTGACAGTCAAGCATGGGCTCGGCTGCCGAATCGGAAACCCTGGCCGCGGAGGCCAGGGCCCGGCGGGCGGTGGAACGCCGAATGTGTGCTCCAAGTCGGAGCGACGGCGGGCGTTCCGGCCATGTGGCTGAGTTTCCCGGCGATGGAGGCTGATGGTCGGGTCGGGCACTCGGGTCACGGGCACTAGGATTTAGCGCGAGTCGCGTCGGCAGCCGCGAACCGGGTCGGTCGAACGGGTCGAAACCGGGTAGGGTTGGCTCTAGGGTTTCGTGTGGATGAGCCGAAATAGGTTGTGGGTCGATGTTTTTAAGGTTTTGAAATTTCGTTTTCTTGTTAGGCTATGAGTTTTTGTTCTTTTAAAACAAATTTGGGCTGGGCCCTTTCTTTAAAAAAAAAAAAGGAGTTTTGCTAGACTGGGCTCAATATATGAGCCCGGTTCGGTTGTGGACCCGGGCCGATGCGCCCGAGTCAGTCTCGATCCGGGCCAGCACACCCGGGTCAGTTTCGATCCGGGTCGGATGTGGAGATCCGACCCGGGTCCGTTTATATATTTATTTTAATATTTAAAAAAATTAATCAATTTTTAAAAAAACATTAAAAAATTGAAATATTTTGAAAAATCAAAAAATGTTATTTGGACTTTGGAATTGGTTTTTCTTGCCCTATTGTGTGATTAGTGTCATGTTTGAGCGCACGTCGCTTGGTTCACACACTTTGAATCGCACGTTTAATTTAGCCTCGTATGTAATTGATTACGCATGTTAGGTTCATGTGTTGATTGTTGCTTTCCCTAGCTTGGTTAGGAATCGAATTTTGAGACTCCCGATTAGTGTGAACACGTTAGGCGGTAATTGAACAAGGTGGCACTAATTGGTCAATTAGTGTAATCAAGTCCCCGTACCCATTGAATCTCTGGTTCGTAGAAGTGAAGCATTTCTCCCGTGCTTCACTTAGGTGTCTAATCGACCCACTAAAAATTGATTAGTGGCGACTCTTAAATGAAATTGATTTGCATATTAATAACTTAAACCTAAGTCGCGAATTTGTATGGGCTTGGGATAACTCGAGCTAGGTTTAACTTAGTAATCCATTAGCCAAACTACTTTGGCGGCAAGGCCAGTTCAGGGAGGTCGTGGCATTAATAAAAAAATATTATTAAAATAAAAAATATTTTACTGGCCATGGCCGGCAACAGGCCATGAACAAAAAAAATATATATTATTAATAAGAAATATTATTAATAAAAATTATTTTATCGGCCATTAACAAAAAAAAAATATTATTATTAAGAAATATTATTAATAAAAAAATTATTTTATCGGTCATGGCTAGCAACTAAGCCATGAACAAAAAAAATATTATTAATAAAAAAATATTTAACCGGCCATGGCCGGCGACCAGGCCATGAATAAAAAAGTATATATTATTAATAAAAAAAATATTTTACTGGCCATGGCTGGCGACCAGGCCATGGCCAAAAAAGAGAAAAAAATATTTTAATAAAAAATATTATTGATAAAAAAATATTTTACCGGCCATGGCCGGCGACCAAGCCATGGCAAAAAAAAAGAAAAAAATATTTTAAATAAAAATATTATTAATAAAAAAAATTTAACCGGCCATGGCCGGCGAGCAAGCCATGGCAAAAAAGGAGGAGAAGAAAAAAAGAAAAGAAAAAAAGGAAAAAAGAAAGAAAGAAATATTAAAATATTATTAATAAAAAGAAATTTTGTGCTGTATTTTTGTTCTTTTTCTATTGCGGGAATGGAAATTTTGGACCATTACCAAATGCCTTCAAATGCTCAGAATCAGTTTCCGGGCATAGAATAAAAAAGAATTATTTCTTAGCAGAATCAGATTCCGGGCACAGAAATTTTGCCATGCGCATCCTTATTTTGCAATTCGTGAGAATAAGCAAGGCCATAATGGGCCGAAAGTTTGACCTGTCCATTCATCGTCGCCAGGCCTATTTGATAAAGTCCTCTCGTTTTGGTTCGAGTTCCACAAAAGAAAAAAACAGTAAAGGCCCAAGCAAAATCCACTAGAAAACAAAAAACTCATGAAGAAGAATTGAGACTCTTTAGGCTGTGTTTGGTTGTCCGGATTTCTAAACAGGATAGGACTAGATAGAATGGGATAAGAAATCCTGGGATTTCTTTATATCCTATCCACTGTTTAGTGGATTACGGATTTAAAGTCGGATAGGATAATTTTTTTTTTTGCTATTCACGGGTCCGGAGAAGTTGGTGAAGAAAAAAAAGCCAAGAAATTTTTTTGGTGAAAGCGCACAAGGTGTGGGGATGAAGATAATGGTGAGTGGAGCGTAGGATTTCTGAAAAAAATAGGCATTAGAAATCCTATCCAGGTCTATCCCACCCCCTCGGATTTTTTTATCCGAGCTATATCCGGTCTATATCCGACCTTATCCTATCATGGACCACCACCAAACACAGGATAGGATAAAACATATCATATCCTGACTTTTATCCGGTCGACCAAACGTAGCTTTAGAGTGTTATATAGCAAATTAATCTTCCAATTTCAATTTTTTTTCTTGTCATACGTGACGATAATACGAGAGAAAATCCAATGGCTTTATCCCCCTCCAAGATATAGTTTGATCTTGATGTTTTGTTTGTCTTATTGTCCTGAATGGTGGGTGAAGTGACAAGCCATTCGAATTCATGAC
Organism: Syzygium oleosum; assembly: GCF_021117445.2. Classification (NCBI taxonomy): domain Eukaryota; kingdom Viridiplantae; phylum Streptophyta; class Magnoliopsida; order Myrtales; family Myrtaceae; genus Syzygium; species Syzygium oleosum. Next base: position 14,009,880 of record NW_026607489.1, on the reverse strand, counting down.
ATTTAATCTGGAAAACCATGGGTGGAGAAAGGTTCTCCCTTTGGCATTTTCTTTAATGCCATAAGTGGTACTTTCCTTCTTCTTTTTAGAGTGTTAAGTTCAGTAATCGTCCCCTTGGGAATCTGATTCCGATGCTATTGCGTTATTTTTTCAAACGAAAAAATGAAATGAAAAAAAAGAGAGATTGGTTTTGGAATTGGCAATTTTGGGTTTTTTTTGTATTTACACAGTCCGACGCAATATAAGTAAAAGAAATAAAAGGCATATCATAGGGATTTACATATGACGTAACGCAGCTTCAATAAGTTATGTTTTTACTCCATCCTCTAATTGATGAAAATCATCTACATGCAAAATTCAAAAGGCATGTATAACGAGAAAAGCCTTAAACAAACAGCTAAACCCTGCTTGGACATTACTTATCATCACTATGAATTCACTCCTCGTTACGAGAGTTGGAAGGTTTAAATTACTTGATTTTCCTTTGTTAAGGATGGAAAAAATTAAAGAAGGGGTTGTCATGAATGACGAGCAAAAGATAAAGATTTTGAAATGCCAAACGTACGACTGAGTGACTTGAAAAATCTTTAATACGACAAAAGGAATCAAAATAAAGCTGAAGGGAACGCTTCATGCATGAAATGTGATACATTAGAATCAGAAACACGTCTCCTCTTTCGGGCCACTTGGTTTCCATTCTCCTCTTCAATTTGGCCAATTTAATTATAAACATATTGTACTTGTGTCAAATTTATCAAAAACTTTTCGATTGTACCAAAATTTTTTTGACGATTTGTCAATTTAGTCATTCCGGCTAATTTTGATCGTAAATCGCTGACGTGATAGTCCAATCGGCATTGATCGTCTTAGGTGGCACGACCGATGCTGATATGGATGGTTTTTGTAATTTTTCTAAAAATCTTTCTAAATTTCTTCGTTCCTTTTTCTTTTTTATCTTTCCGTTGTCTTTTTTATTTTTTCCTTATTTCCCTCCACTGGTCGCCAACCTCCGACAAGGGTCAGGATGCCCTCGCTAGAGGCGAGCAAGGGCATCCTGGCCCTCGCCGGATCTAGCGAAGGGCCTCTCCTAGTCCTTGCTAGAGGCCGGCGAGGGCGTCCCGGGCCTCGCCCATGCCGATGACAAGGTATCAGCAGAGGGAAACAAGGAAAAAAGAAAAAAGAAAAAAAGAAACGAAAGAAAAAAAAGGAAAAAATTCATAATATCTAAAAAAGATTACAAAAATTGTCCACATCAGCGCCGAATCTGCCACATAAGACGACTTGAGCTAATCAAACCGCCACATCAATAATTTTCGGTCAAAATTAGTCTGAAGGGCTCAATTGGCAAATCGTAAAAAATATGATGACTAAATTGACAATCGTCAAAAAGGTTTAGAACTCAATTGACATAATTGAAAGGTTTATGACTAAATTAATAAATTGTCAAAAGTTTTAGAACTAAATTGGCCAAATTGAAAGGTTTAGGACTGAATTAGCATAAGTGCAATAGGTTTAGGATTTTTTTGGTAATTTTCCCTAGAAAAGCCCTAATCATACAGTTTAACCCAGCTAGGACATCACTTATCATTGCTATAAATCCATGGCTCGTCATGAGAGTCAGAAATTTAGATTACTTGATTTTCCTTTGCTAAGGACGGAAAACTTAAAAGAAGGGGTTGTCATGAATGACGAGCAAAGGATAAAGATTTGAGATGTCAAAGGTGCATTTGAGCGACTCATAATCATTGATACGACAAAGGAATCAAAGCCAGGGGGATTGCTTCATGCATGATATGTGATACATTCGAATCAGAAACACGTCTCCTCTTTGGGGCCACCACAGTTCCCATTCCCCTCTTCAATTTGACCAATTTAGTACTAAACATATTGCACTTGTGCCAATTTAGTCATAAACTTTTCAATTATTCTAATTGAGTCATAAACCTTTCATTGTCACAACCAGAGATGGACATTTATTAGTAGCTCACAATGTTCCTTGGACACGTAAAATCAATTGTTTACATGATCAGAATGCTCTTCAGCTCTTCTGTTGGAATGCTTTTAAGGATATCCGTCCTCAAATTGGTTATGAGAACCTCTCGTATATGTTGATAAATTATGCTAAGGGTCTTCCGTTAGACCTCATAGTATTAGGTTCTCTTTTGCGAGGTAGAAACTAGAAACATATCTGAATGGAAGAGCACGCTGGATAAATTGAAAAGAATTCCCAATGAAGAGATCTTCAACATGCTTAAAATTAGTTTTGATGGACTAGAGGAACAGGAGAAGTCCATTTTCCTTGATATTGCTTGTTTCTTACAGGGGAAGAGTAAAGACTACATAATGGATTTTTTAGATGCGTGCAGATTCGATTCGGTAATTGGGATACAGATTCTCATAGAGAGATCTCTTGTTAGTATTGAGTATGGTGTGATACAGATGCACGATTTGCTTCAGCAGATGGGATGGGAAATCATTCGCCAAGAGTCTATTAGGGAGCCTGGACAACGTAGTAGGTTGTGGTCAACTGATGATGTGCTCTATCTTTTGAGTAACAGTTTGGTGGGTTCCTATATACGTCATAACGTGAAACATATATATTCCGGTGAAATTGATGGTTCCGCTTTTCCTTCTTAGGTTTAGTACTGGCCTTGTTACTTAAAAAGTGACTTCTTTTGGGTATGGGTGTCAAAAGTCTGATGACTGAATCAATTTAACTTTGCTTTTTCAGGGGACAAATGCAGTCGAAGGCATAGTTATAGATTTACTTGGACCTGAAGAGGTGCACTTGGGTGACAATGCCTTCGCAAATATGACGAGTCTTAGACTGCTTGTAATGCATGGTGCACACTTTTCTGGTACTCCTCTCCGACTTCCTTCTGGGTTAAGGTGGATTGAGTTGGCTGGATGTTCTCTTCCATCACTTGAATTTAATTTTGGCCTGAAGAAACTTAAGGTAGTTAATCTGAGGGGCAGCAACATCAAAAGCCTGGGAGCGGGATTCCAGGTACAAATAGCCTTTGCTTTTACATAATGATTCTTTTCCTTTTGCTATCAATCAAGCAAGGTCAGTCACCAATTTTTCTCCTTTCTTGGCAGAATTTCAAGCATCTGAAATCCATAAATTTTGCAGATTGTGAACGATTAATTGAAATCCCTGATTTTTCAACTGTAGAAAATCTTGAGACATTAATTTTTAGTGGCTGTAATGCCCTAACTAAAGTTCATGAGTCGGTTGGATTTCTTTTGAAGCTCGTCACTTTGGACCTACATTCTTGCTCTAACCTCAGCAGTTTTCCTTCCATCATCAAATTAAGATCTCTTGAAACTTTTGCCTTAAGTGGGTGTACCAAGCTAAAAACATTTCCTTGTGTCGGTGAAAACATGCCATGTCTGTCTGATCTTTGCCTGGAAAAGTCCGGTATAGAGGAGCTGCCTTCATCTCTTGAACATCTGGTCAATCTTGAAGCCATATTCTTGGATGGATGCAAAAACCTTACCTGTCTTCCAACAAGCATGTATAAAATGCATTGCCCTCGCCTGCTTTATATGAGTAATTGCTCAAAACTTGGTAAATTTCCTGAGCTCATTGAAGATGTAGACTCAATATGTTTACCTTATCGCTGCTCTTTGTTGAGGTCTGCAAGTCTCGGGGAGCTTGTTCTCAGAAATTGCAATTTAAGAGATGTAGATAACCTATTGGCTCCACAAAGCTTCACTACATTGAGAGGCTTAGATCTGTTGAAATAGTGATCCAATTTCTAGAAGTTTCTAGCATACTCAAGATCTTTGGAGAATAGATACTTAGATGAATAATTTAGAAAGTTGTGAGAAATATCTAAGATATTTCTAGAAGAGTTTCTAAAAAAAAGCTATGATATTTCTAGAAGGTTAATGAGATATGTGTAGAAAACTCTAGAAAAATATCTATGTAACATGCTCTAGATTTTTCCTTAATGGCGGTGGAAGAGGGCTATAAATAGTCAACCCCTCTCCACTTCAAGGACACACCCATCAGAAGAAAAAACTAAGTCCCTTGTACAAAGCCTTCATAATACAATACTCCTTTTGTCTTCTTTGCTTCCTACTTGTCTTCCACTATCAAAAGTTCTGTTCTATTGTTGCTTCAAGTCCACGTACCAACACTTGCTCTCACTAAATCACTCGCTCACTTGCAAAACAAATCACGCTTCCGCAAACACTAACAAATCTGAGAACCCTTTTGTTTGCCTTCCTGCGAGCATTGGGAGGCTCTTTCACTCGGACTGGCTTTGCTTAGAGCGTTGTGGACAACTTCAAGAAATATCACAGTTGCCACCAAGCATTCAGTATCTGTATGTAAGTGGATGCAAGTCTCCGAGAAAGTTTTTGTGGTTGTCAAGAGTGTCTGTATCTGACATGAAGCAGTTACCACTCCTTGAATTGATCGACTTCTCTAATTGCCATGACATGACTTGGTTTGCTGACGGACCATCAGCTGAGGTATCGCTCTGTCTCTCTCTCTCTCATGCGCACATGAAGTGAGAGTGGTGCATTTACAGATTAGAGTTGGTTTGCAGGACTTGAGAACGACCTTAGTTGACGCATATTTTCCAGGAAGTGAAATTCCCGAGTGGTTTAGCCATCAAAGCGAGGGGGGTTCAATATGTTTCCAAGTGCCGTTGGATAGGTTTTTGAATTGCAAGTCCTTCACTCTTTGTGCCGTCTTCGGATTGGAAGAAAGTCTCGCACAAGAATGCGGGACGATGGACGGTACCATAGAGTATAATTTCTCTACCCTTGTCAATGGTCAATGCATTATGAATGACCGAAATGACATGAAGTGCATTGACTCAGATCACTTGTGGCTCTTTTATGGTTCACAAGCTTTGTATTGGTCCCATCAGGTGGTCGAGTATCAGCTGCATGGCTCACTGTGCTTGATGTTTTCAGTCGTAGTTAACAGAGCGCCCTCCAATGTAGTCTTGAAGAGTTGTGGGGTACATCTATCATAACACAAGATGAAAATCAATAAGTATGTCTGGCCTTCACTGGACACATCTGATGATAAAACGGTGAGACAGTCCATGGATTTATATAAGAGTGAGAAGTCCTCCTGATGATGATAATGGAAGTGGTGATTGGAGCATAAAGCGAAAGAGCATCTGTGAAAGTCCTTCTCACTGATCTTGTTGCAGTTTTCAAAGACCATCGGTTTGTCTTCTACAACCGAATTGATGCTGCAACTACATCAGAGTCTGCTCCAGTTTGTGCCCCCTGATGTAAGTTGAGCTTGATCCTCCTCAACAACGTATTATTCGAGTGAAAATCGAAGATCTCAAACCCATCATCTTTCCAATGTCATTCCGAGTACTGAACCGCTTTGCCGATCTACTCTGAGCTTTTGAAGTCATGGTGTACAATCGAAGTGTGAACATTCCAAGGTTAGGAAAGTGAAGTTCCAATCGTGCTAGAGCTCTCAAAGTACTGCGTTGATAGTAAAATATCCAGCTTGTTGGCTACCAGTGAATTAAAACACTCTATTTCTGGCAGCCTCGCTCTGGTTGCAGATTCTTGCCATGCAAGTCCGTGACCATGACCATGAATTTCAGTTCAATCAAAACTTTAAGTATTATTTAAACTTTAAAAAGTAATAATGGATTTATGTATTTTGAAAAAGTTGTGTATTCTATATTAAATGAAAGTCAAATTGCATGAGGTGGTAAACTTGAAAAGGTGAAAATTCAAGAGCTGATAAATATGTGAAAAATTTGCTTAACTATGACAAGTGACTCCCATTTTAGTCCCCAAGATCCCGGGTTCGAAATCTAGGATGCAAGTATGCAACTCTTCGTTCTAATGTTTGTTTGTTTGAAACTATATGTAGTGTGTAATGAAAATCCAATATTCAAAATCTCAAACAACAAATGGAGAATTATATTTTGACCCCATGTGTTTGGCACATGTGACAAGTTGCCCCTTAACGTTTCAATTATTTTCAATATTTCCCTAAAGTATTGATTTGAGCTTCAAAGCCACCTGGACTTTGATCTACACCACGCCCCTCCCCGTCTCTCTCTCTCTCTTTTCCTTCTTTTATTTAGATATTTCTTTTATTTTTTATTGATAATAGAAATTATAAAATCATTCATTTTGATATATAAATATATTTCCCATGCAAGAACTCATAGAAGTAAAATTATTTTAATGATTTGATAATTTTAATGATAAAACATGCTACATCGTCATGCTGCATCAGTATTTGATATTCGTACCATGTTTATTATAAAGTGACATTAGCACAAAAGCAGAATGAACATGTTAGTTTGTGACGGGGAAAATTGTCAAAAAAGTTATAAACCTATTGTACGGCGGCCAATTCGGTTATAAACTGTTTAAGTTTGCCAATTCAGTCCTAAACCTTTTTAATTATTGCCAATTCAGTCCTTCCGGCCAATTTTGGCCGGTCGACGCCGGCCGTCCGGCCAACGCTGACATGGCAATTTTTTATTATTTATGATTTCTTCCTCTAACCAGTCCGGCGACCGGCCAGAGGAGAGAGCCGGCGAGGTCGACCTCGCTAGCCTCGCCCAGCAGAGGCGAGGCCGACCACGCCGTCGCCTGGTTCGCGACGGCGAGGTCGAGCCTCGTCGTCGCGACCCAGGCGACGGCGAGGTCGGCCTTGCCGCCGCCGGGTGAGGCGAGGCCCAGCCAGGGCGAGGTCGAGCCTCGCCCAAATCCGCGAGGCTCGACCTCACCGTCGCGACCCGGGCGACGGCGAGGTTGGCCTCGCCGCCACCGGGCAAGGTGAAGCCGACCTCGCCGACGCCCGGGTCGCGACAACGAGGTTGGCCTTGCCGCCACCGGGCGAGGCGAGGCCTAGCAGCGGCGAGGCCGACCTTGCCGTTGCGACCCAGGCGTCGGCGAGGTCGACCTCGCCGCTACTGGGCGAGGCGAGGCCGACCTCGCCGACGCCTGGAATAATTTCCGAAAATTAAATATTAGTATTTTCAAATGAGTTTAATGCCGAATTGTGATTGTATATGTTTGGATGGTGAGTCCATAGTTGGATTTTACCGTATAAATTAGCGTATTTGGCTAAATGATTTGGATGATTATTTTTGGAATTAAGTATATTTTATTATTAAGTAAATAAATTTCGGATTTAAATATTAATATTTTAGTATTAAATAATTAATTTCCGAAATTATATATGGATATTCTCGGACAAATTCTAATGTTACATTGTGGTTTATATGCTTGAGTTATGATGCTTATTCTACGAATGGTCGTGTTGATTAGTTGGAGTAGCTAAATGAATTTAATGCCTTAAGGATGAAAATTATGTTTTGAAATGAGGTTCACAAAATCGATTGACCATTTGCATATGTGACCACTTGGCTTTGTTCTGTGGTATTGATGTAAGCACGACTCATGCATGCATTGGCTAAATGAAAAGATAAGAATTGGCTTGAATGTTCGAGTGCTCGTGTGGTCACATGTTGAAGCCGTCTTGCTGGATACCGCTTGATGATGCTTGACTTATCGGGGACTGCTGTAGATTACGCCTGATTTGTCGGATGCCTGACTTATCGGGGACCGCTGTAGATCGCGCATGATTTATCGGATGCCTGATTATCGGGGATTGCTGTAGATCGCGCCTGATTCATTAGATGCCTGATTTGTCGAGGTCTGCTGTAGATCGCGCTCGATTTATCGGATGCCTGATTTGTCGAGGTCTGCTATAGATCGCGCTTGATTTATCGGATGCCCAGTCATCCCGGAAGACTGCCATCTCGCTGTGTATCGCTTGATATTGCACTAGACCTAAGAGGTCATGAGAAATTAAGAAATGGAACACGCATGTTGCATAGTGTTCGATTATGCGGTGAATATTGCTAGGCATGGTATGGGACGTGCCCAAGTGATTTTACCTTATAATCGAGACACGCGCGAGTATGGACGCATGATGCATGTGAAATCTCTTTATGTGTTCCGAGTACGTGTTGTGCTGTGTGCATTGTTATGACATTGTTGACTGATGTTATGCATGACACGTGTGCCAAAGCGAGGTAAGGATGCCTGTGGCTGATTAATGACTTGTGTCCAGCACGTGGTCGCGTGATTAGGGACTCCGAGGTGAGTTGGCCTTCTAAACGGGGCTTAGGCCGTTAACTTATTGAGACTTTCGTCTCATTTGTTGTTGTTAACATTTTTTAGGCCCTTAGCATGTTGATGCACCCAATATGGTTCGGGGTGTCTGGAAGCTGGCTTTTTGGGATTGACCTGTTGGTGAAGTAAATTGGCCCCAGCCTGGTATCTTTTTGTTGGCTTTTGTGGTAATGCCTGAAGTGGGCTTGTAAAAATGTTCCCAGGGGTTAATCAAGGGAATATTAAAAATGGTGTTGTTGTTTAACTGTTGTGAATCGTTTTCTTGTCTATCCCTATTTATTGTAGTTGTTCGGGTGATTATTGTTATCGCTTCCGCATGCGTAATTAAAAGATAAAATGAAGGGTCGAAGACGAGTCCTGGGACGTCGCATCGTGACGATCATAGTGGGATGTTGCGCGTCCGTAAGGTTCGGGGCATGACAACTAATGCCAAAAGCACGACCCTAATTGCCATCAATGCAGCCGCCCAACTCCCCGTCAAGCTCTTGCCATCCAACTACTCTTCATAGCGTGCCCAGTTCATGTCCTTGCTCGTGAGGTATAATCCCTTTGGGCCATATCGACGGCTTACTTTCGTAATCATTCAAAAAGTCATAATTACTCACAGGAAAGTTATCGATCCTAATCCTACATATGTTCTTTGGAATCGTTGAAGTCAGCTTCTCCGCCATGCTATTTTCACGTCAGTCTCTGAATTTGTAATCCCATCTCCGCTGCTAAAACCTCATGGGAAGCACGGCACATCCTGGGAAATATGTATGCCAATGGTTTCCGTGTTCGAGTGATGACTCTCGAGGAACAGCTACAACTGTCAACTCGTGACTCGAACTCTATTTTTGAACTTCTCCACGGCCTCAAATTGATTGCTAATGAGCTCACACTTATTGAAAGCCTAGTGTCAATTAAGGATCTCACCTCGCATGTCATCAATGCTCTTGGATTTGAGTTTCGCAAGATATTGACGTTCACTTGCACACACGTCGCAAGATATTGACGTTCACTTGCACACACGTCAGCCCTTTGACCTTTGAAGAGCTCCTTGAAAAATTAGTGGTTTATGAAGAATTCCCCAAGAGTGAGAACACCGCTACCAATCTCCACGTTGCAATCGCCAATTTCACACGGAGGTCCTCCCATATCAACAAGTGGTCAAACTCCACCAAGCAATCACCTCACAACAACAAATTCACCACTCAAATTAATCGGCCTCTCATCATGGCGGTGTCTCGAATCAAAGATGCATCCACATTCGCTACCCACGCACTTTTTTTTGTCAGTCAACTTTGATGGCTAAATTGTACCCATGGAGATCCTAAAGTTTACTATCCAGCCTCCATCGCTCCCATCAACAAGAATTGGGTCATCAATTCCAGAGCCTCTGATCATGTTACCGCTGATCTGAGCAATCTCTTAGTTGCATTCTGAGTACGATGGTCTAGAAGAAGTTGCCATTAGTGATGGTAAAGGTTTGCAAATCACACATGTAGGATACTAACAAGTTTCAAGAAGCCTTGTTGGGAAACCCTTGCATCGCATACCGTGAATTACATTTTTGCCTCCAAATTTTGTCAATTATCATAAAATGCCCAACTGACTTTTCAATTTATGCAATATGACCCTGAAAACTTAAAGCCAGTTGTAACGTCCCTCGTAAGCCATTTTTCAATCACAGCTTCGATCATGTGCTTGTCACATGACTATTAAGCTCCTTTTACATAGAATAGATTTATGCAACAATAAAAGTGAATTGTATTTTACCCCTTGAGTTTTTGCGTGTGTCGTAAGTTGCTCCCTAACTTTTAATTTTTTAAATTTTCTTGTAAAGTCTTGAAATCGATTGTAATGTCTTTCCTAATATTGGCTATGGCCTATTTCCATAAAGACCTACACTTTTACTAAATGCTCATGATCTAAACCACACTTTAATCAATCAAATAACCACATTCTGTATTTCGTTTTATTTATCGCCTCCGAATCTGCACCAAACTTTCAAAGTTGTCATTGTAATCAACCAAAATTTGAACATAATTTTCAAAAAGTTACTTCTTAGGGCTTGCAATACATGGTAAGACACAAAGGAGATTAGATGCAGAGAAAAACCCAAACATTACAAAGACACAATACAATATGCACATTTTATTTATCGGCACAAACGGGAAAATTGTCAAAAAAGTCCTAAACCTATTGTACGGCGATCAATTCAGTCCTAAACCTTTTAAGTTTGCCAATTCAGTCCTAAACCTTTTTAATTCTTGCCAATTCGATCATTCCGCCAATTTTGGCCCCGTGACGACGTGGCCGCCAGTCAGCCAACGCCGACGTGGTAATTTTTATTATTTTTTTAATCTTTTTTTTTCTGATTTCTTCCTCTGACCGGTCCGGCGATCGGTGGCCGGCCAGAAGGGAGGGCCAGCGAGGTCGACCTCGCCCAGCAGAGGCGAGGCTGACCTCGCCCAGCCTGGTTCGCGATGGCGAGGTCAACCTTGCCGCTATTGGGCGAGGCGAGGCCCAGCAGAGGCGAGACCGACCTCGCCGACGCCCGGGTTGCGACGGCGAGGTCAAGCCTCGCCGATCCGGCGAGGCTTGACCTCGCCGTCGCGACCCGGTGACGGCGAGGTCGGCCTCGTCGCCACCGGGCGAGGCGAGGCCCAGCAGCGGCGAGGCCGACCTCGCCGTCGCGACCTGCGTCAACAAGGTCGGCCTCGCCTCGCCCAGTAGCGATGAGGCCGACCTCGCCGACGCCTGGGTCGCAACGGCGAGGTCGAGCCTCGCCAGATGTTTTAAGGAAACTGTGTCGAACACAGGCTTCGGTATCCATTTGTATCGATTCCAATTCTGTTATTGTAATTTCATTTCTTTACAATTATGTATTGTTCGTAATATTTATACTAATGCTAATTTGAATTTCGCAAGAGGAACTCACTGCGGCAGGCCACGCCAGGGGTGGGTGTCGAAGATATGCGGCTTGGGCGGTGGGTGGAGAAGGTGGAGATGGCCGTGGCCGTGGACGGAGGACGAAGAGGGAGAAAAGTTCAAATTTTGAAATTTTTTTTTTATTTGAGATCGTGTGTCAATTTGTAATTGGACTTACACCTGCTTGCCACCTGCTTACGCGGTAGTCTCTAACCGCGGAATATTTTCTGCTTTCTTTCCCTCTCTTTGCGGGACTACTGCATGCTTCTCTCCTCTGCTAAGTCTTCGTCAAAAGGGGCGAATCTGATGTCCTTTTTATGAAAGACCCTCGTCTCTTCCTCTCACCTCACCCTCCTCTCTCTCTCTCTCTCTCTCTCTCTCTCTCTCTCATTCTCCACTTCCTTGCTCGGTTTATATGAGAGTGGAACATCATCATCGTTCACCGAGCTTCAACACAGTCCACTGCGCAGAGCAACCTGGAACACCTATAATCGCCATGAGTCGTCTCGGTTTCACTGGACACTGTTGTTCAACCCCTGAGCGCTACAGCCACGACGTCTTCCTCAGCTTCCGGGGCGAAGACACGCGCTACACTTTCACCGGCCACCTCCTCTGCGCCCTGCGCCGGAACGGAGTCGACGTCTTCTTCGACGACGACGGCCTCAGGAAGGGGGACGAGATCTCGCCCGCTCTCAAGCGAGCGATCGAGGAGTCCAGGATCTCCATCGTCGTGCTCTCGGAGAACTATGCCGGTTCCGCCTGGTGCTTGAACGAGCTTGCAAAGATCATCGAGTGTCACGATCGTGACGAGGAGAAGCAAGTGATTTGGCCGGTGTTCTACCTCGTGCAGCCTTCGCAAGTGAGGCACCAGATAGGCGCCTTCGGCACGGCGTTTGAGAAGCAGGTGCTCAGATTCGGCGAGAACGCCGACCCGGTCATGAAATGGAGGGAGGCGATGAAGAGCGTCGCTAAGCTTTCCGGGTGGACATTGAAGAAGAACGAGTAATCTCAATCCCGCCTTTTAAAATTCTGCCATGATTATCCACATTTTTTGCGTTCCTGCTTCCCATCTTTACTTTATTGTTCCCGTTTTTACAGTTTACTTTACTTTCTGAACACGCTTGTCTCGGTAAGAAGTATGCTCAAACTACTATATGTGTCCGTTCCAACCACCGAAAGATTTTCGACAGATAACCGAGCGGCACTGAAATGGCAGACAATCATCTGCTGTAGTAGGATGATATAGTCCTTTTAAAAATTCAACTCATCTAGATGGCTTTGGGCCTTTGGCAGGTATGAGTCGACATTCATTCAGTCACTCGTCAAAGATGTATTGGGCAAGCTGCATCCCAAATCTCTGCATGTTGCTGACTTTCCAGTTAGGTTGCAACCTCATGTCGATCTGATTATTTCAAAGTTAGAGCGGAACCGTGTCGTGGGGCTCTATGGGATAGGTGGAGTAGGTAAGACGACTGTTGCTAAAGCCGTATATAACCTTATTGCTGATCAATTTGAGGGCAGTTGCTTCCTCGCCAATGTTCGAGAGAATTCCAAGCTGGGGGGTCTAACTAGATTACAAGAAGCTCTTCTTCATGGAACATTGATGGATGTCAACTTGAAGATTGACCATGTTGATCAAGGAATTCACACTATAAGGGGTAGGCTTAGCCGGAAAAAGGTTCTTGTTATAGTTGATGATGTGGATCACTTGGAACAACTGAGAAAACTAGCAGGTGGACCCAACTGGTTCGGTCCAGGAAGTAGAATCATTATCACAACCAGAGATGAGCATTTATTAGTAGCTCACAATGTTCCTTGGACACATAAAATCAATTGTTTACATGATCAGGATGCTCTTCAGCTCTTCTGTTGGAATGCTTTTATGGAAATCCGTCCTCGAATTGGTTATGAGAACCTTTCGAATGAGTTCATAAATTATGCTAGGGGACTTCCATTGGCCCTCATAGTATTAGGTTCCTTTTTGCGAGGTAGAAGCATATCTGAATGGGAGAGCACCCTGGATAAATTGGAAAGAATTCCCCATGAAGATATCTACAACGTACTCAAAATTAGTTTTGATGGATTAGATGAACAGGAGAAGTCCATTTTCCTTGACATTGCTTGTTTCTTAAGGGGGATGAGTGAATACTTCATCATGGAAATTTTAGATGCGTGCGACTTCGATTTGTTGATTGTGATACAGCGTCTCAGAGAGAGGTCTCTTGTAAGCATTGAGTATGGTGTGATACAGATGCACGATTTGCTTCAGCAGATAGGACGGGAAATTGTTTGCCGAAAGTCTGAAGGGGAGCTTGGACGACGCAGTAGGTTGTGGTCAACTGATGATGTGCTCTATCTTCTGAGTAACAGTTTGGTGGGTTCCTATTTACGCCATAACGTAAACCATGTATTTTCTTGGGAAATCGATGGTTCCACTTTAATTCTTAGGTTTAGGAGATGCCATGTCACTTAAAAAGTGATTTTCTTTTCAGTCTGGGTGTCAAAAGTTCAATGATTCAGTGAATTTAACTTTGCTTTTCAGGGGACAAATGCAGTTGAAGGCATAGTTATAGATCTACCTGAACCTGAAGAGGTGCACTTGGGTGACAAGGCCTTCACAAATATGACGAGTCTTAGGCTGCTTGTAATGCGTGGTGCACATTTTTCTGGTGCTCCTCTCCGACTTCCTTCCGGGCTAAGGTGGATTGAGTTGGCTGGATGTTCTATTCCATCACTTGAATTTAATTTTGGCCCGAAGAAACTTAGGAAAATTAATCTGAGGGGCAGCAACATCGAAAGGTTGGGAGCGGGATTCCAGGTACAATTAGCCTTTGCTTTTACGTAATTTTTCTTTTCCTTTTCCTATCAATCAAGCAATGTCACTCACTCGCTAACTTTTCTCCATTTTTGGCAGAATTTCAAGAATATGACATCCATAAACTTTGAAGGATGTGAGCAATTAATTGAAATCCCTGATTTTTCAACTATAAAAAATCTTGAAAGTTTGATTCTTGATGGCTGTACTGCCCTAATTAAAGTTCATGAGTCGGTTGGATTTCTTCCTAAGCTCGTCGATTTGTTCCTAGATGATTGCCCTAACCTCAGCAGTTTTCCTGCCACCATCGAATTAAAATCTCTTCAAAATTTTACCCTAAATGGGAGTACCAAGCTCAAAACATTTCCTGATGTCGGTGAATACATGACACGTCTGGATTGTCTTTACCTACAAGACTCCGGTATAGAGGAGCTGCCTTCATCTATTGAACGTCTGGTCAATCTTCGATCCGTATACTTGACTGGATCCAAAAACCTTACCTGTCTTCCACCAACCATGTATAAGTTACATAACCTTCAAGATCTTTCTCTGGGTGGTTGCTCAAAACTTGGCAAAATTCCTGAGCTCGGCAGAGATGTAGACTCAATATGTTTGCCTAGTTGCTGCTCTTCATCGAGGTCTGCAACTATCAAGTACCTTCGTCTCAGCAATTGCAATCTAAGAGATGTAGATAACCTATTGGCTCGACAAAGCTTCAATACATTGAGAAGCTTAGAACTTTCTGGGAATCCTTTTGTTAGCCTTCCTGCAAGCATTGGTAGACTCCTTTACTTGGACTGGCTTGATTTAACGAATTGTGAACAACTTCAAGAAATTTCGCAGTTGCCACCAAACATCAAGGAGCTGATTGTAAGTGGATGCAAGTCTCTGAGAATGTTTTTGGGGCGGTCAATGGTATCTGTATATGACATGAAGCAATTACCACTCCTTGAATACGTCGACTTCTCTAATTGCCATAACTTGACTTGGTTTGCTGATGGACCATCAGCTGAGGTACTCTCTCTCTCTCTCTCTCTCTCTCTCATGCACACACGAAGTGAGAATGGGGCATTTATAGATTAGAATTTGGGTTGCAGGACTTGAGGACGACCTCAGTTACCATATATTTTCCTGGAAGTGAAATTCCCGAGTGGTTTAGCCATCAAAGTGAGGGGGGTTCGATATGTTTCCAAGTGCCGTTGGATAGGTTCTTGAATTGCAAGTCCGTCACGCTTTGTATCCTCTTCGGATTGGAGCAAAGTCCCACCCAAGAACGCGGAATGGTGGATGGTGTCATAGACTATGATTTCTCTCTCACTGTCGATGGTGGATACATTATGGCTGACAGAGACTACATATGGGGGATTGACTCGGATCACTTGTGTCTCTTTTATGGTTCACAAGCTTTGCTTCGGCCTGATCGGATGGTCAAGAATCGGCTGCAGGATTCGGTGCGCTTCGAGTTTTCGGTCAGAGTCCACAGTGCGCCCGCCAATGTAGTCTTCAGGAGTTGTGGGGTACATCTAGCATAACACAAGATGAAAATCAACAAGCATGTTTGGTCTTCACTGGGCACATCTGACGATAAAATGGCGAGACAGTCCATGGATTTATTTAACAGCGAGAGGTCCTCCTGATGATGATAACGGAAGTGGTGATTGGAGCATCAAGCGAAAGAGCGTCTGTGAAAGTCCCTCTCTTTGATCTAGTTGCGGTTTTCAAAGACCATTGGTGTGTCTTTTATAATTGAATTGATGGTGCGGCTACCAGAGTCAGCTCCTTCGTGGCCCCTGATGTAAGTTGAGCTCGATCCTCCTCAACAACGTATTATTCGAGTAAAAATCGAATATCCTAAAACCCATCATTTTTCCAACATCATTTCTAGTACTAAATCCATTTGCCGATCGACTCTTGAGCTTTTGAAGTCACGGCGTACGATCGAAGTGTGATCATTTCTGGCAGCCTCGCGCTGGTTGCAGATTCTTGCCATGCGAGTCTGTGACCATGACCATGAATTTCAGTTCATGATGCGATGGTTTGATAGGCTGTATGTGCGACTGAGTGCGCTTCCTGCTGTTCATGTGCGTGCACAAAGGGAAAGGATTTTACGAATGAGACGTCCTTAGTCGGGCTTGAATTTATATTCACCAAATTCCAAGTTCAACTGGTTCGGACAGCGGAAAAGCTTTTTTTTTTTTCATCGTTCTCCCGTCGAAATGTTGAACTTTAGAAAATAACAATGGATTTATGCATTTCGAAAAATTTTCGAGTATTTTATATTAAAGAAAGTCAAATTGGATGAGGTAGTAAATTTGAAAAGATAAAATTCAAGAGCTAATAAATTCACGAAAAGTTTGGTTTATATAGATATGTGATTCCAGTCTTTAAGATTTCAAGTTATAACACGCGCCAGAACTCAGGGTGAAATACAATTCACTCTTATTGCGGCGTATATCTATTCTCTGTAGAAGGAGCTAAATAGCCAAGTGACAAGCACATGGCCGGAGCTGCGATCGAAAAAAGGCCGGAATCAACGCTAAAGGGACGTTACAACCGACTTTAAAGATTCCGGGGGTAGGGGGGCGATAATGCATAAATTGAATAGTCAGGGGGCAATTTACAATAATTGCCAAAATTCGGGGGCGAAATGTAATTCACGGTATGCGATGCAAGGGTTCGTTAACATCCACCCAATACGGCAAAAACTTGTGCTGCGAGCATCTCTCTCTCTCTCTCTACCTCCTCATCTTTCTAGCAGTTGATCACTGCAATGGATCTCGCGAAGAAGCGGAAGATGGACGGCAACGGCGTCGCGCCGTCGGCCCCCTCCGATCCCGGCCCCGCCCTCACCCGCGGCGAGGGCCGCCGGATGCTCGAGAGCTTCTCCCAGGACCAGCTCCTCGACCTCCTCCAGGCGGCCCTGCTCCGCCACCCCGACGTCCTCTCCGCCGCCCGCTCCCTCGCCGACGGCGACGCCACCCGCCGCAAGCTCTTCATCCGTGGTCTCGGCTGGGACACCACCAACGACAGCCTCCGGGCGCTCTTCTCCACCTACGGCGAGCTCGAGGAGGCCGTCGTCATCCTCGACAAGGTCACGGGGAAGAGCAAGGGCTACGGCTTCGTCACTTTCAAGCACGTGGACGGCGCTCTGGCCGCCCTGCGCGAGCCGAGCAAGAGGATCGACGGGCGCGTCACGGTCACGCAGCTCGCGGCGGCTGGCAATTCGGGCTCGAGCACGGGCAATTCGGCCGATGTGTCGGACCGGAAGATCTACGTGGCGAACGTGCCGATGGACATGCCCGCGGATAAGCTGTTATCTCACTTCCTGATGTACGGTGAAATCGAGGAAGGCCCGCTGGGGTTCGATAAGCAGACTGGGAAATCGAGAGGGTTTGCTCTGTTTGTTTATAAGACAGCCGAGGGAGCTCAGGCGGCTTTGGCCGAGCCAGTGAAGACCATTGACGGGAGGCAATTAAGTTGCAAGCTTGCAATTGATGGGAAGAGGAAGCCGGGTCCAGCTGGTAATGTTGGACCTGGTAATGGCCACGCTGATGCAGTGGGGATGAGTGGCCCAGGGTCGGTTCCTGGGCAATATGGTGGACCCGGGGGAATGGGGTCCTACGGTGGGTTTCAGGGTCCGCCCGGATTGGTACACTTGAGTTCGGGCGGGCCTGGGATGTCGGCGGTGGGCAGTCAGGTTCATCCCAGTTTAGCTGGTACTGGCGGATACGGCGGTGGGATGGTTGCTCCATATGGTGGTTATGGGGGACCAGGAGCAACTGGATACGGCGGTGCGGGCGGTGCTTTAGGTGGTGTTGGGACTGGTCTTGGTGGTGCAGGTGGTGGTGTAGGCGGTACAAGCGGTGGATTAGGTACCGCTGGTGGCTCATCTTTGTACAGGCCTTCCGGAGGGTATCCAGAAAGTGGACAATATGGCTTATCATCTGCGTCGGCATACCCGAGCCAGCAGCATCAACCAACAGGGACTTCTCCAGCGCCGAGGGTTCCACCAGGAGGAATGTATCCGAATGTGCCCTCCTATTACTGAGGTAATTTCATTTACGAGTATTGATGGTTCTAGTTGTCTATTTTCCTTTTCCAGATTGGTATGTTATCTTATACCTGGTTAGATATGATTGCTTGACTTCCTTATTTGCTGGGGAGCTTGTTATTTTTTTTTTTAAATTTGTTTGTGGATGGACACTTTGTGATGAGCTCTTATGCTAGTGCTCTCAACGATGGCATGAAATGGTTTTTTCTTAGCAACGTGATTCACTTGGTTGTTCTTTTCCACCTCCTACATTATTTTCCTTTGTGCGTGTGCCCTGTCGATTATATATATCCAATACTGCTCTATCTGTGAATTGCATGTGCTTAAGCTTTTTTTTTTTGGGATGCCTTTATCAGGAATGTCAATAAAGGATGTTAAAGTGATCAATTTTTTGATTTGGTTGTCTTGAGTTGCATTAAATATTGTTGGTTGGTTCATGCTGTCCATGCTGATTATTCTTTTATTCCGTTTCCATGATGTTTCACTTCTGCTGCATTTTTCTGATATGTTCGATTATCATGTCTCAATCTGCATTTAGATGCTTGTGGCAGTTTTTGCTTGTGGTTGTAGCTCATGGTTGGATGAGTTTTGGTTGCTGGGTGCTAAATTTATTGATTTTTTTTTTTGTGGTTGTCTTTCGGTAGCATTTCTTGTTGTCAATTGGTTAATGAGGTCCATGACAATTTCAATTTTTTAACATTATTACAGTATTTGAGTTCTACACAAGTGCCTGGATGATTAGGCTATCATTTCTCAGTCTGTTATCTTGGTAGATGACAAATTACTCTGTGTGGTTGTATATCATGGAGGGGTTGTTTGACTGGATTTGGCCTGATAGTTAGGATGGCTTGACTTGCAGCCACTGTATGAATTCTTGTGGCTAAGGAAGTTTAGTTTGCTTTGCTTGTTTTATTATCTGCCATTACAGCTATAAGTAGATGATTTTTGGTTTTGAATCTGAGTTCAACACCTTATTGCCTAGCTAGACAACCTAGCAAAACTATTAATTTGTTCATTGACATTACAAAGTAGTGTCATTACATCGTAAATGTGTATGTTGTCAAAGGTTATTCTTTGCAAGTTGGGATCTTGCTAATGATAAAGATTTACATGATACAAGGATGCTTTTCCAAACTGTTTCAGCTTTCTGCATGTTTGGGGGCTGGATATGCTTTGCTTTGTGCTAGCTCTAAAGGCGTCGTTTGGTTGGATCAAAGGATGACGTTAAAGTGCTGTAATCTTTTATTAAGGCGCTTCAATCTTTTATTGATGCTCTTTATATTTAAGTTAACAATAGAAGGCAGAAATCCAGTCAGTATTGCAATACCTCATCCTCAGAGTCGTCCTTCCCAGGGGTTTTTGTCCTAATTGTAGGAATGAGACTTTGATATAGTTCTAAAAACCAAGGAGCAAGCCCCAAAAAATGAGGAAAAAAAAGTTTTATAATAAGATTACGTAAAGCTATTCACAACGGAAAGCACCATGTTGTATTTACCCTCTGGCTTCCACTTCTGGCTGTCTTAATACCATCTACAGCTTGGCCTATGGAAAAACCTTGACCAATTCTTGGTCCAAAGAAGCAAGCCTGGCAACTAAACCAACATCCACAGTGGAGGTGGATACATCAATTGATTCTTCACACATAGAAAGAAAATAAAAAGAGAGAAAAATATGAGTTCTGGGTCTATTTCAATTTGGTTATGTGATGTGAATGCTCATTTACGACAGAGGACTTGTCCTTAGCCATATTTTATTTTGTCCGATATAGTCAGCCTTATTCAACTCATGCAAGTGATGCTCCTTCTGCCTCTTGTACAGATCTTTCTTGCTATTGCTTTAGTAGGCTTTTGCTTTATTGACTATGTTTCTTTTCAAGTTTGACTGGACTTATGGGCTTTAATACATTAGATGAAGTCAAATGATAAGCATTAGCATTATAGTGTTCTGAATTAAAAAAATAAAATTTCTCAATCTATGATGAAGCTGTCAAATTAGAAAGTTTGCTGTCAAGGGTATGGCTCTAGAGAAAATATTTGGTGTTTTATACTTTTGTGTTTTGTCGTGAGCATTTCAATAAGCAGATGTGCTTTGCATGTCCAGAGTAAGTAATTGCTTCTCTTTGTGGGTCCCTTTTTATTTTCATGCCGGCTGTCTTTGTTTGTTTACTTAGATGGGTTAAGTGGATGCATACTTGTTGGTAGTTTGTTGTTTTTACCCTTGCTTTCTTTTGAAATTTTTAAAAATAGAACATTTAACCTTTATAAGCATATTTGAATTGCTTCATGCTTGAATTTGCAATGGTTATTGTGTTAACAATGTCTGTTTTAGAAGAATTTCGGAAAGATCTGGAGTACTTTGATCTTACAAAACACTCGATATCTAATAGAATAGAGTACAATGGCATAAAAGATTTATAATCCCAATTAGCAGGATAAGGGGATGAGGTTTGATCACTTGCGTTGGTGGCGTCATTGTCGTCGTTGTATGTTTGGTTCTATTCTAACACTTGTGTTTGCTAGCATCTGTTCTCTTTAGTTAATCAGCTTGTTTCATTTTCACAGCAGAAAATTTAGATATCACTTTACCTGAATTTTATGTCAGGGAATACCAATCTTCTTCTCTTTGTAAACTATTTTTGGGACGACTGCCTCACCATTATATCTTTTACTGTTGGCATTGACATTGATGAATTTTTGCCTTAGCTTTATGTGTTTGCTTGAAGAAATTTGTGTTTGATTCTGTTGAATGATGTGACATGTGACTGGATGTTTGATTCAGGTGTATGAGAGCTTGTTGGACGCAGATGCTTTAATCATTCTGGTGATTGCGTAAATGAGGACAATATATTCTCTGGTTGATGAGTGATTACCTGTGCTTTAGCAGCCGCTTGCTTCATCTGCTCCTTTATGCTGTGGATTATTGTGGTTGTCCTGGTTGAAGTTAATTTTAATTATGGTTAGTTTACTTAGTGAAGTTGGTACTTGTGCTTTGGGATCTTGCAGCGTGGAGGGTTGTTTCTGGTGCTTATAGCATCTATTTGCCTTTCCAACGCTAGTTCTGAACCTTTTGACAACTGTTATGGCACCCTTGTATTGGCTGCCTCTTTTTGGTGCTTTACAGTGATTTTGCATATTTGCGATAAGATATTTTGCTTCTATCACTGTTGGGCATAGTGACTATGTTAGCCAATCATTACTATTGCATGTGGATAGAAAGCCATCATGGATCCCTCTATCTACCATCTTAAGTTGGAGTCTGATTGATGGAGGTCTCACATTACTTTGTGGTATTTTAGATCAAGTGATCATTTATATGTCTTCATGGCCCTTATATATTTTTCTAAATAATATTTTGCATGCTTGGAAGCATCGCCTGCCTATGTCGAGCATTCAGGGACTGAGGGGAGGGGGACCACCAATTTATATATGTTTTTGAAGCAAAAGTGTGAATAATTTTTGTATACGCTTAAAAATTTAGTTTGACCCTGCCCAAAAAGACGAAAACACACACACACACAAAAGGAGAGAGAGAAGAAAATGACCAAAAAAAAAAGCTTAAAACTTTCGGGTCCAAAATTGGTGTGAATGGGAGATCAGCAACATCTGAGTATAAAAGATGCACCTTAATCTTGCTGTTTAATGCATTTGGCCAGGCCAGTCATAGTCTATGAGTACTGTTGTACTTGGACTTGCGGACGGTGTATCCATGAACCTCTTGTATGATGTTCTTCTCAATGCTCCCCGGTACAGTTTTGCAAGTGTGATTTTTGGTGAAACTATGAGAATGCCTAGTTGTTGGATGCGTGCATTGATTATTGATTTGCTCTAGACTGCTGCTGGTAAAAGATATTGTGGTCAAGCCTACCTTGTGATTCTGGTACCTTGCAGTTATTACTTGCTGACTCTGGCTCACATTGTAACTTAGGATTCTCCCTTGTCAATTAGTGTGAGTTGTAATCCTTCTATGGCCAACGTTCAGCATGGCACTTAAAGTTAAGGGATTTAGTCTCTTAACACTTAAAGGTGACATCCACTGCTATTGCTTTATTATCTGAATATGGATGTGGGGTTGACAACCACACATTCATGATGATTCTAGCTTCCTGCTAGATTGGGGCTGCTTTCTCGTCTGTTATCTTTTGTACTAACTAGGTCGTTCTGTGTCTTGTATTAGGTAGGTTATTCTGTGCATTTGTTTGAATTCATCCAGTTTATTTTTTATCTTTACTTGAGACTACCTTAACTTTGGATCCTGATAGGCAGTTTCCATTGTCTGAGCAATCCTGCTTACCAAACCGTTGTGTGTCCTTTCAGCATTTCTTTTGCAAGGGTGCTAGTATCCGGCACTTATTTCGTGTCCTGCAGCACCTCGGCCTAGGTGCTTCACATAAAAAGAGTCAATTAAACTTAGGTCCTTGTCATTGGGTTTGGATAATCCATTTGTCCGCGAATCTTCCCTTATATTTTTAACTGCTAGGATAGGATGTTCTAGAGTCCTTGATTTCCAAAGGATAGATATATTGAGGGAAGTGCGTTTAGTTATTGACTTAATTTGAAGGAACTACCTTTGCCAAGGGTATAGGGCAAATCCCTAGTGCTGAATAATTCCGTTTAACTGTCATGATCTTGCCATTTCCTTCTACAGTTTGCGTAAGAAATTTTGATTCTTTTGTAGCATGTTTACCAAGTAGTGGTATTGCAACACGAGGGACTGGGTTATCGAATGTCCATTGCTACATTAATTTGCTAACAGTTTTGGCTTGTGACAAATTTTTGGGTTTTGGTTTGTGCCTTTATCCTTTTCTGGAGGGCATGATGTGGCAGGATTTGTAGCAGGAGGCTGATGCTACATGATTACATGAGAGAGAGAGAGAGAGAGAGAGAGAGAGAAATTTGTCGAGGAAAGCTTTCGAATTTTATCGCATCTCTGGAGACATTTGTCTAGGGAAATTTTGAAATGTATTGCCGAGCGATGTATCCGCTTGTGCATAATGACTATTGTGAAGGCGTGTCGTTTTATGTGACTTACATGATGGGCTTGGCAATCGGATATCTCCTTACATGCAGAGCGCGATTTCCCTTGGAATGAATGACCAACTCGTTATCTATTGGCAATGGGTTTTATCAGCAATGCTCGGAAAAGAGTTCACTCTAATCTTTTTTACATTCTCACTGTTCCCGGGTTTGTTGAGAAACCTAAGAAATGAAGGGAAAGAGCGCTCATTCATGGCCATCGACATAAGTTTAATAATTTCCGTATTGCCATGCACGATGATTACAATAGTCGTTGTAAGATTGGAATATCCTCCGTTGAGCGAGTTCAATATTCTTGGATTTTGTTTGGTGGCGGGCAGAAATTGGCTGGTAGCCCAAAACGGACTATGGCGGTTGTACTTGCATCGATTGTTGCTGTCTGTCAAGGCCCTGAGCAGAGGCAACGGACAGTTTTGTCGCCAACTCATTTGGTTTTGGAACGTTTTGAGTTTCTCTTGTTAGCGGAGCAAGTTGGGGCCGAGGACTCGGGTTACTTGGGATCCTCTCAATCCTCTCAAAATGGGAGACAATTGACAATTGCCGACAGCTATTTAATTTTGGGCTAATTTACTAAAATAATCCATGCACACGTCCAGAAATCCTATTAATTTCTTCAAGATCATCAACATCAGGAGGTTATTATTGATATAATGAATTTCTAATTGGCTCTAATGTTAATAATTTTGAAGGAATTAGTAGCAATCTTTGGATGCGTGGCTGATTTGGTACTAGTGAAAGTTAGCGAATTTGGAAAAAAATACTCGGAACGAAATCAGGATTAAACCTTAAGTTGGGTTTTTTATTTAAAGGAATTAAGTCTTTACTTTTACGCCTCGGCCACGGGGCTTGCACACATGAATGAGCTCCCTTTTGAAAGCAATTGTTTAGAACAAAAAAAAAAAAAAAACACCAAGGCAATTGCGGGCGGCGACTTGTCATGCGCGCCCAAGTCGAAAGCCAATGCCATTTTGGACCTGCTCTCCTCAGACTAGCAACCCATCATTTTCATTTTGTCCTTTTAAATTGGACCTTTTCTACTGGTAAAGAGAACAGTGTATTGTTTTTTCCCTACCTCCATTCTTCTGAATTTTATTAATTTGTGTAATCTTTAAATATTTCGATTAACTTCTGCTTTTTGTTTTTCTTTTCAACTCTTTTTTTTTTATAAAAAAAATTGCGACTTCCGCAATTTGAGCATTGCTTAATGTGAAAAAGCCCATGATCAGAAGCGCTACTTGGACAAGATAACGAAGTTAATTACCTTCACATAAGACCAAAGAGCAAAGAATAGGACATACGAATTAAAAACTTAAGAGAGAAGGGAAATGCTATTTAGTAATGTAATGTCAAATATCATTCAAAGGAGCGGTTCTTCTCAACAAGTCGGATCATATTTGCCTAAACTGATTAAATTTTCGGGTGGCAAGGCGGAACGAATTAGAGTAAAAAAAATTATAAAAGGTGATTTGGGCACGTTCACTTTTCCTCGTCACAAGCAAAATTCAATTTTTTGTTTTTCATTTTCGATTCCTCAAATAATAATGTGTTCATGAGAGTCAGCCAAGGCAAAAATCGCGATCGAAAATTGTATTTTTTTTGGTGTCCCACGTGAGCTTTTCGTCAATTAGGTAGCGAATGATAACCATTCTGTTCCGGAATGAGTTCCTGAACCAGAAATAGATTTTTCTATTTCTGGTTCCTGGATGAGTTTCTGAGAAAAAAAATCCGTTTGATAATGACAAAAAATTTCTATTTCTAGAACAGAAATCCGTTTGATAACAGCACAAAATTTCTATTTCCTGAAATAAAAACCCGTTTGATAAACAACAGAAAATTCTATTTTCAGGAACAAAAATCCATTTTTTTAGAAATGGAATAAAAATAATAAAAAATCCGAAAAATTCATAAAAATCTTAAAAAAAATTCAGAAAATCCCAAAAAATTGAAAAATTCTAGAAAAAATCATCAAAATGTCGAGAAAATAAAAAAAATTTAGATTTCGGGAAAATAGGAAATTTGTTGAATTTTTTCAAAAAAAATCAAGAAATCAAAAATTTCAAAACTTCACGGAATTGCTTAGAATACTGTGGCCACCCACTTTTAGTGAAATTTAAATTTTTTTAGGTGCCCAAAAAAAATCAAAAAATCAAAAATTTCAAAACTTCACAGAATAGTTTAGAATATATGTGGCCACCCACTTTGAGTGAAATTTAAATTTTTTAAGGTGCCCAAAAAAATTCAAAACTCAAAAATTTCAAAACTTTACAGAATGGCTTAGAATACCTGTGGCCACCTACTTTGAGTGAAATTTTAATTTTTGAAGGTGAAAAAAAAGTAAAAAATCAAAAATTTCAAAACTTCACATAATGACTTAGAATACATGTGGCCATCCACTTTGAGTAAAATTTAAATTTTTTTAGGTGAAAAAAACATAAAAAATCAAAAATTTCAAAACTTCACTGAATGACTTACAATACCTCTAGCCACCCACTTTGAGTAAAATTTAATTTTTTTTAGATGCCCAAATGGTATTTTTTATTTTTTATTTATTTTTTTTGGTTCCTAAAGAAAATTAAATTTCACTCAAAGTGGATGGCCACATGTATTCTAAGCCACTTTCTGAAGTTTTGAAAATTTTTCTTTTTTGCTTATTTTTATTTTTTTTCAACACCTAAAAAAAATTAAATTTCACTCAAAGTGGGTGGCCACAGGTATTCTAAGCAATTATGTGAAGTTTTTTATTTTTTATTTTTTTATTTATTTCGGCACCTAAAAAAATTTAAATTTCGCTTAAAGTGGATGGCCACAGGTATTCTAAGCCATTTTGTGAAGTTTTGAAATTTTTTCTTTTTATTTTTATTTTTTTCGGCACCTAAAAAAATAAAATTTCGCTCAAAATGGGTGGCCACAGGTATTTTAAACCATTCTGTAAAGTTTTGAAATTTTTACTTTTTTGCTTATTTTTATTTTTTTTGGCATATAAAAAAATTTAAATTTCACTCAAAGTGGGTGGCCACAGGTATTTTAAGCTATTCTGTGAAGTTTTGAAATTTTTTATTTTTTTTATTTTTTTCGGCACCTAAAAAAATTTAAATTTCACTCAAAGTGGATGGCCACAAGTATTCTAAGCCATTCTGTGAAGTTTTGAAATTTTTGATTTTTTGCTTTTTTTTTATTTTTTTCGGCACCTAAAAAAATAAAATTTCGCTCAAATTGGGTGGCCACATGTATTCTAAGATATTCTGTGAAGTTTTTAAATTTTAGAATTTTTTATTTTTTTTTGGCAACTAAAAAAATTAAATTTTGCTCAAAGTGGGTGGCCATAGGTTTTCTAAGTCATTTTGTGAAATTTTGAAATTTTTTTATTTTTATTTATTTTTTTCGGTACCTAAAAAAATTTAAATTTCACTGAAAGTGGGTAGCATACATGATTCTAAACCATTTTGTTAAGTTTTGAAATTTTTGATTTTTTGCTTTTTTTTTCTCACCTCAAAGATCGTGACTTCCATATGAATATGTGTGTTGAAGAAAATGAATTCCTCAGAAATGGTTCTCACTTTTGTTCGAAATGAAAAACCAACTTTTTTGGTTCTCATTTCGGTTTGAAATCGATTTTGGAAGCAAACTTGTCTAAATAGAAAAATGAAATTGCGTTCACCAAACGGGTTTCTGGTCCAAAACTGATTCTGGGAACAAAAAATCAGTTCTGGACAGAACCAGAATTGTTTTCATGCAGCACCTTAACGTGATAAATATCAATTTTAATTAAACACTTTACGTGAAAATTACTTGTTTTTTTCCGACAATAAAGCTCCATATATATATATATATATACATATATATAAACTAAAAGCCTCCGCCTCGACCTTGCTTTTCGACCTCTCTCGCTCCACCATTTCTAAAACCCTCTCTCTCTCTCTCTCTCTCCGTTCTCCATTCTCCATCTTCGTCAAAGATGAGGACTTCAATGTTGAGGCTGATCCGATCGAGGTCCTCCTCCGCCGCCCCTTCGCAGCCGCGCCTCCTCCGCCGCCCCTACAGCTCGGAGTCGGTGCCGGAGCGGAAGGTGGCCGTGCTCGGCGCCGCCGGCGGGATCGGCCAACCCCTCGCCCTCCTCATGAAGCTCAACCCTCTCGTCTCCCAGCTCTCCCTCTACGATATCGCCGGCACTCCCGGTGTCGCCGCCGACGTCAGTCACGTCAACACCAGATCTGAGGTCTCTACACACTCCCTCCCTCTCTCTCTCTCTCTCTCTCTCTCTCTCTCTCTCTCTCTCGATCAGTTTTATTATATTTTGGTTGAATCTCGGATTTTCTATACATGTTTGTTTGGGGTTCTGTACGTGATTAGCAACCTCTTTCTAGTCTGTATATGCCCTTGACCGCATGATTTTCCCCCAAAGCAAACGATTTTTGGCTAATTTGTTCCCGTGCCTCGTCTGCGTTTGCCTGGCCTGGTTGATTAGCTTATGATGATGATAGCCATTTCTATTGAATTAGAAGACGTTCAACCAGTACCCTCATGTTCAGGAATCATATTTATATGCTTCACATCCGCATGGTATGAGCTACTTCGGTGAAGCATCTCCCCTATTAGTTGGATTTTGTTGCGTGATGGATAATCCATGATTAATTCTCCATCTTGGACTTCTGATATCTGCGAAATAGCTGTCTTTTTAGGCAGACAGAGTTATTAGGATAGCTTCATTTGAGCTCCTCGTTTCAATACGGCTTTGAAATATGATGCGGTGACGTCAGCTCATTTTGTTTTGTTCGATGATCATAGGTTGCTGGATATATGGGTGAGGAACAGCTTGGGCAAGCTTTGGAGGGATCGGATGTTGTCATTATTCCGGCTGGTGTGCCAAGGAAGCCTGGGATGACCCGCGATGATCTCTTTAACATAAATGCTGGCATTGTCAAGTCCTTGTGTACTGCAATCGCAAAGTACTGCCCGCATGTGAGTATTCTATGTTCCACCAGTGAGAGTCTTGACAATATGATTTTCCGATCTCCTCTATAAATTTTACGACAATTTAAGTATATGTGACTATATATCTTTTTCTCTTTTGTTTGTCATTGGTCATTCTAATTTGGTCATCAATATCATAGAATCACCTGTATTTTACCTAATTCGGGTAGTGTTATATGCTCTGTGTCTGAAGTGTCCTTTGACCTATCAAGATGCTGTAAAGCAGTGTCGTATATGCTATGTAGTTAAGTATCCTTGGGAATTCTCTGAAACATATGTTTATTGGAGACTATGTTCATGTGATCAGGCAATTGTGAACATGATTAGCAACCCTGTGAACTCAACAGTGCCAATTGCTGCTGAGGTCTTTAAGAAGGCAGGGACCTATGATGAGAAGAAGCTTTTTGGAGTGACAACCCTTGATGTTGTTAGGGCCAAAACTTTCTATGCTGGGAAGGCTAAAGTCCCTGTTGGAGGTACGATTGTAGAGCTTATTATCAGAAGTCACACTTATTTTTGGTTGCTATGTGCTATTGGTTTTTTTTCTTTATTTCAAATAAAATAAACTTATTGATTAATCTTCTTTAAGTTGCTCAGTCAATTTTTCTTTGCCATATTCTTTGCAGAGGTAAATGTGCCTGTTGTTGGTGGTCATGCGGGCATTACAATCCTCCCTCTGTTTTCTCAGGTACTTGCTTTTCCTTTCTTTTCATTCATTTTGAAATATAAGATAGATATTTGTCCGCAACACCTTAAGCGTATGCATAGGTAATTTGATTACTATTTCTCACTTTATAGGCCGTACCCAAGGCCAATTTGGCGGACGAAGATATCAAGGCGCTTACCAAGCGTACACAAGACGGAGGGACGGAAGTTGTGGAAGCAAAGGCTGGAAAGGGATCTGCAACACTGTCCATGGCGTAAGTGTTGAATGAGGCCATGAGATATATTGTCTGAATATCTGAGTCATTTTTTTGCTTACACTAGAATTTTACTGCAAAAACATAGATGAGGGGTTCCATCAGCTCTAACTATGAGATGAAGGATCTCTCTCTCTCTCTCTCTCTCTCCATGTTCATCTGCACAGATGCTGATGTTTTTGGCTGGTGGGTCCACCGCCACCTGGTCTTATATTTATTTGACAAAATCAAGAAGATTGCATCCCTGTATTTTGATTTTTTAACTTTGCTCCAGTCTTACAATTTATTTTGGTGGATTCAATTTGCATCTTTTGCAGGTATGCTGGAGCATTATTTGCAGATGCTTGCCTGAAGGGCCTAAATGGTGTCCCCGATGTGGTGGAATGTTCCTTTGTGCAGTCTAGCATTACTGAACTTCCTTTCTTTGCTTCTAAGGTGATTAATTCACTCTGGAAATTCTTAAAAGAGTTCTTTTTATGCCTATGGGGTCTTTCATTTGGTTTGTATGCTTTATTTAGAATATGATTAGGGGCTTGGGATGGTCTGGTTTGTCATCTCTATCTCGCTATGCAAAGTAGGAAGTCAAGCCTGTTTGTATTCGAAAAAACAAGTTCAGATATTATCTTAACATGACTAAATGCAAAAGGCTCGGTGTTGAAACTTGGTCTATGTTGGTTGTAATGATTTGTAGCCTTGAACTCTCATAAGGGCTGTATTCGAGATACGTCTATGGAATCTTGATGTTGATGGAGCTTCATATTTAAGCACTAAAATACTTTGTATTGCACCCTGAAGTCGGCTAGGCTAGGCTAGTGCAAGTACATTATGTTCATATTTTTGCACATATCCTTTCCCTTTTCGGAACCACATCAATTTTAGCTGATCATTCTAACTTTCATTAAAAGCATGCGCGGTGAGTTGACTATTTGGTTTTCTTTGTAGGTGAAACTTGGAAAGAATGGCCTGGAGGAAGTTTTGGAGTTGGGTCCTATGTCTGACTTTGAGAAGCAAGGGTTGGAAAGCCTGATTCCTGAGCTCAAATCTTCTATTGAGAAGGGGATCAAGTTTGCCAATCAGTAACTGGGGAACGAAAGACTGATCTCCCCATTTTGTTTGGGAAGCAAGACAGAAATTTTGCATCATTTGTCGGTGTTGTATTCGTTTTTGTGGCCGATGGCACAGGCTGTACTTGAGGAGTAGGAGGCTTCATATGAACATCTTAAATAATTATTGATCTCACACATGGAGGGGCATTGACATTGAGCTCCATTCAATTTAGACAACTTTCATTGATTGAGGATCTTTGAATTGCTGGCATAGTCATTATCTTTGCGATTTCATTCATTTGCCGTGGTTTTGGGAGCTTATTCACATCATAGAAACTCCTGAATGTCAATGATGCAACATTGATACAGGGATTAGATGGGGATGTAGTGAAGTTCCACGCGTAGTTTAAGTCCTCTAAGCCGAGGTTTACATTTTTCAGTGACGTCGTCGGCCTTCTTGCCATGGTCAAGTTCACGAGCTCAGTGGAAGAATACAGACGAAAGGGTGACATGCTTCGTGTTAAGATTAGATGGAAAAACGGTGGTAATTTAATGCCATGGTCAAGTTCACGAGCTCAGTGGAAGAATACAGACGAAGGGTGACATGCTTCGTGTTAAGATTAGATAGAAAAACGGTGGTAATTTAAGGAGAGTTTTGTAAGATACCGTAAAAAGGAAAATATGGGCATGTCATTTCTCAAAATGTAGATAAACCTTAGCGATAGCATCCACTAAAGTCAATCTTGATATTTGAAATGACCTTATTTGAAGATTTTTATGAGCTTTCTAGGGATGTGACCAAGTTCTTGTGGCAAAAGTATGAAGAAGGATTAACTAATTGGCCATTTCTTTGATGTCCTGGATCCTCACTTTGCTTTTGTCTTGACTTCGTTTGGTAAGATGCATGGTCAATAAAAAATTCTAGGATCCAAACTTTCACATACCCTACGGAATAAATAAATCATAAAATACATCCTAGGAAGGTTCAAACGTCGAAGTATATAAAAAAGTTGACAAATCCCCTTGCCACCATGTGCGGTTCCTTAAATGTTTTGCAAGCTCGAGGAGATCCGGCATCAATGGCCGAAAAAGGGTTAGTCTCAGATAGATCACGAGTTAAGATCGTTTCATCAATCTGGACAGAAGATATTGCTTTCTTTTTGGATTCTAGGAATGGGCTCGAAGCATCAGTCCTACAAAAACTCATCGTCATCTAAGCTGCTCTGCTTCAGACACTCTGCACTAGCTCTTATCTTCACCTCCTTGTTTCTCTTCTTGGTGCCTTTTAGGCGCGGTCTGGAGCCACTCTTCGGTACTGACCATACCCGCTTTAATGGAGACCTTAGAGATGCCAGGTTCCCCTGGAACCACCTTTGTTTTGGACCAGCTCTCGAGAAGCTTAAGCTTGCCGTCTTCTCCAAGACATGGCCAGTTGACGCTGCCCCCGGTGGCATGGAGCGGCACGCTGAGACTTTATATCGTGCTCTGGCTGCTAGAGGCCACGAGATCCACATATTCACCGTCCCTTCTGATAGAAAATTACACCATGATATCCACCAAGGGAGTCTCCATGTCCATTTTGCGGCCAACGATCATGGTTCAGTCAACTGTTCTTTGGCATTCGAGATATTCAATCAAGTGAATGCGAACGGACCATTTGATTATGTTCATACTGAGAGCGTCTCGCTCCCGCACTGGCGTGCAAAAATGGTAGCAAACGTGGCTGTGACTTGGCACGGGATATGGTACGAGATCATGCACTCGAAGTTGTTTCAAGAACTTCTGTCCAACCCCGACAGCCTTCTGCCAGGGCCCATGACCGAGCTCCAGGAGGCGATGCCAAGGCTCTTGGACGAGATAAGGTTCTTCCCAAGCTATACACAGCACATATGTATAAGCAACAATGCCGCCGACGTTTTGGTCAAGATCTACCAACTTCCGCTTAGGAAAGTGCATGTAATTCTTAATGGGGTCGACGAAACGAAGTTCACGCATGATCTAGTAGCCGGGGCCCGGTTCAGGAGGAGGCATGGGGTCCCAGAAAATGCAACCATTGTTATGGGAGTGGCAGGCCGGTTGGTCCGCGACAAGGGACATCCGCTTCTCTATGAGGCCTTTGCATCCTTCACAAGGCGCCATCCCGGCGTATTTCTGCTTGTTGCTGGATCTGGTCCTTGGGGAAGAAGATATGCTGAATTGGGCCACACCGTAAAGGTTTTAGGGGCATTGGATCCTTCAGAGCTGTCCGAGTTCTATAATGCCCTCGATGTGTTTGTAAACCCCACATTGAGGCCTCAAGGACTTGATCTGACACTGATCGAAGCAATGAAATGTGGAAAGCCGGTTTTGACGCCGAACTATCCTAGCATTGTTGGGACAGCAGTTGTTAGTGAGGAATTTGGTTACACATTTTCACCCAATGTGGAGTCATTTGTTGAAGCCTTGGAGTCGGTAGTGCGAGATGGAACGAAGAAGTTACGGATCAAAGGCAAGGTCTGTGAGCAGCGTGCAGTTTCGTTGTTTACAGCGAGTAAAATGGCATCTGCTTATGAGCGATTCTTCCTTTGCATGAAAAACTCCCAATACTGCCAGTATCCTCTTCCCACAGATTGTTAGGACTATTTCTGGTATATTGCAGAAGTACTCTCAGCCATTGAAAATTTATGCACTGTAATACAATGAACTTTATCCTTTATAGTTCATATGGTCCTTGAAAATTTCATGACTACTTTTTCAGTCTCCGGGTGAGTATTTGAAATCTCTAGGTTTCTACTGATGATTTCTATAGCTCAGACCTACTTTCTATGGGAACAACATATAGATAGTGGTTCCTTAGGAGAGACTATGCATAACATACCTCGCTAGGATCTGAAGAGTGTCCTGGAAACATGCGATTTTAACACAGTTCTATGTTTAAAACCCTCGTAATATAAAGATTTGTGCATCTGCTGATATTACTTTGCAGCTTGGGCAATGAAATTGTCATGGCATGAAGAAAGAATGTTGAGGCATTATTCTGCTTTCTACTAGGTATTTTTCCACAAGCAAGAAGATCAAGTCATACCCTTTACTCTCCTAATCCCAATCCTCTATTCATGAATTGACAGCTCCCTACTGTTGAGGGCAAATTAGATTTACTCGCTAGCTTTGTAGGAATTCAATAAGGTGAAATGGCTTCCCTGGATTTGATTCACTCGACTTGTATTGGGATGAATTGCCCTGATGCATACGCTGCAACTAGGATGATGCAGAATCTAATTTGACAGGAACAGAACCATATGACTTAATTGACAGGAAGACTACGAAAACTAACAAAGGATTTTCTTTCTTGGAGCAGCATAAAATACTAAGCCGTTGCACTTTTACCAGTAAAAAGATTAGTTGGAAGGATCATGTCCGGAAAATTCTCTTGCCCAACTGCATATTACAGGACCGAGCATTAATGGGTTTCTTGCCAAAGGCCAAGTACTGTCCCGAATGTTTTAACTCGTCTGACATTGTTCTACATTTCACAAAGCAACTATCATCACACACTTGAGGATAGAAAACATCAACAATAACAAAGATCTTCCAACTTCATTTTTGCATTAGTGAAATATTAAGTGAATAATCTCGCACTCACTTTCTTTGCACTTCAAAAAGAAATTAAGAAGCAGGCGAGGTATTCTTTAGCAAAGAGAGTTTTTCTCTCTTCTTTGGGTGCTAATAGAAACTTTAGGCAGAAATATTAAGTTATTGACAAATGATTGCTAGCGATGTTGAGGATCTGGTCCTCCTGGTGACGCTCTCTGTATCTCTGCTCCCATCCTCCTCCTACTGAACTCCAACTTCGAAACACTGTAGCCTAACTTATTCAAAATCTCCTGGCGATCAATCTTCTTCTCCGTCTTCGAGAACTCAAGAGTAAACCGGACCTCTGAGCTTACCACGAGCAAATTTACAAGTAGCAGCAGCAGCAAAATGTGTGCCTTAATTAGACGAGCCATATGATAGGGTTGTATCGGAACCGAATTAGAACAATTACACAGATAATAGAAAATTTGGCACACGAGTTTACTCAGGTTCACCCCAGAATAGGGCTACGTCCTGCAAAGGGATTCCACTATGATATTTAGGTTTTACAACCACTACCACTCGTCATAATGATTTCTCATACGAATATAATATATATAGGACTTAAAATGGGCCCAAAACCCAAGCCTATCCAAATCCCTTTGATCCCACAATAAACGGGTCAGCAAACCTGATGTTGTTTCGGGGGCGCTGCCCCCGAGCTCCCGCCGTCCGCTCACCGGGGAGCGGAACCCCCGCCCACTGTCCGGTCAGCGGGACCCCTGTGTCGGGCGTTGCCCCCGAACTCCTGCATTTCATGCGCAGGGGTCACATATCGTCGGATCATACTTCGATTTCCCTAAACTCATGTGGGCGTGCCCGATATGAGAAACAAGAGTCCCCGAAGTATTCGCCAACTCCAACACCATAGAGGATGAAGACTAGCGGGAATGCTAATGTAAAACAGCAAAACAAGCAAGCAAATGAAGGTGGTTGCAATCTGCATTAAGCAGCTCTAAGTACTTGCCTGCTGGAAGCTAAATTGGCCCCAGAATTTATAGGACTAAGGGCTTTAATATTTTCAATTCTACTGAACATTACAAGACAGAATGATAATGAAATATCAGCATAAGCAGAATACTACTTTCTTATGGACCCAAGCCCCACAATATTATCTTCATTGTAAAAGGTTGGATCTTTCTATTTTCTTGAATCAGCACATAACTTTAATGCACGGAACAATTGTCTTCATTCTGACGAGTAAGCCTATTTGGATTGTGTGATAAATGCTCGGGCCAATGTCATTCAAGTCTGTTAGAAGTTTAAAGGGTAAATTGGTCTTTAGGATTCTTAGGGTTATTTTGTTGGGTTATTTTGTTGCTAATTACTGATGTATATATATATATCCTTTTTAAATTCCTTTCACATGGTATTAGAGCTCGGCTCTCAACCCTAATCCACTTGCCGCCGTCGACTAGCCGCCGGAACCGTCGACCATCATCGCCGCCGCCGCCGCGGCGGGCTCCACCCTCACGCGAACCTCACTCGTGCAACCCTCGCGCTCTGCTTGCGCGAACCTTGCTCTCGTGCGAACCTAGCTCTCGTGCGTGCTCTTCTACTGCTCGCGCGTTGCTCGTGGGACTCGCGCAACCCTCGCACTGCTCTTACAACTTGTGCGATGTGCTTGCTGTCTTTGCTTGCGCTACCTCGCCATCGCTGACTGTGGTTACTAGATTCTTTGTGTCCCCATGAATTAATATGATCCATTTGTCACTAGCTCCGTAATCTTTTGGCCAACACATGAATACCTGAAGTCGCTTTTGTTAAAGTATTGCACTGGATGTCACTAGATGTTGTGGGTGTTGAATGTTGTGGTGCATTGAGGAAACTTGTCGGCAGTGATAGAGTTTGGAATTAAGAGGGTTTCTTCCTCTGTTTTTGAGATTCATGGGTAGTTGGGTACCAAGGGGTGTCAAAAAAATCCGCGCCAGTCCGACCCGACCCGGCCTGACCCTACCCAAAATTTTGGGGTATTTTGGGGTCGGGTCTTGGTCTTTTTCGGATAGGGCCTTTCAGGAGTGGGTATTGCTGGGGTCGGGCCGGCGCGGGTCTTTTGACACCGCTACCCAAAAACACGCTATCCCATTCCGAGCCCTAATTTCCATTCCACCCTCGTTCTCTTCCGTTCCTTCTCGCCTCGCTTGTTGTCATCCTCTCTCCTCTTCCTCGTCCATTGCAGCATTCACTCAAACACCATCTCTGCATCCGGAGGCCTCGACAGATGTGGTTCCTCAGGGGGAGATCTTCGGCGAAGACGACGGCCACGACGGATATGCGGGCAGCGAGCTTCTAGAAGAAGAGAAAGAAGAAGTGCCAGAACTGGCCTATGGGCAGCCAAGGACGGGCGGGAAAGTGCCTGATCTGAGTGTGAAGGAGAAGAAAGACCTTGCATCGTGGGTTTTCGAGGGGTAATTGTTAGGTAAGATCTTCAATAGTTGATGGGTTTTGGTTTTTTTAGTTCTAGGGAAGGGTTTCATCTGCAAAAATTAGACAATTGTTTTGGCTAGTTTAGTTTAATCTGTGTTATCGACTAGGATTTACTTCTATGTCTGAGAGTGGAAGCATTGTCGGAGTGTGATTTCATGCATCTCCATGGTTTCTTGGTCTTAAAGCGTGATGTTCTTTGCCAAGTCTTTAATGCCTTGTGCAAGATTTGGTTGCCTCATATGGATCTGCTTAAGTGCATATTCGACCCCTGTGGAGACACTATTTTCAAAACACCCAGGGACTTATCTTTGTGGTCAGTAGTAATGACAGAGAGAGGATATCGGAAGCTAGGGACGAGCTTCATTGGATGTTGAGTGAGGTTAAACTCATTTCTTCCTGGTCACTGGTTTGCCTTACTTCATGCTACTAATGGCTGCGAACTAAACATGGTAATCTTTCAATGTGAAACAACTGCAAGACAAGTTGTGCAATGCGACACTGCTTGTGTTTGCGAAGATTAGTTGTGTTTTGTGCTTTAGATTACTTGTTTTGCTTCCTAGATCAAATTACACAAGACTTGTCCTGGTGACCTAGATGAGGTTGTGAAGCAACTGGAGTTGGTCACCGACTCACCGGATTAGTTGTTGTTGGTTAGATTGGTAGGACCATTATCATATACAGGCCCAGCATTACCAAAATGCGGGCAGAGGAGAAGAAGAAACAGGCTTGCAGGGTGTTTGTTAGAAAAGGAGCTGACCCCAATCCGCTGCTCTTGGTAAAATGAAAAATCTTGGGATTCTCTTAGTTTACTCAAAAACATTATCCCTATTGCAATTTGTGGGAGCAATTTGAGAAGCTTCCTTAACATTTCGTGGTCAAATGCAGAAGAAAGGTCAAGCATCAAGACTTGCAGGACGTGGTCGTCGTGATAGCACCGGGGTCGGATTGATCGACTCGCCGCCTCAGCTAGATTTGTTGACCTTGTAATTAGGTAGGTCTCTTCTATCCAGACCATAGTTAAGTTCCATCTTCAAAATGAACCCAAAGCTAGAATTGGTTACCTGGCAAAAAAATATCTCTTGCCTTCTATGTCTATTAGCTAGAAGCCTAGAAATAGCTGAAGTTGCATTTGGTTTCATATTTTACATTTTGAATTAACTAGTTGTGCGATTGTGAAGGCCCTTGATCAACACTTTTCCTGCTAAGATGAAGTACGAGTGGAAGCGGCATTTAGAGGCTTGGAGATACAGATGTGGTTTAGACTATGAGCTATGAGGATGCATAGCCACATGACAAGATCTTTGTCAAATGGGTTGTTGAACATACTAGGGTGAAGTGCTGCAGAGAACTTGGTGGCACTTCAACAATGTATCTTTTTCTTTGTAATTGTCCATTTTAGTGGAGGAATTGTTGGAAATGCTAGTAGGAGGATTACCCTGCTAACATTCAACTCCAATCTTTTCACCATTAGCACATAGGTCAAGTGCACATCCACCTATCCAAGCTAGCGGCCATCGATGGTAGTCACTAGCTACAAGTTTGCGGGTCGGTTCGGGTACCCTAAATGTTTTCTTTATCATTGTGTTGTTGCAACAGTATGCTCTGCAAGTACTTAACATCACCTAGCCCATACCACGCATGACACATTCAACTTTGCGAGTTCAGTTGATTAGTTGGTGTTTTCAGTTAATCACGCAAGGAAATGAATTTAAGCACTCATTTCCAATCTATTTGTAATAAGAATAAATGGGGAAATGCGAAGGTGAGGGTGGTGATTCCATAACTATTTGCTATTCGGGTTCACACACATTTCCATTCTATTTGCCACAAAAAAAGAGAGAGAAGAACCGAAACCCGACCTGGGCCGACTCGACCCGACCCGTTGCAGGTCTCGGGCAGGGTCGGGTCGAGTCAAGCGCGTCACTATGTGGTTTCGGGTCGGGTCGGATATCATGGAGACTCGGCCCGACCCGACCCGACCCATTGACACTCCTATTGGGTACTGTGCTGAATTGAATTTTAGGTAATGGTTGGTCTTTTAATTGGTGGTGTTTGGGGGTCGTGGAGACTTACAATTGTATTGGGTTATTGAATTGTTGGAGTTGAGTTGCCTAAAAAAAGATATTGTGAAAATCTTTTATTATTATTGGAGAATGGGTGACCTAGAAAGAGTACAGATGAGGGTGATCCGGAGAAGAATAATGCTGCGATGACTGAGGTGATTTCCTCTTCATCTAATCGAATTACTAATAAGAAACTTGAGGGTAATGCTAACTTTCATCAATGGAAGAAAGTCGTGAAGCTTACTTTGACGGGTAGATATCAACATAGACACTTAACTGAGTCTAAGCCCAGATATGATGTAAATTAGGATCTTGTTGATGCACATATCCTTGGAGGTATTGGTCCAGAATATGAAACTGTTACGTCTCAGATTATTGGTGGAAAGACCATTGCATCACTCACAGATACATTTGTTCGGATTCTTCGAGTGTCTCGTGAGACTTCTCAGGATACCACATCTGTAGTAGATAGTTTAGCTTGTGTCCCAATCTGGAACTGGTAGTGGAAGTAGGAGAGATGGAGGAAACTGTGGAGGTTCTAATGGACGTGGGGGCTGAGGGGGAGGCTGAGGCACAGGAACAGGGAGACATCATGGCCAGCAAAATATTTATGGACAATCCCACCTGTCTACTGATAGCTCAAGGGCTACATGGACTTGTCATTACTGTGGCAAACCTGGTCATATACAGAAATTTTGCTACAAGTTACATGGGAGACTAGGACAGCAATAATAGTTTGCAAATACTACATTGGGTACTGACTCTTCTCCACAATCTTTCGACGGAAAGGTAGTGGTTATGTCTAATGAAGAATTTGCGTTGTACAATCAATTTCAGACTTCACAGCCTGCTTCTTCCACTGCTACTTTGGTACAGACAGGTAATGCCGTTGCATGCCTTTCAGCTGCTTCTCATCCTTGGATCATTGATTCAGGAGCTTTGATCACATGTTGGGTCTTTCAGGTATATTCTCCTCGCTCACTCCATCTTCATCCATAGTTACTATAGCTAATGGTTAATCTACACATGTTAAAGGGATTGGCATTGTTCATCCCACTTCTTCATTGCCGTTATCCTCAGTGCTTTATCTTCCGCAATTTCTATTTAATCTCATGTCTATTAGTAAACTTACTAAAAACTTTCAGTGTTAAGTAAATTTCTATCCCGATTCTTGTATTTTCCAGGATCTGGCTATGAAGAGGACGATTGGTAAAGGACGTGAGGTATGGGGGCTATATGTGCTTGAATATGCTCCTTCCATTGCGTGCTCTAGTGTTACATCTCCACATTAGATCCGTTGTTGTCTTGGTCTTCCTTCTTTACATAGTTTTCAAAAGTTAGATTCCATCTTCAAGTCCATTTCTAGTTTAGAGTGTGAGTCATGTCAACTTGGCAAATTACATCGTGTCAGTTATCCATCTTGAGTCATTAAACAAGGAGCATCTCCTTTTTTGTTAGTTCATTCAGATATTTGGGATCCTTGTCATGTGGTTTCTAATTTAGGTTTTAGATACTTTGTTACCTTTGTTGATGACTATTCCAGAGTCACTTGGTTATATTTAATGAAAAGTCGTTCAGAGTTATTTTCTATATTTCGTGCATTTATATTTGAAATTTATACTCAGTTTGGTGTGCATGTTAAAATTTTGCATTCTGATAATGCTAAGGAGTACTTTTTTGCACCCTTTTTTGACTTCATGACTCAACATGGTATGATTCAGGAATCTTCCTGCCCTAATACACCACAACATAATGGTGTTGCTGAAAGGAAGAATAGACATTTGTTGGAAGTTACTAGATCTATGTTATTTGAGATGAAGGTCCCTAAAACTTTTTTGGTCTGATATTGTCCTGACTGCATGTTATCTTATTAATCGCATGCCTTCTTTTGTTTTGCGAGGTGGTATACCCTTTTCTACTTTGTTTCCAAATCAGTCACTATTTGACTTACCATCCCGTATTTTTTGTTGTGTCTGTTTTGTCCGGGATCATTGACCCGGAGTATCAAAACTTGATTCCAGGGCTATCAAGTGTATGTTTATGGGTTACTCTTGTATTCAAAAGGGATATCGGTGTTATTCTTCATTATTGATAAAATACTTTATAACTGCTGATGTTTCATTCTTTGAATCCACTCCTTATCATGATGTTCTAATTATTGTTTCTGAGTTGGATGAAGATTTACATGTGACTAAGATTCAATCAACTTCTCCAGCTGTTGAATCAGTACCTACACAGGAACCACCTTCTTTGTAGGTTTGTACTTGGCGCCCTCGAGTAGCTACTGCCCCCCCTCTTCCTCCTGTCACTACTACGTCATCTTCCGTGCCAAATCCACCATTAGTTGATCCTCCTCCTGTGTCTGATCTTGATCTTCCTATTGCTCATCACAAAGGTACACGTACTTGTACTCAACATTCTATTGCAAATTTTATTTCATACTCTTCTGTGTCTCCTTTCTTTTAGTGCTGTTGAACAAAATCCTATACCCAAGTCAGTAGCTGAGGCATTACAAAGTTCTGGCTGGAGGACAACTATGGAAGAAGAATTAAAGGCTCTATAGGTTAATCAAGCTTGGGAATTTGTACCTCTTCCCTCAGGCAAAACTGCTATTGGTTGTCGGTGGGTGTATGTTGTGAAAGTCAATCTTGATGATTCTCTTGCTCGCTTAAAAGCACGACTTGTTGCAAAAGGGTATGCTCAAGTGTATGGGGTTGACTATCTTGATACTTTTTCTCCTGTTGTCAAGCTTACTTATGTTTGTATTTTGATCCCTCTTGCTGCAACACATAACTAGCCCTTGTCTCAACTTGATGTCAAGAATGCTTTCTTGCATGGTAATCTTCATGAAGAAGTTTATATGGAGCAACCTCCGGGGTTTGTTGCTCAGGGGGAGTCTCGAGGACTGGTTTGCAAATTAAAAAGTCTTTGTATGATTTGAAGCAATCTCCATGAGTGTGATTTGGAAGATTTTCTTAGGCTATACTTTCTTTTGGACTATCTAGATATGGCAATGATCCACTCTTTCTTTTATAAGCAATCAGGGGGAGGCAAGTTGTTCTTGACTGTGTATGTTGATGATATTATCATCACGGGAGATGATTTAATTGGTATAGCTGAACTAAAAATCTATCTTCATTAACAGTTTCAAACTAAAGACTTAGGGAAATTGAAATATTTCCTAGGGATTGAGGTGGCACGGTCACGGAAAGATATTGTTTTGTCACAGCGAAAATATGTCCTGGATTTGCTCACTGAGAAAGGTATGTTGGGATCACAGCCTCTTGATTCACCCATGGAACAAGGGGTTAAACTGGTTGCTGAGGGAGGATAGATTTTTTATGATCCCGAGAGATATAAAAGACTAGTAGGTAAGCTGAATTATCTCACAATTACTCGATTGGACATTGCCTTTCCAGTTAGTATAGTGAGCCAGTTTTTGTCTTCTCCTCGTACATCTCATTGGGATGCAATCGTTCGGATTTTGAGGTACTTGAAGAAAGCTCCAGGGAAAGGAATTATTTATCAAAATCATGGTCATGGAAAAGCTGAAGGATTTTTTGATGCAGATTGGGCAGGATCTCCAGATGATAGGAAATCAACCATCGGCTACTGTAACTTGGTTGGAGGAAATATGGTGTCATGGAAGAGTAAGAAACAAAGTGTGGTTGTCTGCTCCAGTGATGAGTCAGAATATAGAGTCATGGCACAGGTGACATGTGAATTAGTGTGGATTCAATAGTTGTTAACTGAGTTAGGCTTTAAAACTTTAGTTCCTTTGTCTCTATGGTGTGATAATAAAGCTGTCCATATAGCTTCCAACCCTGTGTTTCATGAGAGAACAAAACACATTGAGGTTGACTGTCATTTTATTCGAGAAAAACTACAGAGTGGAGTGATTCTTTCCGGTCATATTAGAACCGATGAACAGCATGCAGACATTTTTACTAAACCTCTGGGTAATGGAATGATAGAATATATTTGTAACAAGTTGGGCATGATTAATATCTATGCTCCAACTTGAGGGGGAGTGTTAGAAGTATGTTGACACCTAAGGGCGGTCGCGACAAAGTATAAAGGGTAAATTGGTCTTTAGGACTCTTAGGGTTATTTTGTTGGGTTATTTTGTTGCTAATCACTTATGTATATATAACTTTTCTGAATAATAAAATATTAAGAATTCCTTTCACATAGTCAAATACTTTCAGCCGCCAAATGGATCCCGCTTCTACTTTCTCATCTGCACTTAAAAGCTCAAACTCTCGTTGGAGAACTAGATCACCATCCTATTTATTCTTTTGTTCTGTTGCGACCATAAAGCAAAGTGATTCTCAGGAACAAGTAAGGACAGTGCAACCTTTTAACTACAGCCAAGCCGTCGTAACCACAATCAATACTTAATGATTTCTCGGGAACCTGAAAAGGTTTTTGGTCCATGAGAACCTACAAAATAACCCATTGTGAGCTTTGCTGACTTGTCCTTTTGCATGTCTATGCTACTTGTTTTGAACTATTTATGCAAAGGCAACTAACTTTTGTGAGTCCCGCATTACAAGACAAACATATTCAAGACGTTCCATTTGCTTCTTTAGTGCAAAAGAAGGCAAAAAGAAAAGGCGAGGCGCGTCATCAAGAAACGATGTAATTTTCACTAATATTTGGTTAAAGCTCCAGGTAAAGTAACTTTCCCCAAGCCACACATGATGAAGAACATATGAATTTAATCAGATGTTAGTACTTTACACGGTGAATTACTTGACTTGACAAGCCCTTTCTCTTGATCAAATGCATGCATGTATAGCATATGGATCTCCAACAGACCACTGATCTATTAACTACTTTTGTTTTTGGCGTTAAAGTTCTCTGCAACATGTGCATGTTGAATAGGCTTTGACACTGACTATATATTGCACTAACTGTCTAGTAGGTATAGTTTACATGGGACTGTAACCACCCTCGCATCATCACTACTGAAGATAATATTATAGCTTCAAAGGAGATTGTAATTGGCGATTCCTCTTGTAAAACAGTGGCCACTGGCCACAAAAGTACCACAAAAGAAGAGCAACCGGCCATGACGATCCCTTCACTGGAACTGATGCTTGTGCTCGGACAAAAGCTCCAACGATAAAAGTTTGGGCTGGTGAGGCCCATTGCGCAAGATGCTCTGAGAGCTCAACCCAATACAGTATAAATGCTGTTAGAGTTAGGCCACTGTGGTTCTGATCCTCGAGTAGTTACAAATTGTCGAAACCATGCGTGGGACTGTACTGTAGCGCTAATACTCTTCATCGTTGAGGTACTAAGTTTCCAAAGTGACCGTAGAAAACTCTCTTAACTCTCTCATGGTGAATCACGCGCATTTTTAACATCAACGTGGATGTCTGCTAGCACCCGAAACACCACAAACCGTGCGATTGTTCGTTACTAAGTCCGTTGTTCTTAAGTTCAAATTTCTGAGTTTCGTTGTGGTAATTAGATATGCCTTTAAATTTCTAAATTTTGTTGTGGTAATTAAATACGCGTTACTAATCAAGAAAAAAGAAGATTGATAGGCCTTTGTTAGCACAGCGTCGATCATCGATTCTATGAACCAAATGCCTTTTAATTTTACATTTTAGGGTGCATTGGGTAGAACATTTTCAAAGTTCTTTGGGTTTTCAAAGGCCCTTGAGCCAAAGAGGAGATGTTTGGCAACTAAATTTTAAAGGCCCTTGAGCCAAAGGTGAGCTTTACAAATGTTGAAAGCATAATGCAACTCCAAACCAGCTTTACCTTTCAGTATTCTGAAAATGCTACTTCAGGGCTTGAGTGAATTTTTTCCTTCTAATCTTGTCCTCACTAATATTTTTGTATTCCTATCTTGCCATCACTAAATTATTTGTATTCCGGTGTCACCTTCACCTCAAGCACGCTCTTTCTCCTTCCCCTCTCTCCTCCGCCTCGCCATTGCTCGACCTCACCACATCCGACTAGTCTAATATTGGACTCCACCCGCAATCACTGCCGCACCAACGAGCCCTTTTAGCCTCTATCTTCTACCTCCCGCATCGCTCATGGCTTGGGTCCGCGAGCCCGCTCCGCCTAGGGTTGGTGACAGCCTTGGACCTTAAAAAAGGCCACTTACCTCGCCACCGACCCAATCAACCTCGAATTGACCTCGATCCAACATCGAGCGAGCCCAAGATTCGAGATTTAGGGCTCAAGCGACCCTAGATCCAAGATTAGATTTCGATCGAGCATGACAATTTCGAGACTAAGGCTCATGCTCAATTTCAAGCCCTAGTTGAGTGCAACTAAG
This sequence comes from Syzygium oleosum, assembly GCF_021117445.2. Taxonomy (NCBI): domain Eukaryota; kingdom Viridiplantae; phylum Streptophyta; class Magnoliopsida; order Myrtales; family Myrtaceae; genus Syzygium; species Syzygium oleosum. The sequence continues at coordinate 13,965,577 of NW_026607489.1, read as the reverse complement.
TTGGAGACTTGAGGCTTGTTGCCCTTGTCAACGGCTATGGCGACACGAAGCAGGACAAAGGGGAAGAATGATGATAGATGTAGAGATGGAGAGACTGATTCATGGTCGGGTCAAGATGTAGAGCCAGGGGAAGAAAGGGCGATGGCGTGTTGGGCCGATGGATGGGGCGGTGAGGCTGTCCTCGGTGGGGCTTTAGCTTTTATGATCAAAAGCAAATCTCTTTATTTTACTCTACCAAACACTATTTATTTTGAGCAAATACACCTCCAAAGTTCTCCCAGACACACGCTGAGTCCCTAGTTGTGCTACTACTTCTCGGCCTTCCTGGTTAGGAACATGTAGGTTTTCTTCTTAAATTACAGTGCTAATAGGATTTCCGAAATGTGATTGATTTGGTCCAGGAGAAATTAATTAAGGACGCAAGTATTTCTCCATAAGTACCCCAATTACCAATTAATCCTTTATCGGAGAGCAAGCAAGGAACTTTTTTTTTGGTCGCTAGCAAGCAAGGTTGCTTGATTGGGATCATTGTCTGTCGTTTGTGCAAAAGCAATAGCTCTCCATGATTCAAATGCCTAGTGGAAAAGTACACCCACTAATCACGAGTTGAAGAGCAAGATCACAAGAAACTTAATCTGCATTCTAGTGGAGCACCCATATAACAATCATTAATCTTGATGTTGTATGGAGATTAACCGTATAAAGACCAATATGCACCATCAATATAGTGGGGGAACCTTATTTCTTAATGCTTGTTCTTTTTTAAACTCAAGCCCTTTCTGTTAAAAACAACTAGTTCCCGCCAACGTCAAGCTAACAATCAATCATCGAAATGATGTAAAGACTTGCCGAGGCGCAGTGCCGAATTGGCATTTATTCTAGTAAAAGAGGACAGACGGTGCAATTTCTCTCTAAAAAAGAGAAATAGCGACAAGCAAAGTACAAATTTGCATCCTAAGTATGCCATGTAAACCGTAAAGCTCGCCGATTCAATCTCCCTTCTTGAGTGGAACGTCCCAACCGGGGTTCAGTGATGCTGCGGATCAGGTCCTCCGGGGGCAGCCCGCTTCGAGTCGATGTTCCACTCCATCTCCTCCTTCCTCTGCACGTAACCTATCAGGACTTGTTTCGCGATCTCCACCCTTGTCCTGCCTCCGCTGTTTGACAATGCCTTGGGCGTTCTTGCTTCGTTACACGAAAACGCAAGTAGAAGCATCGCAAGTCAGAGCCAGGACCTCAGTGAAGCCATCTAATCTAAGCCGAATTCAGTTTCTTCTCAGGTTAACTTGGTGAAGTGATGCACCAAGAACCGGCGTGGGGATGTATTTATATTGGTCATTATCCTGATACTATATTCGGAGCGGAATGTGTGGATCCGCATTAAACCGATAGAGGGGCGGCACGTTTTTTCGGTCAGTGACTCAGTGCATGCTTGTTTCCTTGTGATAAAAAAGAAAAGAGGGAGATTCAACGGGAAAACAACAATCAGGAGCTCTAGTTTCTTCTGAAAACCCTTATTTTCCTTGGCCTTATGCAATCTGACTTCAAAACATGATATTGAATTCAAATACCGACGTCGGTGGGAAACGGTGGATCCTCCCCGATAGCACAATAATGCCAGGTGGCGACTTTCCGCCGCCAATCTTAGCAAAGGAGCTCTCCTCTCCACCAACCCAAGTCTAATCTCAAACTCGAAAACATGTTTTTCTTGCTTTCTTGAACCTGACGGAACATATATACCCTTGCCCCTTTGGTTGGTGAGCGAGCGAATGAGGAAACCTTTTGGGTTTGACATTCACCCTCGCCCATTCTTGTCTGTAATGTTTTGCCAAGTTGAAGTGGTGTGCGCTTAGTCATTGCTAATGACTCGGTAGTCATGGCCGCATTTGTCCTCACTCACCCATCATCGACGTGGTGAAGTTCAACACCCCATTATCGCCTCAAAGCATGAACAGATTTCCATCCTAAATCTTTGCTCTGAGATTCTGTCGAGATTCAGAAGAAACCCTTTTGGTTTCGCTTTCCAAAGATATGAATGATGACACCGCCGAGTTTCTTTGATTTCTTGCTCTCAGTCTTTAGACTTTCTTACCTTAAGCCGCCATCTCTTTTTCCTCGGGAAAATTGTCCAAAAAGGGTCGCCGACCAATTTTGGCTCTGTATAATAGGTTTAGAATTGTATGGACAATTTTCCCCATCTTCCTCCTCTCTTCTCACTTGTTGCTTTTGATAGCTCTAAATTTTGAGTCTTTATTTCCAATCAAATGAAGGAGTTTTTATTTTTCTGCGATGCCGGGGAAGAATTCCTATAAATGCTATTATTCACTAATGGAGCATTGAGAAAATGGATTGATACATAGAAATCATTCGCCACAATTCACTATTTTTTAGGGTACAAAGAAAATCAATCGCCATGTTAACAACTTATCACTTTGAAAAATAATGTGATGCATCTAGAAGTGACTAGTATACGTTATTATCATTAGATTAGTAAATTCCTTTTTTTTTTGGAGTCAAACGGATTAGTAAATTTTACAAGTGTGTTCCATGACGCAATACATGACATCATCACACATGTTTATGCCCACGCCAACCCAACGTTTTCACTATTGTAATCGATGCGCATGAATGAATGAATTATACGAACCCAAAATGCTTTGTGAAAAGTAGTGTGGCAGGGGCAGTGTAGCTTAGACAAAAACACATTAGAGGAAACGAAAACGACAAGAGTTTTGAAAGTGTTGAGAGTTTAGAGATGGAAGAACTACTCAGTACGTCAGTAATTTAAGAGATTCAAGTCGCACGAATTGCACCTGAAAACGCTTGAAACGGCAAGTGCAACTCAAAACTTAAATCCAATCGATTACGTCTGAACTCTATGTAAAGTAGAGGAACGTGAAAGCCAGAAAAGGGGAGAGGCTAAACTTTTGGCCCAAATAAAATTTCAAAGCACAGGTTCATCAAAAACCTTAAAAGTTTATTGAAAAAAGTGCAAGCGAGTTTTAGGACATTCAAAAAGTTGCTCCTTTAAGTTGCTCAGTGAATCCTTCTTTGTCATATTCTTTGCAGGGGTGAATGTGCCTGTTGTTGGTGGTCATGCGGGCATTACAATCCTCCCTCTGTTTTCTCAAGTACTTGCTTTTCCCTTCTTTTCATTCATTTTGAAATATAAGATAGATATTTGTCTGCAACACCTTGAGCGTATACGTAGGTAATTTGATTACTATTTCTCGCTTTATAGGCTGTACCCAAGGCCAATTTGGCGGACGAAGATATCAAGGCACCTACCAAGCGTACACAAGATGGAGGGACGGAAGTTGTGGAAGCAAAGGCCGGAAAGGGATCTGCAATATTGTCCATGGCGTAAGTGTTGAATTAGGTCATGAGATGTATAGTCTGAATATCTGAGTCGTTTTTTTTGCTTAAACTAGAATTTTACTGCAACAACTTAGATGAGCGGTTCCATCAGCTCTAACTATGAGATGAAGGATCTCTCTCTCTCTCTCTCTCTCTCTCTCTCCATGTTCATCTGCACAGATGCTGATGTTTTTGGCTGGTGGGTCCACCGCCATCTGGTCTCTTATTTATTTGACAAAATCAAGAAGATTCTGCATCCCTGTATTTTGATTTTTTAACTTTGGCGCGGTCTTAAAATTCATTTCGGTGGATTCAATTTGCATCTTTGGCAGGTCTGCTGGAGCATTATTTGCAGATGCTTGCCTGAAGGGCCTAAATGGTGTCCCCGATGTGGTGGAATGTTCCTTTGTGCAGTCTAGCATCACTGAACTTCCTTTCTTTGCTTCTAAGGTGATTGATTCACTGTGGAAATTCTTAAAAGAGTTATTTTTATGTCTGAGGGGGCTTTCACTTGGTTTGTGTGCTTTATTAAGAATATTATTAGGGGCCTGGGATGGTCTGGTTTGTCATCTCCATCTCGCTATGGAAAGTAGAAAGTCAAGCCTGTTTGTATTCAATAAAACAAGTGCAGATATTATCTTAACACGACTAAATGGAAAAAGCTGGATATTGAAACTTGGTCTATGTTGGTTAGTGTAATGATTCGTAGCTTGAACTCTCATAAGGTCTGCATTCGAGATACGCCTACTGAAGCCTGATGTTGATGGAGCTTCATATTTAAGCACTAATATACTTTGAATTGGACCCTGAAGTCGGCTAGGCTAGGCTAGTGCAAGTACACTATGTTCATTTTTATGTGCATATCCTTTCCCTTTTCGGAACCTTATCACTTTTAGCTGATCATTCTAACTTTCATTAAAAGCATGGGCAGTGAGTTGACTATTTGGTCTTCTTTGTAGGTGAAAATTGGAAAGAATGGCGTGGAGGAAGTTATGGAGTTGGGTCCTATGTCTGACTTTGAGAAGCAAGGGTTGGAAAGCCTGATTCCTGAGCTCAAATCTTCTATTGAGAAGGGGATCAAGTTTGCCAATCAGTAACTGGGGAACGAAAGACTGATCTCCCCATTTTTTTGGGGAAGCAAGACAGAAATTTTGCATCATTTGTCGGTGTTGTATTCGTTTTTGTGGCCAATGGCACAAGCTGTACTTGAGGAGTAGGCTTCACATAACCATATGACTTAATTGACAGGAAGACTACGAAAACTAACAAAGGATTTTCTTTCTTGGAGCAGCATAAAGTACTAAGCCGTTGCACTTTTACTAGTAAAAAGATTAGTTGGAAGGATCATGTCCGGAAAATTCTCTTGCCCAACTGCATATTACAGGACCGAGCATTAATGGGTTTCTTGCCAAAGGCCAAGTACTGTCCCGAATGTTTTAACTCGTCTGACATTGTTCTACATTTCACAAAGCAACTATCATCACACACTTGAGGATAGAAAACATCAACAATAACAAAAGATCTTCCAACTTCATTTTTGCATTAGTGAAATATTAAGTGAATAATCTTGCACTCACTTTCTTAGCACTTCAAAAAGAAATTAAGAAGCAGGCGAGGTATTCTTTTCCAAATAGAGAGTTTTTCTCTCTTCTTTGGGTGCTAATAGAAACTTTGGGTAGAAATATGAAGTTAATGACAAATGATTGCTAGTGATGTTGAGGATCTGGTCCTCCTGGTGACGCTCTCTGTATCTCTGCTCCCATCCTCCTCCTAATGTACTCCAACTTCAAAACTCTGTAGCCTAACTTATCCAAAATCTCCTGGCCATCAATCTTCTTCTCCATCTTTGAGAACTTAAGAGGAAACCGGGCCTCTGAGCTCACCACAAGCAAAGTTACAAGTAGCAGCAGCAAAATGTGTGCCTTAATTAGACGAGCCACAGAGGATGAAGATTAGCGGGAATGCTAATATAAAACAGCAAAACACAAGCAAATGAAGGTGGTTGCATTAAGCAGCTCAAAGTACTTGCCTGCTGGAAGCTAAATTGGCCCCAGAATTTATATAAGGAGGACTTAGGAGGGCTTTAATATTTTCAATTCTACTGAACATTACAAGACAGAATGATATTGAAACATCAGCATATGCAGAATATTGTCTTCATTGTAAAAGTTGGATCTTTCTACTTTCTTGAATCAGCACATACTTTAATGCACAGAGCAATTGTCTTCATTCTGACGAGTGAGGCTTATTTGGATTGTGTGATAAATGCACGGACCAATTTCTTTCAGGTCAACTACTTTCAGCCGCCAAATGGATCCCGCTTCTGCTTTCTCATCAGCACTTAAAAGCTCAAACTCTCGTTGGAGAACCAGATCACCATCCTATTTGTTCTTTTGTTCTGTTGTGACTATAAAGCAAAGTGACTTTCAGGAACAACACGTAAGGACAGAGCAACCTTTTAACTACAGCCAAGCCGTCATATCCACAATCATTAAGTATTGATTGTGGATACGACGGCTTGGCTGTAGTTAAAAGGTTTTTGGTCCATGAGAAACTACAAAATAGCCACGCCCATTGTGAGCTTTGCTGACTTGTCCTTTTGCATGTCCATGCTACTTGTTTTGGACTATCTATGCAAAGGCAACTAACTTTTGTAAGTCCTTCATTACAAGACGAACATATTCAAGACATTCCATTTGCTTCTTTAGTGCAAAAGAAGGCAAAAAGAAAAGGAGAGGCATGTCGTCAAGAAACAATGAAATTTTCACTAATATTTCGCTAAAGCTCCAGATAAAGTAACTTTCCCCGAGTCAACATGATGAAGAACATATGAATTTAATCAGATGTTACTACTTTACACGGTGAATTACTTGACTTGACAAGCCCTTTCTCTTGATCAAATGCATGCACGTAGAGCATATGGATCTCCAACATACCGCTGATCGTTTAACTTTTGTTTTTGGCGTTAAAGTTCTCTGCAACACGTGCCTGTTGAATAGGCTCTGACACTGACTATATTGCACACACTGTCTAGTACGTATAGTCTACATGGGACTACAACCAACCTCGCATCATCACTACTCAAGATAATATTATAGCTTCAGAGGAGATTGTAATTGGCGATTCCTCTTGTAAAACAATGGCCGCTGCCCACAAAAATACCACAAAAGAAGAGCAAAACAGGCCACGATGATCCCTTCCCTGGAACTGATGCTTGTGCTCGGACAAAAGCTCCAACGATAAAAGTTTGGGCTGGTGAGGCCCATTGCGCAAGATGCTGTGAGAGCTCAACCCAATACAGTATAAATGCTGTTAGAGTTCGGCCACTGTGGTTCTGATCCTCGAGTAGTTACAAATTGTCGAAACTATGTGTGGGACTGTACTGTAGCGCTAATATTCTTCATCGTTGAGATACTAAAGTTTCCAAAGTGACCGTAGAAAACTCTCTTAACTCTGTCATGGTGAATCACGCGCATTTTTAACATCAACGTGGGTGTCTACTAGCACCCGAAACACCACAAGCCGCGCGATTGTTCGTTACTAAGTCCGTTGTTCTTAAGTTCAAATTTCTAAGTTTCGTTGTGGTAATTAGATATGCCTTTAAATTTCTAAATTTCGTTGTGGTAATTAGATACGCGTTACTAATCGAGAAAAAAGAAGATTGATAGGCCTTTGTTAGCACAGCGTCGATCATCGATTCTGTAAACCAAATGCTTTTAATTTTACATTTTAGGGTGCGTTGGGCAGAGCATTTTCAAAGTTCTTTGGGTTTTCAAAGGCCCTTGTGCCAAAGAGGAGATGTTGAAAGTATAACGCAACTCCGAACCAGCTTTACCTTTCAGTATTATGAAAATGCTACTTCAGGGCTTTAGTGAATTTTTCCTTCCAATCTTGCCCTCACTAATATTTTTGTATTGCTATCTTGCTGTCACTAAATTATTTGTATTCCAATGTCACCCTCACCTCACGCACGCTCTATCTCCTTCCCCTCTCTCCTCCTCCTCGCCACCGCTTGACCTCACCACATCTGACTAGTCCAATTACTGGACTCCACCCGTAATCACTGGCACATCAACGAGCCCTTTTAGCCTTTGTCTTCTACTTCCCGCATCGCTCATGGCTTGGGTCCGCGAGCCCGCTTTGCCTAGGGTTGGTGACAGCCTTGGACCTCAAAAAAGCCACTTACCTCATCACCGACCCAATCCACCTCCGATCAACCTTGAATTGACCTTGATCCAACATCGAGCGTGCCCGAAATTCTAGATTTCGCGCTCAAGTGACCCTAGATCCAATATTAGATTTCGATCGAGCATGGCATGTTCGAGACTAAGGCTCGTGCTCAATTTCAAGCCCTAATAGACGGCGTCAAGCAAGCCCTAGTTAAGCGCAACAGAGTTGGAGACTCGAGGATCGTTGCCCTTGTCAACGGCTGTGGCGACATGAAGCAGAACAAAGGGGAAGAATGATGATAGATGCAGAGCTGGAGCGACTGATTCATGGCTGGGTCAAGACGTAGAGCCAGGGAAAGAGAGGGCGATGTCGTGTTGGGCCGACGGAAGGGGCGGTGAGGCTGTCCTCGGTGGGGCTTTCACTTTTATGATCAAAAGCGAATCTCTTTATTTTGCTCTACCAAACACTATTTGTTTTGAGCAAATACACCTCCAAAGTTCTCCCAGACACACGCTGAGTCCCTAGTTGTGCTATTACTTCTCGGCCTTCCTGGTTAGGAACATGTAGGTTTTCTTCTTAAATTACAGTGCTAATAGGATTTCCGAAATGTGATTGATTTGGTCCAGGAGAAATTAATTAAGGACGCAAGTATTTCTCCATAAGTACCCCAATTACCAATTAATTCTTTATCGGAGAGCAAGCAAGGAACTTTTTTTTTGGTCGCTAGCAAGCAAGGTACTTGATTGGGATCATTGTCTGTCGTTTGTGCAAAAGCAATAGCTCTCCATGATTCAAATGCCTAGTGGAAAAGTACACCCACTAATCACGAGTTGAAGAGCAAGATCACAAGAAACTTAATCTGCATTCTAGTGGAGCACCCATATAGCAATCATTAATCTTGATGTTGTACGGAGATTAACCATATAAAGACCAATATGCACCATCAATATAATAGTGGAAACTTATTTCTTAATTCTTGTTCTTTCTTAAACTCAAGCCCTTTCTGTTAAAAACAACTTAACAACCAATCATCGAAATGATGAAAAGACTTGCCGAGGCGCAGTGCCAAATTGGCATTTATTCTAGTAAAAGAGGACAGACGATGCAATTTCTCTCTAAAAAAGAGAAATAGCGACATGCAAAGTACAAATTTGCATCCTAAGTATGCCATGTAAACCGTAAAGCTCGCCGATTCAATCTCCCTTCTTGAGTGGAACGTCCCAACCGGGGTTCAGTGATGCTGCGGATCAGGTCCTCCGGGGGCAGCCCGCTTCGAGTCGATGTTCCACTCCATCTCCTCCTTCCTCTGCACGTAACCTATCAGGACTTGTTTCGCGATCTCCACCCTTGTCCTGCCTCCACTGTTTGACAATGCCTTGGGCGTTCTTGCTTCGTTACACGAAAACGCAAGTAGAAGCATCGCAAGGCAGAGCCAGGACCTCAGTGAAGCCATCTAATCTAAGCCGAATTCAGTTTCTTCTCAGCTTAACTTGGTGAAGTGATGCACCAAGAACCGGCGTGGGGATGTATTTATATTGGTCATTATCCTGATACTATATTCGGAGTGGAATGTGTGGATCCGCATGAAACCGATAGAGGGGCGGCACTTTTTTCGGTCAGTGACTCAGTGCATGCTTGTTTCCTTGTGATAAAAAAGAAAAGAGGGAGATTCAACGGGAAAACAACAATCAGTAGCTCTAGTTTCTTCTGAAAACCCTTATTTTCCTTGGCCTTATGCAATCTGACTTCAAGACATGATATTGAATTCAAATACCGACGTCGGTGGGAAACGGTGGATTCCCCCCGATAGCATATAATAATGCCAGGTGGCGACTTTCTGCCGCCAATCTTAGCAAAGGAACTCTCCTCTCCACCAACCCAAGTCTAATCTCAAACTCGAAAACATGTTTTTCTTACTCTCTTGAACCTGACGGAACATATATACCCTTGCCCCTTTGGTTGGTGAGCGAGCGAATGAGGAAACGTTTTGGGTTTGACATTCACACTCACCCATTCTTGTCTGTAATGTTTTGCCAAATTGAAGTGGTGTGTGCTTAGTCATCGCTAATGACTCAGTAGTCATGGCCGCGAGTCATGGCCGCATTTGTCCTCACTCACCCATCATCGACGTGGTGAAGTTCAACACCCCATTATCGCCTCAAAGCATGAACAGAATTCCATCCTAAATCTTTGCTCTGAGATTCTGTCGAGATTCAGAAGAAACCCTTTTGGTTTCGCTTTCCAAAGATATGAATGATGACACCGCCGAGTTTCTTTGATTTCTTGCTCTCAGTCTTTAGACTTTCTTACCTTAAGCCGCCATCTCTTTTTCCTCGGGAAAATTGTCCAAAAAAGGTCGCCGACCAATTTTGGCTCTGTGTAATAGGTTTAGAATTGTATGGACAATTTTCCCCATCTTCCTCCTCTCTTTTCACTTGTTGCTTTTGATAGCTCTAAATTTTGAGTCTTTATTTCCAATCGAATGAAGGAGTTTTTATTTTTCTGCGACGCCGGGGAAGAATTCCTACAAATGCTATTATTCACTAATGGAGAATTGAGAAAATGGATTGATACATAGAAATCATTCGCCACAATTCACTATTTTTTAGGGTACAAAGAAAATCACTCGCCATGTTAACAACTTATCACATTGAAAAATAATGTGATGCATCTAGAAGTGACTAGTATACGTTATTATCATTAGATTAGTAAATTCCTTTTTTTTTAGTCAAATAGATTAGTAAATTTCACAAGTGTGTTCCATGACGCAATACAAGACATCATCACACATGTTTATGCCCACGCCGACCCAACGTTTTCACTATTGTAATCGATGCGCATGAATGAATGAATTATACGGACCCAAAATGCTTTGTGAAAGTAGTGTGGCTGGGGCAGCGTAGCTTAGACAAAAACACATTAGAGGAAACGAAAACGACAAGAGTTTTGAAAGTATTGAGAGTTTAGAGACAGAAGAACTACTCAGTACGTGAGTAATTTCAGAGATTCAAGTCGCACAAATTGCATCTGAAAACGCTTGAAACGGCAGGCGCAAGTCAAAACTTAAATCCAATTGATCACGTCTGATCTCTATATAAAGTAGAGGAACGTGAAAGCCAGAAAAGGGGAGAGGCTAAACTTTTGGCCCAAATAAAATTTCAAAGCACAGGTGTCACGCCCCGAACCCCACGATGCGCAACATCCCTCGCAAAGGTTGAATTTGCTGCGACGTCCCAGGCCGCGTCGCCGACCCAACTCCCAACACAGAGCATAAGGCACATGCGGAAGCGATAATTAAAACACCCGTACAAAACGATACATGACCAAGGGTAACAGGAACGTCGAACAATTCAAAGCCTAATAATCAAGACTTTCATTTAACTTCAAAACATATACAATGTCCACTATACACTAATACAAATCGCCAAACAAAAGCGGGTCGACGGCCACTACTAACAAAATCCCTAAGTGGCCAAAGGGGCAGTCTAAGGTGGGGCTATAATCAAAAGGGTTACTGGCCCGACCTAAGGGAGGCTAAGGCTGATCCTAGGAAACTTAATCGGGATTAGATCCCGATGACTCGGACTCAGTCTCGATTATCTCATCCTCCGAATCCATCTACTCGACCTCGCCAACCTGTTCGGGTTCCGGCTCTATGGGCTCCGGATTCACATATGGATCGGGTACACCAGGCAACCTCTATCAGGAGTCTGAAAAACGGGGTTTAAACAACTATGAGACGAGTCTCAGTGAGTATGCCTCCTAAACCGAAACTAGGCTAACATGCACCTCCCGACAAGCAAATCAACACATCAACGGACAATAATGTCGATCAAATGACCTAGGCCCTTGAGCCCGGTTCGCTTACCTTGCTGACCCTGCAGGTTAAACAGTTCGACATAAAAATCACGGCACATACGTGGCACACATTTTCACACGTACGCCATATGCATGCTCATACTCAAAGTGTTCATCTCGCATGCCATTTACCGAGTCTTGCACACTCGCACACTGGCCAATGCATTCTTATGCATGCAAATGTCATCATCATGCCATGATTCTGGCTCACACTGCACACTGGCATACAGCTCATTTTTAATTAGAAATCGACCGGAAGGCCACGGCCCGAAGGCTCACAACACTCCACGGCCAGCGTAAAAACGCCCCAGGCCCAGTGTCTCTAGCCTGCTACAAAGTGCATGAGGCGCAACACCGATCTCCTTCTTACGAACCGGAGCCTGCTACAAAGTGCATGAGGTTGGTCGTCTTCCGGACATATTGGGCATCGTCCTGCTACAAAGTGCATGAGGACGGCACGACCCGAAGGCCAATAAGTGATCACACGGCACACTGCCAATTTTTATCTGAACCCCGCGTAAAACGCATCAGGGTATAATTAGGTGATCACATGCTCATGGAAGACACGCATTCTCGCACAATTTCGTCACATGCCTCACACTAGGCATACACAATGCGTGGCCATGCAATGTCGTATAATACAACATGAGTATTCAATTTCAGCACGGCATTTCAACAAACATGCGAAATCAATGTGCTCAAATAGCCAATCAATTGCCCATACTTATTCGCATAACATGCGCACTTGGCCAACTAGTACCATGTGGCCCAAAACATAATTTACGCACTTGGCAATAAACATTCACACCAATGATTGGCCAATCACACACCGCATTGCTCGAACACGAAATCAGGCGGCATGGCATTAAACAATTGAGCACGACAAAGTACCATTCAACCATCGAGTCGCTCAAACGAGGCACCACAAAATTTAACACAATCAAGCACAATTTGTACCCAAATCAGCCACTAATCAGTCCGAGAGAGAGAAAAACCGGAAATATGCAAAATCGGGTCCAAACTGGGCAGTTGCACAGTGACCGAAATCCATTTGAAATAAATGGTAAATCAATTCCAAAAATTATGAAATTTGGATATGTTGTACAAAACATCTCGATAAACATTTTCCGTGAGAACTAGAAACCCAGTTCTAACCGTAAACACCTCGTTTTGACACACAAAGTCGGACAAAATCCGATTCGCTCGGACAGCCCCTCAGGCCATCAAAATACAACTCATTCAGTATCCAAATCATTTTGGAAAGCCTTGAAATTTTTATATGTTATAGCCACAACTGTCCCCAATAATTTTTGTGAAGGAAGTATTTTGAAAATAGGTCTGGAAAAATTTATAAAAATTCGAACAGACCAGAAGGTCGGGTGAACAGTAAATCGGGCAGTTTCGTTTCGGTCCAAAGATGGACTTCTGAATGGCCTCAAATGATTTCCAAAAATTCCCAAATTAAAGTATGTTATACTTAAAGATGTTGGGAACAACTTTCATGAAGAAAACTTCTTCAGATTCGGCCCACAATGATCACAAAGAAAATAACAAAGCGCAGAGGTACAGTAAAATCAGTAATCCGAGAATCATTAAACTTGCACCATTAAGCAAATCCAGCTCATACAACCTCTAAACCAAGTCTCCACAGCCTTAAAACCATCCCTAAATCATCACCTTAGGTCCTTAAAATCACCACCACATCAGCCCAAATCAGCCCCTACTAATTAACCCCTAAAACTTGTCCAAAGTGCACATAATCCTAATTAAGGGTTAGGATTTCCACTCACCTATTTACGCTCCCCAAAATTCTAGTCGACGGGAACGGGCGGCCGATTGCCGGTAAACGGCGAAATCGGCAGCGGCGTTCCGGCGGCTCACGGCAGAGGTTCTGGTCGGTGAGGGTGGTGGCGGTTTGGCTGGGCGGCAGGCGGTGATGGCCGGCGCGTCCTCGCGCGGCGGCGGGGACGTGGCCGCGGCGGCTCTCCGGCGGTGCACGGCAACGGCGATCCACAGCGGGGCTGATCCGGCGTGGTCCTCACGCCTCACACGACCCAGAGAGAGAGATGGGATGGTGGTGGTGTACGGCGATGCACGGCGGCGGCTTGAGCGGCGTGCGACGGACGGCGCTCCGGCGGTGCTCCGGCGTTCCACAGCCGAAGAAGAAGAAGAAACGAGGAAGAAGGTGACCGGCGGAAATGGAGAGAAAGGAGAGAGAGAATGGAGTCAAAATTGGTCAAATAGTCCAATAATTCATGCCACGTGTCGCAATCCGGTACGTTGGACCATTTTGCCCTTTGATCCAATGGATATTATTCATTCTTACTCAATAATTGATGGGCCTTTTGTTCTTTCAATAATTCTGAATTTTCTTGATAATTATCCACAACTTAATCCCAAAAATAGCCCAAAATTCGGAACCCCAAAAATAGGCTATAAGGGCAAAATAGTAATTTTCCGGTCCCGGGTCGAAATTCCATTTTTCGACCGTACCGACCCCAAATATGTGTGGCCACTCAAAAATGACGTCGGCCTCGCAAAATAGTCGCAAACACCCATAGAATTTCGACATCGAAGTTCGGGTCCAATTTGGCGATCAAAATTGCTCAATTCAAAATTTTAGAGCCTCTTACTGACGGGTGGCTGTTTAGGGGTTACGCGTATCGACCTAGGGTCACTCGAGTCGTGACGGTCTCGATTACCGGGAGAACGCAAGGAATTATTGGTTATTCCAGGGGTCACGATCGTTCGGTTCAAGTTCGGGATTTGTTCGCCACTCATACTCTCGGTCGAGCGGAATCACCCGCAATCCGATCGTACGTCGTTGGCCAAACCAAATCCGTCACTTTCCTAAGATCGGCCCACACTGGCCCAAAATACTTCCCTGTCGTTTCTCGGAATCAGTGCCCGATTCGCGATCGGGTCCCCGGTCCACGTACCGTTTTCCTAGTTAGCCTTTCCCATTAGTCAGTATCCCGCGAGGGGCCAGCTCCGGGCGAGATGTACTAAAATCAGATGAGAAATAATATCCACTTCATTGGATCCCGGAAATGGATCGAAATTCAGGATGTTACAACAGGTGCATGAAAAACCTTAAAAGTTTATTGAAAAAAGTGCAAGCGAGTTTTAGTACATTCAAAAAGTTGCTCCTTTAAGTTGCTCAGTGAATACTTCTTTGTCATATTCTTTGCAGGGGTGAATGTGCCTGTTGTTGGTGGTCATGCGGGCATTACAATCGTCCCTCTGTTTTCTCAAGTACTTGCTTTTCCCTTCTTTTCATTCATTTTGAAATATAAGATGGATATTTGTCCGCAACACCTTGAGCGTATACGTAGGTAATTTGATTACTATTTCTCGCTTTATAGGCTGTACCCAAGGCCAATTTGGCGGACGAAGATATCAAGGCACCTACCAAGCGTACACAAGATGGAGGGACGAAAGTTGTGCAAGCAAAGGCCGGAAAGGGATCTGCAACATTGTCCATGGCGTAAGTGTTGAATTAGGTCATGAGATGTATAGTCTGAATAACTGAGTCGTTTTTTTTTGCTTAAACTAGAATTTTACTGCAACAACTTAGATGAGCGGTTCCATCGGCTCTGACTATGAGATGAAGGATCTCTCTCTCTCTCTCCATGTTCATCTGCACAGAAGCTGAAGTTTTTGGCTGGTGGGTCCACCGCCACCTGGTCTCTTATTTATTTGACAAAATCAAGAAGATTCTGCATCCCCGTATTTTGATATTTTAACTTTGGCGCGGTCTTAAAATTCATTTCGGTGGATTCAATTTGCATCTTTGGCAGGTATGCTGGAGCATTATTTGCAGATGCTTGCCTGAAGGACTTAAATGGTGTCCCCGATGTGGTGGAATGTTCCTTTGTGCAGTCTAGCATCACTGAACTTCCTTTCTTTGCTTCTAAGGTGATTGATTCACTGTGGAAATTCTTAAAAGAGTTATTTTTATGTCTGAGGGGGCTTTCACTTGGTTTGTGTGCTTTATTAAGAATATTATTAGGGGCCTGGGATGGTCTGGTTTGTCATCTCCATCTCGCTATGGAAAGTAGAAAGTCAAGCCTGTTTGTATTCAATAAAACAAGTGCTGATATTATCTTAACACGACTAAATGGAAAAGGCTGGATATTGAAACTTGGTCTATGTTGGTTAGTGTAATGATTCGTAGCTTGAACTCTCATAAGGTCTGCATTCGAGATACGCCTACTGAAGCCTGATGTTGATGGAGCTTCATATTTAAGCACTAATATACTTTGAATTGGACCCTGAAGTCAGCTAGGCTAAGCTAGTGCAAGTACATTATGTTCATTTTTATGTGCATATCCTTTCCCTTTTCGGAACCTTATCACTTTTAGCTGATCATTCTAACTTTCATTAAAAGCATGCGCAGTGAGTTGACTATTTGGTCTTCTTTGTAGGTGAAACTTGGAAAGAATGGCGTGGAGGAAGTTTTGGAGTTGGGTCCTATGTCTGACTTTGAGAAGCAAGGGTTGGAAAGCCTGATTCTTGAGCTCAAATCTTCTATTGAGAAGGGGATCAAGTTTGGCAATCAGTAACTTGGGGAACGAAAGACTGATCTTGTCACGCCCCGTACCCTACGAAGCGCTAACATCCCTACCTTGGTCGATTATGGTGCGACGTCCCAGGAAGCGTCGCCGACCCAACGCCCAACAGAGAACAAGCACAAGTGGAAGCAATTAAATAAACAACCCTGACAATAGATATAAGAGACAACGGATAGCACGACAACAATCAAACGCTGCTGAAAATATGCACACTTTATATTACTATAGAAATCCTTTTTACAATATCCATCGAACAACAAAAGCGAGCAGTACAAACAGTCAACAGCCACTAGGTCAAAAAGGGTAAGTGGCTAGGGTGAGTCAAACTAGGCCTACGAGAAGGACTGCAGTAAAAAAGGATCGATCCTCCCTATCAAGCTCTAGTCCCTCCTACGGCTCCCAGTCCGGGTCTGAAGACTCGGTAGGCTCCTCTGAGGAACTCTCCTGAGATGCGGACTCCTCTGAATCCATGTCGTCTGCGTCGGCCCTCACATCTTCGGAGTCCGGCTCTAACTCCGGGTCCAGGTATAGACCTAACTCCTCGTCAGACACCATCTCCTCATCTGATCCCAGCTCAGCAACTTCTCCGTCCTCATTCGGGTCTTGATCCATCGGTTCCGGCACCTGCTCCGGCTCAACCTCCTCATCCATAGCCTCTGGGTCCTCATACCATACTCTTGGCTCCTCTTCCATGGCTACGGGCTCGTCTGCTGCTGGAGGGTCCACGATCTCGCCATCGGCCATCTGGGGCATCATCACCCCGCCTATGTCTACCGGAACGTCGAAAGTTCTGAGCGGTCATTCGATGTTTCCGTCAGCGTCTTTCAGGCACCAGGCCACATACTCTTGCGCTTGGTAAAAATACTCATCCACATTCACATACACTACTGAATGATATCTTACATACTCCTCTCCATGCCCTGCTGGGTAAACTCTCGAGGTCCTATGGATCTGCGTCGGGATCCCAAAAAGAGGTGGCTGCCTCGGCATGCTCAGGGCTGGGGGTCTGAAATGTTGGGTTATAACAACCGTGAGACGAATCTCAGCGAGTATAACCCCTAAACCTAGGCTAGGCTAACATGCATTCTCCTGACCAGCAAAACAACACAATAAACAAACAATGACCTAGGCCCTCGGGCCCAGATCGATCATACAATTGACCCTGCAGGTTAGGCATTTCATAAAAATGCTCACAGCACATACGCGAACACACCGGTCACACGTACGCCATACGCATGTTCATGCTCATTAATGTTTGATTCGCATGCCAAACACCGAATCTCGCACACTCGCACATTAGCCCATGCACTCTTATGCATATAAATGTCATTATCATGCAATGTTCATATTGACTCACACTACACACTGGCATATAGCTCATTTTAATTAGAAATTGGCCCGAAGGCTCACAACACTCCACGGCCAGCGTAAAAACGCCCCAGGCCCAGTGTCTCTAGCCTGCTACAAAGTGCATGAGGCGCAACACCGATCTCCTTACGAACCAGAGCCTGCTACAAAGTGCATGAGGATGGTCGTCTTCCGGATGTACCGGGCATCGTCCTGCTACAAAGTGCTTGAGGACGACACGACCCGAAGGCCAATATGTGATCACACAGCACACTGCCAATTTTATCTGAACCCCGCGTAAAAACGCATCAGGGTATAATTAGGTGATCACATGCTCATGGCAGACACGCATTCTCGCATAATTTCATCACACGTTTCATTCTTGGCATACACAATGCGTGGCCATGAAATGCAGCACATTGCACCATAAGCATTAAATATAATTAGGCACCCAATCAATTTATGCCACAACAATCTGCTCACTTGGCCAATTAATACCGTGCGGCCCAATTTACAATGTGCACTGCAATAATCAATCTCAAGCCATCAATTGGCCAATCACATCCCACATTGGTCAATCACACGATCACACGACATGGCAATATTCAATTTCCCCAAAATTTGGCACAACAACCAGTAAATCAGACAATCCGGGCATACCCGGCAATTCTAGTCACCTAATCCTCAATCAGTCCCGGCTAGTCCAATAGCCCATTAATCAATCTCACATTAATCCACTGATTTTAATCCAGTAATTTTCTTCCACCAATCGATTCACCAATTCCTTCCAGTATACATTAATAATACCCAAACCAGTCCAGAAAACGCACTATCAGTCCTAATCCGGGTTTAGGAGGTACACTCACCTATTTCAACTCTACGACGACGAGGAACGGCGGCCAATCACCGGTGAACGGTGGAACCGGCGGCGGCGTTCCGGCGGCGACGTACGGACGGCGCGTACGGACGGTCGTACGGACGGCGACGTACGGGGGCGACGTAAGGGCGGCTGGAGGGTCAAGACGGCAGCGGCTCGGCCGTTCGAGCTCCGGCGCGGCGGCGGTGAAGCTCCGGCGTCCCTTGGCCGAGAGAGAGAAAACAAGGGAGAGAGAGAGAGAGGTAAGGGGACGGGTCGAGGGTGGTGGTGGTGGTGGTCGCGAGGCGAGGTCAGACGGAGCAGCGGCACCGGCGGACGGCGGCGGCACGGCGGCGGTCCGGCGAGCTCCGGCGGACGGCGGCCACACTTGGCCGAGAGAGAAACGGACGGAGAGGGAGAGAGAGTCGGTCGAATGAGGGGGAGGAGAGAGAGAGAGAAGGGTCAAAACCAGTCAAATATTGTGGCTTGGTGGGGGCCACTTGTCACAAATCCACCAATCTTGACCAAAATGCCCCTCATCCAAGGGCTCACAATAAACCTCATCCAATAATGCAAGGGCAAAAGGGTCATTAGCCTCAATTATTAGTCTGAAAATCAGACTTACTTAATCCAAAATTATCCCAAAATTCGGAACCCAAAAATAGCCTAGGGGCAAAATGGTCATTTTTTTGGTCCCGGGGCGAAATTCCATTTTTCGCCCGTACCAACCCCAAATGGGTGTGGCCAACATAATATGGCGTCGGAATCGCGAAAATAGCCTCTTAAGCCCTCGAAAATTGACTGCAAAGTCCTGGGGAATAAAATAATATTATTTTTCACTTCCGAGCCAAAATTCCAATTTTTGATCGAAACAATTCTAAATGCGCATGGCCACCCTAAAATGACATCGGCCTCGAAAAATAAACTCAAAATTAACGTCGGTGTCCCGAGGGGCAAAATCGTAATTTTTGACTTCCGGGTCGAAATTCCATTTTTCGACCGAAACTATTCCAAATACGCGTGGCCAACATAATATGACGTCAGATCCGCAAAAATAGTTGTACAAGCCCTCGAAAATCGGCACCGAAGTCCGGGTCCAATTTCGTGACTAAAATTCGCTAAATTTCAAATTTCAGGGTCTCTCACTAACGGGCGGCTGTTTAGGGGTTACGCGTATCGACCTAGGGTTGTCCGAGTCATGACGGTCCCAATCATCGAGAGAATGAGAAATTATCACTAGTCCCAGAGGTCACGATCGTTCGGTTCCAGTTCAGGACTGGTTGGTCACGTGCACTTTCGGTTGTGTAGAATCACCAGCGATTCGATTGTACATCGTTGGCCTTGGCCAAACCAAATCCATCACTTTTCCTGAAATCGGCCCACGTTGGCCCAAAATATTCCCTCATCATTTCTCGTGATCGATGCCCGATTCACGATCGGGTCCCTGGTCCACGTACCGTTTTCCCAGTTAGTCATACCCTACTGGTTAGTATCCCTAGAATGATCAGCTCTGGGCGAGACTTACTAAAATGAAATGCGAAATAATGTCTATTTTATTGATCCCGGAATTACATCGAAATTCGGGCTGTTACAGATCTCCCCATTTTTTTGGGTAAGCACGACAGAAATTTTGCATCATTTGTCGGTGTTGTATTCGTTTTTGTGGCCAATGGCACAAGCTGTACTTGAGGAGTAGGCTTCACAGAACCATATGACTTAATTGACCGGAAGACTACGAAAACTAACAAAGAATTTTCTTTCTTGGAGCAGCATAAAGTACTAAGCCGTTGCACTTTTACCAGTAAAAAGATTAGTTGGAAGGATCATGTCCGGAAAATTCTCTTGCCCAACTGCATATTACATAGGGGTGAGCAACTTGGACCGCCCAAACCGGGACCGGACCGGACCGGACCGGACCGACGAGTTTGGTCCGGTTCTCGGGACTATCGGTCCGGTTCCCGGTTCCTAAAAGCGGAACCGGTTTCCGGGCGGTCCGGTTCCCGGTTCCAAGGGGGAACCGGACCGGACCGGACCGACTATTTAATATATATTTTTGTCATTTTTTTCTTTAAAAAAATTAATAAAATGTGAACTAAACTCTAAGTGAACTTCATTATCATAAATTCATTGATAAAAAATAGTAAAATGTGAATTAAACCCTAAGTGAACTTCATTGACATAAATTTATTGACAAAAATTAGTAAAATGTGAACCAAACCTTAAGTGTTTGACAAAAAAAAAACCCTAAACTCTAAGTAACCGGTTCCTGGTCCTAGAACCAACCGGTCCGGTCCGCGGTTTCCAAAATTGGGAACCGGTTCTCTCGGTCCGGTTCCCGGTTCCACCTTGGAACCGGACCGGACCGGGAACCGCTCTCCCCTAATATTATTACAGGACCGAGCATTAATGGGTTTCTTGCCAAAGGCCAAGTACTGTCCCGAATGTTTTAACTCGTCTGACATTGTTCTACATTTCACAAAGCAACTATCATCACACACTTGAGGATAGAAAACATCAACAATAACAAAAGATCTTCCAACTTCATTTTTGCATTAGTGAAATATTAAGTGAATAATCTTACACTCACTTTCTTAGCACTTCAAAAAGAAATTAAGAAGCAGGCGAGGTATTCTTTACCAAATAGAGAGTTTTTCTCTCTTCTTTGGGTGCTAATAGAAACTTTAGGCAGAAATATTAAGTTATTGACAAATGATTGCTAGTGATGTTGAGGATCTGGTCCTCCTGGTGACGCTCTCTGTATCTCTGCTCCCATCCTCCTCCTACTGTACTCCAACATCGAAACACTGTAGCCTAACTTATTCAAAATCTCCTGGCGATCAATCTTCTTCTCCGTCTTTGAGAACTTAAGAGGAAACCGGGCCTCTGAGCTCACCACGAGCAAAGTTACAAGTAGCAGCAGCAAAATGTGTGCCTCAATTAGACGAGCCATAGAGGATGAAGACTAGCGGGAATGCTAATGTGAAACAGCAAAACACAAGCAAATGAAGGTGGTTGCATTAAGCAGCTCAAAGTACTTGCCTGCTGGAAGCTAAATTGGCCCCAGAATTTATATAAGGAGGACTTAGGAGGGCTTTAATATTTTCAATTCTACTGAACATTACAAGACAGAATGATATTGAAACATCAGCATATGCAGAATATTGTCTTCATTGTAAAAGTTGGATCTTTCTACTTTCTTGAATCAGCACATACTTTAATGCACAGAGCAATTGTCTTCATTCTGACGAGTGAGGCATATTTGGATTGTGTGATAAATGCACGGACCAATTTCTCTCAGGTCAACTACTTTCAGCCGCCAAATGGATCCCGCTTCTGCTTTCTCATCAGCACTTAAAAGCTCAAACTCTCGTTGGAGAACCAGATCACCATCCTATTTGTTCTTTTGTTCTGTTGTGACTATCAAGCAAAGTGACTTTCAGGAACAACACGTAAGGACAGAGCAACCTTTTAACTTCAGCCAAGCCGTCGTATCCACAATCAATACTTAATGATTTATCAGGCGCCTGAAAAGGTTTTTGGTCCATGAGAAACTACAAAATAGCCACGCCCATTGTGAGCTTTGCTGACTTGTCCTTTTGCATGTCCATGCTACTTGTTTTGGACTATCTATGCAAAGGCAACTAACTTTTGTAAGTCCTTCATTACAAGACGAACATATTCAAGACATTCCATTTGCTTCTTTAGTGCAAAAGAAGGCAAAAAGAAAAGGCGAGGTGCATCGTCAAGAAACGATGAAATTTTCACTAATATTTCGCTAAAGCTCCAGATAAAGTAACTTTCCCCGAGTCAAGAACATATGAATTTAATCAGATGTTAGTACTTTACACGGTGAATTACTTGACTTGACAAGCCCTTTCTCTTGATCAAATGCATGCACGTAGAGCATATGGATCTCCAACATACCGCTGATCGTTTAACTTTTGTTTTTGGCGTTAAAGTTCTCTGCAACACGTGCCTGTTGAATAGGCTTTGACACTGACTATATTGCACTAACTGTCAAGTACGTATAGTCTACATGGGACTACAACCAACCTCGCATCATCATTACTCAAGATAATATTATAGCTTCAAAGGAGATTGTAATTGGCGATTCCTCTCGTAAAACAATGGCCACTGGCCACAAAAATTCCACAAAAGAAGAGCAAAACAGGCCACGATGATCCCTTCACTGGAACTGATGCTTGTGCTCGGACAAAAGCTCCAACGATAAAAGTTTGGGCTGGTGAGGCCCATTGCGCAAGATGCTATGAGAGCTCAACCCAATACAGTATAAATGCTGTTAGAGTTAGGCCACTGTGGTTCTGATCCTCGAGTAGTTACAAATTGTTGAAACTATGTGTGGGACTGTACTGTAGCGCTAATACTCTTCATCGTTGAGGTACTAAGTTTCCAAAGTGACCGTAGAAAACTCTCTTAACTCTCTCATGGTGAATCACGCACATTTTTAACATCAACGTGGATGTCTGCTATCACCCGAAACACCACAAGCCGTGCGATTGTTCGTTACTAAGTCTGTTGTTCTTAAGTTCAAATTTCTGAGTTTCGTTGTGGTAATTAGATACGCCTTTAAATTTCTAAATTTCGTTTTGGTAATTAGATACGCGTTACTGATCGAGAAAAAAGAAGATTGATAGGCCTTTGTTAGCACAACGTCGATCATCGATTCTGTGAACCAAATGCCTTTTAATTTTACGTTTTAGGGTACGTTGGGTAGAGCATTTTCAAAGTTCTTTGGGTTTTCAAAGGCCCTTGTGCCAAAGAGGAGATGTTTGGCAACTAAGGGGGTGTTTGGCAACTTGCCAAATAGTGATAATTTCTGTTCTTTTGTTCCCAGAATCAATTTGGGAACAGAAATCCGTTTGTTAAAATTTTTGTGCCCGGGCACAAATTTGCAAAAAATTATTCCCAGAACCAATTTTGGAACAGAATCAAGAAGCAAAAAAAAGTAGCTTCTTGATTCTGGAACAATTTTTCCATTTCTGATTCTTTTTGGTTTTCTTCTTTTTTTTTTATTTGTTCTTCATCTTCTTCTCGGTCCACCACCGGCCCGCTGCCGGTCACCGGCAGTCGGCCAGCGCCGGCAAGGGCGGCCCTCGCCTCCCTTGGCGACTGCGAGGTCGACCTCGCCAGATCCCGGCGAGGTCGAGCCTCGCCCGGCCATGGCGAGGCCAACCTCGCCATCGCTGAGCCAAGGCGAGGCTGACCTCGCCATCACCACCACCGGCGATGGCTAGGTGGCCTTGCCAGATCTGGGCGAGGTCGAGCCTTGCTCGGCCATGGCGAGGCCGACTTCGCCATCGCTGGGGGTGGTGACGGCGAGGTCGACCTCGCCAGATCTGGGCGAGGTCGAGCCTCGTCCAGCCATGGCGAGGCTGACCTCGCCATCGCCAGGGGTGGCGACGGCGAGGTCGGCCTCGCCTTGGCCGGGCGAGGCTCGACCTCGCCGTCATCTGGCAAGGCCGACCTCGCCGTCGTGACCAGTGAGGGCCGCGACGCCCTCGCCGACCCTGGCCTGTGGCCTGTGGCCGGTCGCCGGCGTCGGCGATCGGCCATGGCCAAGGAAAGGAAGGAAAAAAAGAAAAAAAATTAAAATATTCAAAATATTATTAATAAAAAGAAATTTTGTGTAGTTACTAAACGCATTTCTGTTCTTTTTCTATTCTAAGAATAGAAATTTTGGGCAGCTACCAAACGCTTTCAAATGCTTAGAAATTGTTCTCGGGCGCAAAATAAAAAAAAATCATTTCTGAGCAGAATCAGTTTCCGGGCACAAAATCGTTGCTATGCGCACCCTAAATTTTAAAGGCCCTTGAGCCAAAGGTGAGCTTTACAAATGTTAAAAGCATAATGCAACTCCAAACCAGCTTTACCTTTCAGTATTATGAAAATGCTACTTCAGGGCTTTAGTGAATTTTTCCTTCCAATCTTGCCCTCACTAATATTTTTGTATTCCTATCTTGCCGTCACTAAATTATTTGTATTCCAGTGTCACCCTCACCTCACGCATGCTCTATCTCCTTCCCTTCTCTCCTCCGCCTCGCCACCGCTTGACCTCACCACATCCGACTAGTCCAATTACTAGACTCCACCTACAATCACTGGCACGCCAACGAGCCCTTTTAGCCTTTGTCTTCTACTTCCCGCATCGCTCATGGCTTGGGTCCGCGAGCCCGCTCTGCCTAGGGTCGGTGACAGCCTTGGACCTCAAAAAAGCCACTTACCTCATCACCGACCCAATCCACCTCCGATCAACCTTGAATTGACCTTGATCCAACATCGAGCGAGCCCGAGATTCTAGATTTCGGGCTCGAGTGACCCTAGATCCAATATTAGATTTCGATCGAGCATGGCAAGTTCGAGACTAAGGCTTGTGCTCAATTTCAAGCCCTAATAGACGGCGTCAAGCAAGCCCTAGTTAAGCGCGACCGAGTTGGAGACTCGAGGCTCGTTGCCCTTGTCAACGGCTGTGGCGACATGAAGCAGAACAAAGGGGAAGAATGATGATAGATGCAGAGCTGGAGAGACTGATTCATGGCCGGGTCAAGACGTAGAGCCAGGGGAAGAGAGGGCGATGGCGTGTTGGGCCGACGGAAGGGGCGGTGTGGCTGTCCTCGGTGGGGCTTTCGCTTTTATGATCAAAAGCAAATCTCTTTATTTTACTCTACCAAACAGTATTTGTTTTGAGCAAATACACCTCCAAAGTTCTCCCAAACACACGCTGAGTCCCTAGTTGTGCTATTACTTCTCGGCCTTCCTGGTTAGGAACATGTAGGTTTTCTTCTTAAATTACAGTGCTAATAGGATTTCCGAAATGTGATTGATTTGGTCCAGGAGAAATTGATTAAGGACGCAAGTATTTCTCCATAAGTACCCCAATTACCAATTAATTCTTTATCGGAGAGCAAGCAAGGAACTTTTTTTTTGGTCGCTAGCAAGCAAGGTACTTGATTGGGATCATTGTCTGTCGTTTGTGCAAAAGCAATAGCTCTCCATGATTCAAATGCCTAGTGGAAAAGTACACCCACTAATCACGAGTTGAAGAGCAAGATCACAAGAAACTTAATCTGCATTCTAGTGGAGCACCCATATAACAATCATTAATCTTGATGTTGTACGGAGATTAACCATATAAAGACCAATATGCACCATCAATATAATAGTGGAACCTTATTTCTTAATTCTTGTTCTTTCTTAAACTCAAGCCCTTTCTGTTAAAAACAACTTAACAACCAATCATCGAAATGATGAAAAGACTTGCCGAGGCGCAGTGCCAAATTGGCAT
Source organism: Syzygium oleosum (assembly GCF_021117445.2). Taxonomy (NCBI): domain Eukaryota; kingdom Viridiplantae; phylum Streptophyta; class Magnoliopsida; order Myrtales; family Myrtaceae; genus Syzygium; species Syzygium oleosum. The sequence continues at coordinate 13,940,112 of NW_026607489.1, read as the reverse complement.
TTATTCTAGTAAAAGAGGACAGACGGTGCAATTTCTCTCTAAAAAAGAGAAATAGCGACATGCAAAGTACAAATTTGCATCCTAAGTATGCCATGTAAACCGTAAAGCTCGCCAATTCAATCTCCCTTCTTGAGTGGAACGTCCCAACCGGGGTTCAGTGATGCTGCGGATCAGGTCCTCCGGGGGCAGCCCGCTTCGAGTCGATGTTCCACTCCATCTCCTCCTTCCTCTGCACGTACCCTATCAGGACTTGTTTCGCGATCTCCACCCTTGTCCTGCCTCCACTGTTTGACAATGCCTTGGGCGTTCTTGCTTCGTTACACGAAAACGCAAGTAGAAGCATGGCAAGGCAGAGCCAGGACCTCAGTGAAGCCATCTAATCTAAGCCGAATTCAGTTTCTTCTCAGATTAACTTGGTGAAGTGATGCACCAAGAACCGGCGTGGGGATGTATTTATATTGGTCATTATCCTGATACTATATTCGGAGTGGAATGTGTGGATCTGCATGAAACCGATAGAGGGGCGGCACTTTTTTCGGTCAGTGACTCGGTGCATGCTTGTTTCCTTGTGATAAAAAAGAAAAGAGGGAGATTCAACGGGAAAACAACAATCAGTAGCTCTAGTTTCTTCTGAAAACCCTTATTTTCCTTGGCCTTATGCAATCTGACTTCAAGACATGATATTGAATTCAAATACCGACGTCGGTGGGAAACGGTGGATTCTCCCCGATAGCATATAATAATGCCAGGTGGCGACTTTCTGCTGCCAATCTTAGCAAAGGAACTCTCCTCTCCACCAACCCAAGTCTAATCTCAAACTCGAAAACATGTTTTTCTTACTTTCTTGAACCTGACGGAACGTATATACCCTTGCCTCTTTGGTTGGTGAGCGAGCGAATGAGGAAACTTTTTGGGTTTGACATTCACCCTCACCCATTCTTGCCTGTAATGTTTTGCCAAGTTGAAGTGGTGTGTGCTTAGTCATTGCTAATGACTCAGTAGTCATGGCCGCATTTGTCCTCACTCACCCATCATCGACGTGGTGAAGTTCAACACCCAATTATCGCCTCAAAGCATGAACAGATTTCCATCTTAAATCTTTGCTCTGAGATTCTGTCGAGATTCAGAAGAAACCCTTTTGGTTTCGCTTTCCAAAGAATTGAATGATGACATCGCCGAGTTTCTTTGATTTCTTGCTCTCAGTCTTTAGACTTTCTTACCTTAAGCCGCCATCTCTTTTTCCTCGGGAAAATTGTCCAAAGAAGGTCGCCGAACGATTTTGGCTCTGTGTAATAGGTTTAGAATTGTATGGACAATTTTCCCCATCTTCCTCCTCTCTTCTCACTTGTTACTTTTGATAGCTCTAAATTTTGAGTCTTTATTTCCAATCGAATGAAGGAGTTTTTATTTTTCTGCGACGCCCAGGAAGAATTCCTATAAATGCTATTATTCACTAATGGAGCATTGAGAAAATGGATTGATACATAGCAATCACTCGCCACAATTCACTATTTTTTAGGGTACGAAGAAAATCACTCGCCATGTTTACAACTTATCTCATTGAAAAATAACGTGATACATCTAGAAGTGACTAGTATACGTTATTATCATTAGATTAGTAAATTCCTTTTTTTTTTGAGTCAAATAGATTAGTAAATTTCACAAGCGTGTTCCATGACGCAATACATGACATCATCACACATGTTTTTGCCCACGCCGACCCAACGTTTTCACTATTGTAATCTATGCACATGAATGAATGAATTATACGGACCCAAAATGCTTTGTGAAAAGTAGTGTGTCAGGGGCAGTGTAGCTTAGACAAAAACATATTAGAGGAAACGAAAATGACAAGAGTTTTGAAAGTGTTGAGAGTTTAGAGACGAAAGAACTACTCAATACGTTAGTAATTTCAGATATCCAAGTCGCGCAAATTGCATCTGAAAACGCTTGAAACGGCACGCCTAACTCAAAACTTAAATCCAATTGATCACATTTGATCTCTATGTAAAGTAGAGGAACGTGAAAGCTAGAAAAGGGGAGAGGCTAAACTTTTGGCCCAAATAAAATTTCAAAGCATAGGTGAATCAAAAACCTTAAAAGTTTATCATGAAATGTGCAAGCGAGTTTTAGAATATTCAAAAAATCCAATCTAGTCTTAGAATTTGTCGAGTTTGTGTAATCAAATCACTTCATTAAATATGTCGAATTCAGCTAATGAAACTTGCTGACATGGGTTTTTTTTTTATTACTTCCCCTTTCCTCTCATACGTGGCTGTTAATGTTAACTAAGGTGTGTGGTCATGGCCAAAACAGCATTGTTTTCCCGAATTTTTATTCCTGAGCCTCAATTAAATTAGATTAAGGAGGAAGATTATAAGAGAGGACAGAATCGTGAAGGACTTGAAGGTGGCGAAGTATGCCGCTCCAAAGTCATCATCAACGAGGGCCGGCGACCGTCACCTGTGCACAGGGAGGGATCACAGGCCCACGCCTCCTCGCGCGATGCTGGCTAGGTCCGGTCACGATTGGTTCATTTGAGTACCTAGGTTCTTACTCTTCCCTACAAACTGAGAAGCGGGAAGTTGAACTTAAAACGTAGTGGTCTAAGCAAACCTTCAGGAGGTGGATGCTTTGTCTGAAGATGGTGAGCGGACTCAAACGCGGGGGCAAACCAGAAATACACCGTCACGCACGTGTTGGTGACTCCTTCGCCGGTCTGTCACGGGTTCGCTTGGATGGACGGCGGCAAACGATAGTTTCCACTGCTCACCCTTGTTCTTTCTTCGTTAGTTCACGATTTTCCCTATTTTCAATTTTCAGACTCAATTCCTGCACTTTGGGTTAGTCTTCAAATTAGGAACTTTGATGCTCGTGGTTGCTGCCCATCTGGCTCCCGATCTACTCTACCCTTTAGTCTTTATTTTAAGTTCAAGCTTGATATGATACGCTCAGAATTTGCTGCACTTGTGGGTTGGGGGCCGTCCCCAGGCTAGCGTCGCCACCCTCACATCCCGGGCAGGGATCGTTGCCACCCTCAGATCATTCTCTTCTTTATAGCTCAAGCCTCTCTCTCAATCAACTCGTTTTTTTTTTCTTCTTAATTTTGCCTTTTTCTTGAAATGTTTAGCCATTTAACCGTTTTCTTCTAAGATTTCAGCCTCTTTTTATTTTTTAATATTTCCAGCTTCTTTGTGATGTGACGCCACATCGACACCGTCCCTCTTCACAAATTTAATCAAAACATCATGCCAGGATTCTCCATTCGCCAAATAAGATAGTAACCAAAAAAAATTAATTGCATCCATTTTAATAAATTTAAAGACTTAATTATACTTTTTTAAAGTTTTATAACTCGATCGTAATTTCACAACAAATGTGAGATACATAATTTGACAACCAAGCGTTTTGATTTTGCATCAACCATCAAGTTTGACCGCTAAAGCAGCCTATAGGAGGGTTGACAGCTCACCAAAAAGACAATCCATAGTGATCAAATAATAATCATGGTGTGGCTGGGTCACACTCACACTGGTCCAGTTGACCAATGCCCTGATCATTATTAAATATTTGACTTTATCAACCAAACTAGAATGTTAAAGTTAGTGCTTCGAGATAAAGCACTTGGACACAGCAAACCCGATCCCTAGCGTTTTCAAAACAAGAACTGCCAAAGAAGTAATGCGACAACCCGAAAAATAGGCTAAGGTTACTACTGTCCACTAAACCAAAAGGTTCACTTATCTTCACATTATAGGATGCGATCCCTTAAAATGCTCATGAGTAATGTCCACCTCCTTTTCGGTGTTCAGTGGCATTTAAATAGGAAGAAGTTGGTCAGTCGGCTTTCCATATACAACCAGTCAAATTTAGCCGAATAAAGAGCGTGCACTTTTGCATATAATGCATCAAAGTTCTGAGCTTTTATACAAGTTCATCATTCTTTATAATATCATCATGACGACTTCATATGACTTCCAGCATATAGAAAGAAAGACCATATATTATCATCTAGATAACAGCTCGAGAGTTGAAACCTTCAATAACACATTCGTAAAAATGGGATATCAGCAGTATTTCAGCCCGTATATCACATCTTATTAAATGAATTGAGGATAGGTACCACAGAGAGAGTACTTACATTCTTGGATCGAGTATGTGTACTTCAATGAGTCACGCCAGGGAGAGATTCTCACTCCAACAAGGCAAAAGATACCAATAATTTTGGAGGTTGAGAGTCAAAAAGTATCCCTGCTCTGCCACAATTCAACCACTCATTCTCATTTAATGGAAAAATTCACTAAGTACATCCGCTAAAGTGGTGATATGGTGTTAATCTATCCATCAGTGGAACAAAACTCCAGTGGCCATGACTATCAGTTATCGCTATAGTATTTTAAAAATGAAAATATTATTCGAATTAAGAAATGTAGGTGTGTGTAGTCACTGGCAAACCTAATCGATAAAAACTGTACTATGATGGTCACGGAGCACAATTAGAATGAGAAAAGACCAAAAATGAAGACGGCAATAGTGGGAAATGGCTGTTACATCCATCAATAACTTCTACCTCTACCTAATCTTAGACTCCTCAGGACAGTATGCTGCAGAAGCTCAGTTAATGTAATATTTTCTATGTACACAGAGAAAACCTAATGAGTAAACATGAAAAGGCAAGCAATGCTGCTGAACATTCAGTTAGCACAAAGAGCTTGTAACCCATATGACGCAACCGTCTACTTACTTATAAATCTGACTGTCTGTCTAATCGGGTAGAAGTGGTAATTTGCTGATGTTGTAAGTGGAGCCATTGGTGCTCCCAAAGTCATCAAACCCATCAACTACCTCGTTGTCTGTAGAATCTCCGTCTTCGTAGCTTCCACTGTCATATGGAAGGATACGCAGAAGTATATCCGGCTCTTTACCTACTCTTTCCGATTGTAGTTGGTATTTTCTTATGAGGTCTAGCTGAAGAGACATTATGGAAGATGATCTTGGAAGTAACTCCACAGGTTCTCCTTTTGGAATGACGACCTGTTCAATTGCCACTCTTGCCTCCTGGAACAGCAATCCATGAAGAAAATAAAACGACTGTTCAGGTGCCATCCTACAACTTTCTAAGCCCCAACAATGACCAAAAGATTAACAAATTCAATTTCATTCCAGGCCTCGTGCAATAGTGCACTCCGTATTTTTCCTTGAATGCCTGATAATAACAGAAGAGCTGCCCTCTGAGCATGGAAATTCCTGGAGTTTTGGGTGGAAATGGTTTCTGTTTTTCTATGCTCTTCGGAATTCCAGAACCTATATACCCCATTAATGTCCCATTCCCCGCAGCTCAGATATTACAATGATGTCATATATTATGATAGATCTGCACGCCCTTGAGGAATGAAGCATTTTTTTTATATCAAAAACATGATGTAGGATTTTGATAATAATATACCTCAATCATAAAGAGCGCGCAGATCAATTAACAGGCATGACATCATAAGATCGATCCCATTTTTTATTCTACGCTCTTCTAGTTAAAGTTGTTTAAAAGTAGACTGAAATGAGAATAAATAGTTACCTCTAGGGCGTCAGTTTTCTCCAACAACTTCGATTTGTCCTCTACTTCAGTATCCTCTGACCCATCACGATCCCTCAATAATGCCCTCACAGCGTTTGTTATTTGAACCAGTGAACTTGTCTGGTAGGAACAAAAACGAAATTCAGGGATTAAAATTGAACTGTGAAGAATTCCTGTCAAATAAAGAAATTGCAGCCAACAACCTTCGTGACATAAATGGGAATTCCATGAGATCTAGCAGCAGCTTGAATTCCCGGATTTTTTTTGAGCTTGGACTGCAATGCAAGTAATGCATGTGCCTGGCTGATGTTATCAGTTAATTGGATAACATCTTCACCCAAATTCAGCTGTTTAATTACTTGGACTATGCTCGCTTCCGGGATCTACAATAACTGCCCACTTTGTAAGCTATGTAGCAAGAGATTTCAAATGGAACATGATTTCTATTTCAACAATATGATCAAATCTGTTGAATAGCAGCAATATTAGCTAGAATTGATCAGCAAATCAAACAGAACATCACCGGATGCCATGATGTCGTTATCGAATTGTGTACAATTTATTATTTGCTAAAGCAAGATGGTTCAAGAGCAACGAGAACACAATATACTTTATTAGAAGAAAAATGACAACTTACAATTCTGCTAACTCGGATATTTTATTTCTAGAAAGAGAAGGTCATCCCTTATATTATAAAAGGAAATTGAGTTTTTCTTTAGAAGAACACTTGTGGATATAGTCAGGCATCTTCCAAGCCTACTCAGCTGAAAAAGGATTGTCCCTAAGAATCCAAGTAATTATGTTAATTGGAAAAAAAAAAGGATTACTAAGCATCTCATGGCGCAACAGTCGATCTTTATGTACAATAGCACCTGAACAGACAGAGAATCACATGACTACTATTGACAAGAGGTTCTCCACGAAGGATGGAATACCCAAGCAATCAGCTTCAAATTTCCAAAGTGAGAGAGGTGAGACCTATTGCATTCATTAACTCAATGAGATGGATTATTTATGTGCCTAAAAGCCACAGCTGCTTACCCCATAATTATACAAGGAAAGACGAGCCCCATCTTCTCTGAAACTCTCCCTGTTTGGAGGCAACTCAGGAGCATAGTCACTATAGCCAGCAGTTTCACCAGCCCTATCTGGAACATGAATAAAGCCAGTATCATCATTATCACTCAGGGAAGAGTAGGCGAAAGGTTCTGTCTCTGCATTTCCTCTCGAATCCTTGGTCCCCATCTTGCGAACTTCAAATTTAGGTAACCGCCCTATGCCAACATCAGAGCAATCACTGAGCAATAATGGCAGATTAGCTAAAAATTCCCATGGATATATAACAATTGGCCACAAGCAACAATTGGAACAAATCCAATTTGATTGGGAAGTTCACCTGACAAAACAGCATCCACTGTTGCCTCTAAGCTACGATGAACTCGCAACTCAGTCTTTGAGACGATCTCAACACCACAACTAAATGTTGAGGGTCCTTTCCTTTCAAGCACAGTCTTTTGGACACCCCTCCGGCTGGCTTCCTCATCCCCTAGAGTGACACTCTATAGAAAACAAACATAGTTTCTGGGCATTAGGAGAAGCAATTCCCAGAGAAGTTCCTGTGGGCGAATGCACATTGTTTTGTGAAGTAAAGTAACAAGTAATAAACATTGGCGAGACACCATCACGCTAAGAAAACCTAAGCAATAGTTATTTCCCTCATTTAGCCAATTAAAAAGCTACATAAATCTAAGTAATCAAGGAGATATTGACCAAAAAAAAAGGAGATATTGACAAATTGTAACTGACATTACAAGTCTCTAACCTGAATTCCTCCGACAAGCATCTCTAGTGCAGGATTCATTATCAAATTCTCTATAGTTACACCATGGGCAGTCGCAACTAGCTGAATCCCACGTTGGGCAATCGTGCTTGCGGCCATTGCTTCAAGCTTTGTGCCAATCTCATCTATTACAATTACTTGTGGCATATGATTTTCCACTGCTTCAATTAACACCTATATAAGAAGAAGAAAGATGTCAATTATCGCAGTAAGGGTCATTCCTATATCTCCATTTGGAACCACACACAGTACTAATGAGTCATAAAAGGAGGAACTAGGTTAAGTTGTAGCTTGCAAGAGCATCTGTTAGGGAAGTTCTAAAATGAAGTAAAAGCAAGTAATCTAACTATTAAATATCAGCTCCCACCTTATGTTGCATGTCAGAGTTGGGAACTTGCATTCGCCGAGCATTGCCTATTCCTTCATGAGGTATGTCACCATCCCCACCAATCTCGTTGGAAGTGTCAACAATCATGACACGTTTTCCATAATCATTCGCAAGCATTCTAGCTATTTCCCTGAAAAGTAAAATCATCGCCACTCTACTTGAATGAGCTCTCTTGTCAACCGAGGACTTTATTATATTGTGGATGAAATTGAAGCAACATTATGCAGCAAGGCTTGACCTAAATGGCACGATTCTTGATCTATAATACAGGCAAACTGACAAAGTAAATTGATAAAGATTTTCCACAAGAATCCCCCACTCATACTTTCCTTCCAATTCATTCTTCCAAAAAAACTCTTTCCACTGACAATTCACCATGAGCATTGAATGCAAAAGTTGATTCATACAGAGCAACAGTCGGTTGCGTTTCCTGAAGTTATCTTAGTAACAATCAGTAGCATTTTCCAAAGTCATCTTACCTGTGCACCAACTAAATGAAAAGTCAATGCAGCAACACTTTGTTCTTTAAATCTAGTCGACTCAAAAAAGACAGCAATAAGCAAGGAAAGTATCTATAATATGACTATTAGCTATTGGAAGGTTCAGATCGACTATTTCAAGCCACAATAAATTTTGCTACATAAGCCTGTCTGCAAGAAGATCAGCTGCATATTCCTCATTTGGAACTTTTAAAGCGAAACACTATGAATCCTAGTTGTGAGAGTAAATCAATGAACTGCGATAAAGACGTTATTCAAAAACCTGATAATGGTAGTTTTCCCCACCCCTGGTGGCCCAATAAGCAACAGAGAATCCCCGGTTTGAACCAAATCCCGCAGCAGAGGAGCGCTTCCTGATATTGCTCGCCCAACACGGCAAGTTAGTCCAATAATTGTTCCCTTCCGATTCCTAATACCACTAATGCGATGTAATGTTCGACTGATGCCTGCTCGATTGTCTACGGCAAAGTCGCCAACCTATCATATGAATCCATTAGTGAGCATCGAGCGCATCATTAGTCCCCTCCGAAATCAATTTAAAGGCAGAGATAAAGCCACTCTAATAAATATCAGTGTATCCAAGTCATAGTGATTGATACCAGACACAACATGCAGGAAACCGAGTGATCGAGAATTCTTGAATGTGATAAAGAAGTCATAAATCAAATTAACCGTGCACGGGGTAACAATCAGTCAAGTAAGCGAATGGTGGGCCAATATTTTCCTATAACCCCTCAGACATTGTTAATTAGATTATGTGAGACAATCTCATTAGTAAAGCTAAGCTTAAACACCCTTCCAATTTTGCCATGTTTATCAGTAATCCAGTTTGCTTATAATTTCTACCGTCCCAGCTCTACTCTGTTTATATCCTCATGAGGATCAACTGGTATCCTTCCATACCGGTTAACATTAATCGATGCCGAATTACCGGGTATAGCGCGGCACGGCAGCTAATCAAGCGGCATATAATCATCTAGTATTATTTTCAGTCAACTAAACCCTAAAAGTTTTATGAAGCCTCACTTGAGACGTGGCGCGCTCGAGATCCTCGTGCGTCACCGGGAGCTCCGACAGCACGAAATCGCCGGACGGGAACCGGGCCAACGGCTTCCGGCCCAAGTCCATGACCACCTCGATCAGCTGACTCCGCTCCGGATGCTCGCCGACCCTCCGCCGCATCTCCTCGGGCAGGAGGGCCAAGAGGCGGCCCAGCTCGACGTCGAAGTCATCCTCCGGCGAGCCCGGGCTCGGGGAGCCCGCGGCGGATCTCCCGTGACCGGAAGGTCTCGGGGCGAGGAGGCCGCGGCGGCGGCGGGGGAATGGACGGGGGGAGAAGCGGATGGGAGAGGAGGGCGGCGGAGGCGCGGGTCGGAGCGGGGATGGCCGCGGGGCGAGGTTGACGGGGAGGTGAAGTCGGAGGTGCGGAACTGGAGAACAGCGCATCGGGGTTTTGGCGGGAAATCGGGACGAGGGAGCTTGTTCGGGGCAGTGACCGGGAATGCTGAGACGAAGCGAAGCTCGCGCGTCGCTCTGAGTCGTGCCCACTCTTCCCGGAGAGAAGGAAAGAGCAAACGTGCAAGAAGTGCCGGCTGATTTTTCAGGTTCTGAAGAAATAGTGGAAAAAAAACACACACACACATATATATTAGGGAAAAAACCACCAAAAACCCCAAACTTTTTCACTTGTGACACATTTACCCCGAACTTTTTTTTGTGACACCAAAAACCCCAAACTTTGTTATTTGTGACACATTTACCCCGATATACATTGTCCATGGGCATTTTCGTCTTTTTAGCTTTTTCTTTTTCTTTTTACTTTTTTTTTTCTTTCCGGCGAGGGCCGCCCTCGCCGGCGTCGGCGAGGGGCCCTCGCCGGCGTCGGGCGAGGGCCGCCCTCGCCGGATCCGGCGAGGGCCCCCTCGCCGGCGTCGGCGAGCCTCGCCCTCGCTCGCCCGAGGCGAGGCGAGCCCCGCCGACGCCGGCGAGGCTCGCCTCGCCCGGGCGAGCGAGGGCGAGCCTCGCCGGCGTCGGGCGAGCCTCGCCCGGGCTGGGCGAGCGAGGGCGAGGCTCGCCCTCCTCGCCCTCGCTCGCCCGGGCGAGGCGAGGCTCGCCCGACGCCGGCGAGCCTCGCCCTCCCTCACCCTCCCTCGCCGGGCGAGCGAGGGCGAGGCTCGCCCGCGCCGGCGAGGCTCGCCCTCGCTCGCTCGGGCGAGGGCGAGCCTCGCCGGCGTCGGGCGGGGCTCGCCCTCGCCGGGCGAGCGAGGGGCGAGCCTCGCCCGACGCCGGCGAGGGCGGCCCTCGCCGGAAAGAAAAAAAAAAGTAAAAAGAAAAAGAAAAAGCTAAAAAGACGAAAATGTCCATGGACAATGTATATCGGGGTAAATGTGTCACAAATAACAAAGTTTGGGGTTTTTGATGTCACAAAAAAAAGTTCGGGGTAAATGTGTCACAAGTGGGAAAGTTTGGGGTTTTTGGTGGTTTTTTCCCTATATATTATATTATATATGTAACCAAATAAGGGAACAAGACGAATTATTTTTAGGATTAATATCGCGAAAAACCCTAAAGTGATATATCTGTGATAAATTTACTCAAGATTAATTTTTTAACCACCAAAAATCTCAAATTGATATACATGTGATAAATTTAACCTAAACTAATTTTTTTAACCACCACAATCTCCAAATTTGTACATTTGTGACAAATTTACCTTCCGTTAAATTAGATTAATATCACGAAAAATTAAAGCTGGTACACCTGTACCGCAAACTAGTACACCTGTTAACTGTCACGTGTCATTCAACTCAGAAATTTGACAGTAAAATTTAATGAAAACTAAAAGAGGGTAAAATTGTCACAAGTGTACCAATTTAGGATTTTTTGTGGTCAAAAAATTAATTGAGGGTAAATTTGTCACTAGTGTATTAATTTGGGCTTCTTCGTGATATTAACCTTTATTTTTACCATATAAAGATACAGCTAGTACCTTGCATGATAGAAATTTGCCTATGGTATATTGATAATGACATGAGAGTTCAAAGTTATCAATTAATGGGTTGTGACATTTTGCTTAATTAAGTATTATTAACTATGAGATAATATAGTTGAAAGTTGCTTTTTACGATGACAAGTTACCCCTCAAAAAGTTACTTGGTATTAGTATAGATTGGCGTTAAAATTTTCATATGGAGAGTTACTCTCCATAGTAGAAATGTCAACGCTCACAAACAGAAGAGGTTTGATCTTAGGGAAACAACAAAGCAAAGAGCGACAGCACCGTTAACAAGGGAAAACGTCTCCGAGCTTTCTTCAGAGGAATTAACGGCGTTACAGAGAAGGTATGTCATCTTTACTACCGTCCTCTCAATAGTCCCCTGTCCTTTCTCAACAAAAGATAGACCAACTAGTTAGGAGTAAGAAAAGAGCAAAACTAAGTTTTGAATTTGGGGCTGGTGCTACGGGGCGATGAATTGACCCACTCATCTTGAGACCTTTCAGGGCAAAAATACTGGAATTCCTATGAACTTGGAAGTGGAGTCTACTGATTGGGTTGATTTGATGCGGAGGTTCTAGAAAATGATGATTTTGACTGCCCAAAAGTCTAAATTCTCGAGAGGAGAAAAAATGACTACGTGCCCCTTGGTACAAAGCTTTGATTATCAAATTGCTTGGTCGCAAAATTGGGCAATCTCTTCTCATTCGTCGCTTGATGGCATTGTGGAAGTTGAGAGGCGAAATGCCGATCATTGATGTTGGTAATGACTTCTTTGTTGATAAATTTAATTTGGCTGAGAATGGCGAGTCAGTTTTGAATAACGAGCCTCGGATGATTTTTTATTACTACTTAACGATTCAACTTTGGATTTCTCACTTTGATCCAGATACGGTTACTGTGAACAAAGTGGTTGCCTGGGTTCGCATTCCTTGTCTGCCGATGGAGTATTTTGATGAGGGCTTTTTAATGTAGGCAACTAGATTGACCTCTCCTTGAAGGCGGATGCTACAGCACTAGCCGCAGAAAGAGGAAATTTTGCACGACTATGTGTTCAAGTCAATCTCTCTCAGTCCATTGTGCCCGTGCTCACTATTGGTGGTCGTCGATGCAAGATTGTGTATAAAGGCCTCCACTTATCTACTTCCATTGTGGTTGTTATGGACATCTAATTGAAGAGTGTGAAGATAATATTGTTCCGGACGTATTTAAGCATGGAGAAAGGTAAACTAAAAATGAAACCTTTGGTACTCCATAACAAAATGAGAAATTTGGAGATTGGATGGTGGTTCAAAAAACATGAAGGCCTCGAACTCGTTGAGATTATGGGAATAATGCTAAAGGAGATAAAACAGGTTCTTGCTTTGCTGTGTTGCTGCCCCAATCAGTGGATGAATATACAGAAAATGTGGAAGTTGAGGCTCCAGTGCTTTCTCAAGCCTTGAGTATTCATCCTGCTCCTCCTAGAATTGAGCCTCATTTGAGGGATGATGAGTTACTTGACCAATTTGCTCGGGAATATAAAACTCCTAGTCAGTGTCATTCCCAGAATACTGAAATTGGGGTTGCCAGACCAAAAAGGTTGCTTCTTCGTAAAAGGGGAGACGATAATGAAGAAGGAAGGCGTGTAACTGCACCTAAAGCTGTTTCACTGCTTGACTATGAGGTATCTATTATAGTGAAACAGGAAAGGGTTGGACATCATAATGGAACTTTGCTGTCTAATGGTTACAATCAACTTAAACCTCATGACCACATATTGATTAAAGATCGTGGGGATCCTCGGGGAGGAGAGGGCGATGGCGTGCTGGGCCGACGGAGGGGGCAGTGAGGTCGTCCTTGGCGGCAGGGCTTTTGCTTTTATGATCAAAAGCGAGTCTCTTTATTTTACTTTGCCAAACGCTAGTTGCTTACACCTCCAAACCTTTCCCAAACACACGCTGAGTCCTTAGCTGGGCTATCACTTCTTGACCTTCCTAGTTAGAAAGGTGACCAGGCCATGTTAGGAACATGCAGGTTTTCTTTTTAAATTGCAGTGCTGATAGGATTTTCGAAGTGTTATTGATTTGTTCTAGTATTATAAATTAATGACGCAAGTATTTCTCCGCAATTACCCAATTGCCAATTAATTCTTTATTGGACAGCAAGCAAGGAATTTGACTGGGATCATTGTTTGTCGTTTGGGCAAAAGCGATAGTTCTCGATGATTCAAATATCTAGTGGAAAAGTACTCCCACTAATCATAAGTTGGAGAGCAAGACCACAAGAAATTCAACCTGCATTCCAAAGGAGGACCATTTAACAATCATTAATATTGATGCATATGGAGATTAACTATATAATGACCCATATGCCCCATCTAATATAGCAGTGGAACCTTTTTTCTTTATGAAACTCAAGCCTTTTCTATTAAAAACAACTATTTACCGCCAACGTCAAGCTAGCCTACAATCAATCATCGAAATGATGTAAAGACTTGCCGAGGCACACTGTCGAATTGGCATTTATTCTAATAAAGAGGATGCGAGGTGCAACTTCTTTCTATAATAAGAAGTAGCCACATGCAAAGTACGCGACGTAAACCGTAAAGCCCTCCAATCCAGTTTGCCCTTCACGAGCGGAACATCCCAAACTGGGTTCAGTGATGGTGCGGATCAGGCCCCCCAGGCGCGGCCCGCTTCGAGTCGATATGCCACTCCATCTCCTCCTCCTTTTCCATGTAGCCCTTAAGACCTGTTTCGCATTCTCCATCATTGTACTGCCTCCATCTTTTGACAATGCCTTGTGCGTTCTCGCTTCATTAGACGAGGACACCAGTAGAAAGATCACAAGGCAGAGCCAGAATCTCTGTGACGCCATTTAGCGTAACTCAGTTTCTTCTCAGATTAACTTGGTGAAGTGATGCACCAAGAATCGGGTGGGGTATATATATGGTCATTTTCCTGATACTTTATTCGAGTGGAATGGGTGCATCCCCTTCAAACAAATAAAGGGTTGGCACGTTACCAGTCAGTGCATGTTTATTTCCAGTGCAATCAAATAGAAAGAAAGGGATTCAATGAGAAAGCACTTAGAGTCCGTTTGTTTCGCGGAAAATATTTTTCAGAAAAACACTTTCTCATTTTCCGGAGTTTGGTTTGTTTAGAAAAATGAGTGAATAGAATATGTTTTCCTACCAAAGCTTAAATTTAGGAAAACGATTTCCTCTTTGAAAGAATTGGAAAACGTTTTTCGAAATATGACTAGCTATCGGTACTTGGACCCGAAACTATACGCTTAGGCACGGAAATCCCAATGTTGGTTCTCGGGTCCTGACATTCAGGACCACGTCTCGTCAGCTGGGCTCGGGACCTCGGTGTCCTAGACTCGGGCCCTTGGCACCCATGCCCGAGTCCATCAAGGCCAAGTAAGAACCCTTGTTGCTCGTACCCGATACTCCGACACCCAAACTCTAGTCTATAAAGGCCGTGCTCGAGCTCTAGTCCCGACCCTCTAGCCCGGGTCCACTAAGGCAGTGCGGGGTTCCTCGACGCTCGGACTCAGATTCTTAGTTAATGGAACAATTGCTGTTATAAAAATTATGTTTTAAAAAAATTCGAATTTTAAATTTTTTTTTAAGTTGAATTATTATTTTTTTCTTTTTTTCTTTCTTTTTCTTCTTCCTTGGCTTGTCGTTGGCCATAGTGACGGCCGACGAGCTCGGGCCTCGCCAGATCGGGTGAGATCGCGGCCTCTGGTGGCAAGCTTCGAGCGAGTGAACTTGCGACTCTCTGGCGGCGATCCTCGAGCTCGTTCTAGGCTGTCGAGCTTGCGGCCTCTGGCAATGATCCTCGACCTTGGGCCTTGCTAGATTGGGCGAGCTCGAGTCTCGTTGGGATCTGGCAAGCTCGAGCCTTGCCTGCCTTGGGTGAGATTGGAGCTCGCTTATGGCCGGTCCCTGACCAAGGAAGAAGAGAAAGAAAAAATATAATAGAAATATGAATTTTTTGATAATATTTCCTATTAAATTTTCCTTACCAAATGACTAAAAATACTTTCCGGGTCATTTTTAGGTTTCAACCAAATAACAAAAAATACAATCATTTTCCTAAAAGCATTTTTCAAAAATAATATATTTTTTGTGAAACAAACGAACCCTTAATTTTCTTCTCAAAACCCTAATCCCTTGGCCCTAGTGCTAATGCAACCCGACTCCAAAGCCATGATATTGAATTCAAATACCAACGTCCGTGCGAAACAGTGTTTTTTCCCGATTGCATAATAATGCAGGTGGCATCTTGGCGCCGCCAATCTCACGAAAGGAGCTGTCCCCCTCATCCACCGAGCCTATTCTCAAACTCAAACATGTTTATCTGATCTTTACTTGAACGCCACGAAAGAGATATACCTTTGCGATTTTGGCTGTTGAGTGCATGAGAAAACTTTTCGTGTCTGAGATTCACGCTTGATTCTCGCCTGTAATGTTTGCCAAATTGGAGTGGTGGGTGCCAAGTCATTAGTGATGTCCGCTTTTTTGTCCTCATGCACCCATGGACCTGGTGAAGTCCAAAAAATACTCTCATTACTTTGTTGGAATGGAATGCATCCTTTGGCCAAAAGAAGAAGAAGGCATGAACCGATTTCCAACCTAAATATTTTCTTTAAGATTATGTCGCGATTTGGCATTAGCCCCATTTTGTTTCTCTTTCAAATATATGAATTATGACATTGCCGAGTTTCTTTGATTTCCTGCTTTAATCTTTAGACTTTATTACCACAAGCCGCCATCTCTTTAAGCTTTAAATGTTGAGTCTTTACATCTAAGATTTTGAGTAATAGGCTAGTTTGAACTTGAACCTGTTGATCATATTTGATCTCCGCAAAGTAGAGGAACATGAAACCTTACAGGGCAAACGAGAGCAACCAGAAAAGAAGAGAGGCTGAGCTCTTGGCTCAAATAATTTCAAGGGATAAAGCGCGTCAAAAATCCTAAAACTTGCCGCAAAAAATATAATCAAATCCTAAAACTTATCGACTTTACGTAATCAAATCTCTTCGCTAACTCCGTCCAATTTTGCTGTGGAAATTGCTAAGGTTTTTTTTTAATATTAATTTCTTTCTCTCTAACGTTAACTATAGGCGTGCAATCATGGCCAAAAAGATATTGCTTCCCAGAAAACTTAAAAAAATAAAAAAAATTCTTGAAACTTCGTCAAATTGGATTAAAAAGGACAAGGAAAAAGGTCAAAAAAGAGAATAGAATGGAAAAGGACACATCGTGAAGGACTTGGCGGCGGTGCCGCCACTCCATATTCATGGATGAGGCCGGCGATCGTTGCCACTCTTGCTGCACTTTTGAGATGGGGCCTGTCGCCTGGCAAGCGTCGCCACCATCAAGAATCAACTATCCCTGGCAAGGGTCGTCGGCCCTCAACTATAAAATAGGGTTGGCAACTTCGCCACGTAACCCAAACATCCCTCTCTCAATCAACCTAGTTTTTTTTAAAAAAGTTTTTAGCCATTTCTCTTTTATCTTTTAAGATTTCGGCCTATTTTCTTCTCTCTTTTGTAAGCTTTCCATGCTTTTCTGTGATGTGGCGCCACATTAATGCTGTGCCTCTTAAAAAATAATTTAAAAATATCAAGTTTGCTTTTTTTGTTAGCTAAATTGAACAGAGAAGATATAAAGATTTGATTGCATCAATTGAACAAATTTTAAGACCTAATTGCACTTATCCCTAATTTCATGATATACACGGGTTGACAACCAAGGTTTTTGACTTTTGATCAACCATCAAGTTGATTGCTAAAGTAGCCTATAGGAGGGTCGATAGCGCACCAAAGAACAATTATAGTGATTTATAAGATGATTAATATCACGAAAAATCTCAAACTGGTACATATGTGATAAATTTATCCAAAATTAATTTTTTTACTACCAAAGCTCTAAACTAGTATATATGTAACAAATTTATCCCAAACTAATTTTTTGACCACAAAAAACCCCCAAAATGATATATTTGTGACAAATTTATCTTCTGTTAGTTTCCGTCAAATTGAATTAATACCACGAAAAATCATAAACTGGTACACCCGTGACAAACGAAGGGTAAAACACCAGACTGGTACACTTATTAATTACCACGTGTCATCCAACTCAGCAATTTAACTTTAAAATAAAAATGGAAACTAACATAAAGTAAATTTGTCACAGGTGTACCGATTTAGAATTTTTTATGATAAAAAAAATTAGATTATGGTAAATTGTCATCAGTGTACCAGTTTGGGATTTTTGGTATTAACCCTCTATTATAATCATGGTGTGGTAAGGTCACTCTCACACTGGTCTAGTCCACCATGCCCTGACTCATTCATTAAATATTTGAGTTCATCTACGAAACTAGAAAGTTATAGTTAGTGCTTCAAGACAAAGCACTGTGTCACTGCAACCACGATCCCTAGTCTTTTCAAAACAAGAACAGCCAAAAAAAGTAATGCGACGACCCGCAAAGTAGGCAAAGGTTACTGTCCACTAAAACAAAAGGTTCATCTATACTCGCATAATAGGATGCGATTCCTTAAAATGCTCATGAGTAATGTCCACCTCCTTTTCGGGGTTCAGTGGCATTTAAATAGGAAGAATTTGGTCAGTCGGTTTTCCATATACAACCAGTCAAATGCAGCCGAATAAAGAGTATGCACTTTTGCATATAATGCATCAAAGTTCTGTACTCTTTTACATGTTCATTATTCTTTATAATATCGTCGTGACGACTTCACATGACTTCCAGCATATGGAAAGAAAGACCATATATTATCATCTAGATAATAGCTCGGGAGTTGAAACCTTCCATAACACATTCATAAAGATGGGATATCAGCAGTATTACGGCCCGTATATCACATCTTCTTAAATAAATTGAGGATAGGCACTGCAGAGAGAGTACTTACAATCTTGGATCGAGTATGTGTACTTCGATGAGGCATGCCGGGGAGAGATTCTCGCTCCAATAAGGCAAAAGATACCGGAGGTTGAGAGTCAAAATATCCCTGCTCTGCCACAATTCAACAACTCATTCTCATTTAATAGAAAAATTCATGAAGTACATCCAGTAAAGTGGTGATATGATGTTAGTCTATTTATCAGTGGAGAAAAACTACAGTAGCTGTGACTATTAGGATTGAATGATTTCCGATCTAGTTCGGTCCCACCTAGAAATCGGACCAAAAGGACCAATTCTCAATTTTTGGAATTGGGGATCGGACCGCTAGGTCCTAGGATTGGACGCCAGTCCGATCCGGTTCCTGAGCGGTCCAATGGAATCGGTGGAAATGGAAGCCACGGTTGAGGATATGGTTTTCGTATTCTTTAAATAGATCTTTCTTTCTCACGCCCACATGCCATGAACAGGCCAAGCTTCGAACTCTGCCACAAGTTCAAGCGCATGAGGCTCTTTGAGCCGTCGGTGGGAGTGCTGGGCTTAGTCACCTTCCGTGTGGTCTGCGGCTTCTTTTACTTGGATTACAGGAGAGGGTACAGTAAGTTCTCTGGGAGATCAGAGGGGTTCGTATGGCTGCAGGTGCACGACAATAACAACAATTGCGAAGTTAAAAAGTTCGACTTTTTGGAGAGAAATGGTGATGATGGGTGCGATTTGTTTGAAGAGGCTTGGGTTTGAAATGATAGTTATCCCTTGTACGAGTCCACAGACTGCAGATTTTTGGACGATGGCTTCAGGTGCTCTGAGAGTGAACGGCCTGATTCGTTCTACACCAAGTGGATAAAAACTAAAAAGCAAGGACCGAGAACAAGCCAGCAGAATTTAGGGGTAATCGATTCCACGGTGGATAGGATCCGGACCTAAAGTTTGGAACCTACCTTGTTATAACCGGTTTCCGATTTTTGGATCGTAGAACCTACTCTATTTTTCCTAGACCCTGTTTTGAAACCCATCATGTTTTTCCAGTCCGGTTCCAGGGTCTACCCGAGAACCTTTTTTTTTGTTTTTGTTCCTTTTTAAGTTTCATTTTTTCACATAGAATCTACGTTCAAGAACGACACCACCTACGGCCACAAAGACACTAACCGAGGACCTCCACCTATGACCATCTATGCACACGGCATGGAATAGGCGGAGACGAGATAAAACGAGAACACGAGCGATGATATAATTCATCAAAGGAACAAAACAACACACGGGCACTCAGATTTGGCCAAAAATGAAGAACACGAGGACAAAACTAGTTTAGACATTTTGACGAATAGATGGGGTGCACCGGCTAAGAGAAAAAAAACGAGCTGATTGGTGCACCGGCTAAGAGAGAAAAACCAAGCCGATTGAGGCTTCAACTTGTGCCGGGACTCACGACAATCAACGAACAACAACCCAAAACACCAACACACAGACGGAGGGGCCGGGACTCGCACGAACCGGACGACGACGAAGTCCGGTCCAGCCAGCCCGAAATAGGGCACGAAAAGGGGTTGACCGCAGGTCTCTACCCAGATTTGGCCAAAAAGTCGCCGGTGACGAGAGACGACGAGCTAGGTTGTGTTCCTACGGCCGTGGCGCGACTGAGAAGGCGACTCGTGAAGAGAGAGATTGAGAGAGACAGAGGAGGCGCTCACGACTTTAGTCTAAAGTGATGCTAGGGTTTTTTTTACATTAGCTCAAAACTGGTCCGGTTTCTAGATGGGTTTTTACTCGGGACCGGGAACTGGACCGGTTCCCAAAAAATGAAACCAGTTCCCGGACTGGTTTAAACAAGAACCGGTTCCCGGACATGTTTTTTAGGTGGGCCAGTCCGGTTCTTGGGTAAACCTAGTCCGGATGCACACCCCCAGCAGAATCTGAAGCTGAGACAAACACACAAAAAATTAAAAAAATTAAAAAAAATAATCGGTTCGGTCCGATTTGTCCGATTCCCACCCTGGAACCGGGAACCGGACTGCCCATCACTGGTTCCAATTTTATGGAACCGGGACCCGGACCAGCGCCTGCGGGAACTTCCTAGAATCGGCAGTTCGGTCCGAGCGGTCCCCGCTTTGGGCGGTTTCCGTTGCACACCCCTAATGACTATCAATTTGCACTATAGTATTTTAGAAATGAAAAATATTATTCGAATTAAGAAATGTAGGTGTGTGTAGTCACTGGCAAACCTAATCGATAAGAACTGTACTATGATGGTCAGGGAGCACAATCAGAATGAGAAAAGATCAAAAATGAAGACGGCAATAGTGGGAAATGGCTGTTATACCCATCAATAACTTCTACCTTTACCTGATCTTAAACTCCTCATGAGAGTGCTGCAGAAGCTTAGGGTGCAAATGGTAACCATTCTGCTTCAGAAATCAAATTCTTACCAGAAATTGATTTCTGGAATTCTTGCCAGAAATTGATTTCTGGAGGAGAAATCTGTTTGGTAAAACATGACTAATTCTGCTCCAGAAATTGATTTATGGAACAAAAATCTGTTTTGATTTGTTGATTTTTTTTGCACCTAAAAAAATTTAAATTTTACTCAAAGTGGGTGGCCACAGGTATTATAAGCCATTCTGTAAATTTTTGAAATTTTTGATTTTTGAAATTTTTTTTGGACACCTAAAAAAATTAAAATTTCACTTAAAGTGGGTGGCCACAGGTATTCTAAGCCATTTTGTGAAGTTTTGAATTTTTTATTATTTTTATTTTTTTAGGCACCTCAAAAAATTTAAATTTTACTCAAAGTGGGTGGCTACATGTATTTTAAGCCATTTTGTAAAGTTTTGAATTTTTTTATTTTTTTAAATTTTTTTTGGGCACCTCAAAAAATTTAAATTTCACTCAAAGTGGGTGGCCACAGGTACTTTAAGCCATTTTGTGAAGTTTTGAAAATTTTTATTTTATTATTATTTTTCTTTTTTTTTGGCACCTCAAAAAATTTAAATTTCACTCAAAGTAGGTAGCCACAGGTATTTTAAGCCATTCTGTGAAGTTTTGAAATTTTTGATTTTTTTTGGGCACCTCAAAAAATTAAATTTCACTCAAAGTGGGTGGCCACATGTGTTTTAAGCTATTCTGTGAAGTTTTGAAATTTTTGATTTTTTTTTAAAAAAATTCACCAAATTTCATATTTTCCTGAAATCTGACTTTTTTTTATTTTTTTGAAATTTTTATGATTTTTTCTAGAATTTTTCAATTTTTATGCATTTTCTGAAAAAAATTTATGAGAAAATAGGGAGAATGCATTCCGGAATCAAGAAGCTACAAAAAGTAGCTTCACTTTTTCTTGCAAAAAACTCATTCTGGAATCAAAAATGCATTCCGGAATCAAGAATGCATTCTGGAATCAAGTATTTTTAACAAACGCTTTTTTATTCTAGAATGCAAAAATCGCTCCAGAATGCATTCCGGAAATTTTTTAACAAACGTCATTCTGTTTCGGAATGCATTCCGGAACAGAATTTTTATTTCGGAATGCATTCCATGCGCACCCTTAGTTAATGTAATATTTTCTTTGTACACAGAGAAAAACTAATGGGTAAACATGAAAAGGCAAGCAATGCTGCAGAACATTCCGTTAGCACAAAGAGCTTGTAACCCATTTGATGCAACTGTCTACTTATAAAGACAGTCTGTCTAATCGGGTAGAAGTGGCAATTTTCTGATGTTGTAAGCGAAGCCATTGGTGCTCCCAAAGTCATCAAACCCATCAACTACCTCGTTGTCTGTAGAATCTCTGTCTTCGTAGTTTCCACTGTTGTATGGAAGGATACGCAGCCGTATATCCATCTCTTTACCTACTCTTTCTGATCGTAGTTGGTATTTTCTTATGAGGTCTATCTGAAGAGACATTATGGAAGATGATCTTGGAAGTAACTCCACAGGTTCACCTTTTGGAATGACGACCTGTTCAATGGCCAATCTTGCCTCCTGGAACAGCAATCCATGAAGAAAATAAAACGACTGTTCAGGTGCCATCCTAAAACTTTCTAAGCCCCAACAACGACCAAAGATTAACAAATTCAATTTCATTCCACGCCTCGTGTACTCTGTTTTTTTTCTTGAATGCCTGATAATAACAGGAGCTGCCCTACAAGCATGGAAGTACCCGGAGTTTTGGGTGGAAATGGTTTATGTTTTTCTATGCTCTTTCATTTGGAGGTTGTCCTGAGCCCCGCCAACTTCGGAGTTGCAGAACATATATACCCCATTAATGTCCCATTCCCCGCAGCTCAGATATTACAATGATGTAGTATATTATGATGGATCTGCACTCCCTTGAGGAATGAAGCATATCGAGTAGAAGATGGTCATTCTGTTTTGCTTACCTTCGAGGTTGTGTCTAATGGTGCCCTATTGCTTGTCTGGTCCCTTAATTCAGGTTTTGGCTTACAAGGACGATCAGGATGCTCTGACAACTGATCCTGATGAACTTATTGATTCTGAAGATAGCGAAGGACGCAGTGGAGATGAGGAAGATATATTTAGGAACCTTCTTTCGAGAGCAGGGTTTCATCTCACATGTGGAGACAATTCCTCTTACCCACAAGTCATTCTAAGAGAGAAACTTATGATGGATGCTGGTGCAATAGCGGGTTTTCTGACTGGACTTCGCATTTACCTAGATGACCCTGCTAAAGTAAAGCGCTTGCTTCGTCCGGCTAAGTTTTCGGGTTGCAGTGATGGAAAGAAGATTGGAAAGACAGATGGATCTTCTCCTAATTTGATGAATTTGTTGATGAGTGTTAAAAGCTTTGCAGCAGGCAATTATAGATTTGCTATTAGATATCATGGTAAAATGCTGCAAGCCCTCTGAGTGAAGTTGTGAGGGTGAGTCGTCTGATACTAGCTTGAAGATCTCTCCAGATGGCAGCGGGGCTGCCAGCCCACTGGAATCAGACAGAGAAAACGCTGCAAGCACACCGTTTCAGTTGGACGAGAGATTAGACTCTGGTTTAGATGGAAGTGGCAATTCTTCTGCTGTACGAAGCTCAGATATCAACGACTCTAATGTCTGTGAAAATGCTCCTACAGTGCAGCCTATCGATCCACCTGAATCATCTACTGGAGGTCAACAAAATTCTTGCCTTAGATACAAGGTACAGGTACTGTATTACTCTCTCTGGGATTTTATCTTTGCAGCATCATTACTTTGCATGTTGACAGCTTGGATACTTTGACTGCAGACCAATTGGCCAGAGCAGTCCGAGGAACTCCTAGGATTGATCGTCAACTCACTCAGAGCTCTAGATGGAGCAGTTCCACAAGGATGTCCTGACCCGAGGCGGCAGCCTCAATCGGCAAAAAAGATTGCTCTTATATTGGATAAAGCTCCCAAGCATCTCCAGCGTGACCTGGTAGCGTTGGTACCCAAATTGGTGGAGCATTCGGAGCATCCAACTGCGGCTCATTTTCTTCTTGAAAGGATTCAGAAACCAGATGAGGAGCTGCAGAATATGTGTCCCTATTTCATTTACCTCCCAAATTCGGAACACTACGTACATTTCGTATGTGATTTTCGGTTATGCAAATGCAATTAATGCCCTATTTCAGATTTTCGGCCTCTCCCAGATCTGGTACTAAACCAACTTACAGGATCGAACCGAAGAAAACGAAGAATGAAGAGAGAGAGAGAGAGCCGGCGAAACAGTTCGTGCGAACGCGAGGCTCACCAGATCGACCAGAGCGGCCGCTTTTTGGTAAGGAGAGCCATAAGCGAGGGCGTCAGAGCGGTGATTGAAACGATCTCTCCTCCGCGTGTCAATGCTCTCCCCATCGTGCAGAGGATCGTTCCTGTCGCGAAGAGGAAGCCGAAGCCGAAAAGCCACGCGCCCAGATTTGGGTAAGGCCTGCCTAGCCCGCGGTTGCGACCCTTGCCCAGAAGGCTATTGCGCCGCCCTTGACGGCCATAGTAAAAATAAATAAATAAGGAAAAGAGAAAAAAATCGAAAAAAATATGAAGGTGTTATTAAAATTGTCCACGTCAGCGCGGCCATGCCATGTATGACGGCTGGCGATCACATCGGCGAATTCTGATTAAAATTGATCAGATAGACTCAATTGGCAAAATGTGAAAAGATTTAGGATATAATTGGTAAAATTGAAAAGTTTATGATTGACCTGGCAAAAGTGCAATAAGTTTAGAACTTTTTGGACAATGATCCCATGAGTGTTCTCGTCTATATTGTGAACAAAAAAGATCGAATCCATATAGAGTACTCGAAGAAAATAAAGGCGAAGTAGTTTCAATTGAAATGCAGTTCATATTCTATTCCCATACGAAAGTTGAATATTCCGTGGCTTCCAGAAGGAAAGCACTTGATCCATCGCTCATTGCTTGGATATGATGTCACATGGTCTCACGTGCTACTCGAGCAAATCAGACATTGACAAAAGGATATCTGCTTCATAAAACTGGATGCACACTGTTTCGCTCGGCTGTCATGAACTCAATATGGTCTACTTTCTTCTCTTTATTTGACTGGGCAGGAAGCAGAGAACGACTTTGAAAGCGAGTAAACTACGCCGACCCAAAAAGAAAAAGAAAAAGAAAAAGACAGAGAATGAAATATTTAAGTTGATTCTCGAAGATATCCTTATCCATGATGTCTAACTAGGCTTAGTATAATATTAGTACGCGAAACTTTCCCGATGTGATAGTCTAACGTAAGTCATATCGCTAAATTTTTTCCGTCTGTTATTATTTTTAAAATAAATTCCTAATGAAAGGAGGTCATTCAATCTATTGCTTGATACCATGTTAAGTACATACCAAGTGCATGTAAATATTTTTGTGAAGGATGCAATGTCTTATCATGAGTGCTGTTGACCTGTATATTTATGTGTAACCCCATTCGGTATAATAAAAGAGAGAGATGAAAAGGATGGAAACCAATTTATGGGGAAAAGTGCCAAAAAAGTCTTAAACCTTTTGTATTGATGTAAATTTAGTCATAAACCTTTTGTATTGGTGCCAATTCAGTTCTAAACCTTTTGCATTGATGCCAATTCATTCCTAAACCTTTTTATGGTGCCAATTCGGTCGTTGTGCCAATTCAGTCCTTCCGGCCAAATTTGGCCGGAAGGACTGAATTGGCACGAAGACAAAAGGTTTAAGATTAAATTGGCACAAATACAAAAAGTTTATGACTGAATTGGCACCATAAAAAGGTTTTGGACTAAATTGGCACCAATACAAAAGGTTTAGGACTAAATTGGTACCAAAAAAAGGTTTAGGACTAAATTGGTACCAAAAAAAAGGTTTAGAACTAAATTGGCACAAATGCAAAAGGTTTAGGACTTTTTTGGCACTTTTCCCCCAATTTATGGGTAGGTGATCAGACAAATAAGGAGTAGCCAAGGATACCACAGAGGACTCAATTATTATTGCTGAACTCTAGTTTATTGAAGAGAGGCGGACAAAGACCAAATGAGAAAGCTCTCAAATTTCCAAAGGGTCAAACACAAACCCAATTAGAAGCCGAAGTGTGAAAAGAGGAAAAGAAAGCAATAACATGGGCGTTCCCCACCTTAAGTGCAATAATGCCCCTCTTCAATAACTCAATGATTACTTGGTTTCTCTAAGTTCATACAGATAGTGCATTGATTAGGCCTCTATTTAAGCATACCCACATTTTACTTCACCCTCAACTAGTGAGAGAGAGATCATATCAAGAACTCCAGCTCTTCACTTGATTCGTGCCCATGTCTCTGGTGGTGAGTAGCTTCGTGCCGAAGACCTGCACGGTCCATGTAATTCCAAGGCCAAAGCTCAAGTTGAAGCAGCCATGCATACCGAGGATGTTTGTCATGTAATTATAATTCATAGCCCCCAAATTTAATTTTGCTCCGTTTCTTCAGTATTGAAATGAATTGTATAGAGCATTTTGCGTGTCATCAAGCGTGCGAAATAGCTTAGCTTCTGTCCTTTCTTTCTTTGATTGCGAGGATTTTTTAACCTTTAACCTTGCATGTCTTTTACTTTCATCGCTTATGAGCTCCGAAACATGCGATGTAAAGATAATTTTTTATGAAAGTCTTATATATCCTCGGGGAGCTAACTGACTCTTTTTTTCAAATAAATATTTCATGCAAATAATTATGGTTTAGGTTCTGGTTAGCATTAGTGTATGGGGAGAAAGTATTTGGTGCTGCTTATCTGGGAGATAATGCATGATTAACAAGTTGAATCATATTTAGGAAATTATTTAGTATGAATTATTGTAACGAGAGAGCGGATGATAATCACATTAACACGTGATTTTTCTTCTCGGGAGAGATCAGTAGATGCAAACAAGAGCCACAGAAGCCCCCAATCAAAACAGGCAAAAGCCCTCCTCAGCATAATAACTCACCCGATGCAGCGAAGCAGGACGAGAAACAGAGCAAAGCATCAGTGCAGAAAGCTGGAGACGACAGCGACAAAAACATTGCACAGGCACAAGCAAGAACAACTGAGGCCATTGAGTAGATTTCTGCGTGAAACAAAGAGAGCTTATGCAGAAAAGCGAAGATATGGCGGAGGATAGGATCGAATCTTTTTGAAGCTTGTAGTAGAGAATTAATAGAAATCTCTGTATTTGTAATATATGAATAAGTCGTTGTCGAGTAGTTCAGATTGTTTATATATTACTGGTGTGGCTTTGTTTTATGTCTTGTCGATCGCTAAGCTTAGTCTGATGCGTGAGAAGCGCATGTTATATGGTGTGTAATGGCCATGCAATGAAGCTTGTGGAAATAAATACTTGTTGAAGTTTGTGAAATATCAAGATTTGGGAGGAGAAAGTTGGATAAAACTTGAAATTTTCTCTCCCAAAAAGGGATTGTTTTTTATGCATATTTTATCTCCCAATCTCTCATTTTCCTCCTCCTCCATGTTCCCTAGCAAAGCCTAATTGCAGACAATCCATTCAACCACTATTTCATCAGTATGATTGTCTATAATGTAAACATAAAGATCGAATCCATAGAAATAATCGAAGAAAACAAAGGCGAAGTAGTTGCGAATGTGATGCAATTCATATTCTGTTCCCATATAAAAGTAGAATGTTACGGGGCTCATTGTTTGAATATGATATCCTATGGTTTCAAGTGCCAGTCGAGCATATCGAACATTGACTAAAAGATTTCTGGTTTATAAAACTGGATGCATACTGTTTCGATCAGCTGTCATGAAGTCAATACGGTCAACTTTCTTCTCTTTATTGGACTGAGCAGTAAGCAAAGGACGACTTTGAAAGCGAATAAACCACGCCTACCAAAAAACAAAAAGAGAAGACACAGAATGAAATTATCATCAGGCTCATTTATTACAATGGAACCCTGTCGTCTTGTGTTAAGCCGTTGATTCTCGCAGATATCCTTTAGCCATGATGTCTAACTAGGCCTAGAATAATGTTCAAATGCGATATTTTCACCACGTCATATTCTAACGTACTGCGTATCACTTCATTTTTCTGTTTGTTGGCATTTTAAAAATAAATTCTGAAAGAAAGGAGGTCATTAAATTGATTTGATACCATGTTAAGTACACAACAAGTCCTATAAATATTTTTATGAAGGATGCAACATCTTATCATAAATGCTTTTGGTCTGTATGTTTATGTGTATGTAACCCCATTTGGTGTGACAAAGAGAAAAGAAAAGGATGGAAACCATTTTAAGGGTAGGTGACAAGACAAATATGATGTAGTCAAGGATACCACATAGGGCTCAATTATTGCTGAACTCTAGTTTAATAAAGAGGGGACAAAGACCAAAAGAGAAAGCTCTAAAAATTTCAAAGAGTCAGACACAAATTCAATTAGAATCCGAAGTGTGAAAAGAGGAAAAGAAAGCACTACACGGGGGTTCCCACCTTAGGTGTAATGTCCCTCTCCATGAACTCCATGACTGCTTGATTTCTCTAAGTTCATATAGATAGTGCATTGATTAGGCCTCTATTTAAGCATAACCACATTTTACTTCACCCTCAACTAGTGAGATAGTGAGAAAGATAGGGAGATCATATCGAGAGCTTTAGCTCTTCAGTTAGATTCATGCCCATGTCTATGGTGGTGAGTAGGTTCGTGCCAAAGACCTGCACGGTCCGTGCAATTCCAAGTGCAAAGCTCAAGCTCAAGCTCAAGCAGCTATGCAAACAGAGGATGTTTATCATGTAATTCCAGTTCATAGCCCCCTCTAACTTAATTTTGCTCCATTCTTCGGTATCAACGAGAATTGTACAGAGCATTTGGCGCCTCATCAAGCATGCGAAATAGCTTTGCTTTTGTCCTTTCTTTCTTTGGTTGCGAGAAATTTTTAACCTTTAACCTGCATGTCTTTTACTTTTGTTGCTTCTGAGCTCTGAAACATGCGACTTGCGATATATTGATAATTTTTTTGATAAAAGTCTTACGCATCCTCGGGAAGCATAAATGATTTTTTCCATTCGCAAAAGGTTGAGCGTTCGAATCCCGAGCGCCGCAGGGTGACTTAACCGGTGGCACGTGTGTGGTGGCTAGCACGTGTCGCCCCCAGGGTTTACCCCCTGGCTGTCGGCCGTGCGGGGGTTCCCTGGGTTACCAAAAATATATATATATATATATATATATATATTTCATGCAACATATTTTTGTTTAGATTCTGATTAGCATTAGTGGGTGGGGAGAAAGTATCTGGTGATTATCTGGGAGATAATGCATGGTTTAACAAGTTGAATCATACTTAAGAAATTATTTAGTATGAATTATTGTAACGAGATCTGATGATAATGACATTAAGCACGTTATTTCCTTCTCGGGAGAGATCAGTAGATGCAAACAAGAGCCGCAGGAGCCCCCAATCGACAAAGGCAAGGACCCTAAGAAGAATGACAAGCCCGAGGCAGCGACGCAGGGCGTGAAAGAGAGCAAAGCATCAGTCCAGAAAGCTGGAGATGACAGCAAGAAAAATATGGCACGGGCACAAGCAAGAACAACTGAGGCCACTGAGTAGATTTCTGCATGAAACAAAGAGAAATTTTCTGCAGAAAAGCGAAGATACGGCAGAGGATAGGATCGATTCTGTATGAAGCTTGTCGTAGAGAAATAATAGAAATCTCTGTATTTGTAAAATATGAATAAGTCATTGTCGAGTAATTCAGTTTGTTTAGATATTACTTGTGTGGCTTTGTTTTATATCTCGTCGATCCCTAAGCTTAGTCTAATGCGTGAGGAGCGCATGTTATATGGTGTGTAATGGCCATGCAATGAAGCTTGGTGGAAATAGATACTTGTTGAAGTTTGTGAAATATCAAGATTCCCTATGAAGTTTACTGTTGATATACACCCGTTATCGTCTAGTTTCATATTTAAGTTATCACAAACAACTATGTTGGAATTTATCAAATTCGATAAAAAAATCCATTGCGCGGACTATGGAGGATCTTTTATACTGGAATATATAGTGATTATCAAGACAAAAAGAAAATTGCATTTTTTCAATTAAATGATCCAGTTAACTACTCGTATAACAAACATTTTACCAAACTTAATAAAAAAATGTAACTTTTTCCGTGCATTTTTTTTTGGTCGAATTTCCGTGCATCTTTATAAAGGAAAGAAATGCAAAAAATGGGATGTAAGAATAAATATGATTACTGATTGGTGAAAATATAAAAACCTTTTGAGCAAAATTGTCAACAATGTTAGGACCCTTCTTTACACTTTTGCCCCCTTTAATGATACAGTGGCATCGCCATTCCTGCATGGCTGTGGACATATAATTGAAATACAGGGAAAACTTGCACATAATGTCAACTTAATTTTTAAATGCCTGCTTATAACGTGAGTTGCGGTAGATACTCATGGACAGTTATCGTTTAGCAATGTTTGTTTTCTTCAATTTGCAGAGAAAAGAAGAACTTGCAGGATTTAAAGAGTGTATTTGTGTTTGATGCTGCTGATCGGGAGTCCCCGGACAGTCCAACTGTTAAATTCATAAAGGAACTTTTTCAATTAGAGGGTAAGTGCTGATGGATCAGTTCTGTTACCGATGCATGGTAAAGAACATGTTGCTGCAACAGTTGAGTAGTGAGTACATTGGTGCAGTGAGAATATTGCTCATTTAGACATCCGGAGATAAGTTGTGTTTGACTGAAACTTATGTGATGGAGTATGGAAGTAAATTTTTGCCTGATTCTTGACTTTAAATCTTGCACAGTTCTTTATGTGAAAAATTGACAGTCAGTGTGGCATTATGGTTGGATCTCCAGAAAATTTGCTTTACAATGCTCATTGGGTGGCACAAGCTCTTTTACGTAAAGGGTATGCTACATAAAACTTCTTGTAAACATGTGAAGCAAGAATCATTATTTTGTCCTTTCTTTGCTATTAACAGGGAAGTTGTGTTTTTAGAATTTGGTAGTAATTTAGAATGCAACTACTGCAGATCTGCAAAGACAGCGGACAAACGCATTCTTATTTTTACTGATGAGGATGATCCTTTTGGGAACATCAAGGGTGGGGCAAAAGCAGATATGACCAGGACCACTTTGCAGCGTGCCGAAGTATCATCTGCTATTGATATGACAATTTGGTTCCTGTCAAGGAATTTTCCTAATGTCCAATTTTGATTTTCTAGGATGCACAAGATCTGGGAATATCAATTGAACTTCTTCCCGTGAGTCAGCTTGGCAGGGAATTCGATATTTCACTTTTCTATGCTGTATTCCCTTGCCACTGCCCTCTTATTTCTCACGTTGTCATCGACGACCTTCATTTACATTGATCGCAAGAACTTGATGCATTTCAGAACTTGATTATATTGCAAGGAGAGGATCTTGCTCAATTTATGCCTGTTGTCCGAGAGAGGTAAGCCATTTTTTCATTGCTTTCTTGTTGATTATAAGTGCATGCTTGGGGCTATATCTCATTTCTTTTGATGGAATCTGGAAATGGTACCTTACCTTCAAATGACTTGAAGGAAATCAATTACGGGACTCTAGTTACCTTAGAATATGGGGGAAAGTTAGCTTACTAGATAGCGTTCACTGAGATATTGAAACTCATCATTTAATGAAAATTGGGTAATTTTTGTCAGTTGAGTGTCCAGTTGATAAAAAAGAAGGGATAATGACACAAATAGTCCCTGAACTTTGGCCAAATGTGCAATATGATCCATGAACTTTTAACTTGTTCAATATAGTCCTTGAACTTTAACCTACTGTTCAATGTGGTCCATGAATTTTTAATTTGTTCAATGTGGTCCCTGGACTTTTTTTACATGTTCAATGTAATCCCTGGACTATATGAAAATGTTCAATTTAGTAATTCAATTAATTCAAGTTCAGGGACTACATTGAACATTTTCATATAGTTCAGGAACTAAATTGAAGATGTACCAAAAGTCTCAAGGATCATATTGCATATTGAGTTAAAGTTCAAGGATTACATTAAATAAATTAAAATTTCAGAGACTACATTGCACATTGACCAAAGTTCAGGGACTATTTGTGCCATTTTCCCATAAAAGAAAAGGAGAAAAATTATCAATGAAGAAAACTTGGAAACAATATCCCAAGATCAAGATTGTGAAAATCGCTTTTTTAACTAGGATTGCTATGGTGTTTACAAGATCGTATTGTGAGATTGAATCGTAAAATTGTAAGATCTTATAAACTATGAGAAACATCCCTAAAAATGTTAGTGGAATGACATACTCGTGAGAAAAACATTTAGGTTACATAATAAAATAACTTTTAGAATACATGGAGGAAAATATACAATAAAAATCCGATATCATAAGAATGAGCAAAACAACATCAAGACTTATATAAAACCCGTTTATGATTAAATCATTCGAATTTTGACTTTGATACTAACATTTCTATTTAAAATGCTGAAATATTTGGATGTGTGGAGAATCTCTCTATGTCGTCATCATAAACTGTGGAGCTCAAGAACATGTTTATCTGTTTCTCCTATGTACAGAACAAAAGATTACACCTTTGTTAAAGACCTGCCCACCTCTCCCTGAGGACGAGGAGGGATGAGCTTGTAGCAATTGTTCTGCAGCTTCTGCTAAAACGGAAACCATATATACGTGTTCGGTGTCTTAACCTCTGCTTAGAGATTCCCAGATACATATGCATTTATGCCTCTGTACAACAATAGCGCTTAATACACGATCCTAGCATATTATGTTGCTCAGGCATTAGATATTTTAGTCAGGTAGATCCAAAAAGTTCCAAATTGAATTAGACACCACAATAATCCAAAGTTTTCAAATGTATCTGAATACAATTTCAATCGTGTAAAAGCCAAGATAAATAAAGGACATCAATGCTAAAAAGCCACAACACATGTTGTCATAGAATGACAGGCACAAAGCTTAATGCCACCGATTGTAAGGGTACACGGTGTAGATCGCCTGGAGGGCCGTAAGCAGCAAGAGGATAATGGCAGCAAAGAGAGAGAGGCATGTCCACGGACTGCTGAAACGTTCGCGGATGAGGCTCCTCCACCAGACGCGGCACTTGCTTTCGTAGTACCGCTCGTAATACTCATTCACCTCCTTGATTTCGTTGTACAAGTAGCCCCGACTGCGATCGTAAATAACCTCTCTACACTTCATCAACAGATTTGCTACGGCCTCATTGCTTCCCAACGCGTTATTGATGATCCCGTGCTTGTGGAGAATCTGAATGTCCCCGGGGCTATTGACCAAACTGTTCCAGAACATTAAGTAATTCGTGAAGATGGGCTCGAGGTGGTCAACTTTCAGTTCGTACGCAACGAAATTCAAAAGGGGAGAGACGGTGCGGTCGTTGATGGACAATGGAGGGACCCGTAGAGTGCCGTGACCGAACTCGATGTCCAGTAAGTCGTGGCCCTTCCTCTTCATGAACTGCACGCCCGCCTCTTCCAGCTCCGATGCGAAGTGTAGGACGAGGCCAACGATACTGCCATTGGGTTTCGACTGCGATTTGACTCGATTATTTCCCTTCTTGCGGACTTTCTCACTCACCGATTGGAGGAAGGCAGAGTGGAAAACCTCGAGCAGATGATCCTTGGGTTTTTTGGTGTCCAAATTAGAGGCAGCATTCTGCCCGGGGAACAGTGGGCCAAAGAAGGTGATCGCGAGTTCTTCCAGCGGCACAGCTTGTTGATGATCAATGTTGTTGCTGTCGTTGATCAGCTTGTACAGTTCCTCGAGAACGAATAAAGGTAGTTGGTTCTCAAGCAATAGAAGGTCGCGTCGAAGGGTTGTTAGAATCCCGGGGATGGTGAAAATCGGATCATTTGCAATTGCCTCCCCAGTGGACTGCAAGCAAAAACGATCAAAGATTTAAGCTATAAGACTAACAGAAGTTGGATCGATGCCTAATTTGGAATGCATTTTTAAGCTTCTAATTGAATATTCTTTTGGATCAGTCGGTTTGAAGGATAGACATGAAGTTTTAGATAGACCACAATTAATTTCCTCAAAAAAAGTTAAGCTGATAAATGATGGAGATTGTTTAGTATTTAAATGCCGCTCTACCTTCTTGTGGACAAGGTCGTAGGAAAGGCGCAATAGTTCGACCACGAAGCAACCATCGACGACCATCGTCTCTACTGCGTCTTCGCTGCGCATGGAAGAGAGCATATCATCTCCCTCGTGACTATTAATCGCATAACAGGCCCTCGTTTCCTTCTCCAATTTCTTCATGGCTTCCAAAAGGTCATCCAAAAGCGCGGCTTTCGCCAGCCGACCGGCATCATTGTCTTGTTCACGTTCACGGTCATCGGACACTCTCTCCCCCTCGGTCGTCCTCGACGTATCTCCATCCCTTCTCCACCGCTCCAACTTGCCTCCGAGAAGGCGGACTAGAAACCGCTTCTTGTGCTTTTCGAAGTTCTTCAGTCGAGACGCATGTTCATCCCCAAATTTGTACAGACCGATGCATATCATTTCGGGATCGAATGCGTTTTTGCGAACTTCCCGCCAGTTGCGAGGGACTCGTTCGATGGTTACAGAACTATTCCTATCGGAAAATGACCCTCCGTCCAAGAGCTTCTTGATTAAGCCCAACGCTTGAGGCTGAGGCGGCAGCGGCTGCGGCGGCTGCAACGGCGCCGGCGGCTGCAGCGGGCCGGCGGCAGCGACGGCGCTGGCAACGGCCGCCACTGCCTCAGCTGCGGGAACAGCCGAGTCAGCGGCCCCAGCAGCAACCGCAGCTGCGACGGGGAGACAGTGGCAGCCGCCGCCGAGGCGGCAACGGCAGCGGTGGCGGCGGCGGCCGCCGAGGCGGCGGCAGCGGCGGCTGCAGCGGTGACGGAGGCGATGGCCGAGGTGGCGACGGCGGAGGCGACGGTGACGGCAGCAGCGGCAGCGATGGCCGAGGCGGCGACGGCGGAGGCGGAGGCTGCGGCAGAGGTGGCGGCGGCGACAGCAACGGGGGCAATGGCTGAGGCGGCGGTGGCAGCTGCAGCGGTGGCAGCGGCAGCAACCGAGGCAGTAGTGGCTGCGACGGCGGAGGTGCAGGCGACGGTGGCGGTGGCGATGGCGGAGGCGGCGGAGGCAGAGGCGGCGGCAGCAGTGGTGACGGAGGCAATGGCCGAGGCGGCGACGGCGGAGGTGACGGCGATGGCCGAGGCGGCGACAGCGATGGCGGCGACAGCGTCGGCAACGACCGACACTGCCTCAGCTGCGGCAACAGCCTAGTCAGCGGCCCCTGCAGCAACCACAGCTTCGACGAGGGAGACGGTAGCAGCCGCCGCCAAGGCGACAGCTGCCGAGGCTGCGATGGCGGCGGCTGCCGAGGCGGCGATGGCGGCGGCTGCGGTGGCGGCGGCGGCGGCAGCGACCAAGGCAGTAGTGGCGGCGACGGCGGAGGTGCAGGCGACGGTGGCGGCGGCGATGGCGGAGGCAGAAGCGGCGGCAGCAGCGGTGACGGAGGCGATGGCCGAGGCGGCGACGGCGGAGGTGACGGTGACGGCACTAGTGGCGGCGATGGCCGAGGCGGCGACAACGATGGCGGCAATGACCGAGGCGGTGACAGCGGCAGCGGCAGCGGCGGTGGCGGCCGAGGCTCTGGAGACATTGTGGAAAGAGTATAAGCTCAAATGAAACAGATAGATTCCTGGTGGAATCAAGGTATGTATGTGTACGAGTGGAGATGGAACTTTGGTTCATGAAGACACCTGCGCAAGCGTCGGTGACTTTATATAATAAGTGGAGTTTTCACTTCAGAGAATGACAGTCAAGTGTCCAGGCAAGTAATCGTGTGACACGCATCGCGTTTCCAAAATAAAATTAACTACTGCGAATTTAACTCATACGCGAGCTGACTTCATCCGCCAAACAATGTGTTTACAGAAACCCTATTTTGCTATATTTATTGCCGAATTCTATGTCCCATGCCTAAAAATAGAGGATCTTTTCCGTGCTGGTAAATTTTAATTCGTATTACTACTTTTTCGAATAACTTGTTGATAACTTATCAATATTTTTAATGAAATTATGAACCTTTTGAGTAATGCACAAATTACGAATTTTCATTTGCATTACTTGTAACGCTTCAAATATATTAATCTTATACGAAATTATCAAACTAAATTAAATTGACTTACCAACTTTTATTAGGTAATATTACCGACTAGTTTTGGGTTGTCAACTGTTATTAAGTAACTCACTAATATTTAACTTATATTTTTGTTAACTTGCCAGCCTTTATTTGCCATAGATGGTAACTCCCTAAATTTACCAGCTCTTTAGAGAGATTACGAACCTAAATTATCATGAATCACTAACTTTCTTCGGAAAAAAAAACGCCACAAGTGTCATAACTTTCGTACAATACTCACTTCAATTGCATAATTTTTTTTTGTTCGATTACTTGAATGCCACGTCAGTGAAAAATTGATACCTAAGTGCATTTTCCAGTGATTGTCTTTCAGGATTTTTTAAATTAAATTTTGATTCCAACATGGCTTTTTTTGAAGGCAATTCGGATCCAACACGGACAATCTTCAATTGGCATGGCAAAAAAGGCCCAAAACGACAGTCTTTTCGGCCCTTTTGTTCAGCTAAGTTGATCTGAAATGGAAACCCTAATTCTAGAAGGGGGAATTCATCTCAGCAAGTGCAACCGCCTTCTGCAGCCCTGGCTGCTTCTTCCATCTTACTGGCTGCAACTAATCTCGTCTGAGCGGTCTTCGTGCTAGCATTCATCTGCTGGATTGATGGAAGGGCACTTGATATTCCAAAGTTTCTAGTTTCGTCCACCTCGGTGTATTGCCCAGGCTTGTAGTTCCCATCTGGAAGCAATAAGAGCAAAGAACGTCGAAGTACTCTCGAAAGGTTTCTCTTTGGCACAACCCAAAAGCACAAGCACGAAAAAAGGAAAATAACAATGATGCAAAAGATTGGCATAACAGGAAACCGACATCTTCCTTCTCACTATTCAAAAGCGCCGACTGGGTGGACGCCTTCTTCGACGACTTCTCGCCACTACGGAGCGAGCTGACTTCATTTTTGTCAGTTTGGCTAAAAAGCCTTATTACGTTTTCAGTCTATAACGATAAAAGAAGAAGGGAAGATATCGTAGATCTGCAGGCAATGTGTTGCAATGATGTTCTCGGGGAGCTGGTAAAGTCCGCCCCCTTATCTGTTCTTCTAACCGCTCGGTGCTCGGTGTAATTCGTAAAAGATACATATTGTTACGATTTGGCGAGTTCTTACATAAAATTTCTATACCTAATCCTTCGATTTTGGTATTGTAAATTTTCCTTGTATTGTCGTTCCAATCATATTATTATTATTATTTAAAGATGTGTTGGGAGGTAATTGAACTGATTAGTTGAATGGATGTATCCAAAAAGAATTGGGGGTTGTGGTGGGGTAAGGGAGATGATGATGTTGATGGAGTTGAAGAGGGCAATAGGAGCCGAGGTGGCCCGAAAGGGGAGACGTGTTTTCGATTCGAATATATCACATTTCATGCATGAAGTGATCCCCTCGACTTTATCTTGATTCATTTTGTCGCATTAAAGATTTTGAGTCACTCATGTATACCTTCGATATTTCAAAATCTCTATCCTTTGCTCGTCATTCACGACAACCCCTCCGTAGCAAAAGAAAATAAAGTAATCTAAACTTTCCGACTCTCATGACGAGCCGTGGATCTAGAGCAATGATAAGTGATGTCCAAGCTAGGTTAAGTCGTCTGTTTAGAGCATTTCTCAGGGAAATTACCAAAAAAATCCTAAATCAATTATACTTGTGCCAATTCAGTTCTAAATCTTTCAATTTGGCCAATTTAGTTCTAAACCTTTTGACAATTTTGCCAATTTAATCATAAACTTTTCAATTGTGCTAATTGAATCAGAAACCTTTGGGTCAATACCACGAAAAACCCCAAACTGGTACACTTATGATAAATTTACCCCAAACTAATTTTTTGACCACGAAAAATCTCAAATTGATACATCTATGACAATTTTACCCCAAACTAATTTTTTTATCATGAAAAATCCTAAATTGGTACACATGTGACAAGTTTACCTCAAACTAATTTTTTGACTGGTATACCTGTGACAAATTTACCCCAAACTAATTTTTTGACCATCAAAAACCCCAAACTGATAATTCTATAATAAATTTACCCTTCGTTAGTGGATAAATTTGAGGTTTTTCGTGGTATTTACCCTATGGATTTCCATGTGGACTTGCCACGTCACCATACCACGTCACCATGTGTCATACATGTCTGTAAATTTAACGGTAAAATTGATGGAAGCTAATGGAGGGTAGATTTGTCACAAGTGTACCGATTTGGGGTTTTTGGTGGTAAAAAAATTAGTTTGGGGTAAATTTATCATAGGTGTACCATTTTGGAGTTTTTAGCTGTAAAAAAATTAGTTTGAGGTAAATTTATCACAAGTGTATCAGTTTTGGATTTTTCATGGTCAAAAAATTAGTTTGGGGAAAAATTGTCACAAGTGTACTAATTTGGAGTTTTTCATGGTATTAACCCGAAACCTTTTGACGATTTACTAATTTAGTCCTCAATTTCTTGACGATTTTTCAATTTAGTCCTTATAGGCAATTTTGCTCACTAACATAGCGGTTCAGTCAATGTTGGTCGTCCTACATGGCATGTCTAGTGTCGGCCGGCGCTCACATGGACGATTTTTGTAGATTTTTCTAATTCTTTTTTCCTTTTGTTTCTTTTTTTTCCTTTCCTTTCTCCTTTTTTCTTTTTTCCTTATTTCCCTCTGCCAGTCGCTGACCACCTCACCCAATCCTTGCCGCCGGTCGTGTAAAAAAGGAAAAATTAAAAAGACAAAGGAATGAAAAAAAATAAAAAGGAAAGAAAAAAAAGGAAAAAATTCAAAAAAATTTTAAAAAATTACAACAATCATCCATGTCAGCGCCAGCCGTGCCGCCTAGGATAACCGGCGCATGGGTGGTGCTGATTGGACCGTTGTCAGTGATTTTCGGCCAGAATTAACTGGAAAGACTAAATTGTCAAATCATCAAAAGGTTTAGGACTCAATTGATATAATTGAAAAGTTGCATACTAAATTGGCACAAGTGCAATTAGTTTAGGATTAAATTGGCCAAATTGAAGAGGGGAATGGGAACTGAGGTATTTCATGCATGAAGCGATCCCCTCGGCTTGATTCCTTTCGTTGTATTAAAGATTTTGAGTCACTCATACGTACCTTTGACATTTTAAAATCATTATCCTTTGTTCGACCATTCTTTAAAGTTTTCCATCCTTAGCAAAGGAAAATCAAGTAATCTAAACTTTCCAACTCTCATGACAAGTCATGGATCTATAGCAATGATAAGTGATGTCCAAGCTGGGTTAAGCTATCTCTTTAGGGCTTTTTTTTTTATTAAAATTACCAAAAAGGTCCCAAACTTTTTGCACTTGTGCCAATTCAATTCCAAATCTTTCGATTTGGCCAATTTAGTCCTAAACATTATGATAACTTGCCAATTTACTCCTAAACATTTCAGTTGGCCTAATTGAGTCATAAACCTTTTGCGATTTGCCATTAGTCCTGATTTTTTTTACAATTTGCCAATTTAGTCATTCTGACTATTTTTGGCTAGAATCACTGACGTGGCTGTCCGATTAACATTGGTTGTTGTACTTGGCATGGATGGCGCTGAAGTGGATGATTTTTGTAATTTTTTTTAGATTTTCTTAATTTTTTTCTTTCCTTCTCCTTTTTCTTTTTTCCTTATTTCCCTTCACCGGTCATTGGCCGCTGGCCAGGGCGAGGCATGCAATGCCTTCACTGGCCATAGGAGAGGGCGGCCCTCGCATGCCTCTAGCAAGGACTGGATGAGGGAGTCTCGGCTCTCGCCGGCAGTCAACGACCAGCCGATTGAAATAAGGAGAAAAGAAAAAAGAAAAAGGAAAAAATTTTAAAAAAATTAAAAATTGTAAAAATCATCCACGTTAGCGCCAGCCCTGCCACCTTGGACGACCGATGCTAACTGTACTGGCACGTCAGCGACTTTCGACCAAAATTAGTAGAATAAACTAAATTGGAAAATCGTTAAAAAGTTTAATATTAAACTATTAAATCGTTAAAAGGTTTAGGAGTAAACTAGAACAAGTGCAATAGGTTTATGACTTTTGACTAAAAAAAAAGAGATTTATAACTAAATTAGCCAAATTGAAGAAGGGAATAGGAACCGAGGTGGCCCCAAAGAGGAGAAAGTGATTAGTGCTTTTTATTCGAATGTATCACATTTCATGCACGAAGTGATACCCTCGGCTTTATTTTGAGTCCTTTTGTCATACCAAAGATTTTGAATCACTCATGTGTACCTTTGACATTTCAAAATCTTTATCCTTTGCTCGTCATTCACGACAACCCCTTCTTTAATGTTTTCCGTCCTTAGCAAAGGAAAATCAAGTAATCTAAACTTTCTAACTCCCATGACGAGTCATGGATCTATAGCAATGATAAGTGATGTCCGAGCATGGTTAAGTTTAAAGCTTTTTTCGTTATACATGCCTTTTGAATTTTGCATGTGGATGATTTTCATCTATTAGAGGATGGAGGAAAAGCATAACTTATTGAAGCGGCGTTACGTCACATCTAAATCTCTACAATATACCCTTTGCTTCTTTTACTTATATTGCGTCGGACTTTGTAAAGGATGGAGGACAAGCATAACTTATTGAAGCGGCAATACATCATATCTAAATCTCTACGGTATACCTTTTTTTTCTTTTACTTATATTGTGTCGGACCTTGTAAATACGAAAATACTCAAAATTGCCAATTCCAAATCCTATCTCTTTTTTTTTCTTTTTCTTTTTTTCGTTTGAAAAAATGACGCAATAGCATCAGAATCAGATTCCCCGGTGGACAATTACAAACGTAACGCTCTAAAAAAAAGTGGGAATGATCATGAATTAACAGAAAAAAGAAGGAAAGTACCAATTATGTGAATATGCCGAAGAGAGAACCTTTCTTCAACCATGGTTTTCCAGAGAACTATTGGGTCCTGACATACATCTTGGTTCCCAAATTACACCATTCAGGACAATAGGACCAACAAAATATCAAGATCAAACCATATCTTGGAGGGGCATAAAGCCATTGGCTTTTTTCTCGTATTATCGTCACGTATAATGAGAAAA
Organism: Syzygium oleosum; assembly: GCF_021117445.2. Classification (NCBI taxonomy): domain Eukaryota; kingdom Viridiplantae; phylum Streptophyta; class Magnoliopsida; order Myrtales; family Myrtaceae; genus Syzygium; species Syzygium oleosum. The sequence goes on along the minus strand of NW_026607489.1, from coordinate 13,899,240 downwards.
AAAATTGAAATTGGATGATTAATTTGCTAGATACCACTCTAAAGAGTCTCAGTCCTTCTTTCTTCAGGCTACGGGCCCGTTTGGTTCGGCTTTTCAAATGCAACTTGGGGGAATGCAAATACCTTTAGGTAATAACCACTTGGGGAAATGTAAGTGGTGTTTGGTAAAAAAAAAATTTGTGAAGCTACTTTAGCCTAAGTAGTGTTTGGTAAATTTTTTTTTGCAAAGAGCTTTGGCAATTTTTAGTTTTAATATTCCGATTTTGCCCCTATTATTGTTCATCTTCTTCACCGGCGAGGGTGGCCTGCGAGGGCAGATCTGGCCGGCGAGGGTGGCCGGCAAAGCGCCGGCGAGGTCGCCCGACCCAGGTGACGGCCGCCTGGGGTTGGGCGACTGCCTAGGCGCCGTCGCCTGGGTCGCGCAACCTTAGGCGACGTCGGCCTGGGTCGCGCAACCCGGCGACGGCCGCTGAGGTCGCGCGACCCGAGCGACGGCGGCCGCTTGGGTCGCGCGACCAAGCGACGGTTGGCTGGAGTCACGACCTCGAGCGGCGTCGGCTCGGGTCGCAACCCCAGCGGCGGTCGCCGGGGTGGCGCGACCTCAAGCGGCCGTCGCACAGGGTCGCGCGACCTCGAGCGGCCGTCGCCGGGGTTGCGCGACACAGGCCGACGTCGCCTGAGGTCGCGTGACCCAGGTGACGGCGCCTGGGCAGTCGCCTGACCGCAGGCGGCCGTCGCCTGGGTCGGGCAACCTCGTCGGCCAGATCCGCCCTCGCCGGCCACCCTCGCGGTGAAGAAAATGAACAGTAACAGGGGCAAAACCGAAATAAAGAAATTTGAGTTAGGGCAATTTGGGAAGGGAAAAATAGGTTTCAGCATTTGTGAAATGCTGAAAGCCCAAAGCTAGTCCGGACCAGCTTTGGGCTTTCAGCATCCCAAATGCTAACTTTCGGCTTTCCGTTCCCCAAACACTGAACCAAACGGTTCAACATTTTGGGAAGGGGCTTTCGATTCCGAAAGCCTCTTTCCAAAGCTAAACCAAACAGGGCCTACCTCTGATGTCCTTAAAAGAGTAAGTTGGATTCATGAGTTTTTTTGTTTTCTGGTGGATTTTGCTTGGGCCTTTACTCTTTTTTCTTTTGTGGAACTCGAACCGGAACTTGAGGAATTTATCAAATAGGCCTGGCGATGATGAATGGACAGGTCCAACTTTTCGGCGCATTATGGCCTTGCTTATTCTCACGAATTGCAAAATAAGTAGCCATTCGATTTGAATCATGATATACAAGAATTATTCAAACTAAACTAGTACATGATCCCAAAAAGGAAAGAAAAAAGTGCTAGGCAATGTTAAAAAGAGTGTTGACGGGACAAGAAAGTATTTAATATTTGTTTTGCAACATGTTGATATGGCATCGCTCATTATTTTGAAAGTTATGAAAAAAAATAATCAATTAGATGTGAAACATTGGATGCATCGATTTGAAAGACTTGAGTCTACCAGTTTCCAAAACCAGGTAAAAATTTCTCTTTCTTCCACTGGTTGTGCACGCTGAAGGTTTACTTATGCTAGTTTCCTTAGGAAGGGTCCTACTTGATCTGTAAGTTGGTTATTTTGAAGTATGTCCATTTGATTGTGAAGTTGTTACGGTCAACGTATAGATGTAGAGGACTTTAAATAGCTGATCTGGCAGCTATTTGTTGGATGAACATGGTCAATGCTCGCGGATAATCATTCGTACAAGATATGTGTGATTGGATTGAATGAAGATAATGTGCTTGTTGATGGATATGTGTGTACCTTCGCTAAACGAGGGAATACCACTTGTGATGTGAGGACTATGAAGTTGTTCTGAAAGCAAAAAAACCCATCCACAGGCAGTAACTTATCTTCTAGTTTAAGAAGCAAATCTTATGGCATGCAAGTTAACCTGCATATGGCATAGGGCCCACGGTGCTATGCATGTTGGTTTCAATGAATAAAGTCTGCCATACCTTGTATTCAGACATATATCACTTTCTTTCTGATATTATATGCGCCATCGAGATTCGATCTATTTGCCTTGATGGCAAACTGTTTGGAAGCACTTCGATTTTGTCGTGAAAAACTGGACCATTGGCTCTACTAAAATGCAATTTCTTGTGAATTTTTTTGACGTCATTTATGTGAGACACATATTGCAGCTTGCAGGGACATTATGCAGTTTTGCAGGCCCTTGCTCTTTAAGAAGATTACTTGCCGGAAATATAAGATGTAACAGTGCCTGATGAGGAAGGCCTAGCTAGGTAAGGAAAAAGGCTCCTCCTGTTGTGCCTGTTTGCTTCCTATTTACGTAGGGATGTACAGAGAACTTGATTCTTGGTACCACTTTGGGCTGACTTTTCAAGCTTGCCCGCAGGCCAGGAGTTGTTAATGCATTAGAAGGGTTCAAGCTCTCTGTTTATAGGGATAAGTATGAGGAGAGCGATAATGGTGGCCACTAACAGGTGAGCGAGGTGTCCAAGAAACAAAAAGCCCTTGCAGATGGCCGCATTCAGAAATCTGCACTGTACAATTGGACTGAGCTCGCTGATTGCGCAGGTAGTTGAAACAGGATCTCACTCCTTTTTGTTTCCCCTGCTAATTTTTTATTTTTAAAATTCGATTCTTGTCATGTAATTTTAGCCTACAGTTATTGGACAAGGTATTTCTCTCGAGCTAGTTAAAAAGAGTTTCCTCCGTTCTCTGATATATATCATGCGGATTATTTGTTTATTTATTTGTGAAGAAAGTGCATTTAGCAACCAAATAGAGGCTACAGGTGATTTGCTTGAGGAGAATACGTGAAAGCTCCAGAGAGGAATCTTCTCTTCACGCTGTTCCTTCGAGCTGTGCTTTCTTTTTCTTGTTCGCTTCGGTGCTATTTTGGAAGCTATTGAATCGCCATGATCAACTATAGGTGTATTCCTTTATCGGCATATGAATAGGGCGAGAACGAGGCCCCTAGAAATGGGGGGGAAAAGAAAAGGGAGGGGGGATAAGGTCTATTTTTTTTTTTTCACTTATTACCGAATTCGAAGAGCAAGGGTTTTATATTGCTTAACCTTAGACACTTATAGCTGCAATAGACTCCCAAGAATGCTGAAAGTCCAACCGCGGCATCAAATGCTGTCAAGTGAAACTTGGGTGGCATTCATCGATGACAAGCTCCTTCTTGCATTTATAAAGTTACATAGCTTCCGACTTAGAGAAATTGGTTCTCTAGAAGAGCAGGCGGACGGGTGCCCCCTGTGACACACCTTGTACTTATTTAATGAGATGATTGCATCATGAGGAAGCGTAGCCTTAAATCTATGTAGTTATCATTAACTGTGAAGCTCAAAAACATGTTTACCTGTTTCCCCTAAATACAAAATAAAATAAGGAAAATTGTCCAAAAAGTCATAAACCTATTATACTTTTATCAACTTAATCTTAAACCTTTTAATTGTGCCAATTGAATTATAAATATTTTTACGTTTTGCCAATTAAATCCATCTGGCTAATTTTAACTTGAAATCGCCGATGTGGATGCCGGTAATGCCATGTAAAACAGCTAGTGCTAACGTGGTTTTCTAATTTTTGAAAAAAAATATTGAATTTTTTATTATTTTTTATTATTTATTTTTCTTTCTTTCTTTTCTTTTTTTCCAACCAAGTCCGGCAAGGGTCGGCGACCCTCCCTGAAAATTACATTTGGCAAAGGCGCAAAAAATTTAGAACTTTGTGGACAATTTTACTGAACAAAATATTTCCTTTGTCAAAGTCCGGCCTGCCTCTCCCTGAAAACAAGTAGCGCTTAGCTTGTAGCAATTCTTCCGCAGCTTCTGCTGAACACTAACAATATGCTTTCAGTGTCCTAACCACTGCTTAAAGAATCCCAAATGCATATCTTTCATGCCCATTGAACCAGATTATGTACCACAATAGCGTATAATACCCGATCCTAGCATATTATGTTGCTCAGGCATTATTTATCGTAGTTAATAGATCCAAAAAGTTTAAGATTGAATTTGACACCTCAACAATCTGAAATTTTCAAATGTAGCGACAATACAATTTCTACCAAGTAAAGCCACTACGCAACCAAGACAGACAAATACGGGACATCAAATGCTAAAAAGCCATAGCCAATAACACATGTCATAGAATGACAGGCACAAAGCTTAATGCGGCCGATAGTAAGCATACACGGTGTAAAACGTCTGGAGGAGGGTAAGCAGCAAGAGGATAATGGCAGCAAAGAGAGAGAGGCATGTCCACGGACTGCTGAAACGTTCCCGGATGAGGCTTCTCCACCAGACGCGGTACTTGCTTTCGTAGTACCGCTCGCAATACTCATTCACCTCCTTGATTTCGTCGTACAAGTAGCCCAGATCGAGATCGTAAATGACCTGCCTACACCTCATCAACAGTTTCGCCACGTCCTCCGCACTTCCGAAGTTATTGATGATCCCGTGCTTGTGGAGAATCTGAATGTCCCTGGGGCTATTGACCAAAGTGTCCCAGAACATGAAGTAATTCGTGAACAAGGGCTCTGAGTGGTTGACGCTCAGTTCGTACGCAACGAAATTCAAAAGGAGGGAGATAGTGTTGTCGTTGAGGGACAACGGAGGGACCTGTAGAGTGTCATGACTGAACTCGATGTCCAGTAAGTCGTGGCCCTTCCACTTCTTGAATTGCATGCCCGCCTCTTGGAGATCCGATGCGAAGTGTAGGACAAGGCCCCTCATACTGCCATTGGGATTCAACTGCGACTTGACTCGATTCTTTTCCTTCTTGGCGACTTTCTCACTCACCGATTTGAGGAAGGTAGATCGGAAAACCTCGAGCAGATGAGCCTTGGGTTTTTCGGTGTCCAACTTAGAGGCAGCATTGCGTTGGGGTAACAGTGGGTCGAAGAAGGTGACCGCGAGTTCTTCCAGCGGCACAGCTTGTTGATGATCAATGTTGTTCTTCTTGTTGATCAGCTCGTAAAGTTTCTCGAGAACGAAGAATGGTAGTTGGTTCTCAAACAATAGAAGGTCGCGTCGAAGGGTTGTTAGAATCTGGGGATTGGTGAGGATCGGATCGTCCTCAATTGCCCACGCAGGGATCTGCAAGCAAAAATGACCGATGAATTAAGCTAAGACTAACAGAAGTTTGATCAATGCCTAATTTAGCATGTATTTTAACCTTCTGATGGAATATTCTTTTGGATGGGTCCGTTTGAAGGATAGACAAGAAGCTGTAGATAGACCGCAATTAATTTCCTCAACAAAGTTTAGCTGATAAATGAAGGACATTGTTTAATATTTGAATGTCGCTGTACCTTATTGTGGACAAGGTCGTAGTAAAGGCGCAATAGTTCAACCACGAAGCAACCATCGACGACCATCATATGCACTTCAGTGTTGCAGAGTCTGAAGGGCATAAACTGTCTGTCGTGAATATTATTCACATAACAGGCACTCGTTTCCTCCTCCAATATCCGCATGGCTTCCACAAAGTCATCCAAAAGCGCGGCTTTTGCAATCCGACCACCGTCATCGTCTTCTTTACGTTCACGGTCATCGGACACTCTCTCCCCATCGGCGGACGTCCTCGGCATATCTCCGCCGCTTCTCCACCGCTCTAACTTCCCTCCTAGAAGGCGGTTTAGAAACCGCAGCTTGTGCCTTTCCATGACCCACAGTCGATCCGATTGCTCACTGAGGGGACCGATGCATATCATTTCGGGATCGAATGCGTTGTTGTGAACTCCACGCCAGTTGCTAGGGACTCTGTCGATGGTCCGCAAACTCTCCGCATTGTGAGCGAGGCCTCGGTCGCCGAACCCCTCGATGCCGACGAGCCAATGCATAGACCGAGGCTTGTCAGCATCGCCTCGTTCCATCGTGGCGAGAATATGAAGCCCAAAAGAAACAGACAAATTCTAGGTGGAATCAAAGATTTGTGTATGAGTCGAGATGCAACTTTAATTCCTGAAGACACATACGCAAGTGTTCGGGAGTGGAGACATTATATGATTAATTAATGGAAAGAAAAACGCGCGGCTTCAAAAGTAAACGCGTGGGGAGGGAGAGAGGGTTTCACACTCACACGAGCATCACGTTACCAAAAAGAATAATAATAAAAAAAGAGCTAATTACCACGAATTTAACTTACACGGGGTGACGCTAATATAACAGTACCGTTATTTACCACAAATAACGGTGCCACAGTGACCACAGAATCCCATTTGTGAGGATTTGGCAACCGGAGCTTGGGAAGGTTATGAGAGATTTTGAAGCCCATAACTACAGAGATATTGAAAAGCAAATTCATGGGGTATTATTTTTTTAATATGGAATGACGAGATCCTGGACTATTGACTTTAGAATTTTTTTTTAATGGCATTAAAAATGTTTTCCCTTAACATACTTTCAACAAAAAAAAATGCACAGGTTACATACACAACAAATCTATCCTCACTTTTTCAAATAAAAAAAATGCTTGAACATTTACTTAAAAGGATAAAATAACCCACGGTTAAGTTTTTCATTCCTGCAAATCGATGAATTCGCTAGAATTCATCGATTTGGAACACTAACTTTTGGGTAAAAACAACTCGATTCACTAATCCTAGCTCATTCAATATGGCATTGCTAATTTTTTTCTATTTTCATAGTGAAACAGACAAGTTCTTGATTAAAAAACTACAAGTGTAAAATGTTTTGCAACGGTGATGCCATTAATAGTAATCCTACATTTATTTTCTCTTAAAATAAAGATATTTAGATTGTTTTTTTTGCGCTTAATGTGATGATGTTAATAAGTTTATTTTTGCTATTCCCTTATTTTTATTTTGGCTGATTTTTTTTTCTAATACAATAAATCCCACTTACTGGGCTTGCAAACCCACCATGTGGGATTTATGATTTTCCAACGGAACCGGGTACACAAGTCACTCGGTTTCCTTGGGAAAATATGTGGTGCAGGACAATACCGTTACTCTCCCACGAGTAACAGTACCGTCCTGCTCTCATTTCCCTTTAATTTAACTTAAATGCGAGCTGACTTCATCCACCAAAACTTGCTGTAAATCAAGAAATTGCTATATTTATGGCAGAATTCTTTGTTCCACGCCCAAAGTTAGAGAATCTTTTCCGTGCCGGTAAATTTTAATTCGTGTTAGTCGGTGTCAAATAATTATTAGTAAAAAAGTTACTGACAATAGCTTTTTTGAGTAACTTGTGATAAACTACCAATATTTTTATTTTTATACCCACATGCGCATGGTCGAGTTGGTGGGCGCTTTCTTTCCCTCTCTAGAGGTTCTGGGTTCGAATCCCCGCTCGATTCCGTAATTTAAGTAGGGGGCCCTGGCAGTGGGTTGCTGGGCTAGTCTCCCCCGAGGTATAGGCACCCCGATTACCTGTGCGGGCTCGTCCTCGGGGAATGGTGGTGGATCCTCGGTTACCAAAAAAAAAAAAACTACCAATATTTTTATAAAATTACGAACCTTTTAAGTAATTTACAGTTTACCAATGTTTATTTGTATAATTAGTAACGCTTCAAGTATATTAATCTTTGAATAAAAATATATATATTCATCTTATATGAAATTATCAACCAAAATTAGATTGACTTGCCAACTTTTGTAAAATAAATTACCGACTATTTTTGGGTTACAACTCTTATTTAAGTAACTTACCAATGTTTAATTGTATTTTTTATTAGCTTACCAACCTTTATTTCCCAACGATAGCGACTCCCTTAATTTATTAACTCCTTACAGAGATTACAGACCTCAATTAGCTTGACTCACTAACTTTCTTCTACTAAAGGACACTACAAAATTTATAATTTTCGTACAATGCTCACTTCAGTGTCGTAACTTTTTTTTTTTAACTCGAATGCCACATTGGTGAAAAATCGACCACTTAAGTGCTTAGTCTGTCAATTAGTCTTACATGACTTTTAAATTTGATTTTGATTTCGACGTAACTTTTTTAAAATAAATTTGACTCCAGCATGAACAATCTTTAATTGATGTGGCAAAAAAGGGTCAAAAGGACAATCATTTCTATCATTTTGTTCACACAAATTGATTTGAAATTGAAACCCTAATTCTAACAAATTGGAATCCATGCAATAGATTTATAACCGAATTAGTAATTATCCCGTCTATTTGGTATAACTTCTTCGCAACAGATTCAACTATGAAAAGGGGTGCTACTATTTTTTAAGGTGTTTGTTAAACATCTCATAGCGGTAACACCTTCAAAATTAGAGTAGCTTAGAATACTTTTGGGAAGCTGTCTCACCTAACTTTCAAATTTGCTGGTTTGAAACATGTATTACTAAATATATAAGTTACAACATTCCACAGCACAAATATACTCTAAACACAACGTAAGAGATAATAGATATACATGGGGAAAAAAGGATTAAGCAGATTAACTAAGGGAGAATTAAGAAAGATCTAACTGATCAAAGATAAAAAAAAAAAAAAGATTAAATATGAGTTTGGAAATTACTGGAGTTTTAAGAAATTATAATTTGAAGTACTAGACGTTTAGTTTATGTAAATTTTTAGGGGCTTTTCGTGCAATTTGAGGGGAAAAGTTTTGTTTGGAAACATAGGGAGAGTGGAAACTAAGAAAAGGGAGGAAAAAGTTGGCTAAAACTTGAAATTTTTCACTCCCAAAAAATCAAAAAAATTTCCTATTTATTTATCTCCGTCTCTCATTTTCCGCCCTGTCCATATTCCCTGGCAAAGCCTAATTGTAGACAATGCATTCAATCATTATTTCATCAGGATGCCCGTCTATGTGGTAAACAAGAAAATCGAATTGATTGAATACTCCAAGAAACAAAGGCGATGTAGTTGCAATTGAATTGCCGTTCATATTTTAAACCCATAAAAAAATTGAATAGTCTGTGGCTTGTCAAAGGAAAGCACTTAATATGAAAAGGGGAGCTACCATTTTTTTAAGGTGTTTGTTAAACACCCCATTGCTATAATACCTTCAAAATTAGAGTAGCTTAGAACACTTTTGGGAAGCTGTCTCACCTAATTTCAAATATTGTAATTTTAAAACATGTATTACTAAATATATGTTACAAAACGGGAAAAGTGTCAAAAAAGTCATAAACCTTTGGCATTGGTGCCAATTTAGTCCTAAACCTTTTTTTGGTGCCAATTCAATCATGAACCTTTTACATTGGTGCCAATGTAGTCCTAAACCTTTTTTTAGTACCAATTCAATCCTAAATTTTTTGCATTTGTGTCAATTTAGTCCTAAACCTTTTGTTTTTGTGCCAATTCGGTTCTTCCGGCCAATTTTGGCTAGATTTTGCTGACGTAAACGCTGGCCGGCGGGCAGCTGGTCACCGATGCTGACGTGGACAACTTTTAATAATATTTTAACATTTTTTTGAATTTTTATTTATTTTTTTCTTTTTTTTTCCCTCCCCTCCCTCCTTCCTCCAGCAGGTCGCCGGACTAGCGACCGGCCAGAGGCCGGCAAAGGCAAGCCTCACCATGGCTGGGTGAGGCTAGATCACCAGATTCGTGCGAGGTTAGGCCTCACCCAATCGCTAGCGAGGCTGGAGCCCTCGCCAGAGGCCTTTCGAGGCCTCTGGCGAGGGCTCGAGCCTTGCCTGCGGCTAGGCGAGGCCCAACCTCACCGGAGGCCACGAGGTCGAAGGCCTCTGGCGAGGGCTCGAGCCTCACCCACTCACCATGGCCGGGCGAGGCTTGACCTCGCCGGATCTGGCAAGGTCGGGCCTCGCCCAGTCGTTGGCGAGGCTCGAGCCTCGCCCGCCCAGCGTGAGGCCACCCTCGTGGCCATCCGGCGAGGGCGAGCCTCGCCAGCCTCTGGCCTTTGGGCAATCGCCGGTCCAGCGACCGACTGGAGGAAGAAGAGAGGGAAGGAAATAAAAAATAAAAGAAATAAAAAATTAATAAAAATTCTTAAAATATTATTAAAAGTTATCCACGTCAACGCCGGTGGCCGTCCACGTCAGCAAAATTTGGCCAAAATTAACCGGAAGGATTGAATTGGCACAAAGACAAAAGGTTTATGACTGAATTGGCACAAATAAAAAAGGTTTAGGACTGAATTGACACAAAAAAAAGGTTTAGGATTAAATTGACAACAATACAAAATGTTTAGGACTTTTTTGACACTTTTCCCGTCACAAAACTCCGCAGCATGAATATACTCTAAACACAACATAAGAGATAATAGAGATATTTGGGGAAAAAAGGATTAGGGAGATGAATTAAGGGAGAATTAAGAAAGATCTAAATGATCAAAGATAAAATATATATATTTTTAAATTTTAGGTTTTGAAAGTACTAGAGTTTTAATAAATTATAAGTTGAAGTACTAGACGTTTAGTTTATGTTTAATTATAATTTTTGTCACTCATTTGACAATATACCATGTAAGTTTTTGGGGGCTTTTCATGAAATTTGAGGGGAAAAATTTTGTTTGGAAACATAGGGAGAGGGGAAACTATGAGATGGGAAGAAAAAGTTGGGTAAAACTTGAAATTTTTCTCTCCCGAAAAATTTGATATTTATCCTATCTATTTATATCCCTATCTCTCATGTTCCTCCCTGGCGAAGCCTAAATGTGGACAATGCATTCGACCATTATTTCATCAGGATGCTCGTCTATAATGTAAACAAGAAAATCGAATTGATTGAATGCTCGAAGAAAACAAAGGCGATGTAGTTGCAATTGTATTGCCGTTCATATTCTATACCCATAAAAGAAATTGAATAGTCCGTGGCTTGTCAAAGAAGAGCACTTAATTAATCGCTCATTATGATATCATTCGATTTCAAGTGCAAGTCAAGCATATCAAACATTGACTAAACGAAATCTGGTCAATAAAAGTGGGTGCATTTTGTTTCTCTCGGCTGTCAGGCAGTCAATATGGTCATTCTTTTTCTCTCTATTTGACTAAACAAAGGACGCCTTTGAAAGTGAATAGACTAAACGAAATCTGGTCAACAAAAGTGGGTGCATTTTGTTTCTCTCGGCTGTCATTCAGTCAATGTGGTCATTCTTTTTCTCTCTATTTTACTAAACAAAGGACGCCTTTGAAAGGGAATAGACTACGCCTACCAAAAAACAGAAAGAAAAGACAGAGAATAAAATATTTATTAGGCTGATTGATTACATGGGGACCCAGTAAGCATGGGGTAAGCTGCTGATTCTCAAAGCTATCTTCAATTTAGGTAATTGTTAACCTCTGGCCAATTTATTCGTGATGTCTAACTAAACCGAGTATAGTATATTTTAACGTATGACACATCACCTAATATTTCTGTTTGTTATTATTTTTTAAATGAATTCTGAAAGAAAGGAGGCTATTGAATCGATTGGTTGATACCATGTTAAGTACGTACCAAGCGAATATAAATATTTTTATTAAGGATGCAACATCTTATCAGAGCTGCTTTTGAGTTTTGACACTATGTTAATGTGTTGTATGTAACCCCATTGGGTGCAGCAAAAGGAGTAGAAAAGATGGAAACCATTATATGGGGATGGTGACCAGACAAATATGAAGTAAGTCAAGGATGCCATAGACGACTGGGATTATTACTAAACTCCGGTTTAATGGAGAAGACACCAACAAGAATATTAAACTGGAGGAAAACTTAGGCGACTGAGTAAATTTTTGTTCCGTTCACCGACCGTGAAAAATATAAAGAAAAAGTTTCTACAGAAAGATATGGCGGAGGATAGAATCGACTCTTGCTTAAGCTTAGTAGAGAAATAATGAAAATATTTCTACTTGTAACGTACGAATAAGTCATCATCGAGTAGTTTAGTTTGTTTAGATATGAATCGTGTGGCTTTGTTTTACGTGTCATCGATCGCTAAGCTTAGTCTAATGCGTGAGAAGCGAATGTTATGTGCTATGTTATGGCCATGCAATGAAGCCTGTAGAGATACAAATACATACTGTAACAGTTTGTGAAATATCAAGATTTCACATAAAGTTTACTGTTGATAGACACCCAGTATCCTCTAGTTTCATATTTTAAATTATCCCCCAGGCAAGTGATTATAGTATGTAGATTTTCTTCTCGAATTTTATTTCGTATATATCTGTCCTCTCTTGAATTGATCAAGCTAACTAAAATTATAAACATTATATCAAACCTACATATAAAATGCAACAAAACCTCTAAATTTCATATCCTATCCTGATTAAAAATTCAGACGACCAAGCGCAGCCAAATGTTTGAAGTAGGCTTGGTGAATTTGAGGCCTGATGGGTCCATCCTCAGTTCCAGTTGCATGTTGCAAAGAAATGAAACAAGCGGTCGTAAATCCTCTGTCGTTCCCTCAGACTAACCGCACCGTAACCTTAACAGGACTCAAGAACTATTGTGATGGACACCTTTTCCGCTGGATCCATTGGGTAAAATGGACGTGAATATCTGCTACATTGTGTAGGAATTTGTTTTTTTTGTTTGAGGCATACAGTGTTCAAATCGTTGCCAATTTGAAACTATTCCGTGCGCTACAATTTTTCGCTGATGGCGGAGTATTCTTGCAAGAAATGATGATTATAAGGAGGATCAACCACTGCAATTTTAACTCAGTCTACAGATTTCATTGTGAACCCAACAAACAACATTGGAACCAATTAGGACTAAAGATGGAGAGAATCAATTATTGCTAAATTCACACGTATCACACAAACGATCAGCATTAGTTTCATAACCCTTATCGAGGATGCCAACATATAGGTTTTGTATGTTTACTACTTTAAGACAAAAATCCTTAAGACTCAATGAAGAATAACTTGGCATAGGCATGCGCCAGCGATCTTCCTTTTTCGATTCCAGCATGGCTGCTGCGATCAATGCATTGAGTCTCACATATGAACTTGGAACCTTAAAGGACCAATTACAAACAAGTATGAACAACTACATGTATACAGGGCAGTTTACTTCATTTGAAAATCTTTTCTATTTCCTATGGTCATTCTCAGCAGCATGAATTCCATTATGTTGAACTTGTATACATCGATGCTAGATAGGATGCAAATTTTTCTAATTTATTTTATACATACACGAACGCACGTTTCACTTTTGATTTATTTTGAAGAGAGAATACTAATAAGTTGACAAGTCACTTCAGCATGATGTCCAAAAATTTTTGGGGGTTCTACAAGTGCCAATGGCTCTCAGAAGTTTAGGGTTTTCGTGATTGCTGCACTGTAGTGAACCGTTTCGCCTACGAGGCAGTAGTGATGAACGCACATGCATCGACTCAATTTTAAGTAACTCTATCGATGATGAGTTCTCCAAAAAATATTCTTCTTACTCTAGCTGATTCATCGATATAAGTTAAGGATGCAAATCTATTTCATAGACTGGTAGTGGTAGGTTACATCGACTTAAGTATATAGGCTTATATGCTCATTTTTGTGTCTTCTTTGCCTAACACGATGGCTAAGTAATCATAGATTCCTTTACAAACACTGGTTTGTCACACGAGAGATGGTTCCACATCTAGCTGTCTGAATCTGCACCAACAGTTTGATCTTACTGGAGGCCAGACCCACTCATCTCCCCCAATGACAGCAGCAACTAAAGAATTAAGACCCAACGCAGCATCATAAGTCACTCTCTGAGGGTAAACATCCAACAACACCCCATGAGGATGCCAAGGATCATTCCATTAAGATATATCCTCTCCATTACCAATAATATGTCTAACATGTGGTTAACGCGAAAGCAGATCTTGCCTCGAGAAGCTCCCTCCAAGCACATGTACTGTCATTTTTGGAGAAAACCGGACATGTGCACGTTACGTCATTATCAAAATAAATATAACAGTTGTTTATGAAAATTCCCCGAGATAATTATACATGTTAAGTTTTATCTGATGGAAGTGATTCACATTGCATCATTGGGAATCTTCCTCCACAAGTCGCATGTGTAAAGTAGGTAATGATTTGGTTTACATGCTTTTATTGTAAAGTTGCACTTATGAACATGTTAGAAGTGTATCACATAGGAGAATTGTTGTGATGATAAGTAGTTAATATAACTAAATTGACTCATAAATTATTGACCCATAACTCATTGACTTCCTAATTGGATATGTTGATGCGCTCAGACTTCCTCTTAGCGATATTTCCGAGTCAAGGAACCAGAACTCCTAACAGATTCTTATACATAGGCTCTTATACAAAGGTGTGGTTGGTAAAATCCTAGGTCAACTAAAAAGTTCTAGATCAAGGAAAATAATTTCACAGCTGTTTTTCTTTTCATAAATGAAAGAGAGCAAGTGACGCTTTTATACGTTGGTAGGGAGCGGAAACCTTGCCGTCCTTTGTGATTTGATTGAAAGGTTTTCTTTCTTGTCTCCCATCATATACTCGAAATTATCATCAAAATTGTTGCGATATTTATATATATATAGTGAAAGTTTACAAATGTCTTTTAGCATTATTAAGTCAACGTGGGAATAAGACAAATTCGCATTAGTTAGAGGTAAAATAGACTGCACAGTTTACGCATTTTTCCATGGATTCAACATGTGTAAAGTAGGCAATGATATGGTTTCGAGTGCAACTCGAGCAAATAAAACATTGACTAAAAGAAATGTGGTCAATAAAAATGAATGCATTTTGTTTCTCTCGGCCGTCGTGAAGTCGATACGGTCAACTTCGTTTCTCTTTATCGGACTAGGCAGTAAGCAAAGGACGACTTTGAATGTGGAAAAAGTACAAACCCCCGCCCCCACAACCCCCAAAAAAAGAAGAAGAAGAAGAAAAGACAGTGAATGAACTAATTATTAGGATAATTAATTACATGAGAATCCAGTAATCACAGGGTAAGCTATTGATTTTCGAAAATATCTTCAATCTAGGTAATTGCTAACCTCTTGCCAATTTAGTCGTGATGTCTAACTAAGTCGAGTATAATGTTTATGCATAATACTTTCACGTATAAACATTACAACGTAATGTAACCCTAATTAATTTGTATGTTTGTTATTATTTTTTAAATGATTTCTGAAAGAAAGGAGACCATTGAATCGACCGGTCGATACCATGTTAAGAACAAACCAAGCGCGTATAACAATTTTATCAAGGATGCAACCTCTTATCCCAAGTGCTTTTGAGTTTTGACACTATGCTTATGTGGATGTAGCCCCATTATGCGAAGCAAAAGGGAGAAGTAGAAAAGATGGAAACTATTTTATGGAAGTGGTGACCAGACAAATATGAAGTAGTCAAGGATGCCATAGAGCACTGGATTATTTACTAAACTCTAGTTTAATGGAGAGAGGGGACAAGAAGGACCCATGAGAAGCTCCCCCATTTTTCAATCTAGTTTAATGGAGAGCGAGGGGACAAAGACCCATGAGAAGATCTCACCTTTTCCAAGATCCAGCACATGCCCAACTAGAAGCCAAAGTGTGAAAAGAAAGCAGCGCATCCGTCGAGAAAGCCGGAGGCGCCACCATCAACAATATTAAACTGGCACAAGCAAGAAAAACTAAGGCGACTGAGTAAATTTTTGTTGGGTCCAGCATCCGTGAAAAAAAGAAAGAAAAACTAAGGCGACTGAGCAAATTTTTGTTGGGTCCACCATCCCTGAAAAAAAGAAAGAAAAACTAAGGCTTAGAATAATTAAAATTTATTGCGAAAGTATAATTGAATCTTGAAATTTTTAAAAAATACAATTAATTCATAAAACTTATTAATTTGATGCAATTGAAGGTACAATCATATTTCACGTGCTCTTATTTTTGGGTGAAACGGACCATGTGCACGTTACGTCGTTATCGAGATGAATTTAACAGTTGTTTACGGATATTCCCCACAAGCCGCATGTGCAAAGTAGGTAATGACTTAGTGTACGTGCTTTTTAAACGCCTATTGCTTGGGGTAGATATTGTTGAGTTGCACGTATGAATATGTTAGAAAAAATCACATCCCATATAGGAAAATTGATGTAGTGTGGAGTAGTTAATATATCCTAGTTAGCTCATAACTTATTGTCTTAAGCTTTTGAATGAATGTGAATCAAACTAGATATGTTGACGGGCTCGGCCTTGGATTCCCTCTCGGCGATCTCCCCAGGTGAATGTACTGAAAATTCAGCAACATTCTTATACAAAGACGTGGTTGGTAATGAATTTATGTTGACATAGGCGGAAAATATTTTCACATCTGTTTTTTTCTTTCAATAAATGAAAGAGAGCAAGTGGCGATTTTTATACATTTGTAGCTAAATTAAACGTTGTCGTCCTTTGTGATTTGATAAAAAGGTTTTGTTTCTCGTCTTCCATCGTATACTCAGATACATCGTTGGTTAATAAAGACTGAAAAAATTGAAAAAGGACATAGAATTCGGGTGACGTTTTATATTATTGGTAAATGTCCTAGTATTTAGGAGCAACTAAATGATGAAGGAAAATAAGTTTTCCTTTTCGTGGAGAACATAGATTAATTTGTAAACGTGACGTGATCATAAACTATATATATGTTCGAACAAGCTGTGCAGCATATTTGAAGTATTCTATTACTTAAATCAATTTCTATATCACTAATATTATTTCAGTGCAACTCGAGCATATAAAACATTGACTAAAAGAAATGTGGTCAATAAAAATGAATGCATTTTGTTTCTCTCGGCTGTCGTGAAGTCAATACGGTCAACTTTCTTTCTCTTTATTGGACTAGGCAGTAAGCAAAGGACGACTTTGAATGTGAATAAACTACACCAACCAAAAAACAGAAAGAAAAGACAGAATGAAATATTTAACAGGCTGATTGATTATATGGGGACCCAATAATCAAGGGTAAGCTATTGATTCTTGAAGATATCCTTACTTTAGGTAATAATTGACCTCTTTCCAATTTAGTCGTGATATTTAACTAAACCGAATCTAATGTTTATGCGTGATACTTTCATCATATGACATTTCAACGTATGACACACCATTTAATTTTTCTGTTTGTTATTATCTTTTAAGTACATACCAAGTGCATATAAATATTTTTGAGGTTGCAAAATATTATCTTAAGTGCTTTTGAGTTTTGACACTATGTTAATGGGGATCTAACCTCATTGGGCGTAGCAAGAAGGGGAGAAGTAGAAATGATGGAAAACATTTTATGGGGATGGTGACCAGAGAAGCATGAAGTAGTGAAGGATGCCATAGAGGACTGGATTATTACTAAACTCTAGTTTAATGGAGAAGACACCAACAAGAATATTAAACTGGCACAGGCAAGGAAAACTTAGGCGACGGAGTAAAGTTTTGTTCGGTCCACCGACCGTTGAAAATTAAAAAGAAAAGGCTTCTACGGAAAAGTGAAGATATGGCGGAGGATAAAATCGACTCTTACTTTAGCTTAGTGGAGAAATAATGAAAATATTTCTACTTGGAACATATGAATAAGTCCTCGTCGAGTAGTTAAGTTTGTTCAGATACGACTCGTGTGGCTTTGTTTTACGCCTCATCGACCGCTAAGCTTAGTCTAATGCGTGAGAAGCGCATGTTATATGGTGTGTAATGGCCATGCAATGAAGCCTGCGGAGGCCGAGCTCAGTCACAAGGGCTTGTAACCCGAGTGGGGCGCACCAAGGTGGTGGGACGTGGGCTCGGATCCTTTGGGCTGGGTCTGGTGTGGCTACTTGCTAGACCGCCCGTTCCAAGCCGAGAGTTGGTCCATGTGGTTTGGGCGAAGGGTCGGGCCACATGTATCCTAGAGTGGAGAGGCCCGGTGAGGCTGGTTTCACAGAACAGCGAAAACCGCCCGCTCCCGACAGTGGACGGACAATGGGCCAGTGCCACTCAGGCCCACCATGGTCCAATGGGCTGAGTCCGACTGAACCACCACTTTTTAAAAGAATTGACAAAAAAAAAATGAAGCCCATGGAGATACAGATACATACTGTAAAAGTTTGTGAAAAATCAAGATTTCACATAAAGTTTGCTGTTGATAGACACCCTGTATCCTCTAGTTTCATATTTTAAGTTATCCCCCAAGCAAGTGATTATTAGTTAGTAGATTTTCTTCTCAAATTTTTATTTCGTATATATCTAGATAAAAAAAAACCATCACGCAGATTATGTGGGAATTTTAATACCAGTGTGTGAAGTAGTTATCAAAATTAAAAGAAAAAAAGCGTCCTCGTGAATTGATCGAGCTAACTAGATTATAAACTTCGACCAAAAAAAAAAATAGATCATAAACATTGTATCAAACCTTTGTAAAAAAATGTAACGTTTTCCGTATATCGTTATAAAAAGCAAAAAATGAGATGCGAGAATAAAAATGATCGATGGACGGCGAAAATACACCCGACTAATTGAGCTCATTGGCTGGCTAGGTCGAGCTCGGTGTCGCCAAAAACTTTTTGCGCAAACTTGTCGATGATCAGAAGAATTACTATTTGATGAAAGTTGATCGAGTTTGGACGGCCAGTGCACTGGCTACAGGACCAAGATGGGAGATCTTATTCCAGTCCAACTTACTTATAATTGGACCAAGACTCCATTTATTCACGGGTTAAAAAAAATGCAATCGGTCCGAATGACGGGCGGGTCGCTTGGATTTGGATCCGTTGGGCAGCCCGGGAGCTGAACGGGTTCTCAAAAGCTTGCGCGATACACAATCCTGGACTTGCATCAGACATTTTGAGCGCTAAATACGGGTACCGACCTTGTATGTTGGTGCCATGTATATTGGTTTCAATAAATAAAGTCTCCGGTACCTTGTATTTACGATAAATGTCACTTTCTTTCTGATATTATGTGCGCCGTCAGGATCGGTATATTTGCCTCGATGAACTGATGGGAAGCGCTTTGATTTTGTCATCAAAAACTGGACCATGAGATTTTACTGAAGTGCAATCTGTTGTCAAAATTTTTCAACGTCATCCAGTTGACTGAGACATATTTTGCAGCCTTGCAGACACATTACGCAGTTTTGCTGGCCCTTGCTCTTGAAGAAGATGACTTGCCAGAAATCAAAGATGAAACAGTGCCTGATGAGGAAGGCCGGCTAGGTAAGGAAAAAGGTTATTCATGTGGAGAGCGTTTGCGTTTTTTTGTAATGTCGGGATGGAATGAGAAGTTGATTCTTGGTATCACCTTTGGCTGCCTTTTCATGCTTGCCTGCAGGTCAGGAGTTGTTAATGCGATAGAAGAGTTCAAGCTGTCTGTTTATGGGGATAAGTATGAGGAAAGCGATAATCCCGGCCATAAAAAAGGGGAGCGAGCCATCCAAGAAACGAAAAGCCATTGCGGATAGTTCCGTTGGGAAATCTGCACAAAATTGGGCTGAGCTCGCTGACAGTGGCAAGGTGAAACGGGATCTCTCCCTTTTGTGTTTTCTCTGTGCATTTTTTTAAAAATTTGGTTCTTGTCGATGCAGTTATAGCCTGCAGTTACTGGACAAGATTTTTCTCTCGAGCCAGTTAAAAAGAGTTCTCCAGAAGTTGTTTTCCCTGTTCTCTGACATATCGTGCAGATTATTGTTTTATTTTTGTGTTAAGAAAGTGCCTTTTGCAACCATATTAGAGGTTTTAAGTGATTTGAATGAGGAGAATCATGCAGATGAAAGCTCTTGTGGTTAAGTTTGGCAGAAATCAGTACAGAATGGCTTTGCATTCACTGACCTTCCTCTTGTTGTTGTGCACCCCTACAGTTGAAGGATTTGACGGTAGTGGAGTTAAAGTTCTACCTGACTGCACCCGATCTGCCCGTCTCTGGGAAGAAAGAGGATTTGATCAAGAGGATATTGACTAACATGGGGAAGTGAACTTGTAATGTAACTATTGCAAGGTTTTTGTATTGCTTTTGATCCCTTGATAGCTGCAATAGAATCCCAAGAATGCTGAAGTCCAAGTGCAGCATCAAATGGTGTCAAGTGAAACTTAGATGGCATAATTCAATGACAAGCTCCTTCTTGCCTTTGTAAAGATGGCGTCGCTTACGACTGAAAGAAATGGTTCTCTGGAAGAGCAGGCGGAGGGATGGTAGCCGTGACACGCTTTGCACTTATTTAATGAGATGATTGCATCATAAGAAAGCGTAGTAGTTATCTTTAACTATGAAGCTCAAGAAAGTGTTTCTGTTTCTCCTATGAACAGAACAAAGATTACTTTTGTTAAGACTCCCTGAAAACGAGGATTGAGGTCGCAGCAATTGTTCTGTAGCTTCTGCTAAAAGGAAACCATATGCGTTCAGTGTCCTGACCTCTGCTTAGAGAATCCAAATACATGTACTCTTACGACTGTCAAACCAATTTATAGAGCATAATACCCAATCCTAGTATATTATGTTGCTCAGGCATTAGATATTTTAGTCAGTGGATTCAAAAAGTACCAAATTGAATTACACACCACAACAATCCAAATATTCAAATGTAGCGGATACAATTCCCATCATGTAAAGCCACCATGCAACAATTATAAACACAGGACATCCAATGCTAAAAAGCCATAACAAACAACACATCTTGGCATAGAATGACAGACACAAAGCTTAATGCGGACGATAGTAAGGGTACAGGGTGTAGAGCGTCTGGAGGAGTGTAAGCAGCAAGAGGATGATGGCAGCAAAGAGAGAGAGGCATGTCCACGGACTGCTGAAACGTTCGCGGATGAGGTTTCTCCACCAGACACGGTACTTGCTCTCGTCATAAGGCTTGCAATAATCATTTACCTCCTTGATCTCGTTGTACAAGTAGCACTGATCGAGATCGTAAACGATCTCTCTACACAGCTTGTTCAATAGATTGGCCACGTCCCCATTGCTTCCCAACACGTGATTGATGACCCCATGCTTGTGGAGAATTTGAATATCCCCGGGGCTATTGACCAAACTGTCCCAGAACATGAAGTAATTCGTGAAGTAGGGCTTGGCGTGGTCGTGGCACTGTTCGTAGGCAACGAAGTTCAAAAAGAGAGGGACCGTGTTGTCGTCCATGGACAACGGAGGGATCTGTAGAGTGCGGTGAGCAAAGTTGATGTCCAGTAAGTCTTGGCCCTTCCTCTTCTTGAATTGCACGCCCGCCTCTCGGAGCTCTGAGACAGAGTGTATTAGCTGCCTTTCTCGGACAAGGGCGCCGACACTACCATCGGGATGTGACTGCATCTTGACCTGAGCCATTCCCTGCTTGTCGACTTTCTCTCTTACGGATTTGAGGAAGGTAGAGCGGAAGACATCGAGCAGATGAGCGTAGGGTTTTTTGGTATTCAACTTAGAGTCAGCATTTTTTCGGGGTAACAATGGGTCAAAGAAGGTGACCGCGAGTACTTCCAGCGACACAGCTTGTCGATCGATGCTTTTGTTGTTGTTGATCAGCTCGAAGAGTTTCTCAAGAACGAAGAAAGGTAGTTGGTTCTCAAGCATCAGAAGATCGCGTTGAAGGGTTCTTAGCATCCAGGGGGTGGTGAAAATCGGATCGTCCACATTTGCCACTCCAGGGGACTGCAAGCAAAAAAGGATCAATGATTTAAGACTAAGAGAAGCAAAGTCAATATGCATAAGATTACACATAATACTTGAATACCCGTCAATTTTAAGGAATAATTAAGTCATTGGAACATAAGAGTATGATATTATGACTGACTCTAGGATCTTACTTTATTTTGTATCTCAACGGTCTTCCACGGTCAGTATTCATGCCTTTGATCCTATTGTTTTTTGTAAATTACTTAATTCAATGGACAATCAAGCATGCATTTTATGATCTGGATTTTAGTTTCTAATGGAATATTCTTTTGAATAGCTCGGTTTCAAGGATAGACAAGACAATCGTAAATGACCACAATTAATTCACTCAAAAGTTGAAACTGATAAATGAAGGACGTTATGTAAAATTTAAATGCCGCTCTACCTCTGTGTGGACAGAGTCATAGTAAAGGCGCAATAGTTCGACCATGAAGCAACCATCGACGACCATCATTTCCACAAAGTCGTCGCCGCCAATATCATCAAAGCTCTCCGAATAACAGGCCCTCGTTTTTTCCTCCAACATCTGCATGGCTTCCACAAGGTCATCCAAAAGCACGGGTTTTGCCATCCGACCCTCAATGTTGTCTTCTAGACAATCACGGTCATCGGACTCCCTCTCCCCCTTGGTCGTCGCCGACATATCTCCATCACTTTTCCGCCGCTCCAACTTCCCTCCCAGAAGGCGCATCAGAAACCGCATCTTGTGCTCTTCCATGACCTGCAGCCTCTCTTCTCTTTCACGATAATGGAAGGGACCGACGGATATTATTTTGGGCAGGAAAGCATTCTTCTGGACTTCACACAAGTTGCTAGGGACTCGGTAGATGGTCCACGACCTCCCTGCATCATAAGTGTGCCCTTCCTCAAGGGAGGTCATGATATCGATGACCCAGTTATTAGTGTAATACTGGTCCTGTCTTCCTCCTTGTTCTTCGGATTCTTCTTCATTTCTTGAGTGCCTCCTGTCATGATGAGATCCCACAGTTCTGAGTTTCTTCCCAGATTTTCTGTTGCCCTTGTTGCCTCGACCCATTGTGGAAAGAATATAAGCCCAAAAGAAACAGATAAATTTCAGGTGGAATCAAGGTTTGTGTATGAGCCGAGATGCAACTTTGGTTCAGGAAGACACCCATGCAAGATTTTGAGATTTATATGGAGTTTCCACATCATTAAATGGCAGTTGAGTGCTCATGCAAGCAAACGTGTGGAGAGAGAGAGAGAGGTTCATACACACATCACCTAAAAGGAAAAAAAAAAAATCTAACTACTAGGTATTTGTCGTGTATGGGAGCTAACTTCATCCACCAAAAATTGTGTTTATAAATGAAAATAGGAGAGTGTGTCAATGGAAATAAATGATTAATGTTCGCAAGTTTACTGATAAAAAATAGAGACAAGATAGAGAGAATTATAGCTGGGACGGTTTGGATGCATAAAATAACGGCAATAGCAAACCAATTTAGAAGTCATGACTATAGAACATAAATCGAGAATATTGCTTTATATATAGCAGAATTCTACGTTCCGTGCCTAAAAAGAATGGCCTTTTTTCGTGCTGTTACACTTTTACGTACAAGCAGTAGCCAATGTGAAAAAATCAATGGTAATGAAGTGACCCGTAGCATTTTTTCAAATAATTTGTTCATAACTCATCAATATTTTTATGAAATTACGAACTTTTTGTATAGATAGATACATTGTTGCACGTTTCACTTCTATTTGTTTTTTTAAAGAGAGAACACTAAGCATACCAGTCACCTGGACATACTGTCCAAAAAAAAATTAATTAAGGGTTCTACAAGTGCTAATGTTTGTTAGAAGGTTAGGGTTTTCCTGAATGCTATACTTTATTGAGCCAACTGTAACTACTGCGAATTTGTCTTGTTCGCACATTGACTTGACAACGCTATAAAATACTCGTGTGAGTTTTCACTTTACATGTTCGTTAATATTACAATAGTTTTGGCGATAGTTTTACAAGAGCTCAATCTTTTAACAACTAGTTACTATGGATAATTGGAAGTCGGGAATTTTGATATTTTGTGTGGTTTGACCGTTCAATTTCATGTTAGCATGGGCTACGGGTAGAATATTTGCACATCGAGTCCATGACTACTGATAGAGAGAAATGAATAATATTAGTGATATAGAGATTGATTCAAGTTGGTTAAAAATTGAGAAAATAAATAGAGTAAGCAATTTAAATGAGTGTTGATAATCCAAAACCAGTTGATAGCTTAATTGGAGAAAATTGGTGAGTCGCACAAAAGAGGTTGTCAATTTCATATAATAGTGGTAAATTTAAATCGTTGCTAAAAAAACAAATAAAGGTTTGTAAAAGATAAGAGAAGTTTGCTTTTGTTCAGAAATAAGAAGAGCAGATAATTAAAAGAATAAATATTGATAGCTACCTCAAATAAGATTTGGCAACACAAAACTTATTGGTAACTTGATAGGAAAAAAGTTTGTAATCATTCTAGCTGAGGGTTATTAATTTCTAAAAATAGTTGGTATATTTTAATAGTAGGTAAGTTAGGCAAAGAAAATTCATAAATGCTAAAAAAAGTTGGCAAATTTAAAAAAAAAATTGAAATAAACGTTGGCTACTTAATTGGAGAACTCCGACCAAAAAAAAATTGGAGAAAAGTTGCTACAACTATAATTATAGTTGGTAATTAAAAAAAATTAGTAAATTCAATGGTTGATAAGTAAGACAAATAAAAGTTAGTAACTCGATAGAAAATTTTAATACAAATAAATAAATAAACATTGGTAACCAATTCAAATGAGAGTAGGTAAACCAAAATCAATTGGTAAACTAACTAAAAAAATCGATAAGTCACATAAATAAATGTTGGTAAATTCAAAGGTTGATAAATTTAAGGCGTTTGTAGTAAAGACAAATAAAGTTGATAAGTTCAAAAATTAAAAAAAAACAAACTTTGGTAAGTAACTTGAATAAGAGTTGATAATCCATAACCAAGTAAGTATTTAATTTGAAGAATGTTTGATAAGTTATTCAAATAGAGATTGTTAAATCAACGTAAGGCGTTGATAAGAAAATAAAAATTGGTAAAAAATAAGAAACTTCTATAATGTATAAACTTTCAAAAAAGTTGGTAATTTCATGAAAGTGTTGGTAAGTTACCAATATATTACCAAAAAATAATATGACCGATAATTCCTTTTACAAGTGGTTATTTGACTGTTACTAATTTTTTTGAACAATTTACCAGCGCAGAAAAAAATGTGTTTTTAATGTTTAAATAGAAGAGTAGAATCGTCCACATATAACTTCAGATGTATGGTTTATTTGGTCAAAAAGAACCAACGGACACCTTTTCCGGTGGATACATCTGGTAAATTGCACACGAATATTTACTACAATTTGTTGTAATTTAGATTTTCTTTAGGGGCGTACAGTTTTGTTTCATTGTAATTTTTCAGGAAAATTCCTAAAGGCCTGAAGTAATCTCATTTTCTCAAATAAGGCCATGAAGCAGACTTTGTGTTAAATAAGGGCCTGAAATGACACAATTTTCTCAAATAAGGACTTGAAGTGGTTATAATAGTTTCAAATAAAGGCATCACCTCGCCGGCTCGCCGACCAGCCAATTTTCCGACCGATCAAGTGCATTTTTGTCCAAAAACAATTTTAACATAAATTTTAGTTAAATTAAATTAAAATTAAAAAAAAAATAAAAAAGAAAAGAGAAAAAAACAAGGGGGAGGCTGGCTGCAAATGTAATGGAGATCTATTTAATCAGCTCTTGGTGCCATTGAATCCCCTATCTTCTTGTTCAAAGGGAGTGAGACCACCTAGAACTAGCTTTATCACAAGATAAGATCTTTCCTTAGATGGATCTTTGCCCTTTTCTTTGCTTTCCTGGACAGGCTTACCCATGTGGAATAAAACTATATGTGCTTAACACTGATGAATCCACTGCTCCAACTAGAGAGACTTAGTTTTTCACTCGAACTCGCTCGGCTAAGCCCTATTTGCTTGCTAGCCCTTTCCACCTGTGGCTACCGCCCATCGCCAGTGGGGCAGCAGCGACAGCTGGCAGGGTCGTCGGCGCCTCAACGAGGGCCTGGTGGCCCTCGCCAGATTCGAGAGAGGGTCGCCCAACCCTCTCCCAAATCTGGGCGAGGGTCGTCGGCCCTTGTACAGGTCTGGAGGCCCTCTCCCAGACCTATACGAGGGCCAGCGACCCTCTTTGAATACCGAGATGGCCACTTCAGACCCTTATTTGAGACAAGGTTCAGTTTTTGCCTTTATTTGAGAAAATGATGGCACTTCAGGTCCTTATTTAACACAATATCTACTTCATGACCTTATTTGAGGAAATGAGTGCATTTCGGATCCTTATTTAGAATTTTTCCTAATTTTTTGGACCTTCGATTACCTTGGTTTAGTAAGATAAGTCTAGATAATAATCACCAGTTCAATACAATTCCATCGTCACCATGAATCCTCTTTTCCTAATATTTCAAATATGTCTTATTTCCGTGTGCCACAATTTTTCGCTGATGGCGGAGTATTCTTGCAAGAAAGGGTGGTTATACAGAGGGAATTCAACCACTGCAATTCCAACTCATTCTAGCTCATTATTCCAACATTGTGTCCCCGCACACCGTGTTATATGTTAAAGAGGACCAGTTAGGGCTAAAGATGGAGACAACTATTCATTGCTTAATTCACACGCATCACACAAATGATCAGCATTAGTCTCGTAATCCATCTCAAGGATGCCACCCCAGAAGTTTTTTATTTTTATTTTAAGAAAAAAATTCTTAACATTCAATGAAGAACAACTTGGTATAGGGATGTGTCAGCGATCTTCCATTTTCTATTCCGCCATGGCAGCTGTGATCAATAACATTGAGTCTCACATATGAACTGGAAGCTAGAAGGGTTAATTACGAAAAGTGAAGAACTAAATATTTTTATCTCCAGTTATTTTCATTTGAAGACCTTTGCCAATTCCTAATGGTCAATTAAAAATATAACGCTATTTTTTAAAAATTATTTTACACGTAGATTCATCCATGCATGTTTCACTTCTATTTGATTTATTTTGAAGGAAGAACAAGTCACCTCGACATAATGTCCAATAAAAAATTAAGGAGTCCACAAATGCTAACATTAGAAGGGTAGGGTGTTGTAGATTGCGACATTGTATTGAGCCGCTTGCAACTACTGCAAATTTGTCTTTTGCTCGTTCACTAAATAATGCTAAAAGACATTTGTGAATTTTCACAATTTGTTAATGCATGTGGCCGACGAGGGTCGCGACGCTATCACCCATACCCTATGGCCAGCAAGGTCGCTGGCCTATAGTTGGGAGAAAAAAGTGAAGAAAAGAAAAGAAAAAAGAAAGGAAGAAAAAGAAAAGAAAAAGGAGAAAACAAAACAAAAGTAATAAAAAAATTCATAAAGATTAAACAATTGTCCGCATCAACGCCGCCCGTCCGATCATGCCACATAGGACGGCTAGCATCCATGTCAGCGATTTCAAGCCAAAATTGATCAGATAGACTCAATTGACACAAATGCAAAATGTTTAAGATTAAATTGATTCAATTGAAAGGTTTAGGATTAAAAATGCAATAGGTTTCGGAATTTTTTGGTAATTTTCCCGTAAAATATTTGTACATCGCGTCCATGACCACCAATGGACGGAAATGAATAATATCAATAATATAGTGATTTATTCAAATTATTGTATATTTATAATATGAAGCACAACTTGTTAATGCTTTTGTATAATTTCTTATAATTGAACTTTTATAAATGAATCTATGTTCCCCACGAAAAGAAAAACTCATTTTCTTTCATCATTTAGCTGCTCCTAGATACTACAACATTTACCAACACTGTAAAGCGTCGCCATTATTCCACAAATGCTACTAATAAGACCTGAATAATCATTTACCGTTTACTGTCAATCGTGTCTTCAGCTTCAATTTTCGCAAC
Organism: Syzygium oleosum; assembly: GCF_021117445.2. Classification (NCBI taxonomy): domain Eukaryota; kingdom Viridiplantae; phylum Streptophyta; class Magnoliopsida; order Myrtales; family Myrtaceae; genus Syzygium; species Syzygium oleosum. The sequence goes on along the minus strand of NW_026607489.1, from coordinate 13,871,754 downwards.
AATCTTAATGTTTCAATTTTCTCACTCTTTATAAACCAGCAATTAATTCAAGGATACGATGTAACACGAGGACTTTTAATCAAATCACAAACGACAACAAGGTTTCCGTTAGTTATCGACGTGTAACAAGCGCCACTTGCTCTCTTTCGTCTAGGATAGGAAAACAATTAATGAAAATATTTTTCTCTGACCTAGAAGTTTCCAGTCGACTGCACAAAGGGTGGCAAGAATTATACCGCAAGTAATCAAATCTAATATGCATATGTCAACATTTTCGATTACCAAACACTCCTTCGTACAATTAAACTTAGAAAATTCATAATTATATAGTTTGATACAAGGCTTATCTGAACTAAACAATATAAAGTCATAGATTCCATGTTAATCATTGCCATCAGATTAACTTAACATATATAACCAGCTCCAAGACTCTTCGAAAACAGCTGTTTTGTGGAACATTCAACTCGATAATGACATAACGTGCATATGTGAACTATACATCTTTGGCCAAAGGGCCAAAAGGGTTTAACTATGCATACAATTTGGTTAACTATGCATACATCGTCTTATTATAAGTCAAACCAAATATGACATACTCGTGTTTGTATAAGGATATATGATTCAACTCGATAATGACATAACGTGCATATGTCTAATTTCTCCCAAGAAGGACAAGCTCATATGCTTGGAGGAAGGTTCTCAAGGCAAGATCTGTCCTTAAACCACATGTTAGACATATTACTGGTAATGGACAGCATATTTTTTAATCGAATGATCGTTGGCCTCCTCATGGGGTGTGTTGGATGTTTACCCTCAGAGAGTGCTGCGTTGGGGCTTAATTCTTTAGTTGCTGCTGTCATTGGGGAAGATGAGTGGGTCTGGCCTCCAGCAAGATCAGATTTGCTGATGCACATTCAAACAGCTATACGCGACACTATCTCGCCTTGCGCTGCTCTTGAGGATAGAGTTATTTTTACAGGCAATTGATCTGCATGCCTTACTCAGGCTGATGCTTGAGAGTTGGTCAAGAATAAAAAGACTAAAATCTCTTGGCATCCAGTCATATGGTTTAATCAAAACGTTCCTAAATTCAGCTTTATAGCTTGGCTCCCTATCTTCAACAGGTTACAAACCTTTGATAGGATAAAGAGGTGGTGCTCCATTGATGATAAGTGTGTTTTATGCTCTCCTCTGCCCGAGTCAAGAAACATTTGTCTTTTGAGCGTCTTCTCAAAGGAAGTCTGGAGTTCTCTGCTGGGGTCGTTTGGAGTTTGTGGAGACTGGGATGCAGAGTTTGAGTGGATTATTACAGCTGCTAAAGGGAAATCATTACCAGAAATCATATGGAAGCTCATTTTGGAATAGTACCATCGACTATATTCGGATGGAGAGGAACGCAGTTTTACATGATCGTTCATCGGCTTGTTCGAGTTATTAAGATAGTGATAGTTGCTGTGAGAGTTCGTGTTCAAGCTATGTTGCAGGACAGAAAGAGGTCTCTGTCTGATGCAGAGAAAGCTTTGTGTGTGCAAGTACAGATTGTCCGGTGAGTTTAGTTGGTTTTTATTCTTGTTCTCTTGCTGGGTTTTAAGGACATTATGCTGTAGTGAGCTGTTTGTCTAGTTTTCTTGTGTTTGGACTTTGTTGTGTTGTGGGACATTGGTTATTTGGGCTCTGTAATTGGACTTAGTCCACCTAAAACGTTATAAGCTTGAGGAATAAGATGCTAACTTACAGGCCCATTTACGATTTCCTTGGTTGTGGGCATTGGTTGAAATCAGATAATTAGTACCGTATTTAATGACCTAATCGCTAATTATAATGTTAAATTGACTCCATTTACCTTTTTGAAATTATCAACTATATATCTGTTTCTTTTTAGATAATACGTCAAGATCTTATTATAATTGCTAAATTAGGTCAATTGATTAATAGGATGTTAACTTCATTATCCTCAAAATGCATTTTGATAACATTGGGTTGACCTCTGATGGGGGGGACTTGATGTTCTTGTTTAGCCACGAGCCATGTCAAGATGAGCTTGATAATTCTCCTCTGTCCTTGCATTTCTCGCGGAAACACTCCACTCCCCCGTAAAAACTTGAAAAAATAAGGCTTGCATTTCTCACAGCCGAACCTAATTTATTGACTAAGTCTGCACTCTGATACCAAAATAAGATTTGATCAGTTTTGTCAATTAGATAAAGTCTAAAGGACAGAAACTTTAGAAATCCGAAACAGCAACATGTATGGCGGTGAAACAGTGCATGAACATAACTGCGTGTCAGAAATCGTTCACCAAGTCGGGCTGTTATACTTTGAAAAACTCACAGTGGAACGGATTGTAAACAAGATGCAGACATCGGAATACATAATTTTTCTCTTGGAATACATAAACGGGTTGTTAATTACATTTGAAGACCTTTTTCTGATTCCTAAGGTCATTTTTAGCAGTACGAATTCCATAATATTGTAGTTTTATACATCGATGCTTAAAGAAGGTGTTTTTTTTTCCATTGATGAAAAATATTTTCTTTGACTAGTTTATTTTCTATGAACCAAAGGCCGAAAAATCTGGAAAAATTTTCCTGAAGATTATTTTCTGTTAAATAAACAGATCCTTATGATATGTTTTGGGGATGCCAAGGATAATTACATTGAAAAGTATGCCGTGTATGCCAATGCCAATTATAATCGGAAAGTATTGCCTTGAGAAGCTTCCTCCAAGCATACGTACCTGTCGTACTTGAGGGAAATATGACATATGCACGTTAGGTCGTTATCTGAGTTGTTTATTCCTCAAAACAGTTGTTCATGAATATTACTGTATGAGTCGAGATGTAACATTGGTTCATGAAGACACGCATGCAAGTGTTTGACTTAATTAATGGAGTTTCCACTTCAAAAAATGGCAGTTGAGTGTTCATGCAAGTAAACATGTCAATCCAGACCAAAAAAATAATAATAATAAAGTAAAGGGGTGTTTGGTTCAGCTTTGGGAAGGGCTTTGAGCCCCGAAAGCCCCTTCCCAAAATGCTGGAGTGTTTGGTTCAGCATTTGGCCTAGCATTGGCCAAATGCTAGCATTCCACGAATGCTACTGTTCACCAATATTTTTTTTTTTTTGGTTTGAAGCTGTTCTTCACCAGGCAGCCGGCGAGGGCGGCCGGCGAGGGTGGCCGGCGAGGGAGAAGGGCCGGCGAGGTCGGGCGACCACCAGCGAGCCAGATTTGCCGCCGCCAGCGGTCGCCCGAGGCCAGGCGACCCAGGCGACGGCTGCCTGAGGTCGCGCGACCCAGGCGGCCGTCGCCTGGGTCGTGCGACCCCCGCCAAGGGTCGCCTGGCCTCGGGCGACCGCCGGCGGCGGCAGATCTGGCTCGCCGGTGGTCGCCTGACCTCGGGCGACGGCCGCCGGCGCCAGATCTATCTCGCCGGCGGCCGGCTTCGGCGATGGTAGGTTTTGTTTTTTTTTTTAATAAATAAAATAATTCTCAAAGTCCATTTGCAAAAAAAATTTACCAAACACTATATTTTGGCCAAAGTAGCTTTACAAAATATTTTTACCAAACACCATTTGCATTTCCCCAATGGGCTTTCACCCAAAGGTATTTGCATTCCCCCAAGTAGCATTTTCAAAGTTGAACCAAACAGACCCTAAACATGTCAAGAGTGAGAAAGAGAGAGAGATTCACACACACGTATTTTTTCAAGCGATTAGTTTTAGAAAAACATTTTCAAAATCATTTTTTTTTTGCAAAACAAACGAAACTTTGCTGTCAGTTGTGCCTTCAGCTTCAATTTTCCCAATCATCTCAATAGTTCAATTTTTTCGCTCTTTATCAACCAGCAATTAATTAGAGCATATGATGGAAAACGAGGAACGAAACCTTTTGATCAACGCACGAAAGACAACAAAGTTTCCGTTAGTTAGGGACGTATAAAAAGCACCATTTGCTCACTTTCATTTATAGAAAAAGAAAAAAAAACAGATGTGAGAATATTTTCCTTGACCTAGAAATTTTTTAGTGACAAAATCTAATCCCTCTATGTCAACTTAATTTGATTAAAGGTATAATTAAAGTTAGGTAATTGACAATTATATAGTGGACGAGAATTTCCCATTACCCCATGTGAAAACTGTGATCACATTAATATAACATATCTAACCAGCTCTAGGAATGTTCCATTAACAAATGTTTTGTGGAATAGTCAACTCGATAATGGCGTAAGCTTGCTTACCGAAATATTTCGGCCGTCGTCACCCAGTACGGCTGACTATAATCCAAAAAATTTATTCTTCTTACGCTTAACTGTGCATCTTTGGCCAAAGGAGCAAAAGCGTCCAACCATGCATCCGATTTGGTAAATCAAGCTCATGGAGGAGAACAAGGAGCGTTTCTTTGTCCTCTTGAGGGTTCTACAAGTCCTAATGGTTGTTAAAGGACTAGGGTTTTTTTTAATGTTGTACTGTATTGAGCCGTTCGTCAGGACGACAATACTGCTGATGAACATGCATTGATTAAATTTTAACTAACGCTGGTCCGTCGATTCGTCAGCATAAGTTAAAGATGCTAATATATTTCATAGACTGTGGGTGACATCCACTTAATAATTACATGGCCCTATATGCTCGTTCTTTTGTCAGCTTATCCTAACACGATGCCTAAGTAGACGTATATTCCTCTACAAACACTGGCTTGTCATGTATAATCAGACTTATAATAAGACAATCCTATTGTAGTTAGATTTTTTTTGTTATATTAAATGTGCGAGTCCAATATAAGAATATGTCCAACTTCACCAAATTGGATGTATAGTTAGACCCTTTTGCCGCTTTGGCCAGAGATGTATATCTGAGCGCATGATGAACATTTTCTGGGTTTTGGGTCAGCCGGTGTGGGTGACGGCGATCAATATATGACTTATGCACATTACATCATTATCGAGACAATTATTGCACAAACAATTCTTTATGACCATCCCTACAGCTGGTTATATAAATAAAATCAATCTAATGGCAATGATTGACATGAAATCATTGAAAATATTCGTTCAAAAGTTGGGTGTGAAAATTAGGTAATCATATGGGCACGTGCTTTTTAAACGCCTATTAGCTATTTTAAGCTTCTATACAATCATCCGGAAGTTGGAATTTTTAACCTAGTAGTATATATTGTTTAGTTCAAATAAGACTTGTATCAACTATATAATTATGAACTTTCTCATCCTAGGTACGCAAATGAGTGATTGGTAATCGTATTATGTTGACATTTGCGGATTAGAATTTGATTAGTTGCGGCATAATTCTTGCCAAGCTTTGTGCAGTCGACTAAGAATTCTAGGTCGAGGAAATATATTTTTTATAGCTGTATTTTGTTATAAATGAGAGAGAGCAAGTGGCGCTTTATATAAGTTGATAACTAGCGGAAACCCTGTTGTCGTTTGTGATTTGATTAAAAGGTTTTGTTCCCTTGTTCCATCATTCAATTGAATTATGTTTTGGTTAATGAGGAGTGAAAAAACGAATACTGATTTGTCTGGTCTTATTAAAAGCATTCGTGAATTGTTGGCGTCGTTTTATATTGTTGGTAAATGTTGAAGTATCTAGGAGGAACTAAATGATGAAAGAATGTGAGTATGATTATATATTATACATAAGTTTTAACAAGTTGTGCATCATATTGAAATATTAGGTATTCCGCTAATATTGTTCATTTCTGTCTACTGGGAGTCATAGATTTGATGTACAATATTTTACCTGTAGCACATGTTAACTTTAAATTGAACGGTTGGACAACACATAATAGCAAAATCCCGAACCTCCAGTTAACTATGGTAATTCATTATTAAAATATTGAGCTCCTGTAAAAAGTTACCAAAGTCTAGAGATATTTTTTTACGGGAGCACATGAAACTGTTGCCAAATCTGTTTGAGATATTCACATAGTTGTGAAAACATCTTTTAGCATTGTCAAGTCAACGTGCAAATAAGACAAATTTGCAGAAGTTAGAGATATCCTCTAGTGTATACCCTTCGATCAAGAACACTCAATCTCTAGCTGCAGTTTTCAGTAAAAGATGACGAAGATAGCTTGCGTTGCCTATATAATACGATATAGTGCATGCTCCGACTCTATAACTTGGTAATAATTTTTCTTCTACTTCTCTTTCTCTGCTCCGCTAGGTCTTCTTTCTTTCTTTTTTTCTCGAGATGGATAATCAAGAAACAAACCCTAGGACTCCCCACCTGAGGACTGTGGGATCGACCCGCAGAAGGCCGCTGATGATAGAAGATGGAGAGTCAGGATTTAATCTAGAATCTTGGTTGGTCAACCTAGACAAAGAACTTCAGCAAACTAAGCCGACTTATGATTCCGGGAGGTCATGGACCAGCCACAGAGTCCCCCGTAACCTTTGTCAAGTTCGAGACAGCGCTTTCCTTCCCAAAATCATCTCCATCGGCCCCTTCCATTACGGCCGCAAGGGGCTCGAGCTCATGGAGGACCACAAGGAGCGTTTCTTGATGCGCCTCTTGGGAATCAAGTTTGACCGGAGCGAGGACGACGATCAGTTTTCATCATCGTGTGACCATGAGAGGAGAAAGGCTCCGCAACTCAGGGATCTTGTAGATGCCATGAAGAAGTTGGAGCAGAGGACCAGAGGATGCTATTCTGTGGACTTCGATGCAACGAGCTCGAGTGACAAGTTCGTCTGGATGATGGTCCTCGACGGTTGCTTCGTGGTCGAACTATTGCGCTTGTATTACAAGTACGACAAGACCAAGGGGAAGCCCAACGAGGTAAGCTTTCTGCAAATGAGCTTGTCCAAGAATTCTTTTCTCCGGTGGTATTGCATATAATTGGAGCGATCTTTATTGACAAATTTAGTATCTCACCGTTAAGATATCTAAATATCAGGCTATTTGTCTCGTCTAATAAAACAAAATATTTAGAACAATTAGTTGTTGTTTCACAAAATTCTTCATGTATGATATCAAAGTGGGAGATCAAAAAATTCTTCAGGTATCTTACAGTGGTCTCACAAAATTCTTCACTCATATCCTGGGGAAGGGCTATAGAATTTCAAGATAATTATCAAAAAAGTCATAAATCCTATACGAATGTCAATTTAATTCTAAACCTTTTAATTTGATCAATTTATTCCCAAATTTGCCAATTTTGGCCTGAAATCGCTGATTTGTATGCTAGTCGTTCTACATGGCATAGCCGGTACTGACATGAATAACTTTTTTAATAATTATTATGATTTTTTTCCTTTTATTCCTTTTTTTCCTTTTCTTTCTTTTTTTGTTTTAACTTTGCCGGCGAGAGTCACCGGCCAACCTTCACGGCTCTTGCCAACCCTAGGTGAGGGCGTTTGGCCGGCGACCAAGACACCAGCGGAAGGAAATAAGAAAAAAAGAACAAAGAAAATAAAAAAAGAAAAAAAATCAGAAAAATTATTAGAAAATAGTAAAAATCGTCTACGTCATTGCCCGGCCATCCTACGCCCGACAAGGAGAGATAGCTTTGGGAGAAAATTCAATGTATATTTTCTCTATATTGTTTGATACACGATGTACACATTTATAATACAATGCATAAATGAATAAAGGAAACAAAATATTTTACAAATCAAATCCAATCCCAATTGATCTTTGCATATCAATCTCAATCCAAATGATATCGCATATCTTCCAACACTTTCTTCTTCCTCCAGCTAGTCACCGAACCGGCGACCGGCTAGAGGCCAGGGCTGACAAGGCTAGCCCCGCCGGCCACTGACGAGGCTCGCCCTCGCCAACAACTATGAAGGCGAGCCTTGCCAGCGGCTGGGTGAGGCACGACCTTGCCGAATCTAGCAAGGTTGGGCCTCACCCATGGTTGGCGAGGCGCGACCTCACTGGATCAGGCGAGGTTGAGCCTCCCCCATGGCCAGCGAGGCTCGACCCTCGCCAGATCCGGCAAGGGTGAGCCTCGCCCAGCCCAGCACGAGGCTCGAGCCCTCACCGAATGGCCGCAAGGGCCGCCTCAAGCTGGGCTAGGCAAGGCATGACCTCGCCGGATCTAGCGAGGTCCGGCCTCCCCCATGGCCGGCAAGGCTCAACCCTCGCCAGATCCGGTGAGAGCTAGCCTCGCCCAGCTCAGCACAAGGCCACCCTCGCAGCCATCCGGCGAGGACAAATCTCGCCCAGCCTAGCACAAGGCCGCCCTCGTGGCCATCCGATGAGGGTTGAGCCTCGCCACCCTCACCAGTGGCAGGCTGGATGGGGCTCATCCTCGCCTGTCTTGGCCTCCAGCTAATCGCCAGACCCGCGACCGGCTGGAGGAAGAAGAAAGGGAATAAAAAAGAACGAAAAGAGAAAAAAAAAATTAGAAAAATATTAAAATATTATTAAAAGTTATCCACGTCATCACCGGCGGTGCCACGTAGGCCGGTCGGTATCCACGTTAGCAAAATCCTGCCAAAATTAGCCGGAATGACTGAATTGGCACAAATACAAAAGGTTTAGAACTGAATTAGCACAAAAAAAAAGATTTAGGACTAAATTGGCTATAATGCAAAAGGTTTATAACTTTTCTAACATTTTTCCCATCATTACAACAATAAATTAAAGTTTGGTGAAATCCAATGATTGAGCTCAAAATTTAATGGCTTCCATTAGTTGTGGGCATAAGTTGAATCCAGATAATCGGTAATATATATTGTGACCTAATCCCTAATTGGAATGTTAAGTTGATAGATCGTTAATAATATATCTATTTTTGCTGATAATGCGTCAAGATCTTATAAAATTGCTAAATCAGGTCAATTAATTGAGAGGATCTTAACCCTATTTTTTCCCTCAATATGCATTTGGATACAATTGGGTTGACCCCTGATGGGGACTCATCAATGTTCTTGTTTAGCCCCCAGCCAGATCAGATGAGCTTGATAAGCCTCTTATGTCGCTGCATTTCTTGCGAAAACACTCCACTCCCCGGTACTTGAAAACAAGGCTTGTGTTCTCATAGTTGAGCCCTAAAACATCTTGATTAAGTCTCAACTCTGATACCAAAAGAAGATACGTGAAAACAGAAGACAATTTTGCTTCTTTTCTAGACAATTGTCTAGATTTGATGAGTTCTTTTAATTGGTTAATGACTAAAGGATACAACAATTATAAATGCAATATGTACGGCGGTAAAACTTAGTGTATGAAGACAAGTGCTGGTGTACAGTGCCTATGAGAAATTGTTCACCTAGTGGGACTTTTGTACTTTGAAGAAGTCTTAACAGACGGGTTTTGTACAACCAATCTTAGTAAACAAGATGCAGACACGAGAATGACACTTTAGCTCGGAGATGATACTCTTCTCAAATTCATATTTCTCAAGACTTTAGCCAATATCCCTCCCTCTCTCTGTACTTGTCAATAAAAAGCTGATAGAATACAAATTCTAGTAGAAAATTAGCGATTCATCCGATGCTTCGACCTCACGTGAAATCCATTTAATCCAACAATTAAGGTGAATTGGACATATATATGCCTTTTCCTCAGTAAGGCCTCTCTCCAATCACATTGCCGTGAGGCGAATACTCGCAAGTAATGAAAGTGTCACCAGAATTGCACACGATCTGAGCGCACCCGACCTTCTGTGTCGTCCTCCACACGAGCTGCGTGTAGTGCGAACAATCTTTGCCCGCCATGCATGTGTTGGAGTTATAATTAAAGTAAGCTTCTACAGCGGCCCACGCGGCAACAGCGTCTTTTGGCGTCCAACGCTTGCCCTGTCCCCAGAATATGTTCTCGCCGTAATCACTGGTCGAGTGAATGAGCGCGCAGTCCCCTCTCCGCTGGTTTGCGTACCACTTGGCGAAGTTCGCTAGGGACGTGTTCCATTGGAGAGCAGGGAGGTTGTGCTTTGCCCTAACTGCATTGTGAGAGCTGATATATTGGGTGATTGCAAGAGCTGAGCTCACACGCGTGGTGCGTCTGGGGGCTGTTGTCAAGGTCGCATCAGCTCCACTAAGGACTAGAACAGAGGAGAAGGTGAGGACGAAGATGAGGCTTGAAAAGAAGGGGATGGTCGCCATTGATGGCTACGACGATGGTGATGGTGAAGAGAAGATGAAGATGGGGTCTGTTTGTGATGCCTTTGCTTATGCTTGAATGGTGTTTATATAGCATCAGCTGAAATGCAAGTTGGTCTGTTATGATTACAACTACCGCCATTATGTTAGATATAACTGTATTATCTTAGAAACACTATGCAAATGATTGGTTAAATATGACATGAAAATCAACGGGACGAATCATTAGGGTTTGGTAGACATTTTCTATGGTTATATGTTCTTATGTTGATCGAACGTACACAAACAACAAATGGCAAATAGCAAACAAAGCATACCTGACCAAGCCTTTGCACAACCTTTATTATCATCCTCATATTAGTTAACTTAAATCAAATGTTCGGCTTATCAAGAGTTCCTGTTATTGCTGGATATGGGTAATTACTTGACACATTCCCGATATACAAGAGGCACGTACACTTTGCTGAAATCTAGAGAGACGAGATTCATATGTTTGTTCCGCTGGTTTTAGTAGACATATCAAAGTAATATTTTATCGTATCGAAATTTGCCTATATTGACTTTTACATTTTACTTTTTGCTAAGTCTAAATTTTGCAACGCATACACTTTGACTTTTCTTGATGCGAAACACCTGAAACTTTCACAATATATAAATGTTGGCACTTAGGTCCACATATAATTTTGAAGTTTCAATAACATTTAAAAATCTTGCGGGAAAGCAAAAAACCAAATTTTGTTTATTAAGCTTAAGAGCAAATAAACAGGCTCATCAATCGCAAATTAGACTAGATCAAACCTAGAAAGCACATATTTCAATATACTTTTTTCTAGTGATTGATCATATCCAACAAATTATGTCTTAAATCAATACACAAAATCTCTTCCGTGGCTTAGATTGATGCGAACGCATAGGAGAAAGTGCATGACTAATTGCGATAAGGCAGCCTTCGGTAGTCTTCAGAATCGAACGACCCACATGATTCATGGAGAGAATAAAGGGCGGTGCAACGTTTGCAACGGTCGTCGTGTACGTGCAGTCCCCTGGATCAAGGCCTCCGAACTTGCTCTCCGCAACGTGCCAATCATTTCGCTGATAAGTCCTTCTGTGTTTGATTGATCTGCCTTTATCCTCAGCTTCATCATTGGCTCTCTCCTTGGAATTACGATATTGAGGTCGTGAGAAGTTATGGAGGAATGTTCTCACCATCCAGAGTTCCAATTTCATTCCTTGTTTTTTATAAAGGACTGAATTTGTTGACCCTGAAAAGGAGAGAATGGTCCTGTCATGTGCTCGTGCTCTTGCCAACCATCATAGAACTTCTCCTGTTTCATCACCTTTTTAGATTGCTGAAGAATCAGCAATTGGGGTCACTCGCTAGAATATAGCACGATATTTTCATAATAAAGTATCACATCCTAGAAAACTTAGGTAATTGTGCGTATTTAACCTTCATTTTCGTCAAGAATGATAAAATCGTAACAGACATATCTTAAGTAATAACTAGAACCATGATTGCGTCATTCATGCTAGTGATCCAATGACCCGGGCTAATAGTATTCCGTAGACGCGAAATCACGACGTCGAAATCGCTTATCGGAAGAAGTGTCTGTATTAAACTTTGAGCGCAAGAGTTTTCGAACTCTAATAAGGCTATAGTGAGGCCGCGATAATGGGCTCGACAAACCTTTGACTTTCAGGCCATGGATGATACCAAATAGTCATGGCTCGAGCGAGACCTTTTAAGCGGTTGCTTTATGTACACATAACAATGCTGATTCAACTTACCAATAGTCTTTTTGGGCTTCAGGTCCATGGGAATGTTTGGGCTGATCAGGCCCATCTAACAGGCCCAAAGTCGACCCTTCTTCTCCATGTCCCTCTCAATCTCAATTTCAGCGAGCGACGGCCACCATCGATCGATCGGGCACTTCCAGTTCCGGCGCGCAGGGGACGGACGATCATGCGTCTTCTCAAAACCCTGTCCTTCCTCAGACGCCCAAACCCTAAACAACCCCATGACCTCCGTCCGACCCTCCGGAAACCCCCTTCAGCTCATCCTCGATGCGGTTTCGCCGCCGCCCCGGCGTCCGAAAGCTCGACTCGATCCCACGCCGAGGAAAACATCGGCGACAGGAGGAAGAAGAAGCCCCTCGATGCGTACTTCAAAGAGGCCGTGGGGCTGTCCCCGAGAACCGACGAGCGCGGCAGCGAAAGCGAAAGCGAATCCGAGGGTGCGAGGAGCGAGCTGGGCGCGAGGCTGAAGCGGCTGGAGGAGGAGGTGAGGATCCTGGAGAGCAGGGACGACGGGCCGAAGAGCGACGCGGCCGCTCCGGGGCGGGGTCGAAGGGCGCCCGCGAGCTTGTACGATCTCTACGTGGATGGAAAGCGGGAGAAGGCCAAGAGGCCTCCCGAGGGTGTCCCTGTTATAAAGGAGCTGTCTCCGGATGCGGAGGCTTTCTTGGCTCATTTGCACAAGGAAGGTTACTTTAGAGAGGCTAATTTCTTGAAGAAGGACGGAAAGTGGGACGCGATTCGTTTCGAAGACAGCTACAGCAGAGATTTCGTGAAATTCGCGGCCGAGAAGTTCGGCAAGGACCATCAAGAGATTGCCAAGTAAGCCGGTTTGCCAAGTTTATTGGATTATGCATTCTCGACGATATGAAGTGTTGTGTGCAATGGAGATGAGGTTGAATCGGCTAAGATAAATGAAGCCAAGGAATTTTTGAAGTACAACTTGTCATGATTGTTGTGAGGAGGAGGGTATGAGCTTGGATTGATAGATTTTCAGAATATTAGAGGTTATGCCTAGTGAGCCAATATCACATATGACACCCAGGAAGCAGTATTTGATTTGAGTAAATTGAGGGGGAATTGGTATTTCTTGATCCTTTTATTGAGTTGTATTATATTTGTTTGTTACTTGTGCTGATCTGTGTTTTCTTCTGTCCACATAGTATGCTGAACTTGTGTGTTTTGTGTCTAGATGGTTGTCAGGGAGCGACTTGAAAAAGATAGCTCTGTTTGGCTGCCCTTCCACTGCAAAAAAGAATGTCTTTGCTGCTAAAAGATTGCGGAGTTTCTTCAGTATTCAAGAGGACAATGTGAGCCAGTAGTTGTTCAAGATGTTTCCTCTCCGATCGATGAAGTTGATGGGGTCCCTATAATGTGAAAAAATGATGATCTATTTCTTATTATTTTTCCTTTTGATTTTGTCTTTTAGGTGTGCAGAGAATGCGTCTTGAGAGAATCGTGCAAGCTTGTTAACCAGAGTGTATGGAACAGCGAAACAAATACCTTGAGGTTGGATACTGTGATGAACGTCATCACTCTATATGCGCTGGAATTGGTGCCTTCCCAGTTGAAGATTACTCAAGAGCTGAAGGACTCTGTGAGTAGAGTTTTGAGAGACATTGTGAAATTGAGCCAAACCACTTCGCAGGTCTAGAGAAGGACTTAAACTACTCTCAGGTACTTCTGGTTTTGGACAACACCTCTTTACATCATATCTACTTCTAGGTCTGTTTACAGGGCAACATCGTCATTAAACTCAGACACTAGTTTTGGCTAGCATATAGTTCATTCATCACGAGAGACGTGTGAGCTAAGGAGATGAAATCTTGAGGTGGCTAATATCTACCTCCAGTTCCACCATAGTTGCCATCCACACTTGGTTCCTGTTGTTTTTTCACATTATGAGAAGTATGGGATCTTTCAGGTGCAGCTTATGTTTTTATTTGCAATGAAGATGATATATGGGTGGATCGCTGATGTTTAACCTTTTCTCGTTATGGAATTTACTGTATATTGTGCATGCTTCTAACTGCTCTTTTACATGCAGATGCAAAACCGCCAATCTTCATGAGTAAATCTTGTTGATATAACTTTCACATGCTGGAATATGGGGTATTCAAGGACCCAATGTTCTCTCCCTGAGGAAGGATTTGAATTTAGAATGACATGAGGAGATGAATAAGTAGAACATGCTGTGTAGTCTTGCCTGGATGACTTTACACGATTGGAGATGGCCTTGCTGTGCATCACCAGACTGAAAGTGTAAGTATTTGACTTTTTTGACCCCTGATGATTTGTCAGATTGTTTTTTCAAGCAAAGACTGGTTAAATGAAATTTTCATTAAGCTAAAACCACTTATTGCAAGTCATGCTTCATTCTGGGAACATGGCTGGAGAAGGATGACTATCTGTGAAATTTTGACCTTATATTGTTTGCTTCTTTTTCGGATCAAGCTAATTTCTTTAACCAGAAAACCGAAGTAAGTGACAGAGCTGCAAATTTCCCGAGTAAATTCCCACCTAGCTGAAGCAATTGCCTCTCCATTTGCAGATCTAGGAGACCCCACAAGGCATCCAAGTTCTGCATGGCAAGAATTGTTAGCAAGGACCAAAATTTACAGCTACTCGCAATCATTCATTTCTAGAGTTTGGTTTTTCCTATGGAGATAAACTTTGCGATGATCTTCTGCGGGCATTATGTGGTGACTCCTTCTAATTTGGCGGACAGAATTCGCGTTTTCTCTCCTTATGTGATAACCAAGCCCAAACAGACGAGCAGACTGTTTGTGGTTCTGGATATGAGGGGCAAAACATAAGCAGTTTGATTTTGACTATAGTTATGTTTTGGAAATGCACGGTTACTGCAGGACATCAGTCCACTTCATTTTATCGTGTTTTTTGGTCGCTAGTCCACTTCATATCGAAGAGGGAAAGAAAGTAATAGACTGACATGATTTCAATGTAAATCATAGGGTGTGTTTGTTTTGGTGACAATATTTTTCCGAAAAGTGTTTTTCGAACTTTCATTCGTTTGGTTCTCCGAAAATGATTTGGTCAACGGAAAATACTTTCCAGTCAACAAAAATATCATATTTACTTTTAGGAAAGTGAATTCTCTTATTTAAAAAGGTGAAAACACTTTTCGGAATTGCTCATTTTGAATTTGTTAATATTTTTTTGTTTCTTTTTTTCTTTCTTTCTTTTTTTTTTTTCTTTTTCTCTTCTTTCTATGAAGGAAAACATTCATGTATTTTTTTCCTAATAAAAATAATTTAAAAATAACAAATAATTTAAAAAATACAAAAAAATTTTGATAATTTTCACCATCTGTTGACACCCATTTTAATTAGCCCAAAAATTAATTACACAAAATTTAGGAGTTAATTTTCTTTAATTCCTAAAACAAAAAATATTTCTATTTCAATGCATTGCATATAGGCATTAGGTATATTTGCATTAATAGGGCCTATTTGAGCATATTTTCTTAATTAATCCTTAAATAAATAAATATAAAAAAAATCGAATCGGGCTGGGTCGGGGCTGGGCCGACCCGGCCCTTTTCTTTTTTCTTCCTTTCCCCCGGCGTGGGCTCGGCTCACTTTTCTTTTTCTTTTTCTACCCACGCGAGCTGGGCTTGGCCCGGCCCAGCCCTTCTCCTTCCTTCTTCCCCCATCCACGGTCGCTCTCACTGCCCCTGTTCGCCTCTGTTCGCGACGGAAGTGTGACGCACGGCGGCGTCGCTTCTCGCCGTCGCTGTCCGGCCAAAAGAAGGCCGAAGGAGCACGCCGACGGGACTGGCATTAATTGCCAGTCCCGTCCTCCCCGTTTCCCCGGCTCCCTTATCCTCTCCTCCTTCCTCTCTGCGTTTGTTTTGAACCGGCCCCCCTGCTCTGCTCTGCACCGGCCTGCCATGGCCACGAAAGTCGTGGGGTGGCGTAGGCCAGTGCAGGCCGTCGTCATGCGGACGCGAGAGCAGGTGAGACGCGTCGTCGCCGCCTATAAAAGCCGAAGAGAGAGAGAGGCCCCGGTCGACCGTTTTTTAAAGACAGAGAGAAAGAGAGAGACTGAGCGAGACTGAGAGACTGAGAGCTCTTCCGGCGACCGCCGTGCTCGTACCGCGACCATAAAAGACCAGAGAAAGAGAAGAGAGAGGTCGGCCGGCGGTTTAAAAAAAAAAACAGAGCGAGAGGCCGAGAGAGAGAAAAAGAGCACCGAGAGAAAACAGGGAGAGAGAGAGCTCGCCAGAGCAAGAAGGAGAACCAGCAGCGTCACCGTCGCCCACGGAGCAGCCGGAGACCCCCCAGAACGCGCCGTCGACCAGGTGAGTCTCTCCCGGCCGAGAACCGCCTCTGTTTTCCCCTGTTTTCCGGCGTGGTTGGGCCGGGACTCGCGCCGGCCATTTCGTGCGAATCCCGGCCCATATCGACGTCGGTCCCAGTCCCTGCTCACCGTTGGAGGTGAACCAAGGCCGTCGGAGCTGACCGAGTCGCCGGAGGAGGCCGAGATCTCTTGATTTTTGCCGCGCACGCTACCTGCTCGATGAAATGCCTCAAAGAGGCTGGTTTGTTTTTGGCCGCCGGCCGACGAACGGGTGATCGGACGGTGACCCCGGTGGGTGGAGAGGTTTGGTTTTAGTCCCAGGGGCCGATTTGGGGGCGGCGCCGGTCTGGGTCCGCCGGCAAGAGGCCGATTTTCGGCTTCGCCGGCGGCTGCTCCCACAGGTTCGGTCTGACCCGGTTCAGCCGACTCGACCTCGGTCGGTCTGACCGACCCGGTTCAGCTGATCCGACCCGGGTCAACGCTTGGGTCGGATCCGTTGACCCGGGTCGGATCCGACCCGACCCGGTTTAATATTATATTATTATTTTTTAT
The DNA here is from genome assembly GCF_021117445.2 of Syzygium oleosum. Taxonomy (NCBI): domain Eukaryota; kingdom Viridiplantae; phylum Streptophyta; class Magnoliopsida; order Myrtales; family Myrtaceae; genus Syzygium; species Syzygium oleosum. Next base: position 13,855,015 of record NW_026607489.1, on the reverse strand, counting down.
TATTTTATTTTAAAAATAAAAAATTATTAAAAAATTTCAAAAAAAAATTTAAATTTTTTTTTCTTTTCTTCTTTTTCTGTATTATTTTCAATTTTTTTCTCGAAAAGAAAAATTTTTAAATTTTTTTTTTCAAATAAAAAAAGAAAAGATCTTTTTTTAAAAAATTATTGTGTGATATATTCTAAATGTTTAATTTATTGTAGTATTATTATGCATATTTTTGTCTTGTTTAAATTAGACAAGCCTGAGATTGCGCGGTAATATTTTGCATGTTATTTTTATTATCGCTATATTATTGTGCATATTTTTAATACAATCGCATGAGTTATTTTTTGAATGTCATCTGACTTAGTTAAGGTTAGAACCTTAGGCTGCATGAATTGTTATGTTCCTGACTGCTAATCGTTTCTGATTATGCACTCGCTTGATCACCTCACATGTTAGGAGAAAGGTCCTAAAATCAATCCAAACTGCCTGATAAATGTTTTAAAAAATGAACAAGGTAAAATGGTACCGAAAGGGCATTAGTTATCCAACTAGTGTAACCAAGTCCCCGAACTCAGTTAATCTCTGGTTTGCAGGAGTAGGGTGATTCTCCCATCACCCTATTTGGGTTTCTAATCGGCCCACCCCAAATCGATTAGTGGCGACTCCTTGATATAAATCACCTGCATGTTAAGAAACTTAAACCCTAGGTCGCGATATGGTATGTGTCACGCCCCGCACCCTACGAGCGCGCGATCACCCCTCGATGGTCGATCATTGAACGCGACGTCTCAAGACGCGTCGCCGACCCAAACGAACTACGCAAGCGAAAGCGAAATAAAACAACCCGGACAATAAAATATGACGAAGGGATAGCACAAAACAATAATTCCAAATACACAACATCAAAACGGAGTAGTGGTTTGGTTATCCTACTTCACTATACAAAAGAGGGGCACACAAAAATATAGGGCAACCTGACCCGTCCTCCACTCCCGAGATACCCTAGTGGCGTCTCCAATCAATCACTGTCGCAGATCTGAAAATGGTTATATAATAACCGTGAGAACGAGTCTCAATAAGCAACCCCATATACCCCACATAGGCCAATGCGTACCCAGACAAGTCGTACATGCAATCTACCCCATATATAATGTAAAATCGCATCCTTATACTTACCTCACCATCGAACCCATGCTAACACTGCACGTTAGTCATAACATGGTAATGCAGTAATAGTAACTAAATAGCACATCGCAATTGCTCAAACGCCAACCACACTTGCACGCAATTCATCTTACTAATTCGACCACACATTCAACCAAGCCAATTCAATCACACGCTCAACCAGCCAATTCAATCACACTCAACCAGCCAATTCAGTCACACTCAACCAGACATTTCAATCACACTCAAATCGCATGCGTGGCCGAACATCTTTCTCACGACCCGCGCCACTGCGCCTCAGGTCCATTCTCACTGCCCGCGCCACTGCGCCTCAGGCCCACTTGGCACACCGGCCATTCATGCTTTCACACGGACCGCCGTCAACACGTCCCAAGTCCGTAGCCCTCCGATCAATCCGAGCTCAATTTCCAATGACCGACGTAAATACGTCCCGGTCCAACACACCTCTAACAGGCCACCGTCAACACGTCTCAAGCCCGCATCCATTTGGCACACCGGCCATTCATGCCTTCACACGGACCGCCGTCAACACGTCCCAAGTCCGTAGCCCTCCGATCAATCCGGGCTTATAATCGACAGGCATGCACACGCCATTCAATTCAATCAATTTCACGCCAATTGCATTAAACCATCCATATTCACAACTCAATCCAATTCACAATTCGCCACGTCAATCCACAAACCCGACGTTCAAGTCGGCCACGTACGATCACCCAAATCATGCACATTATTTTATCCAATCCAATTAGCACAATTATATCATAATACAATTAAATTAAATCACGCTCTAACCGTTCTAAACCCGAGACAAGTCATAAAATACCCAAAGTACTAAATAGGGTTTAGAAAGTCACTTACTTCAATATGGCCCGGGAAAAACCCACACGGGCTCAAAACAGGAGGATGAAACGATGCGGGCGGGATGAACAGATGCAGCCGGATGAACGATGCGGGCCGGATGAACGGTGGCGCCGGAGCTCGGCCACGGCCCGGGGCAGTCCGGCCACGGCCTGGGCACGCTCGGGCTGGCTGGGCAGCGGCTAGGCGAGCTCGGCCACGGCTCGGGGCGCTCGGGCGAGCGGCGACAACGACGGCGGTTGGGTGAGTCCGGCGAGCCAGTGCTGCAAGTGGGTGAGCAAGGTCGCCGAGGGCCGGGTGGTGGCGGACGGGCGGCAAGCGGCGGCAGAGGCGGCGCGCGGCGGGCCGGCCGGCGGCGGGGAGGCCCAAAGCAGGAGAGGCGTCGGGGAGGATGAAAAACGGGGAAGGGGAGGTGGTGGCGGCCCAAGGGAAGCGGCGGGTCGGCGGAGATGGGCGAGGAGAGGCTGGGTGGCGGAGGCGGAGCGGCAGTGGCCGGAACGGCGGCTCACGCGGCCCGCGAAGCCGAGGGGGCAACGGGGGAGAGGAAGTCGCGCGGCGGCGGAGCGGCACGGCGCGTCACGAGCGGCCGGGCGACGGAGGGCGAGCCGGCGGACGGGCAGGTGAGGCAGCCGGACCACGGCGGACGCCCAGCGGCAAGGCGCTACTCGCGTGCAACGCAGACAGGGCCGGCGACAGGCGGACAGGGCCGACGAGCGGCGGTCGCGGGCGACGAGCGGCGGCACAGCTCGGTCGGGCGACAGCAGCGACGGCGACGGGGCTGGAGGCGAGCTCGGTCGGCGTCGGCTGGGGCGAGCAGAAGCAGAAACGATCGAGCGGCGAAGGAGGAGGAAGAAGAAGAAGAAAGAAGGAAGAAGAAGAGAAAGAAGGAGAGAGAGAGAGGGGGGCAGAAGGGACGCGCGGGCAGGGGGGAGGTGACGGGCGCAGAGGAGAGAGAGAGAGAGAAAGAGAGAGAGAGAGGAGGGCCAAAAGTCAAACGCCATTATCACGATCCAACGAACCACGATTCAAACCCACAAACGATCCAACGGTCCAAAATTAATCCTAAAATATAATAAGGGACAAATGCCAAATTAATTAAATTACACTACCTCGAGGGAGGTCTACTAGTCCAAATTCGCACTCGGTCAAAAATTCACTTTTCACATATCCCGGGTAATATCGAGGCTGGCCACAATAATATCAACACCGTCCAATTAAATTCGTCCCGGAACTCCAAGAAATTCGACACCAAAGTTTGGGCTCTAAATAACGGCCAAATTCGATCGAGTGCGATTCTAGCGAAATCTCAATTTTAAAATAATAACCGGGAGTGATCAGTTCCCGGGCGAGATTTTACTATAAGCACACTGACGAATTACACGTTTTATAAATCCCAAAAATGGGCCGAAATTCGGGATGTCACAGTATGGGCTTGGGAGAGCCCGAGTTAAGTCACAAACCTAGACTTAGCACGTACCAGGCGAGCCCCCCTTTTTTGCATGTTCGATAAAAAAGGGCTCGGGAGTTCGGTCGCGACACCATCAGATTTTCCTTACTAAACAACTTAAAATACTTTCCAAGTATTTTTTGGATTTTAGCCAAACATCGAAAAATGAGCTTATTTTCTAGAAAAATGATTTCTTGGAAAGTATTTTCTAGAAATGATACATTTTCCGTGAAACAAATGCACCCATAGTGTATGAGACAGAAAATTTATCCAGAAAACAGGAATGATAGGCTGTCAAACGCCGCTAGACATGCAAGTTATATTTCGTAAAGAAAATGTTTGATGTTGGTTTGGTTCGGTTTTGGGAAATGTCTTTGGAAACATACAAAGACTTTTGAGCTAAAGAGTTTACCAAAACCCAATCAATGTTTGGTAAATTGTAATTTTAAAGTACATTGGGAAACAATTTTAAGTGTTTAGCAAAATTACACTTTAGAAAGCATTTTTACTTTTTTTGAAAAAAACACTCAAAATCGGCAAGGACTTAGCGGTCTGCGAGAGGTAAGCGAGCCTCCAGCGAGGCTAAATTTTGCTATCAACAACCTCGCTTGAGGACGCGCAACCTAAGCGACCGTCAGCCTGGGGCGACACCTGAGGTCACAGGACCTCAGGTCTCGTCAGCAGGGTCGCGACCCTTAAGTGGTGGTCATCAACCTTTGTCCATGTCCTCCTGTGCAAACGATCGGGAAGATAAATAGTATCGATGTACAGTGAATAGTGCCAAGCTGCATTACAAGAATGTTACTTTCTAAAGGAACTTTGGATCTACCTCGAGCTAAAGGTCTTTGGAAATGCAACTGTACCTCTCCAATGTTCTCCAAAAAATTCGTCAAACGCCATTTGCATTGCATTTGTCCAAGGACCCCCAAAGCCCCTTGCAAATGTTGAACCAAACGCACCCGTAAACATAGCGAAAGTAGGACCGATTTCTTGCTTGACGATGTGGTTAGCATGTATTTGAGGAATTCGGGAAATCAGATGCAAAATCACTAAAACAATTTTCGTAACCTCAAATGCGGACCAACTGAATCTCTATTGGTCCTAGTTCGGGTCCATGCGCCGTTGGGCTTCAGCCCCATTCCATCGGGTCTGGATCCGGGCACGCCCGTCAGCCCGAGCCCACGTGGAGGGATCAAAGCGTCAGCATCAAGGCTTCACTGTCACTGTCACTGTCAGTCAGTCGAAATGCTTTGACCCGCTCTTCCGTTTCGCCGATTCTCCCTTTCACACACCCTCTCTGCGCCTCCCTCGCTCTTCTTCCCGTGCTCCGAGCGAAATCCCGCGTCGCCCGCAAACGCCCACGCGCAGTCGCACGCACTTCCAGTCTCTTCTTGAGGTTCTAGATCTGGTCTTGAATCGGACCCCCCCCCCCCCCCCGTCGAAGTCAAAGTTCGTCGCCCTCCGACCGAGTCAAGCGCCGTCGCTGTTGCAGCCGAATCTCGAACCTTCGCCGTCGCGAGAGGTAACTTGCTTCTCGCAATCGCTACGGTTTTTCCTCCTCCTCCGATCGAAGTCGTCCCTGTCGATTTCCTCGAAGAATCCGCTTCGTTGATCAGCGCAGAGCTCGCGCTGTGTGGTCGAATTGGTCGCGGGAAGCCCTCTCTCGTCCGCTCGTTCCGCTTATATAATCGATTTGCTTAACCTGGCTTCGGAGAATTATCGGCCTGGAATGCGCTCTGGCTTTGTGCGCCCGAAGTGGAGTTCTGGTCTGAGTCTCTGATGCGCTGGATTTGATTCCGTGGGGAAAAGGTCGGAAGATCTCGAGATCGTTTTGGAAACAGTGAGAGAGAGGGAGGGAGGGAGGGAGTCTGTGGGTTCGATGAACATGACGTCGGGCTCGCGGATGCCGACATGGAGGGAGAGAGAGAACAACAAGAGGAGGGAGAGGCGGAGGAGAGCCATAGCCGCGAAGATTTTCACGGGGCTTAGGATGTACGGTAACTACAAGCTCCCGAAGCACTGCGACAACAACGAAGTCCTCAAGGCTCTCTGTGACGAGGCTGGCTGGATCGTGGAAGCCGACGGCACCACGTATCGGAAGGTAATTGTCTCCAAATTTTAGACTTGAAGAATTTTTGCCTTGGCCTCGAAGCTACTTTTAGGTTATAAATCACTAGAATAAGTGTGAATGTTGCGGTTTGACGGTTACAATTCTGAAGAATTGGTAACACTCTGCTTGGTATCAAGTACTACAATTCTGCGAACCAAATTCCTGCAGTGTGAATAAATCATGACCTGTTCTAGGCTGGTTACCTACACATAGATTCACATGCGACACATCCAAGACTAAGAGCCTGGTTTGTGTTTTGTGGATTTTCCTCGTCAACTGGCTGTAGTCCATAACTTCTCCTCATCGTGGATTTTCCTTACCAACATTTGCACGGACCTGCGTATATGTTGCCATTATGAGAAGTTGAATAGAATAGCTCATATGTTTTGCTAGATAGATGGTCAGTATTGGTAGAGAAGTACATACCTAGAAATGACAGTGTTTTGAGTGAAGAGTTTTGCGTGTTCAAATGGGTGAGAGGACTGGCTCTATCAGGTAGGACTTGCCCACTCAAATAGTTAGCTCTGATGTATTAAAATTGTTGGAGGGAGGAACTTGGATTGGATGAAAGAGTTGCACTATGTAGATGACTCAGTTTCAGTTAACTAATTACTCCTTTCATGGTTGATTATATGGGCTAACTTCCGTTCTCTTTATGGCTATCTCCAAAAGTGCAAACACACTCAAACATAAATCCAAAAGTGCCTTTTGTTATATTCTCTAAACTTTACTACTTTATTGTTGCAATTAAATCAGGGTTGCAAACCTGTAGAGCATGTGGATATGGTGGCTAGATCTGAAACAGTGAGTCCATCTTCTTCTTACTACCCAACCCACAACCCAAGCCCAGGCTCATCATCTTTTCCAAGTCCTGCCTCATCCTTCTACGCAGCCAATGCTAATTCAGATGGGAGTTTCCTAATTCCATGGCTCAAGAACTTCTCCTCTGCTTCGTCATCAGCCTCCTCTTCAAAGCTCCCTCATCTCTATCTCCCCGGAAGCTCAATCAGTGCTCCTGTCACACCTCATTTGAGCTCTCCAACTGCTAGAAGCCCCAGAGTTAAGACTGTCTTGGATGACCAATCCACCCGCTTTGGCTGGGGTGAGCGCTACTCCTTCATGCCATCTTCCACTCCACCGAGCCCTGGCCATCGGATCCTTCCTGACCCTGAATGGATTTCTAGGATCCAAATTCCCCAGGGAGGCCCAGTGTCTCCCACATTTACACTCGTCTCATCCAATCCTTTTGGCTCAAAGCAAGAGGTTTTGGCTGGGGGTGGATCTCATATATGGACACCTGGGCAAAGTGGAACATGCTCTCCTGCCATTGCTGCTGCCGCTGATCACACTGGAGATATCCCTATGTCGGAAGTGATTTCAAATGAGTTTGCATTTGGAGTCAATGGGAAGGGCCTTGTGAAGCCGTGGGAAGGAGAGAGAATTCATGATGAGCCTGGATCAGATGATTTAGAGCTCACGCTTGGTAGCTCAAAGTGCAGGTGCGTTGACACTAATATGCAGGTTGAGTCTGTCTTCTGGATTTCTATGTTCTTTAATTTGAGGCTCATGCTTTGCAGGTAAGAAGTTGGACGACCCGGAGGTGCTCTTTGGGCTGGTATGACAAAGGGTCGAGCAAAGCATCAATTATGCTTCTTTTTTTTTTGTTCGCATTTTTCTTTTCCTTTTTCCTAAATATTTCATTGTATGTTGTTTAAGCAGTAGGATTAGTTTCGATGTTCTTTTGCTTCTGTACCGTTTCTTGTTTATGTTACCAGATATGATTGATGATATTGCATAAGTACACATGGCTGCCTTCATTTTTGTGGCACGCCACTGGAAGGAATTTTCTGAATTCAGTTGTATGCCACTGATTCTTTCAAGAACTTCTAATGGGCCGAAAGTTTTCCTTTCCATCCCTTGGAGATCATATTTTCTTGTCTAGATCTAAGCTTGTTCTATTTCCCCATCATGAATTGGGAAAAATTTTCATGGATAGTGATTACCTTCTTTAGTTGCAAATTGTACGCAACAATCTCTCAAGGAGATTTAAGTCATGTGACTGCCCAGACCAATTGTGTCATGCCCGCTCATCAAAGATATCAACTTGTTAACCGGGGTTCACTCAAGAGAATTGGGTGGAATGGGGAGGTTTAGTTTCAGATGTTGGGTTCAACTCTCACGCTCTGCAAAAAGATCAAGTAAAAGTCTGAAAGAGAGAGAAGAGTTAGAGTAGGTCAGATCTAAAAAGAAAAAAAGAAAAAATAGGTTTCACTTCTCTGATTGCCTGAGATTAACATTTTCTAAGATTTGGCCTGTGTCTGATAGTTGGCTCCATGTTCTTGATCAAATGCTAATTGTAAAAACTAAGGACTGTAACAAGATATGCGTAATTCGTCCGAAGGGTGGTCTGCAAGTGTAGCTTAATCTGATCACACTGTAAATGTAATGGTTGTCCGGTTCCCTCTAGCCTGTTTCTATGTTTGTACCCAACCCTCTTTGCATACCCATGGGATCAATTTCGACATCTAGATAGTCATTGCTTAAATTAGAAGCCACTTTGTAGATAGTCATTGTATGATTTAGCTGCCAATTTGTTTTATGTCCATGCAAAGGGCATGTCCTGGCTTCGCACCAGACGTTCCATGGCAATCAGCCAAGGCACGTAGTCCAAACAATAACTAATGCAGACAAACAGAGGTGCCTCTTTTTGGGAGAGAAACTCCCAAGTACACTAGTACCATGATAAGCGGAGACCGAGCATTCATTGCTTCATTGTTTAGGTGCATGAACTTGGGAGTTTCTCGCCATTCCTAGTGCTTCTCGTCATATTTTTGGAAGTCTCGATGAGAGTCACTTTCAGATGATTCCTGACTACTTGTTTAGATGAGAATTGCTTAGTTTCTCGCCGGCTGGTCAATGGACGTCATGTGATCCCCTTCATCCTGCAATTTTAGTTCTCATTGTTTGGATGTACCGAGGACATCTGATGCCAGAATACAGAGGTAGATCACACCCAGCCATCGACAAAAGGCCAAGATTTAATGGTCAAATCTCAAATTCAGTCCCTCTGATGTTTCAATGCAATTTGGTAGGAACTCATTTGGATTACCAATTATCTGGAGCCTTCCACTTTCGTAAACACAGGGAAGCCATTAAGAGTATGTTGCCAATGTAATAAACAAGTAGGGATAATCTTTTAAAGCATTCTTTCTCTAATGCCTGGTTACTTTGTGGCAGCCATCTACGTTTGTTGCTATTCTTGTTTTAAACCTCTAAGGGCAGATTTAGAGTTCTCGAACTGAAAAGTGGTCCAGCAAGAGTTGGCATAGTGGGGATAATTTCATGATATTATCCGATCTTTGAGAAGTGCAATGACGAGATTAATCTCTACATGTTTATAGCTCCCTCTCATCCTTCTCAGAAACCTTGCAAGTTTGCAATCTTTATGAGATCTTATGACATGAATTGGGTGTCTTGTATTTCGGCTGCCTCATCAGCCTCAGTCACTATTTTAGGGACTAGAGTAAGATTTCAAAAGTTGACAGCGGCATGAGCAGGCGACTAACGTTGGAATCTAAGAGTTGATACTAAATTAAGAGTCATTTTATTCTGTAGGTCTAGGCATTATGGCCATAGTACTAGTTTTACCAGATAACATTTTGCAATGGATATGACAGAGACTTGTTCACCGTCGTTACATCCAACAAAATTGTCCCTCCTTGTTTGTTTGTTTCACTAAAGTATCACCTTGCTTTGTTGTTCTAAGTTGAAACGCTCAATAACGTTGACGGGACTGCTTCTGTTGTAAGATCCAAGAGAGAGCTTGCTTGACTGATTGAAGTCAGGTCGCGAGGACTGTAGGCAACAGAATCTAACCAGCTATATATAGTGCAGAGTTTGCTCACATGGACGGCGCACAACAAATTCTGAAGTCTGAACATTTCTTTGAGGACTTGCTCTCTCCAACCTATAGCTTCGGTATTATCCCATGGAAATACAGGATCGTGCCTGGAATCCATTGGCATCCACAGAGATAAACAAAGAAGACCAGTTCTGTGAGTTAGGCATGGTCGGAGGTGGTGTTTATATCCTGAGCTTAATTGGAGAATCCCGTCACAGGTACAGTGTAGTTCACTCTTCACCCCTGTATACTTTGCTGCTCAAAATGATCATTTGTTCAAAACTAGCACCAATTTCCACGGGTTCTCTCCGGCGGCAATATGTTTGATCAATGAGCTCCTTGACCAGGTATGTCTTCTACTTAAGAAAGTGGTACGACTACATCACAAAAGAAAATATGAAGTAGAGAATGCAATATCGATCTGTTTCTTGTTCTCCCTTTCTATCAACATCTTTGCCAAAGTATGCTGAAAGTGACTTCTGACCTTGTAGTTACACCATGTGCACTTTGAAGTCATTGCGGAGATGAACTAGGACTATCTCACTTGTCATAATATCTCAGAAAAAATCATAGCGCGTGATATTCCATAAATTTCTCCGACAAACACCAACCCCCTCCAATCTCTGTTATGGAATAATTATCAGTGTGCAATATGCCCAATCAAACAGCTCACAACTGTCACTTCTGTTTGACTCCAGATCGCGAGGGATGAAAAGGCACGTGTGTTGATCACAACAAATCAGGTGATACACTCTAGTGCATGTAGCGGTTATTAGCGTGTACTCATGGAATAAGTAGACCTTCATCCATGAGCTGCATATCTCATTGTCAGAAGATAACTATCAGAGAGAATACAAAAGTAACTTGCGCTGTCTTTTGATTTTGTGTGAATGAAGGGTAAGTTCTTCTCGGATGGGATGGATGTAAGCTACTTAAGATGCACAGACAGAAGAAGCGCCATTGTAAGTATGTTTCCAAATAATTAATATGCCCAACATACAAGTTATGTTTTCTAGTTTGCTCATATAAGTTAAAACCACGAGCCTGTTGTTGAGCAGGAGTATCTGATGTCATTTCAGAAGCTGGTGAGCAAGTTGTTGACATTCCATCTTCCAACTATAGCTGTTATTAGGTGAAGTTCCTTGCAAATTACACTGAAAAGGCTCAAATAGTCAAAATCGATTTGTTCAGAAAATGGGTTGGTAATTATTTTAGCAGCCCAACTAGATTTATCTTTTCTCTTGATTTTAACATAGCGCTTTGCATATGGCAGAGATCATGCAGTTGGAGCGGGTTGTATTTTTGCACTGGCTCATGATTACAGGCTTATGAGCTCTGACCATGGTTACATCTTCATGAATGAGGTAAATTTGGTCCCTGTAAGAGAGTCTTGGAACTCCCACTTTAAGGAAGTGTACTGGCAGATCTTCAGAAATTTCGTTCTTGATACTTCTTTCTACTTGATCTGATGCATAGGCTATTATGTCGAATCAAGACTAAAAGTTTTGTCACACAACTTATATATTCCACACTTCAAAACAGGTTAATTTAGGAATGTCGTTGACAGCTGGAATTATGTCCGTTCTTCGCACGAAGTTGCCCATATCAACTTTCCAGGAAGTTCTTCTTACAGGGTACCTGTAACTTTTATCTATGCTTCAGTGTGATTGTTTTGAGAAAACTCATCGTGAAGGCCAATTTGTGGAAGACAGATCGAACAGCAAAGTTACAAATCCATTCTTTTTCACAGGAAACGCTACGACGGGAAAGGCGCCACAGCAGCTGGTATAGTTCAAGCAACATGTCCTAGAGGAACAACTCTTTGGCGAGAAGGGATAGAGAAAGGTCGATTTTCTTGTATCATTTTTCATATTTTATATGTAGGATTAGTCATGAACTTTTTCTCCGGATTGGGTCTATCCCTCGATATTAACATTTGCTATCTATGATGCATATAGCCTCCGAGTACAGAGCTAGAAGATGGAACAGAGAGATCTGTCGCGCGTTGAAGGTGCGCAGTTTTTCTCACTCCAATGCTTGAAAGGGAAGATGTTAGGGAAGATTATCTTCTAGTAGGCGTTCAAACTTGCAGATGGAGATGTTCAAGACCACTCTGCAAGACCTTGAAAATGGAGGAATTGGATACGCAAGAATGTGAATCACTTCTCTTGTCACTTTTTGTGAGAAAGGGTGAAAGAAAACATGCATCTATTTTGTATCAGCTAGTTGTCGTCTCTTCGTAATCATAATCGAGTAATGATTTTATATCTAATGTATTTATTTATTGCCCTTTGTGAACCAGCATGTCTGGATATTAATCATGGGGATAAGTATTCCAGAAATGGGTTTAGAAAGCTTAATTTTTGGCCTATGTAGTACATTATTTCAATTTGTTGGGAGCCCCACAAATGCGTCCCCGGTCCCAAATATACCCTTTTCGTATGAATTCCCTTGATGTTGGTTAAATTTCTTTTAAAGGACTTTCTTCAGTCAATTTTTTTCTACTTTCAATTGAGACAAATTTGGAGGAAGAGTACACTTCCTATTTCATCACGAACATGAAGAGACTGAGAGAGTCGCAAGGAGAGAGACGATGGTCCATGATATGTCATTTTATCTTCGACCTATTTCTAAGAATTTCTGTAAGAGAATTACTGTTCACAAAAGCGTTCAGTCGGTCTCATCGCAGATCATGAATAGCGCATATAAAAGAGCAAGGCTTTCCTTTGAAGCATCAGTCAGTACAACTAAAAAAGAAGTAGCTGGATGAAACGAAGATAATGATGACAGAACCATCCTTTTACGTCACAAACTGTACAAAGGGGTCCATGCAAAACCAACGCACGGTCACACTAGCTAAGAGACGGTGGGAGAGTCTGTTGCTTAACTTGTCTTTGTCTTGAAGCGAATCCAACCACACGCAACACACGCACGCAGCAATGGCCTTATAGAAACTTCTCAATCACCCCAAGTCATCAAACTACACCTCTCTCTCTCTCTCTCTCTCTCTCTCTCTCTCTCTCTCTCTCTCTCTCTCTCTCTCTCTCTCGACAATGGGACTTGGCTCTCCTAGCTTTGTATCATCATTTGTTCTTGCTCTTGTCCTTCGTCCGTGCCTCAATAGAGCGATTAATGCCATAGTCGCACCACAAGAAGTGGGCGGTTGCGAACTCTTCCAAGGAAGTTGGGTTTACGACGATAGTTATCGCCCTCTTTACAACACCGCAGCATGTCCGTTCATCGAGACGGAGTTCGACTGCCAGAAGAACGGACGTCCAGATCATCTCTACCTTAGATACAAATGGAAGCCAAGTGCCTGCGAATTGCCGAGGTAGAATAGACATGCATGGATTGAACTTCTCTTCTAGTAATCGTTGTACTCTCGCACTGCACATCATTTTGGTCTCAGCCACCCTCGGTTTCCTCCTTTTCGTAACATTTTAGGGCACAAAAACTATTGTCGGCAGAAATTTTGAAGCAAGATGAAGAAAGAATCAAGACAAAACAAGGACAGGTTAAAACCTATTATTTCACTTGTCGTTATACATGTAGCTTCCTTCAGAGCAGTTCCTCCAGAAAATGAAGCAGCTTTTCACAGAGAGAAAATGTCTCTTCTGTGTGAAGTGTCTCAGGGGCATTGCTAAGCAAGAAAAATTTTCAAATATCGCCCAAAAAAGGAATTTTCGCAAGTAACATAAGAATTTTAATCAGGTAAGAGGTGATTGGCTAGACACATGAGAAAACAGTGGAATCATCGGCATAAAATACTTTTTTTCCGCACCACTTAGCCATATTGAGGTGAAACACTTGGTGTTCATTGAATGAAATGGTGATGCAGATTCAGTGGAGAAGATTTCGTGCGAAGAATGAGAGGGAAGAAGATACTGTTCGTGGGGGACTCTTTAAGCCTCAATCAGTGGCAATCCCTCACTTGCATGCTGCATGCTTCACTTACCCGCTCCAACTACACTGTTACTCGAACAGGAGATGTCTCCACCTTCGACATACATGTAAGGCATTGTTAATATACATGGAATCTTATGCAATGTTCTCTATGATGAGAAGGGACTAATCCCAAGGAAGAGATGTTGATGGATTGGACAATCCATTGAATACTTGTTGACATGCTCTAAGATATCTAATTATCAGTCGGTATACGGCGTTAGTCGAGATAAACATTCTTGAAAATCTATCGGCCGTCCTCCTCTTCTTTAAGTTTTGAATGTTTTGCAGGACTACGGCGTTTCTGTGGTGTTATCTCGAAATGCGTTTCTGGTCGACGTAGTGAAAGAGAATATCGGGAGAGTTTTGAAGCTTGATTCAATCGTCAATGGCAATGCGTGGAAAGGATACGACATGCTCATCTTCAACACTTGGCACTGGTGGCTGCACAGAGGCAGAAAACAACCGTATGTACTTATATGAACAGGACCCTAATCCATGATTAGGTTCCCCGGATAAATTTCATTCTTTTGCTGTATAAAAATTCCAAGTAGTCAAGACGATTGAAAAAATGAGGGAAAACGATATGTGTGGTAGAGTATAGTGATTGGGAGCACAACAATGATAATGCCATGTTAATTTGATTTCAGATGGGACTATATTCAGCAAGGAGAGACCATACACAAAGACATGGACCGTTTGGTTGCTTTCAAGGAGGGACTCACTACATGGTCCAAGTGGGTGGACTCTAACATCGATCCTACCACGACCACAGTGATTTTCCAAGGCATATCTCCCACTCATTACAAGTAAGTCATTTCAATTAGCTAGCCTCTTGTTCATGAGATCATTCACAGACGATCAACCCCCAAACTCGTCCCCCTGCTAATTATTCGAAATTGTTCTTGAAAATAATTAAGTGGCAAGGAGTGGAACGAGTCCGGGACGACCACCTGCGACGGGCAAACCGAGCCCATTTCGGGGTCTGAGTACCCAGCGGGTCCACCACCACCGGCAGCGATCGTGAGCGAGGTGCTCAGCAAGATGGCAACGGAGGTGACTCTTCTGGACATAACGAAGCTATCGCAGCTTAGGAAAGATGGACACCCATCCGCCTTTGGGTCCGAAGGCCGTGGAGGGAACGATTGCAGCCATTGGTGTCTTGCTGGTGTGCCTGATACTTGGAATCAATTGCTCTACACTACCCTTGTTAACGGAGGTAGAAGATTATTACATGACACAGCAAAGTCTGTGCATTAATTGGTGTCAGAAACTTTTAACAATGAATGACTATATGTCATCTTCAGGATGTTACGACGTTGTTCTGAAGTTTGTACTTATTGCTATAATGCTTATCTAGTAATTCTTTTCAAGATAGTACCATTTAGTTTGCATTATTTATCGTATGTTTCTCTGTTCATTTTCATAAGCACAAAACGTTGTCATGTATATGTGATTTACTTGTTATAGGTTCACTCAGTTAATCACGCATGTGGTATCCTAATATTCAAACTTTGCTTACACGTGCAAGTTTGGCTTTATGACAGTCGATCAAAGTTCGTCGGGAGCTTCCAGACAGTACCCAACAGCCAGAAGCCAAATATTTTTCTGCTTTCTACTTGGCACCTTCACAACTTTTCATTTGTTCAATTCTAAGTACATCGCTAGCTTGTGAAATGCAAATTTAAAATGACATAGTTAATGAATTATACATCAAGTATGCAACTTTTGCAAGACCACAAAGTTTATTTCATTCCATTGAGTACATCTCGGAGATAATTATCAAGAAAGTCCTATGTCTATTGTGCAGATGTCAATTCAGTCCTAAACTTTTTAACGAGAAAATTACCAAAAAAGTTATAAACCTATTGCAATTGTGCCAATTCAGTCCTAAACCCTGTTTTTTGCCAATTCAGTCCATCTCAAAGAGTCACAAAGAGAGCGAAGATCATCTATGATATGTCATTTTTCCTTCGACATACTTTTAAGAATTTCTATATGAAAATTACATCACCACATAGGGCAATCCACATTTAATCCTAAACATTTCAATCGTGTCAATATTAGTCCTAAACCTTTTTACAATTTAGCAATGTAGTCTTCCGATCAATTTCGACCGGATATCATTGATATGGACGCCAATCGTCCTACATCGCATGGCCAGCGCTAACACGGACAATTTTTGCAAATTTTAGGAAATTTTTTTCCTTTTTGTCTTTCTTTCATTTTCTTTTCTTTTCTTTCCCTTTTCATTTTTTTATTTCCCTCCACCGGCCGTCGTCGAGCCTCTGCCGGTCACTTGGCCTCGATCGCCAGCCATGAGCGAGGGTAGCTCTTGTTAGAGATAACTAGGAATTTCTCTAGGATTATTTCCTTGGTTAGAAATAATTTGATAATTCTCTTGATTCTATATATCTCTCAAGATTACGCATATATCTCCATTTAATTATACATATCTTAATTAATATATATTACCTTAGATAGTCATATAATAAAGCATGTTTATATATTCTTCTTCAATAGACATCCAATTATATAAGAAATTCATCAAATCTGTCTTCCGCATTATTATTATTATTAACTACTAGATTAGGGAAATTGTCGATTCGCAAGTAAATTACTGTTCACAAAAACCTTCAGTCAATCTCATCACAGATTGCAGTGCGTATAAAAGAGCAATGCTTTCCTTTGATGCATCATGTAGTTCAGCCAGACAAATAAGGAGCTAAATGCAACCAAGATAATGATGACAAACCGTCCTTTTACGTCAAAACTGTACAAAAGGGGTCCATGCAAAACTAACACACACACACACACCCCACCACCACTAGCTAAGAGATGGTGACAGAGTCTGCTGCTTAACTTGCCTTTGCCTTGAAGCGAATCCAACCGCACCACAACACACGCACATACATGCAGCAATAGCTTTTTAGAAACCATCTCAATCACCCCCAGTCATCAAACTTCATCTGTCTCTCTCTCTGAAAAGACAATGGGGCTTGGCTCTCCTAGCATTGTATCATCATTTTCTATTGCTCTCGTCCTTGTTTCCTGCCTTAACAGAGCGATTGATGCCAAAGTCGCACCGCAAGAAGTGAGCAGTTGCGACGTCTTCCAAGGAAGTTGGGTTTACAATGATAGTTATCGCCCTCTTTACGACACCGCGACATGTCCGTTCATTGACATGGAGTTCGACTGCCAGAAGAACAGACGTCCAGATCATCTCTACCTTAGATACCAATGGAAGCCAAGTGCCTGCGAATTGCCAAGGTAGAATAGACATGCATGGATAGAACTTCTCTTCTAGTAATCGTCGTACTCTCACACTGCACATCATTTCGATCTCAGCCACCCTTGGTTTGCTTCTTTTCGTGACTATTTAGAGCACATGACTACTGTCGGCAGAAATTTGAAGCAAGAGACAAAACAAGGACAGGTTAAAACCCATTATTCACTTGTCGTCGTTATACACGTAGTTACCCTTAGAGAAGTTTCTCCGGAACATAGGGTAGCTTTTAACAGAAAGGAAAAATCTCTTTCGTGTGAAGTGTCTCAGTGGCATTGATAAGTCAGAAAAGTTTTCAAATGTCGCCCAAAAACAATTTTTCGCAATTGACATTAGAATACTAATCGGGTAACAGGTGATTGGGCTAGTCAGAGGACGAAAACAGTGGAATCTTCAGCATAAAATACTCTCTTTCGCACCACTTAGCCATACGGAGGTGAAATACTTGGCGTTCATTGAATGAAATGATGGTGCAGATTCAGTGGAGAGGATTTCGTGGGAAGAATGAGAGGGAAGAAGATACTATTCGTGGGGGACTCTTGGAGCTTCAATCAGTGGCAGTCCCTCACTTGCATGTTGCATGCTTCGCTTCCGGGCTCCAACTACAATCTCACTCGAACAGGAAATGTTTCCACCTTTTACGTACATGTAAGGCCTTGTTCCTATATGTTCATACTAACTCATAGCAATAGTTACGGAGGGAAATGGTTTCATTAGGTTTTTGTATGTCTATGGAATCTTATGCAATGCTCTGTGTAATGAGAAGGGACTAATCCCAATGAAGAGATGTCGATGGCTTGGACAATCTGTTCGTGTATTTGTTAACATGTTCCGAGAAATCTAATGATTAGCCAGTACACGGCGTTCCGTCGAGATTAAACGTACTTGAAAATCTATCGGTTGTCCTCATCTTCTTTAAGTTTTGAGTGTTTTGCAGGACTATGGCGTTTCTGTGGGATTATCTCGAAATTCGTTTCTGGTCGACCTAGTGAAAGAGGAGATCGGGAGAGTTTTTGAAGCTTGATTCAATCGTCAATGGCGATGAGTGGAAAGGATACGACATGCTCATCTTCAACACTTGGCACTGGTGGGTGCACACAGGCAGACAACAACCGTATGTACTTATAAAGGCAACTATATAGATCCGCCAGATTATTTCTTAAGAAATACGGTAATGGGGTAACGTATAGATCTTGAAAACAATGTCGTACTAAATTTATTTCAGATGGGACTATGTTCAGCAAGGAGAGACCGTACGGAAAGACATGGACCGTATGGTTGCTTTCAAGGAGGGACTCACGATATGGTCCATGTGGGTGGATTCTAACATCGATCCTACCACGACCACAGTGATTTTCCAAGGCATCTCTCCCACTCATTACAAGTAAGTCATTTTAATCAGCTAGCCTCTTATTCATGAGATAATTCACAAGCGATCGACCACCAAAATCGTCCCCCTGCTAATTATCTGAAATTGTTCTTGGTAATAGTTAAGCGGCAATGAGTGAAATGAGTTCGGGACCACCTGTGACGGGCAAATCGAGCCCATTTTGGGGTCCGAGTACCTAGCGGGTCCAACACCGGCAGCAGCGGTCGTGAGCGAGGATGGCAACGGAGGTGACTCTTACTCTTCTGGACATAACGAAGCTATCGCAGCTTAGGAAAGATGGACACCCCATCCGCCTTTGGGTCCGAAGGCAATAAAGGGAACGATTGCAGCCATTGGTGTCTTGCTGGTGTGCCTGATACTTGGAATCAATTGCTCTAAACCACCCTCGTCAATGGAGGTAGAAGAGTATAACATGACACAGCAAAGTTTGTGCATAAAATTGGAGTCAGAAAATTTTAACAATGAATGGCCGTATGTCATCTTCAGAATGTCGCGATGTTGCTCTGAAGTTTGCACCCATTGCTATAATGCTTATCTAATAATATTTTTCGAGGTAGTTTTTTATAGTTTGCATTATTTATCATATGTTTTTTCTGTTCATTTTCATAAGCACCAAATGTTGTCACGTGTATGTGATTTACTTCTTCTGGATTCGCTTGGTTAATCATGCATGGAGTCGCCTAATCTGCCTACTTTCCTTACACGTGCAAGTTTGGCTTCGTGACCGTCGATCAAAGTTCGTCGGGAGCTACCAAACGGTACCCATCGGCCGGAAAGCTAATCGTTTCTCAGTCTCTTCGTACTTTCCACCTTCACAACATTTCATGCCGTCCCCTTCTGAACACTTGGCTAGTTTGCGAAATACAAATTCAAAGTGACATAAATAATGAATTGCAGACCAAGCATGCAACTTTTGCAACCACCGCAGAGTTTATCCCGTCCCATTATAACATCTCAATTTATCTTACAATTTTACCGAAACTACTTCATCTATCATACCCTTATCATAGCGTAATTCGATGTCCCGAATTTTATTGTTTAAATTGTTCCGATTAAAATTATCCGTCTTGAAAAGGAGCTTCGTACGGGTACATAATCTGTGTATTTGTTATTCAGAGCACCTTCATTATACATAGGCTGTGTATTTAAATTTAATTAAAAAAAAATACGACCAATTTTTCTGACCGAACAAATTACGCGAAAAAGGAACTCCTGCGATTACAAAGACGGTGGGGCAATTTTCCTAGTTGTGTAAAAAACAGGGGCCGAATTGCAAAATGTGATTCTCTCTCTCTCTCTCTCTCTCTTCAGGAATCCTTTTTTTTGCCGCCATATTTCGGCAAGATACGCACGGCGCGGCATTCGCAGAGAAGGCATCACGCAGCAGCAGGAGCAGCAGGAGAAGAAGTGTTCTTCGAATTCGAGTTCCTTCACCGACCTCTCGATCGCATCTGCTCCCTCGCGAATCATCCGCCCCCCTGGTTCAGCTTTCGCATCGCCGCCGTCTGCTGATCAGCCCGGCTCGATCGACGCGGCGTTTCCAGGCGAGCTCGTTCGCAACAGGTTCGGCTTCTTCTTCGACTTCAGCTTGCCTCGCGGGAGAGCTTCCCGAGCTTCGGTTCTCGTTCGCGGCTCTCGCTCTCTCGACCTGTCGAGCCTTCCGTTGTTCTGGAATCTGTGCTGCGTTTGATTCGATTCTGGTGGATCGCTAGTTTCTGGAGTGAATTTGGCGAAGATCGACGCTCGAGGGAACGTAGAGTTTAGCCTGAGTTTTCCACGTAGAGTGTGAAATAAGGTGGATTTGATGTTTGTTCTGGATCTGCTGTTTTGCTGTTGTTGATTAGGTGAAATCAGGCGTCGGTCGTCTTCCCTTTTGTTTTCGCTCTTTTACTTGTTCTCAGCTCTTGATTTCGGTTGATTTTGGCGCTTTCCGGAGTTAGAATGTTGTCGAAGCTCAATCCGTGTCTGAAAATGAGTGCGGATCGTGGACTTCGAAGATAAACTGATTTAATTTGCTATATGGAACAGATTCACCCTCTCACGATAGCCGATACTCTTTTTACCTATGCTTGCCTTTCATTGGAGGATGCCCTATGGCCATCATAGGAAAGAGGATGTGTAATTGTGCATGTTTTGGAAGTTCTGAAATTTGAATAACCTTGACGTAGTAAATATGGGGTAACTTAGTGTGTCGTGATTGTGTTTAGCTTCTCTGATTAACTAATCGTTCCCGTCTACTTCAATACACATTCAATAGTATCAGTCAAAGAAACCAAAATCTGAACTGATAGACATGCCTCGGTGTGTTCTTTTTATACAACGCGAGTTGTCCTCACAGTGTTGAAACCCTGAATCTGAAATAACCTGTTTCGTATGCATACACATGGTTACTGCAGGCATGGTCACTACCAGGTATAATGTCAAGGTTTGTGCAGAGGAATTCTCGATTCAGGATATTAACTTGCACAAATCCTTTTCTCAGATGTTTGGTTACAAAGTCCAGATAGAAACATGTCGCTGAAGGTATCTTCTGACCGCTGAAATGAGATGCAACGCGTGCTGGCGAGAATTGGAAGGACGAGCTGTTTCCACCACCTGTGGTCACCTTTTGTGTATCCTGATTGTACAGTAGTTGTTTTGCTGTTTGGAGACTACTTGTTGCAAATAGCAATTTGCTCTCTTGTTGGATAACTTTCTGTGAATTACCGCATCAGAATAAAGTTCCCTTAACCTTGTCAAAGGCAATGAAGATGCTGCCAAGATTCTAAACAATGATGCAGCATGTCCCATTTGCGACCAAGTGCTCTCTAAGAGGTAAACTTGCTCCTGAAAGGAACCTTTGAACCTTTTGTGGCTCTTTAAAATGAAGGAAACTGTATTCTCCTTTTATATCAGCTATAAAAAGTCACCCAATCATACATGTTCATAGCTTTTATGTTTTTCTCAGTGGAATTACAATGCCATGTTGCTCGACGATGTGCATGTCGTCGTCTTTTTAGGATTGTATGTTGACGGTAGATGGGTGCTCCGGATGACAAATCAATGCTTTTAGTTCATGCTATCAATCTATTAAGCTTTCTTCTGTTTGCTTTTTTTCAGTCTCATGAAACCTGTGGATATAAATCCGAATGATGAATGGATCAATGTGAGTAAATTCATCCAAGTATTAGTCAAAGTATCTCATATTGTAACTATTTACAAAACATAATTTTTTCCTGCTTCTCACGTTACTTTGTAATGATCGTAACGTTTGAGATTGGTGCCGTGCGATAATGAACTCTCACCGTTGCAGATGGCTATGGCCGGAGTATCTCCGCAGATACGTATCCTTTCTCTTCATTCTTCAACTCTTGCACTTTTCAGAATTGAAGAAAAATATAGAGAGTGGACCGTTTTCCCATATATTTTACCTCTTTATCTATTTATATCTACATGAAACTTCCTTAAAAATCGCTAGTCATGAAGAGTGCATACCGTAGTGTGATGTTCTTTGTCGGACAAAAGGAACTGGAGATGCAATTTAAAATGAACAGAATAGTGGCTCAGTGCCGGCAGAAATGTGAAGTCATGCAAGAGAAATTCACGGAGAAACTGGAGCAAGTACATGCTGCGTATCAAAAAATGGCCAAGCGGTGTCAGATGATGGAACAAGAGATTGAGAGCCTCTCCAAAGATAAGCAAGAGCTTCAAGAGAAGTTCTCTGAGAAATCAAGGTCATGATATTCCAGGGGCCAAATTTTTCAATAATCTTTGATGGACCTAGTTTATTCAAATGGGAAGCTGAATTTGTGACAGGGTTTCCATACTAACACAACTCGCTTTTTATGATAGGCAAAAGAGAAAGCTAGATGAGATGTATGATCGACTAAGGAGTGAGTATGACTCAATGAAACGATCTGCAATCCAACCTGCAAGCAATTTTTATCCAAGAAGCGAACCTGACTTGTTTTCAGCCCCAGCTAACATGATTAATACTCCTGACAAAATGCGTAAAGGTAATTCCTTGTACTTTAGTATGATGCACGACATCACATGGCTTCTTAATACAAACATGGAAAAAGGTGTGAGATCAAATGCTGGATTATAGTTCTTTAGACTGATATGACCTCGAGAATTGGCCATTTGCTGTTTTAATGCTCAACTCATTCTTTACTGCTTAAATACTTCCAAAACCAGTTGACTTATATGTTGCAGATTGGTCCACCTTTCCTCCTGCAACTCCAGGGCAAAGAGAGGATGTATGGCCAGCAAGGCCGAATAGTTCGACCTCTGGTCCTTTTGACATCTCTGGGGGCTCACCTGCAAAACACCGAACCATTCCAGTTGACGCCAACAGCAGAAGGGTCGGTGGCGACCCTGTTTTTGCAGCCGGTACTGCCAACCCCTCAATGACATTAAGGAACCTCATACTCTCCCCCATAAAGAGGCCTCAGCTCTCCCGCAATCGGACTCAAATGTTTACGTAAGCCACAAACTCTTAAAGATGGAAAGAGGTAGGAACTAGGAAAAGAGAGAATCACTACATCTACCTTATGCATTTACTTCATATTTACGCAGGTTATAGTCTATAGAAGCAAGCACCTTAATCATCGGATTGCAAAGGGGTTAATGAGAACTCACATGAGATTACTGAGTGTTGTTGTTGAAGTGCCAGCCATTGACAAGTAAAGAGAGGGGAAGAGCACTTCATCTATTAGCGTTTTTGGAGTAGCTAGGCAGCGCTGTGAGGTCGGGATTTTGAGAGCTCATTGGCAATCGTGACTGGTGAAATGCTAAAGATAGAACAGCTCATTGGCAATCGTGACTGGTGAAATGCTAAAGATAGAACGGTGTCGGAAACAATGGCTTGTGTATAGCTGGAATAGCTGAAAGGATTTCGTTATTGTTTGTGGAATCTGAAGTTTAGTCCCATTTCTGTTAGCCCTAGCAGCGTGTGAAGCTCAGGTTTATCTGTGGTTTTATGGCGTTCAGTCGGTTTCTTCAACCAGAGCAACGTAAAATGGAATAACTTGGTGAACTTATAGGTATTGTAAGGACGAATTGATTGTCTCGTAAGGTTCCATGGTGCTTTTTCGTTAAATATTCGTTGTGTGCTGCTCTGGTAGTCAAACTAGAGGGTCAACATGTCTCGTGGCCAATTACACAGTGCCTTTGAAATCCAATATTTGTCCCTCCAAGCTGTCCCTTGAGCAACTTATAGTTGTTTGTATCCAAGTTACCATCTAGAGTGACACTTGACAGTAAAAGGTCGGGCGTTTACTTCTCTGGACATGATTTTCAACATTCTTAGATGACGTCAGATGTCGGCGACAGACTTGGAGGAGACATCATACCCAATTATATGACCCAATGTTTTGCCTTTTACATGTAATAATAACTCGCTCCAGATGGGAACACCAGATAGGTAATGGCCCCAAATCCTAGAGTTTGTATCAACAAACGCAATACAAAGTATAGATAGTTCACCCCGCAAAGAATGGTCCTGTACGAACTTCTAGAATAGAATGGCATACAATAGCCATATACACAATTCTAGCAGCTAATCAGAATATTTCTTGATTTCACTTATACTTAAAAGGCTTTCACCGATGATTTCAAAATGCCAGCTGAAGCTTGGTTTGCCCTGGCTCTTCATACATAGCTTTACCAGATGCAACTGCAATAGTTCCTAGCAGGCAACCTCGCAACCTCTCTAAAAAAATTTTCCTGAGACCAGAGACATTTCTCTATGACAATACATGAGAAGGCAGATACACTCTCAAAACTGGAGCCTTGGAAGATATCATTATGTTATCCCCATGTTTGATAGAATAACGCACATGGGAACCGTCGATATATATCACCCCCTCTTGACAAAACCATGCCGCATCCATAACCTGATCAGGCTTCACCACCCCATTCATCAGGCTTAAGGATGCGCCAGGTGATATAGGCTCTCTTACCATGTATTGGAGATCCTGACACAAGATGGGCATTCGGAATCCACCTGCTGAGAGCATAGCAGCTGTTGATCCAGCAGCTGTCGAAACCCGGAGGCCACTCGATCGGCAATTTACTAACAGGGAGCAGGGCTGGTCATCTTTCTTAATTCTGCCAACAGAAAGAACCATTCAGGAGTTTAGAGCAACAACCAAGAAAACAGGCAACTGAAAACTAGTGTTTACGCATTACCTCTAAACCTCTCACCTGAATGAGAAACGAGAAACTGCCGCTGGACATGGATGCGAAACCAAAATATCATTAAGAGCATACTTTGGCATCAAGCGTGAGTTCACACAGATTGCTATCCTCGTCAATTTTGAAGGAACCGATCTATCCTCCAGAATGTCATCAATCATCTGAAAGAAACTTAATATAATCATACCCTATTTCTAGCCTAAATTTTCAGCAACATGCTAAAGAGGGAGAACTGAAGAGCGTTATGCAAAGTAACAAATACTTCGGAACTATGCCATACCGAGAAGGAATCCACGTGACACGAAAGAAAAGCATTGAGCTAAGCAAGCTTGGAGTGACTTTCTGATGCTAAATACTACAAGAGCTTATGAAGCATGTAAAATCATTCAGTATCAAGCAATTTGATGTCATGAGTACTTGCATTGGTTAAATCACCATGACTACGCCAACCACCGCATCAGTCAATTCAACATCAATAAATCTGGCTTCATTAATGGTTGCTTTGCTCACACCACGGCAATTATGCCGACCACTGAGATCCAATATGAAAGTATTCACGTTTATGCACAACATGCACTAATCATAAACACGGAATGCACCAGAAAAGCTTCTAATTCCACCAACATAAACGAAGCAATTGCGCATGCTTACTTGTTCAAAATTATTGACATTAGCTGCACAAAGATAGCCCGTGCTTCGTGTGGCATCAAATGCATCATTTAGGTCTTCCACCTACACAGTGAACACAATGCACCACTGAAAACACAAAGCTTCCTGAAACTCGGCCGAGACAAATCATCAAATTGCCAAGCATCAACAAAACAGCTGAACTGACTTCCTTGGCTTGCGTGGGGTCAGAATTCACCCCGAGAACGGGAATCGAGTCATCCATAAAATGACTGGCCTGCAACAGAGTACCATCGCCACCGATCGTAACAACGATATCCACATTCCGTATCGGCTGCGACAGATCGTTTCGCAACACGGGTTCCCAATCGATAGGCTTTCGCTGCAGTATACTCTGACAGAACCTTATGGCATCCTTGTGCACTCTCCGCCGGTTGTCCAGATAGTCCAGAATTTGCGACGTCTTCGTGGGAAGGACAAATGTCAGTTGAGAAACCATCGAAACAGCACTCAGTGTACAGCCACATGCTGATGCTCTTACTAAGCCATCCAAGAAACGCTAGAGAAATAACTTACTGCGACATTGTATCAAACACCGCGAGCGCAAGCATCAAAGCAAACCCATTTACCCCACCCACCCTCAGAAAACGCATTGAGACAGAGAGAGACGAGAGAAGGGTCTTGGGTTATACTTGTGAATTGATGATCCGAGAAGCGTCGGAGTGACGGACTGGGAAAACGTCGAATGGTTTCAACAGCAACAAAAGCTTCCTCCTTGCCATCTTTATGTCGCTCTCGGAGCACGAGGCAGCTGTTCCTTCTTCTGCAGCTTCTTCCCTGCGCAATTCAATCGGCACGAGCCCGTTTACCTGCTGGATTGACGACGGCCCGCCATCGAAATTGGCACAGATACCGGGCCTGGCGTTCGATTCCGCTGGACCCAACGCGCGCCATTGCAATGCTTTTTCGCTTGACAAACAATTGACCACCTAGCTTACATTTGAGATAGTGGAGATTAGTGAATGGGGCCGTTAGTGGTGATTTTCCTCTTTTTGAAGAGTTAAATGGCGAAAATAACCCATGGATTCGTTTGAAATGGTAATGACTTCGATTTTGAGGTAATGTAGATTGGAGGACGAAAAGGGGAACCTCTTCTTAAAAAAAATCGGTATAGATGTATAAACCGATCATCAACTACGTGTGCAAGTTAGCACTTACGTCGGTACGAGACTTGCTTTAAGGAATTTAAATTTGTCATTTCTCTAGTAAGGAGCGACGTATACACAAATACCACCACCAACTAATACGAGATAAATATCGCGAATACTTATGGACAATGCACGATTTGCCAACGTAGACTTCCAAAGGACAACTTGATTATTTATAACGAGAAACAAAGACTTATTAAATATATGTTTTTTTTTTAATCTTGGGTATTCAAAATTTTCAATCTTGACTAGTTACCGTGCATGCACGCAAATCATCTCATTCACATGCATTAGGAAAACACTATACCCACGTGATGACGAGCGTTGCCCTAATGTTTCGCATCTAATTGATTTTTTTTTTCATAACTTTCAAAGTACATTAGAAATAGTGATATGATGTTTCGAGAAAATATTTAATAATTTTCATGTCCCATCGACACTCCTGCAGGGACCGATATCGACGTATTTTACATTATCTAGCACTTTTTTGTCCCCTTTCGGGATCCATGTACTAGTTTAGTTTGAATAATCCTTGTATATATCTCGATTCAAACCGAACATTTCATTAATTGGTTTGAGACTCTCATTGCTTTATGCTCAAGAGAGATGGCTACCTATTTTGCACTTTCGTGAGAATAAGCAAGGCCATAAATGGGCCGAAAAGTCGGACCTGTCCGTTCGTCATCACCAGGCCTATCTATTTGCCTCTTGTTTTCGTTCGAGTTCCACGCCGAAAAACAAATGAGAGAAAGCAAAGGCCCAACACAAATCCGCCAGACAACCAAAAAAAAAATTCATGAATTCAACTCGCTCTGTCAAGAGCATCACGAGTCGCCTAAGATGATCCCAAGGATCGAGATTCTTTAGAGTGGTATTTAGCCGAATTTAATCATCCAATTTTTCAATTTTTTTTCCTCTCCTTGTACGTGAAGATAATACGAGAGTAACAATCAGAATGGCACTATCCCCCCTCCAAGATATGGTTTGATCGTCGATATTCAGTTTGTCTTGTTGTTGTCCTGAACGGTGGGTGAAGTGACAAGCCATTCGAATTCAGGACCCAACACGCTTCTCTTGAAGGAAAATACCCATGGATGGATGCAGAAAGGTTCTCTCTCTCTCTCTCCGGCATATTCTTTCGTGCCATACTTGGTTCTTACCTTTTTTCTTTCTTTCAGTGCCATGATCATTCCCACTTTTATTTTAGAGGCTTTATGTTAGTAATCTCCCACTGGGGAATCTGATTCTAATGCCAATATTCTTCTTTTTTTTTTTTTAAGAGAGAGATTGATTTTGGATTTGGCAATTTTGGGAATTTTTACGCGGCCCAACATGATCTACGTCAAAAAAGAGAAAAAATCGTAGATACGTAAAAAAGACTTGGTGCCACTTCGATAAATTTGAGTTTTTTTTTTTTTTTGCACTCCCTAATCGAAGGGAATCAGCTATATGCAAAACTCGAAAGGCATACACAACATTGAAAGTTCCCCCCAAAAAACGGGCTTAACCTGCTTTTTCAATTTAATAACAGAGTCGGTAATGATGTGAAAAAGACATGTTTCGACTCTGCATGCAAATTATCACTCATGTACATCCGCTGCTCGTCACGATACTCATGAAGTTTAGATATACTTGATTTTTTGTCAACAAAAGAAGAAGGAAAGGGAAAAAAAGAATGGGAAAAAGGGTTGGCGTGAAGGAGGAGCACTGGGATAAAGGATCTTGAAATGTCAAAGGGGGTGCATGAGTGACTCAAAATCGTCGGTAGGACAGAAGGAATCAAAATAAAGCCGAGGGAATCGCTTCGTGCATGAAATGCGATACGTTCGAATCATAAAACACTCGAGACTGTCTCCTCTTGGGGGCCACCTTGGTTCCCATTCCACCTCTTCGACCCCCCATCAGCATCACCATCATCATCAGTTCATCACCATTTACCATCACCCTCCTCTCTCTCTCTCTCTCTCTCTCTCTCTCTCTCAATTCCTTTTGGATATGTCCATCCATTCAACGGAGCCTAAGAGTTTGAAAATTTTCACCATAAAGAAAGATGTTTTGGGAAATCATTTTTTAAGAAAATATTTTCCTCCTTTTGGACTAGGGAATTCGTCTTCCTAATTTTAACCGAACATATTTTCTTTGACCGCGAATGATTTCCGTTGACTGATCATTTTCAGCAAACTAAACTGGGAAAATTCACGGAAGATTTTTTCAGTCAAACAAAATGTAACTTAAGCTGAAGGCTTAGATGTAGGAGTTTTATATAAGATCCAAGTGAATGGTAATCATAGTCCTTAACTACTTAGGAGTGAAAGCTACTAGGTATCAGAAACTCCAGCCCACATATTAATGTGTCATCACAGCACTCCCAAGAGGAAGAAGAAGAAGGGGGCTTGAGAGGCAAAACACCATATGACGACAACGAGAGAAGCAAGATAGAGGAGAATTTGTTAAGTTATTTCTTAATATTTTTATCCAATCCGATTTTATCCCACCGTTGTACCGGATTTCTTATCTGACATTTTATCTGGTTCGGAAAACGTCACCAAACTATCAGTTATGATAATTCGTAATCTCATTTCGACTCGAATTCTAAACTACCAAACGCAGCTATAAGGTATTCCACTTTTTTAACGAGGATCATCAACTAATGAGAATCTTCTTGTTTGAAAGACAACTAATCATGTTCAAAAGTGACAAAGTTCACCATGTACGATCGTGCATCGGGAGTCACTGCATGCACAGAATGGGGACAAAGATAGCGACCAGACGGCAGCGATTGGCAATCGCAAAAGCTAAGAGAACCCCCTTTGGCGACGATTGGGTGATGCGTATAGGCAAGGCCACTGGCTTCCATTACCAAAAAGGTGGAAATCTAAAGGCAAATGCACGGTCGAACCACATTGATTATGAATCTTTTCCTTCCCTTCTGGCTCACACGAAAAGGAATCTGCAAAGTTGGTAAAGCGGTCACAATGGTGGTCACCGAAGCGACATGGATTGAAGTGCCTCCTTCTTTTTCGTGGCCAAAAGCCGTTGAATTAAGAAAAATATAGATATAGATCGATCTCCACGCATTCCCTTTTCTTTTTTTGTCGGTATCCACGCATTCCTTTAGAAGCCCGAAAAAATTATTTAAATTAATATTTTAAGTGCAAACCGAATTGAGAATGACACACGGAATGAATGACACGTGGAAGTCTCGCATGCAAAGGATATCTTGGGCAATACCTTACGGTGATATCGTGTTAAACAATCTAACCAGAATCTTAATTATAAATGAAAGGAGGTTGCGCGAATATGGGTACCATTGAGACCCTGTAAGCAAGTAATAAGACACCTAAAGATTCTCCAAACTAGATTAAACGAAAACCCGGTGGTTTGCATATAATTGATTTTTTGCGTAAGCTTACTAAAGTCGATTTACAAAATTGATTTAATAAGCGATGTATCGGATTTTGAATGACGGGTGGGCAATCAATAACAATCTAAAGCTTTATTTGTTTCGCGAAAAATGCGACATTTTTTAAAAATGCTTTCCAGAAAGTCATTTTTCAGGAAAATGATAATATTTTTCGATATTTGGTTGAAATCTAAAAATATTTTCCATTATTCGGTATACTATTCGAGCGTTAGTAACTTGCGCATGGACAATCGGGGAATCAAGTACGGGCACCAAAGTCCCTGGTCTGGCCTTGATGGACCCCATCCGCTAGGTGCCGAGATTAGGGTATGAGCACTCGGGTCTTGGCCCCTAACTTAATGGACCGAGGTGCGATCATCGGGTATCGGCCCCCGGCCTCGACGGACCCAAGCACGGACATCGAGGTCCCGGGCTTGGCCTCGATGGACCCGAGCACGGGTACCAGGGACCCAAGCCTTAGCCTTGATAAACCTTGGCTCGGGCACCAGAGACGTGAGCCCAAGCACCGAGGACCCTTGCACGGTCTTTGTGGACCTAGGCCCGAATGTTAGGGACCAGAGCTCAAGCTTCAGGGCCTCAAGCATGACCTTTGTGGACATAATCTTGGGTGTTGGGTATTCGAGCTCTAGTACCGAGATCCGACACTCGGCCTTTGTGAACTCGAGCCAGGGTGCCCGAGCATCGAGTATGAGCACCGAGGCTTCGAGCCAACCGCTAGGGGCTCAGGGCAAAGCACCGGGGTTCTCGAGCTCGACCTCGATGAACCCGAGCACGGGCATCAAGAACCCGGGCGTGGGCACCGGTGTCACGGCCCCGGCCTCGATGGATCCGATTCGGGCACCGGAGACTTGATCCTTGATGCTAGAACCCTAAAAATAGCATTGTGATTTTCGTACCCAAGTGTAGAGTTTCAAGCCAAATGTAGATATTTAGTTGTATTTTGGATAATAATTTTTAATTTTTTAAAGAAAAAATCATTTTTTTCGAATTTAAGTATGAATTTTTCATTGACTGGAAAAATATTTTATAATTGGCTCACTTTCGTAAGCGAACCAAACACCCAAAAATCCTTTTCGCGAAACAAACGGGCCTGACCACGCCTTGAAAAGACAAGCTGCGTGCGCCGCCCATGGCGGCCGGCATGCATGGATGAGATCACGAATGGTAGAAAGTCACGTTGTCATTTGCGGAAAAAAAAATAAAGGAGTTTAATCAAATTAATTAATCGAGCCCTCTTTACTTTATGGAACGGAACGCAAAGACACAGGCCACTCAACATTATTCGCGCGAATAGATCGATCTACTTTGCATGGTCGGGGAGACCCTATTCTAACAGAGGGAACTTTTCCGGGTGATGATGATTCTCGTCCCACTTAGTTTCCCAAATACCATATTCTATCGCTTTGCGTTCGGCTTTTCCCTGCGTCGGATTCCGAAAGCTATGGTGGCAAAACAAAGGCCGCAAGAAAAAAGGGCCTCTTTCAACGTATAAAATACAACGTGTGAAGATTTCTTCGCTGCTAAGATGTAAAGATATTCAGATAGAGACGAGGCATTGTGTTTAGCTTGGAAACGACCCTGTCATCGTGCCCTTTAAAGACCTTCGATGCTACGCTTCGAGTGATGGAAAGACTTCGATCCGATCTCGAGATTCGATAACGGGTCCGTTCGCGAGAGGAATTATGTCGAAAGTATGGGTATTGCATAGCTTGTCGCGTCGATGTCGAGTGACGGGCATTAGATGCTTGACCATAAGAGATGTGGAAGCAAAGTGTGGCCCCATTGCCCCCGCCGGCTTGCCTCCCTTCGAACAGGGTAACTCCTCCTCGTAAGGCGCGGGGTGGGGATAAGGAATCGAGCTTCTTTGCCTTGCCATAGGCGTAGGATGAGAAGGGGGTTTATATCTTTTTACCTTTTTGCGGAAAAGTACAAAAGAAAAATCTAATTTTATTGTATTTATATCAATTCAGTTTTAAACCTTTTTATTCACCCAATTTAATCCTAAACATTTTACCGATAAAAAAAAAATCATACACCTTTTCACATTGGTAACAATTCATTATATCCAACCAATTTATGCTAGAAATTGTTGACATGGAAAGGCATGACCGATGCTGATGTTGATAAAATTTACAATTTTTTAATATTATTTTTGAAATTTTTTTATTTTTTTATTGCTTTCTTCTTCTTCTTCTTCTTCTTCTTTTTCAACACTTTGGGCTGGTGATCCTTGCTTGGTATGGGCGAAGGCCCCCACGCCCTCGTCAGCCACAGACGAGGGCATCACGAACCTTGCTCGCCATGAGGGAGGGCCTCCGCACCCTTGCCTGAATCTGGGTGAGGGCCCCAACCCTCACTGTTTCACCGGCCCACAGTTGGGGAGAAACAAAGAAAGGAATGAAAAGAAAAAATAAAAGAAAAAACAATAAAAGTAATAAAAAAATTTAGAAAATTATCAACGTAAATGCTAGCTAGAGTCCACATCAGCAATTTCCAGTCTAAATTGACCAGATAGACTAAATTTGTACTAATGTGAAAAAGTTTATAACTAAATTGGTCTAATCGAAAGGTTTAAGATTGAATCGGTACCAATGCAATATGTTTATGACTTTTCGTAGTACTTTTTGCATCTTTTTGATATTTTAATATTTTCGCGTGATATTCGACTTCAATCAATATTTTGTTTTGTCGATACTGTGTAAGAATAATATATGTCTTTGAGAGTATTCTTAAATAGAATGCCTTTTAGAGCTTATAACGTTGTAACGGCGTCGAATGATTTTTCATTTTTTTCGAAATTAGTTTCCTTACAAGGCTAGGCGGGTGGAGTACAGGCAACGGTGAGGGCTTTTCCCCGCACTTACACGAGATGTGGGATAGAGATGGGAGGAGGAGTTTAGGTCGCGAAACTAGAATTGCTTATCCCATCCCTCATTAATGTGAGAAAAAGGTATTTCGTGCTACTATCAAGATATATAATTGACCAATTGAAAGAGAGATACACAAGTCTGTCACAGAACATAAAGTGCTACAATTAATCAATTACATCACATCGTTCATCACTAACGCGTGATACATCCGTCAAATGAAACGTTTTTATCCACCATTGTCATCCCTAACACGAGTTATGACTTCACACTATTCATCCCTGTTATACACATGCCACGAGTCACCACATGGAAAGTACAACGCACAAGTCAATAAAACACGCTTGTCATGGAATTACATCTACATGGCCACACATATATGCACATTCACGTTATAGCTGTACATTAATTCTGAAATTGAACCCTCTAGAGCCTTAACATCACCCTCGCAAATCGTACTAACTACGTATAAGCCGGCCGTCACCGAAACTCACACAAACTCCACGAGATTTCGCGTAGCCGGGTCTTCACGCTCGCGACTCCCACGACACGGAAGGGAATTCGAAAATTTGAAAAGGGAGGAAGGAGGAACAAATTCCCTCCAAATGATGATAAGGTGGGTAGGGAGGGAGGCACCATCGAAGCACGAGGTGGCAACAGAGAAACCACTCGCCTCTTCCCCCCCGCCAAAGCCAGAAAAGCGAGAAAAGCCTGACCAAAACCGTGTCCGCCACTCAACTCCTCTCTCTCTCTCTCTCTCTCTCTCTCGTGAGCTTTTCGCCGTCACTCTCTCGCTCCGTGCCGACGCCGGACAAACGCAGCGTTCGGCGGCCTCGCGGCTCGGCGATCCTCTCTCCCCCCCCGGGCAATGCGGGCTGGCGTCCGCGCCTGACCACGAGCCGATCGGTCGAGACCGAGCCCCCTCCGGCTCCGAGCAACGCCATCGGCGCTATCGCGGGTGAGTCCTCCGTCTCCGTTCGTCGGCCTGCGCCGGATCGATCGCTTCTTCGCGAAGTTTCCATCGACGTTCCCGAAATTCCGATTCCGTAATGCACTAGCCGTTCGCTGATGCTCCTCCGCTCTCCCTGCATCGTGTTCCGGCGCGCGCGGCCTCGTTTTCCGTCGTCGTCCTCCTGCAGCGCGAGCGAGCGGTGCTGTTCTGAAGATTTTGATACGGCCGAATCTGCGGGCCGGCGACTGGACTCGAGCTTCGAGGTACGCTGCTTTTCTTTTCCTCTCCGGTTCTTCGATGCCATGCTTCGGTTGCGATCGGGAGCTCTTCCCGAGCTCGATGATTCCATCGCTCTGATCATTCCATTAGCTCGTAAATCCAGCAAGTTAGATGAATATGCTAGTCTCGCATGGAGCGAAGTTTTCAATGCAAGTACGCGCGTGGTGCGTACTGCGGTCTGGCGGTGTGGCCTTTAGGATTATTGTAATCGAACCAAGATTAGGTCGCGTCTTGCCATAAGCCGAGGATATGGAGTGAGCGACAAGTAGTGCTAGATGGCAGATGTTCCGCTCACGCCACCGAACGTGACGCCTCAAATCAAGCGCGAGAAATGGGGGAGACCGGCCATGCCGTGCCCTGTTTGCGCACATGGGCATCGAGGCTTCAAGATGGCAACATCCCCGGGCGAGGGGCTTTTTCCCTTGTTCGTACGATGTTCGGGAAGCCATTCATGGCTGCATCCCAAAGCACGGAGAGGATCACGTGACCCCGAGAAGGAACTCTTTGTCTGTCGTTGGGTGAGTGCAAAATCCTCTTGCAGGATTGTGTGTCGGACACGACCCGCGACCCACCCCGATATCGAGCAAGTTCCCAAGGGACTCTTGATGCTAAAAGATTTCACAGCCTGCGCCCGCTGAGGCGTGGTAGGGCCGGTGATCATTCGCTATCCTCGGGAATATCTGGGGTGGGGATGTCGAAATTGTCAATGATGATTAATATCGGAGTGGCTGGCTTTGTTTGTGGTTCGGGGGTCAGGATGTCTTTCCGTGCGCAACATCAAGTTTTGGCACGGTCCTCCGACTTTTCTGGGCATAGGCCAGCCTTCGGTGACTCCACGAGCCTTAAGTTCAACTTCAGAATTACGTTTCTACGGACGGAGCAATGATGCTTCGCTCCACTTGACTTGTTCTGGCAGAGGAAAAAAAACACGGGCGCTACAAGCCGGTCCCTTCTGTCGATTTCTGGGTGTGGTTGCGTCTCTTTTGGCTTTATTCTTCCTTATTTGGTCACATGCGTCGTGATCTTCTTTTGAAGCCTACCCCTTTCGTTTCTCTACTCATGACCACAGAGGCCCCTATTTCTCTCTCTCACTCGAAAAAGATATTTAAAGATATTTCGAGCGGCTCTCCCAAATGCAATTTGGCCCCTTCCTAGGTCAGCGAGGGAATGATATGAATGAATAGAGACTCCTTTACAGAGAGTAAACACGACCTAAGCCCAAAGGGAAGCAGAAAAAAGAGAATGGAGGTTTGCGCTTAAATTTTTAGTTTAGATGAGGTTTTTGTATATTCTTGCGCCCAAAGCCATTGAATGATGGCATCCATTCTCATGCCTCGTCTTGTTTTCTTTTTTTCTTTCTGGAGCACTTCATATCAGTGAAACTTGCTCGCACGAAAAAATTGTTTACTTAGCAAAAAGCAAAGGCATCTGAATTCTTATCAAGAAGGGTTTTGTAGCTGGACACAGTGAAAAATTTCACAAGCAAGATGCGCACAGCATTTTGTTTACCATGAGGATTGGCGTAGTTCACTGCAAGAGCATGTAGAAGGGATAGATACAATGGTTGGTTTTCACTTATTCACCTTGAAGAGTATATTCATTTTGTTAGCATACTAATTGCGTCCCTCGAGAAAAAGTACACTAGTAGCTTTTGTAAACTATCTGGTCTAATTTATATCTGTAGATCTGTCACTGCTTTGCACTAGAAAAAATAAGGCATGTGAATTACTTCAGCATAACCCCTGAAGTTAGGGGGAAGTTATGAATCGTCTTGGTTTTCTCTATAGGGAATTTTTGGGGCCCTGAAATGAGCTTCGAGTGTTTGAATGGAAATGAACACTTGTGCGTTAGCTCACCCACTAAGATACGAGAAAAATGCTGGTTCTTTGTTCTCATTTGCGACCAATGTTTTCTCTTTTGAGGGTCTATTGGAGGAAGTAATCATCGGTCTTAATTCCTGCTGAGTGACTATAGATAGACAGGACACAGAATTTGAGGAATTTCGGTTTTCATATTGATCATTTACTTTTTGTTTAGTGCTCTTATCCTTTGCAATCACATTGGTCACTAAGATGGATACAGAAAGTGACCTGTTTAATTTCTGTCATTATCTATATTATGTTCACAGATTGTGCCGGAGAGCGATCTAAGCATTCGATATCGCTATCTATTTTGTTGAAGTGCTGATTTAACAGAAAATAATTGCACGGTACTGTTGGTCCATTCAAAGTTCCACTGATATTACTTTAACCTTGTTCACTTACATGATGAAAAGTACATCTTGGATTATAGGAAGACCTCGCGTGGCATCCGTGGATATTTGTCTTTAAGAATAGGACACCAGGACCGTGTCTAGGCACAGAGATGAAGTTTGAAGATTGACAGGGCTTCATCGGTTTGGTGCATTCTCAAAACTTCGAAAAAAAGATCCGTGGAAATGAGGTCACTGTACAATTGACCGACAAAAGTGTCTTCGTTTGCTCCTTTTTTTATGATCTTGACACCATTTAAATTCCAGAATTGACCCTTTTTGCTAAGTTTGGAGGTCTTCCATCCGTTATGTAGAAAAGTCTGATCATTACTGTGAATGCTTTAGACATCCAACCTTAGTACATTTGGACTACCATTTGATACCTGTGGACAACATAATGCAATAATTGAGGTCGATCTGCCCGCTTTGCGCTGTTTGTAAGCGTTCCTAATTGGTTTTCAGATTCTTTACCTTGTACGATTGGCCAGGTAAATAGATTTATAGCTTCCAATTCTGGGTCATAACGTTGGATTGAGCCAGCTTTCCAGAACCTGACCACTGTAACAGGGGAGATTAACCTGATGCCAAATAGGATGACAGCTGTCACGACAGCAAATTAGGGAGAAAATGCAACCTTCCATTGACTGCTGAGTAGCCGCAGCAGGTGAAGCTCATGGAAAGATATATGAGTGCCCAGTTTTGCCAGTTGGTTGCGACTTGCGAGCTCACCCCACGATGATGCCCGTGGTGTACCCACAGGATAATATTCCACCGCGGCCCATGCGTACTTGATTGCTTAAAAAATCTCTTGAAAATTTGTCACTTCAACATGTGAAAATTAGTTGCTAATAGCACGGGGACGATATAATGGCCAGAAGCTTTGGTCTGCAAACTAGGTTTTCGTTGCCATCAATTTCTTTTTTTTCTTATAATTATTTATCGTTCCCTTGGGGTTGGGCGAAAGTAATTACCACTTACTTAACATGAAAGTCATAATCTATCGGTGGTTCCTGCATGGCTGTAAAGCTCGGTGCACCCTATAAAAGCTTACACGAGAATTTATATTGCTCCTCTACTGTTGCTCTATCATGACAGTCCTCTCGCCATCCGAAATTTCCTCTCTCTCCCTCTCCCCAACCCCAGTGGCTTTGTTTCTTCTAGTTGAAAGCCATCACACAAGGAATCGGATGGCATAGAGCTCGACCAAAATATAAAAGAAGGATCTTTTTCTTCGGGAGGTGTGGTGTTATTGGCTGATTTCTCAGGTGGGTTTTGATGCTCATCTTTTTCTGACGATTGATTGTACCGACTGAGTTTCTGGGTATCGATGAACTTTCGCTAAGTTTTGATGATTGTTCGGGCTTATGGTTCGGCCAACTCGCACCGATGGCGTCTTCGTTCATGCAATGTGTTTGTCTTTTCATTTTACAGTAACGTGCCTGTTAGTTTTCGAGAAGGAAGAGCAGAGTTTCTTGAACATCTCTCTCTCTCTCTCTCACATTAGAAATACGATGGACTTGCCCGGCAGCTGATGTTCCTTCTGTCTTCTGGACGTGAATGCTACTTTTCGTGCTTAATTAACAGGAATATGGTAGACCCCATATTATGCACAAATGCAATTCTGTGGATCCCATTCTCTCTATTATCTCTTTTTTCTTGCCCACTTTCTTTTTCGTGTATTTACACATGTATATATAATTTTCTTTTGTTTTCTAGAAGTGCTTATCATCTTCAACTGTACTAGTAGATACGTTCTGCTTGACATACTACTGGCTATAATCCGACTCCCTGAAATTCGTCGAGGCTTTTATTGATTCTTCTTTGAAAAATGTAGGATACTCAAGTTTTCTGAGCAAAGCTGTTAACGAAGATTGAATTAAATTGTGAGCGTATGCCTGGAAACAAGTACAACAGTAACCCTGGCCATGCTCCTAGTCGTGTAGAACGGCTCTTAAGAGAAAGTTGGCTGAGAAAAAGGGCATCCCATACGAATGAGACAGCTGACATCAGTAGAGTGGCTGAGCTAGAACATGAACTGCGCTTTAGAGAAGGAGAAAACTCCGGGATTTCTTATGTTGAACAGTTTTTGGAAGGGGCTGTTGCTGCAAGGGCACTTACTGACGGCTGTGAAAGGCCAGACGGGAGGCCTCTCAGACAAAGACTCTTGGTGGTGGCTAACAGACTGCCTGTCTCTGCGGTCAGAAGAGGTGAAGACTCATGGTCTCTCGAGATGAGTGGTGGGGGGCTAGTTACTGCTCTTCTGGGTAAGTATCATCTGGTCACTCCTTTTCCTGAAAATTCCAACTTTCTGTTGCAGCCATTAGATAATTAGTAGGGCTCACTCCCCTGGGTGTCTAGCTTATTATATTTCTATCACTGCTTTTCTCCCCCAAAAATTCTGATAACCCCATTTAAGGAGGTGGATCTTGATGCATTTGACTTTGTCGAAGGTGTGAAGGGGTTCGAGGCAAGATGGATAGGATGGGCTGGTGTTAATGTGCCTGATGAGATTGGACAGAGGGCTCTTACGGATGCTTTGGCTCAAAAAGTAACATTATTGCATCAGATTCCCCATTTTTTCTGTGCTATATCACGCTTTGCACTCTTTTAATATATTTAACCAAGATCAATTGGTCAGTATGTCTATTTGTGATATAGATGTCAACTTTACAATATGCTCCTTTCCTTGTTCGCAGAAGTGTATCCCTGTGTTCCTTGATGAGGAGATTGTTCATCAATACTACAATGGCTATTGCAACAATATATTATGGCCTCTTTTTCATTATCTTGGACTTCCACAAGAAGATCGCCTAGCAACTACAAGAAGTTTTCAGTCTCAGTTTACTGCATACAAGAAAGCAAATCAAATGTTTGCTGATGTTGTAAGTAAGCATTACGAAGATGGTGATGTAGTCTGGTGCCATGATTACCACCTTATGTTTCTGCCGAAATGCCTGAAGGAATATAACACCAACATGAAAGTTGGGTGGTTCCTCCATACGCCATTTCCTTCCTCTGAAATTCACAGGACTCTGCCATCGCGGTCCGAGCTTCTGCGTTCTGTTCTTGCTGCTGATTTGGTTGGGTAAGACTAACCTTTATTTGGATGTTGCGTTAGGTTTGTCTTTCCAGCTTTGCAATCTTAGATGCATCCTCTTGCATGTACTTGCATTTATAAACTTTTAAGTTTTAGATAGTTTGGAACTGCGAAAACGAAAAAATGTGTATTCTCTAGTCTCTAGTCTCATACATTTATTGAAATTGGAGGTTTATGAATAAAATATAGTATGGACAGTATGTGTTTTTCTTGTCCATGCTCTAACATGTCTCCTGGATTAGAAAACTTATGTGGGGTATTTATTCATTTTAGTCTGTCAACTCGACACCTTGGACATATAGAACCTCAGAAGCTTTTTTGCCTTTAAGTTTTCATTCCTATTAGTCATTGTTTTTCAAGTACTTGTACTTTTGTAACGTTGGACTACCATGACATTAGCTTGGCATGACATTCCAGTTTCCACACCTATGACTATGCAAGGCACTTTGTGAGTGCTTGTACTCGTATTCTTGGGCTTGAGGGTACTCCAGAAGGAGTTGAAGATCAAGGGAGGCTGACAAGGGTAGCTGCGGTATGTATAAGTTTAGTCTGTTGATCACAACTGCTTCATTTTCATTGCTTTGATTTGAAATTATATCATTAATCTTAACCCACAATACATGGAATGTTAACTTACATTTTGCTCTTAATTGCTCAATGTCTTTAGTTTCCTATTGGGATAGATGCTGATCGTTTCATCCGAGCACTTGACAACCAACCGGTTAAGGAACACATAAAAGAACTAAAAGAGAGATTTGCTGGTCGTAAGGTATATTCTTTTCATAATCAATAGGCAAATGTTCTTGT
This sequence comes from Syzygium oleosum, assembly GCF_021117445.2. NCBI lineage: Eukaryota > Viridiplantae > Streptophyta > Magnoliopsida > Myrtales > Myrtaceae > Syzygium > Syzygium oleosum. The sequence continues at coordinate 13,815,219 of NW_026607489.1, read as the reverse complement.
CATGCATCTCTTCTTCTCTTTGTCATTCCTTGACTATTTGGAAGACATTGTTTGTCGTCATCTTTTCTCTGAATTATATAATGAAGCTTCTAGATGGTCAAATTGCATCTTTGGATCTGACTTGATTTTTTTACGATTTAATTTTACAGGTGATGTTAGGTGTCGACCGACTGGATATGATCAAGGGGATTCCTCAAAAGATACTGGCATTTGAGAAATTTCTTGAAGAAAACTCAGATTGGCATGACAAAGTTGTTTTGCTGCAAATTGCTGTACCAACAAGAACAGATGTTCCTGAATGTAGGTTTCTTTCAGTCTGTTTGGGTTCCAACTCATTATGGTCTGTTGCCCGTCATAGATCTTGCTTGCTTTGACGTTTGAAATCTTTCATTGGTAATATGAAGGTTGATCTCCTACATACAATTCTCAGTTTGGGTTACAGTGTTCTCTGCTTAAAAACTATTTTCCCCTGCAGTTTTTATTTATTTCTCTAGGAAATTAAAAAAGCTGTTCTTTAAGTTGCTAATGCACTTGAAGTGAGGTGTGCTAACTTGTAAAACTTAAGCGAAGCAATACTGAATGCCATTCTATAGATAAGTTGGATATGGCCGAGTTCTGAGAGTTTTGATACAGTTTCTGTTTCATTCCTTCAGCAAATTTGTGAATACCATGCAGTTCATTGTTCATGAGTCTGACCACTACTTTTTTGTGCTGTATGTTGTGGCAGATCAAAAACTTACAAGCCAAGTGCATGAAATTGTTGGACGCATTAATGGAAGATTTGGAACATTGACGGCTGTCCCTATACATCACCTGGTCTGTTTTGTCTTCTAGCTTGACAATGGCTCTATGATAATTAAATTGTAGGATGTTCTATTTATTTTTCGACTTGACTTAGTTGCAAGGCTGCTGCTAATGGTGGATTGTGTGTTGGCTGGATATACATTATATTCGTAATGAATAGCAGTTTTTATTCATCAATTCAATGCACAAAGTACTTGGAAGTACTTTTCTTTTGACAGTTAAGACTGTCATTCTTTACACTGCTGGCAAAAACATTTATAGAATTTCTTATAGTTTTTTCTGATTGATATGCACACTTGGATAATACTGCCTGTGGAATTTGATTTTTCAAACTAGTTGTTTCTAACAAGAATCTTCCTGTTCTTTTTATATTACCTTCGTATGGTCCGAATGCGAGAACAAATGATTCTTATGGTTTGCACTTGACATTAGGAGATTTTTCTTTTCATGAAAGACGACAACAATAAAGTTGTAGCGATTAATTGCCAGTTCAATAGCCGAACCTCAACTCAAGTAATTTTTTCAACCGGGAAAATATTGTCTTCTCATCTGTATTGACTCTTTAACCCTAATATAATAAAGAAACTGGATCAGAATCAAATTCCAGTTAATTTTGGTTTTCAGTATCCATTACGTTAATGTTCACAATGCTTAATGCTCGGGCTCATGTAGGCATATGCAACTTTCCTGTAACGATCTCTTCTTTCTGTTGCAGGATCGTTCTCTTGACTTCCATAAGCTATGTGCCCTTTACGCAGTTACTGGTAATAATTTCATCTTAAGAACTCCCTTCATTCGTCTACTCCTAGATGTAGCGTTTCTTCATAAATTGCCCTACCTGGCCTTATCTTCCAAATGGTTCTCTCCTTCATGGGTTCACTGTTGTAGTCCACCCCACTTCGAGCAGCATGGGCATGCTATGCTGATGCAGTGAAAAGGCTTCTTAGTAGCAGGTTCATGGGTATTCTGTTTGCTAGGATGTTTTGAATTAGTGATTAGATCTCAGTGGAAGAACAAAACTTTGATGGCGAGATAATAAAGTATTGTTTCTGCATAATTATAATAGTCTTGGATATCTGAAAGCTATCTTTTAATAACTAAGTCATTACTTTATTAGTGGATTGTTGGATTGAAACCGATCTTGCCTTTTCAGATGTTGCACTTGTCACTTCAGTGAGGGATGGCATGAATCTTGTTAGTTACGAGTTTGTTGCATGTCAAGATGCAAAGAAAGGGGTTTTAATTCTTAGTGAGGTAAATTCCTATTTCCTTGAAACTGCTTAGTACTGAGAATGTGCTCTTGCACAGATTGGTACATGGATAATGAGACCCCTTGCATTACTGAATTTATGCTGATGCCACCTGTCTAAAAAATCTATCTTTGTTTCCTAAAACTCTGGAAGTTATGCATTAATTATACTTCTATGGCTATGTATTAAGCCAAATAAGTTTACACCTGACTAGATAATAATAAAGATATAGTTAAGAAGTCATTCTAACAGGGTTGCTTATGGTTTTAATCCAAGAACCACGTCATAATTTTGCCTTGGAAGAATTTAATCTGTCTTATTTACTTCATTTTGAGTAGCCACGGTGTATGAACTTCAAGTGGAAGCTTTTTGAACAGAAGAGAACTATTGGGATGAACAATGGAGAGAAGCGATACTCTAGCTGTTGAACTGTTCTGATTGTTGATACTGGACAATTGACAATGATCATGACTATCCACTTGCGTTTATTGAGTTTGTCCTATTTTGTGCTTTTGCTGGGCACCCTTGTGCTTTCAATGCGATAAGGTATTGTTCAACTGAACTACTACTTCCACAAAAAGCTAATAATTTGTTCAAGCTTCCAGATATGGAAATAAATTAGCTAACAAGTTTGCAAAGCTCTTGTAAAGATTAGTGCTCACCACTTGATTTGTGGAGTTTTCCGATAGAGTACCCCAGGTCTTGTTTCGGAAATCTCACGACCTGAATAACTATCCACTGTCTGCTTTGATTCTTAGAATATGCTTTACCTATTTCTTTCTTTATTTTATAGTTTGCTGGTGCGGCACAGTCCCTAGGTGCTGGTGCAATTCTAGTGAACCCTTGGAACATCACAGAGGTTGCTGCTTCAATAGCCCAAGCTTTAAATATGCCTGCTGAAGAGAGGGAAAAGCGTCATCGACATAATTATAAGCATGTGACAACCCATACGGCGCAAGAATGGGCCGAAATGTTCGTAAGGTGTGCAACTCTTGCCTCTATGTTTGACTGACCAATAAATTTGAGGCCTCATATGCAAATTGTTTTCATATTTAGAGCCGTTAAATTGAAGTCGTCTATATGTTCATTGTGCATCCTTGCATAGCTGCATTTAATAGATTGCAAGTGTGTATATACTCTGCAGTGAACTAAATGATACTGTTGTTGAGGCCCAGCTAAGGACAAGACAAGTACCACCTTTTCTTCCAGTACAAGATGCCATTGATCGATATCTGAAATCCAATAATCGCTTACTCATTCTGGTATGCTCCTGGATTTTGAGATGGACGCTATAACTAGATTTTTTTACAATGGTCATCAAATATTTTCTTCACTCCCAGTGTGGTGCTCTACTTTCATGTTTGGATTGATCCATTCTCCGAAGAGCATAAGTGTCATCTGCTGCTGATGTTGGCTAAAGGTTGACATATATTACCACCTCCCTTCTTACATATTGACTTTCGAGTCAAACTGGTTCTTGGTACTCAGCCGTTTTCCCTTAACTTTAGCTGCCAGAACCTCCTACTTCATATATAGGCATTACTGTGCTCATGCTCCCCATTATGGCAGAGGCTGTTTAGATGACTTGAATGGTGATCCTGAGGTAGTACTAATACAGCAACCTCTTCTTAGCAATGAGCATTTATTCCACTATGAAAATTTTCAACATTAAGAGTGTGTTTGTTTGAGTAAAAGAATTTCTTTCGAATTAGTTTTCTGGATTTTCACGCGTTTGGTTTGCTGAAAATGACCAGTCAAGAGAAAACCATTTACGGCCAAACAAAATATGCTTGCTTAAAATTAAGAAAATGAATTCCCTAACCTGAAAAGGAGATTATATTTTCCTGGAAAATGATTTCCTGGAAAGCATTCCTTTATCATGAAATTATCTCCGAAACAAACACACTCTAAGTTCTGTAGTGTCCCTTTAGTTCCCTTCAAGGGAGAGACAGAGAGAGCTGATTACCAGGAGAAAGTGATACTTGAGAGCAAGTTAAGGAACTCTTGTGAGTGAGTCTTGTCTTACAAATTTGACAGATACCTTTTACCCTGCAATTTGAAGGCCGTGGCTTTATATCCTCATCCAAAATAATTATGAGCAGCTTGTTTTAGAACTTTAGCTTCTCTTAAGGAAGGAGTTGTTCCATGAATATGTGATGCCCTGATCTGGATCATGATTTGGGTACAACTAATTCGCATACCATAGCACAGGCAAAGCATTGTGGCCAAGGGATAATTGCATCTATGCAGTTTGATATGTACATAGCTCATTAGTACTTGGATTGTGAAAGCTTAGCTTTATAATTTGGAATTTCTTGATGAGAACTTGCTCTAGTTGCATTGATTGTTCATGAACTTCAGTGTTTTCGACCTTATGTTCTTGCTATTGATGTACTTATTCCCGTTTATTTTTCTGTGGTTGAAAATTTAGGGGTTTAACGCAACATTGACTGAACCAGTGGACACTCCAGGGAGAAGGGGTGATCAGATTAAAGAAATGGACCTCAAATTGCACCCTGAACTGAAAGAGCCCTTGACAGCACTTTGCAGTGACTTGAGGACAACGGTGGTTGTCCTCAGTGGGAGTGACAGAAGTGTCTTAGATGATGTACTTAAGTTTAGATTCATGACAGTCCTCCATTTTGACTACATGTTTAGCAGTTTTTAACCGGCTGAATACTTCCACAGAACTTTGCAGAGTATAACATGTGGTTGGCAGCTGAGAACGGGATGTTTTTACGTCTTACAAAGGGAGATTGGATGACAACAATGCCAGAGCATTTGAACATGGAATGGGTTGACAGCGTAAAGGTGCCTACTTTTGTGCCACTTTATTTTCCATTTCTATATTTTAGACTCTAAATTTAAGATCCTGATGGCATCTTTCAGCATGTCTTTGAGTATTTCACAGAAAGGACTCCTCGTTCACATTTTGAACTCCGAGAAACCTCGCTTGTTTGGAACTACAAATATGCAGGTAGTCAAATGTTCTACAAGCCCTTTACAACTATTAAGCTGCCTTTCCGGATCTCCTTTTCCACATCTGACATATCTTCATTCGTTTCCTACGGTGGTAGATGTTGAATTTGGAAGACTCCAAGCAAGAGATATGTTGCAACATCTTTGGACAGGTCCAATATCTAATGCATCTGTCGATGTTGTCCAAGGTAGCCGGTCAGTTGAGGTGCGAGCAGTTGGTGTAACGAAAGTGAGTGCACGCCCATTATTATATGCAAGTAACTCCTGTTGCTATGAAGCAGTGACTAACGCTTCCCTCATGAAAACTCGATATCTTTTTCTAGGGTGCAGCAATTGACCGCATATTGGGGGAGATTGTTCACAGTAAATCCATGACAACACCCATTGACTATGTTCTCTGTGTAGGTCATTTCCTGGGAAAGGTAATGCAAATATTTGTCTTGATATCATTTGTATCTTGTATATTTTCTATTTTACATGCCTCTCTTCTGTGGTGAATCTCTGTCTAACTGATGTCTTTTTCATGAAGCAAAAGCTAAAGGAAAATATTATAGAGGAATTTCTATAAGCAGATGAAGTGCAGTTGTAAGTAAACTTTAGGACACTAAATAATGTGAGTTTCTTCTGTAGGATGAAGATGTCTACACATTTTTCGAGCCGGAGCTTCCTTCTGATGCTCTAGGGATTGCCAGAACCAAGGCTACTGATGGACTGAAGTCTCCAGGGGAGAAACGATCTTCACTGAAGCTTCAAGCTAGTAAAAGCGGGTCAAAAGCATCTGCAGTGAAGACGCAACGACCTTTACCGAACCCTGAGAAAAGAACCAACAACCATGCCAGTGGCAGTGGGAGGAGGTCATCTCCGGATAAAATATCTTGGAACGTGCTCGATCTCAAGGGGGAAAACTATTTCTCATGCACTGTAGGGCGGACCCGTACGAATGCTCGCTACCTGGTTGGATCCTCTGACGACGTCGTCTCATTTCTCAAGGAACTGGCATCCACATCATTTTCCGGCCCTCCATAGGAATAAGATGACAGAACCAGTTGATTTCCAGGGGGATATGGTGGCACTGCAAGCTGAGGTTCTGCCTTCCCATTATGAATATCATTCTCTCTCTACATTACTAATTTCTCAGTGTACCCCCCTTGTTCGTGGGCTGTCTCATACCTAAGTTTAGTTTAGTGCCAGATCCTCAATATTGCTGTTTGAGCCGGCAGTTTTCGGCTCTTGATCAAGATTATCTACAAGGTTACGAACCGGAAATTCTCATTGATCCGCAATTGAGAAAATCGATCTGTCGAAAATGGCAATAAAGACGGCCTTTTGTTCCCAACAAATGCTAGTACTGCAAGATCGAGTGTCTAGGCAATTGACCGGGTATGCGGTACTCCTTAACACCTACCATTTAGTTCAGTTAAATCCTAATATGTATCAACTGGGCAACTACCAACTACGGTGGTGCTGAACTCCAAGTGGTAGGCACATGTAAGAGTTCATATGCCTCGCTCTTGAGGACAACTCCAAGTGGTAGGCACATGTAAGAGTTCATATGCCTCGCTCTTGAGGACATTGAATGAGACTCATAGTCTTTGCTGTGTAGAAATTTATCTAGTAGTTTTTTAACATTGGGGTTCCTAAGGGTGCGTTTGGCAACCGGCCAAACAGTAACTATTTCTATTTTTTTGTTCTCAGAATCAGTTTTGGAACAGAAATTCGTTTGGTAAATTTTTTGTTTCCGGGAACAAATTTGCAAAATTTTTTTCTCAGAATCAATTTTAGAACATTAGCAAGAAGCAAAAAAAAGTTGCTTTTTTTTCTTCTTCTTTCTAGCCTAGACTGCCGAGGGCGGCCCTCGCCCAGGCCGCTAGTCGCCCTTGCCAGATTTGGCGAGGGCGGTGGCGAGGGCTGGACCCTAGCCAGATTCGATGAGTGCAGCACTTGACTAAGTCGCGAGCCGCCCTCGCCAGATCTAGCGAGGGCGGCTGCGAGGGCTGCAATGCCCTCGTCGGCTTGGGCTTGTGGTCGATCGCTGATGCCGGCGACCTAGTCATGGCCAAGGAAAGGGAAGAAAAAGAAAAAGTAAATAAATATAAATAAATTTAAAATATTATTAATAAAAAGAAATTTTGTGCAGTTACCAAAAGCATTTTTGTTCTTTTTCTATTTCAAGAATAGAAATTTTAGGTGATTACCAAACACCTTTAAATGTTTAGAAATTGTTCCTGGGCACGAAATAAAAAAGAATAATTTTTTAACATAAATTGTTTTCAGAAACAAAATTGTTAAACACACCCTAAAGCTTGTGGAAGAAGCTTTGCCTAAAAATGCCAAATCCTGTAAGGAAATTTAACGAGTGCTCTCGATATACTTGTTAGGTATACTTATTTCGGATGATTCAATTTTTGAGATATTGTGCATTGAAAGCTGTAAAATTTCCCTAATTAATTGCTTATCGAGTACGCCTAGGACACTACTTGACAAACACTATTGTCTAATAAACTCACAGATCCATTATTTTAAATCCCAAGCTCGCGATGCCAAAGAAAGAATTATAACATGTCGAAACAATTATTAGTTCTCATATAATGAAAAATTAATTTGAAGTCATCGAAGAACAAGGTGACATAGGGACTAAATGAATCAAATAGCCCGCCCAAAAGAATGGACTGGAGAAAACACACTAGCAGCTTGCAAAAATTACAAATCGAATTACTAGTAGAACTATCCTTGTTCCTCGGGAACAATTGTAGAAACAATCAGATGAATATGGAACGAATGGCGTTGGTAATCCAGCTACAAAACCTCAAGCAATGGGCACGTACTGAATGAGATGACCACTGCCGAAAACCGGTTCTTCTGCTTAGTTCTTCCTGTTCGGTTCGAACACGTACTTGATCAGCGACTCCTTGATTGATAGCAAATCTGGAAACTCTTTCTTCAACTTAGTAGCATCCATCTCGTTATTGCTTCTGGGGGCAACAATCACTTTTGCTTGCTCCTCCAATGTAAAGTTCGCCCACTTGAATTGAGGATCGATATACTTACTGTACATCTCCAAAATCTCATTATGGCTCACGACTCCAGGATTCGTGAAGTTCCATATTCCACTCAAGTTCCGCTTTGCCATCTCAATTGAGATGGGAAGCAGCTCATCCAAAATGGTCATACTATTTGGAATGTTAACCACCTTGTTATAGCGCGAAATCTTGGTAATGAAATTGCGGGGGTTGTTGAGGTCAGAGGATATTGGCATACGGACTCTGAGCGTGCAAACGTTGTCGTATTCCTTCAAAAGCTCTTCAACCTGTTTTCATAAGCAGAAACGATCACTGCGTCTATAAAGAGAACTATTCATGGAGGCAACATGGGCAAACCATAGAAATTAGAAGTCAACTTACCATGGCCTTTGTCTTGGAATAGAAGGAGCCAGTAAAATTGGGCTTGTCTTCCTCCTTATAGCCAATGCCTGAGCCCTCTGGGTGTGCAGCATCATACTCAAATATACAGCCGGTAGCAAAATTCATCATCAAAAGCCCATGCTCCCTACAGACATCCGCTAGAGTCAAGGTTCCAGCGACATTGGCACGGATCGTCTCGGTCTTATGGGATTCGCACCAATCAACATTTGGCCTACCAGTTACACCGGCAGCATTAAAAACATGGGTGGGCTTAACATTCTGTATGTCTGCCACAAGCTGTGACCGATACTCAAGACGCCCTTTTCCATACTCAAATGGGATTCCTTCATTCTCGCATAGCCTCCCCAGTAGACCTCCAATCCAACCAGTCTTACCATATATCAGGAACTTCAAGGATGGTTTCTTAAATGAAGTCGCATTTTTAGAAGGCGGAACAACCATCTTGGACTGATTAGGAGTCGTGGGGACGTTTGATGGAGAATCGCCTCCTTCGGAGTCATCAAAATGCCTTTCAATATCACCGGGCATCATCAGCATCCTTGGATGAGGGAGAAGCGCACCAGAAACATCACCCCACCAATCAGGATTATTAATGTACCAGTCCATAGTCTTCTTCAGCCCCTCTTCCCACGTAGTCCGTTCTGACCAGCCTAAGTTCTTCAGCTTCTGATCATCTAAAAAGTACCTCTGGTCATTAAATGGCCTATTCTCTACGAACTTAATGCTGGTTTCTGAGTCCATGGAGAAGAGTTTGCATATGTCCTTAGCCACATCAATCACTCTTCTTTCCTTCTTCGTGCCAATGTTGTAGACATGACCAACCTCACCCTTGTGAAGAACTACCTCAAAAGCCTCAGCAACATCCTCACAGTAGAGGTAACTACGGACATTGGATCCATCTCCATGAATGGGGAGAGGCTTCCCTCTCATAGCCAAAAGGATAAACTTTGGGATCAACTTTTCAGGAAATTGATTTGGCCCATAAACATTGTTCCCACGGGTCGTTATGACAGGTAACCCGTATGACCTACCATATGCCATGACAAGCATCTCCGCTCCAGCCTTTGTCGCTGAGTAAGGATTTGTAGGGAGGAGTTGAGATGCCTCGTGGTTTCCCACCGCAGCATCCTCATCCGTTTCTCCGTAAACTTCATCAGTGCTCACGTGGATGAATCTCCTGATCTGCCCTGTCACCTTACAGGCTTCTAAGAGGACGTGAGTGCCGTAAATATTATTCTTGGTAAACTCAAAGCTGTTGCCAAAGGAATTGTCGACGTGGGTCTGAGCAGCAAAATGCATTATGGTGTCAATAGACTCCGTGATGAGAAGGTAGTTCACAAGGTCAGCACTTCCGATGTCTCCCTTCACAAACTTGAAGTTGGGGGACGATTGCGAAGGAATCAGGTTTTTCAGATTGGAACAATAATCGAGTTTGTCAAGCACGACTATCTTGTATTCAGGGTAATTACGAATGAGGCGGTTAGCGACATGGGACGCGATGAACCCAGCAGCCCCAGTAATGAGGATATTCTTCGGGGTATAATTAGCCATCTCCTAGCAACCTCTGCATTTCAACCATCGCAAGGGGCAATTCAGATCCTCGGGTCAATTGAAAATAAAACGCAAGCACATACTTCTACGACGCAAGCGATACATCCTCCATCCATGAGCAAAGGATCAAAAAGACTTGAGATCAAAAGGAAAGGTTACACACATCCCAATCAAAACAAGGACAAGAAAATGTCGCACCAGATACGACTAAATCCACAATCTCATAGGACCAAAGCTCCCAAAATCTGCTCTGTCGAGTGTAATTCAACTGACTGGACTCGATAAAAAAACAAGGCAAAATGACACGGCCGCGTCAGTTTTCACTTTCTACCCCTCCGGCAAATCAAGCAGATCAAATCAGAATCAGATTACCTCGGGAAACCAAAACCTCCACTCTCGTACAACTCCCTCACCAAGCCAAACCCATATTCACAAAAGGGCAACGCGCACAACGAATTCAACGAGCAGATGTACCGTAACATTCAAACGCTCCGATCACAAAGACACCAAGAAACAGCGAAAAAGAACAACGGAAAAACGAAGAGCACATCCGAGGAAACGAAAGCAGCGGGAGCAGAAAAAACAAGGAGACGAACTCATACGCCACGAGATCCACCCAGAAAAGATAAAAAAGGCAGCCATCATTAACATCGGACGACAAGCTTCTCCGAGCGCATCGACGAAGGAAAAAGGAAAAGACACATCCAGAAACAGATCGCATTGAGACGACAAGCCATCGAATGCCGATGATGATGATGACGATAATGACGATAATGATGATGATGGATGGATGGATGGACGGATGGACTCACAGTTCGCGGATCGGGTCGAGATCGAGGTCCGATCGGCCGCGGTTTTCCAGACGCTCGTGAATGCAATTCGGTTGGAATTGGATTCGGACAAGAACGAGCGGAAGACGGAGGGAGTTTCGGAGACGACGACGACGCCCAGAACGAGGAGATCTCTCGCTACTTAATGTCGGACGACGCCGTCCCGTCGCTGCTGCTCCGCGAGATCGTCAAGGGGAGCCTCTGGATCGCGCGAAATCCCGATATCGCCCTCCGCGTCCAGCGAGTCGCGGGGTGCCGATTGACAGGGGGCCAGTTGGCTGCTGTTGACGCGTTTTCTGGGGGCGCCGATTGACGGGGGGGCATATTCGGCAACGGAAAATGTGTCGGCGCAAACGGGTAGGTTGAAAATTAAAAGAAGAGGGAAGAAAATTCAATATCGTCGGGAAAAAGAAAATCAGAATTTTGGTCTCCTTTTTTTTTTTTTTTGGGTCAAAGAATTTTGGTCATCATTCCGTGCAATAACAACGTGCCACGTGGCTCGTGAGCAGATGATTGGACGTGGAGAAAACTCCCCCCCCTCGAATTTTTTATTTCGAATTTTTTTTGGGGACTTAATTAAGAAAGATCTAAGGCAAATTATTGCTAATTTTAAAAAGGAATAATAAAAAAAGAGGCGTGTGATGATATATGCGACAAGGTTCCGAGTAATTAGGAGCTAAAATGCTTCGGTATCGTGGGGTTAATCAATAGACACGATCGTATTCTGGCATTAATTGAGATTGGTGCGGGTCTTTCCACGATGCCTCTTACATTCCTCTGTTCTTTCTTACTGGGTATGTCATTCAAGGACTAGCGTTTCCGTGGTCTCGATTCGTGACACGATCGCCTCGTAAGGGCCTCTCGTCGAATGGGAAAACGCGTCGAGAATAACGGGAACCGGTCGCATTTATTTTGCATTCCAGCTCTCCATGGTCCCGAAGATGTGTTGATGATCGGAGAAGAGTTCGTCTTTCGATCCGTGGAATGGAGGGTGAAGAGATGATTTTAAGTTAGGTGTACCCTTCCTTCCAGAAATTCACCACTAGACTTGAAAGCTAGCTACCGTGACGGAAAAGGGTAAAATTGGCATGACCCATCTACAGTAGGTGTGGATATCGCACGCAGCTCTTGGCCCGATTTCATGCACCTGTTCACGTCTTGAAATGGAGTGACTACCTTATGCGATTACCTATGAATGAGACTCGGGTGGCGGAATTGCATCGTCTGTCTTCCAATTCAATAAACACGAAATCGAAAGGACGATGGTGTGTCCCGTCAATCACACGACATCGATCTTTGGTATTTTCTTTCTAGCCTCAAACATCGACCCCAAGCATGGGCTATTGAGAGGGTTGATTTCATACCAGACAGTAGGGTGGAGCAACGATTCAGGATTAACCCAAGACCGATCCTGGACCGGCCCAATCCGACCAGTCATTTGACCAAAAAAATAAATTCAACCAGTCCTAGTTCGGTTCTCGAGAAGACTGAGTCAATCCTTGATTCTAGGACCTCTAGTTCATGTACTGTGCGGATTGATCCTCGGTCGTGAGAGTTTAGGGTTGATCCACAGTGCAGGATCCAGAGGCCCTAAGAGTTTATTTATTTATTTGTTTTCCAAAGAACCTAAGGGCCTCTCTCCTTTTCTTCTGGCGTTGAAAATAGAAACCCTATTGACTATTGAGCGTCGCCTCTCTTCTTCTCTCGCTCTTTGTGGCTGTTCGCTAGATTTGCCTCTCCTCGCTCACCTCATGAACCAGCTTGCCTCTCTTGGCCCGCCTCGGTGTCTCATGAACGGCGAACGCAGGTCGCCTCACTTGGCCCTCCTCGACGTCTCACGAACAAGATATGAAGTTGTTTGTTTTGTTTTCAAGTGTTCAGAAATTGAAGCAATCTTTTGAGAATGAACAAGATATGAAATTGTATAATTCATGATTCATGTTATGTATTTTGACCGTTTTATTTTTTAATTTTATTTCACGTGTTCGTATACTACTAAGTGGAAATTTTTGTTGTTGCATTATCTTAGATTTTTATTTAATTTGTACCGGGATCCATAGTTTGGTTACTCAATATTGCATTGTCGACGGATATGTATTTTCAAAGTGTACCGTTTGTCCTTTCAACGAATAAAAAAAATGAAACCTAAAAAAAATCAATTGGTCCCGGGTTGACCCTAGAACTGGACCGAACTCATAGGGTTGGTCCAATCCTCAGTCCCAAGATCAATAGGGTTGGTCCTCGGTCCCAAAAATTGGGGACCAACACTGTGCGGGTTGGTCCCAGAGTTAGGTGTTGGATCGGCCCAACCCGGATCATGCTCACCCGTACCAGGCAGAGCTAAAAATCTTACATTTAGGCTCGATTTCTATCCATCCTGAGATTGATCTTACAAGAAGGACAATTTCGTACTTTTTTGAGTTGAGAACCGATGTTTATGGATTTTATTTGTGTCTTGGAACTAGGATGTAGGTGAGGGGTTATGGCGGCTGGTTGTTGTGCTAGTTCCTCTTCGGATGACCGGCTCTAATTGTGGTCATGCCCTTCAGTTATATGGAAAATACATGATCATAATTAGGAAAAATCTCTAAGATGATCGTGGCAAAACATTCCAAATTTGTTGATATTCTCTTCCCTAAGTTACCCAGTATCCTCTCAAAATATTAGATCTCAACTTTCCTCTCTAAAATGGCGAAAATTCATTTTATGCGCAACATTTAGTTTTAGACCGCTAAAAGTAAGAGCATATTGCCCGCTAGCTCCTTGCTACATGCTCCCAACAAAAGAGTAAAACGATGAATATACCAGAACTTCTGCATCTCATTGTAAAAGTGTAATTGAGTTTTTAAATTTTCACACAATGTAATCAAAACCTAAAACTTATCAAATTGGTTTAATCGAATATCCCATTAACTCCGTCCAATATTAGTAAAGAAAGATACATACGTGAAATTAAGAGAGAGGCCCTGATGTTATTGGCACTATAGCCATTTCCGAAATAAAAAGTTGAAAATCTTTTTCAAAAAGAAGAAAAGCTAAAGAGTACGACAGAGACTGGGGCTCTGTTTGTTTCGCGAGAAACGAATGATTTTAAAAATATTTTCCTAAAAATCATAGCTCGTATTGTTTGAAATAATTAGTCAATAAAAATTATTTTTATTATCAATAATAATTTATATTTAATTCATTTTTGTAAGCGATACAAGTAACCATTTTTAAGAATTCTTTTTTCAAATCATTTCTTTTTTGGGAAGCAAACCCACGGTACAAAAATAAAAAACAGAAGTGAAAAATACACAAACAATCCCTAAAATTTGGTCCAATGTGCAATTTGATCCCTAAACTTTTAATTTGTTCAATGTAGTCTTTGAACTTTATTGTAATGTTCAATATGGACCATGACCTTTTAATTTGTTCAATGTCGACCCTGAACTTTTGGTACATGTTCAATTTAATCCCTGAACTATATAAAAATATTCAATGTAGTCATTCAATTAATTCAAGTCTAGGGATAATATTGAACATTTTTATATAGTTCAGGGACTAAATTAAATATGTACAAAAAGTCCAGAGATCACCTTCAACAAATTTAAAGTTCAGGGACTATATTGAACATTTAGCTAAAATTTAGAGATTATATTAAATTATACATTGAGTTAAAGTTTAAAAACTATTTGTGTCTTTACCTCAAAACGGAACTACTGACCGAGCCCCTGATGCACGCAAGCAAGGAATCTCGCGGTTGCTTGCTGCCTCCACATCCATCCACTCATCCAGTGAGTCCGGGCGAAATCCAGTGAATCAGCTTTTTGGGATTGACGAATGGGGCAGGATTTGGATGGATAAAGCCGATTCAAGGGACATGAATTCACGAGGTAAGAGACCGCGAAAGAGTGCAAATCAACTTCTGATGAATCCCCGAGGAAACATTGGAGGGTGGTGTGGAAAATGACGAATTTTTTACGGCATTCACAGGAATCACTCACATAGGGCAAGGTTTTGCGAAGGGAACGGAACATTCGGATTGGAAATTTTTAGATGGTTGAGCATTCCGAATGCTAGGGGGTCTGGGTTGGGTCATAACGAGACCCGTTTATAGCTCATTTTTCAATCGGGCTCTATTGTAACCAACCTATTCCAACCACGTATTAAAGCTTCAGCCAACCCATTTTCTGCTCAGTCAGTGCAATGCGAGTTAAAATATGGGTCATTGACCTATTTTGCCAACCCTAAGCATTCGCAAGAACCCTCACATGAAGCAAGGTTTTTACTCGAGAGAGTTCGCGTGTTCATGAGCTTGGGTCGCTTGCCAGCTCCATCAACCCAAGCAGTCTTGGCGGAATCCACAGGATCGTTTCAATCGAGGAAGCCGCGCAATGCCCTGAGAGGTAAGCCAACCCTCATGCAATGTAGACGAGTGGTGCCACCGCCATCGTGCGAGCCGGCGAGGGCCAACGGCCCCCACGGCGGCCGGACAATGGTCGTTGGCCCTCGCCGACGCTCCGGGTGGTCAATAGCTCTCATTAGCAAAATCAGGGTGGCGTCGCTGCCATTTTCAACACTCAGACTCTCCTCTCTCTCTCGCAGTTTTTGTTTTCTTATTTTTGATCTTTGAACAATTTCTTTTTAATTTTTCAGTTTTAGAAAAAATAAATTACCTTTTTTCCTTTTCCTTTTTGGCCTTTTCTCTTTTTAAAATTTTCAAACTTTTTCCCAATTGGAGCCACATAAAAGCCATCAGTCTTTAAATGCATTAAAAAAAATGTCAACTTTTCTAAAATGATTGATGCAGTGGTTCTATTAATGCCTTACTCAAATCGGACGAAGTTAATTAAGGTACTCGATACGTATATTTGATAAATTTTAAGACTTGATCATGCTATTTAAAATTTTTAGGATTCGATTATATTTTCACGATAAATTTTATGATTTTTAGTATACTTATCTAAAAAAATGAATAATAAAGCTCATGAGGTTCCATCGCTACGCCACTCACAAAGATCGTTAACCTAAAAAATATCCGGCGGGCCTATCTTTGATAGGCAACACCAATAATCACACCAAAGTACAAAACATCATTATCTATTTAAAAAAAATTATTTAGGGTCATGCATGAAGATCCAAAACTATTTTAAAAAAAATATTTTTAATAAAGCTCATCATACTCTATAAGTCTCGTGAATTGATTTAAAGCAAAGGGAAAAAATGCACATTTAGACCATTCAAATTTCCCAAAATTAATGTTTATTAATAGATTATACTGGAAAAGGTAAATATAAAAAGCAAGAAACATCTATTATCCAATAAGTCGATGTCCATCGTACCAACAAGTTATCACTCTGCCTATCAATTTGCTTTCTTTTGTTGAATATCTCGGGCGCGGGGTATCGTTCCCACTTACAATACGCCCATATCGTACTTGTCCCGGTGGACTACACATGCCCATTTTGCAATGCGATCTGAGAGACATGCGACTTCCCCCTTGTCCTTCACTATTCACTCTTGTGACCTCGCCGCCTCTTGCCACCACCAACGACAGCATCGCCGACCGCAACACGGAGACACCGCTTCATGACCCTCGCTACCACAGTCGGCCGCTCGTTCGGGCAAACGAACATTGCCATTGCTCGTCCTCCACTCCCTTGGTCGTTCGCGCTCTCTCACTCGGTCTACTCCCACACCTATTCACTGTGCCGGTCGGTGAGTCGAGACCGAAGGATGAGGCAACTACGAGCGCAGATCCGAGCTTTGAGTGACGAAGATGAAGAGAAATTAGTTAAGAAGGCTTATGTAGCGTGCAGTGTAGGTGGTGATTTTGTTTCATAAATGGCAAATTTCTCTAGAGTTAGGAGAACTCCCAGGCTGTAAAATCAATAGGGATAATGTTCTAGATGTCCAAAATTCGATCATGGTAATGGAGGGCAGGTCTACAAATGAATCATGTGGATAAAACGATTATTCAGAGGTCAGGACAGTTGGTTCGTTAATAAAATACAGAGATAATTATAACAAAAAAAGGTCCTAAATTTATTGAACTTTTATTAATTCAATCCTAAATTTTTTGACTTTTTTAATTGAATCCTAAACCTGTTGACAATAATGTAGTCTACCTGGTCAATTTTGACCATAAATCTCTGACATGGATATCGGCTCTTTTGTGTGGCACCACCGGCATTGACATAGACAATTTTTAAAATATTTTTTTTTCTTTTCTTCCCTTTTCCTTCTTTTCTTTCCTTTTTTCACCATAGTCGGTAAGGGTCGGCGGAGCTCGTCAACCATTGGGCTAGGGCCGCAAAGCCCTTGTTGGTCATTGGCAAGAGTGAAGGCGGCCTCCTCCGCGGTTGACAAGGCAAGGCTCAAAACTAGGCAAGGTGGCCTTGCCCACGGCCGTGATGGTCTGGGCGAGGCTATGACCCTTGCCAGTGGGCGAGGGCTTCACGACCCTCACGTAGTGGCTAGCAAGCTTCGACGACCATTGTTGGCCATAATGAAAAAAAAATAGAAGAAAAGGAAAAATAACGAAAATTTTGGAAAAAAAATTAAAAAATTATCCACATCAGTGTTGGTCGTGCCATTTAGGACGGCCGACGTTCACGTCAACGATTCTAGCCAGAATTGGCCGGATGGACTACATTAGCATATCGTCAAAAAGTTTATGACTAAATTGGCCAAATTAAAAGATTTTAGGTTCGAATTGACACGAGTAAAATAGGTCTATGACCTTCTTTTTTCTTTGGGTAATTTTCGCTAAGACGCGCGTAGCCTCTTTCTCGAAGCAGCAAAACAGGTCGCATTCGTCCTCCTCACTCTACTCAAATTGGCATTCACCAAACAACCAACCGCCCTTCAAAATCTCTACAGCGCCAAGCCACTCACATCACCACCGACCTTTCTTCCCACTAGGCTCCTTCAATTGTGAAGATAGAAAGCCTGTCCTCTGAGTTTCTGGGCTTTTTTTTTTCCCCTTTTTCACTATATTTTTTCACGAAAATGGACAAGTTATGAAAAAAAAAAAAAGGCTCGATTGCAATGTTACAGAAATATTTTAATAGTTGGATGCATCATTTGGAAGGGAAATTTTTTTTTTTGGTCGAAATTTGGAAGGGAAATTTACTCGATAGCATTCCATCCATAAAATTTTGGGACTTGTAATGTATATATTTTTTTTCTCTTTATTCTTTTAATAAGAAATTTGAATGTAAATTTTACGATTTTGGTTTTTTTTTATGTCATTTGGTCTTATCATATTTTCATGGGGTCAAGCTTATAGTTTCGAAGATATAGTGGGTCAAGATCGACAATAGAAATCAAATATATAATGCATTGCACGTGAAGACTTATAGGTGCATAAGATTAAAAAAGGAGAAATTGGAAAGTGTGGTCAATCGATCCCACTTGAATTGCGGAGAGAATCTTGTTGGGGATACTGCGAACGCACGTTCAAATCAAAGAACTCCAAAATTTTAGGCAAATTCTATTTGCCCGTGACTTTGTGAACGGGAAAGTTGTCGACGTGCCTTGTCAGCCATTCCGTAGAGAGAGATTGAGCTAGCCTCACCATCCCTCACCTCCCCCACTTATTGATTTTGTTTGAATTTTCTTGTTCTTTTTCTTGTTTTTTCTTCTCTTTCAATTTAAATCTGGAAACTCTCTTCTCCCGATCTAACTCTAGATCTAAGAGTTTGAACTCTCCCGATCTACCTATTATCTCTTGATTTAGATATGCAAGTTTAATAATATTTTTGGGAATTCGATATCCATATGCTCTGTCCGTGTACCGGTCATCTGCCTCTAGTTTTAATAGTAATCAGGAGGTCCAACATTTCGCTAAATTTGGAAGACTTGCTTTCTCAAATGTTAAATCTGTGTTTGTTGGAGGAAGTCGAACCTAGACATGTATCATCAACTGGCAATGACCGGAGAAGGAATTTCCAGCGTATACTCATTACTGACAATCATACAAGATCCAGTGATCGGTTGCCGTTTTGCTTGACATATTCGTTCTTGTGGAAGGAGTGTGTGCTTAACCCTGCTAAAGCTCTGGTGGTGCTCCTTATTTTTAGGATTTGCCTTTGTTTTGTAGTATTTTGGGCCTTGCTCTGCTTCAATTTGTTTTGCTGTGGAAGTCTATGTACTTTTAATGTATCTTTTTGAGCAATGAATACAATTTTATTTCTACAAAAAAAAAACAAAATTTAAAGCTTGTCAACATGGACCATTAAATTTGGAAAAAATTGTCCGATTAGTCTTGAACTTGTCGTATGGACGCTAATTCAATCATAAACTTTAAATTTTCTCAATTTATTCCAGTCTTTGCTCAAAATTCCAATATAGTTCTTCCAGCCCATTATCGTTGGAAATCATCGACGTATTGATCCGGTCATCGCCGGCCGTCTCACGTGGCACATCGTCACGTGAGCGATTTTCGGCATAAATTGGTTTGAGAGGATTACATTACAGTTTCGAGCAAATGTTTAGGATCAAGTTAGTAAAATTAAAAAGTTTTAAAATGAATTGATATCCGTGCCATAAGTTCGGGATTGATCGGATGATTCTCGATTGGACTCGAGCATCGCAAATTTGCATCGATTTTGCCCGAGGCACGGGAGATTCGACACAAACGTAATGTCGCTTTAGCTACTACACCTCAGCCTTTCTTATACGGATCTTAAGGTGTCATTTTCCGACCAAAAGAAATGGCGTCGTTTGCCCTGCGGACCATGTGCAACTGTGCAAGCGACCGCACGATATCAACTTTTGCACGCAGCTTTTGTCCCCTTCGCCTCACACAGTGGCGTGCACTCGCAGCAAGTGATTTTGCTCTGGTGAAGGATACACGGGGGTTTGTTGCGCCTTTTGTATGACACTTTCTTTGGTTTAGAACACTTCGAACGTTCGACTGTCTTAATTTCTTCTAATGGCAACGTGAATTGCCGACCAATCCACTTAATTAACGGGAGCAAGCAACCCCATATTTAGCCTCTTTTCAAAGGAATGAGATGAGACTTGACCACAGTCTTTGCATAGGAGGAAGTCGTCGCGGCTGTGTTAAATTGCGATGCACATTCGAGTGAAATTCCATTACGACTTCGATCGATCAAGTTTTGCTTGGGACTAAGGCTGAGCAAATGCTATCGTCTCGATTATGCAAGAGAAAATGCGAGCTATAATCAGGTGACGTACATTATAAGGAACATAAAGTATGTCGTGCGCTTAATCGATTCAAGGTACATATGTCCCTGTTAAATGGTAAAGAAGAATCTGCGTATTCAGTAATGTCAATAGTCTGAACTATCGTGCCGCTTCTTTGAATCAACATTATCGATAAGGCGTAAGTTGGAGTCCGACCTGGAGTACATCTTCGCCCTTAATTAGATGCGTGTTGACCTAAAGCGCTTATTCCCTCACTCTCATTGGTTCTTGTTTTTCTTCTACTGGCACGACATGAGATGTACGAGCTCTTCTTTTCCTTTCCCCCTCGTCTGGATTAAGACGGCACTCGTGATTCTCAACAATTGCCTTGCGTACTGCCATGTCAATCATTAATTATACACTCCGACTCCGAGAGGCCGAAACCCACGATTCGAGGGCCGAGTCTGACCGAAAGAATCGAAGCGCTGAGATTGAAAAACGAAGAAAGACTCGAGGGGTCAATGAGCGAGTGGCCAAGATCAAGGAAAAATCTGTGCCGCCTCTTGCCGTGTCACCCACCCGTGTCCTGTGTCCGGAAGACGATGCCGACCCTTCATTTGCAGGAGATGTTAACGAATCTTCTTATGGTGCCTGCGGCATGTTGAATTGCTGATGATGAATACCGGGTGCAACAGTTCTATTGACGCTAAGCCATGTGCCTCTATTATATAAAGTGGGTAATCTCCTGGGGATTGAGGACGTCTTTGTAATGCCAAGTGGTCAATGAATAGCCCTTTTTCCTGTTGCATTTGTGCTGCTTTCTCTCACTTTCTGAAAACGTGAAAAATAATCCTGACAGCTACAGGAGGATTCAGTGAGAGAGAGAGAGAGAGAGAGAGAGAGAGAGAGAGAGAGAGAGAGAGAGAGGGGCATGTGTGAGCAGAGGAAGAAAAGGGAAGGAGACGAGAATTGTGGCCTTTTAAAGGAGTGGTGAGCTGATATGGTGGGTGATTGAGAGTGAGAGTTGAATTGAGGGCTTGATGATTGATTTGTATTCTCTTTCGGTTTCAGTCGCCACCATTTGCACAGATGCAGCTGGAGCAGCAGGTTCTCTCTCTCTCTCTCTCTCTCTCTCTCTCTCTCATTTTGGGTTGTTCCATATCATCATTTTGATGCTTTAGAAGAACACATCCAGAATATCTCGTTGCCTTGGGTCCTTGCTTTCTAATTCTGGGCAATGAATGACCTCACAGGGTCAATTGAAAGATTTTCCATTGAACGAGTCCTGTTTTTTTCCACCCCATTATTTTTTAGAACCGATTGTATCTTCTTGGTATGTGAACTTTGCCGTACAAAGAACGTTTCGAATTCATCAGAAGAGGGGTCTTACAATGCTGGTTTTCGGCCTCGGAAATTGGTCTTTTGATGAAGCACGAAATTGAACTGAGGGTTTGGGAATTCTAGCACAGTAGCACTCCGGAATTATGCTTTCAGTTTGACCTCGTTTCATTTGAAAGCTATCTAATGCCATTCAGCTGAATAGTTCCACAATCAATCAGAAGAAGATACTCATTGCTTTCCATGTAAAAGAATGGGAAAGGATTCCCCTGAGGTATGTGTAATCTAGAAAGTGCTTTGTGAATTGGGCTGGAAGTAAATGCGTGCTGATTCACCAAAGACGCTTGAGTTTTAGCTTTTTCAAAGTAGAAAAGGAAAGAAAAATTCGGAGTTGAATTTGAAAGAACGAGAATCTCAACCGAGCCCAGAAGTTGCTTCGTTCCAATCCAGAAGCAAACATTAGTTTCACTGTAGAGAAATTTGTCAAAACAGGATGTTGCTTTCCTACTACAGACGTGAACTTGAAATGGGAGATTATGCCTCAGTAATATCTTTCAATGTCATGTGCTGTGAGCCTTGCGATTCCCTGAGACTGAGAGATATAGAGGACTTAAATTTGAGGCATAATTCATCATAAGTTAGTGAAGTTTTTGTGCTATCGCTAGCGGAGTTTTGGGAATGATTGTAGTAGCTCTGTGGAAATTTACCGAAACCCGGTTTGATGGCCTATTTGCAATCCAGACCTCGTGAGATATAGGGAAGTGCAGAATCAGGCGTGCCATTGCTGTTAGTATAGGCAAATTTGCAAAGGTCTTGTCCTTCGTCGTTGGGATCTCTTCACTGAAAATTAACTGTGTCATGGATGAAAGACTTGATTTTGATGTTTGACCCTGATATTGTCTGTTGCAGGTAACATCTTCGCAATTGGCCTATTTGTATCACCTATGTAAGTTGCAATTCCGTGTGCTTCATTTCAATTTACATTGTATTACGATATTTCTTACTGAATTTGATGAAATTACCAGACCGACATTTAGAAGAATCATCAGAAACCGGTCAACGGAGCAGTTCTCTGGGTTGCCTTATATATACGCTCTCTTGAACTGCTTGCTTTGCACGTGGTATGGCACGCCGCTCATATCGAGTCACAACACGATGGTCATGACAGTGAACTCCACTGGTGCACTTTTTCAGTTGGCATACATAGTTCTCTATATAACATATGCAGAAAACCAGAAAAAGGTTGCTGGCCCCCTTCACATCTGACTTTTTCTGATGCAGATACTTTGGCAGCAGATTTTAGCAGTCAGAACTTTTGATTTAAGCTGCCACTCGTGTTATGTTTGAATACTTTTTAAGCAGGTGATGATGTTGGGATTGCTCTCGTCGGTTCTTGGTATTTTTGCAATTGTAGTAATTGGGAGCTTACATATACTGGACGCTGACCTGCGGAGGGACATTGTCGGGATTATAAGTGGCGTCTCCCTTATTTCTATGCTTGCTTCCCCATTGCTTATAATTGTAAGAAACGGTGACAAGTTCACCACCCTTCCTTATCATCAAGTACCTGAGGCACGAAGTGTTGAGATGACGGGTATCTAAATTTTCTATATTCAGAATTTGGTGATCCAGACAAAGAGTGTTGAATTCATGCCGTTTTATCTCTCTCTTTCCATGTTCCTCATGAGCGCGTCGTTTTCCCTATATGGGATTTTCAACGATGACATCTTCATTTATGTAAGTTCTTTCTTGAACTCTAGAAACCAAACTGCAATTTATTCTGCACGTGTTTAATGCATGTGGCATCTTATCTTTTTCTCCCTCATTTCAGGTCCCAAATGGTATTGGAACGATTTTGGGGATCACCCAATTGGTGTTGTATTGTTACTACAAACGCGCTGGTAGTGAAAGCTCAAGAGAACCATTGATAGAATCATATGCAGAGACAACATAGTGGCAAGTGAAGGTGAACAAGAAATTGGAATTCTTTCTAAACTTCATTTATATCGATGAGTAAGAACTGTTTCGTGATTGGATTCAACATTGTCTACTGTGTAACCAGTCACGGTGTGCATCATATTCTTCTGTAAATCACAACAGTTCGAAGAAATAAAAAGCATTTGCAGTTTTTTGTAAGAGCCCGAATCCCCCCAAAGTACACTTTTACTTGTCTCTTTTTGCATTAGCGGGCGTGATGCCTTGAGCCCAGTAGAACTCTAGTTGAAAATGGGAATTCTATGAAAGAAAGTCATTTCGAAATTCTTTAAAGTGCTGACTGAGTGCCAACCATTCTCGTTTGTTGCATCTTCCACATAGTTCTTTTGGATCTTGTCTGACGCGGGTGAAATGAGTCTGGGTTGATCAGCTGCATATGTTCTTACAGAAGCTCTCTATGAGGAAAACCATCAGTAGCATGTTGCTAAGTTTAATCTGATCTGGAGGGCAGGGGATTAATCTATACAACCCTTCTTTGGGAGTTCTGTTTTAGTCGTGATGCTTCACTTCTATTATCTAATTTTAGCCGACCACGCTTAGTGGGATAAGGAGTGTTGCCATCTTCGTCGTTGTGGTTTATTATTCGATGAAACCATGAATCTCAAGAAACATGCGAAGTAAAAGGGAGATGGATTTCATTTGCCGGCAGTGAAATACGCATGTTGGCTGGAGATCAGCTACACTTCACAGCAATATTTTTTAACCTGTTTGCAATGATACTTCATTGACAACGTTCAAAAGGTATGTCTAAGCTAAGAATTTTTTTTTTTGGTAAGTATGTCTAAGCTAAGATTAGAGTCTGCCATTTCCAAGAATTTAGCTTCCCTTTCGGTAATATACAAGGCTCAGAAATTAGATTCCCCGTCTTTTGCATCCGCGTGGTTCACCATTTGTTCCGGCAAAATCTTGAACTTTCTGGTGGCATCAGCAGCAAAACAAGTGAAACTATCTGAATTGGATGGACATTGAAGTGTACTTCATTGCAGTTGGCTCTTGCATACGGACTCGGCATACGATTGGCTTATTCAGATTCGGAAAAGGAACGCCAACAAGCATGTGGAAACGAAAAAAGAACTCACTTCTGGGATACCTGACAATAAAAGCCTCGAAGCCATAGCAAATGAACCATATTGGCTTCGCGTCCTCTTCTTTATCGCTTCCCAGTAATGTGTTTATATCCGATATGTTGCTGATAGAAAGAAGAAACAAGAAGAACTTATCAAACGATGTGCCCCATCCTCAGATTATTATGGCCTTATCCTTGGGGCTCGGACAGTTGGATTCTCTATGGCCCGACCCAAAAGGTTAGGCCTAGTTAAAAAAAATAAATTTTATATTCGTTTATTTAGGTTCCATCTGTTTCGTGGAAAATGAATGATTCAAAAAATTTCTTTTTAAAAAGGGTTAATACCACGAAAAATCCTAAATTGGTACAGTTGTGACAATTTTACCCCAAACTATTTTTTTGACCACAAAAAACTCCAACCTGGTACACTTGTGACAAATTTACCCCGAACTATTTTTTTGACCACCAAAAATCCCGAATTGGTATACTTGTGACAATTTTACCCCAACTAATTTTTTAATATTATTTTTTATTTTTTCGAATTTTTTTATTACTTTTTTATTTTTTCTTTTCTGTTCTTTTCTTTTTTTCCTTAATCTTCTTCATCTTCAATTTTTGGCCGGTCGCCTCACCCAGCGCTAGCGAGGTCGACCTCCCTAGCGGCCGGCAGGGCTGAGCCCTCGCCAGTGGCCGGCGGGGCTGACCTCGCCGGCTTCCGCCTCTGGTCGGTCGCCGGTTGAAGATGAAGAAGATTAAGGAAAAAAAGAAAAGAACAGAAAAGAAAAAAATAAAAAAATAAATAAATAATTCGAAAAAATAAAAAATAATATTAAAAAATTAGTTGTGGTAAAATTGTCACAAGTATACCAGTTCGGAATTTTTGGTGGTCAAAAAAATAGTTCGGGGTAAATTTGTTACAAGTATACCAGTTTGGGGTTTTTTATGGTAAAAAAAATAGTTTGAGGTAAAATTGTCACAACTGTACCAGTTTAGGATTTTTTGTGGTATTAACCCTTTTAAAAATGATCGTTTGTACCGCTTGAAATAATTATTCAATAAAAAATTTGAACTTTTAATTTTTTTTCTTTTTTTTCCTTTCTTTCTTTTTCTTTTTCCTTCTAGCCGGCGATTGGCTATAGGCAAGGGGCGAGCTCACCCTAGGTCGGCGAGGCTCGCCGGCCTCGGGTGAGCTCTAGGGGGTGATTGGTTCCTGGGTGGTTCGGTTCCACCTTTGAATTAGACCACTTTGTCTTGAAATCGGACTGGACTTGTTTGACCGGTCCGGTTCTTGAGTGGTCCAACGAAACCGGTCCCATTTTTAGGCATTCCCACCATCAATAATGAGCTAGATAACATCTCTGCTAAACAAAAACTAATGTGCAACATCATAGACCAAAACGAATCATGTATAAATAGCGATCATCCACTGCAACAGAGTTTGAAGCAATTCTCATTCAAACAGCAGGTCCCAAGTATTTGAGATCCGAAAACTACTCCACAATTGAACTAAGTAGGAAGGAAACAGCCTCGCATTACTGCTAGCCCGTAATTTGTATTTTGTACGGAAAAAAACAGACCATTGGATATTATCTTGATGAGATGCAAAAAACAAAACAAAAAGCAAGGCGGGAGTCGAGACTCGAGATGAGACGGCGATAGGGAAATGTCGAGCAAGAGCGAGAGGGACGCGACTCAATCGAAAGAAGGTGGCACCATCCGAGAGTCAAGCGAGAGAGTAACTGAGAGAGTCGTGAGTGACAATCGAGCGAGAGAGGTGTGAGGGGGAAAGAGCTATTAGGGTTTTGATTGTGAAGGAAGCGTGAGAGCCAAGAGGAAAGAGAAAGCGAGAGGGAATGAGGAAAAGCGCGAGCGTGATTGTAAAGAGGGTTAAAGTTTCTTTTAAGATTTTTCAGAAATAAAAAAATAATAATTGTTCTGGTTCATGCGGTGCGAGTGAGGGGTTCTACCCTGGAACCGGAAATCGAATCGAAAATCACCGGTTTCAATTTTATTGAAGTGGAAATCGGACTGAACCAATCCGGTCCGAACGTTTCTGTTGGGTGAGCTCGATCTCGCTGGCCTAGGGTGAGCTTGTCCCTCTCGTCCGTGGCCGATCACTACAATCGAGGCCGAGAAAGAAGGAAAAAGAGAAAAAGATTAAAATAAGATTTTCAAGATTTTAGCCGGATATCGAAAATATATGATCATTTTTCTGACAAGTGGCATTTTAAAAAATATTTTTCAAAAACATCGTATTTTTGCGAAACAATCGTGGAGTAAGAAAACTAACCTAACCTTGCAGGGTTTTACAGACTCCTATTACTACAAACAAAGCTGGAGTCGCCCTCTCTGTCTCGCTCGTAGAATCAACTCCAGCAGACGGGGAATCCTCCTCCTGACTCTTCCAATCGCTGCCACACCTCCAGCAAGGTCCTTAATCTCCCCTCGCTTATGATTATTTCTACGGTCTTTTTAAGGTACAATCGCCGTTGTATTCGTTAGCGGTCGGTTTCCGTCGAATCGAATCCTCGGTCGCGTTTCGGTCAGGTTGGGGAAAGCAGCAGTAGATTATGCAACCGATTGTTCTCAATCGAATCGCACCTGCTTGTTAACTGGCCTTTGTGTCATTGCTCAATCTTTCCCGTGCCCGCCTTTTTTGTCGCGTTTGTTCTTTTTTTTTGGGCTCCTGGAGTAGTTGTTTGTCGTTCGGTCAAAGCTTCATCGATCGAAATTCACGTGATCTGATGTTCGGGATGACTAGATGGGGATGGTTTCTGCATGCTCGATGTTGATATCGATGTCATCCGCTCTCGCTTTCTCCGTTCCTGCGATTGAATTTGCTGGCAAATATCCGTTGATTCGGTTAGAAGGCCGTATTCATCTCTTCTTGATATTGCATTTGTTGTGCTGTCAGAAAACGCAGAGAGAGAGAGAGAGAGAGACGGAGAATGTCGGGAAGAAATCGGGGTCCACCTCTTCCACCGAAAGGTGCTCCTCGTGCGGGGCTTCCCCCTTCCATCCGGGAGCCTCCATTTGGTAGAGGCCTAGGTGCAATGCCGCATCCAGCTTTACTGGAGGAATTGCGCGAATCCCAACTTGGGATAGGCCTGGGAAGGCGGCCTCCTCACCCTGCCATTATCGAGGAGCGTCTTGCTGCCCAACATGAAGAAATTCAAGGTCTTTTGGTTGATAATCAGAGGTTGGCCGCGACGCATGTTGCGCTTAAGCAGGAACTGGAAGCCGCCCAGTATGAGTTACAAAAGATGGTGCAGATCTCGGATTCCTTACGAGCAGAAAAGGATGTTCGGATGAGGGAGTTGTATGATAAATCAGTGAGGCTAGAAGTGGATCTGCGTGCTGTGGAGGCTATGAGGGGTGAGCTTGTTCAGGTCAATGCAGATATTAAGGAGCTTACGGGTGTTAGACAAGAGCTTAGTGGGCAGGTGCAAGCAATGACTCAAGATTTGGCTAGGATGACGGCCGACCTACAGCAGGTGCCAGCATTGCGGGCAGAGATTGAGACCATGAAGCAGGAGGTACAGCGTGCTAGGTATGGATTTATGGTCATGCGTCTATTCTCCTCTTGAAGGGCTGCTTTCCAGCGTGGAAGTTTGATTTTGTACATGTTTTTTTGGTGTCCAGAGCTGCTATTGAGTATGAAAAGAAAGGTAGTGCCGACAATTATGAGCATGGTCAGGTGATGGAGCAGAATTTGATTTCCATGGCCCGTGAGTTGGAGAAGCTTCGAGCGGAGATTGCTAATGCAGAGAAGAGAGCTCGTGCTGCTGCTGCTGTTGGCAATCCAGGTACTTTTCTTTGTGATTTTTTTCATACTCTGTTTTGGTTTCTAGCAGTTTCATATTTCAATAATTAGCAAGTTATGTTGAATCGAACTTGGTCGACTGGCTTCAAGTAGGCATTCCGGTGTTGGAATCATGGATGTGAAGGAATAAGCTTTCATCGTCTTCAACTGATTAAGTTATTGCCAAGATTTTCTATTGAATGGATGAACCGGTAAAACAAGAGGTTTTTTTTGTCCTAGAATATGAGAATTTCTTGTAAAAATGGGTGCTGGAGAAGTAATTGGGCTTATAGCATCTTTCATTCATTTTCCTTTCCCAGAAGAATAACTGATTGGATTTTACTGAAATTGGTGATGGACATATAATGAAGACAAAGATGATCCTGTTGAATAACTAACCTAGTGTGCTTCCCTAAGTTGCATAGATTAGTTTTCCATTAATTTTGCTGGGAATATATATTCAAAGGTGCGCAGTTTCAAGTTCAGCTATTAGTATAGGAAAAATTTTGGAAGGGAGGAATAAGTACTTTTGCTGAAATCTGTCGTTCTGGTTTTTACCGAGATCCAAGAGGTCTTGGGTCTGATCTTTTCCCCCCTCTCATCCCCAAAAAGACCCAAAAAAAAAAAAATTCAAGAACTCCAAGTAGATCATGTGTCTCAGAATGAATTAAATTTCAAAAACAGCAAATTAACTTTGCTAATTAAATGTGTTAAGAACATTGTATACTGCAATCAAGGAACTCCAAGTAACTGGTCAAATTTGCATGAGCTAAATCCTTATGCAACTTGCATAGACATTGCGCATGACAAAGTCCAACCTTTACTTGAAAGAAAATTTTGTTGCAATTGTTCTATTTTAGGAGAATCTTGGCATAAAGTTATGCTATCTTGCCCATCTATATACAAATTACTTAAGTATAAATAATTCTTTATCAGTTTTGAGTTTCGAATTAATTCCTAAACGTTGCCCTGCTTAGAAATTATGGTAATTTTGAACCTTAAAGCAATGTCACTGATCAGGCAGCCAATAACTGCATGAAAGAGCAGAGGAACTCTGTAAGAGGTGTAGCTGAATAGTTCCTTAGTAAATAAAGCTGCTAGAGGAAGAGATCTCCATGTTGCCTAATTATGTGCAGCTTTGGTGACATATAGAGTACCTCGTTCCCCCCAAAACTTTGATATAGATATGCCTCTTACAAATGTATTTTCCCGCCTGCTTTAACTTTTTAGTCTACGAAAGGAAATTTTAGTAATGCAACGGTGCCACATGATCTATACGAAGGGAAAAGGGAAAAAATATCCGAACTCCATTTCACTTAGAAGAACCAAAGGAACGGTATTGTCAAGAAGAATCCACATGACCCCGCTTTCACTTCAAGTTTTAATCTGATAACCTAAAAATTAAAAGGAAAAAGAAGATAAATCCATTTATTAGACAAAGGAGGAAACTGAGAATTATGGGAAGTGGCTGCAATGACTCTTCAAATTAGGTTTTAGTTAATGATCAAAATCTACAGTTTCTGGTGATGCCTATGAAGCATTGTTGACAGCTGGATTTAAATAAAAAGAAAGGAAAAAGGTAACATTCAAAGATGTTTCAACAAGGCTTCTTGTCAAGGGGTTTATATCGGTTATTGATTGAAGAGCATATATGCAAGGCATTTCTCAGTCAACAAAGAGATTTATTGAAACAGGGAAGAATTAGTGCTTATCAAGACTTTATTGGGTCATATCGAATGGATGGCAACAGGATGGGTTTGGGGCGGCTAATCTTGTCCTAAACCCGTCCCAAGAAATTTCTCCTTATGTTCCAAACCCGTTGCAAGCCTTATAGGACTTTGGAAATAAAGTCCCCAACCCATCCCACAATCATCGGGTAACAATCAGATATCTCTACGTGTTTTGGTGGTAAAAATTATCTAACACTAATAAATAATACATCCAGAATTTTGAAATCTTGATTATACAACCAACCCGTTGAAGTTTTATAAATTTTCAACAATTATGAAAAGTAAAAGAAAAATTGTGGATATTGTAGAAAAATGTAGATGCATATGAATTAATTCTATTTTTGGGTATATAAAATAACATAATTGACAATGGCTCCTGGGTTTGGATTGGGAAGTACCCGCAAGGCAAATCACAAACCTGTCCCAAACCGTGTAGGGTTATGCAAGTGTTATCGCAATCTCGTCCCACAACTCTAAAGAGCAACTTGTTTAAGCCCTATTACGGTCTGGGAGGGTCAGGCACTCTACCTGCCCATTGCCATCCCTACATATCAAGTACTATAGAAGCCCTGAAAAGAAATCTATAAATTGTGGAGTGTATATTCTTAATTGTTTGCCAAACCTGAAGTCGACTCCCCTTTAATGACTATTCATGCTCATTTGCCATACGGAAGCTTTTTTCCTATATACATATCGATATCTTCTCCATATATGCATGCGCTTGATGTTAAAGAGGGAATGAATACACTCCATTTAATAAATAGTTTCTGCGAAGAAAATGCAAGAAATGCTTTTTCTTCAAACCATCTATTAAAGGTCCTTGTCTTGTTTCTTTGATTTGCAAGCATGATCTTTTTCTTGATAGTAATATTAATCGGGGTTTTACTTTGAGACTCCACATGAGTTGCTTTTGGCCAGCTAACGGTAGATATAAACAATAAATCCTATTTATTGTATTACTAGTGCTATATTTAAACATGGGTTGCTTTTGGCCACCTCAATTGATACTCATGTAAAGTAGATGAAGAAGCTATGGATATTTATTGCCTAATATGATCAGGTTACATAGTTCTACGAACATTATTGTCTACTGAGTTAATTTCAAGTGTCATTACGTGGCATCTTCAACACGTGAAAATGAAGTTATTACCGTCTTTTACATTTAATTGCTCCGCCAGAAATGGTCCCTGTTTCTCTGTTGTTCAACCATTTAATTCTTTGTCTCTGTATGTGCAGGCCACAACGCAGCTAACAACAATCCTGAAGTTAGTTATGCCGGAAACCCTTATCCAGCTGGCTATGGCCTTAATCCTGTATGTGTGTTTGTTAGAAATATTTCTATTGTCTTTTTGTTAACATTTGTTTTGGTCATGTCTGCATCTGATAAGGTATGTTTATATGCTGGTTAAGTATTTTCACTTGTAACATGCTTTATCTTCGAATTCCAGGTTCCTGCTGGTCTGGAAGGCTACACCCAATTTGGACACATGCCTGCTGCTTGGGGTGCATATGCTCCTCCTGGACACAGATAGACTAGATTTGCATATCGATGTAAGCTGAGTTATAACTGCTCCCTTAGGCTGCAACTCACCAGATAGATTATTAGGTCTGGCTTTCCAGTTGTCATTGTACTCTTGGGGGGTTTGCCTCCATTATATGCTGCCTGAAGTTGTACTGGACGTTTTGTTATTTAATGATGGTCTTCTATATAATTTTGTCGCTTTTGATGCGGTGGTCTGGCTCTTCTCTTAAATTCTTTAACGATCTTGGTGTAAAGTTCATCGCTAACAATTGCTTAACTGATAACTGTGTTATTGGACCTTCCATTATTTAATATGACATGCTAGCTTTTGGTCAAGTTCCTTAGATTGGTACATCCCAACCCTGGTGGTAGGTTTTTAGAGGTATATGTCACGGATATGTCCGACTTCAATAATTCTAAGATCATAAGGACTCTATGAAGTGAGTATTCCTTGAGAATGTCACCGTCTATGTGTGATCTGATACATCATTTTGAGTGCAGCCTTTGGCTCAGCAAATTAGACGTTCAAGGTTTGTGGTATTCTTTAGATTAATAGGATTGGATGAGTGATCTCAGTCATCACCTTGCCAAAAACATATCTTAGTCATCGACCCTGCAAAAACCACATCGTAGTCGTCAGCCTCTACTAATTTTAACAGGGTGTCAACCTCATATTTGACTAATTTGGCTATGTAAGACAGGTGATAGAATATAGGTTGAGAATGACATGTGAAGTCTGTATATCACCTAAGAAGTTTCTGAATTCCGTATTCCATCTTCAGCTTTTCCATGACATATAAATGGAGTGAAGTGGTTTAAGCTCACTATGTAGGCCACCATGTTTTTTGTGACCCATTTCCATGATTTGTGGGACCTTTTATCACAATCAACTCTTCTTTGTGCTCAGAGTCTCGGTTGATTTCCCTTATCGATTCCTGTAGCTTGCTTTTGTTTGTGGCCTAGTTTGGGCTGTAGAATATTCATCTGTTTCGAGGCTTGAGAAGTTGGCCAGTACTAATTCTGGCTTTCAACTGAGGGAGATTACTTTCTCCAATTTGGGTTGTTGGTCTTGGTATGTCTGAAGGCTGACTTACGGCAGAAATTTTATCTATGTAAAATATTCTGGGTCATATGTTAACCTCCTTTAGTATGATACCAGACTTGTAACATCTAGAGATAGCAGCTATCTCTCTGTGCCTCTCACAAAAGATAAGAAAAGTTTCTTGTGCTTCTAGTATGAAGTTGTTGCGATTTAGGAGTATGACTGTCCCCATCAATTTGGGCAGTTGAATAGATTGAATGAACGGTTTTAGCTGGTGAAGTTTGTGCCCTTGATTTCTCCTTTCAAAGAAATTTTCAAATTTAAGAGCTCTATTCATCTCATTCCGTTGCTGAGAAGCAGCAGCCAGGTATTCATTGCTTGTGCCTTCTAACTGAATGATATTCAACTTTGATGCGACAGGATCATTTCATGATCAAATAAGTACTGTGCGTTTAAGATATTGTCCACTACCGTGTTATTTCTGCATTTGTTTTCCTTGGTTGTGGTTACTCTCACACATGGATACGTGGAAGATATAACTAAATCTGATGTTAACCCAAACAAGAATAACTGGTAGAGTTTGTTGTTTTTTTAGGTAAAAAGTTGTAGCATTTTTCATTCCCAGATTACTTGGTTCTAGTCGGAAAAAAGGGTTAGCTGCTAGCAAACCGACTTTTGTTTGCCCCATCAAGTTGCCCATATGCTGGACCGAAGGATTTCCCTTTTTTTTTTTTACTATATCGGAAGCTGTTTTGCTTCTTGATCTTTTTACATAGCTAATGTTATGCAATGCAATTTTTGAGAGACTAAATGTCTGGTTGATATGATTGATGACATCTCTGGGAAGAAAAATTTAATGTTTGGATCAGAGACGAACAGCGGCACTTCAAGTGTATTGCTTTGGTTGTTTTGATGGGAAGAGATAAACAGGAGCACAAGTCGCATTTGGCAAGAAGTCTTATGCAATCCGAGGAGGAAAATGGGGTGACTGTGTCTTGAGGAAGATTCTTATAGTATTTTAGTTTAAAAGGGGAAGTGTGTGTGGACTTTGATGGAATATTTTGTACAGCAGTAATGTTTTTACTGAGGAAGAGGACATATTAGTGGTGGTGAAAACTCCCTCACCATCATGGTGTGAGTTATGAAATAAATTACAGTTGGAAGTAGTTTGAGAGGTTATCAAACTTTAGCAGGTATTCGCATTGTCCGAGAGGCTGTTGCTCTCAATTTTCATTCTGCTGCTAAAAATACTGTTAATGCACTCCATTAACATTTTAATTGGATAACCAGGTGGACATGGTGCTGTCGAGACGAAACTAACTATTAATGGAAGGAATGTCGACGAATGTCAGTAGATTGTTGCACGCTGCCTTTGTCTTTTGTTGGTTATATATTAGCAATACTTTGCTTTGCATGTCTCATGGCTTAAGTGGTGATTCATATTTTCTGATTTTGTTATCCTGTGGCTTGCGAACGCCTGTGCTGTAGCTTATTTGTTATTATTTTGTTGAGGATGATATATTCTTGTGTAAAATACTCACCTTTTCCATTTTTTTAGAGTTCTGCATTGTTTGTTTATGTTGTCCTTCACCGTTCTAAATTATATGTTTAAATCTTCTGATTCCAGGTTACTGCTTCTGTGCTCCAGCACCTGCATATGGGCAATGCTTCAGTTACTGGTCATTATCGAATGAGGTGTGCTCACTTTGTTAGCAGCCCTCTTTTACCCTAGTTATTTATTTCATGATACTGCTCATAGCATGTTAGGAAATAAACTGGCTAGATCCTTTTTTCTTTCTATGTGCTCGTTATTCCCTACCCGTCTGTTGAGCTAATCTCTGTCAAAGGTTTTTAATTGAACATGTGAACTGTAAGTCTCTATAATACCACTGGCATTGATCCTCTCAGGTCACAGACATAGTTGCAATGGTCAATGCGATGCATGTGCAGGTTATGATGTGTGAACTGTGAGAAGAGATGTGAGGCCCGGAGGGTGATGCACAGTCGATCCCTTTATTTGGTTGTCGGCACGTTTTCTTCTATCTACTTACCTTCTGTTGGATATGTTTGTGTAATGGAACGATGATGGACCTGTCAATGCCGTGCAGTGGGAGAGTGCTGCAAGGGTGATTGAAAGGACCATCACTTGACAACCGACAGAAGAGCATGCTGGGCGAACCTTTTGCAGCTGATACAAAGACAGGTTGAGGAATCTGGGGGACCACATTCTTGTGGGGAATATTTTTTGCTGAGCAGTGAAACCTACGACTTCTGTCGACTTGGTTCGTTCAAGTTTCGAATGCTTTGGCACGATAAGGCAAAGGTCGCTGTGGCTCGCACTTTGCCAATTATGGATCGTGAATAGTAATACTGCGTGTAGCCTCTTTGGCGGCCCACTTCTTCCCTCGCTCTTTTCCTCCGCCCATTTCTCTCTTTCTCTCGGCCCGGCCTTCTTCCCTCCCAACTTTCTCTCTCACAAGCTCGAGCAGCAGCAAGGTCGTGAGGGTGAGCGATGAGCGGGGGAAGGACGCGTGTCCCAATGTAAATGGCGAGAATTCCCCTCCAACCGCCTGCAGAGAGCGTCAGAAAGAGCGGAGAGGGAGTTGACCGGAGACAAAGAGGGAAAGACCAGAGACCGGTGAGAGGGAGGAAGCATTCTTGTGAACCATCGCTCTCGCCCTCGTTCCCTTCGCTCGGCCATGCTGGATTGGCCATCATCACCGTCTGGCGTCCCTTCGCTCGCGGTTCCCG
Source organism: Syzygium oleosum (assembly GCF_021117445.2). Classification (NCBI taxonomy): domain Eukaryota; kingdom Viridiplantae; phylum Streptophyta; class Magnoliopsida; order Myrtales; family Myrtaceae; genus Syzygium; species Syzygium oleosum. The sequence continues at coordinate 13,780,002 of NW_026607489.1, read as the reverse complement.
GCGGCCCCAAGCTCTTTCCATTGTTCTCGTTCTTCGAAGGTGAGTCCGTTCAATCCCGCTCGAACCCCTCTTGCCCCCCGAGGATCTCGGTTCGGAAGTGAAGGAAACAGATTCCTAAACATAATACAAAAATTGCAGAAAAACGTGCCCATTCTATATTTGAATCACTGATCGTTCGAAGTATATCACGTAAACGAACATACCTCTTTGCCACAGATTAAATGCACTTATCACAGCCTTGAGAGAGAGAACAATCCTTGAATTGTTGAACAAAGCCCCTTCTGCTTTTGTCCTTTAGTGAGAATGAGTTTTTTTTTATGATGAAAATGCCACACCACACACTCTTACGTGTGTTCCCACTTTTGTTTCTAGACAATAACTGCCAAGTGCAGTTACTTTCTTTCATGGGCTGGGTTAGCCAATCATGGGCTTTCATGGGCTGGGTTAGCCCATCATGGGCGGCCCATCTTCACAAAGAAAATTCATCATCTCTCACTCGCACATGGTGGGCTAAACATTAACTCTCTCTTCTTTGCAATATTCATACTAGCAAATAATCCGTGCGACCAAAGATACTTCGAGAGCTCGTTGCGATGCATCCGTTAGGAATACATAATGACCAAAATTGGGTACAACGTTTTCCGAGTAGATATAATATGCGATCCCTAGATCAATCATCACATTTATATCCCCTTTGATCTCTTTTAGTATCTCGTATATTGTATTCACAAATATGATTTACTTAAAATCATAATTGGTCGACCTGTGAATACAAACATAGAATGTGACATCATAATAAATTGATCTTCCTCTTTGCTTCAATCTCTCTATTTCAGTTCAGCTCGCTTTTCTAGAAATGCCCCATTAGATCGAATCATTCATGACCATTGGCAACATCCTAAGATAGCGAACACTGAATAGAAACTTTGAGAATAAGTTAGAGTCGTGAGGGCACTAAATGAGGAACTCATATTCTCAAGAGTCTCACACGGCATAAAGTTGAGATCAAAAACTTTTGCCACTCTTATCGGTCGTCTTATGCATACGTAGTATGAAATACGTATTACGGTATTAACGCCTTTCCTGTGGAGCGTATGTCTTTACATTCAATACCGTACAGATGATAGTTCAGACATACCTAATGTCTAAACTTGAGTTCACGTATCTACTCCTCTAAAGAATCCATTAGAACTCACATCTGGCATCAAAGACAGATAAAGTAAAATATGTGGGTTATTTTACTTTCGGACATAGTAAATGTTATGTCCTCATCTTGGCACTTAGCTAAGGCAACATTTTTATTTTAAGCTTGAGCTCTCGATTATCACCTAGATAATAAGCCTAAAAATTGTCTCATCTCTATTTATCGCACAGTAAATAGAGGCGATTACCCGTGTAAGTGGGCTAATCTCATCTGTCAGACATACTTTCTCGATATAATGCACTAAGCATTAAGATGCATAAATATTAAATAAATTCATAGGCATTAATAATGATATAACAATTTCATTTAAATGTGAACATTCAGGGAAATTACAATATTCAGTACATCAGCATCTACGCAGTCCTAGAGATTTTACATGACCATTGAAAACATCTCTAGGAATTGACTTCGTCATAGGATCTGCTATCATTCTATGCGTAGATATGTACTGCAAGTTCACATCCTTTCGTGCTACCATATCCTTGACAAAGTTATACTTGGTATCTATATGTTTGGTCTTGCCATGATATTTCGGATCTTTGGTGTATGCTATTGCTGCTTGACTATCACTATTGACTAACAATGAGTTTTCAGCATTCTTAGCAACACCTAAATGATCCAAAAATCTCTTAAGCCAAACACCTTCTTGTACTGCTCCTGACAACGCCACGAACTTAGCTTCCATCGTGGACAATGCTATACATGTTTGTTTCTTACTGCTCCAAGATATGGCGCCATTATTCAGTAAGTAAACAAAACAAGAGGTAGATTTCCTTTCATCTAAATCTCCTCCCCAATCAGCATCTGAGTAGCCTTCAAGTCGCAGATCCTTGCCTTGATAACTCAGTGAATAATTAGCAGTACCCTTTAGATACCTCATGATTCTTTTTACGGCTTTCCAATGTGCTTGACCTGGATTGGATTGGTACCTACTTACCATCCCAACTGCAAAACATATGTCAGGTCTTGTACACATCATAGCGTACATTAAACTTCCAATAGCACTAGCATAAGGAACACGTTTCATTTGTTCCTTCTCTTGCGGAGTCTTAGGACACAACCTATGGCTCAATCCTTCACCTTTTGCAATAGGAGTATACATGGGTTTACAGTCTTGCATACAAAATCGTTCAAGAACTTTATTTATATAAGTCTGTTGCGAAAGAGACAATAATCTCTTGGAATGATCTCTTGAAATCTTAACTCCAAGAATATATGCAGCCTCACCCATATCTTTCATCTCAAAATTGGACGATAACCAACTCTTAATAGTATTAACCAACTCCATATTGCTTCCGGCAATCAGTATATCATCAACATATAATGATAAAATCACAAATTGATCTTTGGATCTTTTGATATACATGCAATGATCTTCATCAATCATTGTAAAATCAAACGCTACTATGGCATTATGAAAACGTATATACCATTGTCTCGAAGACTGCTTAAGGCCATATATCGATCTTAGAAGTCGACATACTTTTTGTTCTTGGCCTTTCACAATGAAGCCTACTGGCTGCTCCATGTAAATTTCTTTTTCTAATTCTCCATTTAGAAAATCAGTCTTTACATCCATTTGATGTAATTCAAGATCCATGCTTATCACTATTGCCAGAATAAAGCGAATTGAGGTAAATCTCACTACAGGAGAGAAAGTTTCTTCATAATCAATTCCTTCCTGTTGATTATACCATTTCGCCACTAGGCAAGCCTTATATCTTTCTATTGAGCCATCGGATTTGCGTTTTATTTTGAGAACCCATTTATTCCCAATAGCTTTGCGTCCTTTTGGAAGATCAACCAGTTTCCAAACATGCTTTGACTTCATTGACTCCATTTCTTCTTTCATTGCAATCATCCATTTTTCTTTGTTAGGGCAATTTAGAGCCTCATTTACATTTCTTGGCTCGTCTTCATTTTGTGGAGCGATCATGAAAGTTTCCCCTTAAATGTCAAAACGTCGTTGAGGAATACTTTTGCGACTTGTTCGCCGTATGGGAGATTGTACACGTGATATATCATTCTCCATTATGCTCCCACTTGGATTAGATAATGACGGAATCGTCTCATCAAAAGGTTGCAATTGAGATTGAGTCGAATTCAATTCCTCACTTCTCACATTGCTTCCACTTGGACGAACTTTATCGATTTCACTATCAGGATCCAAGGTTTCAAATAGTGAGTAGTTCTCACCTATTTCGCCCTTCTTAGGAAACTCATTCTCTAAGAATGTGACATCTCGTGATTCAAATTCAGTTATACTCCCACTTTCTTGCTCACCTATAAATACATATCCTTTTGAGGTTTCCGAATACCTTATGAAGATACTCTTCTTACCTCTAGGACCTAATTTCCCATACTTATGAGAAGATTCATGTGTATAAGCGGCACAGCCCCAAGGTTTCAGAAAACTCAAATCGGGTTTTCTACTTGTCCATAACTCATACGGAGTGGAAATAACTGATTTAGAAGGGACACGGTTAAGTATGTAGGCAGCAGTTAATAAAGCGTCACCCCAAAAGGTGATTGGTAAGTTAGCCTGCGCCATCATGGACCTAACCATTTCTAGTAGGGTTTTGTTTCTCCTTTCCGCAACACCATTTTGTTGAGGAGTATGGGGAATAGACAACTGTCTTTCTATTCCCTTTTTCATCACACAAATTTCTGAACTCATCAGATAGATATTCTCGACCTCAATCGGATCTCAATGCTTTTATTTTCTTATCTAATTGATTTTCCACCAAGTTCATAAATATCTTGAAGCAACTAAAAGCTTCAGATTTATGAGAAATCAAATAGACATATCCGAATCGAGTATAATCATCAATAAATGTGATAAAATAAACAGCCCCATGTCTAGCCCTCACATTCATTGGACCACAAATGTCAGAATGGATTAACTGCAAAGGAAATTCAGCTCTTGTTCCTTTTCCAAAGGGTTTCCTTGTTGTTTTCCCAGCTATGCAGTGTTCACAAGTGGGCAAGTCGACTTTTTCAATATTGCCCATTAAGCCTTCTTTGGCTAATCTATTCATTCGTTGTTGGCCTATATGGCCAAGCCTAGCATGCCATACGTTCACATCATTATCACACGAAGTAGAAGACGTGAAGTGGGAATAACAAACATTGACATTTACAGAATCAACATCCAGTACAATAAAACCATCTAGAAAATAACCACAACCATAATAACTCGTACCTAAATACAAGTCTACACCATTGTTATGGAAGTTCAAATTAAAATCAAGTCGAATCAACACTAAAACAGACACTAAGTTCCGACGAATTTCCGGAGCATATAATACATCATGTAGGAACAAAGTGCGTCCACCACGCATAATTAACTGGCAGGTGCCAATTTCTTTAACCTCAGCTCTGGAGTTGTTCCCTACATAAATCCATTTAGTTCCCGTTGGAACTCGTCGGAATTCTACGAAGGCTTCTCTATCCTTCGCTACATGGTCTGTTGCTCCCGAATCTACAGTCCACAAAGGATTTGATTCAGTTAGAAATATAGAACTTGATACATAAACAAAGTTCTCAATAATACAAGATGAGTTAACCTTCTTTGGCTCACGACAATCGCGAGCAAAGTGGCCTTTCTTGCTACAGTTGTAGCACTTCACTCTTGACATCTTTTTCTCATGAGGGCGCTTTCCTCTTTGGTGTTGTTCATCTCTTGGTTTCTTCCCCGAAGAACTCGCTCTCTTACCTCTCCACCTTCTGAACGAATCAGGACGCTTGCGCTTAGAGCTCGAAGGCCCTTGTGAGCTAGAACCTGCATAGTAAATGTCAATTACCGGCTTATCCGCCAGGAGGCGGTCCTCCTCTAGCTCTAAGATGGCGCATGGCATCTTCAAAGGTTTTGATGTTCTCATTGTGAGTTAGGTGCAACTTCATATGCTCCCAACTTTGAGGCAAAGAACGAATCACTGCTTGCACTTGCTGCTCATCAGTAAGAACATGGCCAGCATCCTTCAGCTCATTAATCATGTTTGACATTTTCCTTAAATGTTGTTTCATGGACTGACCATGTGGCTTCTTATATGAGTCAAATCTTATAGTGAGCTGTCTAAGTTTGGTTACAGATGTATGACCAAACCTTGCTGCCAATGCTTCCTACATCTCCTTAGCATTTTCAAAACGCCTAAACTCTCGCATGACATCATTTTCCATGCTACTCAGCAACGTGATGCGAGCAAGGGAGTTCTTCCTTTTCCATACAGCAAATGCATCCTTATCTCTCTTATGTTGTGCAGTGTTTCCGTCTTCAGGCTCTACCATAACCAGGTTAAGAGCTTCAAGAGCCTCTTGCTCTTCCAGCACATATTGAATTTTCATATGCCAAATTTCATAATTATCACCGTTAAGCTTCTCTCCTTTGTTTAGTTCAGCAACTATATTCTTTGATGCTGAAGCCATGGTATCTGAACATTTTAGACATATATGCACGAATTATTAATGCCACTCATTTATGCATCAATTTTACACAAACTGATTATATTAATGAATAATTTCACATAGACTTTAGATTCGAAAGTTCATTATGTTTCCAATCATCATCAAAAAACCTAATGTGAAATTACCGTTAATGTAATCATTAAGGTAAAATTACGTTCTTTAAAGTTACTAAAACTTTTAGAACTCCCAGTCAACCAGATAATATTAATAAGACAGATATTATAATATAATAGCACCATAAACTATTCATAACAGAAAATATCCGTCAACATCTATTCATTATAGAACTATTTACATGAGAAACAAATCCATCATAGGAAATAAACATAAACACCAACATAAAAAAGAACCATCCACCCAAGATATTTAACACCAATTTATAGTGAACATATCCATAAGAGCTTACGAAAAATAGATAAACACAATCAGGTGGTGATCTTCTTACTATAAACCGGAAATGACTCATGAAAAACCTCAGGAAATTTTATTTTCTTTGGCATCCAAATGGAGGCACCCGGAAAACCCCTAGATTCGGGCAACGTATTGCGCCGAGACCGATTCAATGTACGGGTTGACGTCCTCCTTGCCCCGACCCGAATGTACTCTATTATGAATTGCTCCACAATCATCTTATAGCTCGGACCTTCTAAGGCGTCCCAAACCCTATCAATCATTCTTCCCAACTCATCAGGAATGGTGCATTTGAGGGCTCCGACCATCACATACCCTAGCATTACGAAACCGTTCCAAATGATATCTTGTATCATTTGGTTGACCTTGATGATGTGTGTCATCATGTCATCATCAGCATCCCACCGGTAAAGAGCCAGCTTGATTCTTAGTTTCTCAAGCTTCTTCTTTTCAGCCGCCGTTCTAGGGATAATAGGGGTTCGATATCTTCGTACCATTATTCCTACAACAAATGCAGAAAAAATGAAAGGATTACTCATAATCCAAGGTACAACATTTCAAGAAACACATTCTACCCCTTCTGTCCTTTTTTTTTTTTTTCCCGCCGGTCAACGCCGGTCAACGGTGGTCAACGCCGGTCAATGGTCAACGGGTCAAGTCTACGGGTCGGGGTGGACTATCGGGTCAAGTCGGATCCGGGTCGGGTCGGGTCTGAGAAAACTCGGTTGGGCAACCGCATGGCTGACGTCAGCGTGACGTCAGCCACGCCGCACACGCCCTCATGGCGCGTGCGGTGCACGCGCGCGGGGAGGAACCGCCATGCACGTGCCACGCACGTGCCGACGAGACCGCCACTTGCGGCGGGGCGTGTGGGCGCGTGCGGCTCCCCCCGGCGGAGTGCCACCCGTCATTTTGCTCGTATCGATGAGCACTACGACCCTATGCCTTCAAAAATGAAATTTATCTCACGGAATTTCGAGAAACAATTCCGAACAGTACGGACGGTGTCAGTTTTCGTACCCGAGCGTTCGTCGGCGCCGTTTCACGAATTCCGGCCAATATTCCGTGTTATGCACATTAGCAACGATCAGGAAACAAGAACACATGCTCTGATACCAATGAAGGAAACAGATTCTTAAACATAATACAAAAATTGCGGAAAAACGTGCCCATTCTATACTTGAATCACTGATCGTTCGAAGTATATCACGTAAACGAACATACCTCTTTGCCACAGATTAAATGCACTTATCACAGCCTTGAGAGAGAGAACAATCCTTGAATTGTTGAACAAAGCCCCTTCTGCTTTTGTCCTTTAGTGAGAATGAGTTTTTTTTTTTGATGATGAAAATGCCACACCACACACTCTTACGTGTGTTCCCACTTTTGTTTCTAGACAATAACTGCCAAGTGCAGTTACTTTCTTTCATGGGCTGGGTTAGCCCATCATGGGCGGCCCATCTTCACAAAGAAAATCCATCAGGAAGCCTTGCGGATCGGTCGGCCACAGCTCGATACGCTTCGAGCCTGCCTTTGGCCACCGTCTCCGAGCGGAGTAGGGAACCCCGTGGTTAGACGCTCGTCCCCGTGAAACCGTTTTTGCTCCGTTTTGCCCTGTTTCGCCAAGCCGGACCGAGGCTCCTCCGGTTCGTGCGTGTCTTTGCTTTGAACGGGTCATCCCCATTTACTTTTGTGTGATGATTGTTGTTTGTTTTTTAAGCCTAGAGACAAACTCGACTGTTCAATGGGTCAATGTTCTCCGCTTGATTGATGCTCACCACGTGTTCGGTCAAATGCCTGAACCAAACTCGCGTAGATCATGGTTTTGTGGATTTTCATCGCCGTTCGTCTCTCGATACGTCACTTCTTTTTGCGTGTCGTGTCTGTGTGGCCGTTCTGTGGTGGAAGCCGTGTAGGCTGGCGACCGGCGCTTAGGCCGCGGAGGGGCAACTTTTATCTCTTCGGTTTGGTGACGTCGGCCGTCCGTGGGGGCCAAGCGTCGCCGGAGTTTTGTTGGCGTCCGGCCAAAAAGATTTAGTGGGCTTGATTTCAATTGGGCTAGACGGAGTAGGCAAGGTGGTCTTGGGTCTAATTTTTAGGTGCGCAGGCTAGGCTGATAATAAGACTGGGCAGCTTTAGGTTTTTATGAGGGTTGGGCTAGCCGCACTGGGCTCAAGAGCTGAGACTGAGGGCCCGGGCCAGCGAGACCCGGGTTCGGTCTCTACCCGGACAGGGGCTTGAGGATCCGACCCGGGTCCGTTTTATATAATAATAATGATAGAATATAAAAAATAATAAATAATAAAAATTAAAAATTCCGAAAATTAAAAAAAATAAATATTGGGTTACGAAAGAGGTCACTTCTTGTCCTTTGAGTGTAACTAGTGCCCCCACTTGTTTGTTTACCGTTTGTCTTGTGTGCCTAATTGCATGTTTTACTCGGCTTTGCATGTGAAGAATGCATGGATGAATGTTAGGACTTCTAGGCATGCCTTCCGGCAGGTAGAGTAAGAAGGTAATTAGAGCTTAATTAGGGGTTGATGGTGTTAGTCTACTGCCTTGTGAGCGCAAGTGGGGGTTAATGATCATTAACCATAGTTAACGAACCTCTAGTTTGATTATAGGGTGTCTGGGTCGATCGAATAGCATGCATAGGATCAACTTCTCAAGCTGAATTACTTGATCGTTTGTTGATTGGTGAACTTGTTGATTCACCACTTTGATTGAGTGCGTGTTGAAATGGATGCTCGAAACCAACGAGGATGGAAATGGTTATGAATTTTCCGAAGATCAAAGGTCGAGAGTGGTGGTTCGAGGAAATATTTAATTTAGTTTGGTTTAGGCTACCATGGTGGTCCATGTTGTAGATTTTTTTATTTTTTTGTTTACTGCTAAATTATTAGTATTATTTGAGCCAAAAGAATGTAGTTGCATTGCATGTCACCTTTATTTTTCATGTCACAACCTCAAATTAATACCGAAATATTCTCGTATTCCTTGTCATTCTTAGGATAAGATCATGGGTAACCAACTTATGCTTTTCAACTTAATGTCTCGATGATCAGTTTCAGCACTGTTAATACCAAATTATATTGCTGTTAACTAAACCATCGTTGGTTGTTTTCAAATATGAGTTGAAGAAAATTTCTGCAACTTGTAATCTATTACGCTATTTCCCCTAAATATTTCATATATGCATACTACACATGTCACTATAAATTCAGATCTGTAGCATGTCTTTCCGCAACAACCGACAACGAAATAAAGAATTTTTGGAACTCTACCCTAAAAAAGAGATTAAAGATGAACTCTGCTACATCCTGGCCAAACGACAACAATATATCCCATCCACGAGACATAACTGAAGGGATTTTGCCTAGTTTTCAAGAACAATATGACATCTTAGCTACATGCACGGACTCATCCCCACCACTTCCCTTGATGGACAATGTATGTGCGTCAAAACATTTCGATCCGTTCCCTATACTTAACAACCGCTATGACCCATGAGAAGGAGTCGAGTTTTTCACCTTCCCCTGTTTGAATTTGGAGCATGCAAAAGTGGAGCTTTTTTTTTATCAAAAAAAGTGGGGCTTTTAGGAAGTGAGTATCTAGTTCCCCACTGGCTGGTAGCACATTACAAATCCATGGGTTGCGGCATGGATGGGAAATGAGAGAGCAGCTTCTCCACTAATAATATTAGTTGCTTCTGCAGTACTTCTACTACTAGTTTTAAAGTGAATGACGACATGTCTGGGTTTGTGAATAATTTGCACAGAGCCAAGGACTCGGATGTTCACATTGCTTTTCATTGAGGAGATTGATCTAAATACTCCAAAGGACATGCCTAAAGGCACTCATCAGTATGATCTTGTGGTAATGACAGATGAAAAGTGATCAGCATTGGTTCGATTCCCCAGCTGAGCACTTGTGATTTAAGTGGGGGGCCATGGCGGTGGGTTGCTGTGCTAGTCTCCCCCGAGGAATAGTCGAGGTGCGCGCAAGCTGGCCCGGACACCTCGGTTACCAAAAAAAAAAAGTGATCAGCATCCATCAAGAAGCATGTGCAACCTTCTAGTCTCCGTTTTCTTCAGAGATGCAAGGTTTGGCTACTTTGGATGTATCTTTATACAGCTAAGACTAATAAGTCTAGCTATTATTTTTCAATAACACTCTACTGAGTCAAATGTAATTAAAAAAAGTAGGAATTATGAAATCCTGAATAATGTTTAGCGCGCAATTTAAATTAGCATGGGCAGGTATCATCTTTCATGGTACCAATAATCTTGGATATTTATTCATATAATACATGTTTGGCGCAAGTCAAATGAAGTCCAAGTAAAAATAAATTGGCTCGCCAACCAGCTCACTGCTCTATTGTCAATCATTTTGCTCTTAAGTAATATTTGTTATTGGCGCTTCTTGGATTTTACGAAAGTGTGGTTGAATATTGTGTATAAGTAGAGAGGATCAATAAGTATGAGGACAAGGGATAAAATATTTTATTGAGTAGTTGTGTGGTACACAATTTTACTATATTACAGGTCGTACATCCGAGCCATATATAAACTTGTTAATAGACTTTGACAAGGCAACCAACTAATTTTTTCTAATACTTTGTACTAGTTAACGGTTATGTTACAAAACTTGCTTCTCATGTCCACAATTTCCATGTTGTATTTTGACTTTGTCTTCACTTCTTAATTGACTTTATATGCACCGTTTCAACTTAAACTTCTCTTTGCCAGTTGTAGTTGATCAAGCAAAGTTACTTAGTTATTTCGGTTGCTCCTTGCTCAAGTTCTCTAGAGTCTAGAATCCATAGATTTCTCTAGAAAAATTGGTCAAACTTAAACAAACTTAATGTTCAAGTCATGTCATGACATAGATAAGTTGGATCTGTCTTCTTTAATGCTCAATTATTGATTGCAGACATGAGTTCGGAGTAGATGAACTTGGTTTAGAGATATCGGGGATCACTTTTTCTGCTTTTTTGGCTTTGGCGGCTAACCCTATCACTTCCTTAATTCATACTGTCATATGACGATTAAGTCTACGTTTTTTCACATGATTTCTATAGCATGTCATGGTTTTATATGATCATATACATGATCTAGAATTTGATTCTAGGTCTACGTTCTCATCATTTGACTTACCAGTTGAGTTAACTTGGTTTTTAAATGAGTATTTCTTATAATGGTGGAGCTGGTGACCGGAAGAAAAGTAGAGGATCTTAATCGGCTCGAGGACCAGCAGTGTCTGGCGGAGTGGGTATGCTGTGAATGAATTTTCAATCCCCAACTTGTATGAGTTTCGATTATCAGGAACATGACTCTTTCTATATTCTGCTAATCTTCTCCGTAGGCATGTCCCTTGTTGGAAGAGTATGCAATCCATGAACTGATGGACCCTTGCTTGGGAGATCAATTTTCATAGTGAGAGGTTTATTGCATTCTCCATGCTGCATCCCATTGTATTCGACGGGATCCTGAGTCAAGACCTCGCATGTCACAGGTAAAGACTTTGATAAAGCAATGGAATGCCAAATGGTTGCCACATGTTAGTTAGGAAACGTTTGTAGGTACACACTGAACGAGAGTGCCTACTGCTGGAGTCAGATGCTTGAATCATATCGAAATTGTTGGTTGTTTTGGAGAGACTTTTTGAGTGGTTTGTTTTAAAGAGACATTGAATCAACATTTCTTTCGTTTTTCTTTTTCATTTTTGAGAAGGTGCTTCGAATCCTGGAAGGGGACATGCACGTAGATGCAAATTACACGTCGATTGTTCGGGTCAATGTTGGAAGCCATAACAGAAGGATCCGTGATGAGCAACAACATGACAGTGATCTTCTATTGGATGAAAACAGGTAAGTGCTCACTAGAAAACTATTCGGGTTTTTTGTGTTTGAATTCATCAGGAGTCTTATCTTGTCTTCTTAATGCGGAACATTTGGAAAATAGATGGTCGTTTTCTTGATTTATTTGTTCTGGTACTTACTTTTGTGTGAATAGTTTTCAAGTAACAATGAATTTGAGAACTTAGCTCATTCTATGATGGCTAATTCAGAGTCATAAGTTTTCAATTGACACCTTACAATGGCTGATTATACCGACATCTAGACTTAAAGAGATGTGATAATTGGATGGACGCTATAACGTATAAGAACTTTGTTATAGGTAGATTTACTCGAGCTCGCAATTGTAGGAGTTTCTATCGCTGTATTTAATCAAGTTGTGAACATTATTACATTCGCTCTTGCCAGTGTAACAGTTTTATTTGTTGCCGAAAAGAAAACTCTTGGAAAATCATCTGTTGACCTGATAGAAGATGAAAGCATTAAACAATGCTTAACTAAGAAGATAAAAATGAAAGAGTTGGCGCATGATGACGATATACTTGATTTATTGGAAAGATGGCAAAAGGTAGTCTATCGTCTATAATTCAAGAGACGTGATAATTGGATGGACACCATGATATATAATAACTTTATCATGGGCAAATTCGATGGTGTTTGCAACTATAGGAGTTTCTATTCATGTATTTAATCAAGCTTTCAACATTATTATATTTCCTCTTGTCAATATAATAACTTCATTTGTCACCGAAGTGGAAATTGTTGAAAAACATGTGTTGACCCGGCAGAAGATGAAAACATAGAAATGAAAGAGCCGATGCATTATGATGAAATAGTTCCAGCAGAGGTAGTTCCATTCTCATCTTGTTAGTTTCACCATTTAACCGGAGACTTGGCAAGAGATTAGGTATGACCAGATTTTACAGCAACTACAAATAACAAAGAAATGCAATATATTCCTTCTGCATCTATTGCGCTAGTAGTTACCGAGATCTTTAGCATTTTGCTAATATCATCTCTAACATTTGGTGTTGAAATCCTCTTGGCTTTTTGAGTCTAAAATCTGAAGTGTCATGATTATGTCTCTTGTTAAACTTTTTAAACTGTTAAAGGTCTCTCAGGGTGTATAGTTTGATTGAATAATATTACATATGAAAGTCAAAACATGCATAATATCTTCCACAGGTTCCAATTTTTATTGTACCCCGATACTTGGAAACCCCTTCTAGCCCTAGCTATAAGCAACAAAGCACCAAGCCATAATTCTAAACATTGTGAAAAACGCCGATGATAGTTTGCATGTTATAATGTTTTAGGTCAACTAATCATTTACCTTCTACTATAAGGTTAATAGTAGTGACATTATAAACATTCGGTCTAGTTCTCTTCATTTTCCCTTTGCTACATGTTCGGTTACTCTCTTTTTTTTATATTAAGAATATTACTGTTACACTGGCAAGAGTGAATGTAATAATGTCCACAACTTGATTAAATACAGCGATAGAAATTCCTACAACTGCGAGCTTGAATAGACCTACCTATAACAAAGTTCTTATACGTTATAACATCCATCCAATTATCACATCTCTTTAAGTCTAGATGCCGGTATAATCAGCCATTGTAAGGTGTCAATTGAAAACTTGTGACTCTGAATTAGCCATTATATGATGAGCTAAGTCCTCAAATTCATTGTTACTTGAAAACCATTCACACAAAAGTAAGTACCAGAACAAATAAATCAAGAAAACGACCATCTATTTTCCAAATGTTCCGCATTAAGAAGACAAGATAAGACTCCTGATGAATTCAAACACAAAAAACCCGAATAGTTTTCTAGTGAGCACTTACCTGTTTTCATCCAATAGAAGATCACTGTCATGTTGTTGCTCGTCACGGATCCTTTTGCTATGACTTCCAACATTGACCCGAACAATCGACGTGTAATTTGCATCTACGTGCCTGTCCCCTTCGAGGATTTGAAGCACCTTCTCAAAAATGAAAAAGAAAAGCGAAAGAAATGTTGATTCAATGTCTCTTTAAAACAAACCACTCAAAAAGTCTCTCCAAAACAACCAACAATTCGATATGATTCAAGCATCTGACTCCAGCAGTAGGCACTCTCGTTCAGCGTGTACCTACAAACGTTTCCTAACTGACAAGTGGCAACCATTTGGCATTTCATTGCTTTATCAAAGTCTTTACCTGTGACATACAAGGTCTTGACTCAGGATCCCGTCGAATACAATGGGATGTAGCATGGAGAATGCAATAAACCTCTCACTCTGAAAATTGATCTCCCAAGTAAGGGTCGATCAGTGCATGGATTGCATACTCTTCCAACAAGGGACATGCCTACGGAGAAGATCAGCAGAATATAGAAACTTCTACAACTGCGAGCTCGAGTATACCTACCTATAACAAAGTTCTTATACGTTATAGCATCCATCCAATTATCAAATCTCTTTAAGTCTAGATGCCGGTATAATCAGCCATTGTAAGGCGTCAATTGAAAACTTGTGACTTTAAATTAGCCATCATAGGATGAGCTAAATCCTCAAATTCATTGTTATTTTGAAACCATTCACACAAAAGTAGGTACCAGAACAAATCAATCAAGAAAACCAACCAGCTACTCTCCAAATGTTCCGCATTAAGAAGACAAGACAAGACAAGACTCTTGATGAATTCAGACACGCAAAACCCAGAGAGTTTTCTAGTGAACGCTTGCCTGGTTTCATCCAATAGAGGATCACTGTCGTGTTGTTGCTCGTCATGGATCCCTTTGCTATGGCTTCCAACATCGACCCGAGCAATCGACGTGTAATTTGCATCTATGTACATATCCCCTTCCAAGATTCGAAGTACCTTCTCAAAATGAAAAAGAAAGGCGAAAGAAATGTTGATTCAATGACTCTCTGAAACAAACCACTCAAAAAGTCTTTCCAAAACAACTAACAATTTCAATATGATTCAAGCATCTGACTCTAGCAGAAGGCACTCCCGTTCAGTGTGTACCTACAAACGTTTCCTAACTGACATGTGGCAACCATTTGGCATTCCATTGCTTGATCAAAAGTCTTTACCTGTGACATGCGAGGTCTTGACTCAGGATCCCGCCGAATACAATGGGATGCAGCATGGAGCATGCAATAAACCTCTTGCTTTGAAAATTGATCTCCCAAGCGAGGGTCGATCAGTTTTATTTGTTGCCGAAAAGAAAACTCTTGGAAAATCATATGTTGACCTGACAGAAGATGAAAGCATTAAAAAATGCTCAATTAAGAAGATAAAAATGAAGAAGTTGGCGCATGATGGCGATATACTTGATTTATTGGAAAGATGGCAGAAGGTAATTTATCGTCTATAATTCAAGAGACGTGATAATTGGATGGACACTATGATATATAATAACTTTATCATGGGTAGATTCGATGGCGTTTGCAACTATTGGAGTTTTTATTCCTGTATTTAATCAAGCTTTCAACATTATTAAATTTTGCTCTTGTCAATATAACAACTTAATTTGTCACCGAAGTGGAAATTGTTGAAATACATGTGTTGACCCGGCAGAAGATGAAAGCATAGAAATGAAAGAGCTAACGTAGTATGATGAAATAGTTCCAGCAGAGGTAGTTCCATTCTCATCTTGTTAGTTTCACCATTTAACCGGAGACTTGGCAAGAGGTTAGGTATGATCAGATTTTACAGAAACTACAAATAACAAAGAAATGCAATATATTCCTTCTACATCTATTGCACTAGTAGTTACCGGGATCTTTTGCATTTTGCTAACATTATCTCTAACATTTGGTGTTGAAATTCTCTTGGCTTTTTGAGTCTAAAATCTGAAGTGTCATGATTATGTCTCTTGTTAAACTTTTTTAACTATTAAAAGTCTCTCGGGGTGTATAGTTTGATTCAATAACATTACATATGAAAGTCAAAACATGCATAATATCTTCCACATGTTCTGATTTTTATTGTACCCCGATACTTGGAAACTCCTTCTAGCCCTAGCTATAAGCAACAAAGCACCAAGCTATAATTCCAAACATTGTGAAAAATGCCGATGATAATTTGCATGTTATAATGTTTTAGGTCAACTAATCATTTACCTTCTACTATAAGGTTAATGGTAGTGACATTATCGACATTCGGTCTAGTTATCTTCATTTTCCCTTTGCTACAAGATCGTTTACTCTCTTTTTTTAAATTAAGAATATTACCGTTACATTGGCAAGAGCGAATGTAATAATGTCCAACACTTGTTTAAATACAGCGATAGAAACTCTTACAACTGCGAGCTCGAGTAGACCTACCAATAACAAAGTTCTTATACGTTGTAGCATCCATCCAATTATCACATCTCTTTTAGTCCAGATGCCGATATAATGAGCCATTGTAAGGCGTCGATTGAAATCTTGTGACTCTGAATTCGCCACCATAGGATGAGCTAAGTCCTCAAATGCATTGTTACTTTGAAACCATTCACATAAAATTAGGTATCAGAACAAATAAATCAAGAAAACCAACCATCTACTCTCCAAATGTTCCGCGTTAAGAAGACACACAAAACCCAGAGAGTATTATTCTAGTGAACGCTTGCCTGGTTTCATCCAATAGAGGATCACTGTCGTGTTGCTGCTCGTCACGGATCCTTCTGCTATGGCTTCCAACATCGACCCGAGCAATCGACGTGTAAGTCACATCTACGTGCATATCCCCTTCCAGGATTCAAAGCACCTTCTCAATATGAAAAAGAAAGGCGAAAGAAATGTTGATTCAATGTCTCTCTGAAACAAACCACTCAAAAAGTCTCTCCAAAACAACTAACAATTTCGATATGGTTCAAGCATCCGACTCCAGCAGAAGGCACTCCCGTTCAGTGTGTACCTACAAATGTTTCCTAACTGACATGTGGCAACCATTTGGCATTCCATTGCTTGATCAAATGTCTTTACCTATGACATGCGAAATCTTGACTCAGGATCCCGTCGAATACAGTGGGATGCAGCATGGAGCATGCAATAAACCTCTTGCTTTGAAAATTGATCTCCCAAGCGAGGGTCAATCAGTTTTATTTGTTGCCAAAAAGAAAACTCTTGGAAAATCATATGTTGACTTGACAGAAGATGAAAACATTAAGAAATACTCAACTAAGAAGATAAAAATGAAAGAGTTGGTGCATGATGACGATATACTTGATTTATTGGAAAGATGGCAGAATGTAATCTATCGTCTAGAATTCAAGAGACGTGATAATTGAATGGACAATATGATATATAATAACTTTATCATGGGCAGATTCGATGGTGTTTGCAACTATAGGAGTTTCTATTTCTGTATTTAATCAAGCTTTCAACGTTATTACATTTCTTCTTGTCAATATAATAACTTAATTTGTCACCGAAGTGGAAATTGTTGAAAAACATGTGTTGACCTGGCAAAAGACGAAAACATAGAAATGAAAGAGCTAACGCATTATGATGAAATAGTTCCAGTAGAGGTAGTTCCAATCTCATCTTGTTAGTTTCACCATTTAACCGGAGACTTGGCAAGCGGTTAGGCATGACCAGATTTTACAGCAACTACAAATAACAAAGAAATGCAATATATTCTTTCTGCATCTATTGCAGTAGTAGTTACCGGGATCTTTAGCGTTTTGCTAACATTATCTTTAACATTTGGTGTTGAAATCCTCTTGGGTTTTTTAGTCTAAAATCTGAAGTGTCATGATTATGCCTCTTATTAAACTTTTTTAACTGTTAAAGTCTCTCGGGGGTGTATAGTTTGATTGAATAATATTACATATGAAAGTCAAAACATGCATAATATCTTCCACAGGTTCTAATTTTTATTGTACCCCGATACTTCGAAACCCCTTCTAGCCCTAGCTATAAGCAACAAAGCACTAAGCTATAATCCCAAACATTGTGAAAAACGCCGATGATAGTTTGCATTTCATAATGTTTTATGTCAACTAATCATTTACCTTCTACTATAAGGTTAATAGCAGTGACATTATAGACTTTCGATCTAGTTATCTTCATTTTCCCTTTGCTACAAGATTGTTTACTCTCTTTTTTTAAATTAAGATATTACTGTTACATTGGCAAGAGCGAATGTAATAATGTCCACAACTTGATTAAATACAGTGATAGAAACTCCTACAATTGCGAGCTCGAGTAGATCTACCTATAACAAAGTTCTTATGCGTTATAGCGTTCATCCAATTATCACATCTCTTTTAGTCTAGATGCCGGTATAATGAGCTATTGTAAGGCGTGAATTGAAAACTTGTGACTCTGAATTAGCCATCAGAGGATGAGCTAAGTCCTCAAACTCATTGTTACTTTGAAACCATTCACATAAAGGTAGGTACTAGAACAAATAAATCAAGAAAACCAACCATCTACTCTCCAAATGTTCCGCGTTAAGAAGACAAGACAAGACAAGACTCTTGATGAATTCAGACACACAAAACCCAGAGAGTTTTCTAGTGAACGCTTGCCTGGTTTCATCCAATAGAGAATCACTGTCGTGTTGCTGCTTGTCACAGATCCTTCTGCTTTGGCTTCCAACATCGACCCGAGCAATCGACGTGTAATTCGCATCTACGTGCATGTCCCCTTCCAAGATTCGAAGCACCTTCTCAAAAATGAAAAAGAAAGGCGAAAGAAATGTTGATTCAATGTCTCTCTGAAAGAAACCACACAAAAAGTCTCTCTAAAACAACTAATAAGTTCGATATGATTTAAGCACTCCAGCAGTAGGCACTCCTGTTCAGTGTGTACCTACAAACATTTCCTAACTGACATGTGGCAACCATTTGGCATTCCATTGCTTTATCAAAGTCTTTACTTGTGACATGCAAGGTCTTGACTCAGGATCCTGTCGAATACAGTGGGATGCAGCATGGAGCATGCAATAAAGCTCTCGCTTTGAAAATTGATCTCCCAAGCGAGGGTCGATCAGTTTTATTTGTTGCCGAAAAGAAAACTCTTGGAAAATCATATGTTGACCTGACAGAAGATGAAAGCATTAAAAAATACTCAACTAAGAAGATAAAAATGAAAGAGTTGGCGCATGATGACGATATACTTGATTTATTGGAAAGATGGTTGAAGGTAATCTATCATCCAGAATTCAAGAGATGTGATAATTGGATGGACACCATGATATATAATAACTTTATGATGAGCAGATTCGATGGTGTTTGCAACTATAGGAGTTTCTATTCCTATATTTAATCAAGCTTTCAACATTATTAAATTTCCTCTTGTCAATATAATAACTTCATTTGTCACCAAAGTGAAAATTGTTGAAAAACATGTGTTGCCAGCAATAGATGAAAACATAGAAATGAAAGAGCTGACGCACTATGATGAAATAGTTCCAGCAGAGGTAGTTCCAATCTCATCTTGTTAGTTTCACCATTTAATCGGAGACTTAGCAAGAGGTTAGGTATGACCAGATTTTACAACAACCACAAATAACAATGAAATGCAATATATTCCTTCTGCATCTATTGCACTAGTAATTACCGGGATCTTTAGCATTTTGCTAACATTATCTCTAACATTTGGTGTTGAAATCCTCTTGACTTTTTGAGTCTGAAATATGAAGTGTCGTGATTATGTCTCTTGTTAAACTTTTTTAACTGTTAAAAGTCTCTCGGGGTGTATAGTTGATTGAATAATATTACATATGAAAGTCAAAACATGCATAATATCTTCCACAGGTTCTGATTTTTATAGTACCCCGATACTTGAAAACCCCTTCTAGCCCTAACTATAAGCAACAAAGCACCAAGCTATAATCCCAAACAATGTGAAAAATGCCGATGATAGTTTGCATGTTATAATGTTTTAGGTCAACTAATCATTTACCTTCTACTATAAGGTTAATAGTAGTGACATTATAGACATTCAGTCTAGTTATCTTCATTTTCCCTTTGCTACATGATCATTTACTCTCTCTTTTTAAATTAAGAATATTATCTCTCATGCCAGTGGCATAGAGAGGAGTTATGGCATTTTTTATAGTAGAAAGGGAATTGATTAGTTGGCTTAAGCCACTGGTGTTTCATTGTTATTTGTCTCCGTGCGCATGCAAACTATAACGAGCTTTTTTCACGATGTCTGTTTGGGATGTAGCCTGTTTGCATCTTAGTACTCTTTCTAGTATTAGAGCCAGTGCCTACTCAGCATACTTGTTTGTTTTTAGATGACCTACAAGGTTGAAAAGGTAGCTTCTTTCCATCATGAGTGATTCTGCTGATTCAAGTTCACCGATTACGGTTAATGCCTCTTTAGATCTCCATACTTCAAATATTTCTCAAATTGACTATCTTTATTAAGTTTCATACCTTACATGAAAATAGTAAAGTTTCAAACACTCATCTTCCACTTATCAATCCTCACAAAACTGTCTTCTTTCTCTTCTCTCTGGTCCATCAAACAGCTTATGAAACACACACCCAGAGAAGTTAAAGAATATGTCTAGTCATCTCAAATTCGATCAACATCACATTCCTCCTACTCAGCAAGAACATTTGATTACTTTCTAGATTCCTTTTGATTTTCCTCGTCTATGGGTACAACATGGATATACACATATCCACTTTGGTGCTTTTCGTCTTGCTTTATCCTTTTACGATAGGAAAGGATTTCCTCTTGTTGCTAGAATGACCTTCTAAATATTCGTTTTTTGGATTACCAACATGCTTGTATTGGTGCTATCCAAACAACTCTCAATGCAGGAACAATGTTTCTTGCCCCTTACTGACCCGAGACTTCTTTCTGTCCTTAAAGTCTAGCTACAACTCATCAGAGCCCTCAGACTCTAGATTCTATAGGTGCTACTTTACACTATCAAATGATATATCATGTCCATAATCATATTATTGATCTCAATTTCCCTCGCACTAAGGATGCTCTGTTGATGATGATCAAACCTTCTTATGTCCATGTTTCCAGACAAATTCCTCGAGATCAACTTAGTTAAGTTACTTCCTAATACTTTGGTAACTAACTATGAAAAGTTTCATCAGTATTTCAGGTCTATTCAGTCCATGAAATCTTAGTTTTACCAAGAAGTAAGATAGTATGGTTGTCATTAAATTTAGTAAGGAAACGAAAGAAACTTTTTCTATTTTCCCTACTATTTTTATGATGCAACCTTGTCATACTGACATTTCTGTTGGAAAAGGCAATTCAGATTCAAATGCTTTGATCGAGTTTTTTTATTAAGAGGGATGACCAATTCATTTTTATAAGGATCCTGAACAGGGCACTGTTATAGGATCTTGATTTTCAATGCTCCCTTTGTATAACTCTTTCAGATGATGAAGAAGATGACAGACCATCCTGGAGAAAGAAGTGGTCTAAAGTAGTCTCTACTAGAGATATCTTGATGGAGATCCTACCATAGGAACATTTGCTGAAGAAGGTATTAGGGTACAAGTCTAATTTTATCGCAATCCTTCAAGGAAACCCTAAAAATCGGAACTTGTGGATTATGTCTTTCATATGTTATATTATCTAATTGAACTTTATGCCCTAAGGCTGCGCTTAGTCGTCTGAATTTTTTGTAAGGATATAATTGAATAAGATAGGATATGAAATCTAAGGGATTTGCTATATCTTATCTACTGTTTGGCAAATCACAATAATAAAGCAGGATATTTGCTATGAATGTCATATCAATGTAAATGAACCTGAAAATTGCAGAAACAAAGATGATAAAAAATTTTCACGACACTCTTACCAACTTCTTTTTTATTGACTTCTTTTTTTCCCTATCTGTTTTAATTATTTTCATTTTTATTTCTTTTTTCCCCTTCCATCATTCTTTAACAAAATTTTATTAAATAGTAAACTATACAAACATAACTAAAATATGTAATAAAATATAAATATTAAATGTATATATATATGAAATTTATATCATAAGATAAAAATATGAATATATAAATAAAAATAAGAATAAATAAAATCGAATTTATTATTTTTTTTTTGTTATTTTGAATTTTTATATTAAAATTTAAATATTATTTATATTCAAATATTATTTTAGTTTTATTAATTTAACAAGTTTGTTATTCGAGATAAATAACTTTTATATTATGGATATTGGAAAATCTATCTACATTTATCCCATCTCCCCATGGGATAATTTTATCCGGGCTATATCCTTTGTATATCCGACTTTATCCTATTTTGGGCAGGCATCAAACACGGGGATATGATAAAATCTATCCTATCCCGAATTTCATCCCGACTACTAAACATAGCCTAAGAGATTTTTAATAGTTAAAAAAGTTCAACAAGAAACATAATCATGACCCTTATAGATTTTACACCAATAAAAACTAAGAGGTATCTAGCTTCAAATGTTAGAGATAATGTTAGCAAGACACCAAGGATCCCGGCAACTATTAGGGCAGTAGATACGGAAGGGATATATTGTCTTTCCTTGCTACATGTAGTTGCTTAAAATTTAATCAACCAAAAGTACAGTCAGTAGAGATCGGACATCTTGCCAAGTCTTTCGGCTAAACGGTGAAACTAACAAGATAAGATTGGAACAACCCTAATCTAGAACCATTTCATCATCAAGCGTCAGCTCTTTCATTTTTATGTTTTCATCTTTTGTCATGTCAGTACATGTTTTTTCCACAATTTCCTCTTAGGCAACAAATGAAGTTGTTATACTGACCAGATGAAATGTAATAATGTTCAAAGCTTATAAAAGAATGGAAACTTCTATAGCTACGAGCTCCATTGGACCTGCCATGACAAAGTTACTCTACGTTGTCTATCTAATTATCATACCTTTTGAAGTCTAGATGATAAATTACCTTTTGAACATCTTTCCAATAAATCAAGCATTTCATCATCATGTGTTTAACTCTTTCAATTACATCTTCTTTGTTGAGCATTTCTTAATGCTTTCATCTTCTACCGGGTCGGTACATGTTTTTCCAAGAGTTTCTCTTCGGCGACAAATGAAGCTGTCACACTGGCCAAAACGAATGTAATAATGTTCATAGCTTGATTAAATACGAAGATAAAAACTCCTGTAGCTGCGAGCTCTACTGGATCTTTCCATAACAAAGTTGCTATATGCTATAGTGTTCATTTAATTATCACAATCGATGCCGATATAATGAGCCATTTTAAGGCACCAATTGGAAACTTGTCTCTGAACTAGTCATCATAGGATGAGCTTAGTCCTCGAATTCATTGTTGCTTTGAAACCATCAACATAAAAGTAATATTAAAACAAATAAATTAGCAAAACTAGTCATCCTTTCACCAAATGTTTTGCATTAGGAAGACAAAACAAAACTCTAGGTGAATTCTGACACACAAAATCCAAAAGCATTTACATGCTATTGAATTTTGGCAATTAAAGATGTTATAAGAAATACTTCGATTGCAAAAACAAGTAAACAACTCAACTCATCAGTCAAATGATGCTTGAATAGACATAAAAACGTAGCCCAAAATCAAGTTTTTGAACATGTATACAACATGTTATAGAGTTCATGAGAAAAAGCGTAGACTTAATTGTCATATCTATATGACGAATGAAGGCCGTTTGAATTAAGAAAGTGATAGGGTTAATAGTCAAAGCCAAGACAGTAGGAAAAACGATCCCCAATATCTCTTGACCAAGTTCGTCCATTTTGAACATATGTCTGCTGTGACATCTTCGATTCAACTCCAATTTCAAAAGTAGAAATCGAAGACGAAATTACTATTCGGGATTACATAGATTGAAGATGTTTCGGGGCAAAGTTGTCTTTCCCCCCTCTCTTTTGTTGGCCGACCAATTGAAGAAGACAAGCGAAGATGGTCTCCTTCTCTTCTTTTGTTTCTTGCATATTAATGCAATTTATGATAATTGGTAAACTTGGCTTGGAAGTTCACTTCCTAGCCAAGCATTCTAGCTTGTTGAGCAAGTTCAATTCCTAGCCAAGCATCCTAACTTGTAGAGCAAGAAGAAATGTGAACTAAGTGTTCTTGGCTTGAGTGAGAAGGCTCGTCTCTCTCTCTCTCTCTTATTTCTCTCTTTCTCTCCTCTCTCTCACGTTCATTCTTTCCCCCTTCCCCTCACGTCCACCCCCCTCTTTTCCTCTCATCTCTCTAGCCCCTCTCGCACCAACACCACCGCTACTCTCCTCACCACCTCACGTGAGCAATTTTTAGTCTGTCTTTGGGTTATTAAAAAAGAAACTTATAGAAATATTTGGACTTTGGTTCCTCCATGAGAAATGTTTATCTAGGTATATTTTATAACATATCCAAATTTTAGAATTTTCTGAGTACATCTACTATTTATTTTGAAGGAAATTTCGTTATTGTGCAAAACTGCTCAGATTTACCCAATTTCAAAGATGCACAATTTCTCACTTGAAAACCTTGGGAATTTGCACTTAATGTCTTCTAGTGATTTTATGTGCACATTCTGAGCTTTCAAATGAGATATGTTAAATTTTGATTGGAGGTCAAATGATGAGACAAATGTGATTATGCATGTGATGGAAGAATCTGGAATATGGTGTGAAAGTTGCCATGAGTTAGAAGGGTGTCACACTACCCTAGTGGCCTTTGAGATATTATAATATAAGACTTGGTTATGAGATGTGGAATAATGTATGAGGTTCATGATAAGAAACATTTGTCATGTGATGAAATATTTGAGTGCATGATGCAATCTTGGTGTGTAGTGTTGGTACATTAACAGGTGGCATGTGATCACGTAGGAATATATTGTATATTTTCACGTGTGAAATCGAATATATTCCGACGTATGAGCATATAGCACTCTTGCATCGAGTTAAATGAGACAACTTATAATTTGGCATGAGTGGTTGTGTGCTTGTGTGATCACATAATACCCTGATGCGTTTTACGCGCGGTTGAACCCGTCCTGATGCGTTTTACATGGGACGATGCCTGATGCGTTTTACGTGGGATGATGCCTGATTTATCGGATGCTCGGAAAGTGTCCGGATGCCTTGTCACGGTAGAGACCGGACTCGATGCTCCAAATGGTATGCCGTCCTGAGGCGTATATATACGCGGGACAATGCCATGCCCGATAGGGCGGGAGAATGCTTAGGTAGGTCCGGAAGATCGCCATCCTTCAGGATGTGCCGTGGCCCGAGGGGTCATTAATAATCGGAACACGCAGGGTGCATTGCACATGGAGCTGTTGTGATGTGTTCTGATTATATGTGATGTATGCTGCTTATTTATGTGATAATATAACCTGTCATGTGCAGCAAGTGTTTCAGGACCAGGTAGGGTTGCCTGCGTGTGGATGTGACTGGTTAATTTATTATGTTATGATTGATTTGCCAACCTGTATTGTAACTAAGGCAGGGCGCAAAGCGCCTTTCTATTGATCTACCATCGTCATTGAAACGTGGGGACATGGGATGCCTGAGGCGAATCAGCGTTTTAATCGGGGATTAGTTAGCTGACTTATTGAGATTTTATCTCACTCCTTGTTGTTTAACATTTTTCAAGACTGTAGCGATGAAGGTGCGTACGGTCTACTTTTTGGGAAGCCCCTTTTTGGAGTAGAATCGTGACGTTAAACTCCTGACCACCAACCCTTTTCTGACTGGTTGGTCTTATAGGAAGTACTATAGTGTTGGTTTGTAAATATACTAACTTCATAGGGTAATGATGTAAATGTACAAAAACATCTTCTTGATATATTTTATGGATGGTTATTTTTCCTGCGCTATCCCTGTCTTTTTAATTGTCGGGAGTTTAGTACACGTTTCCGCATGCTAATAATTGAAAGATGAAATAAATGGGTCGGCGACGCATCCTGGGACATCGCAACATAACGACCGCGATGGGATGTTCGTGTGCGCGTGAGTACGGGGCGTGACACTTGCAATCCATTTAGAAACCATTGTTGAGCATTAAAAAAGACAGCTGAGCTACATTTCATCCTACTTATTCGTGTCATGACATGACTTTAATATTAAGCATTGTTGAAGTTTGACCAATTTTTCTAAAGAAATTTATGGCTATCGTACTCTAGAGAACTTGAGCAATGAGTAGCCGAAATAACTTAGTAATTTTGTTTCATCAACTACAACTAGCAAAGAGAAGTTCAAGTTGAAAAGGTGTTGATAAGTTTGGTTATGAAGTGAAGACAAAGTCAAAGAACTAGAAATTATGGACGCAGGGAAAGTTTTGTAACTTACTGTTAAGTAGTATAAAGTATCAGAAAATCTTAGGCAGTTACCTTGTCAAAGTCAGTAAACAAGCCGCTTAGATGCACGACCGATAATATAGGAAACTAGATCTGATGGGTTTTGTGAATAAATGGGCCGCCCATGATGGGCTAACCCAACCCATTAACATTGAAAGAGCTCATGAAAGAAAATAACCGCAAATGGCAGTTATTTTGTGGGAACAAAAGTGAGAAGAAGAAAAACTTACGTGAGTTCTGTAAGTGGATTTGGTTCACTATCAGAAACTCTCACTCACTTGAAACCAAAAAGCGACTTTACTTGACAATCGAAGGAACGCTCTCTCTCTCGAGGCTACAATAGGTGCATTTAATCTGTTGCAAAGAGGTATGTTTGTTTACGTAATATGCTTCGTTCGATCGGTGATTTAAGTATAGAATGGGCACGTTTTCCGCGTTTTTGCATTATGTTTAGGAATCTGTTTCCAACATTGGTATCAAAAGCATGCGTTCTTGTTTCCTGATTGTTTAACGTGTTTATAAAATGGAATGTTGGCCGGAATTCGTGAAACGGCGCCGACGAACGCTCTGGTACGAAAAATTAACACCCGGCCATACTGTTCGAGGTTGTTTCTCGATTTTCGTGCATCAAAATTTATTTTTGAAAGTGTAGGGTCGTAGTGCTCATCGAGATGAGAAAAACGACTGGTGGCACGCTTCCGGGGGAGGTCGGACGCGCCTCCACGCGCCGCCGTAAGTGGCGGCTTGCCGGCACGTGCGTCGCACGTGTGTAGCGGTTACCGTGTGCACGTGCGTTGCACGGGCCAAGCGTGCACGTGTGGACGTGGCTGACGTCAGCCACGCCGGTTATTCTCCTGGGCCGATAGGGCCTGCCCGGCCCGGTTGGTCCGATTCGACCCGTTTTTCTACATGATGACCTGACCCGTGGACCCGACCCGATCATCCGTGGATCGTTGACTACCGTTGACCACCGAAAAAAAAATTGCTGATCATGTACTTTAAGGATTATGTGTAATCCTATTTGGTTCTGCATTTGTTGTAGGAACAATATCGCCCAGTAGGATGCGCACACCTATTATCCCACGATTGGCTCAACAAAAGGCAAGACTTGCAACGTTGAGAGCTGAATTAGATGCTTATCGATGGGACAATGGTGATTTGGAGAATCACGTGGTCAAGGTCAATAAGATGATACAAAAAATCATCTGGAATGGTTACTGTATGCCGGACTTTGAGAAGTTGAATGTACTGATCAACACTCTTCCATCTGAATGGAAAAAGGTGTTGCATCGCCTATGGGAGGTCAACGTGGTCCCAGCCTACAAAAAACTTGCAATAGATTTTGTGAGGGAATACTATAGAATTGAGACAACAAAGACTTCAACCCTAGGGATGAATGGAACTTAGCGAAGAATGAATGCGCCATGGAGAAACCCTAAGGGATACCCGACAGTCTTTTCTTGGTTGTCAAAGAAAGAAATTAAGTTTCCTAAGAAATTTGAAAAATCGTTCCCTGTTTATAGGAAAGTTAGGTATCGTTGATTTCATATATGTTTTAAGTTGGTTTTAGATATCCTAGGTGGATATTTCTTCTCATGTTAATATTCATGTTTCTTTCCTATGATGGATTCGTTCCTCATGTAAATAGTTTTTAATGAATAGATGTTGATGGATATTTTCTGTTATGAATAGTTTATGGTACTATTATATTATAATATCTGTCTTATTAATATCATGTGGTTGAGTGGGAGTTCTAAAAGTTTTAGTAACTTTAAAGAACGTAATTTTACCTTAATGATTATATTAATGATAATTTCACATTAGGATTTTAGATGATAATTGGGAACATAGTGAACTTTCGAATCTAAAAACTATATGAAATTACTCATTAATATAACCAGCTTGTGTAAAACTGATGCATAAATGAGTGACATTAATAATTCATGCTATATGTCTAAAATGTTCAGATACCATGGCTTCAGCAACTAAGAACATAGTGGCTGAATTGAACAAAGGAGAGAAATTGAACGGCGAAAATTATGAAATATGGAACATGAAAATCTAATATGTGCTAGAAAAACAAGAAGCACTAGAAGCTCTTAACCAACTTATGAAAGAACCTGAGGATGGGAACATTGCACAGCATAAGAGAGACAGAGATGCATTTGCTGCATGGAAGAAGAAGAATTCGATTGCTCACATCACGTTGCTGAGTAGCATGGAGAATGATATCATGCGAGAGTTCAGGCGTTTTGAGAATGCCAAGGAAATGTGGGAAGCATTAGCAGCAAGATTTGATCATACATTAGTGACCAAGTTGAGACAGCTCACTATAAGGTTTGACTCGTATAAGAAGCCTCATGGTCAGTCCATGAAACAACACCTGAGAAAGATGTCGAACATGATCACTGAGCTAAAGGATGTTGGACACATTCTGACTGATGAACAGCAAGTGCAAGCAGTGATCCGTTCCTTGCCTCAAAGCTGGGAGCACATGAAGGTGCACCTGACCCATAATGAGAACATCAAGACCTTTGAAAATGCCATGCGCCATCTTGAGTTAGAAGATGATCGCCTCATGGCGGCGAAACCAGAAACCGACATCTATTATGCTGGTTCTAGCTCACATGGGGCGTCGGGCTCCAAAAGCAAGCATGTCGAAAGGTTCATGAAGTGAAAAGGCAAGGGAGCAAGTTTTTCGAGTAAGAAACCAAAATTTAATCAACATGACAAAGGAAAGCGTTCTTTTGTTAAGAAGATGTCGAGGGTGAAATGCTACAACTATAGCAAGAAAGGCCACTTCGCTCGCGATTGTGGCGAGCCAAAGAAGGTAAACTCCTCTTGCATTTATGAGAACTTTGCCTATGTGTCAAGTTCTGTATTTTTAACCGAGTCTAATCTTTTGTGAACTGTAGATTCGAGAGTAACAAACCATGTAGCGAAGGACAAAGATGCCTTCGTGGAGTTCCGACGGGTTTTGACCGGAATAAAAATGGATCTATGTAGGGAACAACTCCAAAGCTGAAGTTAAAGGGATTGGCACCTGCCAGTTGATGATGCGTGGTAGACGCACATTGTTCCTACATAATGTATTAATGATATGGAGATTTGTCGAAATTTAGAGTCTGTATTAGTGTTGGTTAAACTTGATTTTAATTTGAACTTCCATAATGGTGGTGTTGATTTGTATTTAAATACGAATTACTATGGTTGTGGATACTTTCTGAATGGTTTTATTGTATTAAATGTTAACTGTGGTGATGTTAATGTTTGTTATTCTCTATTTGCATCTTCCAATTCCTATGAAAATGATGTGAATGTGTGGCATGCTAGACTTGGTCATATTGGCCAATAATGAATGCAAAGATTAGCCAAAGAGGGCTTATTAGGCAATATTGAAAAAGTTGATTTGCCTATTTGCGAGCATTGCCTGACGGGGAAAACAACAAGGAAACCATTCGAAAATGGTACAAGAGCTGAGTTTCCTTTGCACCTAATCCATTCTGACATCTGTGATCCAATGAATGTAAGAGCAAGGCATGGGGCTGTGTATTTCATCACATTCATAAATGATTGTACTCGATTTGGATATGTCTATTTGATTTCTCATAAATCTGAGGCATTAAGTTGCTTCAAGAAATTTATGAACTTGGTAGAAAATCAATTAGTTAAGAAAATAAAAACGTTTAGATCCGATCGAGGTCGAGAATATTTATCTGATGAGTTCAGAAATTTATGTGATGAAAAAGGAATAGAAAAACAGTTGTCTATTCCATATGCTCCTCAACAAAATGGTGTTGCCAAGAGGAGAAACAGAACCTTTTGAAAATGGTTAGGTCTATGATAGCACAAGCTAACTTACCTATCACTTTTTGGGGTGATGTTTTGTTAACTGCTGCATATGTACTTAATCATGTGCCTTCTAAATCAGTTACTTCCACTCCGTATGAGTTATGGACAGATAGAAAACCCGATTTAAATTTTTTTAAACCTTGGGTTGTGCTGCTTATACTCACGAGCCCTCTCACAAGTATGGGAAACTGGGTCCTCGAGGCAAGAAGAGTATTTTTATAAGATACTCAGAGCACTCGAAATGGTATGTGTTTATAGGTGAGCAAGAAAGTGGGAGTATTACTGAATTCGAATCATGAGATGTCACATTATTAGAAAATGAGTTTCCTAAGAAGGGCGAAATAGGTAAGGACTACTCACTTTTTAAAACCTTGGATCATGATAATGAAATTGATGAAGATCGTCCAAGTGGGAGCAATGTGAGAAATGAGGAATTAAATTCGACTCAATCTCAATTGTAACCGTTTGATGAGACGATACCATCATTATCTAATCCAAGTGGGAGCATAATGGAGAATGATGTACCATGTGTACAATCTCCCGTACGGCGAACAAGTCGAAAAAGTGTTCCCCGATGACGTATTGACATTGAAGGGGAAACTTTCATGATCGCTCCACAAGATGAAGATGAGCCAAGGAATATAAATGAGGCTCTAAGTTACCCTAATAAGGAAAAATGGATAAATGCAATGGAAGAAGAAATGGAGTCAATGAAGTCAAACCATGTTTGGGAACTGGTTGATCTTCCAAAAGGACGCAAAGCTATTGGAAACAAATGGGTTCTCAAAATAAAGCGGAAAGCTGATGGCTCAATAGAAAGATATAAGGCTCGCCTCATGGCAAAAGGGTATAATCAACATGATGGAATTGATTATGAGGAAACTTTTTCTCCTGTAGTGAGATTTACCTCAATTTGCTTTATTCTGGTAATAGTGGCAAGTATGGATCTTGAATTACATCAAATGGATGTAAAGACTGCTTTTCTAAATGGAGAATTAGAAGAAGAAATTTATATGGAGCAACTCGTTGGCTTCATTATAAAAGGCCAAGAACAAAAGGTATGTCGACTTCTAAAATCGATATATGGCCTTAAGCAGTCTTCGAGACAATAGTATATACGTTTTCATAATGCCATAGTGGCATATGATTTTACAATGATTGATGAAGATCATTGCGTATATATCAAAAGATCCTAAGACCAATTTGTGATATTATCATTATATGTTGATGACATACTGATTGCCGGAAGTAATAAAGAGTTGGTTAATACCGTAAAGAATTGGTTATCGTCCAACTTTGAGATGAAAGATATGGGAGAGGCTGCATATATTCTTGGATTTAAGATTTCAAGAGATCGTTCCAAGAGATTATTGTCTCTTTCGCAAGAGACTTATATAAACAAAGTTCTTGAACGATTTTGTATGCATGATTGTAAACGCATGAATACTCCTATTACAAAAGTTGAAGGGTTGAGCCGTAGGTTGTGTCCTAAGACTCCACAAGAGAAGGAACAAATGAAACGTGTTCCTTATGCTAGTGTTGTTGGGAGTTTAATGTACGCTATGATGTGTACAAGACCTGACATATGTTTTGCAGTTGGAATGATAAGTAGATACCAATCCAATCTAGGTCAAGCACATTGGAAAGCCGTCAAAAGAATCATGAGGTATCTAAAGGGTACTGCTGATTATTCTCTGAGTTATCAAGAAAAGGATCTGCGACTTGAAGGCTACTCAGATGCTGACTAGGGAGGAGATTTAGGCTCCGTTCGTTTGGCGGAAAATATTCTCCCGGAAAATATTTTCCGGGTTTTCCGGTGTTCGGGGGGCGGAAAACGTTTTCCGTGAGAAAATATTTTCCTTCCCCACCTCACAAAATAGCCTAAGTCTATGGAAAATGACTTCCGCTTCTTCAAAAGCGAAAATCATTTTCCGGACCTTCTTCTTCTTCTTCTTCACTAAGGTCGCTCGCCGCCGCCGTCGCCGGTCGCCCGCCGCCGCCGGACGCCGCCGTCGCCGAACGTTCGCCGCCGGCCGCCGCCGCCGCCACCGCCGGTCGCCGGCCCCTCCGCCGCCGTCGCCCGCCGCCGCCGCCGCCCCGATCGCCGAACGTTCGCCGCCGGCGAAAAATATTTTCCGAAACTTTTTCATATTGATCGCCGAACACCGGAAAATTATGTTCCGAAAAAACATTTTCCAGGAAAATGACTTCCGGAAAAATATTTTCCAAAAGGAGAATATTTTCCGCCAAACGAACGGAGCCTTAGATGAAGGAAATCTACCTCTGGATTTGCATTCTTACTGAATAATGGCGTCGTATCTTGGTGCAGTAAGAAACAAATATGTATAGCATTATCTACCATGGAAGCCGAGTTCGAGGCATTGTCAATAGCAGTACAAGAGGGAGTTTGGCTTAAGAGATTTTTGGATCATTTAGGTATTGTTGAGCATATTGCAAGCTCATTGTTAGTCAATTGTGATAGCCAAGCAGCGATAGCATACACCAAGGATCCGAAATATCATGGCAAAACCAAACATATAGATTCCAAGTACAATTTTGTTAAAGATATGGTAGCACGAAAGGATGTGAACTTGCAGTACATATCTACGCATAAAATGATAGCAGATCCTATGACGAAGCCAATTCCTAGAGATGTTTTCAATGGTCATGTAAAATCTCTAAGACTGCGTAGATGCTGATGTACTGAATATTGTAATTTCCCTGAATGTTCACATTTAAATGAAATTGTTATTTCATTGTTAATGCCTATGAGTGTTTTTTTTATATTTATGCATCTTAATACTTAGTGTATTATGTCAAGAAAGTATGTCGAACAGATAAGATTAACCCACTCACACGAGTAATCACCTCTATTAACTGTGTGATAAATAGAGATGAGACAATTTTAAGCTTATTATCTAGGTGATAATCGAGAGCTCAAGCTTAAAATATAAATGTCGCATTAGCTAAGTGCTAAGATGAGGACATAACATTTACTATGTCCGAAAGTAAAATAGTCCACATATTTTACTTTATCTGTCTTTGATGCATCTGAGTTCTGATGGATTCTTTAGAAGAGTAGATACATGAACTCAAGTTTAGACGTTGAGTATGTCTGAACTATCATCTGTACGGTATTGAATGTAAAGACATACGCTCCACGGGAAAGGAGTCAATACCGTAATACGTCTTTCATACTACGTATGCATGAGACGACCAATAAGAGTGGCAAAAGTTTTGATCTCAACTTTATACCGTGTGAGACTCTTGAGGATATGAGTTCCTCATTTAGTGCCTTCATGACTCTGACTTATTCTCAAAGTTTTTATTCAGTGTTCGCTATATTAGGGTGTTGCCAATGGTCATGAATGATTCGATCTAATGAGGCATTTCTAGAAAAGCGAGCTGGACTGAAATAGAGAGGTTTAAGGAAAGAGGAAGATCGATTTATTTATGATGTCACATCCTATTTTTGTATTCATAGGTCGATCAATTATGATTTTGAGTAAATCATAGTTGTGAATACAATATACGAGATACTAAAAGAGATCAAAAGAGATATAAATGTGACTGATTGATCTAGGGTAATGCACACTATATTTACTCGAAAACGTTATGCCCAATTTGAGCTGCTATGTATTCCTAACATATGCATGGCAACGAGCTCTCGAAGTATGCTGATCGCACGGATTATTTGCTAGTATGAACATTGCAAAGAAGAGAGAGTTATGTTTAGCCCACCATGTGCGAGTGGGAGATGATGGGTTTTGTGAATAAATGGGCCGCCCATGATGGGTTAACCCAGCCCATTAACCTTGAAAGAGCCCATGAAAGAAAATAACCGCAAATGGCAGTTATTTTGTGGGAACAAAAGTGAGAAGAAGAAAAATTTACGTGAGTTATGTAAGTGGATTTGGTTCACTATCAGAAACTCTCACTCACTTGAAACCAAAAAGCGACTTTACTTGACAATCGAAGAATCGCTCTCTCTCTCTCGAGGCTACAATAGGTGCATTTAATCTGTGGCAAAGAGATATATTCGTTTACATAATATGCTTCGTTCGATCAGTGATTCAAGTACAGAATGGGCATGTTTTCCGCGTTTTTGCATTATGTTTAGGAATCTGTTTCCAACAAGATCTATTAGAGAAGAAAAAACAGAGAGACCAACTAAGAGAGAGCTCCTCCTTTATCATGTGTACCACACAATTACTCAATAAGATATTCTATTTATTGTGCCGATACTTGCCCATGCTTTCTCTACTTATCCACAATATTCACATGTCTCCTCAAAATCCAACAATCGCCAACGAAAGACATTACTAAAAAGCAAAATGAGTGACAACAGAGCAAGCTGGTTGGCAAGCCAATTCCTTTCTACGTGGACTTCATTTGACTTGCCACAAACGTGCATTATATGAGTGAATATCCAACATTATTGGAATTGTGAAAGATGATACCCTGTCGATGCTTTTAAATTACGCGCTAAGCATTATTTGAGAATTTAGGATTCTTGTTTTTTTACTTTTGGCTCAGTAAACTGTTATTGAGAAATAATGGCTACCCTTATTAGTTTTAGCTGTTTAAAGATGCAGCAAGAGCAGCCTTACCTTGCATCTCTGAACAAGACGATGATCGAGTTTCCACTTGCTTTTTCATGGATGCTTATCACTTTCCTTTATCATTTCCATAGGATCATGCTGATCAGTGCCTTTAGGTATGCTTTCTGGAGTATTCAGATCATCCTCAATGATAATGTCGGCAACGTGAACATGAGTCCTTGGCTACGTGCAAATTATTCCCAAATCCAAATATGTCGTCCTCCACTATAAAATTAGCAGTAGCAATGCTGAAGCAATTATCATTGTTATTAGAGAAGTTGTTATCTTTTTTCCCATTCATGCCGTAGCCCATATGTATGTTATTATTCTCCTCAATGGTTGTTGTGCTACTAGCCAGTGGGGGAAACAGAAAACTCACTTCATAAAAGCCTCACTTTTGCATGCCCAAATTCCAATAACTCGTATAATCTCCCATATTGGCTGGTGCAATGCTCAAGGGGAAGGCGAAACATACGACTCCTTCGCATGTGTCACAGCGGTTGTTGAGTATAAGGAACGGATCAAAATGGTTTGGTGTGGATATATTGTCCATTGGTGGGGGAGATGAGTCCATACATATAGCTAAGACATCATATCATGCTTGAAAATTAGGCATAATCCTTGTAGCTATGTCTCGTGGATTAGATAAATCGATGTCATTTGGCGAGGATGTAGCAGAGTTCATCTTTAATCTCTTCTTCATAGTAGAGTTCCAAAAATACTTTTATCTGATTCTTCTAGTTTTTCGACTTTGTCTTCTCTTCACCTCCAGCAATTGACTAATCTATTACTTAACCTCAAACCATGATGACGACACAACGCCCGGTGACAAGGCAATCAAGATTTTTCCCTTGGCAAGATTTTCATATACAAAGTCAGTGGCTCGATCTAAAAGGATATCCTAAAACCTCTATGCATATGTACAAACCTCTCAATGGGTTCAACAATTATCCTCCAATATCAAAAATTCAATCCATAATCATTCTTACAAACCATAATACATTTTATAAACCAAAACATATAACATTTTCACAACTCATCCCATATGCTAGAAATACCTTCTTCAAAGCATTTCTCATATCATTCAGAAATCATTTCATAAACTAGTTTGTAACATAATACATATATATTTCTTCACAATACCTTGCATATATAATTAAGGAACAGAAAATGCTCGATTCGGCTTTTTATGCTACAACAATGCCATTTCGTAACTCATGCCGTATATCATTCATATTGCTTGCGAAATATGAATTTACAAACTCGAAGAAAAGATAGCACTACTTACTTGGAAAATCCTAAGATCAAATAACATAATTTAATGAGTCGACGATCTCATAATCCTAACAATTAAACAAGATTCGATATCAAAACCAATAAAATATTAGAACAATTACGAATCAGCTCAACTACATTTCATCCAAAGCGAT
This sequence comes from Syzygium oleosum, assembly GCF_021117445.2. Lineage (NCBI taxonomy): Eukaryota > Viridiplantae > Streptophyta > Magnoliopsida > Myrtales > Myrtaceae > Syzygium > Syzygium oleosum. The sequence goes on along the minus strand of NW_026607489.1, from coordinate 13,743,939 downwards.
TATCCAATTCTAAATGCTATACGGAACTCGCAACGCAAAACTCTAAAATTTCGCTCCGACAAAACCGTTGCTTCAAATCAACTCCCATCAAATTCCATGGCTTCACAACATAATCTATCATTTTTATGAAATCTCATAGCTCAACAATTCAAAAATCTGATTTTGCGGCTCGATTTTCATAAAATTTCTATTTCAAGCCATAATTCTGAAAACTATTCCAATTGGACGAAAGATGGGCGAGCACTTACCAGATATTACGATACTTAGTTGATCCGACTTGATGAAATCTTTGTGGTGTGCACTCGAAACTCCTCCTTCACTGTTTTCTTCTTCTTTCTTTTTTTCTGTCTCTTTTCTGTCCCTTCTTTTGCGCAAGCCCCCGATCTACCTAAAGCTAAAGCGTCCACTGTAACTTCTTTTACTTTTCAACCTTTTTCATTTTTTTTTCTTTTTTGACTTTTCAAAAGCCATATTTTACATCATCAGTGACAGGCCGTCAAGTTTTGTAAACTACATAAATTTTTTAACTTGGACTGAGTGATCTCTGTCGAACTGACACTAGTTACGTTTTTTTCAGGAAGATTCCCATTCATAAATACTAGTCTGTCTTCTCTCCTCCACAACTCACACGTCCCTGTTTTCTCTCCTCCGTAGAATTATTAACTCTCTTGGCCAAGTCACGTTTTCCGGTTAACCCTGTAGAATTCAAAAAATGAAAAGAAGTATTTTAAGTTCTGCAAAATTGCAAAAAGAAATCGAATAAGGGTATGCATAGCAACGTTTCTGTTCCCAGAAATAATTTTTAATCAGAAATAATTTTTTTTATTTCTTTTTCTTGAAACAGTTTCTGAGCAAAAAATAGCGTTTAGTAATTGCACAAAATTTCTATTCCTGAAATCTAAAAAAGAATAGAAACGCGTTTAGGACGCGAATGATTCATTTCTATTCCATGGACGAGTTTCTCCCTTCTGGGCCACCGGCGGAGGACGGCGGGTGGCAGTGGGGGGCGGAGGACGGTGGTCGGCGGTGGGAGACGGTGGAGCACGGCGGGAGGCGGTGGAGCACGGCGGTCAGCGGCGGAGCACAGTGGCGTCGGGCGGCGGTGACTGCAGCGGGGGGCGGCGGCGGGAGGTGGTTGGCGGCGGAGGGTGGCCATCGTCGGTTGATGGAGCACGGCGGCTGGTGGCGAAGGATGGCGGGTGACCGCCGGCGTCGGGTGGCTAGGAGTGGGAGGTGGCCGGCGGCCGAGGGCAGCCAGCACCGGGTGGTGCCCGGCGTCGGGCGGTGGAGCACAATGGCCGGCGGCGGAGGATGGCGACTGGTGGTGGGTGGCCGCCGCGCGGCGGAGGACGGCGGCCGGTGGTGGGTGGCCGCCGCCGGTGGAGGACGGCGGCCGGTGGTGGGTGGCAGCCGACAGCAGAGGACGGCGACCGGTGGTGGGTGATCGCCGGCATTGGGTGGTTGGCAGGGGGAGGCGGCCAGCGCCGGGTGGCGGCCGGCGTCGGGCGATGGAGCACGGCGGCCAGCGGTGGAGGACGACGGCTGGTGGCGGGTGGTGACAAGCGTCCAGCGGTGGAGGACAGTGGTCGACGACAAGAGGCGGCCGAGAGGCGGCTAGCGGGCGGGAGGCGGCCGGCAGGCGTTGGCCGACAAGCGGCTGCAGAAGGCGGTCAGTAGGTGGCAGCGAAGGACGGTGAGAGGCGGCGGTGGGTGGATTGTGGCCAATGGATTGTTTCTTGTTTTTGGAGGATTCTAGAAAAAAAAATCGTTTCTTTTTTCTTGTTCCAGAAACAAGAAGCAGATTTTTTTTGCTTCTTGTTTCTGTTTCAAATCTATTTCAGGAACACTTTTTTGTTCCAGAAACAAAAAAATAGATTTTTTTTACTAAACGGATTTCCGTTCTTTTTCTGTTTCGGGGAACAAAAGAACATAAAAACAAAGAAATAGAAACGTTACTAAACAGACCCTAAGGGTCTAAGCTCTTGAAAAGTCACATGAAAAGTCACTCAATTAAGGGAAATTTCAAATAAGGATCTAAGCTAGCTGGCCGGTCAAATTTTAGCCGGCTGGTGAGCATTGGATTTTTCCGGCTACCGGAACATTTTTTGTCCAAAATAAAATCCGAATAAAGATTACAAAATAAAAACTTAAAAAGCCAAAAAAAAAAAAACCCTCGATGAGAAAGTGGTTGTGGTCGTCGCTTCGACGGCGAGGCGGCCCAGCAGGAGAGAAACCGGCAAGAACCCACCGCCATTGCAACAACCAAGAGAGCGCCAAGGCACGGCTGACGGAGGAGCGAACCGGGAATCTAGAGGCGTTGCTAGTGCACAAAGCCGAAACGCAAGGCGAAAAGGTGAGATTTTTATGTTTCCGACTTCAATAGCCGAACCAGGGAAAAGATCAATGAGGTGAGGTCATTCTTAAAGCCATACGTGAGGACGCTACGTAAGAATGGCGAACATAAATTTTTCTTTGCATCAAGTATCTCCCCGAAGCTCTTGAATATAGTTGTCTGTGCTGGTTTGTTCCATGGAATCGTTATCATCAGCTCATTTTGTTGCGACTCCAGGGTCTGTGTTTGCAATCTACGCCATGGTAGTTGAGAAATGGCACTGGGTGGAACGGAATGATAGCGTTGAGCTCTGAGCAGAATGAGGATGGTAAAACGGTGTTAGCTCGCGAGCGAGCCGATGAAGAAAAAGAAAGGTGGAGGCTGCGACCGTCGGTGTGGGTCCGTTGAGCCCGCCGGCAAAATCGGTGGTGGCATGCACCCCGACCGTATGCAATCTCTATTCCTCGAGTGGTTTGAATTTCTTTTTGTTTTTGGATTTTTTAGCTTTTCTTTTTTTTTTTTTCAATCTTTATCCAATTTTCGTTATGGACAAAAATGCCCCATTCTGGCTGCAGGAAAAACAATGCTAGCTCGCCCTTATCCAAGACTAACTTGGGTATTTAGACTCTTATTTAAAACAAAATTCATGTTAAATTCTTGTCGAGAAAATCAAGCTCCGTTTTCAGTTTTTGTTTGGAATTTTCCCCCCAATTATTTGTATCCTTGCTTTGCTTGCCTCCTCATCCATTGGGGCAGTACTCCGTCCGCACGATCCACGCGCTCGTGAAGCACGCTTGGTGCTTGATGTAATTATTTCTCATCCGATTTGCTCGGACGACTCGCACCGAATCGCGGCAACGTCGCCAACAGCAGTTCCCAGGGCGAGCGCCCCCCGCAAAGATGCAGTCCACAGCCGTACTACGCGCGTCCTGTAATGGAAGCAGCGCCTTCGATCGCCACCACCCCCAGTCCACTCCCACAATACGGGATCCATCAAGAGCTGATCCGATACTCAGACCCGGCTTCAAATTCCGCACCTTCCCATCATCAAAATCGCCCTCTTCTCGCCACTCGATCGCTATATCTCGATGCCTATTGCCATCGAAATCGCGGGAATGCCCTCCTTTTGTCAATTCGACTCCGAAAGTGGGAACTAGGGTCTGGCCACTTCGCTGCGGAGTTTCGACGAACACCTTCAATGCGGGCGAGGGTAGGAGCTTCCGAGACTGGATTGAGCTGGTGGGTGAGGCGATATCGACGGCATTCCCCGTATGGGTGGCGCTAGGGTGCCTGTTGGGGCTCGCGAAGCCGAGTTGCTACGACTGGGTCCAGCCCAAGTGGACCGTTCTTGGGATTGCGGTGACCATGCTTGGGATGGGGATGACCCTCAGCTTCGATGATCTTCGTGGCGCGTTGGCCATGCCCAAGGAGTTGGTCTCTGGCCTTGTGCTCCAGTACTCGGTTCGTTCTGCTCTTACTCCTAGTCAAGCTCGGAAATTTCATTTGATTGGTTTTACCGACTGCTAATGATGAAGTCGTGGACCACCCGCCTGGGTGGCGCTGCTGGAAAGGCACTCTTTCTCTCTTAAAAGGTTGAGTGTTCGAATCCCGGACGCCGCAGGGTGACTTAACCGGTGCATGTGTGTGGTGGCTAGCACGTGTCGCCTCCAGGGTTTACCTCCGGCTGTCGGCCGTGCGGATTTCCTGGGTTACCAAAAAAAAAATAAAAAATGATGAAGTCGTGGTGTTTCGCTGACGATTGAAACGTTATGTACAAAGCGATTTGAAGTACAGTAAAGAAAACAGTAGGATGGTGGATTTGTGTTAGTGGTCTAGCACTTGACTTTGAAGACGACCAGTCACCTTTGTGTGTTTACTCTGAAGTGCATAGGCACATAATATGCGTTGATCATGATGCAACGGCGTATCTGTGCTGCTTACAGGAGTAGGATAGGAAGACATGTTCATACTCAATTTTTTTTTTACGAACACTCGCTGTACCTACACTTTGGTTACATACCTAGGTTTCCCTAGTTTTCTTTCTCATTATGAACTCTTCTTGTCTGTAGCAGCCGATTAGAGACTCCTCATTGTGAGCGTGTGCTCATTTTCTACCTGTTTACTTAGACATGTTCGGTCCAGAATAATGCATTGCTTGTGGCAGGTGATGCCGATCTCTGGATTTCTTATTAGCAAGCTTTTGAATCTGCCATCACATTATGCGGCCGGATTAATATTGGTTGGCTGTTGCCCTGGTGGTATGTGCATTTTTTCTTATCCTCATACTGCTTTACTACACAATCCTTCTCTCTCTCTCTCTCTCTCAGCACATTCTGAATTTATTAATTGCAGGGACAGCAAGTAATATAGTCACTTATATTGCACGGTAAGTGAATTCCGGAAGACAGTATCTTGAGAAGCATTTGAGCTGCTGTTTAAATGCTTCTATCAAAGTATGATGGGTGTTTTGTGATCTAGGGGAAATGTTGCTCTTTCAGTGTTGATGACGGCAGCAAGCACTATATCAGCTGTGGTTGGTAAACAGAAATCGATTTCTCATGTCTTCCTCCTTGACTGTAGGATCATTCAGCTCATTATTTATAAAATACATTTAATTTAACATAAAATATCATAGATGGGAATCTCTTTTACCAAGGTAGGTCATCCAGGACAAATTAATTCTATGTTACGACGGGAATGAAGTGCATGTACCGTTAACTCCACATGAGGCACTCTGGCTCCATAAGCTTCACATAGAGTGTAATTACCCATCATTTTCCTTGTCCTCTGATGTTGCAGATAATGACTCCATTTCTGACCGCAAAACTTGCTGGACAGTATGTTGCGGTTGATGCAGCTGGACTCCTGCTTTCAACTCTTCAGGTTACTTCTCTCGCTCTCAACCTTTGTATTTGCATGGTTATGATACCGCTCTCTAGCACTCGCATAAAACTAGGAAATGCAGGTAGTCCTTCTTCCTGTCCTGGCTGGTGCATTTCTTAACCAGTATTTCCAGAGTTTGGTTAAGTTAGTTTCCCCCTTGATGCCACCTATTGCTGTGGCAACTGTGGCTGTATTATGTGGAAATGCAATTGCACAGAGCGCTTCGGCGATACTCGTGTCGGGCCGACAAGTTCTGCTTGCAGCGTCTCTTCTTCATGTATCTGGATTTTTCTTTGGCTATATACTCTCTAGAATGCTTCGGCTGGATGTCGCATCAGCAAGGACTATCTCGATCGAGGTGGGCATGCAGGTATACCATCTCATTCTCGAAGCTTAATATAAAAGCTAGAGCACTCCACTTGCATTGCCTTCCATTCTAGTATGCCTGGTTGTACCTGTATCCTAGACCTTCCAGTATATAATCTTTTATATGCATTTGGCTTTCCGATTCTAAAGGATCAATTTCTCCTAGAGTACGTGCTTGAATATGACTACAAATATTTATCGAACTGTTTTGTTTTGTTTTGTTTTGTTTTATCCTTTTCTTTTTTCAGAACTCGGTGCTGGGAGTAGTTCTGGCCACTCAACATTTTGGGAACCCGCTGACGGCAGTGCCATGTGCAGTCTCAAGTGTATGTCATTCGATTTTCGGTAGCGTCTTGGCAGGAATCTGGAGACGCACTTTGCCCTCTCAAAAGCTCGAGTAGAAGTTTATTGCTTTAATGTCTGTAGACCTTTATTCTAGACTTTCAGCTTCTCTTCTCCAGTGCTGGCGTTGAGACCAAATGTTTGGGAATTGGGATGCGATCAGATTTAGCTCTTGTGGCATAATGGGTAAAAGATATTGCATAGAAGCATGCTCATTAGTCAACTAGAACGCAGAAAAAAATGTATGGGAAGTGCAAATGTCGCGAATTACTCTTTCTGAAGATTTGCCTTGCGTCAGTTCAAACACATCGCCAACTATGCTTTGTGATGATCAAGTGATAGAAGGAGATAACAACTTCTAGGGTGAAGTAGTTACAGGGAGCAAAATTGAAGATGCTTAAGCGATCCGATCAAGGAGACGTATAGTCTTTCCAGACTAGATTGATCTTGGCGCTTCCTACACCGAAAGGAGCCCGTAGTCACAGGTTACACACTTCCTGTCACCTTTCTCACGAAGATGCCCGGTTTCATTTCCAGGTTGCTTTCTGCACATAATCAGATTCGGATGATGCTTGGCCATGTTCCTAACTTGCTGTCTACTAATGTGGCTTAGCTCCAAATTTATCTTTCAATCAAGCTGTAGATACAATAGCAACGAAAAGATGAAGTGGTGCCTCCCTCTTTACTAAACAACCAATGGTAAGTTAGGCAATTAACAACAGAACTGAATAAATTGGAAGGAAAATGTATTGAATATTGAAAGTGTTTGTGAAGTTGAAGATTGTGAAGAGTTTTCTCCCTATTTTACTCCAAGTCATCATCCAACCATAGCTTAGAGGTTCGTGAAGCAGAGTCTTGATGTTTTGCAGAGGGGAATGAACCTTTTAACAAGCAACAAACGACTAATTACTAGGAGCTATGCTTGATCACTTCACAGTTTTTGATGTTTTTTTTAAGATAATTATACTTCTCTCGCCAAGGTAGTACATCGATGAATGCCCAGTAGAGCTTAAGTAAATTTGTGGAGAGAACTTTTCACTATTTACACACACCACAAAAAAAATTGCAAATCATTTATCATCTTCAAATCATATAGATCAAACTCATCCGAACCATTAATCATTGGATGCTCGTACACGATCGACGGTTCAAATGCACTCGATTTACGGCACTATGTTATCGACCCAAACCAAACCAGCAAAAAGAAAATCAATAAAATATTGACGATCGACAGGGTTCAGGACAAGTTCATGACCCGCGCCTAATTTGGGATTTAGCAAATCAGCTTTCGAAATTTCACCGCGTTGGCCCGGCCGGCTGCAAATGCGAAATTTTCCGCGCAAGTTTCAGCTCCTCCCGCCGAATTCGAAACCGAAATACAAAACGAAAGAACGAAAGAGAAGGAAAAGGAGGGAGCTCTGGTTGTTCTCTTCCTCTGTCTGTCTTCCTCTCTCTGTTCCCGCCTTCCCCATTTTCGCTCCCCCTTCAAAACTCAAAACCCTCCAAAGCTCAACTCCCTTCCAGCTTCCATCTCTCTCTCTCTCTCTCAATTTGTCAAGACGAAGGAGGAGGAACAGCTAAAGCTGCTGCTGCTGCTGCTGCTTCCGTTTGTGAGCCGAGAGCGATGAACTACCAGGGCTTGCCTCCTCTGAAACGGTTCACTCTCCTGCGACAGAGGCAGAACCAAGAGAACGCGAACCCTGCATCGGACTCTCTCCCGCTTCCCGCGAAGAAACGCAAGGAGTCTCGCCACCTGGCTCCGCTTTCTCCGGATCTCGCGGGCCGCGCCACCACCTACTGCTTGCCCACGAAGAAGAGGGTGTGGGCTCTGGACCCTGATCTGAAGCCCCTTTTGCCTCTCGACCTCAATGCCGAGTACAAGCCTTGTTCTCTCGAAGTCGGGTCCGAAGCAGAGAAGGAGAGAGCTTCCCAAGCCAAGAAAATCTGTGAAGAGGATGGGGAAGAGGGACAGCCTTCGGTTTTGGATCCTAGCGCTCATGAAGCAGTGGCAATCGGCGACCCAGAAGATCAAGTGGAGACAAACGTGGAAGAAGAAGAGAGAGATGGTAGTGGCAACGAGGAGGAGGAGGACGGGATCGTCTGTGCTATTTGTCAAAGTACTGACGGAGACCCGGAAGACCCGATCGTGTTCTGCGACGGCTGCGATCTGATGGCGCACACCACTTGCTATGGGAATCCTCTCGCGAAGGGTGTTCCGGAAGGCGACTGGTTCTGCAATCAATGCTTGGTTTCTAATGCCTCTAAAAACAGAGTTGAGTCCTTCTCTTGTTGTTTGTGTCCAAACAGTGGAGGTGCTTTGAAGTCCACCGTTGACGGCTCGTGGGCTCATGTTGTTTGCGCACTGCTTGTCCCTGAGGTCTTCTTCGAGGACCCAGAAGGGAGAGATTCGATCAACTGTTCTAAGGTTCCGAAGAAGAGGTGGGAGAAGAAGTGCTATGTTTGCCAAGACACGAACGGCTGTGCCGTTGATTGCTCCGAGCCTAAATGCCCTTTGGCTTTTCATGTCACTTGTGGGTTGAGTCAGGATCTTTGCATTGAGTACCGCGAAGGGAAAAGGAATGCTGCCATCGTTGCTGGTTTTTGCAAGAACCACACCGAATTGTGGAAAAAGGTACAATTTCTCTTTTGTTTCCCCTAAAGTTGTCTGATTTGTCTACACGCGAGGAGGATGTCCAAATTCAAGGAACCTAATTCCTCGAATTGTTTGTATTGGATGTTGTAATTTCTCGTGGATGAGTTCACAAGTCCTGTTGCTTTATTGTTTTCTGCAGCAAGAACGGACAGGAAAGTTCAAGATTGTAGCCAGGGAAGAGCAGCGGTAGCCGGACCTGGAGCGGTCAACTTTGATGTTGTGGCAACATTGATAGTCTTGCTTTGCGAATTGGCGAAATGAGATTTTCAGTACTGGAAAAGTTAGTTTGTAGTTTTGTAGGTTCTGTTATGTGTTTGAATCCCTAATCTCAGTAGTCTAATGCTTTTTTTTTTTGGTCAGAAGTCTAATGCTTAAATAACTCGTAAATGAGTGTAATCCTTTGCTCAGTGTTTCTTGTTGTCAAAGCTAATTTGAATGAAATTTCTTTCTTCTGCAATCACCTTACACTTTAGATGCATTTATCCCACGACAGTATGTATTCAAATTCTGTATATGCTTTTTTTCATTTCTCAGCAACCCATGATTTTGATTATGAGGTAGTCATTCTATATATATTGACAATGAGTCGGTACTCATTTTATATGCCGACACCTGACTGAAAAGTTGAAGTCATGTTGCGCTCTTGAATGAGCCCTATCATCTAAAAGCAATCGAGTCGGTACTCATTTTATATGACGACACCTGACTGAAAAGCTGAAGTCATGTTGCACTCCTGGATGAGTGTTATCATCTAAAAGTAATCTTGAGTCAAGTTCTACTAGAATAAGCATTAAGCAGGATATAAAATGCAACCAGTTCTTGATTAGAAGCAGGGGATACGCCCTTCTGGTGACAAATATGGTCTCCGTTCAATGACGATTCTTTTACTGACAAACCACTTATGAGCTGCTTGCAATGCGATTTCTTTATGATCAAGTTCAGTGTTCCGCGAGGCATCTCGTTTGATAATAAGTAACCTGTTTGTGCTCGAGGCTTTGGCCAAGATGCTCACCATGAAGAGTTCCGGATAAGAGGATCCCCTATTTAATAGTACCAAATTAGAATTACCCGAAAATCTTTTGGAGGCGTATTGACATCTTTGTTCTTTGCTGTTGATTGTAGACGTATCATCAAGTTAATCCAATCGTACGAAAAAAAAGAAAGACGCTTGACGGTGTGACAATGTGCAGAGACCAACGAAAGCTACCAGTCTTCTGTCTCTCCGTCATTGGCCCTATGTCAACGTCAATCTCACTCGGTCACATAAATTTTTCTCTCGAAAAGCAAAACAGTGACACTTTGAATAATTTGCATTCCTTTTTCGCAAGGATTGTGCAATGATGCTTATCCGTAGGTTTTCCTTTTCTCTTGCTTTGCTGCTTTTGAAAGATCTTGGACCAAGAAAATCCTCGACCACGTCTGTGAACACGCCCCCTTAAGCAGATATTGTCAGATCTTTGCTTAATTGTGAATGCGGAAGATGCTCAGTACGGAAAAAAAAAAGCAAAAGTCATGTTCTCACTTTTGGTCTTGTCCATCTCTTGACAGTCATTATGCTATAATTGGTCAACGAAAATAGTGCATTTTGTCTCCTCTTTTTGAACGCCTTTCGTTAAACTCACCACACAACACCCGAATACCTGCTCACTGATCAATCAGTGTCCAGGGTTTCAGTCAAAGAGGTCCATGAGGTACAGTCAAGCGTAAAGCTTAGACCACAGTGTAAGTTCATTTGTGTAGTAATGAGTTGGGCAGAATTCGACGTCGCGGAATGGTAAAGCAGTGGTTTTAGATTGTGAAGAATATGAAAGGAACATAGAGCCAGAAAAGCGGCTAACTCTGCCAGTTAAATTCTTGCAGATCCCGATTTTGTTGAATTTGCTAGCAGACATTTCGCAGGCAAACTATGAGCATTCTTTTATTTACATCGTCCTTGAATTGAATGAGGAAAAGAAAGACGTTGACAGACTTCATCGTAGCCGAGGCCTTTTCATCTTCTGTTTTGGGAAGGAATTGCCGATGGGATTAGGCCCTGAATGCACTTCATGCAACATTTTCCTCTGAACTTGATCATCATCATCATCAATATCATCATCACTGTTGTTGTTGGTGTTATCTATGACAGATGTCTGCATTGATTGAGGAATCAACTTGCGATGAAAGAAACCTTCTTGGAATTGATTTGAAAGAGGTCTACTTGCTTCAACCCGAGACTCCATCAACAAGTCTTCAGCAGTCTCTGCATCTGATCGGCAGATATATTCATCTTGCAGATAACTACTGTCTACAATGGGCTTGCACACGCACACGACTGTACACAAATACATGCACAGAGAGAGAGAGAGAGAGAGAGAGAGTACCTGGAAAGGTTGCTTCGGCAAGGCTGGAGTGGAGGAAGAAACAGGAGATACAAAAGATGATAAGAAGAGAAGAAAGTTTCATGACTCGAGTTTCATGAGGAAGAGACGGTGCAAGTTCTGATAGAGATTATGTTAAGGAGCGGTGAGGTTTGTGTAAAAAGAGAGTGATTACTGGAGGAGGAGATCCAAGTGACACAGGTCATATTGTTTGCGGGAGCTGGCAACAAAAGGAGATTGTCTTCTTGTGGTGGGAGAGTTGGACAAGTTGGGCTAATGAGACTTTTCAAATTACGAGTCCTCGACTTTAAATACTTTTCTTCCTTGCACCCCTCATCCATGGACCCTCACATTTACATCCAGAAAGCCGAATGCTTCGGAAAAACCATGTCGCTTAGTAGTTGGTAAGTTGTGTCTGTATGAGAGAGAGAGAGAGAGGTGACTGAATTTTCAATTCCGAGGGGTTATATGGCATTTAGACTTTCAAGCCCTAAGAAACGTTGATGACACTTATCACTGAAATAAAGCTCAGAATACAGACATTGAAACATTAAAATTCAGCAACATGTAGCTTTCAGATGCAAAGTTAACAATATAAATAATGTTCATTTTAGCAAGCAGTGAACCATTTAGTTTCTGTACAGTAACAGTGCTTAGATACCCCTGTACTTCCAGCACAGTCAAAAGTGGGCATGCAATCTTTCTTTTATCTCCAGAAAATCTTGAGAAGAAAAACCGTGCCATCATTCCTGGAAAAATTAGTGTCGGTTTGCTCCTCGTCAGCTCCTCAGAAAAAAACTTTGATATTGTTCATTGCATTACATCATTAAGACTGTCTAACGTTCAAAATCTTCAGAGAGTCTGCAGAAGATCTGAAACCGATTCTCTAACCGGCATGCTAGGAATGGCGCCCTTCGCTTGGACACAGAGAGAAGCTGCTGCCGCTGCAACAATTGCAGGAACTATCATTTCGAGTTAAACGTTTCTATGAGAAGGATCTCAACTAAAACAAAAGCATCGCGCTGCATACCGGCAAATCTGAGGCACTCTGCTTTCGATTTGCCCTCGACATGAGCCACAGCAAAAGCAGCAGTAAACGTGTCACCAGCTCCGGTCGTGTCGAGGACCTTCTTTGCTTTTATGATGGGTTGCTTGATTGGGTCTTCCCCTTCTATGAACAAAGCAGAGCCTTTGTCCCCAAGTTTTAGTAATACTTGCTTAATTCCCTGAAAGTAGACGAGCACAATTTGTCACGTGTGATGCCTTCGCCGAAATGTGCTGTAATCTTATTATGATAAGAGATATAATCACATGTGCCAATATAGGGTGCAGCTGCAGTAGCAAGCAAGTATAAACTCAGTACATCATCTAGCCACACAAGTAGAACGTAGAGAATATTATTTTGACCTAAAACCGAACAGTCAATTAACATTCTGCATGATCACCTTGGGCAATGAAACTCTGCATTTCCTTCAAAGAATTAGGAGTACATGCAATGACAGCACCAATTCCTAAATCATAAAAATTGTTTTGAATGTGCTAGAATCTCACCATTTCATGAAACTTCGCTACGGCTTGGCATATTTGTTCAAAATTTTCTGTGGGCATTGCAGTGAGGCGAGCGAGCTCTGTTTCATTTGGGCTAAATATGTCAACAGAGCTCAAAAGTTTATGTGGAATTGGTGTATCCATTCCCCCAGCATCCAAAATGACTGGAACACCTGCACTCCTTGCAGCCTTAAGACACGTGACATTCATTATAAGGTGGTGCAAAAAAAAATTATTAGCAAGCCAGGTCAAATATGGGCACAAGCAAACAGACTGGGAGAAAAAAAGGTAACAAAAAATCTTTCCCTTTTTTACAGGAAAACTTAACAGCAGAGATACACCACCAGCAACTTGCAAAAATGCCAAATGCCAGGGAAAGGGAACAAAGACAATCTCCTCAAATAAAGGCCTAGAACACCCAAAGGTACCATGCTCGTGGAGGTTAGAACTTGAAGGCAATAGCAATAACACCATTGAGATGAAAATTTATTTTCCACACTATCTAGAAGCAAATTATGATAAAGTGTAAAAGGTTGTAGTAGAGTAACTAATTTAGATACTAGTTTCTCAACTGAGGAGGCAGCATAACACTTAGCCACTGCCTAAACTACAATAGAGAGCCACTTTATCTACTAAAGTCATTCATATATGTCAAAGATACCGAATCTTCAATCAATCATGGATATCATAGCCTCAACAACATATGTAATCTGATAAAGCACCTCCGCTTGTGCCACTGCCTAAAAATATAGCACTTGAGATGAAAACTGTAATGCTGCCAACAACATGATTGATAAACCCAACATGGTAATCAAGCTCAATAGAAGATGCACATAAAAAATGTATCCCTGAAAGCAACCAACTGAATGGTATCGTTAGGGATCTCATACGCACACGCCTCGTCGTTGACAAAAATGCAGAGAACTCACAATCCAAGCAAGCTTCAATTATCCATCAGACACTACTGGCTGATGCATTTCTTTTTCTTTCAAAAACTGCAACGACCCCCAATAAAGCTTCTTCGTTACTCTCTCTCTTTAGCACAATCCACAGAATCATACTAATCCCACTCCCAAATCAGGAAAACAGAGATACCATCACTTCACCCTACAGAGAGCACCAACATGCCACAAGCATTTGAAATTCAGAAAAAAAATCCAAAAGAAGCATTTCCAAAACGAAAAAACAACTAACCTTGGCAACTTGATCGTTGACAAAATCAGGAATTTCCCTCTGGAGCAAAACAATCCCAGCATTCTTCACGAGCTCCAAGTCCTCATCAGGCAAAACCTCAGGCCAAGAGGACATGTTGGTACCACCGACGATGATGATCGAGTTCTGCCCATCAGATTGCAGCATCACCACCGCATGCCCAGTGGGGGTCCCACTCACAGTGTTAAGATGATCAAGTTTGACCCCACTATCCTCAAGTGCCTGAGAAACCAACTTCCCGTGAGCATCTTCACCAACCTGGCCCAAGAAATAAGTGGGATAACGCAATTTGCCCCCGCAAGCGGCTTGGTTCGCGCCCTTGCCGCCGGCAAGAGTCTGACCGGAGGTGGCCGAGATCGTCTCTCCCTCTTTCGGCAGCCGCTCGATCTCGACATATATGTCGGCGTTCGCCGATCCGACGACCACCAAGGGCGGCGGGTCAAAGTTGGGATTTTGAGAGATGGGTGTTGGTGGGTTTTTCGAGGGGTTTATGGAGAAGGAAGGAAATGGTGGATGAGCTTGACGGTGATTCAAAGGGTTCTTGGCGTTGAAAAGAAATGGTTTGGCGTTGGTTTTAGGACGTTGTGGTGTGATCTGGGAGTTTCGGAAGGCGGGGTTCCAATGGTTTGATGGTGAAAATGCCGTCGTTCTCATCTCTGTTGAATCAGGAAAAACTTTGCCCGATGTGGAGAGTTTCTGATGAAATTCAGCTTTGGAATTCGTGTAATTTGGTAGAACAAGAACGTGAATCAGTTCGCTGTAACAGAGCGATTGACTTCACACAAGTGGGAGCTGGTGATGACTGATCAGTCCCGCTGGAGCTGCAGCTGATCATTTGGACCTTCTTCTTCTTCTCAGGCCCAAGAGGAACCGGGCCTCTCCATGGAAGAAAGAAACTACCTCTAGCCCAAAAAATGGCCTGAGGGATCTTGCTTATTCAGTTCCTCCTTATGCATGAGAATCAATCAGAGTTCATCAACGGCGCGTTTGATAACCGGCCAAACAGTAACTATTTCTATTCTTTTATTCTCAGAATTAGTTTTGAAACAGAAATCCGTTTGATAAATATTTTATTCCCAAACACAAATTTGCAAAAATTTATTCTCAGAATCAGTTTTGAAACAGAATTAAGAAGCAAAAAAAGTTATTTATTGATTCCGAGAACAAGAATAAAAAATGGAAAAGAATTTTTTTTTCTTCTTCTTTTTCCTGGCCTGTGGTCGGTCGCCGGCCGCCGGCCACCGGCGACTGGCCACAGGCCAGGGCCGGCGAGGGTGTCGCCGCTCTCACAGGACCTGGCATGGGCGACCCTCGCCACCGCCCTCGCAAAAAATGGAAAAGAATTTCTTCTTCTTCTTCTTCTTCTTGGCCTGTGGTCAGTCACCGACCGCCGGCCACTAGCGATTGGCCACAGGCCAGGGCCGATGAGGGTGTCGCGGCCCTCACCGTATCTGGTATGGGCGACCCTCGCCGCCGCCCTCGCAAGGCTAGCGGCTCGCGGCTTAGGCGAGGGCGACCCTCGCTAGATCTGGCGAGGGCGACCCTCACCCAAGCTGCCGAGGGTGCCAGGCAACTAGCCACCCTCGCTAGATTTGGTGAGAGCGACGGCGACGGCGAGGGTCGAGCCCTGTGGCCAGGGCCAGTGCCAGCGACCTAGCCATGGCAAAGAAAGGGGAAGAAGAAAAGAAAAAAGAAAGAAATATTAATAAAATTAAAGTATTATTAATAAAAAGAATTTTTGTGCAATTACTAAATGCATTTCTGTTCTTTTTCTATTCTAAGAATAGAAATTTTGGGCAGTTACCATACAACTTCAAATGTTTAGAAATTGTTCCCGGATATGGAATAAAAGAAAAATCATTTCTGAACAGAAATTGTTTCCGGGAACAGAATAGTTGCCAAACGCACCCCTGATGTACTCATAACTTCAAATATTTTTCATTCTATGTGTAGTATATTTTCTGACGAAATGTAATCCCTTAATGTCTAATATGAATCGAACTCAAATTATACTTATTAATTCTGTTTATATTTTCAATAACAGTCATCCGTCTATTGAATCACACCTCTTCAATTCATCGTTGCCTTCTAAGAACATGATTATCATTGTTATTAACTGCCGTATCTGGCTTTTGTTCCAAATACTTGATTATTTACATTCGGTAACTCTACAATGGAAGAGATAGCTAGTCATTCTAGCTTTTAAATTGTCCTTGTCACGCTTTAGCTGATCTCTTATCCGATCGATTTTGACATCGTTATGCATGCAATTGTTATCTTGATAGAAGATGCTGTCAGTATGCACAGTTATTTTGGACAAGACAGACATGATTTTAATTATTTTTACCTTTTTCCTTAAACTGTTGGCAATTGATATGTTACGCTTTACAAATTCAGCTCATCTCTATCCATCCTACAGAGTTGGATGTTAGTGTCATATCTAAGTAGGTTCCTCCTTCCTTCAACCTTTGGCTTCAGAGATTTTTCTCGTTCCTGCTTTCAAATCTATCGATGCCGATTGCAAATTCTTCCCCTTCTGTTATGGGCATGTCGCTGTATTAAGTGCCGATGTTTGTCTCCTGCGTTTGCGAAAATGAAGGATTTTTAAATTCGACATTAGGACATGACTGTTACGAAATTCAAATCGGCATTAGCATAAATATTACAAACAATACAGAATTGTAAAGAAACGAAATTGCAATAATAAAGTCGGAATCGATACAAACGAATACCGAGGCCTGTGTTTGACACAGTTTCCTTAAAATAGATTCGTTCCCTCCAGTACGCGATTGAGGTTTCGTGAACGTCTGTCTCCCAGGATATAACGGTTGACAGCGAAGAAGAGAGCACGGCACTTCCAAGCTTCCGGCAAACTTGAACAAACTCGGAATGAACACTACCGAAAAACAGTGCAAAAATGCAGAGAGAGTGTAAAACCAGAGGAAGAATGATTTCGATAAAAAGGAACAGAGGGGAGAGCAATTCGGGAATAATAACGGCCGATTAAATCTGTCGCACGTTATGAAATTCGTAACTGTTTGAGTTGAAAGAAAAATAAATCAGAAGGCAACGAGGCCCACTTTTCGGTCCTGCAATCGTGTACGCGGGATGTGCGCTCGCGCCCAAGTTTCAACTTGTCGGGCGTCGGATTTGCACCCCCTGTGCCTGCGCGCGAGGCAGAGAGTTTGTGCTATGATAATTACCACTTCAAATAAGTGTAACTGTATATAAAGTACTCCATAGCCTTATTTCATTTCCGTTGTGGGAATAGTATTTTTTCACTTCCCACTTCCAACTCAAGAGTGTTCTTTGAGCATCAATTTCTCGTTCATTCACCCATCAATTTATCCCATATTTCCAACAATGACATCCAACTAGGAACTTAAAGCTGAAAAGATCCTTACACAAAATACGGGGCTATAACAGTACAGACAAAGTCATTTTCCTAGACAATTAAGACCAAAAATACCAGGAGGGAAGGGCCATCTGATCCGGTCATCACATTTTATCTGTTTGCTTTTTCCCTTGGTTAATGATGCGCTCTTATTACGCATGTTATTCACATTCTCTTACTTTGCTAACTCGATATAAATCCTCTCAGGACACCGGCTATTATAGCCGTTGGGTCGCCCAGGATGGCCGAGACAACAAGCTGGACGGCTCCACCTGCCATCTGAAGATACTTCTTCATATTATCACCTTTTGCCCTCGGATTACTCCTTGACGTGCCACTGAGGCTTGGGATCTTGGTGTGCAGCTCCCGAACCTTGTTCTTGTCCACGTTGAAGTAGGACGCCAACCAGCTCTCGACAAGCAACTTCTTGACACACGACACATGCAGATTGTACGTCTTTGACTGGGACTTGTAAGCCCAGCCTGGCCCGGAGCCCTTGCCTCCACAATGAAGGCACGGGCCGGAGATGTTTTTAGACAGGTAGAGGACGTTGTTCCCGTCGTCCAGGACTTGGGGGAGATTCACGCAGCAAGGGTGGAGATCTAAATCACGGCACACGCAGTGGTACACGAATCCGAGGATGTCCGTCCCGCACGCGTCGCACACTCTCAAGTTGCGGTCGGGGGGTTGGTAGTAGAAATTAAATGTGCATTTCTTGTAGAAGGGGTGCGTTACGGTCGGCTGCACTGCGCCACACGCCTTGTGGAGCTCATACTTGCACAACTGGCACTTGTACCTGAGCCCGATCCCGGCTTCTTTGCAGCCGTGGCAGTCGAACGGGACCTCCGAGTATTCCAGCTTGAGCTTATGGTGCGGTAGTGAGTGGGCAGGGTGAGATATCTCTCTGTCAATCTTCATTGGTATTCATTCAATCTTGTTTTGCGTTCCCTTGCTTAGGAGAGTTTGTTCAATGGTGTTGATGAAGAGGGAGGACCCATGGACGGGTCCTATATATTGAGAAATTCTGAGATTGATGGGACTAAGAAAGAAGGTTCCATTTGTCCTCGAAATGGCCAAAAGAAAAAAGCAACTTATGAAGCATCTGCTTTGATCTGATCCATTTGAGATCTTTTGCTTTTGGAATGATCCCGAGTGGAAGAAATGTTGCTCCTGTTCACGCAATTATTGATAAAGTCTAATAGGTTGAGTGAGGAATCATGCAAAAGTAAGCAGTTCCTGGATTCTATTGTCTAAAGGAAGGATGTGACAGTGAAGAATGAGATTGATCTTGGATTTTATGTGGGCTCTCTGCAGAATTTTCCCGGTTATGAGACCTGGATGTTTGAAGAGGGACAATGTGTTTCAAGATTTGAGATTCTAAGAGGTGCGTTTCTGGCTCATGGAAGAATTATTACTACAATAAAAGACTTGACACTTTAGAGGGAATTATCATGATCTGCTTTCCAGTCTCTAGTCATTGAATGTTTATCGGTTGCCCTTTCTTTTTGGGGGTAATGACTCATTCAGTACCCGAATTTTTAACCGTTTCACAATAAATAGCCAATCTTGGTTCAATCAAATACCTTAATTTTTTTTATGTGGATCAATTTGAGACTTCCATTAAAATTGCAGACAACAAATGTCAAATTGGACACTAACACTGATAAATAGCCTTAACTGTCCATGTTAGTGTCCGGTATGATCACTTGAATGATGCCACGTCAATAGTGACACGTGATCCCACCCCCAATACTTCGTACGCAAGGTATGTCTATGTCAATAATTGGGCTTGACTTTTGCTAAGTAAGTGAGCAACGTAAATTAAGGGTGCGTTTGTTTTACGAAAAATGTAACGTTTTTGAAAAATATTTTTTGAAAAATTATTTTTTTGAAAAATAGTTAGTTTTCCTTTGTTTGGTGATATGTGATTGAAAATATTTTCTAGTGTTTGGATCTCATTTGGAAAATGATTTCAATTCCATAATTTTATCTCAGGCAAAAAAAAAATTCGAATTTTTAAATATTTTATTTTTAAAAATAAAAAAGAAAAAGAAAGAAAAGAATAAAATATTAAAAAAATAAAGGGAAGCAATTCCGGAAAGTGTTTTTACTTTCTTATATTAAGAAATCTATTTTCCTAATTTTATACACGAATGTTTTCCTTAACCGGATAGTGTTTTTGGTTGACTAATCATTTTCGGCAAATCAAACGAGTAAAAGTCCGGAAACCAGATTCCCGAAAAATACTTTTCCCGAAACAAACGGACCGTAAATCACATGACATTGTCCTTTCCTTTTGTCTTACTTATGACTTAGGTATCCAAATTGGAAATCAATGGGAAGAAGCATGTAAATTATAGACCACCCGTCTAGGATCAATCTGGATTGTTCTGTTTGGTCCGTAGAGGTGAAGAAAAGAATAATAAGTCACCTTTGATCGAAAAGGAGAGTCTCCAAAACGTCTAATGAATTCTCTTTTTGATGGCCCGCCTACGAATCAAATGCGTATGTGGTACACAGAAGAGACACCTAACCAATGCATATGGCCTTGAGGAGGAGATTCTTCCTGCTCAAAAGACCTTTACAAGTTCCCCACATACACTTCCAAAAGTTGCAGCAGATTTTTCCATGTGAATATTAATTGAAAATGTCAACATAAGACAACATAATGGAAAAGAACGAGTTCATTGAGAATTTGTCAAGTGAGTTTGCTGAATGAAGTATGGATAGATGAAGATGAATATAACAACAAATTCGTACTTACCCAAGAGTTCTCTGAGATAGTTTGATAATGAAATTTGAACTGAATTATGAATCTTTATCTCATCTGTGATTTGGATCAATACGATAATCGGAGGTTGTGACTCTTTAGAACTCTCTTGCTGGGCATGGTGCTCGATTTTTCTGCTGCATAAATTGTGGCACACGTAACATTGCTCCGTACAATGTCTCTTGGGCTACATCGAGATGAAAATCGGCGGTCATTTAGTTATAAGAAGGGCTGTCAAAATAACAGAGTTGGAGACGTGATGGCAAAATGAGATAAGTTAGATCAATAGGGGAACCACAATCAGCGAAACGTTCACAGAACTCAGGAAGAAGATACACGGCGCAGTTTAGGGCTCATGCAAGATCCATCGATGTATCCCACCTCTATATATATGAACATCTTTTTTGTGGGCAAAACCTACATGAGTATATAGTTGACCTGAGATCATTTCCGTGCAATTGAGCGAGGATTTAATTAGAATGGGCTTTATGTTTATTACCACGAAAAGGAAACTAAAATCTAAAGGTCACGTTCTAGAGGCACTCTCGTTTAACTGCTATCTGATTCTTTTGGACAAATGGTTTAAATGACTTTCGATTGATGCTGAAAAAGTATAGGATAGAAGGGTCGCCAAAATATTGGGCTAGTCTTGGCAATTAAGATGCTGTTGCCTTGGCGAAATGATTTTAATCACTCAACTAATCTCTCTGCTGCCTAAGCGGCTAAGAGTACCCATTTCATGGCAAGCTTTGTATTTGTTTCATCGCAGCAATGAGAAACAAGTACTGCGCGACATGGAAAAAGTGTCTCCAACTTATGCCGATATCGCTCTGCATTGTTGTAATCATCTTCCTTGTTCTAGGCAGCTGGTTTCACTAACTAGGACTCTGATTTTGTTGAGCAAGTGTCAAGACTGGCAAGACAGCAAGAGAGGAAGTTTTGCGAGTTTTCGGCGACAACAAACCTAATTTTGATGTGTTGAGCAGACTAAAAGTCATAAGGATTCTCTTCATATGAACTCATGCTGTTCGTCTTGGTTTCAACAAGCACACGAGTGGTTCCAACAATTTATCTAATGCTCGCATCCTCAATGTCTCTTTTTGGGACAAAAACAAGCTGACATTTGATGGATACGCTGGTAAGCATGATACTGTATCAGGTGCTCGGGTTATATGCACCTGGATATACGACAACGATGACAATTCATAAGTCAATCCAGTTGGGAGATATACAAATTCCACGGGGAGTTCAGATTGTGCTTGTGCTCATGATCCACCATAACCAAGAAATGTGGGCCGATGATGCCAATGAGTTCAACCCCGAGAGGTTCTTCGAGGGAGTCTCAAAGGCAAGCAAGAACAAGCTCTGCTTTTTCTCTGCTTTTTTCCCTTTATGTTGGGGTCCTAGGACTTGCATTGGCCAAACTTTGCACTCCGTGAAGCCAAAGTTCTCCTGGCCTTGGTTCTGCAGAAGTTCTCAATCCAGCTATCTTCATCTTACAAGCATGCCCCTAGTCCTTTGTTCACTCTCCAACCCCAATATGGAGCCCCTTTGATGTTGCCTAGAATCAGATACGATTCGTGGTTCGTATTTGATAGGATTTTACGCTTCTGTTTGCTTCCTCGTGACCATAAGAATGGATTATTCTGTCTTTGCCCTTCTGGACTAGAAAAGTTGCTTCTAATGATATATTGGAGCAAGTATTGGGAGCACCCGGATCAGGCGAGCTCAGCTCACATCAACTGTTCGATCCGGTGAGTCCCACGTGCAGCCCACTTCGTCCAAACCGTACACGCGAGTTGGACTCACATGTATTGGATGCAGCTAAGATTCTTCGAAGTTGTTTCATTTTGGGAACTTTTCACTAGTATGCTCTTCTTAGAATGTCCTAGTTAATTGGCTTTTGCACACTCTTTCGGTGGCCCTTTCTCTTCAATTTAGAGCCCTATTCTCTGATGTTTCTTTTGATTGGTTCCACTAGTTTCTTATATTTGGACAGAGTTCCTTCGGTGATGTATTAGTTCCTGTGACTAGTTTGCGTTTTGCGGAACCGAATATATTGGATAAACAGACGAGATTTGAAGACAGCAAATGATACAAGACATGATTTGTTAATCATCTTCATACAAGTAACTGCTGAACTTTCCTAAGCATTGAGCTTAATTCCTAACTGAAATTGAGACAATTAAAATCAAAAATGAAATTAAAAATTTAGGTAATGAAACCCACGAAGGAACTCGACTCTAACAATATAACAAGTCATGAATAACCTCTCGACCGTGTTGATCAATTAGAGATATATATATATCGCGTTGTTCCGGAAAATAGAAACAAATTGTTCCATCATCTCAGGTAAATGATATCACATACTGCGTACCGAAAGAGACGTCGTGTCGTGATTAGGGAAAAGAATATTTTCATAACGGTTACATATTAATGTCAGGTACGTTGCATGGGTATATGACGACGTCCAAAACGATATGAAAGGAAAGAGACATTGCCAGCTCATATTTCATTTCTATTTCGACCACTTCACGTTAAATGATAATCACGAAACATTCGATGAGTTATCCCGATCGGAGTTACCGCATACGAAAAGAGACGCCATGTCGCGATTAAGGAAAAGAACATTTTCCATAACGGTCACTTATTAACGTCACTTACATTGCAGCTGCATGGGTACGTGACGACGTCCGAAGAGATATGAAAGGAATGAGATATTGCTAGGTTATATTTCATTTCTATTTTGACAAAACCGCTAGAATTCCAACAAAAAACTGTGACACTTTTTTTTTTCATTGGAGCAACATATGATGAGTCATGAAACTACATTCGATCTTCCGAGACAAATGGGCCTAAAATTAGGTTCTCCTAGATCCACTCGCAAGCCCGAGATAATAGCTTCGTGCAAATTTGCATGCTTTTCCCCTCAAGAGATTTAGCGCACGAGCTACGGGCGGGACCATTCTTAGGCAAAACAGGACCCAATCCACGCACGCCACGTGCCGGAGTGTCGATGCTTTCGGTCTCTCCGCCGCTCATCCGACGCTCCATGTCGGCCCTTCCCGAGCTCGTGCTCATGGGCGCGAAGTTTCGGAGTTTAACCTCGAAGACAAGAAGTCCCAGCCGTTAGTTAACAGTAATCGAAAGAGAAGAGAAGAAAAAAAAAAAAAACAAAAAGACTGCTTTGGCTTTGTGACGACTCGAACTGACCCGAAAATCAGTTTTGTGTTCGATTCATTCGTTGGTTGGTATATATAATGTTCACGAAGAGAGAGGGAGAGGGGGAGGGAGAGAGAGAGAGAGAGCTGTCTCTTGGGTTTTCTTGAAGGATTTTTCAGTTGGCGAGAGTGAAAGGAGTCACCTTTGAGCGCTGGGTTGATCGGAGATGGAGGACGACGAGAGCACGATCGACCTGAGCCGTTACTCTTCGCTCGGTGATTTCAGGCTCGACGTCGAAGCAGAGAAAGAGGGAGGACGAGAACGAGGAGGAGGAGGAGGAGGAGATGGGTCTTTGGTTTTCTGCTTCTGGGTTTATCTCTTGAACTCCACCACCGCTTTCCCTTGTACCATTTTTCGTCAGGTAGAGAAAAGCCGCCGTTTTTCTTCTTCTTCTTCTTTTCCCTTTGCCGTTCGTTGGTTCTTGATATGGGGGACTGTGTTCATTTCTCAATTTTGTGAATTTTCTTTGTTTTGAGAGGTCAGGTTGTTATGTGGTTTTTGTTTGGCGGTTGTTTTGGCGATTGATCACTCGCCAGTTGGTGGATTTTGTGATTTCGAGGGATACTTTGCGTTGGTTTGGATCGATCACCGTTGCTCGGCTCTCGGGTTGTGTGTGTCGGTCTGATTACGATAAGTTTGAATCACTGTGGAATTTTCCCAAGAGTGTCTTTTAAGGTTCACTGAAGTCTATTGCAGTGTTGTTGCTGTTAGATGGTTCAGTAAGTGTCAATGGCTGTTGGTGGAACCAAAGCTCATTTGGTTTTTGTGGATTTGTCTGGGATCAATCCTTTGTAATGGGTCGTGTCTTGTTTTTTTCGTCCCTGTCACTTTCTTCCTTGGTTTGTAACACTAGGGACTAGTCGAAAATGGTGATTAAGGGATGATTGCCTGCCTTTTTTTTTGTATACAATAATCACAAGTAATGTTGCCCGTCGCTTCTCTTTTTAGCTCAAAGTTCTATGGTTAATCAGGTTAAAATTTTTGTTTACACAGGTGAACTCAGATGTCCAGGACGGTTTTCCAATTCTTGTTTTGAATGAAAATAAGAGACTCGTGCTTCTGCCACCGCTTTCTCCACAAAAAGAATCCCCTGATTCTGAGGTTTCTCCTTTTTCAAGTGAAAAATCGTACGCTTCTTCAGATAGCGAGTTTCCATTTGGAAAATGGGTCCATGTTGGCTGTCAGGTATGTATATCAAGTGTCTGGATTACACTGCTTCTTGGCATGAGAAGGTTTTATACATGAGTTTTTACCTGCTTGTTCCTTTCGAGTTGATAACTGCTGAAATTTTTATGGCTATTGCTGAGCACATTAATGTCTGTCATGAATACCACTTATTGGTCGGAACTGTTGAGCTGAAGCAAGTTGTTACTGAACATGTAATCTGTCTGTTTTAGCTTTAACCAATCATTTTCAGATGTAATTGGAATTGTATGAATGGTACATAATCTTCAAATATATAAAAGTAAGCCATATTCGATGGATATTCAAATAGCACGTAGAACTGCCGCACTTTCATTGTGACTGAAAAGAACAAGTTTTTATAAAGTATGATTCAATTTATATTCATTGGAGTGGCTGTGTTTATGTAATTACATGCAAGTCTATGTCTCATTGTTGGCCTGACGAAAGAGATAAAGTAGAAGTCTAGATTGCATAAATGGTGCTCAATTGAAAGTCTTTTGTCAAGCTCATGATGTCTTTGTCTTTCCTAGGTTTCTTATCCTTGGGGCCTTTTTCCCTTTGTAAATTACTCAGATTTCTATCTTCATGGCAGGTCTCAAATGACCTTTTACGGCTTCACATTGACGGGGAAGTGGTGGATGAGAAGTGCCTAAGTGCTTCAAAAGACGGAGAAACTTATCCAAGTCCTTTAAGGAAAATAAGTTTGGTTAGTACCAATGGAACTGATGATGGTATAGAAGGTTATTTGTACAGTCCAAAGGTCTTGCACCCTTCTTCATCCATTGAGGATCACTATAAGGTACCTTTCGTCAAGTTTGTTGGATCTTTTTCATGTGGATGTGATATCTTTTATGAATATTTTCTTGTAATGCCAGGACTCACCTATACACTTAGCTATCGACAAGTCATCTGCTTCTGACATAGAAGAAGGTAGTGATGGTATCTGGAGTATCATAGGTGGAAAGGTAAGTCGTTATATCTTCCTGATAATCTTATCACTACTACATTTTTTTTTACAGAATCTAATTGAGTTTCGCATCCAGTATTAAGCATTTGGCGTTGAACTGCCTTGACCAATTTGAATCTTTTTTCTGTGACGTCATGAAGCAATATTTCTATGTTAATAGCTTCTGAGTCTTTTTTTTCTTTTAATAGAAAAACAGTTGGCTCTAAAGCTTTCCTCTTTGGAAAATGTATCAATTTCTGATATGCACAAGTATTTGCAATTTCAGCTTTTCGGGTGGTTTCTGGTTGTGCTTCGAAAGCAAGGTTGCGAATTGGAGATTCCCTGTAATTGTCTATCCAAAATAAATTTATATATATGACTGACTGACTGACTGGGTCATAGCTTTCCTTGCTAGTGTGTCTGGAAAATGAGATGGGCAGAGAAAACTTACTCTGTGGTGTTTTACATTCAGCGTGGTTGTATGAGTCTGTTCTTACTTCTTTGAAAACCAATTAGCTTGTTATTTGTAATGTTCAATTTGCTCCTTAAAAGTCAGGTGCCATGCTCTAGCTACATCGTTCTTCCAATAGGCATTGACAATTGGTTATACTGAATCGCAGGCATCGTGTCGGAGGAACTTTGCGTTGGATGTTGTCTTGCTAGATGCGTTTGGCCAGATTGTGAATAAGGAAATGGAGGTTTGCTTCGTCTTGCTTCTCTCTCTCTCTCTCTCTCTCTCTCCAACCCCAACTAAAAACAGCTATCATAATAGAAAAAAAGGAAAAAGGAAAAAAATCATAGATAAGGTGCAGTTAATAATTGACCTTTTTTGTGTTTTTTATATGGTAGGTTGTTGCTTCACTTCTGTATGCTAACAGTGGCTCGCTGGTGGAGAAAACCAGCGACGATGAAGCCCCTCTTTTGACAAGCTACGATGGAATTGAATTTGATTCCTACGAGAAACCTAGCAAATTATTGCATGGGCGTGCTTCTTTTAAGCTCAAGATATCTCAGGTAGATGTCGGTTGTGTGATTTGTATTATGTGATTGATAGCTTGTCATCTGAATTAAAGATTGCATTAGTGGCTTGCGGTTTGTTTCCAAGTATTTGAGTAGGATTGTATACATGAAAAGTAAATGGCATGCGGTAATTGATATTAGCGTCGCATTAGTATGTTACGCAGCAACAGTATGCCTTGGAGATCGCTTAATTAAATTCATTTATCACTGGCTGGACAGGGTCATCATGTGCGTAGGTTGTAAATTACTGCGGATTAGATGCAACGTTTTTTTTCTTTGGTTGAATATTTTCTTAGACATCGTTAGCTATAATGGTTAGATCACCTCTTTAAGGGAAGCTTACAGGAGAACTGAAAGAACTTGGACCAATTTTGCCTCTTCCATATAAATACGTTTGGGCATACATAAAGTGTTCATACTTTATACAGTTGATCAACTTGAATTGATTCCAAAACATTTTCTGAATTCGACTTGTTATTGCTCATAAACAAGAATATAATAACACTTGCTTAAGAGTAGCTGTAATGACCTATTATTGATTCAAACTTTTATACGTGACATTTCTGCTTGTATGTGTGTTCTTCTCTGCATTAGCATGAAGTACATTTACTAGAGTATCAGTGGGGCAAGTTTAGTGCCTTCTTGGTTTTCTAGTTTGCCCCATTAGGAAACTAGTCTTTGATATGCCATTGCCCCATTTTATGACTTTTTTTATTGAAGACAATCATATAGCTTACATGGAAGAATACTTTCTCGTCCCTGAAACTTTTGCTCTTTTTTTCCATTTTCAGCTTTCATCCAAGTGTGATAACAGGTTGTTCCGTGTGAGGTTTAACATACCACAGGCTGGAAATTATCCTTTCTTAGAGGCTTTTTCAAATCCCATCCGATGTATTTCTCGCAACCGCAATGCCAGAACATCCTCTCTGATAATTTGGAAAAGGCCACCATCTGGCATTTTACCAGTTAAGTGTACTTTATCTTCCAAATATGAATCGCCAGAACTCGAGCATAATACTGTACGTGAAGCAAAACCTAGTCCATCATCAAAAAGGGTTAGATTGGGAAAGGGAGATTATTCGTTTCAGCAGCTGGATGACGAATGCAACTCTAACATCCGTAGTGATTTTAAGGTACGGCAGATCATCATTTTACACTGCGGTATCCATCGTGAGATTGTGAGCACGGTACTGCTAATATGATAGGGGAAGCATATTTGGATGTGCTGGTGAGCTATGAGCCCTTTCCAGAAATAGTTCCTCTCATGTACATTCCCAGTCACATGGAAATTTGCATGCATGCGAATTGTTTTTGTAAATGCATGCTTTATCTTAGGTAAGCCTAAGAAATGTCTCCGGCTAACAATTTCCCATTTCCACCAGAAGAGTGGAAACTATAGTATAATTTCCAAAGGTTAGGCAAGTTTTTGCCGATTAGTCCTAGTGGATTTCATGTTTCTTAATGTATTTACTAACACTAATCATTAAGAGAAGGACTTATTGGTGGGCCCGCAAGATGCAGTCATGAACCATTAATGGTTGCTATCAATTACCCTGGTTACTGCCTTATGCTACATCTAGATTGTCCCTGCTCATACTCCTTTGCCAGTTCTCATGCTCCTTTGGATTAAAAAATATCTTTATATGCCATATCTGAAGAAAGTGGAATATTTAAGGTTTGTTGGCTGCAACTTATAGAAAGTCAGAAGTAACTCTTTTACCTTTGTCAAATTTGTATTACTTACAATTTAAAATATTATGAAAAGTTTGATATGAATACGTGTATTAACATGTATACATTGTGAAACTTCAATGAGTTTAGATTAAAAACTGTCAAAAATGATACGCTGCAAGATTCGAAATAAGTCAACAGTCAAAAGTAAAAGTCACTCCAAACAAACTTTTACTTGAGGAGAGTACTAATTGTTTTTGCAACACAGCACTGGAAAAGTGCTACCCATCTTTCGATGTTGTCAACACTATATAATTTTTCAGCTTCTTGTTCTTGATTTCTGAAATTTTGTCTTGTGAAGTTCTCTCTTGATCTGAACACAATCTAAATGTTTATCAGGCTAAGGATAGTTTCGGGACAAGCCCAGACGTGATATTGAAGAATTATGAAGCTGCAGAGAAGCGTTCTTCAGATGCTGAATGTACTAAAATGCAAAATTCAAATTCCAAGAGTATGCCAAGTGTTGGAAAAGCAGTTTCAGAATCTATCACATTTAGGTACTGCTTAGCAGCCTCACATGAGAGGGCTCTTCTGCTGAAGGAGTTTGCTGTATCTGCTTCAGATGAAGAAGTTTTGGAACTCGCAAATCAGGTCTCCTTGTACACTGGATGCTCCCATCATCGGTAAGGTCCTATCTCTTTAGTCGTTTCCATAGGGATGCTGATAGAGACTATACTTGCCATTTTCCCTTATGTGGACGATAGGCTATTTGTCTGAAATGATTGTGTTTGTTAGTGACGGGAGAACACTTGTCTTCCCAAAGCCAACCACAAGCTGGCTAAGTACTAGTCTTCTCACATGTTTTACTTTCTTGTTGCCAATTGACCAAACATGTTCAAACCTGAAATTGATATTTCTCATTAATGCATGATACATACCGTGTTCTCTGAGTACTTAATAGTAACGATGTTGCTTATTGCTGGCTAAGTAGTTTCCCCACCTGCCATAGTTTGCTGTCTCCCCTTGTGTCACTACCACACTTTCAAAAAACGTGTACGTGAACCTTGTGCGTCCATAATACTTTTTTTTTTTCAGGAACCAAATTGCAGTTGCAAAGAAATTGATAGAGGAAGGAACAAAATTATGGAGCTTGATTTCACAAAACAACAGCCGTGTTCACTGGGACAGCGCTATCTATGAGATTGAAGAGTACTTTATGAAGATTGCTTCCTGCAATACTAGAACTCTTTCCCAACAGGTTCTTTCTCTCTCTCTCTCTCTCTCTCTCACACACACACCGCTCGCGCATACACACATATGAGAAAATTATGTTTAATGGAAGAGGAAGATGATTGGAACCATTTCCTTTCAGCCACTTTTTAAAGTATGTGCTCCTTGTGTCCTGGGGACTTTTTGCTTCTTCATGCAACGACTATAGACTGTAAAGAAGTACATCTATTTATTTCTGAAAGATTGCTTTAGATGCACACGGTCCAAATTTGATGTCTGTTATAGATGATTGAGGCTATAATCTAAGATGAAGGGGTACTTACGTAAAAAAAAAAGTAAAAAAAGGAAAGCAGCTATTTTTGTACCTATTAAGGAGGAAATTCTTGGAATTCAGCAAAAAAATGGAGTAGATTCTTGGAGGTTTTTTGAGATGCTTTGCCAGAAATGCCACATCAACATATAGCTATTGAGTTACTATTACATTGTGAGACAATGGAAAGGAAACATATAGAATTCGTGAAGGGAACAAAATGATATAGAAAGCCATGTCAGTATAAGAAAATAAAACAATCTAGAAAGCCATGCTAGTTCACACATGTCACTATCTGACATCGAAGGTAATATTCCGCTTTTGGACATTCATGTGGCCAAGCATGTGTCCAATTATGAAGTACTTTGTGAGTCCACTGTCCCAAATTCAGAGACACAGAAGAGTTGGACAATGGGGCACATAAGCAGTCATTTACTGGTTCAACTTTCGTTTTCCTTTGGAATGGAGAGTTGCCTATTTCAGAAATCTGCAGGATGCTAGGTTCTTGATTTTCCTGATTAAATTTGACTGGTTAGGGAAGCTCTCTAATAGAGAATTGGTCCTGAATTTGATGATATCTTTCTCTCTGTCATGGCACAGGACTTCGAGCTCCTGAGGAGAATCTCTGGTTGCCAAGATTATTTGATGCAAGAGAATTTTGAGAGGATGTGGTGTTGGTTGTACCCTGTTGCCCTCACTCTATTGAGAGATTCGGTGAAGGCAATGTGGCATTCTGTGTCCCCTAGATGGATAGAAGGTTTCATAACTAAGGAGGAAGCAGAAACTTCTCTTCGAAGTCCAAAGGGCCATCAAGAACCTGGAACTTTTGTTCTTCGGTTTCCCACATCAAGGAGCTGGCCCCACCCTGATGCAGGTTGCTTGGTTGTGACTTACATGGGCAACGATTACAGCCTTCGCCACAAGCTCCTTTCCTTTGACTATATCTGCAGGTTTGTTCCTTTATCTATTTCTTGTTTCATTTTCTGGACGAGTAACATAAACTTACAGTTCTCTTTAACACATTCGCCTATATTTCTATAACAATGCCTAGCACAACTTGTTGCTCAACTTTCAAATTTCCTGTCTTTGTTATTGTTTTCCTTTGATGGCCAAAGAAGTAGTAGGCCACTAGGGGACCTGCTGCTGATGGAGCCTGGACTATCTCGATTGGGAAGGCAAGATTTACTCCACATTAGTCGAGCCTTTCTATACAATAGAAATAGTATTGTAAGTGCCACTGCTAATAACACATAAATATCTCTGTCAAATTAATGCAGGGCGTTCCGAAGCGAGTTATCTCCTTGAAGATTTCTGCCAGGGACTTCTGCTCTCTAGGTTATGACAATACATGCAGCAACAATGTAACCTTGACTTTTGCTGCATTTATCTCCTTTATTACTTTGTACCTTCAATGTCCCGCGTTAGTAAATCTCTTGTTCTTTCATTCTGGTTAGGTAATCATTTGCAGCAGATAGCGCCATTCTAGGAAACTAACATTGCTGCGTTTCTTAGGCAAAGAGTAATTGAGGGAAACAATTCCAGAATCCGGTGCTTCAGGGTTATCATTTTACCCTGTCATTCTCTTTTCTTTGTCACATCCTCAGTCAGCTGCATTTCGAAAACTAAATGTGAGGTACAGTTGAGTCAAATTTGATTTTGCTCGCTCAGTTGATTGGCTCTGAGTTACAAAGATATATTTTTTCAACTTTTCTAGCCTGCATATCCAGGAGAAGGCTTAAAGTGCAAATTATGGAACCTGCACGTGAAAAGGTTGCGCAAGATCCAGATCGTTAAAGTGCCACACTATCTTTCACGTAGGGAAACTTGACATTCTCCTTGAGAACAGTAAAAATTCACTCAGTGGAAGAATATGAGTAAAATTTTACATCGGTATAAGGTTAAACTAGTAGAGATTCATTCAATCAAATGTTCGACTAACGTTGGATCGCATCTCATTCAGCTGCCATGCCAGGGGGTCACGGTTGTAGAACAGTGTGAGCTTTGAGTAAATACATTCTATATTGGCCCATGTTGGAGTAAGGTTGAGCGTACGCAAGTAGAACCCAATACTTTCATAACAATAAGTTGAGCACGTAGTGATGCGTAACAGCTCCCAAGTACTGTATTTCATCGAACACATTGAAAGAGGAGGGGCTCACGTGCGCCCGGACCCGAACCCACCATACCATTAAACTTATAAAGTGTAATGGAACAGTTGACTGAGGACTTTGGGAAGAAAAAGGGAAACGGAACGGACTGTTTTTTGAGAAAGTGCGTCGAGAGTCTGACCCGGAGAGAACGAAAATAAAATGCGACGTTGTAGTGACAATCACGTGCGAGCCCGTCCTCTCAGTTCCCTTTTTAGACAGATTCCTTGGGCGACGATTCTCCTTCTCTACACGAAAATTAATGGAGCCGTTTGATCTTCTCCAAAAACGGTCACCTTGGTCCTTCGTTCAGGCCTTTTTAATCACCGTCACAAACCACATCGCTTGCTGATCGCTTCATCGTTTCTGTAGCAGCAAGTGGAGGACTAGGGCCGCCGCAGTACTCGTTAGTCATGGCTAAAGCATTGCTCTCCCTTTCTCTCCTCATTTTCCTTTGCTTCATATCAGGTAAATGAGAAGTCTTCACCTTCACGTTAGGGCCTAGGGAGAGCCGTAGCTATGTCTGAAGGTGTAAAGAAACCCTTTTGACCGTTCTTGTTCTTTGTGTGTGTGTGTCTTTATGATCTCAAGATTTTCGAGTTCTGAGTTTCTTTTGAATCTTGGTTGGTTGTATCTGCACGAATCAGTTTTCCTGACCCACATGGGAGTAAAAAAACCACGATGTGACCCAGAACATGTCCCGCTAGATCTAGCATGATTAGTTTTCTGACGCTTCATGTCATATGGTCTCATCTCATGGCATTTTCTTTTTGTGCTAGGCTTAAACGATAAGTCTACATCTGCATAGATGAATGTTTATCAATGAAATAGTTTCAAGAATAGTAGTTCTATAACAATTAGACTTTACAGGAACCAATTGTCTGCGCAAATGTGAATCCAGTTAGTCCAGACAAAATTAGATTACTACCCTCCGTATTTTGTGACGTTTTCTAATCTTTACAAACTCTGATTTGAGGTGTCTTCAGGAGAGCTTGTCAAGATAGTACATGCCCAGGTATTTCAGTCTTCTTGACACTGTCCAAGAAAACTACTAAAAAATGAAATGTGACAAAGAGGAAAATGAATGCTGATCGTTAGAGTCGTTCCAATTGCGTTGCAGAAAACTTGGTGCGTAGCCAAGCCTTCGTCAGACCAGGCAACTCTGATGGCAAACATCAACTACGCATGCTCTCAGCTGGATTGCCAGATTCTTCGAAAGGGCTGCCCTTGCGCCTATCCAGATAATCTGATGAACCACGCCTCTATAGCCATGAATCTCTACTATCAAGCCAACGGGCGGAATTGGTGGAACTGCGATTTCAGGAAGTCAGGCCTCATTGTCGTGACCGATCCAAGTAAGTAAACACCTTTCTCTACTGATTAGTGCATTGATCGTCATCCCAATAGGGGTATATCTTCATTATAATGTGGTAGTTCTCGTTTCTTAGGTCATGGCAAAAACAAAAACTAACATGTGCTTCCGGGCCCGGCGATCTCCAGGAGTACGCAATCGTTCTAACATGATGTTTTATGTCGATTGGCAGGCTATGGCAACTGCAGCTATGAATAGCAGCCGGTATCGAAGGAGAAGCTGCACTCGCCCGTGGTCATAATAAGCTGCAATCCTCTCGTGTGCTGGAGGACAATCTGTCGAGTCTTCTTTGCATCTTACATTAGTTTTGCCCAAGTTTTAGTTGCTGCAAACATGTGGGAATGAAAGGTTTTCGTTAATATTTGTTAAGCCAGCTCAGTGGTCATATTAGCTCGTAATCGTATATGTGCCAACTAAACCAAGCCTTGCATTTTAATAAATAGTGAAAGCACATCCTGCAAAATCGCGAGGGTTACGTTGTTTTCAAGAAACATTAATTACGAGGCTTTTCAGAGTTTTCCAGGGAAAAGAAAAGGATCACCTTTTTTTTTAATTTCGGACATAAAAAAGACATTTTTCGCAACAACCGATGTCCCTACAAATTAACTCATTGACCTTTGTTCTTTCCTTTTCCGTGTCTTGTTTGCTTGGGGCTAACCTTCTTCCTGCGAGGTCTTCGTCGATGAACGTCGCAAACGACGTTTGGCCGGTCTACCCATTTTTGGGCACATGGTAGACTTTTAATCTCAATGAATTAAAAACCCCGGCATTAACTACACGACTTTCAAAACAAGATCTCATTTCTACGCCAGCAGCGATCCCACACGTAGCGGCCATTCCTGATGTACCAAAGGGACAAATCCGTGGTTAAGAAAGGCGATTACATGGCTGCAATTGGACCACCGACTGCTATTTGAGGAAAAAAGATTCTGATCCGTTGGTTGTTTTCCCTCTCCATCACATGTGATGTCATGTCCGTCTATTATGTTCTCGCTCTCCGTTCGCTCTTTGTTGTTGCGCGGAACTCAGAGAGAGAGAGAGAGAAAAGACCGGACACTACTGGCCTCACTTCGAGCCGAGAGCTAGATAAGAAACGCAGGTCCCACGTGGGCTTCCAGTATCCACCCAATATTCACTGCTTCTTTCCCTTTTGTGTGTTCTTTGTTATTAGAGCGCCAAAAAAAGAGAAAAACAGAACACTACAGGTCAACAGAAGTTTGAAATTTTTTCGTTTTCGGATTCATTGAACTCTTTGGGTGAGTTCAATCATTCTTGCGATGATTGTCTGCTTCCGGATCCTCTCTTCCCCGAGATATTGTGAAATTCTTTTTCTTTTCCCCATTCATTTTCTTGCGACTACAAGCGTTGGTGATAAAATTGCGGAGATTTGATTTTATATCGGTTCGCTGAGGATGATGTCGATGACATGCCATAATCTCTTGGACCCGGTTGCTTGTGGGTGTTCGTCAAATGCTTCCTTCGACAGGTCTTCCGTGAGAAAGTGTGCGAACGCCAATACAAGGAGCAAGAATTGCAGAGACTTCGCTGCTCGGAGGTTGCTTTGCTTTCGTCGAGATATTGCCTCGCGTCGGGTTTCTTCAACCAGGACCCCCAATACTCTTCTCGATGGTAATGGTGTCTTTGTCTGCAATTGTTCTCGTCTGGGCTCTATTTGATGTTTTTGGATTTGTCGTACTTAATTTCATGGGTGATAGTGATTTTGTCTGTCTTGCATCCCGAAGTTTGTTTCTTGTTGACCATTTGTGTTCAATTGAACTCCACAGCATCTTACATAAGTTTCACTGGTTGTAATAGATTCAGGTATTGCTCAAAGTCCTTCACAAGTGTTGG
The DNA here is from genome assembly GCF_021117445.2 of Syzygium oleosum. NCBI lineage: Eukaryota > Viridiplantae > Streptophyta > Magnoliopsida > Myrtales > Myrtaceae > Syzygium > Syzygium oleosum. The sequence continues at coordinate 13,709,128 of NW_026607489.1, read as the reverse complement.
ATTTGAAGGAAGAGCTGAGAGGCCCCGTATCACTGCCAAATTTGTTTGAAGTTGTTGCTGATGACTTGCAGACACTAAATCAGAATCTTCGAACAGTAAGATTCGTTTGATTGAGATGGTTTCACCTGTCTTGCAACATTATGATTGAAAAGCCTGGCAGTGTTATGTGTCATGCTCTTTTCACTGGAGATGATATGATCTTGTCAGCAGATATCCACATTCATTGTTGGCTGTTTCCCGTGTAATGGTTGAAGAGCGTTTTCAAAGACTCAATTGTGATAGTTGGTCTTGGCATTCGTGGAAAAATGCTTGCTTTCGAAGTTTAGCAAAGTCGGCATGTAAAGCAAAATGTTTTTTCAGGCTAATAATGATGGTTTTAGCGGCCCTGTGGTTGCTCTGCTGTTGGTTGCTAATGTCAGAATGAAGGCATTTTGGGAAAGGGCATGTCTTGAAATCACCCATGTAATAGAATATCTGTTGTATAAGGTCTCTCCGTCTTCAGATGAATAATCTAGAGTCTAGACCAAGCGATCTATACATCAGAGGACAAAAAAGAGTTGAGGGTTCAGAAGTTAAGACTACTTGCATTGTACTCGATTTTTGCTGAAGCTTCCTGTACACATTGATTGGAAAATTATGAAAGCGCGTTAGGGAAACAGATACTAGTTTTTACTCTCTGTCTGCTCTTCAGAATGTCCACTCTTTTCTGTTCTGTGGCTTGTGTTATGTCTTGCCTCGGGAACCTGAAGTGATGTCATCTATTGCCATATCATTGAATCTGGCATATGCATATGAAAGGCCAAAATGTATGTTTCGCAGTCCTCCTGTGTTGCCATGTTTATAGTAAACTTCATGTTTCCAACAGTAGTTTGCCAGCTTAAATAAAAACCCTCAAGGTTTCTTCTCCGGGGTTAAGTGGGGATACGAGCTCCATCCTAAGAATCTTCTGTCTTTAATTTTTCAGTTGATTGTCTCCATTGTAGGCAAGGTGTTTTATGGGAAAGACTTGGCACTTAGTTAAACCTATTCTGATTATATTTCTCTGGCAGATCGTAGGCGCAGATAATCCAGTTTTAATGTCTGCTGCTGATCAAATATTTGGGGCTGGTGGGAAGAGGATGAGACCTGCTTTAGTATTCCTTGTCTCTAGAGCTACAGCAGAAATAATGGGTCTGAAGTAAGCATTTCTCGTTTTTTCTCTACAATCATTAAGTTTTCTTTTATTGAAGTCTTGGTGTAATTGTACCCTCCTTCTTACCTTCTCAGAGAACTTACGAGAGAGCACAGGCGTTTAGCAGAGATAATAGAGATGATCCATACTGCTAGCTTGATACATGATGATGTGTTAGATGACAGTGATATGCGAAGAGGTAAGTCTATTTTTTTTTTTTTTGTATAGCATCTCATGCTTTGGGTGTCGGTGCATCAGATGCAGCACCGCAACTGTAGTAGAGCAGCTGCAGCTGCAGCCTGTTTCGTTCAATAACCAGGATATATATAAACCTCCCTTTGACTTGCTGTATGAACACTAGGTCAACCAACTTTGTGAAGGTTATAAGTTGGTAACAGGAAGTCGTGAAATTGTTTCCCCAATGTGATGCTGCAATCTTTTACTTCAGCTGTCAAATTCACGAACTTATTGTCAACGTCTGCAGTGAGAGAAAGTTCCTTGTTTTTGGTTATCAATAATGGGCTGCCTGGAAGATAACATTTCATAACTTTATATCTTCACCTTCTTCCACATTTTGCTCCCTTCTTGAAAAGCGTGACTTGATATGAACTCCATATTTTTCAGGAAAGGAAACAGTTCACCAGCTTTTCGGAACAAGGGTGGCAGTACTGGCTGGAGACTTCATGTTTGCACAGTCATCATGGTATCTTGCAAATCTTGAAAATCTCGAAGTCATCAAACTCATTAGCCAGGTAAGTCCTTTTGTTACATTATAACACAGTAGTAACTTCGCCTCCACCTTGGGTAATGATTGGGTGGATGACTGGCTGATTGCCTTCTGAATTGGCAAAACTCAAACCTGGAGTATAGACATAGTAACATAAGCAATTATATCCAGTGCATTGTACATGTTTTGGCAGGTTATTAAGGATTTTGCAAGTGGTGAAATAAAGCAGGCATCGAGCTTGTTCGACTGCGACACGGAACTTGAAGAGTATCTTATCAAAAGCTACTATAAGACAGCTTCTTTAATTGCTGCCAGTACCAAAGGAGCTGCCATTTTCAGCGGGGTGGATAGCAACATTAAGGGGCAAATGTACGAGTACGGGAGGAACCTGGGCCTTTCATTCCAAGTGGTCGATGATATACTGGATTTTACACAATCAGCCGAGCAATTGGGCAAACCAGCTGGAAGCGATCTTGTGAAAGGAAACTTGACTGCGCCAGTTATTTTCGCCTTAGAAAAGGAGCCCAAACTTAGAGAAATCATCGAGTCGGAATTCTGCGAAACGGGTTCTCTCGATGAAGCGATTCTGTTGGTCAAGAGCTGTGGTGGCATTGAAAGAGCTCAACAATTAGCAAAAGAAAAGGCTGATCTCGCGGTTCAGAATCTAAGGTGTCTTCCTCAAAGCACCTTCAGGTTAGCCCTTGAGGACATGGTGATGTATAATCTAGAAAGGATAGATTAGCTGCCTACGCTGATAGGACAAGAGCGAGCGATTCTTTAGCTTATATGAAGGTTGAAGATCGAAGCCTGCCAGTGAATCCGGCATTTCGGGGGCATCAACAGGTAGACTGGTAGAGGACCCAACGAGGGAAAGATGCTGGTGGGTGGTTGTATATGTACATGCATGATAGGCATTGAGCTATGACTTTTAGCTCTTGATATTGTTCATGCATCAACAAGTAGAGGACCAAACGAGGAAAAGATGCTGGTGGGTGGTTGTATATGTACATGCATGATAGGCATTGAGCTATGACTTTTAGCTCTTAATATTGTTCATTCGATTACAATTTTCTCTTCAAAAGGGAGGATTAACATTCGAATACTGTTGTATGACAACAGAGTTTCCGACAGGATCAATAACGTAATGCTGCATTATTTTTTTTCCATGAACTCATCAGGCAAAGCAAGCTATTCACCTTTTTTTTTTTTTCTTTTCGCGGTTATTCGAGATTAGATAGAGGATTTGGAGAGGTCTAAACTTCGTCGCGAATGTTGATTCCCTTCATGCGCCGGCTTGGGATGACAGGCGACCTTCGTATCAGGAATGATCAGGTTGCAGTATGGCGATCGATGCGATCTTCGTTGTGTCTAGATCAGAACAGAGTGAGATGTCAACTTGATATGGCCAGTATCTTGGAGCGGCTGGGGTCAATCAAATTTTTCAGGATGAGTTGCTGAATTCATTGGGCTTCAGGAGATGAGTTAGGCGCTTCAAAGCCTTAAAGGCCAAGCCCAGGTTCGCTCCTCATTCCACTTCTCTGCTCACGCTCTTTCCTCCTCCTCCTCATCGTTCGGCAAATTCTCTGCTTGGGCATTACGTCGAACAGCTTGCGAACAAAGCTGAAAACTTGTCGCCCACAGATCGAAGGCATGAATCTGTTCGGTAACGCAGCTCGATGGGGAAGCATCGCCAAAGAAGCGCTCGACCGCACCGCGATCGTGGCGAAGTTCCTGTGCTTGCTCCACGTCACCAACACCTACATCTGCACTCCTACTCTCGTCCGTAAAATCCTAACCTCTCTTCTTCTTCTTCTTCTTCTTCCTTCTTCTTCGTCGTGCTTACCGAGCAGTGGAAGCTGAAAGTGTTCCCGGTGCTCGCAGGTCTACGGCCCGAGCATGCTCCCGACTCTGAACCTGACCGGCGACGTGCTATTGGCCGAGCGCGTGTCGCACCGGCTGGGGAAGGTGGGGCCCGGCGACGTGGTGCTGGTGAGGTCGCCCGTGGATCCCAGGAAGTCCCTCACCAAGCGCGTCGTCGCCATGGGTGGCGATAAGGTCACTTACGTCGTCGATCCTCGCAACAGCGACCGAGTTCGCACGATCGTGGTGCGTTACTGCAAACTCTTTCTCTTCGCATCAAGCTTTGGCCGTTCGAACTTGAAACTTGTCATCTATCTATTCGATTCATCTTAAGAGAATGCTTCCTCTGATATGGCGTCTCGGGAGGGAAGCGTGTATCGCGCGGCTTGTTGATAAGTTTTCTTGGGTGAGGAACAGCTTCTGAATCACTTGGGAGATGGTGGAAGCGCCGTTTGGGGAAAATGATCAAAATCAAAGCTTGAGTTTTGGATCCTTTTCGGACGAGATTTCAAAATCAATGTGTCTCTTGGTGCTTTTGGCTTTTAGATGTTCGTGTTAACTGATGAAAGCAACCTCTGCTTTGGTGTCTGATCTTGTGTGAATAGGTGCCGGGGGGGCATGTGTGGATTCAGGGCGACAATATCTACGCGTCGAGTGATTCGCGGCAATTTGGCCCTGTTCCTTATGGTCTCGTCGAAGGCAAAATATTATGCAGGGTGAGCAGAGCTGCGCCGATGATTTGTTTGCCACACGTTTGCATGGGTTCTCTTTGCATTTGTTGCTTTTAGTGCATTCCTACGTCTATTGGAACATCCATCATCTGCATAATACAAAAGCTGTGCTCTTCTCTTCAGGTATGGCCGCTTGATGGATTCGGATTGCTGAATCACTGACTCTAGTGCATCATGGAAAACCCATCTTCATCGTGGGAGCAAACCGGCTGAAGGCGAGGCACTGCAGAGGAAAGAGTGTATAAACTGAAGTTTGAAACAGACGCATTACAAACTCTTTAGTGAATCTGAGTTTTGCCCTTGTTACAGCGAAGATTTGGCATGATGCACTTGAATCAGGTTAGGTCTGTGTAGAAGGAATATATGCCACTAGGATCTCTTTTTCAATTTAAGTCACAAGGATCTGTCTAGTCTACAATTTAGGGAAAGCTGCCTCTGTTGGAGTCGAGTCCTACCTAAAGCCTGCCGCGACTGATTCGTCTTGCCATGCTGCAATTTGTCGCTCGAGCAGTTGTCACGGAATTTGTATGACAGGAAACATAGCTACATTCTAAGGGTAGATATATCCATTAATTTGTGACACTATCTTGGACATGGTATCCTTTTTTGGCTGACGAACACGGTCATAGTTCTTTCTGTAGAATGCCTCGAGGAAAAACGTTCCGGAAAGAATCTTAGTGCCGCTTAATATTCCATAGAGAAAATCTTTGTGTGAGCTCTTTATCCTTACTGCCTTGTTCTTGTCCTGGTGTCTACTTCACTCATAGGTTCCGTCACAAACAGCAAAAGTCTCTCCTGTCTCTGGTGATTTTGCAATTCCATTTCAAGCCATCGCTGTACTTCTCGATCTGATCCGCCATGTTCAAGGAGCGGTGACGAATATAGCGACTATATGTTTGGTTAAACATCTGTCAATGGTTTCCAAAAAATTACCATTGCAACTGAGAATGCAATCTCAGATGGAGATAAGATTTTGGTTCCCTTCATTATTACAGGTAAGAAGAGTCTGCAACCCCTCATAAAGATATCAAGTACTATCTCAAACAAACACCAATGTAGCGCAAATTTAACCCCTCCATGCTATAAAGAAAATCATATCGACTCTTCAACTGGTGCACATATCGCTGTTTAACAGGATACAACAAATGTGCGTTCACCAAGAACACCAATCCCAGTCGTAGAAATCAGAGAGAGAGGTGCACAAACTAGGGCACATAGAGTTTATCCATACAGCAGCTGGCTCAGCCTCCAACTTGGTTATCGATGCTCGACTCCTTTTGTCACCCCGAAAATTATAGCGATCGTTACAAGAATGGCCTGCACGATGAGCAAGTAACTTCAACTTCTATCTGAATCGGAGGTATACTAGAATAAAAGATTTTAACTCCTATATGACAACAAACAAGAACAACACAAACATAACCAACAAGCCATGGCAACAGGACCAATACTTAAAAAAGAGACAATGGCGAGTTTCACGTGGAGGGTGCCGAAGTGAGGAAGGCACGTCTATGATATTGCAGCCAATTTCAAAGAACCATGGAAATGAGAATGGGAGGAGATTCATATACTCACGGCAATTGTACAAGCAATGTAGCCGGGCTTCTCTCGGTAGTCCATTCTGTGTCTGCAGCAGACTACAAAACACAACCCAACGTACCAGGGGATGCCAGCCAGAAAGAAACCGATGATGAACCTTCAACACCACATTTATAGAAACTATCTCAGCAAAGAAAGAATTGCGGAAATGAGATAATGGGCGGAAGTGGGACATACATTGCAAGGAGCAAAAACGAATCTTTATCACCATCCATTGATTACCACATGAATCAACCTTTTCAGGAAAAGAAAGAACAGGCGACACAGAGCAATCGGCCTCTGTAAGTATGCTACACACTTTGCAAAACAAGCATGAAATGAAATTCAACCTATATCGCCGCGAAACCCTCGATCGATATCATCTAAGGCAAGATTGTGATTGTGGTGATGAGAAAAACTTTTCCGGGGGTATAAAGAAAAAGAAAGAAAACAGAGGAGACGAGAAAGACGTACAGGCACCAGCCGAAACCAAGGCCACAACAAGGCAGGCGCCGTTCTCTCACGGGCCTTCCTTCGGCAACTGGATAACCTGCAACATTTGATCCCGACAGAGGAAAACAAAACTAATCACGAACAACTCCGTACTTCATGACCTATAGCCAGTGATTCAAGCACGCTTGTCTAGCTCAATCAATGTAGGATCGGACGAAACGAAACCGGTAGCAGCTCAAAAATCTCCAAAAGAATCCGAAATCGGCGCCCGGTGATTCGATGAACTAACAAGCTTACCTGGAACGGCCTGATAACCCTGGGCGTGGTACGGAGGAGGAGCGGAGGGATCGTGGGAGGCGCCGGGAGGGGGGACCGGCTGAGGGAAGCCGATCGCCGCCGCATGAGGCGGCGGCGGCGGCGGAGGAGGGTAGTTGGCGACGCCCTGGAACGTGCCGTACTGGGGCGGGCGATCGCCGCCGCCGCCGCCGCCGGCGGGGGTGGCGGCGGAAATGCCTCTGCTCTGCTCTTCGTCCTTGGCCATCCTGATCGGTGGTGCGTTAAGATCGCGGGAGCTTACAGCGAAACGAGTGAGCGATCTTGATCTGGTGTTGTATAGATTGGATCTAAAACTCTATTGAGCAACAGAGAGAGAGAGAGAGAGGTGTCTGGGAAGTGCACGAGCACCCTGCAGGATAAGAAGAATTGATGATTAAGTCCAAGTCAACCTTTTCCTTTCTTTGTGTCCTTCAAACGATTTCTTCATTATAAAAAGATTAATTAGGGTATTGATTTTTCAGATTTTTTTTTCTCTACCTTATGTTTTGTACCACGAGTACGCCCCTTTTTTTTAAAAAAAAATTTTCATTTCCGAAAATTATCTCATCGAAGATAATACCATCTGCGTCGTTTAAGGAGCGGTTGCTCGGTGGTAGTTAGCTCAAGACCAAATTCTTTTTCCTCTTATCGATAAGAAGGACGGAGGTCGCAACCGGCGAAATTGTTGAAATTAACTATGCTTTTTAAAAGATGCTAGTTACTTAGCCCCCGCTTTGACCTGGTGTATGCAAATGTTGGTATTATAATAATATGAGATGTGATATAACAAAAAAAAATATGAGATTAGTATAATGGAAATATGTTGTAATCTTGTAGAAAACTATTTTATTTTTTTCTGAAGGCTTAATATTAATATGTGGTAGAAAAAAATGCTATGGTGTTAAGTTTCCTAAGCCAATAAAAATAACGAAAGCCATATTTGAAATAAGTTTGCGGAAAAATTACAAAATAAAAATAACATGAACGATTGACTATTTTATTGTAAGTTTGAGATAAGTGTCAATATTTTTGTAATTTTAAAGTAAAGGACCTTTTTTATACTAAGTGAATTTATTTAATTTAGTATAATTTTTCTACCGCGCTAAATCAAATTGCTCGAATAAATCCAGTTGCGCTAAAACAGCATATATTTTTAGTGTGGGATTTTAATGCTTTATTTTTTTCTATTTTAACTTTTTCAATAACTAATTTGATTCCAACATATCAAAATTAAGTGAAATTTGTTCTTGGGAAAAAAACAATCTATACATAAAATCATAATATAGTAATTTTTAAACCAAATGAATTTTTTTAATTAAGTGGGATCGATGTAAGGAACTAGCCTTTTTTTTATAAATCCTACAGTCAATACCTGAAAATGACTGACTTTTGCTCTCTCTTTTTCTAATCAAAAGTGCTAAATATTAAGTGTTAGATAACTTGAGTTGTTACAAGTAAAAATAAAAGGTTAGTTTGATCAGATGGAAACTATATCCTAAACGTCATCGATTTCAACTTTTTAATGCTGTTTAGATCAGAATTCAGCTACCCACGTTCTATGGACCCACCCCACTCGGACCAAATTTAATGACTCGGAGACAAAACTGATGGTGGATTCAATAAGATACAGATACATGTCTCTTTCGGGCTATGTGTCATTCTAATAATATCAACCTTTCGATATATCAAAGGTCTCTTTTTTATCCGCTAAAAAAATTTAGGTTATAAATGATAATCATTATGTTTCAAAAATCAATTTCTGGTAAAAATTTATTTGATAACGAGTTTCTGAGCAAAAAAATACGTTTGATAACGATACAAAATTTCTATTTTTGAAACAAAATTTTATTTGATAACTACACAAAATTTCTCCCTCTTGTGTGGCCGGCAAGTGGACGGCGGGAGGATGGCGGCAACAGACGGCGGACGGCGGACGGTGGTAGCAAACGGCGAGCGACAGCGGGAGGCGGCGGCAGACGGCGACACAGCTAGTGTGGAGGACGGCAGCCGGAGGCGGCCAGCGACAGGAGGAGGGCGACCGGCGGCGGGAGACAGTGGCTAGCTGGCGGCGGCCAGTGAGGGGAGGCAAGCGGCGGCGGGAGGAGGGCGGCCGAAGACAGGAGCGGTGGCCAGTGGACAGCAAACGGCGGCCCACAGCAGCCGGCGGCGGGAGGTGGGCGGCGATGAGAGGAGGCGGGCGGCAGCTGGAGGAGGGCGGCCAGCAGCCGAAGACAATGGCCGACAGTGGGAGGCAGGCGGCGACGGGGGGAGGGCGGCCGACGGCGAGAGACGGTGGCCAGCGGTGGGAGGCGGGCAGCGGCGGGAGGAAAGCGGCTAACAGTGGGAGACAATGGCCGGTGAACAGCGGGCGACAGGCAGCGGCCCACGACGGCTAGCGACGAGAGACGGCGAATGGCAGGAAGCAACGGCCAGCAAGTGGGCGGCAATGGGCGGCGGATGGGCGACCGGCTAGTAGCAAGAGCGAGCGATGAGAAGAATTTTAACTTCTCATTTATGTTCCAGAAATAGAAAATTAGAAAAGTTTAACTTCTCATTTCTGTTCAAAACCTATTTCTGGAACAAAAATTTATTCTAGAAATAGAAAATAAAATTGCGTTACCAAACGGATTTCTATTCCAAACCTATTTCTGGAACAGAAATAAAGAAACAGAATAATTATCATTTGCAGCCTTAATAAGTCGGTTTGTCAAGAAGATCCAATTGTTGAATCAGGCTAATTCCACATAGAAAGAGATGAAGTAAGATCGTTAACTAAGGATGCGAATGGTAACCATTCTGCTCCAGAAATCAAATTCTTGCCAGAAATTGATTTCTGGAGGAGAAATCTGTTTGAGAAATCAAATTCTGCTCCAGAAATTGATTTCTGGAACAGAAATCTGTTTTGATTTGTTAATTTTTTTTGCACCTAAAAAAATTTAAATTTTACTCAAAGTGGGTGGCCACAGGTATTATAAGCCATTCTGTAAAGTTTTGAAATTTTTGATTTTTTAAAATTTTTTTGGGCACCTAAAAAAATTTAAATTTCACTCAAATTGGGTGGCCACAGGTATTCTAAGCCATTTTGTGAAGTTTTGAATTTTTTATTTTTTATTTTTTATTTTTTTTATTTTTTTGGGCACCTCAAAAAATTTAAATTTCACTCAAAGTGGGTGGCCACAGGTATTCTAAGCCATTCTGTGAAGTTTTGAAATTTTTTATTATTTTTTGGGCACCTCAAAAAATTTAAATTTCACTCAAAGTGGGTGGCCACACGTATTTTAAGCCATTTTGTGAAGTTTTGAAAAATTTTATTTTATTATTATTTTTATTTTTTTGGACACCTCAAAAAATTTAAATTTCACTCAAAGTGGGTGGCCACGGGTATTTTAAGCTATTCTGTGAAGTTTTGAAATTTTTGATTTTATTTTATTTTAAAAAAAAAAATTCACCAAATTTCATATTTTCCAGAAATCTGACTTTTTTTTTATTTTCCGGAAATTTTTATGATTTTTTCTAGAATTTTTCAATTTTTATGCATTTTCTGAAAAAAAAAATTATGAAAAAATAAGGAGAATGCATTTCGGAATCAAGAAGCTATAAAAAGTAGCTTCTCTTTTTCTTGCCAAAAACTCATTCTGGAATCAAAAATGCATTCCGGAATCAAGAATGCATTCTGGAATCAAGTATTTTTAACAAACGCATTTTTATTCCAAAATGCAAAAATTGTTCCAGAATGCATTCCAGAAATTTTTTAACAAACGCCATTCTGTTCCAAAATACATTCCGGAACAGAATTTTTATTCCGGAATGCATTCCATGCGCACCCTAAAGATCGCGAGAAAATTAGTGACGGAGATCGATGACCGAGAAAGCCGTGTACAAATGCTTCCACGTAAATGCATTAGTAGGCGAGCATAAAAGGCCAAAAGAAAATGATGTGAAAATACTGGGATCGTCTCGCCGGTTCTCATTGCAGCAATAACGCAACATACACTACAAAAGTAGCGACTCAATAAAGGCTGCATTGTGAGTAGACCTGTTAAACGGGTGGGTCGGGTCGGGTTTGGATCGGGTCATAAATGGTTCGACCCAAATTGACCCATTAACCCGTTTATGATCAATTTATTCATAGTATAAATATCTCGACCCATACCCGACCCAACCCGACCCATATTGCTAAAACACTTTTATATTTAACCTAATCTAGGAATACTTGTTTCTTATGATTTTTTTTTTAAATTATACTGCTAAAACATTTTATGCAATACAAAGCTAGTGAAAAAATTTTATAATTTTTTTTAAAATTGAGGTTCTGTTTGTTTTACGAAAAATGCGACATTTCTAAAAAATATTTTCCATAAAGTCATTATCCAAGAAAATAAAAAAAATTAATATTTTTTTTATTTTTTAAATCGAATTTTAAATTATTTTTTATTTTTATTTTTATTTTTTTCTTTTTCCTTTATTTTTGGCCGATCGCCGGCCGCCGTGGCCGGCGACCGACCACAGGCGAGGACGAGCTCGCCGGAGGCCGGCAAAGCTCGTTCTCGCCGATCTGGCAAGGCCGAGGCCTCGCCGGCCTTAGGCGAGGCTCCAGCCTCGCCGATCTGGCGAGACTCGAGCTCGCCGCCCGAGGCTGGCGAGCTCGAGCTTCGCCGGCCTCGGGCGAGGCTCCACCTCGCCAGATCCGGCGAGGTCGAGCTCGCCTGAGGCCGGCGAGCTCAAGTCTCGCCAGATCGGCGAGGCTGGAGCCTCGCCACACGTCGGCAAGGCTGGAGCCTCGAGGTCGCCGGAATCGGGCGAGCTCGAGGCTCGCTAGATCGGCGAGGCTCGAGCCTCGCCTGAGGCCGGCGAGCTCGAGCTTCGCCGGCCTCCGGCGAGGTCGTCTCCCCCCGGTGGCCGGTCGCCGTGGCCGACCACCGGCCGGAATAAAAAAAAAGAAAAAGAAAGAAGAGAAAAGAAAAAAGAAAAAGAGAAAAAAAAATTAAATTTCGATTTTTTTTAAACATTTTTGTAAAGAGGGAGAGAGTGTGTGGATGGGTCTAGTAGGTGGGTTGGACATGGGTTCTAAACTCAACCCATTTAGACCCATTTATATTTAAGTTTTAAAATTTAAAATCCATTTAAGGTTGACTCTTTAAAATTAAAGTGACCCATATATGACCCATTTATTTTTAAATGGGCCATATATGGGTTTAAGACCCATTTTGACACCTCTAATTGTGAGGTCTCCGATGACTCAGTACCATGTCGAGTTTCGTAAAAGCTTGGGTTAATAGGTAAATGGCGACTTAGTTAAGCACCGGAATAACCTCCGAAAAGGTTTCTATGTTGGACAAGGTAAGAACTCCAGAGAAACAGTTTGGTACATCGGATCAACATTTAACAGGGAAGGGTTTCTGTCTGAGAAATCCTAAGATGTCCCTTGACTGAACTGTATAGAAATTCTCGAGCACCACGTCTTGATCTTGATCCTAAATAAATCAGAGAATCGCAGGCCATGCGAAAGTCGTGGATGGAGCGAGAGAGATCTTGCGCAAGGCCAACGCAACCTATACGCATGATCAGCGACGCATCAGGGTCAAAGGACTGTCATCTTATAGCTCTTCCAATTCCTCCCAATGGGTATATATAGTTGTATTCTTGATAAAAGTATTACCACGGTCGAAACTCGATAGGACAGACCCAAAACCCTGATGGGGTGCAACGTGAACAAACTGCGTGGTCTTGAGCAAGATCGATCTCTCTTCGATCTGTACCTTTCCATATTATTCATCCATTTCTGCACACGATCCATGACTAGCTATCCTTTGGAACATTCTTGGACCTGCGCATGAAATGGGAAAACAGCGAGAGAGAGAGAGAGAGAGAGAGAGAGAGAGCATCATATGAAGTGGAAAGACACAAAAGTGCGCAAAGCTATAACGGAATCAAGAAAGAGAGGATAATTTCGACCCTATTTTCGGTCCATGCACTGTTGAATGAGACTGAATTCTCCTCAGAAGGACTAGTCCCTCACGTATTTATACAGGAGAGCGTGAGAGAGTGAACCAGTTGGTCGACCCGAGAGTCGATAGCTCTCAAATCCGAGGCTAATTCAGTTTCGGTTGCCAATCTCGTCCCATCTTTTCTTCGCAACATTTACTGAAATCTTCGCGTGACATTAGAGACAGACAGTTTATCGTTTGGATCGATAGACGCCCAGATTTTGGTCCAAGGGATCTTGTGTCGTATTCATAGAAAGATTCAAATATCGCTGCTTGAACTCACAGCAGGTTTGGTCCACCGTAACAACGATTCTGCTTAAAAGTTAGTTCACCTCCATGTGTTCCAAGACGAGTTAGGTATATGATCATCACAAAGGAAGTCCACTTTAAACTTCTGGGTTTGCGCACAGCAATTTAAGAGGCACGAAGAAAAGTGAAGAGAAGAGAAACCAACGCTGTGGTTCTCGACAGCCAGTTAGGAATCGATCTTCACGATCAAATTCACGAAATGAATGAATACACGGATCTAGAAAAATAGTAAAATGTCATTGAATATTAAACTAAAGTTCATGGACTATATTGAATAAATTAAAAGTTCATAGACCAAATTATAAATTGAGCCAAAGTTCAAGGACTATTTGTTTCATTATCCCTTATATGTAAAGCCATTCCTGCCCTGTTTCGATGCCACAAGAATCTCCTCAATTTGATATTTGATATCTTGGCACTCCATGATTTTACCAAGATGGGGTTTAGAAATCTAAATGTGTTAATTTTAAAGGTCACTAGCATCGTAATGCGCATGCTGTGCGTGAATTTTCATATACAATTTCCTTGATAGAAACTTAAGAAATAACGTGTCATTTTTCCGCCTACCCTTTTGGCAATGCCTTGGGCCACCCTATATGTACTATCTCTGTTTCTCAAACTTGTGAGCTAAAATCTCACTGATTATTTGAGACTTGTTCCAAATTTATCACACATAAATAGAAAAATATTATCTTTTACAAGTAAACCAGGTAATAAACTTACGGGTTGCGCTTTTTTCACTCTTTTTTTAACTTAGATACTCTTTTTTTTTTTGTATTTTAACAATAGTATCCCTCGTGGGGTCTATCACTTCTGGTACAGCTCTCCAAAAGTTATCTTTTTTTATTATTATTTGATTTCTTCTTTTATTTCTTACGGGTCCCACTTTCCTTCTTCTTTCTTTCTTTCCACGCCTTTGACGTCTCAGTTCTCCGCTCTTGCAAATCGTCTACGCCTCCCGCTCCTTCTTTTTCTTCTTCTTCTTCGCCGTCATCTTCTTCCATACATCTCATTGTCCTCTATTTTCTGTCTATGATGCCAACCCCGTCATCCTCCACACTTCAATTATAAAAGGAGCACTGGTTTTCTCTACTGGAAAATGGGAAAAACAGCATTAGAGAAAAAAATAATAACCTAATAAAAACATGATTTTCAATTCTAATCAGAAATGGGCGATCAACTACAAAATTGATTAATTCTAATTAATCACTTTCGTAAGATTAGTTTTGTTGAAAATAAAATTTTCTAAGAAACCTAATTCTTTCTGCATTGTCAAGTAAAATCTAGAAAATTTTTAACGTAGACACCTCTTTAACAAGATCACTTATTTATAAACTTTCACTTATGTTGTGTCTATCACTATCACTTTTTTACTCAACAAAACTTATTTCTACAAAAGTAAAATCCAAAAATAAAAAGGAAAACACTGTGCCTTTAATATATATACGGATTATCCACAATTAAAAAAAAAACATGAATTGCTCAATTATGGTAACTAGATCCTAAATAGTAAATGAAAATAAAAAAAATAAGAAAACTAAATTGATTTGGGGCCACACTTTAAATTCCAATTGAATCATTGAGGATAATTTTATCTTTTCAATGGAAAATGAAGTGGATTAGTCGTATAGGGGTGGAAATAGCACCGCCCTAAACTTAATAGTCATTTCGTTTTTTTTGAATTTATTACAGTATCTGTTACTTTCTTTGTATTATGCATCTGTTTTGCAGTGCTAACCTTCCCGACTATCACGTCTTGGACATTGTAAAGTTTTTTAAGAAATTATGTTTTCATGAAATTAAATTAATTAGTTCAATATCGTGAATAAATAACAATTGATGATTAATGCGGTGCAATTAAGATAGGATACAAGTCTATAACATCGTATAAAGATTCCAATACTTTTCATTGGGTAATTAGCTGGACAAACATTCAGCTAGCGATTAGGATGCATCTTATCGCTTCCTTATTACCTCGTCCATGTTGGTTAAATAACTCTTAATCAAAAAACAAACATGACATTACGGTTCTCTTTGTCTAGGTAAAAAAGAATGATTTTAAAAATATTTTTCTAGAAATTATAGCTTGTATCACTTACAGAAATAGATATGAATTGTTGTCGATAATGAAAACATTTGTCATTGACCAATTAATGCAAACAATTCGAGCGATCATTTTTTAGGAAATTTTTTTCTAAATCATTTATTTTTTGCAAAATAAAACAGAGCCTATTTAAAGTCCCAGTCATTGTCCTCGAGATATGTTCGGGTGATTTTGAGATTGGGACCGTCATGGGAGGAGAATCCTTCTCATCCCGAGCCATTGAGGAGTCCAACAAGCCCCCATCACGGGCTCTATTTGTGTGGACATCAATGTCAAGACCCAATTCGAATATCGAAAATCGAACACATCAATCTCTATCGATCCCACCTTCCCCTTAAGGCATTACATTATATGGGCCTGTCTTGTGCCCAAATTGTGTCCAATTGCATGCAGCGACTGATAATACACATCAATCTAATCGATTGATGATGTGATGATACATCTTCCTATCGCTTCATTTTTCAACAACCCCATATGCCTCATATAGATTAAGACGCTCAAACTAGATAAATCAATTATCAATGTTGGTAACAAAGATCTTTATCTCGTAACTTTTCTCTTTTTGAGTGTTTTTCGTGCTCGTGTCATGTCATATGCCTCGACCGACATACCAAGAACACAACGAAGTTTTCCCGAAACCAAATCAAACGGGACCTCGAAAAGCTTGTATTCCTTGTTTTGCAAACTCTTATTTCCTCCGTTATTATTATTTTCGAAATAATTCCACCATATGTTGATAACGGTGTGGATGGCTCTTCTTTAGAACTTTGTTTCCCAACCATATTATTTTATACTAACATTCCTTCAAATACTTGAGGTGCTCAATATTTCAAAAAAAGAAAAACCATATATTGAACGCTAAAAGTAAAAAGGTTATATTATCTCGAACATTGTTTATATTTCATTCATGAAAATAAATCTATTATTTAAACAAGCTTATCATATACCACTTCATACCGGACATATGAAGAAAAAATGCTCAGTAAATATATTGAGATAATCGTCCCAAAAGTCATAAAACTATTTTACAGCAATAATTCAGTCATAAATCTTTTAATTGTACCAATTTAATCATAAGTATTTTTTTACAATTTGGCAATTTTGTCCTAAACCTTTTGAAGATTTGTCAATTTGATCAAAAATTTATTATTTCGATATTTGGCAGGAAGAATTATGTTGATAAATTGTCAAAAGGTTTATGATTAAATTGACATATTGATAAATTTAAGATTAAATTGCCTTTCGTATAATAGATTTAAGACTTTTTGAATAAATTTTTCTAAAAAATATTTATTGCCATTTTACATAGCGTCGGCTAAGGAGTGGGGCTATGGCTGTGGGCCAGAGTTCAAAGATAAAATCAGAGTAATCAAAAGTCTGACGATAAACAAAGGAGTGTCGGCAAGGCCACATGTGACAAGACAACTACAAGCCATTATTGTTCATCATTCTCGTACCCTGCACGTTCTGATCTCAAATGGCCCTTCCAAGTTGCCAATCAACGTATTATTATATATGAATATTAATATTATTCTAGAGTCGTGTTTGAAGAATACACCTTTGACAACCCTCTCCATCTTATCATAACCAGATCTTTTTACACCAGCTGTAATATGCTTATTTGATCAAACCTTGACGAAATCGCACGAAAATAATACGCAGGCCATCGAAATGGATCATCAACTCATTTCGTAACTCATATTTAATGAGTTTGATTATTTTGTGAGTTAGAGTAAATAAATCATAAATAAAATTGGACCCAGCTCTATGGGTTATGAATGAGTTTACTATGTACGTTAAATGAGTTTACAATTTATCTAAACCTAACTCACCTCTATGACTCTCTCTCGCTTTCATTCGATCTCACGCTCGCTCACCTCATATTTTCACCTCAGCTTTGGTTTCCTATATATAAGTGTTTATTGGATTGGGTCAAGTATTGATTGGACATAAGTCACCAGATTTATATTGCATGGAAACGAGTAAAAAATACAAGTTAATTGGTCAATTTAAGAGGGATCATTTTCGACCCGATTCACCCGTTTGACCGATATATTAATATGTCTTTGTTGCATTAGGCCATACGAAGTTACGAACAGATTTATATTGGGAGGTTAAGATGAGCACTTAATGCGATTTAGCACTTTGGATCCGAAAGTTCGAATCCTTTTTCACAGCGTCTTTTCGCTTAGTTGTTCCATTTTGAATTGGTTTTTTTATTTTCTTTTTTATGATAGAGTGTGCTGAGTCCGATGCGTAAATAAAATAATTTTTAAAAAAAGGCATTTGACCACAGCACAAGAAAGAAGGAAAAAAAATGTATTTAATATAAGTATGCCAAACCAGCTACCACGATTGGATCCCAGGCTTGAAATGTTGCATTTGTGCGACGGACCGGTCCTTCACTTGAGGTGAATTATGGTAACGGATTAAATAAATTAGAATAATTATAAAAAAATTCTTAAATTTATTATACGAATGTCAATGCATTACTTAACTTTTCAATTTAATCAATTTAATCATAAACATTTTGACAATTTACCAGTTTTTTTTATCTTTTTATCGAATATAGCTGACATGAACGGCGGTCGTCTCATGTAGCACGGTCGACGCTAGCATGAACAATGTTTTTAATTAAAAAAATATTCAGAGTTTTTTCTTTTTCTTCATTTTAAAAATAAAATTTAAATTAAATGGACATTCCGCTTGAGAATCTCAATAATTTTTTTTTACTTATTTTTCATTACATCTGTAAATCATATATGTACAGAAGAATCTTTGGACGCATCGTTTACGCGTTAGTCATATTGGGCCTAATTCCCTAAAAAACCCAAATCAGTCCCGAACTTTTTGTTATCTTATAAAAAATTCCAAACTTTAGGTCTAGTCTCAAATCTGCCCTGAACTTTTTTTTGTCTCAGAAAAAATCTCAAACTTTAAGTCCAGTCCCAAATCTGCTCTAAATTTTGTTTTATGTAAAAAAAATCACCAAAATTCAATTTGTTTTAAAAAATATACCCCGTAATCCAGTCCCAACTTGACGTGGCACTTCCACGTCGATAATAAATTCACGTCGATAATAAATTCACATCAACAAAGTAATGGGACTTTTTTTAGAAAAAGAAAAGTTCGGAGCAAATTTGGACTTAACCTCAAATTTAGTTTTTTTTAAAATTAAAAAAAGTTTTTTTGGGTGGATTTGTTATCGTCCCTAACTTTCATATTCTAGAATGGTTTTATTTTGGAGAATTTCAACAATTTTTATTGGGTTGGATTTGTTATCGGAGTGGAAATACGACATCGATCTGTACCTATCGCCACATTACTTTGTTGATGTTGATTTGTTATAAATATGGAAGTGCCGCGTCAAGTTAAGACTGGATCACGGGGGATATTTTTGAAAATAAATTGAAATTTGCTGATTTTTTTTTACACAAAACAAAATTCGGGACAAATTTGATACTGAACTTAAAGTTTGAAGTTTTTTCTGAAACAAAAAAAATTCAGGATAGATTTGAGACTGAACCTAAAGTTTGAGAATTTTTTTTAGACAAAAAAAAATTCGAAATAAATTTGAGACTTGACTCAAAATGGGGGGTTTTTTTAGTGAATTCACACGTCATCTTGAGTTTTTATGACCAATTTGAAAGCCATATGTCAAAAGGTGGTCAGTAACTCTGTTAAATTACTTACCCCCCTGGACCGAGAATTGTCATTAATGGTAATAAAAAGTTGAGTACAGTAGCGCATATGATTATATCAGTTGAATTGCTGTATCCTGAGCAGCTTCTTAATTAAATATTTAATGAATGAGAAAATAATGGATATGTAATGAATTTATAATTTTTTTTATCTTTTTTGTCAAAAAAAATAGTTGATATTTGGCAACAACTTAGTTAAAATACATGTCTTGTGTCTATTAGCGAGATGAGTGAATATACACCGAGCATAGTTTTTCTCCTTAATCTTTAATAACGAAAATCCTCTAATATCTGACACATCGGTAAAAGAGGCCGAGACACCATTTATTTATACTGAAAATCTACAAATCGAATGTAGATAGCTTATAATCTAGATTTCATATGATAATAAAAAGTCACTGCCTTCTTATCTCATAAGCTTGGAAATACGTAGATGACTTGGAAGACGCAATACTGATATAGGATCATCGGTTATGATTTTATAATCAAGACGCTTACTACAAAACTTACTTGGTTTATTTTGTTTGAAAAACAAACGAAGCATGCGCATAGGATAAATGTTAAATTGAGTGTGATGTGGTGTGACTCCGAAGACGCCTACTCTATGTTGAGATCAAATTGTAATCTCATGTGTTGCACCATAGTGTACAAAAAGGTAAAAACAAAATTGAGACAGATCGTAAAAAGTATAAGTTATTGGTTCCAGGGCAGCCCAATTCCTGCCCAAAAACCAAAAACTGGACTAGAGGGACCGGTTCCCATTTTTTAGAACGGGAAACGGACCGGTGTCCCTTGAAACCGAACTAGACCTATCGGTCCGATTTCCGGGTGAGCCAATGGAACCGGTGATATATTCAATTTTTTTTATTAATCGTTAATATTCAAGATGAAATTGAAGATATTTATGATAATTAATGTGTTTTTACAATTAACAAGTTACGTGTAGAATTGTAGGTTTCACATAAATTTTTCCAATTTGTGGCAAATTTTGGTTGGAATGAGCAATTATTGTTGTGTTTTAATTTGTTCTTGTCATCTTATTCACGAGTGTACAAGTAAACGTAATCGCTCTAGCTTTAAATGACCTTCCTCCGTAAAATGGGAGATAAATTAGGGTTTTTGTACAAACTTTTAAGAATTAAAAAAAGAACGGTCCGGTCTGGGTGGTTTCACAACTAGAACCGAGAACTGAATTGAAATTTACCGGTTCCAATTTTATAAAACCGGGAACCGAACCGATTTTCTCGAGAACTATCCAGAACCGATCGGTCCGGACGATTCCTTTTGCTCACCCCTAATAAACAGTGGGAGAAGGTGGCGAGAGTGGTGTGGCAAACTACTCCGTTTTACGTGATAAAATATAATATGCATCAACCTTTCACGTATTTAGCTAGCATGACATAATAATTTACTATCTTCTCGCATTCCTTCCGGGCTAAGCAACCAAATAGACGAATGCCTGAGCCGAACCAACCTCCCCGAGATAATTTCTAATGCAATCCGGGGGACACGATCATCGACGCAATTGCCGGATTCGAACGACGGTCGATTCATGCACAGGAAATCCCATGTGCCAAGCTACAACATTCTCATGACCGTCGTCGAGCCAAAAAGTCAACGTCCATGGCCCCCTCTTCTGCAAAAGTCCGTTCTGCATCGAAGTCGACGGAGGGGGGACGACAGGTAAGAATATACTCACTGCTCTTTTGTTCTTTCCTTCTCTTTTTCCGATCTTATCAAGTGTATATGTCCTCTTTATCCCACTTTTTTTTTTTTTTTTTTGGGTCGAATCTCTTTATCCACATGATTCTCACTTCTTCTTTTTCCCCTTTCCGGTCACGTTCGTGGGCCCGCACAGAAGCCGCCAGGGATCTTCATCAGACGGCCGACACCCGACAGTGGGATTCGACGACGCGATCAGGCGCCTCATGAATAGATCCGACGGCCTACGATGCCTCGACTAAGATCAACTGCTCATTCCGATCGTCTCCCAGGTAAAAAGTTATATGTTTTTATCCACGTAATCAAGGGCGGACACGTATCCGACCCGTCGCCGACACGTGGAGTCCGCCCGGCTGCCAGTCAACCTTTCTCTTTCTTCCTCCTTCCTCCCCCCCTTCCTTCGTTCTGTTTCGTCCTCAAGTTGCTTCGTTGGTTGTTGTCGCCTTCCTCTCGACAGTCTCGCCTCTGGGTCCGGTTTGCGTCGTCACTTTGCCCCGGTTACTTCGTCTGTCCGTTGAAAGAGTATATCTCCTTCTTTTTTTCTTTTCTTTTTTTTGTCTTCCCCATTAATGGTTTAGGTAATGACGATAATTCATTGTTTATAGTTCCCGCTGAACTAAATATTAAAGAAATGCCCCTGTCTATATCTTGATTTTCCGGTTCAATGGGCAAATAATAATGGGTCTTTGATTGCGTTTCACATCACTCGTTTGACTTGAGGATGATGATGATGACGGTGGTGGTGATGCGGGCTGTGTGTATTTGGGATTTTTTTTCTTTTTACTCGTTCGTCGATCCTTCGTTGTCGTTCGGTCTTACGGGGTCGTAAATCTCAAATTTTTGTGGCTTTAGCTTCGACCCTTTTTCTTCTTCTTTTTTCTTTCTTTTTGTATAGCGAAGATAGAGAGAGTGCGTGCACAGTTGTTGGTTGGACGAGGGTATTATTCTGGAAATAAGTACAAAAAGAGTGGGAAAGTGCATCCAGGAAAGTGCTCTGGATCTGCCGGGAAATAAATAAAAATTAGCGAAATTAAATAGAATTTGGTGGAAAGATGTTAATATAAAAGCTTTTGGCCGTTTTCGTTGCTTCTGCAGCAGTAAGACTCGCGCTTACGGGATCCATTCGGCAGCAAGGAGTCAGTTTTGAGTTCTTCCTACGGGAAACCTGCCTGTCCACCCTCAACCTTTCTTGTCGAAAGATTCTTCTGTACATATCTGGTTTTATCGCTTGTTCGTTGACCCTTTGTTGTTGTTGTTCCGTTTTGCGGATCATGAATCTCAAATTATGTGGCTTTAGTTTCGATCCCTGATCTTGTTTTTCCATGAAGATAGAGAGAGCGCGTGCATAGTTGTTGTCCGAGCACGAGGGTATATCCATAAAAAAAAAAGTTCAATAAGGGTCCATCTGTGTGTACAGAATCAAGTGGTGTTTGGTATTGAGGATTTGGATTTAGTGTGGTGAGATTGAAGAAGAAGAAGGTGAAGAAGAGGAAGAAGAATGGATGTAACACAGGCTTCAATGATGCACCATGTGTGCATTGTGCTGTTTGCTCTTTGGTTGCTTTCCAAATTCGATCGGTGCACAGCACTCGCCTACTTCGCCTCCTTAATCTATCTCTACCTGGTAAAGCGTTCAATTCCTTCCTCTGTTTCGGTTTGAATTTGTGTTAGCCCTACCAAGGGCTAACAGTGAATCTTTTTGATTTCTGGTGCTTGAAATATCTGAACAAAAAGAAGTGGCTGGTTATGAAATTGAAGTATTATGGTCTATACATGTCCACGGGCTTACACCTGTGAATTTCTTCTTTGTTAAGGTGCACGAGGTTTTCATCATGAGGTTGCGAAAGAAAGTCCAGTTTGAGGAAAAGACACAATCAAACCAGAGAAAGGTATGCTTGCAAGTTCAATATTTCGTTTCTCTTTGATTGGTGCATGGTGGGGTTCTTAGATTTGTCTGGCATCGCTAACTTTTCTTTTGTCCAGGTTCTTACTGATTCCGAGACAGTTAGGTGGTTGAACCATGCCGTGGAGAAGATATGGCCTATCTGCATGGAGCAAATTACATCGCAGAAGATTCTCCGTCCTATCATACCTTGGTTCTTGGAGAAGTACAAACCGTGGACTGCTGTATGAACAATCTCATTCTTCATATTTGTTCCTTGTCAAAGTGATGCCACTGTTACTTTTGTTCGTATAATCTGACATTGTGATGATTGAAAGTATGCCTGACCGAACTCTGTAGGCTAGAGGGGTTGTTTACTATTCTTGGGCTATTTGAGAATGTTCAATTAACCACAACGGTGGATATGAAATGCTGCATTTGCTATATATTGTCCTGTGCTTTGTATTTTTTTTTTTACTCTGCATCTCTTATCTATTCGAAGTTTTGAAGAGAGACCCCTATCCAGGACAGATTTGCCTTGTATCATGTTCAGTGAGTATGTCAATATGATAGTATTGGAAGTAGAGAGTGTTGAGAAATAAGTTAAGTTTAACTCGTTGGTGATGGATTATTTTTGTTGGTTGCTCTATGTGCTGGAGTGCACTATTCCAAAATTATTTCTTCC
This sequence comes from Syzygium oleosum, assembly GCF_021117445.2. Lineage (NCBI taxonomy): Eukaryota > Viridiplantae > Streptophyta > Magnoliopsida > Myrtales > Myrtaceae > Syzygium > Syzygium oleosum. Next base: position 13,685,903 of record NW_026607489.1, on the reverse strand, counting down.
CTATATCTGTGTCTGTATGTTCTTCTTTGTCATGGCAAATGCTGGTTGTTTCTGCAGAAGAAAGCCTTAGTCCAGCATTTGTACTTGGGAAGGAACCCACCTATGTTTACAGAAATGCGGGTACTTCGTCAAAGCTCAGAAGATGATCACTTGGTAATATGTTTATTGGCATTTTTTGAAAAATATTTTGGAGTATGGTCTGAATGGAGTCTGAAATTTTCGCAGGTTCTAGAATTGGGAATGAATTTTCTCACTGCAGACGATATGAGTGCGATACTTGCCGTTCAACTGCGGAAAAGGTTGGGCTTTGGAATGTGGGCAAAGTTGCATCTGACCAGCATGCATGTGGAAGGAAAGGTACATAATGCATGCATGAGTGTGAAATTCCTATTGTACGGGTATAAATTAGATGATGAGATAGTATAATCTTTTCTGTAGTTGACATTGGACTATTTTCATGTCCACTTGGTGGTCAGTTGTCTTGAGTAGACTTTTGGAGGATGAGATCAAGAAAAACTCTTCTCTGATTTAGTTTGTGTTCCGTTGTCTCTGGTAGACTAGCTAGGTTGGTTAGCTGTTAATTTAAGAAGGCAGGGTGGTACTGATAATATGGACCTGGAACTTTTAGTGTGGTGGTATTGCTGTCTTTCTTTTGCAGAAGTATACACATAGCTCAGTCTCAGGACAGCATATGCTTAGCGATGTGAGGTGGATTGACTTCTCTCTCTTCTGAATCATGAGATTTGTGCTTTAGGAAACCTAGATTAAAAAAGTAGCTCTCGACTCTATATATTGTTCGTGTGAACTCCAACAACAGCAGTTTTGTTTTCTAGGATTTTGTGAACAAGTGGTTGGGGACACTCATTAAACACCCGAATAAGATCAAATTATTATGATCAATGCACAATCTGTCTCATGTTATGTATAATCAATCCATTGGGAATCAACTTTTTTCTTTTATTAAGTATATGGTTAACCAGTGCCTTGGGGCACTCATTAACAAGACCCTTAATTTAATTGTGCTGCTTCTCTCTCACAGGTCTTGGTTGGAATAAAATTTATCCCTAGATGGCCTTTTCTTGGTCGTTTAAGGGTGTGCTTTGCTGAGCCACCGTACTTCCAAATGACTGTGAAACCTTTATTTACGCATGGTATTGATGTGACGGAAATTCCTGGTATAGATGGATGGCTAGTAAGTTAATCACATCTTATATTATATGCAATGAGTTTCTCTCTTCTCCCTCTCCTGTATGCTTGTGTTGCTGTATCTGATACTGAAAATTTCATTTCTTTTGGTAGGATAATCTTTTATCTGTTGCATTTGAGGAGACGCTTGTTGAGGTAAAGATCTTTATCGTGCTCCCTGTATCGTCATTGTCTTCTTCTTCTTGAGGCCAACACGATTTAATGTGCAAACCATCACGCCTTCCTATAAATCTATTAGTCTCACACTAGAACAATATAGTTATTAGGATTAAAAACCTTAACATTTCTATTTTTTGCAGCCCAATATGCTAGTTGTTGATGTAGAGAAATTTGCCGGTCCTCCTCCACAAGGTACATTTCAATTGCCTTCCCCCCCAGTAACATGCATATACAAGTGTGCATCCTGCTGGGATTTCTCAGCATGCACCCATTGAGCATCTGTGAAACTTAAAACAATGTAAATGAATGACAGAGGATTGGTTCACCATAGACATGAAGGAGCCTGTTGCTTATGCCAAAGTAGAAGTCATTGAAGCATCTGAAATGAAACCATCGGATCTGAATGGTTTGTCTTCAACACTCTTTGGCTCTGCTCTCTGCTCAATTTCTCATCACTCGTATTTCATATTTTGCCATTTGCATTGCTTTGAATCATCTGCAGGCTTGGCTGATCCATATGTGAAAGGGCAGATGGGACCTTACAGATTCAAGACCAAGATACAGAAAAAGACATTGGCTCCGAAATGGCTAGAGGAGTTCAGGATTCCTATCATATCGTGGGAGTCACCTAATACTTTGAATTTTGAAGTTCATGACAAAGACCATATTTTTGATGATGCCCTCGGGTTTGTTTTCAGACTCTGGAAGTTGCACTAGCTTTCTTTTATCCCTGCATGTTTTATTCTCTCTTTTGGAAGAATGTTTTTATAGTCTGTGTTTCCACCTGTTTCTTTTGTTGATTGTTCTTTCCCCATCATTATCAAGCTATTAATTTTAACAATTTTAACAAAGAAAGTTTAGCATTTCAACCTCTTTCTGCAAATGTGATTCACGCAATTATGATTCACGTAATGATGAACCACCTGGAAATGTGGCAGAGCGAGTATTTGCATGTCGGCTTTGTATTGACTTGCTTTATTTTATCTGCAGAACCTGTTCTATAAATATTAATGATCTCAAAGATGGACAGAGACATGATACATGGGTGCCTCTAGAGAAGATTACAATGGGAAGGCTGCATGTCGCAATAACTATCGTAGGCAATAGAAAGGTGAGGTTCTTTCATTATATATTGCTGAAAAAGAAGAGAATTTGTAGTAAGCTCCCAAGGGGTCGGTCCGGTGGTCAACATGCTTAATCTCATCGCTGAATGCTTGGGTCCAAGTCTCGTCCCTAGTATTTTGGTGATGGTAGCATATCTACGTCCAAGTAACCCCATCTGCGGAGGTAACCTAAGCTTCAGCCTTGACAGATACAGTGGGTTTCCCTCCGGATGTGTGTGGGTGTGAAAAGCGCAATGTTTCCCCCTGGGAGTTGCGGCGTAGCCTATATAGCTGCCTCCCATTTTCCTCGTCCAACCCTCCCCCCCCCCCCCCACACCAAAAAAAATGAACTTTCTTCTGGACAACCTTTTCCTTTTTGTGACCTCTTCATCTGAACCATGATGTTGTCTTGAGACAGGATGATGGACATCAACCCGACGGTGAACAATTAACTGAGGAGAGTAAAAGAGACTCTTTGGCAACTGACACAACAAACAAAGACTCCTCATCTGTGTCATCGGGGAAATCTGCAAAAGTGGCTGACAAATTTGAACCTATAGAAGTTGATGGGCAGAAAGAGACTGCAGTATGGATTCAACAACCAGGAAGTGAAGTTCCACAAACGTGGGAACCCAGAAAAGGGAAAAGTAGGCGTCTTGATACTGAGATTCAAGGGGAGCAAAATGATGCCTCCGGCTGCATTGGTTCAAACACAGATATATCGGTTTCAAAGGGTGATGAAATCGTCAATGAAAAAGTGGATGATAAACAATCAACAAACCCAGTCCGGCGGGGTATACACAAGATCGGTTCACTGTTTCAAAGAAATCCCAAAGTGGAACATCAGAATAGCATGTCTCGAGAAGTTCTTCCGTCTCCACATGCTAATCTTAGGTCAATCAAATCGAGGAAGATAGGTGTAAATTTTGTTGCTGGAGAAGAGGCTATCGATACGCCTGCTTCTGCTAGGGCTCCAGGTGAAGGGATCACAAATTCTGATGGGAGCGGCTGTGAAAGTCCGAGTAGAGGACATCATAAGAGAAACAAAGCCAAGAACTTTTTAAAGCAAGCAGAGAAATCAGCTCGCACCATTAAGCATGTACTTTCGAGGAAGGGTTCAAATAAATTTAAAGGTGATTCATCAGCTGCGGTGGCAGGAAATGGATCTTCACAATCTGATTCCTCCGATGACGAGTCACTCTCATCATCGGTTAACACTTCAATGGATGGAACAATTCGAATCGAGTCCCAACCAGTATGTCTTGGTGATATCTCAAATGGGAACAAAATTTCGGCAGATACAAGTGATAAAACAATGGATATCGGGAATCTTTCAAAGGATACAAATGTCCAAGGTTCGGGGAGGGCAGAAGATGAGACCACGAGCTCAAACGGGTCTATCGAGCGTAAATTAGATGAGGTGGAGCCCAAAGCAGTGATTTCAGTTCCAATTCCTGAAGACAAAGTTTTGAGCTTCGATGAACAAAAAGGATAAGCTGTTGGAACTTTCCTGCTCCAATTTAGAACACTGTTTTTGCTTCCTTTTCTTCTCTTTTATTCTGTATATGCACCTCGCAAAAAGGTAGTGACTAGGTTGTGGATGGCAAAATTCAGGGGCACTGTTTGAGGTCAATGTCCTTTCCTCCGTCTCTGTGACGGAGATTACTGGTGGTCTATACAGCGTGTCAATTTGTAAAGGATTTTGGTTAGAGAATTCATTTGAATAACTAGTGCTTCAAGCGAATATTTTATCGTTCGACCCCAAAAGATACATGTTCACATGGTCTCAGGTCTGCCTCATGCTTCACCATGAAGAGCTCCATTTTTCATTTCACTGGATGAATGACTAGACCTGGACGACTTGGTGTGCGGCTAATAAAGCTAAAGAATGAAAACTGGCAATTAAAAACCGAAAATGCAGCGGCTGTTCACCGCATTAGCTATATCAATGTCTACAATCTTTCTTTTGGAGTCTAAAATTATGACCAGTTTGATCTTATGAAGTTCTGAATGACTGCCGTCTTCCAAGTAATGGCTCTGGGAGATCGTCCAGTGAAGTTGGATCTTCTTCCGAACTGACAATGAAATTGTGTATCGTTGTACCCCTCCTGGAGAAGAGGGAGAAGAGTCTTGGTCTTTTCGGACATTCGCGAGACTTTCAGTTTTCTGACTTCCTTGAAGATCCACCCAAGTACTCCTAGATCCTTCCAACCGCTATGCTCAACCTCACAAGTTGATCACCATTCACTGTTGCAGGTTCACATTTTGCAAACAACACACGTCCGCACAGCTTTTCTTGAATTTCAACATCCCGCAAGGATGCTTGGCATGGCACGGGCATTAGATAATTTATTGGCGGAGTACCGGAGATTCAACAGTTTAACTCCTCTTCCAACAAGACCTGCGGCTTTCGCCTGAGTCAAGACATTTTTCACCTACTTGCTTCTTGCAGTTAGATAGCAACTAAAGTATTAGACCACCACACCTGGCTCGTTGGAGCTTCCAAGATGCATGTGTTTATATCCTGGCTTGCATCTGCAACCAGAAGTTGATATCTCATCATTTAGAGAAAGATGTTTATTAATTGAAAGGTTTTAAAGATACCTGTGTCGATGATACATTGCCCATCATAATCTTCCATATGCCAGTTAGCTCTCTCCTCTCGGAGCTGCCTCCCATAAATTTTTTGTAGTCATTACCACACTGATTGATCTTGGGGCTAAACTTTCCATCCGTCAAAAAACCATAGTTTCTAAGAGAAATGTTCGTCGGTTCCATTTTTTTCCTCTCCAAGCGAACTACTCTCTAGAAGCTTTTCACGAAAAATGACGTCACATGCATGTCGGGAGAACATGCTCTGAAGGATCTGTCTCCACATCCCCATCTTCGGGACAAAACCGTGCTCGACCATCCGTTTCAGCACCCAATCTACATCCCCTACCAACTTTTCCTTGCAAAGACCTCTTATCACCAATTTATAAGAGACAAAACTGGGATTGATCCCTGCGGATATCATTTCAGCCAAAAATTCCTTCGCCTCCAGGAACCTCCCCTCATCAAGCAAACCATACAAAACCTCCTGATAAGACCCCGCATTCGGTTGACACCCTTTGAGTTTCATCCTCTCTAGAAGCTCCATTGCCTCTGCAACTTTCTCTTGCTTCCGAAGCCCCGAGATCAAGATGTTGAAGGTGATTGTATCTGGGAAAATGCCTTCATTTTCCATCCTATCAAGCAAAGCTTTCGCATCGTCGACCTTTCCTTGCTCGCACAATCCGTGCATCAACGTTGAGAACGTCTTCACATTCGGCCGACAGCGTTGCTTAGGAAATTCGTCGAGCAGTTGGAATGCAGCTTCCAAGCTCCCGTTCTTGCACAACCCCTTGATGAGAATATTCAAGCAACAAGCATCAATCTCAATGCCCAGCTGTGGCCCACGCATATACACCTCATGCACCGCATCAAACAGCTTCCACGACACGAGCAAATTCAACACATAATTAAAACACTTCACCGAAGGCCAAACGTTATATTTAGGCATGTCGTAAAGGGTCTCTATTGCTCGGTTGATACGACCCGCCGCGTTGCCATATATCTTAATGACATTGTGGAAGAACTCGTCGGACAACCTGCAAGGCCTCTCCTTTACGATTCTTCGCATGATGTCTTCAATGGGGTCGAACATTTCGGCTTGCGCGAGCCTGTCTATGGCCAAGGCGAAGAGAGCCTCGTTGGGTTTGTAGTCCTTTCGCTTCTCGTACTGGTTCAGGGCCCCGATGATTGAATTGGGGTCCCTCAGGATCTTGATGATCTTGATGACTTCGTTCGGCGCCAGCCAGTCCTTGTGGTGAAGCCTCTTGAGCGGATCAAGATCGACGGAAGAAGAAGGAATTGCAGAGAGTGGGCGGTGAAATTTGCTGCCGGAAGCAACGAGGGAGCGTGGATTCATTGTCGGAAGTGAAATGGGCGATCAACCGACAGGAACTGACGAACAAGAACTGGTGCCAGCAAGCTTGTTTCAAGGTTTGAAGGGAGAAAGAAATACTGCGCGCTGGACTAAAAAAATAGAACTGAAAATATTTTAGCATAATATACAGCACTATTCTGATGTTTTATTATTTGTCAAAAAAAATACACGCAAAATTATATTATCAAATTCAAAGGTAGCTAATTGGCATAAAAAATAAAATGTTGGGAAAACATAATATGAAGTATTATATATCGTAAATGGTGTAATATCTCCGAGATGCATATAAGCAATAGAAGTTTTTTGTCTATTGACTGTCATGTAAAAAAAATAAAATTATATTATGTTTTTCTGCTCAAATTAAAAGTATTTCCCCAATATAAATGAGTTGCAATTAAATAGTAAAATAATGAAAAGAGAGAAGAAGGATGAGGGTCGATATATTAGTGTGTATATTTTTTATTATTTTTGTGGACATAGTACAAAAACCTTTTCTTGTAATAAATAGAGTCCGGTTTTAATAATTTACATTGTTTCATACCCAAAAAAAAAATTACATTGTTAGGTGAAACACTTGGAAACAACACGTACAACATGCTTATTTCGCGAAAAATGATTTATTGAGAAAATATTTTCCTAAAAATGATCGCTTATATCGCTTGAACTAATTAGTTAATAAAAAATATTTTCATTATCAATAAAAAAATATGTTTAAATATTTTCATCGATAAGAAAAATATTTTTCGTTCGTTTATTTTTATGAAAAATAAAGACGATCATTTTTATGGAAAATGATTTTCAAATGATTTATTTTTCACGAAATAAATGCACGAAGACTTTGTTACAATATATTTATAAAGATATTCACCGTCTTGTCAATATCAACTAAAGGCAGTTAAAAAATCATGTGAGTCCTACAATTAATAATGCATTTTATTAGCAAAACTAAGAAAGCTATCACAAGTCATTTCAAAAATCTTATGTCATAATGGTGAAAGACTGAAAGTTCAATCACATATACTTATCAGTTCGTCCAAATTAAAAGGTTGACACAGGGTCAGTCCTTGCAGAGCATGATTGCTTCAAGTCACTAGTCATGTACATTGAGCACTCATTTACATGCAGAGAAAATTAGAGAGGGTGCAAAATTTGTTAAAAAAAATAATTTGAAAGGCTTGAGGAAGAATCATCTTTTTGCATTTAATTGAAATGTACACCCGAGTACCAAAAAGAAAATCTACAGCTAACAGGTCATATGGACCTATGGGCCAAGAAGAAACCCAAGAAAAGAAAAGAAAAAAGGGTCAAAGAGACCTTAATTACATGATCATCTCATCATAAGTATCTTGCCACAAAGAACCGTAACCTTGCTCTTCAAGAGGAACTCCATAGTAAATCTGAGAATAGTCACTTGTAACTCCAAATTCAACCATGTTATTCATCATCTCATCATCTTCGTACTGGTCCATGTACCAATTCATGTCATCACTTGGCGACGAAGGCGCCATCTCCATATCAATCCAATCGAAATCGAAGGGTTCCGTGGAATTCCCCGCAGTGCACCGTCCGCCATGCTCTTCGAAAGAATCGCCGGTGAATTCGAGTTCTCCGACCAAATCGCGACCGTCGACCATGTCCAGGTTAATCTCGGCTTCTAAAGAACGGATGACGTCGTTCAACTGCTCGTCGTCGCGCTCTTCGCCCTGCGGCGATTCCTCGAGCAAGGAAAGGAGTATGTCATTGCTAACGGACCCTTCAAGTTCATCATCTATCATGGAAGTGGATGCCCAACACTCACGTGCAACTGAAGAAGCCATTGGTGATCAAAGGAAGTTATAACAATGAAGAAAAGAACAAGGATCAAACTGAGACCAGGAGAAGAACTACAGATGGAGAGACTAGAAGAGTTCTTGCAATGACCCTTTGGAGGGCAAGCAGGAGCTTATATAGGGAAGCACCAAAGGTAAATGAAAAAGACATCTCCACTTTGCAAGACAAGGCCCACCCAAATCGTGTGCACATGTGCAACTGGGAATATGTAATGGCCATACCTAATAAACGTAATTATGGAGTAAGTTCACAAGTTTATGAACTTAAGACTGTGTAATATAATGAAAGTGGGCGACTTAATCTCAAATTATCTAGCAAGGATGGGGCTTCCGGGCAGGCAAAATCCACCATTAATGCAGATCTGACTCATGGAGGGCCCGACAAGGAAGCCCGAAAACAAAGGGCGGACGGTTCGTATTAATACAATGGATCAAGAGACAGATGGAGAATGACGGGAGACACAAAGGGGATACGCCATCAAACTCTGTAGCCTCGACATGGATACAAATGATTATTCTCCATGCATAGTATGATTTCATGAATGCAGTGTTAGGAGAGAGTGATTTGATTATGGGTAATCTCGAAGCAACGAATGCCTCTCAATAATTTGTTAATGTTTTATTAATAGATCTCCCGAGATGACACGTGACAGTGCTGAAGAGGTCGACAATCCTTGTACGATAACCTCCATTTCTAAAACACCAAAGAAAATGCCATTTTTAATCTTGTGTCAAATCTACTAATCCGGAATGGAGACATATACCCGTGACCAATTAAATCAAGTCAAGAAGGTACTCAAACTTTCTTGTAGAAGACTTCTTCCGCTTTGTCAAATACACGAGTTTGTCAATCAATCGCCGCGAATTCCATGTCGTCCCTATTAAAAGGGACCAGTCGATATAGGTAGGCTCAACCCCGTGTCTGATATTTAATATGTCGAGTACCATATAATCTACATAGAGATAACAAGTACATGTAAACCGATCGAGTTACTCTGTGATGCATGCCCATATCTTATGCAAGTGTGTATTGACAGATTTTGACGCATGTGTCTGTCGATTCACAGGGACGTGGAAAGTGGGGTGCTTTGAATATATGCTGCAGACATGGATAGCACCTTGTCGTGGACCGCTAAACAAAAAGACGATGCTTCCCATCAAAGACCGGAAGAGAGAGCACCCAAGTGGCTATTGATGGAAGCAAGATTGTAAGGCTTCGATTCCCTAAATCTTTGACCATCGGCCCACCGGTACTGGTGCACATGGTGTGCCACCAGAGACCTCATTAGCACCTTCCATTTTATAATTGACAAAGAAACCAATCAATTCATCGATTAGTGTCCGGTCCACCAATGCAAAGAGACTGTCATAGGCCATGTTGGGTTTCTATAATATCCACCATACTTCAAAATATCATAAGAGATTTCGATTGCCAGGTGTTACGTGGAAGATTGCGATGTTGAATGAACCGACACCACATGTGGCTGTGTTCTCAATGGACCAACCTCCAATACAACCCTGCTGGCCAAAAGACCTTGATATTATCCAAAAGTCTATTGCTTATTTAAATGTCATCTCTTGTTGTCCTTGTCTCGAGGACTTTCACAATGTATTTTTCTATTTTTCACTTTCCTTTTCGAATATTTTGGTGCGCGCACTTTGATTCTATTTTTCTTTTAGTTTTAATAATTTGAAACTTTCACGATATGAATGTTGACATATATACTCACATCTAATGGTTTTATTAGTTTTAAAGTTTGAATAATGTTTTAGGTTTGGACAGAAAAGTAAAAGATTTGCTCTTCTTGACTTGTTTAGTAGTCAGAACAACAAATTCGCGCAACGAAGCTATCATATTCCTGGGTTTATGCCTCGCCACTCGCAAATGGAAGAAATGAGCTCACCATGGAGCCCTAGACTAGAGGACAGAATCAAGAAACCCTACGGTGACCGCATAAAGCCAGCCACTTTCATTATAAGTTCCGAAATAATGAGATTTCAATATTTCATCAACTTAAAATAAAAAACTCTATGAATGGGAATCGTTTGTCTTTCCATAAAATATATACGAATTGTTGCATAACACTCGAGGGAAAGATTGAGATAGGATCGGAACCGCCGTACAGAGTTTCGCATGCGCGTGACAAACAAACTTGGTGTGGATTTATCGATTTGAGATTTTTTGTAAGACGAAAGTTAGTTTAGACTCACTTTAGAGTGAATATATCGTAAGAATATCAATTTATGATTTTTTGAGACGAAAATTAATTTAGGTTAATATGTTTACCGGTTTGAGATTTTTAATGGTATTGACATTTCGAAAAGGATTGTGGAAGAATGAGTTTCAGCTGTGGTAATGCATTTCTCTAATATAATTTCATCAGCTTGAATAAAGTGCATGTAGATTCGATCTTTTTGGGATGAAACTTTTCGTAGAAGAACGAAATATATTACCCAAGCATTCTGTAAATGAGAGGCTATACACATACGAGATGAACTATCTTTCCCCATGTACACAAAACTTACACAAAGATCATATTTACATATATCATTTGTTCCTAATTTACATGTTATTATGTTATCCTAGACCCACACCACACCCACCGGCTCCGCCAGCACATCCGCCACCACAAGCGCCACCACCTCCTACGTCAATGCCACCATCCTCACCCACTTCAGTACCCTTGTTCGTACCGGATACTTGACCAACAATGGTGGTTACAGAGGCTGTAGTCGCAAAAGCGGCAGCTACTCCAGTCCAAATCACCATTCCACCATCTCTTGCATCACTGCTACCGGTATTCTCACCACCTTCATTGGCATCAAAGTAAGTCTGATTTCTCTTTGCCTTGACAGATTCAAGGGTCGGTTCACTGGCATCTTTCCTTTTGCAGCTTCCACAGCATAGACAAACATGACTTCTTAGATTCACCATTGCAGAAAATGCTTGCTCGGACAGATCAGTTTAGCAGTGTTCCATTCCCATCTCTCAGAGGGAAATGTAACGCTGTGAGCATGCTCTCAGAAAATTGGGACCTGAGATGCATATAAAACCCCTGCATATGTATTTAATGAGGTTTCTTAAAAGGGAAAGGTCTAATCAATTTAATTAGAAGTTAGGGAAGTATAAGACTGACATGTGATCGACTCCTGATTTATCCTAGCAAGAAGTTCTGCCTTTAAACGGGTTTTGCCTGGGAATGAATGCATTCACAATCATGACTATGCTCTATCATCTGCACAGATGATGAGTATGCACAGAGAGAGATTCAAAGTTAAGTCAAGATAGCAGTCTGGTCCATTCCATGAATGGTCAGCCACCATAATATACACATCGTAAGATATAAATTGCAATATCGTAACAAACTAAGCCAAGGATGATGGAAATTCAATTTCTTAATTGTTTACCTACCCCTAGAAATTGAAAAAGAAATCCAGAAACAGTTTCATGAGGCTGAGTCTCATAAATTCCAACAGACTAGTCATAACTGATAAAGAGAGGGCATTCTATCTAAAGGCAGAATGGTAATTGTTCACACTGTCCTACGGGCAAAATATTTGCTAAGTCCGTGCACAATCTCAAAAAGGTATCTAGATATTTTTATTTTGAAATTTTAATAAAAAGCTTGCTGGAACATATTAGGCCAGCCTGGTAATAGAACGTTCTACACAAGTATGCATCAAACTTCAATATTCAATTGAAGTCACAATTTTTCTTTCCATATTTGGATAATTTTTTCTGTTTTTACCACGTTTTTTTGTTCCTTCAAAAACTGAAAGGCAAACTTCGCGCACAATTATGGTTTCCGATATGCAATTAAACACGCAAAATTCAAGAAGGTATAGCAAAGAAATGAAAGCCAGGTTTATTCATTTTCTACATTTTCAATAACCCAGACAGCATAAGGGAAAACCCACATCAAAGATGTGATCCACAAAAATAACTTTTCCCCGTCTTTGCTAGGTGAACCAAAAAAGAAGTTAGCCAAGCACAAATGACACTACGTCCTACACTCTCCTGAAGGACAACTCTGTAATTTCCAATTTGACCGACTCTAGAAAAAAAAAAAGCAGAAGTATCCCCAGCAAAAGCATATCATGAGAAAGGTTAGTTCTGTAAAGTCAATGCTGAAAAAATGTATCAGTATGAAATGAGTGTGGATTGAGGAAGGAGTGGAAAAAATCAGCACAGTCCAAAATTTTCATTGCAGTGAAAGAGCTCAACCAGGACTTAGAATTATATGAGAACCTCTGTAAGATATAACCCTCAGATCAAGCTCCATTTCGACCACATGGGCCACTGCATTTAATGCAAATGGACATCATATATATGCCTTTTGGTGTGTAAGAAGCACAATACCATGAAAAGAAGAAAAACAACTTGCACATGCATTCCTTCTGTTCCAAGGCCTTAGTGTCTTTTGAAATCAATAGTGCAAAAACATTTTGGAAATGGTTAGCAGAACAGGATCAGATGTCCAGTTGATGAAAGTCATGCATACATGTCCTGGAAGCTCAGCACAGCTATAGTTTGCTGCACCAGGAGACATCCAGAGACGGTAAGCCATCATAAGTACCTGCAATCATCATCATCTTCCACTCTGCTCATCCCGAGTAATTGTTCCAATTTCTCATTCAAAACTTCCCAGTTTAAATCATAAAGCAGGCAACCTACCTATTACAGAATGAAGAGTCTCAGATGAGTAAGGCTAACATCAAATATAGCCATATGACCACCTGCAGCACAAGCTGGGCAGTCTTAGGCACAAGATCAGCCAGACATCATCATCACGGCCCTCCATTTGACCAAACAACTGATATGAATAAATAAGCCAAATGGATTTTCTATCTTTTCATGAAGCATAGTGAAACGAATTTATGGCTCACCTCGTTTCTTTGTGATGTTAAATTTCTGGAAGCTCTCATATCATCCTCTTCTCAGGACCCCACTCTCAGTACCGATTTGTTACAAATGCAACTGGAACAACTCTTAGTCGAGCAGCTTCAAGTGGCTACCTCTGACTAACACCCCTGGGATTGACTGATAACCTGCAGTTACAAGTCAACACCATCAGTGATAACACAGCTTTCAGATACAGAAGAACAGGTGAACGGGAATTGACAGACAAAAAAGAAAATGCACACAAGGTGCAATCTCTTAACTGCTGCCCAGAAATACAAGCAAATACCAGGGACAAAATAATCATATCTGAGAAACTCCTTACCAGAACACCTCAGGGTTAATATTTTGCAACTTGCTGAATGTAAAACCAGCGTGTGGCACAAAAAAGCTGCCACTTGTACTGTAGCTCTCAAGTGCAGTCAGGAGTGCTTCATCCCTCAACAGCATTTTCATTGCCATAATTTACATTACATTGAATTAGCAAATGCACCTCTCAAGTGCAATCATCTGCATAACATGACAAAATATCTCAGAGAGAACTGAGGATCAACAGATTAATAGTGATCACTGTGCCACTTGGACCCAACTGCTTCCAGGTTGCCTACGAGGATTAACTTCTTTCAGTCTTCCCCTAAATTCTGCAACATCCTCCCACAGTGAAGCTGACGCATAGATGTTAGACAACAGGAGATAGTTTAAAGGTCTGTTAGGCTCTAACTTGCTTAGCCTCAGGGCAATTTTATTTGCTGTTTGAACATTCCCATGTTTACTGCAGGTGTTCAATAATGTCTTCCACAGAAGAGATCTCAAATCTGACGGAACTTCATTTATGAGATTCTCTGCCTCATCCAAAAGTTCAGCTCGACCCAGGAGATCAACCATGCAGGCATAGTGACTTACCGTTTTCTCTGAATTATATTCATTTCTGAGAGACTCAAAAATAAGCCAACCTTCTTTCACAAGCCCAGCATGACTACATGCATTCAAGACTCCAACAAAGGTGATCGCATCTGGTTGTAACCCTGTTTCCTTCATCTTATTAAACAGCACAAAGGCCTCTCTACCCTGGCCATGTCGCGCATATCCAGACACCATAGTTGTGTAAGAAACCAAATTATGGCATTCGATTTCGTCAAAAACCTTACATGCATTTTCCAGACTTCCACACTTGCTATACATATCAATAGTCGAGGATGCAACATGCACATGTGACATAAAACCAGTTCTGATAATGCAGGCATGAAAGAGTATACCCAACTCTAATGCAGACAAGCCAGCACAAGCAGAGAGACAACTTGATAGTATAGAATCATCCACCAAGTACTCGGGTGAAATTAGAAATTCAGAGAAAAGTTTTAGAGCATGATCATAGTGCCCATTTTGAGTGCATGCAGTAATCATGGTACTCCAGGAGACCAAATCTCGCTTCATCATAGATGAGAATACAAGAAAAGCATCCTGAATTCCGGATTTAAATGCTGAATACATATTGATCAATGCGCTTCTAATAAAGAGATGAGACTCAAATCCAACTTTTAGAATGTAACCATGGATTTGTTTTCCTGTAACCAGCGCTTCTGTCTGTGTGCAAGCCTGAAGGACATTCACAAGAGTAAATTGGCTAGGTTTTACAGAAGTTGAAGTACAAACCAAGTCACAGAACATTCTCAAAGTTTCTTGATACCAGCCTACTTCATAGCAACCGGACATTAAGACCGTCCATGAAAACTCATTGTGCATTTGCATTTCTTCAAACACCAGTTTTGCATCATCAACTGCTCCACATTTAGCATACATGTCGATAAGGGCATTTTCTAAGTACAATCTATAGTCATCATCATCAACATTTTTTACAACATGACAATGTATTGATCTTCCTTCTTTCAACAACTGAAGATTTCCACAAAGTCGGAGTATGGCACTAATTGTGGAGTGACTTGGTGCAAGACCCTTACTCTTAACCTCGTAGAGCAAATCAAGAGCCATCTCACTGTAATGATTGTGAACTAAATTGCTAATCATCACACTAAAGCATATCTCATTTATACTGTTGACATCAAGGAAGCATTTGTAAGCTTCGGAAACCATTCCCATGCCTCCATACATCTCTATTATAACACTACCCAGAAATGAATCTAATTTGAAGCCATATTTAACCAGAGAGCAATGTACCTGGTTACCAAGAGCTGCACTATTCACATTTGAGCACAAACTAAAAACACTAGCTAGTGTATGTATGTCAGGCTTATTACCTTCAGCAAGAAACGAGATATAGCAGTTAAGGCCTTTTTCAGCATCTCCACTCTGATGAAACCCAGCCAATAGAGTACAGCAAACCACATTATCTTTCTCTTCTAGATTCTGAAATATTCCAAAAGCATCGTCCAGGAATCCCAGTTTTGAGTAAGAATCAACCAGAGCTCCACCTACAATAACATCATTTTCTAAACCAACTTTAAAAATTTGGCCATGAAACAATCTTGCCAAGCCAACATCCAATGTGTCAGTCGCTAACTTTGCAAGGATCGCATAAGTCAAATGATTTGGCTGTACATCAGACTGCATCATCTGATAAAATAGCCGGACAGCTTCCTCTATATAGTTGTTCTGTACATAAGAATCAAGTAGAGTATTCCATAAGGCTTCAGATTGTTCGCCTAAAGGAATGCTGTCAAACATCATACGACTGGTTCTTAAGTCTCCCCTTTCAATATAGAGGCCAAGAACAGAAGCACTGCAGAACCCATTAGACTCGAACCCGCATTTGAGCAACTGAGCATGGATGAGCATTCCCATCGTGAAATCATGAGCAAGTCTACATGCCTTAAGCGCCACCGGGAAACCAAATTCATTTGGCTTCACACCGGCCTGGCACATAAGAGCATACATCCGCAAAGCAAGCTCATATTGGCCGTTACTCACGTACGAAGAGATCATGCCGGTCCAAGACACCAAATTGCGTTCGCGCATTTCGTCGAACAGGAACCGGGCATTCGCAAGATCACCACAGAGAGCATAAAACCTCACCATATTGTTCTGCACGAACACTTCCCGATCCAACCCAGCTTTTAGCATGACCGAGTGAAGGGACCTGCCGGGGTTCAACGCTCTGGTGTCGCCGAGATGTTGCAAGAGGGAGACACATTCTCGAACGTCGAGCTTCCCACTTTCTGGTACCGTGGTGAAGTTTCTGAGCGACCTTTGAAGCAGAGAGAGAGGCGTTGTCCTGCGAAACGTCACTGCGGAGCGACTGCTTAAAAATGTCATCTTTGCGCATATTCATCTGCTTATGGCGGCTTCGAACAGCTGCGTGTTTGTAATAGCAGTGTCAAGATCCGAGGTTTGCCTTAAAGGGGAGAGGAGCAACGTAGTAGCAAAGAGGGAAGGGCCGCCCCCACACGCACCCACAAGTTTCCTTTTCCATGCGATGCCAGGGTTGAGGCAAGGGCAATTTCGTAATAATGGGTAATTTCAACTTTTGATGAATATCAACTTAAACAAAATAAATAATGATATTTATGTTTGTGACCCATTTAATCATACGCATGATTAAAGGAAATTTCTTAAATCTGGGATGGAAGAAAGCATGCTCTTTTCCTTTTTGTCTGGGTTCTAAGACTTAAATTTCACTTTGTCTTGTAACAACCACGCAGGACGTTCACCCCACTGCTAGAATCACATTGATGAAATCACAAATCAGCACTCTTCCTTCTTCTTTTCCTCCGCTTTCTCCTTTAAGCAACTAGCACTTGAACCAATTAGTGATTCCAATTTTCAGGAAGCTCGGGCTATAATCGCACATGCAACGACGAAAAGTAACATAAATTGAGAAGATTAATCAGGTTGTAAACATTATTTTATCGAAGGCTGACTCGGGTCGATAGGTATTGATTTTATCAATGTAATCTTTAAGCTTATATCTCCTCAAAATACTGGGGAAAGTGATCTGGTTGTACTTTAAATTTTGAATCCACTAGTACGGTTATCACCCAACCCCTATGAACTTATGCATAGATGCACATCTGGAGAAAACCAACTTTGAAATTTGCTTTCGGCTGGCCAAAGTGAATTGCCTTTTGGCCCCTATGCCTTCACTTTGGAAGAACCGAAGAATCACAGGTGGTAATGAGGTAACGAAAACAACTCCATTGTGCTGCTAACCTGATCATCAGTTTGAACTTCGATCAAATAAGAAGAACCCAAGGAGGACAGGTAAAAACATTCCCATTTCAATCAATAATGCAAAGAAACAAGAACATTGCGTCCTCCGAGTGCTTAAGTACGATATCTGACACCCCATTAGCAAAGCATTTAATCAAAAAAACATGGGGCGTTGCATCTATCTAGCTAAGCTATCTGACCATCTGAAAAATTCCTAAGAACTAGATATACAATGACTGGAAGTCCGTGCAGCAACCCGCTTAGGGTAACGACCATTGTTTACATGTGCATTACAGTTCCTATCACTGGATGATCCGCTCGGTGGATTTACTCTCTGTTTTGACCTCTCTCCTTTCTGTGCTCTACTGGTTTCTTGGGTTGATAAGTAGGAATCCAGTACATAGCCCTTTTCCTCCGAGACAAACCTCGTCTGCGCTCCACCGTTCAAGAGTAATCTACAGGAGACGGCATTTGGTGGGGAGTACTCTGAACCATACAAGTTGCTGAAGATCGAGGAGATTGGATCTACATTGCACAGATCGGCATAGTCTCCAGTGCTGAAAGAGTCTCTCGTACTCTCCGTAGTAAAAGAAGCTGCCTCGTCTGAACTCGTAAAGAGAGACCAATCGCTTGATGTAGCATCAGAAAATTCAGTGCCAAATATCTCGTTATAATTCTCAATCAAGGGTCGCCCATTTTCGCTGAACCGAGTAACGCCAACAGACGCACACTTTGCTGTGCCTGCAGCAATATATGGTGGTCTTGGATCCAGTTTAGTTTCATGGCCATCAAATTGGCTGTCCTGTTTGGTCTCTGCTGCTTGTCTGGAAGACTTTTGACTTCTTAATACGCAATTTCTTTCGGATGCAAAGCCTGGATCTCGGACAGCTTTCCCAGATAAACTTTTGTGCGGGCGTGGATAGGACCTGAGAGAGAGTGAACAAATTGAATTACAGAAAGTCTTAGAGATGCTTCACCGGATAGTCTTCAATGTCCCTTCGGAATCTTTGCAGAGCCAGGAACAAGTTTCAGTGTTTCTCATGCTCAGATAGACAGAGTCCACAAATGATCTTAACATTGAAAGGGTTAATTACCTCGTGTAAAATAGGATATATGCTCCTTCTGACATTACATGGCTCATTGGTACATGTTGAACCTGTTTTTGGCACAAAGATTACACCTCAAAAATAAAATTAAAAAGGAAAAAGAGACCTAACAAGTTACAACTGATAGTTAGGTTTAACTAAAGATGGATTGAACACATCAATCTCATCTTAATCTTTCTTCCTTTGACTAACTGTCCAATAATGAGCTACGAGTTAAACTGGTAGAAATAAGTAGCAATAAATGATAGGTGAACCAAATCATGCAAAAAAAAGTTATTTACATGCCCTGTAAGATACAAGATGCTTCTAGACAAGGAGCATTTGCGATTTCAACCCAAATAAGAGTGGCCTTGGGGTGGACGCAAGAGAGTTACGACAACACTTAAGTCAGGGATCTTTCTGTCCACTTAGATCAGATATAGGCAACGCCCTTGCAGCTCCTTGTATGAGCCAGCATCAATGGTGTCGAGACCAGCTTTTACTATGCGCTATTGAAAACTAAGAAGATATATGAACATAACTAACTTTATATTCTTGGAGGGATGTCAACCTCAACCTATTATGGAATTTTGTGAATTTAAACATTTCCACGGTCGCAATGGGTCGTGTCCTAGTTGAAAGTCAGGAATAATTTGTTTTGATTTCACTAGCCCTGCCTTTGCTTCATGAGTTTTTTAATGCAAAGGACTCTCTTTTCTTGAAAGTTGGTTTCCAGGGTGAAAGGGACTGCAGGTTTTGGCGCTGAGTTTTTTTTTTTTTTTGGGGCCCATTTTGGGGCTGAGTTGAGAAGAAAAAGTTTACGTAAGTAGCATCTTTATCAAATGAAATTCAATCTCAAAAATCTCCAATCAAGTTACAGATGTTTAGAGATGTTACCTCAGTGTCGTCTATCCTGAACCAACTGCCTTGCAAATTTCTCACATAAGATATATAATGTCCGGAAAAAGATGCATTCTGTGTATCCAGATGGACAACCACAGCATAAAGCATGTAAAGTGGAGGCATGTCGCCTTTTCCTGTCATGTATGGGATCATATCCAGCATTTCAGGAAAAGTAATGCACTTAGTTATTTTCCCATATCTTCCTTCCTGGAGAAGAGAGGCATAATGTATTGGATCAGTTCACTCATGTCAAAGAGAGAATGCGACTAATATTACTTAACCACTAGGAAGATCCAGGCAACTGGTTAGTAATAATTATATGATCAGCATATGTCATGTGAAACCTATCTGAGTTCATTTCCACTGCTTGAAGTCAAATCAATCATATTTACATCAACTAGGTACTCTATTTGGTACCACTCTTGCAGCCCGCACCGAAACAGCGCTTTACCCCTACATGTCCAGTCAACCGCAACTGCCCATCCTACCTCCTCTACGTTCTTGACTGCCACTCTATAAAAAGTATCTAAAGAATTACAAGTCCAATACATTCTGTTTAGCAGAAAGACAGTATTCCTTGCTCACTTAAAGTTAGGGCATTTCCCATTTTTAAAGGAACTTCAAGTTGGCCCTTGCGAACGGCTTGATCCACTATCTAAGCAACATAACTGTCTAAGCTGTAATCTTGAGCCAAGCATCTTAACACTGATGAGTTAAATAACTTGTCAAAGCACCCAATTCACAATTCAAAATGCTACCTGGAACCTCTTCAATACAATAGTCAGGATATTGGGTGCCTCGTGTATACTCAACTGCTTTCTGGCTCGCACATATGCAGCACATCTAGTCACCAAAATGTTTAGATAATGGTAAGTATGGGCAAACAAACTATATGCACGTTACAAGTCGAAGAAGAATGGTATCTAACCTTCCACATCTGTACATGTTTTCTCCATCCAGATCTTCTGGAGTTGTAAATTGTGTCAATGCATCTTCCAATGATTCAACCGGACCGTATATCTCCAACGTGAGATCCATTATGTTTTCATATCGCTCTGACTCGTGATGACATCTCAAACACTTGACCTGGAAAAGAGGAGATTCACTTTTCATGATTTCAGGGAATAAGATGCAAAAGCAGAAAAATGAAGCTGCTGCAGCATTTGCAAGGAAAAAGAGGGGCAATCACCTTCGATCGGAGGCGCCCACCAAATGTATATTGAATGAATGTTGTTTCTTGCAACCTTGGATCAACCTTCTTCTCCCCACCCAATCCCTCCAAGCAAATGGACTGCATTGATGCGACGAGAAGCCTAGAGAATGACACAAAAGGATAGTGCATTGAAATTCTGGAATAGGCCCCGTTCAATATCCTCTCTTTCATTTATTTGAAAATTCAAATTCCAAGAATTCTTTCAAAAGATTCACGGCTACAAAAAAACAAGCACGAAGTCTTTACAAACGTGTATTTACATATTCGAAAAGTTCCCTTTAAATACCTCAAAAATTCATGAGCATCTTCCTGACTTCCTTCACCAATATGGCGATTAAGACTCCGCATGTGCACCAGTATTCTGCTAGGAGACAGTGGTGCACCGAATTCTCTCAGCATCGTCACATGTTGCTCAAGTTCACACAAAAGACACCAATCTTTTCCAAAACCTGGAATGCATATAAAAGATACGAGGATAGATGATGACAACCTAGAGGAAATTATGCAAATTGGTAGAAAGCAATGATCAGTTAACTACAAAGAGTATGAATGGATGGAATTACAGGCTCTTGAATGTTCTTTGTGGAGCAAATAGATAGTGAGAGGCTTTGTATATGTCAAACACTGCAACACAGCATTGGCATAGCAACTGCAAAGCAAATATGAAAACAAGAACATAAGACATCCATGCTGATGCCAATAAAAAGCAAAAACCTTGATTAGCTTTAAGGCTAGAACTTCTACAGTGACAAATAGAACAATAATTACATGACCATCATCTCATAAGTAGTTTTCTATTAGTATTTTCGTCTTTAATTCATTGCTTCAGAACTATCTGTATAAAGAATCACACTTCACAAGAAATTGCAGTCTTTCGTAGTCTCATACTCTAACCAGATGATTTAAGCTGAAACCAAAAGCAAAAGCAGAAGCATGATAGAATCACCTGTTGCCGCAATTGATAAGTCCCCTAGGTGATAAGTCGAAAACTTCATACTGAAAGAACCTTGTAAATTCTTCATAAGGAAATAGCATCTGTAGTAGAAAATGTTTTAAGACTTTAAGAGACACTCTTTTCCTTATCAAGGGAAAATGTCTAAATTGCAAGAAAAATGCATTTAATGGTTACTGACCTTAGATTTTTTTTGCCTCTCGCCATTATGTTCCGAAGCATCCAAGCGGGTAAGTTTCGTTGACTTCCTTACACCCATCATCTTCGTGATTCCAGTATTAGCGAAAGTACTGGTCCCTTCTGCAGCAATTACCCCTAGCACTAGTGAAGCTACTTCAAGAAATTGGGATAAACAATAAAATGCTTAAGATTGCAAATAGCAATCAACTAAATGAACTCGAATCACCTGTAACTTGTTCCCTCCTCTCACTCCCTAAGCATCGCTCAGTAGACGCTTTTATCATTGAATTCGGTGGTTTAGGTACACCGCTCTCAAAAGAAAGCGAAGCCCTTTCTGCTTTAACACTGCCCCTTGTAGTCGCTTTAGACTGACAGTCCGATTCCATGGTTTGAGCACTAGAAGTTTCAAAGACATTGCTACCACCTGGAACAGTAAATGGGGATTTCTCACTTGAACTGACCCCATGTTCTGATGAAGAAAAGAAGTTGCCATGATTCTCCCTTGTATTAGATAAGTTCTCTTGTTGGCTTGCCCACTTGCTATTCTCCTCAATTTTATGAGTCAAACCAGCATATCCATTGATATACCCATTCATGCAATTGAAGCTGTTCCTTCCAGTAGTTTCTCCTTCAGACCCTAACGATCCATTGGTATTGGCCTGCACATAATGAAGAATAACATTTAGTAAAAAAATCCAGCCATCATGAGAATACCACAAATGGAAAAAGAGTTGTCACAAAAGATGACACCTTATGCCTTACAAAAGCCTCCTTTCGGGGGCACAAATTAAAAGAGGATGAACACTCAGTCATGTTCCCACTAACTTCATCAAGGAAATCATATTTGAATCCGTCATCTTTTCTTGATATTCCCCTGCATAATTTACATGAAACTCGCTTCTCTTTACTCTTCCTCTCTGCTGCTGAGACTTGAGATGCATCAATAGACGAACAAGAAACAGAAGCTGAGGAACTGGAGCTCACAGAATTGTACGTTAGATCATCCAGATTTTCTTCCATTAAGCCGGGCTGAGGACATGAATTGTTCCAGGTGATGGCCAGTGGTTGACATTCTTGCCTATGTACTTGCCTCCAGTGAATTATCTGACACTTACCGGAACTGCGTGCAAGAATTTTAAGGTATAACTTAGTTCTGCAAACACTCCTGCCATTAGATATTACAGATGCACAGTTTCTGGAATTAACCTTTCTGTTCATAATATAAGTTTCTCCTTTTTCAACTAAATGACCACAGTTTCGCTCAAAAGAAAATATCTTAATTAAAAGATTTCCATGATTTTGAACGGCAATGCTCAATGCTTTTCCATCTTCAAGAGCCTCCATCAATAAATTAGCAACATAAATAAATAAAAAAGAATCCATTGGTACACCTAAAACTGGAGTTTTTGAGTAAAATGCACTCGAAAATCGTACAGAGATATGTCTAAAGTAAGTGATTATCATCCAAGGAAGCAGAAATTTAGTGGATCAAACTATACAATCGTAACTTAAATGCAATCAGGGTAGTATCGACAGCCCTTTCATCAACTCATTTGACAGTGGCAATTCACGTTCACATGTAATAATCGCGACAAGTCATGTAATTGGATAACACTATATAATTGCTAATAATGCTATAAAACTTATGTATATCAAAGTCGTGCCAAGCCGTGTCACTTTCAGGTTTGCCTTATAATCATGTTAATTTGTGTCAAAAATTGTAAGCCCTTTAAAACTCGAATGGCAGTCCCTTGGGGGATTGTGTTTCCTGCTTCGCATATTTTAATTAACTTTTTCCCATCGTTACCACTTTTTTTCTAACGAGGAGAGTGAGTTGCAGTGTCACTGACCAATATCTAACAGACTTGCATCTGGAGCAGCGAGTTGTTGCTCGACCAGAGCATCGTACACATTGATGCGTTCCATTTTTTGAGGAAGCCACAAGAGGGACAACGTCAGCCACAGCCATAGCTTCAGCTTTAAAAGCTTCCTCGGCAGCAAGCTGAGCAAGCAAACTTATCCTCTCTTTCTTCTTTGCAGAATCACTCCACTTCCCAAGTAAAATGTAAGCAACCAAAGGAAACACGACCAAGACAAGAAACAAGATTGGAATATCAGCTTCCCTTGGTTCAAGCATGGTCCCAGTAGCATACTCATGTCCAAAATTAATGTGAACCAGCTATCTGGGGCTAATCTTTGCAACTACTCCAGGGAAACATTCTCAACATGGAGGTTCGCTAAGGAAAACTCTGCTCTGCAAAGCAAACCTGTTGAGTTCCAGGAATCATGATTCTCAGTACACATGAGAGTAGCATCATTGATCAGTCAATAATAATACCTCTTCAAAATAGTGATAACAACGATACGTGCATGACTGTTATCATTCAGAGCAAGCCAGCCGAACAACAAGTTATCAAAAGAGATTAAAAAAAAAAAAAAAAGAAGACAATTGCCTTTTAAATCCTTGTCTACAATCGCTCCTAAAGTGCAAAGGATGTACCACACATGACTCTACAAGTATACACCAGAAGTTTGATGCTGGCTGTCATCGAAAAACTCGAGATTAATCCATAGTTTCCTTTTAAAATGCAACAAGCATTTCTTACCAGCCTTTGGAACAGTAAGTACAATGGAGTTTGCCTTGATTATTTTATTGAGGTGGACAGGAAGGAGAATGCTATTAGATTGGTGCAATAGGTGCGGACTGCGGAGTGCTCTTTCCTCAAACCTAGGGGGCCAAAGGCACGGACTAAGCTGAGAGTCCCTAGAGATAATAGAACAAAAAATCTAGTGAGATATTTCAACAACGCTGACCATTCCACGACTGTGATGGAGGTTTCCGCTTCCATCTTGGGGTCTACCTTGATAGCATCTCAGAGCCAACACATCTAAAGCTCCTAACTTGACTAAGTTTATGTACCCAACCACTACAGTGGCCTAAGGAAGCATTACAAATCCAGCACTAAAGAAGACCAGAAGTTCCAAGATTGCACATCCCCCGCCAAATGAGAAGCCTAAAAAACACTGCCAACATAACCCCCCCTTAAAAACCCAGCATTCTCAAGTGGAACAAGATTCACCATTTTCTCAAGGGGCAAGAAGACCTATTAAAAAAGAAAAAGCTTTACTTCATCCCAACCCAAGAGGCTAACATTGAAGACCATCCCGCAGAGATTCGTCAGGGTGAACCAAGAAGACCCACAATTTCGCAGGCATCATCAAAACCCGAGATGCAAGTACAAAAAGCACACCAAACGGCTGGAAAAATCGAAACCAATGAGCCCCGTACCTCATGTGAGCTGAAGAGAAAATCCAAGCACGACCCACTGTTGGGTTCCAACTTCTTGAGCTCCTCCAATCTTTTCTTCACCAAGAAGGAGGAGAAAGATTCTTTGATTCCACGGATGGTAAGGTAAAAGGCACAAACTTCCCCCGGAAAAAACACAAACTCTCTTCACACTCCGCGCAGACACACACACACACACACACACACACAAACGCACACAGACACACCAGCATAAGTAAATTTTTCAGCTTCCACCTCGCACAGGGCCGAGCTTACTTTTTCAAGATTTTGGGCTCCTCTGCGTCCGGTCACCCGGACTCGAGAAGAACGGGCCGCTTTCAGCACAACCCCCACTCCCCCTCGGGCCACGTGGAGGGCCCTGATTCGCCATTAACTGTCAGGGCGGGTGGGGCCTACCGCGGCGCACCGCCCCCCCCTCCCCCCCCCCTTTCCCCCCTTCGGGGGTGGTGGTGATCTTGAGAGCGCGCGTCCCGATTCGTTCTGCACCGTCGGATCCCTGGAAAAAAAAAACTTCCCCGTACATTTTTTTTTGGTTTTCGTTTATCTATCGGGAGGAAATTCTCGGTTTGATTGGGGGGGTCAAAAGGGAAGAAAAAAACAACCAAAAAAACAACCAGCGTAAGTCAGTGTTCAAACGGGTGGGGCCCGCCGGATGTTCTTCCCAATAATTCCCATCCGAGGGCCACGTGTACGGGTGGGATCGCCGGAGAGGGGGAGGGGTGGGGGATGAATGTTGTCTTGGGGCTGTCCTGTTTTGTCTCGATTTCTTGTATATATGTAAGAGGGTGGGGGGGGGGGGAGAAAAAAAAGAAATTCCTGCAAAATTTCCAGATTTTGGTCCCTCGTGGGCGCCTATCTCCACCGATTTTTTTTTTTTTACCATTGGATCCCCAGAAGACGAAAAGCGAAATTGCATACTCGTCCCGGGCTTTTAGGGTTTTCGCAAATCACCCCCCCCCCCCGACGTATGAAATTTTTCCTAATTTGCCCCGCGAATTCTAGAAGTCGGTTGCAATGCGACCCCTGGAGTTGATTTCGAAGCACGGGACCAGTTGCGGAGGGCAAAGTCGTCATATCAATTTATACGTATAAAAATTTGAAAAGTAATTCGGAATAATTTTATGTGTGAGAGCATGCAACTAGAGTTCCGGCGAGCATTTGACCAGAGTCAATGCCACACACGCGCGTATCAATATACAGTTGTGGAATGCATTTTTTGAGCTGTACTAACATTTTTTTCCACACATGTAAAGATCGTTATAATTAGTTGGCCTTTTATAACCAATCACATGGTTAGCAGCTATGTGAGAAAAATTCGGTTGGAGTCGGAACTGGGGGAGGAATTGCCATGAAATTCAAAAGGCCGGTACGCAAATTGCAAAAATCCGAATATCATGGGACAACTTGTCCCAATCCAAAAAAATTGGGGGAAAATATAATTCTCTCGAAAATAAAAAAATCACAAACTATTTATGTCGGAATATATATCCCACAGTAAAAGATTATAAGTCCACGGTACCCGTGGAAAACTATGGCTCAACATGTGTTTCACGCTTGAATTGATTTTTTTTCAATAGAATGGGGCAGCCCGTGAAATATTATTCCCTTCGCCAAACTTATATAATTGATGCAATGCTTTTTGGTGTACCCCTCTGCCTGCCAAAAAGAAAAGGAAAAAGACAAATTCCCATTGCACAATGATTGCTTTTGTGTTTCATATTTTTCTCCTTTTATTTTCCTTTTTTCCGCTTGAGGAAAAATAGTTTCTCCTTTGATGCAAATGTAAAAAGAAATTCCTCTTGCACAACGGGTGCTTTTTTTCTCTCTTTTTTTCTTTTACTTTCCTTTTTTTTTTGCCTTGTCTTTATGCAATAGCTCATCCTATGTTGGTTGGATTTGAATGGAAAAAAGATAAATAAAGCGTTATTGCCAAATTTGTTGCTTTTTTTTTCCTGTCTGTCTTACTCTAAATTTCTTTTCTCTTTTTTAGGCTTTTGCTATTTTTCTTTGTGAAGCGTAAGAGTTGAATTCCACACTTGAAAATAAATGTCCCCACCTCACCATGTTCCTTATTAATCTTAATATAGTCGGCAGAAAAGAAAAGAGTTTAGAATTATAAAGCGTTATACCACAATTTCTTAATTATCGAAACCTAATTCTTGAAGGAGAGAATGTATTCTTATCTATATTATAAATAGAGAGAGATTAGGAGTTAAACAAATTGTGAATTTCTCGATGTTGACGTGAATGACATGTTTGTGAGTCGGTTTGAGATAGTATTTAATACTATAACAAAGACATGCGTCAAAAAATACAAATCTATCGTGAAGTGACTTAAGTTGATATGTCTCTATTATTGACTATGCCTTTCTTCTTTTTTATAAAATATTTAACCCATTCTTTAAACGAGACGAACAAAATTCTTTATGAGTTTGGAAGTAAATCATCCTTAATTTACTTAATTTGCCCTTATAAATTTTGAAAATTGATTGCAATGTGTCCCCTAGAGTTGATTCCAACCAAATTTCGCTTGGAGCTCTAATCACGTAACTGATTGTGAATGGCAAAGTCGTTATATAAGAATATACAAAAAGTAAAAGAATAATTTAGAAATATATTACATGCGATAGTATGGGACTAAAGTTTCGACATGTATTTGATCGGTATCAACGTCATACGCATATCGATATACAGTTCTAAAATTTGTTTTTTGTAGCATTTATATTTTTTTTTCTCACATATAGAGATGATACATGATCAATTTACCTTTCATAACTAGTCACATGGTTGAATGTATGAGAAAATTTTGTTTAAAGTCAATGTTAGGGAGGAAATTGCTATAAATTTCAAAATTTCAAGGGGCCAAGTGCAAAAAATTATAACATCACAGGGAAACTTGCCCCAATCCCATAACTTGGGGGGAATTTTTAATTCTCTCGAAAATAAAAAATCACAATTATTTGTTAAATGGTTGAGATTTGTTACATTTCAGTTTCAGAATAAAAGATTGTAAGGCCACGGTACTTGTGGGACTATAGCTTGACATGTGTTCCACGGTTAACGACCCATCTATTTTGTAGAAGACGAATGATTTGAAAAATATTTTTCAAAAAATGATTATTTGTATAACTTGAAATAATTAACCAGTAAAAATATTTTCATTATCAATAACAAATTATGTCTGAATAGTTCTATGGACTATAAAAATATTTCTCATTCATCATTTTTATAAGTGATGCAAGCAATCATTTTCTGGAGAATGTTTTCTAAATCATTCATTTTTTTGCAAAATAAACACATCCTAAATCGATTGCTTTGTTTTTGCAACAAAACGATCAACCTGTGAATTATTCCCTTCGCCTTATCACGAGTGGCGGAATAGTTTTTATTGTACTCTCTGCTTGCCAAAAAGAAAAGGAAAAAAGATAAATTCTTATTGTACCGCGATTGCTTTTATGTTTTTTTTTGTCTTTTGGCTTTTGGCTTTTGGGAATATAGTTTCTCCTTTAATGCAATGTAAAAGGAAATTCCTCACGTACAACGGTTGCTTTTTTTCCATTTTTTTTTATTTTTCTTTCTTTTTTTCGTCCTTATGCAATAGTTTTTCCTATTATGCAAGGTTGATTCGATTTAAGCGGAAAAAAAGGATAAAAGCATTATTGCTGAATTTTTCGTTGGACGAGTTAATATTATTTAATTATTATCTACCTCAACATATACAGTTGCTGAAAAAGAAATGAATATAGAATAATAAAGTGTTGTACCGCAAATTCTTAACTGTCAAAACCTAACCCTCATACATTCTTACCTATATTAGATATATGGAGAGAGAGAGAGAGAGAGTCGAATTGGGAGTTAGACAAGCTGTGAATTTCTTGATGTTGAAGTGAGTGACGTGTTAATGAGTCAATAGGAGATAGTATTTAATACCATGACAAAGACCTGGTGTGTCATCTAGAGTTGATTTTGACCAAATGTCGCTTGGAGCTCCGATCATGTAATTGATTGTGGAGGGTAATTCTTATATAAGTATATACATAGAAAAAAGTAAAAAATTGATCTAGAAAAATATTACACGCGAGAGTATATGACTAAAGTTACGGCAAATATATGACCGGAGTCAACGCCACGTGCATATTGATATATAGTTCTGCAATATATATTTTTAGTAGTCTTTATTTTTTTTTCCTCACATATATAGATGATACATGATCAAATTGCCTTTCAAAACTAGCAACATGGTTGGATATGAGAGAAAATTTTGTCTAGAGTCAAAGTTAGGGAGAAAATTGCAACAAATTTCAAGAATTCAAGGTGCAAATTGCAAAAATCGAAACATCACAGGGTAACTTGCCACAATCTCAGAGCTTGGGGGAAATTATAATACTCCCAAAAATAAATAAAAAATTCACAATTATCAAGCTAAAAATTGTTACACTGTCGAAACTTGTTACATTTCCATCTCACAACAAAAGATTATAAGGCCAAGATGCCGATCAGACCGCAACTTGAAATGTGTTCCACACTTGAATCGATTGCTTTGTTTTTTTTGTTTTTGCAATAGGCCAGGGCAATCTGTGAAATATTCCTTTGCCTTATCACTAGTGATGAGATAGTTTTTATTGTACTCTTTGCTCGCCAAAAAGAAAAGGAAAAAGAACAAATTCATATGGTACAATGATTGCTTTTACGTGTTTTTTAGTGCTTTAGGCAATCTAGTTTCTCCTTTGATGCAACATAGAAGGAAATTCCTGTTGTGCAATGGATGCCTTTTTTTTCTCCATTTCTTTCTTTTTCTTGGTCCTTTTTGTCTTATTTTAGCCCCTCTCTCTTTTTTTTTGCTTGGAGTTTTAGGGTCTGCTTGTTTCGCGAAAAATATTTTCCACAAAAACACTTTCCTCATTTTTCGGCGTTTGGTTTGCTTAGGAAAATGAGTTTAAAAAAAATGTTTTCCTAGTCAACGGAAAAAGGTTTTCTTACCAAAACTTAAATTTAGGAAAATGATTTTCTCTTTGAAAAAATCGAAAAACGTTTTCCAAAATATGACAGCTATTAACGCTTAGATCCGAAACTCTACGCTTGGGCACGAAAACCCCAACCCTGATTCCCAAGTAACGACATTCAAGATCAGGTCTCGGCGGCCAAGCTCGAGACCTTAGAGCCCAGGGCCCGGGCCCCCAACACCTACACCCATCGAGGCTGAGCCAAAACCCCTAGTGCTTGTACTCGATGTTTCGGCACTCAAACTCGGGTCCATAAAGGCCGTGCTCAGGTTGTCGATGATCAAGCTCTAGTCCCGACCCTTTGGCCCGAGTTCACAATGGCCATGCGCATGTCCTCGGCGCTCGGGCTCGAGTCCTTAATTAATGAAATGTTTGTTCTTATAAAAATATTTATTTTAAAAAATTCAATTTTTTATTTTTTAAAATCATTTTTTTTATTTTCATAAAAAAAAATTGAATTATTTTTTTCTTTTCTTTTTTCTTTCTTTTTCTTTTCTTCCTTTTTTTCTCTTCTTCCTCGGCTGGTCACCGATGAGCTTACCCTAGGTCGATGAGCTTGCGGCGGCCTCTGGTGACGAGCATCGAGCTTGCTTATGACATCCGAAATTTTCTTCATAGTTTATGATATTTAAAATACTAAGCAGTGAGAGTTATTAAGGTAATAAAATTAATTTAGTAATTGTCAACGGGGACCGATACGCTCCAAAATACGTATCGAATGATTTCCAAATATTAAAAATTTTATTGAGTTAAGGTGTTACTTTTATGCTATACTTTTTATTAATGATTTTAGCGGTTTCAAAATAATTTTCTGATTTACCGACATTTCAAACGAATACTGATTTATCTGTTTATTTACCTCTATGTATAGTATGTACCCAAAATAACTTAATATCTTCCTCTATTCAATTAAATTATCTTATTTGTCACTATATTAACATGAATAAATGTCTTAATTCTCACCCTATTTTGTTATATGCCTAATTGAAATGCTTGGGACCTAAGTTTATGACATCATGCATGATCTATTATATTTTAACCCTAGTAAGTTATTATTTAAATGTAACTCATGATCTATTATATTTTAACCCTAGAAAGTTATTATTTAAATGTAACTATAGTTATTTGTTATTATAGTTTCTAACCCAAGTCAATTAATGTGATCCCAAAATACTTTTCATTATGGTAAAATTTTTGAAAGATAAGAGACTAAAAGGGCATTTCTTCTTCTTCTTCTTCTTCTTCACGTACACCACCCCCTTCTTCTCCTTCTCTTTCCCAAGCAAATTTTCGTTTTGGCTTTCTTTAAAAAAATATATATATCAAAGTTCAAGCTCACTTTCAATCTAGCTTTGTGACAAGGTATATTGTTGGACTTTCTTTTCCTTTTTCTTTATCAAATATGCTTTGTTGTTTTCACAAGAATAAGATTTGTTAATTCTTAGTATCTATTTTGATTTCAAGGTGGTTAGAGGCTTGCTTTGTTGAAGATTTTACTTTGGGTAAGTGAAAACTCTAAGGACTAAGCTATAACGATTTATTTAGTACTCTTGATCTTGATTGATTGATTGTTTGTAATTTAGTTTAGATCGTATGCTATGTGTGAGCAAGTTTCAATAGATGTATGTTAAGCTTTGGTGATTATTGAGCTTGAAGTAAAAGTTTTTCACATGCTTGGGTGGTCTTTGAGAGATTACTAAGAGGTTTTGTTACATTTTGAGTTGGAAAAGTGTGAACATGGTAAAATTAGGCATAAAAGGGTATTTTGGTAATTTTTCTTGTTATGGTAAGGAAGAATTTCGAATTTACAGAAAATGAGGAGGGGCTGTGAACAGTGTTAATTTATGATTTTTAGTGTTAATTAGTGAGCTATTAAGTAATATTAATTAAATAAAATCAAACCGGTTGAAAAAAATGAGTTTAAAAGTTTAAGGGGAAAATTTGTAATTTTACCAAGTTGAGGGGTGAATCTGTAAAAACTGGAAGTTCTGGGGACTGTTCACAGTACGTGGGCCCTCATTTTGATAAGTGGTTAAGTTAGTTTTTAGAGATAATTGCTTCATTAGGTAATATGTTTAACTATGCAAAATTAGAGAAATTTGTATTAAGTAATTAAAAGTGGCAGTTTTGAAAATTTTGTAATATATGTGGAGTCTACAATGTAAATAAGATATTTGTGTGTTTTAAATAGCATATTAATAGCATATATTTTTTATTTTGATTATTATGGCTTGGTGGATTAAAAATCGAAAATTAAGGATAAAATTATAAAATGAGAAATTTACTAGGTTAATATCTTTTTTAGAATTTGGAATTTATCTCTTTTATATGTGGTAAAAGTGAGCTAAATCAAGGGGGTTTAAAATAATTAAATGAGATACTAAATTATGGGTAGTAGTATTTAAATGTTATAGAACTTGCAAAAGTTCTTCTCTAATTGACATTGGCTTAGTGAAAATTTTAGGTTAGTTCTCATGTTGGAAGGTGCATAATTAATTGATTGTCTTGTATATTATGTGAAATAACAATAGATTGACATGTTGTTTGCGTTTGTAATTATGAAAATACGTGACATGTTTTGTGTTGTAATTAATTATGTATGTCTTTGATGTTAAGTGATTAAGACCTTTGCCACAACCTATTCGACACCAAGCGAATTCCCTTGTATGAGTTTATGGATAAGACTCTGGAGTTAGCAAGATTTTCTACCCTATGAAACGGTTCTCTATAAGGTTGAAATGATATGAAATCCTATGATGACATGGCTCTTGTAGTTATGGTATGATATTAAGAAAAGACCATAATCATGCGGATTTAGAGTGGTGTATTTATCCTCACTAATGAAGAGAACACTCGTGATAAATGGGCCGAGGTGTTGCAAAAGGTATGAATGATTTCCGTTCCCCATGAATTGATGGTGACGATGCCTTGTTAGTCGAGATGCCTCATGAATCAAGATGGTCCTAGCCAGTGACGAATGTGAATTCATATGTGTGAATCGATGAGATATTATATGATATTCACGATATATAATTTGTCATCCGCTTGCACATGAGTGATTGATTTTATGCAATGTTATTGTTGTTTCACTGACACGTCATGATTGGAAGGATAATACATTTATTCATGTGTTATGTACTGTATTGAACTCATAATTATTGTTGATACCAAATTGAGTGGTGAGTAAATCTTCTATCTTAGACTTAAAGATTTTAATTACTGGGCCTCGGCTCACTCCTTATTGTTCAGATATGTAAAATGGATCCCTCACCGCCGCCGCGTTTTGGAGATTCCATGTTTTTCGATTATAGTTATGAAGATATTATTGTACCTGGATCACCAGTAGTTTATACTAGGTATACTACCGTTTTATGGGTCGACGTGGGTTACTAGAGTATATAATCTATCGTTATGTCGCTTGGTATGTGAATATCGAGGATGAGTTAGTTGGACCGCTTAGACGCTTTGATGGTCCTCCAGGGTTTGGTGATGGTGGCATGTCGTCGAGTGAAGTCATCGACCCTTAGTTGATGGTCCGTTAGTGTACAGGCAAACTTTTGGACATAGTAGTATAATGCTGAAGTTAAGCGACTTTGACCCTTTCTAGAAATTATGTATTTTGTTTTTTGCTAAATGTTGTATTGTAGAACTGATGATAATGTTTATAAAAAGATGCATATATATTTTATTAAACTTGTATGAGAATTGTGCGAATGCTTTAATATGCTTTCGCGTGTTTTAATAATTTTAAGTAATAATTGGAAACGACATGTATCGCGTGTGACGTTCTGAGGCGTCACATTGCCCTAGGCTAGTAAACCTGCGACCTCTGGCAGCGAGCCTGAAGCTTGACAACCTGAGCTCGAGCTTGCCTATGGCCATCGCCGAGCGACCCTCAAGCTCGCCGGTTGCCGTCGCTAGCCAATCACGG
The DNA here is from genome assembly GCF_021117445.2 of Syzygium oleosum. NCBI lineage: Eukaryota > Viridiplantae > Streptophyta > Magnoliopsida > Myrtales > Myrtaceae > Syzygium > Syzygium oleosum. The sequence goes on along the minus strand of NW_026607489.1, from coordinate 13,652,001 downwards.
CGGAGTAAGGAGGAAAAAGAAAAGGAAAGAAAGGAAAAAAGAAAAAAGAAAAGAGAAAAAAGAAAATTATAAAAAATTCTAATTTTTTCAAAAAAGAAAAGAAAAAATAAAAAAATCGATTTTTAAAATAAAAATATTAAGAATTTTGATTTTTTTTGCCTGAAATAAAGTTATGAAATTGAAATCATTTTCCAATGATATCCAAGCATCAGAAAACAATTTCCATCCTGTATCACCAAACAAAGGAAAACTAAGCGTTTTCTTGGAAAATGATTTTCCAGAAAGCATTTTCCTTTATCATTAAGGGTGCGTTTGTTTTGTGGAAAATGGACCATTTCTGGAAAATACTTTCCAACAAATTATTTTTCAGGAAAATGAGTTCATTTTTCGGTATTTGGATAAAACTTAAAAAAGACTTGGAAAGTATTTTCAATTATTTGGTGAGAAAAATCTGATGGTGAAAATTATAAGAAAAATTCGTATTTTTTAAATTATTTCAAATTATTTGTTATTTTTATTAAGAAAAGAAAATACATAAATGTTTTCTTTCTTAGAAAGAAAAGAAAAAATATTAACAAATTCAATATGAGCAATTCCGGAAAGTGTTTTTACCTTTTTAGATTAGGGAATTCACTTTCCTAAGATTAAACATGACATTTGTGTTGACCGAAAAGTATTTTCCGTTAACCAAATTATTTTCAGAGAATCAAACAGATGAAAATCCAGAAAATACTTTCAGATAAAATACTTTCACCAAAACAAACACACCCTAAGTTTTTCGCAAAACAAACGAACCTTTAGTTTAGATTAAGTACAAATAATTTTGCAACACTCACTTTAAACCAAAAGAAAAAAAGAAAATCAGACACGCCTCATAGACATATTGCTTCTATAAAAGTACTCCCCGCCCAATAAATGAAATTTTAACAATAAAATAGGCCCATTAGAGAATGCCTACTGTAATCAATCACATCAAAATGATCAATTAAAACACAACACGTTGATTATCTAACAAATAATGCGTTACAATTCAAATGTCATATCTCATTAAATAATACAGATTCGCGTTCATGATATGTTTAAGATAATATTATATTTGAAAAATGTCTCTAAGCACAAAATTCATATGATTTACTGAAATACTGCATGAAATTCCATAGAGGCGGGTCAGTAAGTGAAAGACAGACATACTTACACTAGATGCATATTGTAGAATTTTTTTGTGTTTTCATGTGTTGGGAATTTTTGAAAAGAAAACTAGTGTTTTGAAAATCTGTCAATAAATAAAACAACGAAAAAATCACTGTATAACTTTTTTACACATTCTCTACAGAAAGAGTTCGCAGACTGCAAGGGAAAAAAAACAAATAAAAGAATTGTTTCTTAGTTTGCATCTAAAACCAAAAGGTACTATTACAGGAATCGAACATACAAGTCATAAGGTTTCAAGCATTTTGTGGTCAGTTATGGTAAGTTACTCTTTGCACAAGTAACGGACCGTTTTGTAAGCATTATCCTAGTTCCATCTATTATGCAGTGTCAATTTGATTTGAGTGCAAAAAAAAGAGGATCAAGGAAGCATCGTTGCCAAATTTTCTGGTTGGATTAGTTAATATCATCAATTCTTATCAATCTTAATGTACAGTAGGTGAAATAGAAAAGAGTATAGAATAACCAAGCGCTATATCGCAATTTCTTAATCGTCATTAACCTACTCTTTAAGGAGAGAAGATGCTATACTATGCTATATATAGATATATGTGAGCTTTTCCCGAGCCATTAGGAATTAAACATATCGTGAATTTCGTAATGTTGATATGAATGACACGTTTACCAGTCGGCAAGAGATGGTACTTAATATTATGACAAAGACCTGCATATAAAATATGGAAAACTTAAGGCTATGTTTGATAGCTAGGATAAAAGTCAGGATATGATAGAATTTATCTTATTCCGTATTTGATTCCTGCCGAAGATAGGATAAATTGGATACAAGAGGGATATAACATGTATAAAAATATCTGCAGTTCTTTGATTCATGTCAAAAGTATATGAAAGTAGCAAAAAAGTCGAAACCCATCTTTTCCGTAGCTTCGTGGTTTATTTGAAATTTCATGAAAGTGGCGAAAGAGTCAAAGCACTATATTTCAGAATTGCAAAGGTTAATAATCATGTTAGCTTTCTTTTACTAGATTTTGGTGTTCGCTGGTTGATCTATTTCGTCGATGTAGCCGTAGTTGTCATTGTTGAACCTATGATTTTGGAATGCTGCAATGAGTTCTTTTTCCGTGTAAGATGTAGACGGTGCAATGATTATGAATTGATCGATGGAGATTGTCTCTGTTTATGCATTTGTCGTTTCTTTAGCAGTGAATCATAAGAGATTTTTGCCATCTCTGTTTGTGCATTTTTAGGTTCATTTACATCAATATTTCGTTCGTACTAAATAATAGACATGATGGGATATGAAAGTATCCGGCTTTATTATCACGATTCACCAAACAGTGGATAGGATATAGTAGAACCTCTACTTATACTATCCTATCCAGTCTTATCTTCGCTAAAAATCCAGATGACCAAACATGGTCTAAGTTGATTGGTTTCTACAAGCGATCGCGTCTTTCATTTTTTTTTTTTTAAATACTCCATTAATTTAAAAGATATGAACAAAATTCCACTAGATTTTGGATGCCAATCATCCTCGAGAGATTTGAATATATATTAATTATTAAGCACGTAGAAATAATTAAAACATCAGTACACAGTTTTTGATTTGGGACTTTAGTCATGTGTCCACATAAAAGTCTGATTGCAACGACATAAGCATCATCAGTCACCAATCATCAATAAAAAATCCATCAACATCATCATCTACATCTATCAAAGAGAGAAAAAGAAATCAATATGGCCCGAGTGCAGCAGGCGATGGAGGATATGCTTGCAAAGGTAAGTGCAGCTGGCGATGGAGGATGCTTGCAAAAGGCAAGGAAATCAAAGACTGCCTTAAAAGAGAGGTACCGTCCAGATTCACTCCCCTTCTTCATTCCTGTAAACGGCCAAAGGCACAGTCCAGATTCACTCCCATTCTTCATTCCTGTAAATGGCCGAGCAAAACTTAATTTGCTAGCCAACAAGCACATGCTAATTAGTTACCTACCTCCCCTACGCACACCGACCAAATTAAACTTTCCCAAAGAAAATAGAAGAATATATAAAAGAACTTTCCATTCCAATTCGAGTTGCGCCCATCTTGGCCTTAAGTAAACGCACATCGTGTGCCCTGTTCCTGAATCCTGTCCGACCCCTCCCCCCAAAACCTTCCCTGGATCGCCACCATGGATGCGCAGAAGCAAGAGCAGAGGAGCTACTGGAGATGGAGCAAGCAAGACTTCTTCCCCGAGGAATCCTTCGCCAGCTTCGCCTCCTACAAGGCAGCCCTCTCCCAGACCTTCCCTCGCCTCAGGGATCGCATCCTTGACCGGTCGACTCGGTCCAAAGAGCTCGTCGAGCTCAAGAAGGAGAGCGAGAATGACATGAAACGCTGCCTCAACTGGTGGGACCTCATGTGGCTCTGCTTCGGCTCCGTTGTCGGGTCGGGCATCTTCGTCATCACCGGCCAGGAGGCCCACGACCACGCCGGCCCTGCGATCGTGCTCTCCTACGCCATCTCGGGCCTCTCTGCATTGCTCTCCGCCTTCTGCTACACGGAGTTCGCGGTCGAAATCCCCGTCGCTGGTGGGTCTTTCTCGTACTTGCGTATTGAGCTAGGCGATTTCATTGCTTTCATTGCGGCCGGTAATATTCTCTTGGAGGCCATTGTGGGCGCGGCTGGCTTGGGTCGTTCTTGGACGTCGTATTTCGCGAGCATGATCAAGAACGACCCTGATTTCTTGAGATTTCACGTCAAGGGTTTGGCCGAGGGGTTTAATCTCTTGGACCCTTTGGCTGTAGTGGTGATTGTGGTGGCTAATAGCATTGCGATGGCCGGGACAAAGCATACCTCTTGCTTGAATTGGATCAGTTCTGTGATTAGTGCGGGGGTCATAGTGCTTATAATAGCAATTGGGTTCTCTCGTGGTCATGTGTCCAATTTAGTCCCCTTTTTCCCTCTAGGAGCGAGCGGGGTTTTCACCGCCGCAGCAGTCGTGTACTGGTCTTACACGGGGTTTGACATGGTGGCGACCATGGCCGAAGAGACGAAGAAGCCGTCCAGGGACATCCCAATCGGTTTGGCCGGTTCGATGACTGTGATCACCGTGATTTACTGTTTGATGGCTCTGGCACTGACCATGATGCAGAAGTACACTGAAATTGACCCCAATGCGGCTTATTCTGTCGCTTTCGCGAGGATTGGCATGAAGTGGGCTAAGTATGTCGTCAGCATTTGTGCCCTCAAGGGAATGACCACAAGTTTGCTGGTCGGGGCTCTTGGGCAAGCTCGGTATATGACTCAGATTGCCAGGGCTCATATGATCCCGCCCTGGTTCGCTCTCGTTCACCCAAAAACCGGCACTCCTGTTAATGCTACTCTATTGATCACCGTGCTTGGTTCTGCTGTGGCATTATTCTCTAGCTTGGATGTATTGTCTAGCGTGTTCTCCTTCAGTACGCTGCTAATTTTCATGCTCGTCGCCATTGCATTGCTGGTGAGACGGTATTATGTTAAGGGCGAGACTCCAAAGAGCGATCTTCGCAAGTTTTTGGCTTCTCTGTTCGTCATAGTCGCTTCTTGCATCGGAGGGACAGCACTTTGGCGCTCAAACGTTGGAGGATGGATCGGTTATGTGGTTGCTGTTGTTTTCTGGGTTTTGGGCACTTTAGGAATGGAATTGCTGCCGCAGCTGCGTGTGCCACAGCTCTGGGGGGTTCCCCTGGTTCCACATCTGCCGTCGTTGTCGATCGGGACGAACATATTCCTGATCGGTTCGCTGGGCACTGAAGCATTCTGGAGGTTCTTCATCTGCACTGCGGTGATGATACTCTACTATCTCCTCGTCGGGCTTCACGCGACTTACGACGTGGCTCGCCATATGGCACAGGAATCAAAAGTCGAAGATGGAAAGGGGAAAGTAGATCATGGCTTGTCATAGGGGGTGGTGTTGGGTATAGCCTTGGATACTGTATAGTAGTATATCCCCTTCCAGTTTGGACATCGTTGCTGATGAATTGGATACTTTTGCCGAATAATAAAGTATGATACATTGTTAAAACCTAACTCTATGAAGGAGAGAAGGTATTCTTACCTATACTAGATATATATATATATATAGAGAGAGAGAGAGAGAGAGAGAGAGACAGATTAGGAGTTTTTTTTTTTTTGGTCAAAGACAGATTAGGAGGTAAGCAAGCTGTAAATTTCTCGATCTTGACCCGAGCGACGTGTTTAGGACTCAACAACAGAGGGAAAATTGTCCAAAGAGTCCTAAATCCATTGTACGGCGGCTAATTTAATTTTTGACATTTCAATTGTGTCAATTTGGTTCAAGCGTATCATAAATCTCTTCTCCTAAGGAGTTCGGATGTTAAACCTTTTGACGATTTGCTAATTTAGTCATTTCGATCAATTTTGACCACAAATTACTGACGTTGCAGTCTAGTAAACATCGATTGTCGTATGTGGTACGTTGACGCTGACATTGACAATTTTTATAGTTTCTTTTATTTTTTTTTCTTTTTTTCCTTTTCTTTTCTTTTTTCTTTTTCCTTTTTCCCTCCATTAGCCTTAGGTGAGGGCTGCCCTCTCCATCCCAGGCATGGGCAATGACTGCGGCCCTTGCCAGGCCAAGCAAGGGCGATCCTTGCTCGAGGCCGGCGGAGGGTAAAAAGGATAAAGAAATTAAAAGAAAAGGGAAAAAATCATTAAATTTAAAAATTGCAAAAATTGTCTTCATTAGTGCCGGCGTGCCATTTAGGAAGGCTGAATAGATGCCTCGTCTGTAATTTATGATCAAAATTAGCTGAAAGGACTAAATTGACAAATCGTGAAGAGGTTTAAGACTAAAATGGTAAATCATTAAAAGTCTTAGAACTACACTAGCACAATTGAAAAAAATTATGACTAAATTGGTAAGTTGTCTAATGGTTTATGACTAAATTGGCAAGTTATCAAAATATTTAGATTAAATTGGCACAATTGAAAGGTTTAGTATTGAATTGATTGTCGTATATTAAGTTCATGACTTTTTTTACAATTTTTCCTAATAAGAGATTGTATTTAATACTATGACAAAGACCTACATCAAAAATTAGAAAGCTACCATGAAGTGACTTAAGGTAATACGTTTCTACTAGCGACTATGACTTTCTTCTTTTTAATAAATATTTAATCTATTCTTCGGACAGGACGCACAAAATATTTTATGAGTTTGGATGTCGATCATCCTTAATTTTCATAATTTACCCCATGAATTTTAGAAATTGATTGCAACATGTCCCCTAGAGTTGATTCTGACCAAATACTGCTTGGAGCTTCGATCACATACTCAATTGTGGAGGGTAAAGTTGTTATATAAGTATATACATACAAAAAGTAAAAGAATAATCCAGAAGTATATTACACACACGAGAGTAAGTGACTAAAGTTCCGGCGAGCACATGACCGTAGTCAACACCACACTCATATCGATATACAACTCTGAAATATATATTTTGAGTAGCCCTTATATTTTTTTTTCTCATATATAGAGACGATACATAATCAAATTGCCTTTCAAAACTAGTAACATGGTTTGATACTTGAAAAACATTAGTCAATAGTCAACGTTAGGGAGGAAATTGCAACAAATTTAAAAAAGTCAAAGGGCAAATTGCAAATTGCAAAAATCAAAGCATCACAGGTAACTTGCCACAATCTCAAAACTTGGGGGAAATTATAATTCTCTCAAAAATTAAAAAAATCACAATTGTCAAGCTAAAATTCGTTAAACGATTGAGATTTACTATATTTCAATCTCACGATAAAAAATTATAAGGCCACGGTACCTATTTGATAGGTTGGCATGTGCTCAACAATTGAATCGATTGTTTTGTTTTTGCAAACTGGCCTCCTCATCCTTTTCCTCCTCTTCATGTATGAGGTTAAGCTTCACCAATGGTTGTCACAGCTCTATTTGGCGATTCATATTGAAGACGATTGATATTTCACGGGGTCACTCTTTTCCCAAAAGAAATGCAATATGGGTGAATGAATTTTGTAAGACAGTTGATCGATTGTTATGAATCTGGAGAAGAAATGGGTGGAACCTTGAAGAATGAGTGTCGAAATTAGAGCTTCTTTTCTTTTTCCGGCTCCCCTGATCCCCGCTCCAACTTCTGGGGGAGAGGAGGAGGAGGAGGAGGCTCATGATGGTGGTGGTGGTGGCGCCGTTGGAGGCGTGGTGGTGGACAGGTTTTGAGAGATGGCAGTGAAAATTGAGAAACAGAGAAAGGGAGGAGCCGATGAGGATGATGATATACCAAACGATTCCACACTGGCTTGAATGTGTAGGCCTCGGGAGATCTATTCGGAAGCCAAGAAAGACTCAGAGAGAGGTGTTATGTGGAAGGAGATGGACGTTGTTGAGTTGGAGAAGACAACCAACTTAGGCTTTTTTTTTTTTGGTCAGAACCCACTTAGGCTTGAGATGAGGTTAAATGAGCCATCAATTGGTAAGGGATGCCGATCGAATTAGCCTCGTGCGATCTTAGGAATTTCTTCTCAAATCAGTATTTTCCACACTCACTTGCACACAAGGATCTTAAAATGAGAAACTTCAAGAAAGAGAAGTTTTGGATTGTATTATTATTATGAGAATGATATGTACAAATGATAGGTAGGAGATCCCTTTATATACGAGTACAGGGTCAACCATATCTATAAATCTCTCTTTGAACTAACGGTGGATATCACATCTCCCCAATTACGAACTACCTCCATTTATTACAAGAGGATACAATTATAATATTGCTCGCCCCCAGGAGTATTCTAGAACGTACAAGAAAACCCTATGACTTAAAACCCTCGAGGTTCGCCAGCTCGTTCATGGATCGATTACGATCCATCGTTCAAAAACCCTCGAGAGTGATACATTTCTCTAGGCGGTGACACAAGCGTTCTCCACAATTAACTTATAAAACACTGATTTAATCTACAAGTAGATTGGGGATTTATCTTTACTTTTCTAAAATATGCATGTTCGAAATTTATAAGTCGACCAATCTCACGCTCCATTTATTTCATAGAAATTTTGACATTTCTAGAAAATATTTTTCCAAGAAGTAATTATCTAGGAAAATAATGATATTTTCCGGTGTTTAACTGAAATCTAAAAAATGAGTTGCGTTTGAAAGGAAAACCTGCTTTCACTTTCCTAAATTGACATTAACTGTGATTTGGACATAAGCAGCCGGAGAATCGAGCCCAAGTCTATGGAAGCCTGGCTTAGGACCCCTCGATGGACCCAGGCCGAGGCTCCAGAGTCGTAGGCCGAGGCTCCAGGGTCATGGGCCTTGCCTCTATGGGCTCAAGCATTAGAAACTCAAGCCTAGGCACTGGGAAGCCAAGCATGGGCACTAGGTCCGTAGCCTGGCCTCTATGGACCCAGGTTTGGTCTCGATGAACGCAAATACACATGTCGGGAAGCTGAGGCATGGGCACCGGAGTCTCGAGCTTGGCCTCTGTAGACCTAGGATGGTCTTGATGGACCCATTCTTCAAAGGCAACAATTTGATGAGAAATTTTGCTTAGAATTGAATCTTTGGTTGGGTCCGGTATGGGTTACCAAAATTCTTTTATATAAAATGGGCCAAAACGGGTTGAATAGGTTAATTTGGGTCAAACCATTTTCGATTTGACTCGAACTTGATGATCCATCCCACTTGCCTAATATGGAGGGAACCTATTTACAATAAATGGGATGAAAAAGAAAGCAATCAATTCAAATTATTTCTATATTTCTTGGACTTTTGTCATGTGTCCATATTAATTCTAATTGCAATGACGTAAGAGGAATTATATCAAAAAAGTCTTAAACTTATTGTATCGGTACCAATTGAATCATAAACCTTTTAATTGGACCAATTTAGTCCTAAACCTTTTTGCATTGGTATCAATTAAGTCCATTTGACCGGAAATTACTGACGTGGATGTTAGCTGTTCTAGGTGGCACAACCAGCGCTAACGTGGATATTTTAAATAATATTTTAAATATGTTGTAATTATTTTGGTTTTTTTCTTTTATGTTTTTACTATCTCTCTCTCTTTTTGGTCATGGGCCAAGAAAGGATGCCAGTTGACCCTCGCCAGTCACAAGCAAGGGCCTAGATGCCCCCATTGGCCGTCGGCGAGGGCCTTGTGCCCTCACTCGATTTGGGTGTCGTGACCCTCGCTAGATCTGGGCAAGGGGTCGTGCACCCTCACTTTGGCTAGCGAGGGCCTCGCTAGAGCCGACGAGGGTTAGCTGACGGCCCTTGTTCACCCTCAGCCCAAAAAATAAAAATAAAGAATAGAAAAAAAAGGAAAAAAAGAACCAAAAAAATTATAAGAAAATTCAATTACTATTAAAAATATTATTAAAAAATATTAACGTTAGCACCGATCGTTCTACTTGATACGACCAGTGTTCACTTCAACGATTTCCGATCAAAATTGATTAGATTGACTTAGTCAGTACCAATGTTAAAAGGTTCCGAACTACAATGCAACATACTTTTTAAGTACTTTTTCCACATATAGGCGTCATCAATCATCATCATCATCATCTACCAAAGAGAGAAAAGAAGTCAATTTGACCGGAGTGCAATAGTCAATCGAGGATGCACAGGTAAAGAAAGACTTGACAGATTGATATGCTCGCTAGTTGCCCTTTGGACAGGAGAACATCCAGAAAAATCAGGTGGGAATCGGTTGTGCTCGTCATTTCGCTGTTCATGCATGCAATCTCTGCCGTTTATCATTAGACCGACGCTACCTTCCTCTCTGTATATTATGTCTTTTACAGAATACTAAGTCAATCTTGTTGACTCTGTTTTGGATACAGAGCTCTATCTTCCGTTGGATGGGTGGCATGGTTTAGTTATGAATCTGGTCAAGAACCTGCGCTGTCCAGATTCACTCCCTTCTCGAGGCGATCATTCCTGACAACGGCCAAGCCCAGTCCAACGTAGCCGCACCTGCTAGAATTCCGGGATCGGAGTTACCGACCTCCCCCACACACCCGGTTGCCAAATCCCCTGATTTTCTAGGATTCCACAGAATCCAAAACTTCCCCAGAAGAAGAATGAAATATAGGCAGAGAATTCTCCATCCCAATTCGATTCACACCCATCTTGGCCAAAAGCAAATGCACATCGTGCCCTGTTCAAGAATCCTCGCCAGCCCCCCCAAACAACCTTTCCTGGATCGCCACCATGGATGCGCAGAAGCAAGAGCAGAGGAGCTACTGGAGATGGAGCAAGCAAGACTTCTTCCCCGAGGAATCCTTCGTCAGCTTCGCCTCCTACAGGACAGCCCTCTCTCAGACCTTCCCTCGCCTCCGGGATCGCATCCTCTACCGGTCGACTCAGTCCAAGGAGCTCGTCGAGCTCAAGAAGGAGAGCGAGAATGACATGAAGCGCTGCCTCAACTGGTGGGACCTCATGTGGCTCTGCTTCGGCTCCGTTGTCGGGTCGGGCATCTTCGTCATCACCGGCCAGGAGGCCCACGACCACGCCGGCCCGGCCATCGTGCTCTCCTACGCCGTCTCGGGCCTCTCTGCATTGCTCTCCGCCTTCTGCTACACGGAGTTCGCGGTCGAAATCCCCGTCGCAGGTGGGTCTTTCTCGTACTTGCGTATTGAGCTAGGCGATTTCATTGCTTTTATTGCGGCCGGTAATATTCTAACGACCCTGATTTCTTGAGATTTCACGTCAAGGGTTTGACCGAGGGGTTTAATCTTCTGGACCCTTTGGCTGTTGTGGTGCTTGTGGTGGCTAATAGCATTGCGATGGCCGGGACAAAGCGGGCCTCTTGCTTGAATTGGATCAGTTCTGTGATCAGTGCTGGGGTCATAGTGCTTATTATAGCAATTGGGTTCTCTCATGGTCATGTGTCGAATTTAGTCCCCTTTTTGTTGAAAAAGAACAAGCGGCAAGTATGGTTCAATAGCCTCTAAAGAGAGCAAAAAGTAGAAGATGACACACACAAAAAATTGCTGCTGAAAAACTCTCGTACTTTTTACTCAACAGATCACAAGCCTATTAAATAGGCATAACATTGAAAACTACTCAGCAAGAAAATAACAACAGGATAACAATAACAAAGACCCACTAACATATCCCACTAACTAAAACGTGTAGAAACAAACCCCTACAAACTAGGACTCCACTACTACATTATTGAAGACATGTAAAACTGAAATTTGACCAGTTCAACACTACTTCACGTGCTGGTGTTGTGTTTGTTCAATACTCCCCCTCAACACCAGCTTCTACTCTTTTCACCATACCGAGCTGATGACAGAAACTTTCGAACTTATTGCTACTCAAGCTTTTTGTAAACAAATCTGCAACTTGGTTTTCTGTTTTGACATGCTCCAACTCAATTTCTTCTTGCAAGACTTTCTCTCTGATAAAATGATGATGCACCTCCACATGCTTAGTTCTTGCATGAAAAACTGGATTCTCTGCCAAACGTATTGCCGACAAGTTGTCGCAGTACAAAGAGACACCATACTCTGTTGGTTGATGCAAGTTTTTCAATAATTGCATAAGCCAAGTGCTTTCTTGAGCTGCCATCGCTGCTGCTCGATATTCTGCTTTCGTGGTTGACAAAGACACCGTTGGTTGTCTTTTACTACACCAAGAAATTGCTCCGGACCCAAGCATGAAGACATACCCGGTAGTTGAACGCCGGGAATCATGGTCACCTGCATAGTCAGCATCACAGTAGCCAACTAGTCTGCAATCTCCACCTTTCTTGTACATAATACCATAGCCAAGCGTGCTCTTCACATATCTCAAGATTCGACGAACTGATTCCAAATGAGTCTTCTTTGGATTTTGCATGTAGCGACTCATCACACCAACTGCAAAAGAAACATCCGGTCTTGTTAAAGTTAAGTAGATAAGACTACCCACCAACTGCCGATACATGGTAGCATCTTCTAAATCTTTCCCTTCATGAGCACACATTTTGACGTTTGCCTCCATCGGTGTCGAGATTGGCTTGCATCTAAGCATTGCAAATTTCTTCAACAAATCTTTTGAATACTTTTGCTGATGGAGAAATATTCCTTCCTGAGTGTAGTCGACCTCTAAACCAAGAAAATGTTTGAGCTGTCCAAGTTCTTTCATCTGAAAGCGAACTGACAAATTCTCCTTGGTTTGGAGAATTTCTTCTTCCCAATCTCCTGTGATGATTAAATCATCCACATACACCAGCAAAATAGCTAGCTTCCCTCCTTTAGCTTTGACAAACAAGCTAGAATCCGCACATGTCACCGAATAACCACTATGAGTAAGAAATTCAGCAATCTTACCATACCAAGCTCTCGGTGCTTGTTTTAGCCCATAGAGAGCCTTTCGGAGCTTACACACATACTCAGGATGATCTTGATTCTGAAAGCCCATTGGTTGGCTCATGTAGATCTCCCGATCTAGCTCCCCATGCAAAAATGCATTTTTCACGTCCATTTGCCACAAGTTCCAACTTTTGCTTGCTGCAAGTGCCAATAGAACTTGTACAGTTGTAAACTTCGCAACTGGACTAAATGTTTCATCATAGTCTAGTCCATATTGTTGAGGGAACCCTCGAGCTACCAGACGAGCTTTGTGCCTCTCTATTGATCCATCTGTGCGACGCTTTATCTTGTACACCCATTTGCAAGAAATAGGCTTCACATCTCTTGGCTTTGGTATGAGCTCCCAAGTCTGATTTCGCTCTAACGCAGCAATTTCCTCTTCCATAGCCTTAATCCATTCCGAACTCTGAGACGCTTCCTCAAATGTCTCAGGCTCTTTTGCATCTGCCTCTTCTACTATGGCAGCATTAGCATACTTAGGATTTGGCTTTCGGGCTCTTGTTGACCTTCTAAGTGCAGTTGGTGTACTTGCTCCACTTGGCTCATCTTCTTCGCTTGGCCTTTGGTATACACCTGTTTGCCAAGGATTTTGAGCTATGCCTTCTTCAACATCTACATCGTCGTCTGCAACCTCTGTTTCACTTGAACTCAACTGGAATTGAGAAATTTCTAACATTTCCTTAAAAACATCCGAGTCCGGTAGTACTTCCTTGTTCGAGGACCACCATGAGGAAGCTTCATCAAACACCACATTCCGAGATGTGTAGCATTTCCCGGTTGTTGGATCGCAACATCGCCACCCTTTTCTTTGACTGTCGTATCCTACAAAGATACACCTAACAGCCTTTTTCTCCATCTTGCTACGTAACTGGTCAGGTACAAATACATAGCACACGCATCCAAAAACTCGAAAATGACCAACAGCAGGCTTCATGTTCCATATTTTTTCAAAGGGTGAACGAAAGCATAACCTTTGTTGAGGAAGCCTATTGGTCACGAAGGCCGCAGTCTTCATAGCTTCCGCCCAAAACCGTCCCGGAACATTCTTTGAATGAAGCATACTTCGACATACTTCTGCCAGATGCCTGTTTTTCCTTTCTGACACCCCGTTTTGCTGCGGAGTGCTAGCACATGTGAACTGATGGCGTATTCTGCACTCCTGAAGGAAATCTGTGAACTCATTTGAGATGTACTCTCCCCCATTGTCGGTGCGTAGACAACGGACTCTTTTACCAACCTCCGCTTCCGCTACCTTCTTGAACTCTATGAATTTTGAAAGAGTTTCAGATTTTTCCTTCATAAAGTAAACCCACACGTACCTCGAGAAGTCGTCAATGAAGGTCACCATATACTTCATCCCACCAACGGAGGCTTGCTTAATTGGTCCAAACATATCAGAGTGTATTAACTCTAATGGTTCCTTCGCTTTAAATTTAGACTCTTCATACGGCAACTGGTGCGCTTTTCCATACTGACAGCCTGCACATACAGTGTCTGTTCTCACTTCAAGTAGTGGAAGTCCCTTCAACATCGACTTCTTCATCATCACATCTAGCTTGGAATAGCTAACGTGACTTAGTCGCATGTGCCATAAGTTTGCCGTCTCATTCCTTATCGTCTTGTCTACATATGCGGTTTCCGCAGACATTACGTAGACAGACTCCGTTCTTCGTCCCTTCATTATTGGCTCTTCTGTAATCTCAAGGTCTCGATATATCTTCACATCTTGTGGACCGAACAGAACAAAATGGCCAGAAGATGTTAATTGTGCTACCGAGAGAAGATTTTTTCTCATACCTGGAACATGATAGACGTTTTGGAGTGGCACCTCGGCATCGCTACATTGGGGAGAGACGGTCGTATTACCGATGTGGGCTATCGGTAACTTTGAGTTATTCGCCGTCACCACCACCCGACTTCCCTTGTACTCCGACAAGTTCTGCAACTTTTCTTTATTGCCGGTCATATGGTTTGAGCAGCCTGAGTCAACAATCCAATCATTCTCATAATCGATTTGATTGAATGTTGTTGCAGTAAGGGCTAGCTCCTCCTTATCTACAGCAAAGAAAGCCTTAGCATCCCATTCGTCTTCGTTTTTTGAAGTAGCAGCGTTACTCTCGATGGCCTTCTTTTTTGACCAGCAATATTTCGCCATATGACCTTTTTTATTGCATGTAGCACTTCCCTTCAAACTTTTGGCCATTGCCGTGGTTCTTAGAACCTTTCCATGCACGAACGCTCCCTTCATCTTGATGACTTCTCGCCTTGTCATCGTTCTTTTTGGATCCACCGTGGGCATGCCGCTTGGAATTCCACTTGCCTTTGTTGGCATAGAGTGCCTCTTCTCCATTCTTCAACGAGACTCCTCCCATTTGCTTGGCTAATGCTTCTTGACCAGCTAGCAAATTTTCGAATTCGACAAGCGACGGCTGAGTTTGTCATCCTTGTATGGCAGCAACAAAACTCCTGAATTCTGGCTTCAAACCATGAATGATGATCCGCTTCATCCTGGTATCGCCAATCGGAGCCTCCGGATCCAATTCAGTAATCTCTCGGCATAACGTCTTCACTTTGTGGAAGTACTGAGTGACCGTCATGTCGCGTTGCACCATCGACAACAACTCGCTTTCTAAGAGTTGGAGCTTCGTATCGTTCTTCTTAGAGAACAGCTTGGTGAACGTATCCCAAGCTTCTTTGGGAGTTTCCGCATCTCGGATATGCTCCAGCACATCCTCTTCAACTGTCGTCTTCAAAACGAACATGGCTTTGCCCGCTTTAATCTTCCACTTCCGCAATGTCCCATTCGCATCTTCAGCCTCCGGTTGTCTCACATCGTTTCCATTGACAACCTCCCACAAATCCTGGCCCTGCATATAAGACATCATGCAGGTAGACCAAGAATTGTAGTTTTGGTTGCTGAGCTTCTTGATTCCGCCAACGACTTGAAGATCACCCATCTTGGCAATAGAGATGCTCACGAAATACCCAGAACCTAGCTTTGATACCAGATTGTTGAAAAAGAACAAGCGGCAAATATGGTTCAATAACCTCTAAAGAGAGCAAAAAGTAGAAGAGGACACACACAAAAAATTGCTGCTGAAAAACTCCCGTACTTTTTACTCAACAGATCACAAGCCTATTAAATAGACATAACATTGAAAACTACTCAGCAAGAAAATAACAACAGGATAATAATAACAAAGACCCACTAACATATCCTACTAACTAAAACGTGTAGAAACAAATCCCTACAAACTAGGACTCCACTACTACATTATTGAAGACATGTAAAACTGAAATTTGACCAGTTCAACACTACTTCACGTGCTGGTGTTGTGTTTGTTCAATACTTTTTTCCTCAAGGAGCGAGTGGGGTTTTTGCGGCCGCGGCGATCGTGTATTGGTCTTACACAGGGTTTGACATGGTGGCGACCATGGCCGAAGAGACAAAGAAGCCGTCCAGGGACATCCCAATCGGTTTGGCCGGTTCGATGACCGTGATCACCGTGATTTACTGTTTGATGGCTCTGGCACTGACCATGATGCAGAAGTACACCAAAATTGACCGCAATGCATGTGACATTCTGAATTTCGGGCCATTTTTGGGATTTATAAAACGTGTAATTCGTCGGTGTGCTTATAGTAAAATCTCGCCCGGGAACTGATCACTCTCGGTTATTGATTTTAAAATTGAGATTTCGCTAGAATCGCACTCGATCAAATTTAGCCGTTATTTAGAGCCCAAACTTTGGTGTCGAATTTCTCGGAGTTCCAGGACGAATTTAATTGGACGGTGTCGATATTATTGTGGCTAGCCTCGATATTGCACGGGATATGTGGAAAGTGAGTTTTTGACCAGGTGCGAATTTGGACTGGTAGATCACCCTCGCAGTGTGTTTTTATTAACACCCTTTTAAACAAATCCTAAAAATATTAATTAGGATTTTTCGGGGACCGTCGGATCGTTTCCGGATTTAAATCGTGGCCGTTAGATCGCAATTATTGCGATTTGACCTTTGCATTTTTCTCTCTCTCTCTCCTCCCCTCTTTCCCGCTGACCCCCCCTGCGGCTGACACCCCCACCTACCCCTCTCTCCCTCTTTCCCTCTTTCTTTTCTTTTCCTTTTTCTTTTCTTCTTTTCCTTCTTTTCCTTCTTGGTCGCTGCTTCTCCTTCGTGCGTGTGCTTCTTCTTCATCTGCTTCTTGCTTCTTTCGCTGCCCGCCGACCGGCCCTTCTCGCCGGCCCAGCCACCGCCGCCTACCGCCTCGCGCCGCCGAGCACTGCTCCTCCCCACCGTGAACCACCCCGTCCCAGCTCTCCTCCTTGGCCGTGCGGCACCGCCCCTGGCCGCTCGAAACCTCTCGTCGCCTGTTCGCCCAACCCGCGCGCGAGAAGCGCCTCTCGCTAGTTCAGCCACCGTTCGCCTCCGCCACTTGCCGCCGCTGTCCGGCACCCCAAATCACCGCCACCAGCTGCTGTTCATGCCGAGAACAGCCCCGACCAGCCACCACAGCAGCCACTCCCTTCGTCGCGCTCGTTCGTCGCCCGTCCGTCACTCGCCGGGCCGAGCCGGAAACCACCGCGGACCGCCCTCGTCGATGCTGTCGTCCTCGCGTCGTCGCCGGCGTTAGCCGAGTAGGTTAACCTCTAATCCCGTGTTTAGGGTGTTAAACTTGCTTTGAGTAGTTTAATTTATGTTTAGATTAGTATTTTGTTTGTTTTATTGGGTTTAAGTGATAGGTTATCGGTGGTTGTGCGATAGGTTATCGCGGATGTGGTGATAAGTTATCAGTTATTTGATTGTTATTGATTATTATATTAAATCAATTATTTTCGGAATTTAAATATTATTTTATTAGTTAATAAATTAATTCCGAATTAAATATTAATATTTTATCATTAAATAATTAATTTCCGGAAATTAAATATTATTATTTTCGGAAAATTTCTAGCGTCAAATTGTGATGCCAATGTTGGTTTTCGCCGTATAAGTTGGCGTATTTAGAAAATGATTTGAATGATTTTTGATTCAAGGAAATATTTTGACATTTTGGAAAATTAAATTATTTTCGGATATTATTAATTAATTAATTCCGAATTTAATTTATTGTTATTTTGGAAAATTTATAATTTCAAATTATGATTTCTAGCTTGAATGTTGGCGATTTTGCCGCGAATTGTCGTATTAAATTGATTTTATGGCAAATTGTTTGATCGAAAGTTTCTGTGGAAAATTTATGAGACTTTTGGAATTAAATTATTTTATTCTGTTATACCAAGTAATGTTAGTGATGCTTGGTGGTTGATATTCGTGTTTGATATCGAAGCTTGTGAGAATTGATTGACTGCTTGCATGTGTGGCCACTTGGTATTATTGCATGACATTGAGGAGAGCACGATTCATGTATGCATGGACTAATTGAGAAGATAATAATTGGCCGGAATGCTTGTGTGCTCGTGTGGTCACACGTTGGAGCCGTCTTGCTGTGTATCGCTTGACGATGCCCGATTTATCGGATGCCTGGGGATTATCTGGAGTACCGATACCCCGGATGCCTTGTCGCGGCCTGAGGCCGGACTCGATGCTCCTTACGGGATACCATCTTACTGTGTATCGTTTGATGTTGCCGTATTGGAATGCCGTCATCCTGTGTATCGTTTGACGTAGCCGTGCCCGACGAGGAGGGACGGAGCCCGGTTTTTACCGGAAGACTGCCATCTTGCTGCGTATCGCTTGATGTGTAGTGGCCCCGAGGGGGCGTAATAACTGGAATACGTGTGATACATAGTGCCTGATTATGTGGTAGAAACTGCTAGGCATGGTATGGGACGTGCCCAAGTGGATTCTATCTTATAATCGAGACACGCACGCTTGTGATGCATTGATGCATGAGTAAATGATTTAGATGTTTCGAGTTTGCGACATATGCATTTCATCAACGAATGTCTCAAGGCGAGGTAAGGATGCCTGTGATTGTTTAACGATGTGCTGATGATGCCCTATTGCCTGGTTAGGGACCCCCGTGCGAGTTGACCTCCTAAGCGGGGCTTAGGCTGTTAACTTATTGAGACTTTCGTCTCATTTGTTGTTGTTAACCACTTTTCAGGCCGTTAGCACGTTGATGCACCCAATTGGTTCAGGGTGTTCGGAAGCTGGTTTTTTTGGAGTTCGACTTGTTGGTGGAGTAGATTAACCCTAACTTTTGTCTTTTGCTGGCTCTTTGTGAAAACGCCCAGAGTGGGTTTGTAAGTATGTTCCCAGGAGTTAATCAAGTGAATATTAAAAATGACTTTTGTTATGTTTAGTTTTCCTCTGCTATCCCTGATTTGATTACTGTTTGGGGATTGTTGTGTTGGTTATCGTTTCCGCTTGCGTAATTCAAAGATAAAAAGAAAAGGGTCGGCGACGAGTCCTGGGTCGTCGCATCATAACGACCATAGCGGGATATTGCGTGTCCGTAGGGTTCGGGGTGTGACAATGCAGCTTATTCTGTTGCTTTCTCGAGGATCGGCATGAAGTGGGCTAAGTATGTCGTCAGCATTTGTGCCCTCAAGGGAATGACCACAAGTTTGCTGGTCGGGGCTCTCGGGCAAGCTCGGTATATGACTCAGATTGCCAGGGCTCATATGATCCCGCCCTGGTTCGCCCTTGTTCACCCGAAAACTGGCACTCCTATTAATGCCACGCTATTGATCACCGTGCTTAGTGCTGTTGTGGCATTCTTCTCTAGCTTGGATGTCTTGTCTAGCGTGTTGTCCTTCAGCACGCTGTTCATTTTTATGCTCATGGCTATTGCATTTCTGGTGAGACGATATTATGTTAAGGGCGAGACTCCAAAGAGCGACCTTCACAAGTTTTTGGTTTATCTCTTTGTTATAGTCGCTTCTTGCATTGGAGGGACAGCAGTCTGGGGCACAAACACTGGAGGATGGATTGGTTACGTGGTTGCTGTTATTTTTTGGTTTTTGGGCACTTTAGGAATGCAATTGCTGCCTCAGCGGCGTGCTCCACAGCTCTGGGGGATTCCCCTGGTTCCATATTTGCCGTCGTTGTCAATTGGGATGAATGTATTTTTGATTGGTTCACTGGGCGCTGAAGCATTCTGGAGATTCTTCATATGCACCGCAGTGATGATACTCTACTATTTCTTGGTCGGGCTTCACGCAACTTATGACGTGGCTCACCATATAGCACAGGAATCAAAAGTCAAAGAGGGAAAGGAGAATGTGGATCGTGGCTTGTCATAGGGGATGGTTCTGGTTAGCCTTGGACACTGGACAGTAGTATTCCCCTTCCAGTTTGGAAATAGTTGCCGTTGGGTTGGCTATTTTTGCAGGATCTGCAGATCGTGACTTAGCTTGATATCAAATTTTCCTTTTGATTAGCGCATCATCTGAAAGAATTTTTTATCTTCAGCCACAACACGTCATCTTATTTTGCTACTGCTGGGTATATACATGCCGACTGTAGAAATTATTGTTCATCACTCTTTGAAATAGATTATATTTGCCTTTTCTTCTCTTGAACATTCTGTTATTTTAAGGAGTTTTGGGAAGAGGTCTGTCTGTTACCATTGGTTACAGAATTCCATCATCAGCTAATGCCTCTTGTGGCTTTTGAAAACTCTGGTCAGCTGGGTGCTCACTGCTGAGGATTTTTAGACAAAAGTTAAGTAATATTGATTGAATCTGCTGTTCTTTTTGGTTTCAGAAACTGGGGCTGCACCATGGGAAATGCTGGAGAAAGTTCTGGTGACTTTTGTTAAGCCATGTTAAATAGAGGAATGATATTAAAATGGCAAACATGTCATTGTGCCTTTTTTGGTCATTTTTTTCTTTTGCCTCGGTAACATTTTGTTAGGTCTGGGTTCCAGTCCACAACTCTCTCGTCCGTACTGTTGAGCCGCATGTCCTATGGCGTCAATTTACTGGGTATCTGAATTTGCTGATCGGCATACGTTATTTTCATGTTTGTCGTGATCATGAGGGCACCTAACATGATACTTATAACATTACGACGAGTGCACTAATATACTGCAGTCTGGACATTGTTCTGAATCTAAATGACCGCATCACAAAAGGAAGCGATGTTTAGAAATGCGGCATGGAAGCTGCTCTTCATTTTTTGTGTCATCTGCTAAGCAGAACGTGTTCATTTCGGATTTTCAGAAGAAAGCGTGATTTTTTATGATAATAGTTTGCAACTGCTTCATCCTGCAAAATTCTTATCTGGAATCTTGGTTTCTTTGATATCCAACGAAGTTAACACAAGAAGTTCATATGGGCATGGGAGAATACTCTATCATACGAAAACAGTCTTGCGGTGACGAGCGAGTCATCACTATTCTTACTTTGTTAGATCTGTTTCTTGATAAGCGACAGGATGAGCAGGAGTTAAACTAAAGCCAGTATATTGAAGCTTCCTCTGGGCATTGACTTCTAGTAGTCGAGATTCGCAGGTGAAGAAAAACTTATCGATAAATTGGATGAAAGTTTAAGTATAAAACAACTCAGATGATCGTGATGGTGTGAAACATATACGAATATCGTTTCCACAGAGAAGGTGAAATGTTTGTTGCCTGTTTTCAATATTATGTATATGCTTTATGGGCCTGTTTCTTTTCTTACTGTAGACTAGCCCCTAATACAAAGGAATTGAAGCCGTGGAAACGTTGGTCACTGCGTCGAGGAGACGACGTGGGATGTCAATGGGCCTTTTTCTTGCATACAATCTCCTGGCACTCTTCCAGTGTTTCTGCCAGCCACCTCGTTCATGTCCGCTAGTGCTGGTAACTCTCACTTGCATGGCATTATGATCTGAGAAGTACATCTCTAGTCAATTCAAATAAATGCTATCTTGATCACAACTAGAGTGTGTACCGGAATGCGTGCGTGAATAGGCAGACACATCGTGTATACACACATAATTTTCATGGTTCAGCATTGGTGAAATTTCCCCTAAATCAAGGCCAGTTGTGCACTAGCTCAAGGTTTTTGTCCCCATAAGAAATAAGAGAATGAACTCGTTGAAGCACATTTGTGCTTTCAACTACTGTAAGATGTTGAATATGAACAGGTCAAGTATCAATTGGAGGACCTCCAGGAATACCAGTCAAATCTAGAAGCAATTTCTGGATTACCCTTTTCTCTTTCAGATTCCATGCAGAGACTGATCAGCTATTCCCGTACACACACACATGGTGTCACAACGTCACTTGCTCTACTTTATTGGTCCAGTGAAGAGGTAAAAGCTGCCGACGCAGTGATCTGCATTTGGATAAGGCCAATCTTTGAAGTTTTCCCCATTTGACTGTATGCTTAACCATGTGCTGTTTCTTTTTTCGTTTTCTGGATAGGAAACCATCTCACTCCCTCTCTACCCCATGCATGTATCTTAACTCAAGGGAGAAGTCGTGGCCAAAAGAATTTACATAGAGAACTCAACAACTCATTCTTAAGAGGGTGAAGAGTCACTATCAGAGTTGTTTTCTCTTCGATTTCAAACAGAGGACTATAGAAACCATTCGCTAACATCTTGGGGATGAAGGTTCGGTACAAAGCGTCGTATTCATGCACTTGCAAAGTTATCAATAAGTGTCGCGAATGAACGACCAAGATCTCTCTTTACATGATCCAACCGCGGATAACCTGAAGGGCCCATAACGTATTCATCATCAACATTTGGCTGTATGTCTTTTAAATTTCACGGTGAGGGTGCTCTCTAGATCTGCAACACCTTACAATAATTGTCTCGGTGAAGACGATGGACGACTTCTTTGACTAGAGAAGGACATAAACGGACGTTCTTCGTTCCTGCCGCATCTTCCTTTTCATGCATTTCGGATCCGTTCGAAAGGAATAAAGTCAACAAAGCACCGGCTTGTCATATAGTTTATTCTATCAGAAGGGGGGAATCGCGGCATTATGAGATGAGACAGCAAGAGAATATGAAACTAGTCAAAAAGCTGCAACATGTTGGGGGGAGACAATCTTATGGAATATTAGGACGGCAGCCTCAAAAGAATTCACTTAAATTGATTTGTCATTTAACTTCAAGAAGCATTAAAACAAAGGGTTTCTTGAACATTATAGGTCCAATAATTGAAGAAGTTGGCCACCTATCTTTGGTG
Organism: Syzygium oleosum; assembly: GCF_021117445.2. Lineage (NCBI taxonomy): Eukaryota > Viridiplantae > Streptophyta > Magnoliopsida > Myrtales > Myrtaceae > Syzygium > Syzygium oleosum. The sequence continues at coordinate 13,629,334 of NW_026607489.1, read as the reverse complement.
CTCTATTCTTGGACGAGATGAAAGAAAGTATCACGGGTGGCCACTTAATCGACTGACGGCCAATCACGTTTCAATGCCAATAGCAATAACCAGTCCTTAAAACATTCTCTCGAGTCTTTCAAAATCACATACGCAGACAGCCGACCCCATCTACGTACACGACGAATGTTCGTCAAATCGAAATCGATTTGGGGCATTGATCTTTTGCACCTCGATAGATTTCAAAAGCTCTCGGTTACAAACGTGGAAAGCCACTTTCTAGCAAAAAAAAAAACGTGGAAAGCCACGGATGAAAAAGGAGAGTGAAAGGACACATGGGGGACATCAGTCTAAGTGTGTTGTTGGATAAGGATAGTGAAGAGAGAGTTCATCCCGAGGAGATAAACTATGAAAAGATTGTTGGGCAGAGGCTTTGTCTTCGAAAAAGGAGGAGGACCCTCCAAAAACGTGCTCACGCGGCCATTTTGACAATCGCCTTTTCTTTTTTCAATCCTCCTTTGAACCCGAAAAACAAAGGAAAGGAAACGGAAAATGAGTCTGTCATTATCGTCTATCAGCGTTGGCTTTGACTGACCGACGCAACGACAAGACAACCAGGATGTCTGATTCTTCTTGTGTTCACATCTCTCCTCCTCACGTTCCCCATTGGAACATTCACGCTTCATCGACAAATTACTGTGACGTGGCCTCGAATTGTCCTCGGATAATGGGCGTAATTGTTACATTACTTCGAATTGGCACTGTTATTAGCGCGACATCCGAATTCGACATTACAAAGATAAACATCGTTCTGACATGTCGCGTCGTATCAAATTTCTAAAGTCAACTCTTCATGATCATCATCGTGTTACAAATTGTGAAGAATTGTATCTACGACTAGTGTTGTGCTTGGACATGTCCGCCATTGAATCTTTTGAAAACCTAATGTTGGAGAACTTTGAGAAAAATAAGGGATTATCGAAGATTTCAGCCTTTTAGCCCTAGCTCAACCTCACGGTAGGTTCTCTTCTAATGATGAACTCGTGTTGGGTTTCATGTGATCTTACAAGTCAATAATGCCGGACTGACTAAAATATACTCTTCTAGGGCACATTAGCCACCCTATGTATAAACGTAAGTCTCTTACACACTATTTACTACAGTCCCTTTCACTTGGGCAGGTTTCGAAGTGTCGGAACTTGCCCACCTACGAAGAACGAGGGGATCTCCATGCCGAGGACCTAGAGACATGTGATCAAAAAGGAGAGATGGAGGACCTGCTTTTTCTATCTTTAGCACCAAAATTCATCTCGAAAGTAATTGTTAATAGGGTTGTCGCATTCCAAATTTCTTATCCAATAGATACCCTTTTCTATTTTTTTATCTTGGGAGGGGGACAAACATCGGATATTATATCACAAAACCCTATTCTTCTCGTCAAACCACGTCCCCCCCCCCCCCCCCCCTACAGCACTTCTCGGTCTCAATAATGATTCTTTTGCTCAAGCACCAGAACAACGTGGCACCAAGATGTGACCCGTTTGATCTCCGCAAACGAGAACCCAATCTCTTATTGGAGAGAGCGACATCGTCGGGACCTTCAGTTCAATCCGGATCACATAATTGCAGCGAGCAGGAATCTTTTCGTCTCTCGGCAACAGAACTGTGGTGGCAGGGAGGGGGGTATCTCGTTACGTTGCAGTCTTATATTGATATTTAAGTGATGGGTGCGATGCTCCGGCCTCCATTATTGTGGGTTCCCTTAGCTTTTCTTCGACGAGACAGTCAGCAGATCATTGGTCGACCCTACCTAAGTAGCTTGCATCGATCTCCTCCAATCCTTGCCTCGGGCAGAATGCAGAGTCATCATGTGATGTGAGTTCATCGCGACGTATCCGTGGCCATTGTTTGTTGGCAAGTGAAGGTAGAAAGGGTACGAACAGAACTCGAGCCCGGATTAAGAAAATGGAAAAGGAGAGGATACGTACGCGCCGATTGGAACGTCGTTACGACATCATTGAGCATGCAAGATATGGTACGATTGATAATAAGGTCAACTTGGCTTAGCTCGATTGTCACCCATCCACTTTGAATGGGGGAGGTTGGGGGTTAGACCCCTACATCTAGGAAAGGAGGGGGGCGGTTCGGCCGGAGAATCTAGCATAAACAAAATTCATGGTACGTTTAAGCATTTTGAAATCCTATCAAACGTGTTGCCCGCACCCAAAAATGTAAAAGATGAAGTTTTTCCGGCTTGATTGGCCATTCGTTTCGTCTTGTTCTTTCGATAAAGTAAAGCTTTATTTTCGATATTGTACTTTCCCGCTATCTTAATTGAAAGGAATTCCTCCAATCATATGTCTAATTAGTAGGTTACAAACGATGAATTCCGCTCACATGCAAACTAAGTAAGTATAAATGGGGTCTATTTCTAAAACCAGTCAATTAAAAGATTGACTAGAGGGAGTTTTCTCTATTTAGCATTTTCAAAAGAGGGTAAAGCTTCTCTCGACTCTCATGTCCTATCAAACGTGTTGCCCACACCAAAAAATGGTAAAAGATGAAGTTTCTCTGGCTCGGTTGGACATTTGTTTCGTCTTGTTCTTTCAGTAAGATAAAGCTTTGTTTTCGAAATTGTACTTTTCCTGCTTCCCTAATTGAAGGAAATTTCCCCCAATCACGTCTCTAACTAGTATGTTACAAGCAATGAAGTCCGCTCACATGCAAACTAAGTATAAGTATGGTCTAATTCTAAAATCCCCTCAATCGAAAGATAGATTAGAGGGAGTTTTCTTTATTTAGAGATGGAAACAAACACGGCTCTCGTTTTCGGGGGCCGTATTCACGTTAGGCCCCCGCAAGTTTTCCCGGAAACGGTCAACCCTGTCAATCAAACGCACAGATCAAAGAACTATGCAATGCGCAATCATTTCTCGCATGCAGAGAAAGATGCGAAGCTAAGGGGATATCTATGGATCGAGCATTGCAAAGTCTTGTAGATACGAAAATCTCCGGACATCACGCGCCAACTTTCGTGGCGTGCGTGCGTGAGAGAGTAGGGGGGATAAAGAGGAGAGGGGAAGTGTAAACCATGGTACTTTCGTGCACTCGTAACGAAAAACATGGTTCAATTCAAAGTACTATGGCGACGGTACCATGCACCAAAAGGTTTTGCCTTTTGAGTTTTACGTACTATTGCGAAGTCTCCAACCCCACAAGAAAAAGATGGATCGAGCAATGATTTTCTCGGCTGTTCTCCTGTTTTCCCTTGAGGAAATTCTGCAGCTCTGATGATTGTTGCTGAGAAACTATGGTGCGTTTCTTCGGAGAAATATCTGCTCGAGCATGTGGTAAGGCGACGCCATTGAAAAAGCAGCGATTCCCTTTGAAAATTTGGTCCCTGGAAAGCCATCTGTGTTTCGCATTACATCTAGCTGAGGAGTTCATGATCCTCCCCGAAACAAGTCCCCATCAACTGTTTTGAGCAAAAAGTAGGGATCATTAACAACCTCGGACATTGCTCAATCGTGCATATCCTCAAAGCAACCTCTTATGGACGTCTTCGTGGTTTACATTGTGGCTTGGAGATCTGATTTTTATCTTCTACTTTATTTCCAAATTCCGGCGGTTATGATGGTTTCACTGTAATTTAATGGGAAAGAAGTACTAGGGGGCGCCTTAGAAGAACATAAACATTATCACATAAAATCATACATGTTTATATTTATTTTCCAAATATCAAATAATGTTTAATAACTTTACAAAAATGCCAATAAATGACATTTCGCATACCAAGTGTGCTCGTTTCAAGGAAAACTCCATGATAAAGAAAAATACTTTCGGGGCCAATGATTCAACCGTGCATATTTTCTTTGAACTTAAATGGTTTTTCGTTGCCTGATCATTTCTAGCAAACCATATGCACGGAATTTCGAAAATTAATGCGCGAAAAAAGCTCTTTCATCCAAATAAATGAATTTTTAAGCTCTGTTTGTTTCACGAAAAATAAACGATCTGAAAAAAAAAAAGAATTTCCCTAAAAATATGATCACCCGTATCATTTAAAATAATCAATCAATGAAAATTTTTGCACTATCAATAACAATTTATGTCTTTTGAAATATATACCATGAAAAACCCCAAACCGGTACACGTGTGACAAATTTATCCCGAATTAATTTTTTGACCACCAAAAAACCTTAAACCGGTACACTTGTGACAAATTTACCCCAAACTAATTTGTTGACTACAAAAAACTTCAAACTGGTGCACTTGTGATAAATTTACCATCATAAAAAAATTGTATTAATATCACGAAAAATCACAAATCGGCAAATCCGTGACAAACGGAGGGATAAAATCCCAAAACGGTACACCTGTCCATCCAATTCAGCAATTTGATGGTAAGATTTAACAGGAACTAACGGAGGAGGGTAAATTTGTCACGGATGTACCAGTCTGAAAATTAATTTTGGGATAAATTTGATACGGATTGTAAAGGGATTCTTCGTGATATTAAAACTTTAAATTATTAAAAAAATTTTTAAATAAAATAATCATGGAGGCGGAGGAACAATGATCAATGCGCGGGGGGAAGACATAATAGAGGAGAGCAACAGGCAGGGCAGAGGCTTTGCGTGAGAGGATGTGCTCGCGCACTCGCCTCCTCCTCCTCCTCCTCCTACGACCCCTAAAAAGGAAGGGAAGAAGGGGGGTGTGGGGGGCCTGGCCTCACCTCATCTCTGTCTCCTCACCCTTTGTTCACGCGCAAATCTTAAAATCGACTGCGGAGAGATCGACATCCATCGATGGATGTCGATCTCTCCGAGGCTTTTGAAAATCGTGTAAACCCCCGTCATCCGTCCCATCCCAATCCCAATCCCAATCGCATCAGTCAAACCCCCGCCCTTTCCCCCTCCCTTCGCAATTTTTCGTACGTTTTGGAATTAATAAATGCTTTTCTCATGCACCGTCCCCCATTCAAAAAATAAATATATAAAAAAAACAAGGGGTGGCCCCTCGCTCGCTCTTCGTATTTAAAATCGCCAATTCGCTTGACTTTTGGAGAAAGAAAAACCGCTTCGTTCGAACCGGATCATCGAGGATGGCTACGTGCGTAGGCCTCGGAAATTAAGGAATCGCACGCTATTCCTCCACCGCAGAAATTTGATCTTTTCTTTTATTTCCCCGGGTTGGAACGAAAAGGACATTTATTTATTATATACTCGCGTTCGAACTTTGCGTAGACATTTCCTATCGTTCGCGTATCTCGACGTCGCGGAAATTCGTGACGCCGTGCATCACGTGGGGGGGAGAAAAAGATTGGGGCATTTCACCAACCCAGTCGCACGAGTCGCGGTTCGTTGCCCCTCATCACCACCTCATGATTACGGCGTGCCGGTATATCTAATCGGATACGTCAAAGCGTAAGTAATTTCATGTTCCGGGCATATGCGCCGTGGACCTTTTACCTCCCCCTCTCGTCAAGCGTTTCGTGTTAAATGAAATCCAAACCGCAAATGGGTACGGAATTTGCGAACGTCCCAAACAGGGACGTACATGCCTACGGGAAACGAAAAGCGAATCGGTCGCGCGGTGTTTTTATGGGGTGATTTCTTTGCCTTTACGATTATGAAGTTTTTGTATCCAAAAGGATGACGGCACGAACAGCCCATGAATTTTAGCTTAATATATAATATGATCCATGAACTTTTAATTTGTTCAATATAGTCAATGAACTTTAGTTTAATGTTGAATGTAGTTCCTGAACTTTTACTTTGTTCAATGTGGTCCCTAAAATTTGTATACATGTTTATCGTAGTTCGTGCCTAAACTATATGAAAATGTTGGATGTAGGGACTAAATTGAATATGTACTAAAAGTTCACGAATAAAATTGAATAGATTAAAAGTTCATGGACCATATTGCACATTGAGTTAAAGTTTATAGACTATATTGAATAAATTGAAATTTCAAAAACTACGTTGTAGGGATTGTCTGTGTCATTCATATTGTCATGCCACGAGATTGCGCGCTGGTCCCACTCGATGGGATCACCATCATTTGTGTTAAGATGAATATGTAGTAGCGGTGACCACACGAATAATGGCGAAATCATTTTCCTACCATCGAGGAGATGGGATGGGGGGGGAGGTCTTGGGGAGGAAAAGGAGAGGGACGCGACACGAGACTCGTTCGGAGCCATTGGCTTCCAGCAGGAGTGATGATAGGGGAAGGCAGCGATGGAGACTCGAGGGAAGAGGAGGAGAGGGCGAAAAGCTGTAGCTCTTCGCCTGGCCCCTACCTTTGTCCATGGAATGCAGCCATTTGCCCCCCCTCCCTTACGTACAACCCCCCCAAATATATATCTAATTTCTGTAAGTATTGATGGAATTATGTGATCTTACCACGTGTAGGTGTAGCGCGCTCGACGCTCTGCTAATGCATATTTCGCTTGGTCCTCCTCTCGCGCGATCATTACATTGAAATAGTCTCGTCATGACTTTGAAATGGATTGAGCGAATCTCTGTCTTTTGATTTAAAATGATTTCGACCATAACTTTAAAATACATATGAAGTGGTTTTCCGGGAAATATTACTTTGCCGCGAGTTTTAGCGTATTGGCACTTCGCTTACGTAGTTACACGCTCGGTATCGTTGAAAGAGTCGAATCCACCGGTTGGGAGTTGTTCGGACAATAATAACCACTAATTGAGTTAAATCATATGTTGGCAATCGCATGTGTTGACTAATCTTAAAGGCGTTTGACAATATCTAAACATAGTGCGTCAGTTGTCTACATGATACTTTTGTTAAATCTCCATGCCCAGATCTGAAGGGCCTACTGCGGCCGGGTTTACACAAGGAAACAAAACAACTATCACGCGACTAAAGATGAATCTAGTACGAAACCACTTGTCCTAGTCAAATAACTTCACGATCTTTTCCCTCCTCTGTCTTGAAAAATTGAAATAACCATGCTAGCGATTTTCGATCTAAATTGATCGGATGGGCTACAGTGAAAAATCCTCAGAAGTTTTAATGAAAGTTTATGGTTATGTTGGAATCGGTACGATAGGATTAAGATTTTTTGGACAACTTTCTCAATATAGGCGTTATTTGAGAGTGAGTTGATGGATCGAAGCAAGCAAATTCTATTTTTCTAGGAATGCCTGAAAATTAAGATCGAGAGAGAAATAAGCTAGACGAGCAACAACAGATCGATCCCAATGATGGTCTGAGGTTCGCCTCATCTGATCGAACGATATAACGGGCCGTGTCTACACGTGCCGTGATGGCGAAATCGCTTAAAAAGAGCGTTTACTGTGGAGCAAGAGCCGCAGTGCATCCGGAGCATCAGAATGATGCAAACATCACGTGAGACTTACCGGATTTAATGGCTCGAACCAAGCGAGCTCAAATGTACCTAAGTTAATAGATGATTATTTTTCTCTTACGGATTTTGATAGCGAGCGCTTTTGGAACACTCGTCGAGCATACCAACACGAGGAATGTCTCGATTCTGAAAGATCGTGATTACACATAATACCGAGCAAAGCCCCGCATCGAGAGATGGTTAACTTCTGCCTGCGGAGTATTAGGTAATGAGATTCTTTTCTTATTATAACGACCGACGCGGGGAGGCCACGTCATGGGAAGAGAGGGGGGGCCCCCCCCTCCCCAGAGGAAGATGATGTGGACGGAGGGGGAGGTGACAGCGCGTGCGGGGATATGAGCCCCCGACATCATCAGCAGCAAAAAGCATCTCCGATCCTGAACGAACGACGGAAGATGGATTGGGTGGGATGGGGGCGTGGTGGTGGTGGTGGTGGTGGTGGACGCACCCACCATGCGCCTGCTCCTCACTGCTACGCCCACCCACCATACATCACTGCTGCTCTGCATCTGCATCTATCCGGTTCATGCATTTCTCTGCCCTTTCCCTTAGCAAGGGAAAGCGTAGTTCAATAAATGATACAAGCTTTAGACGACGATGGAAGAGGGGATTCGATCGATCGGTAGGGACAACGGGGCCGTGTCGGCTCGGGAAAATTGCGGGGTCGGGAGGGATCGGAATGGACGGGTCCGTGCATGCCGAGCTAGAGTTCGCTTTCCTCGGGCTCCATGTCACGTGTGCTCTCTTTTTGGTAGCTCGCGTAGCTGCGCTGGGTGGACATCATGGGCGCGGGGGGGTACTTCTTGTGGACGCCACAGCATTTAGTAGGAGGAGATCGTTGCTTCTTCCTTTGTTCCGCCACCACCCGATGGGGGAATTTCGGGGATGTGACGCCTTCCTTTTTGACGGAACGAGCCGTGTGCGTAGCCCATCATCATCATCATCATCATCATCATCCATTTCGTCTTAGCGAAGGGAATTAGGAGGTAGAATAAGATCCCTCCAAATGATTAAATTTACGACCCGAAGGGAAAGTCTTTGACCGGGCTTTTGCTTTGCTTCGTGCTCCTCCTTTCCTTTCTCTCCCTTGAGGTCGGCTTGTGCTTAGCTTTGGTAATGCAGCAGTCAAACCAATCATATCCCTTGAGGTCGGCTTGTGCTTAAGCAAAAGCCTCCTTTTCTTTTGCTTCTTCCTTTTTTTTTTTTTTACATGTGTGCATTTGAAATTACCCACGTGGCTCGATATACACGGGTCTCCATTCATCTGCGGGCTCGAGCTTTTGGGGTCGAACTTTATGATAATGTGAACGATGCTGGATCGTCGAATTCGGTATTTCCCGATCCACTCATTCGAAGGGTCGCTGGCGGTCCGACGGGTCTAATTTCACGAACCGGATTCTGATGGGTCCGGCATTACGCTGTTCTGTCAAAGAATGGGTGGTTAACTGTCAATGCATCGAGCGGACACGTGTCCGGAGTAACCGCCGCTCTGACTTTTGGCCCCTTCCCCCTTTTTTCCCCTCCCTTACTTATGGTGTTGAAATTTGACTTTGAATCTCTCGACCAGTGCTAAAAAATTGCGAGGGACCAAATCCAATTAGATTTTCAAAGCTTCACTTTTCGAATCTCTAGACCTACTAGACAAGGAATCGTTGCGTGCACCGGCTGTCCTAATACATAGCACCCGCTAATATCCACTAATTTATTCTTTTTTCTTCACCATCTTGTTGACACGAGACTCAGAAGCTTCTTCAAATTTTTTTCTTTTTAATGTTTCATCAATTATTCTTCTAAGTTTAGCACTGACGTGGAGCAGACCCTCTTTTTCAGCAGAGCGACTGCACAACGCTCAAGAAGAAAACTTTGAAACGAACTCTCGCACTCCCATCCGCTATAAATAACCCCCGAGCGGGACTCAGAAGACAGAAACCAATACTCTTTCCATCATCAAACAACTCTCTCTCTCTCTCTGTTGATTCTCTCGCTACTCCATCACTTCTCGTTGCCGCTTCAGAAACAAAGAAGCACAGCGCACAGCACACAGCACACGGAACTACAATGAACAGCAAGCCCAACAGCAGCACATTATGTCCTCACCAAATCCCTGTCGTGGACCTCTCGAAGCCGGACTCCAAGAACCTCATCATCAAGGCCTGCGAAGAGTTCGGCTTCTTCAAGGTCATCAACCATGGCGTCCCGTTGGATTTCATCTCCAGGTTGGAAGAAGAAGCCGTCAAGTTCTTCTCCTTGCCTGTTCCCGAGAAGGAAAGGGCGGGCCCCCCTGACCCTTTCGGCTATGGCAACAAGAAGATTGGCCAGAACGGCGATGTGGGTTGGGTCGAATACCTCCTCCTAACGACCAATCCCAACTTCAACTACCACCAGCTCCCGCCGGTTTTTAACGAAAACCCAGAAAGATTTCGGTATAAATTCCCAATACATGCAATCTGGAACTTTGATGTGCTTGTTCATGAGAGTCGAAATTTTATGATGACGAGGACTAAAACTTATTTGAAATCTCCTCATTTTGCAGCTCTGCTTTGGGTGATTACATATCGGCGACGAGGGACATGGCGTGTGAGGTTCTCAAGTTGATGGCCGACGGATTGAGGATTCAACAAAGGAATATTTTCAGCAAACTTTTGATGGATGAACAGAGCGACTCTGTTTTCAGGCTCAACCACTATCCTCCATGCCCAGAGCTTCAGGCTTATGATGATAGGAACATGATTGGATTCGGTGAACACACTGACCCACAAATCATATCTGTTCTCAGATCGAACAACACGTCCGGACTCGAAATATCCATGAAAGACGGGACTTGGGTTTCTGTTCCACCAGACCAAAATTCATTCTTCATCAATGTTGGTGACTCCTTACAGGTACACCCCTTGAACAATCATTTTTCTAATGAGTTGAAAGGACAATTCATTGAAAAAGAATAGAAAGTTAAAAAAAGAAAAGAAAAGGAGGAGAGCAAAGATTCCTTTCCATAACAATATGTTAACTCACTGTTCCCTTGAAAATATGTGTATCAGAGGATGTGTCGCCGTTAAAGTCATCTCTACATTGTCAAGGTTTCTGTTACATCTCCCGACAGTCCTCAATGAAGAAAGCAACACTAGCCCGAAAAATGATCGCCAATTATTTGCGGTCGCTTTTGCATGAAATACAATCTGTACTTTGAGTCTAGTATGAAGATCGTCACAACTCAGAGAGACCTTTTTGACAGTTTTTACAACGATGGGAAAAAAAGAGATTCAAAACAGCTTTCCATGTCGGCTTGTCGTGCTCCATCACCTCTCCCTCTGTTCACGAAGAGACCTTTGACCTGTCAATGTAAACACTGACGCGAGGTGGGGTGGGGCTTTTGGTTTGCAGGTGATGACTAACGGGCGATTCAGAAGCGTGAGACACAGGGTCCTGGCGAACAGCTCGAAGTCCAGGGTGTCGATGATATACTTCGGAGGACCACCTCTGAGCGAGAAGATAGCGCCATTGCCGTGCCTCATGAAGGGCAAAGAGAGCTTGTACAAGGAGTTTACATGGTTCGAGTACAAGAAGTCTGCTTTCGCCACGAGGTTGGCTGACAACAGGCTCGAGCATTTTCAGAGAGTAGCCGCTTCTTGATGTCCGCTGGGGAGTGCCAGATGTCAGCCAAAAAATGGGTTGTAGGAGCGTAACTTTTTATCTTCATTCTGTTCCCCTTTGTCTCTCTGTATTCTTGTTTTTGTTTTTTGCTTTACTTTTCTTGTTCAAACGATGTAAATTACTCTTCTTGTCAAATATCACAAGTAGTCTCCGTGGTCTGCCACTACCTGTAGTAGCTGTAATGTGTATTTTTCAATGAAGTCACAGTCAAAAGTCACCTCTCAAACAAACGTGGAAATTGAGAAAAAGGTTTTTTTTTTTTTGGGGAGGGGGGAGGCCAAGAATGAAAAAATTTCGTTCATTCGTTCTGCTTTAGCCATGAACATTCCATTAAAAGTGTGTTTTCTCTCGTTAAATTAATCATCAGATGATACCTATTCTTGATATTATGCACATTTGAGGAAGAAACAAGTTAAAGCCAAAGAGAATATGTCACGAGATGTTTGAAGTTTATATATCTGTACTTCGAGGACCACTTGACATTTTTCTTCTCATTCCACCGCCGGCTCAACTACCATTACCGCCGGCGCCAAAGCTGCAGGCTGTCCATCGTCCCCAATTAAACTCCTAGATTATCATTACCATTTCTATTAGATTGATAAATCTCTTTCGTCACGAGTTGGTCGGAATAATGGAAAAAACATATCCTTTCGACACCCTTTTTTCTGAAAATGTCTACGGGGAACGAAAGGGCTGCCGTCCGGTATTTTTTTAATCATAGAAAGCCTCCTCACTCGAGACACACACGCGACATCGCGACTCGAAACGAGGGAAACGAGAAAAATCATTTCAGACAACGTGCGGGGGTGCGGTGTCCCTCCGATTTTCAATTCGGTTCGACGATTCACGATTCGTTCCAAAGGACAGACAAAAGGGATTTGCATTAACATGTCTGAGGCACCATCCTCCACATTTCTTTATTACAATATATAATATCATCATCATCATCATCATCCGGGAAAACAGTGCCTTTGGTCGCTGGTCCAGTCAAAAACCTAGGACCTCAAAAATGACAATAAAAACAGAGCATTGCGTTTCGGATGATGAAGGGGGGGGTCTCGGAGGGGCACACAGTTGGGAGGGAGGGAGGGAGAGAAAAACCATTATTAAAATCTTGTGGGCTCTTCTATTGTCTGAAAGGGGACCACTCCCTCCTCCATCTCTCTCTCTCTCTCGACGAAATGGTCAGCGTCAGGCCCGATGAGGATCCATGTCAAAAGGAGAGGGACTTCACATTCTTGGACGCCTTTTCTCCCAGTTCCGCCCACCTCAGACTTGCAGAAACTTCCTTGCTCCATGTACTGTCGCAGTCGTTCGATGGCTCTTCTCTCTCGTCTCTCTTCGCCCACAGATGCAAGCCTCGAAATCTGGTCAAATTGGAAAAGGACCATCCCGATGTAACTCCCCTTTGATTACAACGATAGAAGCGCGATTGACCGTCGCCTTTGAACGATGGCAACCACGTCACTTAAGCCGCTATGGAGGAATCGATGGGCGGTTTTATCTGCAATTTGCTTAGATGATGATGGTGATGCGTGGTTGGTATTTTGACTTGGAAGATTTGTAGAGTATCTGGCCATCCAAGACTAAGACCCCGCTGGCCTCTCGACCTTCATCGAGCTCTCGTAAATATGATTGAGACACGTGTAACACGGTTGTCAACAAATATGAAAAACTTTCACGTGGCACAAAAGAATCAAAGTCGGACCATAGAATAGCACATCTACAGCTCCTTCTATATAGGTTTTTTGCAGGACAAACATTAAAGGCGTAGCAGCTGGTCCACTCCAAATGATGCAAGTGAGGGTCCGTTTAATTCGACTTTACAAATAGATCTTGAAAAAATGCGAATTGCATTTGATAAAAAATCATTTGTAAAGCTATTTTGACTTAAGTAATATTTGATAAATTTTTTTTTTTTGCAAAGGGCTTTTGGGTTTAATTTTTCGTTTTTCTTATTAAAAATAATTAAATCCTTCACCGGAGCACCGACAAGCTAGATCTGTTGCTGCGACCTTGCCGGCCCCTCTCTGGCTACCCTTATGCAACAAAAGATGAACACTAATAACGAAGGGCCAAATCGGAAAATTATAGAATTGATGAGGATAGTTTTAGAAGAAAAAGACTCGTTTCATCGTCCGGCCAAAAGTTGAAAGCCCAATGTTGGTAGGGGCCGAACCAAACGCACCCCTTAGTCTTATATCTAGTACGAATTCTAAACTTCTAGTTTTGTCTTTTTGGGTCGACGAACTCTACACTTTCGGTTAGAGTTGACACATAGCTATCCCTCACGAGAGTGTTTGTTATCTCTTCACTGGGAGATGAATCTACGAACGACATGTGTGCGTGTGGGGGGATCTTCTCCTCCTCCTCCTCCTCCTCCTTTCTCGTCACATGTCTGTCTGACCAAATTGCAGAGGGCGACGTTTCTGTATCGAAGACTGATCCCAAAGTCACATGTTCCGTCCGACCAATCTCGCTGGACATTCTGGAGTGGGATCTTTCCTTCCAAGGCCCTTCTCTCCACTTTGATTCCCTCCAGAGATTGCTTCTGACACCGAAAGTCTCTCTTCTAACTGAAAATAAGATTTGCAGATGTTGGACCCAAATTATTACATTGCTCAAAAGTTCATCTGCGTAGGCAACAATGTAGAATAAGAGTAGTAGACATGGTAAATGAAACAGAAAGTATTGATCAGCAGTTAAAGAAAAAATAAAAAGGGGGGAAAAATTCGACCTCATATAAAGAAAGAACTAGACCACAGTGAATATCCACAAACAATCATATTTTTCCATGCATTGCATATTACGGTGTCAATCCTACCCGCCACAAAACAATTTCATTTTCATCCGGAGTTACGTGGAATTGAAATGACCAGATTAACCGAGTTCCCTTCTACGCAAACCGTGAACACAGAAAGACAGTTAAAAGAAACAGACCACGGGTTATAAATTTTGAAGAACAGTGACGCAACGCTGGTACAAACGCATCATGCCTAAGCAAGTAAGCCCCTATTATTACCCAGAATCTATTCAAACCACACATAAACATCTGTGCCTATGCGAGCTTAGCTAGGTCTGTCAGCTCGGAGAAAGCAATTTACATGACTCGTACACTACGCGACCGTGATGACATGGCACGTAACAGATTAACCATCATTGCCCGCGTTGACACGTGCCGTGAATTCCATCCTACCTAGCCTTCATGTGTGCACGCATTCCACGTTCGATCAGTCGGTGACCCGTGATACATATATCCATCCCATGAAATACCTCCTCTGCTTCCGATCGTCCAATTTTTACCAAGTTTAGTTGTTGAACTTCTGGGCCCGGATAGGCAACCGGAACAGCCTTCCAGATGCCTGGTGGGGCCTCGTGGATTTTCGGATCGCGAGGCCCATGATTATAAAAAAAAAAAGTGGCCAATAATTATTTCCTCCTAAATTCCAAGACATAAAAATCCATGAAAACCGGTTTATTATCTCCCCCCTAAATTGAATTTAAGAGGCCCAAGCCCAATACAAAGCCCATATCCATGTTTCCGGGTCGGGTCAGCTCCAATTCTGAAAAGGAAACCTTCTTTCTTCTTCTTCTATGACTTTCCCCTTTCTGCAAAACCCTCGACGACATCAGAAATCGTTTGGAGAGGGAGACGGGGAGACGGGGAGACATCGATCTCGTCCCAGCGCTCGTCGTCTTGGTTTGGAGCTTGAGAGAGGAGGAGGAGGAAGGAGGAGAAGAAGATGGGAGAGCGGAAGGTGCTGAACAAGTATTACCCGCCGGATTTCGACCCTTCGAAGCTGCCCAGGGCTCGGCGGCCCAAGAACCAGCAGATCAAGGTCCGGATGATGCTTCCGATGAGCATCCGGTGCAACACCTGCGGGAATTACATCTACAAGGGGACCAAGTTCAATTCCCGGAAGGAGGACGTGATCGGCGAGGTCAGTGCAACTTCGATCCTGTTTTTCCCTTTTGTCGAAGTCTGTGAAGTTTTTTTGGGGGGGTTTTGTATCTGTGGAGTCGGCTTTGTTCTTTAAGAAATTCGAAAAAGAATTTGCCTGATTCGAGTCGTAATCAATATGGTATTGCCAGAGTTATTAACTAGAAGGCGAGACGCGAAGAATCGGAGAATTACGGATGGATGTACAGAAAGAGCTTAATTGTGTGAACCGAAAACTCGACATTGCTATCGCAAGAATTACAAACCCTTATGGGCAACCTAATATTCTTGCAGAATTTATAGCTGGACAGTTAACGAATAGAGTTTTATTTGGCAAAGCAATAAAGGGTGTTCTTTCGATTTCGCAGACGTATTTGGGGATCCAGATATTCAGGTTTTACTTCAAATGCACCAAGTGCTCTGCTGAGCTCGCGATGAAGACGGATCCGCAGAATTCGGATTACATCGTGGAGTCAGGTGCGACAAGGAATTTTGAGCCCTGGCGTGAGCAGGATGAGGTAAAAGATTGTGCCTTTTGGGTTTCTTAAGAGTTTGTTGGACTCTGGAAAGAATTGAACGTGACTTGTGCATTTTCATTTGGGTTTGGGTAGGTGTTGGACAATGAGAAAAGGAAGAGAGAGGCTGAAGAGATGGGCGATGCCATGAAGTCCTTGGAGAATAGGACGTTGGATTCTAAGAGAGAGATGGATATTCTTGCTGCGCTCGATGAGATGAAATCCATGAGGGTAAGTCCTTTCAACTTTGTACAATCCATGAAGATCTAGCCAATTGATTTATCACCAAATTAGCGGATAACAGAATTGATTTCCTGTCTTGTGTTGCTTAGAAAATTTTGAGTTGTTGTGATACTAACTGGAGAGTAAATGTTTTTTCAGTCTCGACATGCGACTGTGAGCGTAGATGCAATGCTAGAGGCCTTACAACGTACATCTGCTGCAAAGGTATGAGTTGTTTTCCATCGGCTTTAATCGAGCCTTCTTCTTGTGGAATATTGTGACGAAGTGTCAAAGGTCCTTTTATGTGCTCTTGCATCAAGGATTTAGGGCACTTTTACTGCTTAGAATTCACATCATCATTGTTGACCTGTTTGTACTTGTTGCATCTACTTCTGGGTTGCATTCATGGTTGTGTCTATGACTTCATTGTCAGAACTTTTACTCCATGAGCTCGAACTTGAAGAGTTTTCTCCATTTTGTGGTTGAATTTCAATCCTGACTTTGTTGGTTTGACAGGAAAAGAAATTGGAGGAAGAGGATGAAGCGCTTATTAAATCGATAGTATTCCATGTTAGTATTAAACCTCCCTTCTGGTTTTGATTTCTGAGGATTTTACCTCTATTTTCTTCTCTCTGCATTTCACTGGACTATTTTTCATTGATTTTTTTATTTGTTGCTTCCCTGAAACTTTCTTGTAGACATCCAAAGATTATGTCCGTAGGATCGAAGATGAAGATTCTGAGGATGAGGATGAGGAAGATCTATCTCCACCTTCTGCTGGTAATGACGAATCAGTGAACAGTACTCTCAAGGTCAGTAATGCTCTAATTGTCAGTATATTTGCTTCCTTGTCGGTTGCGTGGGAATATGTTGAGAACACTCTTGGTTATTGAATCAGTGAGTTATGCATAAGTTCTAGCTGAACTTTTGTTTGCTTAATAATGTGCTCACGTATTGGTTTATAAGGTGTATGTGTTACTTCAATATACGAATAATCCCTGGATAGATAAAAAAGTTTGAGCTCTTTTGAAGATTCTCTATTGTAGATGCTCTGATTTTTGTGATCATCAATCCCTGATATGGTATGGATTGAGTTTCGCTTGTCCTACTTTACATGCATTCGATGTATATGCATTAGGAATGTGATCTGCATAGGATGATTTTCTTTGCTTAATCCATGTCACCTTATGTGCTTAATCTGTGTCATGTGTATCGTCACACATTTGCATGTTCTTGAAGAATCAGTAACTTCGAAGAATAAGGAGTTATGAAAAATTACTTGAGAACTTTCAGGACCTAATGAGGGATACACCAAGAGATTTTATTAAAGTTCTTATATCATAATCCGTGGATAATCAGTCGTTAAGCATAAAACGAGTCTGTTAACTGCCAGTACGTGTTTCGACCAAAAAAAAATTGCCAGTACGTGCATATATTTCCAGCTCTTGATGAAGGGCTTGATTTACTGGTTTGCTGTATACACTGTCAATAAAACTGATAGTACCTCGATTCTGAAAAAGCGGACATGCTTTATGGTTTAGATTGTCTTCCATGTGCTTTCATGAAGCTTCTCAAAAGATTTACTAATCTTTTTTAAACCTCCCCTCTACCTAAGAACACATATTACCAAGTTGTTTCTATTTTTTTCTGTGATCTATTGGGGTTAATTGTTTTTAGTTTTTTGGATTTGAGGTGTATAAGTTGTTGATTTAATCTGGAAATGTCTTTTGTTGTTGGGGCCTAGAGAAAAGCTTTCTTATATGCTTGTTTGATTTGAAATGCAGAAGAAAAAGTTGTCTGAGGAATTTCCGGACAAGCCAACAGATTTCTTGACAAAAGCTACTTCAAGTGACATCTCAAATGACAAAGGTATGTCACGTTTTCCGAACATGTTTTCTTCAGTTACATTAACTCTTCTTGGTTGGGATTTATGGTATTATCTTCTCTCTGAATGATGGATATTTTGAATAGATAGGTTCGGCACTTTCCTTTTCCTGCAATTGCTTTGGATTTTATTAAAGTTCTGACTCCTTTCGTGCATGTAAACTTGACTATTAGAGAGTAGCTTTCGCCATGTGATGGTGGAAGTTTCTGCGAGTTTTCTAGTCACCTCTTTCCATCATGCTGGTGGTTTTTCTGTTTTCCGTTAGAAATGGATATTTCTTGGTTGTTACATGAGGATCTATAGTGTTTGCTAAGCAAATAAGTATCTCATTGTTCACTGACTCATTTGTTTGTAATGTTATCAGGAAATTTTGTTGGTTCGAGAGACCAGAGCGAGAGAAAACTGCTTGTCAATTCTTCTGTGCGGATTGCTGTAGTAAAGAAAGCTGCTCCAACCTCCAGAATTAGTGCTTCAGCAAAAATCGAAGAGACTAAAAAAGAAGCGGATAAGAATGGTGGTCTAAGCATTGGACTACAATCATTGTGTCAAAGCTATGGAAGTAGCGACGATGACGATTGAATTTTGGGTTTAGGTGCAAATGATATGATTCATTTTCTCTCTGTATTAGTAGAAAGCTTTTTCAGCTCGCTGGTAATTTTATGATTTAAGGGAATATAAATGTGAAGTCTATGCACGACAACGATTTTCCCATTAAAATTTTCTTCTGGGTGCATACTTTCCTTACGGTTTTGCAATCTACATTGGGCTTTTTGTTCTCAACACCGGACTGATATAATAGTCAGATTCATGACCTGTTTTTGACCAACACCAGCCAGAGAGTTGAATAGGGCTCCTAATTAAATTTAACACTTTGTTTTTCGCTGGGTAATTGTTTCCCTCTTGAACGAGCCAGTTTGGTATCCACTGCACGGCCATTAAACTACGATAATTTAGAAACATACTGGCCTCAAGTAATTGCCCACCATTTCTTTGGGTGATGATCGCTGGGTTCCCGTTAAATAACTGTATGTAAGTGTGATTTGCCGCCCTAGTCGGTGGTTTATCACGAGAGATTGGTTTCTTAGAATCAAACTCACAGAATGTCAGAATGGCATTACATTATGAGTATCCCTGGTTCAGGATTCTGTCAAACAGGAGCTTGTGCACTGAGGATTGGAAAATATCAAAACATGGGATTTGTAGTTTTCATCTGGAATCAGTTGCTCATGTTGATAGCCAAGATATCTAAGTCTTATTGTTCCACTTTCTCAAATATACTCCGGATGAAAATTGCATACATTCTTCCCCCACATTCTATGTACTCTAGAGTCTCGGTTCACCTTCTCGAGTCAGCAGGAATCTGAACTTGCAGATAATGATATCTGCCAGCGGATCAAAGCTTGACCTTAGAAACAGAACAAACGATCAAGACAGATATCAGAACTCTCAAACAAATTGAGCAGTGCCATAGTGGTTTAGGTTTGGTTTCGATACCAGAGATATACATGCACAAAGTATGTCACTGAAGAGAACAATAAGCACTAGCACTTCGAAACCCAAAAGACTGACAGGCACCAATTTTCCTCGTTTTCAACCATTAATGACACCAAAACCAAATAAGGCTAATGGAGTACAGAGATGATGCATCACTTCTGGCCCTTCTTCTTCCACAAATCTCCGAACATTCTGATCCCAGAGTTCTTCTGCTTTCCACCTCCAAAGCCGTCGTCCAGATGTTATCAATATTCCCTGGTGACCCCCATAAAACCAGCATAACCTGCACGAGACACCTCAAGAATGCCTCCGAAATGCTTATCCATCGAACCTCATCTTCCTGCAATCCTCCCATTCATTTCAACACTACTGGCAAGAACAGTGGCTGCCGCATCTGCTGCTTTCCTCCACTGCTCAGTCTGCACCCTCAGCTTCTTCATCTCCGCTTCTAGTTCTTCTTTAGCTCCTTCCACAGCTTCTAATTTCTCCTTTAATTGAATGTTGTTTTCTTTGCTCGCTTTAAGTTCCTCTTCTAGCTGGCTCAGCTTTGTGGCCATTTCTTCTTCTTTGCTCTGAGCAGAAGATATTGTCATTGTTGCCTCGTCTAGTTGCTTTTTCAGGTTTTCGGTTTGTTGGCCGACTACTTCAATTTCCCTCTCCTTTTCTAGTAACTTTCCTTTAAGAAAATTTATCTCATCCTCCTTCTCAGCCAACTCAAGAAGGTGCGAGGGGTTTCTCTGGCTCCACAAATGCAGGTGGCTCTGCTGGTAAGTCAATTGCTGTTGTTTCCTTCTCTATCTCATCGTTCAGTTGGCTGACCTCTATTTAAGGCCCAAAAGCAACCTCCTTGAATGGTACTTCAAAAACACCAGTCTCCTGCTGGTTGTCATCAGGAACATCATTCAAAGGGTTGCTCTTTGTTTTGTTTGATTCTTGAGCTTCTTTTGCATGACGCTTTTCAGGGATGTCGACCGAGTCTGCTACAAACTTTTTCTTGGTTTTCTTTTCAAGCTTCTCTCAAGCTACTTTCTTTGCAGCCTCAGCTGAGGCCAATTGCTCTTTAAGATGCTTCAGCTCTTCTTGAGCTTGGCTGAGCTGAGATTCCGGATCCGCAATGCGAGTTCCAAGTTTCTTTTAATTAACAAAATCGGATTGTACACCTTGTGGAACGGCGATCTCCTAGCTTAGGGCTTCGGTTAGGGATGGGGCCATGGTGCAAGTTATCAGAATCAGAGCTTGAAGTTCTGAGCTGAAGTGAGCCTCTAGGAGACTGCCTCTGAGGCACTTCTGACCCCCTGCTGTCATGATAAAAAGCATGAGTATCTTGTGAAACAGTTGAACAATCTCATGTTATCATTTGAGTAAGCAGAAGCTGAAACACACGAAACAGACTTCCTATCAATTCAAGTTAGCAGATTGCTGAAGACTAAGCTGCATCACATTTATAACCATATGGTGGAGTGACTGGGAGAGAATGTACTCTTTCGTTTTCATTCTATGGAAATTGCCATACAATCCTTTGTCTCAATCAAATCAGTGTTAACTTTCATTTAGGAACATATTATGTGCATCTCTCTCACATTAAATCTGTTAAGCCGCGTTTAAATACCAATGAACTACCGAATTATGACCAAACAAAACTGCACAAATATATACTAACAGAGATTTTGATTGCATGTGAAAATGGATATTGTAGTTGACTTGGAGCGTGTAGGCTTCGCTTTAAAGAAGTAAAACTCCTTACCGTCTAAGACTATTGGAAAAAGTATTTTGAAGTAACAAAAACTTATGAAAAATCATAGAAATGTAAACATCAATATTTTTATATTTTGAAAGTTTTCAATTGTTCCGCATTATATAAAAGCTAAATTGTGAAAGCTGCAAAAAAGGGGGGAAAAAGGTAAGAGTGGAAAGTAAGAATTTAAACAAACAAGCTTTGGAATTTATGGACATAATCAACATAACTATGTGCCTATAGTGACCGTGTGGATGAAAAGGGAACAGAGTGTGGAGCATTTTGCAGCTGCCATGTGGATCAAGCTATTATCAAGTGAATCAAGTATTATTTACATGCTCATTTTAATATAGGTGCCATCATGACAAATAATATAAAATCTCGTAAATTATGCTAAGGTATCTGCATAAAGATATAACATTTGCTGACTTACCTCGGTCTTGGCATTTCTTCTACTTAAGAAACTTTGGGCAAGGATTAGAAAAATGATCGGTCAACAAGAAACACTTGACCTGTAAAACAATGATGGAATCAGCAGGAAGTCACGTGTAGAGCCATGGTCGTAATAGGCAGTTGAAATCCAACAGAAAAGATGTCAACAGAAGGCAATATGTAGAGGAAAACAAAATCTGCACTTGCTATCGACAATATTAGCATCACAGGACAGGACTGCAGGACAGATGGCAAGCCATCTCATCCGAAAACCAAAGCAGAAAAGTGTTGGTCATGTCCAATCCATCGAACTTCTCTTACCTGCTACTTGGTTTAATTCTCAAAAAGGAGAAAACAAAACAACAATACAGATAGCAATGCAGAAAATATTTTGCTCAATGCAAAAGTCAAAGACTTTCCCCAAACACAGAGAGGAATTGGACCTTCAAGCTAACGCCTGCTCCTAAAATCGAAACGCATTCTGGCCGAAAAACTTCACTGCAGAGCCTAGCAAGTTTCCCCACTCTCTGCTGAATGAAACCATCTCATGAGCTGACTCAGCTGAGATAAAGCCGGATGGATAGCAATTTGCTGGGGGTACCAAGAGTAGAGACTCTTTATCTTTCGTCCAAATCGTAAAAAAGATCTAGGTGATTGACTGAAGAAGGCCTTTTGATTCCTGCATTGATTTTCTAGGAGATGATGCATAGGCCTTTATGGGAAGGTGTAAAAGGCATTCACTCGTTTTGCCTCTTTCTCTTAACATATCATCGGCTTTTACAATCACCAAAGCAATTACCACCCTTTTTTGTCCAGAAGTTGACCCAACTTTCCAAGAAAAAGGCAGGCAAATGAATGATGTAGCAAAGCATCGCCATGATAAAAAGAAACTCTTTATGTGCAAAAAGTGATTCAGACGCCCCACCACTCGCGTTTCGCTAGCGAGAGAAAATTTCCACAGGCAGTCCCTTTTGAACTTTGGGGTTGATTCAGTGGATGTCTTCAAAGGACCAAATAGCCTTGACAACCACCTAAGCTAGATCTAAAACTCACAAAGCTTAATACAAAAACGGGTATTTGATCAAATCAAGTGATCCATGCTTAGAACCCCAGAAAAAATACCCAAAAAGAATAAAAGAAAAACTTTCGCATGCACTTCCCTCACCGTAAATGCAAACTCTTCCAGCAGAGCGGACTGGGCTCAGTCAATGCATGCATGGGTTTAGAGTGGAAAACAGCATATTCTCAGTGTGACCCCAAAAGGCAGCATTTTTTTAAGAATGACCATGATCTCAGAAGATGATACCAAGCGCACCAACAGATCAAGCTGGACACAGCACAACCCGTAAGAAAGAAAAGAACGAGGCTGATAAAACGAACAGCAAAGGAAAAGATGTTACCTTTGCTGTGCAAAGAAGCGAGATCTCTGGGGGCGAAAGAAAAGGGCCTTCCTTTATGGTATCAGACCAGCGAAATCTAAAAGGACACCATGATAATGGCTACTTCTCCGACAAATGCAGCCTAGAAAAAATTAGGAACGAGAGAGAGAGAGAGAGAGAGAGAGAGAGTTTAGGCTGCAAAATATAGCGTCAGGTGTTGCTTATAAAGTGACAGTTACATTCGAAGCCCAAGGCTAGGCGGTAAAGAATTGCTCTAGCAAGCACAGAGCTTACTGTTAGAGCTACAAAGAAGCTCTTTTTGAAGTTTTGAATTAAAGCTGTAGTGAGAGGAGAGAGACAGTGTGTGTGTGTGTCTGTGGTGTGAAGCTGTTAAAAAAAAAAATACATGGAAGAGAGATTTTTTTTCCCCTTTGGAGGAGAGGACAAGAGGGTAATTGCAAAGAAAGGTCTAATAATAAATAGACATCCCGAAATGAATCTTGAAAATCCCACCTTGTCCCTTTTGACACCTTTTACTCTTGTCCCCGCTGCTCTTTTTCAAAGTTCAAACCTTCGCTTTCTTTGCACCATATTATATTTCTCTTTGACACTTTCTACTCTTTGTTTGAAAAGGCAGAACGTGGGCGGTTACTGTTCGTTCGCGCCCACACTCGTAATCCCACAAAACAAAACAAAAAACAAGGTAATAGAAAACTTAAAAAAGAAAACTTTCTTTGTTCTTTGTGGCAGGAGACAGACATGTACCCCTGTCTAATTGAGATTCTTGCACTATTTCGATCCATGGCGAGTTCGATGACTGCGCGAAAGAACAGTGTGATGAACATACATTTGAAAAGAGAAGAAGAAGTTGACACTGTTCGGTCTCAATTGAAGGAGAGATTCCCGTTGAGTGTAAACAACGAAACAAGCCCAATTCTCAAGTACTGTATATGGCCAAGCGAAAACCAACACAAAGTACTATACTTCATCACCAAGCAAAGAAGATATCAAAAACTGTGGCTGCTCAGGCCCACAGCAGAAGAAACAAGGAGAAAATTACAAGGGCAGTTCAAATTGCAACTGGTAGACAGATTTCAGACTGTGGGAGGCTGATGGATGCTTGGTCACATTGAACATGGTGATGTGTGGGTGAATGGGGGGCAGTTACCACGGTTCCATCCGCAAAGGGCTAAAACAAGAACGGTAGCTGAACCAGATAATCGATTTTAAGTTGAATCGTGATGATGCTTCTTTTCCCATTCTCGATACTGTTAACCGGGGCATTGAGTATGTATTATTGAATGCAGCGAGGTTTGTCCATAGTGTGAGCCTTGAGGCAGGCTCAAAAGTGATCATATGTTTGACTCAACTGTTCAACTGTTGTCCTGGAAGTACAAGCAACCGCAAAGATTCCAAAACAAGTCGTATCCTTTCATAGATTATAGTAATCAAGGAAGGTTTATATGGACCACAGGGTGCGGTTCTTGGCTCTGTTTTGCTAATAATTGGTGATAATGCACATGCTTACGCATTATTGTCTTGTACCTTTTTTTTGGTTCCCCTCCCTTTTTTATAATGGTCTGCCGAGCGTTGACAAGAGTTTTGATTTCCTGTGGAAGATGGTGGTTGTGGGGCTCTGCTGAGCAGCAGATTGTCTTTTGGAAATGGACCCTTTCAAATTTACTCCATCATCGGACACATTTCTGTGATGGAGCCTGGCGCTTAATGTACGTTCAAATTCCCTTCTGAAACCAAAAAAAAAAAATTGGAGATGATGGACATTGAGCCCCATCACGCGTTCGGAATATTGTCCAAGCCTATTGTACGGCGGCCAATTCAGTTCTAAATATTTTAATTGTGTTAATTTAGTCCGAAACTTATTATACGACTGCCAATTCAGTCATACACCTTTCGATCAAGCTAATTTAATCCTAAACATTTTGACGACTTGTCAATTTAGTCATAAACCTTTAAACGAATTACCAATGGAGTTTTCCAGCTAATTTTGGCCAAAAATTGCGGACGTGGCCACCTAATTAGCATCGATCATCCTACGTGGTGGCGCAAGTGTGTTGACATGGACTATTTTTATTTATTTTTAAAATTTTCTTTTCTTTTCTTTTTTCTTCAACGTGGGCGAGGGCCATGAAGCCCGCGCTAGCTGTGGTGAGGGTTGCGGCCCTTGCCAAATCTAGGTGAGGGCTCGCAAGCCCTCGCTATGGTCGATGAGGGCTTCGCGGCCGGGGCGGCAAATTGAAGAAAAAAAAAGGAAAAGAAATAATAAAAACAAATTGAAAAGTTTTTTAAAAAATTATTTATGTCAGCGTCAGCCGTGCCACGTAGAACAGCTAGGGTTGATTGGATTGTCACGTCGGCAATTTTCGGCCAAAATTAGCCAGAAAGACTACATTTACAATTTGTTAAAATGTTTAGAACCAACTTTGCAAAATCTCAAAAGGTTTAGGAATAAATTAGCACGATTGGAAGGTTTATGACCGAATTGACAAATTGTCAAATGCTTAGGACTAAATTGGTACAATTAAATAGTTTAGAACTAAATTGACTGCCATATAATAGGTTGAAGACTTTTTTGGACAGTTTTCCCATCACGAGCCCTTTTATATGATATTAGGTTGGTGTTTGAACCGAAGAAGATCTTTCCTGGTTGAAGCGTAGATATAAATGTAACCTCACCGGTGCTCGTTAAGTATCAAAAAACCAAGTGTCGATATGAATTCTCCACGAGAGTCTCGCATAAACGTGCCCGGGTTTAATTCGGCGCGATTACCCTCACATACAAAAAATTAATCGGATCGAGAGAAAAATTACTCGGTCCAATCACTAGCGACTAATGATTTTCATCGGTTTCTTGCAGTCGCAGACTAGAGAGGGATTAAGAACATCAAGAGCCTTTTATCATGCAGATGTACTGTGTTCTTGGGAAGATTGTGGTCACGAGGGTTCTTCTTGCTCGTCACATGAATGCGGTGCTGGTCAATTTAATGGCGTGCGGTGGTGAAAGGAGGAGGGTCACAGCGGTCTCAGATTTTCTCAGATTAGGATCATGCCATATGAGAGTTCAAAATCAATGCTTTTGAAAGAGAGAGAGAGAGAGGTGAACATTCAATTCAAGTATTATTGAGAGGCTCTTCCAACCACTACACCGCTGAAGCTCATAACTGTGTTCCCCTCCCCACACTCAATAATGAGTACGCAATGTCCCACGGCAGACCGAAGCAGTTGATTGGGTTCATGATCCGATGGCAACCTTTCAAACCCTGCCATTACTCTCCCCCGTATCTTTTGATACCCATCCATCATGTGACAAGAGCCTCTTTCCTCCCCGTTTTTGTAAAACCATCCACATGCATCGTCTTAACTTCGGTCTTCTATGTCCATTCGAGCTGCGAACGTTGCTCTCGTCCAGGTCATTCCTTCCTTTTTCTGCAGGTCTCTCGCGGGAGCGTCTCTTTCCGCAATCTCAAGAGGTGGTGGACTAGCTTAATGGAAATGACTAGAACGAGTAATCATGCCAAATCAAAAGGGTTGATCGAGTTAGACAATGACTAAGATGTTGCTTTGGATAAGTGACAATCATAAAAGCTCGATTTCTAGTCGATCCTAGTCCATCCAGACCAGATCGCAATGAATGACTGTCTTCCATCTTTCCATTTTCACCGATGAGGATGTTCTCTGCAAATCATAAAGCCAAAGCCGCTCTACGGCTGACCAAAAGGGCCCGAGCTCCATGCTTCTTGCCCACCTAATTGAATGCCAGTCTATCCTAGCCTTTTCGACTCTTTAAGAGAAGTTATTTTTTTCACTTTCAATCTACTCCTCGAAGGAACAAAGAAAGATGCTAAGGTGTATCATTTTTGAGTTTTTTTATTTCCCTTTCAATCTACTTCTCAAAGGAACAAAGAAAGATGCTAAGTTGTATCGTTTTTGGGCTTGGGTTCTTGCCGACCAAGTTTTTTGCCGAACAAGACAGCGGCTTGATGTTGCTACCTTTCCCCTTCCTATCATTCGAACCCTAGAAATGTTGGTTTCCGATTAAAATGCCATAGAGGTAACTGCTTCATGCTTCTTGCTCACCATGTTGAATGCAAGTCTCTCCTCACCTTTTGGGCTCAACATTGAATTTAAAGTCCATTCTTTCGAGAATAAGAGGAATGGGACCACGCCATTTGCAATTTGTGGCGAAATGTTGGGACTCAAAAAACAAAGCGGCCCAAATCTGCCAATCCTACGGGCAGATTTGCATTACGGTGCTCTCCACAGATCTTGGCATATCATAATATGAGCTCTGATTTGTAACCATAGTGCTAACGGATAACATGCAGCAAGAAAGGATGGTTTATGCCATGGTGGAATTTGCATGTCATGATACTTTCAGTGACATCTTCATATCACTGATAAGACACCAAAAGCGATTCAACCCCGTCGGCACAGGATCACGAGGATTATATCTACCGTGTTCATATTGGGATATCTGATATAGCTATATATATATATATATATATATATATATATATATATATTTTTTTTTTTTTGGTCGAAATCTGATATAGCTATTTAAGAGTGCCACTGGACTGCCTTCTCTTAGAGCTGCTATTAGGACTTAACAATGGAGGAAACTCGATTATTACAACCATCACCGTCAAGCTTTCATTTAACTAGAATAATCGGTTCCCCTTTTACATCTGTATACTGAGAATGGAAGAGATGAGAAATCAATACCTTTCAACTTCAGCAAGTAGTAAGCATCTCCCTGTGGCCTCCTCATCAGAGAGACTCGGCTGAAAAATAGCCATGACCAGCATCGCCTGTCCAAGAAACATCAACTACCAACAACCAATCTAATCTAAAATAAAAGAACTACTGCCATGTAACACCAGGTCCACTGGTTACGGCCCGAGCCTCGGCCAGAGAAACTGCCATTGCAAGCATCATTTGCTCCTCGAAACTCTCTGGAACGATGGGAGCGGGAAGACTTTGAAAGCCCGCATCAACTTCATTCGGTTGTGGTAAAGCAGAAATCCCACCCGCGTCTTCTGGTGAATCAGAACTTGCATAGCTGGTTCCCGCTTCAGCAACTTCAGAGCCACGGTCCATGTTCCATTCACCATCATCCCTTGCCATGGGAATCCCTCCCCCATGCGGAAGTTCCGTTCCACCCTCTGGGGCAGCATAACTGCCCGAATCTTGTACCGCAGTTTGGTAAAACGGACCACAATTTGGAAGCACATTGTATGTTGACATAGTAGTGTTGTGGCTAAAGGAGGATTCTCCACTCATCTGTTGCCGCTCAGCAAGGGCAGCTATTGCACAGGCAAGTCCACCAGATGGAGATGATGCTGAGCTCGCCGCCAATGGAGCAGTGGCTTGGGAAACATAGTGATCTTCTGAGACATACTGTTCAGAAGGAGCAGCGTCACTTTGAGCAAGGCCTTTATGCTTGCCATTCTCCTGTTTTTACCGTCAGCAGAATAACGTATCAGCTGGAATAATTCGATTACTCTAGGCACCATGATGCCGCGAACGATAAAAGACAATGGTTTGCAGATTTCAAGGTGCTTAGACATCACTAAAATCACCAGTCGGTTAAAAGACACACCAGATTTACAGCAATTATATCATGCTAAAAAGCAGATCATAAGTCACATTATTTATTTCCAGCCACTATAGTGAAATTTTATGTTAAATTGTGTACTCTGAACAATCAAGTCATCAAAAACAACCATAAGAAAAGTCAATATTACAAATTGACAATACCCATGGATAATTTCTACATATGGTATCACACTGTTATTGACATAGTGTAGCGCGCTAATAAAAGGCCCATGCAATGCGAGCTCCATGCACTTTCCATGAAAATATAGGCTCCACATGATTTGTGCAACATCAAAGGTCCTCTCTACTTCAGCATCGACAAACTAGGACTCTCAAGAGAGAAACTATAGCTTTCACGTGCATTCTAGTATCTTATTTGATAACAAAATCAAACACAATAGTTATCCAAAGATTAGAAACCATGAAGTGAAGCAACTGCAAGTGAATATAGGTTCCGCATTCCCATCATGGATCCAAACACTTTTCAGATGTTATCATCTTGCAAAACGATAATATCCATGCTCAACAAACACCAGTAGTTGTGCAACAAAATTACTCAAATTGCTCCAATGCCTTCCCAGACCACAGAACAATAAATGGTAGAACTGACAACTACAGCACAATAAAATTTATTCTTCAAGGACACTGACCAGACAGTACTAGGAGATGGCGAGAATTTTCTGTATAACCACATTAAGAATATCACCACAGAGCGCAGATTATCAAGAGAGCAACCGCATTTGGGAACCTCATAAAGCATAAATATAAAGAAAGTGAAGCATCTCAATCTTAATAACTACTTTTAGAAATACACATTTCCCAGTGTTGGCATTCCATGTCCAAAAAGCCAAACCAGAAAAATTTCATTCCCATTTTAGCTTAATTTCCATGGCTAACTACAGAATCACAATATCAACAGTTCATTGCTATAAAAGTTCACCTGAATGGAAAGCCAGATTGCTTCCATGACCATTATGTCCTCGAGATCCAGATCAAATTCATCATCCCTGCAAATGACCCAGTGAGATACAGATTTGACTGCCAAAATGACGATATGCAAAATAAAGGGATTTTTTAGAGTAAGATCCTTAAAAACATGTACTTCCTATATGCCACATTTTCTAACGACGCAAATGCATGCCAACCAGTCAGAGCCCACCACTTAAGTTTGACTTTCACAACAAGGCATCTCAAGACAGACAAAAGTGTCGTGGAGAACTGCCTATCATTGAATGAAAGGGCATTAATTGTTCTTCAATGACAACCAACTCATATCTTCACACCCAAAAGGAAAAAGAACTGGGGTTGCTGTCAGCAATAGGGTTGTACTCATTTTAACTGAGAACTATGAATAATTTTTTTTTTCTTTTGAGGTCACGTGCCCGAATGAAATAAAAATATGATAGTCGCAATTCTCAGCCTTGGTATTTTCCAAGAGATATAGTCTAATGATCACGTCCTTGTAGGTTTCATCGAGATCAGATACAGATCCACAATAACAGCCGAGAAGCCCACTTCAGGCTCCGGAGATTTGTTTTTTCCTCATATCTCTTCCTTTCTTTATATTGATATACTTTCTTTTCTTCGTTTCTTTGGGATGGGTGAAACAGGGGCATAGATTCATGTACTTGTAAGAGATGCCATTATAGATGGAATAAATTAACAGCTATCATCAATTTAAGTATCAACTTCCAGGGAGGATAACAATGCCGAGGCCCTTCATACTAAGATCCATAGCAATTTGCCCAATAAGGTTAACTAATTACAGAAACCGTCTTATGTCGTTTTCAACAAGAGATTCTTGGCGTGCCTCGAAATAACATCAGGAAATACTTACCTGTTTGTCCTTAGGTGGGTAGGTTGTCTACTTATCGAAGTAGAACAAGACTGATCAGCAGAAACAATTTCTTCTTCATCTAC
The DNA here is from genome assembly GCF_021117445.2 of Syzygium oleosum. NCBI lineage: Eukaryota > Viridiplantae > Streptophyta > Magnoliopsida > Myrtales > Myrtaceae > Syzygium > Syzygium oleosum. The sequence continues at coordinate 13,599,173 of NW_026607489.1, read as the reverse complement.
AGGAGATCTCCTAGATGAAACTGCAAACAAAAATGGACATTTAGCAACACTCTCAGAAGTAAATGCAAGACATGAAAATAAGAGTTCAAATTCCAATGAAAATGTACCTCCAACTGAGCCATGATCAACCTCAACAGGTCCCATAGTTCTGCTTGACGAACTTAAATCTTGTCTCTTCAGCATCCGCTCTTCCTCATCCTGGAGTTCCTTTTGTCGCATCCTGATCTTTGCTTCTATTACACGTTGTTCTTCCTACATAAAGAATGCAATTATTCATTATCTCTAGAACAGTCCCACATTTACGGCGAGAAATGCATTCAAACCACAAGAAGCGTATCTTACGACTTGCTCAATGCCCTTTTCCTCCTTTGTTTTCACACCCCGATATTCCACTGCATAATTCGAGGTTTTGCAAAATGGGCACCTTACATCATTAAGAAGAACAATTGGGAGAAGATGGAAAGAGAATTGAAAAGGTATGTATTGACAGATTCATAGACTATCAGCCAAATAATATTGCTGGTGAGATGGTTAAGATTGAAGGATACGGTGTAGGGCGAGTGGAATTGGGAACCTTCATTTGCAGAAAACACTCTGGTACACAGAAGAGGAATCGCGTCACTATCAGCTGACAATAATTCGATGCAAAATGCAACAGTTACCAGACATTAACCTGTACAAATGCCTTTTGTGCAACATCTGGATCGGTTAAGGCTAGGGTAGTACTGCAAAAAACAGAACAATGGGGAATGCAGAATTAGTGTCTGCCAACAGGTCTCGGGAGTACAAACAATTATCTCCAAAATAGCATTTGCCTCATCACTCAAAGGATCAACACGAAATTAAGGCAAGACAAAGAAAGGCTGACAGATAGAATGTCTTCTCACTTCACACCAAGCTTAGCTTCTTTCCTCTATCTAGAGGACCCCCGAACTAAAAAGTGCATGGAGGTCAAGTAAACGTAGGGGAAAAGAAACTAAAATTCACCCGACAGAAGTGCATCAGGAGAATGGGAGAAGACTAACCAAGAAGCAAATTGGGCATTCTTCGAGTTCGCATGTGCTTTCTTCGTCGCCCGGATAGCATGGGGCAAGCTTGGATTCAAGAATGAGTTTCTTGAGCCTCTTAATGTCGACATCTTTATGATGGTACAGCCCTTGAGGCCTTGTATATTTCTCATCCACTACCTGTCTCCTCCTTCCCAGTTTATTACCCATGCAATACCGTATGGACGACCTCTTCGCTTCTAGCAGGGGAAGGCGGTAAATCTCCTTCCCTCTTTTACGTCCCTCGGCCAAATTCTCAATCCAAAATCAACCCGCGAGCATAAAAGACAACACCGACCAACAAGAACCCCACCCGCAAGGAATTCTACATACCCGCCACCGTCCTCACTTATCAGCTCTTTCTCGAGGAGACAACACGCGCGGGGACATATCCACGCATCGAAACTGCCTAGACACCAACACCGTTATCAAAACGCACAGGCTCGCAACAACGCAAAAACCCTAACTACCGACGGATTTCGCGTGGCGGAGCTCTGGTTTCAGCCCGGCCGGGGACATTCTGCCGCAGGAGAATGTTACAGCAGCCCTGAAACGGAAGTACAGGCTAAATATGACAAGAGACGGAAAACAACCCACAAACGCAAAAAAAGAAGAACAAAAAAAAAGGGGGGGGGGGGGGAGAAGACCCCCAAAATCCAGACGAACGACGGTAAAGAAACCCTAAATTCTTCGGCCAAAGAGCAGCCCGCTCACCGCGAAACCACCAAATTCCAGCACAACCGGGGACGACAGGCTCCGCCGCAGCCCGGAGAACATTCCCACCGCCCGAAGGAACGCCCGAAACCGAGAACGCGAGGAGAATTCGACCCCCCGGGGGACGAGAATCGAGCCCCGGAGCACGGGGGAGCGAGCGGAATTGGGATCGGCGCAGCCGCAGCCGCCCTGAAGAGGGGAAGGACGCGCCGGAGCAAATTCCGCCGGAGAAGCAAGAAACGCGCGCGCGCGCGCCCCCGGCGAGTCCCCCTCGGAGAACGGGCGGTCCCGGGGAATTGGCGGAGGGCGGGAGACGACGGAGAAGGAAGAGAGAGAGAGAGTCGAGATCGATCGAGAGAGAAAGAGAGAGAGAGAGAGGAGGAGGAGGTTTGGTGGCTTTTGCTTCAGCGAGGAAGGGAGCACAGAGACGCCACCGCACACAATCGGGGACTTCCTCCTCCTCTTCTTCCAGGCACCATTAGAGAGAGAGAGAGAGAGAGAAGAGGGTAAAGGGACCGTTCCGGGTTTCCAATTACGTGAAGTTTCTAATAGATTAAGGTTACTAAATATTCTCTGATTAAGGCAAAAAAAATATAAAGGTTACTATATATTTCGAAGCGGAACATAAAACGAATCGACCATATTCTCGTCCCGTTTAGCTTTGCTTTCCCATTTTGGGATTCATCTCGGCGTTCGATTAATGTGTCTCCCAAAAATTAAGGATTAGATATGAGATTTTTATGTCGAGAACGATAGATATATGGAAATCTGTACTCAAAATTTATGTCGTTTAATCGCGTACGTGAATAACTTCTCGAGATTAAAGTTTGAGCATTTTTAGCGGCTTCGAAACCCGATCACCTTCGTATCTACAAGATAGGCAGGATCCCATAATGGGTAATTGTTGGATTGATTGCAAAAGTGAGGTTGACAGAATTGATAAAGGATGTGATTTAAATCCGTTATATCCACAGAATTTAGAATTGTAATCTCGGTTCTTTTCTTGCCTTTTATATTTCAGTTGCGCGTTTGCTTTTTTCATAAACTTCGAAAGTTTTCTAACTTGTCTCAATATATATATTTCGACCATATATATATATATATGCTTGTCGTGTTGTTTGGTTTCGTTTAGTTTAGTTTCTTCTTTCGGCTGAGTGCGATCTCTTTCCACACGTTAAAAGAAAGGGAAGGGAAAAGAAAAAAAAAAGAAAAAGAAGAAAAAGAAAAGACACGTAAGAGAAGATGAGAGAGGGAAGCAAGGCACGAACGAACAGAGCGGTAGAGTAGCAGACGAGGAAAGAATCATCATTTATCTCCCCCAGCAAAAGTCTTCTCCCACCAGCCACGCGCTCCTCCGCCAGCGTGCCACCCACGCGCTTTTTCTCTATCCAAATCCCCCCAATTTGGCTTCTCTTCTCCCCCCAATTAACCAAAAAGTATGGGGGCGTGAGATTCTTGCATAACTTGTCATGTTAGGAGAGAGCGACACAGACCACTCGAATCGAGAATCGACCGAACCGGATTTTGAATTAGCCTGTTTTTGGTGATTTTTAGGAGTGTTCGATCCGATTTCCAGTTAAGAGGAGAAGCAGACCGATTATTTATTTATTTATTTATTTATCATGCATCCTCTCTTCTTTTCCTATTCGTCTCTCACAAGTCAAGTCACACCTCCTCTGCTCTTTTCCTCTCCTCTCTCACGCACGCCCCCTTTCACAATCCTAATCACTTGGACCCTAATCTCCTTTCAGCCTCGCTCGTCAGTTAATTGCCTCTCGCCCCTTAGACCTCGCTCGACGCTCAGGCCTCTCTTGCTTGTCCCTCTCGTTCGACTCTCAGACCATTTAGTTGACGGAAGACGACTTGGAAGAGTTCTTGCAACCAAAGTTCGACTCTCAGACCATTTAGTTGACGGAAGACGACTTGGAAGAGTTCTTGCAACAAAAGCAGCGCTTCAAAAACCCTCTCGTACTAGTAGGCAAGTCTCGTCCTCCGCCTCATTTCTTGCGAATAGCTTGTTTATCCTTTAATTTTTGCACTGTAGTCAACTTTAAAGTACATGAATTGTAAAGAGCTTGCCGATTTGGGAACATTTTTCTCTTCTTGAAATTGATTAGGGAGTTAGAGGGACTAAATCGAGGCTTAATTGGGGGGGTGATATTGCAATCCCAATAAACGGTTCCATTGGACCCGGCGGTCCGATCTTCGGTTCCAGAAACTAGAAATTGGTCCATCTAGTTCGATTTTATGGTTTCTGGGTGGGACTGAACCGTAAACCGATCACCTTTATATCGTATGTAATTAGCCTTTATACACGCTTTACGCACGTATTTACGGCTGTTTTCTCGCCATTCTCGTAATAAGCCTAGAGATTACAGAAACTAATTAGTACGGCTTGAACCCGTGTGTAAAATGGTAATCACGTCGTGCCCATTTGAAACTCTCAAAGATTGTTGAACTTATGTAGAAAAAAAAAAAAAAGAAAGAAGGAAGGAAAGAAACTTGAAAAAAAAAAATGACGTTGTAAGAAGACTTTTATCGGGTTTACAGTCCACATAAAAATAGCTTGCATGTTGATCTTGGACGATTGACACTGGTAGAATCCAGTCATAAAATCAACTTCAAACTCACATTTTGCTCCTCAAACGGTGAGATGTGTAGAGTTTAGTTTACTCTAGCGATGGACCCAACCATCTTTTATGGCCAAAAAACACAAAAGCACAATCGCTTCAATCATCTCTTATGGCAAAATTGGCATAGGAAAGCGAGACAAAACACTCTTGTGGCTCAAAACCTTGACAAAGACTATAAAGGTGGGTTTTGATCGAGACCATGTCGACATGTAGCCACGTGATTGAAGATCTTGTGGAGGATATAAAAGGGGCAATTTACATTGTGGGCCAAGGCTTCTCCGTTTTCTCTCCTTCGCCACTTGATTTTATGGCGTAGTTGAAGGTGATGGAAAAAAGATCATCGCTTTTAAGATACATTTGTTTCGAGAGAACTGAGTGATTTAAAATGTATTTTTGAAAAAATAATTATTCATATCGTTTAAAAAAATTAATCAACAAAAAATATTTTCATCATCGATAATAATCTATGCTTAATTATTTTCGTGGATGATGAAAAAATTTTTCATATATTTATTTTTCCAAATGATATGAGCGATCATTTTTTAGAAAAATATTTTTCAAATCATTCATTTTCTGTGGGACGAACACACCCTTAATTTCTATAAAAAAGTACTTCCCATATATTAAAAATTTTGTTCTAATCAATGTTAATATAAAAATTAATAAAGTGGACAAGGAAGAATATCGATTGCAAAAAAATTATTAATTATCTACCTTAAAAAATCCCGAAAGAAATGAGATAGATCGGTGCATTCTCAATTACTGTACACTATATGATGAGTTTGTAAATGCTTCACTGAATGAGATTCCATTAAGTATATGAATTTTGACTTAGTCACATATGACGAAACCTCTTATAAAGTTAACGAGATAGATGCACATTACAAATAATAGACTCGCGGCGAAACATTCTCATCGGTAGTAATTGCTAGCAAAGCCGGCATTACTCAATTGTTTACTTAAGTTGAATGATGTGGTCGGACGAAATTTTCTTTTTTATCGGCACAGGGACAGGGAAGGGCAACCACCGAAATCGCCTCTAGGGACGTTATCACAAGAGTTCTGCACTTTTCCCGTAGAAAGATGCTCGATATAACCTATAGTTATTCGGTCTACGCACAGTTATTCAGAATTAGCAAAGACGCCCTGATCGGTCAATCGATTCGAGATTCGCTCGCGACGTGGCTGGAAGCATTCGGAATTTTTGGTCTGGGCGGGAATCGAGCGGGGGACGAGAGGACGCGCGCGCGTGGGCGTCACGCTCGACGGGGGGTGAAGGAGCGGGGCCCGGGGGCGAGTCGATTCCAAAAAGCGAGGGACAACCGGGGGGCCCCACCGAACGGGACTGGCTTCGGCTCGACAACATCCAGGCCGTTAAATCTGTTGACCAAGATCTCGATCACACGACTCCTGTTCCCCCCCCCCGCGGCCCCCCCCCCCCCCCTATTTTTTTAATCAATTTCTCCCCTTAATCCCGTGTCAGCCACAGTTACAATAAATATATAATCTTTAAAAAAAAAATGGTCAATTCCCATTTTGTCCCGACCCGAGGTAGGACAATCCAACCTGATCTCAGCAGAATGATTAGCAAAAGCGACGTCGTCGTACGAAGCCGCCGATCGGTTGACCCCAATCGGTTGGGTTGGGTTGGGTTGGGCCAACCGAGGAGTTCGGTGGCGCCGTGGCTCGTTTTACAAGCCTAGCCGCAAACCGAGTGAGTATTCCAAAAGTTGGTAGCTGCTGTTCCATATTATCTTGTCGAAAGCCCAACCGAAAAAGGGACATGCACGAACGAATTAGTTGATAAACAAATGAAAAGGGCGCAAAGTACGAGTTTAGCGTATCATTAATTCAGATTCCCCGCGATTTCGTAATTTAAATCGGACGTCGCCGGTCCGGCGGCCCTCGTCCCGCGCGGCATTGTACCCGTGTTCCGGGATCGAGAGAGACCGGGTGTGGCCGGATCCGAAGGTCGGGCCGTGCCTAATAATAAATCCGGAGCGACCCGTGACAGGAGGTTCGCGTGAAGATATCCGGGAGAGGCCGTCGGGCGACTCACCGGTGCCGTTAATCACCTCCGATGTGATGCGAGCAAATCGGTATAAGTAGCATCTCTTTTCCGAAAATCCTTTCCTCTCCTCTTTTTGGGATTTTTTTCGGGGGTCCTTGCCGGTGCGGGAAAAAGAAGAAGGTAATTTGGACATTCACCGTCGGGCGATCAACGTGCGAATTAATGAATTCGGCTATAAGGCTTCGTTCGTTTTTGCAGAAAAGGAACGATTTGGAAAACATTTTCCAAAAAAATGACCGCTTATATTGCTTAAAAAAAAAATAAACGAACGGAACATATTTTTATCGTCCACGAAATATTTAGACATAAATCATTGTCGATAACGAAAGCATTTTTCCATCGATCAATTATTTCAAGTGATATAAGTTATCGTTTTTACATAAATTATTTATTTTTCGCGGAATAAACGAAACCGTAAATTTATTTCGAGCAAACAAATCTTCGGTCCAACGGCGAATGCGTAAAAGAAATTGTTCGACGGGATGATTGGGCCCACGCGCAGAAGCAGGTGCAGACCCTTCTTTTGCAGTGCTTGTTGGTCTGGGACCAGCATTTGCTCCAAACAGCAGATCGCACCAAGTCTCGATTTCTCGCCCTTTTGATTCGACTAGACTCGAGCTAAAGATCCTCGTAGAAGCGACTCGGGGATCGCAATACCTATAGGGTCCTTCGGAATACAAGAATGGTACGGCATACACGGACTAACAAAGGCTAGAACCTCGGATCCGTATGAGATGCTCAAACTTTGTTTCGCGCCGAGAGTTCATATTCTCTGCTACCGCGCGGGGCAGAAAAACATGTCCGATGTTTTTCTGCGTGGATGATGATGCAATAGTTAGGACGCAATCAATCGCAGCGCATCATGCAACGAGCTGAAATCTGTTTTCTTTGAAGATCCAGCAATATATGTGGTTCTCACGAATTGTTGCCAATTCAGTTTCTTTAAACAACTTTAGACAATTCAAAGAATCCAAACATCAAGTATAGTAAAGTGTAAACATGGCGAATTCACTCGATTCTCGCATTCACTCAGATTAATAGTTCCAGGGGCATGAAAACAACTATTGCAAATGATATGTATATATATCTGTATAAAACTGCCTCAAAAAATTGATAACAGCACACTTTAAAGAATACATGTGTGCGTATTGGCACGCGCGAATAGAATAATGTCCAAGATACAAATACTGGCTTGTGAAATGGATCTACAAATTTGTACAACAGAACAATAGTTGGGTTGGGTGCTAAAACACCCACTTAAGGTTTGCTGCATCGTTCTGTACATCAATTTTATAAACTGATATTCATATACCTCGAACATTAGCCCAATGAATAAAACAATATCTCGAGAAATAGATAAACCGTGGTACACAAAAGTCGAATCAATTACTCCACAGATCGTTGAACTCACCCACGGGCGGCATCTCCTTGAGCATCCTGTCCAGGTCGTACTTGAAGGACAGATTCCTCGACATGCCACCGCAATCCCCCACGCCCGATTGAGCTCCTCCCGTCCCCGCCGTGCAGTTCTGGGCGTCTGGCGAACCGGGCACTTTCGAATCTTTCCCGGTCAACTGCTGCACAACCGACTTGAAGCTCTTGGGGTCGGTCTGGACGTACTGCGTGTTGATGATCACAACCTTTATTCCCTCCTTGCCTTTCTGCTCTGTCATGGGATTTTCGCTTCCGTCGCTAAAGATGATTGTTTTCAAGATGCTGTCAGCCCAAAAGACGAGTGTCTGTACAAAGATAAAAGAAAGAATTGGTACTGAAGCAATCCAACGGCGGTGAGCTCCTATATATAGTCGAAGATAGAGAGATAGAGAAGATTAGATCAGACGATGCATGAAAGTTCGTACGGACAGCGGGTATTGACGGTTGATTGGACGTTGCTTGTGATTGACCGTAATCGACCACGTAACGAGTACAGAGATTCAAGCAGTCTAAAACGACCAAGTTGACATTGTTATTTGTTCTCTGTAACATGTGTTTGGTTCGGTCAAAGTCAAAGCACGCAGCTTCGAGGGTTTTGATTTGTCCTCCACCCTCCTGAACCAGACACGAAATTACAGGTTTTTCAAGATTTCTGGACAACCTACGACATGTCCACGTTCCTTTCGGGTTCGGTTACGTCGTTCCAAAAGGGGGTTTTCTAGGATCAACCGCCGTACATCACAAGCCCTTGCGCCGCAAGCGAGCTGTATTTGTCTCTGTTGTGTGTGCGTGTGTGGATTGAGGAGCTACTCCGCGATTTGGGGAAAAAGTCAATGCAAGTCGTTCTTTTCAAAGGGTCATCATTCTCCCATGTTTTATAAATTGATTTTACTTGATGATTGGTCCGGTACGGCGGTACAAATCTAGAAAGATGGTGAAAAAACCTTGATTTCTTTTTTTTTTTTGGTCAGAAAACCTTGATTTCTCAGACGCATCAAGTTGAGATGTGGGGAAGTTACTGAGAAAGTGAGCTGCTCTGGCCTGATGTGGATAGCTTTTAGGAACAATGGCACGTGCTTTTGATTTTAAAGCAACTACGAAGTTGGTTTTGAATGTCATTTCCATGATATCGCTTTTTATTCGTCATGCACCGATAAGACGAATCGATCAAATGTTTGTATGGACCACGTAATATTTTAGGAAAATTTGAAATAGGATTTGAAGTACCTTTATTTTCTCGAAGGATGATCCAAAATGAATTTTATTTGAAATAAAAACTTGAAGTGGTCATGACAGTCTCAGATAAGGTCTGACATTATCGGCCGGCCAATTTTCCGACTGGTCAAAGACATTTTCGTCCAAAGATAAATTATTTAATCAGTTAAAGGCATTTTCGTCCAAAGATAAATTTTTAAAAATTTTCCTTTGGATTCTTTCCTGCTCATTTTCTTCTTCGTCTAGCATGATGAACAGGGAAGAGCCACATATTCGCCGTGTTCATATTCTACTTCGTCGAAGGATTCCAAAGGCACAGTGTTGCACAATGCGAAGGCCATGAGGCAGAGTGAGCTCGGAGAGAGTGTTTCCCGATAAGGTCGTGCGGAGGTACCCAACCATCCGGCAAAGCAGGACGCGAGGCAGCGTGACCTCTAGATGATGAGCTCAAGTGCAGGGAGAGAGAGAACCCACGATTCCAAATTAAGGCGTAGCGATGCATGATCTAGTAAAGCGATTGCGAATCTAACCAGAAGCCGAGGACGTGGTGCGTTTCATTGCTTATGGTCCACTATGGCTAGATCTTCTCCATGGCTTCGAATTGTAGTATGACCCTCCCACCAACGGGTGTCGGGCTCGCCGTGCCTCCTGAAAGCTCACGTCCAGCTTGAAAGTTGGTCATGGTGGCGCATTCTCAACTCCCAACAACCAACCTAGTCTACCTTGGATTGCAGTTCAACGTTGTGAAAACAACGCGGAATAAGATCTGAGGTTATTCAAGGCAAGTTTGGCGATTCCGTTGAGTGCCGCCGTGCGTGAGAGTGTCACCAAGTATGGTGAAGCGGGTCGCTGACAGAAGACACGAAAACGAAGACAACGAATGGCAGACGCACATGTTGGCCCCTTTTTTGATCAATCAAACTGATTCGTCCAATTTCCACACGAATCCTTTGCTGCAATACTAATTTCTCAACTCCGATTACGAGGAGCGACGACCGGAGGCAGCATGTTGTCCTCATCAGCGTGTGCTCATCGGGCAGCATCGGCCACGCCATGGCCTGGCCTTCGCCGCCAGGTACTACTGCATCCTTGCCACCGGCCGGTCCCTCTCCTCCATGGTCAAGTCTTCGGCACCAGTTATTGCTGCGTCCTTGAGTTGGCTGTTCTTGCGTGCGACTTTGGCCACTATGGCCACCGCTTTTCCCTGTTATCTTGTTAGAGGAAGAAGAAGATTAACAGTGAAGAAGAGAGAAAAATTAAAAAATATATTGTCTTTGGACAACAAAGTTTTTGATTGGCCGGCGAAGCGAGGTCCTTATTTGAAACCCTCAAGGCCATTACAAGTTCTTATTTAAAATAATGGGCCTAATTCCAAAAAAAGCCCTCAACTTTACACTTTGTCCCAATTATATCTTGAACTTTTTTTTATCTCAAGAAAAACCTCAAACTTTTATCCGAGTCCCAAATCTGCCCTCCCGTTATAAATCCGTCCAATTAACGTCAGAAAAAAAAAAAAAAGAGAACCGGCAGCCGCGGCGGTGGCCAAGGCTTCGCCGGTGGCCGCCGCCGAGAAGGAGCGACGGCCCTCGCCTGGGCCTTCCCGAAGGCCGGCGAGCCTCGCCGGCCCCGGGCGAGTCGCCGCGAGGGCGTGCGGCCCCGTCCGGGGAGGGCGCGACCCTCGCCCCGAGATCGGGGCTACACGCCTCGCGGCGATTCACTCGGGCCGGCGAGGGTCGCCGCCCTCGCCTAGGCCTTCCGGGCCGGCGACCCTCGCGACCCAGGCGAGTCGCCGCGAGGCGTGCGGCCCGATCGTGGGGAGGGCGCGACTCTGCCCCGGATCGAGGGCGCACGCCCTTGCGGTGACTCGCCAAGTCGTCGGCTCTCGCCCGGGCCTTCCGGGCCGGCGACCCTGCGAGCCGGGCGAGTCGCCGGCGAGGGCATGCGGCCCTCGATCCGGGGAGGGTGCGACCCTCGCCACAGATCGGGGGTTGCACGCCCTCGCCGACGACTCGCCCGGGGCCGGCGAGGGCCGCTGCTCCTTCCCGGCGGCTGTGGCGGCGGCCACCGGCGAAGGCTTGGCCACCGCCGCAGCTGCCGGTTCTCTCTCTCTCTTTTTTTTTTTTTTGACGTTAATTGGACGGATTTATAACGGGAGGGCAGATTTGGGATTCGGATAAAAGTTTGAGGTTTTTCTTGAGACAAAAAAGTTCGGGATATAATTGGGACAAAGTGTAAAGTTGAGGGTTTTTTTTGGAATTAGGCCAAAATAATGTTTACTTTAAACTATTTTTTGAGAAAATCAGGACACTTCATATCCTTATTTGACATTTTCCCTAATATATTTTTCCCTATTGACAATGATTCATTTGATGTAGTGGTCGATAATACGCTGGTGCATTACCTGATATCACACCTTTAAATTTTACATGATTTTTTTTTTTTACCATGAAAAATTTGAAAGTTGGACTAGGCCAACCGATTCAACAAGGGTATCAGTTTTTGAAATGGTTTTTTTTATGACGGCTGGTTAATCCGTTTCGATTTGTTTTTATGGATCCGGTTTGATACAACTTTAAAATAGCATAGTGAATCCACATGTTGAGCCCATTAACAAGTCTTATTAGATTTAGCTTCACTTAAAAGTTCAAATCGCGTAGTTATATACGGGCTAATTAAATATTATTATCAATTATTTACTTCAGCTCAAATATTCAATGTGACATTTTTTTTTCTCAATACCTTTTTTGGGCCCAAAAAATCTGTGTGTACGAACAAGCAAATAGTACGGCGCCCAACAAGACGAGATGAGCAAAGAAAAGGGAATTCTCACCACACACATGCATACATGCGTATTTTTTTGGCAGGGAATTTTGAAATTTCAAGAAAACGGTGACGTACAATATCCATGCTTTTCTGAGGGTGCATTTAATAACTTGTCAAATAACGATTGATTTTATTCTTTTATTCTCGAGAATAAAAAAAGAATAGAAATTCGTTTGGTAAATTTTTTGTTCCCGGGTACAAATTTATTTCCAGAATTAGTTTTGGAACAGAATAAAAAAAAAGTTGCTTCTTCGTTCTGGAAACAAGAATAAAAAATGGAAAATAAATTTTTTTTTCTTCTTCTTGGTTGTTCTTCTTCATTTTTCCTAGCTTGTGGCCGGCGAGGGCGAGGGTGAGAGCGGCCCTCGCCCAAGCCATGAGCCGCCCTCGCCGGCCCTAGCCTGCCCTAGCCTGTGGCCAGTCGCTGGCACTGGCGACCTGGCCATGCGCCAAGGAAGGGGAAGAAGAAAAAAAAAAGGAAAAAAAAAGATAGAAAGAAATATTAAAAAATTCAAAATATTATTAATAAAAAGAAAATTTGTGCAATTACCAAACACATTTCTGTTCTTTTTCTATTCCAGGAATTGAAATTTTGGGCAGCTACCAAACGCCTTCAAATACTTAGAAATTGTTTCCTGGAATAGAATAAAAAAAATCATTTCTGAGCAGAAATTATTTTCGGGAACATAATGGTTACCAAACGCACCCGAAGAGATCTTCTGAATTAAGGAAAGTCGTATCTGGGGTTAGCAAAGTCAAAATTGAGAATGCGAAAGGAAATCTCTAATGAAAAAGATTACCAAATTGGCTCTTTCCCAGAAGGAAAGAGAACTGGGACGACAATTCCGCTTGTAATTCGAGTTTGAGAAGGGAGCAGAGTCAAAATATGCAGCGCCGAACGCACAGAAGACAAAAGACTGCTTATGCATTCTCATAAAAATGGTGCACGGCAATTAGAATAAGGATTTTGTCAATGCCTGCGTGCTTACTAAACAATCGATTAAAGAAATTCTATGGGTCGCTTTCGTGTTATGCACCGTTCCCGTTTTGAAAATTGAATTATTCCAAATAAAATACGCTTGCTCAACAAGTACTCCCGAAATGCACGTCAATAGTTTTCTTAATACAATAAAGAGAACATTGTTTATAGAGTACAGAGAAGCCAATTGATCTCTGGATAGTTTCTCTTAGGTTTTCTTTTCAAGCCCTTACCTCTGATTTTGTAGTAGATATCTTGCTCTTGCAGATCATTTCATCAAACCCTATGCCAATGTATAAAGGAAAATGTTTTGCAAAGAATTCGTGGGCACGGTGGTCGAAAGAAGAGGTTGCCGGAGAGGAAGTACTCTCTTGAACTCGAAGTGATTGAGTTGCTCAATGATCGCTGTAACGACTAGATTTAGATTTCTGCGAGAGACTCATGGACATCCCCCTTCTCTCTCTCTCTGAGCAATGGATGGATTGAGCAGATCTGTCCCATCCTCTCGAGCGACCATCGAGACAGTGGACGAGGTGGTCGTCGTGGAATCGCAACCACCGTGGGTGGTCGCGACCATTGCAGAGGTGGTTTGTAGAGGCGTGACCAAATTTTTATATGCCATTGAATTCTGATTACTAGTAGACATTGGAAGCTTAGGTGATTAGGGGGCAAAAGCGAGCAGATTCCTCTTCAGACAAGATTATAGAATCACTACTTGGCCAACCGGAAGTGGATAAACAATCCGCTGAATATCCAAAAGGTGATCAAGAATGCAATATTCATATTCCATAGATTTCCATGTGAGACACGATCCAAAGAGGTGGGTTTGACCCGAAATTGGCAACATATTAATCTGTGAGTGCAGCTGATAATTCCATATCTTTGGCCAACGACTCATATTGGCCATTCGACCAAATCAAGTCAAAGCCAATGTACCCGGATAAATAAGATCACAAGCCCCTTCTGAACCTAGTATTGTGTAGCTTCTCCCTTTGGATTGATCACTTGAAGGTTAAAGATGGCTTCAAGAAACAACTCCAAGAAGGCGACAAAGGGCCGACAAAAGATTGAAATCAAGAAGAGGGAGAACGTCGACGACCGCCGCGTCACCTTCACCAAACGCCGCACGGGTTTGTTCGAAAAGGGCGCTGAGCTCTGTATTCTGTGCGGGGCGCAAGTAGTCATAATAACATTTTCGGAGGGCAAGAAGGCCTTTTGCTTCGGGCATCCGGAAGTCGACAGAATCCTCGAAGGCTACCTTGATGGAGCTGCCGGTGTGGATCCCACTGGCAGCGGTGACAGTGGCGGTCGAGGAAGAGAAGGAGAAGGTGGTAGCGGCAGCGGCGACAATGCCTACTTGCAGAGTACGCACGAGTCGAAACAGCGTTATTTGGAAGCGATGAAGCAGCTAGAGAAAGAGAAGGCGGATCTAAAGCAGATGCAAGGAAGTGGAAGAGCTGAGAATGGAGGGTTTTGGTGGGAGGAGCCAATCGAACATTTGGAGTTAGAAGAGCTTGAGTATTTCCACAAGTCCTTGGAGAAGCTTACCGGGAGCGTATTGACGAAGCTTGATCCAGCACAAAGCCAAGACTCTGCACTTGTGTTGCAACACGATGCGGCGACGGGCGACAGATGGTTCGCGCAAGATCCATCTAGTTCTTGGCCCTTGCCCTTAGGGAACAATTCTAGGGGACAATTCTAATGTAAACTATGACAGCATCATCTTTGCTCATCATAGCGCAGACGTAGCCTTTAACGCCCCCCACTCCAGATACCAAATCTTAAAGGTATACCATAGACAAGCCCCCATCTACCTATGATTTTCTATTACTAGATCGAATTTCAACATCGGTGAATTGATTATCTAGTGTGTCCTGACCTATGCATGAAAAAATATCACCCAAGACGTGACAAATCTTTTCACATGTGGCATTGCAACTTATCAGTGCCCCAACATGATCCTAGTGTTGTTTTCTCGTGTGGGAACATGAAAGTGGTCTAATGCATACTGATTCTCATGCAGGCTCACATTAAGTTACCGACAGAGCCTGCAAAAGCAACCACCCTTCTTGAGAACAAAAGAGAACGTATCCTAAAGGCTGCGAAACTAGAACTCATAATAAAAACCAGCCAGAGCGTGCCGTGATCTCAAGTTCCAGAACACCCCCTTTTTCTCGATTGTCTCGGCAGCAAACTCTCCTATCAGTTCTCACTCGTGCTGTGACATTATACTAACAACTAGTGACAGCTCAATATGGCAACTTCAAGGGCTCCTGCACAAGGACGAGTCTTTGCTAAAGCATGGGCAAGGATTTGCTTCGTGTCACCACTGATGCAGTTGAAACGAAATCATCATACGATAGTGATTAATGATTAAATAGGTTAAAGAACCTCAAAGATTGAGATCGGTCCTCCAAAAAGTGAAACTGAGAGGGGGTCAAGGCATTTTCGGTCACAGAAAATGTTGCAGCTGCGACAGATCAAGATGAGAATAATGAAAAAGAGGAAAATTCAAAGTTCAACAACCTCTTTGTCCCAACAAAGTTCCTCTCAACTGTTCAGTAGCCAAATTTGACGCAGACTCCTCAAAGCTCCACTCAATATCAACTCATTGGTGGGCGAGTAACCCGCGGCCTCACTGGTGTCTTTGAAGGACTTACCCTACAATTGAAGATATTATATGAAAAAAAAAGCTTAGTCATGGTCTTAAAAGGTAAAAATTTGCAATTGCTCGTAGTTAAAGATCCACCTGATGGGCTGAGATCCCAAGACCATTCCACTGCAATTTAAAGCAACAATGGCACTTTCAGCCTGCCCACAGAAACAACTTCGAATCACTTCTCTTTTTTGTTTTGGGGAAATCATCAGAATAAGGTCAAAGCAAGAGCATGCTCTCTCATCTGCATGAATAGATGCACCAAATTCATACAGTAAAGAACTAAGCACGAACGAGTCCAAAGCACAGGATCAACTAGTTTACATTTATGACCTGATCCAAAGAAAATAGCAATGCATTTTACATTTATGACTAGGAAGATTTATTTAAGAAAGACAACATAGTAAGGTATCCTTGTATTGTGTTATGAAGCCAGTGCCAAAAGGAAATTCCAGGCACATGCAAAAGCACGCCACTATGCAAAGTGCGTCAATCCGTTTGCTGTAATGTCTTATGCAGATTTAAAGCCAAACAAGAAAAAGAGATAATTTGATTTAATGTGCAGGGATAATTACATGCAGGCATGTAATATAGCAACAATAGATAATCACAGAGAAATAATCACAGATCTCTTCTCCTCGTACCATTTCACTGTGATTATTTAATCTTCTATGTTCCATCTATCTTTTTCCTCAAACGCAAAAACGAAATTCAGTTCAGTTGGCAAGCAAAAACTTATTTACATTCGACCTGGCCCTCAGGATTTACTGAAACTCTGAAACATGTGTACTTTTTGAACTTCCAGTTTGTTCTTTCTTTCCTTTTCTTCTATCGGTCCTTCAGAATTAGTTTCTAAAGGGAAAGGACCTTGTGTATGAAAAAGGTTTCTATTTTCACTAGTTTGGAGATGCAGAAAGCTTCCAGCTTATAAGGCTGCTCCCAACAAACAAGGCAGAAAATGAAGAGAGGAAATTCAATCCTGATATGAGCTCCATGCATTTGATTTCATTCGATTTATTGTTCTTCACAAGGCACTTAACATAACAAAAGAGAGAATACTTTTATGCTTTGAATCAATTTTGACCATTCATAATCAAGGCCAGGTTGCACATGTCTATTTGGCATGCTCAAAATTTTATCTCTAGCAAGAAAAATGTGAGGACGACATAGATGAAATACGCTCAGAAAACACTAAAAACAAAATTCATGGACACGCCGAGTTACATTTAGTGCATATAAAAGGACATCCCTTCTTTGGGAATAAATTACCAACACTGTAGTTCTTGCTTTAAGGGACCATCAGATTCAGACTATGTCTCTAGATTTTGCAAGGCAAGAATCTAGGGAACATAATCAGGTACAAATACATCAATAAAATGATGATGTCCCACTCTGCAATCTCAGGAAGCAAAAACAGACTTACCCTAGCAAATTCAACAAAAGCAATGCGAGTAGAGTGCACATGGTCCCCTAGAAGCCTCAAGCGAGTGACCTACAGAGAAATTAGTTTTTGGATAGTCTACGGAAAATGATAGTCCAACATAGATTGCGTGTGCATGAGAGAGAGAGAGAGAGAGAGAGAGAGAGAGTTGGCCTGGCCTGACCTCACCACAGGCTACTTCGAAGAAATTTTTGACTTCAGCTTGAGAAACCTGCGGTAGAAAAATGGAACATAAACCAAACATATCAAGCTGGCGCAAGCAAGAACACTGCGATATGGTCAATCAGTAAGCAAGTTAGCCATCAGATGAGGACATGTAGCATATGGCAAGGACCTTGGGAAAGAAACAGCAAACTCGGAAATTTAACTGAAAGGACGAAATTTACTTTTTACCTTTTTATCAATATTTGTGCAATAAACTGTCCTTGTACACATTTCTCGTTCATCCTCTGACTGCGTTAAAACAAAAGTTTGTATGAAAGAGCCCAATAGGTAAGTACTTCGAAAGTTCTTTAAGCATCTACGGTACGTGTGGATATTAAGCACAAACATGCATGATCCAGAGTCCTTCTTTAGCATCATATGGCCATGTACTAGAACAGAGTGTAAAAGGAGGCAAAAAGTAGTGGAACATTGTGCCACGACCATAACACTTAAAGGGCAGCATTCGCTTTTCATACCCTTGGGAGATAATTTGGATTTACAGGAAGTATAGCTGTCTTTGATGGTAAAACCCTCACTGGATAGTATCCTAACATTGTCCCACCGAGGTTCAAAGCTGCTCTTGCATCATCTGTCAACACATTCCAAGGAACGATGGTACATGAGCATCCCAATACTTTCATGCCCACATAAATATGAGGTTAATTAGCCAGCCAAAATGGAAATCTTACATTCATCCGCAAATTCAACAAAGGCAAATCGAAGAACTGAATGTGGATCGCCACAAATTCGGCAATCAAGAACCTTCAAAGAAAAAATAGAGAAATCCAGTTAATATGCTGCAATGACATCTTTGTGCTGCGTTTGGAAACGGTGGAACTGATGGAAAGGAAATGAGAAGGGAAAGTAATTTTTCTCTGTTTGGAAGCCCAGTTGAAACCCCCCCTTATCTTAGTCATCCCGATTTCAGGATGAAAGTGAAGAGAAATGCACACTGAATGGAGTACCAAAATCCCGCACATGATGCATAAATTATCACTTATGGCCATGAACCGTCAGCCCCATTCTCAAGTAATGATATCTGAAAATGGGAGTGGCCCAGAAAAAGTGAAAATCTGGAACCTGAAGATGATTTTTTCTTCTACTGTTAGTTGGACCATATCTTTTATTTTGGCAAGAATTAAAGTGCATCTGTGACATAGTTTTTACATTCCACCTTTAAAGGGGAGAAGTGTCATTTACTATCCTCTCAATTATTCTTTTCCAAACAAACAAAAGTTGAATTCATCACAATTTCTTCACCTCCACTGTGTACCCTTCCAAACAAACAGGAGGAAAATTACTATCTCCATCTCTTCTTTCTTCACCTCCTACAAATTCTTCCAAATGCAGGTTACTATCTCATCTTGGGCAGTACTAGACCGAGACAATCTGTTTGAGAATGGGCTCCTGGGATGGATGACAGGGAACAGAACACGGCAAAAAGTGCAGTTTGGGAAGCAATGGCAGAACGGTTCAGTCAATCATAGAACAAAAAGTAAAGCGCAAGGCAGCATAAAACTACTTGTGACTTTTTGCAGGTATAAAGCTTCAGTTCAACCAAGCCTCAGGGTGATGCAAACCGATTTTTAACATCAGGAACCGATAATTAAGAGACATTAACGCTTTCCTACATTACACCAATCCCTTTTGAAGGAACCACAACCTGTTTAAAACTGATAAAGCAGCGTATCAAGTAAATGTATCAGAATATTAATACAATGCATAATGCTACTCAGTGAACTTACTTGTCCGCAATTACTAAATAGGGTAGCCAGCTGCTCTTCAGTGACCTAATTCAAAGTGAATTTTTCATATTAAGGATCAAGTTAAGTTGGACTAAAACTCTACACACGATATGAAGGACACATTTGCATCAAGGGTATAGTGGTGTCTCTCACATGCTGATCGATGTCAGAAACGTATACCGTCCGTCTGACACTATCTTCCCTTTGAGCTCTAAAAGACCGTCCATTGAACCTTCTTCTGCCTTGGTTGAAGCTATTTCTTCTCTGAAGTTAATAAAGAGGGGGCACAGCTCAGAATGAAGTCTCTATGAAATAAAGACAAAGAGCACGTGACAGGCATAAATAGTCTAAATCTGCACAATAACAGAGAACATGCTCCTTTACATCATCATCTTCCACGGGATGCGCAAAACAAAGAGTGTATATTAACTTCAGAGACCAAATATACAAAATTCAGAACCCAAAGAATGTTGCAGGCGCTCGAAGCAGAAAAACATATATGAACGACAGTTAAACCAATAATTATGCATGCAGAGATTGACAATTACAGAGAATTCAATTCATACACCACGACCATGAGTTTCTAGACGACAATGTCCTTAATTGACCAGCAAACTGCAGAAATGACTGCTACATTCTCATGCTCAACATATCAAAAGGGCTCAAATAATCAATATGAAGAATAACCTCCAAATTTGTCGGCACAAATAACGGGGACCAAAACTCGACTTGAAAAAAACCGCGAATTTCTGGACGAAAGAATGGTTATCAGACCACACAGAGAAGCTATTATTATACAGACCAGATCACAAACATGTGACAGTCGGGGTTGATCAATGGCAAGTAATTAGAACAAACAATCCAGGATCATATGCGAAGTCTGCGGTGTTGTCGTTGACCTTGCCACCAAGCATTTACGTTTAGAGGATACATCTTAATTTCCAGTGGGATTGTCTCCCAAATCACTGTAAATCTTCCAACACGAATTCATTGAATAAGCAATCGCTATATATAGTATAATCGAAACCAAATTCCCAATATCCAGCTGGACGCATCAAGCTGACAACATTCACGCCAAAGATCAAAATGAAACACTGGGAGACTCATTTTCCAGCTGCTCAAACCCAGTCGTTCAATCAAAAAGAAAAAAACCCAGTCCAAATAATGTACATCCAACATGAACTGAAACTCCTAGCAAACCAAAACAATCCAATACCAATAGAGAATTTGCAAGATCAGACCGAAAAGATCAATACCCTCCTATTATTCGCCAAGTTGTTCTCGGAGATATTCTTCTCGGCAGCTGGGAAATCGCTGATCAGGAAGCTGCCATTCTGCTGGAAATGAAGGTGCGGCTGCTGCTGCTGATGCTGATGATCAAGAGCTTGGGAGTAATACGAAGGGATAAACTCCTTAGCCAAAGGGTTCAACTTTGTGAACATATCGACCAAATTCTGCATGGTGAATTCCGATTCCGGCTTCGAATTCGGTTTCGAATCCAACCTCTTATTAGCAACCGCTGCTTCATTGGAAATCTCAGCAACCGCAGCCATAGAATCAGACCCACAAAAAACCCACGAGCGCTCTCTTGATCTTCCTTCCTCCTCCCCTCCTTTTTTTTTTCTTTAACGAACCAATAAAGGGAAAAACTTGGACAATGTACGAGGAGATTACAAGAACAACCGGCCTTTTCTTTTTTTCCTTATCTTCTCGCAAAAGCTCGGAATTTGAGCAATCGGTAATGTTAATGATACTGGGTCGGAATTATATCCAGAAAAGGAATGAAATTCAAGTGCCCATTTAAAGAAACGAAGCCGGGGATGGGAAAGATGGGAAACCCAGAAATGCCGAGCGAGAGAAAAACAGAAAGCTGAGCTGAGGAGGGAGCAGTGAAGTGTATTCGTGTGTGCGTGTTCGTGTGCCTGTGACTCTGCGCGCAGTGTGCGAGAAATAGGGTTTTGGGTGGATGATCAAGAGAGAGAGAGAAGCGTTGAAGAAGAACAGGTGGGCTTCGGCTTTGGCTTTTTTCTCTACCCTTCTTTTCTCTGGTTTCGTTGCACAGAGAGTGAGAGAGAGAGAGTATTGAAGTGAGTGAGGGGACGTTAAAAATGGCAAAAACAGAGTCTAACGTAAGATGACTTAAGCATCGGCTTTTGTTACTTTCTGCGAAATTTTGATAATGTCGCCCTCGTAACTGCAATTCCCGGGGGAGTTTGTTGGGATTTTCTCTCTCCTCTCCCCCTTTCTTTTCTCCTTTTCCCTTTTATAATTTCATTTTCATTTTCCCTATTTTATTCTCAACTCATTATTATTATTATTATTATTATTTTTTTGGGTGGGGGGGTGTTTTTCCCCCCCTTCTAATTGCAATTAGTCTCCCGAGGTTAAGTTATGGTTCTGTTCAGTCGGTAGAGTTCGTGCACGTGATGTTAGATCATGAAAAGTGAAAAAAAATTAAATCTCGTCGTATATAAATGAAACTTTTTTGGTCGGAAAAATAACGTGATGAAGAAGACTCGAAATCAGATACGGGACCCTTTACTCCAAAAGTTTCATTAAGCTATTAAAGTATAGGGTGGAATGCATTTTCATTGAATATGTCTTAATGCTTTCTTACCGAATGTGGATTCTCACTATATGCCGACATAAGGATGAATTTCTTAAGCATGGATCTCATCATGCGCTATCGGAAGGTATGGCGGAACGCATAAATGGAACGAAAGGAAAGTATGAGTAATTAAACTCTCGACTTCTAGTTTTTATAATCGACTGAGAGTTAATGGTTGCATCGGTTACTATTTGAGCATCAACCGGAAATATGTTTAATTTATTTTGGAATACTTTATATGCACAGATATCATTTTATGAGATTCACCATTGACTAGATTGTCATGTATTATAAAACTAGATGGAGGTCCCTTACGAAGAGCTAATATGCTTGATGAATTATCGAGAACGTAGTTCGAGAAAATTTTGACAAATTATGTGAATAATCTACAAATTAGTAACTTTCATTATTTATTCTCTAAAACGAACTATAGTCGTTAGATGATATATGGAACGTTATACTATAAAAGCTACATATGGAGAATGTATGTCTCAGTGTAAACTTTTCTACTTATAGGCTTCATTGGGCCTTAAAGATGGTTGGAAATAAAATTTCAAAAGGAAAATAAAGAAAAAAAAAGCGATTTCAAATATTGAATTAAACTAGAAAACGAAACTATTAAAAGATTTATATAACTGCTTTAATGTAGTAAACACATATAGAAATTAAATAAGGATGTTGAAATTAAGAAAAAAATGAACTATGACATTTAGTCCCCGGTCTTCTGATGATGCCATTAACTTGAATTAAATTACCCCTTAAAAAGTTACAAATACATACAGTTTGTATATACTATACGAAAATCTTATGCGACAATCTAAGAAATTTCTTTTATCTGTTGTCAAATGATTGAGAGATGGTTAGATGCACTCCCTCCATATATATATATATGTAATATGGGCTTATAGACTTATAAATTTGGAAAATATAAAGCGGAGCTGTATCATAAAAGACAATAAACTTTTTAATGCCAATTGAAATTTAATCAACACTTGGATTTAATAAGAGGAAAATAAAAATAAAACCAACAAGTGATAATTGAGAGCGTTTCGAATTAAGGGGAGTATTGCGGAAAATGAATGACTTGGAAAATATTAAAAAAAATGAGCGGTTTTATCACTTGAAATACATAACTAATAAAATATATTTTCATAATCGACAACAATTTATGTCTAAACTTTTTCGGAGACGATGAAAATATTTTTCAGTCATTCAATTTTGTAAGCGATTTAGAAAACTGTTGTTCAAATCGATCATTTTTAGCTAAACAAACGAAGCCTAAATGTTATACGTGGATCACTCGGGTATGCTCAAAGATATATCCTCCTCACATTATCAGTTTTCTTAATGAATTATACGAAACCACCAGATTACACACAATATAAGAAATAAATGCATTGCAAGCTTGGATCATGTTTACTTCTCTTTTCACCTTTCTGGGTTGGGAAGGAAGGCTATGGTGCACACAGGCACGCAGTTGCAGAGAGACTAGGGTTTGGTGTGTCGAGGAGTGAGGACCATTTGGCCACGTAACTCTAGCCATATTTAAAAGCATGATTTGATCACTTAATCAGATTACTGGACCACAAATCCCTCGTCAGGCACCTAAACTAATCAACCATGCGCTTTCTTCTGAATCGAAAGAAAAATCACGGGCCCTGAAGTCGCCAAATCAGTAGTTTTCTCGACCCGAATAAAGAAATACCGAAAATATCAGGGTTTCTTTTTTCACGGGATGGATGATCTATATAACCCGACGAACCCAGAAAGAGAAAAAACAGAAAGAAGAAGGGGGAGGAGGAGGAGGAGGAGGAGGAGAGAATTCAAGAATTCATGAATGTTAGTGCAAACATGGATGATCTATAATCCGATGATGCCTAAACAATGAATAGGCTCAAATTGCATTGAAAGCGGTTTAGTGGCAGCATGCATGATGGAAAGTTCCTTTTAGGTCTGACATTAACCCGTGTCTTCCTTTGCCTTTCTTGAGGCTATTATGCTGGGTGTGCTTTCCTTTGCTCATGTCGCTCCGGTGAACCCAACCCAACCATGCAGCAGATGTGGAACCCAACTGGACCATTTTCGGGACTTTCTTTTGAGGGCGGTTTTTTGTCGTTTGTTAATGTTGTCGCACACGCCTGAGAATATATTCTCTATCTTTAAAGCGTGCGAACATACGACAGAACATCTCGCTCCCCCTCGTTTCGACGGATGGATGAAATCCTTTACAACTTTAGAAAGGAATCCATCTATCTTGTGAAATAAAAAGGAGGAGAGATGCCGTGTCTCGACCGTTTTTAACAATCGCGATAGTTGACCTTTTCTTCTTTCTTTTTCTTTGTATTTTCTCCTTCTATCCGTCCTTGCTTTTATCCGAATCCTGTATAAATCAGGTGGAAGACCCGCCTTCGGTGTATGCAGTGCACCATCGATTCGTTTCCCAATTTCTTTGAACTTTTCGGGGAAATGATTTAGCTAGCAACCTCGAAAGCCCATGCATCCAAAGACCGGGAAAAGTACCGAAAAAATTTTGAACCTATTATATTGGCATCAACTCAGTCCCAAACTTTTCCGATTAGACCAATTTACTCCTAAACATTTTTTTCGCATTGGTACCGATTCAATTTATCAGGCCAATTTAGGCTGTCAACAGGGCCGACCACGAGTCGACTGCAAGGGACAACAGAGCCGACCATGAGCGACGATGGAGGGAAGCTTCCATGGCTCAAGAGATCTCTCCAGGCAGATTTTTTGTTTTGTTTTACTTTTTATTCCACATCAACAGACACAATTGTGTCAATTCAGTCCCAAGCCTCCCAATCTTCCCTTTTTTTTTTGCTAATTTAGTCTTAAACATTTTGTATTTGTGCTAATTCAGTCCATTCAGCCAATTTTGGCCGGCCGACGCTCACATGAACATCGTTTATGACTGAATTGATGCAATTGCAATAAGTTTAAGACTTTTTTGGTAGTTTTTTCCCTTAGCAGCTGATGTGGTAGTAACAAACCACAGAATATTTTCTTCTTTTGACTTACCGAGAAAAGAATGCTTAAATTTTGTTCTACTCTTTGTTAATACACATTAATTTCTCTTTAAGAGTAACCTTGAAAAGTCTTTAAAGCTGCATTTGGTAGTCTATATTTGAATCCAAATAGGATTATCCTATCTGGTGTATGTGGACGTCCTTCGGATTAGACAAACCTAGATAGGTCCAGATAAAACGCCGGATAAAAAATATAGGGGAAGGGGTGGAATAAACCCGGATTGGATAAGAAATTTTTTTAGGGAAAAAAAAACTTAACTAAAGGAGAAGGTATCGTAGGCATCTATATCAAATGGATCCAATTGATCTTTCCGGAAGTTTTCTCATAGGCATCTGCATAATTGGGTCTTTGAGATGCCCTCTAGTCGTTCTAAAGAAACTTCTCTTTGCTCGTTTTCTATTGTTGAACTAATCGAAGCAATGCTTGCACCACCTCAATGTTGGTGGTCTTTGTTTTCGATCTTGGCCATTGTGGAGGCGGTGGCCACAATTCCTAGATTTAGGGTTTTTCCTTAGCTTCTAATTAATTTAATTGAATATTTTATTTAATTTATAATCTTATCCTGCAGTGTACAAAATACTTGATAGGATTAGATATGTCAACCTTCATTATCTTTGAGGGATTTGATATCCCACTTTATCATATCCTATCCCAATCATTATTCCGACGGCCAAACGCAGCCATACGATATAACGACAAATTGCCAGCCAAGGAAGACCTTAATTAAGAACATATCTTCTGTGCTTTGGCCATTTAATCAATCGCATAATCATTCAATTTTTCTTGATGAAACCTTTTAGAACAAGGCAAAGCCACCAGCATGTTTCTCCCCAAACATGCTGCTTTTGGAATCCAAATTGATGGGAAGATCATCATGACTTCCATCTCAACGCGCAAGATTGGCTAAGTCTCGAGCTTAATCTTCTCCCGCAACAAATTCCACAATCATGATTTCTCAGAAGCAAATGCCCGGAGGTCCAGCTTCGGGTCAGATGTCTTTTCCCAGTCAAATTGACATTTTACTACATCAATATCGATCGGTGAAATCTGGCCCCCGTCCATTTTCCTTGTTGCTATATTCGCGGGGTTCTAGAAATGCTTTACCAGGCCCGAGTTGAATACATAGACCGTGCACATCCCTTGATCTAATAGTTAAGTTATATCAGTTAACTAGGGACCGACAAAAGTACCGAAAAAAATCTCAAATCCATTGCATTGATACCAATTTAGTCATTACCCTTTCAAATAGACCAATTTAATCTTAAACTTTTTCACATTGATACTAGTTTAGTCCATCCGGCCAATTTAAGCCGAAATCGCTGACGTGGACGCCGACTATCCTATGTCATACGGCCGGCGCTGACGTGAATTTTTTTATTAATATTTTAGTAATTTTTTGAATTTTTTAAAAAAAATTCCTTTTCTTTCCCCTTTTTTTTTTTCTTCTTCTTTGGCATGTGGCCGGATCTAGCAAGGGCTCGACCCTGGCGGCCTGGGTGAGGGTCGCCCTAGCAGCTTTTCGCAAGGGCCGCCCTACGTTGAATATGGTGATTCGCGCATTGCGCGGAGTCGATAGGCTCGATAAATATAATCCAGGACATTGCCCGACAAAAAAGTTTCGACGAATCACATAAGTACGGCGGTGTAAGGATAGGACAGGAGTCATTATATCCGACCACAAGCTCATGTTATCAACACCCATTGCAATTATGCTATTTTGATCTCAGAACACTGATTGCGCTCCGGTTACCACGCTTCTAAGGGCGCGAATGACAACATTTCTCTTTCCCCGATGAGTTTCTGAGCAAAAAGTAGCGTTTGATAACGATGCAAAATTTATGTTCCCGGAATAGAAATTCGTTTGATAACGACGCAAAATTTTTATTCATGCTAGTCAGTGAGCAGTGGCGGCAGACGGCCGGTGAGTAGCGATGGCGATGGCGGATGGCTAGCGAGCGGTGGTGGCAATGGGCGACGGCGGATGGCTGGCAAGCGGTAGGCGAGCGGCAGCAGATGGCCGGCAAAAGCGGGTGGTAGCGGACGGCCGGCCGGCCAGCGAATGGTCAGCGAGTGGTGGTGGTGACTCGCGACGGCGGATGGCCGGCAAGCGGCGGGCGAGCGGCAGCAGACGGCCGGCAAAAGCGGGTGGCGATGGACGGCTGGCCAGCGAAAGGCGGTGGCGATGGACGGCTGGCCAGCGAAAGGCGGTGGCGACGGACGGTCGGCTAGCGGTGGCGGCGACGGGTGATGGCGGATGGCCGGCGAGCAGCGGCGGTATGGGGCCGGTGAGCGGCTGTAGGGGCGGTGGACGGCCGGCTAGTAGCAGACGGCCGGCGAAAGGCGACAGCGGTAGACGGCCAGCCGGCAATTGGCGGCGGCAGGTGGCAAAGGTGAACAATAAAAGAGAGTTGTTATTGCTGTTTTTGTCTCAGAAATAGAAAAGTAAAAAATTTTAACTTCTTATTTCTGTTCCAAATCTATTTCTGGGTCAAAATTTGTCTCAGAAATAAAAAAATGAAATTATATTATCAAACGGATTTATGTTCCAAACTTGTTTCTAAGAACAAAAAAAATAGAAAAAACAGGGAAACAAAATGGTTATCATTCGTGCCGTAAGCATTGAAATTCCGAGGAATCGGTCGCGCACCTTTTTTTTTTCTCGTCGGCGATAAAACAAATAATCTCAATCTGGTCATTGCATCTTCGTCAAATGCCAGTTAATTTCCAAAGATGCGTTCGGTTGTCGACATCCATCTCGTGCTCTTTCTTTTTTAAACATCTTTTTGGCTTTCCAATTTTCTATTCCCGACATTGCAACTCCACGTGAAACTCACCGGTCGCTAGAATATATGCCAAAAACCAGGTGTCTACTGCTATTAACATTTATAAAGCGTTGGTGATGCCAACTACCGGTTAACGATATATATATATATTATTCAAGTGAAGATTGCGGAGAGTTGGGCTCGAGGAATTGGGCCCCCCCATGGGCTGCTCGGGCTTCCTTTTCGATCGGGCCCAATTTGTGGCAGGAAGAACCTTGCCTTGAATTCGATGGTCGCGATAAAAAGAGTAAAGGATAAATTGTCCAAAAACTCCTAAACCTATTACGCTTCTGACAATTCAATCATAGACTTTTCAATTTTGCCAGTTGAGTCTTAAACACTTTCGTGTTTTGCTAATTTTGGCCGGAAAAATCGCTGACTTGAACGATGGGCATCCTATGTGACATGACAGGCGCTGACATGGACAATTATAATAATATTTTAACATTTTTTTTTCGAATTTCCCACTTTTCTCCTCTTTTGCTTCTTTTCCTTTTTCCTTTTTCTCTTCTTTCCTTTTTCTTCTTTCTTTTTCCCTTTTCCCCTCCGTTGGCCACCGTCGAGCATCCTCAAAGGCCGGCGGAGGTCACCGACCTCGAGCGAGGGATGCCTAGGCCCGGGCTGGTGAGGGTTGCCCTAGCCCAAGGCCAACAAACTCTGCCAGCCATCTATGAGGCTCAAAGGTGACCGGCAAAGGGGAAAAGGGAAAAAAAGAAGAGAAAAAAAAAAGAAAAAAGGAAAAAACGAAAAGAAGAAAAGAAGGAAAAGAGAAGAAAAAAAAAAGGAAAAAAAATATTATTAGAAATTATCCATCATAGCGTCGGCCATGCCACGTAGGACGACCAGCATTCATGTTAGTGATTTTTGGCCAAAATTAACCACATGGACTTAATTGGCAAAATATGAAAAGGTTTAAGATTCAATAGGAAAAATCGAAAATTTTAATACTGCATTGATAAAAGTGTAATAGGTTTAGAATTTTTTGGACAATTACGGCAAACTATCAAAACAAAAAGTAGCAATTTGATTGGTGGAACGTCCAAGAGATCCCATTCGATCGTTTGAGAGGACCTTTAGCTTGGGACTTGAGGATTCAGCCCATTAAGCCCATTATGCTCGGTCGGGCCCAAAACAATTAGAATACAGCTATGGTCGATGGGCTTGAGCTGGTGACTCTTCTATGGGGCTTGACCCTTCCGGTTCGGAATCTTGGATTCGTAGGTACTACCTTTTGATATCGAGAACATAACGTATAATCCTAGCTTTCACATTTTAGGGGTGCGTTTGTTTCGGGGAAAGTGTTTTTCGGGAATCCGTTTTCCGAACTTTCACCTGTTTGGTTCACTGAAAATGATTAGTCAACCGAAAATACTTTCCGGTCAAGGAAAACACATTTTAGGGGTGCGTTTGTTTCGGGGAAAGTATTTTTCGGGAATCCGTTTTCCGAACTTTCGCCTGTTTGGTTCACTGAAAATGATTAGTCAACCGAAAATACTTTCCGGTCAAGGAAAACATTCATGTATAAAATTAGGAAAGTGAATTTCCTAATCTAAGAAAGCGAAAACACTTTCCGGAATTGTTTACCTTTACTTTTTTAATATTTTATTCTTTTCTTTCTTTTCTTTTTTTCTTTTTTTTTTCTTTTTATTTTTAAAAATTCAAAAAAAAAAATTTGCCTGAGATAAAATCATGGGATTGAAATCATTTTCCAAACATTTTCCGAATGAGATCCAAACATTAGAAAATGTTTTCGATCACATATCACCAAACAAAGGAAAGCTAACTATTTTCTTGCAAAATGATTTTCCGGAAAACATTTTCCAAAAACGTTACATTTTCCAAACAAACGAAAGTCGAAAGGCTCGTGCGATGGAAACACCGGGGAGGCCAAATCATGTTGGGGGATAGAACTCATTGGGCACAAAAAGAAGTCGGACTCAACTTTTTTCGTGTCCTATAAGACGGGAGACATTCCTTTCAGATATGGTTATCTTCAATTTCTCTTTGGAAAAATCTCCCTACTAAAGTCATAAAGTTAGCCACGTGATGATGACCCCACGGTGGGTCTCCGTACATTTTTAGCTCGTCGTGATTCAAATAGAAGGAACTCCAAGGATAAAAGAAAAAACCGGTTTTAATGAAATAATTTATACATAATTAGAGTTGTTGTTGGTGCACGTTTTCCTATTTAGTGGTCAAATACCTAATGCATAATTAAGGCCACAAATCATCACCAACACGACAAGTTATCAATGTTACATCCGTCCAAATCAGACTCAAAATCACGTCGGAAGATACATCTTATTTGGGCTTATAATGAAGTAATGAACTTCGACTAACCCATTTCTCCAGTCCAATAAGACACGATATAGAAAAGGGTTTTGTCTCTTTTCGGTCTCATCGCAGTAGTATCACCCGAAAAAGGGATGTAGCTAAGCTACAAAAGGATAACTCCATCGATGGTGGCGGTGGGTCTTCCATGCAATTTCAACAAATTTACATATGATGTAGTCATATCACGAAAGTTTGATACTCACTTGGTCGGTCCAAAGATGCTCCTACGATGCCTCTCTTGTCGGTTGGTTTACACATGCAGTCATGTGGATCCGTCCCCAGTCTCTGACCAAAGGGATTGGCCGGTCTACTACAAGAAACTTTCATGTAAAAGCAAATACTAATTTCAGACGAAACTACTTCGTAGTGCTCAAAGAACCCCCCATGCAGATGGAGTCGAAAAATTCAAATTAAGAGGTTGGCGATTAATATGCGGCCGCCTCTAGTGATTTGGACAATGCACGACCAATATAGAGTTGCGATACAGATGCTTGAATAAGCATTTCGACACGTAAACAGCAATTCTTCTTGATTTGTTAGCACTCCATGTCGCATATTACCAGAACAAGAACCTCAAGACGTGCAAATTGCCTAATCATATGTTACTTCGGTATCGTGGCTAATAAAGCCTTGGAATAGGGGGCGTTGTCAATGGTACTCTCAAAGCAATCCTAACTCTAAGGGCGCGAATGAAAACATTTCTCTTTCCCGGCCCTATTTTGAGTTAGAAATAGAAAATTCTATTTCTCTTTCCCGGTCGAGTTTCTGAGCAAAAAGTAGCGTTTGATAACGACACGAAATTTCAATTCTCGGAATAGAAATTCATTTAATAACGATCCAAAATTTATAGTCCTAGTGGCTGGTGAGCGGCGGCAGACAACGACGAACGGCCGGCAGGTGGCGAGTAGTGGCAAATGGCTGGCGGGTGGCGAGAGTGGAAGGGCCGGCGGGTTGCGACGGATGGGCCGGCGAGGGCTGGCGACGGACGGCCGGTGAGCGGTGGTGGTGGAGGTGGCGGGCGACTGGCGAGTGGCGGCGGCGGATAGGCCGGGGAGTGGCAGCGGTGGACGGTCGGTGGGCTGCGGCGGCGAACGGCCGGGGGGCGACGGGCGGCCGCCAGCGGCGAGTAGGCGGCGATGGGCGGCAAGGGTGAGCAATAAAAAAGAGTTGTTATTTTTATTTCTGTTTCAGAAATAGAAAAGATGAAAATTTTAACTTTTCATTTTTGTTTCAAATCTATTTCTAGGTCAAAATTTGTCCCAGAAATAAAAAAAATGAAATTATTTTACCAAACGGATTTCTGTTCCAAACTTGTTCCGGAAAACAAAAAAAATAGAAAAATAGGGAAACAAAATGGTTATCATTCGCGCCCTAAAAGTTTCCATGTTTGAAATTTATGTAGGAGGACATCAAATGCCATCTTAAAGAAGGCGATAATAATTGAGGGGAAAGTATCGAAAAAGTTTTAAATCTATTGCATTGGTACCAATTCAGTTTTAAAATTTTAAATTGGATCAATTTCGTTCTAAAACTTTTCATATTGGTACCAATTTAGTCTATCTGACCGATTTAGGCCAGAATCGCTAACGTGGATGCCAGCCGTCTTACATGGCTAGAACGGCGCTAATGTGGATAGTTTAAAATAATATTTTATTTTTTATTGTTTCTTTTCTTTTTTTCTTCCTTCATTTTGGCCGCTGAGGGCTGCCTTGCCCAAAGTTGGATGCACCCAAAAGGCCCTGGGCGAGGCCGTCCGAGGCTTGTTGGCCCTCGTCGGCTTATATAAAGGGAAAAAAGACAAAAATATATATATTATTTAAAATGTTCACGTCAGCGTCGGTCGTGCCACATAAAACGATAAGTATTCAAGTTAGCAATTTCTAGTCTAAATTGGCCGGATGGACTGAATTGGTACCAATGTGTGAAGAATATGATTACATTGGTCCAATTGAATGATTTATAACTAAATTGGTGCCAATGCAATATGTTAAAGTTTTTTTTTGGTATTTTTCTGTAAAAAAACCGTAATCGATAAGATTAGACGAGAGCTCAAAAACTCTAAAAGCTCAAGCTTCCTATAGAGCAATGGGATCTATATTTTCATGCTTTGTTCATCATCTAGACGCATCGATAAAGCTACTCGAATCTACAAGAGAGACTACTAAAAGAGAAAAAGAATAAACATAAAATGAGAGGCGCACACGCATGAAGACAATAACAGGCTCTCCTTTTGGTATAACCCTCTGTCTCTATCATCTGTGGAAGAAGGAGAAGAAGAAGAAGAAGAAGAAAGAAGAAGAACCAAAATGGGTCCCGGAAAATATCTGCACGCGACGAATTAGGCCCCCCCCCCTCGAAACGGGTCGTCCCCCAGATATTTTTTCCCTTCCTTTTTCCACGAGGTGGGTTTCCAAGCAATTTCCAGCAATCCAAATCCAATTCCAACCGAAAGACGGAATTTTGACACGGTCAAGAGGTAGGTACGAGGCCAAATAATTCAAGGCAAGAGAAAAAGAAAACCCTAGAGGCTCGCACGTAAGTCCACTTCCATGTTCGAGCGCAGTTCTCATGCGTAAGGATAGAGAAAGCCTCCAAAAAGGAGGAGAAGAAAAGAAAAGAAGAAAAGGAAGGAAAATGGCTTAGTGCGGTCGGTTTGTGGAAAACGCAAAAAGATGGGTGAGAGAGACCTTTCGCTTCGATTTCACCTCTTGACAGCGACCTGAGCGAGACGGAAGAGTCGGTCGCTCCTTCATCTTCCCTTCTCCTCCTTCGCTTTCCCGGGGGGGGGGGGGGGTCAAAGTCAAACCCACCCCCGGGGCTACGTGTCGAGATCTCCGTGGTCGGCGGGGTGGGGCCCGCGGACGCGCTTTCAGGTGTCGCATTATGTCGGGGGTGGGTGGTGGGGGGGAGGGGAGGGGCATCGAAATGCCCACGTGTCTCGGGGCGACGGGGTCAGCGCTTGGCGGCAGTTCTTGACCGTTGCACTGTTTGTGGGGGGGCGCGGGGCCGATTTTCTTTTTATTTATTTAAATAGGAACCAACCCCCCTTCGCTTTAGTAATTGCGACGGCCACTTGGTTTTGCTTTTAGCAGGCCAAAAAACAAAAATTAAAATTTGCTTTGAAGGAAAAACGCTCGTCGGATGGGACGCATCCCGAATCTAACCTTAAAAATCTCAAATGGCGAAAAAAGGCGGGCGCTTCAAATCAAATCTCGGTGCAGTTATTCCTCGGAATTGACTGAACTTTACGGATACACGCCCCAGTTGGCTATTGGGGCGGGGGAAAAATTCAAAAAAAGTCTCTCGGGGGAGAGGGAGCCGTCCATTTGCCGGAACTTTCCAAAGTTGTCCTTCTCCGTCACGTGATTAAATCATTTGCAAAATAAAAAAATCTCAAACTGGTATGTTCCCGAACTGATACACCCGCGATAAATTTACCCTCCACTGATTTCCGTTAAATTGCTAAGTTAGATGGCGCGTGACAATTGACGGGTATGCTAGTTTAGGGTTTTACCCCTCTGTTTATCACAGATCTATCAGTTTGTGGCTTTTCGTGGTATTAATCTTATTTAACGGAAGGTAAATTTGTTACGAGTGTACCGGTTTGAGGTTTTTTGGTGGTCAAAAAATTACTTACGGATAAATTTATCACAAAGTATACCAATTTGTGATTTTTCTTGATATTAATCCTAAAGAGTATGATAAAATGGTACCATGAATCGTAAGACGCCATAACGTATCCGAATTTACAATTCGATTTATGTTGCGTTTATTTCACGAAAAGCTTGATATTCAGATAACATTTGCAAAAAATAATCGTCTGTATTACTTTAAAAAATAAACGAATGAAAAATATTTTCATCGCTCACGAAAATAATTACTGTTGATAATGAAAATATTTTCTGTTGATCAATTTTTGTAAGTGAAATAACCAGTCATTTTTTGGAGAATATTTTTCAAATATCGAGTTTTTTCCGCAAAACGGACCCACCCTTAAACATTTTATCGACCGAAAAGTTGGTAACTTGTCACGTTTCATTGGTGTGACCGTATTAATTCCTCTTTTTATTTTGCTTTAAAGAAAAACTCCTCGGATGGGACGCATCCCAAATCTAACCTTAAAAATCTCAAATGGGAAAAAGCAGGTGCTTCCAATTTTTTTCTAAAAATTCCTCCGAATCGATTGACTTTCGGATACGCCTAATTGGCTAGGGGCGGGGGAAAAGAGGTGAAAGTCTTTTGGGAGAGGGAGTCGTCCATTAGCTGGAACTTTCCAAATTTTCGTTCTTCATCACGTGATTATATCACTTATAACTTAGGCCCCATTTATTTTGCGAAAAAATGACAGAAATTGATCGCTTGTGTCAATCGAAATAATTAAGCAATGATAAATATTTTTATCATTGACAATAATTTATGCTTGAATAATTTTATGGAGGATGAAGATATTTCATTTATCATTTTTGTAAATGACTCGGATGATCATTTTTTAAATTAACCATTTTCCATAAAACAAACACACCCTAAAGAAGAGATATCTAATTTTGGATTTCGCGCGACAACCTGCATTGTATTGTAATAAAGAGTATGGTAAAATGGTACCTTTAATCACTCGATGAGTTTGTAGGACGCTCTAACGTATTTGAATTTGCAATTTGAATTAAACATTTTATCAATGGAAAGAGTCGGTAACTTATCATATTTCATTGGTGCGATTTTATCCGCTCCATGGGTTCTCTCGATGACTTCTTGAAACGACTTCACTAGTTATCGAGTAGAGTCTTCTTCTTAATATCCCGATTAGGGTTTTTTTTTTTTGGGTCCAATCCCAATTAGGGGTTAGCGGAGTTCCAAAATCATCTGAAAATTGTATGTGCTGGAGAAACTATGAACTGTTAATAGCTCTCATCTTTTTATTTTTTGGACCATATAGTCCATAGCTCTCATCTTTAGAGAAGCTTTGACCAGTCCACTCTTGCTCAAAGAATAATTACATACCTTGGCCAAAAGAATTAATACTAAACAAACCCGATGGATCAGCAAAGATAAGGCAACAGTATAAATGTAGCACGAATCCAACCAAACAATGTCGGTTAGAAAAAGATAGGCAAAGTCATCACACGTAGTTAGGTAAGGAAAGACTGGATTTTCTTTATGAATTTCTTACGCAACATCTTATGTCATCTCCCCCAACACGATAGTATCAGCTTCTACATACACATTAATCAGCCATGCCGATTTCCATGGCTCCAATAATAAAGATAAAGTTTACCGACCTTTTCATAACAGGTTTATATACGGATCTTCTTAAGTAGAATACGCCCCGAATCGTTTTGTATATCGAGTACAAACTAGGGGGACTCGGGCAGGTATCGCCGATGGCCCGAACAACTGTACAAATGCTGGATTTATACTGTATAATCACTAATAGTATGCAAAGGCGGGATCCAAAAAGTAGCGACGATCTGTCTCATTTACCGCTCATCCGGTGAATTCGAGTTGACCCTACTCGTGTTCCCGTCACTTCAGAGAAACAACACGCAAAATGCAAAGGAGGGAAGAAGATATTTTCTCCTTTTCCTTTCCCCTTTTCTATCATCATTTAATTTAAAATTTTTCCGTTGATGAATAATCCCGACGACGACGTGAAAAAGGTGTGTGAAATGAACTAGTCATAGGTGGCAATAATGCCACTGGAAGGGAAAGGGAAGTCTTCAGATGCAATGACTCAGCCGAGTCACCACCATCAATAATTTTATAAAGGAGAGGAGAAGATAAAGTTGGCGAGCAGCATTCTTTCTTTGGCGGGGTTTGTCGGGATGGGACTAAGGCCAAGGCGCTAAGGGGGACATGTAGAGGAAGCACTTTGGCTATCTGTACGAGCAGGTGCCAGGTGTCTGTCTTCCTCTCTTGATTGGATTGGAATCAATGGGATATTCTAGACAAATTTGGATTCAGCACGAGAACCTGGTTTAGTAAAATGGTGAAAATGGCGGAACCCTTGTCTGGATAATGATGTCCTCGGTACCATTTTGCAAGGTACATGCGGGTCACCTTCGAGATGGAGCCAACTTATGCACAAGGCGTCACAGTAAAGCTCAATAAGAGAGGCATCGTCGAGCCATTCCAATTCGAAAGAGGAACGGGAGATTTTCAGCATTATATATATTCGACAATGGAGGTCGAATAATTGAACACCTCGACAATGGAGGTTGGCCCCCAGGACGTGGCTCAGCCACATTCCATGGGTGCAGTGCAAGAAAAAGTTTGGAAAAAAACAAAGGTTGGTGCTCCACGATCGTTGGCATCATTGATATGCACCCGCTGTTCACACCTTGTCATGTAATGTCGATCAAGATGGGTGGAAAAAAAACCAGCTAGATGATCCTTTACATGATTCGTGTCCATGCGCACCTGCCCTTTTCGAAAAATTACTGTTCGAATAACTTAGTGATTTCTCACTCGAAACTCCAAGCGAGGCCTTGACCCATCCTTGCGACTTGCAATAAGTAATTTTAGCACCGTTCAGTTCTCGATTTGATATTGATGAAATCTGCAACTTGATTGTGTGAAGATGTATGTAATCGGGGTCTTTCCCAAGCTCCGTTTCATTGTCCGTCCAAGCCAATCGTCGCGTGAGGATTTTATATGAAAACTCATGAATGCTCGGCTTGAAACGGGTCGAGAGGTTTCGATACGGTTTCTCTGATCGGTAGATGCCCATTAAGGACACGCAAATGATATGGCTTTTTTTTGCGGTTTATCTTGTTCTGTTTTCTTCTTTCGGAGAGAAGATGCGCGCCAATAATGTGCGAAATTGCTCGACCACGTTGAGTGAGCGAGGGTGGGGTCGTAGTGACTCGTGAAGATGGGGGGGAAGAGTCAGCACGGAGACCCGAAAGACGCGGGTCAAAAAGCGGGTGGGCCCGCCCGACAGAAAGCCGGCAGGAACATGACAAGGTTTCGGTTCAAAGCCCATTTGGCTTTGGGGAATGGACGACTCTAACACATCTCAAATCTAATCTTGCCCCCATCTTTAACTCCACAAATCTCCAACGCATTACGTTTACGTGGATGAACTCGATTCCATCGGATTGAGAATGTTTACACAGCTCCTATCACACCTGCCGGATCGGGGATTTTCAGATTTTCGAAGCTTGCAATCGAGTTCTTTCCATGAAATTATATCTACAATTTCCTATGCGTTGCTTATGATTGCTTAAGTAGCATCCTTTAATTACAATTTTTAACGCAATTTTTAGTACTTAATCGTGTTTTCCAGCAACGTTTGTGGACTATTGATTGAACCGATTAAAAAAGTTTAGTGCTTGATTGCACATTGAGGTAACAGGTTTACGGCTCGATCCGAAAGATTGAGATGTTTATGATTTGATTTGATTTCATATAAAAAGTATATTGAGTTGTGGTGCAATTTTCCATGTCATGACCCGAAGGTTTTGCCAAATTCAAACTTCTAGCCTAGGAATTTTTTTGAGTTTTAGAATCAAAACCCACTTCTCATACGACCTTTTCCCTGGAATTGTTTCTTTGATTGTATATGCGAAAGTGGGGAAAGTACCAAAAAAGTTCCAAACATATTGCATTGGTATCGATTTAGGGCGCGTTTGGCAACCGGCCAAACAGTAACTATTTCTATTCTTTTGTTCCCAGAATCAGTTTTGGAACAGAAATCCGTTTGGTAAATTTTTTGTTCCCGGACACAAATTTGCAAAAATTTGTTCCTAGAATCAGAAATGGAAAAGAAATTTTTTTTTTCTTCTTCTTCCTAGCCTGTGGCCGGTCGCCGGCGCCGGCGACCTAGCCATGACCAAGGAAGGGGAAGAAGAAGAAGAAAAAAAAGAAAGAAATATTAAAAAATTCAAAATATTATTAATAAAAAAGATTGTATAGTTACCAAACGCATTTCTGTTCTTTTTCTATTCCAAGAATAGAAATTTTGTGCAGTTACCAAACACCTTTAAATGCTTAGAAATTGTTCCCGGACACGAAATCAAAAGAATTTTTTTTTGAACAGAAATTGTTTTCGAAAATAGAATGGTTGCCAAACGCACCCTTAGTCTTAAACCTTTCATTTGGACTAATCCAATCATAAACCTTTTGTATTTGTACCAATTAAGTCCATTCCGCCATTCTTTGTCGAAAATCGCTCACGTGGACGCCAGCCGTCTTCCATGGCAAGATCAACACTGACACAGACAATTTTTAATAATTTTTTAAAAGTTTAATTTTTTAATTCTCAAAATGAAAGGAAAAAAGAAAGAAAAAACAAAAAATAATATAATAACAAAAAACAAAAGAAAAACAAAAAGTTATAAACAAAATCAAAAAAATTATTAAAACATTGTTAAAAAATGACCATGTCATCACTGGCCAGCGTCCATATCAATGGTTTATGGCTAAAATTGGTTGGATTGACTTAATTAGCATAAATATAAAATGTTTAGGTCTAAATAAATCCATTTTATGACCAAGAAAAAAATTGATCCATTTGAAAAAGTTTTTGATTGAATTGGTACCAATGCATTAGGCCTCTTTGAGTACTTTCCCCATGCGAAAGTTCCTGAAAGTACGAGTGCCTCCAAAAATAATTACCCAACGACCATCATTAGAATTTATAGATTTGGATCCCAGATTAAGGGGATTCAAATCACGATTGACGATCCTTCTAGCCTCTATCGCCCCTTAAAATAATAAGAAAAAAAGATATTAAAATAATCGAGATGCTTGCTTCCTTTTTTTTTTGGGAGA
The DNA here is from genome assembly GCF_021117445.2 of Syzygium oleosum. NCBI lineage: Eukaryota > Viridiplantae > Streptophyta > Magnoliopsida > Myrtales > Myrtaceae > Syzygium > Syzygium oleosum. Next base: position 13,560,634 of record NW_026607489.1, on the reverse strand, counting down.
TGTAGTTTTTCTTTTCAAATCGCGTTTATAGCTATGTGTATTGACACATTATTACATATTATTCACGCGGCATTGTAAATGCCATAAATGGTTAGCTACAACAACTAAGTGCATATGAACGGATATATGAGTACGAATGAAAAATTGTCTCATAACTCGTTGATTTAAGTTTATGAACGGAGAATCCCGACAAATACAACAAGAAATTGGACGGAAGCAAAAAGGTTGAGCGCGAAATCGTCCAAATTTCCCATAAAATCACAAGTGGGAGGGGCAGACAAAAACAAAATTGGTGGAGAACCAAGTGGCCTATGATGCCACGTGACACCTGGCCACCTTCATGAGGCTCCACGTAAGCTTGTCCGATTTGTACGCGACGCATTGTCCACATCGGTTGGGACACACATGACAAAAAGTCGGCTCTCCATATTCTCCCTATCAACAACAATCATTGAGCTTTCACATTTTTCATGAATTACACGACACTTGGGGGGGCGGGGGGGCGGGGCGATCGACAGCATACGATGTTCTCCACAAGGCTCGGCCAATAGAATCCACGCATTGTCCTCACGGAAGGTCTAATCGGCAGTCAAGCGTGCTTTTTACCTTCTCCTCGTTGAACCCTCTTTGATTTTTCGGTTCAACGAGGCAATGGGTCAGATTTCTACGGCTGATCAATCAAGAAATCCCACATGTCGCCGCTCTTTGGTCGGCGAGGTTCGTCCTTTCTTAGTTGGGACTAGGCTAGGGGTCAACAATTTGACAAAATTTAAACTCATCGGGATCGGACTGAGTTCAACTCGTCACCGTGCCCTTTTGTGATATGACATTGTTCCCCGCAAATCAAAGCGATGTGGAAAATGTCATGTCGAGTTTGGAGTCAAATGAGTCTATACGGTGGCGTACAAAAACAAAGATATGCTACATATAGTGTACAATGAATTACTTATCACACCCAATTTTACCCACCGTATTGTGAACAAGCCCCCTATTTTTCTCCTATATTCTCTCTCAATCCAAAGTGCAATGCATATGGAATCTCTCTCTCTCTCTCTCCCCAAGATACCACAAAAAAAAACGATTCCTAGGCTAATTTATTTAAAGAAACCATGTGTTTATACACCGTCGACATACAATTCATGCCCGATCTAACATTAACTTTACCAATCCGTAACATGTTCACAACCATTCTCGCAATTCGAGGGTGGAAGCTCTTATCCCGAGATTCATGTCTCAACTCAAAATGCATTCATCTTAATGTTGTACATTGCTCGTGCTTGATTTCTAATTTGTTGGGTGCATGTACATGTCAAACAAAACACCAAGTGCATCGACTCGAAGCCCTCACCCAATGTTTTCTTGGAGCTTGTAGCCTTTCTTCCTTGCATGGAGGCATCAACCGCCTCGAAAAGCATCATCGCATTAAACTAAACTCAATTAAATCAATGTAGTTCCCCGAGGAGAACCTAGTGCAGGTTCGTTGGACTCGACAGTTGGCAGTTTTTTCAGGTGGGAGTCGGTTGGCCTCGGATTCCAATATTTTCACATGACATATAATAATTTTCTGTACAACATTGATTGTTAATGCCTCGCTCTCCATTTGACCTGTGATGGACTCGAACTGTCCATATGTGGCCTATCTAACATAAATGCTAAAAGATATTTAAAGAGCAGAATCGGCAACTTGCATGTAGAGACAATGAAACCGAGGAAAAGGGCATATGCAGTCATATGGGACCATCTCCCCCATATGATGTTTCAATGTTCTTGCTAAGAGCTCTTCTTTTGTCTTGCTGCAACAGAGCTTTTAATGCCTGCATTATAAAATTGAATTAGTCAAAGATTGGCCTTTTTATTGATTTTGTGCCGATCGTTTGGTCGTCTGCTGCACATGTCCATGATTGCTCGTAATCATTCGAGACTCGAATATCAATGAACGAAGAGCGAGTATTTTTCAAACAAAGGTTTTGGTCACAGAATAATGACTTGAATATATGAGCATCTGATTAGGAGACCCGTGACGTTGTATTGATAATGTTAAGTAACTTGATAAGACTACTACCGAGATAATCGACCTAGTGGGATAAAACTCGAGGGTCATTATCTTCCACTCTATTGTGGGATCGCGAGTTAAAAATTCGCAGCAGGTCTCTAAAGCTCATGAACTGACACCGTTGAATTGAAGGGTGTCTTATCCTGCTAAAGTTTATGTGATGTATTGGTTTGCTAGTCCCAGAGAGTGATCCCCATGGAAATATATGACTATGACTCGATGCTCAACAATGGCCGTAGGATTCTTATATCAACATTCATGGTTTGCTAAAGTTGGTCGTTCGCATGTCGAGAGATGCTCGATTTAATTTGTCAAGTCGAGCGGTCCTTTGTCGGAGGCAAGGCACAGACATATTCTGCAATACATTTCATGGAGAGAAACCAAGATAAGAATAAAACTGGAGAAAATACATAGTGAGATAAGGAAGAACTTGAGTGCGTATGGTCCATGCATGCATGTGCTACCATGTGTGCACACGTGACGAGCCGGTAACCATTGCAAACTCTGAACTTTTTAAGCAATTCAAGCATGCATGGAGATGAGACGATGCTCAAGCTCTCTCATTATGTGCTCTTTCTTACTTGTCTGATCTCATAGATTTCATTCATCATCAATGCATGTGGAATTTATGTGAACGTAGACTTAGTTTAGACGATAAAATTAGGGTTTGCATAACTTTTGACAGTCTTGCTTGGACAGACGTTCAACATATTGTCCCCCATAATCTGCACATCGTACCGTGATCTACCATTATCAGATAATGATAAGATTAGGTTGGCGTTTCTTGTACATGTTCATGCATTTGTGCCCGCTTTTAATTAGCTTAAAGTCCCCTGAGAAAGTGCATTTCATGTGCGTACGATGGAAAGCAGGAGGCCAAGATTAGCAAAGAACTATCCAGGTTCAGCTTATCGTGAGATTAAAATTTGATTCATGTCCTCGTGATTTGTCCTCGCCTGTTGCTCGTCAAAGCAACATTGATTAGGATACGAAATCAATCAGCGTCGAAGGACACTTTCCGAGGATCATAGACGGTGGGGGATGTATGGAACCATCATGGTTACTATGACGCCATCTATTGTCTGTTATCACCTTGTTAATGGATTCATGACTCGTTACCATGTTTCCTAACCTAGATTTGAAATCAGTCACAACTTAATCAATGACAGTACATCTTCCATCTCCCACACATAGTTTTCAAAATCACAAATCATGGTTCCAAAAACGTCGAAATTGACTAGTATGACCCGTCGTGGGATCGACACCGTTGGAGGTGCGTATTGAGGATCTCAACTAACACGATCGTGCATGCACTATTGGCCCGTGAACTTCTAGCAATGCCTCCATTGTCTATACGAGTTACTCCATGCCGTTCCTTTTGTATAGTCTACGCAATCTTTCTATCCATGCGTATCGCTCAAGATGTCGCGGATTGCATTTCCTCATTGAACCCCTTTTTAATTACTCCTTTAACAAGAACATAACTTAAGCTGGTGACTCATTCAGTCTACTCAGCATTATTCCGTTGTTTTGCCACCGAAAAGCAGATTTACTAGTTCGGTATAATGACATAAGTCTAAGACTTATAAAGTCGATTTACCGTGGGGGGGGGGGGGGGGGGGATTCGTTGTCGCGAGAGGAAGCAACAATAAAAGAAACGAAGCATTACCTAGGATAATGCTCAGCTTTTGCGATGACAGAGATCCCACCTGACTAAACAAATCTCATTCCCTTAATAAAAAACCTTGTTGTGTGCCACGAGCATAAGGAACACGATGACAATATTATATGAACGTCAGCTGACAAAAAGTATCGAAAGATAGAGGAAGCTAACAAAAAGGAAAGGAAAGAATAAGAATTCTCATTATAATTGTCTTAATTAAAAGGGGGAGATGGGGCGCATAACACAAAAAATTAATTCTATGATTACCCTCATGATAGGAGTTAATAATTTTTTTTAATCCGCGACCGAATTACGATTAAAAATAATCGGGGATAGCTTACAAGTGCGTCCTTGTCACTAAACGGACACGTATGGAACTTAGGAATGTTATATTTGTTTTGTCACGGCATTTGTCATCTAGATCATTACAACCTAGTTTTTCTTATACCAACGGTCTATGATATGGGAATAATCTATAGGACCCTTATAGGGGTTTGGAGTCAGCCATGACATTAGGGAGAATAATCCCACTTCTTTCTTTTCTCGTAGTTTATTCATCGTATGGTAGAGAACGTGGAGGAAGAGATATGGTTGTTATCCCATGATTGGGAAATCGAAAGCAAATTCCACGAGATCGCAAAGTCGATAGGAAGAGAGAAGAAGATTGAAGAAGGAGGAATCTCTCTACCTGCTAATTTCGACTGAAGACGAAGACTAGATATATATATTTAAATGGTTTCGAGAAATAATGGTGGGAGAAAAGTCGATGGTTGCAAGGGGCAAGTTCTAGGTGCGAGGGCGAATTAGATTTGAGTTCGTGATGGGGGGAGGACACTTTTGCATCAATCCCCCGTTGATGATGGCACCTAACTATAGTGCTTTTTATCTGTCTCTCCTTTTAAGGGAAGGGGACCATCTAATGTTTGAGAGGGATTTGGTAGGCATCATTGGGGAAGGAGTTGAGATTTGCTCGAATTAGGGGAATAAATTTAACCCGATTTACCTAGAGATGATGCTGGTTGAACGGGTGGTTGGAGGAGTAAAGCATAGAGTTAATTACGAACGGCACGATTCCATTCATCTCTCCCTTGTATCGCGGTGAGTTAATTACAAAGGCATATCACTCACTGTTAAGCGTTGAAGTCTGTAATAATTGCCTGCAGTACGGCTCGGAAGTTGCGTCTGAATCTTGCGATTCAGGCATTTCGGGTGTCTTTAAAAATCCGAAACACTTGACATTTTCAAGATACACGAATGTTAACAGGTGCATTCATGTTCAATTTATTCGTAATTTTGGAGGGCTGGGAGTTTGGTTAGCAAACTCCTCCTCCACAGCACTCGCATATGCCCCACTCGGCTCGATTCCCAAGTGATGGTACGCACCTACCATACTCAATAATTTCACGGAACTGTAGCCAAAATCTCGATTGTTTTGTGTGAGGAACGATTTGATGAAGAGATATCTCGTAAGATCCGGTCTTAGAATGGAAATAATCCCAGACAAGAAAGTAAGGATACATAATCGGTACCCATCTCATATGATGATGGATCCAACACAATCTAATCAAAAGGGGGAAAGAAAACAAAAGAAAAAAGACGCTGACCAATTTAATCAGATGATATTGTTGCACACATCATGCTATTATTCAGCCGAAGGAAAGGGAAAAAGAAAAAAAACGAATAATAATATCGGTGGATCTCCATATATTTCAGTCCCCGAAGGAAGGTGATGCGTGATGCACGGCAAAATCTGAGTACGGTAAACGAAAACCGGAGGAAAATAATTAATAAAATAGAACCCGAAATTCTCAGAGTAGAAGAGGAATAAAAGATTGACCTTGCTATCAGCGTGGAGCATTAGTTTATTGGGGGGGGGGGGGGGTCCCTAATTGATATTTCTAGAAAGATTGCGTCTTTCTAACTATTATTTCTCTCTTTTTTGGGGGGGCGAAAGTGAGAAGAATAGGAAAGGGGTGGTGAGGTGACCAATGGGGGAATGACCATTGCATGCGAGAAAGCTAAGGTAAAGCGTGTGGGGGCATGATTGATGATGCGGACCTGAGATTTCGGGGCGGGGGAGGGGGGTGGGGAGGGGAGGAAAGTTAGGGTCACCGGCAAGGGGTTGCCACGTGTACGGGGGTCGGTTGTCACGGTCGCGACTCCCCCCCCCCAATTTCGTTTTCGGAGAGGGAGAAATTGGGGAGGACGCGCATGATGAGCCAATGGCAACGACGTTCATCTCGCCAACATCCACTCCTAAACCCCCCCTCCCCCCACGCATAATGGGCCAATCAGCAACAGTCGTCCCCTCCCTTTTTATTTCTATTCTAAAAATAAATCCTGCCGTGTATAAGGTGGGGTCGAGTGGACGGAGTTCGCGTGGACACGACCCGTTGCAGATACCGTATCATACGAGTCTTACGGGAGATCTGATAGAACAGAATCGACGGATCAAGATTGCGCGATGCGCCCCTCGAATTTCTTGCCACAAGATCGACGTGTGCGAAAATGAGTGTTGCACAGGGAAATGCGGCAAGAAACCGAAGCTTTGTGGAATCCGAGTTCAGATAAGTTACTTTGGAACCATCGATCGGATTCATTTAGGGTCCTGTTTGGTTGATTAACAAAGTGTATTAGAGGGGTAAGGGTGTAAGTATAACTGGGGTCGTGTCATGGAGCGGAGCACAGCCATGTTCTGGGGCACTTCCAAGAAGGTAAAGAAAAGTGGAAATCGGAAGAAGAAAGAGAGAAACACGTACGCACACTTATTGAGCCTTCCTCTCTCTCTCAAATCTAAACACGTGGTGGTCTGCTGCTCGGCTTGAAGTGGACCTGCATGGGCCTCCTCCTCGCCCTATATATATAGCGCAACCTTCCCGTCCCTCTTTCACCCACAACAACTGCCCGACAATCTTTATCTTCCTCCCCCTTCTCTCTTCTGCTTCCGCTCACTCACTCACTCGCAGTCTCACACGCCCAACTTCAACTTCGCAAGCCAGGCACAGACAACATAAAAAACCCACCTTCAAAATCCTCGATACAGACCGGGAAGAGAACAGCACACGAAACCCACAAAAGCCTTCTTGCCCTTCTCTGCTGTAGCCCCCCTCACCACAATAGAGATTTCCCCATGGTATCATCAAGTATGGCCGCTGCTTCTTCGGCTTCTGCTGCTGCCGCCGCTGCTGCTTTCAAGTCCAGTTTTCTCTCGTCTTCTTCGCAGCAGTCCTCTCCATCATTTCTTCTGGACTTGGGCTCTCTCAGGCCCAGGGATAAGCCCAACAGCAGCATCGCCTGCTCTCTCCACACCCCTTCCATTCTCCATCTCCCCGAGCAGAAAGCTCCCTCCCAGCCTCCCATTCCCTCTCCCGTCACCAAGCCCACAAAGCAGAACTCCGGCTCCAATTCGTCGTCCTCGTCGCCTCAAGATTGGAACTTTATACAGAGAGCTGCTTCGCTTGCATTAGATGCTGTGGAGTCCGCCTTAGTCTCGCACGAGCGCACCCACCCGCTGCCCAAAACCGCCGACCCGAGAGTCCAGATTTCGGGCAACTTCGCTCCGGTGCCCGAGCAGCCGGTCGCCCGCTCCCTGCCGGTGATCGGCAAGATCCCGGAATGCATCCAGGGGGTGTACGTCCGGAACGGCGCCAACCCGCTCCACGAGCCGGTCGCCGGCCACCACTTCTTCGACGGCGACGGCATGATCCACGCCGTCCGGTTCTCCGCCGGCGGCTCCGTGAGCTACGCCTGCCGGTTCACCGAGACGCACCGCCTGATCCAGGAGCGGGGCCTCGGCCGCCCCATCTTCCCCAAGGCCATCGGCGAGCTCCACGGCCACTCCGGCATCGCGCGGCTCATGCTCTTCTACGCCCGCAGCCTCTGCGGCCTCGTCGACCACGGGAATGGCATGGGCGTCGCGAACGCCGGCCTCGTCTACTTCGACGGCCACCTCCTCGCGATGTCCGAGGACGACCTCCCCTACCACGTGCGCGCCACGCGCTCCGGCGACCTCGAGACCGTCGGCCGCTACGACTTCGCCGGCCAGCTCGACTCCCCCATGATCGCCCACCCGAAGATCGACCCGGCTTCCGGCGAGATGTTCGCCCTCAGCTACGACGTCGTCCGGAAGCCCTACCTCAAGTACTTCCGATTCTCCAAGGACGGCGAGAAGTCCCCCGACGTCGAGATCCCCCTCGCTGAGCCGACCATGATGCACGATTTCGCCATCACCGAGCGCTTTGTCGTGATTCCGGACCAGCAGGTGGTGTTCAAGCTGCCGGAGATGATCCGCGGCGGCTCCCCGGTGATCTACGACAAGGACAAGGTGTCGCGGTTCGGAGTCCTCGACAAGAATGCGAGCGACGCGTCCGGAATCAAGTGGATAGAAGTGCCCGATTGCTTCTGCTTCCATCTCTGGAACGCTTGGGAGGAGAAGGAGACCGACGAGATCGTGGTGATCGGCTCGTGCATGACTCCGCCGGACTCCATTTTTAACGAGTCCGAAGAGAGCCTGCAGAGCGTGTTATCCGAAATGAGGCTGAACATCAAGACAGGCAAGTCCACGAGGCGCCGCATCATCGCCGAGTCGGAGCAAATCAATCTGGAGGCCGGGATGGTGAACCGGAACCAGCTCGGGAGGAAGACCAAGTACGCGTACTTGGCGCTGGCCGAGCCGTGGCCTAAGGTTTCCGGGTTCGCGAAGGTCGACCTGTCGACAGGCAAGGTGAGGAAGTACATGTATGGAGAGGAAAGATACGGCGGCGAGCCGATGTTCGTGCCCAGAGGTCCGGAATCAGAGAGGGAGGATGATGGGTATGTGCTGGCCTTTGTACACGATGAGAAGGAGTGGAGATCGGAGCTGCAGATTGTGAATGCGGTGACTCTGGAATTGGAAGCCACCGTCAAGCTCCCATCAAGAGTCCCTTACGGATTCCATGGGACCTTCATAAGTTCCAAGGACTTGGAGAGGCAGGCTTAGCTTAAGTGGGGTTGACTCTGTGTAGAGGTTGAACTAGTTACAGTGATGATGATCCAGTATATAGTTTCTTAAGCGTTCAGGAGCGGGTGACCAAACGAGGAGATTTACCAGAGGGATGTCTGCAGATAAGTCCCCGGAATTTCCTCGTCTACAAGATCAGACTCAGAGTAACATCACTTTTTGTGGGTGTTGTTCAAGTTTCAATTTTTTTTACGTGGCCTTTTTGTTTGTATTGTAGAGTAGGAGGTTTTGAGGGACCAGCTTGTAGCTTTTGGATGTAGCTAGGAATATGGAGCTCAGCTGGTTACTTCTTATTCTCCTACTTCTTGATGTGTATAAGATAAGAAAGTCATGTGATTGTTGCCATATTAAGTAAAGATATAAGTATAGTGATATTTGTATCTTCTGCCTTTACTTCTTTCAATCACTCTCTCTCTCTCTCTCTGAGCACTCTGCTCTCTATGGCTTCACCCAATGGGACATCTCTTATTTCACTTGTGAAGGGAAGATTCAGAGTGGCAGCTGACACTAATGGTAGTCTATTCATGGGGATGGGTGACGGTTGGTCTATTTTCATTAGGAGCATCGTGTGATGGATTAATGAGGAATGGATGCTTTCGGGGGTCACCAAGTTGCTTGTGGATCTAATATTTATCTATCGAGAGGACACAGTGGATCACACTCTTTTAAAGCCCTCACGTTAATGCAATGATGAAGTGCCCTCGCCACCAGTTACGTCTCTGCTCTTAAAGTTGCTGAGGGTGGCAACGCCTGATTGGTGGCTTTCCTAAATCTTTTAATTCCATCATCTGCCCAATGGTGATGCGCAAAATCATAGTACTATCCACCACGAATAGACAAATCCAAACACTTTCGTAGCAGAAGCAATTGAGTGCGGCTTTTGAAAAATGGGTGCAAAAGCTTGATTTGACTCAATAACTGTCTGATTTCATCTTTGCAGATGACAACAAATAAGTCAACTCTTTCAAAGCTTGGGGTTTTGCGTCGTATGGACTGTAGATGATATCAAATCTAAATAAAGGGAAAACCCAGGAAAAAGAGGGAGATTTCTCCAAGCAGATTGGGTTATTCATCCATAATGATGTTCCCATCTTCAAGTTTTTTGCTTTCGATTTTTCCCCCTCAAGGAATAAGAACTTAGTGAAGTGGACATTCATTCCTTGAAAATAGGAAATGGTTTGGACTTTCCTCAGAATATTTTAATGCTTAATGTTGGCAGATAGTGGGCAAAAGGGCATTGATATGATGATAGCACCTTGAAATTAATTCTTGTGTATGATCTGTTGTGAAAAAGAGAAGAAATATCCACTTGGTGCAACCAATCAACTCGTGCAAATTGCAAGGATCAATTATTGAGAAACTATCCTCCAATGCCCATGTGCCCTAGTGCTATGAGAGAGACACGGAGAGTGAGTCTCCTGCTGATTACCTCAAGTAAGAACACTCTCAACGTCTGACCTTCATAAGCACAAGGCGCAATATCTGCAAGTCTCAACTTTTATGAATATCTCCTCTCGAGTTGACATTCTGTTTCAGCATGCAAGAACGAGTTGGATATTTCATTAGTATGCAGAGCAGGCTTAGTCACTGGCCCAGTTTTGCATTCATAATGAGAAAATTGCTTATCATGATCAGTCAGGTTGATATCAGTGATAATGGCAGACCCTGGTCTCTGGATCATCTTCTAACAATTCCTATTCCTTTTCTGTCATGCTAACCAAAAGCCTCCTGTATGAAAAATCGACCTTTTTTGAGTAGACAGAGCTCAAAATCTTTCCCTGAGATCAGAAGACAGCAGATGATTGTTTAGCAATTCAACCACAATAATGAGAGACTTCAACAGATGCAGCCATTCAACTTGACACAAAATGGTGTGCCAAGTTACTCGGCATTAGAAAATGGGCCGAATAGTTTAAAATTCCTTCCAATAATAATCGAAGCATCGTATTCATAATATATTTAGAAAGACGTACAAAATGGGTGCAAGGGGAAATAACAACTAAATGTTGAGACGCTTATCCGCACAGACGCACCATGGATGAAAGTCTTCCAAGTTGATATGCAGGATGACGATGGAAATCGTGGACTAATGAGATTAGTTTCAACTTGTCAAGTTGCTATACTGACCTGCTCATGAGCTGGTTGATTATTACCCCTATATGATGATCACTCGGATTACAACATTATCGAATAGCTTATCAGCCGTTTCAAGAGTTGCTTTGGGTGGAAATTCATCTGCTCCATTTGACGCAAGAAAGTCCGCCTAAGCATGATAAAACTTCCGAAGGAAAGCGAGAAAGTGATCTCATCAAACCGTCTTTTAATTTTGGTCTAGAGACTCCAGATAATAGGGGTGAAAAAACATACTAGTTCTTCGAAATAGTGTGAAAAATAAGAATATCAAATCAGCAGCTCTAATCAGGAAATATTTATCTCATCTGGTAAAACATCCAGGAGAAAGAAACTTCACTTTCATTTATCACTTGTTTGAGCACAAATTTATCTCTTGTAGGGAGAAAGCCAAGAATCTAATAATTCTATTATTTGAGCCGCAAAATGAATGAGGTCCATAAGATTTCCAAACTCCATGCCCTCATCAAAGAAAGCTATGAGGCGGCTAATACTGATTGAGAGTAACAGACAAAAAGAATTAATAACAAGAAAGAGATGAAGTGGTGACGATTGAAATTTGAAGGTTAGCTCACTGGCCAATCTTAGGTTCTCTCTGTCCATTTGCCTTAACAATGCCCGCGAATGAAGTCACTGCAGCTTGTACCTAGTACTCTCAGTCTATTTCTACTTGAATTGAAGTCATGACAAAGTGAAAATGAAACGAAAGAGACGTGAACGGAACTATCTGCTTCTTCTCATTTGGGCGACCCTTGTTCGCTCTAGTTAGTCGTTCGAGCTCTACGATTGAAGAACTACTAGAGGAAAGTGAAATTATACACAATTTCCTGGTAGATGACATGGCATGATACGTCTATTATGATCTGTCCTTCCTAGCACTCTGCGTACAGGTCCTCGTAGAGCCCTAATGGAGGTGATGGTTATTGGTGACTGCCAGCCTAAGCTAAATCTCAGTAAGGGAAAATTCTCCATTTTGCAAAATGAAGCAAAGGTTCAGCTATTAGTTTTGCACCATAAGCCCGTGCAGACAATCATGTGAGCTTTTATGAGGTCTCAACGTGTGACTCATGCTAACAAATGGGAAACCTCAGCCTATAGCTCATTTGAATTTCGCAATCACTCCATCAACTAGAGATTGCAAACCCATGGGATACTTTGGTCGTACTCGTTCACTTACCATTGTGCCATAACTGTTCCTTAATGCTGATGTAGTGGAGGGATTTGGTATGGACTGACAATGCCCATTTTGTATTCAGACACTAAAAACGACAAATGCTTTGTCCATTATGTGCAGGAGGAGGTGAGCCACAGCCTTGCATGTTCTTTCCATGACCATGAGGAATATCCCTTGCGCAAGCAGACTAAAACATTGGTATTTTCCAGCACACTGACAGTGGTGGGTACTTGAAAAAAGTCGCTTTCTTCATTCGGGAAAGCTTCAGAACCAATAAGGTCCTACATTAACCTGTCCAAACTTTCTGTTCTGTGATGCATCGACTTCAATAGATTTTGAATTGTAAGTGTCTTTCGTTGCGTATTAAATACACCAGTGTAGTTGAGGTATCTTGCAGATTCGTGAGCTCCTCTAGGAACAGAACCACCAGGTCACCAGGAGAAACTGAAGCTGTGGATAAAAATCGGACCGCTCCTGAAATTCGTGGGCCTTTTGCTTTTCCAGGAGCGACAGTTCCATTACTAGTTAAATTATATACAATCCTGGATGTGGCAGCTAAGTTTATCTGCTTCCCTGAAAGTTACAATCTTTTATGTAAATTTTCAATCTAAAAAAGGAAATGTGATTCACCTTCCCTCTTATGATGAAACCCCACTTTAAAATTTAGACCCTTTACATATTTACTTGCTGCAAAAGTCTCAGCAGGTTCTAGAAGCCACCATGAATACGACACTAAGAAATTGGATGTTCAATGCTGAAAGAAGGAAAACTAGTAGTGAAAATACTATAGGAAGGTATACAAAGTCGTAATCTTGAACAAAATTAGGTGCTCTTTGACAGACCCCTAGATATTCGAGTGCTGCTGAATAAGTACAACAATCGTATTCTCGAAGAAACAAAAGGATGGATTAACCAAATACCTTTTCAAGGACGCTACCAAAGAAAAGATACTAAAGCTCAATATCTCACAGCCACAATCACAGCAGGCTCCAATACTGGTCCCCGCAATTCCTCATTCTTATCTCTTTCCATGTCTTAAAACCTTCCGATACTCGTATATCGTGGAGCCAATCATGGGACTTGCTGCTCAAGGACAAATAAGCTGCTTTCTGTGGGAATATTGGGAAAGCCATGAGCTTCCATAGCCTCCACAGATGAAAAATTAACAGGACAAACTGCTATTGGATACGTGCCGAGGGCAGAATCAGCGGTCCATTTGATAAACGTTTTCACGATATGGACTATGGAGCATCGCTGAGGGAATTTCACAAGTCCCTTTCCCATGGGTAGCACAATGTGTCATGCATCCATTGATCGGACCCGTCCATGTCTCGCCCTCTACTTCATCAGTGACATCACGACGATGCTCCCCGCCAAAACTGGAGCAATTAAAGACTACGCATAGCCATTATCTTGCTCTACTTGCTCTCCGTACTAAACATGCACAGTACAGCTTTGAATCAATATATGAGGACACATGACGCTGAAAGAAATGGATCTATGCAAAGTATACGACAGGTACCACGTGCGCATGCCTCCATAGTGGTGCAATGCAAGGACAGTGAGGCAGCTTCCTAGCATTAAATGAGGTGATAGAAGAAACCAACACACCAGCATTAGAACCCGAGAGAAGAAACGGCGGGGGATTGGCTATTAACAATCCTCTCATGCCAACCCAAAGAAAAAGTGAACAAAAGAAATCTCAAGCTTTAGCTGATACATCCGGAAAAAAGCATCTAAGGTTGCATTTGGTCGTCCAGATAAAAATCGGGATAGGATATGTTTTATCCTATCTTGTGTTTGGTAGTTGCTCAGGACGGGATAACGTCAGATATAGAAGGTATATAGATCGGATTAAAAAATCCTAGGAGGAGATGGGATAGACCCGAATAGGATTTTTCTTGTCCAGTTAATTTTTAGAAAACCCACCCTACACTCTCCTTTTCCTTCTCCTTCGACTCCTCTCACATTAATGTTTCACGAAAATACTTCACGGAAGCAACAAGAGTCAAAGTGTCTTCTTCTTCGTAGCTTTAATCAGACGAATTCAAGCTCCATCTCCAGTGACGAGCCACAGGCGATTTTGCTTTCTCGCAAGGTTTCGTGTGTGTCTCTCTGATGCAAAATCTATTAGTGGTGCGTTTTTGGACCGGTTGGACAGACAGAAGTCCAAACGGAAGGCGAAACGGTGATACGACTAGAACCGGTGAACCCGGTTGACGACATCGAATCGGGCTCAAATTCGGTCGTTTGAAGCGAAACGGCGTTCTGAACAAAACTCACTGCCTTTGGCTGTGATTAACGATGGATTTTAGCGATTCGAGATCGTTTACATGGGTTTTTCTATTATTTTAATATTTTTATGGGTTTTAATTTTAAAGGCAGTTTTGTAATTTTGTAATTTTATGTTTTATAATCCTAGTAGGGTTTGGTTTAGGAATATATAAGCTTGTTTTAGGGTTCTTTTTGAAGGACAGAACATTATCATTAATATTGAATTTCGAGATTTCTTTCTCTAAACAAGGTTTTGCTTGAATTATTCGCTAAACGCTGCGTCAGGGGTGGTATCAGAGCCTATGGCAACTGGCGGTGGTCTTTGTGACGATGATCAGGAGACTAGAGCTCCAACCCTTGGGGACGACGCGCTGCAACGTTTGGAGCAGTGTTTAATGGAACGCCTGGATCAACGAATCAATCAAAGTCTTCGTCGTTTCGAAGAACGATTTGACGAGTTAACAGATCGATTCGAAGGTCTCGGCGTTGATGTGAACCGGAATCGGCGAAACGGCAGAAGACCGGGTGTAGATCTTGCTCGCGGTGATCCTGTTGATAGGCCTGTTCCTGTCCGCAGGCTGAATAACCCTCTATTTTCAGAGAGTTCGGAAGAAGAAGAAAACGATTATTTTGATGAGGAACGTGCTGATTATGACGGCAGACATCGTCATAGACAATTTCAAAGAGGATATGATAGGAGAGATGGAAGACGACGTTACGACGATCGTGAAGGGAACGACTTTAAATTGAAAGTCGATATTCCTTATTTTAATGGAAGTTTGGGCATAGAAGAATTTTTGGATTGGATTGCTGATATAGATAAATTTTTCGATTATATGGAGACCCCTGGTGAGAAAAGGGTGCAATTAGTAGCCTGTAGATTAAAGGGGGGTGTGTCTGCATGGTGGGAGAGATTGCAGAATAAGAGGGAGCGAGAAGGGAAAGATAGAGTTCGAACTTAGACTAGGATGAGGAGGCTGCTGAAACAGGAGTTCCTTCCACCCGAATATGAACAAATTAGCAGTACCAACGTTGCCAGCAGGGCAATCGGACTGTACATGAGTATACGGCCGAATTTATGAGATTGGCGGAGCGGAATAATCTAGCGGAGACGGAGGGACAGCAGGTGGCCAGATATCTCGATGGTTTGAAACCCTTCATTCGAGATAAAATTGGGGTGCAGTTTCTGCGAAATTTAACTGAAGCGAAGAATATGGCGATGAAGGTAGAATTGATGCAGTAAGACAAGGGAAAAAGAGCATACGAAAATTATCGAGATTTCAATTCGAGCAGTTTGATAGAGAAGAGTGGCTTCAAAACCGCAACAACCTAGGGCGAAATCAAGAAGATAAGGCATTAGAAAAGCGTCCTATGAACGAGCCGAGGTATAAGGGGACTCAAGCACAGAAAACTGCGAACCCTAACCCTTATGCTAAACCAGCTGCGATAAAGTGTTACAGGTGTAATCAACCTAGACACCGATCTAATGAATGCCCTCAGAGAAAAACCGTAAACGTGGCAGCGAGAGATGAGGAAGAAGAAGGGTATTGCTGTGAGCTAGATGGTGAAGAAGATGATTTTGAAGATGAAAAAGGGGAAGTAAATTGTGTGGTGCACAGGATGATGTTGGCCCCAAAATAGGAAGATGATTCGCAGCGCCATCAGTTATTCCGAACTAGGTGCACTATTCTGGACAAAATATTTACTGTGGTTATTGATAGTGGAAGCATGGAGAATATCATTGGGAAAGAGGCAGTGAAGAAGCTGGGAATGCCCGTGGAAAACCATCCAAATCCCTATACGTTAAGGTGGATTAAATCTGGAGCGGAAAGCATTCAGGTGATTGAACGATGTAAAATTCCATTCTCCATTGGAAAATATCATGATGAACTGTATTGTGATGTGGTAGACATGGATGTATGTCACGTGTTGTTTGGGAGGCCGTGGCAATTTGATGTAGATGTGCAGCATTCGGGAAGGAGCAATCAGTATAACCTCGTGAAGGATGGAGTGAAGTACATGTTGCTGCCACTAAAGAATAAAGGAAAACAAGCTGCTGAAAATAATTTCCTTACCCTTACAAGGAAATTTGAAGCTGAGATTAAGGAGACCCGATAGATTCACGCGTTAATAGTGAAACAGGCATTCGAGCCAGAGGCTCAATTACAAGTGGAGGAGCAGCCCGAATCAATTAAGCCTTTATTGAAGGAGTTTAGTGAGCTAATGCCTGTAGAGATCTCAGATGGGTTGCCGCCTATGCGCGATATTCAGCACCATATAGACTTAATTCCTGGTGCTAGTCTGCCTAATTTACCACGCTACAGGATGAGTCCTCAAGAGAGCGAGATTCTAAAAGAGAAGGTGGAGGAGTTGTTACGAAAGGGACACATTCAGAATAGCATGAGCCCATGTGCTGTTCCGGCCTTGTTAACTCCTAAAAAAGATGGGAGTTGGCGGATGTGTGTAGATAGCAGGGCCATTAATAAAATAATCGTGAGTTACAAGTTTCCAATTCCGAGATTGGATGACATGCTGGATAGGTTGCACGGTGCTAAGTGGTTCTCGAAGCTGGATTTGAAGAATGGGTACCATCAGATTCGGATTCAGCCTGGAGATGAGTGGAAAACAGCTTTCAAGACAAAGGAGAGGTTGTACGAATGGTTGGTAATGCCTTTCGGACTTTCCAATGCTCTAAGCACTTTCTTGAGACTTATGAATCAGGTTTTGAAATCTTTTATTGGCAAATTCATTGTAGTTTATTTTGATGATATCCTGATTTATAGTAAGACTGAGGATGATCATCTAATGCACTTAAGGGAGGTGTTGACAGCTTTGCAGATTAATAAGTTGTATGTTAATCTTAAGAAGTGCAGTTTTTTAACTAATAAGCTGTTATTCTTGGGGTTTATTATTACTGCTGAAGGAATAGAGGTCGATGAGGCGAAGGTAAGAGCAATCAGGGAGTTGCCGACTCCTAAAACAGTTTCTGACGTTAGGAGTTTTCATGGGTTGGCTACTTTCTATCGGCGATTTATTAAGAATTTCAGTACTATCGCAGCCCCGATTACTGAATGTATGAAGAAAGGAAAATTTCTATGGGGAGAGGAAGTAGAGAATAGTTTTGCTATTCTGAAGGAAAAGTTATGTACTGCACCTGTTCTTGCCTTACCTGATTTTGATAAACTGTTTGAAGTGGACTGTGATGCCAGTGGAGTTGGTATAGGAGCTGTTTTGTCTTAAGAGCGTAGACCAATTTGCTATTTCAGTGAGAAGCTTAGCGAGGTGAGACAGAAGTGGAGCACTTATGACAAAGAATTCTATTCTGTCGTAAGGGCTTTGAAGACCTTGGAGCATTTATCTTATTGGGAAAGAATTTGTCATTTATTCTGATCATGAAGCTTTGAAGTATCTAAATAGTCAGAAGAGGATTATCAAACATATGCATGCGCGATGGTGTCAATTTTTGCAAAAATTTCCTTTAAGATTACAGCACAAGTCAGGTGTGCATAATGTCGTAGCAGATGCATTGAGTAGGAGAGCTGGCTTGTTGATTACATTAAGACAAGACATCTTGGGGTTTGAGCAGTTGAAAGACTGTTATGCAGATGCTGATGACTTTGGGCAAATTTGGAAGTCATGTGCTGCTGGTCAACCTGTGCAAGAGTTTTATGTGCAGGATGGCTATTTGATGCGTAGCAACCAGCTTTGCCTTCCTCGAACATCATTACGAGAGAAGGTAATTCGTGATTTGCATGATGGAGGATTAGCTGCACACCTGGGTCGTGATAAAACTATTGCTGCAGTTCGGGAGCGATTTTACTAGCCCCAGTTGCGTAGAGATATTAGCAAGTACGTACAAAAGTGTTATGTTTGCCAGACTGCTAAGGGGAAGTCTAAGAATACAGGTCTGTATATGCCATTACCTGTTCCTGACAATATATGGGAAGATCTTTCCATGGATTTTGTGCTTGGTTTGCCACGAACACAAAGAGGTGTGGATTCTGTTTTTGTTGTAGCTGATAGATTTTCCAAGATGGCGCACTTCATTCCTTGTAGAAAGACTTCTGATGCAGTAAGTGCGGCCAGGTTATTCTTTAAAGAGGTGGTTCGTTGGCATGGTGTTCCTAAGTCTATTACCTTTGATAGGGACAACAAATTTCTAGGGCATTTTTGGCGGACTTTATGGAAACTGTTTGATTCATCTTTGAATTTCAGTAGCACTGCTCACCCGCAGACTGATGGACAAACAAAGGTGGTTAATAGAACTTTGGGAAACTTGATTCGAAGCATTTGTGGAGATAAGCCGAAGCAGTGGGATGTTGCTTTATCACAGGCAGAGTTTGCTTATAATAATGCAGTTCATAGTTCTATTGGCAGGTTGCATTTTTCCGTTGTTTATACAAAGGCGCCTCAGCATACTCTGGATTTAGTACGGTTGCCTAAGCAAGCGGATAAGAGTGTAGCGGCAGATCATATGGCTAAACAGATTGTGGAAGTGCATCATGAAGTCCAACAGAAGCTAGAGGAAGCTAATCAGAAGGATAAAGCTGCAGCAGATAAGCACAGGCAGAAGCAGGTGTTTGTGGTAGGTGATCAGGTCATGGTTTTTCTTCATAAAGAGCGATTACCAGTTGGATCTTATAGCAAATTGCAGCAAAAGAAGTATGGGCCTTACACTGTCAGCAAGAATATCAACGATAATGCTTATGTTATAGACCTTCCACATAGTATGGGCATATCTAACACTTTCAATGCTGCTGATTTATCTCCGTTTCATGAGTCCGCAGAGCCGTTATATCCAGATCCTGATTTTAACTCGAGGACGAGTTCTTTTCAAGTGGAGGAGAATGATGTAAAATCTATTAGTGGTGCGTTTCTGGACCGGTTGGACAGGCAGAAGTCCAAACGGAAGGCGAAACGGTGATGCGACTAGAACCGGCGAACCCGGTTGACGATATCGGATCGGGCTCAAATTCGGTCTTTTGAAGCGACACGGTGTTCTGAACAAAACTCACCACCTTTGGCTGTGACTAAAGATGGATTTTAGCGATTCGGGATCGTTTACATGAGTTTTTCTATTATTTTAATATTTTTATGGGTTTTAATTTTAAGGGCAGTTTTGTAATTTTGATATTTTATGTTTTATAATCCTAGTAGGGTTTGGTTTAGGGATATATAAGCTTGTTTTAGGGTTTTTTTTTAAGGACAGAACATTATTATTAATATTGAATTTCGAGATTTCTTTCTCTAAGCAAGGTTTTGCTTGAATTATTCGCTGAACGCTGCGTCACTCTCTCTCCCTCTCTCTGTGCATCGATATTCGCACTCTTTACAAGGTTCATGAGTTCCTTCCTCGGTTTATATTAGCTTTCATAGGTGCAATCATTTGTGGGTATGGCTCTATTTCTCTCTTTCTTGTCTCATTTTTTTTGGCTTGCGAATTCTCGTTTAGGGTGGAGTCTCTCTATTCGGTTCTCGATGAATCGAAACATGCCATCGTTTTTCTTGAGGTTGCCCTGTCAATTGCGAAACCAGATTCCCTATCCTAACACGTCTCCTCTCTCTTATAACCTCATTCTCACTCTCTATCTCTCAGACTCTCCTCTCCTGTCGCTTGCTTAGCACAGTTGAGCTCTTGAGTTGCACCTCACCGATTTTGAGTTGCCGCCGCGCCTCGCTCGCTAATTTGCCTTTGGAACCGAGGTGGGTGTCGTTCCCGCCGCATTATAGCTCGTGGAATATGTTTTTTATTGTACATGTCATGTCCTCTGCACAGTTTTAAGAGGCCTTTGCTAATATTGATTATGTAAATCGGGTTTTACATGACAGAGAAATCATGCTTCTTTAAATGCTAGATTTCTCGGTGCTAGTTTACTTGTGCTTGCTATGTTCATGCTCAACTTTCTATGCTTTTCCTGTGGGAAAGTTGAGTCTCCTACTTGTCTTTAAAATATTCTTTTTACATTTGTGGAGTAATCGAAAGGACAAGAACAAGCTGCCAAATTACAAGAGGGAATCTGCTTCCCTCTTACGCCTGACTTTAGTTCATGCTTTTCTTCTTTCTTCCTTTCTTTTTTTGTTTTTGGCTTGTTAAGAGGACTCATCAGTTTTCCTTGTCTAGCCATGATTGAAAAGGATACTTCATCTTCATAAGATGGCTAATAGAAAATCAACTTTTAATTGTCATTATCTGTCATTGATTTGTATTATGTATTGTGATGTTATTTTCTCTGAGTAAACCCTCTACTTGAAGTTGAAGGTCTCTCTATGTTTTGCTAAGTAGTCAAAGGCAGGGTTAGGTTTGTTCACAACTTCATGAGAGTTGGATTGCATATTATCCATGGACGGGCGCTGCAGGCTCTCTCTTCGTTTTTAGTTCCTAATTCATCCTTAAATCTCTCTGCTCTCAATATGTCTATATTGTATTTGCCTTTTCCATTTGGTATGGCAGAATTCTTTTGGCTGATAGCTTGTAGAAATTTGACTTAAATTTGTTGGATTCATGCTCATATCTGTTGTCCATATTCATTCATTGTTCAAACAACAATCACCAAGGCTTGTCTATATTTAGGAATGGAAGGTAACGATTTCAGTCAACTCAAGGAAGGGGAACAAAGAAGACCGATGTGTATGGACAATAGATAAAGAAAATGCGTTTCTAAATGATCTTGAAGAACTAGTTGCACGAGGAACAGCTTCTCCAAGATGATAGACGGGAAAGACTAATGATTTGTTTTTTGAATGTGCTATGTCTTGTGAAGTTTGGAGCTTGGTTTATAGCTTTTGTGGTATTCGGTGAGTTAGGTAGAGTAGGAGCGATGGGTTGTAGTACATTTGTAAGAGTTGGAAAGGGAAAGTTATCCCTAATTTTTTTACTATAAGTAATTGGTGTGTTGCCTTTGTTGCTTTTATGAAAATGAACAACGTCGAACAATGTTCTTTTCGCTATTTCTTGGAATCATATGTTTTCTGAATGTGCTATTCTTGTGAAGTCAGGAGCATTGTTCATAGTTGTTGTGGTATTTGAAGAAGTAAGCAAGGTTTCTATTTCTTAAAATCATATGTTTTCTGAACAATGTTCTTTTTGCAATCTAGCATTTTCCAGTAGTGCAGTTTTTGTCATTTTTGGCAAAGAATAGTTTTTTAATAATGTTAAATCACACAAAGATATTTTTATGATTATAAGATTCGATATTATTTTATGGGCACTACATAGGGGCATATATGTCATTTACATTGATATCCGGTTTCCACTAAACAATGGATAGGATAAGATATAAAAATATCCGACTTTAAGTCTATAGTCCATCAAACAATAGATAGGATATGACAAAATTTTAGGATTTCTTATCCTATCCTATCAAGTCCTATTCTGATTAGAAATCCGGACGACCAATCGCAGTCTAAAAGTATTTGGAATGACACTGAGTTACTAGAGACAGAGAGCAGATCAATGGTATTGACCAAAATGCTCGTGTCACATAGGAACAAGATGAAACTCATGTCCTGGAAAGTGTAGTTCCATCTAATAGAGAGGTCAAATATTCCCACGGGAACAAAAACTAGAAATAGAAAGGGAAAATGACACAAATGATCCATGAACTTTGGCCTAATGTGTGATTTGATCTTAAACTTTTAATTTGTTCAATGTGGTCCTTGAACTTTAGTCCAATGTACAATATGGTCCATCAACTTTTAATACGTTCAATGTAGTCCCTGAACTTTTGGTATATGTTCAAATTAGCCCCTAGACTATATGAAAATATTCAATATTGTCCATGATATTGAATTGATGAAAGGACTACATTGAGTATTTTCATATAATTTAAGGACTACATTGAACATGTACTAAAAGTCTAGAGATCACAATGAACAAATTAAAAGTTGAAGGACCACATTAAACAAATTAAAAGTTAAGACACGTTAGGCCAAAATTCAGAGATCATTTGTATCATTATCCCAAATAGAAAAGAGAGAGATAGAGAAGCAGGGGACCAACAATACCAGCAAATTATCTCGCTGTATGTTTTCAGGAATTTTCGCTGAAATGCACAACAAACTTAGACCCGCTCGTGGGCTTGGGCCTGACTGCCGACGGGCCCACCCAAAAAGCCCATAATCCGGGTGGACTGGCCTCAGAGGTTGGACAGCGAGACTTGGGCTTAAGCACCGGCCTTGGGCCCTGGTCCACCGGCCCGGCCCTGCCGGGGTTGCTCTTTGCTTTTCCAGAGCTCGACGTTTGACTTCCTGGCACGCAGTAAAGAGAACTTGCAGTGCACTGAACTCGAAGCGCCATTAAACGCGAAGAAGAAGAAGGAAGGGCTCGTTCCCGCTGCATGAACGGGAGCTCGCGGCTGCGTCGGGCGTCAATCTCGCCGATCCATTGAACGGTCCGGTCCTGCGCTCCGCGATTGCTCGCCGCAAATGGCGGATCGGAGATCGTTTCTCAGCGAGGGAGCGGTGACCTACGCCTACCTCCTCCTCTACATCGCCCTCTCCAGCGGCCAGATCTTCTTCAACAAGGTCGGTTTTCTCGCCCCTGATTCGTTCGCCGGCGCGACCGCGCCGCCGCTCAATGACGCCGCATTTTGCGTTTCCCTTGTGGATTCTAGTGATTTTGGATAGCGAGAGCTGCGGTCGCGTGTCGATGGCGCTCGATTGGAGTCCATCGCGCTTGCTCCGTGCGATTTTGAGCGGCTAGTTGGTTTCGGAGTTGCTAAGCTGGACTGGCATAGTTCTATAGGTTAGATGCGATCCAGATTTTGGAGGAGACGAGGTTGAACGGAGCAAAATGGGTCGGACATTAGCTATAATGTCTGCCTTGCTCGAAATTTTAGATTTAGTTCATATCATGATTGTAATGGACAATTAGCTTGTGGAATTTGGAATGAGGATCCGTGTTGAGCCAGCTTTGTTAATTCACTTTTGTATGCAGACAGATGCTTGCTTCATGAATGAATATGGTCACACCACACTGTAATGGTGCTCTCGCTGAAGTTGCAATTTAAAGCTCGATATGCAGTGCTAACTAGAGCATGGTCTCAAATATATGTATAAATTCCGAACTGATGTCCACCTATGTTGTAAAATGCGGTGCTAACTAGAACATGGTCTCAAATATATGTATAAATTCCGAACTGATGTCCACCTATGCTGTAAAATGCAGTGGGTTCTGTCATCAAAGGAGATCAACTTCCCATATCCTCTTGGGTTGACTCTACTTCACATGGTCTTCTCCTCTGTCCTGTGTTTTCTGCTTACAAAAGTTTTCAAGGTACTTAGTATTAGGATCTATTACAGTCCTATAATCCTGTGATGGTCTTTCGCTGCAAATTTCAGCTTGTTAAACCTAATTGTGGATCATGATTATTGATTTGATTGCAGATAATGAAGGTGGAAGAAGGGATGACGCTAGAAATGTAAGTACTGAGATAGGTTTGGTTCCAAGGGGAAAAAATAGAGAAACTTTTTGTTATTATTCTCCTATTGTAATGCAATTCTTTATGGCTAAATGCTAGAGTTTTGATATTATTTTCTTGGAATGTTACTGGCAGTTATTTCCGAGAGTTTAATTTTAATGCATCGTGTCACTTTGTGAGAGATTAAATCAGCCCCTTCATTGAGTTATTTAAACAAACAAAATGGTAGACTGAAGGACAAACTTTGTGGGGGTTGGGTTTCAAATTTAATATTTGCTGCTAACCAGTCGTTATTGATAAAGCTAATTGTGGTTTCATCAAGTAAAATGCCTTTAGCTGCATTAATAGGACCACATTGGCATGCTGAAGAGATCTTTGGTGTTATATCATCGCCCATTCTTTCTCACAGTCAGTGCCATCACTTGCCTGTGGATAAAAGAGGTCTGCAAGGAACAAATTTGAACTAATCTTTTATTAGAAAACATACAAGTACAAGTGGTAATGTCTGCATATCAACTAAAATACAGACCCTATAAAGTTAAAATTGGCTTTTTTTTGGCTGGAGCCTGCTGTTCGAAAGTTCTGAGTATTATTTACCAAGAGTAATCTATTTTCCTAGTAGTGTACTTGCAAGTATCATTGCCTTATATGTTATAGTTCTCTTCATCTCCAGATATACTACCTCAGTGATCCCGATTGGTGCAATGTTCGCAATGACCCTTTGGCTGGGGAACACTGCCTACCTTTACATTTCTGTTGCATTTGCACAGATGTTGAAGGCGATCAGTACGTTCTTTCTATTCTTCTTTAAAAGTTCTTGTAAAACTTTGTGTTCACGTATTTAGTGAAGTTCAGATAGTTGTACCATGGCAGTCCATTGCTTCTTTCAGTAGATAAGTGATATCGTCCTGAAATGCTATTGCCAAATAATTTGTGCAGTGCCAGTAGCTGTTTTCATTCTTGGAGTGGCAGCAGGACTTGAAGTGATGAGCTGCAGAATGCTTTTGATTATGTCAGTGATAAGTTTTGGAGTCTTAGTTGCATCTTATGGGGAAATAAACATAAGCTGGATTGGTGTTGTTTACCAGATGGGTGGTGTCGTTGGGGAAGCTTTGAGACTTATTTTCATGGAGATTCTGGTAAAGAGGAAAGGACTCAAGTTAAATCCCATATCTCTTATGTATTATGTGAGCCCCTGCAGGTATGTTCCCTTCTGAAACTTAATTGTCAATTTGTTTGGAAAGGAACTGTTTAGAATTAACTATGGAAACTTCTGATCATGCCATGGGATGATCTCCTCTGTGCAGTGCGATTTGCCTATTTATCCCTTGGATCTTTCTAGAGAAGCCCAAGATGGATGCTCGTGGAACATGGGACTTTCATGCCCTTATTTTGACACTCAACTCTCTATGTACCTTTGCACTCAATTTGTCAGTTTTCCTGGTGATAACTCATACAAGTGCTCTGACCATACGTGTTGCGGGCGTTGTCAAAGATTGGGTGGTGGTGTTACTGTCTGCCCTTCTCTTTGCCGATACAAAGCTCACATTGATAAATCTTTTCGGTTATGGCATTGGTAAGTATCTCAACACATTTCTTCTTCAGTTTTCTATACAGTGATCTGATCTCTCTTTAAGGTTTAATGTTTGCCTCTATTTCCCAAGGCTTTCTTCTCATGAATCTTCCATACTATATCTGATCTTATTGTTACATCTTGTGATGTTGCTAGCAAAATTGTCATGCTTGAGGATTATACACACATCTAAAATGTTACCGAATGCTCTGTGAACAGTATCTTGGATTTAATGGGACTCATTTTAAATTGTTTATGCTTAATAGACAGATTTTTGTGTCTCTAGATAGTTGTCATAATTTTCCTAAAAAATCTCCATCTCATTTTTTCTTCTATGATTTTACTAATTTGAGAATCTAGGTCCATAAGGATCTTGCAAGCAATGGCTAGATAACTATGCCAGTAGCAAACTCAAGGAACTTCATTGAATTTTTTGGGTGCTAGTTCTCTTAGTAGTACTTACAGAAATTAAAATTGCAGCCATTGCTGGTGTAGCAGCATATAACAACCATAAGTTAAAGAAAGAAGCTTCTCGAGGCAGCTCCGATGACAAGCAACGTACTGAATCTATGCAATTGACATCGTCATCATCATTGGCTTCTGAGAAGTAGAAACAAACAATTCAGAGGACACCCCAGGTATAGCTTCTGCATGCTCTAATGTCCTTTAAGATCTCCCATATCTATTTTCTTGATTTTTTTTTTTGCTTCTAGAATTGTTTACTCTTCCATTCCTTTCATTGCTTCTTAACATCTTACAATCCTGCAATTGGTCAGTCACGTTCAATATCTCACTCAGGATCTTGAATGGCCCTGTTCCTGATTGGTAAAACTCATTTTCAACTTCCGTGCTATCTGTTTGATTCAGCATTACACGTAAATCCAGATGGTTTGTCATTCATCTGATTTTTCAAGAACGCCCAATTAAAAGTTTTTTGCCTGTGACAGATTCCTTGGGATTAAGATTGAAGTTCTCTACAAAAATGAGTTGGACATTAGTTTTCTTTTCAAGATAAAATAGGAGGAAAAAGAAGAGTCTTCACAAACTTGATGTTGGCAAGTTCCAAGATTCGTGGTATATTTCCTATTCTTAAATTTACCGACTCATATCCTCTTAGTGTTTTTTATTTAGTAAACTGCCAACTTGAGGAATATATGATATATATATATATATAAAAGAACATTATTAGCTCCTTTCTTTTGCATGGAAATTTGCTATACTTCCCCGTCCTATCAATCCTGTACTTTTCCTATCATGCTAAACGATCTCGTGGTCGGTTTGCTTGGAAGTATATTAATCGCAAGTCCAAGATAAGCGTCTATCTTCTGGTTATATGTTGTGTTTGTTGCGCAAACCATTTTGTAGTTTAGCTGCCTGCTTGAGAAGATCCATCTGCAGTGTGTTTTGTTCATTTACAAAAATAAGTGAATTAGAGTTTTGGCATAATGCGTTTTAATGTTGCAGGTTCAGAGCTGCTTCTAGAGAATTCTTTTTGTTATAGTGGAGCAGAACCGACCCGTGAAGCGGAGAAAATGATCCCTAGAGGCATGGCGAGCCCACCAACTGTATCATCGCATGAAGAAAATTATACTGATTCTTTTTTCACTGTTTTTAAAATGTTTCATATGTCACACCATGATTTGTTTGTAGATTGAAACTGCGGAGGAAATGGTCCGTAAATCATGAAAGATTTGTGAGGTCTCACCGTATGCAATTTAATGTCCAGAACACTTGATAGGATGATAACATGATGTATGTAGATGCCGCAGTTGCAACTGAATTAAGTTAATATGCATAATTAGTGATGTGAAAACCAGAGAATGGTTTCTGAATACCAGTGACTTTTCACCAAGGGCAGAAGGATAAATGAAAACAGAACTCTCAGGTGTGGTATGATCGCTATATACTGTTATTATTCAGACACAGATAGAATGTTATATCATGGATAATATCATAGACAGAGCAAGTTGCATTTATGAGAGTCTGCTTTTTCTGTGGAGTTGATTGTGGGAATCGACCTTCTAATTGTGATAGAATCAGACAATCGATGATAATCCCGCAGTTCAAATTCTCGTGTAAGACCTCACCGGAACTGGACAGTGTGTTGTTTTCATTTTGGCACGTCTCTGAAGTCCAAGAATGACGACAACTGTGGGTGTAGGGTCCAATTTTGCGGAAAGACTAAGCGAAATTTTATATCATATCTCTTGATCCTCCATCAACCTTTCAAGAAGGAGATAGAACACTCTAGATGAGGAAAAGGCAATGGGATCAAGGCATCTGCTTCTCTCTGGAAAATCCTGGAGCTTCTTGGCTTAAAGGCACTTTGAAAAAAATGCAGTAACTAGTCTAAACCGACTTATATGAAACCATCTATAAATATACTCAATCCAATTCAGGCGTCTCCCTCAAATCCGTTGCCTGTGACAAGGCCAGAGAGCTCGTATAAGAAGCAACGTCTGCATCATATTTAGCTGCGTTACTTTGCAGTTACCATCAACTTCTCTGTTGAAGAAATAAATGGCTGAAGAGGTGGTTCTTTTGGATTTCTGGCCCAGCCCTTTTGGGATGAGGGTGAGAATTGCCCTGGCGGAGAAAGGGATCGCCTATGAGTACAAGGAGGAGGATCTGAGGAACAAGAGCCCTTTGCTCCTGGAGATGAACCCCGTCCACAAGAAAATCCCGGTCCTCATCCACAACGGGAAGCCGGTCTGCGAGTCTCTCATCGAGGTTCAGTACATCGACGAGGTGTGGCACGACAAGTCGCCGTTGATGCCGTCCGATCCTTACGAGAGAGCTCAAGCCCGGTTCTGGGCCGACTTCGTCGACAAGAAGGTGAGTGTTTCTCTTGTCGAGACACGACACTAAGCATGTTGTCGATGCAGGAGCTTTTGACCACGTTAAAAAGACGGCTGTGTCATCTTGAAATGCAGATATATGACCTTGGACGAAAGATATGGTCCACAAAGGGAGAGGAGCAAGAGGCAGCGAAGAAGGAGTTCGTGGAGAGCCTCAAGCTTTTGGAAGGAGAGCTTGGGGACAAGCCCTTCTTCGGAGGGGAGGTCTTTGGGTTCGTGGACGTGGCTCTCGTCCCGTACTACAGCTGGTTCCATGCGTACGAGACCTGCGGGGATTTCAGCATCGAGGCCGAGTGCCCCAAGCTCGTGGCGTGGGCCAAGAGGTGCATGCTCCGGGAGAGCGTGTCCAGGTCGCTTCCCGACCCTCAGAAGGTTCACGGGTTCGTGCTAGAGCTCAAGAAGAGGTTTGGGGTCGAGTGAAAGCTGAAGTTCTCAGGTTGGATTAGATGTGGGTGTCGTTTTCATCTCCTGCTTGCTGTAAGGAATGATACGAATAAAGCTTGTGATTAGGAAGCTAATAACACGTTCTTGGCCTAATGATGTATGATTATAGAGTTGCGGAACACAGCTCCACACCATCTGTAATTCTTCTAATAGAGTTTAAGTATCACATCGACAAATAATATGATTTTTCTTAGCTAGCTATGAGCAAGTACGCTTGACATATATATACGTTAGCTCGGATTCAATCTCATAATAAATGATGTTGGGCATCAATTTTGACCGTTACCTTTAGGGCCTATTCACCCTATTCACCATGATGAATACACCAAAACGATATATAATGCTTTGATGGCCGAAGGAGTTGGTTAATGACCAAAGGCTGAATTGATCAAAGCACCCATGGAACATATATGTAAGACCCTCCGTCGAAACATTTCAATTATTTTTTCGCTAGAAATACTCCGAAAATTCAGCACAACGATGCATCTGATCTGATGATGGTAAGCCTTTCTTTGCATGTTCCTGTCAAGCCCTATTCCCTCTTGTTCGAGTAAAAGGGAAATGCTATGTGGGGAACTTTTAATGACGGCTTGAATTTGGTACGAAGATTAGTCTATGTCGTACGCAAAATTACGGTGTAGATTATCGTATACTTAGCATCGCTCAAACGATTATGGAAATCGAAAATGATATTGTCCCACCAATTTTCTATGCAGCGCGTAGCCCCTATTGGATTGATGGCCTAATGGCAAAAGCCCATTTGTCTCCTTGACAGAAGTCTAGGAACTTCTAGTGGCTTATAGATGTTGACACCTACGAGATTTTACATGTATATGGAATATTTCGCCTCTATTATGGATGTTGACTCCACTAAATTTTTGAAACTGCAAACTTGACCCCATTGGAGGATGAAAAGACCAGAAGCCATCAGAGGAGAAAGCATAAAATTATTGACTTCACTGACAAAATGTTCAAAGCTCCGTCCCTCCTTCAGGCCTCATTTCTGCAGGGATAATTACCAAAAAAAAGTTTTAAGCCTGGTGTACCGACGTCAATTTAGTTTTAAACTTTTTAATTTTATCAATTTTATTTTAAATTTTTTGATGATTTGTCAATGTAGCCCTTCTTATCAATTTTGATCGAAAATTTCTAACGTGGACGCTAACCGTCCTACGTGGCACCGCACATAAGAAAATTTTTAAATTTTTTTTGTATGTTTTTCTTTTTTTTCCATTTTTTTTCTTTTTTCTTATTTCCCTTCACTGGTCTGTGACCTCGCTGGTGGCCAAAAAAGCGTCTCAAGATGCCCTTGTCCAGTGCCGGCTAGATCCGCTGGCAACCCTCACCCGCCCACAATGAAAAAAATAATGAAAAGAAGGTTTTTAAAATTTTTAAAAAATTGTTCACGTCAGCACCAGTTATGCCACGTAGAACGATCACATCCACGTCAGCGATTTCCAGTTAAAATTGGCTGGAAGGATTATATTAGTAAATCGTTGAAAGGTTTAAAACCAGTTTAGCCAAATTAAAAAGGTTTAATATTAAATTGACATCCGTATAACAAGTTTATAATTATATTTTTTTGTAGATTTCCCCATATTTGTACGTGCATACAGATTGCAAGGTGAAGAGAAGGCCTTTTATGAGTTAGATCCGCAGATTGTCATTCAATAAAATTGAGATATTTCATAATTAAAATCGAAAGATTTACTTACTTTGTTGATAGGAAATAAGACGGGATCGAGTTTTACTATAACTCTAGGGCTTTGCCCTCATTTCTTACCCAAGAAAAAAAAAATTCGAGAGTTAAATAAAGATCTATGTTTCCTCTTAAGGGTACACCACAACCATCAAAACACAAGCGCCAACGTTGTAACTTGGTATTTCGCGAAAATATACGGCGCGTAGTCACTTCCTTCTAAATACCTAGACGAGGAACAAAGAGGTATTTTCAGGTATTGAGTATAGTCAACTTATGATGATACGTTAGAAACTGTAGAATACCAATCTTATGAATCGATGTCCTCTCGTTACTCTTTTCAGGAAATCGACATGCGAGGGGCTCATCGCCATCGACAGTGGCCGAGTGCGACCCTCGTCGAAAGTTCTCCTCCCGCCCCAGCACAATGCAATTTTCTCGAAGAGTCATGAGTGAACCTCACATGGTTGGGTTGCTTTTGGCCATCCGAGTTTCTCCGGTTCTTTCCTTTTTCATGGAACCCCGAAACGCATCTCTCCATCTATGGCGTGGAGAACTCGTCAGGTTATGAAGATTTTGTTGCTATGCATGGCTGAGCTCGGCCACTAGATTTACATGCCTTCTGCAGAAAGATCTTGAAGAAATTTGAAATTTGTTCGTGTTCGTTGTTGATCTGGAAGAGGCGAGGTTGGCACTAGGAGCCCAGGAAAGATTCCTGATCACTCCACCGAGCAGAAACGAAGCGGTCGTTCGGATAATCATCACCTTCTTGACTTGCCCACCCCGAAAAAGAAGGAAGAAAAATGAAAGAGAGAGAAAAACGGATACGGAGAGTTATGGAACAGACCCAACTTGGCAGGCCCAGCAAAAATGGCGGAGATTTGTGTATCTTCGAAATCGGTATGAACCGTCCCAATCCATCCTCACCGTTTAAAGCAAAAGAAGACCCATCAATAATTCGTGCCAAAAATCACGCCTTTTCGGTCATTTCATTCGAGGGCACAGTGCTGTAGCTCGTGCGAGCTGCACAAACACCACGTTAGTGAGTGAGTGGGTGTTGCAGAATTTGTTGAAGGCGACGAAGACGAAGCTAGTACCCATTTTTAGTGAACAGAGAGAGAGAGAGAGAGAGAGAGAGGAGCATCACTGTGTTGTAAAGTGAAGCGTTGACGCGTTACACAGCTGAGAGATCGTGACTTTCATGGTGTTTGTCCACTTGCTTGCCTTCATCAATCAATCAATACCCTTCTCTTTCCCTTCTCTTTTTTTCCCATTCTCATGTAATCCACTCTCTCTCTCTCTCTCTCTGTCTCTCTCTCTCTGTGAAGGGTTAGGTGTGTGTCCCTGTCTCTCTCTCTTCCTCATCGTTGCCTTTATTGATGGCCTCACGGGGTTTATTTATCTTCTCTGTTTTCTAGGACTTCTTGCCTCAATTCAAGTGTTGTCCCCAATGGCAATCCTCATCACTGCTTTCAGTGATCCCATACTTCTCTGTCCGTGACTGTTTGCTTGTTTGCTTTGCGTGCCTAGTTGATGCTTCTCTTTCTCATTTACTGTATCTTTCATGAAATTACTTTCCCTTGTTCCACTGAACTCTGTTTGCCTGAACTCTGTTTGCCTTGAATCCCAAATTGACGGCTAGGCTTTAACCTGTCTCCATTTGGTTCATTATTTCTTATCAATTGAATCATCAAAAACCCAATGTCACTGTGCTTTGGATCATACATGCCTTTCTCAACTTGCTTCCTCCTATCACATGAACAAGAAATGGGATTTCCCAACCTCTGATCGTGCACCCGGGTCCTAGAATATTTTTTGCAGACATTTTTTGCATTTTTGTCTCGTTAGGAATGTCGAGGCGAGGGAGTTCCGTTGTCCAAAAGGAGATACTTCATTGGGCGCTCACACTTCCATTCTATGTCCTAGTTGTGACTTGTCTGAATGAAGAGGGCAGTACGCTTTTGGAGTTCAAGAACTCGCTCATCCACCCCAATGACAACCTTCAAAACTGGAATTCCTCGGATTTGGACCCCTGCAACTGGACAGGAATAGCATGTTCAGTTGATTCCAAGGTAATATCTGTCAATCTTTATTCCCTTAGCTTGTCCGGTTTTTTCTCTCCAATCCTCTGTGGCTTACCTGAATTGGTCGAGCTGAATGTGTCCAAGAACCTGTTTTCTGGCCCCATTCCTCGAGAACTTGCCCGATGTGGTAAATTAGAAATCCTAGACCTTTGCACAAATAAGTTTCATGGAGAATTACCTGTTCCGCTCTTCAACATTACTGCTCTCAGAAAGCTCTCCCTTTGCGAGAACTATCTATATGGCAACATACCGTTGGAAATTGGGAGACTCAGCGTGCTCGAAGAGCTCAAACTTTATGGCAACAACTTGACTGGCCCGATACCCCCAACGATTGGCAATCTGAAAAGCCTCGGGATCATTAGGGCAGGTTCAAATTCTCTTTCGGGTGTGATACCTTCGGAAATTGGTGAGTGCGAGAGTTTGCAGGTTCTGGGGTTGGCACAGAATAGGCTCCAGGGTCCTCTCCCTAGAGAGCTTTATAAACTTCAGAATCTGAACTCTCTAATTCTTAACCAAAACTTTTTATCTGGCGAGATTCCTCCTGAAATTGGAAATCTTAGCAATCTTGAGTTGCTTGCATTGTATAAGAATTCTTTGAGTGGAGCTATTCCCAAGGAATTTGGAAAGCTAACCCGTCTAAAGAGGTTGTACCTCTACACCAACGAGTTGAATGGAACAATTCCACGAGAGCTAGGGGATTGCGTAAGCACTGTTGAAATTGATCTCTCTGAAAACCAGTTAAGCGGAATCATTCCAAAAGAGCTGGGTCGAATCCCCAACCTCCGCTTGCTTCATCTCTTCGAGAACCTGCTTCAGGGAAGCATTCCTAATGAGCTGGGGCAACTCAGACTTTTGGAAAGCCTAGACCTGTCGATAAATAACTTGACGGGCACAATTCCTGTAGAACTTCAGAACCTCACTTATCTAGTTGACTTCCAACTTTTCGACAATCAGCTACATGGAACTATACCTCCTCTTCTTGGTCTGAATAGTAATCTTTCCATTCTCGACCTGTCAGCAAATAAGCTCGTCGGAAGGATACCTGCGCATCTCTGCCAGTACCAAAGTTTGATGTTCCTTAGCATCGGGTCCAACCATTTATCTGGGAATATCCCTCACAGTTTGAAAGTTTGCAAGTCTCTCGCTCGGTTGATGCTAGGGGACAATCAGCTCACTGGAAGCCTCCCTGTGGAACTCCAGAAGCTTCAAAACCTTTCTGCTCTCGAACTCCAGCAAAACCGGTTTTCAGGGTTAATTCCTCCAGGGTTCAGGAACTTCCCCAAGTTAGAGAGGCTCCTTTTATCAGATAACCACCTTGTGGGTTTGATACCTCCTGAACTTGGAGGTTTGGTGCAGCTTGTGGCATTCAATGTCTCTTCCAACAGACTCTCAGGAAGTATTCCTCTTGAACTTGGGAACTGCACTAGGCTACAGAGGCTTGATCTCAGCCGAAACAGGTTTGGCGGTTCTCTGCCGGAAGAACTCGGGAAGCTTGTCAATCTGGAACTGCTCAAGTTATCTGATAACAGATTGACAGGTCAAATACCTAGTACCTTGGGAAATCTAAGACGGCTTACAGAGTTACAGATGGGGGGGAACTTATTTTCAGGTGGGATTCCTCTTGAGTTTGGTTGTCTTACGGCTCTCCAGATCGCCCTGAATGTCAGCCATAACAATCTAGCCAGGAGAATCCCTGAACAGTTGGGGAAATTGCAGATGCTGGAGTCTCTTTACTTGAATGATAATCAACTTGTTGGCGAAATCCCCAATTCGATCGGGGAGCTTCTCAGCCTTTTGGTCTGTAACCTCTCTAATAATAAGTTGGTAGGAGTGGTACCAGACACTCCTGTGTTTCGTAGAATGAATTCCACGAATTTTGCTGGTAACAATGGATTACGCATGTCAGATTCCAGCTGTTGCCAACCATCAATAGCACCTTCTCCGACACCAAGATCAAACTGGATGAAACAAGGTTCATCCAAGGAGAAAATCGTTAGCATTATCTCGCTGATAGTAGGTTTTACAACTCTGATCGTTGTAGTCAGCATTTGTCGGGCCTTCAAGCACACAGTGCCCGAATTTGTTTCTCTTGAAGATAAAACAAAGCTTGACTCGTTGAATCATTATTACTTTCCAAGAGTCGGGTTTACATATCAGGACCTCCTCGAAGCCACAGAAAATTTTTCAGAGAGTGCAGTTATAGGAAGAGGAGCCTGTGGTACAGTGTACAAGGCTGTAATGCCTGATGGCAAGGTCATAGCTGTGAAGAGACTAAGGTCGCATGGAGAGGGAGCCAGTGATGATGGCAGCTTCACTGCCGAGATTTCAACCCTTGGAAAGATTAGGCATCGGAACATCGTGAAACTCTATGGCTTCTGCTACAGTCAAGGCTCTAATCTTCTCTTATACGAGTACATGGCAAATGGGAGCTTAGGAGAACGGCTTCATTCCAATGAACAGGTGCACTTGCTTGAATGGAATGACCGTTATAAAATTGCTTTAGGAGCGGCGGAGGGCCTGTGCTACCTCCACTATGATTGCAAACCTCAAATCATCCACCGTGACATCAAATCCAACAACATCTTACTCGATGAATTGCTCGAGGCTCATGTTGGGGATTTTGGCTTGGCGAAGTTGATCGACTCCTACTCAAAGTCCATGTCTGCTGTTGCAGGTTCATACGGCTACATTGCCCCAGGTAAGAACGAAGTGCCCTGGAACTCTGTGAACAGTGGTTGTATGTCTGATTTCTAATTCAATCTTCTTCAGTTATTTGCTTATTTATCTGTGGGAGAAGTGCTCTCTTCCCCTGCTGATACCGCTGTATTAACAGTAACCAATCATGTTTTCCTATCACCCTCCATGCTCGAAATATTTTTTAATGAACTTTAAGCACTTGTTAGTTCATTTACTAATTCCTTTTGCTTGCTTGATTTATAATTGGTTTATCTCCTGAGAGATGGCGTTATGGATTTTCCTCTGGAAGCATTCTCTGATTACTATATGAAAGCAATTTCTAGAACGAACGGTTCGATGTGTTGATGTTCGTTAAATCTGATGCATAATCACTAATTTGAGGTCGAGAATGGTGATAAAAAAATAAGTTATATATCTAACTCATTCTATTGTATCTAACTGGTTAATTGCTTGCATATTTTCCTCAAAATATGATAGTACTGTGGAAAAGCAAGATTTTATAGTTGAAGTGGTGTTCTCTTGTTGGTCACATGTTCCATGATAATGTTTGAACCGATTTTATGTTTTGCTCCACCAAATTTAGCTAATTGCTCGGGTTTTTTCCCTCCAGAATATGCATATACAATGAAAGTTACAGAAAAATGCGACATATATAGTTTTGGGGTAGTTCTCTTGGAGCTCATTACCGGGAAAACCCCTGTTCAGCCCCTCGAGCAGGGAGGGGACCTAGTTTCCTGGGTGAGGAGTTCAGTCCGTGATGCAGTGCCAACACCCGAAATATTCGACAAGCGGCTAGACTTGACCGACAAGAGCACCGTCGATGAGATGTCTCTATTCCTCAAAATCGCATTGTTCTGCACGAGCACTTCCCCGCTCAATCGGCCAACTATGAAGGAGGTGATCATGATGATGATCGATTCCAGGGAGTTGCTGAGCGATTCTGCAGCGTCTCCAACATCAGAAACCCCTTTAGAAGAAGAAGCCTCTTCCAAAAGTTAGCACCTTTTCAAACCATTCTAGTTATTCATGTTATTTTCTGCAACATAAGCCACTTCATATGGTTCCTATCTAAGAGCCAAATGCCAAGCATTATAACTTGTTATCGTTTCATGCCCGAATCAACCACAAATGGGCACAGAATTACTTTCAGAGGCATCATAGAAAAAGTGCAATTCCGTTTGCGTGTGCAATTCTGACTTTGCAGGGTCGCTCATAATTTGTTCGAATGCTGGTTTGTAGTGTGACTACAAAGTATTGTCTCCTGGTCTCTATAGGATCACTGAAGGCAAAGTGATAAGTCTTCTCTCCCACCAACTTGTGCTCTGGCCATACACAACGTTTCGCAACCATCTTGTTTGACTCTTTACTAGATAAATAATATAATCAGTCATTAGGCATTCGACATCGAAACACGGTCTCCCTCCTCGAAATCTGCAACATCAGATATCCATTTTTCCTGCTACAACTCCACATCTACATCAACAAGACAAACCGGCTTTGGCTTATAGTTCTACCAGCATTGCATATTCTGGTCTTCCGCTTGATGCTTTTGGAAAGAGCATGACTAAGCATGAAAAGTATCCAAACTTGGAACTGTAAAGAACCGTATATCCAGACGACTTCTTTTAAGTTCTTACCCCGAGAAAATGGTCATTACTGCTTTATCTGTGCAAATCGAAATCATCGATGAAGATCCATTGGTCCAGATCTGGATTAAGAACCAATAGAAAGGCGGAACACTGGCTTGATTTCCAGATTTCTGAATAATAATAATGCAACCGCGATTGATTATAGATGGGCTAATTTAAACAAATCACAAACTCAAACCCCTTCATTTTGTAACCTTGATTCATATACAAACCATACAATCTGTCTGTCCATATGTGTACATAGCAAAATACATCCACCGAAACTTGGAGAAGTTTGGTTGCCATCACTACCCGATTTACAAATCCTGAGCTCGCAAAGCAAAATAAAAAAGAGTGTGGAAAACTCTCAGAAAACAAGGAACCCACAAAGGTTTAGTTACATTTCAGGAGACCTGTTATTCTTAACGTAGTATTGATAGTAATTGCTGTTGCTCCTGTTTGGGTTTCTCGAGCAATAGTACTTCGACGTAGATCTTTTACTGCTTCTCATGAAGCACTCGAGCCCTTTCCACCACCAACGCCTCCTCTTGTGACTTGGCGCGACGCTCGCGACAAGGCTCGTGTGCGGCCTCGACTTCCTCACGAGCCCCTGGACCTCCGGTGGCCGATAAGTCCTGATCAACGGCCAGTTGATTCCGTCGAAGAACGGGTGGCGCTTAATGTCGGTCGCGCCCCGGGCGCAACCTGGCCGCCTCCGCGGGTCCTTCACTAACAACTTCTCTATCAAGTCCCGCGCCTCGGCCATCCCGGCTTCCTCTCGCTCCTCCGCCACTTGGAACCTGACCTGCTTGCTCGAGGCTATGTTGCGCAGGGTGCTCTCCTTGCTCCCGCCCTTGAACGGCGTCGTCCCGTGCAACAGCTCGTATAGCAAGATCCCGAAGGCCCACCAGTCGACGCCGTTGCCGTGCCCGTTCCCGGAGACCAGCTCGGGGGCGAGGTACTCGTGGGTCCCGACGCAGCACCTCGAGTAGGCCGCGGTGGGCTCCGCCACGAACTCCGCCACCACCTCCCTCAACCCTTCTCCTCCACGCTTGACCGAGCCGTAATGGCAGGAAGAGGAGGAGAAGAGCCTCCGGCTCCTCCTCGCCGTCCTCGGCGACGTGGGCCCCGCTCGGGTGTTGAGAGTGGGGACCACGTCGGCCTTGAAGCACAAATCGAAGTCGGACAGCATGATGTGGCCATCCTCACGTAAGAGGATGTTCTCAGGCTTCAGGTCTCTGTACACGATCCCGAGGGCGTGCAGGTACTCGAGGGCAACGAGGGCTTCGGCGGCGAAGAACCTGACCGCCTGGACCGGTAGGCGGTTGCCGGGCTGCTTGCGGAGGAGGGAGTGGAGGTCGCCGCCGGGGCAGTAGTCGATGAGGAGGCAGGTGTAGTGGGAGACGTTGATGTGGGCGTAGAGCGTGGGCAAGAAAGGGTGGTCCAGCGCGGAGAGGATCTCCGCCTCCATCTGGACGTGCGAGAGCTTCTTGCTGGTCAAGAAGTCGCGGTCCACGACCTTGAGGGCGAAGCTGGCGGAGTCGCAGTCGCGGAGGCGGCAGAGGTAGACGCGGCCGAGGTTGCCGGTGCCGAGGTGCCGGAGCAGCTTGAGGTGGCGGAGGTGGAGGCGGCCGTCGGATGACAGCGTGGTGGCGGCCTTGATGGCGGACCAGTTGGGGTCGGACCGGCGGTGGGGACGGTGGTGGAGGGAGGCGGCGACGGAGGAGGAGGAGGAGGAGTCGGCGGCGACGGCGGCGGAGGAGGTGGAGAGGCGGTCGTTGAAGCTGAGGGTGAGGCTGCTGCGAGCGCTGGAGCAGGCGAAGGTGCGGTCGGTGGTGGCGGTGGAGGCGAGGCTGGTGAAGCTGAGGTCGAGGTCGGTTTCCGACGACGGGAAAAGCTTGTCGTCGTCCATGTCTGGGCCGTGGATCGAGCCTTTGCAAGGGAAACAGACAGAGAGAGAGAGAGACAGACGAAGCTCGGCGTCTTTCTTGCGATTCTGAAGTTATGGCTGGCTTCGTTGGTTTACTTATATAAGAGAAAGAGAGAGAGTAAGAGAGAGGTCATTGACATTATATTAATCAAATAATTTTTTTGTGGTTTTTGCTGAGATTCAATGGAAAATCCTCACTTTTATCGGCTTAATTAGCAAAATGTGTCCCGTAAATGTCACTCTACTACTGTTGAATAAGCTGCATATCTGCGCATGTATATTCTCATTCGAGTAAAAATTGGTATACGTATTTCGATATGAATTATCAATTATATCGTACCCGTATTATCGGGTGTACTCCCATAATAATATATGGACGGGTGGTTTCCTAGCGGAAGATCTTGATGCTATCACGGCTTTTACCGAATCACAGCAAAGGAGATTGATTACGAAAGACGAGCTTTAAAGGTTCCGTCATGTTTTCGTTAGTCGAATGTGTGACGGACTTCGAAATGTCGCCTTGGGATCATGGGGACTAGCCAAAGCGTAGTCCCGATTGCACAATCATGTGTCGAGGCAATGCATTTTGCAGTTTGCTTGTAAAATTCGAACGTACGGTGAATGAATTGAAGACCGGTTTGTACAAGAAATGGTTGATATCCCGTGACAAATTTATCACAAATTAATTTTTTAACCATAAAAAATCTCAAACTGGTACACATATAACAATTTTACCACAAATCAATATATTTGTGACAAATTTATCCTCCATTATTTTTTATTAAATTGGATTAAATTAATATACACGTGTCTGACCAAAAATATATATATACACATGACAAATATAGGGTAAAATCCCAAATTAAAACATTCGTCAATTGTCACATATCATTCAAATCAGCAATTTAACTGTCGGTAAATTTGTAGCGGGTGTTTGGGATTTTTTTTTTTTATATTAACCCTAAAAGAAATCTTCGTGGGAAAATGACCCGGGGGGGGGGGGGGGGTGAGATTCAATGCTCGTGTACGATCTGAGAAACGTGATTGGTGGGGCCCCGCTTAGTTCGTTGTCAGTCAGGTCGAGGAGATTAATGAGGGTCTGTCTGGTTGATCCAACTGTAGTCTGGGACGAAAACAAAGAAATTGTTAGGTTGACCTGACTGGGATCGGGCTTTTCTTTTTTCCCCTTTTTGCCCTGCATTAGAATTATTAATTAATTATAAATAGAGATGGGTTGTTTTTTTTTTTTTTTTTTTTCCAAAAGGAATGCAAGGGATGGACCCGAATTAAATTATTTTTGGGGAACGAGGAAATTGGGAGGAGGTGGCGGGTAGGTTCGGAGAAGTGAAGGAGGCCGCTGCCAAAATTTTCAATTTAAGCCGCGTCGGTACATTATTACATCGGGAGCTGTAAATTGAAATAACATTAATTAAAAATAGCATTATTTAAGCACAAACTTTTTTTGAAATGACATTAATTTAAAAAAAAATTAATTGAATTATTTTACGCTTTTTTAAGTCTTGAGAAAGGGAAATCTCCGAGAGGCAATGGCTAGTCGACCGCCCGACACTGGCACTTACCGAGCTATGACTTTCATACAACGTAGTCGTTAAGTTTTTATTTTTGTCTTTGTTTTTTGGTCGAAGCGTAGTTGTTAAGTTGCTGCGCTGAAAATGACATCATAGCTCATCCCAGTTGTAAACAGGTTGTAGCGTGGGCTTGTGTGTTTTAGGGGCAAATGCATGTTTAAAATTAGTTTTATATTAAGTGACGTGGCGGGTTCTCATCGATTATTAAAATCAACCCGCCCATTTAAATGTTCACTTGAATTATTTATGCTCAGTTTGTTTAGTCGAAAATCAATGATTTAGAAAGGATTTTCTTCATTTTGATCATTTATATCTCTTAGAAAAGAGGTAACCGAAAAAATTCTCATTATCCACCAAAATGTTTACACGTAAGCTGTTGTTAATTAGTGGTAGGAAAATATTTTTGTTAGCAATAAGAGTTATTAAAGTTGGGAAAATATTTTTCGGATTATTGATTTTTCACGAAAGAACTAGAACCTTAGCGCGTGAGCTTTACATACACATTCTAACACCTAGCTAGCATTACTTTCATGCTTTTTGGGAGGCATGCGAGATTTGTCAAAGGCTTCAGCATTAAGAACATGTAAAAGCGCGATCGCACGTTCATCCGACGTTCCCAAGTACAAATGCTCTAGATAAGTCGCGACCTGTCGCGCGATCTTTCCATGTTATGACATAGCAAAGTCCTCCGTTTCACATATCTTCTTTTATAAAGGCGCGCGCCTAGAGACCCGACTAAACCGGAGGCCTCCACCGGAATCCCGAGCGCATACACTAACGATCGCAGGGAAAGCTAGCAAAGCAAGCTAGCTAGACAGAGCATCCTATGCTGTAGCTCCCTCCTTGGTGCTTGATTATTCACCACGTTCAATGACGGCTCAGATCATGTCTAGCTGCAAAGCCAAATGGTCCTCCTCATCCTCAGTAGTCCTCACCCCCCGCGGAAGGAACTCCACTCCTTCTGTATTGACTGATCTGATGAGAATCAGTGAATAATTCGACTCATTTACTACTCTGCGATCCATTCAACAGTCCCGAAAAACGACTCCGTATCAAAGAAATTGCAGGCCCCCAGTGCAAGCATATCTTTCTGGGGACTCATTGAATTGATCGCTTCGAGGGCAGATGGAGCTATTAAGGGGCTCTTTGGCAATCTGCCAAACAGTATCCGATTATATTATTTTATTTCTCGAAATAAAAAAATAATAGAAATTTATTTGGTAAATTTTTTATTTCTGGGCACAAATTTATTTTCAGAATCAGTTTTGAAACTGAATCAAGAATAAAAAAAGTTGATTAATGATTCTGGGAACAATAATTAAAAATGGAAAAGAATTTTTTTCTTCTTTTTCTTCTTAATTGGTCTTCTTCATTTTTCCTGCCCTGT
The DNA here is from genome assembly GCF_021117445.2 of Syzygium oleosum. Lineage (NCBI taxonomy): Eukaryota > Viridiplantae > Streptophyta > Magnoliopsida > Myrtales > Myrtaceae > Syzygium > Syzygium oleosum. Next base: position 13,519,033 of record NW_026607489.1, on the reverse strand, counting down.
GGTCGGTCGCCGACCACCGGTAACCAGCCAGGGGCCAGGGTCGACAAGGGTCCAACCCTCGCCAGCCCTGGCCATGGGCCAAGGAAGGGGAAGAGAAAAAAAGAAATAAATATTAACAAATTCAAAATATCATTAAAATATTATTAATAAAAAGAAATTTTGTGCAGTTACCAAACGTATTTCTATTCTTTTTCTATTCCAAGAATATAAATTTTGGGCAGTTACCAAACGCCTTCAAATGCTTAGAAATTGTTTCCATGAATCAAATAAAAAAAATCATTTCCGAGCAGAAATTATTTCCGGGAACAGAATGGTTACCAAACGTATCTAAATTCCCGTGTCCACCCCAATTTATTGCGGCCTTCGGTCCAAGAAAACAAACTCCACAGGGAAAAGAAAAGCACAAGTGTTATAATTTTCGTATGACGCTCATTTGAGGTCGTAGCTATTTTTTTCCAATCACACGAGTGCGACAATCTATGTATAATACTCACTTTAAGTGCCATAACTTCTTTTTCAATTACTTGAGTGCCATATAACTTTTGAGTCGATCATTAGTGCTCTGCCACATCGGATTTTTGGCACTTGGGCGAATGTTTTTAAAATGTTATGGTACTCGGGTGATCGATTGAAAGTTATGGCACCGTAAACGTCTTTTAGAAGTCACATCACTCAAGTAATCGAAAAAAAAAGAGAGAATTATCCAAAAAGTCCTAAATCTAATGCAATTGTGTCACTTCATTTTTAGGTTTAAGATTTAAAAAAAAAAGTTATGATACTCAAGTGAGCGATCGTATGAAAGTTGTGGCACTTGCGATATTTTTATCCCAACATCGCATGAAGTAATGTGATCACAGCACTCTGTATCATACTTCAACTGAGGACGACGTGCCCTAATTTACTACTTCTGCCTTGGACTATCGAAGTAAAGAAAGCTTCCGTTTGCTTGATGATGAGGTTAATCGAAGACTTTGGTGACCTTCAAAAGTCAAGCCCAACTAATCTATACGTTGAAACTCCATGGAGGCCGAGGGTTGGCACAAGAACCATTATTATATACGAGCCTTGTATCTTCATCTTCTCTGCGCATTCATTGGTATTGGAACCGAAAGTTGCCGGAGCCTACGTCGGGAATGATAGAGCCGACTTTACTGTTTCTTTTATTCTTTTGACAACGCAAGTCGTGTTATGCAAAATACCTTTCAAATATATATAGCCGACTTGCATGCACCGAATTAGGTTGGCCCCTTGATAAAGCCAAACCATCCGTATCGGATAGAATTTGCAACGAATTTTGCTTGGCTGTGGCATGGCCATAGCTTTATGAGAAGTTGCACGGAACATGAATCAACAGAGACTCCAACTTTAGTGAGGCATAACGGCAAATTGTTTCGCCACTCAATTTATCCATCGAGTTTCCCATATTTCATTATTATTATTAAGTACCATTTGTCAGCATACTTTATGTTTGAATGATTCGATTTTCAAGGTATCGATTGTGCACGCTACGGGGATAATCGACGTTTTGGAAATTGAAAAAGTTTCTTTTAGTTGGTCATTCAGCAAGTATCCATGACTCACTCCTTAACAAAATTCTTGGTGAAATTTAGTGGAACCTTCTCAAGTAAATCTTAATGTTATGAAGAAGAAATCTTCTTGGATATTAATATGTTATTATTGCTCCGCAGGGCAAGGGAAGGAGAATAAAGAAATGGGGTGAGGTAGAACCATGTGATGGGCCAATGCGAGCATCTGCCCGGCTCTTAGTTCAGGGACCCACGTGAAAGGGAGGGTGATGCTGTCTGCCACGTGGTTGGCATCGGGCCTACATTGTCGCTCCCCGTCGAATTTTTTTAAAAATTGCATTTTATTTTATGAGGGATCTTATGTGAATTCTGATCGACAAGGCCGGAAAAATAGACTTTTTTTTTTTGAAATCCCCATAAAATAATGTCGCGAGGAGCTATTTAAATAGTAAAATTTATATCTTCAACTGTTAGATAGAGAAGTGATGGGATGGTGGCTTCACCTTCCTAGCTAATTGAGCAGTTGCCAATAATGCAAGCCCTCCCGAAATTATTGATCTGTCTCTTCCTCGTGATAATAGAGAGATGGGAGAGGATCGACTTCCTTAAAGGCACGGTCTCCCGTTCTGTCTTTCTTTTCTTTTTAATTTTTTTTTCCTCTACGTTGAATGAGTACGCAAGTCCTCCCATCCTCCCTTATCGGGTAAAATCAGGAAAATGAAATGTGATGTCTAATATCATCACCCGAGTCACGGATCAAAAGCATATTTTGATCTTACTGTACGTCGTACCTATGAAACACATTCAATAAACAACGAGCATGTAAGATTTGATGGGACAATTGCCAATTATTCTAAAAGCTTAAGCTGTAAGATAAATATGTAGTTTAACATTTAATTATTATAATATTTCTCCCTCACTCTTAGTCTGGCCTTTTTACCTATTACTAAGTGTGGACATATTTAATTAGAGAGGTAATTAGGGCCTGAAAAGATTTGAACTCGGGATTTTCAATTCTGATATCATGTGAGATTTGGTGAGACTACTACCAACTGTTCTAAAGGCTTAAACTGTTAAATGAAGGTGTGGTTTAATATTTAATTATTCTAACAGAGTCAAATGTTTGGCACCATGTTTTGACAATCCGGAACGCGAGGGGTAACAGGTTGTTAAGTAAACAAAAGAGTGCGTTTGTAGTAGAATTGATGGCACCTGGAATGCACAATGATTAAAAAAAACAAAAAATGGGTTTAGATGTACGCTAATGATGAGCTGTGTGACAAAAGATCGAGTTTATTAGGTAGAGGGGAGGATGAGTACAGAGATGTTAATCAAACCTACTTAGATTACCAATTAGGCGAGCATTAGGCTTGGCATGTACGTTAAAGTTTGAATTTCTAGGTTCCTCGCGAATCATCACGACTCCTTCAAGGCCAAAAGGGAGAGCAGGACAAGAACAAAAGACAAGGAAGGCTTTGAGTTTCACGGCCCAATGTGGACAGTAGAACCTTCCAAAAAGGTTTCACACACTGTCGCCCCAGATTTCTGACTTGCGCCTAAACAAATTGCGAAAAACGAAATTCACTTTGAACGACGTGATTCGACCGCGATGCGTTTTGGAAAAGGGCGAGTGACCGACAATAATTGGTACGATAAAAAGATGGTTTGAAAGATCATCAACTGACGTTTGTATAGTTGCCTAGTCGTGCCTTAATTTTTAATGCAATCGCATGCAGTTTCCAGTCGCCTGTGCTTCTCAGAAAGCCCATCACCACGTGTTGATATGTTGCGAAAGGCCGTTTGAATTTTCTTTCTGACATTCGTCCCTGCTTCCCCGATGGTCACTCCCCCCACCTGGTACTTTCGTCCATCATGTGTTGATCATAAGTAATGTTGGATCGCATCTCTGGAAAACAAGTATAAAAGTGAAAATTAATTGTTATAAGGTGTTAATCATTCGATGAGAATTGCTCATCCACTTTTGAAGTGATCCCTTGGAGGGAATTATGTCGTAAAATTATGAAAACTAAGACAAATGTACTGTCCAGTCAAGAAGATGAATTTTAGTCACTAAATTCAAATGACAATCGATAACCTAATGCTATGTGATAGCTTAATGAGAGAAAAGTTGGTGAACCCCTCTAATTTAAGTTGGTAACATCTAAAAAGAGTTGGTCAATGTGAGGGGTTGCTAACTAAGGGCCAATTTGGTAAAACTGATATTTTTAAGTGCTGAAAATATAATCACAATGTTGTTTGGTGATAATTAAAAACAAATAGGTGAATATTACTAATCTCTTACCAGACATAGAATAAGCATAATGGTAGGTTTCATCAATGTATTTAGTACGATTCTCATTACTATAAAGTCACATGGAAAAAAAAGTCCCCGTTTATATTTTTATCAATATTTTTTTGACACTTACCAACACTTATCAAAATTTAGAACAAAAAATTGTATTTTTGTAGAATTCAACAATAGAATTTTGCCGACAACGAGGAAGGAACCGCTGAAGACATTCATCCTAATGCAGTCGACAGTAAGGTATGGGCTACAAAGTTGTTAGGTACAAAAGTTGATGATGATCCTATATTTACAATTTTCGATATCGAAATATAAAAACTAAATCACATGATGCAAGCTTTGACAATTCATTTGAGTTAATTCGTTTATAAACTACGTGCATGATTGCACTTTAGAGCACAGACCTGTGGCAACAGCACGTGACAGCAGCGATGGACATGGCACCATGTTTGTTCTTATGACTTCCCCATGTGTAGTGTTTGTTTTTGTTAATTTTCATGAGCATGAGCCTCCCCTTCCATAGCTGAGGCCCGCAATCAAGTCATATAACATGTAAAGTTTGATTTAGGGCTCGTTCTCCAATGGATAAATGATGGCAATTCGCCTAATAATAAGGCATTCAATGAACACTAACCCAAAAGGGGGCTCTACCCATGTCTCCGAACTCCGAAATCGATCTATGGTACGAGCCATCGAGCAATGTGATGTGGCTAATTGATAGTGAAGGAGAAGAACGATATCGCAGATTGCTCTATCCTACCAGACTATGCTTGAACGAAGCATCGTGAAATTAAGGGTTCTCTCTTTCCATGCGGCGTCGTGATCGGTGCCCTGACAATCTCAACCGCGATGTATTAGATCACGAATTCAATGGACAATTGCATGTGGGGATCGACGAGGGGGATGATTGGAGTGTCATAAGGAGACAACAAATGGAGATTAAGGATCCTGTCCAACGTGGGGGGCATCATCTGAAGCTTTTCAAAGAGTAGCAATGTCGTGAATGTGTACATATGTACAATGCATGCACCGGAAAAAGAAGCTAGGCTCAAGACATCCTCCGGTTTCTAGTCTCAGCTTCTTCCGGATGCAATGTATCCATCCACAAATCGACTGCATCAAATGAACTTGGGGGCCTTGAACCCTAATCATTGGGGATTCAATTAATAAACATAAGTTTTATGTTGGTGCCCCCAAGCCTTCCTCTCACCTCTCCACATTGCCACATGCATCGATCCGCTCCAAATGTTTTATTATCATTAGAAAGTACTCCTAATCATTAACTTAGATCCCATGCCAACAAAAAAAAAAATGAACCCTTCTATTTCAACCTAATGAGAGACAATATCTTATATAGTACATAAGTCAAGTCGATCATAACGCGGAACATGTGTGGGGTGCATGTCTTATTAACCGACGAGGTTCGACGTGAATGTTACCGTTACCGAAACGTGATTTGTTCGGTGTGCAAGAACGCATTTGGGAAGAGAGATATAGAGAGATAGAGCATGGACCAGGTATAGTGAGCATTGGGGATTATAAAGATGGAATCAAGAGATGCCAAGTTAGGAACGCCTGAATAAAAAGGGAATAAATCGGGTAATAATGTAGCAGATGATACAGTTGGCTGAAGCTTCTGTTTGGATCGTTCATGCGATGCATAAGTCAAAATCGACAAGCAAATTATAAGTGGAGAGAGAGATGCTGATTGATGGTGGCGTCTTCGTTAGGCTCCCGAATGAAGAGGGGTTAGAACGAGTCCAAGCCAACAGCACACAACCTACACACCATGCAATGGAAGCAGACGCCCACAACTTCCACAACTTGATTTGCATAGTTATTTCAGTTATCATTCATCTGTCTCTTGCTCTCTCTCTCTCTCTCTTTCTCTAACCACTCTTTTTAGGTAATGAAGTCAGAGGATGGAGGAGAGATAAATCATATCCTCGTGATCTGAATAGAAGCCAAGAAACTTGGGCCGGTGATCCCGGAATAAGTATACTTTCAGGTGAAGTCCATTACACGGAGTGCAAATTTTTGTAAGATTGATCTACACAGTTTTTATGCTAAGTAACATGGTAGACCGTAAGCGGGCATTTAGACATATTGGGTCACATCAACACCCAACATTGCCCTTGCCCGTCATCTAAAGTTTCACGATTCTCGCATACGCATCGCATGTATTCAATATAAAGTGCAATCCTCATAGTGTAGTTTGATAGCTTGAACTTTACAGGTAGCCGTGGAAATAATAGATAACGACACCTATCAGACGATAAGAATATTTTGCAATTTCATCTTTGCATTAGCCCCAAAGATCCGGAAAGAGAACATGACCTAACTAAACATAAGTTTAATGAGTTGCTTCATAGTTTGTTGGATTGCTTGGAGTCGTTGAACTCATGAGTACATGCTTCGTGTTCTGGGCCATGCAAAACTCAAATTGCTCAGTTCAACGTGAATCGCTCCGGGCATGGCGACCCTCCCATGGCTCCGTTCGGAAGAATATGCCTCTGGTTCTCCAGTTTCCAAGTCCTTTCCTGCCTCTCGTGTCTCTAAAAACAGCCAGAGAATCAGTGTCTGGACAAGGTCATCCATGTGATTGGCGTGTTACAAACCTGTTTGCTTTTGTTGACCACAGAAAAAGAGAAGATGCGCTCTCCTCGGTTGCAAGTAGGCCCATCTTCAAATGGGCTTTCGCCTTTTGCCGGTGACATGTGGACATGGCCCATCACCTTTGCACTTGGAAAATTGCCCCCTCCTCAAGCTTTTTTACCTACTCTCCTAGCATATTTTCCACTTCCAAAACAAAAAAAAACCAAAAAAAAGAAGGAGAAGAAAAATCGTGAAATCAATGATGGGATCCTTGCGATGATTTGATCGTGACTGTGAGTGGCCGGTCAGATGAAAGCAATCTAGTTGACATAACTGAAACATTAGCGCGAATTCTTGATTTTCTTGATCTGAGCGAGTAGGAGTAAGCGATTCCAGGTTTCGTATAAGTTCCACCTGAAACTTGAAACCTACTCGTGGGAACAGATTCCTCATTTTTTGGAATCTGGAACCTATCATGCATATCTTGGAACTTGGAACCTACTCTGTCACAAGTTCTAAGGTCAGTTTTAGGATTTACCTAGGTTCCATCTGCATTATTAATTGAACGATTGTAATGAATTATCACCTTTAATGACTACTATTTGTTACTACAATCCACTGACAACAATTTATATTTAGACACACGAAAAATATAAAATATTAACCAAATAAAAGTCTAAATCATAAATGGAAGTGGTTCAAGATAATACACTATTCATCGGACGTTATAAAATACCGCAGGACTGTGCAAAGAACACAAAAACTTGTTTCGGATTCCAGATTCCACCTACCTAGAACCTAAAACTTACACGTCGTAATAGGTTTCCTAATTCTTAGAACCTAACCTATCTTACATATTTTGAAATCTGAAATCGAATGTTTCTACTAGTTCAATTATCAAGTTTTAGGTTTTACCCTAGCACACATGCTCTCTCCTATGAGCGAGGCATCCAGCTCTAGACCCCAATAATATCGTGCCATTACTAGGTCTTTAGAAAATTTACCGATGCGGCAATAGTGAAAAGGAGAATGCTTAGCTAACTGCATCGTTAGCACCGTTGGTAGGTAGAGCAACGGTGCAATCTGCACCCTGTAGTTTCCTTGGGAAATCAATTCCGTAAATAATAAAATGTTGATAAAAGTAAGTTTAAAGGGAAAAAAATGTAGATAAATGGCCAAAATTCTGATAATAAAATTTTCGTAATATGCTCGGAATGCAAGAGAGAGCTCGATGCGGCGGGCCGAGTCTAATTAATCCGAACCGAAAGGGACCGTCCTCGTTGACCAGAAAAGAGAGCCCGAAGTGACGTCGGCCCAGGTCAACGCAACGACGTCGCACGAAGTTGCGGAGGACTACGGAGAAGAAGCTGCGCGCGCGCGTCTCAATCACTCGCGCTCCCATTGGTCCCGGCACGTCACCGAAATTATAGAACTCGCTCCCGCGTTGACCTTCCCGCGTGGCACGTGCTACACTGAAATTGTCAATCCGTCGATTTTTTAATTATTTTTTTTAATTTTGTCGGTTATTCAATTCGACGATTAAATTATCTTTTCCGTTACCCTACTCGCGGCACGTCGCTACACGCCTCCGCAACCCGCCACGTGTCGCGCGCTTTTTCGAACCCATGTCGCAACCTTACATGCATCGTTCAGACCACGTCGACAGGCTTGGCTCTTGCTCTCAGTCCCGATCAATATCGTTACGGATGCAATTAATTGAATTTTTTGGGCCGTTTTTTTTTTATTATTATTAAATTTTCCATATTCCGGCCTCCTTCCACCGAAAGAGGCGCAGCGTTTCTCGGAGGGGGCGGGGCGATTCTTCCTGCAGGGCGGCGAGGGATACCGAGATGGCGAAGGCGGCGGAGGTCGGAGCGGAGAAGGCCGATCGCGCGAAGGGGAGCGGGCGGAGATGGAGCTCGTGCGCGGTGCTCGCTCCGCTGGTCTCGGTGCTGATCGCCGCCGCGGTGTCTTCCAGGAATTCCGCCAGCATCGTCGCCCTCCTCACCGATCGCTCCTGTCGCTGCCCGCAGGTGCGCCGTTCTCGTCTTTCGCTTTCCGGTCGTTCGGTCGGTTCGCTCGCGCGCGCGCTCGTTTGCTCTTGCGTGGACCGATCTTTACTCGCCGTTTGAGTACGGGACTTCCCGTCGCGCCGGTAGGAGTAGGCGGAGCGCGGTGGTGGCTGGAGGTGAAAAGATCCTGCGGTTACGTGAATCGCGATCGTTTTTTTTTTTCTTTTTTTTTCGTTTCACTGTCTTCCGATGCTCCTGTGCCGGTTTTGAATCGTGCGTTTCCGTTGGTGTTGCTGTATTCGAGTTTGAGTCGTGATTCGATTGGGACTGTGACTGTGTCGCGAGCTAGACAGGGAAGGATTGGCTTGGATTGGAGGTGAACCGATTGTCCGTTCTGTGCGATTTGTTGCTTAACTTTTTGTGCTTCGTTGTTGCGCATGCAGGAAGTGCAGCAGAAGTATACTGGCGTTGTTGAGGACTGTTGCTGCGAGTATGAGACGGTGGATAGTCTAAATGGAGAGGTTTTGCATCCTCTGCTACGGGAGCTTGTTAGAACTCCTTTTTTCAGATACTTTAAGGTCTGTGAAGTCTCTTGTCTCTGCAGCTATAAGAGGCGTTACATCACAATCACATGTTGTTGATACTTCCTTTCTCGCTGTTTAATGTGTTTATTTACTGAAACCAGTAATTTGATCACGCCAGTGTGCTAGAGGAATCAATTGGGTGAAAAATATTTTGTTGAAGTACAAGATAAACTTTGTAAAGATGACCTATTAAAAAAAAAACATGTTTCTCTAATGATGGTAGCAAGGGAAAAAGATCTTTGATCAATGAGTATTGATGTGGAAAAAGGAAAATGGAAAAGAAAATATTACTTGGTAACCCATATAAGAGCGGATGTCGTTTCAAAGCAGTAACCAATTTTTCTAACCTACATGTGTTCATCCTTGCATATGAATACAATCATATTGGACTTGTACTACTTATATGTACTTTTAGGTGCATGGTTTGCTTGCAGTTCAACTGACCACAATGTGCCAGCTTGAAGTGAACTCGGCCTGTGGCCCATATATGCTTCCTATACTTCCTGCATAAGGTTAATGGAATATATATGTTTTGTGAGTTTGTTCCCTTGTTGGACCTCATGTTATGTGCTCTTTCATATGTTAGGTGAAACTTTGGTGTGACTGCCCTTTCTGGCCTGATGATGGTATGTGCCGCTTGCGAGATTGCAGTGTTTGTGAATGCCCAGAAAATGAATTTCCTGAGCCTTTTCGGAACTCCTTGAAGCACAATCTCCCATCTGACAATTTACAGTGTCAAGAGGGAAAGCCACAAGCCATTGTTGACCGCACATTGGATAGTAGAACTTTTAGAGGATGGATCGAAGCAGATAACCCCTGGACTAGTGATGATGAAACAGATAATAGTAAGTGACAGTTTGTTTTGAGTGCACAGATAATAGTAAATGACTATTTTTTTCAAATGCACACTGTTTAATCTTGGGCATCAGTTGCTTGAAGTTATCATTTGCCTTTCTTGCTCCCCAGTGGTCTAGATTTTATATTTTTATTTCCTTTGGGGGACGGCAAGTATCTGCATACTTACACACAAGCCTAGCAACATGAACGTAGAATTTGCTTTGGCCGTTCCAAGTCTTTCTAGGATGCATCAAAATTTGTTTATTGGATGTGCCGAGGCTTCTAAATTTTAATCCCAGCTTCTCTATATGATATTTTCCTCAAAATCAAAGTTACCTTCATCTGCAAAGTTTGTTCAAAAGTGGATGGCGATATTGAAAAATTTTCATTTTCAGGTGAGATGACATATGTTAACCTTCTCCTAAACCCAGAGCGTTACACCGGCTATACAGGTCCATCAGCTAGAAGGATATGGGATGCAATTTACTCAGAGAATTGTCCAAAGTGTGAGTTCCTTGCTGATAGCACATTGCCCATTCATCTTGTCCTCTTTCCATCATCATTTTGGAAATGTTTTAGAAAGGCAATTTCCTTAGCTTCTGAAAACATCATGGTGATTTTGCATCTTTGTGGACCAATACCATTGTTATTGTGACAGTCATCTGATGTTTCCTTGCTCATTTGAATCATGTCTGCGGTAATTATGAGATTCAATGGTTTATTGACAGATACTTCAGGAGAGGTTTGTCAGGAAAAAAAGGTGTTATACAAATTGATCTCTGGTCTTCACTCCTCGATATCAATCCACATAGCTGCTGATTACCTCCTAGATGAAGCTGCAAATATGGTTGGCATTTCATGACGTCCCTGCTACTTTGTTCTCTCTATTAGTAAATTTCTCTTCCTAAGTGTTTCATTCACACAACCAGGACCGTTTCTTTGAAAATTTGTTTTGTTTTGCATCTTATGCATTCATGATCCTCTAAAGGCATTCAATAGTAATATTAGGCTGTAAAAAGCCAGCAAGCTTTCATGTTCTGGCTAATTCTTTGTGTTAGTTGAAAATGGAAACCCACATCTTTAGCAACAATAAGCTGGATTTATGGCCCTTCTTATTGGACATCTTCCAGAAGCATATGTATGTATCATATGATCATATTGGTTCTTTGATGGAAAATGTTTTGCAATGTTTATGGATTGTTTGCTGCTCAAAGCCTTAGCTGACATCTCTATCTGCTATTTCAGTGGGGTGAAAATCTGGATGTGATGTATGATCGTGTTGTGCGGTATCCTGATCGTGTTGGAAACTTGTATTTCACATTCCTTTTTGTTCTTCGTGCTGTGACTAAGGTGAGTGATGAATAGTAATCCGCATGGCCTTCTTCCTTTTCAATCCTTTGTCATTTAGCTAAGACCTGTCTTTTGTGTAACCTATATTTAATTTGTGTCTTAGGCAGCTAATTTTCTGGAGGTGGCAGAGTATGATACTGGTAATCCTGCCAAGGATGCCAGCACGTTAGTTTTAATGAAACAGTTGCTTTATAATCCCAAACTACAAGCTGCTTGTCCTCTTCCGTTTGACGAGGCTAAGCTGTGGAAGGGTAAAAGTGAACCTCAATTGAGGCAGACACTTCAGAGGCAGTTCAGAAATATTAGGTTAGTTTCAACTTTTTAAAGCTGACAGAACGTTGCAAGTTTGAGAACGAGGGTTGGTTGCCTAGTCAATAGATGGTACTGTTCCCGTGGCATTAGGCCTTGCATAGCCTCTCACCATGCCTTTCCCGCCTTATTACTAGCCCCACGAACCTCATCTACCCGCCCCTTCCTTGAAAAGGAAAAAAGAACTTCTTTTTCTCTCCATAGTAAACACTCCGTCACATGACCTTACTGCAGTGCGTTGATGGATTGTGTGGGCTGTGAGAAGTGTCGACTGTGGGGAAAGCTTCAGGTTCTTGGCCTTGGAACTGCATTAAAGATCCTCTTCTCGGTTGACAGTCAAAACCAACCGGATACATCAGTAGGTTTCTCCACGCCCCTTAATTTTCTCAAATTAATGATTCCCACTTGCTCATATCTTCATGACCAACTCTATTTTTGTAGGTGCAATTGCAAAGAAATGAAGTGATAGCTCTTGTAAATCTGCTCAATCGGCTCTCCGAATCTGTCCAATTTGTCCATGAAAGGGGGATGTTGTCAGAGAAGCTTGGGAAAGTGCAGCATTCTGATCCAGCTGCACATGACATGACCAAATGGCATGGATTATGGAAATTAATTCCGAGGGGCTGGTACTCCATGTGATTTTCGACACAATTATCATCATCTAATTTTGCTTGCCATTTTGTTTATGTTGAGGATTGCTAAACTAATTTTCTGTTGCTTGGCAGGTTTTTGCAAGATTCTCTTGATCTTTCTCGTCCAGCATTGGACAGTGTCTAGTGTCGATTGATATTGACCATCTTGTTGTCCAAACCCCCCTTCCGATTCAAATACAAGCAGGAGAATTCAAGAGCAAAAACTGAGACACAGAGAAAATATAGGACGATCACTAGGATAGCGAAAGCTGATGTAGCAATGTACAGTCTCTTTGACGGCCCATTACTGCGAGAGCTGAGCGATTGAGTAGATTTTCTGTTTGAAATAAAATGCAAGATCGAAAGCCAATTTTCAAGTGTAGCCTCATTGATTTTTCAGATTTTGCCGCTGAATTTAAATGGCTATTGATCCTCACTTTGTGGCTGGTGTACTGTCATCTAAACTAAGACTTAGGAACCCGGCATCAAGATGATTACATGAATCAAAAGCCTCAATCAAATATGTTCATGGAGACACAACGCACGCTAACACTACTGTCATACGCCAAATCTTGTTCACCAAATCTCCGTGTAAGGTTGCTGTAGCATCTAGAAACTCATGTACAGCAATGCGACAGAGAATCATAAACAATTTGCCTGACATGGTGGCTCTGTACATAAAGAAAGCTATCAGCCAGTGCAAGAACATGGATGATAAAGCACCAACCAGAAAATGAGAAATAAAAGAAAACGAAAGACTTGAACAAAAGCCAAGCTCAAGCTCGATAGTCTCTGTTTTAAATGATATTTCTTCCCGCCGTGCCGATGTTCCATCCTCTCTCCTTCTCTCTATGACTCTGTTTATTCTGGATGTCCTTGGTTCTAGCTGTTCTGTTACTTCCCAAGAACATTCTCGAGCCGATCCTCCCTCTGTTACCAATAGAAACTCTAACCTTCTCCATTCCGACATTGACTCCAACTTTTCTCATCGGCGACTTCATATGCATTTTCTTTTGAAGGCTCCTTCGCAACGCGCTGCTTAATTTCTTACCCCCGCTTCGGATTCCTTTTGGACTGTGGCAGGGGATCTTCTCTGGCAAACAGTTCATCTCGGATCCGTCCTCGCATTCATTCCTTTCAGGCAGACATTCCTCTAAAGGCAATAATGGAGCTGGGCAAGGGGTTGTTGAACTCGGTGCCGAGGGCAATGGAATCAAAGAATTTCGCCTTGGAGCTGGGGCCACGGGGACTTGCCGTGCTGTCGTGCAGATAGAGAATCTTCCTGTCCTCTTTGGAAGCAATGGTTGTCCAAGTACGAGAGGAATGTTCTCTTTTTCCATGGAATCATTGTACTTGGCATGACCATCTGAAGCAGGGAGAACTAATGCGGGCTCGTAGCTGTTATCATCCGCAAGGGGTTGACTGAGATTCGTTTGGTCTTTGCTTATTGTGAAACTCGTGGTTTCCTTGATGCTCCCCAGTTGGCGACTGGCGAGCGGTGGCCTCGTCTGCAAGTTTTGTTCCTCCTTCTGCTTCAGATACTGCTGCTGCTCTGCTATTTTTGTGTCTACGTGCTGTCTAGCTAGTTTTCTCTCTACGAGAAGCTGAGACTCAAGTTCCTTTATCTGCAAAGTAGAAGTATCAAAATGATCGGAAACTTGAGAACTTTGTTCACAAAATTTTCACGCAACAGTTATCAAGAAGAAAACATGCATAATGTTGTGAGCAGACAAGCTTATCTTGGACAAGTAGGCAATAGTGCAGTTTTATACCTTTTCCTGCAGATTCTTGTTTTTAAGGTCTCTTTCTTTAATTTTTGCATCCTGACAATATATTGTTTCCTCCATCTTTTTAATTTGCAAATCCTTGCTCTTCATATCATGCTTTGTTTTCTCAACCTGGCATTTGAATTGCATCAGTAAATTCAAGTCAGTGACATGACAAACACATGCATAACCATATGGACCACATCCCCCTGCAAAAAGAGAGGACTTTGTATATTAAACTTGTAAGTCAGGACATCTGTGTTACCATTTGCTTGTACTTGACAAATTCAGCAGCATCAAGTTGCTTCTTCGCTGGACCTAACTCGACGCCTTTAACTCTACTGGCAAAGTTTAGTGAGCATATAGTCTCGCTCAAGTCATTTTCATTAGGACTGATCTGCACAAACATGAGTGCCTTCGAATCTCCTCCTGACAAACAGAAAGTTCTCACGTTACTCAGTTTCTATTGTTGAAACTCGCGGTTCTTAATTGTATTTGCAATAGGGTAACTTTACATTGAGCACACAAAAGCAAGCTCTATCACAACTACTGGCCCTGCTACTGCCAAATAATTTTAAATTTGTTAATGCCAACTTTTCATGTAAAATAGGTACCTAGAGAGTCTTGAAGCAAGTGGGTGAGTTTGGAGTTCCTTCACAAATAAATGGGAGAAAAAAGTTAGGACAAAATCAGGTACAAATGGCATGCCGGACTCGAAAAGATTAAAACAGGTATTTCTGTAACCTGAAAGGAACATGTGGGCTTTTTGTAGCAAGAGCAGATATGACATCACCAAGTGCAGACAGAGATCTATTGATATTTTGAGCTTCCTTGAGCCGTTCTCCCTGAACTTCTGTCTTTGCTATCCGCTCACTTCCAGCTAAGTCCACCAACCACAGCTTGCTTCTTGTGCATTCTCCAGTTAATAAGTTTTCCCCTTTGACCATCACGCAATGTATGCTAGATAAAAGAACCACGATTTGGAGTGAGCATGATTACACCACGTATCCATAAATGTATAATCAGCATATGCTTATTGAGGAGATGAACAAATAGGAGAAAGAACAGACCAGTGAGATCGACTGCTGTGCTCATTAGCATTTGTTGAGCCAACAGCTCTAGCATTGCTTCCTGTCTGTAGAACTTGCCAAACCTCATGCATGTTGCTTACATGTGCTTCAACCAGTCCAGGTACATGATGCATTCCATCACACACTTGTCTTATCTCAAGCCTAGCCAAGAAAGGTAGCTACTTTAATTAAGAGATCCCAAGTATTATTCTCTCAAGTTTTGTCACAATGAAGGACAATTAAATGAATGAATGTCTGATTACACAAAGACTAAGGAACAGTTTACAATCAACGTAGAATTTAAATGAGAATTTGCATTTTTACAGAAAATCTTAAGGTTAATACGATAAATATCTTATTAATGTGCATACCTCTTTGCAGGGACTCCTGGCTGATTTCCAGGGACAAGCAAATCTCGTATCTGTTCATTGTAGACTTCCAAAACACTAACAGAAATGTCATATTGAAAAAGTTGTTGTCTCTCCCTGATTATGTGAAACAGCTCCTCTAGAGTCCTATAATTGACTCCACGAGCTGTCTCGGTTCCCTCCATTGTGTAAGTTTTTCCGGTTCCAGTCTGACCATAAGCAAATATACAAACATTGTACCCATCTAGGACTGATGTGGCAAATGGAGCTGTATCTTCGAAAACATCCGCTACATGACAAATGCAGAAGACATAATAAACAATTGCCAAATTCTAATATAAATTTTTAGGAATATTCCCTTTGTTTTCAGATATTTTATTACCTTGATCCGCTTGGGGACCAAAGACAGCATCGAACTTGAAGTTCCTTCTAAAAGCACCATTTGACTTAATAGTTAGTTCGCCTTCATTTGAAGATTCAAAGTCAACTGCCACTGAAGCTCCCGCGTCAATTTCTTCAACATTAAGAGGCCTACACCGACAGAACACCCTTATGTTTCCTGAAAGTAAGAAAAGCCAAGGTGTAAATTGAGGTGACTCTCTGGGCTTCCTTTTGATCTCAATAGTTGTTGGGATAAAGTAGTAACTAACCTTTCAACTCCAAAACCTTATTGTAAAGTTCTTTTCGTTGTTTAGACCCTTCAACTAACTTTATCATGAGATCCTCATGTGATTTAGTCTGTTGATCAACTGCCAAAAAACAAGATGTTGAAGAAGATGACGGCAATACAAGCATAGCTGGAGAGAGTAGAAGGGAATTCACTTGTGGACTGAATGGTGCAGCCAACAACTTTCATTTCTTCAAGGAACATTTCTTCAAGGCACTTTCTGTACGTTGAAGCCTCCTCAGAAAGTGAAATTTGCTCCATTTTCAAAATCTGCCAAATTGACTTTCTCAATATGATAAAACCATAGTTTTGCTACCCAAAATCACATCTCAAATAATTGGATACCTTCAATTTTCTAGTCAAGTCTCTAAGTGAAGAGAAACACTTGCTCTTCTCTTTCACTTGTCCCTCTATGGCAAAAGCTGCATTTAAAAGTCCATGAAAAACTCAAGTAGTTTTCTCGAAATTACAACAATCACAGATAAAATGAAATTTTCCCTACCCAAGGACCCAACATGCATTGACTTGCGCATGAGCTCATTTTGAAGCTCCTGTAGAGATTTCCAGGCCTCCTGGCATTCTTTGCTTTTCAGTTGATTCTCTCTTTTAAGCTCTTCCATTGCCTTCCTTGTCTCCATTAGTTCCTTTTTTTGACTTTTGTAGCTCCTCACTAACTCCTGGAGCTCTCCTTCAAATTCGCAACCGCCATCGTCCTCAACGAATTTAATTAAGAAATTTCCAGTCAGTACCTAGTTTGTCAGTCTGGTCATTTATATAGCTGAACGGATAAAATTCACAAGAGGCAATACCTCAGGTAAGTCAGGTCTTGCCGCTCCATCAGTTTCAGTGCCAATCGCGGTCACACTATGGGAGCCCGAATTGGTTTGTACCGCAGGAAGGGGGCCAATCATCTCAAGGTCCTCACTCATTGGCGGTGGAGGAAGCTCGAAGGAGCTTTCAGGAGACGAAACTTGACTAAAAGTTTGACACACTGTCGAAAACCTCACAACTGGAGTTCTGCTATTTACTTTGGTTTCAGATTCTGGAATGCAGTTTTCCAGTGAAAGCTCAATAGAATGCTCCAGATTCTGTGAGCAGTTGTTCTTATCCAAGAACACAGGAGAATCTCCAAATCCGCTGCTGCTGGGAATATCCGGCGAACCGGCACAGATGACCAGATCAGGTGAGGTCAACGAAAACCCCAACATCGAAGAACCTGCACCAACCCATAAATTAGATCGACTGCACTACGATCCCATACAAAATAGTCAGCTTAACCATTCATTGCAGAAATATGCAAGAGTTACTCCTCTTCCTTTCTTAGTCACCTGCACCATGAGCAGCCGGCTTGCCAAATTTTTCTACACAGCTTGTTTCGACGCTTCGATCTTGCCAACCCACATCTATATCAAGCAAACATTTAAGCACTCAAAAGGGAGGGAAAGATAACTATCAAACTTTGAGCGGATGGCCACATTCGAAACACCCACTTGTAAAAATGTAGATGAAACTCTAGGAAAAATATACCGTCATTAGAATCGCAACGCGAATCAAGACCCGCCATTTCGGAAACGCGGTAGCTGGCGGAGGATGAATTCGAAATGCCTAGCCCATTAACAAGCGGATCCCGTGAATCGCAGGAGCGGAGCAAGAATGCAAAGTGTTCCGAAGATCGAGAAGATGGAAATTTAGTTTCGGGGGTTGTTGAAAACTCACTGTGAGAGGAGACGGAATGCTGTTGCTGCTGGCAAGAAACGTCGGTGAGCAAAAGCGGGTCACCCCATTGATGGTCTTCCATCGGATCAAAGAAAAAGCAAAAAGGAGCGGAGAACCGTTTGAAAATGATGAGCAATCAAAAGGGTGTTCAAGAAACGAAGCTGCTTTTTGGATGGATCTCTTCTTTACTCGAGAGATGGATGATGATGGAGATCAGGAAGAAGGGTAGGAGGCAAGATCTTCCCATTCGGGAAGGCGTTGATCGCGTCACGCGCAAACGATAAAGGGAAGTAGGGGTCGTGATTGACCGTTGGGGAATTTTTTTTTTTGAAATTTGAAAGTCCCGAAGCGGGTCCAATGATCGGGTGGGCCCCCCCTCCTCCCGTCCTCTTTGGCCACGCGGAGGGATTGTCCACGTGGCTAGAATCTGACCGTCCGACGCTGCTGAACGAAACGAAACCTTCTCTCGCCAGTTCTTCTTTGATGCTGCTAGCCAATTTGTTTTGCCAAATAACAGCAGCCTTTTCTTACTTGGTAATTTAGTATTTCTAGTTTATAATTTTCACTCGTTTATAAGTTTCGAGTAGAGTAACATCTACGTGTGTTATTTGGTATGTCAATATTTATAAGCACGATGAGAAAATTAAAGAGCCGCAAAAAAATGAGCAAAATAAAACTCGAATGAAATGGGTGTAAGGAGAAATAACATTTCCTCTTTTCATTTGTTCCTTCTTCCTTGTGTATCTCGAATTCACTGTCATTCAAATAGGGATGGCAATTCATATATTCGTTTCTACCGTTTAATTTAATCATCAAAACTATTTCATAATGACTACAAAATGTTTTATCGTTTAAGAATCAGTAAAAACATATCACTCATGTCAATTTCAAAACAAAAATCAATGTTCCAGACCGGGTCAAGTAGAGTTCAGATTTTCATCTCGGAAGCTCCTTCGAGCCCTTTTTATAGCTTTGTTTTTCTCTTTCCTCTAAAACTTCATTTCTATTTTCTTCTAAAGCTTCCTGGAGTTGTACAATGTATTGGGGAGGGAATCATGATTTCTCATTTTTGTTTAAATGTGTAGTAAAGAGAAATGGTGTAGAGAGAAATAAAGTGAGCAATAAATGGAATAAACTTCGTCTTATCCAAAGGACAGTTTCGCAAATAAAAATGCTTGCAGGGGTAGTTTCCATTTTCTCCAACTTTTGGGAGAAAACAAAATATTGGCTCGAAGGGAAATTAGTTATGTCCAATTTCCTTCCTTTCTTTATTAAACCAAGCCAAAGCTAAGATGTGTTGATTTAAGTATAAGTATGGGGAGACTATTCATGGGGAAAATTATTTAAAAAATGTTAAACATATTGTATTTGTGCTAATTCAGCTTTAAACTTTTCGATTTGTCTGATTTGAACATAAATATTTTGATAATTTGCCAATTTACTCATTCTGGCCAATTTTGGCTAGATATCACTTACGTGGATGCTGGCAAAGCCATGTAGGATGGCTGGTGCTAACGTTGACTATTTTTATAAATTCTAAATTTTTATAAAATTTTCGGACTTTTTTATAATTTTTATTTTCTTTTTTCTTTCTTTCTTTTCCTTTTTTTTCCAAGAAGTCCGGTGAGGGTTGCTGGCTAACCCTTGCGGCCTAGGCGAGGGCTACAATGCTCGCTAAGCTTAGAAGAAAAAACACAAAAAGAAAGAAAGAAAAAGAAATAAGAATAAAAGAGAACAAAAATAAAAAAAAATTATAAAATTTCCACGTCAACGCAAGCAATGCACGTAGGACAGTCGGCATCTATGTCAACGATTTCCAGTCAAAATTGGCCGGAATAACTAAATTGACAAATTATCAAAAAGTTTAACACTTAATTGGTCATGCAAAGGGTTAATAGTCTTGAAAAAAAGTATTCCTTCCTTGGTAACCTCCCTACAACAAGCGAGAACTAGGCACTCTACTTTGTTGAGGCTTTAATTAGCTTGTTTCTATTTTTTTTTTGGATAACATATATGAATTTTTGGCTTAATTAATCTCTACGAATGTACATAAATTGCTTCAATCGTTCGCAGTGGAAAAGACTCTACTTTCAGAATAGGAGCTTCCAAAAGGAAGTCTTGATTATGAGAGCACGGTCTCAATAGTTACTTTCTAAGTTCGGATTCCAAAGGTTACTTTAATAAGTGGAGCACGATGCAATTCCAACTTCAAATCTACCGCATTCGAATTAAACACTTTGACCATTCAATCAACATCTTTAAAATTAGTTGATTTTCAAGAAATATGGTTTAAAGAAGTTGGGAATCTTCCTCTAGCCTCTGGCTAAGCCTTCATTGAGTTAGTTGTTCGAGGTGGAAGGCACATCGTTATGGAGATGAGTATGATTTTAGGGTAAAACTTGGAAGAACCGGATCAATGGGAACCTATATGGTTCAAAGTTTTAAGGTATACAGCGTAGGTTTCAAATTTCAAAAATTGAAAAACTCATTTCGACGGGTAAGTTCTAAGTAGGTGAACTTGGAATAAGTTTTGTGTTTTTATTGATCTCTGTCTTTGCATGATCCTACGGTATTCCATTATGTCCGATAATGAGTATTTCATTCGGAACTACTAGTCTGAGCTTTTATTATATGACTGAGATTTTTGTCTTGTTGACGTTTCATATTCTTTGTGTATCTAAATATAAGTTGTGATAGTGGATTGTAGCGACAAGTAATGATTCACTGTAATCATTCAATTAAAAATACGGTAGAACCTAAGTAGATCCTGAAACCGACCGTAGAACCTGTGACATGATAAGTTTGAGGTTCCAGGGTATACATGATAAGTTCTAGGTTTTAAAAATGAGGAACTTGACATTGTCCACCACTGCCCTATGATAAGACTAATGAGAGCACAAAAACGAATTGACGAGACCGACCAATTCTTTCGTAAGTCCTTAAGATCTCTGCTTGCTCGTGCTTGATTTAGGGCGTGGGTTGACCTTTATCTGACGACACGTATGTGTTATTTGGTATGTCAATATGTATAAAGCACAATGAGAAAAGTAAAGAGTTGTTAAAAAAAAAGAGCAAAATAGAACTCAAATGAAATGGATGTAAGGAAAAGTAGCAATTTCCCCTTTCATCTGTTCCTTCTTCCCCATGTATCTCGAATTAATCGTCATTCAAATAGGAATGGCAATTCATGTTGCGTCATATTATTATATTCATTTTTACCATTTAATTTAATCATCAGAATTACTTGAAAATGACTACAAAATGTTTTATTATTTAGGAATCGATAAAAACACATCAGTCATGTCAATTCCACTGAGTCGCCACCACATAATTCACCGCCACCTGCTGCGAATATTGCGGCGGCTGATCCCACTGACTCGGTGTCGGGCTCTCCATCGCCAGCTAAGGAATGCTCTCGTGACCGGATCTTCTCACTACTAAGCCTTTGTTTCTAAATGGAAATATCGAAATTCGTTTTTTTAATCTATAATACAAAAATACCAAAATTCCAGCAAACAAGATTGCGAAATGTCAAGTATTATGGTGCTTGTACAAACATATGAAGGAAGACATTTGTTTTTGCAGACGAAAGAAGCAACAACCCAAAAAACTTCAATCTTCCTATCCAGAAATCATCATAAAAATGGCCAACCTCGAATATCAATGATAATTCAATCTATCTCCCATCAAGAAAAAGAGCGCATAAGCCAATTTACACATTTTTTATGCTACCGGCACGTAAGATAACATGTATTGCCCAACATAATAAATCACTCGCTTTGTTATCCAAAGCAAACAGAAAACGGCAATTCAACTCTGCGCTCGAATAAGCCCTAACAAATCATGAAGGTCTAACCAAATAAAAAAACGCATGAAGGATAAGGCACCTCAGCTTCTCTTGGAGACATCGTGACTTCATCATGCGTGTCATCCATGATGTTCAGCATCCTCTTCTCCTCGCCACCATAGAATCCGCCGTCACATGCTGCGGATGCTCCGGCGGCTAATCCCACTGACTCGGTGTCGGGCTCTCCATCGCTAAATGAGGAGTGCTCTCGTGACCGGAATCGCTAGCCGCCATTCTCTCACTACCAAGTCTTTGTTTCTAAATGGAAATACCGAAATTCACTTTTTTAATCCATGATACAAAAATACCGAAATTCCAACAAACAAGACTGCAAAATGTTAAGTATTATGGTGCTTGTACAAACGTATCAAGGAAGACATCTGTTTCTGCAGACGAAAGAAGCAACAACCCAAAAAATCTTCCTACACAAAAATCATCATAGAAATGGTCAGCCTTAATTCAATCTATCTTCCTCACCAAGAAAAAGAGCGCAGAAGCCAATTTACAAATGATTGTTCAATACCAGACCAGCAGCTAATGCATTTCAATGTTGAACAGGAATATCAACGTCCGGATCATAGAGAGTTTAGAGAGAGAAGATTTGAGAGAGAATTTACTTATATTGCTCAATTGTTGGATTATACAAATAAAGAGAGAGTACCCCTATTTATGTATGAGGCCTCCCCATTATAGCCGTTAGATCTCTTATTGATTTAATGGTGGAGATCTAATACTAAGAAATATCTAGAATACATTTCCCATATTACCTCTAGAAATACCTTGATGTGTACATTTCCTATATAAGGTATGTCAATATGTATAAGCACAATGAGAAAAGTAAAGAGTCGTAAAAAAGAAAGAAAGAGCAAAATAGAACTCAAATGAGATGGATGTAAAGAGAAATAGCATTTTTCCTTTCATCTGTTCCTTCTTCTCATATAGAAATCAATTTTTTTTAAAAATTATAAATATTGTCCACGTCAATGCGAGCCATGTCATATAGGATAGTCATCGTCCATGTCAACGATTTCTGATCAAAATTGATCGGAATGACTAAATTAACAAATTGTCAAAATGTTTAACACTTAATTGGTCATACAGAGGGTTAATAGTCTTTAAAAAAAGTATTCCTTCCATGGCAACCTCCCCACAATGAGTGAGAACTAGGCACTCTACTTTGTAGAGACTTTAGCTTTTTATTATTTGTTCGAATAACATATATGAATTTTTTGGCTTAATTAATCTCATGAATGTAAGTAAATCGCTTCAATCATGTGCGTTGGAAAATACTCTACCTAGAGGATAGGAACTTCCAGAAGGAAGTTTTGATTCTGAGGGCATGGTCTCAAAGGTTACTTTCCAAGTTCTGATTCCCAAGGTTACTTTAACAAGTGGACCACCTTGCAATTCGAACATCGAATCTACCACATTCTAATCAAACACTTGACCATTCAATCCACATCTTTATAGTTAGTTGATTTTCAAGAGATACAGTTTAAAGAAGTTGGGAATCTTCCTCTAGCCCATGGCTAAGTCTTCATTTAGCTAGTTGTTCAAGGTGGAAGACACATCTTTCTAGAGGTGAGCATGGTTCTAGGGTAAAACTTAAAACTGAAGAATCGGATCAGTGGGAACTTGTCTTGTTCCAAGTTTCAGGGTATGCACAGCAAATTCCAGATTTCAAAAATTAAGAAACCTATTTCGACGGGTAGATTTCAGGTTCTGTGTAGGTGAACCTGGAACAAGTTTTTGCGCTATTCTTGATCTATGTCTTTGCATAATTTTGCGGTATTTCATAGTGTCCGATGGTGAGTATATCATCTGGAACTATTAGTCTAGGCTTCCATCTATAACTGAGATTTTTGGATTGTTAATGTTTTATATTGTTCGTGTATTTAGATATAAGTTGTGGTCGGTGAATTGTAGTAGCAAGTGGTGGTCATTAAATGTGATAATTCATTGTAATCGTTCAATTAATATTATGGGTGGAATTGGGATATACCTTGGAATTGACTTTGGAACTTGCGACATGATAGGTTTCAGGTTCCAAAGTATACAGAGTAAGTTCGAGTTTCCCAAAAAATGAGGAACATATTTTAACAAGTAGATTCCATGTTTCGGGTGGAATCTGGAACTGCTTACCCCTACATCCTTCGTCTTGATATTCACAGGGTCCGCGATTGCTTGTATTCTCTCGAGACCTAACCCCCCTCAAACGCCCTCGACCTTGTCCCCCGCCGCCCTTTAACAAGACTAACAAGAGCACAAAAACGAATTGACGAGACTGATCGATATTTTCACAAATCCTCAAGATCTCTGCCTCGCTCGCGCTTGATTTAGGGCTTGGGTCGACCTTTATCCGACGACGAAGGTGCCGGAGTTGCTGTTGAGGGCGGTGGCATCAATGGTGAGGTCGAGGGCGTTTGATGAATAACACAATCTGCTTGATTCATTTTCCTCTCCCGTAGAATCAATCGTGTCTAAAATCCTCTGCACGAAAATTGCAAGAAAAATTGTCACGAAAATTATCTCACTTTAATCGAGAGCGAGTTTGAGTCCTTATTTGAAAATAAGTGGTCATTTCATAGAATATCCATTTTGAACTCCTTTTCGAGAAAATATCCCCATGCCTTTATTTGAAAGTTTCCGGGAATTCAACCAAAGCTCAGCCCAAGTAAATCAAGGTAAAAATTACAGGGGCAGTTCGGTAAAAGCATGCCCGACGCCCGCGGTTGGAAGAGTACGGTCCTGAAAAAATAACCGAGCTTGAACCACATTCAGCTTAAAAACGCCCGCGAGACCCTGAGAGATAGAGAGAGAGAGAGAGCAGGCGAAGAAGAAGTTGGAAGACGGAGCGGAAGGAGACGAAGGGGGAAGAGGAAGGAGAAGAAGAAGGAGGAATTCGCAGAGGTCGAGGAGGAGATGAAGGACGAGGACATAAGCTCGGGCGGCACCAACAACAACGACGCGTTCGCTCTCGCCAGATCTTCTCCTGCCGCTAGGTAACCTTCCCTTGTCCTCCGCCGAGCGCACCAGCTCCCTCGTTCGGCTTTTCCCGTTTCTCTACGCCAATTGATGGGTAGATCAGTTCTTTCGTCCGCTGTATCCGAATGCCGCGCGCCCGCGAGATTTCGATTTCCCTCCCGCGAGAAGTCGCGCCAGTGTGATGCCGAATTCGCGGCGATTTCTCGCTAGGGTTCCCGCTGTTTCTTGTTCCTCGTCGTAGCATCGAGTGGCATTGGTCGGCTCGGGTGTTCGTGCTTGGTGACTAGAGTGTGAGTGGAGGGATTGGTCTGTATGAGGACTAGAGAGCTCGTGTTTTGGGTTTTGGTGGGTTTGGGACCAAACGAGGGTATCTAATTGTTTGTTGTGTTTTTGCCTAAAACTCTATCCAGCACAATGTCGTGGAATTGGGGAGTGTTGGGTGTTCAGCGGAATGCTTCACCGAAGCCATTCGTGCTTTTTCAGCTAGTAATTCTGCTTCTGTGGTTGTCGGGTTTTTGCCTGCTGCTGACAATCTGACTTTTATCAGTTCCGCCGGGGCGTCATCGCCTGCTATTCCAGCAAATGCTGGCAGTGTGGAGTGGATGGGTCAGACTTCTAAGGCCGGTTCCCAATCTTTTGCTGGTTGGCATCCCCCGAAGGCATCCCTTAGCACAACTGGTGCTGGCTCTGCGCTTGGATCATCACAAGCATCGTGTAGACCTTGGGAGAGAGGGGATCTGCTCAGGCGCCTTGCTACATTTAATCCTTCAAACTGGTTTGGAAAACCCAAGGTTATAATCTGTCAACTTTGAAGTACAGAAGTTTTTGCATATCGCGGTCAAGTCTGCTCTTGTGTTTTCATTTTTTTTTCTTTGCTTGATATGTGCAACTGCTGGGTGTTGCTTGGGTCACTTTGCTCCCATTAAGGTCATTAACAAGTACCAGTACTAGTAAGGCTATAGTACGCTTTGTATTTTGACATATGCATGGTTTGGAACTGCTTGAATTGCTCGGTTATCAGTTTAGATTCTGTTGTATTTTAAAAACCGAGAAAGCAAGAGTGTGTCGCAATTCTTCTGCAGGATGCCAGCTCCTTGGCTTGTGCACGAAGAGGGTGGATTAGCATTGGTTTGGACACTATTGAGTGTGAATCATGTGGTGCAAGCTTGAACTATGATCCATCAGCTTTTGTGGTGCATTCTGGAGGTAACTTTTTTATTGATCTAGCTCATCATTTCTTCATATCGTGGAAATTCTTGTACTTTTTGTGCCCTAGCTACTAAAAAGCTGATAGCAGATTGTTTGAAAGCGCGAGTTCTTAGTTTTAGGTTTCCTCTTGAATGCTTGGGAGCGTGATATGGATTTTTTAGCAGGATATTGGCTATATATGTTAGCATGTTCCTGAATGTGACCTGATTGTCCTTAAAATGATGTAACCAGAGTGAGAAGTGCTTATATTTTGAGGAAGAGGAATGAGTATGATACTTGATAAGTAAAGTCAATATTGTTCTGCTTGATTGACTTACTCGAGGAGGTCCATGGGATGTGGATTAGAGACTCAAAGCCTTTACCTCTTGATGCAAGACGAGTGATTAAAGTATTTGAGCTGATGTAAGCCAGAAGAGCTTTTTGTATGGCATAAATAAGTAGTTGAACCGCTTTAGATAAATCCAGATTATGTACATTCTTCGAGACTGGTCAAATTGGGTTAACCATGAACTTCACCTTGTCCAACAAAGTATGCCACAACATAGCAATGTTTTAATGTTTTATGACACCGTAAGTCCCACATTGATTGATAGAGAGATTGTTGGATATTCCTTTTGGGAGCTTCGCCCACTTGAATTTGGTTGGGCCGTTACAGATGATATAGTGAGTTAGACCAGGCCGTAACAAGTTTATTGAGATTTTTTCATGATTGAATTTATATCTGGGGAGTTGGTCTTCATGAGTACATTAAGCAGGGAGGTGATCGAGGTCTGTCTTTTGAATGTGTGGAGCGGACTAGGCCTTTAAAGATGAGTTTGAGAAACCTTTGCAAAGCAGCTTCGAACTTTGAGTGGAAGTAGCTGGGCAGCTGCTTGGACTTTGGGTTTTCAAAAGCAAGATTTGAGCTCACAGAGGTTCAAAATCGTTGTACAAAACCAAAACTTTCAGTCAAAGAACTAGTAATTCAAAACTACCAAACTCACCCTGGTTTCTAAAGATAGTTGGGACACTTCAGGCTGAGAGTGCTGGATATGTATCACGTACACAAAATTGAAATGGCAAAGTAAGTGATAATCCATGGTGAATTGGGCTCTCACTTCAGTGTGCTTTCGGTCTAAACAAGTGGAGAGATATAATCTCTAAAGCATACATATTACAAATAAATTAAGGCGGGCAAGTAAGTTTTGAGTACCATTTAATAAGTACTTATAAGTGATTGTAATTTAGTAATTGGGTTCACTGTTTAGTGAGCATTTAGGAGTGGTCAGTAAGGGACGTTGAGGGAGTGATGACATATGACTGAAAGGCTATCCATCTTGAAGATCTGTTCACTGGGTCATGAAAGGAAATTCTTGCAAAACCAAAGTTGCCAGAAGGCTGAAAACACTGTTGCGGTATGTTTGGTGGACTGGAATTGGCCAGAAACGAAGATGTCATTCCTTCATCTAATCCTTTTCAAGCCTTTGGAGCAAATTTTGTGGGTGGGATCCCAATTCCGATGGAATCCCGATTCTTGTTATGTATGGAATCGTTATTCCATTGCCTAGGCACTGGAATATTGAGTCCCTATATGGTCTTCAAACATGATAATACAAGCATTCATATCTTCCACCTTTAGTCCTTTTTCTACTATTAATTATTTGGTAATGTCAAAACCTCTCTCTGTGTGCAAAGTTTTCATAGTTTCTCATCTTATCATACATTGAGATGCTCTCTCTCTCTCTCATGTGAGTGCACCGAGAAGATGATCTAGGTGACACTACCATTATTTTGAGGCATTTGGGAAGAAAAATGAACTCAAAATCGATGGGAAAGAGGCAAGGCTGGCATTTATGGTGTTGGTTGGTGATGAAGTAGAGATGGGAGTGATGGCTAGCTAACTCTTGAATTTATGCAATTATTTTAAAGGTAAAAAAATATAAAGGAAAAAATCCAGTGAGTTTCTATTCCATTCAAAACTCTATTCCCTTCCTTCCTACCGAACATATCCTCAAGGTACTTCAGCAATTGACACCAGGCATGACCGATACTAGCCACTTGGTTTTTTGACAGGTAAAAGAGAAGCCATTTATTAAACCTTAATGCCTCACCAATGGTATGGAGAGTATATCTGGATGGTCTGGATTTGGCTCTTTTAGTTTGTCTGCTGAGTAGTTAAATTGAAGACTTGGACAAGTATTAAGTGGATATTGTAACCATCACATTAGTCTGCATATTTCCTGGTGTTGTGATCTTCATTCGTCATGTATTCTTCATGAAGCTGGTAGCTCTGGGGAAGACTTTGCTAAGCAGCTTGATGGAGGACATAAAGCATCTTGTCCTTGGAGAGGAAACAGCTGTCCGGAAAGCTTGGCGCAGTTCCCTCCTACTCCTCCGTCTGCACTCATTGGTGGTTATAAAGATCGTTGTGATGGCCTCTTGCAGTTTTCAGCCCTACCAGTTGTATCTGCGACAGTTGTCGAGCAGATGCAGCTTTCTCGAGGATCCCAAATTGACCGTTTCCTGGCTCATTCACAGACTTATGTAGCTGGAGAATTGGGCTACAAATCTGAATATGTCTATGGAATGGAGCCTTCCTTCAAAGACGAGAACATTAGCGCATACTTTCGTGTAAGAAATGCTTGAAGTATTATTGATAGATTTTACAATTCCTTCTATTTGTTTATAATCATCTAATGCTACTGTTCTGTTCAATAGGCACAGAAGCTTATAAGTCTCTGTGGATGGGAATCAAGATGGCTTCCGGATATTCAAGATTGTGAAGAACATTCTGCTCAGTCAGCTCGTAATGGATACTCCTCTGGTCCTGTCAAAGTCCAGGGCCGTTTAAAAGATCCTTCTCTGAGCAAGAGGGCTTTCTCAACTTCAGCTAATAAAAACTATGGGAACAGTGAAGTGCCTGGCACGGATTTTAAATGTGAGTCGAGGTCACCTTTGCTGGACTGTAGCTTATGTGGTGCCACGGTCAGAATCTGGGACTTTTTGACTGTTTCTCGTCCAGCTCGTGTAATCAACAATTGCATCGATATTCCTGAAACCAGCAAGAAAATGACATTGACGCGAGGAGCAAGTGCTGCCAGTGGAATTAGTGGGTGGATTGGAACTGATGGAGCAGAGAAAGAGCGGCTTGATGACCATGATGAGGCTGCAACGACCGGTAAAAGAAAATTAATGGCACATGCAAGTGTAGATCTGAATTTGACGATGGGTGGTGGGTTAACCTCAACGCCAGTGAACAACATGATGATGATGTCGGAACCATACCAGGATGCTGATATGGGAGGAGATTTAAAAATTGGTCAGCCTTCTGGGAGTGAGGTTGGTGATCGTGCAGCTTCATTTGAATCAAGGGGCCCAGGAACTCGCAAACGAAGTGCAGATGAAGGTGGAAGTACAGTTGACCGGCCACATTTAAGGGTACACCAGGCGGACAGTGTTGAAGGTACTGTTATTGATCGTGATGGTGATGAAGTAAATGACAGCAAGCAGTATTCAGCTGGCCCTTCGAAGCGCATTCGAGAATCTGATGCCTTTGAAACATATCGTTTCTCATATCGCAGAGATTCATCTGAGGCTGGTCCTAGCCATCCCCTGGTTTATGACTTAGAAACAGATGCAAATAGAGTTGATCAATTTGACCAAATGAATGATCATGTCATTGCTTTTCCATCAACTAGAGATTCAACTCATGTGTCCTCTGTTATTGCTATGGACATAGAGTGTCATAGTGCTGACAATGATTCACTAGAAAGCGTTGAAAATCATCCAGTTGATGTTGATGATGTCAATTTTCCCTCAGCATCTACATTCATGAATCCGGACTTAAATGACGTATCAGAATTTAACTACAGCAATCAGGCACAGCAGAGTACTTGCTTCCAACCAGCTGTTGCAAGAGTTGAAGGAGAAGCAGGAGTCAGCAGCACAAATGATGGCGAGGAAGTGGTGAACACAGAAACTATGACGGCGCATGCCAGGGATGGGATTAGTTTCGGTATAAGTGGAGGAAGTGTTGGAATGGGTGCCAGCTATGAGGCAGAAATTCATGGTACTGATGCATCTGTTCACAGGTGTGATAGTGTTGTTGGAGATGCAGAACCAGTGGCTGAAGTTATAGAAAATCAGGGACAGACGGGGGAATTTGCTCCAGATCACGGGCATACAGATAATTTTATTCCTGAAGATATGGATCGAGAGGACCCTCATGGGGATAGCCAAGATGTGGTGTCCCGCTCAGTGGGAAGGGCAGACAGTGGGTCGAAAATTGTTGGTTCAGCTAAGGCGGAATCTGTTCAAAGTGGGGATAAGACGGCTAGCATGGATATGTTAGCACAAGAAAATATCGCTCATCCATCCCTTTCCTGTAATGCAATCATGTGTTCTGGATATGAAGCATCAAAGGATGAAGTAATGCAAGGAGGCCAGTCTTCTCCCGCAAATGATGGTGCTTACCTTGAGTCTGCTTTTGTGGCAGGAAATGGTATGGGTTAAGATTTATGGACATGGAATTCCTGCCTATTGGGTACTACAGTTTTACTTTGTTGACTGGGAACAGCTGTGAAGTTAGTGCGACAAAATTATCTTGTCTCAACTGTTTGTCAAAGCATTTGAGAATGCTTTGACAAACATGACACTCCAAGTTATCCATGTCCTTTTTGCTTTTCATTTCACACTTAATGTGTTCGCCTCCAATATAGCTCTTGCCTCTTAAGCGGCAAATTTTTTATAGGCCCATTCATACTTGCATATAGTCCTAATTTATGCATGCATCTAAATTCGCCTGTACGACAGCCAATCATAGTTAGCCACGTAGGGAGCAGGCAGGGTTGGAGGCAGATTTTTTTCTTTTGTAATTCAACATTTCCCGTTTTGCTTATCATTTCCTTTTCTGCTCTTTGGGTTTCAGGGGTACCTGTTGCAGAGAGTAATTATGAAGGCAGTGTTGAATTTGATCCAATTAAGCATCATAATACTTTCTGCCCATGGGTAAATGGAAATGTTGCTGCCGCTGGAAGCACAAGTGAGGGTTCCAGTTCTTCTGCAATTGCTACAGCTCTTTGTGGTTGGCAGCTGACCCTAGATGCACTTGATGCATTCCAATCGCTTGGCCAAGTCCCAATCCAAACTGTGGAATCTGAGTCAGCTGCATCTCGGCACAAGGTTGATTGGATTTGTATTATTTTTACTCATGTAGCTGCTTGCGTCTTTTTTTTTGCCTCTTCTGGTTTTGGAATTTTCTGATACTTCAGGGCTATCCTATTGATTTAGTTTAATGGGTAAAGGGGTATGTATTGAAGTGCTTTAGTTAGTGGTAGATAGCGCACGGAATTTCCAGATAATGGTGACATTGGTGATCAATTGTAGGTCTTTGCTGCACGTTTGGTTACAATAGTAATGGTTAAGCTTGTAATTATAATAACTCTTACACTTTCGGGCTTATGTAATGGAATAGCTATTACTTTGTTTAGCTTGGAGCTGTAATAAATGAATGGAGATTAAATGTCCAAAATGCCTTTATGCCCTAACACATTAAATATTTTGTAATTATAAGTAATATAGTAATTGACGAGATAACTTATTTTTTATTATTATAAATAAACGATAGTGTTAATTGATGATTAGTTATATAATAATGTATAATACTATGTTAAGTAATTAATAATCATGTGGATTTTTATATAACATGCAATTATTATATCATGCATAATGTTTGAAATGTTGTCTTACCAAAAATTTTGTGAAATTTGTATAATCATACCCAATAATCAACTAACTAATAAAAAATTATCCTCATTGTTTGACGAGTAATATTATGTCAATCATATATTATAATATATATTCATATAAGCAAAAAGGCTTTTTTTCATTTAATACATTATTCGTAATTTGATTATCTGTAAATATTCCAATATATTATCAGAGTATTGTATTAGTATTTGAATAACAATTACCATTAACATTAACAAATACTATAATTAGATTCCTTGTGCAGGTGATGATTGTAATTAATATTAACCGACTATTGGTCCAGTGTGTAAGGAAAAAGGAAGGGGCACTTTGGGAACAGCTTGGAAGTTGTGATAGCCATTCCATATTCTTTAGATAGGAGGGTCATATTATAACTATTAGTAAGCATTATAAAAGTACATGTGGGATGATAGCTGTTATTGCTACCAAACACGTTGATCTTTCAGGATCTGGAATGTTAGTTTATCGTGTAATTTTCTCTCTTTCTGATTGCGAAGTCATCTTTGTTTAATCTGGTGATCTTGTATTACATGTTTGCAGGATGAGCACCTAACTCCCAGTCGAACTCTCTTGGCTTGCCACTCCTTCAGCAAAAGTCGTGGGCCCCACTAAAGATCTGGTAGTGCAGGTAACACTTTATACAGTCGACAGTCTCTGCACTTTCAATGTAAACTAAATGTGGTCTTGTCAAATTTATTATACTTTGACTATCCAAAGTCACCTTTTCTTTATCACATGGTTTTCTAAAAGAAACGGTTACAATACCCAGTTCATACTGCCAGTTCGGATCTGCCTTCTTTTGCCATCTAGCATATGCTGGATCTCAATTAATCTGAAAAGATTGCCCTATGTGATGGTTTTTACGGGGTCTCCCTGTTTATTATCTCTCTTTATTGTTCTCATCTTTTGATGGCTATCTATACGCCTCATTTCCTGTTATCCAGAATACAGACTTTCTAATTTAGTCTTTTAGTGTTTGTAACTTCCTTATGTATGTTTACTTCTATTTTCTTTCCCTATGAATAATGGTCAAGTTTTCTTCAAATAGCAATTGAAACAGCACTATACTAATCTTATAGTGATTTTAGGTCCAACAGTTGATGATCTTCAGTGAACTCAACTTTACCATTTAATGAGTCTAGACATGGAGATTCTGATTGCTTGATACTAAAATATGTGTAAACTTTTCTTTTGAATCATGTTTTTCATACAGAGGATCAAGCCTGGGAAATGCCAATATATCTGTTGGCCTTCTTTAGAAGCTTTATAAATAATGCCACATGATTTGTGGTGATTTCAGGAAGGCGCAGCAAATTACTCTTTACTGATTTTGTCATTAGACCAAGCCTTGTTTCTGCTCTTAAGAGTATGAGTGCATATGAGGATTTTGTGTGGAGTACTGATTCTGCATTTGACAGTCTTAAGGAATCACTTAGTTGCAGGGAATTGGCTGGAACGAAGACTTGATTCCGGCTTCGATTCCCTTTTTTGCATTTAGCGCAATTTTCTTTAGGTGGCCCTTTCTGGTTGAAGGAATATTTCCTCCTCTATGATAACAAATATTAATTGTATTGCAGCACAAAAAACCAAGAATTTGCTCAAAAAGGGTACTTTCATTTTTCTTGCTTAATACTTTTGAAATACAAATTAACATTCTCACATATTTACTGAGACAAGACGAGAAATTGATATTCTGAGGATTGGAATACTAATCTCATTTCATTCTCTTCCATCAACCGACTTGTTCCATCCCAAGCTCATTCCACTTTATCATTTTAAACCTCTAAGTTACTCTCTTCAATGGTGATCACTGATGGGTAGAGTCCTGAGAATTTTCAATTAATTGATGCAATAGGTTGTAGCAATTGACCTCTTTGTCACTCTCTCTGTAAATAATCATTTATAAAAATAGAAAAAGGTTGTGAGACCACTACCAACTGATTCATGAACTTAAGTTGTTTGTGGGACATGGTTTGACATTTAAATACTCTAGCACTTCCTCTCACACATAGGCTGATCTTTGGTTAATTGAAGCATGGGAATTAATTATACTTAGGGAGACATTTAAGGGGTTTCGAAAGGTTTGAACTCAAGATTTCGTGCTATGATACCACCTAGAAACTTTGGGATCACTACCTAATGCTCTAAAAGCGCACGTCGTCAGGAATCGTCTATTACTTGAATACTTTAACATAGGGGAAAAACTTGTCGCGATAATGTCAGTGTGCAGCATATCCTGAGATAGGAATTTTAATTTTGCACTCCCTTGCTGAACTCTTTTTCATCAGACAAAGTTTGATGCGGTTGTAATCTCTCCATAATTTGGACCATTTATGTGTTGTCATATCTATTTGTTGGCTTTATTTCTCTCCCCACATGGAGAGATCATTGCTTGAACTATCAAAGTTTTATAGGTAGTGCTACTGGCATGGAGTTGCAAGCAAAGCTGCAGAGAGGGCTGATTGTCTACCTTGGAAGGTTTATCTATATTAATAATCCATCGATGCAAAATGAACAAGATTTTGAAGAATAACAGTGCATCTTTTGCGAAGACTGATTTAAGCATTTCTATTTTTGGGGCAGCAAATATTATTTATTTGGATACATTTCAACTGCGGACTATTGTAATCTAGATTTAAGAAGTTGAGACTCTGTTCATTGCTCTTCTTTTTAATCCTTCCATGGTCCAACACTGTTATTTGATTAGCCTTTCTTATGAGTTAGGTCTGGTTGCTTCCGGACGACAGAGTACAGACTGATGCTCGTGAAACCTGTTGTCACAGGATTTTTGCTACCGGGAGAAATATATACATATAGTTACCGATCGATTAAGTTCGTGCTCGAAGCTTGAATTCATTCTTTATTGTTTTTAAAATTGAATGGTGGAGTCATTGTGATTGGTGCTCCATTCCATTCTGAGTAGATGTCTATTTCAAGAGATTTGGCATGCGTTGATCTTTAACAAGATTCTTGCTCGGTCCATCAATCCAATGACGTCCTTGATTACCGGGGATGTAGTCATGCATTAATGCTATTACATAGCTGTTCTCGGAATTCTTTCTAATAAAATCTTCTCTTCTTCAATTCTTAATGTGGATTAACCTCAGACCCTCTGACCTAGCATCCGAGCCGTATGGTTGTAGACGGAAAAGTGGGAACCTTGTAAGAGTGAATTTATGATTTATTCGCATGCTCGTGTCGCTTTTGAGTGGGGAAATCAGCTCGTGAGATGTAAGTTCTTCTCCATCAAAACACGGTTATTTAGCAGAAAAGGGGAAAAAGAGGACGAACATGGACTTGTCTTAATTGGATTCCAAATGCCACATTGAGACGCTATACCGTGACATACTAGCTTTGTTGCTTTGTTTATTAAGCAACTGCCAAGAAACCCAACCCCTCAACGAGGAACTCACACACAGAAGGTTCTACTTTCACCCTTGGAAGGCTGGGATTTCAATGCCCTTGCTGGTGCAAGGAACCGGGGCATCAAATCTGCTGAAGAGCCTGTACGAAGACATGAGCGAAAGCACCGCGTAACAAGCAGCTGCTGCCAAGGTGATGGCCACAGATGCCGTCGCCTTGTGGCAGAACCCTCCGAACGACCCGCACGCAGAGCTCCACGTGATTGCCGCATCCCCCTTGTATGCCAGGTACAGTACCTCCGTCGACACAGCTCCCGCAGCCAGTATTGCGTAAGTGAGGACCTATATTTCAAACTTCGTTAGATACAGTACAATTTCTTTTTTGTTAGCAAAAAATGGAGAAAACAGTTTTTGCACATACATGGAAAGAGAATCTAGGAGATCGAATCATCATTTCGGACATCGAATGTTAGTGTTATGTACTTGACAGAAGATTTTCTTTGTTGCATCATATATAAAGATTACCCACCTATGAGCTCTCGTGAAATTCTTCAATACATGTTATGGTGAGGTTGAAAATTGCTTTGGTTTTTTATTGTTGTTATGGAATTATGATTCGGAGACACGAATGAAATACCTGGTCAAGGACGAAGAATGTCCAAGCTCTGGACATGGTTGGAGGGCGAGGCATGGCCGCTATAACAGCTGAGAGCAGCGAATACCCCGCACATATGCCATTCACATGCACCAAGTATCTACAACACGATACGACACAACACAACACTTCCATCAAACACCAATTCTTCAATATCGACACAAGAACTTGCACTACAAACAAGTTGCTTTCAGAAAGTTCCACAAATGTTGGTGGTGCTTGACTCTACGTTTACTACTTCCAATATCAGTCACGGTAGCAATCTCTTTACCCTTCCTTGAAGAAGTCGGAAAGTTGACCCTTTTCATCCCAAGCTTTGCATGGGCTGACCGTAAAAATGTGGAGAACAAAATCTATGGCATACCAGGTACCCACTTTTTTTGCCCTCGTGACCCTAAACAGAAGAAGAGCATATGGACGGGGATAAAGGAAAATCTCTCCTTTGCTCGTTCAAATGGCAATCCATGCATGTCATGCGCAAGAATTATCAAACAGAAAAAAGCAAGAACGCAAGTCCCGTACTACATGTAAAAACCACAAAAATGCTTAGTGAGCTAGCTAACGATGTACTCTATACAAATTACAATGGAAATGAGACCGGTTTGATTTCATCCCACGAGTCCGACTTCTATCTGAGGCGTGAGTGAGGTGGGTGAGAAAAGAAAAGAGGGACCTGAAAGCGCCAAGGTCGGAGTAGGAGAGGGAGCCGTAGTCGTTGGACTCGGAATTCCGGAGCATCACCACCAGAGCCGTCAGGCACAGACCCATCGGCACCACCCTCATCAACGTCTCCGCCGTTCGCACCCTCTCGTTCCCTTCTCCATTCTCTCCTCCATTCTTGCTGCTGCTCTCCTTCTTCATCATCGTACTCTCTCTCCCTCCCTCTCTCTCGCCTCCCTCTCTCCCACTCTTAATAAAGTCGTTTGCTGAAGTGTCGCGGGGACATTAAATGGTTATCAGATAGGTTGGTGGGCGGGTGGTATCGCATTGAATGTCAAATTTAGGGCTCGCCATCACGCATTTCCGAGTGCATGAGTAATCTCTCCCTCCTCTCTCTATCTATCCAGTACTCCGCTACGTCGACTTTGGACAGAGGAAAAGGGACGTTATCTTCTTCTCGTTTTTCCCGAGTAAGTTTCTGAGGATATCTTTAGTCCATCTCTGCACCTGAATGAGTACGTGCGACTTGGTCATTTGTAACGGTTTATTTGAAATACTTGCAATACGAGAGCAATCGGCTCATTGGAGATAACAAGTGCTCTTGAATCACTCGTTAATAACAAAGTAAATTCTCTGATAGAAAAAAATGACCCAGATGATAGCCATTAGTGGAAGTCAAGGTATGGGTCCCGTGTAGATGGGGTCGAAATTGTGATTCGTGGATAATTGGCCCAATTCCATAAAAAACCCCAAACTTTAACCTTTGTCCCAATTATATCCCAAACTTTTTTTTATCTCATAAAAAACCCCAAACTTTTACTTTTGTCCCAAATCTACCCCGTTTACTATTCATCCAATTTTTTAATATTATTTTTTCGAATTTTTTTCTTTTTTCTTTTCTTTTCTTTTCTTTTTTTCACCCTCAACCTCCGGCCGGTCGCCGGTCCGGCGACCGGCCAGAGGCGAGGGCCGGCGAGGCTCGGCCCCGCCGGCAGCCCGGCGAGGTCGGCCTCGCCCAGCAACGGCGAGGCCGAGCCTCGCCAGCGGCCGGCGGGGCCGAGCCTCGCCAGATTTGGCGAGGCTCGGCCTCGCCGTTGCTGGGCGAGGCCGACCTCGCCGGGCAGCCGGCGGGGCCGAGCCTCGCCGTTGCTGGGCGAGGCCGAGCCTCGCCGGCTGCCGGCGGGGCCGAGCCTCGCCGTTGCAGGGCGAGGCCGACCTCGCCGGGCAGCCGGCGGGGCCGAGACTCGCCAGGCGAGGCGAGGCCGACCTCGCCAGCTGCCGGCGGGGCCGAGCCTCGCCAGATCTGGCGAGGCTCGGCCCCGTCCGGCCGCCGGCGAGGTCGGCCTCGCCCAGCAACGGCGAGGCCGAGCCTCGCCAGCGGCCGGCGGGGCCGACCTCGCCGGCCCTCGCCTCTGGCCGGTCGCCGGACCGGCGACCGGCCGGAGGTTGAGGGTGAAAAAAAGAAAAGAAAAGAAAAGAAAAAAGAAAAAAATTCGAAAAAATAATATTAAAAAATTGGATGAATAGTAAACGGGGTAGATTTGGGACAAAAGCAAAAGTTTGGGGTTTTTTATGAGACAAAAAAAAGTTTGGGATATAATTGGGATAAAGGTTAAAGTTTGGGGTTTTTTATGGAATTGGGCCGTGGATAATTAGGTGACGGAAACAGAGAACTTCACAGAGGGCTTCGATTTCGAAACCTTCCCAAACCCAACAGACCTCATGGGCCCGAACTCGCAAACAGAGTTGCTCGCTCGCTCGCTCGCTCGTGTACCAAGCGACCGTATGAATCATTGGATACCAAGCATAACTGAAGCCAGCAATTTAACCCTTCGAATTGAGCCCCTGGAAAAGTGTTTGGAAAGGAACTGCATACCTCGCGATCCCTGTGCACTGCTTCGACAGTGCAGCTGCACCCGAGAGACACCCAACGTGATGCAAGCGCCTTCCTGTTAGATCTTAGCAAAAAGAACAATCTGATGTAGCCGATTGAGACACAAAGACAACGGCAGAATTCTCCATCGAATCAATTCAATCGGGTAAATTTACACGGGCAAAGCCTCTATGTCACTTAGCACAAAGCAAATGTTGTACGAAGCAGCATGAACAATTTACACAAGCCAACAAACCTCAATAATCCGGGGAAAAATTTCGCAAGAATCTACTTTACAAACCAAATTGTAAACAGGACAACACGGAGACGAGATCAAAGGCTCTGGTCATTTGCCGCCAAGGTGGTCATGGTACCAGAAGTTGAGGCACCCGATGACAAGGTAGAATTCTCTCGATTATCTGAGCTGGAGGTCAAGTTATAGGAAGTGCTCTTCGATTTTGGAGGACCACGCACTTTCAGGTCCATAAAATCAGAGATCATTGCAGGCTTTCTAATTTTATTTTCATCAATACCTATCTCGCCGGTAAGCATCTTAACTATAGTTGACATGGATGGCCGGCGCTTGGGATTGTCTTGGGTGCAGAGGAGTCCGATCTTTAGGAATCTACAAGCCTCCTCAGCATCAAAATGACCATTCAAAGATGTATCCACCAATCCAACCAGCTCCTTCCGTTCATGGAGATCCCACGTCTGAAATAACAAATTTTCACAGTAAGCACACTCTTTTATCCGATCAAGTAACTAGAGCAATATCTGTCTATACAAAAGACCAGTTACAGCATCACTCTAGCAATAGAACATCCTACAAAACAGGAAGAGATACGAGGGGGAAAAAAAGAACCCGAGGGTCATTGACCACATCAACGATGAAAAACGTGCAGCCTCAGGAAGACTGAGGCTGGAGCACATTTGAAAGTTAGTCCTATGGACACCTTTATGTTTTCAGTGATTGTCTGGAAGTACCTGTAGTGACCAAAAAGCTGGGGACATAAGTGTTTTTTGAAAGCTCTTCTAAATGTCCGATGAGAATGCACATGCCATCATTTTGACGAATTCCAGTTAGAATGGTTGAATAATTTTTTTCCTAGTTTTTGGTTGGAAACTTCAACCATTTTGGAACATGCTATCTGAAATCCTTCAAAATGCGCATAGAATGGTTAAAAACTTCTCTCCCCAACTTTTGGTTAAAACCGTCAACCATATTGAAACGTGCTAACCGAAATCCTTCAAAATGACGGTACACCACATCCTCACCAGATATTGGAAAGAGCTTTTCCCTACACTGCTGAGGAACTTATCATCTACTTAAAACTATTTAAAAGCCAACTACTCAGGGACACGAGCAATTCACTTGATTCAAAGCAAATTCAGGGTTATCTTAGAAAGGAGACTAAAATGACTCCAAAGAGACAACACTCAAAGAGTACATACTCTTTCAAGGAGATACTGCTCTTCAGGGGGGAGTCTTGTATTTGTATTGCACCTTCCACTAACTATCTCCACGAGGAGGACTCCAAAACTGTAAATATCTGCTTTAATGGTCAAACGCCCCCCAATCGCGTATTCTGGTGCCAAATAACCTCTGCAGGACAGGAAAGAAAGTATCAATATGCTTCCGAAGTGTGGAAGGGGGAGCCAAATGGAGGTTACAACATTCTGCTAAGTGAGAACAAATGTAGAAGGCTGCCTACAAGGACAATGCACTCTTAGTTAACTTTTAGGTTCGTGATTGGCTTAATTTAAGCTGGGGTACTGTTAATGAAGTGCTCCAAGCTTGTTAAGCATACTAAACGAGGCTATTTCTCTTTTCAAAGCATTGATGCGATGACACAAGACAGTCGGTGCATTGGACTTAACATAATCCATTTAGATTCTGGCCATACCAAGATAAAACCTATGAGTTACTTACACAAGTCTTCTCTATCTTGCTGGGGTGCTGGTAGGAGACTTTCATCCACTTATTAGTCCTGCACATAGGTTCTTGCTAGCTAGGTCAATTATCGTAATCATTCCTAAACTCATCAGTCCATTAGAATCTCCAGTTGCATAGCCCGACAAAG
Source organism: Syzygium oleosum (assembly GCF_021117445.2). Taxonomy (NCBI): domain Eukaryota; kingdom Viridiplantae; phylum Streptophyta; class Magnoliopsida; order Myrtales; family Myrtaceae; genus Syzygium; species Syzygium oleosum. The sequence goes on along the minus strand of NW_026607489.1, from coordinate 13,478,876 downwards.
AAAGGCATGGGGGTCTTAAACTGTGTAGTGACGTAAAGTATTTCTTTAAGAGTATGACTAATAATCTTGTCAACCTAAATTGTGTCATGCTCATAATAGATTCAAACAGAGTTAACGACATTAAAGTGCAGCGCCAGAATCGCATATCAAGGAGTGCAAATGGACAAAATAAATAGATCTGAATGATGTAATTGAAAAACGCAAAGAAGGAAGGAACTCACAATGTACCAGCGACGCGCGTGCTAACATGTGTAGCGTTGTCCGGAATAAGCTTTGCGAGCCCAAAATCTGAAATTTTGGGTGTCAAATCTCTGTCAAGGAGAATGTTGCTAGCTTTGATATCTCTATGAATAATTGGCGGCTGTACTTGCTCGTGGAGGAAAGCAAGGCCCCGTCCAACCCCAATGCAAATGCGATATCTTGTTTGCCAACTAAACTGGATGTTGCTGTGATTTCCACCTAAAGTGAGAAGGTTTTTAGCGCAAGTAGCATTTGACTAAACTGACCATCTAGACATGAGGATATATGGAACACAGAAAAGTGTGGCGGTAGTTGCACAATGAAAGGCTAACTGAGAACCCAGAAAAAAAAAAAGGGACGGCGCATTTTTGTAATAAAGTATGACTATACCGACTCCAATACAAAACCTGGTGAATTTTACCTAAAAGAGTTTGAGCAAGGCTGTTGTTTTCTAGATAGTTGTAAACCAAAATCCTTTGATTACTTTCTACGCAACATCCATAAAGCTTGACTAAGTTTTCGTGCTCAATCTCAGATATCACATTAATCTCTGTCAAGAACTCTCTCTCTCCTTGTCTTGATTCAGCGGAGAGGACCTTTAGTGCAGCAATCTTCCCACCTTTAAGTCGCCCCTGACCAACCAAGAAATTGCCAGATGAAACAACTAGAATCATAAATCAAAACGTTCTGATAGAGCGAGGCCCAAAATGTCTACAGTAAAGTGACAATTATGGAGTATTTACCTTATAAACTGAGCCGAAACCACCCTCTCCGATTTTATACGCTTCACTAAAATCATCCGTCGCCGCTTTCAACTGCTTGTAGTTGAAGAGTTTGACATTGGGAATATTTGAAATTTCTGTCCAATTTTGGCACACGATTAGACGCTTTCATTAGGCACAACCTCTCGAATGAATCTCGATTATCACACATGATAAATTCAAGCTTCTGGCCGAAATTACTACATGAAAAGAGCCCACTTGGCTTTACCTCCATCGACTTCATAAGCATCTCCGGTATGCGTATCCACCTTATCACGGCACAAGAACGGAAAACAACTCATAACTACGTTAGGCACGGCAGTTATGAGCCTCGTCGGCAAGCTCGACTCTCAATGAACGCTTCGAAAGGACTCACTTGAGTACCTGCCCAAAAAGACAAATTGGGAATGTTATTCCAGACATGCACCAGTAAATGGAATACCAGCAAAACAAGATAGATTTTCTCGAGCAATTGTTTCCTATAGCAGATGCCGGGCAAGGCAACAGATGAGACGACTATAAGAAGCTACATAGCGGAAAGGGTCATCGGCGAGCGCGGAGAATTCCCGTTTCCGGCCACGATCAACATCCAGCCGCGTACCCAGATTTCGAGCCAGAGATTGCTCGTCCACGAGAACAAGCAAATGTCTCGCTCGCACCCAGAATCTATCCACGGCCCATCGAATCGAAAGGCCTGGTCAACGCGAGGGAACTGAGAAGAGAGACGGAGACGGAGGAACTTTACCTCGAGCGAAACGATGATGGCGGGCAGGTCGCAGACACACTCTCGGCGACGGGGAGAGAGAGAGAGAGAGAGAGAGAGATAGGAGAGAGGCGTGCGGAGGTCAAAGCGAGTTCAAGATGCGCACGGCAACGACGGAAGGCGCAGGGCCGCAGGCTATAGTACGCGCAGCAGTCCCAGCCGAGTCCACGGGGGCGACGCGTGTACTTCCGTCGTCTCTCCTCCTCCTCCTTTAATTCGGCCGACGAGTAAAAAATGGCCCTGCCAATTGATCCCATGAAAGCTACTTTCCATGGACTCGATCATACTTATATAATTATTATTATCATATTACATTTCCCGAGCCGCTTTCTTTAGCCAACAGAAATACCGAAACCATCCCTCCAATAGTCACTTATTTTTGGCTCTACATGTAACGTGGTCCCTAAAATTTTAATTTATTTAATATGATCCTTGAATTTTCGGTATATGTTCAATTTAGTTTCCGAACTATATGGAAATATTTAATGTTGTCCTTCTATGAATTCAAGTTCGGGAGGGATCACATTAAAACAGTGCATATTAGATTAAAGTTCAGAGACCACATTGATTAAATAAAAGTTCGGGGACCACATTTCACGTTAAGTTAAAGTTCAGAAATTATTTGTATCATTTTCCCTAATTATAAAGAGCAGAAAGAGCTCACCGTCTTTCTATTAAGTCGCAAGTTTCGAGTACAATATGCCCGTGAGTCGAGCCCCATGTGAAAAGTGCGCTTTTTCATGCTAAGAATGCTTGGGATTGTAGTGATGGGATTGCCATCCTCGGAATCTTGACTCTCAAAACTCCTCTAGGGATCGACATTCTTGAAAGTCAAATGTTCCACACCTTTGTTCTGATAAGGGTTGCCGTGACAAATCGTTCCTCTCCCTCCGCTTAAAAACTTTATAAAAAAAGGAGTAATTCTCGGGATCGGGGAATATTTCGATACACGGTAATAAAAGATTTGAATCTACGAGTAAAAGAGTTGTTTTTGTTTTTCCGATAATCCAAGAGCTCTAACACAGAGGTCGAGTTGCTCGAAAGCTTATCGAATACTTTGCACACCCCCCCATTAACCAATTAAGGCTAAGGCTTGTGCATGCACCCGTGATTCATAATAAATTACATGCGGTAGATGTGATTTGAACATATTCACTCCAGAGGTAGAAGATGAAGGATGAAAAGAAATTTTTTTTTTATCTGTCATATCTTTAACTCTCTTCACTCTCTAACTTTAGCTCTACTTCTTACGAATCATGAAAATCGAACCCCTCATTTGTGATATTAGTATTTTTACCCTTCAATCTTTTTACTAGCAGCGTCGCATAGTTGAATTGTCGTAATTTGATATTCGTGTTGCTTAGGACTCGGCGTCGAATGTTTATGGGATCTGTCGAATTAGACGCATGGTTTAGGATCAGCCACGTGTGTTCGTTACTGTGGAGGGACTCGGTCATTTTCCGTATAATCAGGCGCTTACGTGACGATTACTGTCCTTTCGGGTTCTGCATGGGAACATGGGAGTCCCCTCCCATTTTGCTTGCCGTTTGACCAAACCCCAAAGCTTTGAGCGTGGACTTTTCTTCCTCGTGTCTTTGTCGGCCTTTTAAACCTTTTCCGTCTTCCTCGGGGCCATTATTGTAAAAGTGTCACACTCATCCCGTCAAAGCCGTACAACTTTCGTCTTCAAAACTAGGGCCAAAACTCTGCCCCTCCCCCTCCCTCCAAAAGCTATCAATTGTATCGACCGTGACACATTTATCTCAAATTTTTATATGATATATTTATCCTCTTTTAAAATTTCATCAATAAGAACTACTAAATATTTATCAACATGAACGCCAGAAAGCAAAAAACATTTATATGACCTCCACATGGCTTAAATGAAATAAAAACTATGTTGTTTTGGCTGAAAAATCATCTAATGGTAAAATGTGTCATGTAGATATAAGTTTGAGATTTTTTTTATGTAACGAGAAAAAATTAGTGTAAATATATTACAATAGACATAATTTGAGATTTTTAACGTCACAAAAAAATTCAGGGTAAATGTGCCATGACGAGCATTTAAGGTTTACCAAGCTCTCGACCCTAAAAGTTGTCTCTAAAGTCGAGATTCCCGGAAGAATGAATCCGTCGTTATTGTAACAGCGTGATAGTATGATGACGCTCTTTCACGCTAAAATTAACTCGAAAGCCTATTATATCTTGAAATCGCAATCTCGTATCGACTGGAAAGATGACGGATGTCTCCGCTATCGAGCTATTACGCCCAAGAGTGGGCATGTCTAAGATGATTAAAGCACGATAGTTGCAAATTACACATGTTTACAACTAGACCTATCAATATGGATCATAAATTCATTTCTTAACTCATATTTGATGGGTTAGGTTGTTGTGTGGTTTAATTATATTCGTTAAATGGGATAAATAGGTTTAGAATAGTGAAGCTCAAAATAATATGGGTATTAGATGGGTTCACAACTTATTTAGACCCAATTCACTTCTATGACTCCCTCTTTATTATCTCGCTCTCATTTGGTTTCGCGCTCACTCACTATTTGCTCTCACCTCAATTTGGGTATGTACTTTTCTAGATTATGTCAAATATATAAGTATTTAGCAATATGGGTCGAGTCGAATCTGGTTCGAGCTAAGTTGAGTCAGATATGCTCCACTAGATTTGTATTGCATGAAAATAGGTTAATTTGGATCTACTTGCAACATAGAAGCAGAAAACATCCCGTCATGAGCACAGTGCGAGCGCGAGCGCGAGCGCGACGTCATCAAATTTGGTACTCGTTGCCTTTTCCACGAAGGAATGGACGGAGACGGCGAATTCAGCGAAAAGATTCCAAACCGAGAATGCGATTCATAGGCCACACAACTTGATGATCGGGGTCAACAAGAGGTCAGACTTGTATACGGATTACGTGTGTCCCCATGCCATGCCCGCTTCTAAAGTGGAGTCAGACATCTGAACGTGAAACTTGTGCTTTGCAAGAATTTTCCCCCCCGTAGAAAGAGAATCGGTCTAAGGTTAGACTTCCCAATAGATCATCCATCATTCGTATGAAAATGATTTATACGAATTCTCAAAGTCAAATTCCAGATTTGGCTGCTTGAATCGTCTCTCGGATGATTACAACCCCGTCTGCCAAGAAGGGAGGGGGAAGATGGAGAAAGAAAGAACGCAGAAACGAGATAAAAGAGGGGCCCGTCTTTCATCGCCAGGATCATCCAATCCATACGTGTTCATACCTTACACCTACATTGGAAAATCGATTGATTATTAACCCGTTCGATATCAATTCGGATACCATGTGTGAAAGGGTATCGGGACAGCTTAAATGTCATGCATTCATGATCGTCGCGTGTCGCATCAATCTCGCAAAGCACGAATCAATAATTTTGTCCTTCGAGCTTGATGTTACTCGCTGCGAATTAATACAGAGCGAGGAAACGATATTGTCATGTAATGGGTGGTGTGCGGCTAAGGCCGGCGACCCCAATAAATTGATATTCATTCGAGCATCCTTCTAGGCATGGGAACAGACGGCTTAATCTATGGAAAAAATCGGTCAATTTGCGCCAACTTCGTAATTTAGCAGCCCCTAGGTGAGGAAACGGTTCGACTGAATTTCCATCACGTGTGAAGGTAAATGTTGCAACGTCCATATAAGCATTTTGATGCGACAGTATCGAACGATACACATAAAAGGTTCAAATGCCACGCATCTCAATTACCGCATAAATTAGCGCGATAAATTAGCATGGGGGTTATACTGTTCGGGTTAGAGGATCTTCATCTGTCTTTAGTCACGGGTCGTCTAAAGGATGATGGGATTCGAGGTTGGCAAAACCCGATTGGTCCTTGCAGGTGTTTTTGTATGCTGACATTACCCCGTGAAGCGACTCAGAACTTAATTGCCCTTACGTATTTTCTTATTTGAAACTTACTATTCCATGGTTCTTTGGAACCAAGCCCATTCTTTCTTTTCAAACCAAGCAAAATTCACAAGAAGGAAAAGAACCTTTTTAGAAAAAATTGTCCAAAAAATCATAAACATACTGTACGGAAGTCAATTCAATTTTAGACTTCTTTAATTTACCCAATATAATCCTAAACATTTTGACGATTCGTCAATATAGTATGTCCTGTCAAGTTTGGCCATAAATCGCTGACATGAATGCTGTGCCTTCTACATGCCATGACCGGCGCTGACGTTGACGGTATTTACAATTTGTTTTTAAATATTCATATTTTTTTTCTTTTCTTTCCTATTTTCCTCATCGGGCCTGGCGATGGCCGGTGAGGACCGCAACGCCCTCACTTGTGGGCAACGACCTCTACCGGCCATCACCAAGGACCCAAATTGGCGAAGGGAAATAGAAAAAAAAAATAGAAGAAAGAAAGGAAAGAAAAGGAAAGAAAAAACTCAAAAAAAAAAAGCTCAATAATTTTAAAATTATTGCAAAAATGCTCCATGTTAATGCTGGCCGCGCCACTTAAAACACCCCGTGTCCATATCAGCGATTTATGATCAAAATTGATCATAATGACTGTATTAGTAAATTGTCAAAAGGTTCATGATTAGATTGATCAGATTGAAAATTTTAAATTTGGATTAGCCCGATGTCCAAGGACAATAGACTTTTTGGACAATAGGTACTTTTAGGGACAGTAATGTTCCCCTTCGTCCAAAGCTAATCAAAATGCCGAAAACTGCTGTCATTCCGCAAATGATTAAAGGGAATTCATTGTGTATTGGCAATTGGGTTACAAAAATGGGGTGCTCCAAAATCATCTAAAAGTTTCCCATGGAGTCATTAACATGCAATTAAAAACTCGTAGATTATGCTCTCATGGAGTATTTCAAAGGTGATTTTGGACCCACACTTCCACAAGGTTTAGCCCATCTGATTGTAGGTGATCGTATGTCTTTACTGAGACGAGTTCATGTGTTATTTTAGTTTTGGGCTCTCGCCTCTTATTCTTACAATGAGGAAATTATCAATTTTGAAACCGTGAATGGCAAAACAACAACAACAACAACAACAGTAATATATATTAAGCTAAACGCATAAAATGTTATCATGTACGAATATATGAATGGCAAAGAAGAAAAGAAACACCTGAACGTATTATGTATCCATGTCAGCTAAAGGTTGGCTTCGTCTCACTTTTAAAGTGATTTTTTTCAAATTGCTCCTACATTAAATAATAAAAAGATAGGAAAAAACACAATTGACATTTCGCAATAACTTTCAACTTTCAGCCACCTTCTTTTATAATTATCAATTTCCTTTTACTCATGGCGCCCACGCCACGTAGCTCCTGCCCAAGTGCCATTTATCAAGAAATTCGAAAGAACGAGGTCTTTAGGGCCCCCCGAGAAAACGGTATGCTTACCCAATCGATTTAAGAATCCAACGTCCATCAACCCGAGAAAACGAAACTCAACTACCCGATCATATTCGCATAATGTCCACAAGTCAAGTCAATGTATGTGCATTTGTTGCCGTAACTCATAAGGTAATGCCAAAATCAGTAAGAATACTCGATCGATTACTTAGTAGAATAAAAATAGACGCGATGCGTGATATTCATCACTAATTCATCAAAAACAAATTCATTTGATCACTTTGCGGTTAGAAAAAGTTAAGATGTGAATCTCTTGATACGGAATTTGTTCACGAAGAGAGGGGTTCGTATCCACAATTTTTCGTGGAATTGGGTAATAATGATTTAAAATTTTGTGATCAAAAGTGGGTCGATCCAAACGTTTGCAGTGCAGATGCAGTACAGATGGAGACGGGATTGTCCGAGGGTCAGCACGAGTACCAGCACTAGCGGTCGGACGAAGAAGAAGGAGACGAAGAAGACAAGACAACGAGGAGCATGGAGACAAGCGTGTCCGTTGCCGGCATTGCGAGGAAGATAGCCGTCTTGGGAAGCGGAAGTCAGCTTCCACCTTCTTCTTCGACTTCGAAGCTTTTTGCTCTTATCGATTTGGTCGCGCCGCTGAGCGTTTTATCCTGATTGAAGTCTTTGAACGCATTTTCCGGCGCAGTTTCGGGAGCGGTATGCGCCTCCACGATCGCCAAGAGCGGAGCCTCCGTCACCATCTTCGACGCCGCCCGAGGTCCCGGCGGCCGCATGTCTCAGAGAAGGTTAGGTTTTCGTGCGGCTGCATCATGAAACTGGCCATCTGCATTTGCAATTTGCTGCCGACTCGCTATGGCTTTGAGCTTTATTTAGTAGCTGAAGAAGTGTGAATTGAAAAAAAAAAGAAGGCGACGATGAAGGTCGGTAGTGCTTGACCGAGAGAGCGTGTGGATGGAAGCACGTAACGTAGTTTTTAAGCTGTTTGCTCGAGTGTGTAATGTCTACCTGTGCTGCTTTGTAAATCACACAACGATCGGATTTGAAATCCTAGATTGAGATGATTACTATGTTCTGTTTCAACCTAATCATGAGCTGCTGGTTTGTGATTTTGCTGATGTTTTGACGATTGGAATAGAGAAACTACCGGAGATGGAAAGGAGCTGTTGTTCGACCATGGCGCTCCTTCCTTTAGTGTGAACAACTGTTCCGAAGCCTTCGGTCTAGTTTGCGAATGGGAATCGAGAGGCCTTGTTGCTGAGTGGAAGCAAAAGTTTGGTTCATTCGATTGCATCACCAAAACATTCACCGAGACAGAGCAGGTTTGCAACGAGTCCATACTTTATGGAATACTAATGGATATCGACTAAGAGTAACTATGCCTACGAAGAAGCGAGAAGATATGCTCATGTTCTCATGATCTTGCTCTTGTATCTTCAAGCATAGTGCCAGTGATGTCCTGCACACCGATATGAACTGTTTCTTGCCAATTCTTACATATTTTTCATCTCAAATTTTTGTAGAAAGGATCTGATAGAAGATACGTTGGTGTTCCTGGAATGAATTCTGTCTGTAGAGCATTATGCCATCAGCCAGGTACTTTCCGATTTGTCTGTTTCTTCTTCTTCAGATAATTATTTGTAGTCAAGCATTTATGCTGAAAAATTGCTTTTCCTCACTCTGCATTTTTCTTCAGGTGTGGAAAGCAAGTTTGGGGTTGGTGTTGGGAGGGTGGACTGGTTGGAAGAAGAAAATACGTGGAGATTGACCAGTTTGGATGGACAAAACCTTGGGCATTTTGAGGGAGTGGTTGCATCAGATAAAAACATCGTTTCTTCAAGGTTTACAAGTGTAACTGGAAGACCGCCGCCTTTAGGTGGGATGGTTATTATTTGGACTTCGTCGTGCTAATATTATGAAGGACTTGGCCTGTAGCTGAGCCTTATTGGAAGTTTATTTTCAGCAGAGGCGGGCGGCACAGCTGATCTGCCTGCACCTGTCAATTTTCTTTTTCATCTCAAGAATATAATCATTAGGGAAGTGAAAAATGTTCATTTCCTGATTTCTATGGCTACAAGTGCCAGACCTTCCATAACATTTGTTAGGTTGTTTAGAGTTGATTCTTATGAAAGTTCTTCTGGGTGCATTCGGGCCTATTTCGGATTGTTCTAGTACTTTTAGACTCTTGTTGAGTTTGTTTCATGAACCATTCCCCAATACGTACTTTCTTGGATTACCTCTGTGAATTATTAGCTCAAGAACGAGAATCTTCCAGGAATTGCCATCAGTGGCCTATTTTTCACACACTTAGCCTTGCCTCCTTAAAATTGCACAGCACAAGCAAAGATTTAACTGATTTTACTGTGGACGGTATAATAGAGATTTTTTCTATTTCTAATTAACCCGAAGGGTGCTAGGTTTACGGTGGTGCAATGAATGACCATAGAAGTGATGATTTCTGTAATTTGACATCTCTGCAGACTTGAATTTGGCTCCTGATTTAGGCAACAAGGTGCAAGATATTTCAGTTAGTCCATGTTTTGCAGTCATGCTAGCATTTCCAGAGCCTCTGTCTTGGGTAAGAACTTGCATTATTTATAAGCATTTTGCATGTTTTCTTGATCTTTCAACAGATAAATCTTGCCTAATATCCATAATATATACCTTCTGTTTTTCCTATAACCCATTCATGGGGAGGGCTTCATCATGCTTCCTTTCATGCCAACATTGTGAAGTTTACATGGTTGGCCTTGGTGCATAATGAAAATATTTCAGATACCTTTTAAGGGTTTCACAATCAGAAACTCCAAAGTCTTAACCTGGGCTCATTGTGACAGCTCCAAGCCAGGGCGATCTGCTGCTAGGTTCTTCTTTGCATCCTTACGTATCTATTAAATTTTACTTTGCTTCTTGTTGTATACTCTTAAATTTTGCGCTTTTCCACCCTAGTGAAAGATGGGTACTGCATTCGACTGCGGAATATGCCGAGACTGTAATTGCAAAAACTGGACTCAAGAAACTTTCGGATGCAATATTGACAAAGGTAGCTGAAGAACTGTTAGAGGAACTGCAGAACATGGGACTGAATGTACCTCAGCCTTTCTTTAAGAAAGCCCATAGGTGGTAAGTATCATCCGTAGACTCTGGTACTTGTTCTTATAATTAGTCGTGTGATGATAATGTCGGACTGTGAATGCTAAGCAGAGGCTAGCTGCCTGATATGTGACACCATGAAGTCCACTCCTACCAAATGATGGAAGCGCATCACTTTTAGCCTTTACCAACATTGACATGCTCTTACGACGTTTTGCTAAAATATGGTGACACTGGAGATGGTATCACATTGTTTACTAACTGAATCATGGAAGCTAGAGATTTCTTAGTTTTACTCTGTTATAATTAGCTTTAGTTGTGTGTTTGCATTTGGTAGTCCGCCAGTGTTCCTTGATTCAAAGTAGTGTCCTGTAGACATGAAATGAGAAACTGTTTTCTCTAAAAGGTGTTGTTGTCGATTGTTGGCGCCATTTCTACTAAAAATGTTAAAGAATGTTCTTTCAATGGACTCTCCATTTATTCTGGATTAATAACTCTGTCGCATTTGATTATAATCCATATTTCTCTCTCTCCCTCAGATGATTGAAATCTTCCATGGAAAACCATTTTTCAAATTGCTTTGATTATTCATCTCCAAAATGGAAGAAAACTCGCTGGCACAAATATCAGCTGTGATGATGATTGTAATAATGCCTTGCTATGAAAATATGTTGCCTCCATAGTGAGGATAGCTTCTTTCAAGGTGGCGTGCGACCAACTTTTGGCATCCTTTGCCCGTTAATTTTTTCAGTGCTCCTAAAGATCGCTTCTGATAGTCACAACTTCACTCTGTTTTATGGAGCTCCAGGGTTATGACATGTGATTTTAAAATAATCCTTTCAATCTATGCCATACTGATGAAATGTGATCCCCGGATGCACATCATTCACTAAGGATGGTGGAATTCTCCTGGGAAGAGTATTTTCTTAATCTTGATGATAACTATGCATGGAGAGACTGGAAGTGCTTTTCAGGAAAATACTTCTCATGTACATGTACTTGTCAGAAGATCTTAGATAGTATAATAATCTTTATGATGAAAGTGCACGCCTCAAGAAGGCACTGGACAGTGTGCATAATCCTCCAAACTTCTGATAACTGGCTTTTAAATGGCCGTAGGAGTTTCGAAACAGTGAACATGTTCATTGGGGATGACTGTAGATAAAGTCGGTTCAAGTGTTTAGCTGCGTATGTCAAATCAGTACCCTTCACCGAACCTCAGTTCGGAATTTGTTCGGTCAGGTCCTCTTCCTGCATTCGCGTTGATGCGCTTGTGCAGCCTTCAGCTGTTTGATGCGTTAATTCTAATACATTCTCTGTATTATTGGCCCAAAATATGAAGTCTTTGTTTACTTCCATAACTCAAGACTGTTTCTTCCCATGTGGGCTTGTAGGGGAAGTGCCTTTCCTTCAACGAGTGTGGCTGCGGAAGAGAAGTGCCTATGGGATAAGAAACGGAGGCTCGCCATATGTGGAGATTTCTGTGTCAGTCCCAATGTTGAGGGTGCTATAATCAGTGGCGTGGCTGCGGCTTCCAAGCTGACCGAAATGTTTAGCTGCTTGTAGTGATCGTTCCATCTTAATGCGTGCGGCATAGTAGGTGCAGCCACTAAAGCAGTGTGTCGAGGGCACGATCTATATCTGGTCAATCGATTTACGTGATCAACAGATAAAAAAAGGATGCATTTGTACGCATCTCTACTTGTATTACAACATTTCTGTCTTTGGTGTAATGCCAATCAAAGGAGCTACTTCCATGGCAGCTCAATATCGCTGTACTGTAAACTACATAGGCATTGTCGGAGTGCAATCTGCATCGACCCTTTTGTCAATCGTCTGGATTTTGCTTAATTGCTCCAAATTTTTACAGCCACAGATTCGTCTTTGGAGTCTTTTTGTTCCATTATCATGTCACTAAGCGCAATATTTAAAATGAAAATTCCTTAATTTCGACCAGAAAAATTATTAAAAAACAAGAATTTCTAGCAAGAAAGAACCGATAATAGAATTCGTGGGTTCCCACATGATCCATAATCCCCAAGCATGATGCCACCGGTACCGGAGAAAATTAGCCATAGAACCGGCCAGAAGGGCTCGCGTGTTGATAAACTTCCTCCCTCTGTTATCTCAATTCCAGCCACACGACCCGTGCCACGTGTAACGCTCTGATTCCCCGGTCCCTGGATACGCAGAAATATTATTAGTGGAGCGACAGTGCGTGCGGGCATATCCTGGTGGAAGCTGAGCGGGGGAGGAGGAGGAGAAAAGAGAAAAAGCAGAGGAGAAGCAGAAGAAGAAGAAGAGCAATGGCGGCTTCAGTGATGGCGTCGGTGAGCCTGAAACCAGCTCCGTTCACGGCGGAGAGATCGGGAGTGAGGGGGCTCCCTTCGCTCGCCAGGACCTCCTCTTCCTTCAGAGTGGAGGCCAAAGGTGGCAAGATCAAGACCGACAAGCCTTATGGTAACTCATTATTTGTTCCCCAATCTTTTTCTATAGCAAAGCACGACCAAGTGGAACGTCACGGGAAAGCATCTTATGTAGCTGATACCTTCTCCTTTTTTCTACATGCAAACATTTTGTGGAGGCGTGATTGGCTTGTCATGTCCTGTATATGATTCCTGCGGGTGATGTATAACATGCTTTGGGGTAGCCGATCTGTTGCTGATGGTATGCATGGATGAGGGATATGAAGTAACGTGTAAATTCGAAATGAGATTTTGGGTTTTGTTTGCTGAACAAATTTGTTGTCTCCAGTGAGAGAGGGTATGGTTATGACTTGGTAGACCACTGCCTGAGTTGCTTCTAGGATTTTGTTCGTCAGTTAGCAGATGACACTGTTGTGGGGAATGGATGACATTTGCAGGAATCAGTGGGGGAATGAACCTGAGAGACGGTTTGGATGCTTCTGGGAGGAAGCCTAAGGTTGGTCCAATTGGTGCCGTGATCGTTTTCTTATGTTCCTTCTTCTTTCTTTGACTGTAATTGCCGTAATTGTCCATTGCTCATCCAGTGATAATTCTTGAAAACTTGTTCTGAGAAGCTGTCATTGAGCAACGAATACGAAAATTTATCAGAACCAAATCCTAGTTTGGATATTTTTTACTTGACAATAGGTTTCGTTTTAGGGACGACTGAACGATCCCTCGCCCGATGGTTTTAAATGATTTAGAATCCAAGGTTTGTGTTGTTGCATTGAATTCTGAAATACTAGAGACTGAAGATAAGAGGTAGCTTATTATTAGACTCTGAAGGCCGATATACTTAGAACAAAGCCTTCCTGCATAGCGTCCCAATTAGCTTAATTTATCATATATATCTGTCAGTATCTAAAATGAGAATGAAATACAGGGAAAGGGTGTTTACCAATTCGTCGACAAGTACGGCGCCAACGTCGACGGATACAGGTATGCAAAATCAGCAATCTCATAGACATATTTGCTTCATCTATGTATACAGACATCTCCTTTCCTCCTGCAATCCATAGTTTGGTGAGAAATGGATAACTGTCCCCTTTTTTTCTCCTTTTATTGCCTAACTGAATAGTATTTTCTCATGTACACAGTCCCATCTACGATACAAAGGATTGGTCTCCAACTGGTGATGTCTATGTTGGTGGTGTGTTCTTGTCTTAGCCATTACTCCTTCTTTCTCAGAGTACTCCTGCAACTTGTGAAAAATCCACAATCCCATGATAGAAATCGCTAGCTACTTGCTGAGCATAATAGTTAACTTCAGTTCATCTTACTCTGAATGGTGTGTGTGACAGGGGCTACTGGATTGGCCATATGGGCTGTGACCCTGGCTGGGATTCTTGCAGGAGGAGCACTTCTCGTGTACAACACCAGTGCCTTGGTTCAGTAGACCGAGACATTTTAAGTTAATTGTACTCTAGTAGCGAACTTCAAGTGCCCATGTGCCCTCAACTGTATTTGCCACGGACACCGCAGCTATTTTATCAGGAGCACTGTTGCGCTTCAGCAGCTGCAATTATACTGTTGTACTTGTATGTATGTACGCGCTGAACTGATGCCTCGGGTGCCGTGCAATGTTATCATGGTATTGTGTAGTACGTGCATTGTGGGTTGCATTTGCTTATACTGATTTACTTGGTAATTTTGGTCCTAGGATGTAATGTTATGAGGTCTGATATTAGCTTTTAACTGACCGATGCTCGAGGGAGTCACCGGAAGCTTAGCATGGCCATTGGCATCCTAAAAGGCCAAAGGACCTCACAAGCCGTTTCTCATACTTGTAGCCCACACGAGCTTCCTTCATCCTATCAAGTTATCTCGTATGTGCGCTTTCATTTACTCGAAAAGCTTAACTCGCTAAAGTACGATGCGGATGTATTTCATATGCTTACGCTCTCCCTCGCAAAGACCAGCTTTGATGATGAAAGTTTCACATGGAAAAAACCAGCGGCCCACTATTTCTAGGAAATTTGGGCCTCGGCCCATCAGATTTGGGCCTCAAGCGAACGAGACCGGGGGGGCATCATGTGAAACTGACAACTCAGGAGTCCAAATTCGAGAACCACGTGGCCTTCCTGAATCCCCCCCCCCCCCCCTCCTGTTATTTAATTTGGCGCTCAGTCAGTCGGCATTTCCGCTTTTGCCCCTCCCCCTTCTCCCTTCCTTCCTTCCTCCCTAAAAAACAAGGCTCCAAACTCCCCCCCACAACAGCATCGAAAGCCCTACTCTCTCTCTCTCTCTCGCTCTCTCTCCCTCTCCTCTCTCTCTGTTACATTGTTCTTCCGCCGGTGCACTTCCCTCGACGTTCGCATTGGACCTTGCACACTGCTCACCGTCCTCTCGCGAGCTGCTCGCCGCTCAGCCTCTCGCTCTCTCTCCCTCTCTCTCTCTCTCTCTCTCTCTCGCCTTTGCATGAGCTCGCGCTGATGGCGTCGGCCTGCGTCAACACCCCCGGCATTTCGCCGGACTCCTTCCCCGCGGCGTACGGATGGCTCAGCCCCCGCACCTCCTTCAGCCGCGACTTCCCCGACGGCGACCCCTCGCCCACGCCCAAGCCGATCGCCTCCCCGCCCCGCCCCGCGGCGGACCCGCCGGGGTCCCTGGAGCCCGCCGCCCCCGGGGACTTCGAGTTCTGCCTCAAGGATCCCGTCGCCATGCTCCCCGCCGACGAGCTCTTCTCCGACGGGAAGATCGTCCCGCTCCAGCTCTCCGCCGCGAGGCCTTCGCCGGAGGCGCCGTCCGCGGCGAGCCTCCAGTCGCCGGAGAGCAGCTCCGAGCGTGGCCGGAGGATCAAGATGAGCTCCGGCCGCTGGAAGGAGCTCCTCTGCCTCAAGAAGCTATACCAGAATCAGAACCCTAAGCGCGCCGAATCGGCTCCGAAGAGCAACCAATCTCCGTCCAAATCGGTGATGCATTTTCTCCACCGCAGCTCCAAATCTACCTCCGATGCCTCGAATCTGAGCCTCCCGCTGCTCAGGGAATCCTCCGACGGCGAGTCCGTCTCGATCTCTTCGCGTCACTCGCTGTCGTCCTCGTCTTCCTCCAATCACGAGCTCGAGGACCTCCACCGCCTGTCGCTGGATTCCGACAAGCCTAACCCTAACTTACTCCACAAGAACGGCAATACCGTGGCAGCGATGAACGTCCCCAGGATGAGACTGGTGAAGCCGAGACCGGACAATCCGAAGCCGTCGACGGATCATCATCCGGCGGCGAGCAGGGCGGAGAGGAGCCCGATGCGGAGATCCACGGAAGAGCCATCGGGTGGCCTGGCGAACAGGGGAGTGACGGTGGACAGCCCGAGGCTGAACGCGTCGGGGAAGGTGGTGTTCCACAGTCTGGAGAGGAGCTCGAGCAGCCCGAGCAGTTACGGTGGGCCCAGATTCAAGTACAGAGGCGTGGAGAGATCGTATTCGGCGGGTGTTAGGGTCAGTCCGGTCCTCAACGTCCCAATCAGTTCGATTAAGGCGGGCTCTGTGTTCGGGTTGGGTCAGTTGTTTTCTTCCTCGTCCTCCTCCTCGTCGGCGTCGTCTTCATCTTATTCGCAGCAGAAGAGGGAGGGCAACAATGGGAAAGGATCTTCGGGTGGTGGAAGGAATCAGCAGAGCAACGGCAAGAACCGGAGCGAACGGAGTCAGTGAAATCTCCCTCTAATCCCATCTCCGGTTAGTAAATGCGACGGCATTGTCGGTGTTTTCAGAGATTTGTCCTGTGGTTGAAGCAGCTTTGCTTCGGGTTCATGATTATTACCGGGCCGCCCGGGTTGGGTGATTAAATTTGCTTTTTTTCTTTTGCGATGACTTCAGATTTAGAGCCAGTCTGTGTACATAGGGAAGGTTGATCACTAGTTTAGTGTTGTTTGGAGTTGAGTTTTTCAGCATTTCGTTAGGTGGGTCTCCTTGGTTTTTGTGCTAACCCTAGTGGGGGCGATGACTAATTTGAGGATTATTAGGAGATATAAAGCCAAACCGGCCATTGGGAGGGTTTTTGGAGCTACCTTTTGATGCTCGGGACAGAGATTCCGGGAACATTATTGTCCAATTGATGTCCTGAAAGATATGGAATCTCTCTCTCTCTCTCTGTCTCTCTCTCTGATCAAAACTGTTGTGCTCGTGGAGATGAATAGACTCTGAAATTTGTTAGTTTTATGTGACCAGCTCTCTTCCTTTTTTTTCAATTGCGATGCACGGAACGGGAGGGTAAAGGACTAAAGGGTAACAAGAAAGAATAAAAATGTAACGTGAGAGCCGTTTTGTCATGTAGCAGGAATGAATAAAAAATGAGAGAGAGAGCTCTGATGGGGGAGAGAGAGACACACACACAGAGAGGGGGGTGTTGGGTGTGTCTGGTTGCAGTAGGGGGGGAGGGAGTAGATGAAATGATGCTAAAAAGTGAAAAGAGGTTGAGAGACAAATGTCTCAGAGTCGCCAGCGGTGGGCTGAATTATTTTCCCATTTTTTTTTTGCCTTTTTGTGCACGTTACTACTGTTTGATGAACTGTGTGCGTGTCTAATAGTTTATTACTGTTTATTCTTGTGAATGGATGAGTCCTCCTCATCCACCACCAATCGGCATTGTATTGCATGGTGGGCGGTAGGATGGCGATGAGAATGGGAACCATGATTGGTTTTGGGGGAACTTATTGCTCTCTTCTCCTGCCCCCCGTGTTTTAGATATGTGTTTGACTGGGTGTGTCTGCTCTGTTTCTTCCTTCTGCTCATTCAACATTTAAACCGAGCCCGTCTTTGGTTAGATCCGTACCCGTTTAGGTACCAACGACGGCCGCTTACTAAAAAAATCCTTCTGTTTGTCTTGGTGAGTAGGAGGGGAGGAGTTCTGCTAAATATCTCCTCCCTCATTTGGGGAAATTCACAGCGAGCCAATTTAGGTTTCATAGACAGGTCGGAGTGGAAGTGGTGAGGGGTAAACAAAGCACACGATGTTCTACTTCTTATGTACTTTGGTAGAACCCCCTCCCTCTTTTCTCTCTCCTTTGTTGGTGTATTATCGGATCGATGTCGCCGATTAGGTCGAATCATCCCTTTTATAACTTTCTTTTCCTTTCCTTCCTTTTTCCCGGGGATATGCTTCCCCCTTTTGGTGATTAGCTTCAGAACTAGCATTTGAGTATTAAGAGACGATCGTAAATTGGTGCGGGGGTGACCGAGGAGTGAGTCTAAAAAACCCGTCTCGCTGTTGTAGCATCTAGACTTAGCGCTTTTCATATTTTTCCAACACGAAGAGAGAGAGAGAGAGAGAGAGAGGAAATGGAGTGGGTGCAGATGCGACCAAACCAGGTGGAGCGGGAGAAGAGAGAGTGATGATATAGTAAAATAGAGAGAGGGAGAGAGGGAAGCGGAAGCGCGCCCCCCACGTGGGAGGAAGAGACACAGCTGGATTAAAATATGAAAAGAGAGAGACGAGAGAGAAACAGAGAGAAGATGCGACGAAATTCGATCATCGTTGTCGTGAAGTCTCTGTCAAAAAAAGCCAAAACAGGAGTTTTTGATATTTAATTATAAAAAGATAAAGGTTGGGGGGAAAGCGAGGTGGGGAGATCAGACTCTCTCGCCTTTTGATTTGACGTTTGGGAGGGGGGCTAGCTAAAGAGGAGCAGCAGCGGCTCCCCTCCTCTCCCCTTCCCCCAACGAATCTTTTGCAGCGTAGGCATGGGCAGAGGTCCTCCTCCTCCTCATCTCTCTTCTATCATCCTTTTTCTTTTGGGTTCCTTTTCTTTCCTTTTTGTTTTAAAGAATGACGATAATTCGAGAGTAGAAATGGGCGAAGTGTTTTGTCCAGTTGTGGGAGAGGAGAGAGAGAGAGATTTTGCTTCACTTTCTCTTTTGTTTTAATTTGTTTTTGGTTGGGGGGGGGGGGGGGGCTGTGTGTCGGGGAGTGAGTGAGTGAGTGAGTTAGTGAGTGAGAGAGGGTATGGTATGGTGTTTGGGTTTTGACCAGGTCTCCCGCCCCGCTGGCCTCTTTCGGGGAACATTGGAATTTGCAATAATATTAGTATGAATCCTCTCTCCCACACCCCCCTCCCAAAGCCCCCACCTTCTTTCCGGGCTCGGCCGGTGCCGATCAAGATCTTACTTCCTTTCTTTATCATCCTTTCCTCTCTTAATTGGGATTCGACATCACTATCCAATTCCCACTTCCTTTCTTACTGATCTCGCGCCACCCCATTTGCTCCTCTTTTCTGTTTTTTTTTCTTTCCTCTCTTTTTTTGGGGGAAATAAGTGATGTGCATGAGCCGGCCACTTTAACATATATGCAAATCGAAAGATGCCCGCGGTGGCAAGCCGGTTCTATCTGCCCCGATTTTGCCGCCATTTCATGACCCAAATTCGGATGTCTAGCAAGGCGTGATGAAGAGCGGAAAGAGTCGCTTTCCACTGGTCATTCGGTTTGGCGTACCATAAACATGAGTACCCAACCCCACGTACCAACTCCACCCACCCGATGCGAGTCGCAATCGCCGCACCGCCGCCTTCTATATGTCTATACTATGCGTGAGCCGTCGTGATGTTGGGCGTCGTAGTAGAGCGATGCCTAGCTTTCATTTTGAAACCTACCTAACTTCATTGTGTAGATAGGGGGGGATCGCCAGCGGGAAACATTAACTACCATGGTTGACTAGCACCGAGTTACAGCAGTCGCCCGGATCCTGGACGTGGAGCGTTGCTCCATCCCTTTTTACCTCTTCTTCAATAAAGCTGTCATTAATAGCCTGCAAGGCTGCACCGGATGACCACATCCCTGCGCCGGATCTTTTTCTTTTGTATTTACAGTTGATGGATGTGTGGAATAAAAAAGAAAAAGAAATTTATGTGTACAGTAGAATATAATACAAAGGTTCTTGTATCACGGGTCGCATGGCACTTGCAGTGCGAGGTTGGCAAATATTGTTGGAACATAGCGACGCGAACTCCTTTTGACCGAATTGAAAATTGCAAAGTGGTCGCGACTCAGGTAAAATGTCTCTGTTTCTGTCCTTCTCGCTCTGATCTTGTCCGGGATAAAGACAGAGCAGCTCCAACACTTTGTAAAGCTTCTATCTTCAGCGGGGGATCGCGAATGGACCACTTTTAGAACGATTTTTTAACTCTTGTTGGGACGAAACAACACCCACGATTTAAGAGCTCGATTCATTAAGCAAGTCCCTATCTACCCTTCTCTTCTAACACTGTGATTAACTGTCAACTTCATTTGTTGGAGAAGGCCACGGATAGGTGTCCGCTCGTTTCACGACGAGGAATACCTTTTACCGAAACTTTGATTTTCGATTTTTATTAAGATAGGTTCTGTGGCTTGATTTCTAGTAGAGTTGTGGCAAAAAAAAAAAACAGAGTGTAGCACAGGATTATATGGAACAGATAGAATTCGAATGGATTGAAAATGGATCTGAGATCAACGAAGTTTCAAGCTACGTTACAATACTCCTATGAAAGCTGTAAAGAACTTGAAAGTTAACTAAAGTTGCAGGAAGTTGTAAATGCAGGAAGTAAAGGTACAGAGGAAACTAAAGTGCAGATAAGCTTGAGTATTTTTGCATTGTTCTTCATCCTTTTTCCTCCTTCTTTCTTCTGAGTGTTTGTATCTCCTCATATCCTGTAACTGCTTGTCGGTTATTTTTATGTTTTCAAACTTTGAACCTTGGCGCTTCCAATAATTGCCTTATCTAACCACGTTTTCCAGTTTCATTGTCCACCAAAACTTGATCTCAACCGCTGGAACGACTTCAAATTTGGACAAGTAACTCCCCACGATTTGCTCGTGCTCACTATCTCCGCTTTTTGCTCATAACTTCTTGCTATCATGATTCACGTGGTTGGGCCGTGATTCATCTTTACCGATTTTCTGTAATTTCGGTATATTCCCGAAGTATATACTTCCCGAATTTCGGGAAAAAGTCAACGTCCCGAGGCACAATGGCTCCAACGCTCCTTTTTTTTTTTTTTACAAACTCCCGAACTATGACTTTCCATGCTTCGGTAAATATCTCGATCTTCACCAATTACCGAATTCGGGATATGATGCCATTCACGCTTGCTTCCCAGCATGTTTCCGAATTTTATCCAAACGTATTTCGGAAGATGGCTGATTTTCATTATACACCAGATTCGGCATTAAAGCCGACTCAGCGTCTATGCCGATTCTTATTTTGGTGTCAACAATAGGAGATAGAATATAAGATACATTAAAGGTGATGACTTGATATAAAAAAATGACAAATTTTTTTGTTATTATTAACAAGCATCAAATTTAGTCGATAAGAGCGAAGTTTGGTCAATAATAAACAGAACAATCAACAACTCGCTAAATGAAGTCATCCACAACCTTAGTTTTCGACGAAAGCCTTCACTAAGACTTGAGAAGTTGTTTGACAAAGTCATCGACGACGGAAATTGACGCGAAGACGTAATTGTCAGGTAATTATGTTTTGTTGCCGCTAATATAGGGATTTTATATCTTCTTATGGATAAGTGATATAGATAATAGGAGTTCGTGAATAACATAGCTTCTTGTAACCACCATTAGAAAGTTATTTATTATTTGAATTTCAAGGTTTTAACTACTTATGTAACCGTTGATTGCGGGCTATAAATAGCCACATCGTACTCCTTGTAAAGTCCCGATTAATCAATCGAAGAACTTAAGGCTCTCGCAAATTTATCTTTTACTTTTCCGCAATTTAAATATCTTTCAATTCTCGCACTTTAGTTGTAGTTTCAAACATATTTGTTGTCGATTAAATTCTGACATTGTATATTTGTCATCACACTTTGTCGTCAATTAAGTTCCGGCTAAACTATTCTTTTCATTGGGCTTCATCGTTGATTAAATTTTGTTGAAGCGTATATGTTCCTTATGTTCCATTAATACAACTCTTGTTCGAAATTGCCACAGAAACCGTCTGCTCTTAATAAAAATCGAAGAACGAATTTCGATAAAAGATATTTCGTTGATGATCCAATCTCGGCAAAACATCTTTGTGGCACGCCCGATGGGATAACTTGTGGTTTGTTTTGAGGAAGCTCGATGCCAAGAACAAGGAATCATCTAGACCCTAAGAATGTTGGGGGTAACAATTCCAATGGCAGTGATAGGGTTGCGCACTCCGAATCTTCAACCATTAACCGAACAAAAGAAGAAGGCCAACGCGACGGGAAGACCTTCCCAACATCTCACTAAAGAATAATCAAGAGAAGTTGCACTAAATCCTCACATGTTGGCCACCATGAAGAGATTGTTTGAAGAGACGTGATCACACCAATCGTCATCAATATCATTAATGATGTTTTCTTGAGGCTAGGATCGTTCAATCAACCACCACTATCCAATCCAGTTGTAATAGGGTACATTCCTAGTCCGTCTTCATTTATTGAAGCTAATAATGTTGATCAAAGTCGTTAACCAATATAAAGATTAAGCAAAGGCTTGAATCTTCTAATCAAGGTCATAGTGACAACACATCGGTTAACAAAATAATAATCAAGCTGATATTGGTCAAAATAACCAAATTGGTAACAACATTTTGACGGATCAAATTGGTTAACAAGCTGGTCGATTGCTAAAAGTTGAAGATGTAAGGCCAATTCCATCCAATGTGAATATTCAGATTAGACTTAACATGTCGATTGACGTTAATAATTTGGCAAGACCATCGTTACTGCGTAGGGGGCAAAATGGTTAAACAAATCCACAATTAAACCTAGCATAGTTTGTCGAAGAAGTGTGATAATGATTGGAGTTAGACAGGGGTGTTACCATATCTATTCGCAAAAAACCAAATCTTGAATTAATCAATAACCGGCATTTTCCAAGAGGCTTTGAAATCCATGAATTTGTCATTTTTACTGGCGAAGATGAAAAATCGACTATTGAACACATTGGTCAATGCATAGCCCAATGCGGAGAAGCAATGACAAATGAGTTTTTAAGACTTAGGTTATTTCCTTAACTTTGTCAAAAACTGTTTTTACCTGATTTACCACTTCATTCGGTTTGCAATTGGGCAGTGAAGGAGACAATTCAATTCTCAGTTTTGTAAAACGATACATGAGGTATTGATCGTTGATTTGGCTATTATCTATCAACATAATATTCCATTCAAAAAGGCCAAAATAATGTTTTACTTTACTTTCAGAGAAAGAATTCATAGATTTTCCTTTTAATGGATTGTAATTCAATCTAAGAGAAAAATTCAAAGGCCAAAACTTTATTGATTTATTTCAATTGGCAATGCAAGTGTCCAAGTACAAGCAACTACTTAAGGAAAAAGATAGAATGCCACGTGAAAACTTTACACAAAACGTGGCTTTCGTGGAAAACAATGTCGGATGATGGATCTGACCAAGATAAAATTCCGTAAGGAAAAATCAAATTTTGCCGATGAAAAGGGGACAGATGGTGACTCGTAATAATCTAATTTGATGAATCGTTCAATTCTTTTAAATGGGGCATATGTTGACACCAAAAAATGACAAGCTTTTAGTTTTAATCGACAAGCATCGGACTTGGTCAATAAGAGTAGAATTTGGTCAACAGTGAATAGAACAATCGACAACTTGCTAAGGAAGTCATTGGCAACATCGGTTATCGACTTAGAGCCTTAATCAAGACTTGAGAAGTTGATCGACAAAGTTATCAACACGAAAACGTAATTGCTTGATAGTTATGTTTTGCTGCCGCTAATTTAGGATTTTTTGTAACTTGTTATGGATAAATATTCTTATTAATAGAAGTTAATGCACAACAGACTTTTTGTAACCACCGTTAGGAAGATATTTGTTTATTTGAATTCCAAAGCTGCAACCAATAAATGTAACCATTGGTTGTGGGCTATAAATAGCTATATCGTACTCTTTGTAAAGACTCAATCAATCAATTGAAGAACTCAACAATCACGCAAGCAATTTCAATATCTTTCAACTCCCATACTTTAATCATAGTTTCAGATATTTTCGCCGTCGATTAAATTTCGACGTTATATCTTTGTCATCGCACTTTGACGTCGATTAAATTCCGGCAAAACTTTTTATGTCATTGGGTTTCATCGATGATTAAGTTGCGTTGAAGCATACTTGTTTTTTGCGTTCCATGGATACAACTCCTATCCGGAATTGCCTCAGGACCCATCTCCTTTTAATGAAAACCGAATAACGAATTTCAGTGAAAGGTATTTGGTCGACAATCCAGTTTCCGCGAAACCAGAGTTTGCAGCGGTAGCAAAAACACAGACATCAAGGCCCTCCATCATCTTCAATTGGATGGCGAAAATGAAAGGACGAATCACTCACTACTCATTATCACAAGGATAACACCAAAATAAACGGGAGGAACCATATGAAGCTCCATAAATGAGTGACCATACGACCACATACTCTCTGTATTTGCTGAAAATGAACCTTCGATTTGGTTGGCTCAAGATGCGACCATTTCCAGATTAAACTTCTCGGGGACCTTTTATTTTAACGGTAGATGAGCTTTAAATTGTCGAGATTTCTTTTCTTTTCGGGAAAATATTAACAAAAACTTCAAATCATGCGTATCGTAACATATTTATCCTAAAAAAATTTTCCTGTGACACTAAAATCGTAAACTTATATCTATGTGATGCATTTATCTTCGGTCAAGGTTCCGTCAATGAATACCGTTAAAAATCTGCTTTACATGGATTGACTTGGAAAACGATATTATTTTTGCCCGAAAAATTATTTAACGGATCCTCGAGATCGAGAGAGGATAGATGCGCCTGGTAGGAAGAAATTTAGGATTTTTTTATGTCACGATAGGTATAGTTTGAAATTTTTCGGTGACTTTATTCCTTTCATTTTTCTTGTTTTACAGGTCTTGGGTACTCAGACTGATGAGAATCTGAAACGTGCAGGAGGCTCAGAGAGAGCTGAGCTCTACAGGGAGCTGGGGCCTGGGCTCACCCCGTCCGTTCATTGTGCCTGCGGGGTTTGTACTTGACGTGTTTTGGAACTTTCCGAGTTCCCAATCGCGTTTTGTTTGTATACGACCGAACAGCTGGACTCGATCGAACGGGAGCGATGATCGAACGAGGGAGATCTCTCGTACTACTTTCCCCCCCGACCCCCCCAGAAAAGAATGAAAAGAAATTTGCGTAGCCATGGAACGCATATTGAACCCCGCACGTCCGTCCAAGTTTGGCAAAATTCTTTGCGGAAGAATTATGACCAAACAGTAAAGGAAGGACAGTCCAAGAACAACGCGTGCGAATCATGCACGATTTCAATCTTTTCACGGAGGTGAAAAACAAAAAAAAAACACGAGAAGAAAACACCACCGCCACCATCGGCGCAGGACGTGGGAAAATGATTTGATTCGCGACATTTTCACGAGGGCAAGGATGCAGATCATCGCAAGAGTCTCCAACTTTGCATTCACATCGTAACCATAATGTGCGGATTTTCAAGGATGTTGCATGCCACGATTTGAGATTGTCTTGTTATAGCGGATTGTCAAAAGCATGCTCTAAAGATGTTTAGAGGCAATAATACCATAGAGCCAAATTGGAGCTAAGCTAGTCATTTCTTCAAAAGGAGGGGCCCAAGGAGTCGCCACCGTTACTTGGTTTTGTCATCCGTGTTCTTACAACCGTGAAAGAGTCGTGTCAAAATACCGCCATAAATCTCAAATCATGTCTATTGTGATAATAATATGCCATACTTTTTTATGCGTCGCCAAAATCTCCAAACTCGTATCAGTGCGACACGAATACCATTTTGCCTACCACAAAAAAATCTGAAAATTTTGTCGATCGCACTCGCCAATTCCTCAAACCTGTATTGATGTGATGAAAATTTAGGATTTTTGTTGCACCGGTATAAATTTGACGTACTTATCTCAAAGTGAACGCGGTTTAGAATTTGTAGGTAAATGATAAACAAGCATCGAGATGGCATAATTTTTAAAAAAAAATTGTGATATTATTTTTAGGGACTGTGTATCTAGTCTTATCATTTGGAACGTCATTTCAGACCACGTTTGCTGTTGCTTTGCAGGGAAAAAGAAAACAATTTTGGATTTGTTTCTGTCTTCCTTTTGGTCCGGTAGGCTTTCTTGGGTCTTTGAAATTCACGAAGGGTAGCTTTGACCGGTCAAAGCTAATATAAAGTTTCGTCTGGGCCATGATGGTTTAAGCGGCAATCAGAAGCCTCGCAAGTGCGCGGGAAAAATTAACTTTGGGGACGAGTGTACTAAAAATCTTATTAAATCTTAAAAATGATAAAAAGTGTGATTAATTCTTAAAATTTATCAAATTGGTGCGATCACGAAATATGAAGCTAAAATGAGTCATTTATGTCTAAATATGATTTTTAATACAAATTTTATTTAATTTTAATTTTAAAAAAAACTATTTTTAATTAAAAAAAGAGACGTGGAAACAAGGCGACGAGGGTGGGGGATAGCTGGCGAGGGGTCGCCGGGCCCCGGACATTGGCCGGCAATCCTCGCCGATCATAGGCAAGGATTGTCGACCCTCGCCCAAACTTGGCCGAGGGCTTTCATTGGCAGGGGTCGGCCGCTATGAGGGTTGCCAATCATTGGGCGGGACTCGATGACCCACGCCGATCATTCCCTTCCCTCGCCGGTCCTTCCCGGCTATGGTGGGGCAGCGGCGGCAAGCCTTGGCTGCTGGTCCCTCATGTCTCTCTCTCTTTTTTTTTTTTTTTTTAAATTAGCTTATTTTTTAATTTAATTTAAATAAAATTTGAATAAAAAATCGGTTTTGGACTAAAGAACCACATCATCGCCACATAGGATAGAGAAAATAATAAAAAAGCAACGCCAATATTTTCCGTCAGTCAAATTGAATGTAGTTAATGAAAGAATTTGATTGCACTAATTTGACAAAATTTTAAATTTGATTGCACTTTTTTCAAATTTTATAATTCAATTTTCTTGGTAGAAATTTTGTAGGATTCAGTTGCACGTTAGAAATTTAGGACTTCTGATGTACTTATCCCATTAACTTTTGAGCCATTCTCGATCCACCGTCAAGCTTTAGGGGCCATCAGTTTTAGGATCGGTCGATTCCCACACCCTAAAATCTAAAACCCACCCTATCAACATCAGTTTTTATTTGTGAAACTAGGAAACCGGCCGGTTCCGGGGTCAATCGGGGAATTGGTTTTTTTTTTTTAATTTCTTTAAACTTTGGTGAAGTTTAAATCCTCGGATGCCCCGCCTTTAATTATCCCCCTCGTTCAAGTTGGGGAGTTCTAAGAAGGAAGAGAAACGGATACCAAGACCTATAAAGCAAATTGAAGTGTTGTCCATTTTCCACTGTGCAAAATATGTGGAGAGTTATTTTTTCTGGTCTTTAACAAGTAAAATTCAGAAGAATTCTTCACATAAAAGAAAAGGAAAAAAAAGGGGTTAATACCATAAAAAAACCTCCAAACTATGGACACGATGGCACAAATACCTCAAACTTTTTTTGTGTCACTAAAAACCCTAAACTTGCCAATCGTAATACAAATACCTCAAACTTTTTTTTTTTGTGTTACAGCAAACCCTGATCTTAGATCGGTGTGATAAATATACCCCGAATGGAACTGTAATAGATGGTATATTAGTTTTTCCGTGACAAAAAAAAAATTAGGGTATTTATGTGACAACGGGCATATTTTGAGATTTTTGGTGATATTTGCTCAAAACTAATCACACGAAAATTGGTCAAAACAAGTGTGCAAGAGGAATTAGTATTATTGTCGATTCTACTGGTTCGGTCCGTCAGTCCAATTCGATTCGGATCAGCACAATAGGATCTAACCGTGAACATAACTCGAATTTATTAATTGCATCCATTAGATTCTACGTGTACGAGCTAGTTATGCAGATTGTTTTCTGCACTAGCAAAAAAAACAGAACAAATACTCTGGAATTAAAGTGTCGCGTGTCGGAGTACCATCTTTTTATCTTATAATACTCATTAGAAGTGCATCCATGTTTTGTTACATACGAACAATTCATCCATACGAAACACAAATTAACAAAACTGGCGTCCATAAGCACCGAATTGGTAGCTCAGATTCGCACAATAAAGTGGCGACTCAAGTTCAATCCTATAAATGCTAGGATACGTTTGGAATCGAGATTCGAGAACAGTTCTCCCGCGCGAAACCGAGGCCGATCGAATCCTTCTCGTCTGCTCTCTAGATTCAACCGAACCCGATGCTTGTCCCAGCTTCTCGCATCGAAGCAGGACCAGTTCCGCGAAGAAGGAAGCGGAGCTCCATTTTTCTACCTCCCACGTCGGGGAGGGTTGGCCAAGCATTCTCGAGAAACGGGAACGATAAAAGGGTCTGTGCGCCACCACGACGACGTTACGTAAGGGAGTCGCGAAAAGAAATGCTGAGTTACGGCAATGGATGATCTCTCTAGAAAGTGTTTTCCAGTTTCCACTCGAGAGGCAGAGCAGGACGCAGATGTACAGAGGGGGGGGGGGTGGGGGGTGGGGTTGGGTGTTTCGTCGTTTTTTCTTGCTTTTGATTGGGCAGTGTGACGTCGCCATCCCTATTTCCAAACAAGGCATTTTCACGCACTCCCTCCTTCCCCCCACCAAAAACAGATGTGTTTTCTACCATCCTTTTTTCTGTTGATTACTGTATTTTCATGTTCTTATGCGAAATCAATCCAAAAAAAAACCTGTTCCTTTTTTTGTTCCTCTCTGTTGGTCCTTTGGGTGGCGAGCGCTGAAGTGAGGGGGTGGGGTGTGTGTATAAGAGTACGCAGTCGTTCTTCTGAATTAGATGGAAGCATGGTTACTTTTCTTTCTAAGCAGCAACGCGAAGCCCAACAGCGCTTGTGGAGAGAGAGAGAGGGAGATGGACTTCTGGGCCGTGCTCAGCCCACGTCATGGATTTAGGCAAGACAGGATTCGCAGTGGGATTTTTGCGTCTCTTGCCCCGAAAAACACACCAAAAACGTAAAAGGGTTCCTACCTACCATGTTCCTCGATAGTGGTAAAAGGATTGCGGACTTCCATTTGGGACACTGGAAGTTACAGTACACTTTCTTCACGAACAGGGTTAAGATATCGTTTTGGCAACCGCGTTTTATGACTGGTTGCGTAAAAAACGGTTTTTCTCCAATCGCGTATACCGATAAAAATGCAGCAATTATTACCAGCACGTTGCGATAGGAGTTAGCAATGGATGATTAGATTTGAGCTGCACCCGCGTGCTATATTCCATACTGCATATGGAGATTGTTTTCTCCATTGATGGGCGGACATAACAGATGCTCAGAGTACACGACGTGTTACCGTTCCGATAAATGTGTGTATATATATCATCTTCATATCATGTTTTCTTTAAAGGAAACGAGAGAGCTGAGCATTAATAATAGGAATGGTTTATCTCATATTCAATAGAAAACAATGCATACATATGTATGGGATCTGTAGCCACAGATTCCCATTATAAAGAGGTGAACTAGACCAATCCACTAACAGATGCACACCATGGCCATGCTGAACTGCTAAAGTTATTGTCCCTCCATCTTCGTTCTCGCTTCAATCACAGACTAAACATTACATAAGAGGGTAGATGACACAGCTGTTATTGGTCCTGTGGATATCAAGACGGTCGTTCACGGACTCGGAGGCGGGGGCGAGAAGAAATGGAAGGTGGGACGCCGGCGGATCTGAGGAATCGATGATGGCAAGGGTCGAAACGCAAGCGTAGGAATTGTGGTAAGTGCTGCAATTGTAGGAATTGTAGGAGAAGGAGAAGGAGACGGGAGAGGGGGATTCACTCCTGGGAGTGCAGGAATAGGTGGTAAGGTGGGAGGAGTGGGGATGGTCGGAACAGTAGGTCTGGCCGGCACTTGCAGAAGTCGACGAGGGCGAGCAGCTTCGCCCATTCCGCCGCTTGTGATTGCAAGAACCGCTGCAAGGAAGGCGAAGAAGTAAGCACGAGAAGCCATGACTCTTGGGGAGACTTGGGAGATGAAGCTGATCTTGAGTGAATTGTTTTTGATGAATAACGGAGCTCAAGAGGGATTCGATATTTATAGGGGATAATTCGGCTCTTCATGAACAAATGTGACTTAATTCAGACATGGTTAAGCTTTGGAGTGGTTAGAAAATTACACAAATGACTGTTGGGATGGCATTTATTGTTGTTAGGTGATTATCTTACAAGTTAACAAGTAATCTGTTCTGCGCTCACTCTATTTCCTAGGACCTAAAACACAGAAGTTGGGTGTTAAACTTACCAAGGCCTCCAACAAATCTTCGAAAGAATGACGATTAAGAATCCAAAATCATAAAGACAATGACATTGCATGGCAATGTTAGTCAAGGGGACGAAATGCCATTAAGGGATTCAACAATGCGTTGTTCGTCGTTTCGGTAGACGTGGAAGCTTCATGTTGCTAAATGAAACCACCTTTCAGGACTCAAGAGATTGCTTCTAAGCTGAAACGATGAGTAAAACAAAGAAGAGCACAGCCCAACTTACCCTTAATTAATGACCAGCTTTCACCGATTCAGCTTAAAGAGGTGGTTGGCGCTTCCTGCGAAGAAAGAAAGTGTAGGCGTGAGGAATACTGATTCATGCATGCAAACGCTGTTAGGTGACATCTTTTAATTGATGATGTAGAGACATTAGGTTTCCATTCTGAACGTGGAATCGAAGATTGGTTGGTTCTTTACCCCAACAATTCACTAACAGAACTTCCTTACCTAAGCGGAGTCCCTGTAATCTTATTTTCCTATCCAAGTACACTCTATGTTTCAATGCGTCCTAACTTTCAAAAATTAGAGGATGTATGAATAAAGCTCTTCTACCGAAACATACTCCCGACGTGCGACAAATCATATCAAATTCTGCGCAAAATTCCATTCCACGTCATCGACTATTGTCATTCGCAGAGTTCAAGGTAGATCAGGCCTTGACGAGGAAAAATCTTATACCATTAGCCAGCACCTTGCACCTGTTCCAGCTTAAAAGATGTCTCGCTACCTGAGAAACATACATCGAGCCTTCATGGTGAGAGTACCACTTGCAAAACTTATCTTGCCAGAGGTCGACTGAAAAGGTCACCGCCTAATGTACTTAATATATAAGAGTCGACGCGAGCGCAAGTTTAGTTCTTGGTTAATTTGTGTCGATACAGAGATTGTGAAAGTCTTCTCTTTGTCCGAAAGTATGCATGGAGGTCTGCCTCTGAAGCTGAGCAACCCCTGGTCGGGGTTAACAATCTTGAGGGCATGCAAGCTGTCCAGCATTTATCTGTTGGTAAGTCCAGAATAAAGAAAACGCTGCCAAACACGAGACATTCAACAAAAGACGGAGCAAAGTTCAACAAATTTAAGCCATTAAGATGCCGCAATCAAAGTATGATCCAGAAAAATAGCCTAAGCCCATTGGAACAGAGAGAAAATTCATTACGTTGTCTCAGATAATCTCGAAGCTGTGTTGAATGCTGGGCAGACAACTATAGAATGCACATTCGATCGATTATTCCATTCTTGCTGCAAAAAGTGTAACTGTGTTGATCTTTGCAGGATCAGTTCTAGAAAAATCAGAGACAACTAGCAGGATTGTCACCAACAGCTAGACTGAGTCTACCAGCTTGTCCTACTCTATTGATCTGCCAATCTGCCACTCATCTGAACGGAACCTACATGGATTTGCAACATGCAGGAGCTCTGAAGGCATAGAAAAATTTCAGGTAAGATAACGTTTGTTGCTTCATATTTAGGCTGAACAACCTCGGAAAGCACCTTTTCCGTAATACACGGTGAAGGCATTGAGATTCTCAAATCTCTGAACTTTTGAATAATCTTGCTGGATTAGGTAGGCAAATTTACCCCCCGAACTTCACGCTGTCCATGCACAAGTTGATTCAGCTCTAACTACCTGTTGTTTGACCCCAAAGAGTACTCAGAAGCATCAGCAATCTCAAAATTGTCAAACTCCATCTGTGGTTTTCTCTGCAAAGAAAAATAACATTCCTAAATCTCCATCAAAGGTGCAGTAAATTGAAATGATCCTGTCAAATGTCTTCCCCCATCAGCTATCCATTTTCACTGAAAAATGAAAACAAAAGGCTGGAAAACTTCCTGTGCCCATACACCTTAAAATTAAGTAAGGGGTAGCAAAAGGCAAGGAGTTCAACCAGAAAAAAACTCCCCAAACTGGCACTAAGTTCTATAGAAAGGATTTAACTCAACCGTTTGGTGTATTTTGGAAAAGGAACAAGAACATTTCAATAGCCCCACTTATTCGATTAGAGTTCTTCATACTGCTGAAGATCCCATTAATACCTCGGAGCATGAGAGTGGTATTATCGTCCACCTAAATTATTCATATAAGACAATAATAAAAGCAAGGTCCTGAGTTCACAATGGTCACATAGTTAGTTATTACAATTTCCACATCCAATTGATGTGATGTTCCAACATATCCTAGGTGATATGATCCAAAATCCGCACATTAGAAGTTGGCAACAGAAACAGAATACAGGTTGACCATAATAACCTTAAAAAATCAACTCGCCCCAAAGAAAAGCAAAATTGATATATCGCCCTTTTTTCAAGAATCTTCAAGTGGCCAGACCAAGCCATGTTGAGGAGAGAAGTTTGAACATGACAATTGATTCATCAAGCTCAACAGAAAACATGAAGTGCAACCAGTAAGAGTAAATCTATCCTCAAACAACTGCTAGGGGAAAAGATACAGTGTATTGGTTAATTACTTTTTTTATTTTTTTGGTCGGAGTATTGGTTAATTACTTTAATGATCAGAAATGAGGGTATGACGAGCATTGCAAAAAACAAGTGAAATAGGGCTATAGCTGTAATTGCTCATATATTCCCCAATAGTATGTTAGCAAGATCGCCTAGCTCAAGATTAGCACCTTTTTCTTATTTTTAGTTAAACTTATGACACCCTAATGCAACATCAGCAGTGTTGCCTGCACTACTTGTTCTCCGAGAAGTCCCTGAGTGAAACAGCCACAAGAAAGTGGTAGCCTTAATCTCTGGGGACACGCATGGTGATGACAAAAGATCTTCGGAAGCTATACAAAATAACTAGCATCACCAATGGCACAAGAGGATTATGAAGCAAATTGGAGCATTCAGTAAGCAATAAAAAAATGGATACCGGGGGGCGAGGCTGTTGATAGCATACGGTCAATGTTGTCAACACGCCGCTGTATAGATCTTAAAACCGCATTCATTGATGACACTCTCTTTCTAATGCTGGAGATCCTGGCAGCATGTTGCATGGTGAATGGCGAAGGTGCATCTTCCAGTAACCGATCAAGCTCTGCCGGAAAAGAGAAAATAAAATTCAACATAACAATTTTGAACTACCTAATTTAGTCGCAGGCTCGGCCAAGAAACTACATGGCACTTGAGGAGAAAGAAATTGGCTAGCGCTGTTGCAATGTATAGTCCAAAATGCACAAGTAAGATACAGTTGTTTAGTAATGATTTACCCATAGATATCTGATTGTCTGTTCGTCAACATACTAACTCTTCCCATCTGTAAAACTAGATTCATCCTTAAGTTGCAATCAGTTAGAAGGAGAAGAGCTGTTTATCATGTAACTTAAAGCTTAGACAAATTACATATTACTTAGACCACTTCTTCATTGTTCATAATCAGGTCACTACACTTGCAAAACTTCCAAATCAAAGTCATTAGAGGCCGTGGTTTCGTTTGCGTAGCTCGGGTCAACCATCCATTGAAAGCCCATAAGAAAAACTATCGTTTGTCTCGGAGAATGACGCAGAGTACTCGATTTAACAGCATTCGTTCGTTCCCTTTCTAAGGAAATGACGACGATTCGATTCAAACCAACTCAAAAATCACGATAATCTGATTGCTACGACGAACATCATCAAAGTTGCATAACTGAGAAGGTATTCAACTCTCCTAGCTAAACCATGATCAGACCAATATTGAACAACAGTACTTGGAAAAACCTAGCAAAGAACGGGTGAAGAGATTGGAAAAAACCAGATCGATCTCGCCGTAGCCATGTGAATCAAGAACGCCGATCTTGAGGAGTAGAGAACGAGTACCGCTCGTGAGACGATCGATGGAGGAGGAGAGCTGGTCCTGGCTCTTGAGAGTGTCCTGAGCTCTGGAATCGAAGTCTTTGATGACGGACACCAGGACGGACGATATTCCCCTGGCGACCGCGTCGCCGGAACTACGATCGCCGGCCGCGTCGCCGCCGCCGCCTCCTCCGTCCTGATGAGAAGATTCGGGAGCCTCACGCTTGTCCGCATTCGGAGGGGCGACGACGACGACGACGACGCTTGCGCTCTCGTCGTTGGGATCGCAATTGGCGTCACCCGTTTCCATGGCGATTGTCCGACAGACCGTTCGTCACTGTTGCAGCTCAAATCCAAGGTAGGATTTTAAAAGTACTCTAATTTTTTCAATAGTTTCGTTTAAATAAATATAGAAAATTGAAAATGGACAAAAAGTTAGGACGCGAACGATAACCATTCTATTTCAGAAATTAATATTTGGCTAAAAATCAAATTTTCTATTTCTATTTCATGAATGAGTTTTTTGTCAAAATACCCATTTGATAATGACACAATTTTTATTCTTGAAAAAAAAATTCGTTTGATAATAACACAAAATTTATTTCTCCTAGCAATCGGTGGGCGGTGGCCGGAGGTGGCCAACGATGGTAGGTGGTGTCCTGTGTCGGGTGGCAATGGACGACGATGGGCGGCGGCAGAGGACGGTGGCGGGAGAGTGGCGGCCGATCGTGGGAGGTGGTCGACGTCGCGCGACGGCGGAGGATTATAGACGGCGGCCAGCGGCGGAGAACGGTGGCGGGAGTGGGTCAGTGTCGGGTGGCGGTGGATGACGATGGGCAGAGGCGAAGGACGATGGCAGGAGGCGACCGGCAGAGGATGGTGGCGGGAGGCAGCCGGCGGGCAGCGGCCGACAATGGGAGGTGCCCAGCGTTGCGCAACAGCACAAGACTACAGACGGCGGCCGATGGCGAAGGACGGTGGTGGGAGTTGGCCAGTGGGCAACGGCTAACAACGGGAGGTGGCCGGCGATGGCTAACGGCGATCAATGTCGGGCGGCGGCAAAGGACAGCAGAAGGTGGTCGGCGGGCGGTGGTGAACGGCGGTGGACAACCGCGGCCAATGGTGGGAGGCGGACGACGTTGAACGGTGGCAAAGGACAGCAGATGGCAGGTAGCGATGGATTGCCGCCAACGGGTTATGGCAGACGACGTTGGGAGGCGGTGGGACATGGCCAGTGGCGGAGGACGGCAGCGAACGGCAATGGACGACGGTGGTGGGAGGCGGTCGGCGGCGGCTAGAGATGACCGGCAATGATGGCGGGCGGTGGGTGAGTAGTTGGCTAATAGCGAGGGCGAGCGATGAAAAGAGTTTTTATTTCTCATTTTTGTTCCAGAAATAGAAAATGAGATTTTTTTTACTTCTGATTTATATTCCAAACCTATTTATGGAGTAAAAATTTGTTTTAGAAATAGAAAAATAAAATTGCGTTACCAAACGGATTTTTATTCCAAACCTGTTCCTAGAAATAGAAAAATAGAAAAACAGAGAAATAGAATGGTTATCATTCACACCCTTAGTCTTAGGTATCTACGTATGACAAAATGTTTTGGCTGCAAAAACTAGCAATATACTCTTTTTTTTTTTGCAATATACTCTTGTGTAAATTTGAGAAGTGAGCATGTTTTTTTTTTTAATAATGAAAAAATAAGTAAACAATTTTAAGGGCGCAAATGATAATCATTCTGTTTTCCTGTTTTTCTATTTTTTGGTTCCCGGGATCAGGTTTGGAACATAAATCTGTTTGGTAAAATAAATTTTTTTAATTTATTTATAGGACAAATTTTGGCCCAAAAATAGATTTGGAACAGAAATGAGAATTTAAATTTTTTTACTTTTCTATTTCTGGAACAAAAACAGAAATAACAACTCTCTTTTATTACTCACCTTTGCAGCTTACCGTTGCCCACTCACCGCTGGCCGCCGGCCATCCGCCGCCACCCACCGCCGTTTGCTGGCTGGTCGATCGTCCGCCAGCGCCACCGCTCACCGGCCATCCACCGTCGCCCGTTGCCACCGCTGCTCGCCAGCCGTCTGCCGCCTTTCGCCTGCCATTTGCCACCGCCGCCGGCCATCCGCCGTCGCCCATCACCACCGCTGCTCGCTTGCGGGAATAGAAATTTTGCGTCATTATCAATCAAATTTCTATTCTGGGAGCATAAATTTTGTATCATTATCAAACTCAACTTTTTGCTCAAAAACTTGTCCGGAAAAGAGAAATAGATTTTTTTAATTTCTAGTCAGAAATAAGGCCGAAGAAGAGAAATGTTGTCATTCGCGCCCTAAATAAAATAAATAGAAGATACCCAAGGGCGGCGAAGATGAAATTAAATAAGACCCGTCTCTAAAGTCTAAGACACTGAATTCGTCCCACGGCACGGTGTCATGGCTTCGGCCAGCATCTCACCGATTTTGCTTCAACTTTTGAAACTCAAAATCAGATGTTTTATAAATTTTTAATTAGATCGCCTTAAAAAACTTTAGAAATATAAGAAAAGAACATTTACAATGATCGCATTCTTTTCGTAATTGTCGTAATTATTTATTTGCGACGGGAAATTCGATACGACTTGAAGCCCCAAATACGCCTTAGCCTATCGTGAGGGTACGAACAAAATAGATAAGGCAAAGGGAAAATGAAGGATGTTAGCATTGAAGTTCCAAATAAACTGACGGAAAATGGAAGAGAGTTTTCAGACACCCTCTCTTTTGCCTTATGGATGGCACTGATTTCACTTGCAAAGCACCATCCCTGATGGACACCGTGGTTCAAACTTCAAAATGTAACTAAATGTTATCAAAAGTATGGTACGAATCGACCAGCACACATCCATGAATTTCCAAGGCAGATGCAAGACCAAACATTACATGGTATTCATGCTGCTTCAGCCGTAGGAATGCGCTACTTTCTCATCACTCAATGTTACGACCTCTGCGTAATTGTCTTGCTGTCGTTTTTCTTGGGAAAGTCCCCGTGCACCGACCATCGAAATGCTCATCTCTAGGGCAACTTTCTGGGATGGAAACAACTGAACAAGTCAACATTGCCCAAGACCTTAGCAGCATTTACAAGCTTGGCCAACATACAGGAGTACCTGAGACAAACAATGAGCGTCAAAAGAATAACATGTGCTGTTCTTCTTCTATACATTCTAGAAGCATGATCAAGTAAAATCGCCGAAAGCAGTCTTTGTCCCAACAAAAAATGCACAGGATAAGTATGCTCTTAATCCGACTGGCCCAAAACAGCTTGTTCCTGCAGGATGATACCACATACGACTAAGGTAACCGAAAGGGCCGCTATTCAGTTCTCTTTGCTACTAGTGGCTATCTATAATTTCATGTAGGTACACCTTCCAGGCGATACTGCATAACAAGTCTTTCTACAGTGCTCTGGCTCAGGAATTGCTTCGCTAGCAGCTCTTTCAAAACTTCTGCCGCCAACCCCATCTCGTCTTCGTGAGCAAGTCCTTCCACCAGAATGGTATAAGTTGTTTCATTAGGCATGTTCCCTTTCTCAATCATCATCACAAAAGCTTCCAAGGACAAATCCGTCCTCCGCGACTTACAGAAACCGAGCAGAAGCGCATTGTAATTGTCTACGTCTGGCTTCTGCTCATTTTCCTCCATTATACCAAAGATTTCGATGGCCTCATCTAGCATACCCTCCAGGCATAAGCCTCTGATCAGAGATGAGTACGTAAATGAATCAGGAGTAAACCCGTGCTTTGTAATTTCGTAAAGAAGCTGGAAAGCTGCACAAGTGTTTCCTTTTCTGCACAAGCTTGAAATGACGCTCTTGTAGAACTCGCGCGTCGTGGAACTTTGCTTGTTTCGCAAGCTATGAATAATGGAAAACGCCTCCTGTGTCTTACCCTCTTCACAAAGAATAGCAACTGCATTGTAAGTTCCCTCATTAGGATTACATTGCCGAAAAATCATCTGGTCTAGACATTTAACTACGAGATCCACCTTCCCTTCTTTACAAAGCCGGGCAATTATCGGATTATAGGTAGTGGCCGTGGGCTTGAACTGTCCTTGCGCCATTTCCTCCAGTACCTCCAGAGCTTGTTCGGTCTTGCCATGGAGGGCAAGCGAACTGATCAAAATGTTGTAAGTGACTATGGAAGGTACACGATCCCCACCATCCATCTCAGCTAAAAGTTCGTTCGCCTCCTCCCACCTCCCTTCATAGCACAAACTCCTCAACAGAATATTATAGCTAACTACGTTAGGACTGAACCCTCTTGACGGCAAATCCCTAAAGAATTTGATTGCCTCTTCTGTCTTGCCTTCCTTGCACAAACCAGTCAACAGAACATTATAACTAACCAAATTCGGCTTCCCGCCCTTAGCAACAATCTCGTTCAGAAGCCTCATCGCTTCTTTCACCCCTCTTTCTTTATAAGCAGCCTCAAGCAAGAACGAGTACGTGAAGGCATTCGGAACCAACCCCTTCCGCATCAATTTATCTAAGAGCTGAAGGCTCCGGCTAAACTTCCCATGCATGCAAAGACCCCGGATGATCGAATTGTAGGTGACCGTGTTGGTCGGGTACCCATATTCTTCCATTTTCTCGATGAGCTGCATCGCATGCCCGACATTACCCCTTTTGCACAAATGGTTCACCAGGTAAGTGTATGAAGCTGCATTGGGAATGATTCCTGAACTGGCCATCATCTCCATGACCCTGATTGCCCTTTTCAACTTATTGGCCTTGCACAGATCATACAAGAGCTGAGTTGCCTGGTTGACATCAGGCTTTTGGCCCTTCGCGACCATGTCATCCAAATTCTGGAATGCATCATTGAGTCTGAGGTCTTTGCCTCTTGGATCAGTCTTGCCGCCAAGCCTCCAATTGGGCAACGCAGAAACGGAGTCCTTGGAAGAAATGGTGATCTGGGTAGATGCCAGAGCTCTGGCAAAGCCCTTGCTCAGAGAGAAGGAGTGCAAATTCGGCACATGGGAGTAAAACCCACCAGACTTTCTTGTGTATCCCAAGGATGGCTTTGAGACAGGAGACATTAAGTTGAGCAGAATCGCCATTGATAATCAAAGCACAACCCAGCTCAAGCCTGATCAAACATTTTACTTCAACGGAACTTACAACAGAAATCTTGAATTGTAAAAAGTACGCAATCCACCTCTACTGCAGTCAGACATGCACGGAGGAGGAGGAAGAAATGATAGCTTTTGTTGGGAGAAAAACCTTCTGCAGGAACAACCAATCGGGATTGCAAACGAAGGAGGAGGGGGAACAGAAGTTGAGGCACATACGCTGAGTTCTAGTTCAGGTTTGCGAGAGAATCGACACGAAAGGCAGGCCCAAGAAATATCCACAAAAAATCTAGACGAAGATGCTCTTTTGCAGTATTACCTGGGTACATTTTCGAGTCACTCGATTTTCTCTTTCTTTTTTTTTTAATTCTGAGGTGAAGAAAATGGAGCCACAAATCCCGTCCACAGCTCGCTCCACTGTTATCCTATAGAGAAAGTGCAGTGCGCCAAGGAAGGAGAAGAGAAAAGGTTACTTCTTGAATTTTGATCTAACGTAATATGATCTCTAATTTTTTAATTTATTTAATATAAATTTTAATTTTAATATAATATTTAATATAAATTTTTAATTTATTCAATATATTCTCTAAATTTTTAATACATATTCAATATATTCCCTTAACTAAATGTAGTCTTTAAATTTAAATTAATAAAAATATTACATTGAACATTTCATGAATTAAATTAAACAAGTACAAAAGTTCAGTAACTATATTAAATAGACTAACAATTCATAAATTACGTTGTATATTAATTCAGGGACGATAATATAAATAAAAGTTTATGGATTATTTGCGTCATCTTTCTCCACGAAAAAACAAGACTTGGGTGGCTCAGCGTCGCGCGCTCAGGGAACACGTGTCAGCACGCGCTGTACGTTGGCTCTGGGCCCGAATTAAGAGCCCATTGCGGCGGGGAGCGATCTGGCGGCGAGATCATACTTCTCCGACGAGACGGAAAGCAGGTCGGCGACGTCACCGATCGATCGATCGCGCTTCTCCTCCCTCGAGCGACACGAATTCCAGGCGAGCGTTCCCGTCGAGTTCGAGGTCGTTGCGCTCTCGAATTCCCTCCCGGCTTCGCGAGCAGAGAGACATGAAGGCGAGCAAGCGCAGGGCAGAGACCAGAAGCGTCCAGCTCAACACCCTCCACCACCGCCTCCGCGACGCTCTTCATCTCTGCACCAGGTTCCTCCTCCTCCTCTTCTTCTTCTTCTCTCCTCCTCCTCGTCGTCGATGCTGATTTTTTGTGGAAGGAGAGCGTCAACCCGTAGGACGGGGAGCTTCGAGGGAAGCTCGTGGTCTGGTTCGCGGAGTTGACTGCGGTTGTAATCGTGAATCCTTCGTTGTGCGTGTAGATGTCGCGATGGAGGCCGGACGAGATGGGAGTGCAGGGACATCGAGACGCAGAGATACGTGCTTCGCTCGATTGTTGCTTTCCTCGATTGCGTTTCGGAGGAGACGTCGGGTAATCCGCTTCTGAAGGTGAGGGCGCTCGATGAGTGATCGTGCTTTATGGATTGACGAGGTTTCGCTGCCTGATTTGCGATTTGTTTTTTTCTTCTTATTTCTCTGCTTTTTTTTAAACTTGCATTGATGGGTTTGCTCTCTTTTCAGTCTTTACAAAGAAATATGCGTTCTTTAGGAGCTTATAGTTTCTGAATGAATGGAGTTATATCGTACCTACTTCGCTTTTGGTTATCTCATTAGTGCTGATGTTCAATTGAGGATGCTGACTAAATTGGATAGTTTTCTCAGTTTCTTCGAATGTTCTAGTTCCTTGGCAACATTGTGCGCTTACGCCCTAAGACCATGTTGAGAGTTTTCAATTTTTCTCTTGGGATTGTTCTCGGCAAGAATAACGGAAGTTCCAATGTTCCGCTTGTCTATCGTATGGATTATGCCAATCTCCTTCAGTGGATCACCAGCGCTATAGCTGAGTTCGGTCATTTTGAGCTTCTTGCTATTGTAGGGATTGTTTCTAACTTAGGTTGATGCACATTGGCATTTCGTGGTCTCCTCCCCCATCCCCTTTGTGTTGTTCACATTCACTTTATCTTCTCAGGATTCAGCTGAAGATATAGTCGGGGCATTGGTGGGTATTCTTCACCAAAAAAGTGAAGCCACAACTAGCATAGCGGCGGATGCAGTCTGCAAGTTGGCCAGTGTCTTAGCAACTTCTATTCTGCAACCTCATCTTCCAGATCTTGTTCATCCTTTGTCATCCTTGTCAATTTCCCCTCAGTTACAAGTTGCTGTTCCATCTTCCAGAGCCTTGAGTGTTATGCTTTCAAATTTGAGCAAAAAGAAGGAGAATGAAGTCTGGGAAGTTCTCGATAAAGAAGATATCACAACCCACCTAATTAAAAATATACTAAATTTCTCTGCCAGCACTAGCTCAAATGTGTATTTCCAAGAGATGTTAGCTCTATTGGCCATAATACTGTTGAGGTGGCCTCAATCCAGGTATCAAGTGTGGAGTAATGTGAGTTTTATGAACATGTTGGAGGATTTCTGTGTAAACCCCGACCCTTCTCTTGGAGTTGCTCTTTTGAAGTTGTATACCGCCACAGGTACTTTGACACTTTGCTGTACAGTTAGAAAGCGTTCATACTTGTGCTGCTAGGCCTAACATTCTTCTGTCGTAAAAATTGCTGATACTGTGTAACAGCTCTATGCAGTTATGGTGCCAAGAAGATTCTGGAACATGGTGAAACTATTGTTGGCACAATGGTACGCTTTATGGGAAGTTCGAACCCGCTGTCAGTTCGAATTGAGGGATTTAAACTGGCACAATGTTTAATGGTAATGCTTTGGGTTTTCTTTGCTGGATATTCTCGAGTATATTCTTATGTGCTCATGACAAGATTGCTTCATCCTCTTCCTCTGTGATGAGTCATATGGATGACCTTGTTCTGTTGTTGGGCTCAGTTGACAGAAGAGGGATGCTCAAGAGTGGTCAGCATGTGTTGTGAGCCAATTGTAGAAGCCATAGTGTGTGCAATCAATGAGGGGAAGTTGAAAGAGGGAAAAGGTGCTAATGACCAGATTCCTTTGATGATTGAAGCATGTCGTTTGGCAATGATTACTCGTTGGCCGGGGAAGCATCGTCTCTACTTTTGGAAAAAGGGGATCGACAAAGTTCTTGTTGATATTCTATTGCCGAACTTTGTTGGGAAGTATCCTTCTTATCACACATACACACTGGAGGAGCAAATTGCCATAGCACGGGAGAATCTCATTGATAATCCTTTTCTGGTTTTAAGGCCATATGTATGGGACATTCTTGGGTGGCTTTCAATAAGATATGCTGAAGATTTTGATCCCAAATTTTCTGAAAATGAAGCTCATTTTGATGTTCTTACAGCGGCCGCGTGGTATGTTTTCGTTAATATTTGGTGCTCAGTTCTTTTTAGTAATCTTACCGCACTGCATTATACATTCTTCATCTTCTTTATTTATTGTATTTTCCTGGTTGCACTTTTGACTAAATTTGTATTTTCTTTTAACTTTCTAATTGTCGATGTATGTTCTTTCTAGTGTAGCTTTTGAGGACATTATTGGTAGAGGGAACCAGCTGTGCCATGATGATGTCATCAGTACCTTTAGAAGTGAATCAGCTGTGCGAGTAGTCCTAATGATGATTTTCTCTTCTTGCAAATACATTTCATCAAAGGCTAGAAGTATGCTTTGTGAGGTTCTAAATCCAAACGGTGAGAGGTATCTAAAGCAATTGCTTTATACACTAAAATCCCCATCATTTGGAGTTAACCTTGGGATGCCAAATATGGTTCACATTGTTATAAGTTTGATAGGTTTGACATGCTTTTTGGCTTTGCCTCATTATCAAGGGTTTATTGTGGAAGGCTCAAAGGCCCTATTGTCTTATATGATGGGACGCTCATCTGAATCATTCTATATACCAAGGTCAAATTATGCCCTACATCTCAAGAGCAACTTGCCTGGTAGAGCTTGTTGTTTTCTGAGTTTAGAAGAGTGGGAAGGAAAAGATGTCATTTTGTTCCATAATTTGTGGGGCCTGTCAGTGTCAATTCATCATTCTGGCTCCAAAAGTAAATGTTCGATCATCGCTGTTCTTCAGACAGAAAATGTCAAGACTGAACTAGTTAACAAGCTTCTGGAAATCTGCAAGGACACTTCTAATTGTGGGGCGAGGTGGTTTGCTTCATACATACTGACCTACTTTAGCTACTTCGGTTTTCCTTCAGAAGGAGGGGTAAAAATAGGGAAAGCACTTAGTCACGAGGATTACGCAGATATAGAGCTGATTCTTGGTAATGGTACTTCATTCTGTGTCCACGGGGTTCTTCTTATGGTTAGGTGTCCTTTGTTATTGCCTCCAGAACAGCCTTTTGATGGGGGAACATTTGATAATTCTTCAGTCACTAACGACAGTGATAACTGGCGTGGAAAGTTTCGAAAAGAGATTCGGTTATCTTCTCATGTTAATCGCCTAGAACTGGAGAAATTGTTGGAGTATGTCTATTCAGGGTATGTACAAGTTGAAGAAGATACTGTAAAGAGATTAAAAATTCTTGCGAGACACTCTGGCCTGCATCACTTATCTGAGTTACTTTCGAGGAGATTTCCTGAATGGGCCATCGAGATTCCCAGTTTTGATCTCAAACCAGCTCTTGGTCAAGGGAAGCATATGTTTTGGTAAGTTTTAGGCCCCTGCGCTCTCTCTCTCATGCTTTAAATCATTCCCCCACTCTCTCTCTCTCTCTCTCTCTCTCTCTCTCTCTCTCTCTCTCTCTCTCTCTCTCTCATGCTTTAAATCATTCGTTTGATGGATACTTGAGTAGCCAATTAGATCGACACCTCTGATCTGACTACTTGGGCACAGTCATTCGATTTTAGTTCCTTCTTTTGGCTATGAAGTCTTTTGGCTTTAGTTGTATTAATCATTAGCACACTTAACCAGCATTCAGATGGAGCCCTTCGTCTTCGCATTTTGTTTACATTCAGCACCATGGATCTCCGGTACCTTAGTGCTCCAAAACTTGTGTTTGACTTTTGTTTCTGGGCTTAACAGAGTATCTTGCTTCATTGAAGGCATCAAACTGCTAGTCGCGCATCCTGGGCAAAAAGTCAAATGCTAGTCATGCATCACTTTTTGTGCTGTTTAGCAGAACTTTTTATACCTCCTCAATTTGTTACTAGATTAAGATATCCTGAATATGACATTGTGCAACCTGCCCACTCTTTCCTGTTAGCTATAAGGGAGCTTCATTCTGTCTCAGGGACATAATCTTGGAATCTAAAGCAACGGAACTGAGTTGGACATGCTCTATTTGCTCTATGTCTGTTCCACACATGCATGTTCACCGGATAATTTTATGGGCGAGCTGTGATTATCTGCAGGCATTGTTGCAAT
Source organism: Syzygium oleosum (assembly GCF_021117445.2). Classification (NCBI taxonomy): domain Eukaryota; kingdom Viridiplantae; phylum Streptophyta; class Magnoliopsida; order Myrtales; family Myrtaceae; genus Syzygium; species Syzygium oleosum. The sequence continues at coordinate 13,434,595 of NW_026607489.1, read as the reverse complement.
CAGGAATGCAAGAAAGGTACGTGGTTGTTTGTGTTACGTCTTTTTTTGATATTTCTAGTGCGCTTTGCTATGTATGGATATTGATATCAAATCCCTATGCGTCTTGTCAGCATGGAGGAAGATATCATTTCCGTGATTCAATCTACAGTTACAAACTGAATTACCCATATGTCATAAAATTTGTCATCCATTGTTAAACATCTAGTCAGCATGGAGAAGGAAGTATGATTTTGTCCCATGTTACAAGCTGGAGTAGCCATGTGAATCTTTGTCGTGAAATCTGTCATTAATAATTAAGTGCAAGTCCGAATATATTAACACTTCCCATTTTTCTTGATGAGAATTCTAGCAATAGCAGAATTGTGATTCTGCTTTATTTATGCGATCCTTAAACCTTTTCTTAAACCTCCTTGTTTCAAATCCAATTATAACTGGGTCCTTTTTGGGGCCAGAAATTATAACTTGGTGGACCTACTTTATCTTTATGAATAATTTTCATGTTTTGTCAAGGGACTTGTCCAATTAAGTGTTCGGGGGGGGGGAACTGAGCAATGACTTTCGTGTTTGTGTTGAGGGTGGCGGATTTATTTGAAAGGGGTTTTGATTCGCAATTAGTTCTCCTCAAGTGCAAGGTGGAAAATTTTGCGTACTCTTGTGAAACTTTCGACTTTTTTGGTTATCTCACTACGATGTACTGTCATTCTGCAGCCAATCACAAATTCTAAAGGTACCTGTCAGTTGGGAAGCTTTAGTTAAACTAGTAAGTTGGTTCTATTCTTCTAAGCTTCCTGAACCCCCATCAGGTTGTTTATGGAGTAACATGGGTACGAAGAAGAAGCTACACCAGCTAGAGCTGTATGTAGAACTTTCTTGGTTGGCGGACTTCTGGCTCCTGGAAGACATTCAGGAAGCGTGTTTTAGGATTGTAGACGATGGCCTGTGTTCTGCGAGACACTTGTCCGTTAAGATTCTCCAAATGGCTGCAAATTTGTCTCAATGGAAATTGGCAGAAGCTGCGGCGAATCATGTCGCTCCATCTTACCGTCAACTGCGTGAGTCTGACGAACTTGATGAATTGGATGAAACACTAATTGAAATGGTTCGTGCTGCCTCTGTACGACTTTCACAGAGCAGGCGATAGTAATTCCAAACTAGTTGGAAAAAGAGCGGTTACAAAGTGGGCTAGACAAATTTTGGCATTTCAACGGAGGAAATTCAACAAAAGGTCTTTGAAGCAAAGGAAGCACATGGAGCAACTAGCATAATCTGATGGGGAGCCAGCTTACTCGACCAGATTTTACTTACCAAAGCAGCTTCCTCGAGAAGTCCTGTCTGTGTTGGGACGGCAAGTGAAAGATTGTACATAGCACAGTTGTACACCGATTCAGCCCGCTTGAGTAGGGGCTCTAGTTTCATTCTTTTGATTCTCTCGGATGTTACAAGCAATCAAGAGCATCCATTGTACACATTTCCGGTTATTGAATAGAAACACATCCATAGCATATTCTTTGTCTGTGATCTGTCCATCTCCTAGCATCACCAACCAATCCTTCTTCCATTACACCCGGGAACACTCTTTAATAGGGCAGAACAGCCCAACAATACGAAAAAGAAGAAAGATCATGTCTTTTCAACATATTTGGATGCAGATGTGCTATGCATAGAGGATCCCTCTTTGATTTTGCTTTGATGTCCTCATCCCATATTTGGCACTCACGGCCTAATCAGGGAGCTGCATTAAGAGAAATTCCAAGGAAAAGACAACATCATGGCGGCTCACCAAACAAAACTTGAGAAACAAAGCGTAAAAAACAAGGCAGAAATATAACTGGCTGTGATTAAATCCCCGGAGCTTCAACATATTGCACGGTACAGAGATCAAGATATAACAGCACAACACAGTAGAGGTAAGAAATGTGTAGGAGTACACGCGCGCAAAAATCAAGAGAAGAGGCTCTAGTTTCGTTCTTTTTACTCTCTCGGTCGGATGTTACAAGCAATCAAGAGCATCGTCCACATTTCCGGTTATTGAATAGAAACACATTGGTGGCATTATTTTGATTGATCCATCCGCCTCCTAGCATCACCGACCAAACCCTTTTCCCATTATGCCCGGGCACACACTTTAATAGGGTAGAACAGCCCACCAATACGAAAAAGAAGAAAGATCAGATGTCTTTTCAACATATTTGGATGCAGATGTGTTATGCATAGAAAGGATTCCCTCTGATTTTGCTTTGATGTCCTCATCCCATCTTTGGCACTCACAGCCTAATCAGTGAACTGCATTAAGAGAATTTTCGACGAAAAAGACAGACTCCATCGTGGCTCACCAAACAAAAATTGAGAAATTTGCGTAAAAAACAATGCGGAAATATAACTGACTGCAATTGATCCCAAGAGCTTCAACGTATTGAACGGTACAGAGATCAAGATTTAACAGCACAACACAGTAGAGGTAAGAAATGTGTAGGAATACACACGAGCAAAAATCAAGAGAAGACCTTAGCAATACTGGCTATTTCAGAAGTAAATCCTAAACTTGACCTTATCACAAAACCGCCACGAACCATCAATATCTCCCCCACCCCACCATTTGCTACTTGAAGTTTAAAGGGATATAAACCCCCAAAACCGGTCCCACCTCCTTGGAATAATAGGTACAGGAACGCGGGATACCTTCTACACCAGCCCTGTACAAAACCAAACCCCCTTGCTCAGGACCCACATCAGTATCTCAAAACAGAGCAACAAAACACGCTCCTAAGTTGGCAAAAACTGGAAACCACTACCCTAATTAAGGGGCAGAAAGAAGAAAGGAAATCTGAAGTTGGGTACAAGCATAAAACTGCTGGAAAGTCTCCCCAGAGAAAAGAAATTAAGAAGCTAAAAACAAGTACTCGAACGGAACTAAATTGACCGGGAATGAAGAGTGCCCCTCGACTCCCACTTCATACTTTGCCATGGCTCCCTCCTGTCCAGGCTTATTGAGATGCACTTGTATAATACGAAAAAACGAGGGAACATAGACCCTTTTGATGCATGCCATGCACACAGCTTTTTCCATAACGCTAATGCCGTACATAAGTTGGAGCTCTGGTGCAGCATTCTATTAACTTAACACCGACTCAGAGCTGATTTGACCACCATTCCCTCCTTCATGGCTGTTAAATCCAACTATAGGCATTGATCTTTGAGCAAAATCCAACAGCAGCTTCCTCTGGTGCTCATCCGTGTGGGGGAGACTTGCTCGTAGCAGCTCAACTGGCATTTCCCGACTAATAGCTTTAGCTGCATCGGCACCAATTACAGGCATGCTTGTCGTTGGGGCTTGCATTAGCAGTGATTGTATTGTGCTGTCGTACTTATTTACACAATATTTGGTGAGAAGACCATAAAACTCATCAAATGAAGCCTGCCACAGTTGTCGATTAGTGATGGTATAGTTGGTGCCAGCATGAGGATCAGTTAGGAGATCGGTTGCCCTCTCAAGAACTGATTTGAGAATTAGGGACGCGCCGTCTCCAGTAGGACTATCAAGGGGACGGAGGGGTGGCTGCTCTGAAGAACAGACCACAGCTGCAAGGCAGGCACTCAGTGAACCAAGATCCATGCCACGCACACAATGTGAAACCACCCTTGCAAGCTTATTTGTTGATTCTGCTGCTCCAGGGTCAGTAGGAAGTCCTCCAAACAAAAATCTTAAATGACGAAAAATGGCCATGCTAACTATCCTCATGAGCTCATCAATGGGAGAAAGGAGCTGAAGGTACCTTGCGAGGAGTTTCCTACCCTTAGGAAGAGATACCAACCTTAAGAACACAAGGTCGTCCTTGGGAGCAAGCCCAACACTATGGCCATTTTTGCCAAGAGGGTCGACCAGCTGGAGAGATGCGGCAAGGCCTTCCAGTAGGACCTGCCGCCTGCGTCTCAACTGAGCCCCACCATCTGGGACCTGATTGAATTGCAGGAATCGGTCTATATCATCCACATCAAGAAGAAGACAGAGCCCATCCTCAATAGCCACTCTTGCTGCAAGCATTGGTTCCTGCTCCAGGGGCTTCTCAGATGCTTTCTGCTCAGTATTTCCAGCTGCACCAGATGAATTAGGCGAATCAACTTCAAGAAGAGGACGAGGTCTCCGAATTGATGAGAAGGAAATTCTCCCTAGAGCATCGACCTGGAGAAAAGCATGTTGTTCAGTGTTCGTGCGGGCTCGAGGAGGGAGTTCCCTGAGATGAGTAGGGCAGAAATGATGCTTCAACTTTGCAGCAACAGATTTTTTAGAAAGACAAGCCTGATGGTAATAATCATCCACATACGGATCATTACTGTGTGTTGCTGCAAGCTGCATCCTGAGGATATTCTCTATCTCATCAGCTGACATATATTTGGATCTAAATCTCGGCCACCCACTACCACTCTTCGGGCCATTGAAATCAAATCCCGGCTGAGAAAAACGCAGATCCTGTCTACCTTTCTGAGCTAATTTTAGTCTTTGCTCACTTAAATCAGCAAGATCGAACATCGCATCAAACTTGCCCATTAACGGTGGAGACGAAGCAAGATGGGGGTTAAATATTTGGGATTGCATCCCTGACAAATGCCCAAAAGGCGGCTGCATTGGACGGTGCAGCCAATGCTGCTGGGATTGTGGTTGTGGTTGTGGTTGAGGCATTAATTGTGGAGGAACTAACCCATTTTGATGAGGAAATTGCTGCTGTAATCCGCTGTTTATTCGACCTGGATGCTCTCCAGGATACAAGTTCATCTGACTGGCCCATTGATTTGGTGGTCGGCTACTAAGTGGTAAACCAGGTGGCATATTCCCGGCAAACTGGGAGCCATGATGCAAGGTGGTCAACTGGACCTGAGAATTAGAAAAAGGAGGAAGGTTTGGTGCAGATAATGCCACCTGGGTTCCACCAGCCGGATGAGGAACATTTAGGTGGCCTGCGTTATAATTTGGAGAAGCATGCTGTGATACTCCACCGGGAGGAGGATACGAAGGGTAAGATGATTTTGGCACTAATATTGGTTCGCTTGAATAATGAGGCTGCGGCTGCTGCTGCTGCTGCGGCTGCTGCTCTGGGTAAGATGACGTCCTGTACAGAGTCTTTGAATCTATAATGTGAGCGGAAGAATATGGTTGTGATGACCATCTTTTGCCTTCTAAAGTGCTATCAGAGTCCACTACATTGCGATGAAACCAGTTAATGTTATCCTCTCCTTGTGCCCACTCAGCAGCGGCAGAACCTATAAGATAGTCCAGTCCAGAAGAAGTAAGAATTAAATTACAACCATATTGAAAAATGGAGATCCTTTCCTAGCAGGAAAAGAGTTAAAACACCTAAACCCCAAAAGGCAGACTTGTAATGTCAAAAAAGATGGATATGTGACCAAACTTGAGACTAGATTCATCATCAAGATTCACGATAAATACATGAGAGTCAGCCATACTACAGAGGCCACCTAAGACCATTCTCACATGACAGATGGCAGATTGAATTTGAAATAGACAATATGCATGCCATAATTCCTTTCATTTAAGGTTGCATAGAGATGCAAAAGTGTACTGAAGCCAAACTTAAACCTGCAAGGGATGACGAAAATCCGAAAGCTGAAGCTAGGAATGGGGCAAATAGTATAAGTCATACCAAGGTTAAAGAAACCAGGAAAGGCTGGTCAGGCTTGACAAAGCAATCTTCAAATTCAAACACTAGATTTATTAAAATTTACAAATGGCATAATTTAAATTCTCGTTTTCTTTTTAGCAGATATGGTAAAGCATCGCAGCATTTCAACTTAACAAGTACGCTTGCTCAGAGGGCATTATGTTAAGCAAAAAGGTATGAGCACGTAAATTTGAAATGAATGACAATGTTCTAAGTATTATTACATCATGTAAACAAATACTTCAATGAAATAAGATAGCGGTGAATATATATATATAGTGACATACTCACTTTCCCTAGATCCTCTTTCACCAATTACTCCTGCAACTCTTGGGCCACTGACCACCTTGTTTAACTGCGAGTAGAACATACAGTTTAGTATAATTGCAAAAAAGAAGCATCATAGGTCCCCAATGCCGGAACAACTCCATTAGACACATCTATCATATGATCAATACTGTGTCGCCATACCCAAAATATTCCAAGAGATGAAGCATCACACAAGATATTACTTCAAACACCAACAAAAAGTTCCATCATAAAGCATCGTCCAAAGGTTGCCATAGACAACCAATGACAAAGGCTGTGGCAGCCAAAGAATAAGCACCTTATGCTGGCAACTAGTTCACTAGCTCTTTAAGAAAAAAGGAATCGTTGCACATAAACAACATTCTCCCCATTACTATGATTGAAATTAACAAACCATTCTACAGTAAGTAGAGCTCTTATATTTTTTAATAAACCAAAGCTCGGTATCAGACCTTTGAAAAGGTACTTGCAAGATCATCAATTTCTGATAAAGATCTTAAGTCCTCGCCCTGCAACAAAGGAAATCTTCGTCATCCATCAAACAAGAGACAATAGCAAATTTTTATAGCCAAAGTACATTGAGCAATCATCGGGACACCATAAGAAATGCTCTGGTGATCATGTTTGAAAGTAAATACCATATTAAACAAGCATGCAAAGGAACAGCTAGAAAGCTTAGTGTCAAAACATTGCAGGAACACGTTAACTGTGAAAGAAATGCTATTCATCTTAAGCAACTGTTCTTCAATTGATATCGTGCTAATTTCAACATTTCAATTATCATATATATAATAAGAAGAAGAGGTATAACCGCAGTTGTTAATTCAACTTCATGAGACAAATCGCATCATCAAACCCAAGAACAGCATAATTAACTTTCATCAGGAAATGAGAAACACTGCCTCGATAAAAACCACAATCGTATTTAGAAAAAAAGTTAAATGTATAGGTGAAATAAAAGTTTTCAGAGCCAATTCAAACCATAAAACTTCACCAATTGACTAGATATGTGGAACCCAAAAACACTGGTTTTAATGATCAATTGATATGAGCACTCTACTAGATGTAAACTCTATGATTAAAAAAACAGAGCATACTCTCGGACTATCTCAATGACATTCCACCAAAAGGTCACTGCATATCACATATCTGCACCATTATTAAATTCATAAGTAATGTCTTGGTATGATGTAGAGCAGTAACCCTTTTACGAATACATACTCTCGGTGCAGAAATTGAGCGTTCAAGACATATTAGCAATACCTATCTGACCTTGCAATCAAAGAAGAGACAAATAGAAAAGGAACTCAAAATTTCTGGAGATGATGAATGTATAAATGAGGATTAACGGATATCAGCTTAGGCTTCATTCAAATTGACAAATGTTGAAGCCAGTTTGTTTAAAAACCAAGTACATGAGGTACTATCTCGAATATTCAAGATATCAGTATTGCTCCAAACAGTATTCATCAGGGCATCTCCACGCATAAACTAAAGAGAAAACTAAAGACGGGAAAAAGGAGAGGGGCACATCACCTCTTCCTTATCATACAGAAACTCCTCTTCATCTAAGCCAGTAGGAGGCAAATCCTCCTCTTCATCTTCTAATCCCCCCAACTCAACTTCTTCGAGAACATCATTACCAAAGAATGCATATTGCGATGCATCAAATCGAGTGCCCCCTGCTTCGCAAGAACATTTCGTCGATATAAACATGTCAGCCAAATCACGAATTTCTGGAAATTCATATATCAGCCATAGCAGGAGAATGTATACATCCGTAAGCAGAAGTTCAAGAAGGATGTGAAAATTGTTGTTCCGATCATAAGCAAGACCAAAATTCATCAAACAGAAATCACGCGAATCCGAAAGCCAAGAAGAATAAAACAGCCTCAGGAAAATTTGATAGTACAACACTGTCACTTGATTTTTCGTTCGAAAGCTAGGCAAGCCTCCCCCCTACTGAACAATTTTGAGCTTCTGATTTCCCTTAGCTCGCAACAAAACATTCCAGAGAACATGAACACTCATTCACACAATTCTCGAGCTCATAAGAATCGGTCGAACTTCAAATGACAGAAGAAGACCAACATACGAGGAAACAGGCCAAGTCAACAGACGACAGGACGACGCTTCCTCGACAAACGAGTGTGAAAGTAGATCTGCCGAAACGGCAATCAGCTTGACGACGGAACGAAACGAAAACAAAGAGGAGAGAGAAATCGCCGAACCTGCGGAGCCGTCGCCTGATTGCTCGAGATCCTGCGAGCCGGCAAGTTGAAAACGGCTGTTGTCGCCGCTACCAAAACCATCCATCGCAACCCTAATTATCTACAAGCTCCAGGCCCTAATCTAAACGCCAGAAGAGAAGGGGAAAAAAAAAAGAAGAAAGAAAAAACCGAATCCGAATCCGAATCCGAATCCGAATCGACAAAGCTGCCGAAGGAAAAGAAGGCGAAAGACCTAGCCGAACGCGACGGACCCCGCGCGACGAAATACCAAGGGGTCTCGTCCCGACGACGGCGATAAGATCTGTACAGCTCACTGAAGCGACGAGAGACAGGTACCGAGAAGAAGAAGCAGCAGCAGCAGCAATCCGAGCAAAAACCGGACAGTTAGGTCCGCAGCAGGCGACTGTGGAAGTGAGGGGGGGGGGGGGGGGAACAAAAAGAGCGAAAGAGCGAAGCTGAAACCGAAACCGAAGCCCTATCGCCGAGTATAGGATGCGGCGGCGGCGGCGGCGGCGGCGGAGGAGGACGGTGGAGAGAGAGAGAGAGAGAGGTGGGTTCAGCAACAGAGGAGGGAGTAATATAATTGGAGCAGCCTCATGATTGAGGAGGGGAGCGCGACGGTAGGGGTGGGGAGTGGGGGTGGTGGTTGTGCTTGTGTGGTGGGTTTTTGTGATGTTTTTTGACCCACTGTAGTGGAAGAGAGAGGGTGGGCGGTGGAGGGGTTTTTCGCTTTTTTTTTTTATATTCATTATTTATTTTTAGCCCAACGAAAAGCTCGAGTATGACGTGATGATCTATAGGGGTGAGCATGGTTCCAATTCTACTTGAAACCTGAGAACCTGACCGTTAAGAACACGTAGGTTCTAGTTCTAAGGCATGCAGGGTAGATTCTACGTTCCAAAATTTAGAAAACTTGTTTTGACGAGTAGGTTCCAGGTTAGGTAGGTGGGAACCTAGAACCCGAAACATAAACAAGTTTTTTGTGTTTTTTCTTAGTCTATGTCTTCGCGTGATCATGTAGTATTTTATGGCATCAAATGATGAGTGTATAATTTATTAATGTTTTATACTTTTTTTGGTCTAAATATAAATTGTGGTCATTAAATCGTTGCAGCAAGTGGTAGCCATTAAATGTGATGATTCATTGCAATTATTCAATTAATAATACAGATGGAACTTGGGTAGACCCTAGAACGGATCTAGAACTTGTGATAGGATAAGTTCCATATTCCAAAAAATGACGAATCTATTCTCATGGGTAGGTTCCAAGTGGAACTTGTACGAAACATGAAACCGCTTACCCTTAGTATCGATTCACGCGATGACTTCTCATTTTAATTATATTTATTTGAACTATAATGGTAGGAAAACTAGTCTTTTGTATTCTCTCTTGTGAATAAAAAGCATGTTCAATATTGTTGTCTTCATTTTCATTTTGTTTGACTAGGAATGAAATAAAAAATAAAAGTACATGTTATACCCTGAACTTGCACCCGATAGTAGGTTCCAGGTTCCTAGTTCTGACGGGTAAGCTCCATGTTCCAAAAAATGAGGAGCATGTATCCGATGATAGGTTCCATATGGAATCTGTAAGGAATCCCGGAACCGTTCATCCCATGATAATCCGCTGGTTATTATTTTTTTGGGTATATTTCGCATCATTTTGGATAATTTTTGGGGGTCGGTCGTTTGTATTTTTGCGCACGTGGGTGGGCGACCAATTAGAGGGGCAGTGGGACATCGGGCCCGTGGGGGTACAGATGATGATGCTTATTGAAGAAGGTCTTGTAGTGTATATGCTTTTCTTTGCAAAGCAGATAGCGAATTTTCGGATTTTGTGGTTTCCTCGGGCATGCCTAAATTTAGTAAAAAATAGAAACCTCGAATGCATTTTTCGGGAATCGTGCCAAAATCCGGCAACCTCGGTGATGTCTAGTGGGAATAGATAACCACCATATCGTCAAAAGATATGAAAAATATTAAGTGCAAACGACGTCGAGTGAGAGTGAACCCTTATCGAAATGGAAATTAAATCGGGATATCCAACTTACGTGTCGAGTCACGGAGGGCATAATGCAAAGGTCGGTAGATTGAGTCCCCCGGGTAAAGATGATCCGGATCATACTTCTCCCGTAAGTTGTTCCCGTTTTTTGAGCACCGTGACATGCGAAATGCTTTTTTGCTTGTGACTCGACAAAAATGCAAAGGGGAAAGGCACAGTTGACTTTGTGATGTTTAAGCTTAACTATGTTCTCGCGTTCTTGTGGTCCCTATTTGAAGGGGAAACTTAAGACAGAAGAGTACGAGGATGGAAGCTTATTTCCTTACTTAGGCTATATTCGTTTCGCGAAAAAAAAAATTCTGAAAAACATTTTTCATAATTTCCGGTGTTCGGGAGGCAGAAAATGAGTGGTCAAGAAAAATATTTTCCGATCAATGGAAAAGTTCCTTTGAAAATTGATTGAGGAAGAAAGGAAATCATTTTCCAATCTTCCCGTCCTCTCCTCTCCTCTCTCCTCTTCCTGTCCTCTCCTCTTCCCACCGTCCCCATCGTCCTCTCCTCTTCCTATCGCCGGATCTCCAGAGCCGCTCCTCCTCCACTGCTGCCTCGCGCTTCATCTACTCCTCCCCCGCTATTGCCTTGCGTGTCCTCTCGTCCCATGGCCGGTGAGCTCGAGCGAGGCCGAGCCTAGCCTAGCCTCGCCTCGCCAGATCCGGCGATGCTTGGCGGAGCTCGAGATTGGCGAGGCAAGGCCAAGCCTTGCCAGATCTGGCAAGGCAAGGCTCGGCCTCACTCGCCCGAGGCCGGTCGCCGGCCAAGGCGAGCTTCACTGGCCTTGGGCGAGCAAGGCCGAGCCTCGCCTGTGGCCAGTCGCCGGGCGTTGCCATTGCCGGAAACCGGCAGAGAAAGAAAGAAAGGGAAATAAAAAAGAGAAAAGAAATATTAAAACACAAAATAAAAATTTATTAAAAATAATGCATTAAGGAAAATATTTTCCAAGACTTTTTCAGATTTCAGCCGAACACCAGAAAATTGTGTCATTTTTCAGGAAAATGGCTTCCTGAAAAACATTTTACGGAAACATAATATTTTCTGTGAAACGGAGCCTTAATCGCAATTTCGAAATTAATGAGGGCGATCGAAAGACGAATGACATGAAGTCTATTCAAATCTTAGCTAAAACAATCGATGACGGTTTAACGATGACGTGTAGAATAATTACAAATGACCCTATGGATCTCCTAATAGAAAAATATTGGACTCGAATAGGAAAGGTAAATTACTTGAGTATCTCCCAATTTATATTCTATTCGAACTTTAGTAGGAAATTTAATATTCGATATGGCTTTCGAGACGGGTTTTGAGTCCTGATTGAAATAGGCTAACTAGTGCTTTAATCATTCCACATCACCGCAAGCTAAAAGCGGCATTGTTATGATCACACCAATTTTTTTTCTTTCTAAAGCCATCAAACAAAAAATTTGTTTCCCATTTTTTTTTCCGGACGAAATAGTAAAACTAAAAACCTACCGTGAGTCATGGTGGTTGAATGTCATTAATCGACACGGTCCCTTTCATGTACTACAACTATAATTTTTACTCCTAGAATGTTCTTTTATGTTATCCGGCCTGATAAAACAAGAGCATGGTTTTGCCAAAAGATAATGCGCTGTTGTTTTGGTTGACAATACACTTAAATGGAGGATACGAGGAACAGGTTGAGGCGGGCAAGATTTAAGGTGTGTTCGTTTCGCGGTTAATGAGTGATTTGAAAAACATCTTCCGAAAAATAATAGTTTGTATCGCTTACAGAAATAAATAAATGGAAAAAAATTGCTCACGAAAATAATTAAGCATAAATTGTTATCGACGATAAAAATATTTTCCGTTAACTAATTTTTCTAAACATTATGAGCAATCATTTTTCGGAAAATATTTTTCAAATCACTCATTTTTCGCGAAACAAACACACCAGAGATTGTTACTCTTCTGCCACATCAGCCAAAATGAGATTTTAGAGCTACGACCTAACGTGAAATTTTAAGATACTTGTATGCGATTTTGAAGGTATAGATATATCATGAGGGTCACTTTCAGAAATTGGATTCGTTTATGCGGCACATGGTAGAATTTTCTTTTGTCGATTCTTATTCTTGAACACTAAAAATCGCCAAAAAAGTTGAGACGATTAGAGTTTCAAGTCAATACATGATTTCGGGTCTCTTCATTGCACTTGAATGTTCGGATTTGAACCATATTAAATGAATAATGTCAGTTACTTTTTTTTTTTCAATAAGAATTTCTAAATAGATATTGAACATCCGTCGAGCATCGAATCGGCCTTCACAGTAGGAGAAGTGAGTGGCCATCGTTCCTTGCAGAAGGCTGCAGCAGACAAGACACAAAATTCTCTCTCGGGTCCCAAAACGAGAAACTATACCATGATTTCAGGGAAAACGACACAAATAATCCCTAAACTTTGACTTAATGTGCAATTTAGTTCCTGAACTTTTAATTTATTAAATATAGTCCCTGAACTTTAACCTAATATTTAATTTGATCCTTGAACTTTTGATTTGTTCAATGTGGTCCCTGAACATTTAATATGTGTTCAATTTAATCCCCGAACTATTTGACGGGAATTAAAAGTTCAGGAACCAAATTGCACATTAAGTCAAACTTCAGGAACTATTTGTATCATTATCCCATGATTGTATGGTATCGCGTCATGGGCTGAGTTTGGCACGCACTTGTGCTGAAATCCAATCACGAATTATCACGTGATCATAACGTGGCGAGCAAATAAAGAAAATTAAAAACCCGCCTCCCTTTTTTTCTCTATCTCTTCTTGTGCTGTGTCGAAGCTGATCACGGTTGTGTGCGTCCATGGCCGAGTCACCCCTCCATCGTTGCGGCAACTCACAGTCATTGCCGTCCTTGGCCCCAGGCACTCACTACACTGTGTCTTGTCCATTTGCTTCAACCAGAACAAATAGAAAAGAAGAAGAAGATGTTGGGACTCCTCGGAACTCGAATGTTAAACAACGTCGAAGTTGAACCCCATAAACAATATGCTAGGCCTCCACCTGTCTTCCGTGATATGGCAAGGAACGAAGATGGTGGCTCGACAATGGGTCATGATGGCTCCATATCTAGTAATGAATGAGCTTGATTGCAAGCAACGATGAAGAGGGTGGCTCGGCCATGGATCGTCATGGCTCAAGACCTAGCCACGGACGAGCCTAGCCATGAGCGACGATGATGAAGAGGGTGGCTTGACAATGAAGTGTGGCTCCAGATCTGGCAATGGGCGAGCATGCTCGCGAGTGACGACGAAGAGGTGACTCTATTTGCGAGCTGCGACGACATTGAATGGGTGACAAGGAAAACTTTGAAAAGCAACAATAAAGACCGACAAGCGACACACACGACTGAAACACCTTTGGACGAAAGTTTTTCTTCTTTTCTGCATGTTTTTCTTCTTGCTACAGTGTTCCTACGGTGCCAAAGAGTGCTCCAGTATCTACAAGGGCTATAAGAGAAATGGGTTTAGCATATTTCGAAAGATAGATTTTGATGGGAAAATATTACAAAACCTCAGGACCTGCCGAGAGACAAGTTTGACCACGTGAGATGAGGATTGCCGCAGATTTTCACATGGCCTATGCGCGTGATATCATGCAACCACATAATACTTTTTCGTCTCAAATCTTTCTTTGAATTTTCTCCTATTCTCAATGGAATCAAAGACCAAATCCTTCCCGCACAAAATCTCAAAATGCCTAGCAAAAAAAATCTTTGACATTATACAAACAAACAATTATGGAAGTGATTATTGGTCAGGCGCAATTGTATTTATATACCCATTTTACCAAAAAAAAAAGTAAAATTCGACCTGTGAAGTTTTAATACGACAAGTTCACAAAAAACAAATTTCACGAGAAAAAAAACCCTTTAATCCAAGGAGCTAAAAATTTCCGAGGAGTCAAATACAAAAATTTCACAAAAGCCCATATTTATACGTATAAAATGAAGCAGGACAATATAAATATTAGATTATAGATTTAGAACTTGATCGAGAAAATTAATCTAAACTCTTTCGAGGCTATTTTCGCTTGCATTAGAATTTAGCGAAACCCTTTTAAATGCTCCAAAAAATGATTTATTCATGCATTACGCATTTTGATAAATCTCCCTCCCCTCTCTTCTCTCTCCGTCTCCGAGCATCAGAAGCAAGCAGAAATGGCGAGGATAGCTCGCAGCCACCTTATCCCCGCCCTGAGCATCCTCCCGACCAAGCCATGCGTCTCCGCGAACCCCTCCCTCTTCGCGAGCCGCCCTCGCTCGACGGCGGCGGCGGCGGCCGTCGGGTTCCGCAGGTGCTTCTCCTGCTCCTCCAGGCTGAGCATGAGCCTGAAGGCCGGCATCGTCGGCCTCCCCAACGTCGGCAAGTCCACGCTCTTCAACGCCGTCGTAAGTCACTGTCGCCTCGTTCTCGTGCCACCCTGTCGGTTCGAGTTAGTATCGTTTCGTGTGCGTCGATCTTGTTTTGTGAGCTCTGTGCAGCGTAGCTTCCCTAGCTCCGAGCATCACATTGAGTTGGATTGACTTCCTTATCCATTTCCGTGTGCTTCCATGACATATAGTGTTGTTTTGGGAGATTGGGTACACGTTCTGCTCTTTCGATGTCGTGCCGTGTAGCGAAGGGTATGTGGAGGAGGGCATCTTGCTAGTTTTAGGCGCTTTGAGAAAATTGCGCTTAGAGGATGTTGGCGCGCCGCGTGCCATGAGGGAACATCTCAAATTGGGGGGGAGTGTTGTGATGCCCCTCTTCCTAGGACAGTGGAAGATATGTTGGGCTTCGATGCTTTAATCAGAAAGGAGGGAGACATAGCCAGAACCGGTAGATTAGAGCCATAGCTGCCAACCCGTATTATTATAGAGATCTTAATCATATGAATGGTGAATCGTTATGTGGCTCGAAAATTCCGACTAGGGAACTGGAGTGCGTCGGCCTCTCCTTCTCCACTTCCTTATCTACTTTTAACCATTGAAAGGGAAGAAGGAAAAAGTTCTCTTTTCCTTCTCTTTTGAGAGGACACATAATGGAATGGCATTGTACTGAAGGACATGAAAGGAAGATTTGCATTGGTCGATTGAGACAAACTCGAACTTAGCCACTTTAATTTGATATCAGCAAGCGTGTCGCAGTAATGCGGCCCTCTCTTTCCTTCTTTTTTCCCTGTAAATATCTCTTTTTCCCACCTTCCCATACTTGCACATTAGATGCTAGTGTTATTCTGGTGGTTTCTTCTATTTAGGTTGAGAATGGAAAAGCTCAAGCTGCTAATTTTCCATTCTGTACCATAGAGCCCAATGTAGGGATCGTCGCTGTGCCAGATCCCCGTCTGCATGTCCTCTCTGACCTCTGTAAATCTCAGCGAGCAGTCCCAGCTTCTATAGAATTTGTGGATATTGCTGGTCTCGTCAAAGGTGCGAGTCAAGGGGAGGTGAGATTTCTTAGTAGGCAAAGCTGTTTCAATTTTCCTTCTCTCCAAGACTCTGTATTCTGCTAAGTTATATACTTGGTTTGCTCCGGTAGGTTGGATTATTTATAGATGCCTGTTAAGCCTCTTCTTCTGTTATGATTTTTCAGGGGCTGGGCAATAAGTTTCTGTCTCATATTCGCGAAGTGGATTCCATACTTCAGGTCTGTTAATTGATGTGATAGTAAGTCTTCTTAAAAGTTAAATGGGTCTTCAGACGAAAGGTCACTCACTGTTCAAATAAAAATCTAACTTGTAAACACTCGAGCACCATTGAGGAAAACGTCCTTTTGAGTGGTCAATAAGTATGGTTTTTACAGGTGGTACGCTGTTTTGAAGACAATGACATCGTTCACGTGAATGGAAAAGTTGATCCAAAGTCTGACATTGATGTGATTAACTTGGAGCTCATATTTACTGATCTGGATCAGGTACACTATGGCTTTTCTACTAGAGGTTTCACAATGCTCTTCTTTCATTTTCTGTTTGTAATTCCTCAGCTTGCATCAGGGATTCACATTAAAAAAGTTCTGCCTCATTTTGAGTTTTCATGGTTGTTCACTTCACTTGGTATCTATCTCCTGGGATATCATCAGGCAATCAATGCTTCCACAATTTAACCTTCAAAAAGAAGCAACCACTTGAAGAAACTTGCTTTGCAAGGTTTCCAAGCAGCATCTGTACTGTAGCATTGACACGACTATATTGCGGGATACTTTAGTAATGGCAATTACTAGTGAAAATCTTGGAAGAAGTAGCTTCGAACTGGAAAGAAGTGACTATAATGATGAAGATCAAATATATCAACTTCCTCTTATTGTGATGTATGTCGTTGATACTCAGTGTGATCATAGGTCCTGACCTCTCTTTTTAAACTTATTATGTTTCTACTTTTGAGAAGAGGATCAACAAGCACCATTTATACTGGCTTGTTCATTTGAAAGTAGTGAAAACTTCTGTTTTAGCGAGCTTATCTGCTCAAAACATGACGAGAGCTTACTGAAAATTCTGATTGTTTAATCTGTTCATCTATTTCTGTGGAAATTTGTGCTACTTTTAGTTGAATTCACAAATTTATCTTTGTGTCTGTGTATCAATTTCACTTTTTCATGGCCTTGGAGTACTAAGATCTCCTTGATATGTCACTTTGGCAGTAGTGATCATGGATGTAGTGCTGAGACTTTTTATCTTATCATGCTTCTCTATGTACTGATCTGTGATTTAGATCCCTTATTTCACGTTAGTCTTCATAAGGCAGAACGTGATTTTATCATTTTTGTTCAGAGGTGATGAATTCTGTACAAGTACCACAAATAATTGACCGGATTCTGTGAAATTGTAGATCTGATAAGTCTATCTTACAAGAATTGCAGATTCAGAAGAGATTGGAGAAACTGAAAAAAGGCAAAGCAAGGGATTCACAATCAAAACTTAAGGTGTTACTTTATCTAGTATACTGACAAAGGAAAACTTTTGAATCTTGGCCCACAGCTCATCTCCTCACTTGCCTTAAATCCCATCATTGTGTTCCCAGGAGGATGCAGAGAAGTCAGCCTTGGAAAAAATTGAGCAGGCTCTTATGGATGGAAAACCTGCACGGGCAGCAAGTTTAACAGATTTTGAAAACGAAGCCATCAAGCATCTTTGCTTGCTTACAATGAAACCAGTCATTTATGTGGCCAATGTTGCAGAATCCGAATTAGCTGAACCTGCAAGTAATCCTTACGTGAAAGAGGTTATGAATCTTGCATCTGAGTTGAAATCTGGACTAGTGACAATTTCAGCACAGGTCAGTATAACCCAGGTCATGCGTGCCTGTCTCCGTATGATGAGTAAACTTGTGATGGTTTGTTTTTGTCTTTGTGACTGCTTACCACCACAACCTAGAACTTAGATTTAGATTCCACATTGTTGCAGGTTGAGGCAGAGCTTACTGAACTTCCATCTGAAGAGAGAACGGAGTATCTGAAATCTCTTGGTGTTAGTGAAAGTGGGCTTGGGAATCTGATAAGAGCAACATATGGACTTTTAGGTTTGCGTACGTACTTCACTTCAGGAGAGAAGGTAAAGATGCAAACTTGAGAAGTTTTCTGGAATACCATTTATTGAATTTGTGCACTCTTCACTATAATGAAGAACAATTTGATCTTAAAAACAGGAAACAAAGGCGTGGACTATCTTGGCGGGTTAGATATTGTCTGTCCTTCGATGTTTATGCACTATGTTATGGTTGAAGAGCTGTCTCACCTTCCATCTTCCTTTCCTCTACCTTCTTTTTCTTCTGCTTTGTTGATGCAGGAATGACTGCACCTCAAGCTGCAGGAGTCATCCACTCAGACTTTGAAAAAGGATTCATCCGAGCTGAGACGGTAAGCATTACATTATAGGACCTTTAAGCTTCATCTATGGTTTTGATTAGTTGTTAATATGCAATGACATGGTAGCTTCACCTCAATTGGACAAAAAGCTAGGAGTTGCAGATTCTTCTTTTCTTGCTCGATCCTTAGTTTGACTAATAGAGGCTGATTTTGCCCACGGTAGAAATTATATAGACTAATCAGATCATCTCTCTCCTTGTTTCTTGCAATCATAGCTTATTATCTCTCACTAGGTAGTGAACAGCAAGTGAGAGTCGATTGTCAAAAATGCATTTTTGCTCCCAAGGATGCTGAAGTTCTGTGTGAATGAAATGAGATCAAGCCCCGCCATCATCCGGGAAGGGGATTAGAGAAGGGATGTATAGGTATTTCAGAGCGAGCAACAAAGGACCAAAAAGGAGAAACCCATAATTATCTGAAGGAAGGAAAGATTAAGGAGTGCTACATAGCTGATGTAGAACTGTAGAATATAAGAATCTCAACAATGATAAGCAGAGAGATATAGAGATCAAGATTTATGGATATCTGAAGGAAGGAAAGATTAAGGGGTGCTAGATAGCTGGAGTAGAACTGTAGAATATAAAAATCTCAACAAACATAAGCAGAGAGATATAGAGATCAAAATTTGAAATCAAGGAAAAGGGTGATCTCAAGGTCAGCATGTTAGGACTAGGGAGTACAGAGATAAAATTATGTCTCTCCAAACAAATCCATTTTTGAATCTACATTGACAATGCTAATGTCACTGTTGGAACTTGGAATAACTTTGTAAATGGACAGTAAGATCAAATCAGAATTAAATAACTATAGTTTGACTTTTATTTAACATTAACCATGACTGAAGCAAATCCTAGACCATTAGTAAGATTTGGAAACTTCAGTGTCACCCCTGTGAAATCCTTTGTCCAGCTGACAAGTTGTCAATGTGTTGTCTGTTTGGGTGAGGCGTGATTTTTCTAGTGCCATTCCCCACTTCAAATTATGATGAGTACACAATGGGAAAAAGAAATACTTTCAGGTGCAAGATAATTCAATCTCTTGCCTCTTTCTTGTAGATAGGACCAAAGTGCTTTGTCTCCACTTATCCAACAGCATCTTCCGGTTTCAGGATGTTATTGAAATAGTTTGCAGCCAAGACATACCAATCTCCCCCATAACCTTTGATACTCTCAAATGGAGCCAATTGAAGTATGTTGAACCTACAATATTAAAATACGAATTAGAACCTACAAAAGCCGAGATGCATTAGGACTATGAAATAGTCAACGTGAATTAGCTGGATAAGACTTAGTTTGTTGTTATTGCTGTTGGACTAGGAGTTGTTGTTTCACGAATTACCTGTCTTTTTTCAGGAAACCTTGCAAATTTTTTCAATTACACATGACCTGTGTCAAATTTTCCTGCAGGTAGCTTATGATGATTTTGTTACTGCTGGATCATTTGCTGCTGCAAGGGAGAAAGGAGTAGTGAGTTGCTTACCTTTCTTCTAACTTTATTTAATTGGGCATGGTGGTGTGAGACATTTAGCAGAGCTCTGTTAATTCTTGCTAGAAATCACTTTCATGAGCCTGAATGTGCTTTTCTGGCTCCAAAATAGGATGAATCCATTTTCAGTTGACATGTGAGGTAGTGCATTGAAGTGGGATATAATGTACTTATTGCTCATCTTGTTCCCAGTCCACAAAAATGACTGTCTATCCCAATGAAGGCATTATAGATCCCGATACTTCTTTCAATTTTTTGAGGTTGTATAGGATGTGAAAGTAGTTATATAGCAGTCCCACTTAATGGATGAATTTGATTTAGCGCGACTCTGGGTTGGGGCTATAATTGCATGTTGATTGATTGATTACCTGTGGTATCTTTGTTTCTCCTATGGCTATCGTGTCCTTTGGCGTCTTTGTTTCACTTATGGCTTCAAATCACTTTTCTATGTGAATCTTTCGGGATAAGTAGGGGTACATCTAGTTTCGCAAGCTTTTTTTTAGCCTTTTTTCCCTCCTGTTATGAATCACAGTTCAAAGAGAGAGGTTTTTTTTTTTTGGGGGGGGGGGGTGTCGGAGAAAGAAAAAGGTTTAATAGTGAAGGTATCATGTTAGATATGAGTAGTTAACATTTAAGATGAAGTGAAAATTATGATGCTTAATTTTCTGTTTGTAACTTTATATGTGACACTTACCTTCGCTTCTTGGCATGTGTCTTAATAGTGATGGCTGGGTTCTCTTAGGGAAAACATGGAATGAATTGGACTTTGTTTCCCTGGATTTTGCAGTTGAGATCGGAGGGTAAAGATTATGTTGTCCAAGAAGGAGATGTGATGCTATTTCGCTTCAATGTATGAACCTGTCCCAATAGTTCTGTTTATAGCTACCAATGAAGCTGGTAGCGGTACTACTTTGTTGATGAAGTGGTTTTCCGCGCATGACCTCAGATGCATCATTGAGTTGACTTCGATGGAATGCAGCAGCGTTGAGTTTCGAAGGGAATGGCAGTTTTGCTTGCAGAGTAGCTTCCTATAACCAATAGTTGTACCTTAAGAAAATCACACAATTTTTTTGCCTTTCTCCAAGAAAGAAAGGGTCTGAAACTGAAAGTCCTATACACAATTGTTTAATCCTCTTCTTTCCCTCTCAGGACGAGCTAAAATCTTTTCAGGACGAGAGGTGTTTACTATTTTCAGGCAGCCCCAGTGTTCGTTGAAGGGTTTTATGTGAGAAATTCTTATCTAAATCCGGGTCTGATGAGGTCCATTTGAGTCGTTGATCATTTGGAATCTGCATGTAAGGCCCATACGGGACCATCAACGGCATAGATGGACCCAATAATCCATACAAGAATTTCTCGATTTATATCATGAATGTCCTCTCTCTCTCCATAAATACATTTCTTTACTGAAAAATATCAGTATAGGGCTATGTATTAACTCGATAAACCCCAGGGCAAGTAGTGCTACCATGAGGACGGTTGATAATGTCGAGTTATTGTCTGTCATATGTATGCTGTTATTATCATTTTTAGAGGAATGAGAGGCAAAGTTTTAACTGAATAGACTCTTAGTGAGTAGCTTGTAAGTGGGATAAATATTAATGCAGGAAATGAGAGTTCTTTGCAATTCTGTCTCTTTTTTTAGTGTTGAAAGCAAAAGGAAAAGTAATGTCTCTCAACAATTATTACATAAAACAATCTTTTCAAACAACAGCTCCTGGTTAGTTATGTATGTTGCCAGGAAATCCACTTTAAATTAGTTTGCGAACAAGAATAATATTCCGCACGAAGCTCCATAACGAAAACATAGAACCCTATTCCCTTCTTCCAAAGAAAACCTCCTTGAAAAATCAAATATACGACGGTTTAAACTTTTAGAGCTCTGACCAAAAAAAGAAACTTTTATAACAGTTGGCTTGGCATCTAGCAAATATATCTTATGTCAAAAACCAAATCTGCTAAAGTCGCCTATCACCTAGCAAATATTTGTGGAAAAATGACACAAATAGTTCCTGAACTTTGGTCCAATATGTGATGTGGTCTCTGAACTTTTAATTTGTTCATTGTCATCTATGAACTTTTAGTACATGTTCAATGTAATTCTTGAACTATATGAAAATGTTCAATGTAGTCCTTCCATTAACTCAAGTTCACAGACTACATTGAAAATGTACCAAAAGTTCAAGGACAACATTGAACAAATTAAAAGTTCAGAGACCACATTAAACATTAGACTAAAGTTTATGGACAACATTTAACAAATTAAAAGTTTAGTGACCACATTGAACATTAGGCTAAAGTTCATAGACTACATTGAACAAATTAAAAGTTCATGTACCATATTGCACATTAAGTCAAAGTTTATGAACCGTTTGTGTCATTATCGCGATATTTGTTTATATGATAAAAATTTTTACTCTTTTATGCAAAATGTCTTTTGCAACTTTACTATATACTCTAATAAAAGATCTATTATTAACTAAATTTTCTTTGAATTTTAGTACACATAAGACCATGGCCAAAATATCATTTTTAATTAGGGTTAATACCACAAAAAAAATCAAAACTATACCCACTATGACACAAATATCCTAATTTTTTTTTGTGTCCCAAAAAACCCTAAAGTTGCTCATTGTGACACAAATACCATAAAAAATCCGAACTTATACTTGTGTGACAAATACACCCTAGATGGAACTATAATAGAGAATATATAAGTGTGAGTTTTTTTGTGACACAAAAAAAGTTTGGGGTATTTGTGTCACAATGGATAAGTTTAGGATTTTCAGTGACATAAAAAGTTTGGAGCATTTGTGTCACAGTAGACATAGTTTGAATTTTTTTGTGATATTTATCCTTTTAATTATGGCATTTTTTTTTCCGAGCATCATTCCAGCCTCCTGAAATTTATGTGATTAATTATTAATTTCCATTTTTCCTTTGCAAGTTATGGATCAGCAATACTAGTGCATTCCAATTCGTGCGATTTTCTTTTCTATTTTTCTAACAGCTTCAGTCTGAATTTCTGATGATTCTGGAGTTTTCTTTTTCAACCTGTCTTGTAATGGTTTTGGATCTATTAATGAAAATCCGATGCACAATTTAGACAGTTCCTATAGATCGTTATATCGTCGTCTATTTTTTATTTCATTTGGAAATTTGCCCGCAAAATTGATTGACCAATCGATAAGCTTTACTGTTCCTTTATAAATTACATGTCCTAGAAATCTAATATTAGTTTGGCAAAAAAAATGTAATGAAACGATAGTTTCTGATAGGGGTAATGATTGACCAAATTTACCCCCAACGGCAAAACATAATGTCAAAATTGGAGCGAAACTATCCCTCCATTCGTGATTAAATTGGATATTATCTCTGAAGCGTCAATCAAAATTGCATCGAAATTTGGATTTTAAATTGCATACTAATATTCTTAATCAAAATATTCTTGATTCAATTGTGTACTGAATTATAGCGAAATTATAAAATCAGACGGTGTCATCTTGATTATTTATGCAAGCCGCTTCAGTCGACATAACATTCATCGTTTGTCAACTTAGACATCACATGCACACATCTCGGTCGAAATAGTCTCTAAACTAAAAATTATGTTTTTTTATGCGACACTTGAAAGTTAGAGCGAAAATTGTCCGGTAGGTGAAACTCGGCGATCTTTTACGTTAGCCTTGAAAGTTGGCTCAAAACTAGGGGTAAGTATCGGTCCAGGGTCGAACCCTAGACTAATTCTGGATTGGCCCAACCTGGCCGGTCCTGGTTCGATACTTAGGGGGAGTGGGCCGATCCTTGATCCTAGATTATTCTGGAATTGACACTGTGCAATTCAACCCTGCCCAACCATGTGTGTATCCCTAGGCCCCTCCCTCCTCTTCTAGGCTGCTGATTTACGGTGGCGACAGAGACGGTGACTTTGTACGAAAAAATTGGTGGGACTTAACGGTGTGAGTTTTCCGTAATGGACATCTTCTTTGTGCTTTTCTTTCATGGGGCTTGGGGCTAAAGAATACACATGACTGAGGGGTTTACTCCGGGTTTGGCAACATTAAGGACGAGATCGAAGGGATGAATGCAAATAATGCATGATGAAAATAACAGAATATCTAGGCTATTTAAAATAAAAACCCTTCCGCCTCTCTTCGCTTCCCTCCTTTCGCTAGATGTCTCGCTTCTCCTTGCTCACCTCACGAACACGGTTTAGCTCATAATTTGAAGCAATATTTTAAGAACGAGTGACATACGAAGTTGTATAATTTTATGGTTTATGTTACGTAGTTGGAACTTTTTATTGTTTAATTTTATTTCATGTGTTCGTTTTCTATAGTTTGTTGCTTTTGGCAAGTGAAGATTTCTGTCGTTGCCTTACTTTAGATTTCTATTTGATTTGTATTTCACAGTTTGGTTAATTAATATTGCATTGTCAATGGATATATAATTAAAAAGAGTACGCTTTTCATTTTAAGGAATACAGAGAATGAAACAAAAAAGAATTGGTTGATTCACATGCACAAGGTCAGTCCCATCCTCAGTTCGAGGCTCAACAGGGTCTGTCCCCGATGCTAAGAATTGGCATCGATATTGTGCGAGTTTGTTCTTGGGTTAGGTGCTATCGGACCATGCTCGCCCCTTCTCAAATGGTGCCATAGAAAAAAGTCAATGCTTTTTTTTAAGGTTAATACCATGAAAAATCCAAAACTGATACATCTGTAATAAATTTACCATAAACTAATTTTTTACCCATAAAAACCCCAAACTGGTAACCCGTGACAAATTTACCCTCCGTTAGTTTCCGTTAAATTTTACCATCAAATTGCAGAGTTGAATGACATGTGACAGTTGACGGATGTACCAATTTGGGGTTATACCCCTTTGTTTGTCACGTGTTTATCAATTTGTAATTTTTCGTGATATTAATCCAATTTAAAGGAGGCTAAATTTATCACATGTGTACCGGTTTGAGGGTTTTGGTGGTCAAAAAATTAGTTCAGGGTAAATTTGTCACATGTGTACTAATTTAGAGTTTTTCGTGGTATTAATTTTAATTTTAATTTTAATTTTATTTTTTACCACCGGAAAACTCAATAAGAAAACCAATTCCGTCATTTCACGCTTCTCCGCCTCGTCCTTTACCATTCCTTAACCACCTCCTATCGTTGCCACGAAGCACATTTCTCTCTCTCCTCTCTCCTGTTCATAAGAGAGGTGGTTTATCTTAGGGTTTCAACCTCTCGCGCGCCCTCGCTTCTCCTCCACCACCCCGATCTCCCACCGCCACCCGCCCACACCGGAAGCCATGGCGAAACCCAGCCGCGGCCGCCCTGCGCCGTCGGGCTCCGCCTCCGGGTCCTCCTCTCGGTCCCGCTCCTACTCGGGCTCCGACTCTCGCTCCAGCTCCAGGTCTCGCTCCCCGTCCAAGTCCCCTTCTCGCTCCCGCTCCAGATCGGCCACCTCCTCTTCCTCCCCTTCCCGCAGCGCCAGCTCTCGCAGCCGTAGCCCCCCTCGCCACCGCCGAAGGTTCTTTCTCTCCCTACTCTGCTGTTTGCCCCCCTTCTCTCCCTAATTCGGCTTATTCTGTTTTCTCTGGGCCTAGTTGGTGAGTGGAAAGCTGGAGTTTCTAGATGTTAGAAGAGTAGGAAGTCCGACGGAGGGCGTGAAGATTTGATATTCGGACTAGAACTTACAACTGTTTCTGCTCGTGTCAACTGCGCAGGGCTTTTGATAGCAATGCCTGTTCCTTTTCTTCTTAGTGTAGATTTGTGCTCGGTATGATACTGAGAGAATGGTCAGAGATCCGAATTTAATTTGGCTTCTTCTCTTCTCTGGGCCTAGTTGGTGAATGGAAAGCGGGAATTTTTACATGTTAAACGAGTAGGAAGTCCAATGGTGGGCGTGAACTCACGACTGTTTCTGCTTGTGTCAACTGCGTAGGGCTTTTGATAGCAATGCCTGTCCCTTTTCTTCTTAGTGTAGATTTGGGCTCGGTATGATACTGAGAGAGTGGACCGAGATCCGAGGGGAGAGGCTGTTGTTATGGAAAGGTGCGGTTATTAGATTCTAGCTAGGATTGGAGGGTTGATGATTCGAATGAGGGAGGTCGTTATGAATTGCATACTCGTTTCTTGGTTGCCTCTCTTTTTGGATGTCCCGTCGCTACTTTTATTTCGTCATATCTGACTCCATCCCTTTTCTGCAGTTCTCCTGAGGTAGTCAAGCGAGGCCATTCCCCTCCTCCGCCGCCGCCACCTAAGAGAGCTTCTCCGCCCCCTAGGTAAGGATTTTGATTTTTAACAACCTAAATCAGTAGGATTTACATTGTAAGCAGCTCATTATAGGTCAGGCAAAGATAATAGCATTTAAAATGTGTTTGTTTGAGCGAAAGAATTTTTTAGTTTTTTGGACTTTCCTGCATTTGGTTTGCTGAAAATAATCAGTCAACGGAAAACCATTTACGGTAAAAAAAAATATGCATGCTTAAATTTAGGAAAATGAATTCCCTAACTTGAAAAGGGGAAAACATTTTCGTGGAAAATGGATTCCTGGAAAGCATTTTCCTTTTTCAATAAGTTTTCCCCAGAACAAACACACCCTTAGATGGGGTTGAGGAGAAAATAGAGGATTTATAGTGTTAGTGGTTCGAATTATCTTCTTATTTTGCTGTTACATCTTGTTTGTTGCGTAACATTTCATAATTGCAGGAAAGCTTCTCCTATCCGAGAATCCCTTGTTCTTCACATAGACTCACTCAGCAGAAATGTTAATGAAGGCCACCTGAAGGAGATATTCAGTAAGACAATTTCATTTTTCATGTACTTGGGTTATTTTAGTTCACTTTGTGCTGGCACAGCAACTACTTTCTTAAGGTTGAAATAGTAATGCTGGATTGTGTGATTTGTTATGTTGCACCTGGAAAATTCTGATCTCATAGCCATATTTTAATGCACATTATCTGTTGCCTTTTATCCTTATGATTCTGCTCTTCGTTGAATTCTTGAACTTCGAGAACATGTTCTCCTTGGTTAGAGGGGTGTCTATGTAGTATATCAGTATGCTCATTCAACTTTGGCTTTTTCATGTTTGCTCATGGAATTTTCGTCATGCAATTCTGACAAATTAAAGTGCAGATAATATTTTGTTTGGGAGAGATACTTTTACTTATGTTGTTGATTGGATGTTTTCAAGCTCTAGTATTTAATGATTGCAAATGACCAAAATGCAGTCACTGGACTGCTAATTTGTTTTCTCAAAGTTTCTTTGTTAGGCAGCTATATCCTTTACCGCGTTTATTTTCATTAACTGGTCTTTTCTTTAGTGTTCCTATGTCAGGATAATACTCTTAGTTTGTTATTCTAACCTTTTCTCTTCCAGGTAACTTTGGTGAAGTTGTGCACGTGGAGCTTGCCATGGACCGGACTGTGAGTTCACACATTTGTTTGGAGCCTGTGCATGAATGTACACTCATTGCGTATAATAACATTAATCCTGTTTCAGGTGAATCTTCCAAAAGGATATGGTTACGTTGAGTTCAAAACAAGAGCTGATGCTGAAAAGGCTCAGCTGCATATGGATGGAGTAAGTTTCACTTACCATGTGTAGCCTGATTATCAGAACCTCATGAATATTGATATTGAGATAAAGAGGCTAAATAACGGTCTCTATGTAGGCTCAAATTGATGGAAATATTGTTCGGGCCAAGTTTACATTACCGCCTAGGCAGAAGGTTTCGCCACCACCAAAATCTGCCCCAACAGCTTTGAAGAAGGATGCTTTGAAATCTGATAATGTTGGTGCTGATGCAGAAAAAGATGGATCTAAACAGCCAAGAGACTGTATGTTTGTACTGCCAGACTTTGTTGCCAAATTTTAGTTGTTTTTTATCGTTTCATGTGCATCATTGCATGCTTACGAGCTTTTCTACGTAGCTTCTCCTCGTCGGAAAGCTCTTTCCCCACCACCACGAAGATCTCCTGGACCTCGTAGAGGTGGATCTCCAAGAAGACCGCTAGATTCTTCACCACGTCGACGAGGAGAGTCGCCAATCCGCCGTCGAGGAGATTCCCCCTATCGACGTGGTGAGACACCTCCAAGAAGGCGGCCTGCATCCCCGGGTAGAGTTCGTTCCCCACTATCTCCTCCAAGGCGGCATAGGTCCCCAGCAAGGTTGGTTGTTTGGGTGCTTTCTTGCCATAATTCTATTTTTAAATCATGTTACTAATATCTCCTCATCAGGGTTTCTCCACGTAGAGCTCGGGCTAGTCCAATGCGAAGACGTTCGCCCCTTCCTCCTAGGCGCCGGTAAGATGATCTCATTTGTATTTTGCGTATTGTAAAGTTGAGCCTAGGGTGCTTTGTCCTATAACTTGTAATATATCAGTGGCCAAGCTGTATTTTGCGTGACATGTTAATGAAATAGTGGCTATAGGATGGTACATCATGTAATCCATAATATTGAGAATTTTCCCTACAGCAAGGACTTTAATTAGTTCATTAGTTGTTGACCTGTTGATCGTATTGATTTCATGGATTGAGTCTGCTGCTTGTATCCGTTTCGCTGATTAATGAGTTCCACGGGCAATATGCCTGAAGCAAGTACCTTAATCATACAAGTTAAATTTATGGTGGCATGCATTGTGCTCCTAATTTTCTTGAGTGTACTTTTTAGTTTTCAATCTTATCACATTTTTTACTGTAACAGTTCACCACCTAGACGAGCTAGAAGTCCACCTAGAAGGTCTCCAATCGGTCGACGGCGTAGCCGCTCTCCGGTGCGCAGGGCTGCTCGATCACCTTCTCCGAGGAGGTACATTATTGCAATGATTTACTAGTATCTTTTTCCTCTTCTGAACCAAAACTTGCGCATAATGGCCTGCCTGCCTGCCAGGTTTGTGCTGTCGTGTTATGGTTGTGTCTTGTGCTTGTCTTCTCTGCATAGTTTTGGATGTTACATGTTTGACTGTTTCATGCTATCTGATGCTATCAGAGGTCGAGCACCACAAGCAAGGCGTGGCAGGTCATCGTCGTTCTCTGACTCACCAAGTCCACGCAAGGTTTGTATAGTCTGCTAGTAACAATTTCAATGGCTACTACATAAAGACTTTTTTCTCATTGTCTGTTATAATTCTAACAGATAGCGCGGCGGATAACGAATCGCAGCCCTAGAAGGTATTTTTATTTCCTAGATCGTCTTTGAGGATTTAAATCTAAGGTCCAGTGAGAGCATCGTTTATTTGTTAGCATGTGTCTCTGATTTAATGGTCGTAAGAATGACCCTGAGCTCTACATTTGCAGGCCCATAAGGGGAAGAAGCTCCAGCAATACAAGCAGCAGCAGCTCACCAGCTCGTAAGCCATAGGTAAATTCTCTTTTCCTTCCCCTTCTTCCCTTTCCTTGTCCCATCTCCACCTCCCTTCCCCAGCCCCACTCGCATCACTCGCATCCCTGCATCCCTCCGATAGTGGGGGAGAGAAACAGAGAGAAGGAACAAGAGAGGAAGTTTCCAGCTAATCGAAAGTTATGTGGTACTTGTTTCTGTGGAGGAACTGTATGGCTGTAATTATGACCATGTTCGTCTTTTAGACGATTGATTCTGCCAGGCAACTCTGAATCTGTCTTATTTGATTGTTCTTGTAGAAGTTGATTAATCTGTTTTATGGTAGCGTTTTATTTATCGTAGCTTAAAAGGCCAGATGGGCTTCCAATCTGTAATATGCCCATTCCAATTGAGTTGAAGCTCAAGGGTTGCCCCGTACGGCTTTGCTATGGCCACCTCATGCGAATGCCGTTGTATCTTGGCTGGTCCTATAAAACTTTATGGGTGGATTTCTTGAATGTGTGGAATTGCCTAGAATGGTTAATGGGATGCCGCTCGTCGTGATTTGAATGGATTGCATTGAATTTAAGACCTGCTAAATGGCCAGCAGTTCACGGATATATGGCCGCACGAGGTTGGCTGGAGTAAGCCCTTAAAAAGCGGTTTGACGTCGCTCAGAGTCGTACTGAAGTCAATGTTCATTCATCAAGGGTGACGTAGTCAAGTATTCCAAAAGAAACGTCTTAAGAATGTGATTGACCAGGTTTGTCGATATGGGCAAGAGTTTATAAAATTGGTGGGAGATTGAGCAGGTCATACGATAGCCTTCTGACTGATTTCGCTGCATTGGCTATAATTGGCCAAATGTATGTATAGAAGTACATGCGGTGGGCATGGACCATGTACAACATAGTCATTACATAGACATACTCGCATGAACGGCGGTCTACGGACATGAGCAATGACAATCAGTAAGTTTAGCAGGATCATGATGAATGGCTATGATTGACCCGGAAATTTTGACCTGCGTCATGGCAAGTCCAGCCCTTTGATGAAAATACCTGCCTAAATTGTGAATCATGCGTCGTGTAATTAGAGCCATTGATCTTTGTGGGATATATATAGGGTTCAAATGGGCTCCGTATGAACTAGGGCGTTGGTTCAAGTGGTTTATAGGGGCTCAGTCAGGCTTAGAAATGGCAAATCGTTGTGCAAAAAGAAGAGTATAGCTGGAAGCAAGAAGAATAGAGATGCAAGCAGAGTCTCTCTTTGCAAGGAGAGTGGTCGAGGTCTTGCAAATTAGAAGTTCCAAGTGTCATTCATCAAGCACACTAGTAAGGAGTGTAGTAGAAGGACATATTCACATAGATGCAATGTCCTTTTCTCCCTTCCGATTCAATTTCCGATATCTTTCGTCATCCTTCTTTCTCTTATTCAGAAAAATCTTTGTTAGGGGGCACAGACCAGTTGATCAGATTGATAGATTGTCCGTTTGCTCCAACCTTCCAAGGGTCTCAATTTCTTCATTGAACAATCGACAAGCCACGTGCATCCTCGCAAACTCAAATCGATAAGTTCAAACGACCAATCTTTTACGTTCATCCATCCAAACCGTGCTCATAATCAACAAGGATCCACCTATTCAGCATCGTTGTGAAAATTACTGATGTCTCAACCAATGCCCAAATGTAAGTGTCGGTTGGGTAGGTAGAGAGATCCATTACATCGACTCTCGTAATAAAATTATTTCGGGGACTGTTTCCAGTATTCATGCAGTCGAAACTGCACAAGACCCTGCAAAGTTAACAAAGAAAATAATAAAAGGACAAAAAATCGCCATGTGCTCCTGATATTTCAACTTATTTCTTGCTTGGCCCCTCACATGTTGCAGGCTCTGATAGGTCTTACCTAATCTTTGCCTTCTCGAATTTCCCTCTTTCAAGGAAAAGGCCGAGCACAAGAAAGGCGTGCGTGTCCGAGACACGGAACAACGACAGACGAACCGACCCACTCTGTCGGGGGGGCAAATCTTTTGGTCCGAAAAAGCAGCGTCTCCTTCCCTTTTTTTTTCCCCCTGGTGAATTGCAAGGGGTGACATCTTTCGCCTTTTATTCATCTACCCCGTTGTTTTGATTCACTGCCTGCCTTTGTTATGAATGGGTTTGAATGGAACTGGATGTACATCGAAACGACGAAAGGTCCAAGCAAACCAAATTTCCTGTCGCAATGATGATGACAATGATGATTCTGCACTGACCAGATCAATCATGACAACAACATGCATCCCCCCATCCCCACCGGACTATAATTGCTCTCCCTACAGTGAAAAGGATGACTCGTGCAACTGGGCACAAGTGAAGTGTTGGACTTGCATTGCTCTTGCCTCTCTCTGTCTCTGTCTCTCTCTCTCTCTATCGTCCTTTCCTCTCGATGCGTCGTCCTTTTGGTTTCATTATTGCTCGATAACAGCACGGTGGGGGTTCCTGTTGCTGAGGGCAATAATGAAGGAGCTCAGAGGGTGGAGATAGATCGATGGGATTCAATGGAGAAGAATTATCGGAAGACCAATTTGCACTGCGGTTCTCAGCTTTCCTAAACCAGAGAAAAGGGAAATTCATCTCCTACGAATTTTGATTTCGAGCCGCGTGGATTTGATTAATTGTCGAGACAAGGAGACGGGAGAATTAATTGCCTAGACGGGAGAAAAAAAGCTAAGTATGCCAACCAACTTCGCAACCCGGGGAGTTTTAGGAACATATACTAGTGTTGGGATACGAAAACAATACGAGATTTTTTGCTAACAATTGTCTTCGGACGCTTGTTAAACATCCAGGCAAGAAAATTTCGTTGTTGCTAATTAAGGTATCGTTTCTTTTGTATTAGGAATATTATCACGTTCACCACCGGTGTAACAAAAACACTTCCACATTTGCGGACGGATGAGCAGCGTATGTGTGTTTGGAGTAAGTTTTACAGTTGAATTCTTTCACGTCTTTAATAATTGAACCGTGAATGCGTAAGTTATTGTGACGGTGGACCAATAAAAATCCTCCGTGTCATGTGTGTAGTCGACAATCATAGAATTGGAAATTTAAAACATTTGCATTCTTAAATATGGCGAGACGTTGATGGACACCCTTATCTATGATGTAGGTTATACACCACTCCAATTGGCATGCAAATTTAAAATAAAAATATCAACAATACTTATATCGTCGGGTCGGGTTGGGTCGGGTTAGCTCATGCTGGCACAGCGTCGCGTGGGCCCCGAGCGCTCATTGTAATGAGTTCACCTTATTAGCCAGCCTCTGGATTTTTTTTTTCAGATTTGACGAGCCTTTAGAGTAGTCAATGAATCACAACCCTACCGTTTCTGGCCAACGGCTGCATTCGTCTTTTTAGCCTTAATGCCGTTTTTGCTCGTCGGCACCAGTCCCTTCCTAGCCATTCCCAAAAGAATGTTTCCTTCTTTTAGTTATTTTTTACAACGAGTTTTGCAGATTCACGTTACAGGCCGAGCGCGACTCTCATTGCACGGATTTCACATGATAGGCGTAGGGGCGTGTCCTCGAAAGCTCCCCCAATTCAGTGCTGTGCAGTGCAGGGCAGGGCACGGTTCCACGGTTATCTGTCGCACCCTTTTGGGGGCCTCAATGGCAGAATGGGACTAGCGCCAACAACATCATGTATAATAAGGTCACACAGGTGGGAGATTAGACGATGATGATGATAAGTCGCTGTGATTCATCATCAGGTTTTAAGGGGGGGACAAGATAAGGTGGGTGGGGGAGAGCGAGAGAGAGAGAGGGAGGGACGGGGACAGAAAGCAGAGGTTGTGAAATGGAATCATGACACGCTCTGACGAGAGGAGCAGAGACTGTTGTTTGGGGGAGTACGTGCGTGAACCCCACCACCAAAGTTACGACGAGGGAGAAACAGAAAACCATGCTTTAACTTTCCCCCACTGTTTTTTTGACAGAGCCCCGGATTGAAAAAAGGTAGGAAGGAAAAAACGGTGGTTCTGGTGCTTCCCACAACGGGGTAAAAAAGCGGGTGGGCCACCGTCGTCGGGACTCCCGACGGAGGTGTAAACCGTTCGTAATCGACCCGTTTCCGCTGCCAAAGCCTAAACGGTGCGAAGGTGCGAACAATCGGCACGAAGATGGGCATGCAAAACCCGAATCGCCGGCTCGTTTTTTTTGGGGCTAGACGTTCTAACGCGCTCTTTTCACCGGCCGCGAAAAAACATGATCGGACCGCTCGGATAAAACCGAGTTACCAAAATTGCGAAGAATACGTGAGGAGGAGGGGAGGCTTTTCTTTGTCGTGATGGATGGAAGGATGACACGACGTGGCTGCGGCCTTGGAGCACGGGAAGCAAAAATAATAGCAGTGCGGAAAACGCATGCAAATTTGCATGTCAGGTGGGACGACTTTTTCTCTCTACACCTTTTTCTTCCGTCGCCTTTTTCCCCTTTTCTTTTGTTCATATTCCTATTTATAAACTCAAAAAGAAAAAAAAAAATCTTCTCTTGCAAATCTCGATCCCCGTCTCATTATTTTATTATCATTATTTTTTTCTTGAAAAAGAGTTTGGTTTTGGCAAGTGGGGACGTCCCCCCACTACGGTCGCTTAGTGATCTGCGCTGCCGCAGGAGAGCCAGAAAACACTGTGCAACTCAATAACGACAGAACAGAATATTTAGTATAAAGAAAAAGAAGAAAAGAAAAAAGAGGAGGAGGAGAAAATGTTAGAAATGGCAGAAGAACAGCGACATTTGCGCGCGCCCCCCCTCGCGTGTCGGCTCTTCGTCCGTTCTCTCGCTCGCTCACTTTCTCATGGGCGCGTATCCCCCACGCTCCCCTCTTTTTTTTTTTTGCGGCTCCTTTAGCCCCGGGATTTTTTTTGTCGGGCCTTTTCTATTTCTTTTAGAACGTGAACAATAACCATTGTGAAGAGTAAGAAATTCCTGCTTTTTAATTTCTGTTCTAAACCCGTCTCTAGACCAAAAATTTATCTCGAAAATAAAAAAAATAAAATTGCGTTACTAAAACGCTTTTCTGTTACAAATTTATTCCCAAAAACAAACAAAATAAGAAAAACTGAGAAAACGGCACCCTTCTCATCCGAGGAAACTATACTTTGCACAAATCTCAATTTTCTGCTCTTTTTTGTAGCCAAAATTGGGAAAAAAAAAACAAAAGACAGAGAGATTTGAATCTTCCTAAAGTTCATCGCGAGATTTTACCATGATGGGCTGCGGCAACACTGCTCCACTAGAAAATTTTTTTGCCGGCACAGCCAAAACTTAGCAGCAGCTTGATCCCAGCGTTGGGACGGCGACGCGATTTCGAGCTAAAGGAGAGGGGACCGAATTGCAAAAGTGGGAATACAGAAGAGGCTCGAGATCAAAACAATGTGCAAAGATTTTTTCCTTTTTTTTCCTTTTTGGGCCATTCCGCATTTCTTGAGATTTTTTTTTTGTGTGTTTTTTTTCACATATCACCAAACATTCACGCCACGTTAACGACGAAACTGGCGTTCTTGGCAGACTGACACACCGGACACGCCCGACACGACGGCTCGCAGGCCGTGCACACGCACAGGTGCCTGCACGGCAACATCAGCACCCGCGCCTCCTCCTTCCCGCACTCCCTGCACCACCACCGCCGCCGCCCCCGCCGCCTCCTCCTCTCCTCCCTCCCCCCCGCCCCCTCCCCCTCCCCCTCCCCCGCCTCCGCCGCCGCCGCTCCGCAATCCTCCGCCCCCTCCTCCCACCAACCGCCGCCGCTGCTCCCGCAGCACGACTGCGCGTCCTCCATCAGGGCGTTGTCGTCGACGCCGCCGTTCCGGCGATGGTTCGCGGCGGCGGCGGGGTCGTCGAGGTCGGCCGTCTCGCCCGCGTCGTCCGCCGCCGCCGCCGTCCGGACCTGCGCGAGCACCTGCTCCAGGTTCGTCCTCAGCGCGTTCGCGGTGGCTTCGTTCGCCTGCGCCAGATCTCGCCATATCTGGTTCTCGATGCACAGCGACTTGATCCTCTCTTCCAGCGCGTAGTTCAGCTTCCCGATCTTCTCGATCTCCTCCTCCCGCGCTCGGAGCCGCTTCGCGAGGCCTTGCCCTATCGATTCCGCCAGCCTCCTCGCTTGGCTCTTTCGCTGCTCGTCCATCTCCGCTCGCAACTTCTCCATCTGTTTGATTAATCAGTCGGATACAGTTCGAGATCAACCATTGCCCAGAAGAAGCCCGTAAAACAGTAACGACTGAAAAGATCGACGCCGCGATATCGCCAAATATAGCGATGGAATCGATACTCACGTGTTGTGAAATGAGGCGGTCGACGTCGAGGAACTGGTGCTGGACGTGGAGAGAAACGTCTTCCCCGAGGAAGGCGAAACGGCCGCAACCGCTCCTGCCGTCGGGCTGAATCTCCGCCGTCGAGAACGACAAGGCTTGGTTAGAGTCCCTGGGGCGCTTCCTCGAGGACGACGACAACGAAGGCAGGGCGGTGGTGTTGTTGTTGATGTAGGTGATGCCGCTCTCCGACTTCAACGGCGCCGCCCCCGCCGCCCCCGCCGACGCCGACGTCTTGAGATGCAGGGGCTCGTCGAGGGCGCGAGCGGCGGCGAGATGGGCGTTGAGGTTGTGACTGTACAGGGGAAACAGGAGAGAATCAGCGGTAGAGGTTCCCGACAAGGGCAGCCCGTACACCGGCTGCGAGCTGTACATGCCGGCGTTCGCTTCCACAGGTGGGTGGTGGGTCATCATCATCCCCCCTTCCCTGCAATTCAAAACCCAAAAGATTTAGCAAAACCCCGGAACAACGAAGAACACGCAAATCAAGAAAAGACGAGAGAGAGAGAGAGAGAGAGAGAGAGGGTACCACCTGCTGCCGAGGAGCTGCGGAGGGAAAAGATGAAGATGCCGAGACTCCACCGCCATGGGAGAGGGAGACAGGTCTCTCTGCGTGGGTTTTGCTCTGCTCTGGTTCTACCTTTGGGCCGTGGAGGGAGATGGAGAGGGAGAGGGAGAGACGAAGGACCAGTGGAAAGGAAGGAAGTGCATGCGGTGCAAGATATAGGTGCCCGGGGGGGGGGGGGGGCTCCCTGTCAGGATTTGCGAGAGAATCTAATTACTATATAATACACGACGACTTTATTCTCTCTTACTTTTATGTATATATATATAGTTTGGGAGGCTTGTCGATTTATGGTATGCAATTGTCAGAACTGCCCCCTTTTCTTTTCTTTTTTTGACCTTGACTATTCATGTTGTGTGCATTACTTTGGAGACTACTCGATTGATTTCTTATTCCTTTTTCCTCTTTTGGGGTACGGGTGGCCGCAAGTAAAAACTGTTCTCTATATGCTCGCTGGTGAGACGGTCCGGCTAGACTCTCTCTTTCGGCGTACATACGGGCGTATCTCGTATTCCATGGCCTCGGTCTAATCGTGATCTCGCTATTAACGGTTCTCGATCGGTTCGCCTTTAAGCAATTCCTTTGATGAATTGGTTCCGATCCGCGTTCGAATACCATATCATCGTTCGTCACGTGTCGCCCTACCGTGCATAGGCATTGGCGAGGTGGTTTCTCTATGTGATGGTGAGTTTGTCGGGGCAACCGGGGGTAAACTTCCCGAGACGTGTGAGT
This sequence comes from Syzygium oleosum, assembly GCF_021117445.2. Taxonomy (NCBI): domain Eukaryota; kingdom Viridiplantae; phylum Streptophyta; class Magnoliopsida; order Myrtales; family Myrtaceae; genus Syzygium; species Syzygium oleosum. Next base: position 13,397,998 of record NW_026607489.1, on the reverse strand, counting down.
AGTCGTGGTCGCATTGAATGGCATGAATTGAAGGAGGAAGGGGCTTGTTGGAACAGCGCCGCTCCCCTCACAATTTTTCTTCTCTCTTCTTTGGAAAAATAAAAGGGAATTTGACCGGTCGAAGGGGGGCTTTGAACGAGATGTGGGAGCGTCGTCCATTGCACGTTGCTTGTCAGGTTGAGCCCTCTCCCTCCGGAACCGCTTCGGTCGATTGGCAGAGACCCGATGCCTTTCAGCTCGTCAAATTAATGAAGGCGATGGCCTCGTGATGCGAAGAGTTTTTTTTGCGCTTACGGACGTCGTAAAGATGCCACTCGTCGCCTCGTTTCGATGGGACCCGTTGAAGTGTGGCTCAGCACCTTGCAAGGTCATTGGTTAGTTTTCTAGGAAGCGAATGTGCTCTTTCACGCAAAGTTCGATGCTATTTCGCACGCTAATCACGAAAATTTTACCGAGTATCTTGACTGAACCCATGTTAACGCAACTCGGATCGAGAAATCTGTCAGTGTCTTCAAAATCGAAACTTTCCCCCATAATTTTGTTCTTTCTCAATTTCACCGCAAAAGAAAGGATATCCGTGGGAGATGCACCCAACCATGAATGCGATATGGACGTGACAAGTGGATGCCTTATTTGGAGTGGAATTATTGGCAACCCAATTTTCCCAATCAAAAAAGAGAGAGAGAGAAAGAAAGAACTGCTCGTCCTACACCACGAAAAGGACAGCGTCGTCGCATCATTTTCCTCGGAAGCAACCGATCGAAATTGAAAGAGAGAGAGAGAGAGAGAGCGAGAAGAGAGAAAAGGGCGATGGCAGTATAGCACGACCATCGAAGCGCAGCGTGTTCGCGGGTGAAGCGCTCGACCGGTCAGACGTCTTGGCTATTTTCAATCGGGACATCTTCATTCTACGTGTTGCTTGTTTTGGATGATAACGGACGCTCGCGAATGATCTCCCCATGTTCTGGTCTAGAGAGAGAGAGAGAGAGAGAGAGAAAGAAAGGGACGATGGAGAAAAACCCCCAAAAAAAACATCAACGTCCAACCTAATCAGGTCTAAGCGTCCTTAGCTATCGTTCTCCGTCGTTGAAAATCGTCCCGACATACGGGGGAAAGCCTCCCCCACCAACATCAGACCGACGCGTCACTTTCGACGGTACGAAGGCCGTCATTTCAACCCGTCCCCAATTTAGTTCCGGATCAATTAAGGACTCAGACGAGACAACGGGAATTCTCGAATTCTCCTCCCCAATCGCGCGGTGGAAATCGAGAAATCCCCGGTACGCGAGCTCGCTCTGTTCTAGCAAAGCGCGGGGTGTGCCCCCCGCGCTTTGCTCGGAGAAATAGGTACGGGGGTTATGATGAAAAAATTACCAAAAAAGTCCTAAACCTTTTACAATTATGTCAATTCAGTCCTAAACTTTTTTTTTTGGCCATTTCAGTCCTAAACCTTTTACAATTGTGCCAATTCAGTCCATCCGGCCACTTTTGACCGGCCGGCGCTGACATGGACGCGTTCAGGACTTTTTTGGTAATTCTTCCCGGTCACGATAGATCGCGAGTTCCTCATAGATCGAGGAAAAAAAAAACGAACTGGAAAGTTGAAAGGACGTAGTGCTTAATCCGACAATGGGAGCGTGGCTAAGAGTTTGACCATAATTTAAATGGGGGAAAAAAAATTGGAGATGAAGGATTGATTTCTCCCTCCCCTAGGAGTTTGCGGTTTGCGAAGGAAGATGCGTATGTATGTGTTAGCGTCACAGGTCAGGAGTCCAATTTCCCAAGGAGCTTTTGGTATGGGGTGGGGGGGTCTCCCTCGGAATCAGCACCACTCCCCTCCCCTTCCCTCCCCTCCCCTGCAATTAAATTAAATGAAGGGTATCCCCCAGTCGCGGTCTGGTGTGCCTCGTAATTTTAAATCGACCCAATAATACTGTCCAATTTATAGCTGGCCCCGATTTGGGAAAATTAGGATCGATCGTCGTCGAAAGAGTCGGGAAGTTTGCGTCTTTTTTCCCTCGAAGAATATCGACCTCTTTTAAATCTGCCGTGGTATTAATTTCAGGGTCAGTACCACGAACAACTTCGAACTGAAAACTAATTAAATCTAAACTGGAACATTTATGATAAATGAACTATTCGTTAATTTTCATTAATTTTTACTGTCAAATTGCTGAGATGAATGACACGCGGTAGCTAATAAGTTTAGTGATTGGTGATTTTTCGCGGTATTAATCTGATTTAATTAAAAACTAACGGAAAGTAAATATGTCACAAATGTACAAGTTTTGAGTTTTGAGTGGTCGAAAAATTAATTTTGGATAAAATTGTTACAGATATAACAGCTTGAGGTTTTCCGTGATATTAACCTTTAATTTTATAGCTAATAATGTGGAAATTTAATATATACTCTTATTAGTTATGCCTAAATGGGTATTTCTCCGGACATCACTTTTGACAACATCTATGAGTCAAATGATTTCTTTTCCGGCTTTCGTGTGACGGTCATCGACGGGGGTTTCATTAATCAACAAATGCCAAAAGTTTCTTGCTTTTCGACCTATAATAAGCCCTTCCTTTGTTCTTTTTTGTTTTCTTTTTTTTGGCTCTTAAACGTAATTTTACCATCCGCCATCTTATTTACCACCAAATCGATTTAGTACAATAAAGAAGAAGAAGAGAATATGAGTATTGAATTTGAACGAGGGAGGTGATATGAATTTTTGGGGGGTGGTGGTGTTTGGGGGGGAGGGGGGGGGCCCACAGAGGACAAAAGTTGGCAATGAATAAGGAGCAGGAGAGGGGGGTGGGGGGGTTGGGGTGAAAAGTAAAACCGAACAACGAGGGAGGGACGGGGGAGCACGGAGACAACAATGAGTGTGGGAACAGCAGATCTTTTAATGATGTTTTTTTTCTTTTTTCTTTTTGCTGTTGAACGGATCATCGTCGGTGGTGGGGCCCCGGTGGGGCCCCGCCAGATCAGGACCGCCTGTCCCTTTTCCTGACCAACACAGCATGCCCCACCTCCTTCTCTCTCTCTCTCTCTCTCCTCTGATGATGATGAATCCGATTCCCCCAGTTCTTTCCTTGTCCTCGTCCTCTTTCTTTTTCTTTCTTTTTTTTTTGGCCTTTTTTGTTTAATTTGTTTAATCTTATTTATGGATCAGCAGATTAGATCAATTAAGATCTTACCTCCATTTGCGGCAAAGAACGACCGCATCTTAGATTAGGGGGGACGTTTCGATAGCGACCTATCCACAATAATTGACCATAATCAAGACGTACTTCATCTCTTCATCATCAGCTGGGGCAATTAACAAAGGGGGGGGGGGGGGGGGGGGGTCGTCTTCCCTCCCTTTTTGGTTTGTTTATCCGATAACCTAATTTCTGTTCCGAAATTGGAGATGTGTCTACATAAAGAAATAGGAATGATCGATCCCCAAGCACCCATCTCTTCTTCATCAGTGGGGGCAATTAAACAAAGCGGGGTCCGTCTTCTCCCTTTCTGGTTTGTTAATCCAATAATCTAATTCTGTTCCGGAGTCGGAGAAGTGTCTGCGTACAGAATAGGAACGATCGATCCCCACGCACCCCCCCGTTCGGGCCACCTTTTTGCAAGTTTAAGTCGCCCCCACCCACTTCCCCGATTCTTCGTTTTTTTTAAGGGAAAAAAACTCTACATCGTTTGGCTGTCGCTAGAGGACAGCCCGAGACGGCACTCGATGATGTCTCTATCATTCCGATAAAAGAAAAGCTCGGTGCATCGGCGTCGACTGACTGGCTGGCTGGGCCGACGGTCGCCCGAGTCATGATTCGCGTGTTCGGTGGTGGCCGCATTATCGCGGGAACGGAATCATTCCGCGTCCCCCCCTTCTCCCTCTTTTCGTTCGGGCTAAAGCTATTCCGTGTGTGTGTGGCTAGATTGATCAATCATTTCGTTCGACCCTCTTCATCATCCATGGTCATAAAAAAAGCGCTCTCGAGCTAACTTTTCCTTACCCTCCCTCTCCCTTTTGTGCCCCGTAATTGTTAGGCAGGAGATGGGAGGAGAGAAAAAGGTTCGTGTGTAAGTGTCGGTCATGGAGGGTTGGTCTTTCTTTGTTACTTTTTCTTGTTTTTTGGGGGTGGGATTCTCCTGTTGTTCTGTTTTTTTGGGTGTTTGAAGTTAAGTGGGCTTTTTGACAAAGATGTGATAAAATCTTCCCCCCCAACACAGATTAGCACCAAGTCATGGTTGAGATGATGATGATGATGGGTCAACCATCGCCACCCAATTGGCCCACCACATGTATTTCCGCCAAATTTTTTTCAAAACTTCTAAGTTACAATCAACACCACCACCCCCCCACCCCAATTCTCCGATTATGACGGCTCCTCCTCGTCCTTACTTTTCAAGGGTTTCGTCTCCCCCTTCTTCAGAATTGTTCTTTCCCTCCCACCTCCGTTCAACATCAACGCGGTGGATCGCTCTTTATTCGGGTCGGTCGGTTTGTCCTGGAGAGAATCTCGCGACTTCATTGCTTTGTGCGGTTTCGTATTTGGGCGTGATCATCGATGCAATGCTGGTTGGGCCGTCGATGTCGTAGAGACGGCATCATCGTTGTCGTGTGTGTACGTTAGTTTTGACCGGGGCCACCACGATTCAAGACCATTGACCTTGGAAAAACGGGGGGGAAGTGATGTGCATTGTCCGATTGAAAACAACGTCGTTGGTTCTAGTATTAGGCAGGATTCCATTCGGGACTGACTCGCGAAGCATCTCGGGCGCGCACGTCCGGGTCAATCAAATGCGTCGGCTAGTTTAATCCGGGGAAATTTCCCGCAATCTGACGTGATTCTTGCGGAGCCGTGAAGCAATTAATTTTGGAATTTAGCCCGGAGGGGGATGGGACCACTCATGAACCTCATCTTCCGACTTATATATATGTATATATTACACGATGTACAACATGATTATTTTTATATGTTGAAGATTGCATGGCTTGAATTTTTCTCTTCCGCCTTACCCGGTCATCATGCGTTTTGATTCGAGCATGGTCCAGCATCGACTTGAATTCCTTAATCTCTTAAATGGTGTTTCTAAATTACGTCTCTCTAGGCACAGCCTAATACGACCGTAATTGAAAACAACTATCGATCCCACATAATTCCCCCCCTTCAGAGATAAAAGCTCGGACTAATCGTGCTTACCCACGACGGTGGGGCCCCAGGTTCCGACGGCTCATCACACACGTCGGATTGTGACCGTACAACATTTGGTTTATATTTTAATGGGAAAACGTGTGATGATTTGATTCCAATGCTGCTGCTGCTTGGAGAATGGCATCTTGGGCGGAAAGAATATAACTAGGGATTGTCAAAAGGTGTTTTAAAATCAATTTGTCGAAGTGGCTGTTCTCAACGCGAGGTGTCCCACCTTCAAATTATATCATATTTGCTTAATTCGATTTCATGTGAAAAGAGTTGTCTTGGTATAGCGGTGCACTGCACATTGGAATCCTCATGTCACCAACCAAAAGAAAAGCCAACACAAAATCGTACCCTTTTAATTATACCATTACTATATGGAAGTGCCTTGAAAAGGATGTGCGAAATTAAACTAACACCAACTCCCGTTGCTTTGCTCCCAGTCACACGTAAAATCACACGTCCCATTCTCACGTGGGTCCGACCCATATGCACACCTTGCTCGACATATAAATGTACATGTGTATATAACGTCAAGGTGTGTCCAACATGCAACCAAAAAAGATGAAAGAAGCCGTACACGCGCGACAACTCGCTCGTCGTGTACGCACCCGACCATGCCTAGACAAATAAACCTTGACCATTCACAATAAGAGCGCCTCTAGACAAATCTAAAAGGGCCAAGCTTCTGCAAGTACCCACGTTTGATTAGACACCGCCCGAGCAGTTTTAAATCGCATGAGGCCGAGATTTGCCGTATTCAACTTACCCTCCTTTTTCATTGGTTTTTTTCTCTCCCCCCAATACACGTTATTCTCGCGCAGGGATTGATGGGTGAACAGGTAGGGACTGGCACCATCAGACACATTCAAACCAGAATAGATCCAGTTCACATCTGCAGCTCTGGCCCCTCTCGAGTAAAAGATCACACAAGTCAAGAAGGAGAGCAGCTCCTCGTCAAGAACGACACTGTTTGGGAAGTGGGGACACGGTGTAAATGGGTGGAAATGGGCATCAACATGAGTAGCCCACTTTAAAGTGACATGAGACCCATGCACATCAAGAGCACACCCCCATATATGCTCCAAAATCTTTGAGTAGTTTGAGGCGGGGGCCACCGGGATTATATGGACAGTAGTAGGGGAGCACATCACATTATTTGTACACATTGAGAATATGGATGGATCCGATCGAAGTCGTCGAAGAGGGAAGCAAAGGGATGCGAAGTGCCGTGATGTGGAACCCCCCCACCATTCTTTTTCCTTTTTTCTTTCGGCCTTTCTCCTTGTGAAAAGGGGCAGTCGTCAATCAATGTTCCATCAATCTCTCGGAAAGCCCTTGATAATTCTCGTTGCTTTCTCTTGTTTCCCCTGCTGATTTTTATGTTCCCCTCCTTTAACATACCGGCCCCACCCCCAACACACAACGCCCCCCCCCCAATCTCACCAGTACCGATTGGACCACCCCCGCACAGCTAGGTCAAATTCGGAATCAAGGGGCTCTTCACATCGAATGGGACATCTCAGGAGTCGTGCCCGTCACAGCTTCCTCCGCATTGAAAGCCCCCCCTTGAGATAAGAGAACGAGCTCGCGTTGGGGCCTTTCATGCAACTTTGGTTTCTACTTTACAGTGGTGGAATGGAACAATTATCCTTTTTCAAAACGAGTTCCCTTTTGCTTTGCTTTCCCTCGGTCGCTTCGTAAGTGGGCTGCCATATCCTTAAAAGAAGAAAAAAGAAAAGGGTAAGTGGGGTCATGATGATGATGGGTGCACAAGTATATAAATGAGAATCCATGAACCTGCCAAAAGTAAGAGAGAAGAAACCCGATGCTCGCCTTGAAATCATGACCCATTGTTGCGGTTCTTTTTCATAGCACAAGGAATTCTCTCCTTTTCGACGTGGGAATTTCAAGGAACCTGCGATGAGTCTGCTTTACGTGAGATTGCAACTAGGAGTGATGGGTCTGGAGAGATGGTGACATTGTTTACTGCAGATTTCAAATCAGAGAAGGGAGCTCCCACCCCACCCCACCCCACTATGGAGGATCGAGCGAAAAGAGGAGAATAAAAGGAAACAGAAAAAAGGAGAGGAAAACAAGAAAATTAAAGTAAGACGAAAAGGAGACTGTACTTGGGAATAAATTCCATTTTTGTATTTTCAGGTTTGATGGTGGTGGATAACATTTCGATGGGTGTGAAGTGTGAACATCAGCTTCTTCCACTACCACTTTATCTCCATGTTTTGGGACCCTATCATATCTCACAGCATATCCGTTAAGTGTGGCTGCAAAACCCAAATATGTTAAGCATCTTATGCAATCTTTAGTGTTTGACCTGATATCGAAGATTTGATCACTTACACATGTTTACGAGAACAAGTTAATGTAAAAATCATAATGATCGAGGATGTACGATTAGTTTGCAATATGATGCGCGGAATACTTCGCTATCTTGGACAGAAAAAAAATCTCTCCCCCTCGTTATATCGTTCGTGTCCTGCATGAACCGATGCTTAGCTATACACTAAAATACATATACCGGCAATTGAGTTTTAGTTACCAATGGGTACAAGTCATATTTAAGTGAGAAGAAGAGAAGAGGTGTTCTGTGTGAGAAGATAATAAGCTGTGTTTTTCACTCTATTAGGCGCATAATGATTTGGAGTGATTGAAGTTATGTTAATTAAAATTCAGAAAGTTGGTGATAGCTTCGTGAAGAAATTAAACACCCGAACATGAATCTATCACCGCGTGTCGAGAAACTATTCTCTTGGTAGGGTATTGATATAGTGAACATTCATAATGCAACTTCTTGTATTCTCATCTGCACTAAGCATGACTTGTTTGACAAAAGCGATCTTAGAGAAGGAAATCATTGTATGCACAATACAGGGACCAAAGCCATCAAACGATCCTTGTAGCTTCCCTCTTGTTTCCCTGTTTCCTTCCGGGAACTCAGCGTCCTCCAACCTCGAGAGTCTTATAACTAGTCGGCACTTTGGAAGACATTATTTGTTAGGTGGGTCCACATGAATATATTAGGCAAAGCGGCGAAACGATCAAAAGAAATGGAACCAAAAAACTGAACGTTCAATTAAATATCATTCGCCGAAAATGGTCGTTTGTTTTCTCAATGAAGTTTTTTCAACTAAAACCCTCTCCACAATGTGTCTTTAGATGATTATAGGTGACCGGCTCGCGTGACTTACATGTTTAGCAGATAGATGCAATTCGCCGTGAATCAGACAATGAAACCGACTGAAAACCACGTTCACTAGTTCATGCTATCTTGAGAAGAGGGAGGACGGATCATGAGTCCACATTACATATACTGCAGAGTCTATTGAAAGTGATGACAACTCAGCTTTAAATTCATGTCTGCGTACATTTCGGTCCGAAGTGTGACTTCTGAAGTAGACAGTGCTCATCTCAGAACCCAATACTTCTTCTCAAGTTCATCGCATAAATGCATCAAATGAGTCGGTAGCAATCGCATCACAGAAGCATCAATCATGCATACTTGAGACTTCCTTCACTCCAACTAAACATATCCCTAAAGAAATAATCTCCAGCTTTTCCTGAAGATTGCCAACCATCCCTGGTCAGTTAAAAGCTTTGAAATGGATCGCTAAACCTTCTTCACCGTGGTAGACCGCTGTGAAACCATCTCCAGAGTAAGTTTCACAGAATAGAACCTTTTGCCACTTTCTTTCCATGTAATTGAAACTGATAGGGTAAAAGCTAAAAAGATATCTCACTATGTCAACTCAGTGACAGCCTTAAAGTTCCATAAGGCGATAAAGCTATAAAAAAAAATAAAAAAAAAAACGTAGGAGGAATGATAACCAACATGAAATCAAAAGGAGAGGCCCGCTGACATGGAAATAATATCATTACCAAAATAATGTGACCCAGTACAACTCCTGTCAACTCAAATCACATTGTTGTTTAAATCCTTGGATGATATATTCCCACCTAGCTTTGTTCATCGGCCAAATGATGAGAAACAGATAAAAATATGTAAGAAACGTGCGGGTTCTGTACTTTGACTAAGTTTTTTCGATGGAAATCCCGAGTCTTACAGCAGATGGTGTCTTCCTTAGTGCAATGAAGTGTGAAACTTGAATTTCTGCAAAAGAAGACAAAATTAAGTAAGTGAAATGAAAAGCTGGCTTTAACCAGCTCGGCTCATTATTCAAACACATGGTTCAATGAACACAAGGTGAATCTCATCCTCAAAAAAGTTCAGGTACATTTCCAACATGGCGGCGAATTTCCAGCGAATTCCTCTATACAAAAGCTATAAACAAATTGACAGCTTTTTATGTGCAATTTGCTGAATTGTAACAAGGAAACTTGGCATTCTAAACTTATATTAATTCAATAGCCAATAGATCTGTCACCACTGAAAGCATATATTAAGTGAATCAAAAGTTTCGCCATGTTGAAGATCTGCCTCGACACTGCTTAAACTTCTGTGCATTATGCAACAGGCCATACTAATTAACTAAATTGGCACGAGAACGAGAAAACATATCATTATCATAATACCATTGGTACTTTTTCCCCTATACACATATTATATGAAGGAGAAAAGGACTGATCATAAGCTATGGAGAAGTTACTTACATGTACAGATACATTGGCAGATGTTACTGATATTTAGCCCCATGCCATAGAACAAGCATAATTAACAACGAGCTTACCATCAAAGCCGAAATTCTGCATCAATCAGATTGCCATAAATCAGGTGAGAAATACAGTTAAAAGTAGTTATTCTCATTCAAAATGATAGTATATCCATATAACGCTGTAAGAAGGTAAAGCCTTTTAAATGGAAAGACCGATACAGTCAGCAATATATCCGTTTTACACAATAGATAAGAGATTAACTCTGTCAGAAGTTTTCAAAACTTCCCACGACTCCCACAGAATGAACAATCTTCCATAATGACTAACCACTAGTAAACTGACCAAAATAGCAGATGATTGTTGGTATGATTGCCGGTATGATTGCTACCCAATATCCCTAACTAGTTGGGTCAAAGTCTTTGAGAAAGGGGGACTCCTTCAAGAAGCTTCTGCCCCCAAGTAGTAAAATTCATGGATTTCAAATTTTCTATCTGCAGCTGTTTCTTTAGAGAAATATTCACCATTAGGTTCAGGGCATAATTCTACGAGTAAGAACCACAAACCAAGAGGCAAATGTCCCCAAATGGTCAACTACTTATTTAACGCTACATCTACCTCCCGTGTCCACTTCTACAATGAAAACACCAAGTTCTGTGCTTAGTTTCCTACGTTTCATCATCATCATCTAGGCATTATTTCTTAATTAGCTAATTGAATAAATATAACAGAAAGAGAGAAACTGCCGCAATGGAATTCTACTTACAGAATTAAGAGGAACAGCAATGTAAAATATGCAATATTGAAAGCACTTGCCTCGTACAGATCATTCACCAGTTCATCTGGGTTGGGCGAGAATGCGCTGTTTACATAGACAAACTGCCCGAAAAAAGAGAGAGCGGGAAAAAAAGATATTTGTTAAGGTACAATTTACGCCTTCCAAAAAATAGAAACATACCAGAACCAGCTACCTACCAATGTCTCCCGGTGAAGTTGTCGGCAAAGAAAGTCAATCACTTTGGCAAATTTTTCTGCCCCAGAAATCTGCCGTTTCCATAGTGATCATCACATGAATATCAAAGATTCAAGAGTTCACTATATCACCACATTCAACGATTTTTCTCATGGAAAATAGATACATCAACTTATGCCACCAAAGCTTTAATATTAGAACACATTCATGCAAATCTGATGAACGCTGGTTTCCAAGGAAAAATCCTTTTTAAAAAATGGAGTTAGGTATGAGAATGGCCTCGCCAAGCGTTTAATCTATTAAGTTTCAAGATCATGGGCAGTAAGTGATCAATAACAACGATCTGGTAATATCCGGTGTAAATCTATATACAATTGACCAAGAGTCGAAGATTTTGCCTTTCAAATCTTGGTTCATCTATAGAACAGAGATTAAATTGATATCATTTAAAAGAACCCCCAACTTCCACTGTTAAATATTATCTTACTTGCAGACTGAACCTCTATTCCCGACACGAGACATCTGACCCGAAGTAAAGTCAGTTCAAACCAGAACCGCCTACAAAGATGCATGAACACTGACCTGAATCAGCCCTCCGTGAAAACTATAACCTAACCAAAATCAACATCGGAAGCATTCCAATCACACTATATTTCTGATATTCAATCTCTCAGCTCAAAATATCTCATCAGCCTATGACTAAACTTAACACCAAAATGGAGGCACGACTCGAAGAGATAGGACTAAGTTTCACCACTCAAAGGCTTTGCTAGGTCCACAAGCACCTAACATTGAAATGGAATAAATTTACGCAGAATGGAATTCCTTCCCTCACTGTTGTTTGGATGATTTAAAATCCCCTATCTGAAATAGATAAGTTGGGATTTCACGGTTTAATGCCACCAATGAATTGGCGAATACCCCCATTGCCATCTACTACTATTGTCCTCTATGTCAGATAATCCAGAGCCGCGTCGCGGAAATTTAATTAAACAATCAACCTTGACAGTTGGCTCAACATACCACCATATTCGCATTCCCTTACCTGTTCAATGTTGTGTTATCGCTGCAAAAACCTTCGAAGTTTGAAAGAAGCATTCGATCAAGCACGTACAGTGCAACCTCGAATTTATTCGGCGAAAAATTAACTTCCGCGTTACGATGCAACCAATTTTTACATACGAATCGTTAATCACCACTGCGCTATGTCAAAAAACATTGAAATCACCGGCCAATTCCACAATGAATCAAGCGACGCCAAAGAGCCAGCAACCGCACGCAGAAACACGCGACACGAACCCGATACATGTTACGCCGTTCGAGAAATTAAGGAGCAATACCACTGACCTTGAATTTGGCTTGCTTCAGAATGGGAGCATCGCCGGTGGCCCTCAAGTGGACAACAACTGCAAAGATCACAAGAAATCCCCAAAACAACAATGCCCACGGAATCAAATTCTGGCAAATCAAGCAATCAAATTCAACACCCAACGAGAAGGAATCGACGAAAACAGATGGGATGGGGGGCGGGGGGGGGGGGGTGGATTTCTTTCTCTCGAGTTCGTTCCGGGGACTCACTCTTGCGATCTGAATTGGGAGAATCGGACGCCATTTGCTATCGGAAAACTGGGAATCGCTTCAAGAAAACATCGAGCGGAAGCACTTCGAAAAGATCGCCGAAGCAAAGTTATGGAATTTGACCTTTTTATTTTTCGAATTCGAGCCCATTTTATACTTTTCTCTGCAGGGTTTGGTTGTGCGTGGGCCTATTGTTTGTCTGGGCTTCGTGCGACGCCTTCCGGAAGGGCGAAGCCCATCCATTTTGAAGGACCTCGTTGGAAAGTAAAAAAAATGTTTCTTCTAAAAGGCATTTTCACGCAATAAACAAAAATTAAAACTAGAAGTAAAATTTAAATCTAAAAAAAAAATATTTAAAAAATAAAATTAATAATTTTTTAACCATTTCCGTAAATATATCCCGAAATTTGGAACGAGTTTTTATTATGTTGGTAATTTGGCTTTGGAACGTGGGGCTTTCGATATTTTCTCGTGCCATCGTTCGAGCAATTTCTGGAAAGTCGAGGTCCTTGATATTGAAATGCCTTGCCTAACATTTTTCAGAGAACAAAGCAAGTGTATATTGTTTTCAGAGTTCTGGCTTCCGATCAAGCGTTCCAGTGGTAATTAAAGACGCGTAGATTATGCGATCGACCGTTATTAATATAGCATTAATATTTGTCGCCGCAAGCCTCGGGACTCGTTGACCGAGCCCTATTGAATCGAGTCATGGTACATGTCCGTAGCAACTCGCGATACCATTTCCCAATACTGTAACGATACGTATAATGTGACGAATGTTTCTTCCGTACTAGCGAGTACGTTTTTTGTCGAACAGTATCTTATCACACCCCCACATTGATTCATCAACATAAAAAAGTACGAAATTGCCTTTTGAGGTCCTTGCACTTTAAGTGAACGCTCGACTCCAAGAAATTGTGTCGGGGACGACCGAAAATTCATAGAGTCACGACCCTCGTTCCACGCGAGACGTCGTAATAGAACGATGCTTTTCTAGGATGCCCATCGAAAGGAGAAAGTATTCGGTGTTTGCATGGTACTACGTCGTAGGTTGACACGGCATGTATGTTTTACTGAAGCTCAATCACAACTTGACACATCTTGATGACTTGGACAAATATTAGAAAAAAAAAAAAATCCAGCCACAGTTACCTCCTCCATCTGCAGTCGCCGGCGAAGTCGGCGACACTGCGTCCAAGCCGACTGTTACTGTGCATCATGGTTGAGCCACCTCTCCATCGTCGCGGTGGCTCATAGTTGTTGCTGTCCATGACGGAGCCACCGACTTCGTCGCAGGTCGTCCATTTGATGGTGGAACCGTGATCTAGGGAATCGCTAGAGTTGTTATTTTCGAGTTCGGAAGCCCCCTGATCCGAAGGCTTGCTTCTGTGGATGCCCTATATCTGGAAGTGGACAAAGAAGAAGATTATCTCGGGGTGGATGAACAAGAGGCGAGGACCGTCGGTGTGCCCCAGATTTGAGCTCGTAGATGTGGATACCCTAATTCTAAAGGTGGACGAAGAAGAAGATGATCTTGTGGTGGCTTGGCCATGGACCATGGCTCCAGTTGTGGCGATGAACGAATATGGCCGTGAGCGACAATGAAGGGGATGGCTCTATTTGCGAGCGGCAGGACGATGGAGGGGTGGCTCAACCATGGACCTCTCCCGATTTGCCGATGGACGAGCCTAACGGCGACAACGATGAAAGGGTGGACGGGCACCGACCGGAGGCGTAAGAAGAGAGAAAAAGGGATTTGCAAATGTTTTAATCTTTTTTATTTACTTGTCATGTCATAGACAGGCGTCAATGTGTAATTGGATTTTGATACTCAAATTATGTTACGTCAGCCTATGACGCGATACTGTGCAACCACTGAATTCTCATATGGAAAGACAAAGCCACTTCTTTCCCCTTGAAACCCTACGGAAATCACAAAACTTTGGCTGACAAAGCCCGATGATTTGTTACGATGCCTTTGCGGTGCTGGGAACACTCGATGCCACAGAAACCATGCAAGAACTCCATTCAATCATTTTTGTGACACATTAAATTCGCAGTTCTACATATGTAAATCTACATGTTAGAATGGGACTTATACCAAATTGCGGAACCGATGTGACACCGCATGTGGAGTCTTCTCTTCCCTATATCATCGTTTCCATTCCCACGAAAAGCAACTGATATCAATTCCTATCAACGAAGTGGAAATGTCAATTCGAAATTGAAAAAACAAACAAAAAAAATCGATATATATCAAGAACGCAACTGTCTGTAAACGTACGCATACATAATGGGCGTGGGACCCACGATCGAAATGACCTAGTAAGAAAATGAAAGCGAGGCAGCGGTCGTTTTACGGGGTACGTCGTCATTGATTGTTGTCGTGCAGACGTGGGCAATCGGGTGGGACCCGACTAAGAAATTTCGTCGCGAGGCTGGCTGACACCAGGCAAATGGCCATGGCTCCCTCCCTAGGCCGTACCCGACCCGATGGGTCCCAGCCATCATGCGTCAGCGATTACCGAAGTATCCGAGTCGTGAACCGGCTTAGGTCAAGACCAGCTCGGTCGTCCGTCCTAACGTTTTCCCGTCGCCGGGCCCCCGGCTTGATCGAGCGCGACGAGACTCATCGTTGGTTGGGTCCAACGGTCGCGCTTGCGCAATGCGTGACTGCTGCTCATCGAATGTTTTAAGAACTTTTCGATAATTATTTATTCACAGACAGGAACCGGAAGAAGAGAGCTATTCATACATTATTCACAAATTATTCATACAGTAGTAGGTCAGTATGTTTTACGTAGTCAACTCCTAGAGCTCTTTAGCTAGTCATGATGAAGCCAGTCAACCTCGTTCTCGAGTAAGGATGCCACGCATTGCAAGTCTGGTTCGCTCAGTATCGTCCCTCCAGGATTGAAGAATGCTAGGGTTCCTCCGGAGTTCTGTGTCGATGTCGACGACGGCCATGCTGTGTTGTCGCTATCATCTAATCCGCCATTAAGGAAACACGACTGCTGAGTATTAGTGGCGAGTTCAGACTCCAAGAAAGCTTCCAGGAAGTTCGCGTCCAGCTCGAAATCTGCCATGAAATTGCACGAGACATTTGAATTTCCATCTGATGACTGAGCTGTTGCAACTCGATCTTCATGGCGGTCCGAGCTTTGATCTTTGTCGTCCACCATGTCAGGTGCTTGTGCTTCTCTATCTTGACAGGATCCGGGAGAGAGAAGCGCTTTTGGGCATCTTGGTGCCGTGGCACGAGAAACACACGGTTCCACGGGCACGAGAGTGTCATCAATGGTCGGCTTTTCGAGGGCCAACTTGGGGCTTCCTTGGGATGAAGACAACGACGGGCGAGCGGAAACAAAGCCCGAGCGGCTCGAGCTGGATTGTAGTTTCTTTCCGATGGTGGTGTTCCAGTAATTCTTTATTTCATTGTCCGTCCGTCCCGGAAGCCTCCCCGCGATCAAGGACCATCTGCAATAATTCAAACAGACACCATAATTCTTCGTTTCGTTATCGTGAGCGTATTGCTAAAAAAATTTCGAGAGAAGGAAGAAACACCTGTTTCCCAGGAGATTGTGAAGCCGGATGATGAGCTCTTCTTCGTCAAGAGTGATGTTCCCTCTCTTTATGTCGGGCCTCAGATAATTCAACCACCTCAACCTGCAACTCTTCCCACATCTCCTCAGACCTGCACGAGGCCCCCAAAGAAATCAAAAATAATAATCCAGATTACTCAATATAAACCAAATATGTCTCGCAAAATATAGTTTGAATTCTCTCTCTGTGCGAGTGTGTGTGTGTGTGTGTGTGATGGGCGTGATGAGTGAACATGACCTGCTTTCTTGGGAAGGTTTCTCCATTTGCCTTCACCGTTCGCTTTGATGTAGCCAGTCAGAATCTTGTCCTCCATTGCTGTCCATGCTCCTCTGTTCACTCCTTCCTTCGCGCAGCATGGGCTCCTTCCCATTCTCTCTCTGGTAAGTGAGAGTGATACACGTAATTGGTTCTGCGAGAGAGAGAAACTCTGGGACCTGTGTCATATGAATCTTGAAGTTGGTGTGTTACTGCACTTAGTCTCTCTCCCTCTCTCTCTCTCTCTCTCTCTCTCTCTCTCTCTCTCTCTCTCTCTCTCTATCTAACACACACACACATATATAGAATTTTTTTTTTTGCTCAGGCCCGCAACCATTCCGTCAAAGCACGTTTTCAAGCTACATGTTACTCCAAAAATGAAATAAATAAAGGCCTAATTCCTTAGAAAACTTCTAACTTTAGGTCAAGTTCAAATCTATCCCAAATTTTTTTTTTCTAAAAAAAAATTCCAAACTTTAGGTCCAGTCCCAAATCTGCCTCGAACTTTTTTTTGTCTCAGAAAAACCCCAAACTTTAACTCCAGTCCAAAATCTGCCTCGGATTTGTAAAAAAATACCAAAATTCAATTTATTTTAAAAAATATACCCCTGTGATTCAGTCCAAATCAGACGTGGCACTTCCACGTTCATAACAAATCCACATCAACAAAGTAATGGGGCTTTTTTTTAAAGAAAGAAAAGTTCAGAGCAAATTTGGACTGAACCAAAAAATTAGGTTTCGTTTTAAATTAAGAAAAGTTTTTTGAGCTGAATTTATCATCGTCCCTAACTTTCATATCATAGAATGATTTTTATTTTGGAGAATTTCAACAATTTTTATTGGGTTGGATTTGTTATCGAAGTGGAAATGCAATGTCGGTCTGTACCTATCGCCCCATTACTTTACTGATGTGATTTTGTTATCAACGTAGAAGTCCTACATCAAGTTGGGACTGGATCACGTGGGTATATTTTTGAAAATAAATTGAAATTTGCATATTTTTTTTACACAAAACAAAATTTGGGGCAAATTTGGGACTAAACTGAAAGTTTGGGGTTTTATCTGAGACAAAAAAAAGTTCTGGGCAGATTTGGGACTGGACCTAAAGTTTTGGGTATTTTTTTTAGATAAAGAAAAGTTTCGGAGCAGATTTAGGACTTGATCTAAAATTGGGGATATTTTAAGGAATTCACCCAATAAATAAATGATTGGTCCTTTTAACATGACGTAGCAAGTGGAGTGGGGGACCATGTTTCTTGTCTTATAGTTCCTTGTAACGACGAAAACCGTGTTTTAGAAGGACAACCGGAAATGCTACCCGCGCCGCGATCGACAAATTTTTTTTTTGGTGTTATTATAATTGTCAATTAGAAATATAAATGTACTTCAAAATCATATGCTTGTGTTAATCATGAAACTATGTGATTTTTGGGGGATAAATTTATATCTGGTTTATGCACACGACAGGGTTTCAGTCTCCCATATAATTAAATACAAAGAATTCCATGGATTTATGTTTTGCACAGGGAAAGGCCCTTCCCCTTACTAACTTCTTTGGAGTTGTTATCAAATATTTAATTGCGAATGTCTTTAGCCTTTAGGTAATGCTATACTTGTGACCTTAAAATTGAGCTTTGCCCCCATTTTAATCTTCTCGAAAAAAATATAGACAAGTCACACCAAGGCCAAATTGCCCACAAATCGGCAAAAGCCAATAAACAATCATAAACTGTAATTATGATAGGTAAACAAAACATCAATTTATAGTTGAATTTTTAGGTGTAAGAACCTGCCTTTATTTATGAAGCAAAATACTTGATTTGTTTGCATTCATGGCCATATTTGCCCCAGCTAAGAAAAAGTACTATATCCGTACGTCCTTGCTCGCCAATCTAAGCTCTGGCTTTGCGTCTTATTAAATTCATGATATAAGTAGGTTACTTCATAAATTTGGGTGTACCTACCTAAGATGGACTTTCCTAAAGATTAAAATCTATAAATTTATGTCAATTATAGATAAAAGAGCTATCAGGGGCAACGACTTTGATACTCAGCACATTTTATTGGTGCCTATATTTTAACTTCCTAACAAAAATAAATATAAAAAAAAAACTCTAGTTAGTTGTTCTATATATAGAACTCGTGTCGAATTTAGAGTTGAGGCGCATCCTTATTAAAATGGATATTTCCGAAGCCTTTAAATCGAGGACCTAAGAATACCAAGTTTAAACATAGATAGTTAGCACTTCATGTAACCCTTAATAGAAATAGCGAGTTCCTATCGGTTTTAGGATTTTTTTTGTGCATGTAGTCATTGCTAGTATTTTCAAAATCATAAGACAATGACGCGAACATATTTTATTTTCTGCATCAACAAAATTTTTGTCTCTCATATACTATAACCATCAACTTTCTTAACCACATGACAAATTATACAGCTTATAAACGGAAAATTATTTCATTATATGCTTTGATTCATGTATCTTTAGTTTAGAGAACGCCAAAAAACAAGAAAAATAGGGAACAAAAAGAGAGAAATGAAGGATGTAAAGGGAGAAGAAAGTAGATAATGGAGTAGGTGAGCCCAATTCCACACCCACACCACCTATTCTATACTCACTGCTCTGCCCAAGAAGGTTCGAAAATAACCCTCATTTCATCTTATTGTATAGATACGGAAAAACAATTTTTTTTAAAAAAATCCCCTAAGTCAAAACGAATAGTAAAGATTTTCGCGGGGACGACGTCAAGGATCACAAGGGTGACGACAATGCGAATGATAATGATATGCCCAAACTTTGAATGTGGAAGAGAAGTGCACATCTCAATTAGGCCATCCCTACGTGGAATTAGACAATTTTCACATCGCGAGGGGATGTTAAGGTTTGACTAATTGCGCATCAGCGGGATTAAGATTCGACTTTGCGCGCCGTTCAAAATCATTTTACGAAAATGATTAGGTTAGAACTGTACGGATCGCGTGCCTTAATCTTCGCTTTCACCTGTAGGAATTATTTCACCGGCATTTTACATTCCGAGTTAACAGAGAATACCCATTAACTGAAAAAGCTCAGTAAGGTTAGAAATCACATGTTTCACCTGCCTTTCTTGTGCGTGCATGGGCTGCTTTCTGATCTCCCCCAGCAGCTAACTTTCTCGCACGCTCTTGAAAGTTCGTTGACAGTAGACGCCCCGTCGAGAGGAGAGGGACGGTGCTCCTAGACAAGCGGGGGTTTGATCTCCGGTTCGGGAGATGTTTAGGCGTTTTCGAAACTTAAATGTGAAGTTTTAGTTGGACCACTGCTGACCGTTCTGAAAGCTTGAGTTATTAGATGAATGCGTGGTTTATTATTTAAATTTCTAACACTTAATACTCCCTTTCGCCCGAATTGGCAATCGTATAGGTATGACTGTGATGAAATTCTTTCTTTTTCTCCTTTTTTTTTTTCCTTTTGTAGTTCGGGAAACACAAGCGAAGTGGCCCGGCTATCTAGAGGCGTCCATGGGACACCCAAAAAGCCTCTTGAACTAGATTAAGTTCGGGCGATTTGAACTATGCAGGTGAGCCTAACCTAAAGCAATATATACGTAGTTGGTGGGATTTGAACGAGTGACTTTTAGTTCCCGAACTGGAAAAACCTCCGACGTGGGAACAGCTGTGGAAACCCCGGGTTTCTTTCTTTTCTTTTAGAACGAAGTTACATCAATTCTCGATAGATTATGGTAAATAGTTACCGTTCTTGATTTAGATATGGTAATTTCGTATGTGTTTGAACCGCAATATGTGTATTGTCTCCTGCTCAAATAATTATTCTTACTTACCGGGCCCCACCCATCTTTTGTTAAAACCTCGTTCGAGATACATGTGAACGAGGCGATTTGCGTGTATATCCGAGAACTAGTCCAATTGAAAACTCATGTACTCCATAGTACTCGAGGAAAATGACTATATAAATAGCACGCCAAAACTAAATTTGGATGTATTTGAAAACCCTAAAAATCTCTCTCCTCGTACTATGTCTCCTTGGCGGTAATCACAATGCCACGCACCAAGAGCCCTCGCATCAACCACTGTGTTCATTGAGACTTGAAAGAGAGATTGGCTAAATTTAGTAGCTACGTAATGAAGAACAATTGCTTGTTGCAAGTCTCGGATTTGTTGGTGCTCAAGCAGCCTCAGTTTTTTTTTTTTTTTTTTGGTAGTGGTGCCAAATGAAACCTTCTTGTCTTGCATCTTGATTAACATAAACACTCTCTATAATTCGGCAAATTAAGCGCTAACCCTTGACAAAGGTCTCTCTCGTTGCTAGGTTAGTTTCGTTTTGCCTTTGTTTCTCATCATTTGATTGCTAGTCGGAATTACTTTGGATCCGAAAGCGTGCAATTGTACGCCCGAAAGATGTGTTGATTTGAGATAGCAAGTTAATTGAAGATTCACGGATAGAACGCGCAAGGTAACGCGTGTTTGACTCATGACCGAACGGCTTAATAAACGTAGATGGTCTGTTTTTGATCGAGTCGATAAGCGCGAAATCACATGTATCATGTGATAACGCGTGAAATCCGATTGAAAAATACACGCACACAAGCAAAGTGGGCATATAGACTTTACCCACGAAGTAGGGCCGGGACATAATTGCACAAACACGGGAAAACTAAAGTTGTTTTTGACTATTAATTCAAAGAAGGACGATCTCTTCGTATATTACTGGAGTTTTTCTGGTACTGGTTGTTTTGCCATTTTACAGAATTTTCACCGATGGCATCCATGAGAAGTGACAAAACATGTGCTGTCAAGCCTCACATGTTAGTGTTTTAGCGGTCGGAATCTGTGTCTTTTGATCTCCATATGTACACAATAGCCAACAATGAAGAAAATTGTTCAAAAAGTCTCAAACCTATTGTACTACGGCAAATTCAATCCTAAACCTTTTCAATTGTGCCAACTCAATCTTATACCTATTATACGGCGGCTAATTCAGTCCCAAATCTTTCAATTGTGCTAATTTAGTCCTAAATCTTTTAACGATTTGCCAATTTAGTCCCAGACCTTTTAATGATTTGCTAATGTAGTCCTTCGGCGATTTCCGACCAAAATTACCCGGAAGGACTATATTGACAAATTGTTAAAAGGTTTGGGATTAAATTGGCTAATCATCAAAATGTTTAAGACTAAATTGGCACAATTGAAATGTTTATGACTGAATTTGCTGCCATACAATAAGTTTATGATTGAATCGGCACAATTAAAAGGTTTATGTCTGAATTGGCCGCCATTCAATAGATTTAAGATTTTTTGGACAATTATCCCACCGACAATACTGGGCATTTGGTTCATGAAAATAAAAAATAGACATGGTTGGCATCAGATGAAACTGAATATTATAGCTTATATGTTAAAGTAATTAAATATTAAACTAAGCATTCATCTAACAGTTTAAGCTTTTAGAATAGTTGATAGTGGTCCCACAAAAAATCTCACATCATATCAAACCTAGGAGGTCCCAAGTTCAAATCTTTACGGGCCCCATTTGCCTCCCCAATTAATATATTCATGCTTAGTATTAGGTAAAAAGATCAGACTAAGTGTGAGGGGGAGTGTTAAAGTCATTAAATATTAAATCTTGCATTCATCTAACAGTTTTAGCTTTTAGAACAGTAAGCAGTGGTCCCACAAAAAATTTCACATTATAAATGCTCTTTGAGTTGTTAAATCACCGTACTCAGTAAATTCCCATCTTCATTTAAACCGCTAAGGAATTGATTTTCTGCTATATACGTATATGCATGTACGTATGCACGCGCGTGTATTATTTTAGAATAGATCATTTCATTCCTAAATATTCTTGATTAAGAACATGCATGATTACGTTCGAGCACCAAGGAGAATATCAAACCTGATCGTACATGACTTTCCTTTCATCCTTGGAAAGTAAAACCGATCATTCATTAAGGGAGATAGTGGAGTTATTTTATATCAAAAATTAGGATGCGGTCCAAATTAATATGATGTGACCCTGTTGATTAAAGTGGCACAACTCGTTCACTTGTTGTTTGTTTTGGTGATCAAATAACTTTGTTAATGTGTGCATACCAAATTGTTGCATGGTCCTGACTTCGTGGCACCAAAATGATATTATAGTTTTATTACGTCCCGAATCGGCCTCTCGGGATCTCGCACTTGTGGAATATCAGTCCGTACCAGTAGTTGCTTACGAAAGAGAGGTGAAAATGAGCTTTGATTCGAAAGTGAACCTTATGGAAAAACAGAGGGGAGTTAAGAAACCCAACCAACTTTCTTGGGGAAAAGCGTTCGTGAGGGTACCAAAAGAGCCAGCACACGATCCATAACCCTATGCCTCTCAGTAGATCTGCAGAAGTGTGCACGGCACATGGAAATTAACATCCATGGAATATTAGGGAGACGACAGCTTATGTCTTTCTTTTTTTTACTCTTTACCCTTAGCGTTTTCACACGACAGCCTCGGTTGGCGATTCTCTTTCCGTTATCGATAAGAAGTACAAAGATACTTGTCCCTCGGATCCTGCTCTCGTGTGCGTACACGAAAGCACACAACGTTGCAGAAAAATCTCATCCCGGAAAGGACGACTGATTGCACAATCATCCCGGTTTTGTGTTTCGATGCACCAGAATGACATCATTGTTCATCGAGAGCAGACACGGTGGAAGCAGGATTTTTATCTGTCCTTTTCCGAAATCACGAGTCACGTTCAGCTCGAAATGGAAGAGATGGATTCCGGAGATGATTGGAAAAGTCGTCCTAGGCTTGGTGGTTGGGCGTTAACTAACTAGTTAGGTGGAGCTGCCCTAAAGCATGCATGATTACTTATTGTGTCTGGGCTAATCAGCGGGGAGACAAGGGATATTCTAAGTCCTAAACCATCGGGGATTAGTTAGTTGGTATCAGACTAGGTTGTTGTTATGCCTTAACATCAGCAGTTGGACCATAAGGTTAGTCTTCTTTCGTTTCCCTTTGTTTCTCTTTGATCATCGAGTGGGGCTCGCTTCTCCGATACATTACAAATTCAGGCATTTATCAAATCAAGAGGGATGAGGTCAATGAGATATTATAACCTTAATTAAATCTCGCACCCTCCCTCTTTCTCTCCTATTATCGTGGGGTTTTCTTTTTGTGTGCATATTGTTTTTAATTTGGCGTTTGTTTGGCCAGAAATTCAAATGTAAGGTTCACCTAAAAGGGTCCAATTATATGTAACTTGCATGTCAAGAATGCGTCAATTAAGTTATTCATTAGAATACTTAACTATCAAACCACACCTTCGTCGAACAGCTTAAACTTTTCGAGCAGTCGACAACGCTTTCACAAAATCTTACATGATATCAAGGCATGCGGTCCGAGTTCATATTTTTTCCAGGCCCTTTATGTGGTTCCCTTGTTATATATTTCCGTGCCGAGTCTTAGGCCAAAATCCAGTCTACTCGTGAGGGGGAGTATTAGAATTCTTAAATATTAAACCACAAGTTCATCTAACAACTTTTAGAACGGTTTGTAATGGTCCCACAAAATTCTACATTTTTAATCAATTCATAGTATGCTAAGTGAAAGTTCATGATGAATTACACACTTCGTGGCTCAAAGCGAAGACCTTTGACAGCGTTTGTTCTCCCAGTCCTACACACGAGGACTATTTGACAGCCGTGACAAAATCATGTTCGTCAGACTATACCAAGGCATATATTTATACATGCATGTTAGCCCTAGGCCCATGCTAATCAAGATAATGGGCCTATGGAGAATGAAGGCGCCAAGATGAAACATTCAATCATCTTTCATTTGGTTAAGATTTTCTATTGCGGTTTTCTTTGTTTTTCTTTTTTCAAATCATGGCTGGCGAGGGTCATAGCCCTCAACTGTGGCCGGCGAGGGTTAGCCAATTTATTTTAGTGCAAATTTTTTTTAAAATTTTTTAATCAGAAAACGAAAAAGAAAAGAGAAAAAAATAAAAAATTCAGAATTTTCACATCGACGCCGGCTGTCCGACAACATCGACCATGCCATGTAGAACGGCAGATGTTCATGTTGGTGATTTCCTACTAAAATTGGCCGGAAAGATTAAATTGATAAATCGTCAAAATGTTTATAACTAAATTGGCACAATTGAAAAGTTTGTGACTAAATTGGCTGCCGTACAATAGATAAAGGTCTTTTTGGTAATTTTTCCCATTTTAAGAGCTCTTGTCTAGAGCTGGAATTCACATTGGCTCTGCTTGTTTCGCGGAAAATAAATAATTTGAAAAATATTTTCCTAAAGATAATGCTTTGTATCATTTGAAATAATTAATCATTGAAAAATATTTTTATTATAGACAACAATTTATGTTGAACACTTTCAAGGACGATGAATATATTTTTCGTTTATTTATTTTTGTAGGTAATATAAGCGATCATTTTTTAAAAATATTTTTCGAAAAGAAAAGATAATGTCTTTTCTTAATACTATTCGCGAAGGAAATGCTTCTGCAGAAATCAAATCAACAAGAAAAATCCCATCATTTCGGCCGTCCCCTTTCTGGAATGGACCGGAATCATCCTCGGGGATACCACGTTTCTGACGTGCAAAATCGTTCGCGCGTCCAAGGAAATAGCACAAGTCGTTGAGTTGTTATTAGCTATGCAATATGCATGCATGATGGTTAACACTGTGTTCATCATGTCCATCACGAGAGAAAATCCTCTAATATCTTCTGTAAATCGTGTCCTTCAAGCCGGGTCACGGAATAATCATCGAATTTGGCACAGGGCGCGAGCGGTAGGGTTTCCAATTCATCAACCAAGAAACTCGGAATAATTCTGTTTAGCAACGTGCAGGGAGGTTACGTTGTGTTTTTGTCTCGTAGCATTTATCAAGCGGAGAGGATACATGGAGCTACATCGTTCTCGTATGGTATGGACTATATTATATGTTATTTATTATGGGCCTGAACGGACCACATTAATCCAATACCCAAGTGAAGAGATACTTTGAGGACTTAATTTCCATTCATATATTGACAAAAACAACTGCTTACACACAATTAAATTAAAAGATATAATGAAAAGACCTATTGGCATTTTCCCCGAGCATTAATGTATTTTTTGTCACAATTAAAGCATTCGAGATTTTTTGAGCGGTCGATTATTTCTAATTAAATGTGTAGGTCCTTCTCTCCGACATCCGCGTCTTCCGCAACAACGATTTTTCTCCCTCGTGCACACAAGAAGAGAAGTAGACAAAGGTGATCGCTCTCTCTCACGGCCCCCAATACGCAGACAAAGGTGATCGCATCGAAGTGACTGCCCTCTTTGACAATTACAACAAAAGGAAAAGAGGCCAAATTTCAAAAAAAACACTCAACTTTACACTTTATCCCAATTATATTCTGAACTTTTTTTTATCTCAAGAAAAATCACAAACTTTTATCCAAGTCCCAAATCTGCCCTCCCGTTATAAATCCGTCCAATTAACGTTAGAAAAAAAAAAAAACAGAGAACCGGCAGCTGCGGCGGTGGCCAAGCCTTCGCCGGTGGCCGCCGGGAAGGAGCGGCGGCCCTCGCCTGGGCCTTCCCGAAGGCCAGCGACCCTCGCCGGCGGCTCGCCTGGGGCCGGCGAGGGTCGACGGCCCTCGCTAGGCCCAGCGACCCTCGCCGGCCCGAGCGAGCCGCCCGCACGGCGTGCCCCCGATCTCGGGGCGAGGGTCGCGCCCTCCCCGTGACGGGGCCGCACGCCCTCGCCGGCGACTCGCCCGGGCCGGCGAGGGTCGCCGCCTCGGAAGGCCCAGGGCGAGGGCCGCCGCTCCTTCCCGGCTGGCATAGGGCCGCCATCGGCGAAGGCTTGGCCACCGCCGCAGCCTCCGGCTTCTCTGCTTTTTTTTTTTTTCCGACGTTAATCGGACGGATTTATAACGGGAGGGCAGATTTGGGACTTGAATAAAAGTTTGTGGTTTTTCTTGAGATAAAAAAAAATTCAGGATATAATTGGGATAAAGTGTAAAGTTGAGGATTTTTTTTGGAATTGGGCCAACGAATGGTGGCCTCAATAATTACCTCCGAATTCACGGGGAGGAACAGGAGTTATGCATGGAATCGGTACATAAGGGTACATAAGGGAGGATGATAACCCTCTGAATTTTGCTAAAATTTCTACACGTTTGTCATGTACAGTTTATATATCCAGTCAATTTCCAAACAAACGAATCGGATACGAGAAATAGATCCAAAAGTTGCTGATGCGGGATATCCGATGATCAAACTGGGCCTTGTTGTTTCGCAAAATGATAGAGGAAAAGAAAAAAGGGACACGGTGGAACTCCACCGCTCACTAGGGTCAATAATGAAGATGAGCACCACACACTCTTAAGGCACGTTCGTGTCATCAAAAAATTTATAATAAAGGAAATGATTGATACCACAAAAAATTCTAAATTGATACATTTGTAATAAATTTACTTCAAATTAATTTTTTGATTACCAAAAACCTAAAAATGGTATATTTATTATAAATTTACCATCCGTTAGTTTTCGTTAAATTAGATTAATATTACGAAAAATCATAAACGGGTACTCCTGTGATAAATGGAGAGTAAAATCCCAAACCGGTAAAACTATCAACTGTCGCGTGTTATCCAACTTAGTAATTTGACAATAAAATTTAACGATTTGGATTAATAATTAACCCTAAAGGAAAACATTTTTCATAAAAATCAATTTTAAGGAAATTGATTAATTTTTCATTTGTTTGGCGATTAGAAAAAAGTGATTCACTGCTTATCATAATAGAAAGCCATTTTTCTCCGATCTGACTTTACTATTATCAATCCAATTTTCCTTAAATCGATTACATTAAAAAGTCGAAAAATGATTTATCGAAAACGTGCCGATCTTTCGAGATGCCGAGCATGACCGGGACCACCGAAGTGGGCCCTCCGACGCGACCGCAGAGAGGAAGTACAAGGCCCCGCCTCCCTCATTGAAGATCGGGGACCAAGGCGCGTCAATGATTGGGGGGGGGGGGGGGGGGGGGGTGCACCGATCGCACCGGGGACCGGAATTGACAATCGTGCCCCTCCCAACATGAATCACGTGCTGTCCTGTTTTACTTCTGACTGGGGGACGTCCCGCTTTGAATTTGAAATTGTCGGAGATTAGTCAAAGGGATAACCTGGCAAATGCTGACACGTGGGGGTGGGGTGACGTCCTTCCCGATGCCCGACCCAGATCTAATTCCTCACGTGGCCTTTTTCTCAAACCCAAAGAAGAAAAAGATATTTGGACCGCAGAATTACATATTTATCGTCGGGGTTTTGTAAATAGATAATCGTCTAAAAAAAAAAACCCTAAACCAATTATACGATAGTCTATTCAGTCTTAAACCATTCAATTGCACCACTTTAGGCACAAACCTTTTAAGAATTTACTAATTTAGTTCTAAACCTTATGAAAATTTACCAATTTCGTCATAAAACCTATTTTTTGGATATTTGACCAGAATGATTATATTGGCAAATCGTCAAACTATGTAGAACTATGGAAAATCATCAAAAGAGTTATGACTAAATTAGCATAATTGTAAGGTTTAAGACTAAATTGGCAAATCATCGTAAACCTTTTAAGAATTTGCTAATTTAGTCCCAAATCTTATGAAAATTTACCAATTTCGTCACAAAACCTATTATTTGGATATTTGGCCGGAATGACTATATTGGCAAATCGTCAAACTGTGTAAAACTATGAAAAATCATCAAAAAACTTATGACTAATTAGCATAATTGTAAGGTTTATGACTAAATTGACAAATCAGCTGAAAATTTTGGGTCTCCATACAAAAGGTTTAGAATTTTTTGGATAATTATCCTGTTTTGTTAACGAGTTACATTACGTATTCCCCAAGCAATCAGACAATGAGTTTATAATTTTCACTGCACTGATTTTTTTTTCCCATTTGTTGTGTAGTTAATATTTCGAAAATCAAACATAATGTTTTGAAAAGGCGTTCGATAAAATCGCTTAACGAGCGTCGCAAAGATTAATTAAATAAGCAACGAGCGCAATCAACTTCTTGAAATCACAAAATTGAAAATGGTAAGCATCTCAATTTTCATCCATGCAACCAAACTGCCCAAAAAGAAACGGAAGAGTATTGACTTATGTACCAATAGCAGTTATTGCATAAGAGAAACGGCCGACACAATAGTGCTGATATATTTAATTGAGTAGGCCAAAAGATCAATTTATATGGGCATGGTGATGAATCTGTCAATAGACTGCTCCTCATGCAACTGCAACAACAAAATCTAAGAAATAAATATTCGTTTGGGCAAATTGGAGGACAGTACCCTCGAGAATAAGTCACACCGCGCCCTATTGAAATTAAAGGCAAAAAAACGAAAGAAAATTGCTCGGCAGAATATATGGGAGCATTCAATGCGGGAAAATTATTCAATCGGTCCTAAACTTGTCAATTTCATCAGCTTAGTGCTAAATCTATGCGCAAAATTTTAATATAATCCTTATGGCTAATTATCGTTGTAAAATCGCTGACGTAACGGCATACCATGTTGGATGGTCGGCAATAATTGGACTGCCATGTCGGGCATTTTTGCAAAAAATTGTCCGGAAATATTACATTGAAATTTCACGTAAATGTTTAGGACTGAACTGGCAAACTTGAAAAGTTTATGATCGAATTGGCATATATCACCATTCAATGCTATAGGCCAATAATTGCAACCCTACATAATTCAAGACCGCGACTCTTCATATTATTATGACAACATAGACAAATGACGGTACTCCCATGTGTCATGAGAGAGAAATGAGACTTGGATCTCACAAATCCACCAAATTGTACGAAATATTTTGTACGCAGCTGCTCTAGATCAAAACCATATGCACATGTTAAATACCCGAACTTAATCATTTATGGGGTTGCAGAGTATCTCATGAACCACCGAATAGTCGGATATTTGCACTCTTGTGTTTCTAGATTATCAAAACTCGGGGGATGTGAATGGCCACCTATTGTTGCTCCTCAGGACATTGAAGTCCAAAACTCCATGGTCAATGTTTCCAAAAGAATACACTAAGTGATGATCGTTAGGGTCAGCATTCTTATATTTGTATCTTTCTCGACGTTTTTAGGTATATATAAGACTCATGCACTACATGGAACACATATAGGTAGTGTGCACACTATTAAAATCGCATACTTGAATTGATTATCTTCTATTTATGCGAGACAAAATATGGAGGAAAGGAGATCGATGACTAAATTTTATTTTTTTAATGAGTTCATCGAGTTTAATGATATGATCGAGTTTGTACCGGGCTTCTATCTCTTGAAAAAAGCTTAACTCTCTCTCCAATTATTACCACATATACATATAAGTGAACTACTACGTTTACTGGCCAAAAAAAAAAAATGCTACATTGAATTATCGACATGATTTGCATGGTCCACCGAGCTAACTTTAGGAGTAACGACAATATTATCGACTGTGGAAATGTCTGACTAATTTATACACGGCAAAAAGTAGAGGTCATATTTAAATATGAACAATTTTCATCAGCTTTTCTAGCATAGTAGAAGAAAGAGATTTTATAATCCTGCTCCAGAATTGTCTATGCAATCCCCATGGTCACATTTTACTTATTCCCTCAACATATTATTCCCATTGAAAGTTAGACAACGTGAATCAAAATAATCGAAGATGAGTAGATAGCACAAATTAATTAATGGGCGTGATTAATTAAGAATCCAGCCCAGCAAAGCACAGATTCATGCTTGAAATCAGCTTTATAAAAACTCATCTTCCAATTCTAGAAAAAGAGCCAACTTCTTCAACTCCATGTGTAAAGTGGGTCGATCACAGGAATCGTGGCTATTCGCCATCTGAGTTTCGACCTTGTCTTCATCTCTTGAACGTGAAGAAGCACAAATCTCTAAACAAGGAATACTCCCATTGTTCACACCAATTAGATCTTTCTCCTCTTCCATCTCCATCTTCTCACAACGCGATGGCAAATTGGATTCTGAAGCGCCGAAAACAACTTTGTCACCTGCATTCAAGAAGTGCATATCATTGCCATCTCTGTCCTCTGCTCGAAAAGGAATTAGGGTTTCAGTATCACTATTCTTTGCGCCGGTGTTGATCATGTTCACCATGTCTTTGTCTAGTTCATTTGACGTAGAGAACTCAGTGAAACCAAGGACCTTATGGTGTGAATTCACCTGTTGATTCAAGACTAGTCCATTACTGGCAAATGACCCAACTTTCTCTTCATCGTTGAGATGATGCTTGATGGGCGGCCTTGCAGCTGGAAGCCTTTTGACCAAAATGGTGTTCCAATGGTTTTTTATTTCATTGTCGGTTCGTCCTGGAAGCCTTGCAGCTATCAAAGCCCACCTGTGTAACGCAAATTAATTAGAAGAGAAAAGGCCTTAGATTTAGCACTTAATTTGATGATTATACCTTCATATCGAAGTATTATGAAAACGCAAGAACATAATGGATAGTGTCTCCCGTTATTATATTGCTAAAGATGAGCCAATTTACAAGTTCATAAATTGTCATTTGAGGGGTCATGTAAACTAGGAGAATTGGGGAATAAGTTCAGCAAAAACATTGCCGATGTCATATCTCTGATGAAGGATATGTCACAGAAGAGAGCGGTGCTAGAAATACAAATGATTTGCAAAGAGAGATTGGTATGAAAAAACTACTAGGTGCAAACGATGGTTTTTGTCGTGTTTTTTGCATAAAGCCAAGGGAAAAAGAAGTATGCTTAGGATGCATTTATTTCACGGAAAACTTAAGATTTATGAAAATGAATGATCAAAAAATATTTTCATCACCCACGAAAATAGTTAAGTATAATTGATTTAGGAACTGTATTTAACAAATTAAAAGTTAAGAAGCTACATTACACATTAATCCAAAGTACATGAACCATTTGTGTCATTTATCCTTCCTCTAATTAATGAAACCATACGCTTTTCATCTCTTCTATTTTCAAAACTTGCGAATGGTATTATTCTATATATTTAAATCCTAGAGGATCACTGGGATGAGATGCTTTAAAATAATGCTCAA
Organism: Syzygium oleosum; assembly: GCF_021117445.2. NCBI lineage: Eukaryota > Viridiplantae > Streptophyta > Magnoliopsida > Myrtales > Myrtaceae > Syzygium > Syzygium oleosum. The sequence continues at coordinate 13,366,661 of NW_026607489.1, read as the reverse complement.
GAAAAGGTTCCACTTCTACAAGTTAAAATTTGGTTCCAAACGTAATCTCTTTTACGATGGGGGCTTCCTCATGTATTGAAGCATACACACGCTATCCAAAAAACTAATGAGCAATTTATCAAAAACACATTAAAAATGAAAGATTAGGAGTATGAATGAAGTACATATGAGAATACCTATTGCCCAGAAGACGTTGAAGCCTGATAATGAGGTCTTCTTCATCAGGGCAGATGGCACCCCTCTTAATGCCTGGTTTCAAGTAGTTTACCCATCTGAGCCTACAGCTCTTGGAGCATCTGTTTAGACCTTCTCAAGAAGAAACAAACACGCGCAAGGGTTGCACAGACTTTGAAGTTAATAACCCTATTATCGTCAAAACGTTAAAAAACTAAAAGCAAGCAGAGTTTTTTTCTTTTTTTTTTTTGGTCGAATAGCAAGCAGAGTTTGCACGTAAGAAGTAATGTTGTGGTTTTTCTTCTTTATGTCAAACCCTCAATGACCAGATTTTATATGAAGCCTAATCTACTGAAGTACCTGCATTCTGCGAAACTTTCCTCCATTTGCCTTCTCCATGGAGGGTGACATAGTCGGTGAGGATTTGGTCTTCATCATTGGACCAAGCTCCTCTATTCATACCTTGCTTTGCACAACATGGACTCCTACCCATAAGTTGTATTTCTCTTTTTCCTAAATTTCAGATCACCTTTTCACTACTAGTTTCAAGGACATGAATATATCGGCAACAATGGAGTCTCTTGTTGCAGAGCTCCCATGGCTGGTTCTGCAGCGCACTTCACAGGTGAAGGAAAGTGACGAGTGTGTTTAGGGGCAATAAATATGGAAGGACCGTACATTAGAGAAAGAATTACATGCGGGGGGAAACATGTGGAAGCAATGGACCTTATCCCTCGGAATGGGTAGTGCTGGACCTCCACCTCGGCCAAGGTCCACACCATTCACTGTTCTCCATGTGCCCGAGAATGAGAAAATGGTCTCACTTATCAGATTTTTTCAAAATTCCTTCTTTTCTCCCTCTGTTGCTCGTTCTATCCCCTCCCCTCCCCTCCCCTCCGTTTCATTAACTACACACACTCTCTTCGCTTCCAACCTCGCCGCTGCGGCACTGCCTCCCCCTCCGCCGCCGTTGCCTCTGGAGCCCCATCGGTGACTGAAATATGGCAGCATTAAGTTTCGCACCAGAACTTGCCCCGGTAATTCTGAATTGCATGCGAAATGTTCGCGCAATTACCTCTTTCCGTGTTCAGATCTGGATATGGAGTTTTATTATAGAGATTTGACGAGTGAAGTTTATGGTGTTGAGCTAATTGGGAAAACAGCATGGACATCTTGGTTTTGATTTGATTTGGTGTGTACATGGTGGTTAAGAACCCCATATTTCAAGAGAAGTTTGTGTTCACGACTCACTGAAGGGCTTAGGGAGTTGAATCTTGCGGTGTGGAACGGCAATACCCTCACTTTCGACAGCTTCATCGGCAGTGGAAAGTAATTGCTGGCTACCTTGAATCCATTTTGCTGACAAAACTGTTGTTGAGTTGTTTCGGATTTTGGTCCTTGAGTGGCTAGTGTTTTTATCTTTGTGGTGTTTTTCTTGGTGTCAAGGGTTCAGCTCCATAAGGTTCTTTCTCAGGGCTTTGATGACACGGCTGGCCTCTTCAGCAAATAAGGGTGTCAACGGTTCGGTTTGGATTGGGTCTCACGAATACCCGACCCGAACCGAACATGGAAGGAGGCATGCTTCTTGCGACCGAACTGAGGCCCGACCCATATACAATATAATTTTCGACACTCAGATACCTAATTTTGACAGGAACTGCAAGCGTGTGCGTGTATGCGTTCTAAAGGGGAGGAAGAACAGAGAAAATTACTTTTAGATTAGAAAACAATGCAGTGTGAAATCACCTAAAATAGTACCGAAAGCTGCACGGACACACAGGAAGACTAGCTAATCTACATGGCCAGATGGACATCGACTCTATAGGTAAAGAAAAGAGCTACAAAAGGATGATCACGATAAGCATCATAGAACAAAGTAAATAAAGCCTGCTCACCACCACAATGTCATGTGCACATCGAAGTAAACGCAACATTTCTTTTAGAAAGGAGAAAGATGGCTGCACAAATAAGAAAATTCGTGTCAGATTATGAACCTTGCATCAAGATAGAAGCTGATAAGTGCACGGTGTCATCGTGAGGAGCACTAATATTGACGGTGGTTAACATGCATATCCGTCAACTCGGCAAGTTGATGGGTCATATTAGGAAAGGCATCTCCTAATCTATTCAAATCATGCAATATCATCTCCTCCCTAGGGGTGAGCAACTTGGACCGTCCAAACCGGGACCGGACCAGACCGGACCGGACCGACGAGTTTGGTCCGGTTCTCGGGATTATCGGTTCGGTTCCCAGTTCCTAAAAGCGGAACCGGTTTCCGGGCGGTCCGGTTCCCGGTTCCAAGGTGGAACCGGACCGGACCGACTATTTAATATATATTTTTGTTATTTTTTTCTTTAAAAAATAATAAAATGTGAACTAAACTCTAAGTGAACTTCATTATCATAAATTCATTGATAAAAAATAGTAAAATGTGAATTAAACCCTAAGTGAACTTCATTGACATAAATTTATTGACAAAAATTAGTAAAATGTGAACTAAATCTTAAGTGTTAGACAAAAAAAAAACCCTAAACTCTAAGTAACCGGTTCCATTGGACTGGACCGGAACCGGACCGGACCGACGGTCCGGTTCCCGGTCCTAGAACCAACCGGTCCGGTCCGCGGTTCCCAAAATTGGGAACCGGTTCTCTCGGTCCGGTTCCCGGTTCCACCTTGGAACCGGACCGGACCGGGAACCGCTCACCCCTACTCCTCCCTACTTTCTTAATAATGCAGCAGCTACCAACCACAAGATTTGAAGTTTCTGGGTTATTCTCGTGTGCACAAAGATATTTCAGGCATAAGTATAAGAGCATAAGAAGCTTGAGTACAACTAAAGATTATGACTGATCATTCGCAAATTTGCAGTTCACCGTCATTTTAACAGAAGGTCACCAGGTTTGAAGGAGCAAACTGAGTTAAAACATGACTTGACAGCATTCACAAAATGCAAGTGGAATTAAGCTTAAAGAATGCCAATTTCAGGCTAAACTGCCACCCAGGTTGCTTGCTCACAACCAGTACCCTCACTGGCTCAGCCGATGCAACAAATAACTACATAGATCTGAGATTATTAACTTAAAAACTAAGTGTTGATCGTGAACGACCAGGAAACAGGCGTAAATTGAATAGGACCTTTCTCAAGCACTGCATGAGCTCAATGAGATATTGTTGCCTAAATTAAATTTCTCTCCATTTTTTGTGGGTTTTCTTTTTGCATATGTTTGAGTTTTCTTAAGCTAGAAATTCAAATGCAAGGTTCGCCTAAAAGTGTCCAATTATATGTACCTTCCACGTCAAGAATGGGTCAACTAAGTTGTTAATTAAGACTATAGTCTGCTAAGCATAAGTCCATGACGAACTACATAGTCAATGGCTCAAACAAAGAACTTCGACAGCCCTAGGAACGAGACAAAGATATCCTCCTATACAAGACATTGAACGGCATTCTGATTCAATGTGCGTACATGTAGCTCTAGGAACGAGACAAAATCGAGAGTGAACGATGAACAGCAATGTAGGCCCATGCAAATCAATACAATGGGCTTTCAAAGATATCGCATATCCCATTTTCCCTTGATGAAACGCGATCTTACAACGTTTTTTCCCCCTAACACTCTTCGAGAAGGTAATGATTCTGAAGATCTTTTGCTCGCTATAAATAAATCAAGAAGATTTGATCATTTTGGACCGTCTCCTTTCTTGAATGGACAAGAGTCATAGTCGGGGATACCACGTTTGTATTGCGCAAAACTGTTCACAAGGAAATAGCAGACGTCGTTAAAATTATTAGCTATGCATGCATGACAGTTACGTTGTGATTCATAATGATTAGAGAAAATAACACAAATGGTCCCTCGGTTCAATATACAAGTTCCCCAGTTATTATAGAAGAGAACATAATGGAGCTGGTGTATTAATTGAGTTGACCGAAATCAATTCCCACGATCAAATCATATGGGAATGATCATGAATCATTCAATGAAACCACTCATGAAAGCGCAACAACAAAATCAAAACATTCTAAATGTGTTAGAATTAGAGGCAACAAAAGAAAAACAACAAGAAGGGCTTAACCAAATATATTGGGAGCATTCGATGCTATAGACCAATAATTGCAACCCTACATAATTCAAGACCGTGACCCTTCATAAGCATTTAAGTCCGAAAACAACCCAAAGTGATGGTACACTCCCATGTCCCACGAGAGAGAGAGAGAGAGCGGTGATTGTAAAGGTCACTACTTATTAGATTACTCTTTTGAGGTACTTCAAGCCGGATCGATTGTAAATGGTATCTAAAAATGGACTCTAATAATTTTGAGGTAACATAATGTGTCGATCTGCTAGAGATAGCTTCGAACCGGTGGTAAGTAGCATGCGCGACAAGCTCATGACCTTCAACATCATTCAAGTCATGCGTCAAATGTGTTGGCTTAAATGTCCAGGACAGCATGTGAGTGCGGTGTGTCTTTGGCGCTCGAAACCCACATGAAATTAAAGAGAGATTATAGAGTGACACTTTCGGTAACGACTTATTCTAGTTAGATGTGGCAAGTCTCGCTAAGGAAAGAAATGATGCTTTATTTTAGTCTACGTGAGATTTGGATCTTGCAAATATGCCTGATCGTATGAAATATATTATATACAACTGCTCTGAATCGATACCATCTGCACGGGTTAAATACTTGAACTTAACCATTTATGGGCTTGCCGGGTATCTCATGGTTTTTCGAGTAGTCGGATGTTTGCACTCTTGTGTCCCTAGATTATCAAAACCCGGGTGATGTGAATGGCCACCTATTGTTGCTCCTTAGGACACTGATGTCCAAAACTCCTCGGTCAATGTTTCCAAACGAATATACTAAAAGATGATCTTTAGGATCAAGCATTCTTATATTTGGATCTCCCTCAACATCTTATGTATATACAAGACCCATGCACTGCAAGGAACACATAAAGGTAGTCTGCATACTATTAAAATTTGCATACTTAAAGTGATTATCTGCTATTTATATCAGACAAAGTATGGAGGAAAGAGATCAATGACTAAATTTTTTTCGTTTAATGAGTTCCTCGAGTTTAATGAATTATCAAGTTTGTACCGGGCTTCTACCTCTTAAAAAAAGCTTAACTCTCTCGAACCATCACCACATATACATATAAGTGAACTTTTAGGTTGAATTTTCAATATGATTTGCACGGTCCATTGAGCTAACTTTCGGAGTAATGACAATATTCTCGACTGTGGAATTGTCTAACTAATATTTATGTGGAAAAGAGTAGAGGTCATATTTGAATGTGACCAATTTTCATCAGCTTTTCTAGCGTAGTAGAAGAAAGAGATTTTATAATCCTGCTCCAGAATTATCAACGCAAACCCCATGGGCACATTTTACTTATTTTCATCATCAGATTATTCCCATTGAAAATCCGAAAACATGAATCAAAATAATCCAAGATGAGTGCATATCACAACTTAATGGACGTAATTAATATAGGAACTAACCCAGCAAAGCACCAATTAATGCTTGAAATCAGCTTTATAAAAACTCATCTTCCAACTCTAGAAAAAGAGCCAACTTCTTCAACTCCATGTCTAAAGTGGGTTGATCACAAGAATCATGGTTATTCGTCGTCTGAGTTTCGACCTTGTCTTCATCTCTTGAACATGGAGAAGCACAAACCTCTAAACAAGGAATGCTCCCATAGCTCACACCAATTAAATCTTTCTGCTCTCCCATCTCCATCTTCTCATGATGCGATGGCAAATTCGATTCTGAAATGCCGAAAACAAAATCTTCATCACCAGCATTCAAGAAGTTCGTATCATTGTCTTCTCTATCCTCTGCTTGAAAAGGAATTAGGTTGTTGGTATCACTAGTCTTTGCGCAGCTGTCGATCATGTTCACCAAGTCCTTGTCTTGTTCATTTGAGGCAGAGAACTCAGTGAAACCAAGGACCTTGTGGTGTGAATTCACCTGAGGATTCGAGACTTGTTGATTACTCCCAAATGTCCCAATCTTCTCTTCATAGTTGAGAAGATGATTGTTGTCTGGCCTTGCAGCCTGAAGCTTTTTGACCAAACTAGAGTTCCAATAGTTCTTTATTTTGTTGTCAGTTCGTCCCGGAAGCCTTGCAGCTATCAAGGCCCACCTGCGTAACACAAATTAATCGGAAGTGATAAGGCCTTCGATTTAGAACTTAATTATATCAAAGTATTATGAAAACACAAAATGGATAGTGTCTCCCGGTATTGTATTGAAAAACATGAACCCATTTACATTAGTTTTCATTTGAGTCCTCATGTCAACTAGGAGGATTGGAGATTAAGTTCAGCAAAACTACGTTGCCGATATTATGCCTCTGCTGAGCTGAAGTTTATGTAACAGAAAAAAGCTGCGCTAGAAGTGCAAGACATTTGCATAGAGAGATTGGTACGGAAAAACTAGCTAATGTGTGCCAACGGACGGTTTTTGTCATGTCTTCCCATCAAGCCAAGGGGAAAAACTATATACTTAATCACATAGACTTTTGTATGCTTCTCTTTTTGTAGTTATTTTGCATCTCTAGCATTTTGCAGATGAAAGTCGTGATGCATCTGTAAAAAGATCTAACCATAAAGCTTACCTCACTAGGTGATGAAGAAGACAATGTTCTGGGTATGTAAATTATAGAAAGCATCCTAGTTTTTCTCTAATTGAGTACATTTTCCCTCTAGTTTAAAGCATGTGCTTTTCATCTCTATTGTTCTGTATATGTGAATCCTGGAGGGTCACTGGGTTGGGATGCTTTGAAGTACGCTTGCTCAAAACAGGGTTCAACTTATACACGTTAAATCTGGTCTTTACAAAATCTCTCTTTCACATAGGGGGCTTCCCAAGCATGCGCGTGCTATCTGAAAAATCATGAGTGATTTATCAAGATCACATAAAAAACGAAAGATTAGCAGCACGAGTGAAGTATACGTTAGGAATACCTATTACCCAGAAGACGATGAAGCCTGATAATGAGGTCTTCCTCATCAGGGGAGATGGCACCTCTCTTAATGCCTGGTTTCAAGTAGTTTAGCCATCTGACCCTACAACTCTTGTGGCATCTGTTTAGACCTTCTCAAGAAGAAACAAACACGCACAAGGGTTGCACAGACTTTGAAGTTTATAATCTCATCATCAAAACGTAACAAAATTAAAAGCAAGTACAGTTTGCATGTAAGAAGTAAATGTGGTTTGTCTTTCTGCCAAACTTTTCAATGACCAAATTCATATGAAACCTAACATACTGAAGTACCTGCGTTCTGGGCAACTTTCCTCCATTTGCCTTCTCCATGGTGGGTGACATAGTCCGTGAGGATTTGGTCTTCGTCATTGGACCAAGCTCCTCTATTCACACCATGCTTTGCACAACATGGACTCCTACCCATAAGCTGCACTGATCTATTTTTGTCTCTTCTCTTCTCTTCCTACTTTCAGATCATCTTTTCACAACTATTTCCAAAGCCACGAATATATCGGCAACGGTGGAGTCTCTTGTGGCAGAGCTCCAATGGCGGGCTCTGGAGAGCTGTTTACAGGTGAAGGAAAATGACGAATGTCTAGGGGCAATCTATAGCGAAGGGCCGTGGATTGGAGAAAGAATTAAGGTTGTGTTGGGGAGGAGGATTAAGGTTGATGACGGAGGATGATGATGACATACGTGTCTCCAGAAAAGTAGGAGCAGGTGGGCTATATACATAGGACATGGTCGTGTAGTAACTATGGGACCATCCTAATTTTATTTTTTTTGGGTAAGGACCATCCTAATTTAAAGGACCCTCTACTCAAAATTTGACATGTGCGCTCATTAACAATTTTTTCTATATTTTTAACCTTCCAAAAAAAGGAATGATTTGAAAAACATTTTCAAAAAAATAATTATTTGTATTGTTTTTAAAAAAGAAATGAAAGAAACTTTCGTTGTCCACAAAAATGTTCAAATACAAATTGCTGTCGATGATGAAATATTTTTCATCGATTAATTATTTCATGCAATACAAACGATTATTTTTAGCGAAATATTTTTAAAATTATTCATTTTTCGCAAAACAAATGGAGCCACAAGACCACTTTTGACCCTTCCTTTTTGTTCCATTTCGAAAGGATGCCAAACATACTTGTGATTTCAAAAGTCTTACTTCGATTTGATTCATTATGATATCGAAAATTACATTGCTGGATACATATGTATATCTACGGGCAGGGGACGAGTACCCTTTGAGAATCTGCATTGGAGAAGTGACATGAGGATGAAAGGACCGAAGACCATTCCAATCATAAATTCACCTTTGAGAATCTTTTGATCAAAGAACAGAGACTTACGGTCCATTTGCTTTACAAAAGTCATTTTTTTTCATTTTTTGGCATTTTATTCGCTTAGGAAAATGAGCCAACGCAAAATATTTTCCTAGGTAACGAAAAAGGTTTTCCTACTAAAGCTTAAATTCAGGAAAATGATTTCCTCTTTGAAAGAACTAGAAAACATTTTCCAAAATATTATTAGGTATCAACGTTTGGACTCGAAACTTTATACTTGGACATGGAAACTCCAATGTTGGTTCCCTGGTCCCCGCGTTTAGGACCAAGTCTCTGGTGGCCGGGCCCAAGACCCCATTACTTTGGCCTGCGCTCCCAATGCCCATGTCAGGGTCCATCAAGGTCAGACCCGAACCCCTGATGCCTGTACTCGATACTCCAGCACTAGAGCCTGGATCCATAAAGGTCATGCTTGGGTCCCTGAAGCTCGAGCTCTAGTCCCATCCCTCAGGCTCGGGTCCACAAAGTCCGTGTGCGGATCCTCGGCACTCGGGCTCAGGTCTTTGGTTAATTGAACGTTTGTTTTTATAAAAATATTTAAAAAAGAAATTTGAATTTTTTAAATTTTTTTTTATAATTTTTTTTAATTTTTCTTTTCTTTTTATTTTTAATTTTTCCTTAGGCGAGGCTTGAGCTCGCTTGTAGCCGGTAAAAAGAAAATGTAGAAAAAAAGAAATTAAAAAATACGGATTTTTTGATAATTTTCTCTATCGGATTTTCCTTATCAAGCGATGGAAAACACTTTCCGAGTCTTTTTCAGGTTTCAGCCAAACACTGCATAATAAAGTCATTTTCCTAGAAATGTTTTCTAGAAATGGTACATTTTTCCGCAAAAAAAACAAACCCTTAACACAATTTTAGTTGTTAAGTGAGTGATGAGTTTGCTTTTCTTTTTTTGTTCTTTTTTTGCCAACAAATAATGCGCTTGTTAAGCATCGTTATTACCTCTTACAATCCTTAGAAGGACAAGAAGAAATAAACAAAGAGAATGAGCGCATTGAAGGCTCTCTTGCGGGGGGGCAAGCCACGGTCGAGGCTGGAGAAGGCATAGAAGATGCCGTCCATGGCGGAGAGAGAGGTCTCGGAGGCGAGGATGTGGGATGAAGAAGAAAGAAAAAAAAAATGAAAGAAAAAAACATAAATAAAAAGAGTGAAAAGAAAAGAAAGAAAGTGAAAGAGAGAGAAAAAAAAAAAACAGAAACAGTCTTTTGACAAAAATGCCCTAGGGCATACGAAGATTTGAGCGATTAATGATTTGGTTCCCTTATGTGAGATTAATATGTCACTTTCAATTTTTATTTGAGGTAATGTTTATTTTGGGCCTTTTTTTTTTTGAGAAAACACCTTAATTTAAGCTCTTGTTTGAAACTTTCCAGGAATTTGATTGTCGCAGTAGTGATTGATGGAGTCAGTAGGAGGGAGACAGGGACAGCTAACATGTTTTTTCCCTACTAAAGTTAAAGACCAGCCTGGCCCATGAAGTTCAACACTATCAAAACAGGTCCATCCACGAAAGACAGACACAGAGCAGGAACAAATACAAAACGGTGGTGGCGCTCCAAAACCTCAACGAGGACCACTGCTATCAAAGGGCTAATTGGTGGAATATATTGGCTTGTATACTGGTGCCCAGTCGAACAGTAATTGTCAAATCCACCGTCTTCGTGTGACTGCCCTTACAAACACGAAACATGTGGGCAAGGATCCATATGATATTTCGAGCAAATCTAATCTCGCAAGTTGAGTAGTTCGTCTCAGTGTTCATCACCTCAATGGGTTAACAAAACAGACAAAAGAAGACTTCAGAGCCGCATCTTCAATCACACGTCCTTGGTAATTGCCTCATGGAAGCTAAATCTCTCAGCTGTTCTCACGTCACAGACAGACCGGCGCACCTACGCTGAGCAATCCTCCATAGGAATTGATTATTACATTTTCTGGGAGCCTTGCTTCAAATGAATTTTCAACAATGATTCTATTGAACATGGTTTGCACAACAGTCTCATGCATCCGACAGCTGAGATGTGCAAGAAGCAAAGCTTCTGGAGCACCTGACAGTAATCCATAATGAAAAACTGAAAATACCTCGATGCCCATCTTATGTATAACATTTTATCCAAAGGGGTGTAAAGTCTGCCTATTAGTACATTCATCCATAAGAACAAGCACTTCAATATTGTGACTAAGATTGAACAGCACCTTAAGAAATCAGCACTTCTCTTCAAGCAAGAACATATATCTGCATCTAAAGGTTACACCAGTTCAGATCAAACACACAACACTAGGTTAAATCAATAACAATAGAACAAAAACCCAGCTGCCCCAGCTTTGGATGCTTTATTCTCCCAAATCAGAGAGTAGAACTCCAGGAAGAATCTAATGAGCATGGTCAGTCACTGTCATCTTTGACCAAATAATTCATGTATCAGATGCCAAACTACTGTACAGTCTGTGTCCTCCACGCCCAACCTGCAGTTAAATATTAGGTCAGATCGACAGAATTAGTATGATCCTTACTGATACATTCAAGGAGATAGACAATTTCAAGAGATAGACTAGAGCTGCAACCATCTAAATAAAGCTGTAATAATCACATAAAACTTTAAGGCTCAAATAATTACCACATATCAGGTGATAAATAACCTCATCTTCAAATTGACTGAAGCAAGGGAATCTCAGCTACATTAAAACCGTGTTAGTTGCTGCAGCATCTGAGAACCAGTTGGTTGTGCGACCAAATGGTCAGAACTTGGTGAAGGCCTTATTAAGTGGTTGGGCCCAATTATGTTGTCAGACCCCTGTCTCGTTATTTCTTTAGAGATATCTGAACTTCTTTCCATGAACGAAGAATCCCTCAATGCACGAACCTGGCAAACGACAAGAGATACAAGAAAAGAGAATCTCAGTTCCTTGTGACAATAAGAGAACAAGCTTGTATTAAGACAAACCCCACTTACCATATCAAGACGCTTTTTGTGAACCTCACTAGCTAACTGCAGTTTATTAAAAACTGAAATGTCAAAAACAGTTACGACATTTCATAGAGCAAAATTCAGACTCACATCAACACAAAGAGCTCACCAAGATAGCATTAAAAAAACTCTTCTAGGACAACTCTTTCATGCAAAGAGAAATAAATGGAACTACTTTTACCATAAAGAAAAATGAACTCGAAAGATCCCCCAAATCATAGACTCGTAAAACTTTAAAATTGGATCATATTGAAAGACAAAGCAAAACCACTTCCATGATTGTGCCAACAGTTTAAATTTGAAACTAAGCATACATGATAGGCCATGAAGGAATGTCGTTTGTAGTTTTTTCAAGAAAAAGGTGTCCACGATAATGTGACTATGATTATAAGAGTGATGACATAATTTGCATACAGCGAAATCCGAGAAATTTTGTAGAACATCCTATGCTAATCCAGAAGAAAATTAAGTACTAAACATAATACTTACAGGTTTCTTTAGGTGCTTCTGCCCTTCACTTGAAAATCCAGGAATTGTCAAACCCCAATTTTTTTCTGCAATATAATTTTGAAGACTCAGACACCTAAATTTGACAGAAACTGCAAGCGTGTGCATCTATGCATTCTAAAGGGGAGGAAGAACAATGAAAATTACTTTCAGAAAACAATGCAATAATAAATCACCTAACATAGCACCTACAGCTGCACGGACAAAATAGCATGTAGTTCAAGACACCTTAGGACTTCAACAACACATAAATTAGCTCAAGTTGGATACGTCATCCAAATAAACAAACAGGAAGACTAGCTAAATCTACATGAAAAAGCCTGCTCATGACCAAAATGTCTTGTGCACATCAGAGTAAACACAACATTTTTTCGGAAAGGAGAAAGATGGCAGCGGAAAAAAGAAAATTCACATTATATTATTAACCTTGCATTACATTAGAAGCTGATAAGTGTCTGGAGTCATCAAGAGGACGGACTAATATTGACGGCGGTTAACATGCATATCCTCAAACTCAGCAATATCCTTAAACTCAGCAAGTTGACAGATTATATTAGGAAAGGCCTCTCCTAATTTAATCAAATCATGCAATATCATCTCCTCCCTAGGTTCTTAACTATGCAGCAGCTACCAACCACAAAGATTGAACTTTACAGGTTATTCTTGTATGTATTTCAATAGATTTTCCATTGAAATATAATGTACTCGCAGATAAGGGGGATGCCAAACCTAGGTGCAGTAACACATCTTTGGACTCTAATGTCGACGATTTGCGATGTTTAGCCAAACTGCAGGCAAAAGTAGTTACCTGCAAACAAATACAGTAGGAAGCCAAAGCACAAAGATAGTTCAGGCATAAGCATAAGACCAAAAGAAGCTTGAGTACAACTATGAATTGTGATCGATCATTCGCACAATTTACTATCATTTTAACAAAAGGTCACCAGGTTCAAAAGAACAAACTGAGTTAAAACATGACATGACTGCATTTACAACTTGCAAGTTGAATTAAGCTCAAAGAATGCCAATTTCAGGCCAAACTGCCACTGAGGTTGCTTGGACACCCAGATATGTTGCACTGACCTTCATCACTCAAGCAAGAAGCAAACTTCAGAAAAGAAAAAGAACATCCCACATATAGATTAAGCATGCTGCAGCCAATAGATCCGTTACAACCAGTACCCTCACTGGCTAAGCATATGCAAAAAATAACCACATAGATCTGAGACTAACTCAAAAACTAAGTCAGATAGTGAACGATCGGGAGACAGGCCAAAATAGATTAAAAGAAAATATTACCAATTTGCCCCAATTTTAGCAATTGGATTATAGAATTGTCAGTTCATAATCCAGGTTAGCAATTTGGTTAAAGATAAGGGCAACAAATTAGATGACAACAAAACTCACCTGATCAAAAAAGTCGTCAGCAAATTCTAAAAGAAGATCCTCAACATTAGGATCCAGTACTCCCTGTGGATCCACCTGCGCAGCAGATTTTTAACCTCTGTTATAACATACCAAATACAGAGTGTTCGTGACAACTACCTCATAAAGATAAGACAAATGGAAAACAACAAAAAATGATGTGGAAATGTGGGAGATAACCTGTGAAACCAAATCCTGTATCTTCCTTTTCCCAAGAAGTTGATTAGTTGCCTCAGTTCCTTGGCTCGAACTTCCTCCTTGTGTTGTTGTACCAGAAGCAGTAGCATCTGGCTGTGATCCAGTCAAACTAAGAGATTTCTGCCCTGCAGGTCCCTGCATCCTAGGAGAAGGCTGCTGCTGCTGCGGATGCATTTGTGGTTGTTGCAGTTGTTGTTGTTGCTGCTGCTGCTGCTGCTGTTGATGTGGCTGTGGATGTCCCATTGATGACTGCTGCTGCACCAGCTGTGATAACTGTTGCGGATTCAGGGCCATTGGGTTTTGCGAAAACTGAGGGGTTGAACCGAGTTGCTGCTGCAAAAGAGCCTGCCTCTGTTGTTGTTGAAGGCGATATGAAGGTGAACCAGGACCACCAGATATTGCTGGCATTTGCTTCATCCACTGCTGTTGTGACAAGTTGTTCTGCATCATAGCTGATTGTCCATTTTGAGTCAATCCAGATATTGGCGAATTCATGAACAGGGATGACGTCCTTTGCAGGTTTTGAACCTGTAGTTTGACAGATCAAAACATTCGAACTTTCAGCAAGCTGAAAAAATATATATTAAGTATCTCATTTTTTAACAGAGTACAATGTAATGTGATGTCAAAAGTAGGAGCATTTGCTTTGTTTTTGAAAAGCTAAATGTGCAGTTGCATCTGCAGTTTATGATATAGCATTATACGTTTACCAATCTACACCCCAAGAGGACATTTCGTGGGTTAAAGAGATCTGAACTTCAACAACAGAAAATGAGGTCCAACTATTTATATCATGATATCCGTGGATAAATTTGTAAACAAAATTGGAGAAAAGAAATTATACTTGAGGAGATGCAATTTGAGCCTGTTGTGACAATTGCTGCCTTATCTGCCCTGGGGTCATCCGCGTCTGCCCATAACTTAGAGCACCATTAACCCTTAGTTGTGAGTTCATGTTATACGAGCCAAGCGATCCCATTGCTTGAATCCCTTGCAATGGTTGTCCAGCTAAATTACCAGAGTGGAATTGGCTCCCTGGTACTAATCCTGCCTTTTGCCTTGGCTACACCCACAAAATTCACGGTTTTAAAGACCTATATCTCTACATTTCCCAACATAACACGTCACAAAATAATATTAATTAGCTAATCAGTCTCCAAAAACCTCATCCGATCAAGAGAGTCAAATGAAAAAATAAAAGAAAAAAAGAAACTGGTTTACTAACAATCCGCTGCATAACCAACGCAGAAGAACCTCGGAGCATGCCATTTCCATTTAATAATTACCTGCTTCACTGATGTCCATCTGCACGCTTGCTTTGTAAGATGAACTCAAAACGAGTTAAACTTTTTTAACAAGACAATAAAACCTCCTCACACTGCTCCCAACTGGAATGCCAACCAAAGATAACAACAGAACTGAATAGCGATGAACGACATATCAAGAAAAGACGCACCGAATTCAACATCTGAGTCTGCAAATTCATCTGAGCAGCAGCCGCGGCCGTACCAGATAGCATCGGCAAATGAGCGCTCTGCCCCATCAAACCCGACCGCGTGAGATTCCCAGTCACCATCTGATTCTGCTGGTTCTGCGGCTGGTTCTGCTGGGACCCGCCGAAATTGACCTGCCCATACACTCCACCTTGCTGCTGCTGCTGCTGCTGCCTCAGTAAGCCAATTTGCTGCATTTGATTTAACCTAGAAATCGATGGCGATCTCTGAAGATTCGGCTGAATTTGGAAATTGTTCATGGCGGAAACGTTCTGAGCCTGCTGCTGCTGCTGCTGCTGCTGCTGCTGCTGGACTAACGATTGTTGCGTCTGTTGATGGACGAGCGATTGAGGTTGCGGTTGCGGTTGCGGCTGCGCCTGCGCCTGCTGCTGCTGCTGCTGCTGAGGGAAATGAGGCAGGGGAGGGGACGAGATCTGAGAACTCATTTGCGACGGGTCGATTGAAGGGGAGGGGTGGGAGAGGGGTGATTGGGACGGGATTTGGGGGTTCGGCGACGGATTCTGGGGGATCGACCCCGCCGAGGCCGCCGGATCCATCGGGTTCGAAGGCTGAGGTTTCGGGGACGAGGTCGGGTTCTCCGCCATGGTTCGGACCGGACCGTATCGGCGGCGGCGGCGGAGCGCGGTGGTTCACCAGCGGAGGGAGAGAGAGAGAGAGAGGGGGGGGGGGGGGGGGAGAGGAGGGAGATAAGCAATAGGGGAAAGGGAAGAAGGGAGAAGACGGGGAGGTGGAATCGTGGCCGTACACGTCGGGCGAAGGCGGAGCGCGGGGTGGGCCCCCCCACCCACGGGACCTTTGTAGTTGTCAGCCCGGTCAACGCCGGAAGTCAACGAGACGGGTCAACTCTCAACCGCCATGGGATTGGTGTAACGTATCGGGCAATGGCATGGTTTTTCAGTATCCAGTCTTCTTGGCCGTGTCCGGGGCCAACATTCTTGGATTTTCCCTCGCTTTTAAATTTGTAATTAATTTGGGCAAAAACTACCAAAAACCTTAAATTACACTCGCTGCGACACATTTATCGAGAACTGCTTGTACATGTGCGTGACACATTTACCGTCTTTCGAAAATACGTAAATGAGAACCGTTAAAAATCTGCCTACATGGACACCAGAAAGCAAATGGTGTCGATATTGCGTCTGCGTGGCTTAAGTAAAATAAAAACGATGTTATTTTGGCTAAAAAATAGTATAACGGAACTTTGACGGAGGGGAAATGTGTCATTTATATACAGGTTTATGATTTTTTATCTCACAAGAAAAAATTTACGGTAAATATGTCACAGTAAATATAGTTTGGTGTTTTTTTATGTCACAAAAATGAATTCGAGGTAAATGTGTCATAGTGGACATAGTTTGGAGTTTTTTGTGGCTTTCACCCAATTAATTTTACAAATGCAAGAGTACATACAATAAAAAAAAAAAATTCTAGTTATTCTTCGGTTTACTAATTTAGAGGTGACCATTGACCATAATGACAACCGTAATCAAAACATTATGCTATCTTGTTAACAAAAACATCATATGCCTGGATGGTTGACCGATTTCCATTCTAAGATCGTAGCGTAAGCGCCTTTCTAATGCAATATGCTAGCAAAGGTCAAAGATTCAAATTCCGAGCACTTCCCTTTAGAACTGCACCATATGTTCTCTCGTGTTCCTATGTCCCGTGTCTCGGGTGTACAGTCCGCCTTCACCTGATCATCGCCGATCAGTTTCCGGATGGCTTGAGTTGTCCGAGAATCGATTTTCTAACAGATCCCATGATAAGTAATAGCACAAGAGAATGTCATACAGTGTCAAGATCTCCCAAGACCACAACTACTTGCTGAAACTTTCTGTCTTGGAGTTGCTGAGAAGAACCAATAGAAAGGATTATAAAACAGAAAAATTGGCAGGAGGAGGAGAATTGATCATCACAGCTGCTATTCAGCCTTCTCCATCAATTTGACTAAGCACTGCTTCCAATCTGATACCTTCTCTTCTCCATTAACAACCTAGCACCAAGGCAAAACCTTAGAACTCTGATGAGGCAACAGAAACACTTTTAGTTTATCCAATATACATTTTAGAACGTTCCAAACTGATTGAGCTAAAACGTAGATACCGATGTTCGAGGAGAGTTTTAAGTTTATCCATTTACAGGAACCTCTGCGATGTAAAAGAGGCAAATGGTGACTGCTACCTCAAATGCAAATCCTCCTTGAGGGACTGCGCTGAGCGCTTCCACACAAATCATAGCAGCATCTTCCTTGCTGAGACTTCCCTTCGCCGAACAACCCTGTAAATGAAGTGTACGAAATAAGTTGCAAGAAAAGAACAGTTTACAGACTCTTCTAAGTATCACCTTTGTCCAACCATTTCAAACGAGAAAATACTTGCAAATTACTACTTATGTGTGCCTCCTGATGATTTTTTTTCTTTCCAGCGAATCCAGTTGAATGAGATGGATCCTTCCAATTTACAAATTACCAATCCCTACGATCACAGGCCATCAGTGGAAAGAGGCAATCTGTTCCCCAAATCAAGAATATCTCATCACATGGACTTCGCTTAAACAATACCAATTTCATCCATCTTTATTAACAAAGAATTAAATATCAAAAACACCAGAGTAAGACTATAGCGGCACCTCATCAAAACGAAAGCCTTGTTCTCCACCCGGAGTATCTTGCAACGCGCCAGCCCTGATAATGGTGTATGGTAGTCCTGAAGCCATCAGCTTTGATTCATCTTGCTCAGCCAATTTTTTTGAAGAGCCTCTCATCATAGCTTGAATGCCACTTGAACCTTCATAAACGGACAACTGCAGCCTCATTAAACAATAACATTTGATACGCATATATTACCCGGAATGTGTCTGTCTACAGTGTTCAAGAGAGAGATACCTGAGATAAGAGAATTACGTGTTTGATTCCCTTCAAGCTCCCAACATTATATAGAAAACCTTCCTGTAAGAGGAGAAACAAAAGGGTATCGATAATCAAGATGGAACTAACTGAAAGCGAAAAATCAAGTGTAGAGCAGGTATTTTATTCCTTGTTATTTAACAAGTTATGCAAAGTATTTCCATATTCATGCAGGAAAGACAACATAAGGTGAGGGCACAATGGTAAGGACAGAATGAAAGAAAGCACATCAACATACGGTTGGACATATGATGGCCCGAACTCCTCTGAGAGCTCTATCGAGGAATTGATTGCTATTCGTGTCTCCAGCCACTGACTTTGCAAGGAAAACCATAACTACTTAATCGGATATTCCACCCAAAAACAAATTAACATAGATTAAAAGGAGCGCTGGAAGCAGAGATGAGTGACAACAGAAAAGAGATGCTGTGAGTATGCACATCTTTGCTTACCTCAACATAGTCTCCAAAGGCCTCGTTGGCCATCCGCTTGTCTTTGACCAATGCCTTGACTCGAGTTCTTTTAACGATCAGTGAAAGAATAATCATCTACATAAGCTAGAAATCACAGGAATCAGATACTATAATACAATTAACTCAAAAGTGTTGGAAGAAGAAAGAACATACTTTAGAGGGGAAGAAATCAAGTAAATGGGACATTGGCAGAGAGTCAATAAGTGAACTCTGAAAAGGATGCTATAAGAGCAAAGAAAACATTTCGCAAATTTAAGCACAGGAACACTCCACGGGCTTTACTAAGCTAGAGAAATTACTTTCGGACAGAAAAAGACACCCTGAAGTTCCTGTAGTGCATATGTGCAGAAAGAACAGAAATAGCAAGTACTTCTCCTTTCTATACTGCCCATGATGGCTATTGACATTAAGTTTGAAACGAACCTGACCCATTTCACTATCTCCGTCTGTCACTAAAACAGCATCCCTCGCTTCTTCTTCTTCTGAGTTCAAAACGGAAGGGCAAATGCATCAGCAAACTCAAAGCACCTACAAATTAGAACAAAGCAAAAGCCTCACCGCAATCCAAACACAGTTAATTCTATGGCACACTCTCGCAATTTAGTTATTGTGATTAACTCATTATGCACGCTTCGTGCATCTAACTACGCTTGCGTATGTTCATTATCCCAAGCTGAGCACAAAAAACAAAGAACGAAAACTGAAAGAAACAAAAGCAGAACCTTGATTCTCATCCTCTTCATCCACACCAGACCCATCCATGGGAAGAAGATCAGGTGCTCCATACCATTTTCGTAACTTAGGCCCTCCTGAAATTAAGGTCAGAACAAGCAATGAACCAGATGTTATGCTTCTAATTTTCCTTCTTAAGCACACTGCTGAGCATCTGATCTGTATGGTTTCAACCACAAACGAAACATCTTGTGACTCCACCTTTAAGACGCGCACAAACTGTTTCTAAGAATGAACCCGATCGGGGAATAAAGACAAGACCGCATCCAAACACAGAAATTGAGGCCAATTAAATATGCAAGCGAGAAAGAGATCAGTAGTACCCTCGATGTAATCAAGAATCTGATCGAAAAAGCCGATTTTCTTCTTGGCAGAGCAACCAACGAAGACACGCTTCTGGGTGTTGGAGAAAACGGACGAGGAACGGTTGACTTGTCTGATTAATGAGCCTCGGAAAGACAGTGTGGAAGGGAGAAGAGCAGTCGCCATGGATAAAGCTCTCTCTTTTCTCTCATCCAACCGTTTTTATTCCCGCGGGAAAAAGAAGAAAAAAGAAACGGTGAACAACGACTCTGTTCCAAGCGCCCTCAAGTTGGATTTGTGATTACAATGGGCTAAACCACACAAATGGTTTCTCAACTTTAGACCAAACTTGCAATGCCCTTTTTGAATTTTTAATTTATTCAATATGATTCCTAAATTTTTAGTACATATTTAATTTGATCTCTTGATTATATTAATATGTCCGATGTTATCTTTCTATCAATTCGAGTTCAAGAAATTTGTTGATTTGGCTTCCAATCCGATAAGTTCGAAAGTTGAACAAAAAAAGAAGTTACATATGGATTATCTACGTAAAATATTCAACTCAAATTAAAATATAATAATTATTTTAATTTGTTTAATTGGTTCGATTTGGAAAAAGTATTATCCATGTTATTTTGTTTGATGACGTGGATTATTATATTCTGATTTGAGTTGAATATTTTACGCGAATAATCCACGCGTAACATTATTTTTTTGTCCACCGTTCAAACTTACCGGGTCGAAAGTCAAATCAGCAAATTTCGTGAACTTGAATTAATGAGAGGATAATATTGGATATTTTAATATAGTTTAAGGATTAGATTGAACATTTAACATAAGTTCCAAGATCACATTAAATAAATTTAAAACTTGTGGACAACATTACAAATCGAGCCAAAGTTCAGGAACCACAATAAACAAATTAAAATTTTAGGGATGACATTTCACGTTAGACCAAAATTCAATGATCATTTGTGTAATTATCCCATGAACACCACTTTTCTAAAAGTGGATCAATGCCATACGTATGATAGTTGACAAGGGAAAAATGAAACGCCAACCCCTCCCTCGTTCCAGTAAATTCTACACACGGCAGCGAAGAGAGGGACTTCTAATTCCCCTTATTCAGCATGAGCTTCTGAATATGATCCATTTCAAGATCAAAAGAAGCCTCTTTTTGCTGCCTGTGCAAATTTTGATGATCAAGGTTTTTCGTTTGGCAGCTTTCTTGTTTTCCCATTGTTCTTCTGCTTGTCGATTATGGAGTTATTCAGCTGAATCACAGTTTTTGTTCTTTTGATCCTTACCGGAGAGTGAATGATTTCATGCTTCCCGGGAGGACCCAGATCATGATTTTCATCTGTGAGGGAGTGATCTACTTGAGATAGCTTGTGTTTCTCTAATTTCAAGAAGCTCCTTTCGCAACTTTTTTATTTTTTTTGAAAAGAGAAGGACAACATCAGAGCATTGGTCGTTTTGATTCTCACCCCTTCCCTTTTTCTTTGTGGGATCAGGGGACGTTCAACAGTGCTTAAAGAGAGTGAGGTTTGGGAGTTTGTTAAGGCTCTTGGAACTGTTCTTTCCTCCAAGTTCTTGGAGTTTAGGAAGCTCCCACATTTGACTGATGTTTCAACCCAGTTCCCATTCCATTTCTTGTTCTTTTTGGACCTTGTTTTTAGAGTGGTTCATAAGGCAAATCTTCTTGTTGTCAAATTTGCTTCTTTGTTTGTTTTTCCCCCTTTTTGCACACTTCAAAATCTGTTGCTTTGGCCTGTTGATATCTCATCTCTTGTTCGGAGCTTTTCTGTTTATCCTGAGTTCTAGGCTTCTAGCCCTCACAATCCGGGGCACGAAGGTTTGGCTATTCAACCCAAAAAAGAAAAAGATCATCACGGTCTTGTCAAGATACTAGCAAACTTCTCCACACAAGATATGCTGCGACTAGATAACCTAGCACCGACCCGTTTCAAGGTTTGCTTCAGATATCATGTGAGTCGCTTGATCGCTGTCGGTGCTACCATTTCTCCTACCTGTAGGCAGCAAAACTGAATTAGAGTTTTCGATGAGCGTAACCATTTTACTGTGCAGTTGGATCCTGATCCTTGAGCTAGTTTATATGATTCTGAACTTCAAAAGTTACCGGGCCGAAGTGAGTGGAATGACCCCAAATGGTGTGGGAACCCTCAGAATCATGGCGAGCAAGTAGCTACAAATAGCTTACAGAGGTAATCCAATTACTGACTGTCATGAACCATTTGACATGAACAGGCCATAACTGAACTTGTCTCTGCTTTTCAGACCGAAAAAAAAGATATTATCTCTGCTTTGACAGGAAGCACCGACCCTAATTTCCTAGAACAAGTGAATGCAGCAAATGTTTGACGTCGTTTCTTTGGCTACTCGGAACCCCGATGCGCAACTACATATGAACAGACAAGTGTACAGGCACGCACATGCACACACCGACACGCCGATCACCGATGCACACAGACTCGCTGCTGAAGTCGTGAGTTATAGGTGCAGCAGTTAAATTCTCCTACGCTGTCCCTAATTCAGTATGGGGCACATCGTTTCAGAGTAGAAGCCAATCCATTCCTACTGTCCTACCCAGCTCTCCGCGAAACCTCGCAGAGTGCTACGCCTGTGCTCATGTTGAACGCCCCAGGGTAGCATATCATATTAGCTCCTGGAATTCACAACGGTGACATTATAGTTAGGATATACAACAAATTTCCATATTGTAAGAGGGTAACCCCTCTCTTTGTATACCATTGCTGGCTTGGGGAAGCACATGTCATGGCAGATTCGGACCGCAACACAACCCTAACCAAGCAACGGCTCATACAACCAGTATCAAAGAGCTCAATTTGTTAGGCACGGCATCCAATTGAATACATGGCACTGTTCACTGAAAGTCTATCTATGCTCATGATGATAATATTTAGCATTTCAAAGATGTTTCTATGAGTACCTGTATCGACAATAGTACATTCTCCGCCTGCAAAAATCATATCAGACTCCTTGAACGAAAACTCTCCCTCGAATTCCATATCGAACGGATGAACCTGCAGGGCTAAATGTTCACGTCTTGCTCTAGTTGAAAGCGCATCAATGATCTACGCATTTGGTACTCTAGTGTTTGCTTGCTTCCGTAGTTTTGCCTTCTCAATTCCCATCTGGCCCAGTTATGCAACAAGTAATGTACCACCGACCATTATCCAATTCTGGCATTGACCCACCCAGGATAGTGATTTCATGTAGCCGAGTAAGTTATGATAGCAACAAGAATGAAGGCGAGCTGTCCTCGTCACGAAATTCCTCAGCGAACTTCAGGAAGCACTCTTTTGCGAAAGACAGTTCCACGTCGCCTGTACCCAAGCAAATCGACTTTTAGTCCAATCTACTCGGACATTATACCAAACAAGATCAACACGAGGTCATTATGAGAGATTCATTCAACTTACAGCAAATAAACAAACCACCCGCCTGGGTGGTGTCGCTGGAGCGGGCGCTCTTCCTCTCGCAAAAGGTTGAGCGTTCGAATCCCGGGCGCCGCAGGGTGACTTAACCGGTGGCACGTGTGTGGTGGCTAGCACGTGTCGCCCCCAGGGTTTACCCCCGGCTGTCGGCCGTGCAGGGGTTCCCTGGGTTACCAAAAAAAAAAAAAACAAGCTTAGCACCCTTCTGAACAGCAGCCTCAGCATGAATGCGGGCACGAGCAAGATTATGGTCCTCATCGAGAGTGACTGATAAATGGCAAAGTGCAATCTTGAACTGCCCAAATTCAGTCACTAGTCAAATTGGAGAACATAACAGGAGATTACCGTGGTCTTACTAGTTTCATTTCACATGGAGTCATCAACTTCACTAAAGCCAGAAGTTACGACCCATTTCGCATCCCAAAAGACAAACGATAAGAAACAGAAGATTACACCCAGAAAGGTTTCAGCTTTTAGTTGAATAGAACCTTTGTCAAACTGGGTAATCGGACTGGATTCCAACCAGAGCAAAATCCAAACTTTAAGCTGCCAACTCTAAAGGACCAATCAAACTGTTCTTGGAACAAATAAAATAATGCATTTCTAAGTCTTTCGTCATTCGCAATATATTAGAAACAGCGTTGGCTTTCAGAGTAATAATAATCAGCTGAAGTATGTACCTTCAATTTAACTAGTATCATGGTCTCGCTTTCTCACATTACCCGTCTCACTGTCTTAGTTCTTGTCGTGCTGCTAAACTTCGTTTGATGCAAAGTTCATCATGTGAGATACAAATTGCAACCGAGCAAAGCTTGTGAAATAACGTAAAACATATATGCATATTGGTATGCATATTCAACACTCATCACATAATAACACATCAAAAACAAAAACACAAACTTAATCAAAATGCAGAGAAACAACCTTTTTTTTTCTCGTTTTTCTCCCCTTTAAATTTAGTTAAGGAGAGTGCTATGTGGCTAAAATATGCTATTCCTTAATAAGGTTTAGCACATGAAGACACAAAGTTGGGATCTAATTGATATCCCCGGGAGAAACACCCTTGTAATCTCCATCAACTATCAAACACCCTACTCTCGGTCATTGAAAAATTTCCCCAATCCAGTTCACACCCCCACAATCAACTCATCACCACCAAGCCACAAGACCATGTCCATATTTTACTTTGGCATTGCACTGGTCATAGCCATAGCAGTTACAACAGCAACCTACATCGCCACTGTCCTAGGACTGCTCGTCTACAGGTTCTGTTTGTGCAGAACCCAGAACTCCGTTGCGTACTCGTACTCGTACTCGGTGTCCAGGGTGAAGTACACCAGTGAGGCAGACGGTCAGGCCGAATGTGTTGTGTGCCTGATGGGGTTCGAGGAAGGTGAAAGCATCAAGCAGCTCCAGCAGTGCAAGCACTTCTTCCACTCCTCTTGTATCGATCTGTGGCTCTACTCGCACTCCGACTGCCCAATCTGCCGAACTTCGGTCTGTTGATTAGAAATTTCGTTCTTCAATGTTGAGTCATTGATCACAGGACAGAAATCCCCAGGGACCCGTGCAAGGTAATGGACTCCCCGCTTATAATATGATCCTATTATTGTAGCCTTTATGTATCTTCTTGTTTTTGATAATATGTAAACTAACGACTCTGATCAACTAAATGATGGTTCATAATACAACCTATCAAACAAAGGGATGCTTTATTCATTAAAATATCCAATTTCAGGTGAATTTCATTCTCCGAGAGCGCCCAAGTGAGAGGTTTTACTTAAAACGTCCATCCACAAGCCGCTACAAATATGTTTAGGATTAGCTCACACACCTTTCTTTTTTCCTTTTCAGGATCTCTCTTTAGAATATAACCTGTAGAAAGTTATTTTCACAGATCGTGCGAATCTATAGGGCACCATATCTTCTCAAATTCGACGAGTCACTTTGTCTTTTGAAAATGCACCTTCAGAATTACATACCATCCGATTACTGTGAACTGTGATTCCTCTCTTCAAGTTTTGCAGAATGGTTGACAATTATGTAAATTTTCCAAGATAGGATGAAAAAAGCTGCAATTTTCAAGTCTCGTCTAAATTCTTCTCGGGATCACCAAGGATTCACTCACTCTCTCTCTCTCTCTCTCTCTCTTCTAATCTGAGACTCCCGTCTGTGGTCTCTGCTTTTACGGGAGAATCATTTTGATGAGAGTGAATGTGATAGGGCACTGTGGATGACAATCGAGCTATGAATGACACCATTAGTTGACCAGAGACCGCGTCAAGAGTGGTCCAATGGAGTGTAAGATAGTGTACTAGGTAGACGGGTAGGATGGACATGATCTATGCATGGTTGGTGAGTGACAATTGCAGGACCAACCCATTGGCCCTAGCCCATCATCCCATCATATAGCGTAGGGTCGGCGACGTTAACACCTTATCTTGACAGCAAGATTAAATTTTTTGGTCAAGGATAGAAAAGTTCAAGCAGTAGCTGAATCATCCACCTTGAAATGTCGTCCTCGTTCGGAAATGATCAGACGATATGTTTTTATATCGATATTGCTTATATTGATGATGCTAATTATTTCTGAAATTGATCGAAAGCCATTCAACTCTTAGTTATAATTGAGGAAGGATCCCGAGTTGATGGGAGGGCGACCCCCACAACATCATTGCTTGTTAGAGGATCTCGTGGTGAGAAACCATTGTTTGGTGAGACCCGGTGACCACAATACACGAACACCGAGAGCAAAGAGAAAAGGAAAATATCGCCCGTAAAAAGTGTTATGCTCAAAGCATCATTTGTTGCAAAAACGAGAAATCTTTGCTTTCAGTTGGGAGTTGAACGCTTGAGGGACATTCTCCGAATTTGGCATTTTAGACGGGCGATGATTCGTGAACAAGGGTTCCATCAAGAAACGAACCGACCATTTGACAATGGTATTACTAATAATCTGAATTGTGAAAACAAAACCATGTGATAGCTTCGGTTGATAATGCAACACGTCCACGGTGAAGATCGAAGATGTACGCTACATTTCGTATATGATTGACAGAAAAATTGAAGAGAGCACAGTTAGATTTCGAATATACATCGAAGATACGCTCTTAGAAATGAAGAGCCAACCGATGTTGAAATGGAAGGGGGAAGCTCAAAAGGATCAAAGATTTCACTATCCATGTCCACAATTCGTCAGACAAGGCGATACTCTTCCCAAGTCTCGGTCACTTAAAATTTGTATTCCTTTTTTCTTTCTGTCAGCACCCTTTTTGGATTACCAGTTTCAAAAGGAGGAATTATTATGAAGACAACGGGCTGAACGCCTCGTTAGTCGGGAAAACTTTAGGACAAATGGCGCCCCGAAACGCAAACCGAAGATCGATGATGCTGGAGAACACATGGCCCGGGAGACTCACCTTAATCATTCTAACGTACGCGAAAGTCAAATCACATCCGGAGGAGGGGAAAAAAGGGAGGGAGTACGTGTCGAACTTTGTACATAGAAAGAGCCCCGCATCGGGCAGAGTGCATTTCGATGCTCTGTCGAAGCATCGTGGAACGAATTTACATGCAAAAGAGGAGAAGAAAGAGTGAGAGAAAAAGCTTAGCTTGACGCTCTTCTCTCTGATCACGAACGGTCGACCGACGAGGAGAGGCAAAGGACCTGCGGCTTGCCTCGTCTACTCCCCCTTTCTTATGTCTGAACTCTCGTCACATGGGTTCAAGCCATCGTGTTGCATTCCCATTTATTAGCCGGTGAAGCCGGTGACTTGAGACGGAGGGATCTTGTGAATCTCACGTAAAGTCCACGCATCGAATCGCTCAATTTACAACGAACCGAGTCTAAAGAAAAATTTACCTCTTTTAAATAGTATGGACATTTGAGTACGTGTTGCAACCAACCTGCAAGTAGTACCAGAGAGTCTCATCATTCCCATCCGATTTTAAAAAGTACTCTCAGATGCTAACTCCGTCTACATGAACTATTTTTCATTACATGCATTCCTCGTGTCGGAAATTCTGTTGATGAAATGGTGTCCAATATACGCGTTCTGCTTCGTTGACGAGAGCTCGATGACACTATCGCGTCTTTTGCCGATGATGACTAAGGAAAGACATTTTCAGTGATGGGAAATGATTAAGCGACAGTTTTAAATATATTATGAGATTAACAGCATGTTCTGGATCACAAAAAAAAAATTATAAAATTATAGTGGTCTAGAAAATGTTGCAACTCTCAAAATGGTCCAAAAACTGTCATGCTAATAAAGCCTGCGATGAAATCATGGATATGCAGGAAAGTAAAATTCCCCGAGTTGTCAATCTAAATTTAGACGGGGCTAGGTCACCAAGATTCTTAACCATCCCAAAAACATAGAAATCGCAAAGGCTTTACCTCGGACATTCATCATTTCCTAAAATGCCCTTCACGAGACCCGAATTTATCAGTAATGTCCAATGTGCGTGAGATTGTCCAGCTCGAAGAGATCAGAGCTCGAATAACCGTCATCTTCCTCCGCGTTTCGATCTCTCGCAAAAACGGAACCGCCGCTCTCGCTCTGATCGCTCCTCTTCCTCAACCTCGTCATGATCTCTCGAACGGTCTCCGCGACGTCATTCTCGCCGCGAGCTCTCGTCGGAGCCGCCGCCGCCGCTTCGTCTTCTTCCGGTAAGTTGAACCTCACCGACCTGATCTTCGCGAAGCTGCTCACTGACCTATCGCCGGACGAATAAGGCACGGAGTCGCTCGGGCCCGAGCGCGACCGAGAGAGCGGAGGAAAAGCCGGCTCGTGACCGCATTCGGGATTCGACTTCCTCTCGAAGACGCCGTCGCCGGCTAGACGTCCTACGGAGCTCGAGATCTTCGCGTTCTTCAGTGCATCGCTGCTGGATATGAGTTTGCTCTGGGAAAATGAGATTGAATCCTTGTATATACCTTCGTTCGTGGAGGGCGAAGCCTTCTGGTTCGTGTTCTCGTAGCCATATTTTGATTTCCTCTCTAAAACTACGCCGTAAGAGGCCTTCGCGTTCATCCACGCGCTGCCGGATTTCGATTCTTCCTCCGGAGCGACGTCCTCGTGCACACCGTCGTCGCCCGTGGTCGAAACCTCCGCGCTCTCGTCGCACTGCTTCAATGAGCTCGAAATCTTCGATTTCCTAGAATTCTTCGAAGCGAGGAGAGAATTCAGAAAGCTCGCGAGCCGATTACCCGGCGAGATCGGCTGCTTCACCTTCTTCAGGTCGTCGTAGATTCTGAGCGCCTTCGCCTTGGTCTTCACCAGAGAGAATCTCGCGTCCGACGAGGACGACGTCGGAGGAGGATGTATCGGGGGAGGAGGAGAAGTATCTGACCGTACGGAGGCGCGCGTGCGAATCGGCTTCGGCCATGGCGCGTCGCAACAGAGGGACCGCGCTTTCGCGCCACCCCGAGCCGAAGTCGACTCTGACTCGGACGACGAGAATCGCCCTCCGGAGCTCGAGTTCGAAGAGCTCGAGCTCGAGCTCAGGACGAACGCCGAGCGGCTGTCGGGATCGCTCCGTGGGCGCGCATCGGCGGCCGCGACGGAGTTCCTGCGGAGGACGACCCTCTCGTCGCGCATTTTCTTCTCCATCCACCTCCCGAGCGTCACGCGATTCCTTGGACGATGGGCCAACTTCTCCCCCTCTACTTCCTCTTCCTCTTCTTCTTCTTCTTCTTCTTCTTCTCGTTCTTCTTCAGTAGCGACGGGGTGTTTCCTTCTGGGGGCGCGGGGGTCGCGGAAGAGCGCGGAGGGATGGGACGAACCGGCGCGGGGACGCGGTTCGTCGATGGAGCGATAGATGGAGTCGAGGAGAGTGGAAGAGAAGGAAGGGTGACGATCGTCGCGGGGTCCGCGTCTGCGCGCGTGGTGCTCTCGAAGGGATTGTTCTCGCGTCTGCATCTCTCCAAGAAGAAGCAGAAGGAGGAGGAGGGTTGGAATGAGCGCAGGGAAGGGGCGGACAGACAGAGAATGTGTTTCAGCAGGCTAAAGAGCTATATGCATTTGCAGCACAAAAGGTCAGTCTCTCTCCATGACTATGTCTGGCGGTGGAAAAGCTACAAGGTTGACGAATGCATAGGGATGGGTTTGCACTCTCTCTTGCGAGAGAGAAGATGCGAAAGGAGCGGGGTCGAGTGATTGTGTGGCAAGGGCTAGTTAGGGGTGGCCTCGAGCTAAGGATGGGGAGGACGGTGAATCCACGGATGAAGGGAAGCGTGAAAATGTTTCCGCTTGCTTTCATCGTGGGGGGTTGAAAAGGTATCTTCTCTGTAAGGAGATTGGATTTACGAGGGAGAATGTACCGTCTTTTCGAAGGATCCCGAATCGAAATCTTTGCATCGATTATTTTTATCTACAGGTTTACGGCGCTTTACAAAATTATTTAAGTAGCAAGCGTATTTATCCTTCTCACTCGATACATGATTTAGATCACCCATATTTAGATGTCTTGGGGTCTCTAGGAGCAAAAACCGATTTGTTTCCAATAATTCTACGAATGTATGTGAAATTTGAGAGCTGTGGCATCTGATGAAACGATTAATGACAGGCTCAAAATATTCCCAACACTCCATTGTTAGAGAACAAAAGGTTGACGAGGGAGGGGAAGGAGAGGAGAGAAAATTCAAAGTGTATGGGCCCCCCTGATATTCGAAACCCTTGCTGCATCAGTAGCTACAGTCGAGGAGAAAAAGGGGGAGTTGATTTTTGTTTAGATATTAGCAGACAACTCTTTTAGAACCAGGAATCCCCGTACCAAAAACACGAGAAGGATTATCTTCTGTTCGACTCAATTGTCCCCTAACACTCATTCTAACTTTGGAGCACGAGCTTGAGAAAATTTCAGCATCTCGTCCTAAAATCTCGTGGAGAGACAAAAAGGAAGGAGATGTCACCGCAGCTTTTCTACTCCTCAGCCTCAGTCTCTGTCTCTGCCCCCGTTTCAACAGTCAACTAATGCGGCTCATAGGGAGCTACACAACCTCTCACAACAGGGCAATCAAAGCCGGTGTCGAATTTACCCTATTTCGTTTTTTTTTTTTTTTGCTAAATAATTTACCCTATTTCGTCATTTTCTCTATAGGAGGGAATCGAACTTTTGGCACGGCTGACAAGTAGGTCCCACTCGCACCTCCCGAGCCTGCAGAAATATATTAAGTCAACAATACAGATTCCCTGTCGCATCGTGGGTGACTGAAAGAAAACCAGAGGAGGAGGATTCAAATTTATCAGCACGCTTATCAGCTCATTAGCCTTTTCCCTAGATTTACCTCAAATTCCTCATGGCCATTCAATTTGAACTACACAATCTCAAGAAACTTCAGGCTTCCATTAACAGTACTCTTCAATGTGAAGTTATCGAATTCTGCATTCCATGATCAGACCAACATATCTATCGCCGAGCAACAAAGTGGTCAAGTGAGGATTGCAGCTCTTCAATTTACAAGGCCTCTGGATCATCCTCATCTCTAATACATATACTCAGGAAGCAAAAGATCAACAGAGAAATTAGATTTGATTAAACATGAGACAGATTGATCGAAAATTGATTACAGATGTTATTCGTTTGATAAAAATACTCGAAACTTTGCAAAGGCCACTTCCATTGCTCGCAAGCAGAGGGTCAGATTAACATTTCCTTTCAGAAGTTCGTCGTCCAATTAAGATGCCCCAATTGTGGTTGCTGATAAGCGCCGACTTGAGCCACAGGAGCAGGCGCAGCCACCCCCACTCCCAGGCTCGCCCCTATAGATGGGCTCAAATGGTGTGGATTCGCAATTGCGGCGGCTTGCGGAGACGGGTGGTACAAGCCCGAGAATTGCATGTGCGAAGATTGCGCAGCAGCTGCATTGAAGGAAGCATGCCCAGTGTGGGACGGCAAATATGCGGCATGGGGTGTTTGCCCCGTCATATTGTAGTAGGGGGACTGCATTCCTGGGATTTCTCTAGGGTTCTGCATCCACATTTCAGATGTCTCGGCCTACAATATAGAAAAGATCACAAAGACATGTCAGTGACAGTGACCAAATGGCTACAATCAAAGGGAGTATCATGACTATCAGTAAACTGGGAAACAAAAAGTTCCAGTTAGTCACCCAAACGTTGCATCTGCCCAAGTTGTTGATTTCATAAATAATCATAAAAGAAGGCCAGATTTACGATTAGAAATCCAAATCAAGATTTTCATCCTCAATCCTAACCAATGACTAGCAAAAATTCCTAAGTACAGGATTTTACTATTTCTAAAGAGTTCCAGAATCAGAGTTCAGTAAAATCCGAGAAGATCAGGACCAACATAAAAATCATAGTATAACACCAGATACGACATTTTCCGAGAAGTGAAACTCGACTCATAAACTTGCTTCCGTCAACAAAATGATTGGAACTTAAAGTTCAGTGACTTTTCAGCTACTGGCATTTTTCACCATCTATTGTCACCATTGCCATAACTGAACCTCTTAAAACCATAAGCTACCATGCAGTAGCCACCAGGAAGATTATGAAAGTTTACCTGTGGAGTTGGAACATACAGATTGTTATCCTTATATTTCATTCGGGATGAATCATCAAGCCCAGTTGCACTCCCTACAACGCCAGGAGTATTCACAGCATACCCTGCAGGACTAGCGAAATTGCCAAAACCTGTAGGACTGCCAGCTGGAACAGGCTTAAACTGTTGAACTCCATATTTGAGGCCACCTGTGTTAAGATGAGAAGCACCTCCAGGCATCAACATGTAACTGTTGCCACTAGATGGATGAGGATATGCAGGGTTGCTAGAGTAGCCAGGCATGGCCATAGGGGGAACATAAACAGGCGGGAGAAACTGTCGATATGACATTAGGTTTGGAAAATGGGAAACGTGAACTTGGGGGTACATTTGAGCCACTGGTGGTGGTTGCTGGTGTTGCTGCTGTCCTCCCATGGCTACTGTTGATACCGGCATGCTGTTAGCGGCGTGTGAACTTAAGGCCTATAAATACCAATATAAGTAATTCCAATCAGCATCCAGCAAACATATCGAAATAATCTACAGATAGCTAAGGAAGATACAGAGTGATGACATCTCCTTATTTATTGTTAGCACAATATGCAAGTTTTGAAAACTTGAATTTTACACATTTTAGAGCCCCTTACTGCTCCTAACATAATGAGCCTTCCCGATCCAAAAAAGATAGAAAATTAACGGCAATCGAATGGGAAAAAAACTTCATTACTAAATGCAGGGAATAGTATTTGTGGCATCCCGAAGAAAACTAGGTGTCCCAGCGAGTCTATGGCAAAAGAATGCATGCGATTTAAACATAGAAACATGATGAGCAGATTGACCTCTTGAGGAGATGGTAGGCCCTGTCCACGGACAGCTTCCTCCATAGTGGTTCTGAAGTATGCAATGTCGTACCCAGCCCGAGGATCATAAGCCTGCGTAATAAAAGGCACCATAATGCTAAGAAAAGAGAATACCCACAATCAAAAAGAAGCATCAGGGCACTCCCACCAGAAATTTTTGACAAATTAGACAAAGGAAAACTCGATTCATCAACCGGCACTCACTGAAAAGCTGGGAAGTTCAGGAGGATCTTGCTGCTGTTGCGACTCTGAAGGGGCATTGACTCGGGAGTGATCTGTGACCAATCCAATGGCATTAAATCTGTCTAAATCCTGAGCATCTGCTTCTTCTTTGTCTGTCAGCTGATTATCAGAAGTTCCAGGTGACGTTGGAGAATTTGATCTCGATTTTCTAACACGCTCCTCAACCATGTCCACCTGTTTGAATTCAGAAGTACCGCTAGAAGATGCCGGGGCCGATTCTGACAAACTGCCATCAGCAAACTAATCAGACAACAACTAATCAAAGAGCTAATCTATCCACTTTTTTTTTAATGAATGAAACATGATTAACTCGATTTTACAATGCAAATTCATTTCTCCAGGAAAGGGAAAAGTGCAAGGGCATGTCCGTCAGGAGTACCATCTACCAAAATTTCATAAACTCTAATTTTCTGATTCTAGTCATGCACATGGACAAGATAATGATTAAAACCAAACAGCCCAGAAGTACAACTGCTTTTAGAAATGATGGGTGTATAACTATTGCAAGTTTCATAAATCCAAACTTGATTCTTGAATACCTCACCCAGCCAAACATTTGAAGATAAAAGAGCCGCTAAACTAAATTTGACCAACCTTGCAGCTGACTCCCCATTTAATTCTTCTCTAGCACCTCCCGGAGCAGAATTCCTAGATGTATCAAAGTCGACACCAAAGCTGCCAAAAGTCAGCTGACAGCGATCAGCATCCAGGACTCTTATATGCTGAGCGATGATTACATTCTGCGCCTCGTGAATGTTAAGACGTGCGAACTTTTCTGGCATGTTAGCTACTTGTGAATCAACTCTTTTAAAATTCTTATCAGTAGGAGCAGCAGATTTCGGAGGTGTTCCAATTATCCCTGGATTACTATTGCTTGGCCTCTGGCTGGACTTTGGTTTCCATTCCTTAATTGGCTGGGAAACTGCATAAACATCTCACATTAGTCCTCTGCTGAAGAATGGATCGAGATTCCAGCAGTTGTTTATTTGCTTTTAAACAAATAAAGATAAAATAAGGAAACGAGGAGGTGCACTCCCCCGACCAAATCATTCACACGCGATACACAGTTGACAAAATGCCGCAACATACAATAAGTTGGCAAAAGAGCCGCTGCAATTATGTTTCACAAAATAAGCGACTTAATTATAACTATTTAAACAAGTTAGTTCATTTTAAATCAACCTCCTTGCTTCATCATGAGTTGTAAATCTCAACATGACATGATACAGCAAGAGAAACACATTTGATCCCGCGATGAAATCATAACTCTATCTGTGTACTTCTGCATTTATAGTAAACTTCCGTAAGGGATGTATGAGGCAATACATAGCACAACATAATGGTCTCGGCAGAAGGCCTCCCTACCTCTTTTTTGGTATATCACATCTAGCGGTTCCATCTTCCCCGTCTGTCCATAAATTCAAAGAAATAATCACAGGAAAACCCGTTTCGAGAGGACGAATCAGGTGCAGGGGTTAGTTTCAGATTCACATAGGTGGTATGGAATGAGTTTAAATAAATTCTTTAAGGGAAGTATGAGTGACAATTTTTGGGTATGACACAACATGACAACCTGATCAAAGAATGCGACTTGATCCTGACAAGAAATAGTGAATTCCAATAGTTTTGGTATAAAATTTGTGTCAATCAAATCAGCATAAATCAACTTTCAAGGTCAACCTAAGTAATCCATTTGAGTAAAGCTCATATAGGATCTTCAATAGATAGTCATTACTGGATAAGTGAATTAAGCAATCAGACTTGCACTTCATATACATTAATTGGGTCTATTCCAATCACATACCCAAAATTTATACATGATAGAATTCTCCCCACGAAAACAAGCGGGTGGCCCGCTAGTAAATAACACGCATCACTGAGATTAAAACATCGCTGATGACTGGCCATTCACTGATTTACTTAAAAGATGACAAGACAATCATCCAAAGAAAAGGTTCCCAAAAATTACAGCAAAAGAGATCATATACCTTTCTGATGGCCCACAGCTTGATGTGGCTTGCCACTGAACTGATTGCTTATGGATGATCGGATGCTTGATGTTGAGGCTGAAGCAGACTGACTCACAGCAGTCTGACCAAGTTGGTCAGTCTTAGAGACAGCAGTCAAAGGCTGAAAGGATTCTGAAGGAGTATAGTTCCTTCTCAATGGAGAATTAGAGAAAGAAACACCTGGTTCTGATAAATGCTTGACAGAATCCTCAGAAGACTGTCGCCGCACACCTACAACCCCAACTTCACGCTTAATAGCCCCAACCACAGAAGATGACCTGGAATCAGGAGAGGGAACATGAACAGGGTCTGTTGAAGATGAATAAAGCCCCACCACAGAATTGGTTGACGCTAAACTTGTAGAATGAGACTGGGATTTGGTTGGTTTCGCGGCTTGTACCCGCGAAACTGCGCTCGAATCAGTAACCCTTTCTTGCTCTAATGTTTCCTTCCCCAAAGTGCCACTTGAATTGGCTGGTAAGGCTCGTCGATCTAGCGAGCCAGCAACTTTAAAAGCTGGAGAATGACTCTGCCCACCCAACGGCTTTAGAATAGATGAACTTCCCTTCAATCTGTGCAAAAGGCAACCAAAGACCATTGATATTTCTATGTTCAGTACAAAATTGTCCAAAGAATTAACATAGGAAAATAATCTTTTAATAGAGGACATTAAGTCATCGGCCAGGAAGATAAGGGATTTTTGTTCACAATATCATATGCTATTGAGAATTAGATACGCAAAGCAACACAATGAGTAGACTAACAGAATGATTTAGTCAGCCTACCCTCTATCAGAAGTTGATGATATTGGGTCTGTGGAGGGTTGTGGATGTTCCTCCTGGGAGGCAGCCCTCATTTCCCCATTTGCACTGTGATTAACTCTGTTGTCCCGCACGACACGAAACTCTTTGCTTCTTGCTGCATCAAGTGAATTTGTCCATCAGCCAAACAGATTAAAGGAAACAGACATTTGAATTCGTGACTTGATGTCTAGAACTAAATAACCAAATCCATGTGTCAATAGTCCCCGTCATATTTCATATTAAAAGGAGAACAGCCTCCATATTGTGATGGCTGGTCCAAGAGAATGTATTCAAACAATGAAAGCACCAACTATAATGAAGACAAAAAGTTTTCACATACTTCCGTTACCAGGTAAAGACTTCCTTGCCTGTCCAGAATTACTGGGCAAAGCGTTCCGGGTATAGCCTTTTCGAATGCCATGATCAACTGGTGCAGAGAACTTCCTACCCTGTCCGACATTTTCGAAATGTTTTCTTTGATCGGTAGAACTTGTCTGTGCTGTACTCTGAGACCAAATGCATAACTTATCAACGCAAAGTCCAAGAGCACCAAAACTCACTAACAGGCAAAAGGAGGAAAAGGGAAAGTAAAAAAAAGCTATCTGGTCGTCAAAGGTCACCAAAGAACGTGATGACCTCAAAATGTTTTATTTACAAAAATATGTTTCTCTGGCATCTTGAAAAACCGAGACAAGTATGGACACTACGGAGGCATCTGTATGCTCTCAAGGCTCCAACAATGCCATCCATTAAGTCAACCATCCCACTGAAATGCAGAATTACAAAATGCTTATGCGACATGATTCCCACCAAAGTTCATTTCCATAAATATCAGGGAAAAGCTAAAATGTACAGATCACACACCATTTTCTTGAAAATTGTACAAACTGCATAGTTAGCATCGAGCATGTCCCCATTAGGAATAAAGTCCAAGATATATTACCAAAAGTACACACGTGAGACAGACAAGAAATATCTGTCCAGTCAATTTAAGTAACTGGACAGGATACATTTTTTTTGTTCAAGTCTTCCCAGCCCATATCAAAACAATCACAAGAAGAGGCACGATAGATAGATATAATGTTCCCTCCGCATATAGTTCCTCCAGCCTCATTTTCTCAGCTGTTATATGTTTGGCGATTAACCTAAATATGACTCTGGAAAACTGCCCTTGAAGGGAGATAATCTGCTAACCAGAGTAGCCATAAAAAGGAAAGGCTATATGACCATTACCTCCTTCTTCCTATCCCTTCTTCTCTTCACCTCATGAAATGGATCTGCATAAAAAAAAAAAAAAAAAAAAACAAGATCCCTAGCATCAGCATTGCACGGTTGTTGCAGTCTAAAGAATATGTCGAGAAAAGCTAAAAAAATCAAGAAATCAAAACTGGGAGGTTCAAACATTAAAAGAAAAACGACCATACCACATCAAAAGGAGTAAAGCAATCAAAAGATAACCAAATCAGTTGAAATATGCAACTCGCACCCCATTTCATAGATCAACAGTTTTTAAATTACACAGATATGTCTATAAGAACTCAATGCCAGTTAAAAGATATGCTACTGGCATCCAATTATCTGACCAACAGTTTCTAACTCATCATAAGCATATCTATACTTATTCAGTGCCATGAAGCAACAATCAGTCGCTGTCTGAGCAACACTAGAGTGATGCTTTGAACATGCTGTTGGAACCCAGAGGATAAGAAATGAAACAAACCCACGAACACGCAAAACACTCGTGTCCTATCACTCATGACAGAAGTCCCTAAGCTATTCCATCATTAACTCATTCCAGAATGTTTTCTAAGATAGAAAGCATCCCCCCCCCCCCCCACCTCATCCATTAGATATGCAGTTGTTAACATCCACAAACGTGGTTTTAAATTTCAATGGCCCTTTTCAAACCTTCCTTCAAAGCAAAGCAACTGCGTCTGCAGAATTTTGTGCACATTAATGGATGAGTGGAATGCTTATTTGTTGTACTACGGGGATTTCCATTGCTTAGTTTGCTAGATTCCCTCAATAGCCTCTACTGTGCTTTGAATATATCTGTGCGGTAAAATTAATCAATACCAAACAGAATAACACGATCCCCAAGTCTCCAGCTCATGGCATTACCTCGAACCAGTTTCAAATAAAGTTTGCAATCACAAGCACCTCATCTCACGCATCTAAAGGCAAAGCAATCACTTCACCAGAAGGTAAAAAAAAAAAGAACAGCATCGTTGACGGGTGAATACCAAGAGGAAGTAAAATGGCCAGGATACCAATTCAGAGATTAACAAGGTAAATCTTACGAGCTAAGACTCGCGATCAAAACCACATTTAAGCACTCTCTGCCCACCTTTTAGATTGACTGCTACCAGTACCCAAAAAAGAAAAAAAAAATCAAAGTCAATGCTCCACACCTCAAGTCAAACTCACAGTCAAGAACTCAAACTCCTGCCGCACCAAATCATCGAAACAAGACTCGAGCACGCCACGAAACCTAAAAGGACAGGGGCAATGCGGCGGAGGAAGGGGCGCAACGCCGGGACGGACCTTGAGTGAGCAATTTCTGGGCGGTCTCGTTAGGATCCATGTTGCTCTCCTTGAGGGCGGCGTAGATGTCGGCATCGGAGTGGTTCTTGACGATCTCCTTGATCGTCCGGATGGTGCTGAGGACGCGAGCCGAGAGTACCTGAGTGCCGCCGCCGCCGCCGCCGCCGCCTTCGACCTTGGAAGCAGTGACCATCTCAAGCGCTCGGCCGATGTCGGGAATCAAGAACGGACGACGCGGAGGGGAGGGGAGGGGAGGGAGGGGGACGGAACGGGCGGGGCTCGCTGGCGGAGGACGGTGGAGGAGGGGGGGCGGAGGGGAGACGGCAAAAACCCTAGGAGAGAGAGGTGGAGAGAGGAGCGAGAGGTCGCATTGAAAATGGGCGTGGGGGGTTGGGGGGGGGGGGGGGCTGTGAGCGAACGGCTTTTTGGAGGAGAGAAGCGCTTTTGCGAGCGAGGGCGAGGGTTTTTGAATAGGGTTTTTATTCTAGAGATAGAGAGAGAGTGGGGTGTGTGTAGAGAGATTTTGGATGCTGATGACTGTCGATTGATGAAAATGAGGGGCGCTCTGGGGAATTTGCCCACGGAATTCATGTGAAATCTATTTAGTCGTGATAATGGAAATTACATTTGCATGAATTTTCTTTTTTTTGGGGGGGTCGAACATTTGCATCAAGGGCATCAAACTGAATAGATTCAGCCCGGCCCTATCGCGCGCCTTCTGCTTGCTGATTGGCTCCATCTTTTTTATTGGATGAAACTTGCCGGAATGCCAGAATTATTCACCGATACTCGATCAATATTATTATGCCTTGGGTCAAGCCAATGATTTCAACGAGTCGGGAATTTATTTCGGTAAGGGGTGTCCTCATTTACTACGAGAAAACATGGTGAAGGAGTTGAGGGAACCTGAGATTGGCCACGCTGGCAAATACTTAGGTATACCCTCGGATTGGGGCACGTCAAAAGAGGAATATGTTCGCCTGGATTCTTGGAAGAGTAAATGTTAAATTATAAGGTTAGAAGGACCAATTGTTTTCTAAAGCTGGAAAGGACATTCTTCTGAAAACAGTGGCATAAGCCCTTCCCGACTATGCTATGTCGATCTTCAAAATACCCGTATCTGTTTGCAAAGCTATTGAGAGAAGGATTGCAAACTTTTGGTGGAAATCTACTGATTCCAAAATAGGACTTCGTTGAAAAAAATGGGACATCCTAAAGCTGAGGAAGGACAAAGGGGAAATGAGGTTTAGAGATCTTATTTCAGTTAATAAGGCTATGCTTAGTAAACAAGCATGGGGACTCTCGCAGAACCTTGATTCCATCCGAGGCAAGCTATTCCAAGGTATTCATTTTCATTGGGGAGATTTTTGGCAAGCCAAGAGAGGTTCCAGACTTTCTTGGGGACAGCAGAGTTTGTTATTAGGAAGGGATTCTATTGACAATTTTCTCACGTGGTCGATTGGGAATGGAAATTCAGTAAAAATAGATCTTAGCTAAGGAAGGAAAGTGGAATACAAAAAATAGAGAACCTTTTTTATGATCAGTTAGTTAGCGCAACAAATTCAAACAATTCCAATTAGACCTTCTTGCGCTCAAGATAAATTAGTATGGTTAGGTAGTAAATCAGGCAGCTATACTATTAAAAATGGCTACAACATAATCAGAAGAGAGATTGAACAAAAGCGCAACACCGAACAAACTTCCTCTTCGTACCAAATTCCCAAAACACTTTGGAGAGCTATTTGGACATGCAAAGTTTGCTTAAGGTAGAAGTCTTTCTATGGTCGCTTTGTACTAATGCAATCCCTTTAAAAGAGAATCTATGGAAAAGGGATATTATATTTGACCGTTATGCCCCCCTATGACAACGAGAGAAGGAGACAATTGAGCACATCTTTTGCTCTATCCTTGGACTCAATTCGTTTGGGCTAATCCTAATGTGAATATTCAAATCAACTACCAGGAGATCACGAGAATGGATGTATGATTAATGAACATTTGCATGAGTTGACATATATGCTTTTTCATGGGGATAATTGTCCAACAAAGTCGTAAAACTATTACACGACTACTAATTTAGTCTCAAACTTTTCATCGATACCAATTTAGTCAGAAATATTTTTACGTCTTGTCAATTTAATCCTTAACTTTTCAATTGTGCAAATTTCATCATCTCATCATATTATTATCGAGAAATTGTTTCCCAATATTTCTAAAGGCTACATCAATGTTTTTCCAATCAACAGGACATCCATTGAAGATTTTCCTTTCCGTTCACAACAAATTGGACGGCGCTGAGAGGCTTAGTTCGTGACTAGCCAATTTCATGACGAGCTCTCTGGTGCCTCTTCTCAAGTTTAGGAAAACTGCAAGTCATCCTCCTCGTTTGCCAAACTCCAGCACAATCGAATGAGTGCGTTTAAGTTTCACCTGAAGTCAACGCGATTCATAATGGGATTTGAACCGTGCCAAACCATTTGACTAAAAAAGTCGATGCACGAAACAGATTACGTCTTAAATAATGATAAATCGAAACACAACTATAAAGATGACTCGACACCCATCGAACCAAGCAATCAATGCTAGACTGCACGGTGCCAGAAGATACTCAATCCTTAATTTTACCTATTTAGGCAAAATAATTTTACAACCGCTATTCCATTTGGAAAGACGCAAAATTACACGAGGAAAATAAAAAAAGTCGTGAAATGGCAAAATGATATAAATAATTTTTGAATTTTGAACTGCAATGCCATCTATGAAGTTTTAATTTGTACAGTATGCTACTTGAATTTTAGTCCAGTATGCAGTGTCATTCCTGAACTTTTAATTTATTCTAATGTGATCCCTAAAATTTTAGTACATGTTCAATGTTGTCATTCCATTAATTCAAGTTCGTGAATAACACTTAACATTTTCATATAGTTTAGGGGTTTCATCGAACAAACTAAAAGTTCAGGGACAACGTTGCACATTGAGTTAACGTTTAGGGACCATATTGAATAAATTAAAAGTTTAGAAATGATATTGTATATTGGGTCAAAATTCATGGACCATTTGTTTAATGATCCCCGTGGAATTTTGCGAAAATAGCTATGACTTTCTTATTTTTATCGCTAGCCCAACATGCATATTGAATATTATCTTTCATCCGCAAGGACAAAAGCAGCATCCAATAAAGAAAATCAAGAAAGGGTGGCACAAACGACGGGCAAAGAACTGTCGTTTTTAATTAAAGAAAAATGAAGGTTTTATTATTTTTTATATTTATTTTTTCGATTTTAGTGGTCAGATAGGGAAAATTCAATTTTTACTTCCACGATGGGTACATGCTATGCCAAATCTCTATACTTTTTACGAGAATTGATTCAGGAATTTGGTGACTCTCCTGATATTTCATTTCACGCAAAATGCCTTCTTGTCATAATTTTTTCCTTGTGCTTTTAGCTTTACAAATCGATGGTGGTGGTGTAAACATAATTCCATAAATTAGAAATAAATTCAAATGATAAAACGAAGTTAACTCTCGCATAATCGGGCAAGGTGTTTGAATGACAAAGACGAAAGAAATCAACCGATAGCGAAGCTTTGCGAGAGGTGCATGTGACTGACGCGTTTTTTGAGTAAAAGTAATTAGGCACGAGCTAACACTAGACTGGAAAGAAAAGATGTAGTTTGCAAATAGGAAGAAACGATAAAACCACGATTAAGCTCGATGAACCATGTGGTTGAAAAATGAAAATGGGATTTCATGAAACTTAGTTTATAAAATTAATTAAATGGATAAGGATATTTTAGGTAACATTTTAGATATTCTAGTTACAGGATAGTTACCAAAAGCAGTCTCACATCAATTTCTAAATTCTATTTGATTTTCTTAGAACTTGACCGAATCAAGAATATTCATTAGATTTTTCTGACATTTCTTTTTCTTTCCATAAGCATCAAAGGAGTCATTGTAAACCCCACTTTATCTCCTTTTCTTTCTCTTTCGTCTACTTACCATCTCCTTGCCAATTTTTCTCCTCACTTTGCCTTTTATTTTCTCTCAACTTAAAAGCCGAAAACAAAATAAAAATGAAAAATTTAAATTATACGAAAATCTCAAATCAATTTGCAAGACTTTCAACCATATACTCTTTATGAGCATATTTCTTCACATCGGTTTAATGCGATTAAGATTTCAGCCATCGAGTATCCTTAACAAGACTCAAACTCAAAACTGCAAGAAGAGAAAATACACTATCTTTTCCGTTAAAGCCAACCCTCATTCTTTTTTCAAATTCCGGGACGCGCAAGATAATTTCGATTCGCGAAATTGAAAAAGGATGGAAAAAAAAAAGAGTGATTCGCGTTTGATAATGAGTTCCAGAATGATAACCATTCTATTCCAGAATGAGTTCCTGAAACAGAAATAGATTTTTCTATTTCTGGTTCCAGGATGAGTTTCTGAGAAAAGAAACCCGTTTGATAATGACAAAAAATTTCTATTTCTGTAACAGAAACCCGTTTGATAACAGCACAAAATTTATATTTTCCGAAACAAAAACCCGTTTGATAAACAACACAAAATTCTATTTCCATGAACAGAAATCCATTTTTTTAGAAATGGAATAAAAATAATTAGAAAATCCAAAAAATTCCTAAAAATCTCAAAAAAATTCAAAAAATCCAAAAAAATTGAAAAATTCTAGAAAAATTCATCACAATTTCCAAAAAATAAAAAAATTCAGATTTCGGGAAAATAGGAAATTTGTTGAATTTTTTCAAAAAAAATCAAAAAATCAAAAATTTCAAAACTTCATAGAATGGCTTAAAATACCTGTAGCCATCGACTTTTAGTGAAATTTTAATTTTTTTAGGTGCCCAAAAAAAATCAAAAAATAAAAAATTTCAAAACTTCACAGAATAGTTTAGAATACATGTGGCCACCCACTTTGAGTGAATTTTAAATTTTTTAAGTTGCCCAAAAAAATTCAAAAACTCAAAAATTTCAAAACTTCACAGAATAGCTTAGAATACCTGTGGTCACTCACTTTGAGTGAAATTTTAATTTTTTGAGGTGAAAAAAAAAGCAAAAAGTCAAAAATTTCAAAACTTCACAGAATGACTTAGAATATCTATGGCCACCCATTTTGAGTGAAATTTAAATTTTTTTAGGTGCCGAAAAAAAATAAAAACATAAAAAAATCAAAAATTTTAAAATTTCACAGAATGACTTAGAATGCCTCTAGCCACCCACTTTGAATGAAATTTAATTTTTTTTAGGTGCCCAAATGGTATTT
This sequence comes from Syzygium oleosum, assembly GCF_021117445.2. Classification (NCBI taxonomy): domain Eukaryota; kingdom Viridiplantae; phylum Streptophyta; class Magnoliopsida; order Myrtales; family Myrtaceae; genus Syzygium; species Syzygium oleosum. The sequence continues at coordinate 13,323,367 of NW_026607489.1, read as the reverse complement.
TTGTTTTTTTTATTTTTTGATTTTTTTTCGGCACCTAAAGAAAATTAAATTTCACTCAAAGTGGATGGCTATATGTATTCTAAGCCATTCTGTGAAGTTTTGAAATTTTTGATTTTTTGCTTTTTTTCCTTTTTTTCGGTACCTAAAAAAAATAAAATTTCATTCAAAGTTGGTGGCCACAGGTATTCTAAGCCATTCTGTGAAGTTTTGAATTTTTTGCTTTTTTGCTTATTTTTATTTTTTTTCGGCACCTAAAAAAACTTAAAATTTGCTCAAACTGGGTGGCCACAGGTATTCTAAGCAATTCTGTGAAGTTTTCAAATTTTTTATTTTTTTTATTTTTTTCGGCACCTAAAAAAATTTAAATTTTGCTCAAAGTGGATGGCCACAGGTATTTGAAGCCATTCTGTGAAGTTTTAAAATTTTTGATTTTTTGATTTTTTTGATTTTTTTAGGCACCTAAAAAAAATAAAATTTCGCTCAAAGTGGGTGGCCACAGGTATTTTAAGCCATTCTGTGAAATTTTGAAATTTTTGCTTTTTTGCTTATTTTTATTTTTTTTTGCATCTAAAAAAAATTAAATTTCGTTCAAAGTGGGTGGCCACAGGTATTCTAAGCCATTCTGTGAAGTTTTGAAATTTTTTATTTTTTTATTTTTTTCAGCACATAAAAAAATTTAAATTTCGCTCAAAGTAGATGGCCACAGGTATTCTAAGCCATTCTGTGAAGTTTTGAAATTTTTTATTTTTTGCTTTTTTAAAATTTTTTCGGCACCTAAAAAAAATTAAATTTCACTCAAATTGGGTGGCCACAGGTATTCTAAGACATTTTGTGAAGTTTTTAAATTTTAGATTTTTTTATTTTTTATTTTTTTGGCATCTAAAAGAAATTAAATTTCGCTCAAAGTGGGTGGCCATAGGCATTCTAAGCCATTTTGTGAAGTTTTGAAATTTTTGATTTTGTGATATTTTATTTATTTTTTTCGGCACCTAAAAAAATTTAAATTTAGCTCAAAATGGGTAGCCACAGATTCTAAATCATTTTGTGAAGTTTTGAAATTTTTGATTTTGTGCTTTTTTTTCCCATCTTAAAGATCGTGACTTTCAGATGAACATGTGTTTTGAAAAAAGAGTTCTCTCGTAAATGATTCTCATTTTTGGTCTAGAAATAGAAAACCTATTTTTTTTTTGTTCTGATTTCAAGTTCAGAATCGGTTCTGGAACAAAAAGTTATTCCGAAAATAGAAAGATAGAATTGCGTTACCAAATAGATTTTTGGTCTAAAGCTATTTCTGAGAATAAAAAATTAGTTCTGGACAGAACTAGAATAGATATCATGCACTACCTAAAAATCCATGGCGGTTCATATAATAGCGAAAAAAAATATAAGTAAGATTCTACGCCGTCTCGCAGTCTCTCTCTCTCTCTCTCTCGTCTCGCGCAACGGCAGATCATTTCGTCGCCAATTTACCACCACCCTCCCCCGCTCTGTCTCTCTCTCTCTCGATCTCGATCGATCGATCGGCTTCCCCTCCGTCTTCAACCTCGAGCTCGCGCTCGATCTCGATCTCTTTCCCCCAATCCGCCGTTCCGTCGTCGCCTTCCCCTCGCCTGCTTCGAGGAAGCCCTAACCCTCGATTTCCTGCGCGGCCTCGGGGAAAGGTCCCCCTCTCCTGCCTCGTTCCGGGCCCCGTTTTCCGTCGGCAATCGGGCGCCGGTCGAGGCCTGTTCAGGTACGGATTTTGCGGTTCCGAGGGCTCTTTTTCTTTGGGGGGAATACTGGTTTTAGCTCTTCGCTTAGGGGCGAGCCAGTGGCTGTTTTGGTTGTTCCGCGACGTTTTCGATGCTCGGGTGCTGGGGTGGTTAGGGTTTTGTCGCTCGCTCGGAGGGAGGGAGGGGGGGGGGGGGGGGGGGTGTGATTCTGATCGGTGTCCGCAATCGCGAGTTGACGGTTTAGTTGCTCTTTTCGCTCGGTTGTTCACGTGGATAGGTGCGCGTTGGTGCATTCGCTTTTGTTCTGCATTTCGCGCGGGATTGAAACGAAATGAATCTGTGGCTGCTTTTGATGCGTTAGCTATTCTCTATGCGCACGAGCTCTCTCTCTCTCTCTCTTCACGCTCGAAACGGTTTGTGATCGATACAGAGGAAGTACGAGTGATTGTTCATGCAGTTAGCTTAAAGTGATCTCTACAGCTGATAGAGTGGGCTACCGCCTAATACATCGCGCCTTCTTTCTTTCTGCAGCGTGATTTTATCCTCCCGACTCTGCAAGCGTGCATTGATCGTTTTTGTTTGCTACTCCAACGCAGGCAGTAATTGCAGATGGTAATCCAATAGTTCCCATCATTGGATGTTTTTTTATTTCTCAACGTCTGTTTCCACCTGCGGTGTCCGCTGAGGCTTCTGCCTTCTGTGGTTGTCCTTTGGGTCTTGTGGGATGATTTTATATTGCCGCTACCATTGTTGATAACGATATCAGTGATTGGCGAGATATTTCACAAGTCAAAGGTTAGTCATCGTTATCATAAAGCCATTATCTATATTAGTTTTGTTACCGAGTCAATACCTGCAGATGCACTTGTCCATGAACAAATAGAGCTTTGACTAATATTGACTGTTCTTTAAAAGTGGAAAATTCCTAAATCAGCAGTGGTACTCTCAGAGTAAGTTCTGGTTATGTTTGAAGATCAACGTTCTAAATATCATTGCTATTGTTAGGAAACTTGTGATTGGACAGTGGCGAAGTTCATTGTTTATCTCTTAAACTATTGGATTGGTCATTGCCCGTGTAAGAATTTCTCCAAGTAGTTTATCCGTGATCGTCTTTTGGGTTTTAGAAAAATTCACACTGAGGTAGTTGTAGGGGTTACTGGCCTATCTGCAAAGAGAGATCATTTACAAAAAGGAATCCACGGTCAATAAAACTATTTACATCCCAGAATAAATCAGTACTATACGAATAGAATAGGGGGATTCCCAGCTCGTACAAAACCTGTTGAAGAAATTATCTAGATACCCATTTGTAAGCTTTCTCCAAGTTGACCTTGATAGCCATCAGTTTCTTGCCTTTAGTGGATTGCCTTAAGATCGATATTAACTTTAAGTGCCTCCATAAGACCTTTCTTATAAAAGCTTTCTATTTCTATTGTTTTCTAACCAACAGAAAACCAGAACGTGAACTTAGGATATTCATTGTAGACTATTGTGAGGGACTATTCTTGACTTAGTTTAGCCCTAGAGAGGAATAAGAATTTCAAAAAGTCATCTTCCGTGGAGAATGTAGAAGAACATGTATCATAGTTTCTTCCTTTCCTTGAAAGGAAGCAGTCATTTTAGTTCATGCTCTCACCCTTGAGAGGAGCAATGGTGATGCATGATCTAGAGTGGGCTTTCGGCATATCGGTTTCGTCTCTTTACTTGACTCATTTGGTGCGTGTTTTAAGAGGATTGCAACCTGGGAAAGGTGAGGCCGCCAAATGGAGCTTCTATTTACTGTAATTTATAGTATCTTTCAAATTTTTTGTTAGGTCCTCATCAAAAGGCTCTGAAGAATATTTGATTACAGTAAACTTTAGCAATGGACAACTGACATAATTGGTGCCTTAGGCTCTTCCACACTCAGTCTCGAGATTTATTCTCTGTGAAGTTCATCTGAAAATGGAGCCATTATCTAATAGACCTCTTCTACTAATTTGTGAAGAAGAAACATTATCTCATATGTATTCTACCAAATTGGTATATGTTTTTGACAGTTGACAAATTTTTTGGCATATTAGCCACCTGAATAAGAGGTATGCTTACGAGTCTGTTTCTTTGTCCTTGACCTTGCAGTCATGGGAAGTAAGAACATGTTACCTTTTCTGGGAGATTTTTCTGTTGCTTTTTTATTTTGTGGGTTCTGGTTTTGGTTGTTCCTAAAAGATCTGAAAGGTACTATCCTGCTTGTGATATTGTGATACCTTGTCCCCCATTTTGGAATGTGCATTTCACAAGGCTTGGGCTTTTACAAACCTGCTACATGTCATATGGTTGAGATAGCTTCTGTTTTTCTGATACAAAGTTGTTTTCTGCATCTTGAGCCCACAAGTACAAGAACAGTTCTCTGCATTGTTGCAATGCTTGTGGCGATTCTGCATTGAAGACTTGCAATCATATTGCAATTCGTGTATTTCTTTTTGTTGATTGATTAGTGTGGAGGCTAACCTTTTTCTTTAACTGCATTTGATTCCCTACCTATGATTAACTGCTTTCTTTCTAAGTTAATAGTGTTTCTTTGGTCACCTTGCATATGTGCCATGTTCTTACTACATTTTTTTAGAGGACATGTTATGCATGTTTGGCTGAACTTCATACTTCTTTATCTTTTTTTTTTCCTTCTTTTGTTTATTGGGTTCTGCCAAAAGATCTATTGATTGCTTTTGGATGGTATTACTACCTTCTACCATCTTCTAGACTCTGCCGCCAAGGATGAACTTCCAGCAACTTGCACATCCCAAGTCTTCTGCTAATGGAATTGGCCGTCGTAAAGGTGAAAGAGAAGGAGGAATGAGGCTGGACAATAGGCTGCATTCTGGAAAATCTGGCATCAGCAAAACTGGCAGCACAGGTATGATATTCCGAAATATGTGTGGATTATTTACATATGGGCTTTCTCTAATGGCGATCGTCGTAGGTTCCATGGCCGACAGCAAAGCTGGAGGCAATTTAAGCCCATCCCGTGATAGATTAGTGTACTTCTCAACACGCCTAATAGGTCATCATGTGGAAGTCCAGGTGAAAAATGGATCCATATATTCTGGAATATATCATGCCGCAAATGTCGATAAAGATATGGGTAAGTTTTTCTTATTGCTAATGTGGTTAAAGTGAATGATCTATTCTTGTGATTATAAACATTTAATTCATTGTTCCCAGGGATAATCTTGAAAATGGCTCGCATGATAAAAGATGGGTCTGTTCAGTTGCATAGGGCTAACAGTGAGTCCCTTAGCAAGGCTTTTACAAAGACTTTGGTAATACCTGCCAAAGAACTTGTCCAAGTCATTGCGAAGGTAACTATCAATTCCCTTTTTGCTGTATTCTCCTTTTAAATATGCAGCTTGATGAATTGAAATAGTTAAGCAAGTCACGCATAGCTATGTGTATGCTAGGGAATAAATTCTGTCTCAATTGGTGTAGTAGTGAAGGCGATGATTGACTTCTGAATCTAATTTTAGCATCTTCATGGGCGATGCCAGGACTTCTCTGTAGCTGGGGATGGACTGTCAAATGAGGTTCAATCTGAGAAACAGCGGGAGATCTTGATCGACTCCTATATATCACAAGCGCGTCATGGTGATTTGGAGAGAGAATTAAAACCTTGGATCCCTGAAGAAGATGATCCCCAGTGTCCTGAACTTGAGAATGTCTTCGATGCCCCATGGGATAGGTTGTGACAGTTATTTTTCACCTCTTTGGAGAATGTTGTATTTTGTATTCCTGTTATCAACCTTTGCATGCTAATTGTTAGTTAGGATAGAAAATTAACTGTTCCTTAACTCCACATTGGCTAGGAGTGTCATAAGATGATCGTGGAAGGAAAACCAGAACTCAAAACACTTTATAGGCTTTTGTAATGTATTTCTTTATTTAGTGGAAGGTTCTCTTGGTGTTATCACCAAAAGGGCTAGCTTTTGGATCCATGCATGCATTCCCTAATTTATTTAGAATTTTGAAGCATAATTGCATGATGAATCACGTTTTATGTTCACTTTGACATGCCTAAGTGTTGCCTAATATCTCATTTTCGTTCACAACTTCACATGTGTAAGGAAATTTTATGCTTTATTTGGGCATAGGAGTTGAAATGGTTTTGGGGTTAGAACATTGTGTAGGTGCTGAAAAAGTTGGCTATCCTAAAGCTAGTGGGCAGCAGCTCCATTAGAGTTCATGTGTTCCACAAATTGTAGTGTCTTTTGACTCAAGCCTAACCCCTCTTTTTGCTTGTGAATTCTCGATTTTGGATTAGAAGGGCAGGGACTAGGGCTTGTTATGTTGGAAAACACTGTCCTGTTTTCTTTCTGCTGGCTGACATGTGATTTCATAAAACTAGTTTGAATTCAATGGCAAGCTTTCTTGGACTCTTTTGTGTTGAATAGCAGTTGTCAATTTCTCATCTGTTAGGTGTTTTGGGTGTGTTACCATGGTGTGTATCTACTTATTTATCAAGTCTTGGAGGTTCTGAATGTAGATTCCAAGAGATTTTGTAAATATACTGACTAGCCCAATCGCTTTTTGTCATTTTTAAGAGGGTGGGATCAGTTTGAGGTGAATGAAACTTTATTTGGAGTGAAAAGCACCTTTAGTGAGGATCTTTACACGACTAAACTCGAGAGAGGCCCTCAGATGCGAGAGTTGGAGAGAGAGGCTTCAAGAATTGCGAAGGAAATAGAAGGCGAGGATACTCAAGATCTTCATCTGGCAGAGGTGAGCATCTTTTTTCATTGTTTTCTGCCTTTTAGTTTGTAAGTTTCTCATATATTTTCCTGGAGTTAGTGTTTTACTTGTTTTCTGATCGGCAGGAAAGAGGAGTTCGTTTCCCCGAAAGTTTTGATGTTGACGAGGAGACGAGATTCTCTTCAGTCTATAGAGGTGGGGTGGCTGATGATAGTGGATATGGAGAGGAGGAGGATATTCGTTTGGATTCATGGAATACTGAAACATTTGGCAGTGACCCTACTTCTGTCATGATTGGTTCACTTGATGGGACAGACACTGATGCTACTCAAGTATCAGCAAGATCTTCATCCACGGTACCTTTGCCACATTTTATTGTTTCTATGTTGCATGATATGCCATATGCGGATGACCTTATTCTTTTATTGCCTTCAGGGGTTCCTTCTAATATAGTGCATATAAATCATTCTCGTGTGGCTTTTTCGCATAAGAAAGACAATGTACCTGGTTGGGGAATCTGTAGACCGGCAGTACTATCCTGCTTCATATGCCCCGTGTTTGATCTTTCTTAAATTTTTTTTAATTCAGCATTGCTATTCTGGTTCACTTGTGTCCATAGCTCATCCAGTAGGGTTTTTCATTGGTAAATACCACGTGCAATGACAAATTCTGGGATGACTGAAGCCATGTTTACATCCTCAACCAATTCAGTTTTCTAAATCCATTTCAAGTCATTCTCCATGACAGACGGACATATTTGTGGTTTGCATTCCTGTATGACATTGTTATACTGGTTTCTACTGATAGCCCTATCGTTCGATGTGGTTGAGTTATTCTTTACTCATTCAATATCTCTGAACTAATAGCACTTCTGTTACAGCTTTCTGTAAGATTTTATGGTGTCTTTCTTTTCTTTTTCCTGTCATAATCACGTTTTTCTATGACATTGCAGGATGGGCCTGAAACTTCTCAATCTAGTGTTGGTGCTGATTTGTCTCAGACCGGTGCTGATCTTGCTGTTCGGTTGCCATCTGAATTCACCTGCAAAAGTGTTCTTGCATCGGATGATGATAACAGGTCCTTATCATGCAGATTACTTCTATTGGGAATAAAGGAATTTAAATGTCATTGTTATTGTTTCTTAGGAATGAACTGCACAAGCAGTCATGTTTTTTTTTATTACTTATGTAGGGTACAGGAGAGATCATTGAGTGAACAAAGAGGACATACTGAGTTAGATGACACTGGGAAGCTGCCAGTAAGTGAAACATTTAGCTCTATGCATCCTCATTGGAATTTGAATGTGGTCCCTGTCATTGCCTTCAACAAGTTCTCAGTGATGTTAACATTTCTACTTCTCTAATTGTGCAAATGCAGCCTGCAAAGGACACCGGGATATCAAAAGCTGAGGGTGAGTAAAGTTCTTACGTAGTATATCTGAAAAGGGAAAAAACAATAAATGGAGTTCTTAAATGAGTTTTTTTATTTCAAGCAAGATAATAAAGGCAATTGCTCGGTGGATGGTGACTGCTGCAACTTTCTTTCCTATCTTCCTATTTACTTTGACAATTATTGATATGATAATATAAAACAGGATGAAATAAGAATTTATGTTCTAGTAAGGTCATCCATTTTTATTTTGTCGTTTAATTGTTATTGATGGAACTATGTTATATTATTTTCTTTTGCTCAGATTCCATCTCATTGTCGAAAGGAAAGAGTGGTTCTTCTCATAAGGGTGTATTGTCCAAGGCTGCAGCTCCTGCTTCTTCTACTGTTGCCTTGAAGGATCATAATAAGATAAATTCTCGTGGTGATCTATTCGAGACACCTACTTTGGCAAAAAATGGGGAAACGCAGTCCGTGGATTCTCATGGACGGCCTGGTAGCTCTACATCATCTACTTCTGATCGTCTTGGTGTTGCATCAGCTTCTGCTGGTGCTGGGTTGACGCCTAGTTCATCAGTAGGATCCTTATCCTCTGAAAAATCCAACTTGAACCCCCATGCTAAGGTTGGAAAACTTCCATTTGCTTTTAGTTTTCCTTGCTGCTTTTTATGGAGATGGTTTCATACTTTGCTGATGAGATACGAGGGTTTTCTGAATTTTATCATGTTTTCATTGGCAGGAATTCAGGCTGAATCCCAATGCAAAGAGTTTTGTCCCTTCTCAGACACCTGTTAGGCCTCTGTCCCCAGTTGCAGATAGCTCCTTCTACTATCCAGCTAATATGTCTGGGGTGCCCCAAATGCACAGCATGCCTGTAGGAGTTGGAGTAAGTTTTGTTTTTTTACCTCTATATATTATGTGCTTTATGTTCCATGCACAAGTTGGAATTATACTTACTAGTTACATCAGTCTATTCAGTTGTTCTCTCTTTCCTTGTTGATGTTATTGATCTTTGCCTGATTGCTGGCTTGCTTTAATAATTTGCAGATGGGGCCTTTTGTGGGACATCAGCCCGTAATTTTTAATGCACAAGCTCCCCCTGTGCAATCACCACAAGCATATTTACACCCAAATGGTCCTCATGTACGGGTTATTCTTGCTTTCCTCAAGTTTTTATTGGAGGCTATACATTTGTTATATTCCTGAATTAATAGTATGCATTTTCACTGTTACTCAATTGCAGTATGGACAGCATATGCTTGTTGCCCATCCAAGACAGTTGCCTTACATGCCAGGCTTTCCACCGGTAAGATGCATTGCAATTTGTCCGAGTTTTACTAAGTAGAGGATAAAGATAGTAAAATGATTTGATTAAGTTCCACCTGTCTTGGATATAAGTAATAGCTAAGGCTCCGTTTGTTCTACAGAAAATGAATGATTTGGAAATTATTTTCCCAAAAATGGTCGATGGTATAGTTTGAAATATTTAGTCAATGGAAAATATTTTCATTATCATCAATAATTAATGTCTAAACATTTTCGTAAACGATAAAAGCAGTTTTCATTAATTCATTTTTGTAAGAGATACCAGTGATTGTCTTTAAAAAAATATTTTCCAAAATTTTTCATTTTCCATGAAACAAACAGAGCCTAAGTTGTGATTGTTTTTTCATTTTTTCTAAAATAACCCACAGAAAAAGTACCAAGTACAATGAGATTGCAAACAATACTGCACTCATGCCCCACCTGCATCTTGTTTGATTGTCAGTGCAAGTTGAAAATCTCCTTAATGACATTATGTTATTGTATTAGACAATCCCTAGAGAATTGTCTTAAGGCTTTAAAGATATAGGGAATGATATGTGCTTTCCGCTGTGCTTGTTAAGAGCATACAATATGAGTTGTTGACACTTTTTCTCCCCTCTCTCAGGACATGCCATATAAAGGACGAGATTTTTAGCCAGTCCCATTGAAGGTTCGCGTTCTTGGAGGTTTCTACTGACAAATAATTCGGGCGACTTAGATTCTTGGGAGTTCTGCTCACATGAATAAACCTTCTTCATAGATCTACTTGGGAAAGAAAGAAAGTTCTTTTTGTTTAAGAGCTTGGCCGTCAATGGGGACCCCCTAATTGTAACTTTATTTCCATGGCTGACCATTGTATGTTCCTCTCATACCATCAGATAGTGGCGCGTTTCAATTGATGGGGACTTTGGTTTTCACTTGACATACTTGTTGAACCTTTTCAGACGTGACGGTTTTCGAAAATTTATTGTAGGTGTTAAAGGAGTGTTTCTCTCACATTATTTGCTCTGAAACTCTTCTATAAAGATCAATTGCAACCACAACCATGTAGAAGTTGAGGCGCAGGTAGGAACAATTGTGAGTTGGTCCCTTTCATTAACATGTTTCATGAACTCTATTTCCCAAGTGATAAACGAATTTTGTTTGAGTTGTTAATGTCCCATGAAATAAAACATATCCTTAATAAAGCCCTTGATCTACAGAGAAAATATTCAGCGGAGATTGTCGTTTACTTTCCACGCTTCTTGATCCGGTTGTGGCAAGACCAACTACAAGAAATGTTTGATCTTTTGTTTGTCTTTGCCATTATTTGTTTTATTGGCAGTACTTCATTAGTTTCTTGAACCGGAGAAAGCAACAGGTGATGGAAACATCAGAGCTACTTGTGGAATTTGGTTAAGGCAATGAAGTTTGATGTGATCTGGTTACAGGCTGTGGGCTAGCACCGTATATAGGTTTAGGGAAAATTGCAATCGGCATTTCTCACTTCTCATATTATATGTCATCTCGAATTTCTTCAATCTACAATTTACATCTTACCAATTTGAAAAGATTCATTTTTCCTCATTCAAATCCAAAATCTACATTAAAACCCTTTCTCCTATCTTTTGCCTTTCCTCACACAGCACGAAGTCGGCTGCCCCAACAGCACCGAGCTATCCGATGCCAACCCCACGTCCACAGCTCGACCCCGGTCGCTCCGCCGACACCCTCACCCCGTCCCCATCCCACCCCTGTGTCCCCATCCCAGCTTGTGCAAGCTCGCTCTCTGCCATTGCAAGCATCTGCAAGAGAGCTTATGAGCCACGCTAGCTCTGTAACAGAAGCTTGCGGAGTGGCCATGGCCACCGGATTGAGGTCGCCTTGAACTGACTCAATGACCATTGCCGGCCTTAGATTTGAGGTTGGCCATGATCGCAACGGCCTCCGGAATAGTGATGGCGGCACACGCAGTGGAGATGAGGTGTTGGGTGACGGAAGAGAAATAGTAGGGATATTTTGGGTGGGGGTAATTTGGGAAAAAAAGTGGCAATTTGGTATGTAATGGGTGGGTAGAAGATGCAATTTGAAATCCAATATAAAAGACCAAGATGGTGATAGTAGATTTTGAAAACTCGAGGATGGCGTTGGATGTGAGGATGCTAAATTGCTACTTATATCCAGGTGGCCCTAAAACAAAAAAATTGTAATTCAACCATAAATTAAGTGTCGTTTTCACGTAGAATAACGTAGATCGCATCATTGGCATGCAATCTTATCCTAGCTGTAATCGATACGAGGTCACATCATCAGCCGGCACTATTCCTAGTACAGGCTGAGCAGCATTGCTTAGTTGAAAAAAAATTGAATATCTTATTGTACAAAAGGAGTCCCCATCGTGACAAGATCGGAGTTAATTGGTGGCTTACCAAACTTCAATTATAAAATTACGTGATGAGATCATCATGGAAAGTTTGATTATTTTGCGGCATAGTCGGTACGAATTTTCAAGTGGCGGGCAGGTGGTAGAAGGTGAGATGCGAGAAATGTTGATAGGAGTGAACACACGCTTGACTTATAGCCAATCTTGTCACACTAAGCATGATTTGGAATGATAGTGGCCACTGGAGCATCTTTTTGGAAGATAATGACAGGTTTTTTTTACTCATGATCGGCGTGACTCATTGCCAAATTTCTAAACGACGAGGGAGCCTACCTAGATAGGTAACATTTGGAACAATCGTCCGATTATCGGATGTTTCAAATGAAGTAACACGCAAGTATCATGATCCCGAGATTTCCCATGAATAAATGACCGTGTTCAATCCAAAAAGACCGATCAAGTCACCTATCCTCTAAAATATCCTCAAGGACGGATAATACAGTAAATGTATCGAGTTTTAGACTATTCTCGCCGTAAACGCCGGTAATTGGCAGATGAAGAGATGCAATCACTTCCGGTAGTAACGAGAGGGACTCTTGTATAAATAAGGGATCTCTCATTCTCTTCCTTCTTTCTCTACTATCTAGGTGAGCAAGCCGTCGATCTTTGGGAGATCTAAGGAAGCCTCAGTCAGTTCCGAGCATAGATTGCTTGGTTTCATGACGTGAAGAATCAAATATATGCTGATCCACACACGCTCGTCCATTCCCTAACCGCTAAGCCAATTCAAGGGATAACTACTATTTTCTTAATCACAAAAGTTGAAGGGCACCCAAAGTGATCATAAAATCGAACGATCATCAAGTAAATTTAATTTCAACCACGTACCACAGACCAAGAAAATCAAACAATTATGAATGCACAGCTTACGATAGCTCAAAATTTTATACCTAATCTTTTATAAATTGAATATACAAAAACTCCTTCTGATCGTTTTCCAACTTATTTTAAATAGCTAATAATGCATGCATAATGAAACAAATCATGATGGAGACGCAAAATTATACCTTTTTCTTCTTCAACGCATTATCTGCAAAATGATATTTTTGTTTCTCTATTACTTTACCAGTACATGTTGATCGGTAAAACATAACTGAATATATATACACAATATAATAATTATTACTGTAGTGAAAATCTCTCAAAATATATACTAGAAAAGAAAAATATAAAGCGGGAAAAAAAGCGTGGTATGAATAATTTACACACGACAATTTGTTGAAAACGACAACTTGAAAATGGAGGAGATGATGGTCATCATCGTGGTGAAGGAAGAGGAGGAGGAGGAGGAGGAGGAGGAGGTAAGAATAGTCACTGGTCAATGGTCCTGCACTGAAAGTTTCGATCTGCAAGCATAGGTCGTCTCGGCGATGCGGTCTTCCTCTTCAATGTTGGTCAGGAGAGAATAAGTTGTGCCTTCAGAATGCACGTACCGAAAATGTTGTTCCTGGATTACAACCTTTAAGACGTGCAATGAGTTTCCTTTTATCGGTCAAGAGAAAAAGCAGCGACTCTTTGATGAGTGACAGGGATTTTAGCATGACTTGTTGAAAACTCAGGTGAATATTTTTCGTACTTGAGTTCTGGGTCTAGAGAGAGGAAGGTAAGCTCCAGAGACTTCAAGAGTTTAATGGAGAGTTCTAATTCTATGGTTCATGACGTACTCTTTACTTGCCTGAATGGACCCAATTGTTCGTTTCGTGCTTTTTCTCGTGAACTTTTTCCTTTTTATTTTGTGATTGAATGGAATGGTGTATTCTGTCGGAGTAATCAATCATGGTTTGAATCATATTTGCTGTTGCCTGCCGGCTTGTGAGATGATCCAAGACCTTTCACTGCTTGTGATACTCTTTGTAAAGGTCGAAGGGGTAGTCTTGATGGATCAGGTTCATGAAGTGTTTTTTTTAGTTTTCTGAAGGGCTCATGCATGAAGACAATCTTCTGTAGTAGTTAATGTTTGATGGAATGTCTATGCTCTAGAAAATCAGCTTCTCATGAATGGAAGTGTAGTAAGCCTCATACTTCTCGCATTTTTTTTTTATCTTAGTTTCTTGCTGCAAGTTTTGCTGTTTTTCAGAGTATTTGTCTACTCCAGATATTATGACCCTTTCTGGCGGTCATTCAGTTTGACGGTGGGATTCTGATGTTGGACCAACGATCAGGAGAAATGTCTTTTCGCTTTGTCGTTTCAAGAATTGGTGGATATTTCAGCAACTATACTCGTTAGCACGATTGATACATAAGTTCTATCAATTCAATGTCTTGGTATGTCGCTAGTAGCCCATCTTGGGAGGCTTCCACCACATCACAGTTGGAACTTGCACCAATGCCAAAAGATTCAGGCATAAAGATGGGAGTTCCATTGCAACATTCTCATGGCTTCAAACAATTGAATGTTCATTTTCAAGAGCAGGACTCGTGTTCTACTCAATCAACCGGTCAATCATACAATGAAGTGCCTAATATAGGAGGAAGTACTGAATATAACCAAGCCACAATTTTAGAACAGACAGGTCATTTCCCCATATCCTCGTTTTCTCTTCCCTTTTTATCAGATTTCAGCCAGTTTTGTTGGAAGCTTATATCACGTATGCGGGAGAGCAAAGTATGGGAAGTAGAGTTTTAGGATCTTCTTTCTGAATTTTATGAAGCATTGTTGATACTGTTCCGATAAACTCAAGGAAATTAGCTACTAGTACCCTTAACCAAGCGTGGTCAACCTCTTCCATTACCTTTTGTTGGAGCTGGTATCAGGGTAGCATGATTTGAATCTACTCAAAGCTACGCAATTCCTCAGCAATGATTCAACTAAATATTGCTTCCTCTTCTTGCTCAGAACATGGCGAAACTGAAGGGCAATCCGTGAGAGGACAAGCTAAATCAGTCTTGTCAATGGCAACTCGGGATTTAATCTTCCAACCTTTAGAGGTTGACTATAGGAAATCTACTTTAAATTGAAATTTTCTTAGCTTGCCAGGGCAAGTTTACATGGCAGAGGATAACAAGTTCTCAATGCAGGTGTGCATCCCACTCCACCATGCTGAACCATCCTTGGGTGGTTTTATGCCTGCTGCTTACGGGCCACAGGCTATGGTTAGTAGCCGATGCATTATACCTCTTCCTGCTTACTTTTTTTCTTTTTGCTAATAGAATTTTTAAACTTTAGACTAGTTAAAAGCTGTGCAAATGATAAACATGGATAACTGTTCGGTTAATCTGGAAATGGAGTGCACAAACTTTCTACTTATTCTCATTGGCACTATAATGTGCTTGTACTAAATAACTGTGAAATTTAGCATTCTCGTGATGGACACTGTAGTGTGTGGTCAGATCAGTGTAATTAACTAGTGTATTGTCTATTTTCACCGCAAGTTGAGTACTGACTTTGCCATGTCACAAATACTTAGTGTCAGACTCCCAACTACAACTCTGCTCCTATAAGTCTTGACTTCAAGAAGCCGATAGGTACTGAATGGCATCAGAATTGAGGTGGGCCAGGGGTCATGTGTGGCAGATTTAAAGTGCTTGCAGTTCTAAATTTTGAAGGCGTTGATTAGTAAGTCATTGTGAGTCTAGAAAGCATGTCCAGATGAAAACCAATCATATTCCAACTGTTAATTACAACGTATTCTTTTTACACAGTCTGTATTTATGTGTGCTTGGGGTTTTGAGAGGAGATTGGTTTCTCTCATTATGGAATGTGTCAACTGTAATCCTACATTACAATGTTTGCCTTGTTGCCTTTAATGCTAGTAGTCAACTAGCACTTCCCACTGTTATGCATTCCTACAAAACCAAACTTTGCTGCGTAGTTATTAAAGATGGTGCATTGATTGACTATGAGAAAGAATTGGCTTTGCATTTCTAGAGCTAAATGGCAATATTTGTACTGTGCCCATGTCATAAATGTAGCGCTGTTATGCTGTTGGTCATACTTTTTACTTGATCTCTGTACTCTCTGCCATACTTTACATGTCAAAAAGCATAACACGGATTAGAGTCTGAGGAACTACAAGAATCACAGAGCCACCGAAAATTTCATCTAGGAGAGACTTCGTTCAGTTCAGCTATTTCCAGTGCAACATATATTCCCTCTGCCTTCCATATTGCGTCTCTCTTCTCTTTTGAGTTCATTGAGTGAAGGGCCTCCTTGATGGTGCAGTCATATTATTCCTCAAATTTATAACATAGACCATCCTTTTCATTAAGTAGCACCACCAAAGCATCCATTCGATTTGATCACGAGTGTGCTGAAAAAACTAATCCTAGCATTTGTAAAGTGGGTCTATGAAATCCTATGCCACATATTGTTATATTATATACATATTTTTTTGCCTTTTCTTCTAACTTTGCATCTCCTTTGCTCTTATCTCTCTGCTTTCTTTAATTTAATGATTCTTTTTGTAGGTACTTCCTCTTTTGTATAGTTTCTCGAGATAGAAGGCATATTGCACAGTTTATTTTTAGCAACCTTTTCTTTAACTTAAATGCTTTATGGTTTCCACTCTGTGGTTTTTCCAACTGTGGTGGTTTTTACATCGAGTCCGGTCATTTTTACGCTGTGTTCAAATGGAACTCTATATAAACACCATTAGTCCAACTTGCAGCGAGGCAAGCATGTGTCTTCTCTGTAACGCTCTCATAAGCTATTTGCCTCTGAAATGTCGGCAGATCTCTTGCCCTCGAATGGCAGGAACAATACCTTCTCGACTGCCTCTGCCCTTCGACATGACACGAGAAGAACCGATCTATGTAAATGCAAAACAGTATCATGGTATTCTCAGGAGAAGACAGTACCGTGCGAAGCTCGAGGCTGAAAACAAGCTCATCAAGGATAGAAAGGTACACACTTGCAAAAGCACAAGATAATGGCTTTTCCTTCTATTGGCTGACTTCTAGATGGATATGTGATGATCTCGCAGAATTTAACATTGTATCGAAGTAGAAGCTTGCGTCTTAGTTCGAATCTATGACTTCTTTCCTCAACTTCCATAATCAAGAAGTTAGGAATCTACCTCCACATTGCAGGAGCCTTGAGCACTGGGACGCTTTTTTATTTGAATATTTACATTGGTTGAGCTAATACTAGCTAGCATATACACGAGGGTGAAATGTTAACTGTTAAGGCACCTGGATTACACTTCTATTTACTGGTGCAAGCTTCTAGACTGATGTTGGTTTAATGAAATTGAACAGGATGTCTTTAACGTCACCAGCCCGTCAATTTCATGCACCAAATCTAGGTCTAGACATATCTCATAAGAAATAAAGTTTAGAACTGATCTATTATGATGCGTGCAGCCTTACCTTCACGAATCTCGGCATCATCATGCATTAAGAAGGGCAAGAGGATCCGGTGGGCGTTTTCTCTCAAAGAATCAGAAAGAATCAAAATTTACTACTCTTAATGATGAATCAAATGTCAGAAGCGTGTCTTCAGCCAGTGATTTACCGAATTTGGAGGTGCGTTGGCTGAAAGATCACGGAGACACCGCCTCCACCACCTCTTGCTCCAAAACGACACAAACCATCACCAGAAGTGATGCCATACCGGTATCAAAATTCAGGTTCTTTGGTCAACCTTGGCATGTGACGACTACGTGTGATCCTTCTTGTGACGTTCATTATAGTGGAGATATTCACCATCTTTCTCTGCCAGGTGAAAGATGAGTCAGGACAACAATCACAGTCGACAGCTATGTGAATTTGGCTTGTAAGTGGAGAAAGTACAGCAGCTGGTTTTCAATGGGAAGCCATCCTTGGCTATATTAGTGTTGCTTCAAAACTACTTAATTGCTGCGCTTGTCAAAGTAAAAGCCTGCTGATTACAGACTCTGTTACGAAACTGTCGTCGTACATAAGCTTGTTAAGCATGTTATTATGGTAAGCATGTGAGATTGTTTGCCTGATTGTTCTCGGAAAATTTTAGTTACATGTTCTTTGGATCAGGACTTTTCTCAAGTGAAGAGAAGCATCTTTAATTGTGTTTGACTACCTAAAAAGGGGAGATGACCCTTTTACAGTTATGTTTGCCTGATCATGTTTGTTTGATGTTGTCAGTTTGGGCTGCTCGCGGTCAACCCAAGCATGACAGACTCAATCCATGTCTTACATAGATCATGAGGATTGCAAATTGTTAATCATGGATGGGCTTGCGCATATGAAAAGCCCGGGTCCATTTGAACACTAGCAAGCTCCGCAACTCGAAATGTAAAGAAGAGGAAGAAGAAAAAACAGAGTGGATGTTCACAAGTTGCAGGGCAGACACAACTAAAATCCAAAACAGCACAAGGGCACGTTCATCATTCGTCGCCTCTGCCAAAAATCGAATCAATTCCTACGTCTTTCTTTATCCAAGAACCTACCCAGAAACTCTTTTCTCTCCTTTTGGTGAAACTGAATACCACATTCATGGCATCATGTTCGGTCACTGAGCTGTCAGCATTCATGAAGAGGGAACCGGCGAATCGTGTATCAAGAAGCACCATCACATCAAATCACATATCCCTAGTCCATGCAAGCGAAAATTGATTGCGGGTGCTCACAGAATCGTGCTCAGGACGCATTACGAGCTCGTTCATGGACTATACACATTTGCATAGAGATGATCTTGTTCTTTTGAGAAAAAAGAGAAGCTTGGGAAAGAGACAGAGAGAGAACATATGGAATTATGGAAGATAGAATTTATTTCAATTTCCCTGTGTATGATTCAATCTTCTACGTGTATAAACATTGTGTGCGTTATTCGACTCGACTCGACCCGACTATAATCTCAACTCCAAAAACAGTCAATCAATCTGCACATCTATGAACAAATAAATAAGCAAAAACTCAAACAGGGAAAAAAAAAAAAGAACAAATCTTTATACTTAAACAAAACCTCATCCCCGTCGCCAAAAATCATCCTGGTTTCTCATCCTGTTCTTTCCGGCGCCAAATTGGACCTTCTCTGCTTAATGGAGTTCATCTTCTCCAGGGTCAACCCATCTCTGAACCTCGCGATGAATCTGTCGGCCTTCGTGTCCACGTCCGGGCTAGGACAGAACGCCGGCGACGTCGCTTCCGACGACGCATTCGACGGGCTCTCAGTCATCCCCGAGACGCTGGCCTCATCGTCGCCCTCATTGTCCTCGGTATCTGGCGTACCATGGCGCCAGGAGTTCGTGCTCTTGATCCTCACGTAGTCGCCGCTCACGGCAAACTTCCATGGCGCCACCTTGAAAGGCGGCGGCGGAGGAGGCAGAGGGATTGGGATCGACGGCGACAGGCCGCCGCTGTTCGTGCTGTCATCCGAAGACTCGGAGTTTAGTCTCTTTGTCTCGGGAGTGTGAGATCTGTTGATGGTGATCAAATCTGCGGTGGACTGAGGAAATGCAGCTGGTCTTTCCCTGGTCTTGCGCTGAGCTGCCGGCGGCGGCGGAACTGGCGGCGGAGGAGGCGGAGCCGGAAGAGCTTTCCTTGTCTTACCCTTTTTGGATGGGAACAGAGCGTGGAACACAGAAGGAGGTGGCGGTAGCGGCGGCGGCGTGGGCGGAAGGCGGGAAGACGACGGCAGTGGCTGGGAGGCGAGGAGGGACTCGAAGTTCTCGATGCTCTTTTGTCTCTGCTTCTTCCTCTTTATCTTCAGCATGCCCAAGAACTCCTTGGTCGCCGATCCACCTCTCTTTTTCCCACTCTTCTCCTCCATCGGATGAATCACGGGCGGTGGCGGCGGGGGAGGTGGCGGAGGCGCCGGCGGAGTCGCCGGCCGTTTGTCAACCTCATCCTTAGTCATGGGAGCAACAGTCTCATACGTTCTCTTCGGCTTCCGTTTATTTCCAGCCGCCCGCGCTCGCGGCGGAGGCGGCGGTGTCTCCGGCGGCGCTGCTGGCGGTTTGTCAACCTCATCCTTAGTCATGGGAGCAACAGTCTCATACGTTCTCTTCGGCTTCCGTTTATTTCCAGCTGCCCGCGCTCGCGGCGGCGTCTCCGGCGGGGGAGGCGGGAGTGGCGGCGGAGCAGACGGCGGAGGCGTGACTGGAACTTCCATTTCGTCGACTGCAGCATTACGATAGCGACTATCATCGGCAACTACACGCTTGATGTCGAACTTCTTCTCTTCTTCGTCTTCTTCTTCGTTCCATCTTCTCCTGGAATGGACGGGTTCCGACCCGAAACCCCGACCCACGACAAGATGGGTATCGTCGTAGAATCTCCGCGGTCCTCCGCCGTAAGTCCACGGCGAATCCTGCGCCCTCAGATCCGGGTACGAGCTGCTGTTTCTCATCCCCCCAGACGAACTCGAGGAGAACCCATATCCGCCCCGATCGGAGCTCCGACGGTCGTAGCTGTCGTACCACTTGTACGGCGTCGACGGGTTCGACGTCGACGACGGCGACTTCCGCGAGTCCGACCTCGGGTACGAGCCCGACGACCCCTCGTCTCCGCCGTGGTTGGATCTGCTGAGGAACCCGCAGATGATGGCGAAGAGGACGAGGACGACGTTGATAGTGTCCCACCCCTTCTTGACCGAACGGGGCCTGAAGATCTGGGAAGCGAGGCTGAGGAAGGGCGGGACGACGAAGACGACGAAGGCGACGGCGACGGCGGCGGCGGCGAGGAAGAGCAGGAGGGGGAGGGCGGCGGACGAGTCGCGGCGGGCCCGGCGCCGGTTGCCGGAGGTCTGGAGCCAGAAGGGCGGCGTGTCGGCCTCGTCTTCCTCCATGGCCGGCTGTCGCTGAGCTCGGTTTTTGCTTGCCGGGGAGTTTTAGCTTCTTCTTGCCTGTGTTTTTTGGGGGCTTTGCTTTCTTGGGTTTAGATCAAAAGGAGGAGACAAAAGGAGAGCTGACTTTATACGTGCGCGGGGAACGAAAATGCGTGGGGAGCGGGGGTGGCAATCATCAAGCCGTGATGTAGGGGGTCACTATTATGTTATAATAATACTACTACTACTACTACTAATAATAATAAGGAAAAAAATCACCAAAAACCCCAAATTTTACCATTTGTGACACATTTACCCCAAATTTTTTTTTGTGACACAAAAAATTCCGAACTTTGCTTTTTGTGATACATTTACTCCAATGTATTTAGTCCATGGGCATTTTCGTCTTTTTTGCTTTTTCTTTCTTTTTTTTCTTTTTTTTTCCTTTCCGCGAGGGCTGCCCTCGCCGGCGTCGGGCGAGGGCTGCCCTCGCCGGCGTCGGGCGAGGTTCGCCCTCGCTCACCCAGGCTAGGGCGACCTTCGCCGGCGTCGGGCGAGGTCGACCCTCGCCGGCTGTCGGGCGAGGGTCGACCTCGCTGAGCCTGGCGAGGCGACCCTCGCCGGCGTCGGCAAGGTCCGCCCTCGCTGGGCGAGCGAGGGCGGCCCTCGCCCGATCTCGACGAGGTCGACCCTCGCCGGCTGTCGGGCGAGGGTCGCCTCGCTGGGCGAGCGAGGGCGCCCCGACGCCGGCGAGGGCGGCCTCGCCAGATCGGGCGAGGGCGACCCTTGCCGGCGTCGAGCGAGGGTCGCCCTCGCCCGATCTCGGGCGAGGGCCGCCCGACGCCGGCGAGGGCCGCCCTCGCCGACGCCGGCGAGGGCCGCCCTCGCTCGCCCGGGCGAGGGCGAACCTCGCCGACGCCGGCGAGGGCCGCCCTCGCGGATCGGCGAGGGCCGCCTCGCTCGACGTTGGCGAGCGCCCTCACGGAAGGAAAAAAAAAAAAAAAAAAAGAAAAAGCAAAAAGACGAAAATGTCCATGGACTAAATACATCGAAATGTGTCACAAAAAGAAAGTTTTTGGTGTCTAAAAAAAAGTTCGGGGTAAATGTGTCACAGATGGCAAAGTTTGGGGTTTTTGGTAGTTTTTTCCCTAATAATAATAGTAACAATGATTTATAAAAATTAAGTACGAGAAATTTCGTGAGTTAAAAGTTAATTGGGACTTATGTGTTGGGACGCATATTCCAAGGGAAATGCAGGGGACGGGACGGGAGCAGTGGTGTGCTCCCGAAGTTTTGCTGTCACATGAAGAACGACAGCGTTAAAACAACTGTATGGTCCACCGGTCTCTCAACGTTGGAGCGGGCGGTGGACCACGTGCCGCTGCTCAGCTTTTTTTGGTTAAGGTTTTTTTTTTGCCTCAAGCGAGAAAGGCTAGAGTTGGCAGCAAAAGTTCGACCGTCATAAAGATCAAATAAATGTCATCAAAAGTTACATTTCATCATCTGGCGCTCTGCTCTTCCGTTCTCTCTAGTCTACCCAAATTCTCTACTGCTATATTCGTTTTCTTTTCTGGCCAGTGAACGCCAAAATGGCATCAAAAGTAACATCGGCCATCCTCGTCGAGCGCGCGGTATTTGACCCGGCAGATGGGGCTGACTTCCTTTTCCCTTATCTTGTTAATGATCACCGTCTGTCTGAACATGGAGGTTTCCAATTCCATGGCCCATTGATTGATCGCACGTGATTTGAATCGGCAGCCTCTCCACCTTGGTGCCTAACAAGTGGTCGTCCCCATGTCGTCGTCTTATCCCCGTTCATCTTTGCTTTGGCATACCGATTAATCTCGCTTTGTATATTTGCTAGCGTGTCACGAGGCATACGAGTGCTTGACTTTTCTTTCGCGGCACATTTTAAAGTATCGTGTCGGAATTTGTTAGTGTTGATCAGCCCCGATCGTGGACCTAATAGTCCATGATGTGCTCGAATGATACTTTTGGACGGGTCTATGGATAGGGCTATTTATTTAGTTGTGATGCTCGGCCTGACCCAGGCTAAACGGACATATAACAGTCCGACCCCAAATTTTCGTACATAAACTTTTGATATGTGCGCGGGGCAATGAAATAGACCCGATCTCGGAGTGTGACCAAACCTAGCTAGCTCAGACCTGCCCATTAATCACCTCTCTCTGCGCACGCGTTCCAGAAGAAATTCATGGCTATAGGTTGAAATTGTATCGTAGTGGCCGCTGACAAAAAACACAGAATGACTTGATGACAAAGAAAGCAGTTCGCCCATCGGCCAAAACTCGAAAGAAAACAAAGGATTTTCCGACGTGGGGCGAGCACGGAAATGGTCTTTGGTCATGGAATTTAAACATAACACACTGCCCTCCGCAAGCTATGCTGCTTTTCCAGTTTGAGTGTCGTCTTGAGACTGTGTTTGTGCATATAAAAAGTACATTTAACCAATTTTTATATAGTTGAGGAAGCAAAATGGATCGGTTTTTTCCCTAAGAAACCGCGTCGTTCCTTCGTTACAAAGTCCTCATCGTCCTTACCTTTTCCTTTTTTGTTCTTCTCGAAGGCTAAACAGTAGAAAATGAAAAAAAAAAAAGAAAGAAGCAATTTGAGAATTAATGACGCTGATTGTTCCTATTTACAATTGATTATTTTTTTTTGCTAAATCCCTATTTACAATTCATTGCTTTCGCGGCACGAATGTACCGCTCAAAAAAACAAACAATCCTCATATCATGCAATCGGCTTTGACCGAATGAATTTCTCCAGTATCCTAAGTCGGATGCTACCTTCTCCTGACGTGCTTTTGCAGCCTCAGCATATTCCCATCTCTTTATAATCAATCTCTTCTCAACCGGGCGCCCGCAATGAAACGGCTCGGCGATTAAGGAACGAGCGGGAGCGCGCATGGCCGATGAGCACGATGCATGGCACGAATTTGGCTTCCGGCGAGGAAAAATGGGGTCTGTGGACACGTCGAGGTCCTGATAGCACGGGATTTTTTTTCGATGTTGGTAGTTGCATAACTGGCCGTGGAGATGCGCCGGGAATAGCCAATGATGTGTGCGATGAATTCACCTCGCGAGGAGCCGCGGAACCGATGTATCCGGCTTATTTCGAACTTTCTTAGGTTAGTCTAAATTGAAATGTAGTTAAAAGTCAAACTTTGCGTCCTATGATTAAGCAAAATTCGTCCTATGATTTGGCTAGCTAGATTGAGTGAGCGAAGAAATAACTGGACAGAAGAAACTTGGGCTTGTAGACATAACAATTCCCAATTTCTCACGCTATCCTATCGTTTCAGTCAAGGCGTTTTTCGAATTTTTTTATTTGGTTTGCAAAGTTTTAAGGATTTTAATTTTCGCGGAGTGATCGTTTGCAAAACCTAAAATTCATCAAGTACTTTGCTTCAATCGCGGTAATTACTGACCGAATTTTCAAAAAAATTCCCAATTTTCCCGTTGACATAAAGTCATCATACCCTCTTATTGATATAAAGTTATAAAGTTATAACGCAATCGTATCGATTTACTTTTATAGCCGTCTTGCATGCACGAAGAATAGGGAACCATCGAATGTATCGACTTCCCTTTAACATGCGCGTACCTCGTATTTTTTTTCCTTTCTTTTCATTCGTTACCCAATTATTATGACATATCGCGAAAGAAAAATGTCCAAGTTTTTTTTTATATTGGGTAAATTAACATGAACGCGATCATTTCAATCGAGCCTCTAAATTGGAAAGATGGGACGCGTTTCTTCATTCGAACGCAATTTTAGCAATAAAAATTAATGGGTTTTCCCAGCTAAGTTCCTGTAGCATTGCGATGAAATGAATGCTTGCAAAGCGCAACATCGGCGGCCATCAATAGCGACGACCTTGGCTTCTCCATGCTGCGAAAGGGAATGCTGCAAAATCGAGACACAAATTAATTTCCTCAATTTAATTTTAGGACAATTATTTGCAGCAATCATTTACATTTAAAACACATGACATATCAAATTCGCACGCGCATAAAATGTG
Organism: Syzygium oleosum; assembly: GCF_021117445.2. NCBI lineage: Eukaryota > Viridiplantae > Streptophyta > Magnoliopsida > Myrtales > Myrtaceae > Syzygium > Syzygium oleosum. The sequence continues at coordinate 13,299,089 of NW_026607489.1, read as the reverse complement.
GGAATGAAGACTAGTGTTTCCGATGCAATAGTTGTGCTGGCCATAAATAGGAAAATCCAAAATTAGAGTTCTGACCTTGTGAAGGAAGAATCGACGGCTCAAGTCGTTGTTGATTAAATAAAACTTAGGTGACCGACCACCCCTACCAAACATTGTAGTTAAAATCATTGCTCAACCGGGTGCAAAATTGTTACACGGGACAGTATGATCCGAGATGATATTTAGGTGCCATCCATCGCGAGTTCGAAGTTGCACAACTCGATCATTCAACGTCTCGAGTTTTTACCAAATCATAACTTTTAACACCTAGAAGTCATCAATCACGGAAAAAGTGAATGTAATCATGTGTTCGAATTTCGGTGGAGAATCGAGAGAGGGTTTTTGGTTGGGAATGAACAAGATGAAACCTCAAAGTCAAATTGAACTCAATTTACCCCATATTTGATATGCTATGAATCATAGTTTTGTTTCCTCTTTTTCGTTTTTGGTCGGAAGATAATTTAATCAATTACTAGGAAAACCAAAAGAGCCCATTAAAGGGGCGGAGCCCACAGGGCTTTGAGGAGGAAAAATACAAGCCAATTTCGTGGTAGCAATTTTTTTTTTCATTTGCAACTTAATTACCCAATCTGGAACCTTGTTGGCTTCTTTGAAACAAGGGTTATTATTTCGAAAAATCCCAAACCGGTACACTTGTGATAAATTTATCCAAAACTAAGTTTTTGACCATTAAAAACCCTAAACCGGTATACTCGTGACAATTACCCTCCGCTAGTTTCCGTTAAATTTTACCGTTAAATTTCTAAGTTGGATGACACATGGTAGTTAACAGGTTAACCAGTTTGGGATTTTTCGTGGTATTAACCCAATTTAACGGGGGGTAAATTTATTATAAATGTACTGGTTTTGGGTTTTTGATGGTTAAAAAATTAATTTTGGGTAAATTTATCACGGGTGTATCAGTTTGGGATTTTCCTTAGTATTAATCCTTAAAACAATAGCCTGGTAATATATTTGAGAAGTGATCTAGTGGATCAAAGACTTTCAGTGATAAGCTTGCGCACATCCCACGGGATCTGATTCGCACATTGCAATGTGCTTATTCTATCGAAACCGTTCGACTCCGACGGAAGTGTTTTCGTGTTTTCAGGCACAGATGAATGCAAGGGCTTCGGTTAGGGCTAGGGTTTATGAACGTGCGGCGCTAGAAAACCTTGGCCAATTTAGCAAATCCATCGATGATGTTCCCTATATGGTCATGAAAGATGCAAAAGATCAATCCGATGGTAGAAACAATGAAAATAGAAATCGCTAATGTGACGGTCTAGTCATCATCAGCCGTCCTACGTGGCACACTGCTACATCAGCGATTTCCGACGAAAGCTGGAAGAACTATATATTGGAATTTCAAGCAAAGGTTAAGGACTAAATTTGTAAAATTAAAAAGTTTATGACTGAATTGGTATCCGTACAAGAGGTTTAAGACCGATTGTGCAATTTTTCCCCTCAACTGCGCGCACACTCCCTTCCATCAATGGACAACACCGAAGCTTCACGAAGCGAGTGAGGGAGAAGCTTAACGCCTCCATCCACGTCCTCCACGACAACCCCCCGCGAGAGGGAAGATCACCCTTACATATAAGCATCTTCATTATGTTTTGACCGCTAGACAAGGTTACAGCTCAGAAAAGATTTCCTCCATGATTATTTTCCTGTGTTAGAGATATAGATATATTTAGGAGATTTTGTCTTGATTTTGATTTGCTGTAATTGATATTTTGTTATTTGTTACTTTAGATAGTTAACCTTTAAAACCTATAAATAGGCGCATGTACCTTTCATTAGCGATGTACAAAAATATTATTAAACACAATATACAGGAGCAATTATGGCTGCCTTTAGCCGCACTCTTGTTGCCTTAAGATATTAATTTCTTGAGGTTTTACATAGTATCAGAGCTATCAATTGCGAAAGCATCATAGCCATGAGTTCCGATCTAAGTTCCTCAACAGAATCAAGTCCCGCGACTCCCACTGCTGTTAGCATATCAATGCCGTCCATTTCAACAATCTTGTCTCTCACCAGCTCGGTCATTCTGTCATCTGGAAATTCCATGGGGTCATCTAGTTGTCCAAATCTTGGGGTGAAATTCACCAAGGACAACTATGTGATGTGGAAAGCTCGAATCCTCCCCTTCCTTCGAGCAAATAAATTGATTTTGATCATCGATGGAATGCTGCCATGTCCTCCACAGTAGATTACTCAAACCAATACAGATGGTTCTTCCAATATTGTGCCCAATCTCAAATACGATAACTGGTATACACGGGACCAGATTGCTCTCGGATGGATCTTAAGCACGACAGCTGATTCAATTGTGGGTCAGTTATCTAATCTGAGCACCTCTCATGCCGTGTGGAATTTCTTCTCTGTATCTTTCGCTGCCCAAAACGGTGCGCGAGCTACCCAATTGCAACTGCAACTTCAGACAATGCGGGAAGGTAATCAAACCGTGACCGAATTTCTTCAACATGCTACTTTTATATCTGATCAATTGGCCTCCATTGGTGAGATCATCTCATCACAAGAGTACCGAACGCATATCTTCCGAGGCCTAGGAGCTGAGTTTTAAAGCTTCGCTGTTGCAATATCGGTTTACACTCAGCATCAACAGATGACCAGGGAGTCTTTTAATGTTCTTCTCTTGGCTCACGAAGCAATGTTGGAGCTCTAGGAACCATAAACCACCCAACCAGCTGCCTTTGTCTCGCACAACACCAGCTTAGACCAAAATTCCCATTCACAGCGTGGCCCCGCTTCCAATTTCAACAGCCCCAACTCAAATACGGGGCAACAGAGAAATTTCAATCCTCATGGATAGCAGCCCAACTTCAATAATCTGGGCAACTTTCAGTACCAAATTTCAATTGCAACAAAAATCAAAGACGCAGCAATGTGAGTTGTCAGATTGCAATCGCCCAGGACACAAGGCCGTTGCTTGTCACAATCGGTTCAACCAACAATTTGGGTTCTCTGGGGGCCATACACACTAGCAGCATTCACTTCCACCACAAGTTCAATTGGCTGAGATACCTCCTCCACCATCGGTGCTTTCTCCCGATGCCTGGTATCCCGACTTGGGTGCCACACATCACATTATCAGCAATCCTCACCAGTTGTCCTCAATTTAGCCATATCATGGCACTTAGCAGGTTGCCATAGGTAATGGGTCAAGTCTTCCCATCACTCACACTGGTACCCTTATTACCAGTGATTTCCACATACCTAATATCCTGGTCGTTCCGTCTATCACTAAAAACTTAATTTCTGTTCGTCAATTCTCTGCTGAAAATTCATGTGACTTTATTTTTTCACCGAACTGTTTCTTTATGAAGTGTCGTCGTACGAGCAGGATCCTTCCCTGGGGGGACATTAATCAAGGCCTCTACGCACTCTCATCATTGTCACCAACGCTTCCAACCTGCTTCGTTTCTCAAGTGGAGTCACTCAGCCATTGGCATTGTCGTCTTGGTCATGCCATATTTCCTACTATTTCAAGAATCTTCAATAAGTGTAAGTCCTGTTCCAGTTTGTTCAGCTTGTCTTTCCAGCAAGAGTCATATACAGTCTCATCCACCAACAACTAATAGGTCCAAGGCTCCCCTAGAATTAGTTCACTTTGATGTCTGGGGGCCTGCTCATGTCACGTCGTCCCAAAATAATAAATATTATGTTTGTTTTACGGATGATTACCCTAAATTTTCTTGGTTTTATCTTTTTCACTCTCGTGACCAGTTCTTATCCATTGTCATTATTTTCCTCACCTTCGTTGAAAATCAACTCAACAGTAAGGTCAAAGCTTTTCAATCTGATAGTGCAGGAGAGTTTATCTCTGCACCGTTTGTTCAATTATTGCAAGCGAAAGGTATTTTTCACAAGACCTCCTGTCCACGCCTACCCCTTTAGAATGGCTCAGCTAAGCGCGAACATCGCCACATAGTTGAAATGGGACTCACGATGCTCTATCATGCTTCTGTCCCCTATCATTACTGGGACTTTGCCTTTGAAGTAGCTGTACACATTATCAACCGGCAACCCACACCAGTTCTGCAGAATAAATAGCCATGGGAGATCTTATTTCAGATGGTTCCATCTATTGCTCATCTCAGAGTTTTTGGCTGCATAGTGTATCCCAATCTTTGACCCTATGTGAAGAACAAACTGCAACCACGGTCACACTGGTGCATTTTCTTGAGCTACCCATCAGGATACAAAGGATACCGGTGTTATTCCCCTCAGCATTGACGGTTTTACATTATTGCTGATGCAGTGTTTGACAAATTAGATCTCCCTTATGCGCAAAACACTCCGCAATCATCTTTGGAGGCCGCCGCAACCATTCAGCCGCTTATTTCTGCTGAGTTGTCTGTAACTCCACTGCCACAACAACCACCACGTGAGCCATGTTCTCCCTCTAATTGCAATTTGCAGTATGTTAATTCTTTGTTGCAGAATCAGCGCAGTTCGGGTGTGTCCAAAACCTCACTGCATGAACCCGCTAATGAGTCTCCCTCTTAATCCGCAGCTTCACCAATCCTACTAGCAACTTCTCCGCCAAATCCACTAGCTCAGTCGACACATCCTATGGTGACACGCCTTCGTGATGGCACTTTAACCTGCAGACACATTTGCACTGATCACACTTATGCGTTGGCCACTTTTGTGTCATATTTTGTCACACCTTCTTGCTTTAGTCAGGCTGTGAAAGATGCAAATTGGCGTGCGGTTATGGATGATGAATACACTACCCTCATAAAAAAATCAGACTTGGACATTAGTGTCTCCTCCTCATTGGCTGCAAATGGGTCTTTCGGGTTAAGCTCTTTGTCGATGGTTCTCTTGAGCGGTGTAAAGCCCGATTGGTTGCAAAGGGATTCCATCAATAAGAAGGCGTCGACTACAATGAGACTTTCAGCCCTGTCGTCAAACATGTGACAGTTCGCACTGTCCTCTCTGTTGCCTTTTCTTGTGTGTGGCAACTCAGACAGCTTGATGTGAATAATGCCTTTCTTCATGGTCACCTAATAGAAGAAATTTTCATGGAGCAGCCTCCTAGCTTTGTTGATTCTGCTCATCCCCGCTATGTCTGCAAATTACAGCAGTCTCTTTATGGTCTCAAACAAGCTCCTCGCGCCTGGTATCAACGCCTCAGTGCTTTTCTGGTTCAGCTGAGCTTCATTCCTTCAGTTACCGATTCCTTACTCTTTATTCTTCATACAGCTCAGCATAGTATTTTCCTTCTGGTTTATGTTGATGACATTATTGTCACCGGGTCACCTAATGTGCCCTTGTCGGCTCTCATTAAATCTTTGCAGCATGAATTTTCTATTAAAGATCCGGGAGAGCTTCATTACTTTCTTGGCATTGAAATACAACAGACATACCGAGGTATTATTCTCCATCAGGCTAAATATGTTGCAGATTTACTTATGCGGGCCAAAATGACCGAGGCTCGTCTTGTTCCACACCTTGTACCACTTCGGCTGGTGCCTCGTCTGCTCATTTTGGTGCACCCTTCTCCGATCCGCTGCTATATCACAGCATTGTAGGGGCTCTACAGTATCTCACGCTCACTCGCCTAGATATCGCATATGCTATCAACACAGCTTGTCAGTTCATGCACTCTCCCATTGAGATCCACTAGCAATTTGTTAAAAGGATCCTTCGTTTCATCAAAGGCACTCAACATCATGGTATTCTCTTCACTCCCAGCTCTTCTTTTCAGCTGCATGCTTTTTTCGAGGCAGGTGGGCTAGTGCTCTAGATACTCGTCGCTCTGTTGGTGGGTTTGGTATCTTCTTGGGTTCAAATCTCATTTCGTGGAGCTCCCGCAAACAACGGACCATTGCCCGATCCAGTATCGAAGCTGAGTTCAAGTGTCTTGCTGACACCATTGCATAACTTATTTGGATAGAAGCTCTGCTACGTGATCTTCATGTTCGTCTGCCCGCTCCTCCTGTGCTTTGGTGTGATAATCTTTCTGCTATCTATCTTACTGCCAATCCCATCTTCCATGCTCGCACTAAACATGTAGAGATTGACTACCACTTTGTGCGCTAGCGTGTGGCCAAAGGACAGCTTAATGTTCACTACATCTCCACTCATGATCAACCAGCCGACATCTTCACTAAAGGCCTCTCCAGTCCTCAGTTCCGTCTTCTTCAAATCAAGCTTATTGTGACTCCTGCCACATCAGCTTGCGGGGGGATGTTAGACAAGGCTACAGCTTAGAAAAGATTTCCTCCATGATTATTTTCTTGTGTTAGAGATATAGATATATTTAGGAGATATTGTCTTGATTTTGATTCGATGTAATTGATATTTTGTTATTTGTTACTTTAGATAGTTAACCTTTAAAGCCTATAAATACGCACATGTACCTTTCATTAGCGATGTACAAAAATATTATTAAACACAATATACAGGAGCAATTATGGCTGCCTTTAGCCGCACTCTTGTTGCCTTAAGATATTAATTTCTTGAGGTTTTACATTGACTACATAAAGAGGGAAGATTACCCTTACATAGTTATGTTTTGCCTAATTATGTTTGAGGTTGTCAGTTTGGGCTGTTAAGGTCGAAATGATTTTTTCTTTTTTGAAGTATGGGGACAATAACTTTTTCTTAGATCAGCCCAGGCCTACCGGATCTAATCAATGTCTTGAATAGATTTTAAGGACCGCGAATTTTAATCATGTATGGGCTTTGGCATATGAAAGTAGGGGTGACTGGATCCCAGGCTTCCGGTTCCACAACTATATTTCCTTTTATTCTTTAAATGGTTTATTAATTTATTCAAAAAATTTAAAAAGAAAGATATTTGACATACTACTTTCTTTTAGTTTTCGTTAATATCCATTTTACTTCTATTATTAAAACACCCGCGCCCTCTTTCTATTTCTCTCTACTCTCTCTCATATGCATCAAGCGCCCAATGTTTCCTTTATTGACGAACCTCTTTCATCTCTCTCTTTCGCTCTCAATTTCCAAATGATGAGCTTTACATTCATCTTGCTTTGCTGTGGTGGTGGTTGCTCGAGAGAGGGATGTAAGAGGCTGAGATCTAAAAGAGAGAAAGAGCCCTAATTTTAGTTTATAGTTGCCTCTGGTCCGATTCAATTGATTCGGTCTGGTTATGCATAAGGAACCGAAAACCAGACAGGTTATTTCCGATTTCAAATTCTTGAAGAACCACCTAAAACCGACCAGTCGGGTCCTACCAATTCAATCCGGATCCGGCGGTCACCCTAGTGAAAGGTCTAGGTCTATTTAAACAGTGGCAAGCTAATGAAACTCGAAAAGAAAACAAAAGGAAAAAAGAGCCGATATTCAGAAGTTGCAGGGCAGACAACTAAAATCCAAAACAGCACAGGGACCGCTCATCGTTCGCCTCCTCTGGCATACATCAACTCAATCCCAACGTTCTTCTTTGCATGAAACTGAGCACCGCATTATTGGTGCCGTCGTGTTCAAACATCGAACTGTCGCCATTCATCAAGAGGGAAGTGGCGATCGTGCAATACGAACCATCACATCACATGATATCACTATTCCCAGTCCATGCAAACAGAAATCGATTGCGAGTGCTCACGAGTTTCGAATTATCCTACTTGTTATTGTTATTCACATGCCAAATCCATTGCCTTGTTCCTTCCTCTACAGTTCTATATGGGAATGCGAGCATGTTTTCCAAGTGAAAATAAGGGTCAATTCTCATAAAGAGGAAAATAACACCATTAACGTCAGTCGTTGTCATCTGTTTTCTCATCCTATGATTTCTGGGCCCAGATTGGACCTTTTCTGCTTCATGGAGTTCGTCTTCTCTTGGTTCAACCAAGCTTTGAACGTCGAAATGAATTTGCCGGCGCTCTTGTTCACATCCGGGCTCGGTCAGAACGCCGGTGACGTCGCTTCTGATGAAGCGTTTGAAGCGCTCTCGATCGTCTCCGAGACGGTGTCCTCATCATCTTCGGTATCTGGTGATTTATGGCGCTGGGCGTTCGGGCTATTGATCCACACGCGGTGGCCGCGCATGGCAAACGTCCATGACGGCACCTTGAAAGGTGGCCGCGGTGGAGCCATAGGGATCAACGGCGACAAGCCACCGCTGTTGACGCTGTCATCCGAAGACTCGTCGTAGTTTGGTGTCATTGTCACCGGTGTATGAGATTTCTTGATGGTGCTCATATTTGGAGTTGACTGAGAAACTGCATCTGGTTTTGCCCCGGTCTTGTGTGGAGCTGCCGGCGGCGGCGGAACTGGCCGCGGAGCAGAAAGAGCTTCCCTTGGCTTGCCCCTTTTGGATGGGAACAAAGTGCGGAACACGGACGGAGGCGCCGTGGCCGGCTGGTGGGAAGAGGACGGCGGTAGCTGGGAGTCTAGGAGTGACTCGAAGTTCTCGATGCTTACTTGGCTCTCTTTCTTCTTCTCCTTCTTCATCTTTAGCGAGCTCGAGAACTCCTTGATCGCCGGCCCACCTCTCTTTTTCCCACTCTTCTCAGCGGGCGGTGGCGGCAGAGGTGGCGGAGGCACCCGCGGTGCCGCTGGCAGTTTGCCAGCCTCATCCTTAGGCTTGTGTGCCATAGCCTGATATGTCCTCTTCGCCTCCCGTTTTCTTTGAGCCGCCTGCTCCCCCGGCGGAGGGATGACTGGAGCTTCCATTACCTTGACTACGTATTCGATCCCAAGGTCGCAGCCGTCACAGCACCCGCACGGTGTTGTCGGGTTGGACAATGACGACTTCTGCGTGTCCGGCCTCGGGTACAAACCCGACGACCCGCCGTGATTGGACCTGCTCAGGAACCGGCAGGCGATAGGGAAGAGGACGAGGGCGAGGATGAGAGAGTCCCAGCTCTTCTTGACGGCGGGGGGGTTGGAAGATCTGAGAAGTGAGGTTGAGGAAGGACGGGAAGACGAACAAGGCGAAGGCGAGGGAGGCAGCAAGAAAGAGCAGGAGGACGTTGGAGCTGGGGTGGACGGTGGACAGGTCGCCGCGGCTCCGCCGCAGGTTGCCAGAGTTGTTGAGCCAGAACGGTAGCATGGTTGCTAAATATTCTTCCATGTTCGTTGTTGAGCTGGTTTTCCTTTGGGCCTAGAGGGTATATAAAAAAGGGTAGGGCATATAAAAAACTGCAAATGCATCACAAATTTTAAAAGTTGTCTTAAAAGATAAATTATGTTCTAAAACTTTTAAAAAATACAATTAAGTTCTAAAATTTATCGAGTTGATATAATTAGAGTCCATCGAATTTTTTTTAGTTGGAATAAGTCCAGGATTAACTCCGTCTAATTTGTCTAACTGAAATTACTGATGCGTCTATTTTTATTATTTTCTTAAAACACGTGAGGCCCACGAAGTGTTTCATCAGATAAATTTTAAAATATAAAATGAAGGAAGGAAAAACAAATGATAGTAATGGAAAAACCTACCCAGTCACAAACGGAATCAGAATTCATTCGTCTTGGTTGTTCTTTTATTCTATGTCTTTCTTGCTCCGCAAGTATTTTTTTCATCTTCCGGGAAAATCTAGCGCAAGGGGAAAGGGAAGAAAAAGAATTCAAAGCGACTATCATCTTCCTCACACCAGCAGCGCTTCAGGCCCTTGCAGTCACTGTGCGCCTCGGTCGTCACCGACGTCCAGCGCCCTCACCGACGAAGCCCTCATTACCGGCAAGCCCCCCTTCTCTCTCTCTCTCTATCGGACATGAATGCTCGACCTCGAGCTCAAGGCGGGCCGAGGTGTACACTTTGAATCTAGGGCTCGCGGGCTGGCACCGCGAAGAATGAACGTTCTTTGACATCGGGTGGAGAATGGTGCCACTTGAAAATGGAGTCCACCATCTCCAGCAAAGCTCACCATTCTTTTTAATTTTTTTTTTGGAATTCTCCGCGTTCAAAGCGTAAGAATACATTCGTTGCCTTTCCCAAATTCCATGCCTTTTCTTCCATCCCAAATTGTCTCTCAGTGATTTGCCCGATTAAAAAAATTAACTAAGAAAAATCACCGTAGGAAAGAGAATTTAATAATATATAAAGCCACGTCATCATATTCATTAGTTAAATTGGATGGAGTTAACGAAATGACTTGATTGTACTAATTTCACAAATTTCGGTACTTGATTGCACTTTTTGTAAGTTTTAAGACTCGATTATACTTTCGTAACAAATTTTAGTAATTCCGGTGCACTTATACTTATAATGATGATGATGATGATGATGATGATGATAGTGATGTATAAGATTAATAGATATGTAATCAACTTCTGTTGAAACTCGTGTAGTGTAGCAGTGGACGTGGCATGATCCCGAGTTCGCGATCACTTGAAGAATGACAGCGAAACAAAAGGCGACTCATGTCTTTGTCATGATCTTGAGGTTTCCCGTGAACAAAGGATTGTGTTCGATCCAAGAAGACCGACCAAGACGCTTAGGGTTTCTGGAGTCTTCTAGAATATTCTCAGGGGCGAGCCATATAGTAAATGTACCGAGTTTTAGAGTATTCTCGACATAAATGCCGGTAGTTGATAGATGGGGAGATGCAATCTTTTCCGTTAGATCGAAATGCAATCAACAATTGTAATGAGAGGGACTCTTGTACAAATAGGAGTACCCTCCCTTCATTTGTATGCATCTAAACACTTGAACAATAGAAAATATTCTCTCCCAGAGCTTTTCTCTCTAAATACTTTCTCTCTCTACGATTCATGTGGGCAAGTGATCAATCCTTGGGAAAAAGCTTACGTTAGCGTTCCACCGATCCAAGAAAACCTAAGCTGCCGCACGGTTTCGATCCCAAACAATAGGCCTGTGACATCTTGCTCTGTTTTAACCACTGTCTGAGTGTCCAAATAATCGTAGTAAACCATGTGCATAGCTTAGGCCTTTCCAGGTTTGACTTAAACAAAGACTAGACTTGGATATTTTTTTACCTTGTAAATAAATTTTCATAAAATTGCTTTTATCATCCCAAAAAATAAAGAGATAAGTGTCAATATGACCTGATCATGGACCCGATAGCTCATGAGCCCTTCCAAGCTCGCCCGACGAGCCTCATGTGCTTGAATGACACTTTTGGATAAGCTTAAACAAGGCTACTTAGTTACAACGCTTCACCATAACGAGAAAATATTAGGTGAGTTGAACACTCCAGGTAAGCTATACAACACACCATTCGGCTGATGACACGTGGTGGACAGGGCCTACCGGTCAGATTTTGTAGTCCCCCGTTACTCCACTTTCAGATCTTCTCTCTCCTTTGTTACTCTCTTTCTTCTTTCACTGTTTTCTTCTGTTTCTTTTTGCGTTTCGAGACCATGGACAGCACTCGCGCTTGAATTGCAGTGTCACCAGCCAACCATTGACGACCGCTCACGAGCACACCGACGCTCATCCATGGCCGTTGTCGGCGTCGTTCGGGCATGCTATTGACCCCCTTGGGTATCCATCTTTCCCATCCACCATGGACGACGCTCGCGGCCAGCCATGGACGACGCTCATCCATGTCCATGGTCGTCGTTGGCATCGAGCAACGCCGGACGGGACGGCTCGATCTGGAAGTTTGGTTAGATCTGGAGCCATGGCCGCTTGTCACTCGCGGCCACAATGCAGAGATTATGGCCCCAAAAATAAACGAAGAAACAAAAATGAAGCTCTGCTTCTCCAATTCAGTCTTAATTCTTTCAATTGCGTCAATTTAATCACAAATCTTTTTATCGATTTGTCAATACGGTTATTCCGATCTTGGTTCGCAATCGCTGACGTGGACAAATTTTACAAATTTTTTATTGTTTAAAATTTTTATGAATATTTTATTATTATTATTATTTTTAACTCTAGGCCGACACGGGGTAGCTGGCGACCTTGCTAGAAAAAGTAAAAAAAAAAGAGAAAATAATGCAGAAGGAAAAAAAGAAAACAAAAAAAATTGTCCATGTCAGCTCGGCCATGCCACATAGGACAGTTTATGTCCATGTCAGCGATGCCGGCTAGATTTGATCAAAAAGACAACATTAGCAAATCGTCAAAAGGTTTATGGTTAAATTGGTACAATCGAAAGGTTTAGAATTGAATTGATCGCCGTATAATAAGAGCGAAACGACTTAATATGACCGACGAAAAGAGCGAGAGAACGCGCAGCCGAGAGCAATGTGTGTGCGGCGAGAGGTTGGTTCCTTGCGCCGTCGATGGTAAAGAAAAACCGGGTCTCGTGAATCTGTTCGTCTTTTTCCTTTTTCTGTTTTTTTCCTTTTTTTTCTTTTCTTCTCTCTTCCCTTTGCCGTCACCGGCGGAGGGAAGCTAGCGAGGGCTGCCCTCGCCCGATGCCAGATTCGGCGAGGGCGACCCTTGCCGGCGTGGAGCAAGGGTTGCCCTCGCCCGCCCAGACGATAGCGACTCTTGCCGGATTTGGCGAGGGAGACTTCGCCCGACTCAGGCGAGGGCTGCCCTCGCCGGATCTGGCGAGGGAGACCCTCGCTGGCGTCGGGAAAGGGCAGCCCTCGCTTGAGTCAGGCGAAGTCGCCCTCGCCAGATCCGGCGAGGGTCGCCCAATGCAGGCGAGGGCAGCTGGCCACGATGGAGGGAAGAGAGAAGAAAAGAAAAAGAAAAGGAAAAAAAAAACAGAAAAAGAAAAAAGACGAAAATGCCCATGGATCAAAGTATTGTGGGGTAAATGTGTCACAAGAGGCATAGTTTTGGGTTTTTCGCGTCACAAAAAAAAGTTCAGGATAAATCTGTCACAAGTGGCATAGTTTGAGATTTTTTATATCACAAAAAAAAGTTTAAGGTAAATTTGTCATAAGTGATATAGTTTTGAGTTTTTGGTGTATTTTCCCATGATTTTAAGGAAGTGCACGAGGCGAGATCCACTCGATCTCGATAAGTGCAGTTGGGCTGCTTGGTTCCAAATTTGCGTTGTTTAGGCCCAATGGACAGCCCATAATAAGCCCATACCATTTGAGCCCCTAAAATATCAAGGCGAGTTAGCGAAAGCGAAAGAGCAATTCATTCTCTCCTCGACCTGGTTTCGCTCGCCTCCGCCCATGGACGGCGCCGGAGCTTCACCCGCCAAGCCCAAGAAGCGGCCGAGGGAGAAGCTCAACGCCACCATCCATGTCGTCCCCGACAACCCCGACAAGATCGCTCCCCTCGTCGCCTACTTCCCCTCCGGCTTCGACCCTTCCTCCCGCGGCGGCGGCGGCGGCGGCGGCTCCGCGGAGCCCGGCGTTACGGTCTACCGCCACAGCAGCAGCAAGTGGTCCAAGAGGCTCCAGCTCGTCGTCAGGCCGCCGGAGTCCGACGTCGCCTTCGTCGGCTCCAGCGTCAGCGGCGAGCGCACGTCGACGGAGTACTGCTCTTACCGCCTCGGCGTGCTCGATAAGGAGTCACGGACGCTCAAGATCGTCCCTATAGCCCGTGATAAGGTGTGTGCTGAAGAATCTTTTTAGGGTTTTTGCGTTGTGGGTATTCGTTTCTTGTTTTGTTGATGCGATTCGGTCCGGTGCCATTGTTTGTCGATATGGTTCGGTTGGTTAGAAAGGGATATGGAGTAGAAGTTATGCTTACTGGAAGCAATTTGAGGTCAATTTGTTTCAAACAGATGGGAAAAATCGTAAGCGGTCTTTTTCATCTAGAAAACAGGTTAGAGAAACGTTTCGCTCTGTTTGGCCCAGAGCAAGATGGGTTTCTCTTGTAAAGAAAAGTTGGAACTTTGGAGGGTGGTTCTCGTTGCCCAAGGTTCAGCTGAGTAGACTGAATGGTGGCAGTGGAGAAACAATGCCGACCAGTTTTGTAGCGTGTCAGCGCCACTGAGTCAGCTATCAATCAAGCCAGAGATGATTACAAGATGAACAGTTTGACGCACAATGGATGTGGCTAAATGGTGGTGATGGCGGTTGCCGATCGGCTGTCGTTTTCAATTTTATCGAGAGTACATTTTCAGTTTGCATCTGTTATGTTGCAAAACATTGGAAAATGAGGGAAATATTTCCTTGCAGTTACTTTACTGTGTTACAAACCAACGTTGCTTCTCAGGAAATTTGTTTAACGTATCAATAACTTTGATCTAAGCATGTCAGAGGTAGAGTCGCTTGGAGATTTAACAGCTCACATGGTCACAGAACACCATTTGTACTTAAAGATACTCATCTAGCACTCCTTTACATGTTGCTTCTGATATTGCCTATTGTGATTTACGTCCTTCAAATTTTATGTGTTACTGCTGCAGATATTCAGATTGGAACCAAGAGTGGGATCAGATATTGCTGACGAAGAGCACTCTGAGTTGGTTAGGGGAGAGCTTTCAGCAAAAGAGAAGGCTGATAAAGTTAGAGAACTTAATTTACTCTTCGGAACTAAGCGGTCGGTAACACAGGTATGATCCATATTAACCTGGGCATTGGATCATGTTATGCGTTGTGCTATTGATTGTGGAAGATAATTTTGCTGAGCTTCTTTCCATTAAGATTGGGTCATGCTGATGTTATCTGGAAGCTCTTTGTTCGTGAAAGATAAAGGGCTTTCATTTGTTCCTCTGAGCATTCATAGTTAAAAGTCGATATTTTTGCGGGATTGCTTATTTGTAACGGTTTATGCTTAGGCATGTGTGCATCCGCGTAGGAGTTAATCGGCATGTCTTGCACAAACTAAGCATGTGCGCATGCTTTATGTCTCTCTGTCCATGCTCACATGTGCCTGTTTGTGCGTCTTTCTATGTGCGCTTGTGCATTTTCACATCCTTATGCTTGCGAATGTGTTCGTGTGCGTGGGTATGTGTTCATTCATAAAGTTTTGCTGCATACTGTTAATCCATCGGAGCCTTGGAAATTACAAGTTTATAATGCCATTTTGTGTGATTGCCTTTTGTCTGTTGCATTTATCATTCGTAAGTACAGTGAAGCCATGGGCTGAGCCAAATTGTGGAGGAAGATAAAGTTTGAGTAGCCCTGTAGTGGGAATTTGGAGAATCTCATGGTTGATAGTAGTTGCTTGGACCTTTGTGGAAGTATATGCAACGTGAAAAGTTTTTTTTATGAGTGTAGGATAAAAAAATGCAATCTCTTAGGCAAGAAGATGATCCCAACTCCCAAGAGGATTTGGATAGGAAGATTAAGGAAGTCGCCATGTACAAGGAAGATCATGAAAGTACGGATTCGCATCCTGCTCACAATATACCCCCTTACAACTCATCTGCCACTGTTCCAAAGGATGCCTATCCCATAGAGAAAATTATTCTCAAAGGAGAGTGGGATTACATCAAGGATATTCTTCAACTTCTTGAAGCAGGAGAGAAAGTATCACCTGATGCTTACCCAACGTTTGTTTGCAATAGGATCCATAAACTGGGGGAGACACAGGTGATTGCCTTTGCATTTTTTCACGAGTATTTCTATAATTGATATTATTTCCCATCGGTTCTTGTGGAAAATAGTTATATTAGGTATTGACCAAACTGGGAAGATTACAATGCTCCATTTGGTTGTGAGACAAAATCATGCTGATGGCTTCCTCGTACAAAAAACCAATGATTTTCCTTCTATAATAGCCATCTATAAGTTGTATTTCTACATTTTGATTTTTCCATATGACAGTGCATGCCTACCTAATGCATCACAATCATTTTGTCAGACACAATGTCATTAAAATGAAAAGGAAACTTGCAGTTGCAATTGCAATTGCAATGAAGGGATACCTATTTCTTAGTCCGAGTAAATGGTGTTGCAAAGTTAATTTAGTGCATATATACTTCTAAATCTGCGTGAAGTCAATTTGTTTTTCTTTAATGATTGGATTTAATCTGAGTTAACGAAAATAGAAAAATACAGCTGCAGGCAGTGGAGGAAGTGTCTGTTAATTGACTCTGGCAAGCAAATTCATAAAGCATTTTCTACCTGCTGTAGCTTTTATATGTTCACTTTAAGATTGCTGTGGCGAAATTCTTTGTTTAATGTTTGTAATGGTTTTCTTTGGTCAATGTCTGATTAAATAGAATTTGCTTGTAACATCTTGGAATTGCATAACTATGTGAGCAACTCTGACTGGCAGGAGATTCTAATCCTCAATTTGTTAATTGAACATGCATTCTTGAATTCTCAGACTTTCTTTTATCTCTCAAGTTTCTTTCCTTTTTCAATTATATATAGCTTTTGAATGTTTCACGACACCTGCAGGATGAGATGGAGAAGGAAACGCTTGGTTGCATATTCTCGTATATCAACCACCTTATTAAGTTCAAAGATCAGCATTCCGCTGACGGTGCGTCCTCTGCGAAGAACCACAAGACCCCTAGCATATTGCGTCAGAAATTCTCGACCATGTTCTCCAACACTGAATCTAAATGGCTACCTTCTGAGAAAATCGATCTTCTAATCAGCTATGTCTTAGTGCTCACTTTGATTGCGGATGATTTCCGGACAGACCCAACAGATGTCTCCAAGGATCTGAGGATGAGTTTAGTAACCATAAGACAGCATTTCGAGCATTTAGGATGCAAGTTTTCGCGAGAGAATAACGTGTTGTATGCCAAGCTTCCCGTGCCTCTTAAGTTCCCGGAGTTGAGAAGGAGGCGCCGAAGGTAGATAGATGAATGGACTTTCTTGTCCTTGCAACAGTTTGTTAAGAGAGCCGCTTCCCATCAAGAAGTGGAATTCTTGGCGGCAGTTTCAGTTTGTATCTCTTTCTTTTAGCTTTCAGCATCCTATGGTGATGGAACATGTTTATGCTTCATCGGAAGCGACTCCACAGCGAGTCTGCTTAATCAAGTTTGCATGATGTACTTTGAAAATGTGAGAACGCCTGCATTGGAAGCAATTTTGTTGCAAGCACCATTCTTTTGATATGGTTTTGGCTCCTTTGCATCTATCTGAAGGTTAGTTAACTACGAATTTTGTTCTCGTCATAGTGTGCACTGACGCCTCAACGAAGCAACTCACGCGGACGCTTGTGTACTCTCTTCTTAGTGTGAGAACAGATACTACTATTGGTCGCATATGAGGAGAGAGTATATCGGGTGAAAATTTCAACGGTATATCTGGTCAATTAATTTGCTCGTGATATGCATCTTAATCAATTTTGATTTGAATTTTGAAGACTCACGTTCCATTGACTTGCTACTGTCACGCGGAATTCATTCCCAGATTCGAGGCCAAGAGGATTGGAGACGATGCGATTTTAGTTTCTAGCAAATTATAGTCAATTCTTGCCCTTTCTCTGACCTGTTTTGTAAGGTGAAGTATGGAATCCTGCCAATCATTCAGCAACAGCTTTGTATGTGGGAAGAGCAAAGAGAAGCTAGCAGCAACAGCAGTAGAACAAGCTGTTGCCAGGGCAACAGGCTCAAGACTAGCAGCTGAAGCATTTCCATCATCACGAATGACGCTTGTATTTGCTTTTGCTCGGATCTCATCGTCAACTCTTCGAAAGCAATTATTGATGAAGGTTCTTTCCCACAATGCTTGCCCAGCGTCCCAACACTTTCATCCTTGACCTGTCCCATTCCTTTGGCCAAAGCCACATGGATCTGCTCCCGGTAGTAGTTAGCAGCCGACCGATGACAGATATGCTTATTAATTTGGAATATGTGAAATCTTAATCAAGATATAAGTTTTGCTACAAGCCATGAGCAAGGAAAACACAAAATTCATAAGTCTAACATCCATCATACAGAACTCAAACAAACTCAGGACATTCGTCAGTACAAAGCCGAGCAATGGTTCTAACAGAATCTTCAGCTAGCCGCTTTTGAAAAGGCAAGCGCGGAGGCTGTTTGGCTGGTGGAAAGTTTTTAAAAAATGTGTATATTCTTTTTTATTTGGACATGAAAACAAGCACGGAAACTTGGTCGATCCCATATTTTGAAGAGAAAACGATGGCGCACCTCTCTCTCACGAAGCTGTCATCTGTCTTTTGATGCTTCAAAAGCATGTAGCTTCCTGAAGCACTAAAAGGAAAAGAAAAAGGAGTGGCACATGCACAGTACAGGAAGGGAATCAGTTTGGTTTATGTTTGTTGGTGTAAGAGAACACTGCTGCACGACATATCAATGCGTAGGACCAGTTGACGTATCATATTTGATCTTTGCCCTAATCTGAGCAATTAATGTTTGCCAATCTAGTTCTAAAACACTCTCCCCTTTTCTCCTTTAGCATGATTCCCGGGAGCTGAACGGGACTCTCTCAATCAGAACTTTCTATCTCCCAGTACCTCCTTGCTGGATTCTGACATGACCTCATCCTCCTCAGTGTCTTGAAAAAAACTGTCATTAGGAGCCTTATCCTTAGTTGGTGGACTCTTGAGATTTGGGCAATCGCATATAATTACATTCTCCAGTTTCAGGCCAATGTGTAGGCCACTCGCTATGCTAACCAGTTTGGGTAACGAGATAAGGGCTATCCTCTTCAACTCCGGGAGAAAGTGAGCATCCTCGTACCTAGAAGAATCTTTGCAGCTCACTAAAGCTCAAGATGACTGGGGAGTCCTCGACTGTGAGCTCTTCCAAATTGTGCAGGTTTTCCAGTAGGTTGATCGGGCAGTCCTTGACGTCCTCATTGGTGTTGGCATATCGCGATGCCCCCATCGCTATCCTAGAGATCTACCGAGGACCATAACTTATCCGAGCCCTCTTGCCTTGAAGATCAATCCTCACTTTTGTTAGATCGGTTTCGGGCCTAGTTTTCCCTTAGACCACACTTACTAGAGGGGACTTTACATTGACTGTATTTATAATCACACGACCTATCCATATTGGCTAAGCTATTGAGAGGAGTACTCGAGATAGTTACCATTTTGAGATCGGTCTTACTTATAAATTACTTCACAAGACTTCTCTTGTTTGACAAAGACTTGAGGTGTCACAATTACACTCTCTCGCCAGTAGGCAGTGCCTATATACTTTGGCATCTAATCAATTCATTTTCCTTCTATGATTTTATGCTAGCTAATTCATCAACATTTATTGCTGGACCTCGATCTGAATGGTCTGAACTCCAAAATGAAAAGCAATGCGAGTTCAGTGGAGGAATGTTAGGTGACTAAAGCAAACATTCTTAATCGAGTAGTTTCCGCCTGCTGTAACTTTAAAATGTTCAGTTCAAGACTGCTGTGGCCATAGTCTGTGTCTTATGTTTGTACTTGTTTTCTTTGGTCATTTATCTGATTGATTAGCATTTGCTTATCTGAAGAGGACTAAACATCTTAAATTGATTACTGTGTAAGTGAGCAAATTTTGACTGGCAGGAGATGCTAATCCTCAATTTGTTCTGAACATACATTCTGCGGCTGGTGCTTCCACTGCAAAGAACCACAGGACCCCAGGCATACCGCGTCAGAATGTTCTCTGATACCGGATCGAAGTGGCTGTCATCTGAGAAAATTGATCTTCTGATCAGCTACGTCTTAGCAGACGCTCACTTGGATGATTTCCGGACTGATATGCCAAGGATCTGTGGATGAGTGCAGTTACCACAAGACCGCATTTCAAATGTCACGATTCCAAGTTGTCACGAGAGTAAAACAGTGTTTATGCCAAGCTTCTTGTGCCTCATAAGTTCCCGGAGTTGAGAAAGAGGTGCCGAAGGCAGACGAATGGAATTTCTTGTCCTTGCAACGGTACGTTAAGAGGAAGGCGCTTCCAATCAAGGTTTGCAATCGTTTGCAGTGAGTTTCAGTTGACATGGTTTATGTATCTTCTCTTCTAGCATTCAGCATCCCACCGATAATTGAGTTTCATTACGTGTGATAGAGAATCCTACTGGTCAAGGCAGACCATCAGAAAGAGATCTCCACGGAGTTTAGTATATGCACTAAAAGGTAATGAACTTCCACTTCATCAGCGGTTACACAACAGCAGGCGAACTGTTGCTGAAAACAGGTCTCCACATGTCCACACAGTGATGGCGTTGGAGTTGCGCTTGCTGCTACTACCTTTGTATAATAACACTCTACTTTTCTTATCTCGCACAAACATTTAAGCCCACGAGAAAAATGGATGGACCAAAGTTTATGTCCCCTTACAATCACTTTGGACTCTAATATTTGTATTAGTTACTCTGCCTTGGATGGCTGGCGCCGGTGGCTGAATGTGTCTCCATCACGACTTGCTCTTGAACTTCCTCTGAGCCTTCAAGTCAACCACGATCACCGAGATGTTGTCCTTACTTCCCTTCTCAAGCGCCAGCATAGAGAGGTATTCAGCGGCGGCTTGTGCTGCAGGGTCAATCCCTTTGCCCCTGTCCAAGGGCGATGAAGGAATCCCATTCTTCTTGTGCCACAGCAAAATCCGCCTCCGCGCCACCTCGCATGCTTCCTCATTGGTCATCACGTCCCACAACCCATCACTTGCTAGGATAAGGCACTCGTCGTCCCGAGCTCGAGGGACAAACATCACCTCAGGTTCAGGGATTATCCAGGGTTTCAAGTACCTATCGCCTGTGGAAGGTCCAAATCAAATAAGTGCAATGAGACGAGGGAAATGTACTACTTAAGTTTGAGCAGATATGGTTTTGAAGCGAAAAAAACTTAATCAAACGTATCCAGAGTAAATCTAGGGCAGCCACCTACAAGATCATTGACAGATCAGCTACTAAAACCATATCCCCTCATGAAGTAGCTTAATCTGCTATGTTGGAAACACAGAAAATTGGAAAAGGAAACACAGATAGCCATAAGCCAAACATATATCAGCTCAAAGGGTACTTGAATTGAATGACATGACTTTCAGCGGAAGAACCATATTACCCCGCAAAAAAGGTAAATATTTGATGGTATAAAATAAATATGAGAACAAGTAATTGCACAAGATACCTACCAATTGACCTTGACATTGCAAGAACACCAAAAACACGGTAGCCCTTCCACTGTATGACCTTGCCCCCAGCTGCATCAATTCGAGCATACTCCTTTTCTGTATCTGGCTGGAGAAGTAGCAGCCACCAAAAAAAAGAAAATATTATCTCCTGCAATAAACTGTGTTTCTCTAACTTTTAGGCATGAAAAGCCAGAAAGTTGGCTTACCTTGTGATCCACTGACAAGGGCATGGCTTCTTTGCCACGCAAGAGGACTGCTCTTGAATCACCACAATTTGCGACTATAATGTGGGAAGAGCATACCAAAGCAACAACAGCCGTTGAACCAACCGTTTCTGGGGCAACCGGCTCGAAACTAGCAGCTGAAGCATCTCCATGATCAGAGGTGATGCCTCTGCTTACTTTTCCTCCTATCTCATCATCAACTCTTTGAAAGCAATTAGTGAAGGCTCTTTCCCACATTGCTTGCCTAGCTTCCCCAACACTCCCATTTCCTATGTTATGTTTGACCTGTCCAATTTCTTCAGCCAAAGCCGGGTGGATCCGCTCACAACAATACTCAGCAACCTGCCTTACAAATTTTCCAACAATGCTAATTGATACTTAAAACAGAAATCTCAACAAAACAAGTTATTGGTGATAAGTCACGAGCAAGACACACAAACGTTTACACGAATTAATTCTCAGAATGTAGAACCAAAGCAGGAGTCGAAATAATCCAAACTTGAGAGCTGAAAGAAAAAATGTCTCCAGGAAGGTTCAACTAGTTACTATAGAAAAGACAGCTAAATAAATTTCAAGAATATAGAGGATGTACCCGAGAACCTCCATGGCCATCGTAAACACCAAAGAAGTGACTGGTTACATGGGTTAAACTTTGGCTAATCCCATCAATTATGTGTTCCCCAACAAGCATTTTGATAGGAATTTTCATGAACTGTGGCGCTGTTGTAACAGCATCTTCCATCTCCGGTCTTTTCCCACATATAGACACTGAGCCCCAAAGAGGTATACAATCTAGCTCGAAAACACTCCTTATGCCTCCTTTGGCGAGACTCTTCTCCTTTGGAAGCTGAGAAACCATCGCAGCAGCCTTCAGAATTGAAATATCAGAGCCTTCAGCTTGTGAACTCACTGCTGCTATCAGTTCACTCGCAGGAACCTCGGAATTTCCCAAAATTATGGCCTCAGCCAGAACTTGATCATTTTCTACTGCTTTTATTACCACTCGGCCTGTCACTAACAATTCATTGGCGATAACCAAACTGGTGTCTTCCCCGACTGACATAATCTCATCCTCGTCGTTTTCTTGCATCAAGTTATCATTAGGGACCACACTATCTCCATTCTCGGTCACCATCACCAACTCATTAGCTCCACCACCACCATCATCGCGTGCCATATCCGTGGCCAAATTGTTCACATAACTCGAATCAGAAGTATCCACATGGCAACAGAAGACAGACTCAGTGGACACCAGATTTGAAGGATTCGCAAGGAAGCTGGCTGCATTTGTCACGAGCTTGAGCCGCGTAATTTCCGCAGAGGATGAAATTCCAGAGTTATCGCGCATCGAATTACCTACACTAAGAGTTACTGCAACGGCTGGAGACATTTCTTCCATATAGATGCTCTCTTTGGTATTATTAACGGCTATCTTCAACTCCCCTCAATTTCTATCACCTGACAGGGAGATGGGCACAACAAACGTTTGCAAGACCAAGCAGCACCACCTCACTCTTATGTTGTTATATATGCTCTCTGCGGTACCAATAATGGTTGTCTTCAACTCCCCTCAATTTCCATCAATCAACAAGGAGATGGGCATAAAAGTTCCAAGACTGAGCAACGCCATATCATCCTTGTGTCGTTGACTCCCAATCTCGAACCAATAAGAGATGAAGCTAACAGGAAGGGAATTCAAGATTAAGATAAAAAGATGGGCATGCGGTGAAATTGAAGAGTGTAACAAAAGGGTAATCGGATCTGACGACTGAGAACAGATCTACGCCTTCAGTTCAAGAAAAATTAAAGAAGTTCGCAGTTTGTTTCCCAGATTCCGTCAAGACCTTATATAGTCCATTAAGTTCTTCCCGATTCTTCCTCCAGCCCCAGAAAGGACAAAACCATTCCTAACCCACCACCAAACCTTAAATACACAACATGATGTGTCAACAACCTGATTCAGGCTCTTATCCAAATCCAAACCCAGGACGAGGAAGCAATGGATTGTCACGATAAAGAACCTGAAAAAGAAGAAGATTGCACACAAGAATCACAGGTTAACCTTAAAAAGTGAAACCTTTTCCACAAAAAAAACATGAATTTCCTCGATCTGAAGTAACCCTTCAAGGCCAACGTTAAAAAAAAATGTTCCTTCATCGATTTCTCGATTTTCTTCTTCCGAAAACACACCAAGAACCCAGAAAATCAGCAGACAAAACTCCCCATATACTATAATGAACTATCAACTGGGTATTATTGTATAGCAAAGACCAACCTTCTCAGCCAAAACCAACCTTCTGATCAAGAACGTAAATCAGCAGTGATTGAAGCGTGCTCACCAGCTGTAGAAACAGAAAAGACTTGAAGGAGAAAAAGAAAAAAAGAAAAAGAAAAAAAAAGAGCATGAAAAGGTGATCAGTGAAACCTCATACCTAGAAAAGATTTTCCTGAATTTTCTATCCTGCTTCTTTTTTTTTTTTTTAAATTCTCTTGATATGCTTTTAATTGCCTCATGCATGCTTTTTGGGGACACGTATACCATGAAATTATCTCACATCATTCAATGCGCTTGGACCAAGAAAAAGCTGCCACGAAGACAACCCCCGCTCATGGTCATGGGTCCTTGGCAGTTCATACCCTTTGATGAGGGGCACGTGTCTCTCTGGACAGGACTCCCCAAGAAAACAAGAAAGAAAAGCAGGAACAGAGAAACGGCCGCAAAACAGAGCAGCACCAGAAACGTCTCCTTACCTCCTCTTGCGAAAGTTCGTTCATGCACGTGAGTGCGAGTTTTGCAGTACATCCCATCTTTCTTTACTCGTTTATGTTTTCTTAGGACGAAACAAAAAGAAGGTAAGGTTCAGTGTACATTCTGAGCACCGTTTCGAGAAAATTTATAGCAGGAAAATTTGCAGACACCCTTTGAAGTTCGGAGGTTTTATATTTCAACGGAACCGATGAATGCTTTCGATACTTCATAGCGCCTCGAATCGATATTTGCCAACTGTTAGAAGATTAAAATGCATATTCTCCACGATGATAAGCAACACATTTTCACGTTTCAAAACACGTGTGTTAAAAGTTCTATGGTGATTGCCTCGTCGGGGATGAGTATGCTCAGTGATCATATAGTTTCCCTTTTCGCTGATCGATTTTCAATTTCTGTATTTGCGTTTAGGGAAAACGCACGGTTGCATAAAAAATATTGATTTGGAAATAACCATACATAGCAATCATTTTCGTGTTAATATAGTACACCAATGGCGGACTAACCTTGACAATTAGGAGGTGCATAGTTCTACTCACACATACACTTAACAAGGAAATCCTAGATATCATTATAAAAGTTAGGGACAATCACATAATTGATCAATGAACTTTGGCCTAATGTGCAATATGATTCATTAACTTTTAATTTGTTAAATGTGTCCCTGCACTCTTGATACGTATTCAATTTAGTCATAAACTAGAAGATATTTAATACTGTCCTTCCATTAACTTAAGTTTAGGGACTAAATTATAGTCCGGGTATCAATTTGAAAATGTACCAAGAGTCAAGAGACTACACTGCACATTAACCAAAGTTCAGGGATCATTATGAACAAAATAAAAGTTTAGGGATCACATTAAATATTTGGTCAAAGTTTAGAACCATTTGTGTCATTTTTCCTTGAAAAATTACTCACATTGCATAAGAATTAAGAAATGAAGATAAATGTGTAATACAGTATTCATGAAAAAGGTCATGCATAATTTTCCCTTTCTACCTATCTACTTTTCCTGTTGAGGAAAAATGAACCCAAAACATCTTTCTTCAGAAATGTTTTTTCTCTGCTACAAAAGTTTCATAAAACCATATAATCAAAAGTAAGATGCTAGTAAAACAATGCATTGAAATGCGAAGATAATACCTCGCTTTTCGGGGTATTATTAGCCCTTATCCTCCAACATACCATTGTCGAAATTGATTAAATTACACAGCCCATCAAGTCAACGTCGATAATAATTTGAAAGGTTGTGGGGCTTCTGAAATTTCGTAACTGTCAAATTTCGAACAGAGCGCAAAAGGAGGAGAAGAAGAGAGATACGAAAAAACATTTACAAAAGTCTGTCCCAATGCTCAAAGTAAACAAAGTCCTAAATTTATTATGCTTGTACTTGGGGGTGTTTGGTTGGGCTTTGCCAAGGAGCTTTGAGCCTCCAAAGCCCTTTGGAAGAATTATTTTGTGTTTGGCAAATCATTTTTAGAGTTCTTTGGCCAAATGCTGGCCTTCTCAAGGCTGAAAGCCCAAGGCTGAAAGCCCAAGGCTGGTCCGGACCAGCCTTGGGCTTTCAGCATTCCACGAATGCTATTGTTTACCTTTTTTTTTTTTTGGGTTGAATCTGTTCTTCACCAGGCAACCGGCGAGGGCGGCCGGCGAGGGTGGCCGGCGAGGGAGAGCGGCCGGCGAGGTCGCCTGGGGTCGGGCGACCGCCCGGGCGACGCCGTCTCCAGGCGGCCGTCGCCTGGGTCGTGCGAGGGTCGCCTGGCCTCGGGCGACCGCCGGCGGCCGGATCCGGCGATGGTAGGTTTTGTTTTTTTTTTAATAAATAAAATAATTCTCAAAGTCCATTTGCAAAAAAAAATTCACCAAACACTATATTTTGGTCAAAGTAGCTTTACAAAATATTTTTACCAAACACCATTTACATTTGCCCAATGGGCTTTCACTCAAAGGTATTTGCATTCCCCCAAGTAGCATTTTCAAAGTTGAACCAAACAGGCCCTTGATAGTGGTACCGATATAGTCCTGAATTTTTAAATTGGACCAATTTAATCCTAAACCTTTTGCATTTATGACAATTAAGTCCATCATGCCAATTTTTACTGGAAATCGTCGATGTGCATGCCCACCGTCTTATGTTGCGCGGCCGGCACTATCGTGGATATTTTGTAGTAGTATTTTTTAAGTTTTTTGTTTTTTTTTTCTTTTCTTTTGTTTTCCTTTCATTTTGGCCGGTGAGGGTTGCCTCATCTAGAGCTAGCAAGATCGCGATGGCCCTAGGCGAGGCCATCGCAACCTCACCAGTCGTGAGCGAGGAGGCCCTCGCCTAGATCTAGCGAGGGCCGCAACCCTCTCATTGCGGCCCTCGCCAACCAAAATGAAAGGAAAAAGAGAAAAAAATATATTAAAAATTGTCAATATCAGCGTCGACCAGTGTCGACGTCAGTGATTTTCGGCCAAAATTAGCCAGATTGGCTCAATTTGCACAAATACAAAATGTTCAGGATTAAATTGACATGATTAAAAAATTTATGATTGAATTGATATAAATACAACAGGTTTAGGACTTTTCAGATTCTTTTCCCCAATGCCCGCACCATGTCCCCCAAGCGTTTGGTACTTTCTAAATTTTAAATTCTATTTTACTAATCACAATCCTGAAATAACACAAACTCTTATCCACAATTAACTAAAAAAATTCAAAATATTTTGAAATTGTGTTTTTTTTTCTTTTCCGGTAACTGAACTTCGAAAAAGAAAAAAACACAGAGACGGAGCCTCGCTCTGGAAACTCATTCCGGAAGGAATGATGACGTGGAAATAGCTCGACTCGTTCAACGATGGTTCGTTCGGACCATATCCTTTGAGGAGAAGAAGAAGACGAAGAAGGTGACCGTTCTGTTCGCGCGCGCGCGCGCGCGCGTACATGCGAACGAGGGGAAGCGAAGCGGCCAAGCCACTCCAAAATAGGCAAACGGCCGGAACGACCAAGCAACCGTTTTTCCCTCGGACTTCTGTTAGAAGGTTGCAACGCCCTCCCCGCTCGTTATAGCTTCAGCACACAGAGAGAGAGAGAGAACGAAAGAGCAGCGTTCGACGATCCCGCTCCTCTCCCCTCCGTCGCCTTCCTCGTCCTCGTCCTCGTCCTCTATCCAGAGGGGGAGTCGCAGAGGGCGAGAGTTTGATCGAATGTGCGCGAGCACGCTGTCACGAATCGCTTTTGTGAGTGAATCGGGGGAACTCGGGCATGGCGCTCTCTCACTCGCGGTTGTCCGCGGCGGCGGCGGAAGAGGAAGCAGGCTGCGGCATCGTGACGGCGATCGCGATCGACAGAGACAAGAACAGCCAATCCGCCGTCAAGTGGGCGGTGGAGAATCTGCTCCGGAAGAGCAGCTCCGAGTGTATCCTCCTTCACGTCAGGACCCAAGGCCTTTATTCAGGCAGGTTCTTCTTTTATATCAAGCTCTACCGTGTTTTCTTCTAATGAATTAATTAGCTTTACAAGGACTTTGTTCGATTAGTTTGGTAATGCGGCTTGTTCGGAGTTTTCATCATGATGGACGAGAGGTGTGATTTGAGACGCCCAAGAGATTGTATTAACTCAAACGAGGAGTACTGCGATATATATCAGATTCGGACTAGCTTATTAATCTGAAGAGTATTGGTATTTTCATTGAACAATTATCGCGACAAGCTTTATGGGATCCGTGTAAGTGAGCCAGATTTGTTCTCGAGTCAATTTACCGCATTAGGTACCGGGCCACGTCGCATTACATCGTCCCGCATTTGAATCCTGATGAACAACTGCATTTGGACATGAATTGGGCGGTGATGATGATGCGTGGCAATTGCACCAACGTGGCTTCACCAACAATGTCTGATTGATATAGGCATAAACTGTTGCAGGTGACGCCGAGATGGTTCCTAGCGGAGGTCGGATGCCAACTGAAGCTGAGCTGCAGCAGTTTTTCCTTCCCTACCGTGGATTCTGCGCTCGAAGAGGGGTAAGTTGGGCTCGACCGAGCTGCATGACTATAGTTCACATATTTTTCTTCCCCAAGATGGATTAGGAAGTCAGGAACTTCCCCTGCATAAGATCACTTTAAAGTATGAAAATAGTAATCAAAAGCTTAAGGTGAAGATGCTATTTAGTGGCTCGCCAAGGTTTGCGTTTCAATTATTTGGATCTGATTTTCCAGGAAAATGGTTATTTCAGATTGCAGCAAAGGAAATTATCCTCCCCGACATTGATGTTCCCAGTGCACTACTTGATTATGTAGTTAATAACTCCATCAGCAACATTGTGGTTGGTGCTTCCAGTCGCAATGCGCTTACAAGGTCTCTCTCTCTCCACCCCCCAAGAGTGCATGTGTATATGGCGTGTTTTATATAGTTCTCCCCTAATGACAACTAACAAGTTTTAGTATATCTGATCTTGTGCAGAAAATTCAAAACTCCTGATGTGCCATCTAGCTTGGTGAAATCTGCACCACCAACCTGTTCTGTTTATGTTATATCCAAGGATAAACTTCAAACTGTTAAAGCCGCAACTAAGCGTCACATATTCCCTTCTACACCGTCTTGTATCAAAGATAATCCCAAAAAGAGTTATCCTATTGGAAATCAACCTAACATCCAACCAAAGACTCCGGACTCTTTTGACATGAACAGGTAAATCTACTTTTGTCATCATGACTTTCTTTTTGGGTGACCATTCACTGAAGGAGCACCTCAGAAAACTCCCTAACGCCCAAAAAGCAAATACCCAAATACAGCTTGTTGACAAGTTTTAACAGTGTTCATTGGAGATCATCATAATGTATATGAATCTTTTAGGGGATAACAAAATGCAGGGATTGCTGCTATACTTATTAGATCATAGTACTAGATACAAGTAAGAAGATGCCTCCGATGTTATGCTTGACAAATTTAATCCAAAGTATATGGTGACCTGATTTGCATACCGATTATTGATGACTTCTCGCTGCGCAGGAGTACATATAGCATTGGCAGTTTGAGAAGTCAGAGCTCTGATAGTACAAGCTCCGAGAAAAGTACTGATGTTAGGCAGATGAACTTCGACAGCTGGAGGGAAAATAGGTCACCCTTGGTACGGCCATTGGAAGCTTACGTAATGGAGAATTTATCTATTCAAAGTTCTTCATCAGATGCCACCGATTTTTCCGGACAATTAAGCTATCCTTCGTCTTCTGATAATGTACAAGGATACCCAGTGCCAGAGAATTCCATGGGTTCTTTCTCCTCACATGCCTCTGTGAGTACAATACACAGCATTGTCTTGCACATCTTTTGATCATTGCAGGACTCGTTTATGTGTAGAACTTCAAGGAAGTGGTAAAAAAGTGGATGCATTTCTTGAAATGAAACAGGGATAAAGAAGTTCATGCTACTCGATGAGTCTGGTTCATCTTGCACTTTTCGATGTCCTAGAGATGTAACATATCACAAAAGTCAAATTTTCTTTTCAACTATTTATTTTATTTTGGTTCTCCATGCTAACCAAAGCCACTTGGTAGGAAAAGGCTTGGGGGTTGTCACTTTTGTTGCGTGTAGTTTACAGCATAATATATAAATTGGGTACCAATGAATTCCACTAAATGTGTTGTGCTCAAGATGATATTAAACAGAAATATTCAGAATGTTCGTTCTTAGACAACCAAATGAAACGACTGCTCTCATTTTTGTGAGTTTTTTGACAGCGTGGCCTGGAAGCAGAAATCGAAAAACTAAAACTTGAATTTAAGCAGTCCTTATCTACTTACAACATGGCATGCGAAGAAGTGTCTGCTGCAGAAGAAAAGGTAATGCTATAGCTCAGGGATCATGATCAATCTATCACAGAAAATGAATCATGACCGTGTTCATCATTTCGAATTTGATAGAGCCGATTTTTTTTCCTCATCTTTTTGAAGGCTAAGGAGCTTCAGCGAATGAAGACTGCAGAAGTTATAAAGTTTACGGAACCGAAGCTTCGTAAGGAGGTTGCTTGGACTTCCCCAACTGTTGAGAAGCAGGAGACATCAGTGGCAAAGGAAGTGACCCAAATTAGAGAACGGCAACAGCTGGTGGAGGCCAAAAAGGGACACAATGCGGAAGATACAACAAATGGTGAGTCAGGAAAGAGGAAGAGAGCAATAAATGCCTTGGCCCAGAAGAATGTTTGGTACAGAAAGTACACGATCGAAGAGATTGAAGAGGCCACTGATTACTTCTCGAATTCTCTTAAGATTGGTGAAGGAGGATACGGACCTGTTTTTAAAGCCTGCCTTGATCACACTCCTGTGGCCATCAAAGTCTTGAGACCCGATGTTTCCCAAGGACTGCAACAATTCCAACAGGAGGTGAGTGTAGTTTGTTCTACAGGGCTTGCTCTGATTCGTAGTTTCTCAGTTAAAGCTACTTTTCATTGAATGAGCTCTTCTCACTTAAAGCTATGCACCTGCTCTACGGAGTGCTTATCTAATAAATTTCACAAAAAATAATAGGAGAGACCTCCCGAAAGACAGATGAATCTTTGTTGGGCAACAAGACCTCGTTTCTTTGATAAAAGAGGCCATAATGAAGAATATTTAATGGCTTTAGCACGAGAAACATGTTGGGATTTCGATAAGTTTGCATCCCAATGATCAACTCAAAAAACCTTTACAATTACTTTTCCTCTTTCATGGTCTCTCCAATAATACAGGTTGAGGTACTCAGCTGCATGAGACATCCAAACATGGTTCTCCTTGTGGGTGCATGCCCCGAGTATGGATGCCTTGTGTACGAATACATGGACAACGGTAGCTTAGAAGACCGAATCTTCTGCAAAAACAACACTCCTCCGATTTCTTGGAGAAGCCGTTTCAAGATTGCAGCCGAAATTGCTACAGGTCTTCTTTTCCTGCACCAGACAAAACCAGAACCCTTGGTGCACCGTGATATCAAGCCCTCGAATATCCTCTTGGATCACCACTATGTGAGCAAAATCAGCGACGTGGGTTTGGCGCGGCTGGTACCGCCATCAATAGCCAATAAAGTGACCGAGTACCATATGACGGCAGCAGCCGGAACATTCTGTTATATTGACCCGGAGTATCAACAAACAGGAATGCTTGGCGTAAAATCAGACGTGTATTCTTTTGGCGTGATGCTGCTGCAGATTATTACGGCGAGGCCTCCAATGGGGCTGGCGATGCAAGTTGAAGATGCTATTGAGGGAGGAACATTTCCTCAAGTGCTCGATCCAGCCATAAACGATTGGCCAGTGGAAGAAGCCTTATCATTGGCAAAGATGGCCTTAAGATGCTGTGAGCTGAGGAGAAGGGATAGGCCAGATCTCGGTTCAGAGGTACTACCAGAGCTGAACCGGCTGAAGGACTTCGGGTTGGATGACGAAGCTACTATCGAGAAGACTCTGTTGTATAACCCACGTCCGTATAGTTCAGTGCCTGAGATGGAATCAAAAGCCCCTCAGGTTAGTATTTGAAATTACTCATGAAGTGATTGCTTTAACAAATCAGTTGTTGCTCATTTTACATTTAGAACTGCATGGTTCTTGGCATTCCAAGGAACTAAAAGCGTTAGATGAACAAACCATCATTCATCCGCAGTTAAAAACATTCTCTTTTGATCACCCTAAACCCCCAAAGCAAAATCTCCCTGCAAATGTTCTCATAAGGAATGTCCCTACTTTCCATCAGTGTTATGCCCACAAAAAAGTTGCTAAATTCTGGCACTTGAGTATTGGCTGGTTAGACAAAGACAGCAATTAAAAATGGCATAAGTTCAGAAGGTTTCCCTGATGCACGTTCCAATCATATCTGTATTATGTATAATCAGGAAGGAAAAAACAATCCTAACGTGGCAATTCAACTCAGATCAATGTGAGAGGAAGGTGGGGGCGCTTTAAGTCAAAGGCCGAGGCATGGAGTCTGAAGAATAGCTTTAGGAAACCGAGACCCCTCCTGCCTAGCAGAAAGCAAGCGGACAATCCAGGGAAGATGCCAGTCGAAGGTTGCTGGTCATTCGTGAATTGTTCCACACCCAGTCCTCAGATGAAGAGATTCATGTCATTCTCCTAATAACAGTTTTTGAATGATACTAAAGGCGCAGAAATTCCTAGTATCTATTGACTTGTAAGTTACGTGGATAACTAGCCATGAGTTCACCATGACCTGTTGTCGGTCCTGTATAACGAGTGCCTCAACGCCTTCTTAAATGTCAACTTGAAACGAACTGATCTCGAGGTACCTCTCATTAGTCAAGAGAAATGGCCATGAAGGAGCTTTAACCTTCGCGGCATTTATCAGATTTTCCACCACATCAGTCATAGTTTCAATCCTAATGGATATTGTGACCTTCATTGCACTTGCTCTGACGGTGCTTACCAGTATGTGCCAAATCTACAAAGTTGGCAAAAGCATGAAATCGGCGGTTTTGAGAAAGCATGAAATTTTACTAGACTTTCTTTAGCAGTTTATGTGGCTCAACTCACGATAGAACATAATTGATTTCTAAAGAGTAGATACAAAAGTCAATAGGTTCATTTGATTAGCCAATCAGTATACCGTCTCGTCTTTCACTGAACAGACATTTAGAACATGTTTTTTTAACACATGGAAGGTAACACTTCCCAATAGAAGAGGGTTTTTCAAACACATGAAATGTCGTGAGAGCGGAACCGTTGGATTAGATTCTAATGTAAAGACCAAAGCAGCATTCCTCGACTCGAACCCACAAACCAAACCACAAAAGCCGGTAGCCAATGAAGCAAGCGAATCGAACCATCCAACCGATTCAGTATGAGCCTGCGAATGCCCTTGTTATTGGTACATAGTAAGGAGTTTGTGCATGTATTTGGGTTAAGAAAAGAAGAAAATATTCTGATAAAAAAAGAAGAAGAAAATACACGGTGAGAAGAGAAACAACTCGCCCATCTCCATCTAATTATACTGAGATAATGTTAAAAGATGGCTCTAAGATGTTAAACATCGTTAGTCATACTCTGGAAGTATAAATTATTTGTTTAAATTAATTAAACTTCTTAAATTTTTAATTTTCAAAATGTCCTAAAAAGCATTTTTATTTTTCTTTTTATAGTTGGCTTAACAAATGTTTCGAGGACACTTGTTGTCAAACCTCCTTTAAAGTAAAACTTACTTGGATATCTCCATATTCCAAATTGTGGAAAGGTAAAGATCTTAGTTTCAAAGGAATAACGGTGAGATACAAAAACAAATAAATTAATAAGAACTTTTACCGTATATGCGACAAGAAATAGAAACTCATTTAAAATTAAATAAAACCGACTGCTTTAAAAAAAAAATAGAAGAGTCAAGATGGAGTAATCTTAGGTACATTAAGATTAATTTATGAAATGACATAATAAACTGTAAGTGAGCAATTATGCAATAATCAATAGAAATCTATCAAATAAAAACTAATGAAAATCATTTTACCTGTAATGAATAAGATTGCAGAAGTCTACAACGGATAGCCGAGCGAACTTAGAACGGACTCGCTGGTAGTTGGCTCCTCGTAAGTTAGTGCGACTTCATCGTCGAGCACAAACATATGTCGGATCTTGCCATTAGAAACCAATGCAATGCGCGGTCCTGCTTTGTGGTTTTTGGGGCGGGAGGACTTTTGCAAATGAAGGTTGCCTCACGAGGCACCGTTTTCAATGATTGAACGGCAGAGATTGGCGAATCTTTTGCGGAACTGTTCGAGAAACAGGTTGCTCAAACAGGGACTGCAGGTTCACGGGGCGATAACGAAGGTGGGTTTCGCTTTCGATGTGATGCTGAGCAACGACTTGATCGATCTGTACGGGAAATGTGGCCGGGTGGGCATGTCCCGCGACGTGTTCGACAGAATGCCCCAGAGAAATGTCGTTTCTTGGACGGCTCTTATGTGCGGTTATTTGCGCGATGGAAATGCCGAAGCCTCGCTGACATGCTTCTGTCAAATGAGGAGGTCCCCGGTCGAGCCGAACGAGTTCACTTTGTCGACCGGTGTCAAGGCATGTGGTGTCGCGGGTGTTCTTGATCACGGAATGCAAATTCACGGACTATCTATCAAGACTGGATTTGATACTATCTGCGTGGTTGGCAATTGTATAATTGATATGTATGCGAAATGCGGCAGGATTGGTGAAGCTGCTAGGATGTTTAACACAATGCCGTCTATGAATCTCATTAGCTGGAACGTGATGATAGCTGGACACGTACTCGAAAATAATGATGCTGAGAAGGCTCTCGTTTTGTTTAGGGAAATGCAAGAAGCAGGGGAAGTTCCGGATGAGTACACATTCACAAGTACTCTAAAGGCATGTAACCGTCTTGGGGACATAAAAAGAGGGAGCCAAATTCATGCTTTCTTAATTACAAGTGGGTTTGGAATCTCTGGCAGGCCTGCAGTTGCTGGTTCTCTTGTTGATCTATATGTTAAGTGCCAGAATATGTCTGAAGCTCGGAAAGTTTTTGATCGAATGGAAGATAAGAATGTCATCTCCTGGAGTGCACTTATTCTCGGTTATGCTCGAGAAGAAAATTTGAGACATGCCATGGAATTATTTAAGCAACTTGAGGAAAGCAGTGTCCAAGTTGATGGATTTGTTTTATCCAGCTTGATTGGAGTATTTGCTGATTTCGCACTCTTGGAGCAAGGCAAGCAAATGCATGCATACACCATCAAGCTGTCATGCGGTCAGGACATATCTGTCGCCAATTCGATTCTGGATATGTATCTCAAGTGTGGATTAACAGATGAGGCAGAGAAGTTTTTCAGTGAAATGCCAGCAAAAAATGTGGTTTCTTGGACAGTCATGATCACTGGCTTCGGAAAGCATGGATTGGGTGAAGAAGCTGTTAGTCTCTTTAAAGAGATGCAGTTGGAAAAGGTTGAACTGGACAGTGTAACTTATTTGGCTGTTCTTTCAGCCTGTAGCCACTCCGGACTCATTGATGAAAGTCAAAAAATCTTCTCAAGCTTGTGTGCCGACAGGCCAATGAAACGGCAAGTAGAGCACTATTCTTGCATGGTTGATGTCCTCGGTCGAGCTGGACGCATCAAAGAAGCAAAGATTCTAATTGAAAGTATGCAGATGAAGCCCACTGTAGGAATATGGCAGACTTTGCTTAGTGCGTGTCGGGTTCATGGAGATCTAGAGACGAGTCGAGAAGTGGGAGAGATCCTTATGAAAATGGATGAGTTAAATCCAGTGAACTATGTGATGATGTCAAATATTTACCTTGAGGCAGGATATTGGAGAGAAAGCCAAAAAATAAGAGAAGAGGTGAAAGAAAAGAGGTTGACAAAGGTGGGAGGATGCAGTTGGGTAGAAATTGATAAAAAAGTTAACTATTTTTATAGTGGAGATGACACACACCCACTCATAGATAGCATCCATGACACCTTGAAAGAGATGGAAAATCGGATGAAAGAAGAGCTAGGTTATGTGAATCAGGTGAGATATGCATTGCATGATGTGGAGGACGAGTCAAAGGTCGAGAGCTTGAGAGTTCATAGCGAAAAGCTGGCGATCGGGTTGGCTTTGGTTTCTGGTGGACTGCAACGCAAGGAGGGTGTGATCCGTATCTTTAAGAACTTGAGGATATGTGGAGACTGTCATGAATATATTAAATGTTTATCAAGGGTTTTGAACATGACATTCATGGTTAGAGATGCTAATAGATTTCACAAGTTCCAGGACGGACTGTGTTCTTGTAAGGACTACTGGTAATTCAGATATGGATACTCACTTGACTGTTCTTTGGCAACATTTTGAGATGAACTCCCTGCTTCAATCTCTAGAGCTGATGCGGATATTCAGTCAGCAGATGTTAAATCTGAACTGAAAGAAAACTCCTTGGTGAGTTTGCTCGAAACTCAGCATATTGTTGCAGGAACCAAATAAAAGGAAGGCAAGGGGATCTCCTAAAACCTACTCCCCAGCAAATTTCTTTTTGAAAATTTCACTGAATATCTAAAATGTGCTTCACTAGAAATGGATATTTATATGTGATCGGGGTGCTTGCTTGGGAAGCAAGATCACAGAAAAAACACAGATTCGTTTAAATGATTTGAAATTTTGACTCTATATAGTATATCCATTTGTCCAAAGTAAAAATGCATTCTCAATGAGCTTCCCAACCAATCTCGATGGGCTATCATGGAGACTTTTTTTTTTCCAGATAAGCCCAAGATTGGGAGTTGGAAGTATTGCTTACTTCTTTAATTTGTTGTATGATTTTTGCACGGCTTCTAGCTTGAGCACATGCTGTTTGGTATAGTAGCAAAGATGGTAAATTCCCTATAAGATTCTTTTGATGTCATGGAGGAGAAGGTGATGGATTGTGGTAGGCAGCTCTGCTTTTCCTCGTACAACTGTTTGGAAAGAAAAGGTTCCAGCACGTTTCTTTCTTTGGTTGGGAAGCTTTTTGGGAGGCGGTCTAGCTTTGGACAATCTGAAGAAGAGAGGTGAAGTATTGGCCAATATATGTTTACTGGCAAAACTGGGGAAGAAATTGTGTTGCATCTTCTTCTTCATTGTCCTTGCTATAGCATCATCTTCCCGAAGGGATGCTTTGGGAACTTGTTTTGCCTCTGTGCTGCTGTGTTGGGTTATACTGAATCCGTTGAGAAAGAACTATGGGCACTGGAAAAGCATTCATATCGCTCACCCTAGGATGAAGTGGATATCATCAATTTCTCGTTCATTTTTTTGGTTGGTTTGATAAAAGTGGAACACTAAAGCTTCCGGGGGGAAGAATTTCTGTTGTAAATGCTTGGATGGAGATTCTAGCTGCATTATCTTGTAAATGAGCCCCTTTTGGCTTTGAGCTCTTTAAATGAGTTGGCACCGTCTTGGTGCCTCATAACAAACTTTTCTTTACTGATCATTTTATTGTTTGAACCTGAAGACGCACGACTTGATCTGATAAGTGTAATTCACGTTTCATACTTGATTGACAATTCATGTGGTACTTGCGGGTAATTAATACAATTTGTTAGAATAACATACAATTCTTATCCATTGTAAGAGCAATTGTTTTTCTTATAACTCAAGTCCAAACATGCCAAGTCATGACACGTGAATCAATTGTTATTTTGTTTTGTTAGATTATTGTTTCTCTTAAGTTGTTTTTCTCGTTTTTATGTATTTGTACTACCATGCGGATGCAGTTGCTGCTGGCTATCTGGGGCATTATGACAAACAGAAATGAAAAAAAGTGGGCAGGAAACAGAATTTAAGCACTGCTTAGTTGGCCATAACTTTGGATTCAGGTAGAAATACTGGGGTCAAAGTGCAATTTCGGAAAGCTTGTTCAGAGTTTCACGATGGCCAAATCGAGGATCTGTTTGACGATTTTCTTTTTATTCTTTTCCCTTTGCCTCAAAATTCATCGCCACCGTTTTCTACTTCTTGATCTATTCATTTGTCTTGAGCCCATTTGTTATATCCATCTTAACATCAGATTTCCTCTGCTAACAAATGTTACTGAGTTTTTTTCCTTTTTTGTGTCATGTTGGAGAATAGCTTGTGACGATTTAGGAAAAAAATTACGTCGAGAGAGGATTTCTCCATCGGTGTTGGAAATGTAAACTTAGAAATTCACAAGGTTAATTTCTATCTTCCATAGCATCTATTGCTCTGCACCCGAAAGAAGCAGATTCGTTCACAGTTTCTCCTTCCTTTCCTTATTGAATGTAAGAAACAGCATCAATGCTCACCTTCTCCTTTGGGCACTGTTTTCCTTTTAGTCTTGTTAGAATGAGGGATCTGTGGATACAGACTGAATAGTGTTTTTATTCCTAAATTTAGCGAAGAATGCGGCTTGACTTGAAAAAGGTGTGATATCTCCAAAGTTGTGTAGCTAAGACATTAATTCTCATTTTAGGTACACAACTAAAAGATGGCATAGGCTGGGCAGATCTCACGTCCCTTGCGTCTCGACATCGTCCGGAGTAACTGTGAAGCCTATGAAATATCAGGGTCCATTTTTATTGTCTGTCTAGTTTGTGCGCTTTTACCGTGAGGTTTGAGCAACCAACTAAAACTGATGCATTCCAGATTTTTTGCCACCTTCTCGCTACAGGTTGTGCTAAGCCCATAAATTGTGAGTAGATTTCCCATGCTGTCTGTCCTGTCTTGTAACCTTTGCAAACCGTTTTCCAGGCATTACAGAGACCACCAACACTCAAGAATGCTCCATCTAAGAGAGACATGGAGATTGAATAGATTCAGGCCGCACTGCACATTTCGTTACGAAGCTCCATCTTTGGCAAAGTGACGATGCAATATACATCTTAAGCAATTGCTTCTTCAGAAGCATCCACTGTTCATTTCATCATATCGTTACCTCTCTCTCTCTCTCTCTCTCTCTCTCTCATCCGGACCCAAAAGATCACACGGCACTACTTCTTTCAACAGCAACACCATTAAAGTCCCAATCAGCTCGACAATATTATGTCAGTGTCAGACAGAATGTCCATAACTATTCGATAAATTAAGTTCATCATAGTGAAACAAGCAAAACGTTCGTAAGTACTGTAGGTTAATGTCCCATAGTGTGTGCGGGTGCTGATGACCACCTCTAGGGAAGTAACCTGTCCCCCGAGCCTTTTGTGCTTCTATCTCCTGTTTATGGCCCCAGCATGAACAGTTGAGTTGATGGATTGCCGGCCATTGCAGTTGAGTTAATTTTTGCAAGTCACCATTTTAAGCATTGAAAGCATATATCCTTTTGGCGACAAAACTTGTCCTGTTCATGGGAAGAATGTAAAGCAAATTTCAATGATAATGACACAACCATACGTCAGCGAATAGAAATCATCAGGGAAGTCTAGCTGACAAACCTGATCAAACAATTGATAGAGCGCATAAATCAGCAATTATTTAGAAGCTAGAACAGAATCAGGAAGTCTGCAATCTTGCTTAGTGAATATGCCACGAATCCAGCACCTAAAGTTGAAATTCACAATGAGTAAGCACCAAATGTTAGGGTACTGTAATTGGATGCAGAATAGAAAGAGCAGGCCAAATCAACTCACTCCAACTCAATAGTTTCATCACTTTCTAGAGCATCGAGATTCAGAATCAGACTTGTGGTCCTCATTAGTTTCTCTTGGATTTTGGATTGACACATTTTTTCCTTCATCTATCATATCAACTTCTCAAAAGGATGGTCCATCTTAGTAAAGCTTTTCTTATTTGTTCCAACAAAGATTGTTCACACAAAACAGATCAATTAACGTGGAACTTCAGTTCCACTCAAGCATCCATCAGGAAAGATTGAAGATTTATAATTTTTCGTAGTCATAAATATTCTTTAAAAATCACCGAATATGGTACAGGTATGTTATGTTCAGGCTCATGCATATCCTGTCCCTGTTATATTTGTCTTTCCCAGTTGTAGTCACCACATTCACTCAGTATTCTCCACGCCCTACGTCCAATTGAACCTTTTTCAAGACATTATCCCCGAAAATAATATATGAACGATTGTTGGTAATATGAAGAAGAGTAATAAAAAAGTACCTATCCATGGTTACATTCTTCAAGCGGTTCTCAATTTGTTTCTGATATATGCTCATATCTGCTGTAAAAAATCCAGCTCCCAGAAACAGGTTGGAAAGGAAATCTTCAGTGAAGTAAAATGAACACTGGAAAGAAACATTTTTCAAAATAATGTCCCTACCATCTGAAAACAGTGATTGTTAAGCAGAAAACAAACAATACTTAGTACTTACAGTACCATCTCCTCGTACATAAAAGTTCTCGGTGATCATCCGATCTTTCTCTTTTAGCTTCACCTATACATAGAAGGAGCAAACCCAATGAGTCCTCAGTGCTCAGAGAACCTACCAAAACTTAATCCCTTCAAGAAGCAAGACACTACCATTGATTTCATGACTGGTCTCTTCGCATCAAAACTCTATGTCTAGGAGCCGCTTCAAAGTGTTGAAACAGAATATCAAGTACTTAGCAAATAGAACTAGTGTACTATGCTAAGCATAGACTGTGAACTGTTTTGGTCCACTTCAGTCCATGCTGCTTAGAATTTATCAAGCATTTGGATTTTTGTATCGGACAACAGTTTGAATTGATTCCCACTAACATAGTAAAAGGCAAATGAGCAATTTTACCTCCAAATATTTTTCCCCTCCATTTTCCCCCCTCTTTCCAAACAAGGGATAGTATTAGCAATCCATTTTCTTCACCTTCACTTGCAACCTTCCCAAACACAAAGAAGGGATGGAAGTCATTTTCTCATCCTTCTTTTTCTACACTTTCCATTTCCAATCTGCTACTTTTCTTTTGGCTATAAACTTTTGAAACATAGTGTTCTATACTGTGTCGTTCCACCCTAAACATACTTCAATACAGCAACATGTGTCATTTCAATTCTGTCAATACCACAATACTTCCACTAGCTTTTCCATCTGCACAATGCTAAATTTCACTGTTTATCAACTGCCTCTCCATGATAGAGCCCATCATACGTACAATGAGGTAAATTCCCCTTTGATTCTCTCTACAATAAGATATCCAGGTTATCCCTTATGACAGGTTTCCATGACATATGACCACCATGAAGGCGTGTAGCAGAGTGAAGAGCGACCCTCACTCATTTTGTTAGATTTGTTAGTCAATATTACGTATAGATGCCCCAGTCCGTCCTTCCCACTATAGCATGCATGGGTACTCATCATCTAAAATAGATGCCGTTCCGATTATCTACACGGGCTCGATTCTTACTGGAGACAATATTTGAAACTCTTAAAAACTTGCAAGAACGCGAAAAGTGTCATCAGACTATGAAGGAGAAGGTTGTCATGGATTTGTCATTAATACAAAAAACTATGAAGTGGAAAGTATTGT
The DNA here is from genome assembly GCF_021117445.2 of Syzygium oleosum. Lineage (NCBI taxonomy): Eukaryota > Viridiplantae > Streptophyta > Magnoliopsida > Myrtales > Myrtaceae > Syzygium > Syzygium oleosum. The sequence continues at coordinate 13,258,354 of NW_026607489.1, read as the reverse complement.
TGGACTAAGCACCAAGTGACTTACTTGCGCAAAATCTCCAAAGGCATAGTCTCGAAACAATACACAACCATCCGGCTGCAAGCATCAGAAAAAAGTTATGTTGATCTAACAAGAACCAAATAATCAAGTATATAAATAAGAATGTAAAGATTAGTACGAGAATTACCCGATCTATACCTTCAGCACACCTCTGATATTCTGCAATATCTTGGGCATTTCACTTGGTAGTACTGCGGATAGCATGAAAATCTGCCAATAAGTTAGGAGCTGAATAAGTTCATCAATTATGTGTTGCAGCTGAAACATCATAAGTATTGAGAAAGCAAAAGAATACAAAAGAAAGACACGCACACATTCTTACCAAGGTGACAATGTCAACTGATGAAGGAGCAAGTCTGTCACATAGATCTTCCTCAGTGACATCGCACACAAATGCATTCACCTGGGTTTCTTTGTGATCCGCATGAGACTGCAAATAGAAGAACACCCAAATTTATCCATATTATTCTTACAGTCTTAGGGCCGTACAGTCGAAGACAAGCAGGATCGAAATGAATGAATGAATAACAACCCAGAAGCACCTTGAGGAGTTTAATCGCGTGAGGTGACAAATCGCAGGCATGAATATAAAGCTCAGGGAATGAAGCCAAGAGAGGAAAAATAGTATTGCCAGCTCCACAACCAACCTGCCATAAGAATTTCTTATGATCTCACGGGTCGCCACAAAAATAAAAGGATAATATCTCATCACGATTTTCCTCTGATAACACTGCATTCTAATAACAAAACTGAAAACGCCCACTGAGTAAAATCATCAATGCTATCGCCTATCCTGATTATTTGCTTCAAATGCAGCAAGGAAGCTCAACAAATCTACTCTTTTTTCTCCAATAATACTAGTAACAGCCGAACAATTCACTCATTAATGGATGGAAAAAATTATTACCTCTAGAACGATCTTCTTGCCATTAGACGACCCAATATCACCAGAGAAGTACTGACCCCAATCCTTCTCCAGGTAATGCCTATCCTTGAAAAACTGCAAAACTCCAAAATCATCAACATCCTTGTTTCCATTGGAAATTCATGTGAGCTGGAAAAAAGAAAAAGAAAGAACAAAGAGAAGGCGTTCTGAGCTGAGCGAGTTACGTAACCTTGTCCTGGTGACGCCTGTAGAAGTTGTCCCAGTACTTGAGGGCATTGTTGGGGAAGTGAAGGGAAGGCCGGACGGCCGTCGGGTGAGAGCGGTGGTGGCGACGGCGGACGGCGACGGTGGAGCGGAGGAGCGAGGGGCGTTGTAGAGTTTGGAGAAGAGCAAGAGGACTGCTCATCTCATCTCCGCCCTCCAACGAGCTGTGGACCGTATGAGAAAGGCGTACTTTGAAATATCTGATTTTTTACTCATCAAAATGACGGTTAATTCCACGAAAATTTTTAAATTAATATATTTATGATAAACTTATTTAAAATTAATTTTTGGATCACTAAAAATTCGAAATTGCTATACATGGACATATTTATAGTTTCCAGTTAAATTATCCTATCAAATTATTGAGTTCGATAACACATGACAGTTGATGTTGCAAGTCCACGTGAAAATCTAAATGGTTAATACAATAAAAAAACCCCAACTAATACATCTATGACAAATTATTCCAAATTGATACACTTGTGAAAAATTTACTCAAAACTATTTTTTTGTTACAAAAAACTTCAAATTAATACATACGTGACACATTTATTTTTCGTTAGTCTTCCTTTTCATCAAGTCCTTCGTCATCGTTTTTTATCTAAGGTCGTGAAAATTGTGAACACCATCTAACGAGAACTCTTTAGTGACACTTTTCTTGATAAATTTAGGTCAAACAATCATGCCGAGTTGTGATGTGCAATCAAGTTTCGTTTTCAGATTTCTCTAACAGCGCCTTTATATCATCAATACCTAAATCTTTTTCTTACTAATTCACTACAAAATTTTACCAAGAAGAAAAAGGCTTTGCTATGAAAGTAAAATAAGTGCGACCCTTCATCATGGGCAACATACTCCGGCAAAGAATCTCCATTGTTATTTACACCCTCTTATTTTCACAACTGCAAGAATCTCTGTAGTTCTTTACCTCAACTTTTCAAATCAGAAAGAAAGTGAAAAAATTTCTCGAGTACATATTACGAAATTAAAAATGAAAGATCACTGCGCATGCAGCAGGATAACTCATATGAAAATCATGTAAGATTGAAACAAACCTAATTAGGTGCTTTTCACGAGTACAAAAATTTTTAGATAAGGTCAAATTCAGGGCAAGTGAGCAGTTAGGCTCGAAATATGCGCGTGTGATGATTAAGTTTTCGCGAGCCTATGCTCGGGGTTTATGAGGATCGATAAAGTCCATGAAGGTATTTTAGAACAAAATTGAGTCCGACAAGAAGAATTGGGTTTCACTTCAAGGGCGTTTTTTGGAAATTGCCTCTTCAAATCGGGAAAAGAATTTTTTTTCTTTTTTTTTTGGGGTCATAAATTGGAAAAGATTGAACTCGTGCGTGCTATTGAAGCAGACACAGAAGCCATTTTCCTTACAGATGAAAATTACAATAGGAACAATAAAAATAATCTTATTAATAATTCCCATCATCATTATTATTATTATAAATATTATTTACTTTTTTTTTGCTAGAAAATATAAATATTATTTACTTGAGCCGCAGGTACAACAAAGTCGAAGTAGCCGCCATACGCAAACGGAGAGGCTTCGTTCCCTCAAGAAGAAGTCGCTCGATTCTTCATTCCTCCGGCCGCCGCCGCTGCCGCCGCCGCCGTCGCCGCCGCCTCTCTCGCTCGCGAAGAAACCGAAACCCTAAATCTCGGAGCTTTACGCCAGCGGAGACGAGACAATGTCCTTCCGGAGCTCCGATCGAAACTCCGAATCGCCGGAGCGCCACGAGCAGGACCGCCTCTACAACCCCTACAAGGACCTCCAGGCCCCGATCCAAACCCTCTACAAGCTCCCCACCTCCCCGGAGTTCCTCTTCGCCGAGGAGTCCCTCCGCCAGCGCCGCTCCTGGGGCGAGAACCTCACCTTCTACACCGGCATCGGCTACCTCTCCGGCTCCGTCGCCGGCGCCTCCTCCGGCTTCTTCTCCGGCGTCAGGGCCATCGAGCCCTCCGACACCCTCAAGCTCAGGATCAACCGGTTGCTCAACGCCTCGGGGCACTCCGGCCGCGCCTGGGGGAACCGGCTGGGAGTGATCGGCCTCATGTACGCGGGGCTGGAGAGCGGGATCGTGGCCGTGAGGGACGAGGACGATTTGTGGAGTAGCGTCGGGGCGGGGCTCGGGACGGGAGCGATTTATAGGGCGGCCAGGGGCGTAAGGTCGGCCGCAGTGGCGGGCGCTGTTGGGGGATTGGCGGCAGCCGCAGCAGTTGCTGGGAAGCAGGCCCTGAAGCGATACGTGCCGGTCTAGGGTGTGAGTTCTTTATGCCTTTGTGATTCGAGGAAGTCATGGATTGTTTTATTGAGTTAGTGATGAATCGTAAGAGAAAGATGGTTGCTGCATTCTAGTAGTATTAGTTAAAGAGCTATTATACTGTATCTATCGCGATTTCATCTATAATGATGGTTAGCATAAAGGTATGCATTTTTGTTGTTGTGCCGGAAAAGTGTATCAATCTTAGCTGTTGGAATTGTGTTGTCTGATGAATACTTAATGAAGGCAGAATGCCTTCTTTCGCTAGACGATCTGAGGCATTTTTTACCTGTGTTCATGCTGAAATAAAAGGCATCATTTTGGAAAGATTTCATGTGTCATTTTCAAAGGGGCCTTTTCCAGATGAATTTGCCTTTTACAGAGAGGTTTATACTCATATACCTTAAAATGAGGTATCTTGTGCAAGATCAATAGAGAGATAACTGAGGAGAATAATGGCAGCTGAAGTAACCTAGTATGTTTTAAGGACATTTTAGTCTCTGCCGTGTGCTTGAAAAGTGTTAAAGCATTAGGAAGGATTACTTGCCTTTACAAGAGGACTCAGTAACGAGCATGATAAAAATAAGGAGTAAAATCACGTTCTTACATACTTTTGTATAAGTTCTTTTGTTAGATACTGTTAACTCTATGCATAATAATGAAATGATAGTAGAAGTTATAATAACGTCATCCTTTTTATAACCTTAGGAGAAGATTAGAGTGTGCAGTATTTCATACACTCATCTTTCCTCTCCAGCGATTCCCAGAACGATAGGTTGAGATTTAGGTTATATCCCATATGTAAAATTTGCCCGACGAGCCACTTAGTCGTGTGATACTCATTGCTGTCAAGGAATAGTGAACTTTTTTCTCATTCAGTGAGACTCCCCTCTATATAGAATTTAGTATGTATGAAACATTAGATCATTGGAACTTAATTTTGGTTAGAGACTTTCAAAGACTAATCAAGGCCGGGCGCCCTTGGTTGTTGCTTGTCAACATTCTAAAGTTCAGCTTCTAACTTGTTTCTTTTTTCTGTCGCCTCCTTCGTGCTGGACAAATAGTCTTTGGTGCATGATGTGTTCTATCTTGGGTCTTAGCTAGGCAGCATCTAGACTGACCTAGGTAGTTTTTTTTCTTGCTGAGTGCTTGTGAAAAGAAGAGAACTTTGTCGGAAGAGATGAGGACCAAGTAATGAGTGCAACAAAATTGGAGAAGGAACTGAAAGGTTGTGTTTTTACATATGTTGATAAGTATTTATGGTTCATTTGAGGAGACTTGGATCTTGTGCGTGATTTAGAACTGGCTCTCTATATTCTCGTTGGATAAGAGTCTACGATTTAAAACATGTTTGAGCCTCATCTTGGAGTGACCTCTATTTCAGCAATGGAATTTACCTACATATTAATGTTTTAAGGAGATAATGACTTCACTGTGTGCATAACTTCAATTTTCAATATTTTTTTCTATTTATTCCGAGGATAGGTCAAGATTTAATTTATACATACTAAAGTTTGTGAGCATAAGCTTCTTTACTGTACATTTGTTAGTTTTATTTATATGGCAAGACAAAACTGTTTTACTGGATAACTTCCAGCTCACAGTAGTAACTGTCATGACAATAGAGATGTAGATGAATGTTCAGTTGTTTAGATGATGTGATGCACCTGTTATACATACAATATGCTAAGACTAGCAACCGTTTGGTCCGATAAACAAAAGGAGGTGATTTTGTCCCCAGTAAAACTTTGATGTAGGTGGCATCAGTTTGGATTTGAATGAACCATTAGAGTTTGATTTCTTATGCTACAGCCAGTACATGTCTATCACTAGTTTATAGTTCTGCATGTCTATCAATAGTTTATAGTTCTGCCTTGTTGAGAATTTGCTGGATGTTCTACCTGAAATTTAGTTCTTTCAAAATCTACTCAGTGTTCTATCATGAAATGGAAACTTCCCCAGGTAGAAGGTAAGGCTTGGGTCAGTATGCGATAGGTGACAGTAGTGAACAGTATGGACTCCCTGTATGGAGGTTTAAAGATCAATTTACAGTTTTGACTTATAAATCCACATTATAGTGTTGCTTGAATATGATTGGCATAAGTACTCGAATGGCGAAATTTTATATTTTGTTGGTCTGAAAAGAAATGTATGAATTAAATCTTGACCTGTCATCGGAATAAATGGAAAAAACATTGAAAATTGAAGTTATGCACCGAGTGAGATCATTATTTCCTTAAAATATTAATATGTAGGTAAAATTTCATAGCTGAAATAGAGGTCTGCTCATAATCAAGAAGATTAGGCTGAACATGATTTAATTCCTAGACTCCTATCCAACGAGAGTCAATATGTTTTAAGTCCTAGACTCCTATCCAACGAGAATATAGAGAGCATATGGATAGCTAGTCTATCCAACGAGAATATAGAGAGCAAATGGACAGCTAGTTCTAGATCCTGTACAAGATCCAAGTCTCCTCAAATCGACACTAAATACTAGTCAACTTATGTAAAAACACAATCTTTCAATTCCTACTCCAATTTTGTTGCGCTCATCACTCAATCGATCTGTTTCGACAAAGTTCTCTTCTTTTGTCAAGCATTTAGCAGGAAAAGTAACTACTTAGGTCAGTCTTTTGTATTTTAGAGACTTGCAAGTGGCAAAGAAACAAGTTTGAGCATTCTAAGCTGGATCACAGTTTAGAATGTTGATAAGCTACAATTACGAACAACTAGACTTGATTAGTCTTTGAAAGTCACTAACTAGACCTATTGAATATTTCATACATACTACATTCTATAAAGAGGGAGTCTCATAAGGAAAAAGTTCGCTATTCGTTGAGAGCAATGAGTATCACACGACCAAGTGGACTCATGAGGCAAATTTTACATGGAGGACATAACCTAAAGTTCAACCTATTGTTCTGGGAATCACTGGATTCTGCCTATTGTAGATGCACACATCATTTTGAACTCAAGATGCAGGCTGTTGTTTGGTGCCGAATCTGCTCCGTGAAGGAAGACCCAACGGAGTCCATTTGCCAGGCATCCTGGCGTCAACATTGCTGGACAAGAAGTGGGAAAAGAAAAAGGTATACATCATTATGGGGATGAAGGAACAGGATATGATGAAGATTTGAGCATATACTCATTAGCAGCATCGGTCACTTTTTTTCTTCTTATTTTTCCTTTTGGCTTTGAAAATATTTATTAAATCTTTCTGTCAAACATTTGAGCGAAATTTTACTTTTTAAATTCTATAATGAGCAGCACTGCTTCCGGTGCAATATTTTCTGGTCTGAAGTCACCACGTTTTGGAGTCTGTTAATCTCAAAATTGCTCCTGTTGAACCTATTTGAGTCGAGAGTGCAGATGTTGCCATGTTAGTGTAGAATTGACAGCGTGATGTGTATTGAGATTGCATTCGGCCAGACATAAAGTGTGAAGTTACTGAAAGCAGCTACATGAGCATGGCAACTGAGCGTTTGATACTAAGGGATGACATAATACCCTGAATTGCCAGTGCGCAAATCTAGTGAAAAGGTTGACCCGTTGCGTATCTATTTTGCTTGAAATGAACATCAGTCGTTAGTCATAGCAGACGTATGCTGTGTTCTAGGCGAAATTATAGTTTATGAGTCTAGCTTATCCTAGAATTACTTCTCTCTGGTGAAACGGAGTGAGATTTCCATCGGAGCTGCTTTGATCGTAGTAATCAACTCGATTCAATCAATGCGAAACCAGGAAGTTTCCACTTTTCGTAAGGCCCATATTTGATGAATTTGATAGCGGATTTACCCAGATTACCAGCTCAGTTAATCCCTCTGACGAGCCTGTAGGGAGCGTTGTAGATCCACAGGACAACGAGCTTCTGGTATAAATCTAGTTCAAAGTTCAACATTTGTTCGAATTCGAGACTACCAATTGCAGTAGCTCAAAGCATTGTGCCTTACGCTGGTTCACTTCCTGATACAGGATTTGGATATGCAACATCATGCTGTCTCCTTACCTAAGGGCAATTTCTTAACAAAATTTGAGCAATTAATCAATCAAAAGATAGCGAACAATGAAAACATAGGGACAGCAAAGACAAATTCGACAGCCTCATATTACGCCCATTCAAGGGATTATTACTCAGCAAAAAAAATCAAAACTCAGTGATGGCTTCCTCGCCTCAACCTCGACTTTATTCGAGAGCAAAAGTGGGCCTTTAACTATGGAGAAAACACGAACCGGGAGGAACTGAATGATACAACGAGCAATTGGGACTTGAACTCAGGAGAACAATTTGAAACAATGACACCCCTCATCCTGATCTGCCATCTTGAAAGAATATGTAAAAGGGAAAAGCAGTGACCGAGATTTAAAGCAACATGGACTCTGGATTTTCAATGTAGCCCTTGAATGCTTTCAACCACTCGGCTCCGATAGCACCTGAGTAGAAGGCCAAATTAACATCGTGATGATTTACAATAACCACAAATAAGGTATTCCAAACTTAGATGTGTTGCGGCTTTAAATTTAAGAATTGAGCAGAAATCTAACTACAGCTGCAGATATTCATGTTTTTGGGAGCCTTGGTGCCTCTGTGAAGTACTTACCATCAATTACACGATGATCACAACTTAGAGTCACTGACATGAAGGATGCAAACTTGTAGTCACCGGGGCTTGAGCCGGGTACAACCCTCTTCTCAGCTACGCAAAATCAGAGTTTCACTGTCAGAACGACTAACTATAGTTTAACCAAAGGAAAATTATAAAGGGCCTATCTTACCAGACCCCACTGCAAGAATGCCTGACTGAGGTGGATTTATGATGGCACAGAATTGCTTGATACCAAATGGTCCACCCAAGTTGGATACTGTAAATGTTCCTCCCTGGAAAACGGAAAATGCATGTATTTTGACAAAATATATCAAGAAACAATCAAACTGTGACAATTAACCACCACTAGTTAAGAAAACATCATTAAAATGCTCGCCTCATAATCTTCTGGCTTCAAGCTGTTCTCTTTGGCCTTCTGGGCCAGATGTTTGACCTCTTCTCCAATCTTAGAGAGGCCTTTCTTGTCAGCATCCTGCACAATTACCAATGACACAAATTTATGTTGAAGTCAGTTTCGAACTCACAGGGTAACCATGGAAAGACAATCCCATATTCCATATGACTGCTCACCCTTATAACAGGGACATATAGCCCGTTATCTGTTTGCACTGCTACATTTATATTTACATTGTGATACCTGAAGAGATATGAGAAGAGATATTACACCACAAACTACCAAAACGAAGTTTAACTTAAGGATCATGAACTTACTGGCGGATGCAATCATCGGTCCATGAACTATTGCATTGTGGGACTTTGCGAAGAGCCAGTGCAGCAGCCTGGGAAAAAAGGCACTCTCAATCAATAGTAACAATTACAAATCAATTGAGACAGAGTATTTCAAACGTATCATCTCACAAGAAAATTGTGAGAGGCACACAAGAAATGTGTCATTTTTCTTGTGTGCCTCTCTCAGAATTTGCAGGTAAACAGGACGGTTGACAAGCTTAAGGGGGTAAGTAACAAGTAGCGGCCAAAGATAATCTCATTGCATCTGATACTTGCACCTCAGCAAAAGTAGAGCATCTAGAATATTAACCAAAAAGGGGCAGACTAATTTAACATCCTTCCCAGTTTGTCAAAAGCTTCAATACCTTAATTACAAGATCATTCACCGATATCCTCTTTCCACCCAAGCTCTCTTGCAATAAGTTCAGTTGACTACGCAAGCTGCAGGAGAGTGATGATTTAGCTTGAGATGGAACAATAGAATTCTCTACAGTAACTGATCGCCAGGTTTATACTCACTCCATTAATTTGTCAACACATGTATCCACTGTCAAATAGTAATGAGGTATAGTTTGCTTTGAGAATAGCAAGCGTGAAGCTGTGATCTGTCATAACACATTGAAATTAATAAAATCACAATCTTAAAAGGATGGGGTAAAATAGAAATCTTTGAGCAAAAGGAAGATATCACTATTAAAATTCTCTGGGGTTAAGGCAGAGTCTGAAAGAAACAAAGCATACATGGCCATCAGGCAATAAGCTTGCCATATCGCAATGATGATGTAAAAAATGAGTAACTGAATATTACCTTCCTTATTTGAGAATGTGGAATGTCTGTGTAGTCCAAATCTGGAGCGGTAGCAACCTTCTGCTTAGAAGCTGCAGCTGGAACTTCCATCCTACCAGAAGCTGCATTGTAAAGGAAATGTCAGTAAGCCACCCAATAATGCAGCGAAAACACCCAGAAACAAAACAAGTCATGCACTACAAAAGAACAGTGCTTTTGACTCCAGAATTAAAAAAAAGCAATTACAACATTAACCAAACTAATGAATGAGGAAAGCGTCTCCACTTAATACCCAAGTAATCTTCTATATCAGCCTTCACGATAAGACCATCAGGACCGGTTCCTTTGATGCTTGAAAGAGGAACCTGAATTGATATAGAAGAAAATGAGGTGACAGGCCTGCTTAAAGACACATCAAGTTGCCAAACTAATTCTACCAACTAACTTTGTGATCTTCAGCCATTTTTCTTGCGATAGGGCTAGCAAAAATGCGGTCCTCAGAAGCAACCAAACTTGGCCGGGAAACTTTTGGCTCTGGAGCTTTAGGAAGCTCTTCAATTACTTCTTTTTTGGGTGTGGAAGGCTCAGATTTATCTGCAGAAACCTTGTCCTCTGAAGCTGAAGGACTGTAATCTTTGAACTTCTGAATGTCCTCCTCATCTTCGACAGTGATAGCAATCACCTGGATGAAAAGACACGAAAGAATAAATGATACATAAAAATAAGTTGCTAACAATATATTTATATAAGCTTCATGAGTAACAGCTAAGAACATTATTCATAAGCATCTCTGCACAAAAGATTTTAGCAGAGCTGAAACATAAATGACAAGGACTTTTTAAAATAAGAGCAATACCTCACCGACTTTAATTTCTTTTGATCCATCTCCTTTAACTATCTTAGCAAGATAACCTTCCTCCATGCATTCCATCTCAACCGTAGCTTTGTCCTTTAATACCAGAATGTGTCAATTTTAAAACAAAAGCAAAGCACAAATGTCTTAACTATTTGACAGATACCAGAAAACTAGTAGCTCGTGAGACATACAGTTTCCACTTCACAAAGTACTTCACCAGGAGACATCTTGTCACCTTCTTTTTTTAACCATCTTGCAATGTTTCCCTGAATTTTATTAAAAAAGACAGAAAATGTTAGGATTGGAAAACATGCTTAAAGGTCTGTGAGAATACGAATAAATGCCGATGAACAACAAGAATCCATGCCTCGGTCATTGTAGGTGAGAGAGAAGGCATCCCGATTTCTTGGTGTGGTGGAAGTCCTGAAAATTGTTGCCCAAAATTGTTATTGATTAAAACAACACAAGAAAAGGGCAAGAATTTCGGTAATATTACAAATAAGTACAGAGTTTATACATACTGAACCGCTCATAACTCCATAAAATTGATGATTTCAAAGTAGAAAGAAAAAGGGCAAAATCTCGCAAATGACAGAAGTGCCAAAATTGCTTGGCTAACAGTTAAAAGTTCAAGAACTTAAATTAAAAAAAGGAAGCTACGAGGACATCTTTCAAGGTCGCCTAACAAGTACAAGGTTCTGCAGGCAAGGTAATTCATCATTGAACAAACGACCATTAAAAAAATTGTAGAACTACATCGGCCATTCGATTTAAAATACAAAAAATCAGCTTTCAAAGGAACCAACATAAATAAACAATAAAACAACTATAAACTAGAATCATTTGCATGGCAGAAATTATGACTTGCACCCAAAGTAGTGAGTAGAATCCACACATATGTATTTGTGTTTATACAACAATACAGATTATATTTCAAAAAGCCACGAACTGTCGAACGATCACAAGTTCTAGAAATCATTGGGTTATTACCTGAGTCAGAAGACAAACCTCTCTTCAGATGCACATTTGTCCTGATATAGCAAAAACAATATATGTCAAATTTTGAAAATTTGGAGATGAGATTGCGGTTTAAAATTCAATTTATTTCCACGTGTCTTGAGATAAGGGAATGGAATGACATACAAGGAGGACTTGTTGGTCTGTAGTGACAGAGCTGGCGGATTCCCCAATTTCTTTGCCATCATCCAATGCATACTGCTCTTCAACATGGCTGGTGATGACATCTACAGTATCATGATGGTTAGTCATTTCCATGTATAAACAGAAGCAAGTACTTAAAAGGAAATATATTCCAGAAGGGGATTAGCGGGATGATGGTAATGAAGTTGAACAATGAGCATGCCAGTGACAGCATCATAGAGGGGTTTGTCAAAACGAAATTTCCAGATAATGGAAAGATTAATTAGCGTAAGCCCATCAATAAAAGGTAAGAAGGGTTAACTTACCATCCCATCATTGAGAGACTTAGAATAACACTGCTTTTCCGCAGGTACGTAGCCATGATGACGAATTCTTAAAGCATCTGAAAAACAAGATCTTTTGATTAACACATCACAGGATCCACAAGTTTGTGCAAATTTCCCTTCCTTTTTCCTTCCCTCACCCTCTCTGAAAGAAGCAATTGACAATAAACAGCCAAAATTTAACAGGGCCTTGGGGTATGGAAACTCTTTGAGGCAAGTGTGAAAGTAATCTTAAGATTTATTGACACAGATGAATACCATTACCGGTAGATCACTACTTTTTCAAGTGTACATCTAAAAAGTACAACAGCAAGCTACTTCCTCTATGTTCTATCAGATCTTCCAAGAAAACTTTACCTTAAAAATTCTTTTTTTAGTAAATATCATAAGCGTGCTGATCATAAACAACTACATGACGAGGTCACATAAATAACTTCTCAGAGTTCAGATTTGATAAGCAATCAAAGCAGAACACAGAGGCAGATATGGAGGTTGATTTGAACCCTATAACAGAAGTGAATGCAAGGCTGGACAAAATATAGAAATTTACTCGCATTACAAAGGGGTGAAATCTTACGATGTGACACTTCTCTTCCATTTAATGATGGAGAATAGTCAGAATTAACCACTAGTACTATTATGAGCCCACTGGTAGACATGAAATTCTATTGGGGCATGCCACGATCATAAATCTAGGCAACAAGAACGAGGTTTACATGCATCCATGAATTACTTTATAAGCACCCCATTTAAAGAGGAAAGCAATATGGTACATGTGCAACTGCGACATATCTATCATATTCCAAAGCGAGGACTCCAAATATCGACCATTGAACAGGTAAAACCAGAAATATTGCCGAGATGAGCAACGACAACAGTTCTAGAACTATACTCGGGCACATTTTACAATATGAACATCAAGCAAAATAAGATCAACCGATTGAAACGCATTCATCATCTAAAACATATTGTAATGCTTTACTTTTTTCCAGATTTTGAAACAGGTCTTTGTCAATCTGTCTGAAGATGTTTTTAGGAGCAGATATTCACCATAAACCTGAGACTATGGTGACCTCACACATTTCGTTCAAGTTCTAGCAAAGTAGATGCCAATGTATTGCATAATAATATTGTACATATCACACTGAATGGACCTAATTAGCTTAATAGGTAGGACAATAAAGGAACAGACTATATGATCTTCACAAAAGCCTCGCCAAAGCAACAAATTTCCTCAGTTACACTGAAGAGGTCTTTCCACAACAATAATCACCCTCACCCTGATAGATACATAAGCAAGGCTAATGGAAAACATCAACTGGAGGGGCCGTATACAGAAATGGTTCAAATAACTAGCTGCTCTAAACTGATTAAATTGACTACATACCATCTCTTTTACTGGAAACCGTATGAGAACTGTTTGTTATCCACCGAACAAAAAGGGCATTCTCTTGCCTTAGTAGCGCAGAGACATTCCGTAACTGCACAAATCAATATTTTGTGAGGAGCTCAATGCGTGTAGTACTTTGAAATCTAAAACAACAAATACCAGATATCGCGCGCCGGGAAAACTAGCTAACAAAAAGTTGAAATCCATAGCATAACAAAGAAATAGAAAAACAGGTATAGAAGACAACCATTAAGCTCAGAAAGTAACCAAACAAAATGGGAAAAAAAGAGAGGAAAAAGCTCAATGAAAAACCATTGCAGGTTTTCAAATCCCATTTCATAAAAATTGTCAAGGACCAAGAAAGCATCATGACATGGCTGCCGGTAACCAAAAAAGAAAATTTAGTTCAATTTCAGGAACAAAAACAGCTTTCGCCAAGCAATTGCCGAGCTTTAGATATAAGCTCAAACCAGTAGTCAATCCAAAGAAGACGCCGCATGATGGCATTGAACAAAAGATCCTCGACAAAACGTGAGCAGGACGTGCCAAAGCCAATTTCGTACCCACTCGATCAAGACACGGTTTACCGAAACCCAAAGAGCACGAAATCAACTCCTACGAACTAACGACGAGGGCACGATCCTCGCAGATTGAAACCGGTCCAAAATGAACACGCGAAACCCGCATCTAAAGCGAGAGCAAATCGAGAAATCCACAATTTGGCGCTCTCGTTCCCTATCCCGACGAAAACGAACAACAGCCGCCGCGCCACGGAGCACGAACATCCGACGCAATCGGGCAATTCACCCCCGAACAGAGACGGAAACGCACGCACGCACGCACGCCATTTCCGCGCCTCTACCTTTCTCGAGTGATTGATGACGCGAGATGCGCAAGTCATTTTTCGGGTTTCGCCGCCCCTCCCACGTCGCCGGCACACCTCCGGAGCAACAGAGAGAGATCCACGGGGAGCCGGAAGCCGAGAGCGGAGGAGATCCGATTCGCAGCGAGAGGAGGACGATTGCGCAATCCCGGGGCGTGCGAATTTCTAGGGTTTGCTGCAGGTCAAACACGACGTCGAGGGAGATCGCGCAGTACCACACTGACTCTTCTATTCGTTCGTTTAATTCTTTTTGCCCGTTGTCGGCTCTCGTGCATTTTCTTTTTTCTTTTTTTTTACACTCTCGGGAGGATTTAAAAAAAATATTAATTTTTTTTTTTACGTGATATGACGTTTGCAGTTGCTTGTTATTAGCGGACAGGAGGAGGCGCGAAGAGAAAACGGAATCGTGTCCGAGAAGAAATCTGGGCCGTTCTTTTTCTTTTCTTTGGGTCGACAGAGAAGAAATCTGGGCCGTTCGCGTGGTCCGAAAGGGCTTTTCGTTTTGGAGGTGTGTGGGAAGGTAGGATGTGTATGGGTTGGCAGCTACAATTCTGGGTTTTTTTTTTTTGGTCAAACAGCTACAATTCTGGGTTGACCAGGAAGTTTTTTTTTTTAAATGATTACTATTCTTCATTTACTTGAAAAAGAGGCGTGCTCTGTATATGTACACATTTAATGGAAAATGTCAAATTGTGTCGCTTCCATTGGGGCCCGTACATATTCGTTTTTCTTCTAGTGTAAATGGAAGAGGTAAAATTGGCCGAATTAAAATAATGAAAATGTTAAATAAAACAATTTGATTACCCACACTCACTTAAGAAAATGTACTTGATAAAGTTATCTGGGAAAATTCCAAATAAGGCTCATAGGTGTCATCATTTTCTTAAATAATTGCATGGATCTTGTTTTAATTAAGGGTCTGAAGTGCCCTTAATTTCTCAAATAAAGATTTGGAGTGGACATTATTTCAATTAATGATCTGAAGTGGCCATATTAGTATCAAAGAAAGGCCTGATCTCACTAACTGGTCAATGTCATTTTTGTTCTTTTTTTTTTCTCTTTTTTCTACTATAAAAAAGAAACAGAGGCTAATTTTTTTAAAAAAAAAGAAAACATAAAAAATAGGAGAGAAGGAATATTAGCCTTTTTTCTTTTTTATGGAAAGAAAAAAGTAAAGGATAAAAACGCCATTGATCAACCGCCGAGGTTAGGTTCTTCTTTGAGACTGACATGATCGATTCAAGTCCTTAATTGATATAAGATCCATTTCAGATCCTTATTTGAGAAATTGAGGACACTTTGGGTCCTTAATTGAAATAAAGTCAACTTCATATCCTTATTTGAGAAAATAATAACACTTCATACTTTTATTTAGAATTTTCTTATTTAATTGTTCTTATAGTGCAATCAACCTTCTCGTTGTCCTCTATATGAATAGTTGGTGTACTCTTTCGTTTTATTTTTTAAACGGTAAATACATGTTTATTTTTAGTTCTTGAAAAAGTAGCAAAACATTCCGACAATGTTTTCTTTTTAGAAAAGAACTTACGTAGTATTAAAAGGAAGGGAAAATGACACAAACAGTCCCTGAATTTTAATTCAATGTGCAATTTGATTCATGAATTTTTAATTTATTTAATATAGTCCCTGAACTTTAGCCTAATGTTTAATTTGGTCTCTGAACTTTTGATTTGTTCAATGTGGTCCCTGAACTTTTAGTGTATGTTTAATTTAGTCCCTACACTATTTGAAAATGTCCAATATAGTCTTTCAACTAATTCAAGTTCATGGACTACATTAGATATTTTCATATAGTTTATGGACTAAATTGAACATATACTAAAAGTTCAGGAACCACATTAAACAAATTAAAAATTGAGGGACCAAATTGAAAATTAGGCTAAAGATCATGAACTATATTGAACAAATTAAAAGTTTATGGATCAAATTGCACATTGGATTAAAGTTCAGGGACTGTTTGTGTCATTATCCCTAAAAGGAAAAACTAACGTCGAGTTGTATTTTATTTTAATTTTATTGTGCTATTAATCTTACTATTAGCACATGACGTTGCACAAGGAACAAAAATTATTCACGCGCGCGCGAAAACCAGTTATTATTAATACGATCATTATTTCGTTTTTTCAAATCATTAACTTATTTGGTTCCACAACTGGGCTCTTGGCCTTTGGTGAACCAGAAGGGGCGAATGTTGATGCGAATGTTAAATATATAGGAGGTACATTGGAAGAAGAATGATAGACGCTTGTGTGAAATTTATGTTAGGTTAGATCTCTACCATACATAAAGTAATTTTTTTTTATAGAACTAGTTTTCTCTCGAAAATTCCATGAAGATTAATACAAATGATGGGAAATGAATTATAATTCTATCTCGTCATACTATAAGCAAAACTGTAACGTGATAGACGATAATCCCATAAATCTCTAGTAATATTTTAAATTGAAATCTTCCATGTTAGAATTACCATATAATCTCACAAGTGTCCGGAAACTTGAATTCTAAATCTCTCTAAAGTAAGGATTATAGAGGAAATAATCGAAAAAGTCATAAATTTAGTGCATTTATGCAAATTCAATATTAAGCTTTTCAATTTGACCAAATTAATCCTAAATATCTTGACGATTTGCCAATTTAATAATAAACCTTTACACAATTTGCCAATTTAGTCCTAAACCTTTTGACGATTTGCTAATTTAGTCCTTTAGGCTAATTTTGGTCAGACAACACTGATGTTGCAGTCTAGTCTACACGGGCCCCTCGACATAGCACATTTGGCGTCGACTTGGATAACTTTTTGTAATTTTTTTAATTTTCTGAATTTTTTTCTTTTTACTTCTTTTTGCCATTTCCCTTTTATTCTCCACTGGCCGTTGCTGAGGCCTGGCGATGGCTAGCGGAGGGAAAAAGGAAAAAAATAAAAAAGAAACAAAAAGAATAATAAATTTGGAATATAAAAGATTGAAAAAATTGTCTATGTCAGCGTTGGCTGAACCACGTAGGATGATCAACACTGACTAGATCGTCACGTTAACGATTTCTGGTTAAAATTAGTCGAAAAGGGCCGAAATCAACGGATCGTAAAAAGATTTAGGACTAAATTAGCAAATTATTAAAAGGTTTAGGACTAAATTAGTGCAATTGAAAGGTTTAGACTTAATTGGCAAATCGTTAAAAGGTTTAGGACTAAATTGGCCGAATCAAAAGGTTTAAGATTGAATGCACAAGTGTAATAGGTCAATGACTTTTTTTAGTAGTTTTCCCAAAATCGTAATTTGACGGATAATGATCTCATAAATCTCTCAAAATTTTTTGTGTAAAATCTTCCTATCTAGAATTATCACATAATTCCACAAGTCTCCAGAAACTTGAATTTCAAATCTCTCCGTGTAACAACTATTAGACCCAATTGCCAAAATTGTCTGAACCCTATCAAAATTCCCTTTCATTCAAATATATTTGAAAGTTCAATCTTAACACACAATACTGAGCATGTAAAGGGGCCAAAAAAGCCCAAACAACCATGCAATGGTACTCTTCGGCGCACAAATACCCACTTGATCGCCTAAAGGCTAAAATTAGAGGAACTAATCCTGCCAAAGGTTGGAATCGTATGACTGCAAATGAGCTGTCTCGCAAAGCAAGTTGGCTAATCAATAGACACAAGCACGTACTACCGTCCCTGTGAACATGTACAGAGACAATTCGTCCCTAGTCATGTGTAAGTGTAAGTATTACTTAAGGGGGAATATGGTTTTAGGTCCTCGTCGAACAATTTCAGTACTCGTGTACTAATCACGACCAAGTCTCATTTCTGATAACCATAACCAGTCATAAGATCGAGGTGCATGTACACGCATGTACATGCATGTGCTCGTTAATCTGAATCCAAACTCCAAGCATTCAGGACACCAATTACTTCAGACATGGAAAAACGAAGTACATTTATGGTACATGCAAGAAGCTTAGCATTAGGGGTGAGAATGGTCTGGGTAGGCAGTTCCTAACATTGAACCGGAATCCACCCGCTAAGGACCGGTCCCGAAAAATTAGAACTGGAAACTGCCCGTTGGTTCCATAGATTCACCCGAGAACAGGACTGCTAAGCTTCACACAAATGGAGGTAACAGAGAGCGAGATAGGGAGGCGATGAACGGCTGGAGGCGCGGCCATGAGTTAATGGGAGTTGAGAGTCGAGGTGTGAGTCAATGGGCGATGAGCTTAAGAGTCGATACTATGAATGAGAGATAGAGAGACGACTCAGACAAAATGAGAGTGAAACGAGATTAACACTGAGTTGATGAGCGTTGGGCTTTAGATTAAAGATTTTAGGGTTTTCATTTTTCTTAAATTTTTTTTGTTGGAAATTTTTCTTAAAAATTATATATATATATTACTAGTTCGGTCCGGATGGGTGGTACCACGTCTAGAACTAGAAACCGGGAACCAGACCTGTCTCCACGGGAACCGTCGGTTCCGTTCTAGTCTGGTTCCTTTGCACACTCCTACTTAAGCATGCAAGAAAGCTATACCCAAAGTAACTTTTGTTTGTTGGGTTTAGGCATACAACTCTGCTACGAAAAAATGTGGAACGATGAAGAAGCCTATCTTTGCTTGCAAAGCCACATGCACTGTGCAAAAAGCTTGGAAAAATTACTCAGTCGGCCCTAAATCTATTGTACGGATGTCAATTATGTTGAAAATTTTTCAATTTTGTCAATTTAGTCCTAAATTTTTGCCTGACATTCTAATATAGTCTTTTGAATCAATTTTTGGCAAAAATTACTGATATGACGGTCCAGTCATTACTGGCCGTCCTACATGGCACGCAGTCACGTTAGTGATCTCCGGCAATAATTGGTTGGAAGGACTGCATTGAAATTTCGCGCAAAAGTATAAGGTTAAATTGGTAAAATTAAAAGGTTTAGTACTAAATTAACATTTGTATAATAAATTTATGATTGATCGGATAATTTTCTTTAAAAAGCTTCCCATGCAAAGTTTTGTTGAAATCGTATCAAATAGTGTTTGGGAACATGAGTAGACTCAAGACTTTTCAAGAGCCATCATCATCTTCCTTTCTCGCCCCCTCATGCTTGACCCGAGGTCTTAAATGATCATTATTCGATTTTCAAATCACGAGGGAAAGAGAATGATGGACGCTTATGTGTTGGCTCTTTGTCTTTCCAGTTAGCATTGCCACATAACCCTCAACAAGTTTTCAGAAACTCGAATTTTAAATCTATCAATGTGTTGTCAAAATTATGACGGTCCAATCATCGCCGGCTGTCCTACATGGCACGCAGTCACGTCAACAATCTCCGATAATAATTGGCTGGAAGGGCTACATTGAAATTTCGCGCAAAAGTATAAGGTCAAATTGGCAAAATTGAAAAGTTTAGTACTAAATTATCATTTGGATAATAAATTTATGATCGATCAGATAATTTTCCTTAAAAAGCTTCTCATGCAAAGTTTTGTCGAAATCGTATCAAATAGTGTTTGGGAACACGAGGAGACTCGAGACTTTTCAAGAGCCATCTTCCTTTCTCGCCCCCGTTTGCTTGACCCGAGGTCTTAAATGATCATTATTCGATTTTCAAATCACGAGTGAAAGAGAATGATGGACGCTTAAGTGTTGGCTCTTTGTCTTTCCAATTAGCATTGCCATAGAACCCTCAACAAGTTTTCAGAAACTCGAATTTCAAATCTATCAATGTGTTGTCAAAATTATCCGAGCCCTTTAAAAAATTTCCTTTCATCCAATACATCCGAAAATTTAATCTTACATACAATACGGAGTATTCATTTTGGAGTATTAAAAAGGGGTCAAATAACCATACAATAGCACCCTTCGCTTGTTCGGTGCACAAATACCCACTCGATCGCCTAGTTAAGGGGGTTGTGCTTTCAGGTCCTCCTCGAGTGATTTTAGTGTTCATGTGTTTCGCCGAAAATGATTCGTCGATGAAATACTTTTCACTGAAATTGGTTCTTCGGTTTAATTAAGAGGAGACGAGTTTTGTGGCAATTCCGGAAGGGAGTCTCAATGAATCCCAAGGAACAATAGAGATGCTTCATTGGAATTTAATCGACAATGAAGTACATAACACTTTGCTGGAATTTAATCGACGCGAAGTGTGATGATAAAGATACCACATTGGAATTTAATCGATGGCGATGATATCAAAACTACAACTAAGGTACAAGCCGGAATTTAATAGATGATGAAGTATCCGAAACTACGACTAAAGTACGGGAATTTAAATTGCGGAAAAGTTTAGGTAAAGATAAATTTGTATGAATGTAGAGTTTTTTGATGGGAAAAGTGCCAAAAAAGTCCTAAACCTTTTGCATTAGTGCCAATTTAGTCCTAAACCTTTTTTTGGTGCCAATTCAGTCCTAAACCTTTTGCATTGGTGCCAATTTAGTCCTAAACCTTTTTTTGGTGCCAATTAAGTCCTAAACCTTTTAAATTGGTGCCAATTCAGTTCTAAACCTTTTGTTTTTGTGCCAATTTAATCCTTCCGGCCAATTTAGACCGGAATTTGCCTACGTGGACGCCTGCCGGCCGGCGGCCGGTCACCGGCGCCGACGTGGACAACTTTAATATTTTTTTAATATTTTTTTGAATTTTTATTTTTTTCCTTTTTTTCTTTTTTTTTGGTTGTCTTCCTCCTTACTATGGCCGGTCGCCGGTCCGGCGACCGGCCGAGGCCAGAGGCCGGCGAGGGCGAGCCTCGCCTTGGTCGGGCGAGGCTCGAGCCCTCGCCGGAGGCCGCGGCGAGGGCGAGCCTCGCCATGGTCGGGCGAGCCTCGCCATGGTCGGGCGAGGCCCGACCTCGCCGGATCCGGGCGAACGCCGACCTCGCCGGATCCGGCGAGGTCGGGCCTCGCCCGACCATGGCGAGGCTCGCCCTCGCCGCGCCTCCGGCGAGGTCGGGCCTCGCCGGCGGCCGGGCGAGGCTCGACCTTGCCGGATCCGGCGAGGTCGAGCCTCGCCCGACCATGGCGAGGCTCGGCCTCGCCGGCGAGGCCGCCCTCCCCAAGTGGCCGGCGAGGTCGAGCTCGCCGGCCACCGGCCTCGGCCTGCCGGACCGGCGACCGGCCGATGATGAAGAAGAAACCAAAAAAAAGTGGAAAAAAAAAAAAAAAAGGAAAAAAATAAAAATTCAAAAAAATATTAAAATATTATTTAATTTGTCCACGTCAGCGCCGGTGACCGGCCGGCAGGCGTCCACGTCAGCAAATTCCGGTCAAAATTGACCGGAAGGACTAAATTGGCACAAAAATAAAAGGTTTAGGACTGAATTGGCACCAATTTAAAAGGTTTAGGACTTAATTGGCACCAAAAAAAGGTTTAGGACTAAATTGGCACCAATGCAAAAGGTTTAGGACTGAATTGGCACCAAAAAAAGGTTTAGGACTAAATTGGCACTAATGCAAAAGGTTTAGGACTTTTTTGGCACTTTTCCCGTTTTTTGATTGATCGAATGGGATTTACAAAGAGCACACTTGGGTATTTACAATCCTTACAGATGTCAGTTACACATGGCGGTTACTAAACTTGAAAGAAGAAACAACTCCCTTTCAGTGGTTATTGGAAGTTACTTCACAAATGAATATAACATAATCAACGAACAGTTATCTTCGTGTTGATTGCTCGCCATCGATATCGATGACTTTGTCGAGAAACTTCAAGACTCCCGGCGATAACTTCACATTATGTTGTCGATGATTTCACTGATAAGTTGATGATTCCTTTAAGTTATCGGTAATTCTGTTCATAAATGACTAGACTTTGCTCCCATCGATCAAGTCTATCACTTGTCGATAATAAAAAAAAAAAAGGCCATTTTTGGGTGTAAATATCATAGTATGTCAAACAGAACCAAACACAACCGTTCTTAAGATCAAGATGCATGTACACTGTCGTCATTCAAATACGAAAAAGGAATGCGGTCCTGCCAATCTCAATCCAAGCTCCAAACGGGATGTTGGACACCGCATATTTCAGACGAGGAAAGACCGCGTGTACGGTAACAGTGACGAAAGCATAGCCCCACGCAAACCATTGTTCGTGGGTATACGGCCGACATCTTACTTTTTCATTTTCTTGGTCGGAAAGGCAGACATCTAGCTGTGATTCGCATTACTGGGGAACGATGGAAAAAGCCCGTATTGCAAAGCGACATGCATTGTGCAACAAGCTTTATAGCATGTGAAGTTTTGGCGAAATCGGTTCAAATACTGTAGAGGAAGTACGAGGAGACCGACACTTTTCGTGGGTCCGTCGGCTTCCTCTGGGCCCCTTTTTCACACTGCCCGCGGTCACTCACCGATCGTCTTTGTTAAAGGCTCGTCTCGGACAGGATTGATTCACAAGCGTATGGGTCCTCGTCGAACAATGTCGGTACTCGTGTACTGATCACGACCACATCTCATTTTCTAATTTCCATAACCAGTCATAAGATTAAGGCGCATGTACACGCGTGTTGTCAATTAAAACAGAGAAAGGAACATGTGCTTGTTAATCTGAATCCAAACTCCAAACATTCAGGACACCAGTTATTTGAGACAAGAAAAAACAGTGTGTACGTGTGGTACACGCAAGAAATCTTAACATGCAAGAAATCTTTACCCAAAGTAACTTTTGTTTGTTGGTTTGAGGCATACAACTTCTTCGCTTTGAAAAAAATGTGGAACGATGAAGAAGCCCGTCTTGCAAAGCCACATGCATTGTGCAAAAAGCTCAGCATGTAAAGTTTTGGCGAAATCGGATCAAATAGCGCGGGAATACGAGGAAACCCAAGACTTTTCTAGAGTCATCAGCTTCGTTTCTTGCGCTTTTCACTTTACCCGAAGTCACTCACCGATCGTCATTTTAAATGCTCATCTCGAACGGGAGTGATTCACGAGTATTAAAGGTGCTCGCTTCTATATATTGCGCTCTCGGTCTCTCGTTGTTTGAAACTCTCAGTCATACTTATCATCTTCGACGGGAGAGTAAGGATTTTTTATGGCTTCAGAGACTAGTCTCAGAATGAGCAAAGGATGGTTGGTCATGGATTCTAGAGAAGGTGCAGACGCTGGTTCTAGCAGGAGGAAAGACAAGCCCAGGGACCTTACTGATATTATCTTCTCTTGGTCTCTTCGAGAAATCTTCAATATCAATCTCTACAGGGACAAGGTTCTCTTTTCTTAATCTCTTTCCTGTCTTGTTTTTCCTTTTTTTTAGGCTATATTGTTGTTCTGATCATGCTTTGGTACTATTATCAGTATAAGTTTAATGGATGTTAGCTTGAAATTTTTAAATGATGTTAGTTCCTCGCTCTTTTGCAATGGTTCTTTTGTGAGCCTTGTTATGTAAAGTAGGACTGCTGTATGGTGGAGAGTTATTAGGTGTTCGGGGATATATTTCCTCCTCTAATATGCTATATAGTGTCCTATCCGTGTAACATTGATACGACAGATGACAGAGTCGCCCGATCCATGGAGTGACGTTGGTTGGTCATGTTCGATTTTCAATACACCCGTTTTGTAGGTGGAGAGCATCCCAGAGTCATTTCAATCGGTTGCGCAATACCTTGCTTCTTATATCTTTCCTTTGCTGGAGGAAACACGAGCTGGTCTCTGTTCAAGTATGCAGAATGTATCTAGGCTGCCTTTCGCCAAAGTCACTGGGTTTGTTAAAGGCGAGAAGAATGCTTACCACGTCGAAGTGGATTACTGGAGAAACATGTCCACTTACCGTGGCAAGGAGCCTTACAAAACTTCCCCTGGAGATGTTTTGATGTTGACTAATGCTAAGCCGCATACCATTCCCAGCTTAGAAAGGTTTGCAGGAAGATGGGCATTTGCATCAGTCGGTGAGATGGTAGAAGGTGGGGACGGGGATGCTCGAACATCAACAAAGTTCAAAGTCAAGGCATTTTTTAACAATGAAATGAACGATGTTCGTGCCTGCAAGTCAATGTATGCAGTTTTCCTTATGAATGCAGTCACTAACGATAGGATATGGAATGGGCTACACAGATTGTCGAACTTGAAGATTGTAAAGGAAGTTCTATGTACAAATTCAGTGGTAAGAATTTTCTGAAATTATTATCCCCGTACAGTCAACGGTAAACATATTATTGCCGCAATAAAACTTCACCCTGATTATACAAAAGAAACTTCATTCTCTTTTGAGTTAGCTTGTTATTTCTCGAAACAGTCCAGAGAAGCTCGCTCCGGATCACATGATCACAATAAAATTCAACGCTGCAGTAATATAACCAAGATTCAATGATAGACCCTGTTTATACATCACACCATCCTTTGTGCTCAATGTTTGTGCAGGTTGTACAGGGATGCAACATAATTAATACAATTCATGGTTTCTAATCTTTACTTAGATTATTAGGGTGTCAATTTTTAAAAGATATGTGTTTGTTTGCAGGCTTTGAAAGATTGCAATCTCTGTATTACTCGAAGTCATGGCTCTGGACACGAGAGTCTTGATAAGAACTTATTTAGTAGTCTGAATGAATCTCAGACGAAAGCAGTTCTGGCTTGTCTCGATAGCATCGAGTGCCAACACAGGTCGGCTGTAGAAATGATACAGGGTCCTCCAGGGACAGGGAAGACCAATACTGTCGCAGCGCTGCTCTTTACTCTCTTGAAAAAGAAACACAGAACCCTTGTTTGTGCTCCAACAAATGTTGCCATCAAGGAATTGGCATCTCGTGTTTTGCAGCTGGTGAAACAATCGGTTTGCACAAACTCTCGTGGGGAAAGGTTGTTCTGTAACTTAGGAGACGTGCTATGTTTCGGGAACAAGGAGCGGATGAAAGTAGATTCAGATATGGAGGAAATATACTTGGATCATCGCGTTGATTGTATTGCTCAGTGCTTTTCTGTACTCACTGGTTGGCAGCGTTGTCTAACTTCCATGATCGATACTCTCAATGACTGTGTCCGTGAATACCACCTTTTACTGGAGAATGAAGGCAATATTATATTGGAGCGTAATGGTAACGAGGTTCGGAGCAAATGTAGAAGCAGCAAAAATGAATCCAAACTTGAATTTAAATCATTTCTGGATTTTTTCAAGCTCAGATTCAAGTCAAGTGCAGAGTCTCTCCGAAGATGCTTCTCCATCTTATGCACCCATATATCCAAAAGTTACCTTTTGGAGCATAATTTCCAGGATATTAAATCCCTTCTCATCTTACTCGATTCTTTTCAAATTCCACTATATAGAGAGAAGTTGGATTCGAGAAAGTTGAAGGAGGCATTTTCATCGGACCCATCTTCATTCAAAAGTTGCACAGATCCACTATATACAGCATTATCGTTGAAGAGACGTGAGTGCCTCTCTGTTTTGCAAACTCTCAATACGTCTCTTGGAAAGCTAAACCTTCCAACATTTACGTGTAAGGAAAAGATAGCGGAGTTCTGTTATCAAGCGGCTTCCTTGATTTTCTGCACTGCTTCTAGCTCATATAAGCTGTACTCCCTGGAAATGGAGCCTGTCAGTTTAGTGGTGATCGATGAGGCTGCGCAGCTGAAAGAATGCGAGTCAATGATTCCGCTACAAATTCGAGGTGTCAGGAACGCAATTTTAGTTGGAGATGAATGTCAGTTGCCTGCTGTGGTTGAGAGCAAGGTATGTCATCGCTGAATGTTTGTCTAGCAACGTGCACATGCATACATAAACAAGAATGATCTTATACTTAATTGACCTTAAAGTTTTTGAATGTTTTTATTTCTATAGCTTTCTAGCAAGGCTGGCTTTGGAAGGAGTCTCTTCGAAAGGTTGAGTTCTCTGGGTCATCCTAGACACCTTCTCAATGTCCAGTACAGAATGCATCCCGCAATAAGTGCCTTTCCAATATCAACCTTTTACAAAAACCAAATTCTGGATGGGCCGAATGTTACTGGCAAAAGTTACAGAAAATGTCATTTGCAGTGGCCAATGTTTGGCCCGTACTCCTTCATAGATATTCTTAATGGAAGAGAAGAAGGTGGGGATAATGGACGTAGCCTTAGAAACTACGCTGAGGTAGGAGTTGTATCGAAGATTTTGAAGAATCTATACGAAGGTATGCCGCGAGAGAATTTCGCCAGTTTATTGTTTCCTGCCAGACAGTATACATTGATGCAAATAAAGACTATATCTTTGCACATGTTTGGTTATTTATGTGGAAGCACCTTTTGCCATACTATCGTATAGCATGGGCAGCCAGTTGTTGACTGCCGAAGCTGCAAGAGAAGAATATTTCTGTTCAATCTTACCATGAAGTCTATTTAGTTTCTTGGGATGTATAGAGAGATTTGCATAGCTTTATATGCTTATTGACACGGGAGATGATATGCTTTCTTGTCATTTTTAGGTCATTAACTTAGGCTTGCAGGACACATGAGACAGGAATCGGAGGTGTACATAACACTTCCACGTTGGTGTCGTCGTAACTTGTAGGATTTATGACTTCTGTGGCACATCTAATTAGATCATATTGGTTTTTCTGCAGCATGCAAATCTTCAGGCGAAGATTTAAGTGTTGGCGTGATATCTCCATATGGAGCTCAGGTTGCTGCAATACAGCACGAAATTGGAAAAAGTTATGAAAATATCGAAGGCTTTACAGTGAAAGTGAGGACAGTGGATGGGTTTCAAGGGGGTGAAGAGGATGTCATAATAGTATCGACCGTAAGATCAAACCCTCGCGGTTCTATCGGGTTCGTTTCTGATCCTAAGAGAACCAATGTCACTATCACCAGGGCAAGGTAGTCTCTTCTATTCCTGCTTAACCGGGGCAATTTGAATTTTGCAATAAGATGTTATTTACAAACAATTTCTGCTTTTTGCTGCCTCTATGTAGATACTCTCTTTGGATATTGGGAAACGAGAGAACGCTGACGAGAAGCAAATCTGTGTGGGAAGCTTTGGTTCATGATGCCAAGAGCCGCGGGTGTTTCTTCAGCATTGATGATGTTAACGCTATTTTGGATGGGAAGAATAAACAGCTTGATGATCCAATTGATGGAAGTAGTGTACTATTTAGAAATGAGAGGTGGAGGGCAAACTGCCCTCATGATGCTAAGAGCCGAGAATGTTCCTCCAGTAGTGATGAAGTTAAAGCCATTATGGATGGGAAGAAGGAGAATATTCGGCTCGATGATCCGCTCGATGTCCTATTTAGAAATGCTCGGTGGAGGGTAAAGAACTTTGCCCGATGGTTTTCTTTGCTGTATTTGCCGGCTCAAAATGAACATTCGATTTTTGCAGAATCAATGACAATACTTTTTCTTGTCATCTGTAGGTTTTCTTCGGCGATAACTTTGTGAAGTCTTTCAGAAAGCTTACGTCACATAAGACCAAGATGTCAATCTTGGACCTCTTATCAAAACTTGCTGGTGGCTGGAGACCTGAGAAGAGCTATGTGGGTTTACTCCCTACAATCTGTTCTGATATGGTGAAGCAATTCGAGGTTGATGGTCTCTACGTGCTGTGCACTGTCGATATAGATATACTTAAGGAACCGAGATACATCCAAATCCTGAAGATTTGGGATGTATTGCCCTTAAGGGATGCAGCGAGACTGGTTAAACGTCTCGACAGTGAGTTCAAAGCATATGCAGACGATTTCATTAGTCTGTGCAACGAGAAATGTCTCGAGGGGTAAGTCTCAATTTTTTTCCGAACTTCAGATTAAAGACTTTTAAATAGTCTATACGATTCACTTTCTTGGATAAATGACCGCAAGAATGACTGGAATTGATCTTTTCCGAACTATTATCTGATTTGCGCATGTATCTTCCGTTGTATAGGGATCAGATAGTTCCAAAGACGTGGGATTCTTCTCATGGTATTGCTCGTTTCCATAGTCCGGATCAAGTTCAAGCAGGGAGTGGTTTCGGGGCCGATATTTCGAATCCGGGAACGAGCGAGAGCCTGCTTTCAATGAGATTCCACCCCTCATCATCAGGTGTGATCAGGCACTTGTTTTCGGAGGACCACGATGGCGAAGCGAATCTTGCATCTGAAGTAACCGAGCTAGATCAAGAGATGAATTCCCGATTCGGCGGGCTTCATATTTGAGCAAACCCATGTTGTTCCCCTTCTTCACAGGCAGCTTCTTTTGACAGAATCAGGGGATAACACAATTTCTTTACGAGGAATGTTTCGTTCGGGGTCGGAATTTCTGCGCCCGTGCCGGGTATTTTCGAGAAGGCGTGGACCTTCTAAATCATCTATCTTTTTCTAGTTTTATGTCTGGATATATTTGGTTGAAATAATGGCATAGAATTTTCGGTTCAGGTGTCATAACTTTATTTCTGTTTCTTTTTCGTCTCTAGTTTGTGAATTCAAATATAGGATTACATACCTAAGTCCAACAGTAACATAGACAGCAGAATCAATCGAGATTCGAGACATCCGGAATCGGCTATCCATCGTCTCGTTCATTGATTAGGCAAAAACGAACAATAATCGCACACAGCACGAACAGTCCTTGCAATCGAACCACTCACCGAACAGCGAAACGAACACCATTTGCATCCTTTCTCGAGCGATTGATGACACGAGAAGCGCAAAGCTGGAACCTCCGGAGCAAGAGATCCAAGGAGCTATAGAGATGATCCACCGAGCGGAGGAACTCTGAATCACTCGCAAATCCAGAGATGATCAAGCGAGAATGATGCGCAAATCGCTGTGGATTTTGGGGTTTCAAGCCAAACAAAGATGTTGATGGAGATCGCAGGATCGCACCAAGTTTTATCATTTGTTTAAGAGATAAGTGCACTTGAAGACACGGAAATGCAATTGACTCTTTAAACTTTTTAAAAAGTACGATCAAGTCGTAAAACTTGTCACGAAAGTGAAAATCAAGTTCTGAAATTTTTAAAAGTGTAATTAAGTCTTAAAACTTGTCACGAAAGTGTAATCAAAACTTAAAACTTTCAAAAAGTGCAATTTATGGAAGGTCTTGATTGAATCAATATGATAAGTTTTGAAACATAATTACATTTTTTGAAAGTTTTAGAATTCAATTGTACTTTCACGATAAGTTTTATGACTTTCAATGCATTTATCCCTTTCTTTAATTCTTTCCCATTTTTAGCCCTCGTGCTTTTTAATTTTATTTTTTTATCCTTCGGGGTTATAGAATCTTTCATTTTCTTTGACGCGATGTAACGTTATACAACCGCTTTATCAAAGATGGAAAAGGCATGAAGAGAGCATAATCATGTGCTGGGCACGTGTGAGAGTGAGAAGAAATCCGGGCTGTTCACACGTAGCCCTTGTGCTTTTTAATTTTATTTTTTTTATCCTTCGGGGTTATAGAATCTTTCATTTTCTTTGACGCGATGTAACGTTATACAGCCGCTTTATCAAAGATGGAAAAGGCATGAAGAGAGCATAATCATGTGCTGGGCACGTGTGAGAGTAAGAAGAAATTCGAGCTGTTCACACGTATGGTATCCTTATAAGCATGTATGTACAAAGACAATTCATTTAGGGTAGGCATAGCCGCATTGCCATATCCAACGCAAGGTTTTGTCCTTGGCACAGCGGAAGCTACTACCAAAGGGCCTCATTGGTAGTTAAGACTAGTGCTATATTTTATATAGCACATCACTTCACCTTTTCCGGGCGATGTGGGATTCGGTTCATGTCTATCTCCTTCGCCATCCTCCAGGCGGAGCCACACTCCCATCCCTCGCAAGACCAGGTCGTTACATCATCCGTCGTCACGTGTAACTGCGAAATACTCAAGGGGGACTATTGTAACAGCCCGAATTTCGATGTAATTCCGGGATCAATAAAATTAACAATATTTCGCATTTCATTTTAGTAAGTCTCGCCCAGAGCTGATCACTCTCGGGATACTAACCAATAGGGTAAGGCTAATTAGAAAGCGGTACGTGGACCAAGGATCCGATCGCGAAGCGGACATCGATCACGAGAAATGATGAGAGAATATTATGAACCCATGTGGATCGATCTTAGGAAAAGTAACGGATTTGGTTCGGCCAAGGCCAACGATGTACAATCGGATCGTAGGTGATTCTGCATGACCGAGAGTGCACGTGGCCAACCAGTCCTGAACTTAAACCGGACAATCGTGACCTCTGGAATTGGTGATAATTTCTCATTCTCTCAATGATCAGGACCGTCATGACTCGGATAACCCTAAGTCGATACGCGTAACTTCTAGACAGTCGCCCGTTAGTGAGAGACCCTGAAATTGAAAATCGAGCGAGTTTTGGTCACGAAATTGGACCCGGACTTTGATACCGATTTTCGAAGGCTTGCACGACTATTTTCACGATTCTGACGTCATATTATACTGGCCACATACGTTTGGAGTTAGTCCGGTCGAAAAATGGAATTTCGACCCGGAAGTCAAAAATTACGATTTTGCCCTTCTGGGTGCCGATGTTGATTTTTGTGCCCGTATGAGGTTATTTTTCGCGGCCAAGGTCATTTTGGGGTGGCCACGCACATTTAGAGTGGTTTCGGTCAAAAATTGGAATTTTGGCTCGGAAGTGAAAAAAATAATATTATTTTATCCCAAGAACTTGGCAGTCGATTTTCAAGAGCTTAAGAAGCTATTTTCGCGATTCCGACACCATATTATGTTGGCCACACTCATTTGGGGTTGATATAGCCAAAAATTGGAATTTCGCACCGGGACCGGAAAAATGACCATTTTGCCCCTAGGCCAAAATTAATTCCGAAAATTTTGGTAATTAAGGGAATTAAATAAATTTGGAATTATCTCAATTATTAGGGGCCAAAGACTATATTGCCCCTCAATTATTTGATCCTATCTATTTAGAACCGTTGGATCAAGGGCATTTTGGTCAAATCGTCTAGGATCGCGACACGTGGCGCAATTTGGCTGATCTTTTTGACCATCTTGGACCAGACCTCTCTCTCTCTCTTCCTCATTCTGGCCGGTTTTCCCTCTCTCTCCTCTCCCGAACTCTCTCTCTCTCTCTCTCTCTCTATCTATCTCTCTCTCTCTCTCTCTCTCGGTTCATCCTCCCGGCCGGAGCTCGCCGGACCGCCGCCGTACCGCCGCCGTCCGCCGGAGCTGTTGCCTCGCCTAACCTCACCTCATCACCATCACCCTCATCCCGACCCCTGCTTCTCTCTCTTTTTCTCTCCCTCTCCGGCCGCTCGTACGCCGTCCCCGTACGGAGTCCGTACGGCGTCCGCGCCAGCCACCGCCACCTCGCCGGCCACCGTCCCCCGCCGTCCATACAAGTCCGTACGGTGTCCCCGTACAGTCCGTACCGTCGTCCGTGCGCCCGTCCGTACGCCGTCGGCCGCCGTCGCCGCTGATTTCGCCGTTCACCGGCAATCGGCCGCTCGTTTCGCGTCGTCGTGGTCTAGAATTAAGTGAGTGTATTTTCTAAATCCGGATTAGGACTGATAGTGCATTTTCTGAACTGGGTTGAGTATTGTCGGTGTATATTGGGAAAAAATTAGAGCACCATTTGATGAGGTATATTACTAGAATAATATTGGTGATTTATTGGGCGAGCATGGTTTAGTTGAGGATTAAGTGACTGGACTGCCGGGTATGCCCGGGCTGAACGACTTGTTGATTGCTGTGCCCAATTGTGGGAATTGACTAATGCCATGTCGTGTGATTGAGTGGCCAACCATTGCGGAGTGTGATTGGCCAATTAATGGCATGAATTTGACTGGATGCCTGAAATTGTTGTTGCTCATGGTGTATTGTACTGCATTGCATGGCCACGCATTTCGAATGCCGAGAATGAGGCGTGTAATGAAATTGTGTGAGAATGCGTGCCTGCCATGAGCATGTGATCACTAATTATGCTATGATGCGTTTTACGCGGGGTTCAGATAATAAATTGGCAGTGTGTGTATGTGTGATCACAATTCGCCCTGATGCGTGTTACGCGGGGTATGCCGTCCTCATGCACTTTGAAGCAGGACGATGCCCGGTTCGTCCGAAAGACGACCATCCTGATGCGTTTTACGCGGGCTCTGGTTCGTGAGGAGATCAGTGTTGCGCCTCATGCACTTTGAAGCAGGTAAGAGGCACTAGGCCAGATCGGTGTTGCGCCTCATGCACTTTGAAGCAGGCTAGACACACCGGGCCGGGAATGGTGCTGACTCGAGTCGTAATAAATATTAACAATTGAGACAGTGTGCAGTGTGAATTGAAACGGGAGCATAGCATAACATTGACACCACATGCATAGAATGCGTGACCCGGCATGCGAAATGAACACTGTAAACATGAGCATGAGTGTGGCGCACGTGTGACAATTGTATTCGTGCACGTATCTTGAGAATTTTAATGAATTGCCTAACCTGCAGGGTAATTCTTATGTTCCATTCGGGCCCGAGGGCCCAGGTTACTGTTTGCGTATTATGTTGTTTTGCCTATTAGGAGATTGCATGTTAGCCTAACCTAGGTTTAGGGGTTATACTCATTGAAATTCGTCTCACGGTTGTAATAACCCACCTTTTCAGACCCCCAGCCATAAGAATGCCGAATTCGCCGCTTTTTGGAATACTTGTACAGATACATCAGTATACAAGTACATACCCCGCAGGAAATGGGGAATCTTATGTAAGATACCGATCCATGGTGTTTGTAAACGTGGGAGAGTATTTTCATCAGACTCAGGAGTATGTGGCTTGGTGCCTAAGAGATGTCGACGGAAACCTAGGGCAACCCCTTAGGACTTTTGATGCGCCAATCGGTCAAAATGGATTGATGGAACCCATATATGCGGATGGCGAGGTGATCAATCCTCAGGATGTTTACGATGTAGATGGCATTGATGAGCCTATAAATGGGGAGCCACAAGAGCAACAGGTGATAGCTGAAGACCAAGACTAAGTTGCCGAGGAAGAAGACGAGCTGGAGGACATGGATCTGGATTCTGATGAAGACCATGGAGAGGTAGCTGAGGTAGGGTCAGACGTGGAGATATGATCTGACGAAGAGCTGGGAGTGGACGAGGATCTCTACCTAGATCCAGAGTTAGAGCAGGACTCTGAAGACGAGCGAGCCCAAGCCGAAGATATGGATTCTGAACCGTCCGAGTCTTCAGAGAATCCTTTCGAGGAGCCGTCGGATGATACTACTGGATCTTCCGACCCTGAGTGGGAACCCTAGGTTTATCCTGAGCCGTAGCTAGTAGTGAGGGCTGGTAACTTTTTGACTGTAGCCCTCTCTTTGAGTCAGTCTGACCTCCCTAGCCACTTCCCTTTTTGACCCCGTGGCATGCTGATCGTATAGGTGTGGACTTGTATCTTTTCATGGTTATGTATGGATATTTGTAAAGAAGTTTTCAATAGCAATGTAAAGTGCAAGTATGTTTTCATCTATGTTGGTTACTTGTTTGGTTATCCTTGGCACATGTATATTCAGTCAGGGTTTATTATTTATTACTTCCGCTTGTGCTTTACTCTCTGTTTAGGCGTTGGGTCGGCGATGCTTCCTGGGACGTCGCACACAAACAAATCGACCTTTGAGTGGGATGTTACCGCTTCGTGGGGTACGGGGCGTGACAACTATGGTTTTAGGTCTCATCAAACCATCTTAGTACTCGTGTACTAATGAGCGACCAAATCTTATTTCTAATTTCCATAGCCAGTCATAAGTGCATGTACATGCGTGTGGTCATCTGAACTACAAAAATGAACGTGCGCTTGTTAATCTGTATCCGAACTCCAAACATTTCAGGACACCATTTACTTCAGACAAGGAAAAACAATGTGCGTATGGTACATGCAAGAAAGCTTAGCATCCAAGAAAGCTTACCCAAAGTAACTTTTGTTTGTTGGTTTGAGGCATACGACTCCTTCGCTTTGAAAAAAATGTGGAACGATGCAGAAGCCTGTCTTGCGACGCCGCATGCATTGTGCACAAAAGCTCGGGAAAATTATCCATTCGGTCCTAAATCTATTGCACGGATGTCTATTCGGTCCTTAACTTTTCAATTTTGCCAATTTTATCCTAAATCTTTATGCGAAATTTTAATATAATCTTTCTGATCAATTTTCGCTGAAACTGCCGACATGATGATGCGGTCATCACTGGCCATTTTACGCGGCATGCCGTCGCGTCAGCGATTTTCGGTGAAAATTGATCAGAAAGACTAATAATTTCATACGGTTTAAAACTAAAGTGGTAAAATTAAAAAGCTTAAGATTAATCGAATAATTTTTTGTAAAAAGTTTGGTAGGTAAAGTTTTGGCAAAATCATATCAAATAGCGTACGGGAATACGAGGGGACTCAAGTCTTTTCAAGGGCCATCGGCTTCCTTTCCCGCCCGCTCTTACTTGACCCGAGGAGCTCTTAAATGATCAATTATTTCATTTTTTCAAATCACGAGCGGATGTTAACTTAATAGGGTTCCACTATAATTATTAAAAATTTCACATCGATGAGTGCAAATGATGGGAAATGAGCAAAATCATAATGTGACGACAATAGTCCCATAAATCTCTCCTAATCTTTTATTAAAAGATCTTTCCAGCTAGAATTATCATACAACCTCACAAGTTTCCCAAAACTCGAATTTCAAATCTCTTCATACAGCACCCATTAGATCCAGTTGCCAAATTTATGTCCGTCCTCTGAAAAATTTCCTCTCATCCAATACATTCGAAAGTCTAACGTTACATACAATACCTAGTATTTAATAGCACTCTTCGTTTGTTCGGTGCACAGATACCCGCTCGATCTCCTAATTAAGGAACTACGGTTTTAGGTCCTCCTCGAGTGATTTAAAGTACCCATGTACGTCCAACACAACCATTCTTAGAGATCAAGATGCATGTACGCATCTGTGGTCGTTCAAATACGAAGAAGGAACGCGGGTCTTGCCAGCCTCCATCCAAGCTCCAAACATGTCGGACACCAGACGTTTCGGACGAGGGAAGACCGTGTGTACTGTGACAGTGACGAAAGCTTTAGCAATGCAAGAAAACTTAGCCCAAGCAAACCATCGTTCGTGGGTTTGAGGCACACATCTTGCTTTTTTTTCATTTTCTTGGTCGGAAAGGCAGACATCTTGCTTTGATTCGCATTAATGGGGAACGATGGAAAAAGCTCGTATTGCGAAGCGACGTGCATTGTGCAACGAGCTTTAGCAACTTAAAGTTTTGGCGAGATCGGTTCATATACTGTAAGGACGTACGAGGAGACCGAGACGTTTCCCGGGTCATCCGCTTCATCTCGCCCCTTTTTCACGCTGCCCGCGGTCACTCAGTGATCGTCTTTGTTAAAGGCTCGTCTCGGACGGGATTGATCCACAAGCGTTAAAGCTGCTCGCTTCTTCATATTTGCTCTCTCGATCTCTCGTTTGCTAGGAATTCTCAGACATATTCGTCATCTTCGACGGGAAAGTAAGGATTTAAATGGCTTTAGAGATGGGTGCTGGACTGGCCATGGATTCTACAGAAGGTGCGGAGTCTGGTTCCGGTAGTAAGAAAGACAAGCCCACTGACCTGACTGGTATCATCTTCTCTTGGTCTCTTCGAGAAATCTTCGATACGAATCTCTACAGGGACAAGGTTCTCATTTCTTAGTCTCTTTCCTTCCTTGTTTTTTCCCTTTTTTTGGGGCTATGTTTGTTGCTTTGATCATGCTTTATTACTATCATCAGTAAAAGTGTAATTGGTGTTAGCTCGAAAATGTTCTAAATGATGTTAGTTCCTTGCTCTTTCGCAATGTTTCTCTTGTGAGCATCGTAAGTAAAGTTGGACTGTTGTAAAGTGGGGAAGGACCTTGCTCTCTGTCTCTGTGTGGCGAAGTTATTGGGTGTCCGGGGATATACTTCCCATTTTAATATGCTATACGGTGTGCTATCCGTGAGACATTAATTTGCAAGACGACAGAGTTGCTTGATCTATCGAGTGAAGTTGGTTGGTCGTGTTTGATTTTCAATACACCCATTTTGTAGGTGGAGAGCATCCAGGAGTCATTTCAATCAGTTGAGCAATACTTTGCGTCTTATATCTTTCCTTTGCTGGAGGAAACACGAGCCAGTCTCTGTTCAAGTATGCAGAATGTATCTAGGCTACCATTCGCGAAAGTCACTAGGTTTGTTGAAGGCGATAAGAATGCTTACAACGTGGAAGTGGACTACTGGAGAAACAGGTCCACTGGCAATGGCAAAGAACCTTACAAAACTTTGCCTGGGGATGTTTTGATCTTAACTAATACTATGCCGGATTCCATTCAAAGCTTAGAAAGGTTTGCAGGAAGATGGGCATTTGCATCGGTCACTAAAATTCCAGAAGACGAGGACGGGGATGCTCAAACATCAACAAGGTTCAGTGTCGAAGCATTTTTGGACAATGAAGTGAATGATGAACGTACCTGGGAGTCAATGTATGCAGTTTTCTTGATAAATGCAGTCACTAACAATAGGATATGGAATGTGCTACACAGATTTGGCAACTTGAAAGTTGCAAGGGAAGTTCTGTGTACGGATTCAGCGGTAAGGACTTTAATTTTCATACTTATTATCTCCATGCGGTATACGGTAAACATATTATTGCACCAACAAAACTTCATCAATTATATAAAAAAAACTCCATTTGCTTTTGAGTTAGCTTGTTATTTCTCCAAACAGTCAAACGAAGATTGCCCAGAGTCTGGCATTCACATAAATTTCAATGCTGCAGTAGTATGACCAAGATTTAGAGATAGACCTAGTTTATACATCACAAGATCCTCTGTGCTCAATATTAGTGCAGGTTGTGCTAGGATAGAACATAATCAACAATTTTTTCACGGTTTTTAAGTTTTACTTAGGTTATTTGGGAGTGAATTTTCAAAAGAGTATGCGTTTGTTTGCAGGCTGAGAAAGATTGCAATCTCAGCGTTACTCAAAGTCATGACTCTGGGCATGAGGGTCTCGATAAGAACTTGCTTGGTAGTCTGAATGAATCCCAGACAAAAGCTGTCCTGGCATGTCTTGATACAATCGAGTGTGAACACAGGTCGGCTGTGGAAATGATACAGGGTCCTCCAGGGACAGGGAAGACCAAAACTGTCGCGGCACTGCTCTTTACTCTCTTGAAAAGGAAACACAGAACCCTTGTTTGTGCTCCAACAAATGTTGCCATCAAGGAATTGGCGTCTCGTGTTTTGCAGCTGGTAAAACAATCGGTTTGCACAAACTCTCATGGGGAACGCTTGCTCTATAACTTAGGAGACATGCTATGTTTCGGGAACAAGGAGCGGATGAAAGTAGATTCAGATATGGAGGAAATATTCTTGGATCATCGAGTTGATTGTGTTGCGCGATGCTTTTCTGTATACACTGGTTGGCGGCATTGTCTACCTTCCATGATTGATACTCTCAATGACTGTGTCCGCCAATACCACATTTTTCTGGAGAATGAACGCCAGATTATATCAAAGCCTAATGGTAATGATGTTGCAAGCAAACGTGGGAGCGGCAAAAAGGAATCCAAACCTAAATTTAAATCATTTCTGGAATTTTTCAAGCACAGATTCAGGTCAAGTGCAGAGTCTCTCCGCAGATGCTTCTCGATCTTGTGCACCCATATCTCCAAAACTTACCTGTTGGAACATAATTTCCGCGATATTGAGTCCCTTCTGATCGCACTTGATTCTTTTGAAATTTCTCTATATAGACAGAAGTTGGATTCGAGAAAGTTGAAGAAAGCATTTTCATCGGACCGATCTACATTAAAAATGTGCACAGATCCACTATATACATCATTATCGATGAAGAGACGTGAATGCCTCTCTCTTTTGCGAACTCTTAATACGTCTCTCAGAGAGCTAAACCTTGCAACATTTACGTGTAAGGAAAAGATAGCTGAGTTCTGTTATCAAGCGGCTTCCTTGATTTTCTGCACTGCCTCTAGCTCATATAAGCTCTACTCCAAGGAAATGGAGCCTGTCAGTTTATTGGTGATTGATGAGGCCGCGCAGTTGAAAGAATGCGAGTCAATAATTCCGCTAAAACTTCGCGGTGTCAGGCACGCAATTTTAGTTGGAGATGAATGTCAGTTGCCTGCAATGGTTGAGAGCAAGGTATGTCATCGCTGAATATTTGACTAGGAACGTGCACAAGCATACATAAACATGAATAGTTTTTATGCTTAATTTACCTTTAACACAAGCATTCATAAACATGAATTATTTTATGCTTAATTGACCTTTAAGTTTGTGTATATTTTTGTTCTATAGCTTTCTAGCAAGGCTGGCTTTGGAAGGAGTCTATTCGAAAGGTTGAGTTCTCTGGGTCATCCAAGGCACCGTCTCAATATCCAGTACAGAATGCATCCTGCGATAAGTCGCTTTCCAACATCCACCTTTTACGAAAACCAAATTCGGAATGGGTCGAATGTTAACTGCAAAAGTTACAGAAAATGTCATTTGCCGTGGCCAATATTTGGCCCGTACTCCTTCATAAATATTTCTAATGGAAGAGAAGAACGTGGGGATGATGGACGTAGCCTTAGAAATTATGTTGAGGTAGGAGTTGTGTCGATGATTTTGAGGAATCTATACAGAGGTACGCCATGAGAGAATTTCGCCAGATTATATCATTTCCTGCGAAATTGTATGAACTAATGCAACTAACGACTATCATTGCACTTGTTTGGTTATATGTGGATGCCCCTTTTGCTATACTGTCGTAGAGCATGGGCAGGCGGTTGTTGACAACCGAAGCTGCAAGAGAAGAATATTTTCACGTTAGTGTGATCGTAACTTCTCCCTCGTCTAATTATATCGTCTTGGTTTTTCTGCAGCATGCAGATCTTCAGGCGAAGATCTAAGTGTTGGCGTGATATCTCCATATAGAGCCCAGGTTGCCGCAATACGAAAGAAAATTGGAAAAAGATATGAAAATATCAGAGGCTTTACAGTGAAAGTGAGGTCAGTGGATGGGTTCCAAGGGGGTGAAGAAGACATTATAATAGTATCCACCGTGAGATCAAACCCTCGTGGTTTTATTGGGTTCGTTTCTGATGCTAAGAGAACCAATGTCACTATCACCAGGGCAAGGTAGTCTCTTCTATTACTGCTTAACCGGGGCAATTTGAACTTTGCAGTAAGATGTTATTTACAAACATTCCCTGCTTTTTGCTGCCTCTATGTAGATACTCTCTTTGGATTTTGGGGAATGGGAGAACGATGATGAGAAGTAAATCTGTATGGGAAGCTTTGGTTCATGACGCTAAGAGCCGTGGATGTTTCTTCAGCATTGATGATGTTAAAGCTGCTTTGGATGGGAAGAATAATCAGCTTGATGATCCGGTTGATGGAAGTAGGGTACTACTTAAAAATGTGCAGTGGAGGGCAAAGTGCTCTCAGGATGCTAGGAGCCGAGAATGTTCCTCCAGTACTGATGATGTTAAAGCCGCTTTTGATGGGAAGAATAATCAGCTTGATGATCCGGTTGATGAAAGTAGGGTACTATTTAAAAATGTGCAGTGGAGGGCAAAGTGCTCTCAGGATGCTAGGAGCCGAGAATGTTCCTCCAGTACTGATGAAGTTAAAGCCATTTTAAATGGGAAGAAAGAGAATATTCGGCTCGATGATCCGCTCGATGGCAATAGTGTCCAATTTAGAAATGCTCGGTGGAGGGTAAAGAACTTTGCGCGATGGTTTCTTTGCTATATTTTGTCGGTTCAAAATGAACATTCGACTTTTGCTGTATCAATGACAATACTTTTTCTTATCAACTATTCGTCTATGTAGGTTTTCTTCGGCGACGACTTTGTGAAGTCTTTCAGAAAGCTGATGTCACTTAGGACCAAGATGTCAATCATGAACCTCTTATCAAAACTTGCTGGTGGCTGGAGACCTGAGAAGAGCAATGTGGGTTTACTCCCTCAAAGCTGTTCTAATATGGTGAATCAATTCGAGGTGGAAGGTCTCTACATGTTGTGCACTGTCGATATACTAAAGGCACTGAGATCCATCCAGATCCTGAAGATTTGGGATGTACTGCCCTTAATGGATGCGACGAGACTGGTTGAACGTCTCAACAGCGAGTTCAAAGCATATGCAGACGATTTCATTAGTTGCTGCAATGAGAAATGTCTTGAGGGGTAAGTCTCATCCTTTTTTACCCTAACTTCAGATTGAGGACTTATCAATAGTCGATATGATTCCCTTTCTGTGATAAATAACCGGAAGAACTGCCTTGAATTGATTTTTTTCCGAACTACTATCTTATTTGCGCACGGATCTTCCGTCGTGTAGGGATCAAATAGTTCCAAAGACATGGGAGCCTTCCTGCGGTATTGCTCGTTTCCGTAGTCCGGATCAAGTTCAAGCAGGGAGCGGTTTCGGGGCAGAT
Source organism: Syzygium oleosum (assembly GCF_021117445.2). Classification (NCBI taxonomy): domain Eukaryota; kingdom Viridiplantae; phylum Streptophyta; class Magnoliopsida; order Myrtales; family Myrtaceae; genus Syzygium; species Syzygium oleosum. Next base: position 13,217,794 of record NW_026607489.1, on the reverse strand, counting down.
ATTTCGAATCCGGGGGCGAGCGAGAGCCTGCTTTCAATGAGATTCCACCCCTCATCATCAGTTGTGGTCAGGCACTTGTTTTCGGTGGACCCCGATAGCGAAGCGAATCTTGAATCTGAAGTAACCGAGCTAGATCAAGAGATGAATTCCCGCTTCGGTGGGCTTCATATTTGAGCAAACCCATATTGTTCCCCTCTTCACGAGCAGCATTTGACAGAATCAGCAGGGGAAAGAGTTGATTGATGATGGGTCTATCAGGATTGAAAACACAATTTCTTTACAAGGAATTTCCGTGCCCATGGCGGGTATTATCGAGTAGGCGTGGACCTTCTTCACTATTTATCTTCTGCTGGTTTTATGTCTCTATGTATTTGGTTGAATTAACGGCACAGAACTTTCGGTTAAGGACTAGGATTGCTTTTATACTAAGGATGTTGATTGCTGCCTTTGCATGCATGCTATACTTTGTGCGGGTGACACACGATATAGCCTTGATCCTCACCAATTCCGTGCACTTTCTAATAGGGATGAAGGGACTCTTGAGATGATTCTTGCAATTTTTTTTTCGATTTTAATTTCAATTCCGTGCACTTTTTTTTCCGTTACTTGTTTGTCTCTAGTTTGTGAATTCGAGTATAAGATTACATACCTAACTCTGTCCAACAGTAACATAAACAGCGAAATCCTCATCTAAAGCCAGCGCGATTCGAGATTCGAGATATCCATAATTTGGCTCTGCTCCTAAGTCATCTCGTTTACCCTTGAGGCAGAAACGAACAATAACTGCACAGAGCACGAACAGTCGTTGCCATCGTACAATTTACCGGATGCAACGAAACGAACACCATTTGCGCCTCGCCTTTCTCGAGCGATCGATGACACGAGAAGCGCAAAGTCGTTTTGGTTTCCCTTCGCCGAAACCTCCGGAGCAAGAGATCCATGGAGCTAGAAAGCTGAGCGGAGGAACTCTGAATCACTCGCAAATCCAGAGATGAATCACTCTGGTGAGGGCCCGCCTTGCCTGTGCCTGGCGAGGGCCGCGTAGGCTAGGCCAGCCTTTGCTTGTGGCTTTCGAGGGCGGCGTTGCCCGACCCTCTCCAGATATCGCCGATGGCCAGCTATTGCAAGGAAAATTTTTTTTTTAAAAAAAGTGAAGGATAAAAGTGCCCTTAACCAGCCGATGAGGTCAGGCCATTCTTGAAGACCGACATGACTACTTCGGGCCCTTATTTGAAACAAGAATCATTTTAGATCATTATTTGAAATTTTCCCTTATTTTTATGATTAGTATTTCGTTTTTTAAATCACGAGTCAATGTTAACTTATTTGGTTCCGCTATTAGGCTCTTGGCTATTGGTGAACTAAGAAGCGGTGAACGTTGACCAGAATCTCAAATGTATTGGAGGTGCAGTTGACTAGAGCACTTCTCAAACTATTTCTTTTTCAAATATTCCATATTGATTAGTGCAAATGATGGGAAATGACTTACACTTTTATCTCGTTATGCTATAAGCAAAATTGTAACTTGACTGATGATATTCCTATAGGTCTTTCGACAAATTTTTGAGTGAAATCTTCTCGGCTAGAATTACTATGTAATCCCAAAAGTCTCTAATAATTTAGATTTCAAATCTCTTTACGTAACAACCATTAGACGTGATTGCGAAAATTACTTGAACCCTCTTAATATTTCCTTTCATTTGAAAGTTCGATCTTACTTACAATGCTCAGCATTTATTATGGGGTGTGTAAAGGGGCCAAAAAGCCCGAACAGCTATGCGATAGTACTCTTCGACGCACGAATACCCACTTGATCGCCGAAAGGCTAAAACGTGAGGGACTGATTTTACCAAAGGTTGGAACCCTATTAAGTGCAAATATTTGTCTCGCAAAGCAAGTTGGCCAACCAATCGACACAAACATGTACTACCATCCCTATAAACATGTACAAAGACAATTTATCCGTCGTCACATGTAAGTGTGAAAAAATAAGGGGGGACTATGGTTTTAGGTCCTCATCGAATAATCTTGGTACTCGTGTGCTAATCGCGACCGAATCTCATTTCTAATTTTCATAACCAGTCATGAGATCAGGGCGCATGTACACATGTGTGGTCATTTGAAATAGAAATTCTTGTTAATCTTAATCCAAATTCCTAACATGCATGACCCTAATTACGTCAGGCCAGGAAAAACAGCGCGTGTGTTTATGGTACACGCAAGAAACCTCGGCATGCAGGAAAGCTTTACCCAAAGTAACTTTTCTTTGTCGGTCTAAGGCATATAGCTACTTCGCTTTGCGAAAGGCGCGGAACCATGAAATAGCTTGTCTTGCAAAGCCACATAGATTGTGCAAAAAATTTGGAAAAATTACCTAATCAGTCTTAAACCCGTTACACAGATGTCAATTCAATCCTAAATTTTTACGCAAAATTCCATCATAATTCTTTTGGTAAATGTTCGTCAGAAGGATTGCATTGAAATTTTGCGAAACACTAAATTAACAATATTTGAAAAGTTTAGGACTAAAGTGATATTCGTATAATAAATTTAAGATTGAGCGAGTAATTTTTTTCTTGTAAAGTTTTGGCGAAAGCGGATCAAATAGTGTTGGGGAATACGACAAGACTCATAGAAGACTTTTCAAGTGCCATGGTCTTCCTTTTCTCGCCCCTCTTCCTTGACCCGAGGTCTCAAATAACCATTGTTTTATTTTTCAAATCCCCAGTGATTGTTCACTCATAGGGCTCCCGCTGTACGGCTCTTGGCCTTTAGCAGACTAGAAAGGTAACTGTCGAAGAACAATGTTGAAATCCATTGGAAGGTGGCGGGGTTGGAAGAGAACGATGGACGCGTTAGGTTCACCCACTTTCTTTTTCTCCGACCCCCCAAAAAACAACTATTTCTTTTTCAAAAATTCAACATTGATGAGCGCAAGTGATGGGAAACGAATTATATTTCTTTCTTATTTGGTCAGATTTACCTCACCAATGACGGATGTTTTCGTCTGAATAGGCTATAACGCTTTGTTTAACGATCCGACGACCGGTCTATCTATCCATCTCCTGTCCCTCCCAAAATATTTTTTTCTTCCAATGGGAGAGCAGGAATATCCCCTTTTGGTGTTTTACGTCCCTAAAAGTCTATGGGAGAGACATTAGAGATATGGCCTTTTAAGGACCGGCTCAGGTAATCAAAATCGTACATATAATCAAAATTATATGTAACGTGAAAATTATATGTAACGGATTAGGATGGCCCTTACCAGCTATTATTATCCATTATTTAATTCCGTGACCTTACATGATTTGAACTAATTTGCAGAAAACGCCATTGCCTGTTCGAGTTCCGGTGATGGTGAGAGACCATTGTAATTGGAGATCGATTTTATATTTTATCTTTTTGAGAGCTTTGATTATAGGAGGAGCTGGTCAAGAATGTAGGATGACCAATTGGAATATTATACTTCTACTTAATATAGCAAGTTAGCAATAGGTTCCTGCCGAGAACCTTCCTTTTGGAAACTTGTTCCCTTCGTTTTTTCTGTTTTTTTGGGCCAACGTTTGAGAAGTTGGTATTGACTCTTCTAAATTTCCGCGAGGCACTGGAAAATCGAGAACTACTATTGAAAAAGTGATCACATTTGATTTTCACGCTCGTTTGATTTTCAATGGGTCCTCGTGCACTTTCTGGGACAGATGAAATGGATCCTCGGGCACTTCCAGACTCACTTGATCCTCAAAGCACCGACGACTTACGTGTGTATGAAATCTGATCGAGATCCTAATCTCCTTGTCGCGTATGAATTTTTGGCACATTCGCGAGATCTCGACCATTAGCAATCGACACGGGTCGAGATCTAATAAGAGAGAATAGAGGTTCCCCATCCACGTCATGCCAATATAATCAAAATCGTAGCGTGAAAGACAGCTGTACTATAATCAAAATTGTAACGTGAAAAACAGTAATCTCTTGTAATTTTTTTTATTGAAAATCTTACCAGCTAGGATGACTATATAACCCCACAAGTCTAGAGAAAAATCGAACTTCAAATCTCTCTATGTAACACCAATTAGACCCGGTTGCCAAAAATTATCTGGGCACTCTAAAAAAATTCGCTTTCATTCAATACACTCAAAAGTTTAATTTTACATACGATACCGAGTATTTATTTTGGAGTATTTAAAGACGGCCGCAAGGCCCAGATAACCATACACAACAGCACTCTTCAGCGGTTCGATGCACGAACACCCCCTCGATCGCCTAATTAAGGAGGCAATGATTTTGGGTCCCTCTCGAGGGATTTCAGTACTCATGTACCTCAAACACAACCCATTCTTTAATATCCAGACGCGTGTGTACGCACCTGTGGTCATTCAAATTAGAAGAAGCAACGCGGGTCTCTCGATCCAAGCTCCAAACATGTCGGACACCAGACATTCCAGACGAGGAAAGACAGTGTGTACGTTAACAGTGATGAAAGCTTAGCATGCAAGAAAGCTTTAACCCAAGCAAACCATTGTTCGTAGGTTTGAGGCGTGCATCTTACCTTTTTCGTTCTTCTTGGGTCGGAAAGGCATCCATCTTGCTTTGATTCGGAGTAAGTGGTGGACCATGGGAAAAGCCTCCATTTCATTGCGAAGCCACATGCATCGTGAGAAAAAAGCTTAGCATGTAAAGTTCTGGTGAAATGGGATCAAATACTGTACGGAAGTCGAGGAGACCAAGACTTTTCACGAGTCATCATCAGTTTCATTTCTCTCCCCCACTTTTCACACCGCCCGCGGTCGCTCGCCGATCCTCTCTTTTAAATGCTCGTCTCGGACGGGATTGATTCACAGGTGTTAAAAAGCTGCTCGTTTCTTCGTACTTGCTCTCTCAATCACTCGTTGCTTGAAATTCTCGGACACATTCGTCCTCTTCGACGGGAAAGTAAGAGGGTGTGGGACTGGCCATGGACTCTAGAAAAGGTGCGAAGGCTGGTTCGAAAGGCAAGCCCAGGGACCTGATTGATATTATCTTCTCTTGGTCTCTTCAAGAGATCTTCAATAACAATCTCTACGGGGACAAGGTTCTCTTTTCTTAGTCTCTTTCCTTTTTTTTTTTCCCTGTTTTTTGGGCTATGTTTGTTGTCCTGATCATGCTTCCGTAGTACTATCATCAGTATAAGTTTAATGCATATTAGCTCGAAAATGTTCTGAATGATGTTAGTTCCTTGCTCTTTTGCAATGTTTCGTTTGTGAGCCTTGCTATGTGAAGTTGGACTGTTGTATAGTGCGGAAGGACCTTGCTCTCTGTCTCTATGAGGCGAAGTTATTAGGTGTTGGGGGGAATATTTGCTCTTTTAATATGCTAGATGATGTCCTATCTGTGATATGACAGAGGACAGAGTCGCTCGATCTATCAAGTGAAGTTGGTTGGTCATGTTTGATTTTCGATACACCGGTTTTGTAGGTGGAGACCATCCCGGGGTCATTTCAATCAGTTGAGCAATACCTTGCTTCTTATACCTTTCCTTTGCTTGAGGAAACACGAGCCAGTCTCTGTTCAAGTATGCAGGATGTATCTAAGCTGCCTTTCACGAAAGTCACTGGGTTTGTTAAAGGCAAGAAGAATGCTTACCATGTGGAAGTGGATTCCTGGAAAAACAGGTCCACTGACCGTGGCAAGGAACCTTACAAAACTTTGCCTGGGGATGTTTTGATGTTAACTAATGCTAAACCGGATACCATTCCCAGCTTAGAAAGGTTTGCAGGAAGATGGGCATTTGCATCGGTCGCTGAAATTGCAGGAGATGCTGACGGAAATGCTCAAACATCAACAAAGTTCAGAGTCAATGCATTTTTGGACAATGAAGTGAATGATCATCGTACCTGGGAGTCAATGTATGCAGTTTTTTTGATAAATGCAGTCACGAACAATAGGATATGGAATGTGCTATACAGATTTGGGAACTCGAAAGTTGTAAGGGAAGTTCTCTGTACGGATTTGGCGGTAAGGACTTTGTTTTTCGTACTTATTATCTCCATACGGTCTACGGTAAACATAGTATTGCAGCAACAAAACTTCATTGATTATAAAAAAAAAACTGTCATTCTCATTCGAGTTAGCTTGTTATTTCTCCAAACATAGTATTGCCCTGAGTCTCGCATTCACATAAATTTCAATGCTGCAGTAGTATGACCAAGATTTAGAGATAGACCTTGTTTATCCATCTTAAGATCCTTTGTGCTCAATATTAGTGCAGGTTGTGCTAGGATAGAACATAATCAAAAAAATTTTCACAGTTTCTAAGTTTTACTTAGGTTATTTGGGAGTGAATTTTCAAAAGAGTATGTGTTTGTTTGCAGGCTGAGAAAGATTGCAATCTCTGCATTACTCAAAGTCATGACTCTGGGCATGAGAGTCTCGATAAGAACTTGTTTGGTAGTCTGAATGAATCCCAGGCAAAAGCTGTTCTATCTTGTCTTGATACAATCAAGTGTCAGCACAGGTTGGCCATGGAAATGATACAGGGTCCTCCAGGGACAGGGAAGACCAAAACTGTCGCGGCACTGCTCTTTACTCTCTTGAAAAGGAAACACAGAACCCTTGTTTGTGCTCCAACAAATGTTGCCATCAAGGAATTGGCATCTCGTGTTTTGCAGCTGGTGAAACAATCGGTTTCCACAAACTCTCACGGGGAACGCTTGCCCTATAACGTAGGAGACATGCTATGTTTTGGGAACAAGGATCGGATGAAAGTAAATTCAGATATGGAGGAAATATTCTTGGATCATCGCGTTGATTGTGTTGTGCAGTGCTTTTCTGCACTCACTGGTCGGCAGCATTGTCTACCTTCCATGATTGATACTCTCAATGACTGTGTCCGCCAATACCACATTTTTCTGGAGAATGAACGCCAGATTATATCAAAGCCTGATGGTAATGATGTTGCAAGCAAACGTAGGAGCGGCAAAAAGGAATCCAAACCTAAATTTAAATCATTTCTGGAATTTTTCAAGCACAGATTCAAGTCAAGCGCAGATTCTCTTCGAAGATGCCTCTCTATCATATGCACCCATATATCCAAAAGTTACCTTTTGGATCATAATTTCCGTTATATTAATTCCCTTCTCATCTTACTCGATTCTTTTGAAGTTTCACTATGTAGAGAGAAGTTGGATTCTAGAAAGTTGGAGGAAGCATTTTCAATGGACCCATCTTCATTAAAAACTCTCACAGATCCACTATATACAGCATTATTGATGAAGAGACGTGAATGCCTCTCTGTTTTGCGGACTCTTGACAAATCTCTTAGAAAGCTAAACCTTGCAAAATTTACGTGTAAGAGCAAGATAGCTGAGATCTGTTATCAAGCGGCTTCCTTGATTTTCTGCACTGCCTCCAGCTCATATAAGCTCTACTCCATGGGAATGAAGCCTGTCAGTTTATTGGTGATTGATGAGGCTGCGCAGTTGAAAGAATGCGAATCAATGATTCCACTACAACTTCGCGGTGTCAGGCATGCAATTTTAGTTGGAGATGAATGTCAGTTGCCTGCAATGGTTGAGAGCAAGGTATGTCATCGCTGAATATTGGACTAGCAACGTGCACAATCATACATAAACATGATGATTTTGTGCTTAATTGACCTTTACGTTTGTGCATGTTTTTATTTCTACAGCTTTCTAGCAAGGCTGGCTTTGGAAGGAGTCTATTTGAAAGGTTGGTTTCTCTGGGTCGTCCGAGGCACCTTCTCGATATCCAGTACAGAATGCATCCTGCGATAAGTCGATTTCCAACATCAACCTTTTACAAAAATCAAATTCGAAATGGGCCGAATGTTACCAGCGAAAGCTACGAAAAATGTTATTTGCCGTCGCCGATGTTTGGCCCCTACTCCTTCATAAATATTTCTAATGGAAGCGAAGAAGGTGGGGATGATGGACATAGCCTTAGAAACCATGTTGAGGTAGGAGTCGTCTCGATGATTTTGAGGAATCTATACGGAGGTAAGCCATGAAAGAATTTCACCAGATTATTTCATTTTCTGCCAAATAGTATGAATTAATGCAAATAACTACTTTGTCTTTGCACATGTTTGGTTATACATGTAGATGCACCTTTTGCTGTACTGTTGTAGAGCATTGGCGGGCAGTTGTTGACTGCGGAAGCCGCAGGAGAAAAATATTTCTGCTCAATCTTACAATGAAGTCCATTTAGTTTCTTGGGATGTTGGGAGAGATTTGCATAGCTTTACATGCTTTTTGACACTAGAGATGATGTGCGTTCTTGTCATTTAGGTTATTAACTTAGCCTTACAGGACACATAAGACAGTAATCGGAGGTGTACAGAACACTTTCACGCTAGTGTGGTCGTAACTTCTCCCTCATCTAATTATATCGTCTTGGTTTTTCTGCAGCATGCAAATCTTCAGGCGAAGATCTAAGTGTTGGCGTGATATCTCCATATAGTGCTCAGGTTGCTGCAATACAAAAGAATATTGGCAAAAGATATGAAAATATCAAAGGCTTTACAGCGAAAGTGAGGTCAGTGGATGGGTTCCAAGGGGGTGAAGAAGACATCATAATAGTATCCACCGTGAGGTCAAACCCTCGTGGTTTTATTGGGTTCGTTTCTGATACTAAGAGAACCAATGTCACTATCACCAGGGCAAGGTAGTCTCTTCTATTCCTTCTTAACCGGGGCAATTTGACTTTCGCCGTAAGATGTCAGATACCAACAATCCATGCTTTTTGCTGCCTCTATGTAGATACTCTCTTTGGATTTTGGGAAACGAGAGAACGCTGACGAGAAGTAAATCTGTATGGGGAGCATTGGTTCATGATGCTAAGAGCCGTGGATGTTTCTTCAGCATAGATGATGTTAAAGCCGCTTTGGATGGGAAGAATAATCAGCTTGATGATCCGGTCAACCAAAGTAGTGTACTATCTAGAAATACGCGGCGGAGGGCCAAGTGCTCTAGTGATGGTAAGAGCCGACAATGTTCCTCCAGTACTGATGAAGTTAAAGCCATTTTGGATGGGAAGAATAATCAGCTTGATGATCCGGTCGCTGGAAGTAGTGTACTATCTAGAAATGCACGGCGGAGGGCAAAGCGCTTTAGTGATGCTAAGAGCCGAGAATGTTCATCCAGTACCGTTGAAGTTAAAGCCATTTTGGATGGGAAGAATAATCAGCTTGATGATCCGGTCGATGGAAGTAGTCTACTATCTAGAAATGCGTGGGCGAGGGCCGAGTGCTTTAGTGATGCTAAGAGCCAACAATGTTGCTCCAGTACGGATGAAGTTAAAGCCATTTTGGATGGGAAGAATAATCAGCTTGATGATCCGGTCGATGGAAGTTGTCTACTATCTAGAAATGCGTGGGCGAGGGCCAGGTGCATTAGTGATGCTAAGAGCCAACAATGTTCCTCCAGTACTGACGGAGTTCAAGCCATTTTGGATGGGAAGAAAGAGAATATTCGGCTCGATGATCCGCTTGGTGGAAATAGTGACCTGTTTAGAAATGCTCGGTGGAGGGTAAAGCACTTTGCAGATGGTTTCCTTTTCTTTGAAAATGGACATTCGGCTTTTGCAGAATCAATGACATTACGTTTTCTTGTCAACTATTTTGTCTATGCAGGTTTTCTTCGGGGACAACTTTGTGAAGTCTTTCAGAAAGCTGACGTCACATAGGACCAAGATGTCAATCATGAACCTCATATCAAAACTTGCCAGTGGCTGGAGACCTAAGAAGAGCGATGTGGGTTTACTCCCTAAAAGCTCTTCTCCTATGGTGAAGCAATTCGAGGTTGAAGGTCTCTACGTGCTGTGCACTGTCGATATACTTAAGGAACTTAGATACATTCAAATCTTGAAGATTTGGGATGTATTGCCCTTAAGGGATGCGATGATTGTGGTGGAACATCTCGACAGTGAGTTCAAAGAATATGCGGACGATTTCATTAGTCGCTGCAACGAGAAATGTCTTGAGGGGTAAGTCTCATCTTTTTTTACTAACTTTTCATCGAAGGCTTATCAATAGTCCGTAAGATTCACTTCCCTGGATAAATGACCGCAAGAGCTGACTTGAATTGATGTTTTTCGAACTACTATCTTTTATGAGCACATATCTTCTGTTGTATAGGGATCAGGAAGTTCCAAAGACATGGGATTGTCCTCATGGCATTGCTTGTTTCCGTAGTCCGGATCATGTTCAAGCTGGAAGCAGTTTCGGCGCCATTACTTCAAATCTGGGAGGGAGAGAGAGCCTGCTTTCAATGAGATTCCACCCCTCATCATCAGGTGTAGTCAGTAACTTGTTGTCGGAGGACCACGATAACGAATTGAATCTCCCATCTGAAGTAACCGAACTAGATCAAGAGAAGAATTTCCTGCGCTTGTTATCGGAGGACCACGATAGCGAATTGAATCATGCATCTGAAGTAACCGAGCCAGATCAAGAGAAGAATTCCGTGAAATCTCTCTTCGGTGGGCTTCTGAGTTCCCTCTTCAGAGGGTTTCGTATTTGAGTCACACATGCTGTTCCTTCTTCACAGGGAGCTTTTGACAGAATCAGAGGGGGAGGAGTTGATTGATGCTTGTATCAGGAAGGAAAATGCCATTTCTTTGCAATGAACTTTTCGTTCGGCCGGAATTTCTGTGCCCATGTGTTACGCCCCGTACCCCACGAAGCGCGATCATCTCACCTAAGGTCGTGATGGTGCGACGTCCCCAGGTTACGTCACCGACTCAGCATGCAATGCACAGAGACCAATGCACATGCGGAAGCAACGTATATATATATTATATATACACCCGTACAATAAACAAGACAACCAAGGATAGCGCAGCACTTGAATTTAGCAGGAATAAAAACATTTTACATTACTGCAGAAATTTATACAATATCCATCATAAGAAAAGCAACTAGAAGACAAACTGAGCAATGGCCATTGAACAAAAAGGATGGCGGCCCGGGGATACTAAACTACGGCGGGGCTTGGTCAAAAAGGTATGACATGTATAGACATAGTCTTCTCGATGAACTGGGGAATCCCAAAACGGATTGGCGCCTCTGCCATCCTCACTGCCGGGGATTTGAAAAGCCGGTTTCCAACAACCGTAAGACGAATCTCATCAAGTAAATAATCCCTAAACCTAAACTATGCTAACATGCACCTCCTGACAGGTAAATTAAACACACCAAGTAGTGTACCATTAAATCACCATAAATTCCTAGGCCCGCGGCCCAAATCGTTTATATCACAGCCCTGCAAGTTAGGCATTTATCAACAATAATCACGTGCAAACTGTTGAATACGCACACAAATAACGTTCTCGGCACACGATTGCCATTTTCATGAATAACACGATTATTCCGACTCGAAGGCCAATAGATATCCCGACCCGAAGGCCACTTTCAGCAATAAATCGACTCGTAGGCCCGACCCGAAAGCCACAGTTTATTCTGACCCGAAGGCCCGACCCGAAGGCCACAATTTATACATATCCGGCACATATATCAATTCACTCCATTCTAGCCGTATCAAAGCATAACATGCGAGATCACGTATAACGGGATCCAAGTCGAACATGAATGTCATTATGTGCCCAAAATCACTCACAATTCAATCAATACAAAGTATTATCGGCACTCCCAATTAATCCCATTCTAGCCCAATTAATCCGGCACTTATTCCACGCATTTCTTCCAATTCAATTCAATGCGTCTAAGGCCCGCCATGACCAATCGAACTTAGCCATTCAATCCTCGAACATGGCGTCACCAATAGGATTCCAACAAGTCCTAACTAGCCCCCTAAAATGCCTAATTTCAAGCCCTCACTTAATGAACCATTTAATACACAACTTAGACAAAAATCACAATTTCGGTTCTGTGTGAACAGTACCAGGGCAGGACATGATTTGGCCACTAAACCACCTCTAAATCACTTCATTAAGCTCTAATTAAACCCCCTAATCAGCCTACACGCAAATACACATAATTAGACCATAATTAAGCTTAATTAACCCCTAATTTACCCCTAAAAGTGCAATTAAACTAATTCGGGGTTTAGGGAGTTATACTCGCCTAATCGACTCGAGTCGATGGAAACGGGCGGCCAATCACCGACACGCGGTGAGATAGGCGGGCGGCGTTCCGGGGAACAAGCCGGCGGCGTACGGACGGCGACGGCGGATGGCAGTGTCCGGCGGTGTCCCTCACGGCCGGGGCTGATCAGCGGTCTAAGGGGGGAGAGAAAGAGAGAACGAGGGTGTGAGGGTGGCTGGGACGGTGAGGCGAGGTGGCTCGGCTGCCGGTGCGGCTCCGGCGAGCGGCGGCGAGCTCTGGCGGACGGCCTTCACGGTGGCAACGAAGGAAACGGAGGAGGGGGGGAAACGGCTGAGGAGGAGGACGAACGAGGAGGAAATGGCCAGAAGAGAGAGAGAGAGAGAGTGGTCAAATGGGTCAAAGTTGGACTAGTAGGTGCCAAGTGTCACAATCCTAGGGGCTCGAACCATTTTACCCTTGATCCCATGGCTTAAATTAATCCTCATCCAATAATTGAGGGGTAAAATGGTAAATGGGCCAATAATTGAGCTGATCCAATATTTAAAATAATTTCCTTAATTTCTGAAATTTTCGGAATTAAATTTGGCCTAGGGGCAAAACGGTCATTTTTCCGGTCCCGGGTCGAAATTCCAATTTTTGGCTATACCAACCCCAAATGGATGTGGCCAATATAATATGGCGTCAAAATAGCCTCTTAAGCCCTCAAAAATCGACTGCCGAGTTTTGGGAATAAAATAATATTATTTTTCACTTCCGAGCCAAAATTTCAATTTTTGACCGAAACAACTCTAAATGTGCGTGGCCACCCCAAAATGATATCGACTTCGAAAAATAACCTCATACGGCCTCAAAATCCAAGTCGGTGACCAGAGGGGCAAAATCGTAATTTTTCACCCCCGGACCGAAATTTCAATTTTCAACCGTAGTAACTCCAAATATGTGTGGCCAGCATAATATGACGTCAGATTCTCAAAAATAGTCTCTTAAGCCGTCGAAAATCGATATCGAAATCTGGGCCCAATTTCATGATCAAAACTCGCTCGATTTCCAATTTTAGGGTCTCTTACTAACGGGCGGCTGTTTAGAGCATACACGCATTGACCTAGGGTTATCCGAGTCACGACAATCCCGATCATTGAGAGAATGAGAAATTATTACTAGTCCCAGAAGTTACGATCGTTCGGTTCAGTTCAAGACTGGTTGGCCACGTGCACTTTCGGTCTTGCAGAATCACCTGCAATCCAATTGTACATCGTTGGCCTTGGCCAAACCCAATCCATCGCTTTTCCTAAGATCGGCCCACGTCGGTCCAAAATATTCTCTCCTTATTTCTCGTGATCGGTATCCGATTCGCGATCGGGTCCCTGATCCATGTACCGTTTCCTATTTAGCCATATCCTATTGGTTAGTACCCTAAGAGTGATCAGCTCTGGGCGAGACTTACTATAATGAAATGCGAAATAATATCAATTTTATTGGTCCCGAAATTACATCGAAATTCAGGCTGTTACACCATGCCTGGTATCTTCGAGTAGGCATGGAACTTGTCAACTATGTATCTTCTGCTGGTTTTGTGTATAGTTGGTTGATTAATTCGCACAGAAGTTTGGATCAGGTGTCCACAGCTACGAAGTGACAATTCTTCTCCAGACATGACTAAGATTGCCTTCATACTTGGGATGTCGCTTTCTGTCTTTGCATGCTATACTTTGTGCAGGGTCGCGCACAAGAATGTAAATGACTTTCTTTGATAATTTTTGCGTTATAATGACATAAAACGAATGATTTTTGCTATGGGGACGAGGTGAGAGGTGACGTGGCGGATGTGAGCCTGGATCCTCATCATTACAAATTCCAGTTCAGCATTCATTAAAACGAATGGTAGATGTGAGAATTTCTTGTGATTTCTCTTTTCAGCTCGTTTTCTGTTCTCGGCTTCCTAGGGACTTTAAGGGCGTGAATGAAAATATTTCTCTTCTCCGGCCCTATTTCTGGCTAAAAATTGAAAAATTTATTTCTCTTTCCGAACGAGTTTCCGAGTAATAAGTAGTATTTGATAATGACACAATTTTTTTTCCCGGAATAGAAATTCATTTGATAACAACGCAAAATTTCTATTTTCGCCAACCGGTGAGCGGCTATGGTGGCAGGCGGTTGGCGAGTGACGACAGAAACAGGTGATGGCGAGGGGCGGCGAGTGGCGACAACGGTCGGCCAGCAAGCGGCTGTAGCGGTGGCAGGTGGCCGGCCGGCAAGCGACGGCAGCAATGAACGGCCTGCCGATGAGCAACGGTAGATGGGCTGGCTGCCAGCGGCAAGTGAGAGGCGGTGGGCGGCAAGGGTGAGCAATAAAAAAGAGTTGTTATTTCTGTTTCTATTTTAGAAATAGAAAAGTAAAAAATTTAACTTCTCATTTCTGTTTCAAATTTATTTCTAAGTCAAAATTTGTCTCAAAAATAAAAAAAATGAAATTATTTTACCAAACGGATTTCTGTTCCAAATCTATTCCTGAGAACAAAAAAATAGAAAAACAGAGAAATAGAATAGTTATCATTTGCACCCTAAAAAAACGGATTCTTGCATTTTTCTTGATTTTGATTTCAATCCCTTTGCACTTTTTTTTCTTTCTTATTTCTTCTTGTCTCTAGCGTGTGAATTCAAATATAAGATTACACATCTATCTTTGAAGTCTGTCATTTTGTTTGGCAACATTTATCCCAACCTTTAGCTCAAATAAACCCCACAGAGTTTACCTACAGGATGGCAACTACGGCTTCTAATATTCATTTAAAGGTTAATACCACGAAAAACTCCAAACTGATATATTTGTGACAAATTTACTCCAAATAACCCCAAAATGGTATATCTGTGACAAATTTACCTTATGTTAGTTTCCGTTAAATTTTACCAACAAATGACTTAATTGGATGATACATGGCAATGCATAACAATTTGGAGTTTTACCTCTTTATTTGTCACAAGTTTATTAATTTGTGATTTTTTGTGGTGTTAATCCAACATAATGAAAGGTAAATTTGTCACAAGTATACTAGTTTAGAGTTTTTGGTGATAAAAAAATTAGCTGGGGGTAAATTTGTCACAAGTGTACCGATTTGGGATTTGGTATTAACCCTTCCCTTAAATTGATCAATTTACTATTTATGGAACATATTCCAAATACGATTGCTCAACCAACCCTTTTATTTACAACATCAAAGTCCAACTCCAAATTAGTTTTCCACTATGAGGAGGGGCGAGGAGTTGATTGTAACAGCCCGAATTTCGATGTAGTTCCGGGATCAATAAAATTGACAATATTTCGCATTTCATTTTAGTAAGTCTCGCCCAGAGCTGATCACTCTCGGGATACTAACCAATAGGGTATGGCTAATTAGAAAGCGGTACGTGAACCAAGGATCCGATCGCGAAGCGGACACCGATCACGAGAAATGATGAGAAAATATTATAAACCAATGTGGATCGATCTTAGGAAAAGTAACGGATTTGGTTTGGCCAAGGCCAACGATGTACAATCGGATCGCAGGTGATTCTGCATGACCGAGAGTGCACGTGGCCAACCAATCCTGAACTTAAACCGGACGATCGTGACCTCTGGGATTGGTGATAATTTCTCATTCTCTCAATGATCAGGACCGTCATGACTCGGATAACCCTAGGTCGATACGCATAACCTCTAGACAGCTGCCCGTTAGTGAGAGACCCTGAAATTGGAAATCGAACGAGTTTTAGTCACGAAATTGGACCCGGACTTTGATATTGATTTTCGAAGGCTTAAGAGACTATTTTTGAGAATCTGACGTCATATCACGCTGGCCACACACGTTTGGAGTTAGTACGAGTAAAAATTGGAATTTCGGTCCGGGGGTGAAAAATTACGATTTTGCCCATCGGGACGCCAGCGTTGCTTTTCGAGACCAAATGAGGATATTTTTCGAGGCCGACGCCATTTTTGGGTGGCCACGCATACCAGGAGTCGTTATGGCCAAAAATTAGAATTTCGACAAAAATTGGAAAAATAATATTATTTTATTCCCAGAACTTGGCAGTCGATTTTCGAGGGTTTAAACGGCTATTTTCGCGATTCCGACGCCATATTATGTTGGCCACACACATCTGGGATTGATACGTGCGAAAATTGGAATTTCGCCCCGGGACCGGAAAAATGACCATTTTGCCCCTGGGCTATTTTCGGGTCCGAATTTTTGGGAAAGTATTTGGGACAGTTAAAGATAATTATCAGCTGCATTATTGGCCCCATTTACCCTTTTGCCCTCAATTTTTGGATACGATTGGATTAGAACCGTAGGATTAGGGGTATTTTGATCAAAACCGCCGGATCGGCGACACGTGTCGCCCCTAGGCCACTTTATTTGATCAGCTGACCTTCCCTCTCTCTCCTCCCAGCCCCATTCGGCCAGCAGCTCCCCCAGAACAGCCCTCCCTCTCCCATTTTTCTCTCATTTTCTCTCTTGGTTTGGCTTGCCGGAGCTCGCCGCCGGCCACCGGAGTACCGCTGCCGACCGCCATGCCCCGCCGTCGACCACCACAGCCCCCAGCCTCAACCTTGCCCCTATCTGACCCTTTCTCTCTCTATTTCTCTCTCTTTCTCCCTCTTTTTCTCTATTTCCTGTCCTGTCCAGCAAATAGGGCCGCCGGAGCTTCGCCGGAGCTTCGATCGCCGTTCCGTCGACACCCAGCCGTCCAGCCACGCTGTATGACGCCAACCGTACCTGTCCGTACAGTGTCCGTACGATCGAGGGGGGGGGGGGGGAACTGTAGCGCCGTACGGTCGACGTCGTACGGCCGTCGTGCCGGCCACCGTTTCCCCCTTGTCCGTATAGTGTCCGTACGTGGTACTGTTCACCGCCATCCGTACGCCGTCGCCGGGAATTTCGCCGCCGGTTTCACTATTCACCAGTGATCGGCCGCCGTTGTCACGCCCCGAACCCCGCGGGCATACGACACCCCTCTATAGTCGTTGAGATGCGACGTCCCATGACTCGTCGCCGACCCTTCATTTTATCTTTGAATTACGCATGCGGAAACGATCACAACAATCCCCGAACAACAACAATAAACAGGGATAGCTAGGAAGATAAAACACAACAGTCAATCCACACTATTTTGATTTTCACTTGATTAACCCCTGGGAATATTCTTACAAGCCCACTTCGGGCGTTTCCACAGAAAGCCAGCAAAAAGACAAAGGGTAGGGTTAATCTACTCCATCCAAAAGATTAGCTTCCAGGCCTAACCCTCAAGGACCAACCAAAAACTGCGGTATTCCAAATCGCATAGGAAGCAACGACATGCTAAGGTCCTGAAAAAGGTTTAACAACAACAAATGAGATAAAATCTCAATAAGTTAACGGCCTAAGCCCCGCTTAGGAGGGCAACTTGCACGGGGGTCCCTAACCAGGCAATACAACATCAACATCACATCATTAAACAACCACAGGCATCCTTACCTCGCCTTGGGACACTCGTTGATGAAATGCACATGTCATAAACTCGAAGCATCTAAATCAATTACTCATGCATCAATGCATCACAAGCGTGCGTGTTCCGATTATAAGATAGAATCCACTTGGGCACGTCCCATACCATGCCTAGCAGTTTCTACCACATAATCAGGCACTATGCATCACACGTATTCCAGTTATTATGCCCCCTCGGGGCCACTACACATTAAGCGATACGCAGCAAGATGGCAATCTTCCGGTAAAAATCGGGCTTCTCCCGCCCCTTCGGGCACGGCTACGTCAAACGATACACAGGATGACGGCATTCCAATACGGCAACATCAAACGATACACAGCAAGATGGTATTCCGTAAGGAGCATCGAGTCCGGCCTCGGGCCACGACAAGGCATCCGGGGTATCGGCACTCCAGATAATCCCCAGGCATCCGATAAATCGGGTATCGTCAAGCGATACACAGCAAGACGGCTCCAACGTGTGACCACACGAGCACACAAGCATTCCGGCCAATTATTATCTTCTCAATTAGCCCATGCGTTCGTGAATAGTGCTCACATTAATGCCATATAATAATATCACATGGCCACACATGCAACAGTCAATCAATTTCGCAAGCTTCGATAACGACACAAGTATTAGCCGCAAAACACCACTATCCATTTCTGGCATAACAATAAAAAATAATTTAATGCAAAAAACTCGTAAACTTTCTTAAAAACTTCCGATCAAAACAGTTTATCATAAATTCAATTTAATACGACAATTCACGGTATAAACGTCAACATTCAAGCTAGAAATCATAATTTGAAATTATAAATTTTTCGAAATAATAATAAATAAATTCGGAATTTAATTATTTAATAATATCCAAGAATAATTTAATTTTCCAAAATTCAAAATACTTTCTCGAATCAAAATCATTCAAACCATTTTCCAAATACGCCAACTTATACGGCGAAATCCAACATTGGCATCACAATTTGACGTTAGAAATTTTCCGAAAATAATAATATCTAATTTCGGAAATTAATTATTTAATAATAAAATATTAATAATTAATCAGAAAATAATAAAATAATAATTAATTCCGAAAAATAATAATTTAATAAAATAATCGATAACTTATCACCACACGACGATAGCTTATCACGCAATAATCATAGCTTATCGAATAAATAACGATAACCTATCACCTAATTCTAATTAACTAAACATAATCTTAATTAAACTTAATCTAAACTACCCTAAGCAAGTTTAACACCCTAAACACGGGATTAGGGGTTAACCTACCCGTTTAACGACGGCGTTAACACAAGAACGACGGCGATGACGCGAGCTCGCTCGTGGCGGCTCCGGTTTTGCGTTACGAGCGACGAACGGCGGCGATCCGGGCACGGCGAAGGAGCGGCTGCTGTGGTGGTTGGTCGGGGCTGCTTGGGGGCTGATCCGGGCGTGTAATGGTGTGTGGTGGTGTCGGCTAGGTGGCTGGACAGCAGCGGAGCAGCGGCTGCAACGGCGGGGACGGACAACGGGCGACCAAGCTAGAAACTTGGCTGGAAAACAGCTGGCGACGGGGGCTGTTTCCGGCGAGAAATGGACCAGTCCGTGGCTGGAAATGAAGAAGCCGAAGGAAGCGAGAACAATAAGCGGCGGCGGCGATGAGGGCGAAGCGGCGACGGCAAAGCGAAGCGAAGCAACGGCGAGAGGAGCGAAGCGCGGCGGTGAAGAAGCAAAACCAACGAAGAAGGAGAAGAAAATAATAAGAAGAAAGAGAGGGGAAATGATGGGGAGTTGGTGGGTTCGGTGGGGGAGTCAAACACGTAAAAAGGAGGGGGACCGGCGGAAAGAGAGAGAGAGTAGTCAAATCGCAATAATCGCGATCCAACGGCCACGATTCGAATCCAAAAATGATCTAACGGTTCCCGAAAAATCCTAATTAATAATTTAGGATTTGGTCAAAGGGTATTAATAAAAACACATCGCAAGAGAGGTCTATCAGTCCAAATCTGCATCCGGTCAAAAACTCACTTTCCACATATCCCGGGCAATATCGAGGCTGGCCACAATAATATCAATACCGTCCAATTAAATTCGTCCCGGAACTTCGAGCAATTCTACACCAAAGTTTGGGCTCTAAATAACGGCCAAATTCGATCGAGTGTGATTCTAGCGAAATCTCAATTTTAAAAATGATAACCGGGAGTGATCAGTTCCCGGGCGAGATTTTACTATAAGCACACTGACGAATTACACGTTTTATAAATCCCAAAAATTGGCCGAAATTCCGAATGTCACAGCCGTTCCCCGTCGTCGTGACCTTGGATTAGGTGAGTAAAATTCCTAAACCCGTATTAGGACTGATAGTGCATTTTTCTGGACTGGTTTAGGTATTATCGGTGTATAATTCAGACTGGATTAAGGACTGATTAGTGGAAATAAAATCCGAGGAATTTAGTGGGATTATTATGGACAATTATTGGGCCCGGATTGAGGAAATAGCGGCTGTCCATATTTTTGAGGAATGTACCGGATTATAATGGACAGCAAGAATTATTAGCTGAATGGCCGGGATTACCTAGAATGATTGGCTGTTGATTTATTGATGATCAATTGTGTTTAATTGCGAAATGCTATATTGCGTGCTTGTGTGGCTAAATCGTGCGGAGTGTGATTGACCAATTGATGACTTGAATTGTGTATTTGGAATTTGGCCGCACAGTATTAATAGGCCAAGTAAGCACGTGGCTTGTAAATTAGGCATTGTGGAATGACTTTTATTGAACTGTGTGCCTGTGCCTATATTATGTGGATGCTCATGTTGCATTTCATGGCACGCATTATGAATGCCGAGAATGAGGCTTGTGATGAAATTATGTGAGACTGCGTGCCTGTCATGAGCATGTGATCACCTAAAATATCCTGATGCGTGTTACGCGGGGTTCAGATAATAATGGGTTATGTGATCACCTAAGGGCCTTCGGGTCGTGACCTTCGGGTCGATACCGTCCTCATGCACTTTGAAGCAGGACGATACCCGGTACGTCCGAAAGACGACCATCCTCATGCACTTTGAAGCAGGCTTTGGTTCATAAGGAGATCAGTGTTGCGCCTCATGCACTTTGAAGCAGCCTAGAGACACTGGGCTAGATCGGTTGCTGCGCCTCATGCACTTTTGTGATATTCCGAATTTCGGACCATTTTTGGGATTTATGAAATGTGTAATTCGTCAGTGTGCTTATAGTAAAATCTCGCCCGGGAACTGATCACTCCCGGTTATTATTTTTAAAATTGAGATTTCGCTAGAATCGCACTCGATCGAATTTGACCGTTATTTAGAGCCCAAACTTTGGTGTCGAATTTCTCGGAGTTCCGGGACGAATTTAATTGGACGGTGTTAATATTATTGTGGTCAGCCTCGATATTACCCGGGACATGCGAAAAGTGAAATTTCGACCGGGTGCAGATTTGGACTAGTAGACCTCCCTCGTAGTATGTTTTTATTAATATCTTTTGGCCCTTTTTCTATATTATTAATAGGAATTTTCGTGGACCGTTGGATCGTTTTTGAATTTGATCAAGGACCGTCGGATCGCACTTGAGTGCGATGTTGACTTTTCCTCTCTCTCTCTCCCTTCCCTTTTCCACGCCGGTCCCTCCTTTGCGTCTGACACCCACCAGCCCCCACCAACTCTCTCTCTCTCTCCTCTCCTTCTTTTCTTTTCTTCTCTTCTTCTTCTTCTTCGCTGGTTTCACTTCTGGTTCGTGCTTCTGCTCCTTCGTGCTGCTCACCGACCAGACCGCCCTCCCTTGCCGGAACCAGCTGCTCACCGCGTGCCGCCTTCCTGCCGCGAGCCACCGCCACCCCAGCTCCCCTCTGGCCGAGCCGCACCACCGGCCACGCCACAGTAGTCGCACATCGGCGGCTGTTCCGGCCCGGGCGCGAGCCGCGCCTCCGCCAGGCCCGGCCACCGTCGCTCACTTTGTCGTTGTCCCCGCCGCCGGGACACCACCATCAGCCGCCGTTCAGCCCTTGAACCAGCCCCGACCAGCCACCACAGCAGCCGCTCCCCTCGCCACGCACGTTCGCTGCTCACCAGAGCGATCCGAGGACATCGCGGACCACCCTCGCTGCCGCCATCGTCCTCGCGGTAACCCTGGCGTTAGCCTAGTAAGTTAGCCTCTAATCCCGTGTTTAGGGTGTTAAACTTGTTTGGAGTAGTTTAATTTGTGTTTAGATTAATATTAGGTTTGTTTAGCTGGGTTTAGGCGTTAAATTATCGGTGTTTGCGCGATAGGTTATCGCGTATGTATTGATAAGTTATCGTGGTGTTGTGATAAGTTATCGATTATTTTATTAAAGTATTATTTTCGGAATTAATTATTATTTTATTATTTTCGGATTAAATATTAATATTTTTATTATTAAATAATTAATTTCCGAAATTAAATATTATTATTTTCGGAAAATTTCTAACGTCAAATTGTGATGCCAATGTTGGATTTCGCCGTATAAGTTGGCGTATTTGGAAAATGGTTTGAATGATTTTGATTCGAGAAAGTATTTTGAATTTTGGAAAATTAAATTATTCTTGGATATTATTAAATAATTAAATTCCGAATTTATTTATTATTATTTCGGAAAATTTATAATTTCAAATTATGATTTCTAGCTTGAATGTTGGCGTTTATACCGTGAATTGTCGTATTAAATTGAATTTATGATAAACTGTTTTGATCGGAAGTTTTTAAGAAAGTTTACGATTTTTTGGCATTAAATTATTTTTATTGTTATGCCAGAAATGGATAGTGGTGTTTTGCGGTTAATACTTATGTCGTTATCGAAGCTTGCGAAATTGATTGACTGTTGCATGTGTGACCATGTGATATTATTGTATGGCATTAATGTGAGCATTATTCACGGACGCATGGGCTAATTGAGAAGATAATAATTGGCCGGAATGCTTGTGTGCTCGTGTGGTCACACGTTGGAGCCGTCTTGCTGTGTATCGCACGATGCCCGATTTATCGGATACCTGGGGATTATCTGGAGTGCCGATACCCCGGATGCCTTGTCGCGGCCCGAGGCCGGACTCGATGCTCCTTACGGGATACCATCTTGCTGTGTATCGTTTGATGTTGCCGTATTGGAATGCCGTCATCCTGTGTATCGTTTGACGTAGCCGTGCCCGAGGGGGCAGGACGGAGCCCGGTTTTTACCGGAAGACTGCCATCTTGCTGCGTATCGCTTGATGTGTAGTGGCCCCGAGGGGGCATAATAACTGGAATACATGTGATGCATAGTGCCTGATTATGTGGTAGAAACTGCTAGGCATGGTATGGGACGTGCCCAAGTGGATTCTATCTTATAATCGGAACACGCACGCTTGTGATGCATTGATGCATGAGTAATTGATTTAGATGCTTCGAGTTTATGACATGTGCATTTCATCAACGAGTATCCCAAGGCGAGGTAAGGATGCCTGTGGTTGTTTAATGATGTGCTGTTGATGCTGTATTACCTGGTTAGGGATCCCCGTGCGAGTTGCCCTCCTAAGCGGGGCTTAGGCCGTTAACTTATTGAGATTTTATCTCATTTGTTGTTGTTAAACCTTTTTCAGGACTTTAGCATGTCGTTGCTTCCTATGCGATTTGGAGTACCGCAGTTTTTGGTTGGTCCTTGAGGGTTAGGCCTGGAAGCTAATCTTTTGGATGGAGTAGATTAACCCTACCCTTTGTCTTTTTGCTGGCTTTCTGTGGAAACGCCCGAAGTGGGCTTGTAAGAATATTCCCAGGGGTTAATCAAGTGAAAATCAAAATAGTGTGGATTGACTGTTGTGTTTTATCTTCCTAGCTATCCCTGTTTTATTGTTGTTGTCCGGGGATTGTTGTGATCGTTTCCGCATGCGTAATTAAAAGATAAAATGAAGGGTCGGCGACGAGTCCTGGGACGTCGCATCTCAACGACCATAGAGGAGTGTCGCATGCCCGCGGGGTTCGGGGCGTGACAACTTTGTAGCAGGCTAGACGCACCGGGCCGTGAATATTGTCGACTCGAGTCATAATAAATAATAAATCGGGCGATTGCCAGTGTGCCAGTGTGGGCCAGTGGGTCGGAAAATGCATATGACATGCTGACGACATTTGCATGCATAAGAATGCATGGATTAGCGTGCGAGTGTGTGAGACTCGGTGCAGGAGCATGTGTTTGGCATACGTGTGACTATGTGTGCCACGTATGTGCTGTGATTATTAGATGTTGAACTATCTAATTTGCAGGGTCAGAGACTTGTGTGATCATTGTTGTGTTATACTTTGAGTGTTTATTTCCGGTTAGGAGATTGCATGCTAGCCTAGCCTAGGTTTAGGGGTTGAACTCATTGAAATTCGTCTCACGGTTGTGTAAACCGAAACATTTCAGACCCCCAATCGTAGAATGCCGAGGTCACCACCTCTTTCTGGGATACCGCATCGCATTCAGCGGTCGTTGAGCATGCACCCTTGTGGAGACGGAGCAGCAGATATGGAGTCAGAGGAGCAGTCGGATGAATCCTCGGAATCCTCAGATCCTGACTGGGATCCCTAAGAGCACCCTAGCCACTTACCCTTTTGACCCGGTGGCTGTTGACTGTTTGTACTGCTCGCTTTTGTTGTTTAATGGGTATTGTAAAAAGGTTTTCTATAGTAATGTAAGTATGTACCTATTTTCTGCTGTGATCGTGTTCATTGCTTGGCTATCCTTGGCTCGTATTTTATAATTGTCAGGGTTGTTTATTTAATTGCTTCGGCTTGTGCTTATTCTCTGTTGGGCGTTGGGTCGGCGACGTTTCCTGGGACGTCGCACTGCAATCAACCAAGATAGGGATGTTAGCGCTTCGTAGGGTACGGGGCATGACAGCTGCTACTCTCTCGTCCTCGGTTCCTATCTCCTCATCAGATCCTATCTCCGCCACTTCTCCGTCTTGCTCCGGGTCTAATTCCATCGGCTCCGACTCGATCTCGTCTTGATGGTCTAAGGGTTCTGGATCAGCATACAGCACTTCGGGCTCTTCAACCTCCTCGATCATGGCAGCAGGTCCGTCTACGGTCTCGCCCTGGCTGCTCGAATCAGGTGGGGTTAGAGGATTTGAAATCTCACAACTTACCATCTGCGGGATCATGATATCATCCACGTCCACCGGGACATCGAAGGTTCTGAGCGGGGGTCCGATTACTCCGTCGGTTCCTCTATAGCACCAAGCCACATATTCTTGGCTATGGTAGTACGACTCTCCCACATTAGTAAACAGTAAAGCGTAATATCTCACATAAGTTGTTCCGTCTCCACAGGGGTGCACGCTCGACGATCGCTGAATGTGATGCGGTATCCCAAAAAGAGGTGATGACCTCGGCATTCTACGGTTGGGGGTCTGAAATGTTGGGTTATAACAACCGTGAGACGAATCTCAGCGAGTATAACCCCTAAACCTAGGCTAGGCTAGCATGCATTCTCCTGACCGGAAACAAACATTCTAAATCGTAATGCGACAACAATTAAACAATTCTATGACCCTGCATGTTAGACATTTCAATGTATAATAATCACGGCACATACGTGGCACACTTAGTCACACGTACGCCAAACACATGCTCATGCTCTTCAGTGTTCATATCGCATGCCATACACTGAGTCTCACATACTCGCACACTAGTTCATGCATTTTTATGCATGCAAACGTCGTCAACATGTCACATGCATATCTCGGCCCACTGGCCTACACTGGCCCACTGGCCCACTGGCCCATACTGGTATACTGGCAATTGCTCAATTTATTAATATTTATTACGACTCGAGTCAATATTCACGGCCCGGTGCGTCTAGCCTGCTTCAAAGTGCATGAGGCGCGGCACCGATCTGGCCCAGTGTCTCTAGCTTGCTTCAAAGTGCATGAGGCGTAACACTGTTCTCCTCACAAACCAGAGCCTGCTTCAAAGTACATGAGGATGGTCGTCTTCCGGACATACCGGGCATCGTTCTGCTTCAAAGTGCATGAGGACGGTATCGACCTGAAGGTCACGACCCGAAAGTCCTTAGGTGATCACACAACCAATTATTATCTGAACCTCGCGTGACACGCTTCAGGGTATTTTAGGTGATCACATGCTCATGACAGGCACGCAGTCTCACACAATTTCCTCACAAGCCTCATTCTCGGCATTCATAACGCGTGCCATGAAATGCAACATGAGCATCCACATAACATAGGCACAGGCACACAGTTCAATCAAAGTCATTCCACGGTGCCTAATTCACAAGCCACGTGCTTACTTGGCTTATTAATACCGTGCGGCCCAAATTCACAATGTGTAATTCCATAACCCACTCAAGCCATCAAATGGCCGAACACACTCCGCACGAGTCGGCCACACGAGCACACAACATGGCATTATTCAATTCCCCAATAAATGGGCACAACAATCAACAAGTCAGTCAGCCCGGGCATACCCAGCAGTCCAGTCACCTAATCCTCAATTAGTCCCGGCTAGTCCGATAGCCCACTAATTAATCTCACATTGATCCACTGATATTAATCCAGTATAAATTTCCACTACTCGGTTCACTAATTCATTCCAGTATTCACTAATAATACCCAAACCAGTCCAGAAAACGCACTATCAGTCCTAATCCGGGTTTAGAAATTGTACTCACTTAATCTAACTCACGACGATGAGGAACGGTAGCCGATCACTGGTGAACAGTGGAACCGGCGGAGGCGTTCCCGGCGGTGACGTACGGACGGCGGTGTACGAACCGTACGGACACTGTACGGACGGTGATGAACAGTGATGTACGGGGACGTCGGAAACGTCACAGTGGTAGCAGCTCGGCCGATCGGGCTCCAGCGCGGTGGCGGTGAGGCTCCGGCGCGGCGGCGGTGCTATCCCGGGAAGAAAAAGGGAAAGAAAGAGAGAGAGGGAGAGAGAGAGAGAAAGGGGTCGGGTGAGGCTGAGGCTGAGGCTGAGGCTAGGGACTGAGGTGGTTGACGGCGAGGCACGGTGGCCGGCGGCGGCGCTCGGGTGGCCGGCGGTGAGCTCCGGCAAGGCTTGCCGAGAGAGAGAGAAAGAGAGGGAGAAGACGGTGGAGGGCTGATCTGTGGGGGCTGGCCAAATGGAAGGGTGAGGAGAGAGAGAGAGAAGTCCAAGCTGGTCAAATATTTAGGGCTAGGGGCGCCAAGTGTCGCCAATCCGCGAAAATGACCAAAACGCCCCTAATCTAACGGCCTTAATTTAATCGTATCCAATAATTGAAGGGCAAAAGGGTAATTGGGCCAATAATTGAGCTGATAAACCCTCCATAATTATCCTAAAATTTTCCCAAAATTTCGGAACCCAAAAATAGCCCAGGGGCAAAACGGTCATTTTTCCGGTCCCGAGTCGAAGTTCCATTTTTTACCCGTACCAACCCTAAATGTGCGTGGCCAACATAATGTGGTGTCGGAATCGCGAAATTCATCGCGCAAGCCCTCAAAAATCCACGTCAAAGTTTGAAGGGCAAAATCGTCAATTTTTCCAATTTTTGTCGAAATTTCAATTTTTGGGCATAACGACTCCTGGTATGTGTGGCCACCCTAAAATGGCGTCGGCCTTGAAAAATAACCTCATTTGGCCTCGAAAAGCGACGCTGGTATCCCAAGGGGCAAAATCGTAATTTTTCACCCCCGGACCGAAATTCCAATTTTTACTTGTGCTAACTCCAAATGTGTGTGGCCAGCATAATATGACGTTAGATTCTCAAAAATAGTCTCTTAAGCCTTCGAAAATCGACATCGAAATTCGGGCCCAATTCCGTGAACAAAACTCACTAAACTTTCAATTTCAGGGTCTCTCACTAACGGGTGGCTGTTTAGAGGTTACGCGTATCGACCTAGGGCTATCCGTATCGTGATGGTCTCGATCATTGAGAGAATGAGAAATTATCACTAGTTCCAAAGGTCACGATCATTCGGTTCAAGTTTAGGACTGGTTGGCCACATGCACTTTCGGTCTTGCAGAATTACCTGCGTTCCTATTGTACATTGTTGGCCTCGGCCAAACCCAATCCATTACTCTTTCCTAAGATCGGCCCACGTTTGCCCAAAATATTCCCTCAGCGTCTCTCGTGATCGATATCCGTTTCGCGATAGGATCCCTGGTCCACGTACCATTTTCTAGATAGCTATACCCCATTGGTTAGTATCCCTAGAGTGATCAGCTCTGGGTGAGACTTATTAAAATGAAATGCGAAATAATATTAGTTTTATTAATCCCGGAATTACATCGAAATTCGGGCTGTTACAGATAATCTATTGGATTAATTGTATTATTATTTTATTAATTTTCCTAAATTAAATAATAATATTTTATTAATTTTCGGAATTAAAAATATTATTATTTTATTAATATTTTTGTGGAAATTCCGAAATTAAATTTTGTTTATTTTAGGCTTAAATTATGATGCCTAAGCTAGAATTTGCCTTATATATTGGTTTGTATGCCAAATTGAATTGTTTGGTTATGGTAAAATATAGAATTATGGATATTTAATTAATAAACCTTGAGGTGTCGGGTTTATTTGTTAAGTTTTATGTGAGAAATATGTTGTGGATGCTTGAATATAGAAGCATGCCAAGTTTGGGAATTTAATAAAATGTGCATGATCACTTGTGATTATTTTGATGCATTTTTACGTGTGGAAGTTGCAATATTTCAACGTATTAGCACGGATCATGTTTGCATCGGCTATTGAAAATTATAATGATGGAACCTGAGTGTTGCTATGTGTGCATGATCACCTAAAGGTTCCTTTCATGCCCGGTTATATCGGAAAACCATATACCGGATGACCACCAACCTAGGGTTTGGCCGTGGCCTTAACGGGTGTCCCCAATTTGGTAATTGGAAGCCGTCGCTGGTAGTAGGAGAGACGTAGTCATTCACAAATCGAATTCGGAATGAACCCATTTATGGGATATGCCGTCATTGTGGTTGGGTGAGACGATGCCGTGCCCGACGGGGCGGGACGATACCTGCATGGTTATATCGGAAGACCGCCAACCTGATGCGAATAACGCGGGTTGTGTCGTTGTGTGGCTGTAGTAATCAAAATACGCATGAAAGATTGCAGTGGCATTATGCTTGATTATGGGATGAAATTGTGAGAGGCGGTATAAGACGGGCTGAAACGACTTCACCTTATAATCGGGACACGTGTGGATGCATTGTGCATGGGAAAGTTGTTGTGTGTTCTGACTACATTATATGCTTGTTGCATTATGATTGTATATGATAGTTTATAACGTGCAAGGCGTGTGTGCCAAGGTAAGGTAAAAATGTTTGCAATTGTTTAATGGCAGATATGTTTATGATGGGCTGGTAGCCTGCTCGTGTGAATAGTTAGGGCAAAGCAGGGGTTACTTTGCTATTGATCTATCATCGATAGGTTGTTGC
Organism: Syzygium oleosum; assembly: GCF_021117445.2. Taxonomy (NCBI): domain Eukaryota; kingdom Viridiplantae; phylum Streptophyta; class Magnoliopsida; order Myrtales; family Myrtaceae; genus Syzygium; species Syzygium oleosum. The sequence goes on along the minus strand of NW_026607489.1, from coordinate 13,188,768 downwards.
ATGTTTTAGGTGCATCCAAGATGAGTTGACCTCCTAGTCGAGGCTTAGGTCGTTAACTTACTGAGATTTTATCTCATTCGTTGTTGTTAACCATCTTTTCAGGTACTCAGGTATGAGTACGCGTTGCGTTCCTTGTGATACGGTTATGTCAAGGGGGAAATACCTGTTGAGGTTATCCTCGTAGATAGAGGATCTAGGTTAACCCCATATCCGTTGTTATTGTAATCAAGAAGGTTGGCGTGGCGGACTAGTAATATATTAATCCCCGATGTACTATTGATGATGTGTATATATATGTTGTATGTTTTCCTGTCTATCCCTATTGTTGTCTGGAAATATACGCTTCCGCATGTGCATGATCTAAAGTGAAAATGGATGGGTCGACGTTGCGTCCTGGGATGTCGTAATTTCACGATCAAGGAAGGATGTTTGCGCGCTCGAGGGTTCGGGGCGTGACACCGAATGTTTGGTTGCCAGAAATCACCAGTTACTGAAGATGATGAGGAAAGCGTCGTCTCGGAGACGATCGAGAGCGCTTCAAACGCATCATCGGAAGTGACATCACCGGCGTTCTGTCCGAGCCCGGAATAAGTCGACGCTCCATACATTATAATTAGACATAACACGAGGAAAATATAACATTGGAAATTATAAACATGCTGTATAATGTGAATCTTAGCATTCAAGAATTATATTGGAAATTTTGGTGTAATTCAGATATTTTAAAATTTATTTTTCGGATAAATACGGGGAAGAGAAGTTAATGCCAATGTTTGGCCCGTACTCCTTCATAGATATTCTTAATGGAAGAGAAGAAGATGGGGATAACGGACGTAGCCTTAGAAACTACGTTGAGGTGAGAGTTGTGTCGAAGATTTTGAAGATTCTATACAAAGGTACGCCACGAGAGAATTTGGCCAGTTTATTGTTTCCTGCCAAATAGTATACATTAATGCAAATAACGACTATATCTTTGCACACGTTTGGTTATATATGTGGAAGCACCTTTTGCCATATTATCGTATAGCATGGGCGGCCAGTTGTTGACTGCCGAATCTGCAAGAGAAGAATATTTCTGTTCAATCTTACCATGAAGTTTATTTTAGTTTCTTGGGATGTATAGAGAGATTTGCATAGCTTTATATGCTTATTGACACGGGAGATGATATGCTTTCTTGTCATTTTTAGGTCATTAACTTAGGCTTGCAGGATACATGAAACAGGAATCGGAGGTGTACATAACACTTCTACGTTAGTGTCGTCGTAACTTGTAGGATTTACGACTTGTGTGCCACATCTAATTATATCATATTGGTTTTTCTGCAGCATGCAAATCTTCAGGCGAAGATTTAAGTGTTGGCGTGATATCTCCATATGGAGCTCAGGTTGCTGCAATACAACACGATATTGGAAATAATTATGAAAATATCGAAGGCTTTACAGTGAAAGTGAGGACAGTGGATGGGTTTCAAAGGGGTGAAGAGGATGTCATAATAGTATCGACCGTAAGATCAAACCCTCGCGGTTCTATCGGGTTCGTTTCTGATCCTAAGAGAACCAATGTCACTATCACCAGGGCAAGGTAGTCTCTTTTATTCCTGCTTAACCGGGGCAATTTGAATTTTGCAATAAGATGTTATTTACAAGCAATTTCTGCTTTTTGCTGCCTCTATGTAGATACTCTCTTTGGATATTGGGAAATGAGAGAACGCTGATGAGAAGCAAATCTGCATGGGAAGCTTTGGTTCATGATGCTAAGAGCCGTGGTTTTTTCTTCAGCATTGATGATTTTGAAGCCATTTTGGATGGGAAGAATAGTCAGCTTGATGAGCCGGTCGCTGGAAGTAATGTGCTATTTAGAAATGAGAGGTGGAGGGCAAACTGCTCTTAGGATGCTAAGAGCCGAGAATGTTCCTCCGGTTGTGATGAAGTTAAAGCCATTTTGGATGGGAAGAAAGAGAATATTCGGCTTGATGATCCGCTCGATGGCAATAGTGTCCTATTTAGAAATGCTCGGTGGAGGGTAGAAAACTTTGCCCGATGGTTTTCTTTGCTGTATTTGCCGGCTCAAAATGAACATTCGACTTTTGCAGAATCAGTGACAATACTTTTTCTTGTCAACTGTAGGTTTTCTTCGGCGATAACTTTGTGAAGTCTTTCGGAAAGCTTACGTCACATAGGACCAAGATGTCAATCTTGGACCTCTTATCAAAACTTGCTGGTGGCTGGAGACCTGAGAAGAGCTATGTGGGTTTACTCCCTACAAGCTGTTCTGATATGGTGAAGCAATTTGAGGTTGATGGTCTCTCTACGTGCTGTGCACTGTCGATATAGATATACTTAAGGAACCGAGATACATCCAAATCCTGAAGATTTGGGATGTATTGCCCTTAAGGGATGCGACGAGACTGGTTGAACATCTCGACAGTGAGTTCAAAGCATATGCAGACGATTTCATTAGTCTCTGCAACGAGAAATGTCTTGAGGGGTAAGTCTCATCTTTTTTCCCTAACTTCAGATTGAAGACTTATCAATAGTCTATATGATTCACTTTCTCGGATGAATGACCGCTAGAACTGACTTGAATTATCTTATATGCCCACGTATCTCCCGTCGTGTAGGGATCTTATAGTTCCAAAGACATGGGATTCTTCTCATGGTATTGCTCGTTTCCGTAATCCGGATCAAGTTCAAGCAGGGAGCGGTTTGGGGGCCGATATTTCGATTCCGGGAACGAGCGAGAGCCTGCTTTCAATGAGATTCCACCCCTCATCATCAGGCGTGGTCAGGCACTTGTTTTCGGAGGACCACGATGGCGAAGCGAATCTTGCTTCTGACGTAACCGAGCTAGATCAAGAGATGAATTCCCGATTCGGTGGGCTTCATATTTGAGCAAACCCATATTGTTCCCCTTCTTCACAAGCAGCTTCTTTTGACAGAATCAGGGGATAACACAATTTCTTTACGAGGAATGTTTCGTTCGGGGTCGGAATTTCTGCGCCCGTGCCGGGTATTTTCGAGAAGGCTTGGACCTTCTAAATCATCTATCTTTTTCTAGTTTTATGTCTGGATATATTTGGTTGAAATAATGGCATAGAATTTTCGGTTCAGGTGTCATAACTTTTTATTTCTGTTTCTTTTTCGTCTCTAGTTTGTGAATTCAAATATAGGGTTACACACCTAAGTCCAACAGTGACATAGACAGCAGAATCAATCGAGATTCGAGACATCCGCAATCGGCTATCCATCGTCTCGTTCATTGATTAGGCAAAAACGAACAATAATCGCACACAGCACGAACAGTCCTTGCAATCGAACCACTCACCGAACAGTGAAACGAACACCATTTGCATCCTTTCTCGAGCGATTGATGACACGAGAAGCGCAAAGCTGGAACCTCCGGAGCAAGATATCCAAGGAGCTATAGAGATGATCCACCGAGCGGAGGAACTCTGAATCACTCGCAAATCCAGAGATGATCAAGCGAGAATGATGCGCAAATCGCTGTGGATTTTGGGGTTTCAGGCCAAACAAAGATGTTGATGGAGATCGCACCAAGTTTTATCATTTGTTTAAGAGATAAGTGCACTTGAAGACACGGAAATGCAATTGACTCTTTAAACTTTTTAAAAAGTACGATCAAGTCGTAAAACTTGTCACGAAAGTGAAAATCAAGTTCTTAAATTTTCAAAAGTGTAATTAAGCCTCAAAACTTTTCACGAAAGTGTAATCAAAACTTAAAACTTTCAAAAAGTGCAATTTATGGAAGGTTTTGATTGAATCAATTTGATAAGTTTTGAAACATAATTACATTTTTTGAAAGTTTTAGAATTTAATTGTACTTTCACGATAAGTTTTATGACTTTCAATGCATTTATCCCTTTCTTTAATTCTTTCCCATTTTTAGCCCTCGTGCTTTTTAATTTTATTTTTTTTATCCTTCGGGGTTATAGAATCTTTCATTTTCTTTGACGCGATGTAACGTTATACAACTGCTTTATCAAAGATGGAAAAGGCATGAAGAGAGCATAATCATGTGCTGGGCACGTGTGAGAGTGAGAAGAAATTCAGGTTGTTCACACGTATGGTATCCCTATAAGCATGTATGTACAAAGACAAATCATTTAGGGTAGGCATAGCCGCATTGCCATATCCAACGCAAGGTTTTGTCCTTGGCACAGCGGAAGCTACTACCAAAGGGCCTCATTGGTAGTTAAGACTAGTGCTATATTTTATATAGCACATCACTTCACCTTTTCCGGGCGATGTGGGATTCGGTTAATGTCTATCCCCTTCGCCATCCTCCAGGCGGAGCCACACTCCCATCCCTCGCAAGACCAGGTCGTTACATCATCCGTCGTCATGTGTAACTGTGAAATACTCAAGGGGGACTATGGTTTTAGGCCTCATCAAACCATCTTAGTACTCGTGTACTAATGAGCGACCAAATCTTATTTCTAATTTCCATAGCCAGTCATAAGTGCATGTACATGCGTGTGGTCATCTGAACTACAAAAATGAACGTGCGCTTGTTAATCTGTATCCGAACTCCAAACATTTCAGGACACCATTTACTTCAGACAAGGAAAAACAATGTGCGTATGGTACATGCAAGAAAGCTTAGCATCCGAGAAAGCTTACCCAAAGTAACTTTTGTTTGTTGGTTTGAGGCATACGACTCCTTCGCTTTGAAAAAAATGTGGAACGATGCAGAAGCCTGTCTTGTGACGCCGCGTGCATTGTGCACAAAAGCTCGGGAAAATTATCAATTCGGTCCTAAATCTATTGCACGGATGCCTATTCAGTCCTTAACTTTTCAATTTTGCCAATTTTATCCTAAATCTTTGTGCGAAATTTTAATATAATCTTTCTGATCAATTTTCGCTGAAACTGCCGACATGATGATGCGGTCATCACTGGCCATTTTACGCGGCATGCCGTCGCGTCAGCGATTTTCGGTGAAAATTGATCAGAAAGACTAATAATTTCATACGGTTTAAAACTAAAGTGGTAAAATTAAAAAGCTTAAGATTAATCGAATAATTTTTTGTAAAAAGTTTGGTAGGTAAAGTTTTGGCAAAATCATATCAAATAGCGTACGGGAATACGAGGGGACTCAAGTCTTTTCAAGGGCCATCGGCTTCCTTTCCCGCCCGCTCTTACTTGACCCGAGGAGCTCTTAAATGATCAATTATTTCATTTTTTCAAATCACGAGCGGATGTTAACTTAATAGGGTTCCACTATAATTATTAAAAATTTCACATCGATGAGTGCAAATGATGGGAAATGAGCAAAATCATAATGTGACGACAATAGTCCCATAAATCTCTCCTAATCTTTTATTAAAAGATCTTTCCAGCTAGAATTATCATACAACCTCACAAGTTTCCCAAAACTCGAATTTCAAATCTCTTCATACAGCACCCATTAGATCCAGTTGCCAAATTTATGTCCGTCCTCTGAAAAATTTCCTCTCATCCAATACATTCGAAAGTCTAATGTTACATACAATACCTAGTATTTAATAGCACTCTTCGTTTGTTCGGTGCACAGATACCCGCTCGATCTCCTAATTAAGGAACTACGGTTTTAGGTCCTCCTCGAGTGATTTAAAGTACCCATGTACGTCCAACACAACCATTCTTAGAGATCAAGATGCATGTACGCATCTGTGGTCGTTCAAATACGAAGAAGGAACGCGGGTCTTGCCAGCCTCCATCCAAGCTCCAAACATGTCGGACACCAGACGTTTCGGACGAGGGAAGACCGTGTGTACTGTGACAGTGACGAAAGCTTTAGCAATGCAAGAAAACTTAGCCCAAGCAAACCATCGTTCGTGGGTTTGAGGCACACATCTTGCTTTTTTTTCATTTTCTTGGTCGGAAAGGCAGACATCTTGCTTTGATTCGCATTAATGGGGAACGATGGAAAAAGCTCGTATTGCGAAGCGACGTGCATTGTGTCACGCCCCGGACCCCGCCGAGCCCGCGACATCCCGCCATCGGTCGTATTGAACATGACGTCCCAGGCACGTCATCGACCCGACCCAGACATCAGAGATTTAGCACACGCGGAAGCAAACAGAAACAACCCGGACAACGAAACATGACAAAGGGATAGCACAAAACAATAATTGCATAACATAATAAGGTAGTCACTATTACAGGACAATAACCTGGGCTACCAATTCCCAACCACGCTTTTCAAAAAGGGGCGGTGGTCGACAAGCTTATCTCCTCTACAAAAAGATACTCAAAAGACAGGGTAAATTAACATATTCTTCAATCCCTGTGGTACTTTGGCGGCATCTCCAAATCGATCACGGTCGCGGATCTGAAAGTGGTTATATAATAACCGTGAGAACGAGTCTCAATAAGTAATACCCTCAACCCTACGTAGGCCAATGCGTACCCAGACAAGCAGTACATGCAATCTAATTCCTAATATACCGAATTCACCTCAAAGTACTTACCTCGCCATCAAGCGCGTGCCAGCTCTACACGACAGTCAAATGTATTATAATAATAATAATTCGATAACATACCACAGTCATTCACACGCCAGCCACAATAGCACCCAATCAATTCCAACATTTCGATCGGTCAATCAATCAGTCAAATCAATCAATCTTAGTCACACTCGAATCGCATGCGTGGTCGAACAGCCTTCCACGACCTCCCAGGTCCTTTCACTCGGCCCGCGCCATTACGCGTCAGGCCCCATCTCACAGCCCGCGCCACTGCGCCTCAGGCTTAGCCCTCAGATCAAGCCGGACTCGGTCCCGCGTAACCACGCCTCGGGACATTTTTCCTTTCCAATGACCCGCGTAACCTACGCCTCAGGTCTAGTCATGCCTTATTCGCCACACCCGCGTAACCTACGCCTCAGGTTGGCAGCCCTCCGATCGATCCGGGCTTTTTTTTTTCACATGCACACGCACCACAGCACAATTTCGCCATTTTCACAAATCGCACCAACCAAATTCAAGACACACTCGCAACATCTCAGTTTGCCAAATCAAAGCACCATACCAATTCCAGTCAAAGCCAATCCCAGTCACAACACAAATCCGATACACCAGTCCACACTCCCGACATATAAGTCAGTCACATACGAGCTCCAATTTTCATCCACACGCACCACCATGATACGGTCAATCAGTACACCACAATTAGCCACGTGATCACCATAAATCAATCCACCACTCGCCACGTAATTCACGCATTAATAATAATTTAACAGACTAATCTATTTTCTAAAATTAGTCACAAAATTAATCAAATCAATCTCTAAACATGTCTAATAGTACCCATTATACTAAATAGGGATTAGGATATCACTTACCAGATTTTGGCCCGGAGAAAAACCTGCACGGGCTCTAGACGGGCCGGATGAACAGTACGCCTGATGAACAGTGTTCGGAATGAACAGTATAGGCCGGATGAACAGTACCCCCCGGAATGAACAGTGACGGCCCCCCGGATGAACAGTGTTCGGAATGAACAGTACGGGCAAGGGCGCGGGCTCGGCCACGGCCCGGGGCACGCTCGGGCTGGCTGGGCAGGGTCGCCGGGGCTAGGTGGTGGTAGACGGGGCAGCGACGGCGGCCGGTACGGCGGCGCGCGGCGGCTGGTCGAGGCGGCGCCGGGGAAAACCCAACACAGGGGCGGCGTCGGGGAGGAAGGAAAAAGAACAGGGGAGGGGGAGGTGGTGGCGGCCAAAGGGGGCAGTAGGGCGGCGAGGGTGGCTGAGGGGAGAGGCTGGGGGAAGAGGCGGGGCGGCGGCCGCTGGAACGGCGGCACGCGGCGACGGTGAAGCCGGAAGCCCGAAACAGGGGAAGGCTCCGGGGAAGAGAGAAACAGGGGGGAAAGTCGCGCGGCAGCCGGGGGTGGCACGGCGGCGTCTCGGGAGGCCGGACGGCGGAGGGCAGGTCGGCGGACGGCTGGGCGACGCCGGACCGCGGCGGACGAAGTGGCGAGCTGCTGCTCGCGTGCAGCGCTGGCAGGGCCGGCGACAGGCGGTCGCGGGCGACGAGCGGCAGCGCAGCTCGGTCGGGCGACGGCGGTTGGTGGGACGGCGTTGGGCGGAGGCGGAGGGGGTCGACGGCGGTCAGGCGAGCTCTAGCAGAAGCGGAGCGGAACCAGTCGGCGAAGGAAAGAGAAGAAGAAGAAGAAGAAGAAGAAGAAAAAGAAAAAGGAAGAGAAGGAAAGAGAAGAGAGAGAGTGTCAGGGAGAGTAGGTCTGCAAGGGGTATGGGCTGAGGGGACGCTGCATGGGGCAGACGCGCACGCGGCCAGAGGAGAGAGGAGAGAGAGAGAGAAGAGAAAAATAAAGAAATTAAATGCTCAATCAAATAATTATTGCAAACCAACGGCCCATATTCAAAATCGAAAACGACCTACCAGTCCAAATTAAACCTCGAATATAATAAAAGATAAAGGCCAGATCAATTAAGTCAAATTACCCCGAGGGAGGTCTACTAGTTTAAATTCGCACCCGGTCAAAAACTCTTCTTTTTCCATTATTCCTGACAATCTCAACGTTGGCTACGATCATAATGATACCGTTCAATTTATTTTGTCCCGAAACTCCCGAAAATCAACTGCCAAGTCCGAGGTCTAAATAACGGCCAAATTCGATCGAGTGCGATTCTAGCGAAATCTCAAAATTTAAAAATAATAATCGAGAGTGATCAGTTTTCGGACGAGAATTTACTATAAATATACTGACAAATTACACGTTTATTAAATTCCTAAAAATTGGGTCAAAATCCGGAATGTCACGCAACGTGCAACGAGCTTTAGCAACTTAAAGTTTTGGCGAGATCGGTTCATATACTGTAAGGACGTACGAGGAGACCGAGACGTTTCCCGGGTCATCCGCTTCATCTCGCCCCTTTTTCACGCTGCCCGCGGTCACTCAGTGATCGTCTTTGTTAAAGGCTCGTCTCGGACGGGATTGATCCACAAGCGTTAAAGCTGCTCGCTTCTTCATATTTGCTCTCTCGATCTCTCGTTTGCTAGGAATTCTCAGACATATTCGTCATCTTCGACGGGAAAGTAAGGATTTAAATGGCTTTAGAGATGGGTGCTGGACTGGCCATGGATTCTACAGAAGGTGCGGAGTCTGGTTCCGGTAGTAAGAAAGACAAGCCCACTGACCTGACTGGTATCATCTTCTCTTGGTCTCTTCGAGAAATCTTCGATACGAATCTCTACAGGGACAAGGTTCTCATTTCTTAGTCTCTTTCCTTCCTTGTTTTTTCCCTTTTTTTGGGGCTATGTTTGTTGCTTTGATCATGCTTTATTACTATCATCAGTAAAAGTGTAATTGGTGTTAGCTCGAAAATGTTCTAAATGATGTTAGTTCCTTGCTCTTTCGCAATGTTTCTCTTGTGAGCATCGTAAGTAAAGTTGGACTGTTGTAAAGTGGGGAAGGACCTTGCTCTCTGTCTCTGTGTGGCGAAGTTATTGGGTGTCCGGGGATATACTTCCCATTTTAATATGCTATACGGTGTGCTATCCGTGAGACATTAATTTGCAAGACGACAGAGTTGCTTGATCTATCGAGTGAAGTTGGTTGGTCGTGTTTGATTTTCAATACACCCATTTTGTAGGTGGAGAGCATCCAGGAGTCATTTCAATCAGTTGAGCAAGACTTTGCGTCTTATATCTTTCCTTTGCTGGAGGAAACACGAGCCAGTCTCTGTTCAAGTATGCAGAATGTATCTAGGCTACCATTCGCGAAAGTCACTAGGTTTGTTGAAGGCGATAAGAATGCTTACAACGTGGAAGTGGACTACTGGAGAAACAGGTCCACTGGCAATGGCAAAGAACCTTACAAAACTTTGCCTGGGGATGTTTTGATCTTAACTAATACTATGCCGGATTCCATTCAAAGCTTAGAAAGGTTTGCAGGAAGATGGGCATTTGCATCGGTCACTAAAATTCCAGAAGACGAGGACGGGGATGCTCAAACATCAACAAGGTTCAGTGTCGAAGCATTTTTGGACAATGAAGTGAATGATGAACGTACCTGGGAGTCAATGTATGCAGTTTTCTTGATAAATGCAGTCACTAACAATAGGATATGGAATGTGCTACACAGATTTGGCAACTTGAAAGTTGCAAGGGAAGTTCTGTGTACGGATTCAGCGGTAAGGACTTTAATTTTCATACTTATTATCTCCATGCGGTATACGGTAAACATATTATTGCACCAACAAAACTTCATCAATTATATAAAAAAACTCCATTTGCTTTTGAGTTAGCTTGTTATTTCTCCAAACAGTCAAAAGAAGATTGCCCCGAGTCTGGCATTCACATAAATTTCAATGCTGCAGTAGTATGACCAAGATTTAGAGATAGACCTAGTTTATACATCACAAGATCCTCTGTGCTCAATATTAGTGCAGGTTGTGCAAGGATAGAACATAATCAACAATTTTTTCACGGTTTCTAAGTTTTACTTAGGTTATTTGGGAGTGAATTTTCAAAAGAGTATGCGTTTGTTTGCAGGCTGAGAAAGATTGCAATCTCTGCATTACTCAAAGTCATGACTCTGGGCATGAGGGTCTCGATAAGAACTTGCTTGGTAGTCTGAATGAATCCCAGACAAAAGCTGTCCTGGCATGTCTTGATACAATCATGTGTGAACACAGGTCGGCTGTGGAAATGATACAGGGTCCTCCAGGGACAGGGAAGACCAAAACTGTCGCGGCACTGCTCTTTACTCTCTTGAAAAGGAAACACAGAACCCTTGTTTGTGCTCCAACAAATGTTGCCATCAAGGAATTGGCGTCTCGTGTTTTGCAGCTGGTAAAACAATCGGTTTGCACAAACTCTCATGGGGAACGCTTGCTCTATAACTTAGGAGACATGCTATGTTTCGGGAACAAGGAGCGGATGAAAGTAGATTCAGATATGGAGGAAATATTCTTGGATCATCGAGTTGATTGTGTTGCGCGATGCTTTTCTGTATACACTGGTTGGCGGCATTGTCTACCTTCCATGATTGATACTCTCAATGACTGTGTCCGCCAATACCACATTTTTCTGGAGAATGAACGCCAGATTATATCAAAGCCTAATGGTAATGATGTTGCAAGCAAACGTGGGAGCGGCAAAAAGGAATCCAAACCTAAATTTAAATCATTTCTGGAATTTTTCAAGCACAGATTCAGGTCAAGTGCAGAGTCTCTCCGCAGATGCTTCTCGATCTTGTGCACCCATATCTCCAAAACTTACCTGTTGGAACATAATTTCCGCGATATTGAGTCCCTTCTGATCGCACTTGATTCTTTTGAAATTTCTCTATATAGACAGAAGTTGGATTCGAGAAAGTTGAAGAAAGCATTTTCATCGGACCGATCTACATTAAAAATGTGCACAGATCCACTATATACATCATTATCGATGAAGAGACGTGAATGCCTCTCTCTTTTGCGAACTCTTAATACGTCTCTCAGAGAGCTAAACCTTGCAACATTTACGTGTAAGGAAAAGATAGCTGAGTTCTGTTATCAAGCGGCTTCCTTGATTTTCTGCACTGCCTCTAGCTCATATAAGCTCTACTCCAAGGAAATGGAGCCTGTCAGTTTATTGGTGATTGATGAGGCCGCGCAGTTGAAAGAATGCGAGTCAATAATTCCGCTAAAACTTCGCGGTGTCAGGCACGCAATTTTAGTTGGAGATGAATGTCAGTTGCCTGCAATGGTTGAGAGCAAGGTATGTCATCGCTGAATATTTGACTAGGAACGTGCACAAGCATACATAAACATGAATAGTTTTTATGCTTAATTTACCTTTAACACAAGCATTCATAAACATGAATTATTTTATGCTTAATTGACCTTTAAGTTTCTGTATATTTTTGTTCTATAGCTTTCTAGCAAGGCTGGCTTTGGAAGGAGTCTATTCGAAAGGTTGAGTTCTCTGGGTCATCCAAGGCACCGTCTCAATATCCAGTACAGAATGCATCCTGCGATAAGTCGCTTTCCAACATCCACCTTTTACGAAAACCAAATTCGGAATGGGTCGAATGTTAACTGCAAAAGTTACAGAAAATGTCATTTGCCGTGGCCAATATTTGGCCCGTACTCCTTCATAAATATTTCTAATGGAAGAGAAGAACGTGGGGATGATGGACGTAGCCTTAGAAACTATGTTGAGGTAGGAGTTGTGTCGATGATTTTGAGGAATCTATACAGAGGTACGCCATGAGAGAATTTCGCCAGATTATATCATTTCCTGCGAAATTGTATGAACTAATGCAACTAACGACTATCATTGCACTTGTTTGGTTATATGTGGATGCCCCTTTTGCTATACTGTCGTAGAGCATGGGCAGGCGGTTGTTGACAACCGAAGCTGCAAGAGAAGAATATTTTCACGTTAGTGTGATCGTAACTTCTCCCTCGTCTAATTATATCGTCTTGGTTTTTCTGCAGCATGCAGATCTTCAGGCGAAGATCTAAGTGTTGGCGTGATATCTCCATATAGAGCCCAGGTTGCCGCAATACAAAAGAAAATTGGAAAAAGATATGAAAATATCAGAGGCTTTACAGTGAAAGTGAGGTCAGTGGATGGGTTCCAAGGGGGTGAAGAAGACATTATAATAGTATCCACCGTGAGATCAAACCCTCGTGGTTTTATTGGGTTCGTTTCTGATGCTAAGAGAACCAATGTCACTATCACCAGGGCAAGGTAGTCTCTTCTATTACTGCTTAACCGGGGCAATTTGAACTTTGCAGTAAGATGTTATTTACAAACATTCCCTGCTTTTTGCTGCCTCTATGTAGATACTCTCTTTGGATTTTGGGGAATGGGAGAACGATGATGAGAAGTAAATCTGTATGGGAAGCTTTGGTTCATGACGCTAAGAGCCGTGGATGTTTCTTCAGCATTGATGATGTTAAAGCTGCTTTGGATGGGAAGAATAATCAGCTTGATGATCCGGTTGATGGAAGTAGGGTACTACTTAAAAATGTGCAGTGGAGGGCAAAGTGCTCTCAGGATGCTAGGAGCCGAGAATGTTCCTCCAGTACTGATGATGTTAAAGCCGCTTTTGATGGGAAGAATAATCAGCTTGATGATCCGGTTGATGAAAGTAGGGTACTATTTAAAAATGTGCAGTGGAGGGCAAAGTGCTCTCAGGATGCTAGGAGCCGAGAATGTTCCTCCAGTACTGATGAAGTTGAAGCCATTTTAAATGGGAAGAAAGAGAATATTCGGCTCGATGATCCGCTCGATGGCAATAGTGTCCAATTTAGAAATGCTCGGTGGAGGGTAAAGAACTTTGCGCGATGGTTTCTTTGCTATATTTTGTCGGTTCAAAATGAACATTCGACTTTTGCTGTATCAATGACAATACTTTTTCTTATCAACTATTCGTCTATGTAGGTTTTCTTTGGCGACGACTTTGTGAAGTCTTTCAGAAAGCTGATGTCACTTAGGACCAAGATGTCAATCATGAACCTCTTATCAAAACTTGCTGGTGGCTGGAGACCTGAGAAGAGCAATGTGGGTTTACTCCCTCAAAGCTGTTCTAATATGGTGAATCAATTCGAGGTGGAAGGTCTCTACATGTTGTGCACTGTCGATATACTAAAGGCACTGAGATCCATCCAGATCCTGAAGATTTGGGATGTACTGCCCTTAATGGATGCGACGAGACTGGTTGAACGTCTCAACAGCGAGTTCAAAGCATATGCAGACGATTTCATTAGTTGCTGCAATGAGAAATGTCTTGAGGGGTAAGTCTCATCCTTTTTTTCCCTAACTTCAGATTGAGGACTTATCAATAGTCGATATGATTCCCTTTCTGTGATAAATAACCGGAAGAACTGCCTTGAATTGATTTTTTTCCGAACTACTATCTTATTTGCGCACGGATCTTCCGTCGTGTAGGGATCAAATAGTTCCAAAGACATGGGAGCCTTCCTGCGGTATTGCTCGTTTCCGTAGTCCGGATCAAGTTCAAGCAGGGAGCGGTTTCGGGGCAGATATTTCGAATCCGGGGGCGAGCGAGAGCCTGCTTTCAATGAGATTCCACCCCTCATCATCAGTTGTGGTCAGGCACTTGTTTTCGGTGGACCCCGATAGCGAAGCGAATCTTGAATCTGAAGTAACCGAGCTAGATCAAGAGATGAATATCCGCTTCGGTGGGCTTCATATTTGAGCAAACCCATATTGTTCCCCTCTTCACGAGCAGCATTTGACAGAATCAGCAGGGGAAAGAGTTGATTGATGATGGGTCTATCAGGATTGAAAACACAATTTCTTTACAAGGAATTTCCGTGCCCATGGCGGGTATTATCGAGTAGGCGTGGACCTTCTTCACTATTTATCTTCTGCTGGTTTTATGTCTCTATGTATTTGGTTGAATTAACGGCACAGAACTTTCGGTTAAGGACTAGGATTGCTTTTATACTAAGGATGTTGATTGCTGCCTTTGCATGCATGCTATACTTTGTGCGGGTGACACACGATATAGCCTTGATCCTCACCAATTCCGTGCACTTTCTAATAGGGATGAAGGGACTCTTGAGATGATTCTTGCAATTTTTTTTTCGATTTTAATTTCAATTCCGTGCACTTTTTTTCCCGTTACTTGTTTGTCTCTAGTTTGTGAATTCGAGTATAAGATTACATACCTAACTCTGTCCAACAGTAACATAAACAGCGAAATCCTCATCTAAAGCCAGCGCGATTCGAGATTCGAGATATCCATAATTTGGCTCTGCTCCTAAGTCATCTCGTTTACCCTTGAGGCAGAAACGAACAATAACTGCACAGAGCACGAACAGTCGATGCCATCGTACAATTTCTCGAGCGATCGATGACACGAGAAGCCCAAAGTCGTTTTGGTTTCCCTTCGCCAGAACCTCCGGAGCAAGAGATCCATGGAGCTAGAAAGCTAAGCGGAGGAACTCTAAATTGTCACGCCCCGTACCCCACGAAGCGTGAGCAGCCCACCTTCGGTCGATAAATTGCGACGTCCCAAGAAGCGTCGCCGACCCATGCCCATACAGAGATCAAGCACAAGCGGAAGTATAAAGTCAACAAACCCAGACAATTACAATATGAGCCAAGGATAGCCATCCAATAAACAACGATCAACGTAGAAAATATGTACATACTTATATTACTATTTTAAAACTCTTTTTACAGTGTTCACGACAACCAAAAAGGAAACACCAACAGCTGGGAATAACCCAAACAGCCACTTCTCCGTTCTGCTCCATCCCCACCGGGGTGCATGCTCGACGACTGCTGGATAAAAGGCGGTATTCCCAAAAAGAGGTGGTGACCTCGGCATCCTACTACTGGGGGTCTGAAAAGTTTCGGTTTACACAACCGTGAGACGAATCTGAGTGAGTTCAACCCCTAAACCTAGGCTAGGCTAGCATGCAATCTCCTGACCGGAAATAAACATTATAAATCATAACACAACCATAATCACACAATTCTCTGACCCTACAGGTTAGACAGTTCAATATGTAATAATCACGGGACATACGTGGCACACATTATCACACGTACGCCAATCACATGCTCATACACCGAGTCTCACACACTCGGATGCTATTCAATGCATGTTTATGCATGCAAATGTCATTGACATGTCATGCACATTTCTTTGGCCCACTGGCCCACACTAGCACACTTGCCCAATTAATTATTATTACGACTCGAGTCATCAATTTTTCATGGCCCGGTGCGTCTAGCCTGCTTCAAAGTGCATGAGGCGCAGCAACCGATCTGGCCCAGTGTCTCTAGCCTGCTTCAAAGTGCATGAGGCGCAACACTGTTCTCCTTGCGAACCAGAGCCTGCTTCAAAGTGCATGAGGATGGTCGCCTTCCGGACGTACCGGGCATCGTCCTGCTTCAAAGTGCATGAGGACGGTATCGACCCGAAGGACCTTAGGTGACCACACAGCTCATTATTATCTGAACCCAGCATATAACGCTTCAGGGTAATTTAGGTGATCACATGCTCATGGCAGACACGCATGCTCGCACAATTTCATCACATGCCTCACTCTTGGCATATGCAATGCGTGTCCATGTTATGCAATGCAATGCACCACGAGCACCAACATAATTCGGACACCCAATGTCACAACACGTGCTTAATTGGCCCAATTAATACCGTGTGGCCTAACGTGCGATTCACAAATCAGCAATTCATTGTAACCAAATAATGGCCAATCGCACTCCACAAAATCAGCCACACAACATACGACATAGCAGTACGAAATCAATCACAATTAAGCACAATTGACGTACAATCAGTCAATCCGGGTACACCCGGCAATTTCACCAACGAGCTCCTAAATTGGTCATTAAACCCCATTATCCTCCCCAACGATTCTCATTAATCCACTAAATTTTTCCGATAATAATTTCTACCAATCAATTCTCAACCCAGTCTGAAATACACACTGCTATTATCTAAGCCAGTCCAAAATGCACCGATAATACCTAAACCAGTCCAGGAAAAACGCACTATCAGTCCTAATCCGGGTTTAGGAATTTTACTCACCTAATCCAAAGTCACGACGTCGGGGAACGGCGGCCGATCACTGGTGAACAGTGAAACCAGCGGCAGAATTCCCGGCGACGGCGGCGCGGTGTACAGACGGGGAACAGTAACCCCGTACGGACGGCGTGAACAGTACGACCCCCCGTACGGATACTGTACGGACAAAGGGGGACGGGTGGCCGGCGAGGTGCCGGTGACGGCTGCGGCGGCCGTACGGTCGAGATGAACAGTGACCGTACGGGGGACGGTGAACAGTACCGTACGGTCCTATACGAACTGGGCTAAACGGCGACGTATGGACATGCTGAACGGCCGGGTGTCGACGGAACGGCGATCGGAGCTCCGGCGAAGCTCCGGCGGTACTGTTCACAGAACGGAAAAATGAGAAAAAGAGAGAAAAAGAGGGGAAAGGGAGAGAGAAATGGATGGAACCGAGGCTGAGCTGAGGCGGGGGACCAAGGGGGTCGATGGCGAGGCACGGCGGTCGACGGTGTGCTCCGGTGGCCGGCGGCAAGCTCCGGCAAGGCAAAATCAAGAGAGAAAAAAAAGAGAGGGGGAGTGAGCTACGGAGGAGAGGAAGCTATTCTGGCCAGAATGAGGGTGAGAGGAGAGAGAGAGAGAGTTTATCTTGGTCAAACATCTAGACTAGGGGTGCCAAGTGTCAAAAATCAAGCCAATGTGACCATTTTACCCCTCATCCAATGGTTCACATTAAATCTTATCCAATAATCCATGGGCACTTTGGTCCTTTGCTGCCATAATTAATATAAGTCCAAATTTAATTAATTTCCTTAAAAATTTCCCAAAATTCGGAACCAAAAATGGCCTAGGGGCAAAACCGTCATTTTTCCGATCCCGGGGCGAAATTCCAATTTTCGCACATACGCGTTCCATATATGCGTGGTCAACCTAATATGGCGTCGGAATCGCGAAATTCACTTTTTAAGCCCTCGAAAATCCACGTCAAAGTTCCGGGAATAAAATAATATTATTTTTTTCAATTTTTGTCGAAATTTCATTTTTTGGCCAAAACGACTCCTGGTATGCGTGGCCACCCAAAAATGGCACCGGCCACGAAAAATAACCTCATTTGGCCTCGAAAAGCGACGCTGGCATCCCGGGGGCAAAATCGTAATTTTTCACCTCCGGACCGAAATTCCAATTTTTACTCGTACTAACTCCACATGTGCGTGGCCAGCGTAATATGACGTCATATTCCCAAAAATGGTCTCTTAAGCCTTCGAAAATCGATACCGAAATCCGGGCCCAATTCCGTAAACAAAACCCGCTAAACTTTCAATTTCAGGGTCTCTCACTAACGGGCGGCAGTTTAGAGATTACGCGTATCGACCTAGGGCTACTCGTATCGTAATGGTCTCGATCATTGAGAGAATGAGAAATTATCACTAGCCCCAGAGGCTACGATCGTTCGGTTTAGGTTCAGGACTGATTGGCCACGTGCACTTTTCGGTCATGCAGATTCACCTGCGATCCGAGTGTACAACGTTGGCCTTGGCCAAACCAAATCCGCTACCTTTCCTAAGATCGGCCCACATCGGTTCAAAATATTCTCTCAGCATCTCTCGCGATCAGTATCCGTTCCACAATAGGGTCCCCGGTCCACGTACCGCTTTCTAGTTAGCCATGCCCCATTGGTTAGTATCCCGAGAGTGATCAGCTCTGGGTGAGACTTACTAAAATGAAATGCGAAATAATATCAGTTTCATTGATCCCGGAAATTACATCGAAATTCGGGCTGTTACATAAATCACTCGCAAATCCAGAGATGAATCACTCTGGTGAGGGCCGGCCTTGCTTGTGCCTGGTGAGGGTCGTGTAGGCTAGGCTAGCCCTTGCTTGTGGCTTTCGAGGGCGGCGTTGCCCGACCCTCTCCAGATATCGCCGATGGTCGGCTATTGCAAGGAAATTTTTTTTTAAAAAAAGTAAATGACAAAAGTGCCATTGACCAGCCGATGAGGTCAGGCTATTCTTTGAGACTGACATGACTACTTTAGACTTTTATTTGAAACAAGATCTATTTTAAGTCCTTATTTGGAATTTTTCCTTATTTTTATGATTAGTATTTCGTTTTTTAAATCACGAGTGAATGTTAACTTATTTGGTTCCGCTATTAGGCTCTTGGCTATTGGTGAACTAGGAAGCGGTAAACGTTGACCAGAATCTCAAATGTATTGGAGGTGCAGTTGACTCGAGCACTTCTCAAACTATTTCTTTTTCAAATATTCCATATTGATTAGTCCAAATGATGGGAAATGACTTACACTTTTATCTCGTTATGCTATAAGCAAAATTGTAACTTGACTGATGATAATCCTATAGGTCTTTCGACAATTTTTTGAGTGAAATCTTCTCAGCTAGAATTACTATGTAATCCCAAAAGTCTCTAAAAAATTTAGATTTCAAATCTCTTTACGTAACAACCATTAGACGTGATTGCGAAAATTACTTGAACCCTCTCAATATTTCCTTTCATTTGAAAGTTCAATCTTACGTACAATGCTCAACATTTATTATGGGGTGTGTAAAAGGGGCCAAAAAGCCCGAACAGCTATACGATAGTATTCTTCGGCGCATGACTACCCACTTGATCGCCGAAAGGCTAAAACGTGAGGGACTAATTTTACCAAAGGTTGGAACCCTATTAAGTGCAAATATTTGTCTCGCAAAGCAAGTTGGCCAACCAATCGACACAAACATGGACTACCGTCCCTATAAACATGTACAAAGACAATTTATCCGTCGTCACATGTAAGTGTGAAAAAATAAGGGGGGACTATGGTTTTAAGTCCTCATCGAATAATCTTGGTACTCGTGTGCTAATCGCGACCGAATCTCATTTCTAATTTTCATAACCAGTCATGAGATCAAGGCGCATGTACACATGTGTGGTCATTTGAAATAGAAATGCTTGTTAATCTTAATCCAAACTCCTAACATTCATGACCCCAATTACTTCAGGCCAGGAAAAACAGCGTGTGCGTGTGTGTGTGTGTTTATGGTACACGCAAGAAACCTCAGCATGCAGGAAAGCTTTACCGAAAGTAACTTCTCTTTGTTGGTCTAAGGCATATAGCTACTTTGCTTTGCGAAAAGCGCGGAACCATGAAATAGCTTGTCTTGCAAAGCCATATGGATTGTGCAAAAAATTTGAAAAAATTATCTAATCAGTCTTAAACCCGTTACACGGATGTCAATTCAGTCCAAAACTTATTAATTTTGTCAATTCAATCCTAAATTTTTGCGCAAAATTTCAACATAATTCTTTTGGTAAATTTTCGTCATAAGGATTGCATTGAAGTTTTGCGAAACACTAAATCGATAACATTTGAAAAGTTTAGGACTAAAGTGATATTCGTATAATAAATTTAAGATTGAGCGAGTAATTTTTTTCTTGTAAAGTTTTGGCGAAATCGGATCAAATGGTGTTGGGGAATACGAGGAGACTCAAGAAGACTTTTCAAGTGCCATGGTCTTCCTTTTCTCGCCCCTCTTACTTGACCCGAGGTCTCAAATAACCATTGTTTCATTTTTCAAATCCCCAGTGATTGTTGACTGGTAGGGCTCCCGCTGTACGGCTCTTGGCCTTTAGCGGACTAGAGAAAGGTAACTGTCGAAGAACAATGTTGAAATACATTGGAAGGTGGCGGGGTTGGAAGAGAACGATGGACGCTTTAGGTTCACCCACTTTCTTTTTCTCCGACCCCCCAAAAAACAACTATTTCTTTTTCAAAAATTCAACATTGATGAGCGCAAGTGATGGGAAACGAATTATATTTCTTTCTTATTTGGTCAGATTTACCTCATCAATGACGGATGTTTTCATCTGAATAGGCTATAACGCCTTGTTTAACGATCCGACGACCGGTCTACCTATTCATCTCCTGTCCCTCCCAAAATATTTTTTCTTCCAATGGGAGAGCAGGAATATCCCCTTTTGGTGTTTTACGTCCCTAAAAGTCTATGGGAGAGACATTAGAGATATGGCCTTTTAAGGACCGGCTCAGGTCCAAATCTCGTTATACTGTAGCCAATATAACCAAAATCGTAACGTGAAAGGCAGCTGTACTATAATCAAAATTGTAACGTGAAAAACAGTAATCTCTTGTAATTTTTTTTTATTGAAAATCTTACCAGCTAGGATGACTATATAACCCCACAAGTCTAGAGAAAAATCGAACTTCAAATCTCTCTATGTAACACCAATTAGACCCGGTTGCCAAAAATTATCTGGGCACTCTAAAAAATTCGCTTTCATTCAATACACTCAAAAGTTTAATTTTACATACGATGCCGAGTATTTATTTTGGAGTATTTAAAGACGGCCGAAAGGCCCAGATAACCATACACAACAGCACTCTTCAGCGGTTCGATGCACGAACACCCCCTCGATCGCCTAATTAAGGAGGCAATGATTTTGGGTTCCTCTCGAGGGATTTCAGTACTCATGTACGTCAAACACAACCCATTCTTTAATATCCAGACGCGTGTACGCACCTGTGGTCATTCAAATTAGAAGAAGCAACGCGGGTCTCTCAATCCAAGCTCCAAACATGTCGGACACCAGACATTCCAGGCGAGGAAAGACAGTGTGTACGTTAACAGTGATGAAAGCTTAGCATGCAAGAAAGCTTTAACCCAAGCAAACCATTGTTCGTAGGTTTGAGGCGTGCATCTTACCTTCTTCATTCTTCTTGGGTCGGAAAGGCATACATCTTGCTTTGATTCGAAGTAAGTGGGGAACCATGGGAAAAGCCTGCATTTCATTGCGAAGCCACATGCATTGTGAGAAAAAAGCGTAGCATGTAAAGTTCTGGTGAAATGGAATCAAATACTGTACGGAAGTCGAGGAGACCAAGACTTTTCACGAGTCATCATCAGTTTCATTTCTCTCCCCCACTTTTCACACCGCCCGCGGTCGCTCGCCGATCCTCTCTTTTAAATGCTCGTCTCGGACGGGATTGATTCACAGGTGTTAAAAAGCTGCTCGTTTCTTCGTACTTGCTCTCTCAATCACTCGTTGCTTGAAATTCTCAGACACATTCGTCCTCTTCGACGGGAAAGTAAGAGGGTGCGGGACTGGCCATGGACTCTAGAAAAGGTGCGAAGGCTGGTTCGAAAGGCAAGCCCAGGGACCTGATTGATATTATCTTCTCTTGGTCTCTTCAAGAGATCTTCAATAACAATCTCTACGGGGACAAGGTTCTCTTTTCTTAGTCTCTTTCCTTTTTTTTTCCCTGTTTTTTGGGCTATGTTTGTTGTCCTGATCATGCTTCCGTAGCACTATCATCAGTATAAGTTTAATGCATATTAGGTCGAAAATGTTCTGAATGATGTTAGTTCCTTGCTCTTTTGCAATGTTTCGTTTGTGAGCCTTGCCATGTGAAGTTGGACTGTTGTATAGTGCGGAAGGACCTTGCTCTCTGTCTCTATGAGGCGAAGTTATTAGGTGTTGGGGGGAATATTTGCTCTTTTAATATGCTAGATGATGTCCTATCTGTGATATGACAGAGGACAGAGTCGCTCGATCTATCAAGTGAAGTTGGTTGGTCATGTTTGATTTTCGATACACCGGTTTTGTAGGTGGAGACCATCCCGGGGTCATTTCAATCAGTTGAGCAATACCTTGCTTCTTATACCTTTCCTTTGCTTGAGGAAACACGAGCCAGTCTCTGTTCAAGTATGCAGGATGTATCTAAGCTGCCTTTCGCGAAAGTCGCTGGGTTTGTTAAAGGCAAGAAGAATGCTTACCATGTGGAAGTGGATTCCTGGAAAAACAGGTCCACTGACCGTGGCAAGGAACCTTACAAAACTTTGCCTGGGGATGTTTTGATGTTAACTAATGCTAAACCGGATACCATTCCCAGCTTAGAAAGGTTTGCAGGAAGATGGGCATTTGCATCGGTCGCTGAAATTGCAGGAGATGCTGACGGAAATGCTCAAACATCAACAAAGTTCAGAGTCAATGCATTTTTGGACAATGAAGTGAATGATCATCGTACCTGGGAGTCAATGTATGCAGTTTTTTTGATAAATGCAGTCACGAACAATAGGATATGGAATGTGCTACACAGATTTGGGAACTCGAAAGTTGTAAGGGAAGTTCTCTGTACGGATTTGGCGGTAAGGACTTTGTTTTTCGTACTTATTATCTCCATACGGTCTACGGTAAACATAGTATTGCAGCAACAAAACTTCATTGATTATAAAAAAAAAAACTGCCATTCTCATTCGAGGTAGCTTGTTATTTCTCCAAACATAGTATTGCCCTGAGTCTCGCATTCACATAAATTTCAATGCTGCAGTAGTATGACCAAGATTTAGAGATAGACCTTGTTTATCCATCTTAAGATCCTTTGTGCTTAATATTAGTGCAGGTTGTGCTAGGATAGAACATAATCAACAAATTTTTCACAGTTTCTAAGTTTTACTTAGGTTATTTGGGAGTGAATTTTCAAAAGAGTATGTGTTTGTTTGCAGGCTGAGAAAGATTGCAATCTCTGCATTACTCAAAGTCATGACTCTGGGCATGAGAGTCTCGATAAGAACTTGTTTGGTAGTCTGAATGAATCCCAGGCAAAAGCTGTTCTATCTTGTCTTGATACAATCAAGTGTCAGCACAGGTTGGCCATGGAAATGATACAGGGTCCTCCAGGGACAGGGAAGACCAAAACTGTCGCGGCACTGCTCTTTACTCTCTTGAAAAGGAAACACAGAACCCTTGTTTGTGCTCCAACAAATGTTGCCATCAAGGAATTGGCATCTCGTGTTTTGCAGCTGGTGAAACAATCGGTTTCCACAAACTCTCATGGGGAACTCTTGCTCTATAACGTAGGAGACATGCTATGTTTTGGGAACAAGGATCGGATGAAAGTAAATTCAGATATGGAGGAAATATTCTTGGATCATCGCGTTGATTGTGTTGTGCAGTGCTTTTCTGCACTCACTGGTTGGCAGCATTGTCTACCTTCCATGATTGATACTCTCAATGACTGTGTCCGCCAATACCACATTTTTCTGGAGAATGAACGCCAGATTATATCAAAGCCTAATGGTAATGATGTTGCAAGCAAACGTAGGAGCGGCAAAAAGGAATCCAAACCTAAATTTAAATCATTTCTGGAATTTTTCAAACACAGATTCAAGTCAAGTGCAGATTCTCTTCGAAGATGCCTCTCTATCATATGCACCCATATATCCAAAAGTTACCTTTTGGATCATAATTTCCGTTATATTAATTCCCTTCTCATCTTACTCGATTCTTTTGAAGTTTCACTATGTAGAGAGAAGTTGGATTCTAGACAGTTGGAGGAAGCATTTTCAATGGACCCATCTTCATTAAAAACTCTCACAGATCCACTATATACAGCATTATTGATGAAGAGACGTGAATGCCTCTCTGTTTTGCAGACTCTTGACACATCTCTTAGAAAGCTAAACCTTGCAAAATTTACGTGTAAGAGCAAGATAGCTGAGATCTGTTATCAAGCGGCTTCCTTGATTTTCTGCACTGCCTCCAGCTCATATAAGCTCTACTCCATGGGAATGAAGCCTGTCAGTTTATTGGTGATTGATGAGGCTGCGCAGTTGAAAGAATGTGAGTCAATGATTCCACTACAACTTCGCGGTGTCAGGCATGCAATTTTAGTTGGAGATGAATGTCAGTTGCCTGCAATGGTTGAGAGCAAGGTATGTCATCGCTGAATATTGGACTAGCAACGTGCACAATCATACATAAACATGATGATTTTGTGCTTAATTGACCTTTACGTTTGTGCATGTTTTCATTTCTACAGCTTTCTAGCAAGGCTGGCTTTGGAAGGAGTCTATTTGAAAGGTTGGTTTCTCTGGGTCGTCCGAGGCACCTTCTCAATATCCAGTACAGAATGCATCCTGCGATAAGTCGATTTCCAACATCAACCTTTTACAAAAATCAAATTCGAAATGGGCCGAATGTTACCAGCGAAAGCTACAAAAAATGTTATTTGCCGTCGCCGATGTTTGGCCCCTACTCCTTCATAAATATTTCTAATGGAAGCGAAGAAGGTGGGGATGATGGACATAGCCTTAGAAACCATGTTGAGGTAGGAGTCGTCTCGATGATTTTGAGGAATCTATACGGAGGTAAGCCATGAAAGAATTTCACCAGATTGTTTCATTTTCTGCCAAATAGTATGAATTAATGCAAATAACTACTTTGTCTTTGCACATGTTTGGTTATACATGTGGATGCACCTTTTGCTATACTGTTGTAGAGCATGGGCGGGCAGTTGTTGACTGCGGAAGCCGCAGGAGAAAAATATTTCTGCTCAATCTTACAATGAAGTCCATTTAGTTTCTTGGGATGTTGGGAGAGATTTGCATAGCTTTAAATGCTTTTTGACACTAGAGATGATGTGCGTTCTTGTCATTTAGGTTATTAACTTAGCCTTACAGGACACATAAGACAGTAATCGGAGGTGTACAGAACACTTTCACGCTAGTGTGGTCGTAACTTCTCCCTCATCTAATTATATCGTCTTGGTTTTTCTGCAGCATGCAAATCTTCAGGCGAAGATCTAAGTGTTGGCGTGATATCTCCATATAGTGCTCAGGTTGCTGCAATACAAAAGAATATTGGCAAAAGATATGAAAATATCAAAGGCTTTACAGCGAAAGTGAGGTCAGTGGATGGGTTCCAAGGGGGTGAAGAAGACATCATAATAGTATCCACCGTGAGATCAAACCCTCGTGGTTTTATTGGGTTCGTTTCTGATACTAAGAGAACCAATGTCACTATCACCAGGGCAAGGTAGTCTCTTCTATTCCTTCTTAACCGGGACAATTTGACTTTCGCCATAAGATGTCTGATACCAACAATCCGTGCTTTTTGCTGCCTCTATGTAGATACTCTCTTTGGATTTTGGGAAACGAGAGAACACTGACGAGAAGTAAATCTGTATGGGGAGCATTGGTTCATGATGCTAAGAGCCGCGGATGTTTCTTCAGCATAGATGATGTTAAAGCCGCTTTGGATGGGAAGAATAATCAGCTTGATGATCCGGTCGATCGAAGTAGTGTACTATCTAGAAATGCGCGGCGGAGGGCCAAGTGCTCTAGTGATGCTAAGAGCCGACAATGTTCCTCCAGTACTGATGAAGTGAAAGCCATTTTGGATGGGAAGAATAATCAGCCTGATGATCCGGTCGCTGGAAGTAGTGTACTATCTAGAAATGCACGGCAGAGGGCAAAGCGCTTTAGTGATGCTAAGAGCCGAGAATGTTCGTCCAGTACCGATGAAGTTAAAGCCATTTTGGATGGGAAGAATAATCAGCTTGATGATCCGGTCGATGGAAGTAGTCTACTATCTAGAAATGCGTGGGCGAGGGCCAAGTGCTTTAGTGATGCTAAGAGCCAACAATGTTCCTCCAGTACGGATGAAGTTAAAGCCATTTTGGATGGGAAGAATAATCAGCTTGATGATCCGGTCGATGGAAGTAGTCTACTATCTAGAAATGCGTGGGCGAGGGCCAAGTGCTTTAGTGATGCTAAGAGCCAACAATGTTCCTCCAGTACGGATGAAGTTAAAGCCATTTTGGATGGGAAGAATAATCAGCTTGATGATCCGGTCGATGGAAGTCGTCTACTATCTAGAAATGCGTGGGCGAGGGCCAGGTGCATTAGTGATGCTAAGAGCCAACAATGTTCCTCCAGTACTGATGGAGTTCAAGCCATTTTGGATGGGAAGAAAGAGAATATTCGGCTCGATGATCCGCTTGGTGGAAATAGTGACCTATTTAGAAATGCACGGTGGAGGGTAAAGCACTTTGCAGATGGTTTCCTTTTCTTTGAAAATGGACATTCGGCTTTTGCAGTATCAATGACATTACGTTTTCTTGTCAACTATTTTGTCTATGCAGGTTTTCTTCGGGGACAACTTCGTGAAGTCTTTCAGAAAGCTGACGTCACATAGGACCAAGATGTCAATCATGAACCTCATATCAAAACTTGCCAGTGGCTGGAGACCTAAGAAGAGCGATGTGGGTTTACTCCCTAAAAGCTCTTCTCCTATGGTGAAGCAATTCGAGGTTGAAGGTCTCTACGTGCTGTGCACTGTCGATATACTTAAGGAACTTAGATACATTCAAATCTTGAAGATTTGGGATGTATTGCCCTTAAGGGATGCGATGATAGTGGTGGAACATCTCAACAGTGAGTTCAAAGAATATGCGGACGATTTCATTAGTCGCTGCAACGAGAAATGTCTTGAGGGGTAAGTCTCATCTTTTTTTACTAACTTTTCATCGAAGGCTTATCAATAGTCTGTAAGATTCACTTCCCTGGATAAATGACCGCAAGAGCTGACTTGAATTGATGTTTTTCGAACTACTATCTTTTATGAGCACATATCTTCTGTTGTATAGGGATCAGGAAGTTCCAAAGACATGGGATTGTCCTCATGGCATTGCTTGTTTCCGTAGTCTGGATCATGTTCAAGCTGGAAGCAGTTTCGGCGCCAATACTTCAGATCTGGGAGGGAGAGAGAGCCTGCTTTCAATGAGATTCCACCCCTCATCATCAGGTGTAGTCAGTAACTTGTTATCGGAGGACCACGATAACGAATTGAATCTCCCATCTGAAGTAACCGAGCTAGGTCAAGAGAAGAATTCCCTGCGCTTGTTATCGGAGGACCACGATAGCAAATTGAATCATGCATCTGAAGTAACCGAGCCAGATCAAGAGAAGAATTCCGTGAAATCTCTCTTCGGTGGGCTTCTGAGTTCCCTCTTCAGAGGGTTTCGTATTTGAGTCACACATGCTGTTCCTTCTTCACAGGGAGCTTTTGACAGAATCAGAGGGGGAGGAGTTGATTGATGCTTGTATCAGGAAGGAAAATGCCATTTCTTTGCAAGGAACTTTTGGTTCGGCCGGAATTTCTGTGCCCATGCCGGGTATCTTCGAGTAGGCATGGAACTTGTCAACTATGTATCTTCTGCTGGTTTTGTGTTTGTGTACAGTTGGTTGATTAATTCGCACAGAAGTTTGGATCAGGTGTCCACAGCTACGAAGTGAAAATTCATCTCCAGACATGACTAAGATTGCCTTCATACTTGGGATGTCGCTTTCTGTCTTTGCATGCTATACTTTGTGCAGGGTCGCGCACAAGAATGTAAATGACTTTCTTTGATAATTTTTGCGTTATAATGACATAAAACGAATGGTTTTTGCTATGGGGACGAGGTGAGAGGTGACGTGGCGGATGTGAGCCTGGATCCTCACCATTACAAATTCCAGTTCAGCATTCATTAAAACGAATGGTAGATGTGAGCATTTCTTGTGATTTCTCTTTTCAGCTCATTTTCTGTTCTAGGCTTCGTAGGGACTTTAAGGGCGTGAATGAAAATATTTCTCTTCTCCGACCCTATTTCTAGCTAAAAATTGAAAAATCTATTTCTCTTTCCGAACGAGTTTCCGAGCAAAAAGTAGTGTTTAATAACAACACAAATTTTTTTTTCCCGGAATAGAAATTTATTTGATAACAACGCAAAATTTCTATTCCCACCAACCGGTGAGCGGCTGCGGTGGTAGGCGGCTGGCAAGTGGCGACAGCAACATGTGATGGCAAGGGGCGGCGGGTGGTGACAACGGCCGGCCGGCAAGCAGCTGCAGCGGTGGCAGGTGGTCGGCCGGCAGGCGACGGCAGCAGTGAACGGCCTGCCGGCGAGCAATCTTTGTGACATCCTCAAATTTCGACCCTATTTGGGATGTAATGAAATGATGATTTTAATCGATGCACTGTTAGTAATTCTCGCTCTAAATTGATCACTCATGAGAGACTAACCAATAGGGAAAGGTTATTAAGAAATTAAGTATGCACGACCTGAGAACTTAACCAGGGATTGACAATTCGACTATAAGGATTGACGAGGGACAATTTTGAGCCATTATAAACCGATCAAGGGATGGTTATAGAACGATTCGCCAATAGCATATAATCGGATCGCGGGTGATTCCGCTTGACCGTTGTATGTATTGCGAATGATCCTAAACCCATTGACTGATGATCGCGTACTTCGGAACTAGTGATTGACCCCTCGCAATTACATGACAATCGAGATCATCCATGGTTCGAGAAAACTTAAATGTGGTTTGATACTGAATCAACCACGGATCGAATTCGCGTAACTCCTAAAAGCCGCTCGTTAGTTTGAGATATACTAAAGTCGCAATTGATTGATTTTTACCACGAATTAGAATCCGAATCTGGATGTCGAATCTCCGAGGATTTCAAAACTAAATTATTGGACACTACCTAATTGATTTACTTGTTTATTGGTTTACTCGAAATTCTCGGAAAAGGAATTAGCAGGCCGAGAATTTGAGCCCACAAGGAAGTGGGCCGGACGAAGGCACATTGGGCCTCAAGCCCAATGTGATTTGGCCATTTGGGCCCGAGGCAAGCCCAAGTGGACCAATGAGGCCCATTAAGCCATTAAGCCCAATTTCAAGCCCAAGTTGAACCCATTAGCATTGTCAAGCCCATTCATAATCCGTTTGAGCCCAAATTTGATTATACGAGCCCGTACAAAATTCTAGCTCGTATACGCGTATAAATATTTTTATATCTTGTGAAATTACCAAAATGCCCTTCTTACATTTATGACAAAAAAACAAAAGAAATTGATGAAGAAGACTTTGGGGGCTTTGCCATCATAAAATTAGACTTTGGTGGCTTCTCTTTATTGACAAAAATATCTCTCTTAGCCCTCTTCTTCCCCCCATCCGTCCACTTCACTCTCTCTCTCCCTTTCTCTCAAAATTTCACCTCTCTCCCTTCTCTTTCTTCCTCACGCCATCACCATTTCCAACCACCACCAAGCTGCTTTCCAGCCCCTTTAGCTGCTGTGTTGCTGCCGTAGAACCACCAGCAGCGACGCCGTGACCTCCCGCCACCGTGACCCACTCATCCGAGCCTTTTCTGCCGTTCAACCGAGCCCCGCCAAGTCAAAACAGCCGCCCACAGCTGCTGTCCAGCCGAGACCCAGCTGCCGTTGTCGTTCTGTGTCGTTTTCAGACTGTGCAATGCGTAGCTCTTGCCACCGCCGTCGCGCTCGTGTCGTCGGATTCGCTAACGGGGGAGTTATCGCCCTAATCCCTTGCTTAGTAGGTTAAACTTGATTAGAGCGGATTAGTTTAAGTCAATTATGTTTAGTGTTAATTAATTAGGAATCAATTGTTAAGCTGTTGGAATATTATATTAATTTTCGGGATTTAAATAATATTATTTTATTAATTTTCGGAATTAAAAATATTATTATTTTATTAATATTTTTGTGGAAATTCCGAAATTAAATTGTGTTTATTTTAGGCTTAAATTGTGATGCCTAAGCTAGAATTTGCCTTATATATTGGTTTGTATGTCAAATTGGATTGTTTGGTTAAGGTGAAATATAGAATTACGGGTATTTAATTAATAAACCTTGAGGTGTCAGGTTTATTTGTTAAGTTTTATGTGAGAAATATGTTGTGGATACTTGAATATAGAAGCATGCCAAGTTTGGGAATTTATTGATATGTGCATAATCACGTGTGAATATTTCAGTACATTTGTACGTGTGGAAGTTGTGATATTTCAACGTGTTAGCACGGATCATGTTTGCATCAGCTATTGAAAATTATAATGATGGAACCTGAGTGTTGCTATGTGTGCATGATCACCTAAAGATTCCTTTCGTGCCCGGTTATACCGGAAAACCGTATACCGGATGACCGCCAACCTAAGGTTTGGCCGTGGCCCTAACGGGTGTCCCCAATTTGGTAATTGGAAGCCGTCGCTGGTAGCAGGGGAGATGTAGTCATTCACGAATCGGATTCGGAATGAACCCATTTATGGGATATGTCGTCATTGTGGTCGGGTGAGACGATGCCATGCCTGACGGAGCGGGATGATACTCGGTTATATCGAAAGACCGCCAACCTGATGCGAATATCGCGGGTTGTGCCGTGCCCCAGGTGTGACTGTAGTAATCAGAATAAGCGTGAAAGATTGTGGTGGCATTGCGCTTGATTATGGGATGAAATTGTGAGGCACGGTATGGAACTGGCCGAAGCGGTTTCACCTTATAATCGGGACATGTGTTGATGCATTGTGCATAGAAAAGTTGTTGCGTATTTTGATTACATTATATGCTTGTTGCATTATGATTGTATATGATAGTTTATAACGTGCAGGGCGTGTGTGCCAAGGTAAGGTAAGAATGTTTGCAATTATTTAATGGCACGTATGTTTATGTTGGGCGTGTGAATAGTTAGGGCAAAGCAGGGGTTGCTTTGCTATTGATATGTAATCGATAGGTTGCGGCATGTTTTAGGTGCATCCGAGATAAGTTGACCTCCTAGTTGAGTCTCAGGTCGTTAACTTACTGAGATTTTATCTCATTCGTTGTTGTTAACCATTTTTTCAGGTGCTCAGGTATGAGTACGCGTTGCGTTCCTTGTGATACGGTTATGTCGAGGGGGAAATACCTATTGAGGTTGTCCTCGTAGATAGAGGAGCTAGGTTAAACCCCTATATGTTGTTGTAATCGGGAAGGTCGGCGTTGGCGGACTGGTAATATATTTGTAACAGCCCGAATTTCGACGTAATTCCGGGATCAATAAAATTGACAATATTTCGCATTTCATTTTAGTAAGTCTCACTCAGAGCTGATCACTCTCGGGATACTAACCAATGGGGTATGGCTAACTAGGAAACGGTACGTGGACTAGGGACTCGACAGTGAACGAGACACCGATCTCGAGATACGATGAGTGAATATTTTGGGCCAACGTGGGCCGATCTTAGGAAAGGTGATGGATTTGGTTTGGCCAAGGCCAACGATGTACAATCGGATCGCAGGTGATTCTGCAAAACCGAAAGTGCACGTGGCCAACCAGTCCTGAACCTGAACCGAACGATCGTGATCTTTGGAACTAATGATAATTTCTCATTCTCTCAATGATCGGGACCGTTGTAATTCGAATAACCCTAGGTCGATACGCGTATGTCCTAAACAGCCGCCCGTTAGCCAGAGACCCTGAAATTGAAATTCGAGCGAGTTTTGATCATGAAATTGGGCCCGAATTTCGATGTCAATTTTCGAAGGCTTAAGAAACTATTTTTGGGAATCTGACGTCATATTACGCTGGCCACACACGTTTGGAGTTAGTACGAGTAAAAAGTGGAATTTCGGTCCGGGGGTGAAAAATTACGGTTTTGCCCTTGTGGGCACCGAGGCTGGATTCGGAGGCCGTTTGAGGTTATTTTTCGCGGCTAAGGTTATTTTGGGGTGGCCACGCACATTTAGAGTGGTTTTGGCCAAAAATTGGAATTTCGACAAAAATTGGAAAAGTAATATTATTTTATTCCCGAAACTTTGCAGTCAGTTTTCAAGAGCTTAAAGAATGAATTTCGCGGATCCGACGCCATATTATGTTGGCCACGCACATATGGAACACGTATGTGCGAAAATTGGAATTTCGGTCCGGGATTGAAAAAATTACGAAAATGCCCCTAAGACCATTTTATTTAATTCCGAAAATTGATCAAAATTTTGGGGTTAACCAAGGTTAATTGGGATTAAACCAGGTCTGGTCAACCATGGTTAGGGACAAAAGACCATTTCACCCCTAAATTATTGGATTAGATTGAATCCTAGCCTTTGGATCAAGGGCAAAATTGTCCAATAGCTCTAGATCTTGACACTTGGATTCCACCAAGGCAGTGTTGACTCAGTTTGACCAGACTATATATATCTCTCTCTCTCTCGTAAAGTTCATTCGGCCATTTCCCCCAACTTCTTCTTCCTTTTTCCCTGTTTCTACGTTCTGCCGTGGACATTTCTGTCCCGTTCTGGTACTGTTCACGCTGGAACATTACCAGACGGAGCTGCCCCCGCCGAGCCAGCACCACTAGCAGCCACTCCCGCCTCTGTCCAGCCCTTTCTCTCTCCCTTTCCCTCTCTTTCTCTCTCTTTATCTCTCCCGGTAAAGCACCGCCGCCGCGTCCGAGCCTCGCCGGAGCTTCGCCGGAGCTCTGATCGTCGTTCCGTTGCCACCCAGCCGTCCAGCCCGCTCATACGTCGCCATCCAGCCTGTCCGTACGATGTCCCGTACGGTACTGTTCATCGCGTCCGTACGGATCACTGTTCACGCCGGACCGTGCGGCCGCCGTGCCGTCACCGCCACTTCGCCGGCCACCGTTTTCCGCCCGTCTGTACAAGTCCTTACCGCGTGAACAGTACCGCTGTGAACAGTACCACCGTGAATAGTGAGCGTGAACAGTACGCGCGCCGGGAATTCCGCCGCCGGTTTCACTGTTCATCAGTGATCGGCTGCCGTTCCCCGTCGCCGTGGTCCAGAAATTAAGTGAGTAAAATTCCTAAACCCGGATTAGGACTATTAGTGCATTTTTCTGGACTGATTTAGGTATTATCGGTACAATTTGGACTGGCTTAGATAGTATCAGTGTGTATTTCAGACTGGGTTGATGACGGATTGGTAGAAATTATCATTTGGAAATTTAGTGGATTAATGAGAATTATCTGGGGAGATTAATTGGATTGAATAACCAATTTAGGAGCCCGTTGGAAAATTACCGGGTATGTCCGGGTTGACTGATTGTACGTCAATTGTGCTTAATTGTGGTTGATTTCGTACTGCTATGTCGTATGTGGTGTGGCTGATTTTATGGAGTGCGATTGGCCATTGTTTGGTTTACAATGATTTACTGATTTGTGAATCGCACGTTAGGCCACACGGTATTAATTGGGCCAATTAAGCACGTGTTGTGACATTGGGTGTCTGAATTATATTGGTGCTCGTGGTGCATTGCATTGCATAACATGGACACGCATTGCGTATGCCAAGAGTGAGGCATGTGATGAACTTGCGCGAGAACGCGTGTCTGCCATGAGCATGTGATCACCTAAAATACCCTGAAGCGTTATACGCTGGGTTCAGATAATAATGAGTTGTGGGATCACCTAAGGACCTTTGGGTCATGACCTTCGGGTCGATACCGTCCTCATGCACTTTGAAGCAGGACGATGCCCGGTATGTCCGGAAGACGACCATCCTCATGCACTTTGAAGCAGGCTCGGTTCGTAAGGAGATCGATGTTGCGCCTCATGCACTTTGAAGCGAGGCTAGAAACACTGGGCCGGATCGGTTCTTTGCGCCTCATGCACTTTGAAGCGGGCTAGACGCACCGGGCCGTGAATGTTGTTGACTCGAGTCGTAATAAATAATAAATTGGGCGATTGCCAGTGTGCCAGTATGGGCCAGTGGGCCGGGAAATAGACGTGACATGTCGACGACATTTGCATGCATGAACATGCATGGACTGGTATGCGAGTGTGTGAGCCTCGGTGCATGAGCATGTGATTGGCGTACGTGTGATAATATGTACCACGTATGTGCCGTGATTATTATATATTGAACTGCCTAACCTGCAGGGTCGGAGGATTATTTGATTGTTGTTGCACTATGGTTTCACATATTTATTTTCCGGTCAGGAGATTGCATGCTAGCCTAGCCTAGGTTTAGGGGTTGAACTCACTGAGATTCGTCTCACGGTTGTGTAAATCGAAACATTTCAGACCCCCAGCCGTAGGATGCCAAGGAGAGCGCCTCTTTTTGGTATACCGCAATTCATCCAGCGGTCATCTAGTGTGCACCCTTGTGGGGATGGACCTGCAGCCATGGTCGAGGAAGCTGAGGAGCCCGAAGTGATATACGCTGACCCCTTTTTACTGAGTGGCTGCTGACTGTGTGTTTTCTCGGCCGTTGTATAAATGAATTTTGTAAAAAGTTTCCTATGGTAATACTAGTATACATATTTTCAGAGGTGCTGTTTACTTAATGTACTACCTTGGTCTCATGTGTTTTATTGTCAGGGTGTATATATATATTTATATACGTGCTTCTGCATGTGTTTGATCTCTGATTGGGCGTTGGGTCGGCGATGCTTCTTGGGAGCATCACACCAAAATCGATCGTGACGGGATGTTGCGTTCCAATGGGGTACGAGGCGTGACAATATTAATCCCCGATGTACTACTGATGATGTGTATATATATGTTGTATATTTTCCTGTCTATCCGGTTGTTGTTTGGAGATATACGCTTCCGCATGTGCATGATCTAAAGTGAAAAGGGATGGGTCGACATTGCGTCTTGGGATATCGTAATTTCACGATCAAAGAAGGATGTTGGCTCGCTCGAGGGTTCGGGGCATGACAAGCTTTGTCCGAAGACACACTCAAAACTCACTAGCTTGAGGTGATCTTATACACTGATGATAGGCTATCAGTATGAACCTGGAATTCCATGTGACGAGCAACTATTTTTTGTTTCTTGTTTTCTTTAAGATTTGGCCGATGAGCCGGGACTCTCTCGTTCTCGCCCTCGTCCTCTTCCCTATCGCCTGCCGGTTCTTGCGCAGATCTAGTCACAGCGGCAACGGCGGGTCGTCGGGTTCGTGCCCATGGTCAGACACACAGAAGCCGTCCTTGTCCAACCCGACAACACCGTCCGAGGCTATGACAGCTGCGACCTTTGGATGGAATATGTAGTCGAGGAAATGGAAGTTCCAGTCACCCCTCCGCCGGGGGAGTAGGCAGCTCAAAGAAAACGCGAGGCGAAGAGGACGTCTCAGGCTATTACACACAAGCCCAAGGATGCGGTTGACAAACCGCCAGTGGCACCGAGGGTGCCTCTGCCACCTCTGCTGCCACCGCCCCGTTGCCTCCGTGATTGGCGGCAGCCAAGGAGTTCTCGAGCTTTGCTAAAGATGAAGAAGAAGAAGAAAGAGAGACAAGAAAGCAGGGAGAACTTCGGGTCACTCCTCGCCTTCCAGCCACTGCCGTCCTCTTCCCACCAGCCGCCCCCGTCGCCTCCGTCCATGTTCCACACCCTGTTCGCATCCAAAAAGGGCAAGACAAGGGAAGCTCTTTCCGCTCCGCCGCCGCCAGTTCCAGCTCCGCACAGAACCAAGGCAAAAACCAGATGCAGTTCCTCAGTCACTGCAAATTTTAATCACCATCAAGAAATCTCATACTCCGGTGACAATGACACCAAACTGCGATGAGTCTTCGGATGACAGCGTCAACAGTGGCGGCTTGTCGCCGTTGATCCCTATGCCTCCACCGCGACCACCCTTCAAGGTACTGTCATGGACGTTTGCCACGCAAAGACACCACGTGTGGATCAAGAGCCCGAACGTCTGGTTGCCAGAAATCACCAGATACTGAAGATGATGAGGACAGCGTCGTCTCGGAGACGATCGAGAGCGCTTCAAACGCATCATCGGAAGCGACGTCACCGGCGTTCTGTCCGAGCCCGGAATATGTCGACGCTCCATACATTATAATTAGACATAACACGAGGAAAATATAACATTGGAAATTATAAACATGCTGTATAATGAGAATCTTAGCATTCAAGAATTATATAGGAAATTTTGGTGTAATTCAGATATTTTAAAATTTATTTTTCGGATAAATACGGGGAAGAGAAGTTAAACCGCCAAATCCGTTAGGGTTCCTGGCCACGAACATATAAAATCAGATCGCGCCAGAAGATATCCATCGCAGTTCGCCGATGCTAATGTCCATGCAGGAATCGCAGACGCTGTTTCAGCTATGTTTGAATTCGATGATGCGATGGAAGCCGATGGCGGTGTTGGTGTTGAGGAGAACAAGGAGAGTCGCAAGGGGAAGTTGCCGGCGAGCGTGGAAGCCGATGGTTGCGGCGCCGGCTTAGCGGGCGACGGCAGGCTGCTTAAGAGGATCATGCTTTCCCTGACGAAGCCGTTGTACGTCCTCGGGCTCGGCAGGGGGAGCTTGCGGTCGGAGAACCGCCGGAGGTTGTATCGACTCCTGCGCAAGCTCGTGAGGAGGCAAAATTGGGCCGAGGCGAGTGGGGTTCTGAGCGTACTTTTGAAGGGGACGCGCAAGGATAGGTGTCCTGAGCATAATCGGCTCAAGTATACGGTGAGACAGGAATTTTATTCTCTAAACTGTTTAGGTTATTGGATTTGTGTTTTTCTTTTGCGGCGATTGTTAGGGCTACGATTTAGTCACTGTTAGTCATATGGCGAGAAGAGAAAACAGTTATTGTGCAAACGGTAGAATCGCTGCTTCTTGATTGCTTTCAGTTCGGGAATCGTGTAGAAGAAGTCACTCTTTGGCTGCATGGTAATTTGTGGAGCTGGAATTTCTCAGCAATCAGCTTCTCTAAGAACAAAAAATGTGTTAATGTTTAGGCTAAACTTAGTGGTAGCTCCAGTTTTTTTTATAGCAGTTGACCTAGGTTTTTTGGAATGGCTTCTCTTTGAAAAAATTGTGTACAGGCGTAATGTGATGCCGTGTTTTTCAGGTGCTATCGGAGGTCCTTGAGCCTATAGAAGCCAGTCGTATCACGCTCACTAGGATCCAGCACCCTTACGGAACTTGGATGACGAGGCTAGGATCAAAAAGGGATTGCCCATCAGAGGTATCTATTGAAATTCTTGTGCCTGAAGACATTATTTTGACCTTCTTTTCTTATACTTATATATAATTTGGAATGTAATGGTTTTGAGTTCCTTGAGTGTTTCTATTTCTGCTCTAGTCAGCGAACTCTTATTAATACGTGGTCGTTGACATGTGCAGGATTGGCTTGCAGTTCATTTGGAGTTCATGCTCTTTTGTCTTGCTAAAGGGAAAATTGAGAGAGCATATCAGAATGCTCAATCGTATGATTTTTTCTCTCTTCTGAATGATGTGTTACTCATCCTTGACGACTGGCTTCTCTTTAATTATGGAAATAAACCTTCCTTAAAAACTCAAATCCATTCAGGAATAATCTTTTCTTGATTTATGCGCACTTTGTGCCTTATTTAATATTTTCTGAATCATGACATGCCGTGGCAAGACAGAGGGACTATTACATGCTTTTGGATTTTCCAGACTTGTTAGTATTGTGCATTTATAAGGACTTAGTTCTAAGGTGGTACCTCTTTAATGCAGCTTTACTTAGTATAGAAAAAGCTCTGCAAACCAAGGTGTAATGAATACGCATCTTGAAGGTCACATTAGATAAAAATATTGAAATCTTTATCTTTATTGACACTACCCTTGTGTTTTGTCAGGCTCATGGAAGAAGAAGAACTTGGGTTAGATTCAACTTTAAATCTGACATTGGGTTTGAGATTTTATCAAAAGTGGTATTCGAGTATCCCAAGAGACATGCAAATGATAGAGTTGGAGCAAACTAATGCTTGTCAACAAACTGGGATGTCGGAGGAAAGATTTGACATTTCTGTCAGGAACTCAGGGGATATCCTGCAGTTTCTAGTTGCAAGGCCAGTACATCCTTACAATGCAGTTCTGACACTTCTGTTGTGAAGGATAAAAGGATATCGGTGGATACTAATCATGAAAGACCTACAAAAGTCCCTGTGAAGGTCGAGGATAATTTGGAGGAGGAGCAATCACAACATAATATCCAATCACAACGATTTTACATGAATTCTTCTGAAGACGAAGCCCCACAGTCTGCTGATGTTGGAAATGTTCATTGTGCTTCTTCTTTATCTGATCTAGGTGAGTGGCATAATTTTTCAACAATAGTTTTACCGTTTTGGTCAGCTTAAACACTTGGTTTCATGCTAGGCATCTAACTCGTGGTGTAACAGAATGCTTCACCATTGTATTTCGAGATTAAGCATCCTATTATTCAGCAAAGAATAAGTGATGTGTAATAAGACTATTTTTTGAAATTGGTGCCAAAATGAGATGGCTGATTCTATCGGGTGTTGAATATGTTGCATTTGCTTATATATTTACTTGCATTCTGTCATATCACTTTGTAAACAACTTTGTTGGCCAAGCTTACTCTACTTTGTATACCACTCACATTCCGTCATATCACTTTGTAGCACTACTTTAATACAAATCGTTGACATCTTTGCCCTCTATTGCTTTCACTTGCTACAGTATATTAGGAGTTTTTGGATTCTTCATTGATTCTTGAGAGTGTTTCTCATGGTCTTTAAATAGTTGGCCTGGATTCATGGCTGTTGCCCATAAGACTGCCACAAAACATCAAGAATTCTGAGGACTTCATCCAGCAGCATCAGGATATGCTTAAAGACTCTTACAAGGATGCAGTAAATTATTTGCGACTAGATCTTGTTTCATCACCCACAACATCAGATGCCCTACTTCCTCTGATTCAGGTGTAGCAAAAGTTTGTTTGATGTAGACTCCAGAAATATCTTGAGAAATACTTTTGAAAGAATCTTTCTTACACTTATAGCGGTCATCCTAATCCTATCCATTGGTGCATTGCCTTATGTCAATGCTCATTTTTATGTCACGGCTCCAGAGTGCTTTTAACTTTTTGATCTTAAAGCAGACAGAGTTCTGAGTGTCTGCTTTCTTTGCACATTGCCTCTGCCTTGCCTGAACAAATTGATTACGGCATTCCCTTTTTGTCTGCAGTCAGAACTTTATTGTGTGTTTTGAAATGGTTAAGACTAAGTGAGCTTAATCCTGCAGAAATGCAGAAGACAAATCACATATTGGGTTTCTCTCCTAACTGGTTTGATAGTTTTTGTATGTATGCACCATATCATTTGCTTCTCCATCATATTGCAAGAATCTCATTTGATTTCTCCAATTGTCTGCCAGTTGCTGCCGATTGGCGGACAAGTAGATGAGGCATGGAACGTGCTCGAAGTGGTCTGTCATCATGTAGATACTGCCCTTCCTTTAAGGTACTACTGTCCTATCACAAGTTTATGTTTTGGATACAAGCAAACAAAGTTGGAAGTAACATACACAAGTTTACTGAATTCGTGAGACCCAATGTTCTTGTTTGGATTTGTACCTTAGAGTTTTCTTGCTCAGTATCATCATTTCCTTGTCAATGTCTGCCTTTTTCTGTGGAAACTTACATTTGAATTTGATTAGAGTGCGAGCTGCTCTGTTGGAACATTTTACTCGTGGAAATGTTGTCGAGCTCTCATCATGTTATGAAGAAATCTTAAAGTGGGATCCAACGTGCTGTCATTCAGTGGCAAGGCTTGTCACTATGTATCAAAGTGGTATGTCAATGAAGCCTCGCTTTTAATCCCCATCCCCCCAATTTTTCAACAAATTTAACCAGATGTAGGTAAAGAAAGCTGAAAAATTTCACCATACTGCACATCCCTCATAAGATGGGCAACGTGTCAGTGCACTGAAGGTCGGCAAATGGGCTAAGATCTTCTTTGCGAACAAACTGGGGTTTGGATGGTTATTAGTTTCCGACAATGAGAACTTAAATTTTATCTAAGAATTTTGTCTTGGGACTCTTGACATTTCTCGTTAATATGCAGAAAATTGTGTATTGTGAGATTATTTCCAGACAGATGTATTGTCCAGCCGCTTTTGTTTTTCTTCTTTCAGAATCTATTATTGACATGGTTAGGGGTGGATTATTCCATTCATAGGAAGTTGCTGTGGTGGCATCCGTCCAAAGCAGATGACGCTTCTCCTCGAGAAGCTTTATAACTTTCATTATGTTAATGTCCCATCATAACATGCAGGAGATTATCATCCTGGAGCCATGCTGGAAATGATCTCTCTGCATCTGGATGCTACGCATGCTGAACACCAGATATGGAGGGAATTTGCAATGTGTTTCCTCAAGCTTGCTAGGCATGAAGAGGATTGCATGTCAGTGCATCTGGATGGTAAAGGAGGAGGATTTAGGCAAAACTATTCTGTTCGTTTTAATAGAATCCCTGACCATTTCCTGAGGGGTGACCTGCGCAAGAATTGGAGGTTCCGGTGCAGGTGGTGGTTGACGCGTCATTTCAGCAATAGCATCCTTGAAACAGAGATTGCAGCTGGTAATTTATCTGATTTATCCCTGAGATGTCTGCATGGATTTTGTCATGTCATGTCATGTATAATACCTTAAGTTGGCTTTGTCGACTGTGCAAATCAATGTCGAATGTGCCATTTAAGTGTGTCTATTCTCAACTACTTAACAAAAGGAGATTCAAAACCAGGTTTTGTAGGCATCGTGAACTTTTTACTCACTCCTGTCTTAAAAAATTAAAGTTAGCGTAGCGCATGATTAGCCGTTTATTGATGCGGGTAGTATTCTGAAGATGGGATGTTCACACGATAGACTGGCCAAGATGATGAATTGCGCGACTCCTTGAGATAGAGTGACAACTAATTAAAAATCAGGAAGTGTAATATTTGACTTCGTTTGAGTTTTAATTATTTAGCCAGTGGTTGTTTTCGCTGGTCTTCAATTGATTTGAATCTGAGTCAGATTTTATCAGTTTTCCGTGATGCATTTCATTTTGACATTTGCCTTCTCCCTGCAGGTAATTT
Source organism: Syzygium oleosum (assembly GCF_021117445.2). Taxonomy (NCBI): domain Eukaryota; kingdom Viridiplantae; phylum Streptophyta; class Magnoliopsida; order Myrtales; family Myrtaceae; genus Syzygium; species Syzygium oleosum. The sequence continues at coordinate 13,147,811 of NW_026607489.1, read as the reverse complement.
TCAGCTCCTAACTTACAAGGCCGCATGTGCTGCCCATATGTATGGGCAAGAGTTTGAATACGTTGTAAAGGTTTACAATACTTTAGAAGAGGGAACTGATGAGGACTTGATTTTGTTCTTGCGAATGCACTTGCGAAATTCTGTCAGGCTCCAGTCAAGCTTTCAGCCGAGACCGGCATGACTTCCACCGTGTCGTGTTTCTATCTGTGATGAGTTTCGATCAGCATTTTATGTGCCCGTGGCCGAGAAAGGTGAGGATACACGGTCAGCAAATCCGATTGCTCAGACGAAGGGGTTCATGTTCACATTCCGTGTAGAATTGGTTGTTAGGGGAGTGTTTAAGTTAGACCAATCATTCCTAATCTCTTAATACCTCATAACTATTTCTTTCCGTCTTTTCCCTTCATCCAAATACGATTGTTTTTAGAGCTTTTTCTCTTCCCCTTCTAATTCCTTTTGACAAATGTAGTGTAAATATAAAACAGTATGTGGAGAGATTGGGTATTAAGAAGCGAACACCCTATCAAGAATTTTCTGCACGTAAATGCTGTGCAATGGTAAAGCTAGCCACAGTTCCAGCTTCTCTTTGGGAAGGAAGGTACGTATTTTCAATGAAAAACGAGAACATTTGCGCGTAAACGAGAACACCCATTAGTGGGATCGTAAGATCTAATACTCTTTGTCAGATCATCAAACATCGTGCATAAATCTCCAATCGCTGATCAATATTACAATAGGTGAACAAAGCAATCGCCCGATACACAGGGACGCGCCTTATGAGGTATTTTCACTTTCTTAGATTAAAGGATTCACTTTCTTAATTAGAAAAGAAAAGAAAAGAAAATATATTAACAAATTTAAGATGGGCAATTTCAAAAAGTATTTTCACTTTCTTAGATTGGGGAATTTACTTTCCTAATTTTATACATGAATGTTTTCCTTGACCCGAAAGTATTTTCAATTGACTTATCATTTTCGGCGAACTAAACAGGTGAAAGTCCAGAAAATATTTTCCCTCAAACAAATGCACTCTAGGGTGTGTTCGTTTTGGTGAAAGTGTTTTCCGGACTTTCATCCGTTTGGTTCTCCGAAAATGATTTAGTCAACGGAAAATACTTTCCGGTCAACGCAAATATCATGTTTAATTTTAGGAAAGTGAATTCCCTAATATAAAGAGATGAAAACATTTTCCAGAATTACTCATCTTGAATTTGTTAATATTTTTTCTTTTCTTTTCTTTTCTTTTCTTTTTCTTTCCTTTCTAAGAAGGAAAACATTAATGTATTTTCTTTTCTTAATAATAATAATTTAAAAATAACAAATAATTTGAAATAATTTAAAAAATACAAAATTTTTTGATAATCACCTTCAGATTTTCCTCACCAAACAACTAAAAATATTTTCCAAGTTTTTTTAGATTTTAGCAAAACACCGAAAAATGAACTCATTTTCCTAGAAAGTATTTTTCAGAAATGGTCCATTTTTCGCAAAACAAACTCAGCCTAATCTTAATCCAAACTCCAAACCTTCACGGCTCCAATTACTTCAGACCGGGAAAAACAGTGCGGGTGTATGGTACATGCAAGAAACCTCAGCAGGCAGGAAAGCCTTACCCAAGGTAACTTTCCTTTGTTGGTCTGAGGCATACAGCTGCTTCGCTGTGAAAAAAAGTGCGGATCAATGAAATAGCCCATCCTGCAAAGGCACATGCATCCTGCAAAAACTCAGAGAAAATTATCCAGTCAATCTTAAATCCATTGCACTAATGTCAATTTAGTCCCAAACTTTTTAATTTTGTGAATTTAATTTTAAACCTTTACGCGAATTTATTCTAATCCTTTTATTGGTCATTTTTCATCGGAAATTGCTGATATGGCGATCCAGTCACTGCTGGACTTCCCACGTGGCATATCGTCACGTTAGCGAATTTCAACGAAAATTGACTAGAAGGATTGCATTAAAATTTCGTGTAAAGATTTAGGACTAAATCAGTTGTTTTGAACTGAAGTGATATCGGTACAACAAGTTTAAGACTAAGTAGGTAATTTTACTAGTAAAGTTCAGACGACATTGGATCAAATAGCGCCGGGGAATACAAGGAGACTCGAGCAGACTTCTCAAGAGCCACCGTCTTCCTTTTCTCGCCCCTCTTACTTGACCCGAGGTCTCAAATGACCATTGTTTCGTTTTTCAAATCCAGAGTGGCTGTTGGCTCAAAGGGATCCCGCTGTACGGCTCTTGGCCTTTAGCGGACTAGTGGGTGACCTGCCATCGGCGGCGGTCGCCCCCTGTCTCCGGTCGACGGAGGAGCCGATGATTTCACCGCCCGCAAAACGACGACCTGCTCGCTGAACGTACCTGTGTACATATATATATATATATATATATATATATATATATATATATATATATATATATATATATATATATCTGCAAACCCAAAACAAGGCCAAAAAAAAAAAAAAAGAACAATGTAGAAATACATTGGAAGGTGGTGCGGTTGGAAGGGAATGATGGACGCTTTAGGTGTTGGCTCCCTACCATGCGTAAAGTAAACTAGAGCATTCCTCAAACACTTTCTTTTTCTTCGACCCCAAAAAAAAAAACTACTTCTTTTTCAAAAATTCCACATTGATGATCGCAAATGATGGAAAACGAATTATATGTCTATCTCGTATGATTAGGTTTACCTCACCAAGAAAGAATGATTAGGTCTACCTTCCACTCCCTATCCTTCCCAAGAATATTTTTTCTTCCTGTGGAGTGACATGAATGTCCCCCTTTTTTGTGTTTTACATTCCTAAAAGTCTAAAAGAGGGACCTTAAAGATTGAGCCTTTTTAAGGACATGCTCAGGTTCAAATCTCGTTATACTATAATCAATATAACCAAAATAGTAATGTGAAAAACACTAATCTCATGAATCTCTTATAATTTTTTATTGAAAATCTTTCCTGCTAGAATGACTATATAACCCCACAAGTCTCCAGAAAAATCGAACTTCAAATCTCTCTATGTGACACCCATTAGACCGAGTTGTCAAAAATTATCTGGGCATAATAAAAAAATTCACTTTCATTCAATAAATTCGAAAGTTTAATCTTACGTACAATACCGAGTATTTATTTTGGAGTATTTAACGAGGGCCAAAAAGCCAGATAACCATACACAACAGTACTCTTCACCGGTTCGATGCATGAATACCCCCTCGATCACCTAATTAAGGAGGCTATGATTTTAGGTCCCCCTCAAGTGATTTCAGTGCTCATGGACGTCAAACACAACCCATTCTTTAATATCAAGACGTGTGTACGCACCCGTGGTGTCACGCCCTGAATCCACAAGCGCGCTAACATCCCACCATGGTCATTATAAATGCGATATCTCAAGACGCGTCGCCAACCCAATCAAATTACTAACGATTAAACGCATGCGGAAGCGAACTAAAAACTTCTAATCACAACAACATGGATAGTCAAGAAAACGCATCTCAATTTAAACAACATCATCAGCAATACATCGGGTTAATATATTACAAGTCTGCCACGTGGACCTTCCTGATTACAATCACAAAAGGGCAGGAGGTTAACCTAGCTCATCTATCTACGATGACAACCTCAACAGGTGTATCCTCTCAAAACAACTGGTTCCCAAGGAACACCGGTCACTACCACTTCGGTTATAGCAATCCGAAGCAGACCAAACGTGTACTCATATCGGAGAATCTGAAAAGTGGTTAACAATAACGAGTGAGATAAATCTCAACAAGTTAACGACCTAAGCCTCGATTAGGAGGTCAACCCATATCGGATGTACCTAAAACATGCAGCGATACATCGATAGCAGATCAATAGCAAAGCTATCCTTGCTTTGCCTTAACTATACACACGAGCAGGCTACTCAACCCAGCGTAAACATCGTGCCATTAAACAATTGTAGGCATTTTTACCTTGCCTTGGCACACATGCCCTGCACGTTATAAACCATCATATACAATCATAATGCAACAATCATATAATGTAATCAGAATACACAACAACTTTTTCATACACAATGCATCCACATATGTCCCGATTATAAGGTGAAACTGCTTTGGTCCATTCCATACCGTGCCTCACAATTTCATCCCATAATCAAGGGCAATGCCACCACAATCTTTCACGCATATTCCGATTACTACAACCACACCTGGGGCACGTCACAACCCGTGATATTCGCATCAGGTTGGCGGTCTTCCAGTATAACCGGGTATCATCCAACCCCATCGGGCACGGCATCGTCTCACCCGACCATAATGATGACATATCCCATAAATGGGTTCATTCCGAATCCGATTCGCAAATGACAACGTCTCCCCTGCTACCAGTGACGGCTTCTAATTACCAAATTGGGGACACCTGTTAGGATCACGGTCAAACCCTAGGTTGGCGATCATCCGGTAGAACCAGGTACAAAGGAACCTTTAGGTGATCATGCACACATAACAATACTCAAGTTCCATCGTTATAATTTTCAATAGCCGATGCAAACACGATCCGTGCTAATACGTTGAAATATCGCAACTTCCACACGTAAAAAACGCACTAAAATAATCACACGTGATTATGCACATATCAATAAATTCTCAAACTCAGCATGCTTCTATATTCAAGTATCCACAACATATTTCTCACATAAAACTTAACAAATAAACCCAACACCTCAAAGTTTATTAATTAAATTCCCACAATTCTATATTTAATAATAATCAATCAATTCAATTCAACATACAAACCAATATATAAGGCAAAATCCAACTTAGGCATCACAATTTAAGCCTAAAATAACCACAATTTAATTTCGGAATTTCCACAAAAATATTAATAAAATTTTAATATTTAAAATTCCGAAAAATTAATAAAATATTAATATTTTAATTCCGAAAATTCATTTAATTAATAATTAAAATAATCCGATAGCTTATCATAAAATTCTCGATAGATTATCGCAATATCGACAATAACTTATCACAAAAGCTTCAATAGCTTATTGCATTTTCTCGATAAATTATCGAGTCCACTTTATCACTTATCGTGATAGCTTATCAACTAATCCTTAATTAATTAGTACTAAACATAATTGACTTAAACTAATCCACCCTAATTAAGTTTAACCTACTAAGCAAGGGAATAGGGCGATAACTCACCCGATTGAAATTCCGAAGACACCGGCACATTGGCAGCGACGAGGGCTACACGTTGTACAGTTTGGAATCGACTCGAGACGACGACACAAAGCTGGAACGGGGCTGAAAAGCAGCCCACAGAACCGGTGGTGCCGTTTTTGGCTTGGAGAGCGGCAAAATGGACGGCGACAAGAGGCCACGGCAGCTTGGGGGCGGTGACCAATGGCTTCAAGGCAGCAAAAACTGCGGCAACGCAGCAGCCAAGGGCTGTTCTGCTGGTTCAGCTGAGAAAAAGAAAGAAAGAGGGAGAGATGTGGGACAATAGAGAGAGAAAGGGAGAGAGAGAGAAGTGGCCGCATGAGGGGGTGAGGAGAGACAAAAGAGATTTTTTTTTTCTCATTCAAGCCAAGCCTCCAAAGTCTTCTTCATCATGCCAAAAGCCCCCAAAGTCTTCACCATTAAACTCCTTTGTCTCTTGGTCATAAATGCAAAGAAGGGTATTTTAGTAATTTCACAAAGTATAAAAATATTTATGCACGTATAAGAGCTAGAATTTTGCGCGGACTCATATAAATCGAGTTTGGGCTCAAACGGATAAGGAATGGACTTGAAAATGCTAATGGGCTCAAACTTGGGCTTGAATTGCAATTGGGCTTAATGGGCTGAATTGGGTCCACTTGGGCTTGTCTTGGGCCCAAGTGACCGAATCACATTGGGCTTGAGGCCCAATGTGCCTTCGTCCGGCCCACTTCATCGTGGGCTCAAATTCTCGGCCTGTTAATTCCTTTTCCGAGAATTTCGAGCAAATCGATAAATGAGTAAATCAATAAGGCGATATCCAATAATTTAGTCTTGAAATCCTCGAAGCTTCGACACCCAAATTTAGATTCTAATTCGTGGTAAAAATCAATTAATTGCGATTTTAGTATATCTTAAACTAATGGGCGGCTTTTAGGAGTTACGCTTATTCGACCCGTGATTGATTCGATATCAAACAACGTTTAAGTTTTCTTGAACCATGGATGATGTCGATTATCATGTAATTGCGAGGGGTCAATCGCTTGTTTCGAAGTATGCGATCATTAGGAATTAATTTAGGGCCGTTCGCAATACATACAACGGTCATGCATAATCACCCGCAATCCGATTGTATATTATTAGTAAAGCGTTTTATAACATTTCCTTGATCGGTCCATAATGGCTCAAAATTATCCCTCGTCAATCCTTATGATCAAATTGTCAATCCATGGTAGGGTTCTCGGGTCGTGCGTACTTAATTCCTTAATAGCATTTCCCTATCGATTAGTCTCTCATAAATGATCAATTCAGAACGAGAATTACTAATAGTACGTCGATTAAATCATCATTTCGTTACATCTGAATAGAGTCGAAATTGAGGATGTCACATGTGGTCATTCATATTAGAAGAAGCAATGCTGGTCCAAACATGTCGGACACCAGATGTTTCAGATGAGGAAAAGCCGTGTGTCCGGTAACAGTGACAAAAGCTTAGCATGCAAGAAAGCTTTAACCCAAGCAAACCATTGTGCGTAGGTTTGAGGCATACCTTACCTTTTTCATTTTCTTGGGTCGGAAAGGCATACATCTTGCTTTGATTCGCAGTAAGTGGGGAACCATGGGAAAATTAAGCCTGTATTGCGAAGCCACTTGCATCGTGAGAAGAAAGCTTAGCATGTAAAGTTTCGGTGAAATGGTATCAAATGCTGTACGGAAGTCGAGCAGACCAAGACTTTTCACGAGTTATTATCGGCTTCATTTCTCCTCTCCTTTTCGCACTGCCCGCGATCACTCATCGATCGTCTTTTTAAATGCTCGTCTCGGACGGGATTGATTCACAAGTGTTAAAAGCTGCTCGTTTCTTCATATATTTGCTCTCTCAATCACTCGTTGCTTGAAATTCTCATACGCATTCGTCTTCTTCAACGGGAAAGTAAGAGGGAGTGGAACTGGCCATGGACTCTAGAAAAGGTGCGGAGGCTGGTTCTGGCAGGAAGAATGACAAGCGCAGTGACCTGATTGATATTATCTTCTCTTGGTCTCTTGAAGAAATCTTCAATATCAATCTCTACGGGGACAAGGTTCTCTTTTCTTAGTCTCTTTCCTTTCTTTCTTTTTTTCTTCATTTTTTTGGGCTAAGTTTGTTGTTCCGATCATGCTTCCGTACTATCATCAGTATAAGTTTAATACAAGTTAGCTCGAAAATGTTCTAAATGGTGTTAGTTCCTTGTTTGCAATTTTTCGTTTGTGAGCCTTGCTATGTGAAGTTGGACTGCTGTATAGTGGTGAAGGACCTTGCTCTCTGTCTCTATGAGGCGAAGTTATTAGGTGTTGGGGGGAATATTTGCTCTTTTAATATGCTATATGGTGTCCGATCCGTGATACGACAGAGGACAGAGTCACTCAATAGATCGAGTGAAGTTGGTTGGTCATGTTTGATTTTCGATACACCCGTTTTGTAGGTGGAGACCGTACCGGAGTCATTTCAATCAGTTGAGCAATACCTTGCTTCTCATACCTTTCCTTTGCTTGAGGAAACACGAGCCAGTCTCTGTTCAAGTATGCAGGATGTATCTAAGCTGCCTTTCGCGAAAGTCACTGGGTTTGTTGAAGGCAAGAAGAATTCTTACTACGTGGAAGTGGACTACTGGAGAAACAGGTCCACTGACAATGGCAAGGAACCTTACAAAACTTTGCCTGGGGATGTTTTGATCTTAACTAATGCTATGCCGGATACCATTACCAGCTTAGAAAGGTTTGCAGGAAGATGGGCATTTGCATCGGTCACTAAAATTACAGAAGACGAGGACAGGGATGCTCAAACGTCAACAATGTTCAGTGTCAGAGCATTTTTGGACAATGAAGTGAACGATGATCGTACCTGGGAGTCAATGTATGCAGTTTTTTTGATAAATGCAGTCACTAACAATAGGATATGGAATGTGCTACACAGATTTGGGAACTTGAAAGTTGTAAGGGAAGTCCTCTGTACGGATTCAGCGGTAAGGACTTTAATTTTCATACTTATTATCTCCATACAGTATACGGTAAACATATTATTGCTGCAACAAAACTTCATCGATTATTAAAAAACAAAAACATTTGCTTTTGAGTTAGCTTGTTATTTGTCCAAACAGTCAAAAGAAGATTGCCCCGAGTCTCGCATTCACATAAATTTCAATGCCACAGTAGCATGACCAAGATTTAGAGATAGTCCTTGTTTATACATCACAAGATCCTTTGTGCTCAATATTAGTGCAGGTTGTGCAAGGATAGAACATAATCAACAAATTTTTCGCAGTTTCTAAGTTTTACTTAGGCTATTTGGGAGTGAATTTTCAAATGAGAACATTTTCGTTTGCAGGCTGAGAAAGATTGCAATCTCTGTATTACCCAAAGTCATGACTCTGGGCATGAGAGTCTCGATAAGAACTTGTTTGATAGTCTGAATGAATCCCAGACAAAAGCTGTTCTATCTTGTCTCAATACAATCAAGTGTAAACACAGGTCGGCCATCGAAATGATACAGGGTCCTCCAGGGACAGGGAAGACCAAAACTGTCGCAGCCCTGCTCTTTACTCTCTTGAAAAGGAAACACAGAACCCTTGTTTGTGCTCCAACAAATGTTGCCATCAAGGAATTGGCATCTCGTGTTTTGCAGCTGGTGAAACAATCGGTGTGCACAAACACTCATGGTGAACGCTTGCTCTATAACTTAGGAGACATACTATGTTTTGGGAACAAGGATCGGATGAAATTAGATTCAGATATGGAAGAAATATTCTTGGATCATCGCGTTGATTGTGTTGAGCGGTGCTTTTCTGTACTCGCAGGTTGGCAGCATTGTCTACCTTCCACGATTGATACTCTCAATGACTGTGTTGACCAATACCACATTTTTCTGGAGAATGAACGCATGATTATATCGAAGCCTAATGGTAATGAATCCAAACCTGAATTTAAATCATTTCTGGAATTTTTCAAGCACAGATTCAAGTCAAGTGCACATTGTCTTCGAAGATGCCTCTCTATCTTATGCACCCATGTATCCAAAAGTTACCTTTTGGATCAAAATTTCCAGGATATTAAGTCCCTTCTCATCTTACTTGATTCTTTTGAAGTTTCACTATGTAGAGAGAAGTTGGATTCTAGAAAGTTGAAGGAAGCTTTTTCAGTGGACCCATCTTCATTAAAAACTCTCACAGATCCACTATATACAGCATTATTGATGAAGAGACATGAATGCCTCTCTGTTTTGCGAACTCTTAACACATCTCTTAGAAGGCTAAACCTTGCAACATTTGCAAGTAAGAGCAAGATAGCTGAGTTCTGTTATCAAGCAGCTTCCTTGATTTTCTGCACTGCCTCCTGCTCATATAAGCTCTACACTATGGGAATGGAGGCTGTTAGTTTATTGGTGATTGATGAGGCTGCACAGTTGAAAGAATCCGAGTCAATGATTCCGCTAAAACTTCAAGGTGTCAGCCATGCAATTTTAGTTGGAGATGAATGTCAGTTGCCTGCAATGGTTGAGAGCAAGGTATGTTGTCGCTGAATATTTGTCTAGGAACGTGCACAAGCATACATAAACATAAATAGTTTTTATGCTTAATTTACCTTTAACACAAGCATACATAAACATGAATTATTTTATGCTTAATTGACCTTTAAGTTTGTGTATATTTTTATTCTACAGCTTTCTAGCAAGGCTGGCTTTGGAAGGAGTCTATTCGAAAGGTTGAGTTCTCTGGGCCATCCAAGGCACCTTCTCAATATCCAGTACAGGATGCATCCTGAGATAAGTCGCTTTCCAGCATCCACCTTTTACAAAAATCAAATTCAAGATGGGTCAAATGTTACCAGCAAAAGTTACGTAAAATGTCATTTGCCGTGGCCAATGTTTGGCCCCTACTCCTTCATAGATATTTCTAACGGAACCGAAGAAGGTGGGGATGATGGACATAGCCTTAGAAACAATGTTGAGGTAGGAATCGTCTCGATGATTTTGAGGAATCTATACGGAGGTAAGCCATGAAAGAATTTCACCATATAATTTCATTTTCTGCCAGATGGTATGAATTAATGCAAATAACTACTATGTCTTTGCACGTTTGGTTATACCTGTGGATGCACCTATTACTATACCGTTGTAGAGCATGGGCGGGCAGTTGTTGACTGCGGAAGCGGCAAGAGAAGAATATTTCTGCTCGATCTTACAGTGAAGTCCATTTAGTTTCTTGGGATGTTGGGAGAGATTTACATAGCTTTAAATGCTTTTTGACACTGGAGATGATGTGCGTTCTTGTCATTTAGGTTATTAACTCAGCCTTACAGGACACGTAAGACAGTAATCGGAGGTGTACAGAACACTTTCACGTTAGTGTGGTCGTAACTTTTCCCTCACTAATTATATCGTCTTGATTTTTCTGCAGCATGCAAATCTTCAGGCGAAGATCTAAGTGTTGGCGTGATATCTCCATATAGTGCTCAGGTTGCTGCAATACAAAAGAAAATTGGAAAAAGATATGGAAATGTCAAAGGCTTCACAGTAAAAGTGAGGTCAGTGGATGGGTTCCAAGGGGGTGAAGAAGACATCATAATAGTATCCACCGTGAGATCAAACCCTCGTGGTTTTATTGGGTTCGTTTCTGATACTAAGAGAACCAATGCCACTATCACCAGGGCAAGGTAGTCTCTTCTATTCCTTCTTAACTGGGGCAATTTGAATTTTGCCATAAGATGTCATATACCAACAATCCCTGCTTTTTGCTGCCTCTATTTAGATACTCTCTTTGGATTTTGGGAAACGGGAGAACGCTGTCGAGAAGTAAATCTGTATGGGAAGCATTGGTTCATGATGCTAAGAGCCGTGGATGTTTCTTCAGCATAGATGATGTTATAGCCGTTTTGGATGGGAAGAATAATGAGCTTGATGATCCGGTCGATGGAAGTAGTGTACTATCTAGAAATGCACAGCAGAGGGCAAAGCGCTTTGGTGATGCTAAGAGCCGAGAATGTTTGTCCAATACCGATGAAGTTAAAGCCATTTTGGATGGGAAGAATAATCAGCTTGATGATCCGGTCGATGGAAGTAGTCTACTATCTAGAAATGCGTGGGCGAGGGCTAAGTGCTTTAGTGATGCTAAGAGCCAACGATGTTCCTCCAGTGCTGATGAAGTTAAAGCCATTTCGGATGGGAAGAAAGAGAATATTCAGCTCGATGATCCGCTTGGTGGAAATAGTGACCTATTTAGAAATGCTCGGTGGAGGGTAAAGCACTTTGCAGATGGTTTCCTTTTCTTAGAAATATGGACATTCGACTTTTGCAGAATCAATGACATTACGTTTTCTTGTCCACTATTTTGTCTATGCAGGTTTTCTTCGGGGACAACTTTGTGAAGTCTTTCAGAAAGCTGACGTCACTTAGGACCAAGATGTCAATCATGAACCTCATATCAAAACTTGCCAGTGGCTGGAGACCTAAGAAGAGCGATGTGGGTTTACTCCCTAAAAGCTCTTCTCCTATGGTGAAGCAATTCGAGGTAGAAGGTCTCTACGTGCTGTGCACTGTCGATATACTAAAGGAACTTAGGTACATTCAAATCTTGAAGATTTGGGATGTATTGCCCTTAAGCGATGCGATGATAGTGGTTGAACATCTTGACAGCGAGTTCAAAACATATGCAGACGATTTCATTAGTCGCTGCAACGAGAAATGTATTGATGGGTAAGTCTCATATTTTTTTACTAACTTCCGATCGAAGGCTTATCAATAGTCTGTAAGATTCACTTCCCTGGATAAATGACCCCAGGAGCTGACTCGAATTGATGTTTTTCAAACTACTATCTTTTATGAGCACATATCTTCTGTTGTGTAGGGATCAGGAAGTTCCAAAGACATGGGATTGTCCTCATGGCATTGCTTGTTTCCGTAGTCCGGATCATGTTCAAGATGGAAGCAGTTTCGGTGCCAATACTTCAAATCTGGGAGGGAGAGAGAGCCTGATTTCAATGAGATTCCACCCCTCATCATCAGGTGTAGTCAGTAACTTGTTATCGGAGGACCACGATAACGAATTGAATCTCCCATCTGAAGTAACCGAGATAGATCAAGAGAAGAATTCCCTGCGCTTGTTATCAGAGGACCACAATAGTGAATTGAATCTTGCATCTGAAGTAACCGAGCTAGATCAAGAGAAGAATTCTGTGAAATCTCTCTTCAGTAGGCTTCTGAGTTCCCTCTTCAGAGGGTTTCGTATTTGAGTCACACATGCTGTTCCTTCTTCACAGGGTGCTTTTGACAGAATCAGAGGGGGAGGAGTTGATTGATGCTTGAATCAGGAAGGAAAATGCCATTTCTTTGCAAGGAACTTTTCGTTCGGCCGGAATTTCTGTGCCCATGCCGGGTATCTTCGAGTAGGCATGGAACTTGTCAACTATGTATCTTCTGCTGGTTTTGTGTTTGTGTATAGTTGGTTGATTAATTCGTACAGAAGTTTGGATCAGGTGTCCACAGCTACGAAGTGAAAATTCATCTCCAGACATGGCTAAGATTGCCTTCATACTTGGCATGTCGCTTTCTGTCTTTGCATGCTATACTTTGTGCAGGGTCGCGCACAAGAATGTAAACGACTTTCTTTGATAATTTTTGCGTTATAATGACATAAAACGAATGATTTTTGCTATGGGAACGAGGTGAGAGGTGACGTGGCGGATGTGAGCCTTGATCCTCACCATTACAAGTTCGAGTTCAGCATTAATAAAAACGAATGGTAGATGTGAGAATTTCTTGTGATTCTCTTTTCAGCTCGTTTTCTGTTCCCGGCTTCATAGGGACTTTAAGGGCGCGAATGAAAACATTTTTCTTCTCCGGCCCTATTTCTGGCTAAAAATTGAAAATTTTATTTTTCTTTCCGGACGAGTTTCTGAGCAAAAAGCAATGTTTAATAACGACACAAATTTTTTTTTCCCCAAATAGAAATTTATTTGATAACAATACAAAATTTCTATTCCCGCCAGCCAGTGAGCGACTGCGGTGGTAGGCGACTGGCGAGTGGCGACAGCAACAGGTGATGGTGAGGGGCGACGGGTGGCGACAACGGCCGGCCAGCAAGCGGCTGCAGCGGTGGCAGGTGGCCGGCCAGTGGGCGATGGCAGCAGTGAACGACCTGCCGGTGAGCAGCTGCAGATGGCTGGCTGCCAACAGCAAGTGTGAGGCGGTGGGCGACAATGGTAAGCAATAAAAGAGAATTGTTATTTCCGTTTCTATTTCAGAAACAGAAAAGTAAAAAAAATTAACTTCTCATTTCTGTTTCAAATATATTTCCAAGTCAAAATTTATCTCAGAAATAAAAAAAATGAAATTATTTTACCAAACGGATTTCTGTTCCAAATCTATTCCTGAGAAAAAAACATAGAAAAATAGGAAAACAGAATAGTTATCATTTGCGTCCTAAAAAAACGGATTCTTACATTTTTCTCGATTTCGATTTCAATCCCTTTGCACTGCTTTTTCTTTCTTGTTTCTTCTTGTCTCTAGCGTGTGAATTCAAATATAAGATTACAAATCTATCTTCGAAGTCTGTCATTTTGTTTGGCAACATTTATCCCAACCTTTAGCTTAAATAAACCCCACAGAGTTTACCGACAGGATGGCAACCATCGCTTCTAATATTCATTTAAAGGTTAATATCACGAAAAATCCCAAACTGATATATTTATGATAAATTTACTCCAAATAACCCTAAAATGATACATATGTGATAAATTTACCTTATGTTTGTTTCCGTTAAATTTTACCAACAAATCGTTTAGTTAGATGACACGTGGTAATGCATACCAATTTGGAGTTTTACCTCTTTATTTGTCACAAGTTCATCAATTTGTGATTTTTTGTGATATTAATCCAACATAATGAAAGATAAATTTGTCACAAGTGTACTAGTTTAGAGTTTTTGATTATAAAAAAATTAGCTGGGAGTAAATTTGTCACAAGTGTACCGGTTTGGGATTTGGTATTAACCTTTCCTTTAAATTGATCAATTTACTATTTATGGACCATATTCCAAATACAATTGCTCAACCAACCCTTTTATTTACAACATTGAAGTCCAATTCCAAATTAGTTTTCCACTATGAGGAGGGGCGAGGAGTCGATGCCTAAAATGTTCATTTTTTTTTTCAATTTTAGAGTTGGTGTGAATTTTTAGAGTCGCTCCATCGTACGTAGACAACTAAGGCCATCCGCGGCTCCATCCATCTTCCATGATGGAGGAGCCCTCTTCATTGGAGAGAGAGTGAAGGGGGAATAGAAAAAATGTATGGTACGGATACCAAATTGTCAATTCAATTAAACTTTTCAATTTTTAGCAATTGAGTTCTAAATCTTTTGACATTAGCAATTTCGAAAAAATTATCCGAAAAATCCTAAACCTATTTAATTTGCCCACATGTTTTTCCATTTCAGCAGTATGTTCTTCCAAATAATGATGGAAATATATTTACCCGATTACATCTGCTGCCAATTCAGTCATAAACCTTTTAAGTTTACCAATTAAGTTATAAACATTTTCACTTATTGCCAATTGAGTCAATCAGGTCAATTTTGGTCAGAAATTGCTGACGTGAACGTTGGGTGGCCACGTGACACTGATGTGGACATTTTTGACTAATATTTTAATAATTTTTTGAAATTTTTATGGTTTTTTTTCTTTTTTTTTTCCTTTTCTGTGTGTTTTTTTTATTTGGTTTTAGAGTTAGGGCCAGCGAGGGTGGCCGGCCGACCCTCGTCGGCCACAGGCAAGGGCCGCAACGCCCTTATCAGATCTGGCTAAGCGAGGGCTTGGCAGCCACCAAGCGCACATCATCGTCACGTGTCTCAAGAAAGTAATAAAATAAGACATGTCATCATTTCCGTTAGCCTAGTTACACGGAGTTAACCTTTAGGACTCAATTTAATCAATTTGGAAAGTTTTAAGACTTGATTGCACATTTTTGTAAGTTTTAGAACTCAATTGTATTTTTATGACAAGTTTTAGGACTTCTAATGCACATATCCATTTTCTTTTATAGTTTTAGTCGAAGTGTAAGGACACCACTTGTGACATCCTGAAAATTTATCCATTTGGGATTTGTGAAATATTTGATTTTATAAATGTACTCGTAGTTAGTTCTCGTCCGGAATTGATCATTCCTAGGACACTAACCTTTAGGGAAAGGCTAATCAGGGATTTAAATTTCGTGCGACTAAGAGAAAATTCGATCGTGAATTGACTTTCGACCATAAAATCGCCGAGGTGACATTTTGAGTCACTGTTGGCCGATCCAAGGATAGTCAGGGGTCAGTTCGCCATTGTCATAGTAGTGGATCACAAGTGATTCCGCCGGACCACGAAACGAATTGACGAATGATCCTGAACCTATACCGAACGATCGTACCCCTCGGATCTAGTGATCGAACCTCGCAATTTAAATGACAACCGAAGTCATCGCGAACCAAATGAACTTGCACGTAACTCGATTTATTATCAGTCACGGGTTGAATATGCGAATTTCCCCAACAAGCCGCCCGTTAGTTTGAGAAACGCTCGAGTTGTGTTCAATAAAATTTAATTATTTAATTGAGCCCAAATTGGACATCGGAAAATTTGGAAGTCATAACAGGACATTAGGATGACGTTGCGGTTGAAACGTGCAATTTTGGATTGTCCCGAATCCTTCAAAAAAATTCAATTTCGATGAGAAATGAGGAAAGTGACCATTTTACCCCTAAGAATTTATAAAGGGCAAGTTATATGAAGGAGGGGCATTTTGGTCATTTTGCCCTAACTTTTTGGTTGGACATTTTTGTCCTTGGAATTTTATGAAATTCCCAAATTACCCTTGGATATTTTTGGGTAAGATCCGATCTTGGCCGTCGGTTCCAACATAAAATCAAATCTCGGCAGTTGATTAAAAAGATTAAACAAAGGCAAGATGGTCATTTGCCATTTTGGTCAAAAATCTCACTATTTGAGTCCAAGACCCACTTTCTCTCTCTTCATTTCCTCTCTCTCTCATTCGGCCTCTCTCTCTCCCTCACCGACCGGACCAGCCGCCCCCTCTCGCCCGTACGCCGCACCGCTGCCGTCCGGCCACCGCCCGCTGTGCCGCGTCGCCCGCGCCGCCGCAACACCGCCAGCCTCACCCGCCATTCCACTCCTTCTCTCTCTCCTTCCCCGTGATCGTGACCCACAGCAAGGAAGCCGTCGCCGCCGCCGTACGCCATCCGCCCCAAGCCGCCAAGCCGCTCGCCGTTCGCCGCCGTCCTCGTCGATCGCCGCCGCTTTTCGCTCTAGCCGCTTTAGTCTAGAGTCCGGTAAGTCGCGCTCTAAACCTTAGTTAAGACATCGGGTATCGAAGGATAATTTTTGGGTGAAATCGGGATTATTTGGGTGCGGAATTGTACGATTTAGGAGTGGAATCGATTAGCGGGCCTAGGATTGAATTCAGGAAGTTTTGATGGAAATTTCGAGGTCGGAAGTGGGCTGTGGATGGTTGATTAGTGGGCTGTGATGCTCGGTTTGGTTTGTAAATTGGATATTTAGAACCGGCGATTAATTGCGGGAAAATGTCGTCAAGAGCCGGAACTGATTTGGCGTGGTTTGGGTATAGAAAATTGCCGATTTGTGTGTTGATGGTGTGTTTGTATTGTGATTGAATTGTGATGGTAAAATTGGGTGCATTGGTGTGCAATTGATTGGTTGAAATGTGCTTGCTTATGTGCATGCCTGGGCTAGATTGAATTAATTGTCAATTGGCCGTGAATGAGCATGAAATTATGTGTGAATTGTTGTGTGCACGGGCCACGTGTGATTAGCCAATGTATTGTCATGCAAGTACTAAGTGTGTGAACGAACAAGGAATTGTGAGTAGTGTGGTATGTGCGATCGTGGGAATATTTCCGTCCTGAGGTGGTACGATTACGCGGGACGATGCCCGGTATTACCGGAGGACGACCAACCTGAGGCGGTACCATTACGCGGGTTGTGTCGTAGGTGGTAGGTGTTAAGCCTGAGGCGATACGACTACGCAGGCAACATACATGGCCTGAGGCGGCACCATTACGCGGGCCGAGGAGTGCTAGAAATATAGCCAACCTGAGGCGGTACCATTACGCGAGTTGTACACTGCGAGAATGGATGTTGAGCTTGAGGCGGTACCACTACGCGGGCAAGATACATGGCCTGAGGCGATATCATTACGCGGGCCCAGGAATGTTGTGTATATGGGATGATCGCAGTGTACCTGAGGCGGTTTCATTACGCGGGTCACTGGCGAGTAGTGTGGAAAAGGATATGATGAAACAAGCGTGAATGCGTGGCTTGGGATTCGAACATGCATGTGATTGAAAAATATAGTATTATGGATAATGTGCAGGTTACACGCTGGGAATGCCAAGTAAGTACCGATTGTGTGCCTGTTATGCGATGTTTGAATGTGTGATTGTGTTTGTGATTGTCTGGAGGTACGTGATAGCCTAGGTGGGGTTTAAGGGTGTACTTACTGAGATGTAATCTCACGGTTGTTTCAACCGAATATTTCAGAACCCCGGCAGGAACAATGAATCTCCCGCCACCGCCACCTGAGCGTTTTGGAGTACCGGTACACACCGAACAGGAGATTACAGAGTTTCCCATGGTTGATAATATGACCTGGATTAAGCACACTACTATCGTTTTTGTAGACGTAGGATTACCCTTGTGGGAGCCCCATGTATATACCGCATGGTTCTTTAGGGACGGAGTAGATGAGTTCGGTCCCGTTCGAGATTTTGGTGTTTTTTTTTTATTTGGTTGGGGACTGGGACCCGACTGCCGTACCCCCTCCTGACGGCGAGTTGACTAGTGCAGAAACTAGTCTGGCGCAATCGGGATTGCATCCAGCACCTACGGCACAGGGATCTTCAGGGGCTGAGAACAAGCCGGAGCCGGAAGGGTCTTTAGCGGGAGACGATTCGATGGATGTGGATCTAGAGCCGATCCTAGAGGAGAGGCCGGAAGAGGAGGAACCCGAGGCAGAACCCGAAGATGAGCCTGCTGAGTCCGCAGAGCCTGAGGAAGAACCCAAGTATATACTCCCTTTTAAGCAGTGGATGGACCCTAATTTCGTGCCCGAGGATGGTTTCTTTGAGGAGCCGGCTGAGGAGGATCAAGACAAAGTTCCAGCTGAATCGGGTGATATAAACCACCCGATCGAGATTGAGGCAGAGTCGGAGTCCTTGGAGGAACAGTCTGATCAGGCGAATTCAGATTCAGAGGACGAAGAATCAGACTCGAAATGGACGCCAAGCAAGGGTCGTAGAGGCTAGCGTAGGGGCTAATAATAAGTTTTGGAGGTGTATCATTTTTGTGGATGGAGTGCCAGGTCATCGATCTTTTTGATATCGATGGTTATAGTACGGTATGCATACGTATAACAGCGGTTCGTAGTTTGATGTGTTTTTATATTTGGTGGTTTTGTAAATGGTGAATATTGTATAAGTTTGGTAATCAGAAATGAATATGTATATTCTCCCTAATTATCCCAGTTCCAATTGTCCGGGTATTTGTAGTTTCCACTGTTGATTTAAATCTCTGAGATGGGGTAAGTGAGGTCGACGATAACCTGGGACGTCGCATAAACTGACTAGTGGAGGGTGTCTATAACAGGATTGGGGTTAGGGGCGTGACATCTCCGTTTGAATTTGTATCAGAGCAAGGTTAGCTCGATCTAAACTGGTCGAAGTTGGAGTGATAAGGAGTAGAGACCCTGGGATAACAATTTAGGGAGACCTTAGTCAGTTATAGAGCGGAATAAGCTGCATATGCCTCCAGATTGTTTGTTGTGATTGATTGAGTGAGTTGTTTGTTGCAATGACTGAATGCAGGTGCGTCTGGACCTAAGGTAAGTGTTCAGACCCTATTGATTGTGGCCTCGCGTTTGTATTATTGGATTGCCTACTAAGTGAATCTTTGCATTAAATTCACTGCCTAGAACTAGACTGATCTAGTTGACCTAGGTTACTAATTCCTGAGTGGAATTATAGCAGGTAGGAGAATGATAAGAAGCTGATACAATGAGCAGCGAAGGAAGAGGTGTAGGAAGAGTCCCAAGAAGGGGCGCAGGAAGAGGAACAAGAGGTGGAGGTCGTGCTTGAGCTAGAGTTATAGAGGACATCGGAATGGGTGTTAGAGCAATAGATAATCCTAGAGTTGGTGCTGAAGCTGCAGTGGACCCTCGAGTCGATGTTAGACCTGCAGAGGACCCTAGAATGGAAGCGGTCATGAGGACCCTAGAGCAGATTGGTAACATAATAGGACAGCAGACTCAGGAGCGAGCTGCTACAATTGCCCAAGCTGCCGAGGCCGCTGCTGCTAATAATAATAATGGGAACCAAGGGTAGGGGCAAATTAATGTGAATAGGGCAATGCACCAACTGGTAGAGCGATTTATGAAGCTAAAACCGCCTAAGTTTTCTGGGAAAGGTGACCCTGAGGCTGCACCTCGATGGGTAGAGGAACTTGAGAAAACTTTTGAGGTATTAGAGTGTACCGATAATGAGAAGGTAACTCAGGCAGTATACCAGTTGCAGAATAACGCGAATGATTGGTAGAAGGCCACTAGGGATAGAATATTTTCGGAAGGTACTGCCCGAACTTGGACTGCTTTTACTAAGAGTTTTTATGAGAAATATTTCTTGGCCAGCGCTAGA
Source organism: Syzygium oleosum (assembly GCF_021117445.2). Taxonomy (NCBI): domain Eukaryota; kingdom Viridiplantae; phylum Streptophyta; class Magnoliopsida; order Myrtales; family Myrtaceae; genus Syzygium; species Syzygium oleosum. The sequence goes on along the minus strand of NW_026607489.1, from coordinate 13,127,899 downwards.
GAAAGAAAACTAGCTGAGTTTATGAGACTCCGCCAAGGCCAGATGACAGTAGATCAATATGAGGCAGAATTTGTGAGATTGTCTAAATTTTCACCGAGAATGGTGGGGCATCCCGATGATAAGGCGCGAAGATTTCGAGATGGACTGAGAGCTGACATTCGCAGCTAGTTATTACTGGCAAACCTGAGGACTTACGAGGAGATATTTGACATGGCTCAAGTCCTTGAGCGTGATCAGGTGGATAGGACCGCAGCTTCTGGATCGAGGTTTACCCCGAGAAGGGACAATCATAATCTCGGGAAGAGGCCGATGACGAGTAATAGACGCTTTGTCCCTCCTATTAGAAGAAATATCGAGAAGCCGGTCCGAAATCAGAATGGTCCATGTAGAGTATGTGGCGAAAGGCATGGAAATGGACCTTCTCCAACCCGGGGTGGAGCATGTTTTGGGTGTGGCGGATTTGGTCATCATGTGAGGTATTGCCCCAATCTCAGGCAGAATAGATCGCCTGCATTGCCGCCACCCAGGAACGGAAATCAGACCGGAGCGGCCCAGATAGCCAATCAGAATAGGCCACAGGCACAATGACAAGTTTATGCTATGGCCAGAAGAGAGGCCGAGAACGCGGCAGGGGTTGTCACAGGTACGATTTCTCTGTGCAGCCATACTGCGTATGCTTTATTTGACTATGGGGCGTCACATTCTTTCATATCTAAGTAGTTTGTTGAGTTAATTGGAATAGAACCGCAACTGCTTGATGTTGTGCTATGCGTGACGACTCCCTTAAATGATAAGATGCTGGTTTCATTGGGGTGTCCGAATTGTAAGATTGTAATTGGGGAAAGGGAGGAAATGATTGATTTAGCGGTTCTAGCCATGTACGATTTCAATGTGATAGTGGGTATGAACTGGCTGTCTAAGCAGAGGGCCATAATGGATTGCAATAACAGGGTGATCCAATTTAATCCTGTTGGACATCCGGAATTCAAGTTTGTAGGAAGTCGGGGAAGACCATTGATTCCATGGATTTCGTCGTTGGAAATGATGAAGTTATTGAACGAAGGGTGTCAAAGATTTCTAGCAGTAGTAGTTGATTCGACGGCTAAAAAGCCGTGGTTAGAGGATATAACTGTGGTGTACGAGTATCCCGATGTGTTTCCTCAGGAATTGCCGGGATTACCGCTGGAAAGAGAAGTAGAGTTTGTGATAAAGTTGGCACCTGGAACTGAGCGAATCTCGAAGGCACCTTATAGAATGTCACTGTCGGAATTAAAGGAATTAAAGCTGCAAATGCAAGAGTTGCTAGACAAGGGATTTATTCGTCCGAATGCGTCTCCGTGGGGAGCGCCGGTTTTGTTTGTGAGGAAGAAAGATGGATCACTAAGGCTATGTATCAATTATAGGCAGTTGAATCAGGTGATGATAAAAAAATAAATATCCCTTACCGAGGATTGATGATTTGTTTGATCAGTTACAAGGGGCTTCGGTGTTCTCCAAGATTGATTTGAGAACGGGATATCATCAGTTGATGATTAGGAAGGAGGATATACCGAAGACGGTATTTAGGACGAGATATGGACATTATGAATTTACGGTAATGCCGTTCGGATTGACAAACGCCCCTGCTGCCTTTATGGATCTAATGAATCGGGTGTTTAAGGAATTTCTTAGATCAGTTTGTGATCGTTTTTTTATAGATAATATATTGGTGTACTCGAAGAGCCTAGAGGAGCATGAATTTCACTTAAGTCGAGTGTTGCAGACGTTAAGAGAGAACACGCTGTATACTAAGTTTAGCAAGTGTGAATTTTGGCTCAGTCGAGTAGCATTTCTCGGACATGTGATTTCTGGGGAAGGAATTTCAGTGGACCCATCGAAAATTGAAGCAGTAATGAAATTGCCTAGACCGACGACGGTAACATAGGTTCGAAGTTTTCTGGGCTTGGCTGGATATTATCGTCGTTTCATGAAAGGATTTTCGACGATAGCAACATCGTTGACGCATTTGTTGAAAAAGGAAATAAAATTTGAATGGACTGATAAATGTGAGGAGTTTTCAAGAATTAAAGTATAGGTTGACGATAGCACCAGTGTTGACTATTTCATTAGGACCCGGAGGATATGAAATTTACAGTGATGCGTAGTTGAAAGGATTGGGGTGCGTACTCATACAAAATGGACAAGTAGTGGCCTACGCGTCGAGACAGTTAAGACCGCATGAGTTGAATTACCCGACACATGATTTGGAATTAGTCGCAATTGTATTCGCCCTAAAGATTTGGCGACATTATTTATGTGGAGAAAAATTTCAGATTTATACTGACCATCAGAGCCTCAAATATCTGTTTTCTAAAAAAGAATTAAATATGAGGCAGCGTCGGTGGATGGAGTTGCTGAAGGACTACGATTGTGATATATTATATCATCCCAGAAAAGCTAACCGGGTGGCCGATGCTTTGAGTCGGAAGTCGAGCATCGCCTATTTGATGGTCAAGGAATGGACATTGTTAGAAAAAGTGCGAGACTCGGAGTTTAGATTCGAAATAAGTCAAGTCTCGAGCTTGTTGGCTACGCTTAGGATTGAATTGGAGATTCAGGCTAAGATTAAAATGTTGCAGTCTACGGACCCAGAGATTCAAAGAATTTTAGAGATGGAGGAGGCCAAGAGAAAGCCGGATTTCTAGGTATCTAAAGACAGGATATTGAAGTTCCGAGGATGATTATGCGTGCCTGATGATGCGAAAATTAAGGAAGAAATTTTATCAGAAGCGCATCGTAGCAGTTATAGTATCCACCCAAGCAGTACTAAAATGTATTGAAATTTGAGGCAATATTATTGGCGGAACGGTATGAAGGCGGTTATCGTTAAGCATGTGGCCAAATGTTTGACGTGCCAGCAGGTGAAGGCACAATATTATAAACCTGGAGGATTATTGCGACCCTTGGAAATTCCAGAGTGGAAATGGGAGCATATAACTATGGATTTTGTGACGGGATTGCCAAGGAGCCAAAGAGGCCATGATGCTATTTGGGTGATTATCGACAGATTGACCAAGTCGACACACTTCTTGGCTGTGCAAAAGGACTTCGCATTAGATCGATATGCTGAATTGTACGTGTAGCAAATAGTTCGTTTACATGGGGTACCGATGACTATTACCTCAGATCGTGATCCTCGGTTTACTACCAGTTTTTGGAAAGGTCTGCAGACGGCTTTAGGATCCAAGTTGGACATTCAAGGTAAGTTGGAAGAACAATTGCCCTTAATGGAATTCGAGTATAATAACAGTTTTCAGCAGAGTATTGGAATGGCGCCCTTTGAAGTGCTGTATGGCAGGGCTTGTCGAACACCCGTATGTTGGGATGAAGTGGGAGAAAGGAGTATCACCGGGCCAGAGTTAGTTCAACAGTCGGTTGAGGCTGTTAAGGTGATTCGTGAAAGGTTGAAAACAGCTCAGAGCCGTCAAAAGAGTTATGCAGACAAAAGGCGAAGACCTCTGGAGTTTCAAGTAGGGGATCACATATTTCTTAATGTATCGCCCATGAGAGGACTATCCAGGTTCGGTAAGAAAAGGAAGCTGAGTCCGCGGTACGTGGGATCTTTTGAGGTTTTGGAAAAGATCGGGGATTTAGCGTATCGAATTGCACTTCCACCAACTTTATCGCAAGTGCATGATGTGTTCCATGTATCAATGTTGAGGAAATATGAATCGGACCCAACTCATGTGCTGAACTACGAGGAGATAGAAGTTGATGACGAGGTGTCCTATGTCGAGAGACAAGTAAGGATTGAAGATCGGAAAGAACGGGTTCTAAGGAACAAGACGATCCTGATGGTCAAGGTTATTTGGGAGCACTACGGGACTGAAGGCACAACCTAGGAAAGTGAAGAGATGATGCAACGTTAATACCCCCAGTTATTTGAGCAATAGTAGGATTTGTAAATTTCGAGGACGAAATTTTTGTAAGGGGGGAAGAGTTGTGAAATCCTGAAAATTTGTCCATTTAAGATTTGTGAAATATTTGATTTTATAAATGTACTCGTAGTTAGCTCTCGCCCGGAACTGATCATTTCTGGGACACTAACTTTTGGGGAAAGGCTAATCAAGGATTTAAATTCGTGCGACTAAGAAAAAATTCGATCGTGAATTAACTTTCGACCATAAAATCGCCGATGTGACATTTTGAGCCACTGTTGGCCGATCCAAAGATAGTCAGGGGTCAGTTCGCCACTGTCATAGTAGTGGATCGCGGGTGATTCCGCCGGACCACAAAACGAATTGACGAATGATCTTGAACCTATACCGAACGATCGTACCCTTCGGATCTAGTGATCGAACCTCGCGATTTAAATGACAACCGAAGTCGTCGCGAACCAAATGAACTTGCACATGACTCGATTTATTATCAGTCACGGGTCGAATATGCAAATTTCCCCAACAAGCAGCCCGTTAGTTTGAGAAAAGCTCGAATTGCGTTTAATAAAATTTAATTATTTAATTGAGCCCAAATTGGACATCGGAAAATTTGGAAGTCACAACGGGACATTAGGAGGACGTTGCGGTTGGAACGTGCAATTTTGTATTGTCCCAAATCCTTCAGAAAAATTCAATTTCGATGAGAAATGAGGAAAGTGACCATTTTACCCCTAAGAATTTATAAAGGGCAAGTTATATGAAGGAGGGGCATTTTGGTCATTTTGCACTAACTTTTTGGTTGGACATTTTTGTCCTTGGAATTTTATGAAATTCCCAAATTACCCTTGGATATTTTTGGGTAAGATCCGATCTTGGCCGTCGGTTCCAACATAAAATCAAATCTCGGCCATTGATTAAAAAGATTAGACAAGGGCAAGATGGTCATTTGCCATTTTGGTCAAAAATCTCACTATTTGAGTCCAAGACCCACTTTCTCTCTCTTCACTTCCTCTCTTTCTCATTCGGCCTCTCTCTCTCCCTTACCGATCGGACCAGCCGCCCCCTCACGCTCGTACGCCGCACCGCCGCCGTCCGGCCACTGCCCGCCGTGCCGCGCCGCCCACACCGCCGCACCACCGCCAGCCTCACCCGCCGTTCCACTCCTCTCTCTCCTTCCCCGTGACCGTGACCCACGACAAGGAAGCCGTCACCGCCGCCGTACGCCATCCGCCCCAAGCCGTCGAGCCGCTCGCCGTTCGCCACGCCGCTCGCCGTTCGCCACGCCGCTCGCCGTTCGCCGCCGTCCTCGTCGATCGCCGTCACTTTTTGCTCTAGCCGCTTTAGTCTAGAGTCCGGTAAGTCACGCTCTAAACCTTAGTTAGGACGTCGAGTATCGAAGGATAATTTTTGGGTGAAATCGGGTTTATTTGTGTGCGGAATTGTACGATTTAGGAGTGGAATCGATTAGCGGGCCTAGGATTGAATTCGGGAAGTTTTGATGGAAATTTCGAGGTCGGAAGTGGGATGTGGATGGTTGATTGGTGGGCTGTGATGCGCGGTTTGGTTTGTAAATTGGATATTTAGAACCGGCGATTAATTGCGGGAAAATGTCGTCAAGAGCCGGAACTAATTTGGCATGGTTTGGGTATAGAAAATTGCCGATTTGTGTGTTGATGGTGTGTTTGTATTGTGATTGAATTGTGATGGTAAAATTGGGTGCATTGGTGTGCAATTGATTGGTTGAAATGTGCTTGCTTATGTGCACGCCTGGGCTAGATTGAATTAATTGTCAATCGGCCGTGAATGAGCATGAAATTATGTGTGAATTGTCGTGTGCACGGGCCACGTGTGATTGGCCAATGTATTGGCATGCAAGTACTAAGTGTGTGAACGAACGAGAAATTGTGAGTAGTGTGGTATGTGCGATCGTGGGAATATTTCCGTCCTGAGGCGGTACGATTACGCGGGACGATGCCCGGTATTACCGGAGGACGACCAACCTGAGGCGGTACCATTACGCGGGTTGTGTCATAGGTAGTAGGTGTTGAGCCTGAGGCGGTACGACTACGCAGGCAAGATACATGGCCTGAGGCAGTACCATTACGCGGGCCGAGGAGTGCTAGAAATATAGCCAACTTGAGGCGGTACCATTACGCGGGTTGTACACTGCGAGAACGGATGTTGAGCCTGAGGCGGTACCATTACGCGGGCAAGATACATGGCCTGAAGCGGTATCATTAAGCGGGCCCAGGAGTGTTGTGTATATGGGATGGTCGCAGTGTACCTGAGGCGGTTTCATTACGCGGGTCACTGGTGAGTAGTGTGGAAAAGGATGTGATGAGACAAGCGTGAATGCGTGACTTGGGATTCGAACATGCATGTGATTGAAAAATATAGTATTATGGATAATGTGCAGGTTGCACACTGGGAATGCCAAGTAAGTACCGATTGTGTGTCTGCTATGCGATGTTTGAATGTGTGATTGTGTTTGTGATTGTCTGGAGGTACGTGATAGCCTAGGTGAGATTTAGGGGTGTACTTACTGAAATGTAATCTCACAGTTTTTTCAACCGAACATTTCAGAACCCCGGCAGGAATAATGAATCTCCCGCCACCGCCACCTGAGCATTTTGGAGTACCGGTACACACCGAACAGGAGATTACAGAGTTTTCCATGGTTGATAATATGACCTAGATTAAGCACACTACTATCATTTTTGTAGATGTAGGATTACCCTTATGGGAGCCCCATGTATATACCGCATGGTTCTTTAGGGACGGAGTAGATAAGTTCGGTCCCGTTCGAGGTTTTGATGTTTCTTTTGATTTGGTTGGGGACTGGGACCCGACTGCCATACCCCCTCCTGACGGCGAGTTGACTAGTGCGGAGACTAGTCTGGCACAATCGGGATTGCATCCAGTGCCTGCGGCACAGGGATCTTCAGGGGCTGAGAACGAGCCGGAGCCAGAATGGTCTTTAGCGGGAGATGATCCGATGGATGTGGATCTGGAGCCGATCCCAAAGGAGGGGCCGGAAGAGGAGCAACCCAAGGCAGAACCCGAGGATGAGCCTGCTGAGTCCGCAGAGCCTGAGAAAGAACCTGAGTATATACTCCCTTTTGAGTAGTGGATGGACCCTAATTTCGTGTCCGAGGATGATTTCTTTGAGGAGCCGGCTAAGGAGGATCAAGACAAAGTTCCAGCTGAATCGGGTGATATAAACCACCCAATCGAGATTGAGGCAGAGTCGAAGTCCTTGGAGGAACAGTCTAATCAGGGGAATTCAGATTCAGAGGACGAAAAATCAGACTCGGAATGGACGCCGAGCAATGGTCGTAGAGGCTAGCGTAGGGGCTAATAATAAGTTTTGGAGCTGTACCATTTTTGTGGATGGAGTGTCAGGTCATCGATCTTTTTTATATCGGTGGTTATAGTACGGTGTGCATACGTATAACGGCGGTTCGTAGTTTGATGTGTTTTTATATTTGGTGGTTTTGTAAATGGTGAATATTGTATAAGTTTGGTAATCAGAAATGAATATGTATATTCTCCCTAATTATCCCAGTTTCAATTGTCCGGGTGTTTGTAGTTTTCGCTGTTGATTTAAATCTCTGAGATGGGGTAAGTGAGGTCGGCGATAACCTGGGACGTCGCATAAACCAACCAGTGGAGGGTGTCTATAGCAGGATTGGGGTTAGGGGCGTGACACCACTTTATGCAGAAAATATATTAAGCATAAAGGTATGGACGATGCTTTTTCTTAAATTTAAGGGTTAATACCACGAAAAATCTTAAACTTGTAAACTTGTGACAAATTTGCCCCAAACTATTATTTTGAGCACAAAAAACCTCAAACTGGTACACATGTGATAATTTTACCCCGAATTATTTATTTAACTACCAAAACCCCCAAACCGGTACACCTGCGACAATTTTACCATGACTTAATTTTTTAATATTATTTTTTATTTTTTCAAATTCTTTTATTTTTTTATTTTATCTTCATTTTCCTTTCCTTTTCTTTTTCCTTCATCTTCTTTATCTTCAACCTCTGGCCGGCGAGGTCGGCCCCGCCGGCCTCTGGCGTGGCCAACCTCGCCGTTGCTGAGCGAGGCTGACATCGCCGGCAACTGGCGAGGTCAGCCTTGCCCACCCTTGGTGAGGGGTCATCCTCATCGTCGCTGGTGAGGCTCGGCCCCACTGGCAACGGCGAAATCCCAACTGTTCCGTCCGGCGATCGTGAAGCTGCATTGCTCTGAGCGCGAAGCGTTTCTCTCTCGATTTTCCCTTCCTCGATCGGAGGACCGGAGCCATGTCCGGCGTCTCTCTCAAGTGCGGCGATTGCAGCGCCCTCTTGAAGTCTGTGGAGGAAGCTTAAGGTCACGCCGAGCTCACCTCTCACTCCAACTTCTCCGAGTCCACCGATGCTGTCCTCAATCTCGTCTGCAACTCCTACGGGAAGCCTTGCTGATCCAAGACGGTACACCAAATCCCCGCCTTTTGTGGCATTCTGATCTGTTGCGCTGGCCATTGATTTGGTTTCTGAGCGACAGCGAGGTCGGCCTCGCCAGCGGCAGGCGAGGACGAGCCTCGCCAGCGATGGCGAGGACGACCCCTCGCCAGGGGTGGGCAAGGCCGACCTCGCCATTTATCGACGAGTTCAGCCTCGCCCAGCAATAGCAAAGTTGGCCTCGCCAGGCGCCGGCGGGGCCGACCTCGTCAGCCTCCGTCTATGGCCGGTTGCCGGTCCGGCGACTAGCCATAGGTTGAAGATAAAGAAGATGAAGGGAAAAAAAAAAAAAGGAAAGGAAAAAGAAAAGAAAAGAAAAAATAAAAAAAATCGAAAAAATAAAAAATAATATTAAAAAATTATGTCGGGGTAAAATTATCGCAGGTGTACCAATTTGGAGTTTTTTGTATCAAAAAAATAGTTCGGGGTAAATTGTCACAGGTATACCAATTTGAAGTAAATTTATTATAAATATATTAATTTAGGGTTTTTCGTAGTATTAACCATAAATTTAATTAATTGAAGCAATAAAATACTGTGTTGGGGAATCAAGCTTTTGTCTTAAGACAGACACTCAAAACTCACTAACTTGAGGTGATCTTATACACTGATGATAGGCTATCAGCCTGAGCCTGGAATTCCATGTGACCAGCAACTAATTTTTGTTTCTTGTTTTCTTTAAGATTTGGCCGATGAGCTGGGACTCTCTCCTTCTCGCCCTCGTCCTCTACCCTATCGCCTGCCGGTTCCTGCGCAGTTCCAATCACGGTGGCAACGGCGGGTCGTCGGGTTCATACCTGAGGTCGGACACCCAGAAGCCGTCCTTGTCCAACCCGACAACACTGTCCGACTGCTATGACAGCTGCGACCTTTGGATGGAATATGTAGTCGAGGAAATGGAAGTTCCAGTCACCCCTCCGCCGGGGGAGTGGGCAGCTCAAAGAAAACGGGAGGCGAAGAGGACGTGTCAGACTGTTGCACACAAACCCAAGGATGCGGTTGACAACCGCCAGTGGCACCGCGGGTGCCTCTGCCACCTCCACCGCCACCGCCCCGTCGCCTCCGTGATTGGCGGCGGCCAAGGAGTTCTCGAGCTTGCTAAAGATGAAGAAGAAGAAGAAGAAGAAAGAGAGACAAGAAAGCAGGGAGAACTTCGGGTCACTCCTCGCCTTCCAGCCACTGCCATCCTCTTCCCACCAGCCGCCCCCTGTCGTCTCCGTCCGTGTTCCACACCCTGTTCGCATCCAAAAAGGGCAAGACAAGGGAAGCTCCTTCCGCTCCACCGCCGCCAGTTCCAGCTCCACACAGAACCAAGACAAAAACCAGATGCAGTTCCTCAGTCACTGCAAATTTTAATCACCATCAAGAAATCTCATACTTCGGTGACAATGATACCAAACTGCAACGAGTCTTCGGATGACAGCGTCAACAGTAGCGGCTTGTCGCCGTTGATCCCTATGCCTCGACCACGACCACCTTTCAAGGTACCATCATGGACGTTCGCCAGGTGCGGCCACTGTGTGTGGATCAAGAGCCCGAGCGTCTGGTTGTCAGAAATCATCAGAAACCGAAAATGATGAGGACAGCATTGTCTCGGAGACGATCAAGAGCGCTTCAAACGCATCATCAGAAGCGACGTCACCGGCATTCTGTCCGAGCCCGGAATATGTCGACTCTCCATACATTACAATTAGACATAACACGAGGAAAATATAACGTTGGAAATTATAAACATTCTGTATAATGTGAATCTTAGCATTCAAGAATTATACAGGAAATTTTGGTGTAATCCAGATATTTTGAAATTTATTTTTCGGATAAATACGGGGAAGAGAAGTTAAACAGCCAAATCCGTTAGGGTTCCTGACCACGAACATATAAAATCAGATCGCGCCATATCCATCGCAGTTCGCCGGTGCTAATGTCCATGCAGGAATCGCAGACGCTGTTTCAGCTATGTTTGAATTCGATGATGTGATGGAAGTGGATGGCGGTGTTGGTGTTGAGGAGAACGAGGAGAGTTGCAAGAGGAAGTTGCCGGCGAGCATGGAAGCCAATGGTTGCGGCACCGGCTTAGCGGGTGACGGCAGGCTGCTTAAGAGGATCATGCTTTCCCTGACAAAGCCGTCGTACGTCCTCGGGCTCGGCAGGGGGAGCTTGCAGTCGGAGAACCGCCGGAGGTTGTATTGACTCCTGCGCAAGCTCATGAGGCGGCACGATTGGGCCTGGGCAAGGGGGGTTCTGAGCGTGCTTTTGAAGGGGACGCGCAAGGATAGGTGTCCTGAGCATAATCGGCTCAAGTATACGGTGAGACAGGAATTTTATTCTCTAAACTGTTTGTGTTGTTGGATTTGTATTATCTTTTGCGGCGATTGTTAGGGCTACGATTTAGTCACTCTTAGTCATATGGCGAGAAGAGAAAACAGTTATTGTGCAAACGGTAGAATCGCTGCTTCTTGATTGCTATCAGTTCGGGAATCGTGTAGAAGAAGTCACTCGGTGGCTGCATGGTAATTTGTCGAGCTGGAATTTCTGAGCAATCAGCTTCTCAAAGTAGAAAAAGCGTGTTAATGTTTAGGCTAAACTTAGTGGTAGCTCCAGTTTTTTTATAGCAGTTAACCTAGGTTTTTTGGAATGGCTTCTCTTTCAAAATATTGTGTACAGGCGCAATGTGATGCCGTGTTTTTCAGGTGCTATTGGAGGTCCTTGAGCCTATAGAAGCCGGTCGTATCACGCTCACTAGGATCCAGAACCTTTACGGAACTTGGATGAAGAGGATAGGATCAAAAAGGGATTGCCCATCAGAGGTATCTATTGAAATTCTTGTGCCTGAAGACATCATTTTGACCTTCTTTTCTTGTACTTACATGTAATTTGGAATGTAATGGTTTTGAGTTCCCTGAGTGTCACGCCCCGTACCCTACCGGAACGCAACATCCCGTCGACGGTCGATTATGGTGCAACGCTCCCAGGAAGCATTGCCGACCCAACGCCCAATCAGAGATCAAACACATGCGGAAGCAACGTATATAATTAAATATATACACCCGTACAATAAAACATATGAGATCAAGATAGAACAACCAAATAGCAGTCAAGCACCTCAGAAAATATATATACACCGGTATTACCAACGAAAATCTTTTTACAACGTTCGTCTGTACAGAGATAGTGGAAAACACACACACTAGCAGCTACGTATTCCTGGGTGTGGTAATGCGGCTCTCCCACACTTACAAAAAGGACTGAGTAGTGTCTCACGTAGGCTGCTCCGTCTCCACAAGGATGTACACTGGATGACCGCTGGATGAACTGCGGTATACCAAAAAGAGGCGCTCTCCTCTGCATCCTACGCTGGGGGTCTGAAAATGTGGGTTATTACAACCGTGAGACGAATCTCAGCGAGTATAACCCCATAAACCTAGGCTAGGCTAACATGCAATTCTCCTGACCGCTAACACATAAAAAGCATAACAATACAATTCACCAATAATCCTCCGACCTAGGCCCTTGGGCCCAGATCACTCACCTGGCTGACCCTGCAGGTTATTCAATACCATAATGTAGTCCAGTCACATATACGAGCACTCGGTTCACGCGTACGTCAAGCGTATGTTCATGCTCAATAGTGATAATATCACGTACTATTCACCGAGTCCCGCACACTCGCATACTGGCTCACGCATTCTTATGCATGCAAATGTCCACATACATATCTCGGCTCACTAGCCCACACTGGCACACTGGAACTTTCTCAATTTATCATTTAATATGACCCGCATAAAACGCATCAGGTCTCTTTGTTTAATCACAACACTTCGTGGCCCGCGTTAAAACGCATCAACTGGCCCAGTGTCTCTAGCCCGCGTCAAAACGCATCAGGCATAACACTGATCTCCTTACGAACCAGAGCCCGCGTAATACGCATCAGGATGGTCGTCTTCCGGACGTACCGGGCATCGTCCCGCGTAACACGCATCAGGACGGCACACCCCGCGTAACACGCATCAGGGCGAAATGTGATCACACGAACATACAGCCAATTATTATCTGAACCCCGCGTTACACGCATCAGGGCATTTAGGTGATCACATGCTCATGACAGGCACGCATTCTCGCACAATTTATCATACGTCTCATTCCCGGCATTCACTATGCGTGCCATGAAATGCAACACAATGCAACATGAGCATCAGCACAATTTAGGCATTCAATTAATTTCATGCCACAACAATCGTTCACTGGCCAATTAATACCATGCGGCTCAATTCCACAATGTGCAATTCAATAATCCAATCAAGCCATCATATGGCCAATCACACTCCGCATTGGTCGGCCACTCGATCACACGACATGGCATTATACAATTTCCCAACAATTGAGTACATAAATCAACCAGTCAATCAACCCGGGCATACCCGGCAGTCCAATCACATAATCCTCGATTAAATCTGTGCTAGTCCGATAATTATTTCTAGTAATGCCACTAAATTCCTTAGACTTAATTTCCAACGATCGGTCCTCAATCCAGTCCGTTTTACACACTGGTACTACCTAACCCAGTTCAGACTACACCGATAATATCTAAACCAGTCCAGAAAAACGCACTATTAGTCATAATCCGGGTTTAGGAAATATACTCACCTAATTTCTGGACCACGACGACGGGGAACGGCGGCCGATCACTGGTGAACAATGAAACCGGCGGCGGAATTCCCGGCAGACGGCGACCGGCGGTGTACGGACGGGGGCGAACAGTGATCCGTATGGACGCTGTGAACAGTACTTTCCGTACTGACACTGTACGGACAGGCTGGGAACGGTGCCGGCGAGGTACCGGTGACGGCGCGGCGGCCGAACGGTCCAGCGTGAACAGTGATCCGTACGGCCCGTGAACAGTGCCCCTGTACGAACGCTGTACGAACGGTGATGGGCAGCGACGTACGGACGTGCTGGACGGCCGGGTGTCGACGGAACGGCGATCGGAGCTCCGGCGAAGCTCCGGCGGTACTGTTTGTAAAACAGAAAAATGAGAAAAGAAGGAAAAAAGAGAGAGAGAGCTTTTTCTGGACTGAAACCGGGGCTGATGGTGGCTGTTCTTGGGCGGAAAGGGCTGCTGGTGGTGGCGTGAGGTGGCCAGCAGCTCCGGCTGGTACTGTTCCGGCGTGAACAGTATCAGAAAATGCAGAAACGTGCAAAACATAACGGAAACAGGAAAAGAAGAAGAAATCTACGAGGGAAATGGCCGAATGGTCTGCTGGAGAGAGAGAGGGTCTGGTCAAATGGGTCAAAGATTGTCTAAGTGGAGTCCAAGTGTCCAAATCTAAGCCCATTGGACAATTTTGCCCTTGATCCAAGGGCTATCCTTCATCCTCATCCAATAATTTAGGGTTAAAATGGTCATTTGTCCTTAACCATGGTTGACCAGACCTGGTTTAGCCCTAACTAACCTTGGTTAACCCCAAAATTAAATTCAATTTTCAGAATTAACTAAAAATGGCCTAGGGGCATTTTCGTAATTTTTCGATCCCGAACCGAAATTCCAATTTTTGGCTAGATTAGCCCCAAATGTGCATGGCCACACCAAAACGACATTGGTCCTGCAAAATAATCGTAAACGTCCACAAAATTTCGACGTTGAAGTTCGGGTCCAATCTCGCGATCAAATTTGCTCATTTTAAAATTCTAGAGCCTCTCACTAACGGGCGGCTGTTTAGGTATTACGCGTATCGACCTAGGGTTGTCCGAATCGTAATGGCCTCGATTTTCGAGAGAGCGCGAGGAATTATCACTAGTACCGGAGGTCTCGGTCATTTAGGTTAGTTCGGGAATCGTTCGCCATGTGTACTCTCTGTCATGCGGAATCACCCGCGTTCCGATCGTGCATCATTGGCCGAATCGAATCCGTCACCTTCCTAAGATCGGCCCACGTTGGTCCAAAATATTCCCTCGGCGTTCTTCGAAGTCCGTGCCTAACTCGCGATCGGGTCCCCGGTCCACGTACCTATTCCTATTTAGCCTTTCCCATAAGGTTAGTATCCCGTGATTGATCAGGTCCGGGCGAGACTTTCTAAAATTAAATGAGAAATAATTTACACTTTATTGATCTCGAAAATGGGTCGAAATTCAGGATGTTACACTGAGTGTTTCTATTTCTGCTCTAGCCAGCGAACTCTTATTAATATGTGGTCGTTGCCGTGTGCAGGATAGGCTTGCAGTTCATTTGGAGTTCATGCTCTTACGTCTTGCTAAAGGGAATATTGAGAGAGCACATCAGGCTTCTATATCGTATGGTTTTTTCTATCTCCTGAACTGATGTGTTACTCATCCTTGACGACTGGCTGCTCTTTAATTATGGAAATAATCCTTCCATAAAAACTCAAATCCATTTAGGAATAATCATCCCTTGATTTATGCTCTCCTTGTGCCTTAGTTAATATTTTGTGAATCATGATATGTTGGGGCGAGACAAAGAGGGACAATTACATGCTTTTGGATTTTCAAGACTTGTTACTATTGTGCATTGATAAGGACTTAGTTCTAAGGTGGTACCTCTTTAATGTAGCTTTACTTAGTATCGAAAAAGCTTTGCGAATCAAAGTGTAATTAATACATATCTTGAAGGTTACATTAGAAAAAATATATATTGAAATCTTTATCTTTATTGACACTACCCTCGTGTTTTGTCAGGCTCATGGAAGAAGAAGAACTTGGGGGAGATTCGAATTCAAATCTGATATTGGGTTTGACATCTTATCAAAAGTGGTATTCGAGTATCCCAAGAGACATGCAAATGATAGAGTTGGAGCAAACTAATGCTTGCCAACAAACTGGGATGTCGGAGGAAAGATTTGACATTTCTGTCAGGAACTCAGAGGGATATCCTGCAGTTTCTAGTTGCAAGGCCAGTACATCCTTACAATGCAGTTCTGACACTTCTGTTGTGAAGGATAAAAGGATATCGGTGGATACTAATCATGAAAGACCTACAAAAGTCCCTGTGAAGGTCGAGGATAATTTGGAGGAGGAGCAATCACAACATAATATCCAATCACAACGATTTTACATGAATTCTTCTAAAGACGAAGCCCCACAGTCTGCTGATGTTGGAAATGTTCATTGTGCTTCTTCTTTATCTGATCTAGGTGAGTGGCATAATTTTTCAACAATAGTTTTGCCGTTTTGGTCAGCTTAAACACTTGGTTTCATGCCAGGCATTTAACTCGTGGTGTAACAGAATGCTTCGCTATTGTATTTCGAGATTAAGCATCCTATTATTCAGCAAAAAATAAGTGATATGTGTAATAAAACTTTTTTGAAATTGGTGCCAAAATGAGATGGCTGATTCTATCGGGTGTTGAATATGTTGCATTTGCTTATATATTTACTCGCATTCTGTCATATCACTTTGTAAACAACTTTGTTGGCCAAGCTTACTACTTTGTATACCACTCACATTCCGTCATATCACTTTGTAGCATTACTTTAATACAAATCGTTGACATCTTTGTCCTCTATTGCTTTCACTTGCTACAGTATATTAGGAGTTTTTGGATTCTTCATTGATTCTTGAGAGTGTTTCTCATGGTCTTTAAGTAGTTGGCCTGGATTCATGGCTGTTGCCCGTAAGACTGCCACAAAACATCAAGAATTCTGAGGACTTCATCCAGCAGCATCAGGATATGCTTAAAGACTCTTACAAGGATGCAGTAAATTATTTGCGACTAGATCTTGTTTCATCACCCACAACATCAGATGCCCTACTTCCTCTGATTCAGGTGTAGCAAAAGTTTCTTTTTTTTTTTTGGTAAGGTAGGTGTAGCAAAAGTTTGTTTGATGTAGACTCCAGAAATATCTTGAGAAATACTTTTGAAAGAATCTTTCTTACCCTTATAGCGGTCATCCTAATCCTATCCATTGGTGCATTGCCTTATGTCAATGGTCATTTTTATGTCACGGCTCCAAAGTGCTTTTAACTTTTTGATCTTAAAGCAGACAGTTCTGAGCGTCTGCTCTCTTTGCACATTGCCTCGGCCTTGCCTGAACAAATTGATTACGGCATTCCCTTTTTGTCTGCAGTCAGAACTTTATTGTGTGTTTTGAAATGGTTAAGACTAAGTGAGCTTAATCCTGCAGAAATGCAGAAGACAAATCACATATTGGGTTTCTCTCCTAACTGGTTTAATAGTTTTTGTATGTATGCACCATATCATTTTCTTCTCCACCATACTGCAAGAATCTCATTTGATTTCTCCAATTTTCTGCCAGTTGCTGCTGATTGGTGGACAAGTAGATGAGGCATGGAACGTGCTCGAAGTGGTCTGTCATCATGTAGATACTGCCCTTCCTTTAAGGTACTACTGTCCTATCACAAGTTTATGTTTTGCATACAAGCAAACAAAGTTGGAAGTAACATGCACAAGTTTACTGAATTCGTAGGACCCAATGTTCTTGTTTGGACTTGTACCTTAGAATTTTCTTGCTCAGTATCATCATTTCCTTGTCAATGTCTGCCTTTTTCTGTGGAAACTTACATTTGAATTTGATTAGAGTGCGAGCTGCTCTGTTGGAACATTTTACTCGAGGAAATGTTGTCGAGCTCTCATCATGTTATGAAGAAATCTTAAAGAGGGATCCAACGTGCTGTCATTCAGTGGCAAGGCTTGTCACTATGTATCAAAGTGGTATGTCAGTGAAGCCTCGCTGTTAATCCCCATCCCCCCAATTTTTCAACAAATTTAACCAAATGTAGGTAAAGAAAGCGGAAAAATTTTACCATACTGCACATCTCTCATAAGGTGGGCAACGTGTCAGTGCACTGAAGGTCGGCAAATGGGCTAAGATCATCTTTGCGAACAAATTGGGGTTTGGGTGGTTATTAGCTTCCGACAATGAGAACTTAAATTCTAACTAAAGAATTTTGTCTTGGGACTCTTGACATTTCTCGTTGATATGCAGAAAATTGTGTATTGTGAGATTATTTCCAGACAGATGTATTGTCCAGCCGCTTTTGTTTTTCTTCTTTCAGAATCTATTATTGACATGGTTAGGGGTGGATTATTCCATTCATAGGAAGTTGCTGTGGTGGCATCCGTCCAAAGCGGATGACGCTTCTCCTCGATAAGCTTTATAACTTTCATTATGTTAATGTCCCATCATAACATGCAGGAGATTATCATCCTGGAGCCATGCTGGAAATGATCTCTCTTCATCTGGATGCTACGCATGCTGAACACCAGATATGGATGGAATTTGCAATGTGTTTCCTCAAGCTTGCTAGGCATGAAGAGGATTGCTTGTCAGTGCATCTGGATGGTAAAGGAGGAGGATTTAGGCAAAACTATTCTGTTCGTTTTAATAGAATCCCTGACCATTCCCTGAGGGGTGACCTGCGCAAGAATTGGAGGTTCCGGTGCAGGTGGTGGTTGACGCGTCATTTCAGCAATAGCATCCTTGAAACAGAGATTGCAGCTGGTAATTTATCTGATTTATCCCTGAGATGTCTGCATGGATTTTGTCATGTCATGTCATGTCATGTCATGTATAATACCTTAAGTTGGCTTTGTCGACTGTGCAAATCAATGTCGAATGTGCCATTTAAGTGTGTCAATTCTCTGACTACTTACCAAAAGGAGATTCAAAACCAGGTTTTGTAGGCATCGTGAACTTTTTACTCACTCCTGTCTTAAAAAATTAAAGTTAGTGTAGCCCATGATTAGCTGTTTATCGATGCGGGTAGTATTCTGAAGATAGGATGTTCACACAGTAGACTGGCCAAGATGATGAATTGCGCGAGGCTCGCTCGGTTGCGTCCCTCCTCCAATCGGAGCACCATCACAATCCTGCACCCATCGCCCCAACTTACCGCACTTGAAGCACGCATTTTATCCCTGCCACTGCCGCCGCCGCCGCCGCCGCCAAGCCCTAACCGATCATTGCCAATGTTAGCGCCATCGCCTGCGACAATCTTGGGCCGTCGAACTTGCTCTGCTGCTCGGGCCACAGGCCAGGGGCGCCGTCCCCTCTCGGATCACATTGTCATGGTGATTTTTGCTATGGGGCTGAGGTGAGGTGGTCGATGTGAGTTCGTGAATTCAAAGACACCATTGCATACCATAGTCTCGATCCTCGCCATTCAAATTTTAGTTCCGCATTAATTAAAATAAACGGTGGACGTTTTCGGTTTTCACGATTTTTTTTCTTTTTGAACTCTTTTCCCGTTTGACTTCGTCGGCACTTTTCGAGATCATCCTTGCATTTTTCTCAATTTTAAGTTCTATTCTTTGCACTTTTTTTTCTGTTTCTTTTTGCCTGCAGCTTTGTGGATACAAATATAAGGTTACGTACCTACTTCCGAAGTCTACCATTTCGTTTGTAGCATTTATGCCAATCTTAAGCTCAAATAAACCCTACAGATATATAGATATCGTAATATCGTAATGTCCACGAATTCGGATTCAGCTCTACCAATGCAGTCACTGCTTTTGAAATTCCTTTATTGTCTTTATCTTATATAGGTTGATATGATAGATGAACACAACATAAATAAGAAAACGGGTCCCTCCAAGCACAAGATAGCAATTTTTCGCGAGCTATATATATTGCTTTGGAAATGAAACGATGACTTACCGATTAAAGAAACACAGGTCGCCCATTACTTTCCAAAACACGAAAAGCCTATGAGACATTGGCACAGTTGTTGATTTTGTCAATTGCGTCGTCTATCCCCCAAAAAAATAAAAAAATTGAATACGCCTATTATTTTTCAAGGGACGATGATACATCTAGAATCACATTAAGATGGGTTTAACAAATCAAAACACAAAACAAATTGGATTATTACATGAACTCATTTTATTAAACCAAGGGTAATCACGTCTTTGGGGTTGCAAATCTCATGCTCGGCATCACTGACCAAGAGGCAAGAGGTTTTAAGTCTAAAGCAAAATCTTCTCCACATCTGTACGCGCACGTGTGAACCTGTTCATATGTCACGGTGGGGATTCCCCCACCTTCAGCGTTATAACGAACATAACCGTAGCCCGACCAGCGCAAAACAGACAAAACAGACAAAACTTCAAACTTTTCTTTCCGCGCCTTTTCTCCATTGTCTCTGCGACAGCGTGCGACGAGATTGGCGTGTCTGCATTTCTGCTCATGGAAATGACGGCAGGTCAAGTTCGAGTGCAGATACGGCACCTTCCATCGTCGTGGAAAAGCAACGATCGGGAGCAAACGAAAGCGGTGGACATCGGCGATCTCCACTCGGAGGCCCACTATGCTGACCTCGTCGTGGCGTTCATGGAGGTGGACGACGTTGCCTCCATGCTCGTCCACAGCTCCTGCAAGTCGCTCAGTATGGCTACGTCAACTTTTACCTCTAAAAACCCCCATGGTTTAGCGAGTCGCTTTCTCTTTTGTTTACTCTGTTTTGAGCATCTTGGATGTGTATTTTCTTTCGTGCCTGTGACTGTGGGTTCTGGTTCCTAAAATGCCAGTGCGATACAGTGTGGATGTGCGTTGCCTCGTCCTCGTTTCCGTTTCTCTTTTCTTTTACATGAAGAAACTCTCGCTCAAGACATGTGAATCAGAACGCCATCTGTGTGCGCAAAGAAGAACCATCTAGTTTCGAGCTTTTCGAAATCAATGCTTAATGATGATTTTCTTTTCGGCCTGTCGTGCTTTTGTTCCAATTAGACTTGCGCAATGTTCGACTTGCCTTTCTTTGGTTTGTTTTCAATTTCCTTTCGTTGTTCTCGAAAATGGGGGCTACGTTTTTTCTAGGTTCTGATTTCTATCAGAAGTTAAAAAAGTTCATTTCTCTTAGTGGACTCTTTAACGCTTGCTCTCCTTGGCCGCATTGAAATATGAAGTAAGTGTAGGAATGTGAAAACGGACCGTATTTGTTTCGTCATCTGTGTTTCTCTGCTGGTGAGTCGTTCATTATCTGCCAATTTCCCCAGGCCTTCCTCGGATCTTTTCGATTTAGGCGGCCACGAGTTATTTGATGAGTGAAAATTGTTGCCAGCCGCGAAATGCTCATTGTACTCAGATGAATGCATATATGTTTCTGGGTGTGGTAGCTCCTTGTGTTGTTTAGTCTTGTAAATGATTAGTCCGCTTCCTATTTAAGCTTCTCCTATTGTCTACAGCATTAAAGGCTCTGGTAAGTCCAACTCACTCCAATCCGGGAAGGAAACCGCTGAGGATAATGTTGTGTCAGAGAGACCCTTCTCAGAAAAAATCTCGACAGACGAGTTTCGTCTTGAAGATTCTGGACCCTTCAATCAGCAGCGCATCCCTGCAGATGAAAGTGATCGGGGAGGAGGAAGATGATCGTGAGAATGAGGATGATAGGGATGAGGAATCTGGCGATACAGGAAACACTGAAGAACCAGACAACACGGAAAAAGAAATGGACTTGAATGATGTTCCAGAAAGGGAGCAAGACATGGGCACAGAAGAAGGAGAAGATGGTGGTGGTGGTGGTGGTGGTGGTGGTGGTGGTGGCGGTGATGGAAATGGAAGAGTGTTTAAAATCATTAATGTCCTCAATAATAGTATTGAAGATGAAATAGCTTCCTTAAAGCTCAGTGAATTCTCGGGTTATGGACCTTTTGTGGAGGCGGTCCATGCTGAGTGGGTGAAGCTCACAGGTAGAACACCACAACCGGAAGTGGACATAGTTAAGCCATGGCCAAACTTCGACACACTTTATTGTGATGCAGATGGCAATCCCCTTGATATAGAAGTAAAAGGGCTAAGATGGGAAGAATTCAGAAAAGTTGCGAGTTGTGTGCGCATGTTCCATCATCTGGTTAAGATTTATCTCATTGAGGATAATCAAGCAAAAGAGGCAGTAGGTGAAGCGGACCTTCGCCCTCTGGGAAGCTACGAGGATCTTGCACATGTCCTGCACTTTGAGTGGGCAAGGTATAAGGGAAAGTATCCTAGTCCTAACGTGGTGGATATTGGAAGTTCTTGGCCTGGTTACAAAATCACTCTTTTTGGTTGGGAGGTTCCCATAAGTACTGCCATGGTTTGGGAAGAATTCAAGTATGAACTATGCTTCATTCGTGCGGAAATGATGGATGGAGGCCCAAGTGAAGATGAAGAGAACATGGAGACTGCGGTGAGTAAGGAGGAGGAAGGGGTTTCGATATATCTTGCTTTACCTTTCCCATCATCTCAAGGGAAACAGATTTTCGAAGTAGGCAAAGTGTGTGTTTTCGAGTTGGCAAGCTATGAGGATCTCGCAAGAGCTCTGCACAAGGCATGGGTGCAATGTACAGGAAGAAATGCCAGTCCCCATGTAGTTGATGTTGAAAAATCTTGGCCAGGCTATAGAGTTACTCTATTTGCCCAGGATGATAGTGGTCTCTGCAATCACCCTATAGGTATTACGAATATGGACTGGGTAGCATTCACTGAGACTCTATACAGTATTCAAGCGGAACCGGTAGACAAGATGGACTCAGCAGATGGTGGTACTTCAGGAAGTGTGGGAGATGAATTTGAAGATTATGGAGAGAATGAGGATGGCGGCGGCAATGGCAATGGCAATGGCGGAGGCGGCGATTGATGATTGTGGATGACGGTGGCCGGCATTCATATGGAGTGTGGAGAAGATCGGGATGGAAAGATTGATTTCCTCCATTAGCCTATTTCATACTATGGACTTAAGGTTTTTCTTTGTTCTTCAATATTCCCAAGAACTTGCCAAAGCTATTTGTTCATTCGTATTCATGAGAAGAACCTTCATCATAAGAAGCGACCAAACTTCCACACTCGCAAATGCGAATCTCATCAAGAGCGTTCACAACCACCGTTTTCGCTCCCCTGTGTTGTGGGTTCATTAAGGATAACTAAGGCCAATCTCACCATTCTGCGAACAAAACAGTGCACATTTCGAGATTGAATTTTCCTCCGAAACCTTATTACCCCCACCAGTTCCATAGTAATGTGCCTCCGAAATGTTAACGCATGTAACCTCAGATTCAACATTTCTATGGATCACAAATAGTCTAAAAATTTGTTTTGAACTCTAACTAGTAGGGGATACATAGTCGGCTACAAGCAGTGTAACCTCTGATCGGTACAAATCCCAGCTCCTTCCAAGGCTTTTGATTGCGCTTCCCAAGTTGATCTCTTAGTAAGAGGATCGGCCATCAAATTGGTTGGTACATAGTCATTGTTGGAAACCTTCGTCTTCTTGGCTTTTGAATTCCCACTTTATTGGGCTTCATATTTGAGTTTCACATGTCGTATTTTCGAGACATGTGTGCAGGGTCGCACACAAGAAGGCATATAACTTCGTTGAATACTTTGCCCTTTCATTATAATGACGTAAAACGAATGATTTTTTGCTAGGAGATGAGGTGACATGGCCAATGTGAGCTTGTGAATTCAAAGCCAGCATTACATACATAACATCCTCACCGTTGAAATTCCAATTCCGCATCAATTAAATGAATGGTAGACGTAAAAATTTCTCATTACTTTTCTTTTCAGCTCGTTTTCTGTCTTAAGACTTCGTAGGGACTTTAGGACGAATCTTGCATCATTTTCCTCGATTTTGATTTCAATTCCTTTGCGCCAATTTTTCTCTTCTTGTTTCTTCTAGTCTCTAGCGTGCGAATTCAAATATAAGATTACATAATCCATCCTTGAAATCTGGCCTTCTGTTTGCAACATTTACCCCAACTTTTAGCTTAAATACACCCCTCGAGTTTACCCACAGGATGGCAATCACTGTTCCCATTTACTATTTGTGGAACATATATATTCCAAATTCGATCGCTCAACCAACCCTTTCATTTACAACATCAATGTCCAACTCCAAATTCATTAAAATGAATAGTTTTCCGTTATGACGAGGGATGAGGAGTCAGATGCATAAAATGTTCAATTTTTGTTTTCCCATTTTTACAGTCGGTGTGAATTTTTTAGAGTCGCTACATCGTACGTTAGACGACTGAGCCCCATCCGTGGCTCCATTCATCGTCCTTGATGGAGGAACCCCACATTGGAGAGAGAGGGGTTTTGTTTGGTTTTGGATGTAATTTGTGGTGTTGAATTACTTTTTTTTTCATGCTCAGCAATTTAACTCGTGGGTTATACAATATCATGAATGCTCTCCGCATGTCCGGATGATAGTAAACCTTGTCCTTTAAGAAATTATGCAGGAAATTTAAAAAAAAAAGAAAGGAGAAATACGTACAAGATATTATATTGGGGATAATTACAAAATAATTTAAATTTATTGTACTAATTTTTTCGTTAGAGAATTTTACCAATTGAAATCTAAACCTTTTGACGACTTCTAGCCAATTTTGGCAATGCCAATTTTGGCAAAAAATTGTTGATGCGGACGTCGTCCGTCCTACATGGACAAAATTTTATAGTTATTTTAAAATTTTCTGATTTTTTTATTAACTTTTTGCTTCCTTCTCCTTTTCTTGTTATCTAAACCGGCAAGAGTCGTCTTCGGTGCTTGTCTTATGTGTCGTGTAAGCCTAAGTTAATGACCTGAATGACAACAAAGTACATCAACTCCAATGTCAACAAGCGTATAAAGCTATGGAAATCTCTCTAAACTTCTCCACAAACTAACTCGAGTTCGTGGTCAGATTGAACAGAAATAATATTTTTTTGCAGCTTCGGCAGTCAACTGCCCGCCCATGCTCCACAATCGTATAGCAAAAGATGCATCCACATATATAACCAAACACGTACAAAGATAATGTCATTACTTGCATTAATTTATACTTTTTGGCAGGAAATGATATGATCTGGAAAAATTCTCTGATTGAGTACCTCAGAATAGATTCCTCAAAATCATCAAGACGATTCCTAACTCCTTCTCGTCCATTAAGAATATTTAAGAAGTAGTACGGGCCAAACATCAGCCATTGCTAATGACATTTTCCGCAACTTATGCCGGTGACATTTGGCCCAACCAGAATTTGATTTTCATATAAAGGTTGATGATGGAAAGCGACATCGCATGATGCATTCTGTACTGGATTTCGAAAAGGTGCCCTGATTACCCAGAGAACTCAACCTTTCTAATAAACTCCCTCCAAAGCCAGCTTTGCTAGAAAGCTATAGAGATAAAAACATACAAATTCTTAGAGGTCAATAAAGCATAAGATCATCCAGTGTTTATGTATCCGCGTGCACGTTGCTAGACAAACATTCAGCAGCGAAATACTCTGCTCTTGACCATAGCAGGCAACTGACATTCATCCCCAACTAAAATTGCATACCAGACACCGCAAAGTTGTTGCGGGATCATTGACTCACATTCTTTCAACAGCGCAGCTTCATCTATCACCAATAAACTGACAGGCTCCATTTCCATGGGGTACAGTTTATATGAGCTAGAGGCAGTGCTGAAAATCAAGGAAGCTGCTCGATAACAGAACTCAGCTATCATGCTCTTACTCATATATGTTGGAAGGTTTAGCCTTCTAAGAGACATGTTAACAGTTCGCAAAACAGAGAGGCACTCATGTCTCATTATCGATAATGCTGTATATAGTGGATCTGTGCAAGTTTTGAATGAAGATGGGTACGACGAAAAATGCTTCCTTTCTCGAATCCAACTTCTCTCTATATATAGTGAAATTTCGAAAGAATCAAGTAAGATGAGAAGGGACTTTATATCCCGGAAATTATGTTCCAAAAAGACAACCTTTTGGATATGTGGGTACATAGGATAGAGAAGGAGACTCTGCACTTGACTAAAATCTGTGCTTGAAAAATTCCAGAAATGATTTGAATTCAGGTTTGGATTCGCTTTTGCTGCTTCTATATTTGCTGGCAGCGTCATTGCCATTATGCTCCCGTCTAATCTTGCGTTCATCCTCCAGGAAAATGTGATATTGGCAGACACAGTCATTGAGAATATCGACCAACTGCTACACAGAATTGGTCCAATTGACTCGGTATCTTATGCATTGCGAACATGTTAACGAGCTATAATCACTGAACTAAATACGGATATATGCTTTAAAAATGAAAGGATAAGTTACATATAAAAAAGTTACAGTTTGCACATCACTTTTCGAATTTACGAGGAGAAAATGGATATGTCCAGGGAATAAGACAAGTCACACGTGGGATTCGAAAATTTATCTTTAAAAACGTGCACTTCACAATCCGGCGGTCCTTGCTTTGAGTTCTGGCATGGGATATTTGATTGACGAAGACATGTATAGTTTACTGATGGTGAGTCCCGCTCTGATGACCGGAAATTTTGGCGTTGATGATGGCACTGAAATATCCAAGATTAGCTTGTCCTCTTCCTTTAGGGGTTGTCACGCTCATGTTGGCACCCTATATCCTGAAGTTGGCACAGCACCCAGTATAAATACCAACGACTTAGATCAGTGAAAATGCTTCTGTTTCGGTTCTCCCTAAACCACATACCAATAATGCAGATTTTAGCGGGATACAGAAGACTCTTCGGAAAACTTAATCCCAATAGTTTCCGCTACAGAATGTAAACATACAAGTACCTATAAGATGGCTGCACTCATGGGATTGGCAAAAAAATGATCACGGACAATGGACTTCGAATCTCGGAACCTGTTCCCGAGGATTGGCCACAACATGGGAGGGGCACCGCCACAAGATGTAGCTTGATGCATTTTCCTCACAATGAGGTGTTTATCCAGAATCATCAAATCCAACAGCTTTCTGCAGCTCTGAGGTTTCAACCATATCCGTTAGATGCCGTCAACTGGAAAGATCAATTTAAATGCAGCAAAAGGATCGGGAAGATGAGAATCTTTTAATTTAGCATGAAAAAATATTGTTGGCCAGAAGATGACCGGCCATAGCAAAGCTCGTAGGACAGACATTTGCCTTCAGAAGCTATGAAATCTATCTACAGAGATCTTAAAGAAATTTAACGGAAATGAAGCCTCAATCTGAGATGGTACTTTGTAGTCCATGACACAAAGAAAAGGTGGGGGGACACTAAGTATAAGAATGAAGCCACAATCTGAGACTCTTTCAAAATCCATGCTCAAAAGAGGAGGGGGACAATAAGTGGAGACAATTGGTAACTCTCTACCCGAGACAAACAAAAAAAAACAACGAAAGAAAGAAAAACCAGCAAAAGTTTTCCTCTTGTCTGCTATATGAAAGTCCTTAGCCCAAGACGCTGAATGGCGGTTTTATTTTAGCACTGGAGTTGCACTCAGTCTACAAGTTTTAGGACGCAAATAAGTGAGATCAATAGCATACCTGGGGGTTGAGAATATCCACGTGACGGATGATATTACCCTGGCAAATCAATTGCAATATGGTGAGCAGACATGCATTTCTTTTTTCTTGGTTTGATTTTGCAAGCAATTTGAAAAAGCTTATGATCTACCTTAGTCCACTGAAAAACTACTGAAAAAAGAAATTTATTTCAACAAATATCAATGAACTACTGCAATACTACGAGGAAGAATGATCAAACTGGTTGACATGAGGGTTTTATTTTTTCTTCAAACATTAGGTGTAAGATATGAGAAAACTACAGCAGCAACACAGTTTAAATGGCCATTGCATAGACCTGGCTGTGACAGAATCTACAAGTTCTTTTCACAAGGAAATCTGCCAGAAGTATAGGGATTGCCCCAGGGGCGGATACAAATGTCAGCAGCTTTAATAAGATTGTGAGTTTCTTCATGTGAAAAATTAGCATTGCTTACACATTGTAAATTCTTCACTACTTGTCAAGCTGCGAAGGATGTTTGCAAAATTATGTTTTGAAAATAACGAGAAGTAAATCTACTTGGCAAAAGCGCAGATGGAAGACAAAGTACCTCTAATGTTCCTGGATTTTGCATCACGAAACCAAGGATATTGCGTATTAGCCCATTGAAGACTGTCTCATTGACAGTCCCATCTATGTTTAACCATGGCAGGATTGGCTTATGTGTGTCATCACAAGAGAAGCTAATACTTGTAGCCTCCTTCGAATCTTCCACTGGCACGACCGCACTGTCCAGCAAACTATCCTCACTGCTAGATGGGACTGTATTTGTCGATACACCCACATCTTTGTGACAGTCGGTAACAGTTGTCATGCGAATTCCATCAGTATCGCGATGTGTTACTCTCTCTAAATTGAGACAACCAACATCACAATTATTATCTTTAGGATGAGGTGCCATGCAGTCATCACTCCTCTCCCGAGGCTTCATCCAGGAATGATCTCTACAGTCCCCACCGGAAACTGCCCTTGAGGGCAAAGAGTACTTGGAGCAATATAAAGCATCAACTAGACGAGTTGAGTTGTATCCGTTGACCTGTAAAGATCATTGAAAATGGAAGTTCGACATATAATGTTCAATAAAAGATTCCAGTTCTGGATATCAGATTTTTGACTTCTGAGCTAGATGCAGTCCTTTATGAAGCTATGAAACTGTTATGACCCCTTAAACTTAGAATTTATAACAGCTAGGAAAGTCATGGCTACTTATCATCTCTGATTATACAACTCCTCAGGCTCCTTGTCTAGAAGTGAATATATTTGTCCCCCTTGGCGTTCTCTCTGTCTCTCTCTCAATTAGCTTTAAACGGAGAGACCCACGTCAAATCTTAAATTCAGAAAACTTGGTGAATTAACAGGTAATGAGAAATCATAAGCACAACCGACCTTTATTGCCAATCCAAATGCTCGAAATACGTCCATGAGAATTTCAGGCATTGCCTCACCTGAAACATTACACAGAACATATTAAAACAGTGGATTAAGTTTCCTACTTCATTTTAACTGGAGATAAGTTGAATGAACGATTAGCAACCCACCAGGCATCTCTATCATATGTGAGACTTCTTTGGCGGTTAAACCTTGCTCGCCAGCCCTTTTAAGGGAACTATAGACCGCCCTAAATATGTCAGGTTTGAGGTAAGTTACTTGCTTACCATCAGAGGGTGTCCACATCAAATATCCGGCATACTGCATCATAGCATCCCAAGATGACTCATCACTTTTCCTGGTTATGGGGACTACATTGTCAAGTTCTTGAACTACCTTATGGTCACATTCAGGAGGAAACCAAATATTATTGAACTGATCTGTAACAGCCTTCTTATTTGTTTCCTGAGGCAAGCAAGTTTCAGCAGCTAAGAGATCTCCATCCTCAAGCAATACCAGGACATTAGCTCCTGAAATGGATGCAGGTTCCACCAGAACCCTAATCCCTGGAAAACCCTTCTCTCGTCGGTTTTCGAGAACATCTGTTGCTATAGATTTTGGTCTTTTAGCCTTTCCATAGTCCGGAAATTCATCACCAGCAGGCTTACGTTTCAAGCTTCTGAAGTCTTCTGCCTCTCCAACACCTTCTTCAGGCATGCTTAGTGAAATATTGAATTTTCCTGAAGAAACTAAACCAAACAAATGGAAGAGCTCTCCGCATTGTAACTCACAGTCAAGAAAAACTTGCCCTTGGATAAGATCCTTTTGTCTTTCCCGAAGCCATCTGGAAAATTCAGCTGCTTGCTGTCCAGTACCAGGGGGGAACTGTGACTTTGAAATATTCTCCAAGAACGTGCGAGAAAGTAAAGGTTGATCTCCATCACGCAAAATCTCCCAAAAGAAATAAAAAAAATTAGTTCATAAATGTGTGTACAGATGCAAACAAAGAAGGGTAATAGCAAGAAAATATAAAGGACAGCTACTGAAGCAGATCCGAGGGAAACTTGACATGTCAAAAGACGCCAAGTAAATAAAAATTTGTCTGGTGGCTGTAGGTCGGTGCTCAGACTGATCAAGGGTCGGGCAGCCTACCCAAGTCTGTGAGGCTTGAAGGTAAAGTAGGCGGGCTTTTTCTATGTAATTTTTCTGTAGTGAGTGGGCTTGGGTAAAATGTTAGGCTTGATGTGCCCATTTCATCAGGTCGACAGTACGATTGGAAGGTTCCATGATCCATCTACCTCTAAACAAGCACCAAAAGAGGAATTCTTCTAGGGGAAAGGTGAGTACATACAATCAAGCAATCAGGTGAAGTTGTGTGTAGATGTTCTACTTGAAATATATCATTGGTCAAGAATCCATTTCTGGTAAGTATAATGGAGTGAAAAGTACAATCGAAGGCATGTTCTTGGAAGACATAAGCAGCTCACCTAATTTGCTGAAAAAGGGGACCACCAACAGTCTTAAAGTGAAATTACCGTTAGCACAGTGCGCAGATAACAATACCATTAGAAGGAATATGGGCTGAAACATAGAAAGATTCAGAATCCTTTTAGCGTAGGCATGCATAAATAGTTCATTCCAACTATGAGAAACAGCTTCGCGTGCAATCTTTAGCTGCGGTTTCATCTACATACCAGGCATACCATTTAACGGAGTATGGAGAAAAGGAAGAGGTCAATTACCATGAATTTCTTCTCACTCAGGTAACTAAACGCTGCAAAGAGCTCATCATTTGAAAATTGACGTAGGAGTTCTGCACTCTGATTGAGCACGTCGTCTTCTCTCGAGGGGCTTAACAGGACAAGTTTAAGTAGCTCCACAGCATTAGAAACAGCCACGGATCTATGGACTTTTCTATTGACCTTCCTCCTATTATTCGACAGCTTGGTATGCTTCTTATGAAGATGACAGGAGTTTGATTGGTCTACAGAATCTTTATACTGTCCCAAAATATGGTGATTAACATCTTCAATGCAGTTGTCAGAAAGGACCAAATCAGAGGGCAGGGAATCCTGCAGAAGCACTCGAATTTCAGAGAAGCTCAATGTCATTATAACATATAGATGTAATTTAATAGGAGAGTCATTGATTACATTTTCTTCATTGTATATACATTCATCCTGGTGTTCCTCCAATGTGGCTCTGTGCTTATACTGGAGAACCTTCTCAAGTGCTGCCTTTATAGTTTTGTCATCGAAGTTGTCCCATTCTCCATTCTGAGAACCTACCACTGAGGCGTTTTCAGAATTACTAGATAAACCTATGTTAAGACCTTTCTTGGATAAATCATTCATCACAAGTTTGCTGTTATTGTTATGCAAGGCATCCCGGTTTTCTTCGAGGTGCTTTAGAAACCGTTTGCTTAGCAAGTTGCAGAGGCCCATCAAGCATTTTCTGAACGTTAAGTTCTTTTTGAGCAAGGAAATTCTTCTTCTGCAGCATTTTGGGGGTGCTGGAAGATCAGGGAGTTGATTCCAATCTATGCGTTGAAACTTTGCACCTTTTGCTGCACGGATCCTTGTGTACTGGACTACCAACTTCCTGAGAAAAATAGGAATGGTCAGTAAGCGAAACATCATGGATATCATGCATAGCATAAAAGAAAGCCGTGTATCTTCCTTGGAGAAAGATAAACAGAAGTATTGTAGCTTGGAGTTGACAAGATAGACCTATGTAAAAACCCTTATCAGCTTGGAGTTAACTTATCCAGATTGTGTAAAATGTTTAATACCTATCAGCTTCATCTGTCCATGTAAACCTTCTTCGAAATGTGGGGTTCATATCTGAAGAGGCATTCTTGTTAAAGGACGCAGTACACACTTTGCCTTTTTTAGGTTCAGACTCTTCAATATCTGGTGGAAAATCCCCTGCTTTGTCATAGGCCTGCGAAATACTGTCCTGTGGTCTGGAAGGAGCTATTGATACAGCTTCTCCTTCCCCGAATTGTTCAACTCTATCGAGCTGTCTGGCAGGACTATGTCTCCTCATACGTCTTGCTATATCAAGTTCTGTGCACTCCCGTGATATGGCTTCTTGAGATCTCTTTCTTATGTGAGTTGCTGAAGCATGTGCTTCTTTTACTCTAGTCTCCTGATTAGTAAGAATGTCACCTTGATACTTATGGTGCTCTTTTTCAAACTCCCGACAATAAACTTGAATTGCCTACAAGTAGTCATGAGAACATATATCAGTTGTCCCAAATGACAAACAGAAAGAAGTTAATATGGAACACATAAATGAGGTGAATGCTTCAAAAAATTCATTCCTGAGTTACTCCTAAAAAATAGGATCCCAGTCACTTCTGTCACTTATTTAATCTAACCTGCTTTAAGGTTGACTTTGCACGGACCATATTACCAAGAGTGGACCCATAAGCTTGTGTGGCTTCTGTTCTGGGAGTTTGAGGATCTGGACACATGGGGTCCAGAGTCTTGACCAGGACTCGTTTTGGCTGTTTAAAGGACCTGATTTTTTCTTTAAGTTCTGCAGAGATACTTTCAGTGGATACGGATGGATGCAAGACCACTTCGGCACTACGACTACAGCTAGGACTATCATTCATATGTACACATTTGCAGAGCCCTTGATGCTCAAGTTTCTTTAGAATTTTGTCCATGGTTTTCCTGCACATAGTCATACCCTTTTCCTTCTCAAGATTCACAAGCCAACCATAAAGCTCACGTTTCAAAATGAACTTCTCATCCTGCAGAAAATAAAGAGGCAAGCCATAACTCTTCAGCACTGAAATTTGTAGTAAATTCAGCAGCATTTTCTAACTCCAGAGTAGCTATAAATTATCCAGGTACCTGAAGTCGATCCAATATCTTCTGTCGTCTTCGAATTTCATTGGTAGTTAATGATGGACATGGGTATAACTTGTCAGGTCTTGATGTAACTGGTGAGGACACAGCTGCCTGAATAACATTTGCTTCCGTCTGTGAATGTCCAGTATAACTATCTTCGTCAGGAATCCACTTCATTTGCTGAAGATGCGACTCTTCTGGGTTAAACAGGACGCTCTCCTCAGCAGCACCATTACCTTGGGGAGTTGAAGAATCACTTAAGGTCATTCCTCCTATTTCAGAAAAGTCTAAATTACAAGCTTGGTTGTCAGCCTGTACTGGGAGATACCGGCTTTCACTTGGAAGTTTGACCGACTGCGTAAGATTGAGATCACCAAGGATCCGATATTGATAGGCAACTGCTTTTGAACAACTTCCTTCCTCCCTAACAACCCCTACTTTCTCCCTATCCATCCCAAACCTAAAGTAGTTTTTTGAGAACCAACGCGAATGCCTAGGTCCGAGCCTCTTTTGAACCTGTGAAACGGTCAGGGGATGGCAGGCAAGTGTACAAATGTCATGGATCAAATTAAGAAATATTGGTCAGCATCAAGTATTATTTATAAGTAAAATAATTAGAATAACCCAAAACTGAGGCCAAATGATTCTCTCCTTGTTTCATCTTTCTTCGAGTCAAACTTACTAAGGCTATTGATGTCCTAGTAAACCATGGTGCAATAACCAATTTCTTATTCTGTCAAGACTGTTGGCTAGTGCTCCTTTCCTTTCACATATATAACTCTCTACACAAAGACAAAAGTCTCATTGATTTATAAATGCCTCTTCGACAGCAGCTAGGTTCAAAAGGAAGTTATGAGCATCATGTTCAACTATAACTTTCATACCAAGTTTAGCTTGGTTGATAATATCGGCCCAAGTATCAATTATGCAATCTTGACAATCAGCTAAGCAGTGGTTAAAATTGAAATTATATCAGTTGAAAACCATAGTGCTTATTTGTATATGAGTGAAATGGATACCTACTACACGTCAAACAACTACGAAGAAGTGTGAATACAGAGAATTGTAATGACTTCATAAATTGGAGTAATCAGTGAAAGTCTTGTAGAGTGCATCTTCAATTAATAGGGAACCTTCCTTTCTTGGTATGCTTTGAAAAAGATTACTTGCATCCTGTAAAATTAATTGACTTGGATATACTGACTCAAATAGTGTAACCCAATCCTAAAATTTGTCCAAAAAACCAAAAGGTTTGAGAAAGAAAAAAAGAAGTTGGTGGCATGGCAGGGGGGTTGGCACGATGAAGCCCATGCCAAACACCCCCATCCGATTTGTTTTTCTTATATAATTATTTTCAGCTTTTTTTGTTTTGGGATAAGTGCATTGAAAGTCCTAAAACTTTAAAAAAAAATGCAATTTAGTTCTAAAACTTGTCAAAAAAATACAATTCTGTCATGTAACTTTCAAAAAGTTCAATCAAGTCCTTCCGTTGATTACACTTTTTGAAAGTTTTAGGACTCGATTGCACTTTTGTGACAAGTTTTAGGACTTGATTGTATTTTCATGACAAGTTTTAGGACTTGATTGAACTTTTTGAAAGTTTTAGAATTCAATTGCACTTTGATGACAAGTTTTAGGATTTCCAGTGCACTTATCCTTTTTGTTTTTTTATTTTTTAAAAAAAAACTGGTCCTTTTTCTAATGTGGCACAGAGTGGGCACCACGTGTTCTCCAAAAATATTAGAAATCGCCACATCAATATTTTCCGTCACTTAAATTGGACAGAACAAAAAAAGTATTTGATTCTAAATGGGCAAGTTTTTACAACTTAATTGCACCATTTAAAAGTTTTAGGACTTATCGTTCTTCCGAGACAAGTTTGTAGACTCTGCTACAGTAAGAAAGAACTTAATTCTACGGACCATAGATTTGAGAGGTATATGCAAGAAAATTACTTATACGTGTGAAGTAATAGGCTTGTTGCAGACTAATAGACTAGTAGAATGAACTTGCCTCCATTGAAGTCACACCTTTAGATCCAGAATCAGCAACCATCTGGTATATTTGCTGCTGTATAGGAAGCTCCACGATGATCTCGTTGTGATGACTATTCCTTCCAAACGTTACTTGCTGCTCATTATCAATGTCTTCGGCTCCAGATACAAAGCCATTTGGATAAAAGTTTTTCACCAGTTGCAAGCAAGTTTTATCCTGTCAAACAGAAAGATCCCAAGCCACTGATCAAGATACATTTAATGCTGTACGTGGTGTTTGTGTCTGAAGTAATTTAGATGATAAGTTTTCCAGTTCTCCACCCATTAGTGTTGGCAAGCTAAAAATTCTCAACTAATTGACAGGCTCAAAAGGAAAGGATCAAGCAAAAAGAATGACGTCTGAACATTGTTGTTCTGCTTGTTCTAATCTCTTATTTGACATGATGTTCAAATTTCGAGATTTACAATGAAAACACTGATTCGAGAATCAGGGGACTTCATTCAGAAGACCAGACGTGAAATACTTCTGAGGTGATGACAATACAGTCATCAGTCGCCACATAAGTTAAGAGAACAAGTGGAATCTAAGATATGCTGAATTCTAACAAGTGAATGGAAAACACATGCCACGATACTTTTGACACTCGCCTCGTTTCCGACTCTAGCGTGTTCCTTCACAAAGCCGGCATCTTCCAACATCCGACGAATCTGAACCCAATATCATCCAGGAAAAGAAATATTATATACTAGAGGAAAATCTGTTTAAAGAGGGAGTTGGCAAACCGAGCGCGAAACTGCCGGTAGAAATGTCGATAACTTACAGTCGTCCAGGCTTTGTGCGCTGAAGATTATCCAACAAAGCCAAGTTCCTTCTTAATATCCTTTACAGCAAGAACCTAGAAGAAAACAATGGCTAACCAAATCAATATGTGGCAGTGCAAACGCCAGTATAACGCAGCTTCCCCTGCAGACTCAAACCTTTGTGAACCTGGCTAACTTACCCTGCCATCAGCTTTTTCAAGTCTATCGCAAACCGATCTCATCGCAAGTAGATAATCCTTTACGAGCACGGCCTCCTCAGCACCTTCGCCAGCAAAACCGTCTTCGCCAGTAGAGTTCCCATCGACACTCGCGGGAACATCCAATCTCTTATCTCGTCTCGAAACCTCGAACTTCTGTCGAGACCCTAGGCGCTTCGAATATCGAGACATAAATACCAAGTTCGTAGAAACCACTTTGCAAGTGTCCCCTGGACAGCGAGCTTGTCCCGTTCTGATGATCGCCGGTTGCCTCGTGATCAAATTTCGAGACTCGAGGGATTTCAGTTCATAGGCGAAGTTGTTAGCCTCGATTCCAAGCACCTTAGAAAGTTCGCTCTGCGCGATTCCGTCCGTTCTGCAGAAATACACGGTCAGCGAGTTATCATCTCAAATCCACAGCTTTCACTATCTACCCGATTAATGAAGTTCTTTAAACAACCTAGCTATGAACGCGAAATATCGATAGTCGAGCGACATGATTCCATCTTTAAATCAAGACGAGGCCTTCTTGCTACCACGGAACTTCTCAATTTTCGAGTTTTTTAGACCGTGACTATGCAGTGAGAAGCTGCGATCGAGGTCATCCATCAAACAATCTCATCGAGCTCGGCCATGAAAATTCACCCGGAAAAATTACAAAGAACCGAACTTTGCGCTGTCCAGCCGAGACTTTACTCTGCCTCATCAATGTAACTTTGACGGATGCTTGCGCATTTATCCTCCCACCGTCTCTACGAAGATCGTACCTACAAAGTGCTCAATCTAAAGCAAGGAAAGACATGGGATTAGAGCGAACCTAGCGAGGGCGAGGAGCTCAAGAGCTTTCCGCTGAGACTCGGGGACCTCCGCGTCCGCGAGCCGATGGTCATAGAGGCCAAGGAAGCAGTCTCTGAGACCATCGCTGCCAACGATCTTCAAACCGAGCTCCTCCGCGGCGCTGACCCGCCGGATCGACAGATCGGCCCTAGCGCAGAACGCCTCCTTCTCGCCCATCCGGCATCGGAACTGGAGCTCCCGAACGTCCAGGAGATTGAGCCACAGGGCGCTCTTGAGCCCCGGGTCGAGCTCGAGGCCGGCGGAGGCGAGGGACTGCCCGAGCTCGTCCCAGAGGGAGGCGAGGGCGATGCCGCTCTTGCCGCGCCTGCAGATTTCTCCGATGGCCGACGACACGATCGAGTCCATGGTGGACGATGATGATGATGACGACCGTTGGGGAGGCGTGATTTTGGCGGGAAGGGTGGGGGGGGATTGAAGGGGGAAGGCGAACAGGCGACGGGAGGAAGGAAGGAAGGAAGGAAAGGGAGGGGGGGACAGGTCAAGGGATCGA
The DNA here is from genome assembly GCF_021117445.2 of Syzygium oleosum. Classification (NCBI taxonomy): domain Eukaryota; kingdom Viridiplantae; phylum Streptophyta; class Magnoliopsida; order Myrtales; family Myrtaceae; genus Syzygium; species Syzygium oleosum. The sequence goes on along the minus strand of NW_026607489.1, from coordinate 13,091,606 downwards.
AACTCCAGCGGCGCCGTGGGACTCTTCTTTTATACAGCAAGAGCTTTCCTTTTCCTTCTTTCCTTTTCTTTTTCTTTTCCTTTCGGGATAGTGATACAAACGGTCCATGAATTTTGGCTCGATATATAATGTGGTCCTTGAACTTTGACTCGATATGTAATGTGGTCCTTAAACTTTAGCCCATTATTTGATGCAGTATCTGAACTTTTATTTTGTTCAATATTGTCCCTGAACTTTTAGTATATGTTTCTCGATCTATATGAAAATGTTCGATGTTTTTCTCATTAAAAATTTTCATATAGTACAGGGACTAGTTTGAATGCGTACCGAAAGTTTAGGGACCACATTGGATAAATTAAAAGTTTAGGGACCGCATTGTATATCGAGTCAAAGTTCGAGAATCATTTATATCATTTTTCCTTTTTTTTTTCTTTCTAATATTTCGGTTCTTTGTTCATTCTTGACAATGAATTTTATTTTTCCCTTTTTTTTTTTTTTTGAGACGAAAGCAAAAAGCATCTTCGTTATAGAAAATTCATTAAGGAAATCGCGGCGGAATCCGAACGATTTCCGAAAGATATCAAAGGCTCGCTTGTTTCCTCAAATAATTTTAACTCGGAGTTCTATTTTCAACCGGCACGAGAAGGGTCGTTAATCCCATGACGAATATTAAGGCTAACTATGCATACAAAAGCCAGGGGTACACATTAACCCATGCGAAAATCACGGGATTGAAAGCTAGCTATATGAAAAGGTCGAGATGGTTTACTTTTACTTCGCCATAAAAAAGAAAGGGTTAATATTATGAAAACCCTAAACTAAAATATCTGTGATAAATTTACCAAAAATTAATTTTTTAATCACGAAAAACCCAAAATCGGTACACCCGTGATAAATTTATCCGGTGTTAAATCGAATTAATAAAAAAAAAAAATCACAGACTAGTACATCCGAGACAAACATGGGATAAAACCCCAGACCGATACATTTGTCAACTGTCATGTGTCATTTAACTGAGCAATTTGACAGTAAAATTTAACGGAAATTAACGGGGGGTAAATTTGTCACGTATGTACCGGTTTGGGATTTTTGGTAATAAAAAAAAACGAGCTCGGGGGGTAAATTTATTATAAGCGTATTCGTTTGAGGTTTTTTGTGCCCAAAAAGAAAATAAAGCCGAGAAAATTCTGAAGGGAAAAAACCACCAAAAACCCCAAACTTTGCCATTTGTGACACATTTACCCCAAACTTTTTTTTGTGACACCAAAAATTCCGAACTTTGCTTTTTGTGACACATTTACCCCAATGTATTTAGTCCATGGGCATTTTCGTCTTTTTCTTTTTTTTTCCTTTTTGGCGAGGGGGGCCTCACTGGCGTCGGGCGAGGGGGGCCCTCGCCGGCGAGGGCGGCCCTCGCCGGCGTCGAGCGAGGGCGGCCCTCGCCGGCGTCGAGCGAGGGCGGCCCTCGCCGGCGCCGAGCGAGGGCGGCCCTCGCCGGCGCGAGCAAGGTTCGCCCTCGCCCGAGTCGGGCGAGGGCCGCCCGACGCCGGCGAGGGTCGACCTCGCTCGTGCCGGGCGAGGGCCGCCTCGCTCGCCCGGGCGAGGTCGACCCTTGTCCGACGTCGGCGAGGGCCGCCCTCGCTCGCCCAGGCGAGGGCGAACCTCGCCCAACGCCGGCGAGGGCCGCCCTCGCTCGATGCCGGTGAGGGCCCCCCTCGCCGGAAAGGAAAAGAAAAGAAAAAAAAAAAAGCAAAAAAGACGAAAATGCCAATGGACTAAATACATCGGGGTAAATGTGTCACAAAAAGTAAAGTTCGGGGTTTTTGGTGTCACAAAAAAAAGTTTGGGGTAAATGTGTCACAAGTGACAAAATTTGGGGTTTTTTCCCAATTCTGAATGAGAGAGAGACAAAAAAAAAAATATTTACCTGATCATGTGAAAGGGCAAGATGGGAAATTAGCCCTTTGGGGGGATGAGAGAGAGAGAGAGAGAGTATGGCCCAGCGAAAACCTAAGAAGGCCACCGAGAGGAGAGAGGCTGGCCGGGCGGCGGGGGGGGGGGGGCTTCCGTTTGCGGGGGGAGTATAAATAAGGGAACGCCGTTTGCCTCTCCCACCTTTTTATCTTTCGAACTCCGCGGCGCAGATCCGAGGAGTTTGGGCAAACCCTAAACACCACCTTCTTCCTTCTTCTTCTTCTTCGCCTCCTCCTCCTCTCTCTCCCTCGATCTCGACTTCGTCTTCAACCACCAGGTGATTTGCATCCCTCGTCTCCCTCTCTCTCCCTCTCTCTCCCTCTCTCTATATCTCTCTCTCTCGGCTTTTATGGAGTGTCCGGGATTTTGATTTGATGGCCGAAAGTGCTGCGAATGTTGGATTCCTCTGCTTGCTCGATGGGCTTTTCTTCTTCTTCTTCTTCTTCTTCTTCTTCTTCTTTGGGGGGTCTGTTGTTTGGTTGATTTGCTGATTATCTTGCCCGGGCTCCGTGTCGGGATCTGGAGGCTGCCGGCGGCTCCTGCTCTCTCGCGCGCTTGTTTCCGCGGTCCCTTTTCCCTTTTGTTTGCGGTCGTTTTGGTGGCTCCTGCTTCTGTGTTCTCTGTAGCTGTGAGATGGTTCGTCGGAAGGAGATTGATAGCCCTGTTCGCTGGAAGTTTCGGATCTTCCGTGTGCATGAACTTCTGCGGTTGTAGCTTGATGTCGGTTTTTGGTGCTGCGAATGCAGCCCGATTCGGAAAAAAGTTTGTTTGTTTTTTCTTCTTCGGTCGTTATATCTTGAAGTTTTTCTTGTGGGTATGTTCACTGATGGTGTTCTCGTTGATGTGGAGTTGAAGTTTTTCTTCGACAGCCAATAGTTGTTTTTGTGTGGTGTGTTCGCTGCTGCTGCTGTGCTCGTCGATGTGAAGCTAGTGTTGGTTGGAGAATACTTTCATGAAACCGTGTTGGCCGTGTCGAGCTGTTTGCTTTGCAAAGACCCGCTTCTTTGTTTTTCCCTCCTCCTTCTTGATGTTCATACGAGAGGCTTTACAGTGTGTACTTTTAATTATATCCTTTCTTAGCTAAACTTCCGGTGTCTTCTGTAACTCTGGAGAAGTGGGCACTGTGGTTTCTGGTGCTCAAGGAGTCTTTCCTGTTATATCAGATAGCCAGCTGCCCTTTATAGTTCTTCTTCAGAAATTGAAACGGAATTTAATGCTTGTAGTCCTGTCCTAGTGGCCTGCAAGTTTGGCTTTTCTGTAACATTTTTCTGCATTGGAAACAATGTCTCTTGTGGAGATAGAATTCTCTCTCTTTCTCTCTCTCTCACCCACACACGCACGCACGCACTCACACGCAATTGATATCTTGATACTGAACATACTTCACTTTCCATCCAGTATGGCAGGACTGGCACCAGAAGGTTCGCAATTTGATCCACGTCAGTATGACGCAAAGATGAGTGAATTGTAAGTAGCTTACTTCTATTTTGTAGCTCTGTTATTATATCTTTGTTGAATCTGTACCAAAATTTGTCATTCCTGGCTCAAAGGAGATAACACTATAATTTCTTGATGGATTGTAGGTCTGGTGATGGAGGAGATTTCTTCACCTCGTATGATGAAGTTTATGATAGTTTTGATGCAATGGGTTTGCAGGAAAACCTTTTGAGAGGCATTTATGCTTATGGTACCTTCCAGGATCTTTTTTCCTAGTTTACTGTTTGCCTCATATATGGTACTGCTGATTAAAGAGATTGTTTAACTGGAGAACTGTTATAGTTGGGGACATCGCAAGTTGCAATATTACCTGAATGCTTATCTATCGATTGAAAACATACTTACATACAAACACATACATATATCCAGTGGCCTAGGTTTTGTGATCATTCAAGCGCCTAAATTTTACAATGTAGTCAAAATAGGGTGGCAACCTACTTGCTTTCTAGTTAGACATCATCAATTGAAAGTTGTAGTAAATGCTACTTAATGTAATTTGAAGGTTTTGAGAAGCCTTCTGCAATCCAGCAAAGAGGAATTGTTCCTTTCTGCAAGGGTCTTGATGTGATTCAGCAGGCTCAATCTGGAACTGGGAAGACAGCAACTTTCTGCTCGGGAATCCTGCAGCAACTTGACTATGGTCTAGTCCAGTGCCAGGCCTTGGTCTTGGCACCAACCAGGGAACTGGCACAACAAATTGAAAAGGTTATGCGGGCCCTTGGTGATTATCTCGGTGTGAAGGTTCATGCTTGTGTGGGTGGAACAAGCGTTCGCGAAGATCAACGCATTCTTCAAAGTGGTGTTCATGTTGTTGTTGGCACCCCTGGTCGTGTTTTTGACATGTTGCGAAGGCAATCCTTGCGTCCGGACTACATCAAAATGTTTGTGTTGGATGAGGCTGACGAGATGCTTTCACGAGGTTTCAAGGATCAGGTTTCTTTCCTTCCTCGACTCAGTTTTCTTTGCTGATTTATAATATTTATTTTAAAGCTTGAACAAAATGCAATGAAACTGAGTTTTTCCCGAATTTTGTGTCCAGGTTGAGTTACCTGTGGAAAAAAGATGAGAGCATTTTGCATTGGATATTGTAGATGTCATATTGATATTATGCAAGAAAGAAAATTTTCAATCTGACAATAATAGATCACTCGGTCATTGATGCTATAGATGCGTCATTCATATAATTTTGGGGCAGAAGTATGTTCTGAAAATGTATTTATGACCTGGTTGATTTACCTCTGTTCTCTCTCTCTCTCTCTCTCTCTCTCTCTCATACACACACAAACCCATGCCTTTGTTCCAGTGACCTTGAGGTTGGGTTGCTGAAGCCCAACCACAAGGCCACAAAGAAGGCTGGTGTATTTGAGACGTCTCTTGTTGCTAGGTATGAACACAGTGGCCTTTTTCTCCATTTTTGTCAAATCTGTTGAAGCATCCCATGTCTCTTAAATTCTAGATGTTCTTATTGCATCATGTGAGTATTGGGTCCCTGTAAACTTTAACTGGTTGGTGTTTGTCGCCTGATGTTAATGAGCCTACTTCAAAGACATTGTTGACTGATGGTATTGTTCTCATTTTCAGATCTATGACATTTTCCAGCTCCTGCCATCTAAGATACAGGTCGGAGTGTTCTCGGCTACTATGCCGCCAGAAGCTCTCGAGATCACAAGGAAGTTTATGAATAAACCTGTTAGGATTTTGGTTAAGCGTGATGAGCTCACCCTCGAGGGTATCAAGCAGTTCCATGTCAATGTTGACAAAGAAGAATGGAAGCTTGAAACTCTGTGTGATCTCTATGAAACCTTGGCCATCACCCAAAGTGTTATCTTTGTGAACACGAGGCGGAAGGTTGACTGGCTTACTGATAAGATGCGAAGCCGAGACCATACAGTCTCTGCAACTCATGGTGACATGGACCAGAACACCAGGGATATTATTATGCGTGAATTCCGGTCTGGATCTTCTAGGGTTCTTATCACCACTGACCTCCTGGCTCGTGGTATTGATGTGCAGCAGGTCTCGCTTGTTATAAACTATGATTTGCCGACTCAACCGGAAAATTACCTCCATCGTATAGGACGAAGTGGCCGTTTTGGAAGAAAGGGTGTGGCAATTAATTTTGTGACCAAAGATGATGAGAGAATGCTATTTGATATTCAGAAATTTTACAATGTGGTGATCGAGGAGCTACCATCCAATGTTGCTGATCTTCTTTGATGAGTTTTTGTCACTGGTCGAGGCAGAGGGCTTTTTCTTATTCTCGAGGTATCGACAGTATTCTGTTTTGGTTCCTCAAAAAGTAGTTTCTTAAGTTATTGATATCCGAACGGATCTGACGATTAAATCATAATGGTTATGGTGCAATTGCAATACTGCTTCAAGTTTTGTTGTGGGGAGGGTTTTGTATTATGTTTGTCGTTCAAGATTATGGACAAAATCATTAGTTGGTCTAAGCATGGTCTTTTCATTCTGGTGACCGCGTTACTTTTTGAAGTTGCATGTGATAGTGGCAATGTGGCATGGCCTGGTCCTTTCTCTCTTTTCTTTTCTCTGGCAATGCTTGCTATTTTGATTGTTGCATTCTGTCGTCTGAAGGCAACTTGTTCATTACCGTATAAGATACCTTATGATTTAGTGATTTTCGGCTTCATGCGGTTGTGCACAGCTAGACCAATTTCTTGTTCTTAATGTCTCACAGAAAAATCCAAGTGTCGTTCAGGTTTCTGACTGCTGTATCATCATCATTAGTTTTGATTTGGATTTGTATCACGTCTTTTCCTCTCTTAGAAAGGAATCAGATTAAGTCAACCAAAGGGTTCCCCACTTGATCTAGTCGAGCGAATCTGCATCGTGTCCTCTCTAAAGTTTGAAATAAGTCATGATTATCAGCGAATAAAATCAGCAAGCAATTGATTATAGAGTTTTGTCTAAGCGAAATGTGTCGTGATTATTTCGAAGGACAATGACATGTCCTCGATGATTAGGCGCTGATACCTATTGTAAGATGATGTTCTTTCTCAAGTGATGGCAAATGCAAAAGAGATGGTACGAAGATCAAACTTAGAAATTCACTAGTCAGGGTCGTTTACACCTTGTGATAACCCTAGTTATCGTTCGTTGACGCATCGTGATTCGCGGAAGGTCGTATTGATTCCCTAATTCAGAGAATTGAGACGCATGGGATCGTTTTCAATTGCTAGGTCTTGATCTTATCCTTATGATGGAGTTGTCTATTCTCTTCTTCTTTTGCCAGATGATTCTTTTAGGCTTAGCTCTCTTGATGAGAGGATTTTGATGATTCAGCTGACAGTACTCATCATCACCATGATGTTCAAATCCACAGGAGCCTTTCAGCTCAACTACCATGCCTTTCTTTTATGCTTTTCGGACCCACCCATTTGTCATTATCAAGGCGATTGAAGGCTTATTCAACCCGAGTCCTGAACGAACAAAATTCTACCAAAGACACACCAGTCGCTCACAACCACAAGCTACCAAAAAATATCTCCGCAACCCTGTCCATCTGATTTAGCTCGTGATCGGTCTGAAGGAAGTCGATCATCCGCATGCGATCGCTAGCCATTCGCGACAGCCTCGATCCGTCGTCGGCGAAATCAACTGAGCCCAATCATCTCGTCTTCGCTAACCGAATAAAGAATTAGCAAAGAAACCTTTCTTTTTTTCTCCACGCTCAGTCGTTTTCAGATCTGAGTAAGCGGTCAAAGCTGGCTTTAATTATCTCAAAGCTGGTCATTGGGCCCTCCATGCCCATTCAAACATAGCGGCCAACCAAATGCAGCTTCTCGTTTTTCTTTTCCTTTTTGTTTTTCTTGCTTCTTTGCGATTTTTTCTTCGTTCCCACTAGTTAGTTAATCAGCAAGTCACTGAAGCTCATGCAATTTATAATACACGGCATTCCATTGCCCACCTGAAGTGTCTTTAAATGCCCAACGCTAAAAAAAAGTTAAGTACCACAGTACGTCATCTACTCATATTGAGCAGTTCCCAATACTCTACGATAACCCATGAAAATTGGTATAGGGAAATATCAAAGGGCAATAAATTCTACTTGTATCATCACCAAAGAAAAATGGAAAAGAACCCAAGAACTCTCTCTCTTTAGTTAGTCTTCTCTCTCTCTCTCTCTCTCTCTCTCTCTCCAGACCAACTCCATTATTCACACTTTTCGCACCGTGGGTTCTTCTCCTTCTTCTTCTTTCTTCTTGGGTTTGTGTTGTGATCAATGGAAGAATACAGATCCAAGTCATGCAGAGATGGAAGAATGCAGATGGAGAGCTACTATGGAGGGAGGCCTGCCCCAACAAGCATGCTTGATCTGAGGAGTTACAGTGCCAATTATGCAGGCTCTTCTTCTTCTTCCACCTCAAACCCGCCAACGCTCATGCCCGGCAAGGAGGTGAAGATGAAGAAGAGCAAGAGTAGGGTCGGATCTGCATCGTCAAAGAGTTGGACCTTCGGCGACCCTGAGCTCCAGAGGAAGAAGAGGGTCGCTAGCTACAAGGCCTACACTGTGGAGGGCAAGATGAAAGGGTCCCTCAAGAAGAGCTTCAGGTGGATCAAGAACACGTGTAACCAAGTTGTCTATGGATGGTGGTGATGATGATGATGATGATGATGATGATGATAGAAAAAAAAGGGCGTTTCTTCTTCTTTTTTTCCTTCCTTTGTTTTGTGTTTTACTTCAGGCTAAAGGTGTGGAGGAATTCGCAAATGCCAAATCTCCAAATTCCTCTTAAAAATAAATCAAATACTTAATGTAGCACATTGATGTGGAGCTGTGTCTTTGTTGTCTCTGTTTTCTGAGAGGGGAAAAAAAGAGAGTAAATCTTTTTGGTGGTCATAGACCACTTGTTGCCTGGCTCAATCTAGTTTCATCAGATCTGTATAGTCAAGGTGTTGATCTAACTTGAGAGATGATGGTAATTCTGTGCTTTTGCAAGTTCAGTAATTAATTGACCAATCTACACCGCTGGCTTCTGGCACGGAAGGAAAAAAAATGGAAAAGTCTCTGAAACACGATGAAAAGGACTGTATTTGAAACTTTCTTTCTATAGTTGATCTTTGGATGACTAACGATGAAAAGGACTTTTAGGAAGCATCTTTCCTGTGATTCCTTTCTCCATCTATGCCATTATATGATGTTCCTAACTTAACTTCTGGTTCAATGGCTAACCTATTATTTGATTATTGTAATTTCATTAGCTGCAATTTAAAGAATCTGGATTAAGATTGAAGCAAATGGAGAATAGGCAAAAGGGTAATTATCTCTGTCACAAGAGGGGAAAGGGGTGATTTGCAGAGTCCCTTGCGGTGCTAATTTTGTTTTTTGGGGCCAACCCTGGCAGCGAATTCGAGACCTCAATTTCTGCAAATGTTGTCAAAGGCAATGTGGACCGTTTTAAAGAAGTGTGCTTCGGAAAACGTGAGGAGGCTTCATGTAGAACATGTAGATGATCCATGAGGTTGCTTCGTTGTCACATTGTGTGATATCCTAGGTCTGAGGAAGGGAAACTACTCAAAATTTTGTCTTTCCTGCCGATTTTTTCTTTTTTTGGGAAACTAACATGCAATGTATCTAGGGTTGAAAAGGTAAGGAAAGATGAATGTTAAATTAAGAGGCGACTGGTGAGGACACGGAACAAAGTGCATATAAGACATATCAATGGTGTTCAAGGCAAGATAAAGCTGAAGAAGTTTATCATGTTCCTTCAGAACTCACTCAAGCTCCCACCAACTACACCCCATGTTTTCTGTATTTCTTGGAGTGCCAAGACAAATGTGTTTTTTTTAGCATGCCAAGTTTACTTTCACTAGTTTAAAATATCACAAGCTATTATTGAATGGCGACTGTGACCCACTTAATTAAATATCCACTTGCGGTCTGTCGCATCACTTGGTAAACCAATTTTGTAAACCCCTCTTTATATAAATATGGCATCACACTCGAAAATTCTCCCATGATCACATAAATAAACTAAGAAACTGAAAACTAAATGATTGAGAATATACAAAAACCAACATTTGAGTAAAAGTGATTTACCATTGTTTTCGTTCATTGGCAAATACTCACCCAAGAACATCGTCCCTATTAGAGCTTAGGAGCCAGAGATGGATAGGGGACCTAGCCTGCATATTAAGATTAACTTAAAATTTGCACACTATTATAATCGTAATTATGATCGTATATTTGTAGAGATCACATTTTAAGATTTCTCTTTCGCTAAGATTAAAACGAATCAAGCTACTTATAAGTAACTTTGGATTGGCTCGATGACTACTTGAAATCAGCTTGCCTCATTTCATCGAGCTCTAGTTCGAACTATTTAAGTATCTTGTTGAGTCAAGTTAGAGCTTGTTGATACTCGACTCTAAACTCGAGAGAGAATTGAGCTTTCATTCCTTTTTAACAAATATTTCATAATTGTAAAAATAGTCAAAATACTTAAAATTACATAATATCGACCTAATAAAACTTGATCTCCAACTCAAGCTTGTCAGTAGAGCTCGGGTATCTCGATTTTGTAGTCGAATCGAGCTCGAGCAAGACAATTAATAAACAATCGAGCTAGAGTCAAGTTTCCAGCACCGAATGTGCAAGTCGAGTAAAGCTCGACAGTACATCGACTTCGACTTGGCCTCAGATCACACCCTATCTTCCACTGGTCAAGTGAAGAAATGTCAATTAGACTACTCCATGATGCAAAAATAAATCATCAAGCATACAGCCACCCCCGTAATTGAAATCCAAGCTTTTACCGGAGAAGAAACGTCAATTAGACGCAAAAGTTCAATTGGGCAGGCACGACAAAAGGATTGCTGTAAAAGTATGAGCAAGGAAAAGACAAATAAAAGGCAATTCCAAAAGTAATGTCATAAAATTCTATTCAGCTTCTTGACAGAGCATGACATGCTCTTCATCTCGATAATGTGAAGGAACGTGTACAGACGGTTTCAACCTGGACTTTACGACACTCCTCAAACCATGATTCAAAGCAGAGGTTAAAATAACTGTTAAACCATGTAATACAACTGAGTTGGAATGGTAGAAACTCTTACAGACCAAGCTGGGTTAATCAAGGGATTCACTTAGAGCATGGTCTTTATTGTGTAGCTACAGTTGGAACCCCCCCAGCAGGATAAAACAGACTTCACAAACTCAGTGCACGAATATTATACCATGAACGGATTTACAACGGGTGGTGATATCGAGCTTCAACGTTGCTAATACTGCAACCTCTCCTTGTTGAAATGCAAGCTCTCTATCCCTCTCAGGGTGGACTCAAAATTGTTTATGTTTGAGGCATTTCTACTAGAAGCCTGCTTCTGCTCTGATGATCCAACAGGTGAATTTCTTTGGGCACTGGAAAATTTATGATTGACTGCTGGGCTCACATCTGTGGTACGACGGTGAGAGGCATCCAACTCAGTCCCGAGAATCCCAGTATCCCGACTGCCAGAAACTGCAGGCTTCCTTGATGAACTGATTGACCGCAAGATAGTGGAACTAGAAAACTGCATATATTTAAGCGAACATATGACTCATTAACATAGAGAACAAATCATCCATAAAATCATGCACATTAGAAACAGAGACCAAACAATATGCACTAAGATTAAGAAACCAATTATCACGGTAGACCTGCTCTTTTCCACCTGGCAAAGTAAAAGTATGTCAACATGTTCCCTACAGAATTTTTCAACAGAGAAAAGTACCCAAAAAAAAAAAACTCCAAGCAGATGCTGGCACTGCATAGTTTGGTAGAACTCGAAGGCAATTTATCAGTTGCATAAATAAGTTTGATAACCAAACAAATAAAATGGCATCGCTTTTTTCCCCTCCTGCATCCCAATACTACAAACTGCAAGTAGAACACAGGACATGATTATCACAGCAACTAACCACTTGCCTTGTAACCTGACAAGGCACAATCATGTGATCCCACCAAGCTCACCATGGTATTATTCTAAGTGGCATCATTCAGGACAGTTGGATTCAGAAAGATTCATTTCGAGTGACAATGATCAAACATATGGAACACAATTAAGGCATATTCCACCACTAAAAACAGCCAACAACCATAATGATATTTTTGGGCATATTTCCTTAGCTGACTATATGAGCGACTCACCAGAGCTTCTTTAGATGTGACAGAATCATTTGCAACTGGATTCTTTGGCTTCAATAAACTTCCAGAAGTCACAATTGGTCCAGAGTGCCTCCGACGAGATGGATCTCCCAGAGACCATGCAGCAGGTCTACCATCTTCGCCACCTTCATTAAACGTTAAAAGAAATATCAAATTAATAGAGATTTTTTGCAATGTACTAATGACTGCTCTGAACTGCCAGGTATGGAGCGAGTTGTGTCATGAAGGAAAGGAGGATCACCTGATTGCCTCTCTGTGTTATTAACAGCCGGAGGTATGCCAGAACTTGGACCAGCTCCATTGCCCTGTTCATAAGAATGTAATGTAGCATAAGAACCCAATGAATCTGACCATCCAAGGGCAGCAAAATTCAATATGGAATATGATTCTCACCAGAGCACGGGAAGGAGGAGTGGCAATCTGAGATTGCTGATACTTCAAAATGGTCCAATCAAAGACATAGTCAAACTGAAAGCCTAGTGCAATAAAATACTTTCAATTCCAATTTGTTGGCAAAAAACTCAAAAAAAGGTGAACAATCTAACATGAGGTAGAACTCCTGTCTGAAACAACTTAGCATGACCTCACCGCAGATAAAAATGAACTAATTAAATTCGAACCTTCACGGATGAAGAGATCACGGAACAGTCTCTTTAGATAAGCATAATCTGGTTTGTCGTCAAATCGCAACGACCGACAGTAATGGAAGTATGATGCGAACTCTGTAGGATAACCCCGGCATAATGCCTGGGAAGACAGGAGGAACATGTTTCAATTTCGGAAGACTATCTTCCTTCATTAAACAGTTCTAGAGAAAATATATATCTATTAGCAACGAATCAAATTAACTTAAAAAGCTAGTGATCACCTCAATAGAAGTTGAAACTTTCTTTTCACTGATTTTTTCGTATTTCTGCTTCTTTGTCCCAGCTTTCAACCCCTGCCAGGGTAGGCTAGAGAAAAGCGAAAACTTAAATGATGGAAAAAAAAAAAAAGAAAACAAAAAGAAGAAGATAGGTAGCGTTGGAGAGGAGTCTTGGGGGAGGGGGTGGTGTAGAGGATGGGATGAGGAAAAGAGTTGGCAAGAGTTTTACCTTCCTCTGAGAAAGTACATCAAAACGTATCCAAGTGATTCTAAATCATCTCTACGGCTTTGCTCTGGCAATAACAGGCAAAATATAGTGAGTTTTTCTACAGGCAAAGAAGCAAAAGACTGGAGCCATATGACAGTCTCATTATAAGGGTAACATGAGAAGATAGAAGAAATAGGCTCAAGCATACCAATCCCAAGGTGAGTATTCATGCTAGCATATCTGGCTGTTCCCGTTAAATTCTTGTTTTCTCTGTCATCAACATCAGCATCAGCATGAAAATATCAAAAAAAAAAAAAACATGTAACTGGTGAAACACATCAAATTGGTTGAAATCTCTAGACAAAAAGGCCGGAAAGATCATTTATTACATCTTCACAAAGCTAGTTTTACATTTAAACCAGAGGGATTATGCCGACCAGCAAAACATGCATGCTTCACTTGCAAAAGACATATAAATGGAACAGAAAATAATAGGAGGAACTTATCAACCAGCAATCACATTTTAATGAATAATGAGCAATTACAGGGAGAGATAAGAAGCCAGCCGAGATGAGAGCCGTGAGTTTAGCACTGCTAAAGTAGCAAAGGCTCACCCCACCCTTAAAAAGGGGTAGAAATATCAAATCTTAAAGACATTAAAGTACTAACAGTTAATCTGAGTGTAAAATAACCAACCTGTAGGGGATATGTTGATGAGTTGAAGTGTCCCTGTATTTCTTTGCAAGACCAAAATCAATAATGTAAACCTATATTCAAGCAGGTGAGAAGGCATCAAAATCAAGTCCTTTAATATGCAGATACAAAGTCAAGCAAAAAAAGATCTGAATTCCACCTGATTTGCACGCCTACCCAAACCCATGAGGAAATTGTCTGGCTTAATATCTCGATGAAGAAATGATTTAGAATGAACAAATTCAATGCGATTCATCTGTAAAGAATATCAAAGTTCTATAAAATGATAAGAGGAGGAGGTAAAACAAAGAACCACGAGCATAAACAAACCTACCATTTGATCAGCGAGCATGAGAACAGTCTTAAGGGAAAATTTCCTACTACAAAAGTTGAATAAATCTTCCAGACTTGGTCCCAGTAAATCCATCACGAGTACATTGTAGTCCCCTTCGATACCGAACCATCTTACATTTGGAATACCAGCTGCCAAGGATAAGCACGTGCAAACCAATGGCATCATGAAAAACATCAGAACAGACATAAAGCATGCACAGTTGAATCAGAAAAAGAAGCACCACAAGTTGAGGTCTTACTTGCTCCCTGAAGTATTTTATACAACTTTGATTCGTACATCAACTGAGGATGCTTTGTCTTGACAGTTTCCTAAACAAGTGGTGTTATATAAAACTAAATCAGAATTTACTATCATTAATAGCGCAAAAAATGTGCTTCAGAATTCAACAGCGTCTTTGAATAATGTGTTTGAGTACAGAGAAAAGGCACAATCAATTCAAAACGGTGCCTACACTGCAAACCAAATAATCAAAAGAATTAAGAAGCACGGTTCACCTTCCTTAAAAGACTATGCTTCTATCTTCTGACAGAAATACAGATAAATAAAATTGTGCATCCCTCGCAAAAGGCTGGCAATTCATGTTCAAATGTCAAAGACGAGTTATGAGCTCATGTCAAGTCGTGTCATTGCAAAACTTAAGAAATGATGTATTTTAATTCGTGTCACTTTCCAGTTTGTCAATATCTGCGTTCATAAACATTTCAAATCGAATCAATTAGTGTATACAAACAGACAAACCTCAACAGTCTGCCACTGAACATCAACTTAAATTTCTCTATCTACTAACAGATATCTGTCCAACATGAAGGATCTTCTCTGCTATAAAGTCGAGTAGATAAGGCAGTAGCATCTCCATCTACACATATTTGGTAGAGCCACAGACCCGCAGCACCGATAGAGTTTACTCATAGTAACAAAACTCGATTCTCATACCAATTCAGAGTAATTTATGCACGACATAAATCTTTGCATGCAGACTACATCATCAGAGTGAGAACAGACAAAGGAAAATAGAAATACGAAGAAGCTTGTTAAGTCTCCTTTAATAGGTCTTCCACCAAATGGTAGAGTACCATTTTGGCGAGGACGATGTAGACATAGGTCGAGCAACACTACTACACTCGTTAATTGGCAACAGAGCTTCTTCATGTCATCAAAAGAGAATACTATAGTTTCCTCAGTTGCTTCCACGCAACCCCCTTTCAACCCCGTCATCAATCTCACTCAGTCAAAACATACATGTTTCAAGTGAAAAATCGATCTTTTATTTTACCCTTTCAAGTAATCTTTCAGGCAAAAAGTCATACTCGACGAGGGACAAAGAGCGCTGACTTCTCGACAAAGTCGAGACATGCATTGCAAAAGATCGCCATGGAAGCAAATCGCTCGGGCATTCGATCGTTATCATACCAGAAGCACGACATGAGTTCATGCATTACAGCTCCAAACATACACACACATGCATGCGAAAAGCCACAAAAGGAGGAAGCTTCCACTCGTTATCGACAATCATTCTAAAAATACAGAAGCTAGCACCGCCGACTTGCTGGAAGCTGGGGAAGCAAGCGAACCAACTATCTATGCCAGTCAAACACCATCCATATCCCCCAAAAAGACGTAAAATCAAAGCATCAAAATCCTAAATCATCAAAACACCGATGCGATGATGGCTACAACAAACACTAAAGAAACAACTACAACGCACGAGAAGCTTCGAAAAAGGAAAAAGGGTTTCAATTCCAACCGGGAGAAGAGCCACTCACAAGCTTAATCGCGACTTCCTCGTTCGTCTGGATATTCGCACCTGAAAACCAAAAATTCGCGGCGAACTTCAATCACAATCAAACCCCCCACAAAAAAAAAAAAAACAAAAAAAAAACCGGAACGGACGAAGCGAAAAAGGAACCGAGCATCAGCAGCCCACCGAGGTAGATCTCTCCGAACGATCCGCTGCCGATCTTGCGGCCGAGCCGGAACTTGTTGCCGACGCGTGGCTCCATCGGAGAGCGCCGGGATTTCCACAAAAACCCAGCCCCAGCCCCACCCCCACCCCCACCCCCACCCCCACCACCGCCGGCGACGGGGAACAAAACCCTAACCGCTATCCAGAGGAGGCTGCTGCTGCTGCTGCTGCTACAGGAGAGACTCCATTGCCATGGAACCGCGATGACTGAGCCAGAGAGAAGAGAGAGAGAGAGAGGGAGAGAGAGGGATAGGGAGCGTGTTGGTATACCGAACCGAACGAGACGGTGACGATCTTTGATCTAATCGACCATTTTAATCGTGATTACGTTTCCTTAATCACGGTCGTTTGTTTTGGTTTGTCTTGACTCTTGTTTACTTGCTCATCGAAAATTGCTATTTGCTATTATTATTTTTTTCCTTTTGTAATTTATTATTTTCGAAAGAACATTCGAGATATGTTTTTTTTTTTTTTTAGGTATAAGTGTATTGGAAGTCCTCGTGCAACTGATTCCTACAACTTTGCAACTTTTTGCAATTCGGTTCTGCAACTCGTCGTGAAAGTGCAATCGAATCCTAAAACTATCAAAAAGTGCAATCGAGTCTAAAAACTTGTCACGAAAGTTTAATCTAGAAATGCAATTAATGGAAGGTTTTTTATTTTTTTTGGATATTAAAAACAATGGAAGGATTTGATTGGATCAATTTGACAAATTTTATAACCAAATTGCTCATTAGTCTTTCGATTCTTGTATGCAACCACCGTTGTTTCGAAAATGATTACTTCTATTTTAGAAGTTGGGTGGCTTCTTATATGTTGCTTGCATATTCGATTTTACTCTTGAATATTCAATTTAAATCTAAAAAAAGTAAAAAATCGCATATATAAAGCATTTTGACTCTGAAATTGTGAAATTCATGCATCTATCTGAGATTTTTATATTTTTAGACTCCCGTCAACAATTTATTTTATTTTATTTTCACTTGATACAATTACCTTGCATGTCCATTGAAATTCCCTCCTAGAATTAGATACTATATTTATGACAATTCCAATGGTTCCTAAGCAGCTTTGTATAATCGCTTTTGTGGTTGGTTTACCTTCTGTTTACAGCTGTTGCATTCTTGGTTTTCGTACTTAATCTTGTATTTGTGCTGTATTCGCATCGATTAAATATAGACTTGGCAAACCACGGCTCGGGACAAGGGTCATTCGAAACTAGTTCGAAAAGCGAATATAGTTCGGCAGAGTCGAGAGATGAATTCTCGTTACGCCGACTTTAACCCGATTTTAATCATGCTTGACAATTTCTAGCAGTAGAAAAATTAGCCAGTTTGCTTGTATATCCAGTTCACGGAAGTGATCAAAACAAGCAAAATGCACCTACTTTGACGGAAATTGGTGGCAATAGATCAACATAGGCTTAGATTTGAAGGACTTGCATACGTCATTGTGACAAGTTGGACATGTTGCATAGGTATTTAAAAGAGGAGAGGAGTGAAGAGATTGGTACAGAACAGAAGCAATTTCCACTATATCTCAGAGCTATCACTCATCAAAATTTTACACAGGGATTACAATACAGGGGAGGCGGTTATATGACTACTTCAGATTATCTGTGCACGAGAGGGGATCCAATCATCCCCTCTCCTTCATCTGATTACATTCTTTTTTTCCTGGGACAAAAAATTGAGCAAGAAAAGGGGCCTCAACAAAGAAATCTGCAATGGCCCCAAACCCTACTGAAGAAAAAAAAAAATGTATCCATGTCAAATAAGAACCGAAACCCTCTTTTAAGTCCTGTCACGACGCGGCGGCAAGGAGGTGCTTTTTCTGCAGCCTCCCTTTCAACTGCCTAATCTTCGCTTCCACCCTCGCGGTGAAACCGATCTTGGTTTCTTGTCTGGCCTTGGACCGTTCCCTCTTCCACATGAGCTGGTCTCGGACATCCTTCTTGTAGTACTTGATTTCTTGGATAATGTGGTGATCCATGGGATTGAAACATCTCTGGATAGATATGTGACAGAAGTAAACTAGGTTACAAGTGACCGTTGCCAAGAGGGTGACTGCCCAGAAACTCACAGCAGGAGCGAGGACCTCAACGAGAATCTTGTACACATTCCCCGTGTAAATGGGAGAGAACATTCCGTAGATGAAGAGGAACAGGTACCAAAACGCGATGCTTCCCCAGATGAACAAATGTTGGATCCATGTGAAGTGGCTCATGGTGAGCGCAATCTGGCAGTTCACCACCCACACGATGCAAGTGAACATTACGGTTCCCACGGCTGTCATGTCGGCCGTTTGGCCTCCCGGGCGAAAAGCTTGCTCGAAGAAGAAGAGAACGTTGAAGGTGAAAACGACGATGGAGGCAACGAGACCATTCGCCATCCACCCGAATATCTTATACCAGTTGAAGAACAAGTTTTTGGGTCCTTGCTGATATAACGCAGGAAACTACAAAAAGAGGGGGAAAAGGAGAAGGGACATGAATTAGCAATCATGGAAAAGTCTCTAGGTTGAGTGTGTATCAGCTATTGCCCGTCTCTGTTCATTTTCAAAATTACAGTGTTCAAGAAATGGTTACCTGCAAGCAAACCTCGGCGGAAACATCTTGTTCGAATACTCCTAACGAAAGGACGGGCAATGAAGTGACAAACACATTGAACAAAATCATGTACCAGTCGTCATAGATCGATTGCCCGGAGAAGGCCGTCACAGCTTCGAAGTAGAGGAATGTCAAACCGAATGCTATGTTCTTGTAGATGAAGTAACATATCTGGATTAAGGAAGGGAAGAAAAAGTCAGTGGGCATGAGAGATACAGATGTCTGACACAAGCACACGAGACAGTAGTATAAATATAAAGTCAATGAGGAAGCCGCAAAATTACCATCTGGGCTATTCTTTTGTAGCACCAGTGTCCGTGAACTACTAGGAGTTTCTCCAAAAACCGAAACTGGGCAATCGAAAAATCACTAGCCATCACAGCCTGCAAAACAGTAATGATCTCAAATTATTATGAAGATCCAGAGTCGAAGGCAGGAGATGCTCCTTATTGTTAACCATCATAGGATATATGTCCAAAACACACCAATGGTCAGGGAAGTCAGGATAATAGCCTTCACAAGGAGATAGAAAAGGAGGCACTAACCTGCATACCTTCCACCCCACTGATCCCCACTCCAATATCAGCTTCTTGAATCATGCCGACATCATTCGCCCCATCGCCAATTGCTAATGTAGTCTTGCCGGTTCCTTCCTTCACTAACCTCGTCACCTGGAGTCAGGTTCAGACTCTCTAATATAAATATCAAATCCTGTTGAGGTTTACCCACAGGCATTGCAAGCTTGTATGTATATGAAGAAGCCTCTGAACATAGGCAGGAATACGACAATTCTGAGAGGGGAGAAAAGTTACCAGCGCCTTCTGCTTAGGAGAGACCCGACAGCATATGACAGATGCACAGTCAATTGCCAATCCTAAGAATTGATGCTTCACATCATCTTCAAGGGCATAGGTCAGGGTTTTTCCATCGATTATCAGTGCAAAGGCAGCATGTGGATCTTTTTCTAGCTTGATCATTTGTGAGGCATTGGTGATTTGCATCACAATGTTCTCTTTGATGGCCTGATCAGCGACAAGATGCGATGTTCACTAAATGTCGAATGAAACAGCTATGCCGAAACAAAATGTCCAAACTCTCTGGCCAGAGTCTTACCTTCTTCGAGTCTTGCCCTAATGTGTCTGGACTTGTTGCTGTTACACAGATCTGCTTCATCCCCTGCCTAAGTAAACTGCAAGAAAATCTGCAATAGACACGATGGATTAGAAAAACCATTGGTTTTCCTATTCTGCCAAACTTTCAGCGAGAAATTAATTTCTCGATAGTAGAGATCTCATTCAAATGGAAGAGGTATTGGGAAAGCTTTCTATTAGCTACAACCATCATACCCTATGTTGATTGCAGTTTCCATCTTATCTCCGGTAAGAACCCATAGCTTAAGACCAGCTTGGGCAAGTTTGTCAATGCACTGGGGCACCTATAGGGAAAAACAGTAGATATCACCTTCGAGTTCAGATGAACTAAACGAATGGTGTATGTGAGTAAATAAACTTGAAGAGAATGATTCTTTTATTTTACCCCTTTCTGCAATTTGTCCTCCACAGCAGTGGCACCCACGAGAATCAAATCCTTTTCCATCAATTCAGCCACCCTTTCAAGCATGGCATCCCTGTCTGCCCCAATACAAGTCTTTGCTTTGACAAACTCATCATTCCAAGCAGAATACTCGGACTCTTCAAGCTTTTTATAAGCAAGAGCAAGCGTACGTAACCCATTTTCACCATATTCATTCAGATGTTTGCTAGTAGCTTCCTCATATACTCTTCCGTTCTTTGCCAACCGATCGAAAATGATACTGCACAATTCATGAAAGTTAACTTTCGGGTCAAAAGAGATGCCACATAATTCCATCTATACCCTCAATAGAGAAAGTATTAGGAGCATGATCATGGGATGGCCGGACTCCGTGTTTGCGTTTACAGAGGATGTTCTTCAAAGAAAAGAGAAGTGAGAAGAGACACCACGGTGATGCTACCCTCCAAGTAACTGCTCTTAGAAGAGAATGCAAAATTACAGCTCTTTCTTTTGAAACAAATCTCTTTGAATACCCTAATCCACAGTAGCACAAAAAATAGAAGCTAGAAATACACGAAATTTTTTTTAACTTCAATCATCAGTTTTCAAAGTTCTCATTGATAGCAAAAACCATATGACAGCAAGGTTAACTGATTGCCCCCATGATAATTGAGAAAAGAAAGAAAGCGATGAGCAAAGCTCATCACGTGCAAAGAAACCCTAGAGAAACTGATTAAAATTGAAACTGTAATGTCAGAATGACGATTGTCTAATATAAATGGTCAACATGACGGAGTACGGTATATCATACATATACATTCATGTCCCGGAGGGCACCGAAAGAGAATCACGCTAACTCGCTTTCTCACGAGATAATTAAACTAAAAATGTTGATAAGACATATGGAGTGCTGTCATAAGACCAACCTGTCAGCACCTTTGCACAGAAGAAGAATTTGCCCTTCCTTATCTCGCACAATCACAGACATCCGCTTTCTTTTGCTGGTAAAATCCAACATGTTCAAAATTTTATATTCCCTGGAAAACATCCAAAAATCATACCATAAGACAAGGACAGTCAGATTAATGCTGCCGAAGAAGAACATAGGGGCAGAAAATACTTCTGTGCAAGTTCCTTGCCTTACAACTGGAGAAGGATACTTTTCACGGACAAATATGCTTGTTTGAGTTCTTTTGCAAAACTCGAATCCAAATTCTCTAGCAGAAACCAGAAATGCGATTTCGTCAGGCGACTCAGCTTCGTATGTGATTTCACCTGTCTCTTCACTTACCTCGGGAATCGCAGTGTGGCATATTGCTAGTATCCGCAAGAACAACAGAATCATATCTGGCTTTGGTTCTTTCATCCAGTTTCCCTCCATCAAACGGCTGTCATCAAAACCAAAGCCCTTAATGTTGCGTTTCTCACGCTTTCCAGCCACAGAAGTAACGATGGTCTCTAGTTCAATCTCCGATGCCCCAAACTGGTTTCTGTTGCCCCGCACAGTGAAGGCACTAGAAATCTCAGGGTCCTGCTCCTCCTCAAGGTCAATGGCCATTTGCTTTGCAGCAGCGAGCTCAACCTCACTGGATCCTACACCATATGCAGTACCTGCAATGGAACATTTGAGAAAATCCATCTGATTACATGTCAACGTTCCGGTTTTATCAGAGAGGATTGTATCCACCTGGCCCAACTCCTCATTCAAATTTGAGGTCCTTGCATGAGCATGAACCCCGCTCTGTTCATCATACATGTCTATGTCCCTGTTAATAAAAATTGCCTGCAAGAACTTAACCATCTCGATGGATACGTACAGAGAGATGGGTATCAAGTACCCGTACAGCATCAGAGCAGTGACAAAATGGCATAGGCCCGATGCCACTGCTTTGTTTGGATCATAACAGGACATAGGATTCTGGGGTTGCAAGTACCACCAGTCGGGCATTTGGAACTTTGTCTGCACAAAGAATCCTATAGAACTGATCAACGAGATACCGAGTAGAGCAGCGAGAAGAACATATATGATGCGGTCCATTTTCCTCTCTATCGTGCTCCTCTTGGAAGGTGATTCTGTCGCATTTTGCATCACTTTACTGTCATGACCAGTAAAGATAGCCACTCCATAAACATAAGCTGTATTCCTGAGCTTGGAATCTCTGAGGAGTATCTGACTAGGATCCAGTGGATAAATCTGCCGGTCATACTCAAAATTGCCCACAAAGGTATAAAGACTGGGATTCGGGTCTTCACACCTGATCATCCCATTAAAGTCCTTGAAACTTTCATCACTTTCCAAAGGCAAAGTCACCTCTAACGATCTTTTTACTTTCAAATTCGTTTCACCATCCAAATTCATGGTTTCAACATAGCATAGACCGTCCTCGTAACTGGATGACAGCAGAAGCAAGTCTGCAGGAAAAAATTGATCTTTCTCAACTTTCACGACATCCCCTACACAAATATTCCGCCACTGTTTATAACCAAAGACTCCGTCTCCTTTATGGACACTAGCTTTTCTGTTATTAACCTTCATATCCTGAATGAACCTATGCCAATCTTCTACGGCCTCCTTCGCCATACTAACCCCAAGAACAAATGCCAACGGGGCAATCATGCTCAACGGGGTGAATGGGGAAAAAGAAAAGAGAGAGCATATTGCAGCCACGAGGAAGTAAATATTCGCTACCCTCCTAAATTGCTCAAAAAATGCTTTGGGCAAAAATGTGACGACATTGTACCTGGTGGTTGATATGTAATTCGAGCAGTATTTCAGAGGTTTCTTTTTGTGCATATGGGGCTCATTGCAATGTACTATACGAGAATAGCCTGGGCCTTGCAATGACTGCGGGTCCTGAGTCTCGGCGGTGGTGGGCTGGATGCATCCGAAGGTATAAAGGTTGCTCTGGCGGATCCTTGCCCTTATCCTACCTCGAGTCATCTCTCCTCACTTCGGTCCAAGATTATAGGATCTGAAATATAATCCTACAAACACAAGAACTAAATCTTGACTCCAGCATGGAGCGTCATTGTGCTTCTCATAACAGATTCCAGGTCATTTTTCCAGCTCCACCCGATGATAACCGAGAGCCAACCGTTTAAACTATCTTCACTTCAGCAATCACTACGATGGGGTCGCCGATGCACAATACCTTTCCACAACCTAATGCGATATACAGAACAGATATGTATCAATGCACCAAACTCAATAAGCTGTACACAAATTGCACAAAGAAACAACCAAATCCCATATAATGGGACGAGGTTAATTTTAGGAAGAATATTTAGTTTGAAAAAACCGCACAGTGAATAGGGATCGCATTCGAAATTTCATTCAATGCCATCTGTATGCTTAGCTGCACTGCACTTATCTAAACTGAGACATATTAGGAACTAAATCTTTATGCCCACATCCATGACAGATTACATTTCATACCCGAAGGACAACAAAAGGCAGCTTCAATCGATAGCGGAGAGCACAAAACAGATGCTGCGAATCAGCTCAAGAATCCAATTCTCGAAACAGTCGCCAAGACGAATCAGGAAAGAGCGAGGTGGTGGCAAATTCAGAACCCACCCAAGAACCAGACAATGCCCAGCTGGAACCGTCGGCACGAGCTTCCCAAGAAGGGGTGGGTGGGTGGGGGGACCAAGACAAATCAACCCGGAGAAGAAACCAAGAAAATGGCCAAACCCCCACAACTTCCCAGCCCCAAGAAAGCAAATTCCAAGAAGGGTACCTGAAAATCGCTCCCTCGTCCTCGGGGAGCAAATTCGGCCAAGACCCACTTGCGAATCAAGAAGCTCAAGAACGACAAAGGAAGCCTCCTTTTCGATTTGCAGATCAAGAAGGGTACACGGAGAGAGAGAGAGAGAGAGAGAGAGAGAGAGAGAGAGAGAGAGAGAGAGATGGCCCCTGTCTCCGGTGGAGCTCCGAGCAGGAGACGACCCAGGATCGTCCCCCGGGGGAGGGGGCGCTTCTCTCTCTCCGGGGTGCTTTTACGTCTTTGTTCGACTTTCAAACACGTTCGGCAATGGCTGGCCTCCTTTCCTTTCTCGAGTTTTATGTCACCCGAGCGGAGGACTTTTCTTCCCTCCTCCACCACCGCCACCACCACCACCACCGCTTCTTCTCTCCTCTTTCCTCTTTCTTCCGCCCTTTCTTTGTTTTGTCAAATATACGCTCGTCCTCCTGAATGACCTGTCCAGCAAGAGCACCCAATCGTAGACCGAGTAAACAAAAGGAAACAGAACCGAAAAAAAAAATTTAGAAAAGAAAACCACGTATATTCACCCCTCTCTGCTAGCCCCCAAAAAAACACGTTCACACGGAGAAAAAAAAAAAAAGGAGGAGGAGAAGGAAGCAAGCAAACGAAGCCAAGCCAAGCCAAGCCATATTGCCTTTTAGGCACTCCCCCTGAATGTACGTCCCGGGGCCCCACGGAGCCACGTGGCGTCGACCCAAGTGACTGGGTCTGGACCTGTGTCTTGCTTGCTTTCCATGCCTCCATGCCTTCTTCTTCTTCTCCTTCTTCTAGACGGCATTAATATCCAGCTACAAAGAAAATCGTGGTCATAGAGATAATTAGCAATATTAATGACAAGTGGCTTCGCCGCCTTATCAGGACTAGTATACTGTTTAAAGTATAACGGGGCTGATTAGGTACGTTCCAAGGATCGTGATCATCGATCGAGGCGAGAGAGATTCCTCTTTAGCTAAGTTCGGCTAATTCCCACCCTCCCTCTCTCTCTCTCTCTCGGCTGCAATTATTAGAGGGAAGCTGAATATCTCGTTTTTCTCGAAAGAGAGAGCGAGAGCGGTATTCCCGTATTCTGAATTAGAATGGATTTTTGAAATCATCCTTTTCGAGTAATTAACGACGTGTTTGAATGAACCTTTTGCTCTCTTTTACGTTTTTTCACTGGATTAGAGTCTCGCGACCGGCACGTTACAACGTGTTTGGGTAATATTTTGATCTTCTATGGGGGAAACTTAGGTGAAATTTATGGTTGGTTATATAATGCCCTCTTTGTGGAGCCAAAGCATCTCTCCCCTGCCGACCCCATCCCATTGCATTGCATTGAAACCCATGTGCACCAACGCATGCAATTAATTTTTTTAAAAATCTGCCGCCACCACTAAGATTTGTCAGATCAGATGGCTCGGATTGAAATTAAATTTTTAAGGGAAAAAAAGGAAAAAGGGTAAAAAAAGGGGAGGAAAATCAACAAGAAAATTTGGGTCTTGCAGGGGCCACATGGTATTTGGAATGGCCAGCCTTGACGGCTTCCTATTTTTATTAATTTCAATGGTCGATAGCCGGTGAGGACCTTCATTAATTTTCTATTTGATTCAAGGCTTCATTTATTTCGCAAAAAAATAATTTTTTTTAAATTTTTTTTCTTAAAATCAATCGTTCGTATCGCTTAAAATAATTAATCGACGAAAAATATTTTCGCTGTCAATAACAATTTATATTTAAAATATTTTCGTAAACGATCATTTTTAAAAAATATACCATTTTCAAATTTTTCATTTTTTGCGAAACTAACGAAACTTAAATGTTATTATATTAAACGTAATAAGGTCTTCTTTGGCAACCGTACGGTAATTAATTAAAGGCAGTTCTCTAGAAGGGGTTTTGACTACGCTAAATTTTTTTTTTTTGGGGCCTAACATTTATGACAATTAACTTTGCTGGAATAATATTTGATTAATAATAATAATAATAATAATAGTACACTGAATCTGAGGAACCCTTTGAAAAATCCGGTTCTTACGAGGTGCGATCTCCGCCCAGGAATTTGGACCGTTTCTTTCTTGGTGGCTTTTCAATTGCAATTAAGTTTTATTCTTTTATTATTCAAGAGCGTGTTTCGGACGGCTTTGATTTCAAGAATCGAGAAACATGTCGAACGCGTCTGATCGATCCGAGCCCAAGGACACAATTGCAATTTTCTTAATTTTCCTTTTCATTTTTGGCGATTTTATTAAAGAATAATAACTTTGGTTCATAATATATGTAAATAAAAAAAAAGGGGGGGATATTAGTAATGGGACACACTTCCCTTGTGCCCTTTTACCTAATACCGATTTTTTTTAAAAACTTTTGTATTTGTCTAAACAAGTGGTTGGAAAGGCGGCAATATGAAGCCGTGTTTTTTTTTTTTTTGTAAATAAGATGGACAATAATGCATCGTGATATACTATTAGGCCCGATTTCTCTTCCATTTTTTCGTCGGACAAGTTCTCGAGAAATCCTCGTGAGGACGCAACTTCAGAACGCCGCGCTTTCAGTTTTGAGATATTTGTCGAATACGATTGTCTCGGAGAAAGTGCACGGATTTTACTTCAAAATCTAGTTAATTGCAACTTTTTCTCCAAATGTTTTAGGAGTTTCTATATTGGAAGTTTCCTTCTCTTGGGGTCCAACTTCTCCTCCATTCGTGCTTTTTCTTTATTTTAAACTTTGAATTTCCGAAGGCGGCTTTACAGGAGGAAAAAGACAAAGCTGGAAAAAGTACAGGAGAATATGATAAAGGAAAGAGAAGAAATGATCTTGACAATCTCCTCCTTCCTTCACCTCGAAGTTTTTGCATGGCCTCCAACACAAGAGCTAGGTTAAACTCGAGAAATGAGAAAATGCTACAAGATGACCGACCATCCATCCCGTTCCTCGTACATCATTGCTTTGTCCGAAGCATCGATTGGCCCCCGACCCACATCATCCTCATCAGCTCGAGAGCGATCTTCATCCGTTTCTGTAGGCGCCATGTTATACCAAACTGACGAGCACGTTAGCAGACATAAACAAAAGACGGTAAACCCTCGAGTTGGCCTGCAAAGACGAGCACGGAAACATGCGACCCTCGTTGCGGGCGTCCGATGGCCTGTCGAAACGATTCGTTGACTCCAGAACATCGCTTGCTTTTTTCCCTCGTTCATCGAGTCAAGTCAATTCTGCAGAAACAATCATACGCTTCTGGCTACGGAATCCGATTTTTTTTTGACGAAGAATAGGGTTGGCACGCGTAACGTGCTGGGTGTTTTTTCCCCTCCCTGACCTTCTAGATGTGGCAAGAGGACAGGAGACGAAGGTGCAGCGAAGATGGGGCCTTCTTCCGGACAAGGTTGTCAAGCACGGAACTGATGGGGGAGCAGTAAGGACCGATTTGATGGCGTCGGGGCTACCACTAGAAGAAAAGGTGTCTTGTCTCATTCGTTACGAGCACACTTCACATTCTTCTCGGCGTGTGAGATTATGTGCGCCCGGGGAAAACGTTGGATAGTACTTGAATTATGTGTTTAGTTGATGCCGAAGTATGATTTGAGGTCGTCCAAGCCAATCATCCAATAAGTTAAACGTCATCAATTTTAGCAACCAAAAAAAAAAAAGCTGAACGTCATCGAATGGATTGGCATGAGTCGACCGAAAAATGATGCATCTCTCCGACCGTCGCCACTCATCGCTTAATGAAGACACGTGATAAAGAAACACAAGACGCTTTCTTGTCTGAAAAGTGTGCTAGGGCATATTTGCTATTCGATGTCGGTTGTTTTAAGTCTCGCGCTTGTTTATCAAGACTTGTTATATATGTATATTGTATTTTCTTTTAGCTGTTTGAAGTTTTTGGAATAAAGACGATGCTCGTGTGT
Source organism: Syzygium oleosum (assembly GCF_021117445.2). Lineage (NCBI taxonomy): Eukaryota > Viridiplantae > Streptophyta > Magnoliopsida > Myrtales > Myrtaceae > Syzygium > Syzygium oleosum. The sequence goes on along the minus strand of NW_026607489.1, from coordinate 13,064,085 downwards.
TCGTTTTAAGATGATATCAAAATCAAGAGGTTTTGAGTTCGATTTCTCAAATTTCTCTTTGCTTTATAAATTCGAGCCTCTTTGTCTTTGCACGTTATAGGTTCCGACCATAATTCTACAATAAAATTAAGGGCGGGTGCACATCAAAGACTTTCATCAACCCATGAATTTTTCGTCAGCGTTGGAGAGTTAGATTAAAAGATATATTAACGATCTTTAAGCTTTTCCTATACTTAAGAAGATTCCCCTAAAGTTTAGAAAGCTTGTGGCACCCCGTTCCTTAAGAATAAAGTATTGGGGTTTCTCTTTTCGTTCTGGACTTGTCAAGTCGACTTGTACTGTCCATGAGAAAAAGCAGAGAGTAAAACCAGATAGTGGCATCATCTCATGAGACTACATCAACTTGAGGTGGGGTGACATTATTGGCAAGACTGAAGCAAAAGCTCGGACAAAGACTACATCAATGAGGTGAGTCTCTTGGGCTATTGGGTTTTCACTGGGGATCAAGTCTTTGTCACTGATCATGACCTAAATTGGTGAGAGACACGTACTAAGCCTGATCTTCTAGCTAGGAAGTCTGAAGTAAGGTATAGTTCAGATCGTACATGATCCACTTGTGAAGTTGATACACACAAGTGGGCATTGAGAAAAAGGAAAGATATTTTATTACGAAATAGCGGTGTGTTCCATTTGAGCAAATGTTTTTTTTCATGAATTAGTTGTTTGGGTTTTCACTTGTTTTTTGATTTGCTAAAAATGATCAGCTTACGAAAAATCAATTACGCTCAATAAAAATAAATAAGCTTTAAGTTAGGATAACGAAGTCTCTAGCCTAAAAACTGGAAGGTGATTTCTCAAAGAGTACGATCCTTTATCACGAAGTTTTTCCCGAATACGGGGAAAATAATATATGCTAATAATTTCTTTTTCTTATTTTGTTTAAAGCACGAGAAGTTTCCCATTAATACGGACAAACTAATCCAAAATATAAAAGCTTAGCTTATGCATGACTACAGTCCTCTGGAACCAAAGCCTCCAATATATACGTCTTGGATTTAGCTCTTGGACTATACCGACCGAACCGACGCTCTAGTTGTTGTAAATTTGGTATCAAATTGAATGGCACACAGGGTTTTGTTCTGCTTTCACCAGCAATCCTATTTATCGCAGTTGTACCAGACCAGACATGGGAACAAATGTGCATGCATGCATCGAAGAGTAGTTGACTCGAAGTCGATGTTTCGGGTGGGCTGGTCGAGCATCTTTCAAGTGGAATTCTCGCTAATACGGATAGTGAAAGGGGGAGAGATGTATGCATGATTGAGACGAGAGCTACTTCACTAGAAAAAGATGGGTTTGAACCGGTCCAAAGAAAGAAAGGGACCGGAAGAGCACTAGTGGGAGTAGCGGCAGTAGCATGCACTAACAACTAAAGGCAAGAGCAGTTATGGAGTCCAAATCTTTAGGTGTAACGTATCACTCAAGGGAAGGTCGTCGCCAGGCATGAAAACAATTGAGGATTGAAGCAATCAAACGCCGGACTAACTAGTTAGGAGACGACCATGATTTAAGAGAACAAATGGGTTTCGACAATGAAGAGGAATGTGTTTGAAGGGTTCATCGATGTGTGAGATGCTGCTTGCCGGCAGCACAAGATGCGAAAATGAGCAAACATGGCAATCCTTCGACAACCATGATACAATATAGTCAAACATGGAATGATATGATTGGAACAAATATAGGCCTGGCAATTGTCAAATTCTGCTTCGATTTGGCTCGTGCGAAGTTCATGTTTGGTTCTTTAAGCGGGGTGATAGAGACTCCAGCTAACGTCCCATCCCACCAAGCATAAAAATGAGTCTTATCGAAAGGTTAGAGTCCAAGTTGGTTGTGGAGGGAGGAATGATGGGTGCCGAGGACTTAGGGAGAGAGAGAGAGAGAGAGAGAGTTTAGATGATGATGTTTGGCGGCCAAAGGAGGAGGGCAAGCATCGTGATGTCCAAAGTGAAGCATTTATTTCGATTGCAAATGAAATGAGAGGTTAGAGTTTGGATTTCAACTTAATTTAGTCTCAAATCCTCGTATTCGGGGGCAAGAAACGGTTCAAAAAGCGCTGTTTTAAAACATTTTAGCGGTCATATCACCTCGACGAGCCACGTCGAGTAAATTAATATCAAATCATTGTCACCTAACGACACGACCCAATTTAGATGACAAAAGGGTTTTAATAACGAAGAGGAATGTGTTTGAAGGGTTCATCGATATATGAAATGCCACTTGCCGGAGGCACTAGATATGAAAATAAACTGATGGCCATCCTTCAACAACCATGAAATGTGACAGTCAAACACGGAATTAAAATAATTGGAGCTAACTAGGGCAAGGCAATTGTCAAATTCTGCTTCGTTTTTATTCGTATTAAGTTCCATATTTACTTCTCCAAGCAGGGTCCCATCCCACCAAGCATAAACAGCACACAAGAATATCATGTCGTTACACTGGACTGCCCACTTATCCGGATGGGGTCAATTGGCGATTAAGAAGGCCCATGGCCTAGGTTAGCGACCTCCATTGCACTTCAGAGGGGCACTCGCCTAAGGTCAGCCCATAGTGGTTGAGCATACGTCCCGGACACTCAAAAGCCCTTTCATGAACTCCCAACAACTATCGGTGGACCTCACCGAGATACCATCATTAATTGATCCGATACAGATCCACCAAGCAAATGCACGTATTGATTCTATAGATCAAGCCAATTGCATTTTGAGAGACACCAAACACATGGTGGATTTCACAAAAGTACACATGCTTCAAGTTTCCGTTACATTTCCCACACAACGCGCGGTTTTAAGCGTCATCCCATCATCCATATAGTAGTTTTATCACAAAATTTCATGCACAGAGATCATCTTACTGAAAAATAACCAAGATCTATCTGAACAATCGCACCTCACCCACAACACAGCCGATGAGAAGAGAGTTGTCATAACATGTATCATGTGAATTAATCAATAACCAAAGAGTTTTGCGCCATCAGAATTTTCGTAATAAAGTCCAAAAGAAAAACTCCAACAGATGCTGATTATTTCAATAGAAGGAGATCTGCACCAACCAGAATTACAAAATCTCATTGCCCAATCAACCAATGGCTGTTAAAACAACTTAATTGTCATGCAAGGATATTTTTTTTCTTTGGTAGGAGGGATAAAAACTAAAAAGAGAAGCAACATACATATCATCAATTACAAGCAGAAAGATCATGTGAGGAGGGATCTTGTGATATGTTCACGAGCGGTAGCCAATGCTTGGGTTAAAGTCTGCAAGATTATAAAAACAAGTAAAAAATGATAGAGAAGTTAGATCAATCTTGTGGAAAAATAAATCATAGCAGAAAAGCCTACAGAAGCAAAGCAAAGCAGGGACCTAGTTTCCCATCAGGAGATATTTCGCTAAGCCTATCAGAAGTAGTTATCGAGCATCATCTAAGAGTTTGTAACTATTCTTGGTAGTAGGACAAAGAACACATGGAGAGATGCAACACCTGCTCAGACAATGGGGCGGCAGCATCAATGCTGTGGGATGCAACTTTTCCAGCTATGGTACTGGCATCTGTTTCAAGAATCATCCTACAGAAACAGATATATAAGATACTAGATAAGCTTGGCAATTCGAACAAAGCCAGTGTATAAGCTTTTTCTTTCTCCTTCTAATTCACTGAAGAAGAATTTTCTGAAGCTAATTTAGCACAATGGATCTTCAAACGAAACCATCTGACTAAAAGGAAGTGCAGAAAGAATATTTACCCTCCATCAACAATCTCGTCAATGCAAAGAAGAATAAGATCTAGATTCTCAAGTGCTTCATTTTTGTCAACATTATTTCTGAGCAAAACAAAGAAAAAAGAAAAGCACATGAACCATGAAGATACTAGAGAGCCTCAAAATTCAAAATTTCGCACAACAGCCAAAAATAAAACCAGCAATACCTCAGAATAAGGGCAACTGCATCAAAAAATCCTTGAAGTACTGAAGCTAAAATCAGCTCATTGTCATCATCACTTCCAGTCACGAAAAAGTGCAAGTCTTGTACGAATTTGTAGATGACAATGTTATTTTCAAACATTGCGATCTCCGCTGAAAGTGATAATATAGCTCTAGATCAATATTGCAAGTGCTCAAATAATTAAAGAAGAAAAGACCCGACATCCAACTAACCAAATATCCATAACCCAAACAATTTTCACTAACTGCTCATTTCTGAGGTGCAATACGCAACTTGCTCATCCGGCCACATATAAAAGATGCATGCCTTGGTAATTTTGGCAAAGAAAACGGTGACAATTTGAATCTGATCTTATTTGCCCTTTCCATCTCTGCCTCACAAAATCCATTTCGGACACCAAGCGGGACATAGCATCAGAGCAGGTGAAATCAACCAGAGCATGTAAGAATAAAGGAAATGCTTATATAGTTGATTGCCAAAGTTTATAGACAGTGACAAACCACCGAAATTCTCGCTCAATTCATGAATCATCTTCTGCACTAAGACTAAATGCATAAGATAAGAAACTTTCATGAGAGATTTATCATCTATATCTACAAGCACAGCTATTGAAATAGTTAGTATGTCATAGGCGCCTTCAAGTCAAAATGGTATCAAACTCACGAAATTGATGAAGCACCATAATAGAACAAGAAACATCACTCACTTAAATCAATGTCAAAAGGATTCAAATAACAGAATCTTCATAAACATATCTTCTACGGATGAAGTACCTTCTGTCCTAGCATTTGTCTTCAAAGTTTTGGTGAACACAGATTTCTCAAAGGCTAATTTAGCACTATTTGTTGGCCAATCATCCGAGTAATATTTGACTGCAACACGTTTCCCTTCAGAATCCAGCAGAAGAATGTTCTTCACCAAAGGGCACAAGTCCTATGAACACAAAGACAATCACATTAAGTGGCAAAATAGAAATTCACGAGAGCATGACGAGAAAAAAAAATGCCAATCTATTTTTATTAAACCAGCCAACCAAATAGTCGAGATAATTTCGTCAGTTTAACCGAATTAGGTCTGTCGTCACAGATTGACACATTATTCAAGGAAATAACATTGCAGCAAGTCTTTTCGTAAGAGACTAAATCAGAATCTTAAGTACTGATCTCATCTCGGTCAACAGAAGCAGTTCATAATGTCAGCCAAAATAAATCGGGCCGACATCTATCCTAGACACTCGAGAGGGGGCGATTGCCTAAGTGTGACGATTATTAGCAACAGAACACTTCAAATTCTAGACATTTTCTAGTTATGCTGTCATCAAACTTCTTAAAAAGTACAGCCCTACATTTTCTCAAGCTTGCCCTGGCATGTGAACAAATCATAATGCAAAGATCCATGATTATGAGAACCATTATTGCTCCACCAAGACCAAAACTACTCGGTCACATCCGATCTAATTTCACAAGTACAACAGCACGCATCAATCTCTCAATCAACACGACGCGGTTACGCATGACAAATAATCGAACTTTTCAACATCAGAGTCAATCCGCATCGAGCTAAAATCTACGCACGGCGAAACAAGTCCAGCAGCAAAAATCCAGATCACCGCCGAACAGATCTGTGGAGATACACGAGCAGCAGCACCGAATCGCGCCTCTTGCTCGACGCAAGCGGCTCCCATCGAACCCCGAGCGACGACAGGAATCGGAAACTCAAATCGAAACCCACAAGCATCGCACCGCAGCTCGCATCACTCGAAACATCACAAACTCACAAGGCGCTCGATGCTTCACGAGAATCAAAAACTGCTTGAACCGAAAACATGTCTCCGAATACAGAGAGAGAGAGAGAGAGAGAGAGAGAGAGAGAGAGAGAGAGAGAGAGAGAGTTACGCGAGAAGAGGAGAAATGCGCCATGGATGCGTGCGCTTGCGATCGGAAACGGGTTGCGGTGAAGCTGCGGAAACTGTTCGTGCTCGATTACGAGTTCATATTTTTTCGCTTTTGAGATCGGAGATCTGGTTTTGATACGACAGGTCGTTCGTTGCTCCTCCGTGCCTGGTATCGTTGCTCGTCGTTTTTGGTGCGGAAACGAACCTGGGCTCCGCGTTGAGCCCATCGAGTGTGGGGTCTGGGCTTGCTCTTTTGGAATCACCTAAGCCCAGGTAAGGCCCACTTATTGCAGTACTTTGTGTTTTTTTTAATGGGATAAAGACACGAACAGTCCCTAAACTAGGACCTATGTGGTCCATGAACTTTTAATTTATTTAATGTAATCCTAAAATTTTAGCCCAAGGATTTTTAATACATGTTCAACTTAGCCTCTAAAACAAATTCAATGACAACATCTAACACTTCATATAGTTCGGGAACTAAATTGAACAAGTAGCACAAATTGAAAGTTTGTGGACTATATTGTACATTGGGCTACAATTTAGGGATCTCATTGAATAAATAAAGAGTCGAGAGACCACGTTGGACATTGGGCAAAAGTTCATGATCCATTGTCTCGTTTTCCCTTATTTATTTTAATGTTCCTATTTTTATTTTCCTAATCGCCGTCATGTTTTTTTTTTTGGGTCGAAGAATCAGCCCATGTTCAGTTGCGATAATTTGAGCATCAAAATTTGTAAATGAAACCATTCCAACCCATTTTAAATTCACCCCTATGCTGTTTCATGATTTTCCTTTGTGGCCCATTTTTCGAGCTCCCTAAATTTATCTTCCTACAGTTAGATTGAACCGAACAAAGGAGGAAAATTCAATTTTTAGAAAGAATTGCTATTCAGAGCTTCCCTAAAAATGTACAAAGGCAACGCCTCAACATCGTGTCAGATTTTTTTTTTCCTGTTCTTGAATCTGTCAGTCACCCACAAGAACAGACATGGAATCTTCCCCTGTGGGAAGATTCATCCATGGCTGTTCTGAGAATGGGGATGACTGCTTTGTTGATGCTTTGCCAGTTTGTGTGAGGGAATTGATTGCTGGAGGTGCTGCTGGTGCTTTTGCCAAGACTGCTGTTGCACCCCTTGAAAGGATTAAAATTCTCTTACAGGTACTTCTTGATATATTCATTTGTTTGCCTGGAATATGCTTCTTCTGGTACTTTTGGGTAAGGACAAATTTTAGTGGCTTGTTTTTCCATTCAAGGTGTCTTTGGGGGGGGGGGGGGTGTGGGGCGGGGCGGGGCGGGGCTCGGGGTGGGGGGAAGATAAGAATCAACATGAGATGAACATAATGAACCGATCAGTGTCCCTTCAATTCTCTTGGGAAGTTTAATATGTTTGTTTTGTGTTTAGACCAGAACTGAAGGATTTCATTCCATTGGTGTGTATGAGTCCTTTAAGAAGATCCTCAGGCATGAAGGTGTTCTAGGGCTATACAAGTGAGGCCCATCCCCTCTGTTTCATGTGATTTTTCTTGAAACTATGTTCATTCTACGTGGTATTTATGATTCTTCCAAAAACCATGTAGAGGAAATGGCGCGAGTGTCATCCGGGTAGTCCCGTATGCGGCGCTGCAGTACATGACGTACGAGCAATACCGGGGTTGGATTTTGGATAACTGTCCCTCGTTCGGGACGGGGCCCTTTATTGACCTCCTGGCGGGCTCTGCCTCCGGAGGAACGGCTGTATTGTGTACATATCCCTTGGATCTGGCTCGGACGAAGCTCGCTTATCAGGTCAGCAATAGGCAAAACAAGCAAATGATAGAAGGGAAAAAAAGGGAAGGACGAGCTCCTTAGCACGGGAACTCGATCTGTTCTGATTTCTGTTAACTCGGCTCAATTTCGAGCAGAATCAGAGCATATCTTCCCTTCGTGTCCTCTTTGTATCATCGAACCTGTCATGGGGTCGAGCAGATTTCAAGACCTTTGCATGAACCTTATCTGTAACAAGTTTTCCTGGCAAATTTATTTGCTCTGTTTGGCCAGGTGACGGGTTCATATTCTAGTGAAAATCCTCATTCTCAACCTCGACACCAGGGGCTTCGCGATATCTTCAGGGACGTCTATCGAGAAGGCGGAGTGCGTGCTTTCTATCGAGGCATAGGTACATCCCCGTGACAAGGTAGTCACTACGAGACATGATCGGTCGTCCTAATCATTTTGTGTTTCTCATATGATGTGCCATGCAGGTCCAACATTGGTTGGGATTCTTCCGTATGCCGGCTTGAAGTACTACATCTACGAGGAGCTCAAGCTCAAGATTCCGGAGGATCGTCAAGATTCAATCGCGATGCGCCTCTCCTGTGGCGCTTTGGCGGGGTTGTTCGGGCAGACATTCACGTATCCGTTGGACGTCGTGAGGCGACAAATGCAGGTAACTCTGACTCGACAACAACCAATCTGTGATAAAATGCTCAATGTTTGATGTCTCCATTTCCATGTCAAGAAAATAGGGAAAAAGGAAAAACTAACCCACAAAGCAACAAACACATCAACTCTGTCTATCAGGCTCAACAATGTTTGCTGCATTCAAATTTTCAGGCTGAGAATGTGGTACTGGGCAATACCCGGTCCAAGAACACTGTAGAGGGGCTTTCGAACATTGTTCGCAATCAAGGGTGGAGACAATTATATGCCGGTTTAAGCATCAATTACATCAAGGCAAGCTCTCGTTACATCAATCCGTCCACGCAGACTTTTATAGTATGAAGACATATGTACCTGCGATGAATAGTATAGTTTCGAGCTGAATGTTCATATGCATATGTTTGGGGGATATTTTGCAGGTGGTGCCTTCAGTGGCCATTGGGTTCACAGCATATGATGTGCTCAAGTCTTGGATGCATTATTCAACCCAGCAAAACGCTCATCACTCGTCATCTTCAAATGCACAAAATCGAGCAGAGAAATAGTCCTCCGACGACCGATCAGACGCGAAAGCATTAGAGTCGATAGGACTCAAGGGTTGTGTTCTAGCCTTCTCATGTTTGCCGTAGAGGTCAAATGTGTTGCTCATAGAGAAATTTGAATAGCAAGAACCGGGACCGAATGGCCGGAACATGGGGTTCGCGGTCGATGTAAAGCGAAATTTTTCGAGAGTGATGCTCTCGAGTCGAAATCATGTTACGTGAGAATCGATATCAGAATATCGTTTATCTTTAGCCAGTCCTTTTTAGCGAAAGCAAATCAAACCTAAAATCACGTATGTAATTGCTCGAAGAGCCTGAGAATGTGTTGTCTAACAGAAGGCCTCCAAGCCTTTCTCTTAAAGAAAAATTTGTAGAGGTGTGTATTTTTTGTTATTTTCTTGGCTATTCTTTTGCCAGAAAATTAGGGAAGATTGATGGAAAAGTAATTTAACTATGAGAGTTCAACTGTGCCGTATCTGTGGATTTCTTTTTTTGGCTCACTCTTTGTCAACGATGAGTTAAATAACCAAAAAAATAAAAAAAAACCTTGGAATGCATTTCCTAAATTAATAATGGTCATATTTACCTCAGAGTCGAAAATCACATTGAATAGACCAAAAAAAAAAGGAAAAAATTACTCAATCAATCATAAAATTATTGTACGGATGTCCATTTAGTCCTAAACTAAGTAGTCATTTCGATCAATTTTCGCCGAAAATCGCCAACATGATAGTTTGGTCATCGCCGGCCGTGGCACACCGTCATGTCAACGATTTCCGATGAAAATTGACTAGAAGGACTATATTGGAATTGCGTAAAAATGTTTATAACTAAATTGATAAAATTAAAAAGTTTAGAACTGAATTGAAATCCGTACAATAGGTTCAAAACTGATTGGACAGCTTCCTCGATTTGAAAGCAAGAAACGGGTCAAAAACTTCCAACTCAAGATTGCTCTTCATATTTCGACCAAAAAAAGATGACTCTTCATACACGAGTAGGCTCAAACGACAAAACCAATGATCATCCTCAGGTGAGCTCCACAAGCCTAGAATATCAAAACGCGAGCAATTACACCGGCTCTGTAGAAAAGATGTCGAGTCACAATGGCTGTTGCTGCGTAAGGTTCAACCTCTCGTCGTCAGAGATGTCAAGTCACAAGGGCTGTGATCATGCAAACTTGCTACTTTTCTGTTTTTTCTGTAGTTGATGATCATATGCGCTTCCTCAGCAATGCTAATCTCATCCTATTTTTCTGTTGGCCTTTCAAATGTTATATCAAACTGTAGGAAACTCCTTTTCCTTAGCCATTTTATAAGGACTCTTGACTGACTAATTGAAGAAATTACATAAGAAGACACGATTTAACGAAGTTCGGCAATGTGCCTACGTCCTCGGGTAATCCTCTTTCAAAGTTTTTCGTTGTATTGCCTTTGAGAGAGGGACTGCCATTTTTATTGATGAAGTATAGGAAAGGAAGACAATGAGAAAACCTAAAGTCAAAATAGGCAATTCCCCAAAATTACAGAAATCAAACAAATCTACATAATTTCTTCCCAAATAGGAGGACCAGCACCAATCACGCCAACCTCCCAAATGGGAGGACCACCACCAATGACGCCAACCTCCCAAATAGGAGGACCAACACCAATGACGCCAACCTCCCAAATAGGAGGACCAGCACCAATCACGCCAACACTAATTGAGCTCAGATGACATTAGTCTCCGATATTGAGCTCAGATGACATTAGTCTGCGATATTTTCCATTTTTCAATGATGAGTCGTGTGCTTTGTTTCAAATGTGGTATTCTTACTCTCCTGACCTGACCTGGTCTTGTTCCACCAATATGAACTTAACAAATACGGCATCTTTATGAATGCCTTCTTGCGTGTAATAAAGTGGTCTTTTGACCGTGAGCCCATAGTGGAAGATGGGAATGGCCGGCTTCGCTGTTCAATGACTACTGAGTCAACACCATTTATCACAACCATCTCTTTATTTTACCATTGAGGCACTGAGTGATGTACTCATGGTCCTGACTTTGTTGCAGGAAAAATTAGTGAGGGGGAACAAGAATAGAAGTGCTTCAAAAAGTTGTCCCGAACATCGTCCGTTAGCACCGATCCTTCCTCTTGTTTCTTCTTGCCTTCCTTTCATTTCTATCGGCTTCCTTGGGCTTTGAGTCATGAAACTCGTAAGCATTAGTTCTGCAAAGTTTCTGTCGTGCTACTTGCTTCTTGGTATTGCTCTCGCACTGTGCTTTAATCAAGTCTCCTCCACCACCAACGAAACAGACAGACTCGCTCTGCTCGCATTTAAGGCCGGCATAACGGAAGATCCTTTCGGCGTGCTCAACTCATGGAACAATACCATTGGATTTTGTCAGTGGTATGGCATTTCGTGCGGCCAAAGACATCGGAGGGTCACAGTCCTAGACTTGCAATCACAAGGACTCTCTGGATCAATCTCTCCTCATATTGGGAATCTCAGCTTCCTAAGGCAAATGTGGCTCCAAAACAACAGTCTCGATCATGAAGTCCCTCCGCAAGTGGGCCAGCTGCGACGCCTTCGTGAATTACGACTAGACAACAATTCATTGATCGGTGAAATTCCCAAAAACATATCATCTTGCTCTAATCTTGTCAGCCTCTTCCTTCCATATAACCAACTGACCGGAGAAATTCCTGCGGAAGTCGGTTCATTATCCAAGCTACGGGTTTTAATTTTGTATCATAATCATCTCACTGGGAGTGTGCCTTCCTCCATTGGCAACTTATCGTCACTAGAGGGACTATATTTAACCCTGAACAACTTGGGCGGGAGCATTCCCCAAGTTCTAGGCCACCTGACGAACTTGCAAGTCATTGCCTTTGGAGGAAACATATTGTCAGGTACTATTCCATCTTCGCTACTCAATCTTTCTACGCTACATGTGTTTGATGGTGGAAACAACCGGATACAAGGGACTCTTCCTGCGAGCATAGGCATCAATCTCCCAGATCTTGAATTTTTTAGTGTTGCCGCGAACCAACTTGAGGGGCCGATTCCTCCATCGATATCGAATTCCACAAAGCTAAATCATCTAACGCTTAATGTTAACAGATTTTCCGGGAAAGTACCATCTTTGGAAAATTTGTATGAGCTTGGAATGCTTCAAATTTCGGCTAATCAGCTTGGAAATGGAAAACTTGAAGACTTGAGCTTCCTTTGCTCATTAACTAATAGCACCAAATTGCGGAGTGTGCTTATTGGCAGGAACAAGTTTCGTGCCGTGTTACCCAAATGCATAGGTAATTTATCCACTACTCTTACAGTGCTTGATATGAGTCAGAACCAGATATCTGGTGAAATTCCAAAAGAAATTGGGAATTTGGTCAACCTGAGCGTGTTATTGATGTATCTCAACCAGTTTTCAGGTATTGTCCCCTCAAATTTGGGAAATCTACAAAATCTGGCAGTACTGATTTTGGGTGATAACAACCTGGGAGGGACTATTCCATCTTCTTTAGGAAATCTAACCAAGTTGATTCAACTACATCTTGGTGGGAACAACTTTCATGGGCAAATTCCGTCGCATCTATCAAATTGCCAGTCTCTTGATCTGCTTGTTCTATCTAATAACAATCTCGGTGGTGCCATACCCCCACAGCTTATAGGTCTCTCATCATTAACAATTCTTCTGAACTTGTCTCATAACCATCTAAACGGGGTTCTACCCACAGAAGTTGGCAACTTGAGAGCTTTGACTGCGTTGGACATCTCAGACAATTTGTTGGTAGGTGAAATCCCAAGTAGTTTGGGTGACTGCACTGCATTGACATCATTGAGGATGGGGGGCAACTTATTTCACGGGCCCATTCCTCAATCAATCAGATGGTTAGGAGGCATTGAAGAACTCGATCTTTCACGCAATAATTTATCGAGTCAAATTCCAGCATTCTTAGAGGTATTTCATTCCTTGAAACTTCTAAATTTATCGTACAATAAATTTGAAGGCATGTTACCACGTGGAGGAGTCTTTGAGAATGTTACTGGTACTTCTATTATTGGGAATAATGAGCTCTGCGGCGGACTGCCAGAATTTCACCTCCCAAACTGCATCTCCAAAAGCTCCAAGAGCAAAAGGATCAATATAGTGATATTGCCCACTTCAATTATTTTCGGAGTTCTTGGAATAGCTCTTGTTCTAACTTTTATATATGTTTGTTGGTTGAAGAAGAAAGTAAATGAACCGGTTTCAAGTTCGATGAATGATTCACATCCGAACGTATCTTATGGAACACTCTTGAGAGCAACCGAAGGTTTTTCTTTAACAAATTTGATCGGTATTGGAAGCTTTGGTTCTGTTTACAGGGGGATACTTGAGGACAATGGAACTAGTATTGCCGTGAAGGTGCTTCATTTGGTCCGTCACGGTGCTCTGAAGAGCTTCATAGTCGAGTGCGAGGCATTAACGAACATCAAACATCGCAATCTTTTGAAGATACTAACAGTTTGCTCAGGTAGTGATTATCAAGGAAATGATTTTAAGGCCTTGGTCTATGAATTCATGGAAAATGGAAGCTTGGAACGATGGCTTCAGCCAAACGCAGCATCATATCATCAAAATGAGCTCCCGAAAAAGTTGAATTTCATTCGGAGGATAAATATTGCTATTGATGTTGCTTCTGCATTGGATTATCTTCATCACCAATGCCACTTCCCAATCGTTCATTGTGATATAAAGCCAAGCAATATCCTCTTAAACGCTGAGATGGTTGCACATGTTGGCGACTTTGGATTGGCGAAATTCCTTCTTGGATCATCCCCCGACACCATTGCAAATCAGATGAGCTCGATAGGTTTTAGAGGGACAATTGGTTATGCTCCACCAGGTAATCTCTCTCTCCCTCTCTCTCTCTAAAACCAAGAAAATTTATTCACCTATAAAGGTTATTGATGGGTTTCTTGTTTGAAGTTTGGCAGCTTATGATAACTCTTATAGTCTTATACACATTGCATTTTGATTTGATAATTTGCACTCCAATTTGACCTACACCACGATCTAAATGTGTGGCAGAATATGTAATGGGATGCGAGGTTTCAAGAGAAGGTGACGTCTATAGTTACGGCATTCTCTTACTAGAATTGTTCACAGGGTTGAATCCCACCAATGACATATTCAGAGACAATTTCACTCTTCATAATTTTGTCGCGGAAGCATTGCCTGAACGAATGCTCGAAATTACGGACAAATTTCTGCTTCAAGAAAGAGAAAGCAATTTAGGCCCCTATAGTTCTTGGCATCAGCTTTCCCAAAGTGAAGACATATTTCAAGAGTGTTTGATTATGGTGTTCAAAATTGGAGTTGCTTGTTCATATGAAGTGCCTGGAAGTCGGATGAGCATCAGCCGAGTTGCAGATCAGCTTCATCATATTAGGGAGAAGCTCTTTAAATTGGCTTTAGATGGACAAGATGGACTACCAACAGCTTATATATAGTTGTTATCGTTTAGTGTCGTTTGTGCAAATGGAAGCGAACAGGTAAAATCTATAATTGAAGAGAGAAACGAGCATTCTTTTTCCCTTAAGTTGACAGTTGATCCATTGTTCCACATCTGTATGTGTACATATTTAAACTAGCACAAGGCCTGTGGTGCACACATACTCTTAGTTTTTTTCCTTTTCATTCGTATGATGGTCATGGAGACAAATTGCAATCAATTAGCTATTGGAAATCTTAATCAAAGGAGAGCTTGGTTTCTGCAGATTGACTAGGAATGGCTGGCCGTTGCTTCGTTCCCAAATGATCCAAGGTCAGGAATTGAACTCTGTTCCTAAAGCTATGTTCAATCAGGCAGGGACAATACTGTTGCTCTGGTGGGTGAGTAAGGATGTATAGCTTTCGGATTCGGCATCCTAGCGTGCGGTAATTCGAGGACGTGTGTCGACGCTTGATGTGCGTAGCAAGAATTATCCAAAACATTTAGTAGAATAATGTAACTTGTGTGTATTGGATCTTTCAAGGGGTGTAAGTGCAAGTTCTTCAGCATTGCCAATTCTGAAGTTTGCTTGTCACTACTTTTATTTTCGCATTTTGGTAACGTCACGCCCTGAACCCTACGGACGTGCAATATCCCACTATGGTTGTCACAATGCGATGTCCCAGGACTCGTCGCCGACCCTTCATTTTATCTTTTAATTACGCATGCGGAAGCGATAACAACAATCACCCGGACAACTACAATAAATAGGGATAGATAGGAAAACAAATCATACAGCCAAACCAAAACACCATCTTGATATTCACTTGATTAACCCCTGGGAACATTTTTACAGGCCCACTTCAGGCATCACCACAAAAGCCAACAAAAAGATATTAGGCTGGGATCAATCTACTTCACCAACAGGTCGATCTCAAAAAGCCAGCTTCCAGACACCCTGAACCAAACTGGGTGCATCAACATGCTAAGGGCCTGAAAAATGATTAACAACAACAAATGAGACGAAAGTCTCAATAAGTTAACGGCCTAAGCCCCGTTTAGAAGGCTAACTCACACGGGGGTCCCTAATCACGCGACCACGCACTGGACACAAGTCATTAATCAACCATAGGCATCCTTACCCTGCTTTGGCACACATATAATGCATGACAGTAATCAATAAATGTCACAACAATGCATTAAGCAAATCACATACTTGGAACACATAAAGAGATTGCTCATGCATCATGTATCCATACTCGCGCGTGTTTTGATTATAAGGTAAAACTACTTGGGCACGTCCCATACCATGCATAGCATTATTCACCCCATAATCAAACACCATGCAACATACGTGTTCCATTTATTACGATCCCTCTGGGCCACTACACATCAAGCGATACGCAGCGAGATGGTAGTCCTCCGGCATAACCGGGCATCGTCCCGCCCCATCGGGCACGGCAACGTCAAACGATACACAGGATGACGACATTCCAATACGGCAACATCAAACGATACACAGGATGATGGTATCCCGTAAGGAGCATCGGATCCGCCCTCGGGCCGCGATCTGGCATCCGGAGTATCGGCATTCCAGATAACCTCCAGGCATCCGATAAACCGAGCGCGATACGCAGCAGACCTCGATAAACCGAGCATCGTCAAGCGATACACAGCAAGATGGCTCCAACATGTGATCACATGAGCATTCAGGCCAATTATTATCTTTTCAGTTAGCCAATGCATACATGGACTGTGCTCATGATAATGCCACATACAATTTCACGTGATCACATATGCAAACAATCGCTCAACTTTGTAAACAAATCATCATTTCAAAACATACTTTACTTCTCAAGGCATCAAATTCATTATGTAAACATAGCGATGAAAATAATTCATTTTCGAAAACTCGAAATCATTTATTGAAAATAGTTATAAAAATCATTTAGCTATACGAACTAATTAACACGACAATTCATAGCATAAGCATCATAATGCAAGCATAAAAATTACAATTTGACGTTAGAAATTATCCGAAAATATCAATTTTTAATTTCGGAAATTAATTATTTAATAATAAAATATTAAATATTTAAAATCCGAAAATTATTTATTTAATAACAAAATAACATTTAAATTCCGAAAATAATTAATCAAATCATTTAGCTAAATACGCTAATTTATACAGTGAAATCCAACTTCGGAATCACCATCCAAACATAAACGATCACAATTCGGTATTAAAAATCATTCGAAATACTAATATTTATTTTTCGGAATAAAAAAATATATTTTAAATAAAATAATAAATAATAAAATAATAATATTTAATTCCGAAAAACATTTTTACTTAATAAAATAAATAATAATAATAAAATAATCGATAATTTATCACTGCATTCACGATAACTTATCGCCCACACGCATCGATAGCTTATCACCCAAATTAAAAATAACTTATCAATCAAAATAGTAATAACTTATCATCAATCACTAATAGCATATCATTCCATCACCGATATCTTATCACCATTTCTATCGATAACTTATCATCTAACAATAGCCTATCACCAAATAATTTTCAAATAATTTACCGATAACCTACCATCTAATCCTACTTAAATAATCATTAACTTAACGTTAATTTTAATCTAAACTACCCTAAGCAAGTTTAACACCCTAAATGAGGGATTAGGGGTTCACTTATTCGCCTAACTACGGCGACGACACGAGGACGACGGCGACGACGGGGGCGGTCCGCGGTGGTTTCCGGCTCGGCACGGCAAGCGACGAACGGCGGCGGTTCGGGCGCGGCGAAGGAGCGAGCTGCTGGTGTGGTGGTTCAGGGCTGCTCGGAGCTGGTTCAAGGGCGGAAGGGCGGCTGGTGATGGTGGTCTTGGTAGCTGGGACAGCGGCGGCGAGCGACGGTGATGGACGGAAGGGCAAGACCGACGATGGACGCCTGGCGTCCAGCAAAACCAGCCGGCGACGAGAGACTTCGGGGCAGCTAGGGCGGTGCCGCTCGGCCAGGGGGAGAGCTGGGATGGAGGTGGTTCACGGCGGGGAGGAGCGGCACTGTCCGGCGAGGGGCGTTTCTCGCACCCGGCTGAAACGGCCAGCGACGGGTGGCTGACGGGAGGAGCTGCTTGGTTGGGGTCGAGCTGAGGTGGTGGCGGCTCGGCGGCGAGAAGGCGGCGCGCGGCGAGCGGCTGGTTCAGGCGAGGACAAGCCGGCGGTGGCAGCAAGTGAAGAAGCCGAAGGAGAAGCAGAAGCACGGACAGAAGCAGAACCCACGAAGAAGAAGTAGAAGAGAAGAAAAGAAAAGAAGAAGAAAAAAGAAAAAGAAGAAAGGAGGAAATGATGGGGAGTTGGTGGGGGCTGGTGGGGGAGGTCAGACGCATGGGGGGGAAGCCGGCGAGGAAAAAGGGAAGAGAGAGAGAGAGAGGAAAAATAAAATGTCCCCAAATTCTTCCTTGATTGACACGTGTCTCACTATGTCCAATTTTTGAAACTTTCGTAAGCAAACTCGTAATATTACGAGGCGACGTCCTATGGTTCGATCCGTAAATCCTTGAAGATTCGACACTAAAATCGGATCGTAATTCGTGGCTGAAATCGATCAATCGCAATTATAATAAATCTCAAACTAACGGGCGGCTTTTAGAAATAAATCCTCAGTAGCCTTTCCCCTTTGGTTAGTATCTTCAGGCCAGAGCGAGAATTACTAATAGAGCAATCGATGAAATCACCATTTCATATATCACCAAAATTAGGAGTGAGCGGTTCCCGGTTCGGTCCGATTCCGGTCCGGTCCAATGGAACCGGTTACTTAGAGTTTAGGGTTTTTTTTTTGTCAAACACTTAAGGTTTGGTTCACATTTTACTAATTTTTGTCAATAAATTTATGTCAATGAAGTTCACTTAGGGTTTAATTCACATTTTACTATTTTTTATCAGTGAATTTATGATAATGAAGTTCACTTAGAGTTTAGTTCATATTTTATTAATTTTTTTAAAGAAAAAAATAATAAAAATATATATTAAATAGTAGGTCTGGTCCGGTCCGGTTCCCCCTTGGAACCGAGAACCGGACCGCCCGGAAACCGGTTCCGCTTTTAGGAACCGGGAATCGGACCGATAGTCCCGAGAACCGGACCAAACTCATTGGTCCGGTCCGGTCTGGTCCGATCTCGGTTTGGGCGGTCCAAGTTGCTCACCCCTAACCAAAATGTGTCGAATTTTCAGGATATTACAGGTAAAGTTACTAAATGGACAAATTCCTTCATCCTAATCTCAAAGGTACCATACCCCCACAGGAGAAGAACTGCACAACCAATCCTAAACATATTAAACGGATATAAATTCAGTTTTAAAATTTTCTATCGAATCAATATAGTTCTAAACCTTCGATTGAAAATGCAGTCAGGTCCTCTCGGTCAGATCTCGCTTGAAATTTCTGACATGACAGTCAAGTTTTCCTTAGCCGTCCTAAGTGTCACGGCCAATAACTCGGCATGAACAATTTCAGACAAAATTAGCCGTTTTGCTTAGTTTTTTGAATTTTCATATTTATTTCCGTTTCTTCTTTTCTTTCCTTCTTTTCATGTTAGTGTTAAAATTCTTTTCTCCTTCAACACCAACCCCATTTTGAACACTTCACCGAATCTTACAGGAGCTAATGGACCAGCGCGAGCTGACCCGGTGGCTTCTTCTCTCCGATGCCTCCCGACGTGGCACAACGATATCCGGCTAAAGCTGATCCGTCGCTGCACGAATTGCGGTGTGGCACCAAAGCACGGCAACGGAGGGTGAATCCTTCGAATTGCTGGCAATTGTGACTCATTCTGGGTAACATTAAGGTGTACAGGTTCAGTAGTTCTGGTCAATACATCACATCATTGTATCTATCCAATATTTTCTCTCTCGGTTACGCGAGCTGGTTCATACTTCAGATAGGTATATTTTCTCGATCAAAGGAGTTTACTTGTGGGTGGATCCGACATTGCTATTTCTAATTCTTTTAACGGCCATTTGATCTTTAGCTCGTCCTCTTTACTTTTTAGCGAAAGCAATGAAACCTGAAATCACGTACGTAATTGCTACAAGAATGTGAGAATGTGCCGTCATTTGCACAACGATCAGATCTAACTCCCTTCAATATTAATAAAAGGCCTCCAAGCCTTCCCCTTAAAAAAAAAAAAAGATATGTTCACTGGAAGTCCTAAAACACGTCATGAAAGTGCAATTGAGTCATGACCCTAATAGCATGGCGCCGAAGCACAACAAATAGAGAGAGAGAGAGAGAGGGAGGGAGGGAGGGAGGCCGACTGAACATTGCAACTTCATGTTAGTAGTAATCAATCGAATGAGTTCACTTGTGGCTGGATCCGAGATTGCAATTTCAAATTTATAATGGTTATATTTACCTCAGAGTCGCAAACCACATTCAATTGAAAGCAAGAAACATGTCGAAACTACCAACTCAAGGTCGCTTGCAAACTTTCAGCTCTTTAGACATAAGTCGGTTCAGATGACAGAACCAATGATCATCCTCAGGTCAGCTCCACAAGCCTAGAATATCAGTACGCAAGCAATTACGCCAACTTTGAAGCAAAGAAAATGGAGAAATCTCCGTGTTTTTTTCTCTATGGAGGGGTCAAGGGATATACAGGGAAGGGCCGCACTTGCACTTCCAACCCTCGGGCTCGTAGTTGGTGTATTGGACCCTGACATGGGCGTGCTCGTTGTGGGTGGCCGGGACTTGTGTGGCTTCGCAGGGCGTGCAACCGTAGCACTTGTGTTTGCACCTCGGCGGGCTCGACCCGATCTTGCTCGCTCCCATTTGATTCCTATCTTCTTCTTCTTCTTGTTCACTGCTCCTCTCTTGCGCTCTGTCTGATAAGGTCCCTGGGTGCTTTGAAGATGGAAGTATCTCCGGATCGGTCTCTGCTCGGCCATTATTGAACATATGGTAAGACGGGTCAGTAATGCTCGCGTCTATGGTGGATACGAGAATTCGATTCAGGATGAAGAAGATGTGTCGGGGCAACTAGATCTCACTAAAGAGATGACCATGACATGTGAACTGGGTTTCATCGCAAAGCAAAGAGTGAGGCGTAGGCGAAGTTAGCTAACCAGTTTGATGAAGAGCAGCACCGTGACGATCATCACCATTACGTGCAAAGATCGAGCTTCTTGCGAAGACCCCACTCAGCAACTGCAGAACCAACACGAGCGCCACACAACTTCCCTTCATCATCATCCCTACTCTCTACTCCACTCTCGCTCTCTCAGTCTCGATCTCCAATGATGGGAATTTCTGATCTTTTCTTTCCCTTGCTTCGGCCAGCGATGATGAAGATGATGATTAGCAAAAGGGTCGGCTTCGATGCGGATGCGGAAGGCAGACGGATGATGACGATCGACAGAGTATATATATCTACAACGGAAGTCGTCAAAAGAGCCCAGTTCCCGAAAAGCAATCAAAAGTTTCCCATGTCAAATATATTTTTCCTTGTAGTGTTTTTCTCTCTGAACCTGCTTCTCTGCCATTGGTGGGTTGGAGTGGAGATATCTTCTTTCCTTCTACAAGCAAAGTCGCTCTAGCTTACATAGCTGGGAAGAAAAGGCCGGGGGAGCTATCAGTTCCTCCTCCTCCATTGGACAACTCAAAAGATTGTGAAATCAGCTCTCTCTCTCTCTCTCTCTCTCTCTCCCTCTCTCTCCCTAGAAGAAATCAAATATTTTTCCTTTCAACACAAGGCGAGTCAACTACTCTCTCTCTCTCTCTCTCTCTCTCTCTGTGATCAGTCTTAAAGATACTGTTCCATGGAAGAATCTTTTTCTGAGAAGCTCCCTGCAGGAGTTAACCTCATGAATAACCAATAAATCTCTGAAAGAAAGCAATTCTTATTAGCTGTTGTTTTGTGCCGTGGAGTTTAGAAATGGTGAAATGGGACGACTCCTTTTTATCTGATGGCTGCGGCCTTACTCCTAGAACAGGAAGAAAGAGATCAAAAGTTGCAGACACCATTTATTCCCTCCACCCTCCTCTTGCTCAAGAAAAGAGAATCAGATCTCCGAGATAGGTCAGAAACTGCAGGGCCTTTCATATGATGGAGTTAGTTAATAAAACCAAAGATGGCGATTTCAATTTTTGATGATGCAATCATACAATTGTGGGGTCGACTTTTTTTTTTTCTCACAGACTGGTAGGGGTAAAGCAACTCAATAGATGATGCCACCTTACTTTTTTTTTTTGTTCGAAAATGCCACCTTACTTTCGCAGTAAATAAATATGCTTTTGATTGGTCCATTACATCCTTTTATTTTTCTAAATTTTTTCAATCGAAGCTCCCAGCCCGAAATCCCCCTACACTCAGTCAACACTTGGTCATCGATCGTTCGACACCAAAATATGATGCGGATGAAATATGCGTATGTCACGTCACCGTGTGGACGTGAGTGGAAAATTTTAATAATATAAACCCTGCTAAAGTATGATGTGGATTAAATTTAGCCAATGTGGATGCTCACGATATTTTCCATTCACATTACGACATCATCTGACAGAGTACTTCAATTGAATTTTGATCGGATTTGACGTTGGAGGGACCTGATTAGAAAATTTGTGCAAGTAGAACGGTTACTTGATCGGATAAATTAAAGGGATGGAAATTCGATTAGAAAAAAAGCGCCGAAACGACATGGACAAATTAAAATCGATTGCTTTCGCAATTTGGGTCAGCCATGCCTGCTCTCTTATTTCGAAGAAAGAGGTACGAAAGAACGGATGGCTTGATGTTGTTGGACAAAATAGTTTTGAGGTGCCTGTAGGCAAAAGATGTGGCGAAGCAGTTTGGGGATGGGGAGCGGCATAAGGTCGTATCAAATGAGAGATTTTAGCAGGTCGGGAGGATCACCAGAGCATCTCTGTCAGATGATCGCCAATTGAAGATTTCCATAAATAAAGGAATAATTGGGAAAAGCCCACTGACATATGCATGTGGCATTTTTTGGCAAACATAAAATGATAGGAGTAATTCAAAAAAAAAAAACATAAACTTTATCTTGAGTGATAATTTTGATTCGAACTTCTTTTTTCTTAATAAAAAGTACCATCTTTTACTCTAATCTCAAATTTGTTCCCGTGATGTGAAATTTTCAAATTGTTCGGGCCAGATTTTGGATTTAAGTGAAAGTTGGTGTTTTTTTTTGAAATTAGGCCTAAAATGATATAATATTTCCTGTTTTTTCCCCAGAATTTTCCGTTTGACATACCATTTTCCAGCATGAAGGTGTGAAAAATGCTGGGCATAAAAATTCAGAAAATGGAGTGAGATGGGCCTCCAGTTAAAAAGCAAATCTACCAGTGCCAACAGTAGAGGCTCACGGTGAAAGCCCAAGCTGTTGGGTAACCCCCATTGTCGTCCTTCCAGAGGCCCGGTTGGATGAGAGATTATTAGGTGCTCGCGAAACATCGCATAGATTGCTCACTCAACAAATCGCGAAACCTTGATCCACAATCGATACTAATGTCGTCGCCTACGCTTAAGAGAAAGAGAGAGCCCATTACCCAATCCTGACCATTATCAAAAAACATGGCTCGTTGCCATCGTGTGGCATACATCTCACAACTCCGGCAATTTTCGATCGGTAGGGTGACGACCTTGATTAGAGCCTGGCAAAGATCGATAAGGAGGGGTTCTTGATTCTCTTCATGAGGGCTTATGCTAGGAAGTAGACGGAACTGAGTAAGGTCTAAAGGCCCGTGATGGAAATTTGATCGTGCAAATCGAACAAAGCGGAAGATCCCAATTCAAACAACATGTTAAGAGGGGGAAGAAGTGGTAAAGAACCCCAACAAGGGGCCCAAACAAAAGAAAGAAAGAGAAGACGTCTCGCTTTCTTCCTCCCCCCCTCTCTAACCAGCCGACTTCACGCTTCATCTTCCCCCTTTTCTCTCCCTCTCTTTTAGCTTACAACAACCTCGTTCCAATCTCGTACCTGGTGCAGCAACCGCCCTCCTCCTGTCTGCTTTGTTGATGCTTTGCCAGTTTGTGTGAGGGAATTGATTGCTGGAGGTGCTGCTGGTGCTTTTGCCAAGACTGCTGTTGCACCCCTTGAAAGAATTAAAATTCTCTTACAGGTACTTCTTGATATATTCATTTATTTTCCTGGAATAAGCTTCTTCTGGTTCTTTGGGGTGTTTAATATTGCAATGTGTACCAAGGACAAGATTTTAGTGGCTTGTTTTTCCATTCAAGGTGTCTCTTGGGGTGGAAAAGGATAAGAATCAACATAAGATGAACATAATGAACCGATCAGTGTCCCTTCAATTCTCTTGGGAAGTTTAATTCCTTGTATGATGATAATGTTTGTTTTGTGTTTAGACCAGAACTGAAGGATTTCATTCCATTGGTGTGTACGAGTCCTTTAAGAAGATCCTCGGGCATGAAGGTGTTCAAGGGCTATACAAGTGAGGCGCATTTCTCTGTTTCATGTGATTTTTCTTGAAACTCTGTTCATTCAGTCATTCTACATGGTATTTATAATTCTCCATAATAAATGTAGAGGAAACGGGGCGAGCGTCATCCGGGTAGTCCCGTATGCGGCGCTACAGTACATGACGTATGAGCAATACCGGGGTTGGATTTTGGATAACTGTCCCTCGTTCGGGACGGGGCCTTTTATCGACCTCCTAGCGGGCTCTGCCTCCGGAGGAACGGCTGTATTGTGTACATATCCCTTGGATCTGGCTCGAACGAAGCTCGCTTATCAGGTCAGCAATAGGCAAAACAAGCAAATGACAGAAGGGAAAAAAAAAAGGGAAGGACGAGCTCCTTAGCACGAGAACTCGATCCGGTCCAATTTCTGTTAGCTAGGCTCAATTTCGAGCAGAATCAGAGCGTATCTTCCCTTCGGGTCCTCTTCATATCATCGAACCTGTCATGGGGTCGAGCAGATTTCAAAACCTTACCATGAACGTTATCTGTAACAAATTTTCCTGGCAAATTTATTTGCTCTGTTTGGCCAGGTGATGGGTTCATATTCTAGTGAAAATCCTCATTCTCGACCTCGACACCAGAGGCTTCGCGATATCTTCAGGGACGTCTATCGAGAAGGCGGAGTGCGCGCTTTCTATCGAGGCATAGGTACATCCCTGTGACAAGGTAGTCACCACGAGACATGATCGGTCGTCCTAATCATTTCGCGTTTCTCATATGATGTGCCATGCAGGTCCAACATTGATTGGGATTCTTCCGTATGCCGGCTTGAAGTACTACATCTACAAGGAGCTCAAGCTCAAGATTCCTGAGGATTGTCAAGCTTCGATCGCGATGCACCTCTCCTGTGGCGCTTTGGCAGGGTTGTTCGGGCAGACATTCACGTATCCGTTGGACGTCGTGAGGCGACAAATGCAGGTAACTCTGACATCGACAACAACCAATCCGTGATAAAATGCTCAATGTTTGATGTCTCCATCTCCTTGTCAAGAAAATAGGGAAAAAAGAAAAACTAACCCACAAATCAACATGCACATCAACTCTGTCTATCAGGCTCAACAATGTTTGCTGCATTCAAATTTTCAGGCTGAGAATGTGGTACTGGGCAATACCCGGTCCAAGAACACTGTAGAGGGGCTTTCGAACATTGTTCGCAATCAAGGGTGGAGACAATTATATGCCGGTTTAAGCATCAATTACATCAAGGCAAGCTCTCGTTACATCAATCCGTCCACGCAGACTTTTATAGTGTGAAGACATATGTACCTGCGATGAATAATATAGTTTCGAGCTGAATGTTCATATGCATATGTTTGGGGGATATTTTGTAGGTGGTGCCTTCAGTGGCCATTGGGTTCACAGCATATGATGTGCTCAAGTCTTGGATGCATTATTCAACCCAGCAAAACGCTCATCACTCGTCATCTTCAAATGCACAAAATCGAGCAGAGAAATAGTCCTCCGACAACCGATCAGACGCGAAAGCATTAGAGTCGATAGGACTCAAGGGTTGTGTTCTAGCCTTCTCATCTTTGCCGTAGAGGCCAAAAGTGTTGCTTGTAGAGAAATTTGAATAGCAAGAACTGGGACCGAATGGCCAGAACATGAGGTTCGCGGTCGATGTAAAGCGAAATTTTTCTAGAGTGATGCTCTCGAGTCGAAATCATGTTACATGAGAATCGATAGCGGAATATCGTTTAACTTTAGCCGGTCCTTTTTAGCGAAAGCAATCAAACCTAAAATCACGTACGTAATTGCTCGAAGAGCCTGAGAATGTGTTGTCTAATAGAAGGCCTCCAAGCCTTTCTCTTAAAGAAAAATTTGTAGAGGTGTGTATTTTTTGTTATTTTCTTGGCTATTCTTTTGCCAGAAAATTAGGGAAGATTGATGGAAAAGTAAATTAACTATGAGGGTTCAACTCTGCTGTGTCTGTGGATTTCTTTTTTCGGCTCACTCTTTGTCAACGATGAGTTAAAATAACCAAAAAAGAAAAACCTCGGAATGCATTTCCTAAATTAATAATGGTCATATTTACCTCAGAGTCGAAAATCACATTGAATAGACCAAAAAAACAAAAAGGAAAAAATTACCCAATCAGTCCTAAACTTATTGTACGGATGTCTATTTAGTCCTAAACTAAGTAGTCATTTCGATCAATTTTCACCGAAAATCGCTAACATGACAGTCCGGTCATCGCCGGCCGTGGCAGACTGTCAGGTCAATAGTTTTCGGCGAAAATTTGCTGGAATGACTATATTGAAATTACGCAAAAATGTTTATGACTAAATTGATAAAATTGAAAAATTTAGAACTGAATTGAAATCCGTACAATAGGTTAAGAACTGATTGGACAACTTCCCTGATTTGAAAGCAAGAAACGGGTCAAAAACTTCCAACTCAAGATCGCTCTTCATATTTCGACCAAAAAAAAAACGATGACTCTTCATACACGAGTTGGCTCAAACGACAAAACCAATGATCATCCTCAGGCGAGCTCCACAAGCCTAGAATATCAAAACACAGGCAATTACACCGGCTCTGAAGAAAATATCATCCTCAGGCGAGCTCCACAATGGCTGTTGCTGTGTAAGGTCCAACCTCTCGTCCTCAAAGATGTCAAGTCACAAGGGCTGTGATAATGCAAACCTGCTACTTTTCTGTTTTTTCTGTAGTTGATGATGATATGCGCTTCCTCAGTAATGCTAATCTCATCCTATTTTTCTGTTGGCCTTCAAATGTTATATCAAACTGTAGGAAACTCCTTTTCCTTAGCCATTTTATGAGGACTCTTGACTGACTAATTGAAGAAATTAGATAAGAAGACACGATTTAACGAGGTTCGGCAATGTGCCTACGTCCTCGGGTAATCCTCTTTCAAAGTTTTTCGTTGTATTGTCTTTGAGAGAGGGACTGCCATTTTTATTGATGAAGTATAGGAAAGGAAGACAATGAGAAAACCTAAAGCCAAAATAGGCAATTCCCCAAAATTACAGAAATCAAACAAAATCTACATAATTTTTTCCCAAATTGGAGGACCAGCACCAATCACGCCAACCTCCCAAATAGGAGGACCAACACCCATCACGCCAACACTAATCGAGCTTAGATGACATTAGTCTGCGATATTGTCCATTTTTCAACAATGAATCGTGTGCTTTGTTTCAAATGTGGTATTCTTATTCTCCTGACCTGACCTGGTCGTGTTCCACCAATATGAACTTAACAAATACGGCATCTTTATGAATGCCTTCTTGCGTGTAATAAAGTGGTCTTTTGACCGTGAGCCCATAGTGGAAGATGGGAATGGCGGTCTTTGCTGTTCAATGACTACTGAGTCAACACCACTTATTTCAACCATCTCTTTATTTTACCATTGAGGCACTGAATGATGTACTCATGGTCCTGACTTTGTTGCAGGAAAAATTAGTGAGGGGGAAAAAGAAGAGAAGTGCTTCAAAAAGTTGTCCCGAACATCGTCCGTTAGCACCGATCCTTTTGTTTCTTCTTGCCTTCCTTCCATTTCTACCGGCTTCCTTGGGCTCTGAGTCATGAAACTCGTAAGCATTAGTTCTGCAAAGTTTCTGTCGTGCCACTTGCTTCTTGATATTGCTCTCGCACTGTGCTTTAACCAAGTCTCCTCCACCACCAACGAAACAGACAGACTCGCTCTGCTCGCATTTAAGGCCGACATAACGGAAGATCCTTTTGGCGTGCTCAACTCATGGAACAATACCATTGGATTTTGTTAGTGGTATGGCATTTCGTGTGGCCAGTGACATCGGAGGGTCACAGTCCTAGACTTGCAATCACAAGGACTCTCTGGATCAATCTCTCCTCATATTGGGAATCTCAGCTTCCTAAGGCAAACGCGGCTCCAAAACAACAGTCTCGATCATGAAGTCCCTCCGCAAGTGGGCCAGCTGCGACACCTTCGTGAATTACGACTAGACAACAATTCATTGATCGGTGAAATTCCCAAATACATATCATCTTGCTCTAATCTTGTCAGCCTCTTCCTTCAATATAACCAACTGACTGGAGAAATTCCTGCGGAAGTCGGTTCATTATCCAAGCTACGGCTTTTAACTTTGTATAGTAATCATCTCACTGGGAGTGTGCCTTCCTCCATTGGCAACTTATCGTCACTAGAGCGACTATATTTAACCCTGAACAACTTGGGCGGGAGCATTCCCCAAGTTCTAGGCCACCTGACGGACTTGCAAGTCATTACCTTTGGAGGAAACATATTGTCAGGTACTATTCCATCTTCGCTACTCAATCTTTCTACGCTACTTGTGTTTGATGGTGGATACAACCGGATACAAGGGACTCTTCCTGTGAGCATAGGCATCAATCTCCCAGATCTTGAATTTTTTAGTGTTGGCGTGAACCAACTTGAGGGGCCGATTCCTCCATCGATATCGAATTGCACAAAGCTAAATGATCTACAACTTAGGCTCTGTTCGTTTGGTGAAAAATATTCTCCCGGAAAATATTTTCCGGGTTTTTCGGTGTTCGGGGGGCGGAAAACGTTTTCCATGGGAAAATATTTTCCTTCCCCCCCTCACAAAATAGCCTAAGTCTATGGAAAATGACATGACTTCCGCTTCTTCAAAAGCGGAAATCATTTTCCGGAGCTTCTTCTTCTTCTTCACTAAGGTAGCCGGCCGCCGGGCTGCCGCCGCCGTCGCCCGCCGCCACCGCCGGTCGCGTGGCCGCCGCCGTCGCCGGTCGCCGGGCCGCCGCCGTCGCCGGCCACCAGCGAAAAATATTTTCCGAAACTTTTTCATATTGGTCGCTGAACACCGGAAAATTATGTTCCGGAAAAACATTTTCCAGAAAAATGACTTCCGGGAAAATATTTTCCAAAAGGAGAATATTTTCCGCCAAACGAACGGAGATGTTAACAGATTTTCCGGGAAAGTACCATCTTTGGAAAATTTGTATGAGCTTGAAACGCTTCAAATTTCTACTAATCAGCTTGGAAGTGGAAAACTTGAAGACTTGAGCTTCCTTTGCTCATTAACTAATAGCACCAAATTGTGGAGTGTGTTTATTGGCGCGAACAAGTTTCATGAGGTGTTACCCAAATGCATAAGTAATTTATCCACTACTCTTACAACGCTTGTTATGAATCAAAACCAGATATCTGGTGAAATTCCAGAAGAAATCGGGAATTTGGTCAACCTGAACGTGTTATCGATGTGTCGTAACCAGCTTTCGGGTGTCGTCCCCTCAAATTTGGGGAATCTACAAAATCTAGCAGTACTGGTTTTGAGTGATAACAACCTGGGAGGGACTATCCCATCTTCTTTAAAAAATCTAACCAAGTTGATTCAACTAGATCTTGGTAGGAACAACTTTCATGGGCAAATTCCGTCGCATCTATCAAATTGCCGGTCTCTTGATCTGCTTGTTCTGTCTAATAACAATCTTAGTGGTGCCATACCCCCACAGCTTATAGGTCAGCTTTGACTGAGTTGGACATCTCAGACAATTTGTTGGTAGGTGAAATCCCAAGTAGTTTGGGTGACTGCACTACATTGACATCATTGAGGATGGGGGGCAACTTTTTTCACGGGTCCATTCCTCAATCAATCATATGGTTAGGAGGCATTGAAGAACTTGATCTTTCACGCAATAATTTGTCGAGTCAAATTCCAGCATTCTTAGCGGTATTTCATTCCTTGAAACTTCTAAATTTATCCTACAATAAATTTGAAGGCATGTTACCACGTGGAGGAATCTTTGAGAATGTTACCGGTGTCACGCCCCGAACTCCGACAAGCGTGCGACACCTCAAGCTCAGTCGAATTAGTGCGACGTCCCAGGAAACGTCGCCGACCCAAACCAACACATCAGAGTTCGAACACGACGGAAACGAGAACATAAACCCTGACAATATAATCATGGGGTAATAGGGAGAGACAAATCACCAAACCACCAAGCACTAAATTACACCGCGATATATACAATATCCATTACAATCCATTACAATCCATCACAATCAGCAACTAACCACTTCATTACACCCACCATATTCACCATAAACATATTATACGCGCAAACCGGCTTCTAAAGTTTGCACCACCAACATCAAAAGGGACCAGTAGTCTGGGTATATACTAACTCCAAAAAGGGGCACTTCAAAAAGGGTTACCCTACCCCTAACTAACCCCTACGGCCTCTAGACGGTGTCCACTCTAAGTCGGTCTCCCCAGAACCTGAATCTGACTCTCCCTGATCCACCTGCTCCTCTGAAGACTCAGAATCCGCCTCAATCTCAATCGGATTATCTTCATCTCCCGACTCCAATGGGACCTCAATCAGCTCCTCTTCTTCTTGCTCCTCCTCCGGTTCTTCCTCGAGTTCTTCCTCTGGCTCTTCTTCCGGTTCCTCCTCGGGTTCTCCCTCAGGTTCTTCTTCGGGCTCCTCTTCTTCTAAATCCACGTCCATCGGATCGAACCCTGCTTGTGACTCTTCCGGCTCCGGTTCAGGCTCAGCCACCGTGGGTTCGGGTTCTGCAAGTATAGGCTGATGACCTGACTGTGCGAGGCTAGTATCGAGGCTGGTCATCTCACCATCAGGAGGAGGTATAGCCGATGGATCCCAATCTCCCACTCCATCGAAAAGGGCATCGAAACCACGAACCGGACCGAACTCGTCCATACCCTCCCGGAAACACCGGGCTGTATAAGTATGGGCTTGCCAAAGGGGTTGTCCTATATCTACCCAGACTACTATGGTGTGCTTAATCCAAGCCATATTGTCATCTATAGGGAACTCTACTACTGCATGATCGGTGTGCATGGGTATGCCAAAACGCTGAGGCGGTGGCGGTGAAGGATTCATGGTCCAGGCCGGGGTTCTGAAAATGTTTATTATACAACTATGAGACAAGTCTCAATAAACGAAACCCTAAACCCCACCTAGGCTAACACGTATCTCTGGGCATGTTCAAGCACACAATCAATCAGCAATTGACATGCTATAACATTCACAAGCACACTGGCCTTACCTCGGCACATGCACCACCCTGCACGTTAGTCCAATCATGATAACAAAACAGTCACCACAAAACACACTCATCCTCATAACATGGCCAATGTATGCACATGTATCATCGATAAACCGAACACTTTCCATTCTCACATTCGCCTAACAAACACAAAATCATACGATTCCCATTTCACTCGAGCACACACATCCAATTCATTTCTGACCCGCGTAAATACGCCTTAGGTCCACTTTCGATCCATGGTCCACGTACAACCATCTCATTTTCACAACACTCCTTAGCCCGCGTTACAGTGCACGCCTCAGGCTATGTCTCTTGCCCGCGTTACAGTACACGCCTCAGGCTCAACATCCTCCACCTACGGCACAACTCGCGTAAACGCATCAGGTTGGCGGTCTTCCGATAATACCGGGCATCGTCCCGCGTTATAGTGCACGCCTCAGGACGGGTTCAATTCCCTGCGTTACAGTACACGCCTCAGGGATTATGTGATCAAGCGAACACGTCAACAAACCACATTTTATCTGGACCCCATGTTACAGTACACGCCTCAGGGTTTTTAGTGATCACGCGCATGCCACATCACATGCCAATTTCATACGACCAACTCGCACACGACACCCACAGTATTCAAATCACCAACAAGCCACATCAACCCACAAATTCATCAATTCCAATTGCACAAGCTCAATTTAACACAACTTTCATATTCTAGGCCAATTTTCACCAATCAAGGGCGTCGCACTCATGCCACAAATTCCGATTCACTACATATAGTAATTTAAACATAAGCACGCCGCAATTCAGCCATAATAAGCACGTCAACTCAGCCACCACAGAAAAATCACTGAGCATCACATTTAGGCCCGTTTTTTATGTAATAATTTTCGATAATAACTCGTAATCATCCCGATCACCAACTTAATCCATTCTAACCTCAATTCCACCTCTACAATTATCACAAATCCATCCAAACAACTTAGCCAACTCAGTCCACTAATTTCTCCACGAATAACCCCTAAAACTCGCTAAAACGGCCCCGAACCAACCCGAAATTACCCGTTATCCTAGGCGAGATTTAGGATATCACTTACCCGGAGTCCTAAGCTAGATTTAGCAATCAAGGGTGACGGAACAAGGGAAAAACAGTAACGGCGGCGTCAACGAGCGGCGAGGGGCGCCGACTGCCTCACGGCGACCACGAACGGACGGCGGCGGTGACGTATGTGCGGCGGCGGCCAAGGGCGTGGCCGGCTGGTCACTTTCACGTGAGG
This sequence comes from Syzygium oleosum, assembly GCF_021117445.2. Taxonomy (NCBI): domain Eukaryota; kingdom Viridiplantae; phylum Streptophyta; class Magnoliopsida; order Myrtales; family Myrtaceae; genus Syzygium; species Syzygium oleosum. The sequence continues at coordinate 13,031,959 of NW_026607489.1, read as the reverse complement.
GAGAGAGGGAGGGGGAATTCGGCCAAGAAGAGAGGGAGAGAGAGGGAGGCGTGAGAATGAGAGGGAGAGAGAGAAAGAGAGAGGAAAAGAATTATATAAGTGACACCAATAATTGGTGTCCTACCCCAAGCCAAACTTACCATCCTACCCCCCCTCTCAACTTTCCATCCAACGGCCAAGATTCAATCTTATCTAAAAATCGACGATCAAGATCAACTCTCACAAAAAATATCCAAGGGTAAAATTGGAATTTCACAAAAAGTGTAGGGGCAAAATCGTCCAAAAATTTATATCTCTAAAGTTGGTATGAAATGACCAAAATGCCCTTTTCACATTACACTTGGTCTTCACAAAATCCCAGGGGCAAAACGGTCACTTCCTGTGAAAATTTCAGTTTTCTGACGAATTCGGACAAATCCGAGGCTGACCACGTTAATAACGACATCGTCCAATTACTCTGTCGTGACTTTCAAAATTTTCAACATCCAAACTCAGTCTCTATTTAATGGCCAAACTCAAATAAACGCGACTTGAGCTTATCTCAAACTAACGGGCGGCTTTCAGGAAAATTCGTATATTCGACCCGTGGTCGATACTAAATCGAGCCACGTTTAAGTCCACTTGAGCCATGGTGACCTCGATTGTTATATAATTGCGAGGATCAATCACTAGTTCTAAAGAACGCGATCGTTTGGAATAGGTTTGAGATCGTTTGCTAACTTCGTATTCTGGCGAGGCGGAATCACCCGCGATCCAATTATACGACATTCGCAAATCGATCCATGACTATCCTTAGATCGGTCTATATTAGCCCAAAATATCACCTCAACAATCCTTATGGTCGAAGGTCAGTCCATGGTCAGGTTCTATGGTCGCATGAATCTAGATCCATGATTAGTCTTTCCTTACTGGTTAGTATCCCAAGAGTGATCAAGTTTGGGCGAGATTTACTACAAGTGCGTTATTGAAATTATGCATTTCATAAATACCAAGTGGGTCGAAATTTAGAATGTCACAACCGGTACTTCTATTATTGGGAATAATGAGCTCTGCGGCGGACTGTCAGAATTTCACCTCCCAAACTGCATCTCCAAAAGCTCCAAGAGCAAAAAGATCAATATAGTGATATTGCCCACTTCTATTATTTTCGGAGTTCTTGGAATAGCTCTTGTTCTAACTTTTATATATGTTTGTTGGTTGAAGAAGAAAGTAAATGAACCGGTTTCAAGTTCGATGAATGATTCACATTCGAACGTATCTTACGGAACACTCTTGAAAGTAACCGAAGGTTTTTCTTTAACAAATTTGATCGGTATTGGAAGCTTTGGTTCTGTTTACAGGGGGATACTTGGGGACAATGGAACTAGTATTTCCGTGAAGGTGCTTCATTTGGTCCGTCACGGTGCTCTGAAGAGCTTCATAGTCGAGTGCGAGGCATTAAAGAACATCAAACATCGCAATCTTTTGAAGATACTAACAGTTTGCTCAGGTAGTGATTATCAAGGAAATGATTTTAAGGCCTTGGTCTGTGAATTCATGGACAATGGAAGCTTGGAACGATGGCTCCAACCAAACGCAACATCATATCATCAAAATGAGCTCCCGAAAAAGTTGAATTTCATTCAGAGGATAAATATTGCTATTGATGTTGCTTCTGCATTGGATTATCTTCATCACTAGTGCCACGTCCCCATTGTTCATTGTGATATAAAGCCAAGCAATATCCTCTTAGATGCTGAGATGGTTGCACATGTTGGCGACTTTGGATTGGCGAAATTCCTTCCTGGATCATCCCCTGACAGCATTGCAAATCCGATGAGCTCAATAGGTTTTAGAGGGACAATTGGTTATGCTCCACCAGGTAATCTCTCTCTCCCTCTCTCTCTCTAAAACCAAGAAAATTTATTCACCTATAAAGGTTATTGATGGGTTTCTTGTTTGAAGTTTGGCAGCTTATGATAACTCTTATAGTCTTATACACATTGCATTTTGATTTGATAATTTGCACTCCAATTTGACCTACACCACGATCTAAATGTGTGGCAGAATATGTAATGGGATGCGAGGTTTCAAGAGAAGGTGACGTCTATAGTTACGGCATTCTCTTACTAGAATTGTTCACAGGGTTGAATCCCACCAATGACATATTCAGAGACAATTTCACTCTTCATAATTTTGTCGCGGAAGCATTGCCTGAACGAATGCTCGAAATTACGGACAAATTTCTGCTTCAAGAAAGAGAAAGCAATTTAGGCCCCTATAGTTCTTGGCATCAGCTTTCCCAAAGTGAAGACATATTTCAAGAGTGTTTGATTATGGTGTTCAAAATTGGAGTTGCTTGTTCATATGAAGTGCCTGGAAGTCGGATGAGCATCAGCCGAGTTGCAGATCAGCTTCATCATATTAGGGAGAAGCTCTTTAAATTGGCTTTAGATGGACAAGATGGACTACCAACAGCTTATATATAGTTGTTATCGTTTAGTGTCGTTTGTGCAAATGGAAGCGAACAGGTAAAATCTATAACTGAAGAGAGAAACGAGCATTCTTTTTCCCTCAAGATGACAGTTGATCCTTTATTCCCCATTTGTATCTGTACATTTTTAAACTAGCACAAGGCCTGTGGTGCACACATATTCTTGAGCATCGTGGATTTACTTAGAACCCTATTTTGGTGCTGCAGCATTTGAAAATGAATCCAAAACAAGTTGCCTTGCTTATGTTTTTCTTTTCTTTTCATTCGTATGACGCTCATGGCGACAAATTGCAATCAATTAGCTATTTGAAATTTTAATCAAAGGAAAGCTTGGTTTCTGCAGATTGACTAGGAATGGCTGCCCGTTGCTTCATTTCCAAATGATCCAAGGTCAGGAATTGAACTCTGTTCCTCAAGCTATGTTCAATCAGGTGGGGACAATACTGTTGCTCTGGCGGGTGAATAAGGATGTATAGCTTTCGGATTTGGCATTCTAGCATGCGGTAATTCGAGGATGCGTATCGACGCTTGATGTACGTAGCAAGAATTATCCCAAACTGCTTAGTAGAATAATGTAACTTGTGTGCATTGATCTTTCAAGGGGTGTAAGTGCAAGTTCTTCAGCATTTCGAATTCTGAAGTTTACCTGTCATTACTTTTATTTTTGCATTTTATCAAAGTTACTAAATCACTTCCTTACCAAAAAAAAAAAAGTTACTAAATCACTATGTATGCATGAACCTTACTATACATATGTCCATCGTGACTTTGCGTTTACAAGAATTCGTTGATCACATGGATAAGCAACTACTTGAGAGGGACAATCACAAGAAGAAATTACTAGCCACCAATCTGTCGTTTCGCGATGAGATGATAACTACATGGGGGGACAATCTCTTCTTCTTTAGGAAATCTCATCAAGTTGAATGTACGAGGTCTTGGTGGGAACAACTTTCATGAACGAATTCCTTCACCCCAATCTCAGTGGTTCCATAGCTCACTGGAGAAGAATTACACAATCGGTCTTAAACCAATTACAGATTTAAATTTAATTTTAAATATCTATTGAACCGATGTAGTTCTAAACCTTTGATTGAAAATGCAATCAAGTCTTCTTGGCCAGATCTCACCTGAAATTTCTGATGTAGCGGTCAAATTTTCCCCGATCATCCTACATATCACGACCGACAATTTGACTTGAACAATTTCGTACGAAATGAGCCGTTTTGCTTAGTTACTTGAATTTTCATCAACTCCATTTTGAACACTTCACTGAATCTTACAGGACCTACTAGACCTATGCGAGCTGAGTCAGTGGCTTCGTCTCTCCGGCGCCTCCTGCTGTGGCACAACCTATTCGGCTGAAGCTGATCCCTCATTGCGTGAGCCGCTGTGTGGCGCCGAAGCACGGCAACGGAGGATAAATCCTTTAAATTGCTAGCAATAGAGAGGCTGACCAAACATTTCTCAGAGGACCAAGGCCTTCGTCATCCTGATGACTACCATTTCCAGCTCCGACGAAGCCCTAATCAAAGCAAGCAACTGCAAGCAGTGTCTGTGCGTATGCGATTCGAGTTTTAGCTTCACTGTCGTTGTGAGCTCAAGGGAAGAGAATCGTCACTCGGTGTGGCCATGAGAGCCTCTCTTGTTTGTCAGAAAATTGGCATTATTTTGTGTAAATTTGTTCACGCCAAGTCGTTGATCGGGACACATAGGACGGCCCACGATGTGAGGTCACTTGGATTAGTGATCAGACAAAGGGATAATGCTTAACTCCCATTAAAATTGCTGACGTCATATTTGCGCTAATAAAAGGCCCCCAAGCCTCTCTCGTAAAAAAAAAAAAAGGGGAAAAATTCCAAATAAGGACTCGAAGTGTTCTCATTTTCTCAAATAAGAACTTGAAGTGCACTATGTGTTAAATAAGGACCTGAAATGCTACCTTTTTCTCAAATAAGAGCCTGAAGTGGTTATAACAATTTCAAAAAAAAGCCTCACCCTGCCGGCTCGCCAGCCGGCCAAATTTTGCGGCCGATCAAGGGCATTTTCGTCTAAAAATAAATATAAATTAAATTAAATTAAAAATTTTGAAATTTTTTTTAAAAAAATAAAAACTGGGAGGGCTGGCAGCCCTCCCCTACCTGTGGTCGCTGGCCCACTGTGGCCGCCAGGGTCGCCGGTGCTTCAATGAGGGCCGGCGACCCTCGCCAACCAGAGGTGAGGGCTTGGTGGTCCTCGCCCAAGTCGGCGGAAGGGCCGCCGGCCCTGTCTGGGAGAGGGTCGCCCAACCCTCTCGGTTCTGGCAAGGGCCACCAGGCCGTTGCCTCTGCTCGGCAGTGGTTGCCGGTCCTTGCTGAAGCGCCGGCGACCTTGCTGGCCATGGCCGCCACCCCACCGGCGATGGGGCGGCGGCCACAGTGGGCCGGTGGCCACAGGCAAGGGAGGGCTGGCCCTCCCCTTGTTTTTTTTTTTGAGTTTGTTTTTTATGGAAAAATCACAAAAGGAAAGAAAGAAAGAAAAAATTAAAAGACGAAAATGCCCTCGACTCCGGTAATGTTAGGCCCTTTTTTGAGACTGAGATAGCCAATTCATATCCTTATTTGAGACAATGTTCACTTCATGTCCTTATTTGAGAAAATGAAGGCATTTCAGATCCTTATTTGACGTAAAGTTCACTTCAAGTCCTTATTTGAGAAAATGAGAACACGTCCAATCCTTATTTAAAATTTTCCCAAAAAAAGAAAAGAAAAAGACATCGCAGAGGTGCACTTTTTGGTTTTTCCTTGTCTATTCTTTTCATGAAATAAAGCTTTCAGGTGTCAGAAAATTAAGAAAAGAATAATGAAAATTAATTGAACTTCGAGGGTTCCATTGTGCTGCCTATGGAAATTCCTTTTGGCTCACATTTTAAATAACCAAAAAGGGACACGGAATACATTTCCCAAATTAATAGTGGTTAAATTGAAAGCAAGGAATGTGTCAAAACTACCAACGCAACATTGCTTGCAACCCTTCAGCCCTTTATACAAGTGGGCTCAGATTAGGGGTGTCAATAAAACCCAGGCCGGCCCGGCCCGGCTCGACCCGCGCCGATCCGGTCCGGCCCTAAAATTTGGGGTATTTTGGGGTCGGGCCTTAATCTTCTTCGAATATGGCCCTAAAATTTGGGATTTCGTTAGGGTTGGGTAGGGTCAGGCCGACCCATTAACACTCTGGGCCTGCCCATCTCCCTCTCTTAAACTCTCAGTCGGCAATCGCCTCGCCGTCGGACGCTCTCTCGTCTCTACCCCCGTCGATCATCTCTCTGCATCCTTCGCTCGTCGCCGTCGCCGTCACCATCGCTCGAGGTCGGTCTCTCTCTCTCTCTCTCTCTCTCTCTCTAGCTCTGCAACGCCTCTGTTAGGGTTCGCCTCTGTTGTTATCCTTTTCGCTCCGCTTGCCCTAGCGTCCTCGATCTGCTCCCTTTTGCTCCGCGATCGCTTGCGTTCGCGAGCTCCCGCCCTTCCGTTCGCGCTCCGGCGAAGGGAACGAATTGCTTGTACAAAGCAGCTGCGGAGCGTGGTATCAATCGCGTTCTGCGGATTTCGTGTGTGTTGGGTGTCTCTGATTGGGTGTCTAAATTTTGGGTTCAGGTGATAGTGCCGGACAAGTGGAAGGACGGAGCCAGCAACACCACCGAGGGCGGCGGCCGCAAGATCAACGAGAACAAGCTCCTCTCCAAGAAGTCCAGGTTACACCCTCTCTCTCTCTTTGTCCCTTTCCCTTTCTCTGGAAGACGAATTTCCATGGAGTTGTTGTATTGCGCTATCGCGAACTAGCTGTGGTTGTTAACGGGTGTGACTTTTGTGGGTCGATTTCGTTTGATAGAATTGTGCGGTGGGGATTTCTGTCATGTCTGGAGGAGTTGGAGCGGTTGCAGTTTGCTCAGCTTTATGCAATTTCTGTTGTGGAAGTGGTATGAGTGGTGCAATATGATTAGTAATTAAGTGAGAACTTTTGTTGTTATTGCCCCCCGTATGCCGGTCGCAATATCTTCATCTGTGTTAGGTCGTTGAAAGAACGAAAGCGAGAAAGTTCCTTGGAATCATCTTAAAAACTGGAGGTGGGAAGAGATGAGTAAAATGTATTCATCTTTAATTAGTTTGTGATTCTAGATTGCAGGGACTTTCCCTTCAAAATAGTAGCCTTTTCTGTACCCTTTATCTGAAGGATATGACGATTCTGAAAATATGGTTCTTTCTTTGTGTCCACTAGCCATCAATATAACGTGAGGTGATGCCGTCGCCATTGTTACTATATACATCATGCATGCCATTGGGTTCAAGAAGTTTACTGTTTGGGGAAGTTATGGAGCAGTGTTTGGTCTTGATTTTACCTTATCTCTTGCGGATTGCAGAATCATCAGCTTGAAGAGAATGTCTTCCATATAATGAAATTATTAGATTTACTTCTTTCTCTTACTTTCTTTTACAGTTTTATGGTGCTCGTTTGATTGATTTTTGTCTTAGTGAGAAACCTGAAGTTCTCTTTTCTCCTTTGCCTAGCACAAAAGGCCAAGTCCACAAAGTTGTAGAGATCGCGGGTTTAGAAATCTACTGCAACTCCTCCAATGGTGCTTCGAGTTTGACGATCAGGGACAATGCTGGAGACAATCAATGCCTGGGCAATGCTAATTGTGAAAGCAATCAGTTTCACCCTATTCTAGCACCACTGAATGTGTCAGTGTCACTTTCGGTATGAGTTGTTATTATCTTGCCTATCTTCTTTCTCTAGACACAGGAGTATTTTCATGTCGAGCCCGTCATTTATGCACAAATTTGGTCTTTCTTGATGCTAATAAATGTGGCATTGAATGACCTAAAGGACCCGCAAGATGTTAAATGCACACAGTTTTTCTTTCATCATTGGCCTGACTTTTTTAACCATTCTTGAAATAATTGATTTTCTAAACCATGTGCAGCATAAAAATGGTATCCCAGTTTCTGATAGTTATGCATGTTTGTCAAAGTAAAAAGAATCTTGTTCATGTGTGCATCTTGGATAAGGATATAAGTGCGAATTCAATATTAGCCCCACTTAGATGTATTCTGAGTTCCTGTATATAGTTCCTGTATATGTCTTCATTTAGGGGGCCTTCTTATGTTTGCTTGCAAAATTAAACTTAGTCAATTATGCATGTGCTGCTTCTGGTTTGATCTGTCTTAAATATGCACTTCATGTTCTACTTTCATGGTTCTAGCATGTCGTCCTTACTATCCATTGTATCAGTGTGCCTCTTATGTTCAGATGCATGAATTTGTCTAAAATTTTATTATGTGTTGATTATTTTGTTCTTTTTGGCTGTTTTAATGATCTTAAGCTTGCTTTAACTTGTGTAGAAAAGGGAGAAGTGATTAGTGAACATTACAAGCTCCTTCCAGTTGACTTGCGTGACATACCAAAGTTGGACGACATTATATCATTGGCTAATTTAATTGTAAGTTGTTTTAGCAGAGAAGACCTTTGCATGATTTTGCAATCTCTGCATTTTCCTATCTCATTTCATATCACTTTAACCTGCAGCTCTCTTTCTGATCATTTCTGATAGTAATTAATTTTCATGCCCTGCTTAATGTTTTGTTACATCTCTATCTGTGATAGAATTTGGGAATTCAACATCTTCTGATTTAGTTATCCTGTAATCAATAATTTGGAGTAGAAATGACAACTCTTGAGATGTTTCTGGGATCAGAATCTGTTCTTGGTTGTGTTATGTCAAAACTTTTGTTGAGAATGACTTAGAAGCCAGTTTTAGAGATGTAAAATCGATGGTGAAGCATGATGATCACAAGGTAACTTGTCAGTTTTTACTTGAGACTCTAAATGACTTGGGACCTATTTTTACTACATAGTGTTTGGACTACTACAGTTTTAACAGAAGTATGGTAAAACTATTTAAATAGCTGGTAAACTATCCCTTTATATTTTACTACATAGTGTTTGGGTGAAGAATGAATCACAATTAAGGGAACCTCATGGAAATCTTCTGATGCTGATACTGGCCAAGCTTTGATCTGTGTAAAATGAAAGCTTCACGCTTTTGGCCTAACAAAAACAATCTTTAGTTTCTAGAGCCCTGAGCTTGTATCACTTTTTAGTGGCAGAACAAATTGGCATATATTTTACTTTGGTCTGCAAGTTTTCCTGGAACTTTTGAGCTCTCTTTTGAAGTTTTCTCCTTTATCGAATTGTATTGTCCAACTGTCCTACGATGGACTGATTTTAGGGAGTAACCCATAGATGGCGTAAACACTTGGATGAACTGCTGCAGTGGAATATTGAGAGGAAATGCTTTCCCAAGCTTTCTGCGTTCTCCCTCCCAACTTTTTCTTTATCGAGTAGTTTTCTTCAGACGATTAATGTTGTCACATGCTTGAGTAGCCCCCTCTTTCCGTCTCTTCCATTGTCTAGCTTGTTGAAAGCATTATCCTTGCCTAACTTGGTGCTTTTCTCCTACCCAGATGGAGAACAGGGACATTTGATGGAGCAGCATTGAAGATAGAAATGTCAGTTTTCAGAGCGAAAAGAGTTATGTTTCTGTTCTAATGGTGTTTATCTTGAAGACGGGTGTGGTGGATGATGATTATTGAGAGGCAAAACGCTTCCTTGAGCTGGATATTTCACATGAGCTTCTGTCTTTTGATAACATCAAAGAACAACTTGCATTATTCAACCGGGAGCTGGAAGTGTATCAATTGTTTAGCATGTGTACTGATATTAAGATAGACTTGTAATAATACGATCCAAGCATCGTGAACCATGTCTCTCCGTGATGGTGATTACTCTATGTAGAAATTTTTCTTTATGAGAATTGTCTTCTGCCTTTTGATGTTACTATCTGCGCGAAAGCGAAAAAAAAAAAAAAAAAAAAAAAAAGCCCAAGCCCGGCCCGGGCCTTGGGGTGTACGGTGAACAGGGTCTTGGGTGGGTCTGGGCGGGTCAAGCATGACCCTGTAGGTTTCGGGTCGGGTATCAAGAAAGCCCGACCCGACCCGACCCGATCCATTGACACCCCTAGCTCAGATGACACAACCAATGATCATCCTCAGGTCAGCTCCACAATCCTAGAATATCAGTACGCAAGCAATTACACCAACTCTGAACAAACGAAAATGGAGAAATCTCCATGTTTTTTTTTCTCTCTGGGGGGGTCAAGGGCTATACAGGGAAGGGCCGCACTTGCACTTCCAACCCTCGGGCTCGTAGTTGGTGTATTGGACCCTGACATGGGCGTGCCCGTTGTGGGTGGCCGGGACTTGGGTGGCTTCGCAGGGAGTGCAGCCGTAGCACTTGTGCTCGCACCTCGGCGGGCTCGACCCAATCTTGCTCACTCCCATTTGATTCCCATCTTCTTCTTCTTCTTGTTCACTGCTCCTGATCTCTTGCGCTCTGTCTGATAAGGTCCTTGGGTGCTTTGAAGATGGAAGTATCCCCGGAACGGTCTCTGCTCGGCCATTATTGAACATATGGTAAGACGGGTCAGTAAGCGTCTATGGTGGATACGAGAATTCAATTCAGGATGAAGAAGATGTGTCGGGGCAACTAGAGATTGAATTCATGAGGAGTCTACAACAGATCTCATTAAAAAGATAACCATGACATGTGAACTGGGTTTCATCACAAAGGAAAGAGTGAGGAGTAGGCGAAGTTAGCTAACCAGTTTTATGAAGAGCAGCACCGTGACGATCATCACCATCACGTGCAAAGATCGAGCTTCTTGCGGAGACCCCACTCAGCAACTGCAGAACCAACACGAGCGCCACACAACTTCTCTTCATCATCCCGACTCTCTACTGCACTCTCGCTCTCTCAGTCTCGATCTCCAATGATGGGAATTTCTGATCTTTTCTTTCCCTTGCTTCGGCTAGCGATGATGAAGATGATGATTAGCAAAAGGGTCGGCTTCGATGCGGATGCGGAAGGCAGACGGATGATGACGATCGACAGAGTATATATCTACAACGGAAGTCGCCAAAAGAGCCCAGTTCCCGAAAAGCAATCAAAAGTTTCCCATGTCAAATATATTTTTCCTTGTAGTGTTTTTCTCTCTGAACCTGCTTCTCTGCCATTGGTGGGTTGGAGTGGAGATATCTTCTTTCCTTCTACAAGCAAAGTCGTTCTAGCTTACATAGCTGGGAAGAAAAGGCTCGTGGAGCTATCAGTTCCTCCTCCTCCATTTGACAACTCAAAAGCTTGTGAAATCATCTCTCTCTCTCTCTCTCTCTCTCTCTCTCTCTCTCTCTCTCCCTAGAAGAAATCAAATATTTTTCTTTATACACAAGGCAAGTCAACTACTCTCTCTCTCTCTCTCTCTCTCTGACCAGTCTTAAAGATACTGTTCCATGGAAGAATCTTTTTCTGAGAAGCTCCCTGCAGGAGTTACCTCATGAATAACCAATAAAATCTCTGAAAGAAAGCAATTCTCATCAGCTGTTGTTTTGTGCAGTGGACTCTAGAAATGGTGAAATGGGACTACTGCTTTTTATCTGATGGCTGTGGCCTTACTCCTATAACAGGAAGAAAGAGATCAAAAGTTGCAGACACCATTTATTCCCTCCACCCTCCTCCTGCTCAAGAAAAGAGAATCAGATCTCCTAGATAGGTCAGAAACTGCAGAGCTTTTCATATGATGGAATTAGTTAATAAAACAAAAGATTGGCGATTTCAATTCTTACTGATACAATCATACAAATGTGGGGTCGACTTTTTTTTCCTCAGAGGTTGGTAGGGGGAAAGCAACTCACTGGATAATGCCACCTTACTTTCACAGTAAATAAATATACTTTTAATTGGCCCACCCACATCCTTCTATTTTTATAAATTTTTCAATCAAATCTCAGTACGCTAAATCCAGCTAAACTCAGTCGCCATGGTAATCTATCGAGCACTCCAAAATATGATGCGGATGAAATATGCGTATGTCACGTCACCACGTGGACGAGCGTGGAAAAATTTAACTAATATAGGTCACACTGAAGTATAATGTGGATTAGATTTAGCTAATGTAGATACTCACGTGGACGTCCACTTGAACATCCATGTTACGATACGACATCGTCCGACGGAGTACATCAATTGAACTTTGATCGGATTTGATGTTGGAGGGACTTGATTATAAACTTTGTGCAAATAAAACGGTTACTTGATTGAATGAATTAAAGGTATGGAAATTTGATTAGAAAATGCGTGAAACCAACATGGACAAAAAAATCGGTTGCTTTCGCAATTTAGGTCAGCCATGCCTCCTCCTCTCTTATTTCCAAAAAGAAGAAAAAAACGAATGGATGGCTTTATGCTGTTGGACAAAATAGTTTTGAGGTGCTTGTAGGCAAGAGATGTGGCGAAGCAGTTTGGGGATGGGGAGCGATATAACGTTGTATCAAATGAGAGATTTTAGCAGGTCAGGAGGATCACCAGAGCATCTGTCAGACGATCGCCAATGGAAGATTTCCATAAATAAAGGAATAATTGGGAAAAGCCCACCGACATATGCATGTGGCAAAATTTTTTTGGCAAACATAAAATGATAGGATTAATTCTAGAAGAAGCATCAACTTTATATCGAATGACAATTTTAGCTCAAAATTTTTTTTATCTTAATAAAAAGCACAAACTTTTATTCTTGTCCCAAATCTGGCTCCTAGTGATGCGAAATTTTCAAATTGTTGGGGCCGGATTTGAGATTTCAGTAAAAGTTATTGATTTTTTATGAGACAAAAAAAAGTTCGCGCTAGAATTGTCATTCAAAGTAAAATTGGTGCTTTTTTTTTAAATTAGGCCTAAAATGATAGAATATTTCCTTTTTTTCCCAGAATTTTCCTTTTGACATGCCATTTTTCACCATCAAGGAGTGAAAAATGTTGGGCATCAGAATTCAGAAAATGGAGTGAGATGGGCCTCCAGTTAAAAAGCAGATCTACCAGTGCCAACAGTAGAGGCCCACGGCAAAAGCCCAAGCTGTTGGGTACCCCCCATTGTCCTCATTCCAGAGGCCCGGTTGGATGAGAAATTATTAGATGCTCACGAAACATCGCATAGATTGCTCACTCAACAAATCACGAAGCCTTGATCCACAATCGATTGTCGCCTTCGCTTAAGAGACAGAGAGAGCCCATTGCCCAATCCTGACCATTATCAAAAAACACGGCTCGCTACCATCGTGTGGAATACGTCTCACAACTCCGGCAATTTTCGATCGGTAGGGTGGCGACCTTGATTAGAGTCTGGCAAAGATCGATAAGGAGGGGTTTTTGATTCTCTTCATGAGGGCTTACGCTAGGAAGTAGACGGAACTGAGTAAGGTCGAAAGGCCCGTGATGGGAAATTTGATTGTGCAAATCGAACAAAGCGGAAGATCCCAATTCAAACAAAATGTTAAAGAGGGGGGAAGAAGTGGTGAAGAACTCTAACAAGGGGGCCCAAACAAAAGAAAGAAAGCAAAGAGAGATTAGACGGAACAACTGAAAAAGTAGAGACGAAAAAAGAAGAGATGGAGGAGGAAGAACACTTTGGCTTTGCATTAAAGAGAGAAAAGAAAGTCAATAATAATGGCGTGTCTCCATGGCCGTTACCGTTACAGCGTGCGACCGTGTGTGTCGTTTGCCCCGTCCCTTTTCCCGTTCGAAATTCGAAATTCAAACGTCTCTCTTCGTCTCTCCCTCCCTCTGTAACCAGCCAACTTCACGCTTCATCTTCCCCCTTTTCGCTCTCTCTTTTAGCTCGCGTACTTACAACATCCTCGTTCCAATCTCGTACCTTGAGCAGCAACACCCTCCTCCTGTCTCGCGGCTCCCTCTCGTTCGTTCGTTCGTCTTTCCATGGGCGCGTCGGGGGGCAAGTGGCTGAAGTCCCTCATCCCCCACAGGAAGTCCCCACCCAGCAGCGATCACGTAAGTCCCCACTCGAACCCACCCTGCTCTCCTTGTCCCGTTTCGCTGTTGGGCGTGCTCGTGATGTTCGGGCCATGTTCACGTGCCGCTCCGTCAGCCGAAAGAGTCTAATCTCCGTCACCGGAGCGATCGCGCGTTTCCCGGGGTTCAGATTTGGTGAAATGAGCTGTTTTCTTTTTCTTAGCATTTTAGGCCGTTTCCTTCTACTTCCGAGCTGAATCTTCGTTGCAAGGGTACAAAAAGATGGTATTGAGATATAAACAGTATGTTAGGGTCTAGATTTCTTGTGGTGATGACAGATTTAAGGGTACCCATTTAGTGTCCTGTGTTTGAAGCTTCATACTACTAGGCATCTGAATGGAGTCCGTATTTTGAGCGCAGTAACAAGGGCATTGGCACTTTTGGTTGAGTCGCATCTAGTCAAATTGTAGAGGGTCTCTGTCATTGTCCTCTTGCGAATTTTTTAATTGGGTACGTGTAAATGTCATAGGAGAAGGTTGTTGAGAAGGGAAAGAAGAAATGGAGGCTATGGAGGAGCTCCTCCGAGGGGATCGGGGTAATGGCGAAGGTATTGAAGGGGAGCCACGTGGCGGCTTCGGAGCCGTCCGATTCCTCGTACGCCCTCGATGATGCTGCATTGGCCGCTGCAATGGCTACTCTGCTTCGGGCTCCGCCCAAGAATTTTGTGGTCATCAAGCAAGAATGGGCGGCGATCCGGATTCAGACCGCATTTAGGGCATTCTTGGTAAATTTGTTTTCTTGATTCCCGTTTCTCTTTTTGAATCTTAGTTTCAAGCTTAATAAAGAAACGTTGTTTTTATGAGTTTTGCTCTTGCTTTGCTATAGATCGCTGTTTGGTCCTGAGTGATCCTAGTATCAGGTGTTACCATGAGCGTCTTTAGCTTAGAATCATTATGAATTATCTTTACTTTGCTTGCTCCATAAGTACCCAAGTCTTAGGGCGGATTGGCTTTTTGCTACTAGATATGAAGCAAACACTTTTGACCTATATCATATCAACTGTCAAAAAGCTTCGATGAAATCTATGTAGCTCTTCGAGGTCCTGAATCTGCATAATGCTAGATTAAAGTTGATCTCCGTAAGGATGTTACTTGGCGCTTACAGAAATTGTAGAACGTTGCTCGTTTTCAGAATCATGAAGAATTCTCTAATTTGCTTATGGGTTTACCTTTTCCTAGCTGATATTTTGGGTTTACATGATCTACATTGTAGGCCAATAATTATTAGCTGGTGAACATATTCGACCTCATTTATCAGCAAAGTTCCGTTAAAATTAGCATTTCCAATGCACTTGAAATCTGCAGTTGAATAAACAGTTCTTAGCAGCATCCTGCATGCTTTGTGTCTGAATCAACTCATGATCGTGTCGATCTGGTTTCTTCTTATTGTGCTGCTCCAAATATGCAGGCAAGGCGTGCTTTGAGGGCCTTGAGAGCAGTTGTCCGTATTCAGGCCATATTTCGTGGCCGTCAGGTCCGAAAGCAAGCTGCAATAACACTCAGGTGCATGCAGGCCCTTGTTCGAGCGCAAGCTCGCGTGAGGGCACAGTCTGTAAGAACATCTTCAGAAGGGCAAGATGTCCAAAATTTATTTGGTGAACATTCTGATCAAGCAGATCCCTCTAAGCAGGCAGAGGTATAGGTTAAGTCCACTTTTACTAATCATGAAAAGATGGGACTCTTTTCACCTGATCAAGCAGATCCTCTTTCTTTCACTGTTACTTTGTCTGGGAATTATAATCAAATCTCAATGTATACTATGGTGAATTTCAGCAACGTTGGTGTGCTAGCCCTGGCACTCTGCAAGAAGTCAGGGCAAAGCTACAAATGAGACAAGAAGGAATCATTAAGCGAGAGAGAGCAATGGCATATTCCATATATCAACAGGTAATGGATTTGTGATTTCTATGGCAACTGTCTCCTTTATCCACTTACAATTACATTCATTTTCTGAAAGTATGAAAGTATGCCGAACTCTTTGCACAATTTCATAATTTTGCATTGTTGAAGGATTCTCTGTGTCGGTCAATATTACTTGTTTTTAAAATGTTTGTGCACCATAGTTGATCTCTTAATGCATCCTTTGTCTCAGCAATCAAGGTCAAGTGCCAGCCCAAATTCAAGGAAATACAAGTCCACACAGTCCCTCGGACATTCGGATAAGAGCAGCTCAGGATGGAGCTGGTTAGATCGTTGGATGGCAGCTAAGCCATGGGAGAACAGGTTGATGGAAGAAACCCACAGTAGACAATCGGAAACAGCCGCCTTTTCTCGAAAAAGTCAAGACCATCATGTCAGTAACCATTCATGTTCTTCTGAACATGATTTGGTTAGAGTGAGACGTAACAATATGACTACCAAAGTCTGTGCTAAACCTCCTTCCAGCGGTCAAATTACTGGCTCATCTTCAGATCCAATTTCAGAGTCCCTTTATGGTGAAAGCACAACATCAGCTTCAACATCTGCCTCTCTAACTCCAGTGTCTAAGGTGCTGATGGTGGAAAGAGGAGAGGAGACCAAAGTTTATAAACCAAGCTATATGAATCTCACTGAATCAGCTAAGGCTAAACAAGCTTGCAGATATTCTTATCATGATATGCAGAGACAACTAATGGAAGAGTTACAATTTTGTAACAAATCGATGGCACTTTGCAGTGGGGATACAAGAAGTATCTCTGGTTCCATTCAGTCAATAAACTTTTCGAAGGATCTTTACCCTCCTATACAATTGGAGAGACAAGATCGGGTAAGGAATCAACTTTATTGAATAGTCCATACGATGGGTTCAACGACTTGTTGTAAACTCAAACTGGTGAAGCTATATACAATGGCATCAAAGGACTTATTGATGCTGAAGATACAAAAAAACTTTGTCAAAACAAATTTGGGACAGTTACAGGAGTGTGTCATGATAGAAATTTAGTGTTGTGTTCATAGAAGTAGAATTACTTTTCCTTGAACTGGATGGAGATATTTACTGATAACTCGTGATTGCTGATTTCTGTCTACACCTTGTTTAAACATATCCTACTTCTAGCTTCGTTTGTCAAAGTCTGTGCTGCAAAAAGTAAAGCAAGTTTGTGTTATGTGTGCGCCTGTGAAGAAGTACATGATGAATGGGATTCACAGTTGATTTGCGCTGTGCTTTCGACTTTGAATCTGGTCGTTATTGTGAAGAGAACTCTTCTCAATCTATAATTGATAGAGGCGTGGTAAATTGAACAAAATTGGCAAATATTCTTCCTCGTATTGCTCATCCCAATACATGAAGTTGATGATTGTACATCAGCAATAACCATTTGCTAGTATGATCATTCCAATCCAATCAGTCATCTCCTAATAGACTAATTAGTAATTAACTAGAGCCCGCAAAAAGAAGAAAACAGATTCACAAGATTTTCCTTACCCTTCTTGTGTTAGTTTTAAATCTATTGTTGAGGAGATTGATTGAGCCATTTTTAGCTTAAACGCATTTAAGAAGAAAGGACTCATTTTCTAATGTGAGGCGCTATTGCAAGATCTTCAATAGAGAAAGTACAATCATTGTTGGAACTATCTAAATTCGTAGGCTGATGATCCATGGCAGGCATTTGGTCACTCAAATTTAGGTAAAGAATAGCACGCATTGATGTGGCTCTTGGAGCTTTTGTTTCAAAATTCAGTCCTCAAATAACCAGAATTGATATTGGAAGCATTAGGACAGGAAAATAGGAACCTACATATCCTTTTATGAATGGCAGATCCCTGCTAGTACTAGCATTCTTGTGCACATTACTGTGGGTAGTAGGATTTTAACACTGTAATCTACTGGTCTTGATCCATAAGATTATTTAATCTGATAAATCACATTGGTAAAACTGATTACTGAGATGTTAAAGCCGTAAGGATGAGTTAAACATGCACAAGTCATGGTGGTTGATTATTGTGACTATTTCGATGAACCATCTGTTATGGTCCCGTCATTCAAGCAAGATGCGAGGACCACAGGCGTCGTTATCATCCTAACCTGATGTTATTGCGAGCTGTTTAATCATTGTATCTTAAAGCAATGACATGAAAAGGAAACCCGTAAAGCAAATAGGAAGAAAGAAAAAAGAGAAATCGGATGATCGAATAAGCAGTTGCAGTGTAAACCAGACAATGCAACAGTTCACAAGTCAATTTCACATTTCTTGAGGATTCATGGACAGCATCAGGAATCCGTTAGAGTTTGACTTCTCGAACTTGCATGCGAACGTTGTTTCCAGCGGGGATCACTGATTGGTCCCACGCGGGTCGCCGAGAGACCGAATAAGCAAAATGATCCGGACAACCCCGAAAAGCTGAAAACTTCCGTGATGTTCTTGAGTGCATGGGGTTTTGAAGTATAGTAGAGAGGAAAAGAGGGTGTGTATGAGATGAGACGGTTTCTTCAAAATTGAGTAAAATCAGTGGACTTTCTTTCATGGGGATGTTGCCATGATAAGAAGGAAACAGAGCGTAGGGACAGTGGGGTATATATTAACTTGGCGCATCTATTCTTGTATGCCATTTAATCAGTGGGGGCATTCTTGATTTGTTGCATTACCTTTTGAAGGCCAAAAGATATTCTCATCTTGCGTTTCTTTCATCTTCTTTACAAATCCCGGAGTGACTTGCAGTACCATGTCTCTCTGGCATAATTGGTGACCAGAGGAAAGGGAAAAAAGAGGAATCAATTTTTCAATCGACAGTTCTCATCCTCTGTTATTGCTGTCGATTTAATGGATTCTCTGTATTTTGTCAAAGGTGAAATTTTTTTTCTTTTAAGGATGTCCTTTTCACAGCTGAGTTGTCCATCATTTTCATTGTTCTCCTGAGAAAATGCCATGAATCGGGGCCAGAGCTCTCTTTCTCTCTCTCTCTCGCTGAAAGATGAGCTTTAATTTAACCATCATCAGTCCTGGATTTTCTAGTGTCAGATACTGAACCGATGCCGACAGGAGATGGATGAATTGCATTCAGTAACAATCCTTATGCGGTTATGCTTGTATCATGTACTCACTAGAATTATAAAGTCCAATGGTGTTTGCCTCAGATTAGCTTAATCAAGTTTGTTTTGAAGCACATACAAGTAGGCAAAGAAAAGATGCAAGGATCTTCTGGCTTTCATTGTAAAACATACACCTTTTATTTGCTACCATAATTTTCTCTTTGTTTGTAGCTTTCCATGCAGTTTAATAGGCTGGTTTCTAGATTTAGGTCTAGCAATGAAAAAGTTGTTCATTGTAGCTTTTAGCTATTATGTAGCATTTATTGTTGTTCTTTGACCACCAACTTGATCCTCCTCCACCTTCACTTAATACAATCAAGCAGGTAGAATCAGGGAAAAATCCATATTATAACTGTAATTTATGATATTGGGATACTGTGTCTTTTGGGTTTTTCAGAACCAAAGACATCATGCACGCAGAAAAAAAAGAAGAATAGTTAAGTACTACTTAAAAGAAATAAAACCAGAAAGCTATGTTAACATCTTTATATTTCCTGTTTTCCCCAAGGAGCCAGAATAGGGGAATAATTCAAAATTTTGCTGTGTTGACAGATCATAGGATTTTCCCGGCTTTTAGGTCATGCCATTTCATTCCAAGAACAACATATCATACCACTCAAGAAAAGAAAGAAAGAAGGAGAATATTCAAAAGAATGGGCAATTAAGCGTTTGATTTGAATGAGATCGGCTTTGTATTCGAATCACGATATCTCTCGCTCGAAGTAACTTGGGCCCACATGCCCTTCTCCGGATGGATCCTTACCCCATGCACGAGGACGATATAGTTTGTATATATTCACAAGTATTAGTGAGAGTCAAAATGCTTGAATAACTCAGGTTAAAAAAAAAAAAAAAAAAAAGGGGGGGTGGGAAATGAGCACTTGCATTGAAAAGGACCTATACCAAAACCAATCTTTACTCAAGAGAGGACAAAGAATTTCCAATCTCATTCTTTCATGTACTTGCCTTTTGATTCCCAAAGACATGAGTGGGAAAAAAACAAGGAACTCTCACAGCTATTGTCCTGTAATGGCTCCACAAATAAAGCAAAAGGGATCTGCTTGCATTAATTGTTGCATGGGCAACATTAAACCTAGAATCTTGTTTGGTCCCTTTATCTTCCGTCATAAGCGCACTTGCCTCTTCCTTACTCTTGTTTCACAAACAAACACACACCCACACACCAAAAGCAAAAATAAAAAAGTTTATTCTCCAGCAAAAGCTCTTTCTTGACAAGCACCCAGAAAAAGCAAGTTGTATATTCTATTAGCAACATATCCTGCTAAATATTCTGAACCTGTGCTTGTTTTGAGAAGAAGATGAAAAGAGATTCTGCACTTTGTCAAAAAAGGGGAACTGTGAAACAGTTTGTCTGTTGCTTCTCAATGCATGGCCACCTAAATCACGTTTTGCATGACTATTTCATTAGAAGTTGCTTTACAATCAAATTCGCAAGACTTTTTTGGAAATCAAGGGACAAGGGGTTAAAGTTTTTAGGCTGGCATGCATCATTGCTGATTGGAAAAAGAAGCCAAATCATTTAAAGAGGAGATTGTACTTATCCATTTAAAAGAACTTTTTTGGGGGCAGTTAATATACTTTGGGTATCATATGGCGAACCAGATCAATTGCAGATTAGGTGAAAATCATATATAGAATGGTCAGTTAACCGTAAGACTTTTGTAGGCTTAACATAAATTTGGAATACTATTGATCCAATTTATAATATTATCCTGTGGAAAGATGAATCCTAGATCTCTCCCGCTATTAGTGTAGAAAGAATCATTCACAAGCACCGTCAACTGATATAGGATACATATAAGGAACAAGTTAAGTATAGTGACCACATACATCGTATGCATCACACGTCATGAGACTAATAAGATTTATATAAAAAGAGTGTCTCCATCGATATGAACTTCACAAAGAACCGTACCGAATCGGACTATGCTGGTGTCCAAGTTATCTTAATTTGGGTGCGAATGGCCTGTCTCTTTGCAATGCCAAAATAAATAACAGCCCTGTAGAGAAAAGACAGAAAGCAACTTATTGTAGACAAGAAGGAATCTTCAAAACGAATGTGAAAACCCAGATATGTCTCCTCCTTGAGCAATTGCATTTCGATAAGATGTTTCTGAGGAAAAAGGTTGATTGAAGATTCTTCAATCTCTCTCTCTCTCTCTCTCTCTCTCTCTCTCTTTCTCTAGATGTTTCCCAACGTGTAGTAAACGTGTTTCAGGAACAGTGTTAGATGCCCAGTTATTTTCATGTGTGGTCGTAGATAGTGTAGTTAATCATTCAACCATCATTAACGTTGACACCAGAACTCATGTTTGTTGTTCTCGAAATAATTATTTCCCGAGACGAAAACTTGGTGCCGCGGTGGAATTGCTTAATCGCCATATAACGTCGAGGGGTTTGTAGGACGCGGATCTTCTATCTCCTTCGATATTCCCCTTTGATCCCTGAATAGATCTCAAATTCGATCTATGAGAGTGAAGTGAAGTGTTTACCAACGGTTAACATCTGTCGAGACACTGATAAGAACATCGAGAAGGGTGTAGAAGTCTTTATTATGAGAGAAATGCTAAATAAGTCTTGTTTTTGGGGTCATTTGGTAATGTTCAAACTTTCCTTTTACTTTTTCAATATTGGTGGGATCATGAGTGGTTCTCACATATTGGATTAATTACGTCCATCTTGCCGATCCAATAAAGCTAGCAATCCACACAAAAAACTAAAAGAAGTAAAGAGGGATTAGGGTTTTTATTTTTCAAACCTTCGGCTTTCTGTAAATTTTACAAAATTCACTCTTGGACTTTAATTTAATCCGAAACATTTGAAGTCATTCAAAAATATTCAAGCATTGACATGCAGAGTTGGACATGTATAGTGGCTTTTCAAGTGGTATTTCAAAGCTTTGAAGGAAAGTGATAAATACTAGCGAAGTTTTATAAGGCTTGTTCTCCCTTTGAAATGACTAAAAGTAGAAAAAATTATGAAAAACTACCATTGAAATGCAGATAATATCTCTCTGTAATCGAATGGCTTGCGTCCATGATAATGAAAGCAGCATTTCCTAATCACGCAATCTTACCCTATAAAGCTTAGCTTCCCAATTCTTGGAAAAGGCCTAGGAATTTCAAGGAGGAGGGTCTTGTAATTAATAGGGATGGAGTCATGATTATTCCCAACTAACCCCCCAATTTAATCAGACCTCAGAGTAAAAAGAAGAATAAGAAAAAGAAAGAAACTGTCGTAATTTGATTGAAGGTTGTGATATAATTGTTAAGAGCATTTAATAAGATAATTTAAAATTTCTAAAGCACTTATTAGACACCTTACAAGACAATCGCAGTATCCTCATGTTTATTACTTAACAAATGTCCTTGATAGTCGGTCCGAGGAACTCACAAGAAGTTGTCTTTTCATGATCCGCATAGCTTCTCAATGGTTTCTCCACCCGAACCAATCTTTGGATCTAGACACAGAGGAGTTTGCTAACAGGTTACTCCACTTCTGGAATAGGCTACAAGAAACTTGTGGACTTTCCAGGAGAAAAAGGGAAGCAGCATTCTGTGCATGAAAATGGCACAACCCCTGATGGTGATTATCCAGATTGTGAACTTTGAAAGTCATGTATCTGATTCTGACATCATGTATCTTCTTCTACCGTTGCAAGATTGGATTTTGATTACCAATACACACACTATCCAGAAGCTTTAGCCATGGTGGTGCAAAATTAGGACATTTTTTTAAGTTTGGAATTCACATTGATCCTGTTCCCTTTGGGTTCAGTCAAACCCTAATCATATCCTTGTCACTGCTGTCGTCTCCATGATGGTCCTCATCAACATCAATTCTAGATTTTGGGAGAACACGCAATAAAGAGCGAGCATCCAGAAACAGAAACACATTCATGGAATGGATCTTTCCTTTAATTCTGTTTTTTTCTCTTTAGCTTGCGGACATTTATGAATGGAATTATGAACATCTTGGACCTTCATTTCCTCACTTCTCCTGTCCTTCCATTTTCCTGCTTAAGCAGAAGGTCTTGATTTAGCAATTGCATGGACCGCACGTTTCACCTCCTTGCGATCGATGGTGATTAATCACGACAGAACTTTAATGTGCATGAAGCAATTTGCTCCATCATCGTATTCAAATTCCATCACAAGGGTTTGTAAGCACCGGATGTGATGTTGATGTGGATTTGACATGGCCGTGTATTGCAAGTGTAAGCTCCTTTTTGTTGAAAGTGGGTGAAAGGACATAAAGAAAAGTCAAGTTGATTTGAAGAAACTTTACCAAGAATATGATGACTTTCAAGATGTTCTGGGCATTTAAACAAGCAAAGATGTTAGAAGATCACATGGTGATTTTCCATAGAGATTACATTTATTTTCACTGCATAAATTGTTCCTATTAATTACTATAAACTCGACCCCCCTTATCGACTATGATCCAATTTCTCCTAAATGATATGTCATCCAACAAAACCAGTGCATAATACAAACGAAAAAAATAGGGAAACCTCTCCTAAATATCTTCTCATCAATCCAAAAGGAATGCATGATTCAAAGAGAAAAATTGATGTGTAAAAGTACAAGAATGAAAGAACCATTAACTTTATCACCCTAACTTAATTATCACATAATCATATGCAAGAAATTCATGCACAAAGAATAAGATTGATAATATTAGTATTAGTTTTTTTTTTTGTCTAAGATAATATTAGTTTTGTGATAATGAAATTTCAAGGAACGATAATGTGTTTTTTTTAGCTGTTTCGCTAAGTCCCTTAGCTAATTAAAGAAGTGCGGTTAAATCCTTTTAAGTATCGTTTGGTGAACCATGACACAATATTGAAATCACAAAATTTCGAATAATTGAATAATTACACTCTTTTTCCCTGCAAAACCAATTCCAACAAGGGCAAAAATTTTCTTAATTTTGCTCGAACGGAAATCATGATTTTCACCAGGGGGTTGTGTCATTAAAAGTTAAGAGAGGTCCAAGTATAACGGAAGCTCTAAGAAAGTAGATCTTGAAATATTGCACCTGCTTGATTAGTAATGTTGTGGAAGCATCATCGCCGGGACTTGAGGAAGATGATACTTTTAGACATTCCTGTCTTTGAATCACAACCAACCATTCATGTTAACATAAATAATAACTATATGTCAGTCCGGAGCAAGACTTAAAGAGACAAATTACAAAGTCCTTCTTCCGATGATTCTTCCCTACATCGATACACCATAAGGGTCTCTTTACGAATCATCGCTAAATTATGTTATATCTATCGATTTTTTGAACTTTGTGTTTTGAATGACTTTCCGATGTGTAAATTTGAAATAGCCTATTTGAAGTATTTCCAATTCTTCGAGTAAACTCCAAATATCACCCTATAGGGAAAAGAGGCAAAGTTAGCGATGATCACATGCGTGCATTCCGCCAGAGGTGCTTGTTTGCACCATATTTCTAACCCTAGCTCCGGCTCAATTCACGGTTGAATGGAGGGGCATTCTCAAAGGTCGATCACACCTTGATTTTGATGTTTATGTAAATAAAAGTGTCTCGGCTATGTTGGTGGGCGCTTTCCTTCCCTTCTAGAGGTTCTGGGTTCGAATCCCCGCTCAGTTCCGTTTTATAAGTGGGGGGCCCTAGCGGTGGGTTGCTGGGCTAGTCTCCCCCGAGGTATAGGCACCCCGATTACCCGTGCGGGCTCGTCCCCGGGGAATGGTAGCGGATCCTTGGTTACCAAAAAAAAAAAAAGTGTCTTGGCTCTTGTGTGTGTCTATTAGGACTGAATTGCATGAATGCTTGACGCGTGTAGTGGAGCCATCCTTACGTGGCACTCCTTCTGCAGCACCCAATACTTTCTCGGGTAAGTTCACCTTTTCTTTTTTTTCACTCCCTCCCTCCAACAATGTCTCCAAATCTTGGGCCACCATCGGCCATATTGTACTGCAACACGATATTAAATTCATAATAACAAGTCTCTCTCTGTCTCTCTCTCTAGCGAGTATCTCACTCCTTTTTTTTTTCTTTTTTGTCTGCCGCTTTCTTGAAGAATCATGACTTTTAACCTGTTGGTTCTAGGGCTACAGAGATCCCAGCTGATGAAGTCATCTCTCTTCCTCTTCACTTTTTCTTAAATACCAAGTACCCCAATTACTTCTCTCTTGTGGCCATCGGCTTGCTCTCACAGAAGAGAGAGAGAGAGAGAGAGAGAGAGAGAGACATGGGACACCATTCATGCTGCAACAAGCAGAAGGTTAAGAGGGGGTTGTGGTCACCTGAAGAAGACGAGAAGCTCATAAACTACATCTCCACTTATGGCCATGGATGCTGGAGCTCCGTTCCTAAGCATGCAGGTTTTGATCGTATATATACCTTCACATTCTTATGCATGGATCAGCATTACTTCTTGAAAATATGTTGCTAACTCTAGAATTTCATGAAGTTTTTGAACTAATTCATACACGCACATTCTTTGAATTCACCATCTTGATTGGTATTCCTTTTGCCCTTTTTTGGTCCTATGGTCTTTAATTACCATAAACTCATCATTTGTTTCACTATATAATTTTTCTCTTGCTTTGAATTATAGGCCTTCAGAGATGTGGAAAGAGCTGTAGACTGAGATGGATAAACTATCTCAGACCTGACTTGAAGCGTGGCAGCTTCTCTCAGCAGGAAGCAGCTCTCATCATTGAACTCCACAGCATTTTGGGCAACAGGTTCATTCATATAAATGAACACTTTATGGAAAATTCTACTACTATTTTATCCGGGTTTTATAAGATAAAATTCAACTTTAGATAAATTAGAATATATGGTCGGACTGATATTTTTTTATAAGTATATAATACTATGTTTTTTTTCCTGCCATTGTTTTTTGTGTTCAATAAATTTTGTGTTTACACAGATGGGCTCAAATAGCCAAGCACCTCCCTGGAAGAACAGATAATGAAGTGAAGAACTTTTGGAATTCAAGCATCAAGAAGAAGCTCATGTCTCATGATCATCACCATCACCACCACCATCATGTGATCCACAATCCTTATGCTGCTGATCAAGAAGGGTTTTTCTCTCTCCTTTCAAACCCTAGCCTGATCTTAGCATCTCCAGTACAGGACCAGGTTTATTTCCCTACACCTAATAGTACTACTGCTTCAACCCTACCTCATGTGATGCAAAATCTTTGTCAAGGCAACTTTGAATTCGATCCGCCACAACAACAAGAAGTGCCCAATTTCGGTTTTGATCATTTGGTCCATTACCCACATCAGATCTCCCATTTGTCAGGCAACAGCTTAGTTTCTTTGTATGATCAAGGTTTGTCTTTCGGACACCCGCTTCATCAAATCATTGATCCGAATCAAGAAGATCGACCTTTCCCAAGCGAAGGCGCTGAACACTACGCTGACAACGGAGATAATAAGTTCGTGGATCCTGGTGAGATTCTCCAACCTTATGGTGAATACTCACCGATGGTACTGGCGATGCCAAAGCTCTATGAGATCATCGACGGTGGTTTCTGCAATATACCGGTTACGACTTCCTCTTCCTCTTCTTCACAAGAAATGTTATTAGACCCACTGGGCGCCAAATTCTCAGCATCATCATGCCTTCTTCTTCCAACAGTGTCTCCATCGTCGTGTCAAGAAATTTATCCCCCGTACATTCCTACTGTCATCAATCAAATGGAGTGCAACAATGCCATTGATGCATCGGTGATGTCGTCATCTTCTTCATCTTCTCTAGTAGCAGATTTATCATCAAGTGGCCCATTTGGTATGAACCCTAGCCTCACATCCACCTGGGATCAGCAGACAACCTTGGACTCCAAATAGAAATTGATCATGTGGGGGTGGGTGGTGTTCATGGACGACAGTCGTTAAATGCAAAATAATGCATTTATTTCTTCTCAAAGACATATTCTGAATAAGGTAAAGAGCATGATAAATACTGGATCTGGGACACCTATGATTTGGCATCCATGTCGATGCATGCTTTGGAGAGAGATAAATGGTCACTGCAGATTCATAAAGATGTGTTGTAAGTTCTTGCACATGCTTATTCACCTTATTATAAGCTACTACATTTCTGTATATCACAAACCTGTGACTCCTGTCAAGTGTTTTCCCACATATATGTACACCATTCTCTCTCTCTCTCTCTCTCTCTCTCTCTCTCTCTCTCTCTCTCTCTCTCTCTCTCTCTCTCTCTCTCTCTCTCTCTCTTTTGGACAATTGTTTTCTGCCATGAGCGATTCTAGTGCTATGTATATTTACTAGAACTGATTTGTTATTGGAATATGTCAGTAGTTTCTCGGCAAGACCGGTTCATAAAACGATCAGTAAACTTTGTCCGGCAGATTCTTAAACAGTAATTCTAGCATACAATGGCAACGGGAAACAAGTTTCACACAATCAATGTTATTAATAATTGATCTAATGATTTTTAATTATCCACCTTCTCACCTTGCTTCAAATTAGGGATGGATGAGAGCGTTTGTGCAAAGTTTTCTTCATGTATATTCTGATTTTCCATTAATTAAGTGCTCACTTATAACATGGCATACCACATTTTAAGTCAATTGTAGGTCAGTCTGTGATCTTATGTATAGGAGTAAGCACATAGTACGTCGAAGTGGGGGAGGAGACCCTGAAAGAGAGAGAGAGGACAGTACGCTTATATCTGAAGGGGAAGCATTCACTTCGTGTAGAGAGTTGACTTTTGAGCGAGCAATGTCCTTTAGTGAATTTTGAGTGAGTGGCGTCCTAACATGACGTAATTCCCGCGAATCCTTATGATTCTATCTGCATACACTTAAGACTGAGTACCAGAAAATATCGGGTGCTGATGCCTTTCTTCTTTCTATAATTAGAAGTTGCAAAAAAAATTCATGATGTCCGGGTTTCCTCTTCAGTTTCAGCTCGACAGTCTCTGTGCATTGCGCTTTGGTTTTCGACAACCGAGAGGCACATGGTTCGGCTCCTCGTACCCGCTTCTCTCGATCAGCGCCTTGCGTTTGGGGGTTAGAGTCGGTCGCGAGTCGCGAAGGCCTTACCGACCCATGAACCTGTGAGATTGCACTCTTAGTTCCCTTCTGTAAGAGGATGACAGAAAGTAAAAGTAGTTGTGCGTTAGTAGTCCCTAATTCCATCGGGGTCCTTTTAAGGGCAAAAAACAAAAAGAAGAGGTGATGGAATTGAATTGTGGGAAAATTTAACCAAGTGAACTGGACAGGCAAGGATGCTGGCGGACAGAAGGAACCACATAACAATGGAACGGAGGAGTTCAAGGAGGTTCTTGACCTTGACCGGTGTAGGTCACATCACCCTCGACTTTTTTTTGAAGGGAGAAACAAACCCTGGTCCTGAATGTTACTGATCAGTGATCACCATGCAATGCCGAAGAGTATTTCATGTGCGTCCGTCGCACGGGTGTGCCCGATATATTATGTTACCTGTGTGATATGCATTCTTGTCTTATATCTCTCAAATTTTAATTGGTTTTTTTTCACTGTCATGTGACATGATTGGCACGCGGTATACCTTTTGTTCGGACAAGGCGTCCAACTGAAATGCAAGAGAAGTATGTTAAGATTTAAGACATAGGTGAACGTAAGGAACGATGATTCTTACGCTTGGAGGATTATATGTTTTAGAAATCTCGGAAAATGCAGATGCAACTGTCACTGCTAAACTCAGAGACGAGCAGCTCGGAGCAAAAACATTCGCAACAATATAACTAGTATTTGGGCTCAGTTTGTTTCGCATAAACATCTTCTGAAGAATATTTTCTATAAAGTCTTTTTACAGGAAAATGGAAATATTTTTCGGTATTTGGCTGAATCTAAAAACAACCGGAAAATATTTTCTGTTGTTTGATAAGGAAAATCTAATTTAATTTTCCAAAATAGACATACACTATTAGGCGCGACTGACTTGTACATAGCCGAGAAACCAAGCACCAGGGACCTAGACCCCGGTGTTAGTGTCCGACCCCGGCATGGGTACTCGGACACGGACACCGAGGTCCTTGGCTTGAACTTGATGGACTCAAGCTCAACTGCAGAGGACTTGGTCCTTGGCTTGGCCTCAATGGACCCGAGCTCGGGCCCCAGGGGATCTTGGCACGGGCACTAAGGTCTCGACCTCAGGTGTTAGGGATCTGAGCTCGGGCACTGGGGTCTCAAGCTTAGTCTCGATGGACCGAGGCCTAGCCTCGATGGACCTGAGCTTGGGCACAGGGGATCTGGGTATGAGCACTGGAGTCTTGAGCTCAGGTGTTAGGGACCCGAGCACAAGCACCAGGATCTCAGGCCCAGTCTAAAAGACCTGGCCCAGGCACTAGGGACTTAGGCACATGCATCGAGGTCCCGGGCCTCGACCTCGATGGACCCAGGCTTGAGTGCGGGATATTCAGATACGGGCACTAGCATCCCGGGCCCAGCCTCCATGGATCAAGGCGCGGGCGCCGGGAACAAGCCACAGGCACAAAGGTCTTAGGCTCGGCTTTCGTGGACTCAGGCTAGGCCGCTAGGAAGCCAAGTAACGATACCAAATTCCTAGGCTCCGCCTCTGTGGACCAGGGCTCAAGTGTTGAGAACCTAGCCATGGGTGCCCAGGTCCCGAACATGGGTACCAATGTCTTGAGCCCCACCTTTGTCGACCGGGGTTTGGGCACTGGGGTTCAGGCTCAGCCTCTTTGGATTCGAGCTTGGCCTCGATGGACTCCGGTGGCCTGGCCTCAGCCTCTAGACTTGGATCTGCTACGAAGTAACCAAAAATGAGCATTGGCTTTTTGTGTTGAAGCGCAAAGTTTCGAGTCTAAGAGTAAATATCGTCATATATGGAAAATGATTTTTGATTTTTGAAAGTGGAAATCATTTTCTTCAATTAAAGCATAAGTTTTCCGTTGACTCATTTTCCTAAGCGATCCAAACACTTCAAAATGCCAAAAATATTTTTCACAAAACAAACTAAGCCTATAATCATTAACAAATGACAAGAATGAATAATAACCTCTTGTGGTTACAATTCAGATTTTCACCAAAAAGAGAGGAAGAAGATAACGGTAATTAAGAGGGGTGAGTATCAGTTCATTCCAACCTGGGAAAACCAAACCAACCGGTTCTGGGTGGTTTCCAATTCCCAAAATTTGGATTGGAACCGGCAGTTCCCGATTCTAGGTGCATGAACCACTTGGATCGGACCGATATGTTTTTTTTTTATATTCTTTTTCTCTTAAAGAGTAAATATGCTTGGGTTGCGTTTCATTCCGACTCTCAGCACAAATAGAGTAATATAATTACAAATTTTTTTTTCATATATATATATATATATGTAGTTTTTATTGTTTAGCATATGTTGATATGATGCCATGTAATAGAATAATGACTACAAAATCCAATGGAAGACTAGTCGATCATCAATTAACGCCGCAACCCGATCATTTAAACATTTATTTAACGAAAAACCGAAAATAATGTTCCTTTTTTTCTTTTAATATTGGGAAACTCCTACTTATAACTCTTTAACCGAGAAGACATATATGGAAGGACAAACAAATACTGATGCAGAAAAGAACAAAATGAAAGATGAAACCTTTTGAATTCATCGTAACATAATGCAGGTACAATTGCTCTAATAGATGGTAGAAGCAACATCACCAAACGCGAGCAAAGGCAACGCCAAACTTTTGGAGTTCAAGATGTAGGGACTAGAAGAAACAAAAAACAAAAAACCAAAAACGGAATTATTGGGAACCAGATAGGACCAGTCGGTCTGAACCCAGGAGCAGGTGGACCGGTTCCCAATTCCACAAATTGGAAACCAACCCTACCCGATCCAATTCTAGGGTGGAAAATGACTCACCCTAGAACCAATCATCCCTAATAATTAACACTTTGCCATGGCCGGGTTCGACAATGATATTTCTTAGGTGCAAAACCAGACTTCACCTGCTCCAGCCCGAGCATGTGCTTATCTGTTCATGATATTGGGGCTTGCCGATGCTCACCCTTGATCGGGTTTTCGAGCAAATGTAACCTGGCATTGAAATCTTCATGGCGACTTTCTGTGCCATCTGCAAAGGAGGGAGCTGCGAAGCCACATCTGTTGATTTCTCATATAGCACAGGATGCTAGTCATACCACGGTGCAATTTATGAGACCATCTTAATGTGGCTGTTTCTTGAAACAGTGGTTTGCTTGATCTGATAAAATGAATTTAAATGATATTCTCTTAGATGACAGAAGTTGGAACTCAGAGGACCGACTGTCGAGGCAACTAGGGGATCAAGGATCATACTTCTTATTTTCTTTTATAAATGTCTTCGTCATGTGATGAACATTAGCCTCAATGACATTGAGAGGTTTTGGGGAAGAAAATGATGCAGTTTAGATCATGCCTGCACGCAAAAGCTTTACAATGTGCAAAAAGGAAAAGAAGACTGGCATCAACAAGTTCAAGTCAACCTTGGAAATTCAATTTATCAAGCTATGTATGATCAGACAAAGTAATCACCAGATCCACTCTTCTTTTAGAAGTCACTTTGGAAAGCATCAGTAATACCACAATTTAAACCATGGAAAACTCGATGAGAATTAAGTAAAAGCAAAGTAGGTGAATCACTGACATAGAGCCAAACATTATTCAGAGCTCCCCTCGAAAGCTCACCCTGAAGATTAGATATCCCGGGCATTTAAAATTTGATGATAAATTAAGTCATTGCTGCATAATTTCCAGAAGAGCCAAAATAGGATGCAAACTGTGATGACACAGACACATGGTTGAAGCAACTAGAAATTCTTAAAGGATTATTCCAAGGAGCATGACAGAGAAGGAAGAAGACTTCAACAAAAAAAATTGCTGTCATGTGAGAAATGAGTTCACATTCCACATGGGACCTTAGTAGCATGCTGAGCTATCCTTGAGCGGACTCTTCTAACTAAAAATTGGCTCATCGTCATGGAAGGTACATGTGTACAATGATACTGATAGCAACCAGGCCACATAGATACTAAGCTGTAATTCTTGACCTGCCCTTTGCTATTCTTCGAGCAATGACTCTCCGACCACCCTTGGTTGACTTTCTGTTTATGTACCAGAGTGTTACAATTCATAAGATAAATTTTCAAATAATATCAATTCCATACCAACAATTAGCTCGTCCATACGGAACATATATTGTTGAAAAGCAGGACAGACAATGCTACGAAAGTGAGAGAAACAGTAACAGGCAGAAAGCTATTGTGAACGAAGCCTTCCATCAATTTGCTATAGCAATCACAGTATGATCAGTATATAACCCTCCCCGAGACAGTAGCTGAGTCATTCACCAGTTAAGACTGATTTCTCCATCTAGTTCCAAACTAACAGTCTTATCTTAGTCCATTATTTTTCTTTCCTCAGGCACAGTCACCAGATTCAAACAACTCACATTGACGGGCAAGCTCACATACAACCACGCATACTGGAAGAGAAGAAGAAGAAGGAAGCAAGCCATACCGAGCAAAGAATCCGTGTGTCCTCTTACGCCTAATGGTACTGGGCTGGTATGTCCGCTTTGTGGATAAGAGCATTGGATCACTCGATGAGTTCATATCACCTGCACACGAACACGAACCTTGCAAACACTAAGAGAATGTAGAAGAGTATTGGACAAGCAAGCATATGAGAGAAGAGAGAGAGCGAGAGAGATGTGGGTTGTCAACCAAATCCAACAGGGTATCCGCAGATTATTGATGATTAAGTCACCTCTTACACAAAGCCCGATGCCACAAACATTATCCAATCTTAATCTGAATATAGTAAAAGTGACTGCGAAAACAGGACAATCTATACCATCACAAATAGAAGAAACACTGTCATGTTAAAAAGAAAACAAAGCTAAGCCTTGAAGAAGCAGGGAGTACTCTGTATCTCAGAAAGCTTGCCGGTCAAATATTAAGCTAAAAATGAACTATCATGCCAACCCCACTAACGTCACAGGGAGGACGATGCATTCGAGTGCTTAAGATAGTCGTTAACAGTTCATTTCATCAAATTTAAAACTGTCAAGTTCACCAGAAACCACATTTTAGAAAGAAAAAAAAAAACCAAATTTTCGGTAATCCCAGTAACTCGAAACAAACACCTGCCATGCAAATTCCATGGTCCTACTACACATGGAAGCGAAATATCTATCGACAAGGCAATAGCGCAGTAGCTATCAACAAGTAACAAAAGATCAAATACCAATCACGGAGAGAGAGAGAGAGTACCGTCCGGTAGGAAGAAGCTAAGAGACGGGAGGCCGAAAGGATGAAGGAAACGGTGAGAAGGGACTCGATCGAGCGAATCGACATCGCTCTGGTACAGATGGAGAGAGGCGTCGGATTTGGGGACGGAAGGGAACAGGCTCGGCGCGATCTCGAAGCTCGGAGAAACGACGCGCTGGGTCGGGCTAGGGTTCCGGCGAAGGAGAGGATTCGTCAGGAGCCGGTTCGCCAGCGAAGCTCCGTTTCGGATCAGTGATTTGGTCGCCATTCTTGTTTAAGCTCCGATTGGAGTTGCAGAGATTCTGCTAAAACCCTAGAAAGGGTCGAGCCGATGAAGGAGGCGAAGGCGTGTGGGTCGGAGCTGGAACCCGACCCGAATCCGAATTACGAGGGTCCGGGGCGTCAGTTCTTCAATTATAATGTGCAAAATCAGAAGTTGATTAACGTGTGATTTTCACATTAGATATCTAAATTAAACTACAATCACGTGAAGGCATAGTTATTGCAATAATTGGAAAAATCAAGCTCTCTTAAACAAATAAAATATCGCGTTATGACGTCCTTTTTTTCCTTTCCGATTTTATCGATCTCCTTCCCTTTCGTTCGAACAATTTTGGATACGTAGTTACCTCACATAAAAAAAATTATATTGAAAAGAGATATTTTCTATACTTGATCAATTTCGCTTCATTTCCAAAACATAATTCCAGATAACAATCATATTTTCGCTCACGTATTATTATATTTACGACAGGTTACTACACTTGAGATTACAACTTCGATTGTATTTATCCCTCTCAATACTTAATACTTTAAAGATGCGTTTGGTAGCCAAATTTTGTTTGAAATGGCTATCATGCGCAATAATACATGCCTGATTATTGAGGGAAAATTCATCATATAATTATATACATACAAAAAAGTAGCAAAAAAATTCAAATATATATCACACGTGAGAGTATGTGATTAAAGTGCCGACAATAATTTGACCCTAAGTTAACATCAAATACACATTGATATGGAATAATGACATATGTTTCAGCACTCTCTATGTTATATATATATGATCTGTTTGTCTTCCATAACTAGTTAGATGTTCAAACATGCGAGAAAAATTTGGCTAGAGTCAACGTTAGGAGATGCACTACCATAAATTTAATAAAATCGGGATGTCAAATTGCAAAAATTGAAATGTTAGGGTGGGCGAGATACCACAATCCCTAGAAACTTTTGGTAAAATGTAATCCACCCTTTCCGTAAATTTGACAAGATCATACAGAGCACGCACCGGACGAGATGAGATAAAAACCCGGATGTCGTTTCGTGGTTTGCCCTAACTAAAAACTCAATCCCGTCCGCGGCGTCGGCGAGTCGTTTGCCCCCCCCGCTCTCTCCATCAAACGACACCTCGCTTTGCAGGGTCTCCTCGCGCCCCGTTGCACCAGTTTTTTTGAAACTCCCCCCTTCGCTTCGCTTCCCTCTACCGTTCCCTCAGGGACAGTGCTTCCAGGTACGCTTCGGCTTCGCACGCTCGCCCGATCCCTCTCGTCAATCGCGCCGTCATCGTTTGTGATTTCTGGAATTCATCAGCGAGCAGCATGCTTTGAGTCGATCGCCGTGGCCCGTGCTGTCTAGTTTCTGTTCAGAGGCCGCCGTGTCGATCTAGTCTGTGATCGAAACAGCCGAGGATTCTCTCGATTTCCGTAGCTGAATCCGTAGCTGGACGTTTTTTGTGTTCATGAAGTTCTGTGGGGGGATTGTAGGTCGGGCCGGTCACGATGGAGCCGCGGGACGAGCAAGTTCGGGGATGCCGGGAGATTCTGGAGATCATCAGCTTGATGTCCTTTGCGAATTTGAGCGAGGAGCAAGTGCACAAGCTGGTGACGATGAGAGAAATCGCGCGACAGGTCGTCGGCGGTCAATTCCAGGGGGTGGGTGGAAAACGGAATTTTGCCCGACTTATGAAACGGTCTCTTTTCCGTTGCCTAGACTTTCATTGACTTACATGCTAATTTTGGCCTGGCAGGTTTCGAAGATTGATGTGGCTAGGGCGTTGCGCTCTACTATTGACGATATTGTAGGTCGAAATTGCGCTATGTTAGCGAACTCTTAAGGTTTGTGTGTTAATGCATGCTGACTCGGAGAACGATATGGTGCAGGTGGTCACATGCAAGGAAACTCTAGATATCATAAGTAGGATGTCGCACGAGGGCTTAGATGATCATAGAGTTCAGTTGATGTCGAGGATTAAGGACATCGCTGGTGCCATTGCTGATAGAAAAGTGGACGCTGGCAGTGCTTGGCATTATGAATTTGCTGAAAGAGTAAGGCCGAAAAAATAGAATAGCCTACTCTCACACATAGTGATTTTGAGTTTAGATTATTTTCTAACGGGCATATTTAACAGTTTAACGAGACTGATGATGCGGGGATCAGTGAGAGCATGATGGACTGTGCAATGCAAACGAACCATGAGGATGTTCACATTCTGAATATGGAAGGACAGGTGTTCGTGGACGAACTAATGGGGATCGCAGTGAAGAATGAGGAGTATTTTATGGGTGGAGAATTGGTAGAACAAAATGATAATGTGGAACTTCTATCACAGTCAATGTCTTGTGCCTCGATATCTTGGCCTCAAAATGATGAAGTAACTTTGGATTGGGTTGAAGATTTGATGTTAGCACTAAAGAGATCTTCATGGGAAGGTGTCCCCTCAGACTTTCAATTTGTTATGCCTGTCGGTGTGGTCGACAAATTGATCGATTCAGCCGACAACATTCTAAGTCAAGAACCAAACTGCGTGATTATTAATTGCTCTGTAGAGGATTCAAGAGTGGTTGTAATTGGTGATATTGAGGGACAGTACCACGACTTATTGTCTCTCATGTATGACCATGTCGGTCTGCCTTCGGAGAAACTATTCTTTGTTTTCAACGGTAATTATGTCGGTAAAGAGCCATGGGGTTTGGAAGTACTTCTCGTGTTGTTGGCCTGGAAGGTAAGCCATCTTTTCCTTTGTCTGTAACGAGTAGATACTTCTGCAGGAGCATACTCTGAGAAAGGAGCAATTTTGTCTCCATAGACCCTACAAAATACAACCTGGAAAGAATGAAGATTGGTGTCGGAGAGAGTGTCATGTCTTCATATACATGTTTACTGGCATTAATGTAGGCTTCGACACCTTCCAATACCTTGGTTTCTGATTTGGGTCCTTTCCCATTTGGCATCCTCTTCCTCTGTCTATACCTATTTGTCATTATGCCACACTCCCCCCCACCCCCTCCCACTCTCTCAAATTTAGTACTTGAACAGATACGTACGTGCTCTTTTCTATGTTGGTTGACTATGATTATTTACATCTAATATTTGGTGTGTAGATAGTAATGCCTAGTAGAGTCTGTCTGCTCCGTGGCAATCATGAAACAAAGTCTTTCTCATCATCCTGTGGCTTTAAGGACGAGGTGCTGACCAAATATGGTGATCAAGGTGACTATGTCTATAAGAAGTTTTTGGGATGTTTCAAAAACCTTCCCTTGGCCTCGATAATAAGCAATAGTGTATATACTACCCATGGAGGGCTATTCCGAAGCACACGAGTTCTTTCTTCCAAGTCGATCAAAGGATTGATGACGGTTGGTTCTTTGGATGAACTTTCTAGAGTTAATAGATACACTATAGACACTCTAGATGATGATCATATCCATGGAGGCTCTCTAATCTTGAACGACGTGCTCTGCTCAGACCCATCATCTGTTGAAGGTCTTAGGGAAAAAAGAGTACGCCAAGCAGGTCTATGGTGGGGCCCTGATTGCACAGAGACTTTTCTGAGCCAGTCTAAGTTGAAGGTAATGTGAATAGTTCTAGTTATGTCATTTATGCAGATGTTTTTAATGGTGTAGCTTAGCCTATGTACATTTGTTCTTGCTGGTAAGTGATGGGCATTGGACAAATTCAATACCCTACATGCTCAGTCTATGGTTTTCTTTTGAATATGAGCATGAAGTGATGATTAAAGAAATGGTATGAACTGTGATTCAAAAATATAAACTAGAAAGTTAACCGGCATTATACACTTGCCTCGCTGAATTTTAGTTTTGGTCTTCATTCGATTATGATTTTGGTCATGTTTGAGTCTCAGGCTTTTACTCTTTGTGTGTGCGTTATGAGAGCTGAGTGATTATTAAGGGCTATCTTGCTGCAGTTCATTATTAGATCACACGAAGGGCCTGGAAAAAGGGCTTGTCGAAAAGTTTTAGAAGCACTGTCCAAAGGATACAGTGAGGATCACAGTGGACTATCAGGGAAGCTATTTACTCTGTTCAGT
The DNA here is from genome assembly GCF_021117445.2 of Syzygium oleosum. Taxonomy (NCBI): domain Eukaryota; kingdom Viridiplantae; phylum Streptophyta; class Magnoliopsida; order Myrtales; family Myrtaceae; genus Syzygium; species Syzygium oleosum. Next base: position 12,994,922 of record NW_026607489.1, on the reverse strand, counting down.
GCTCCAGAATATACGCAGGTCCTCATTTTTGGTTCCTTGCTTTTTACTTCGAGTTGCTAACAGTAACTGGTTTTGATAACATGTAATTATGGCTTTATTTGGATCTTTCCTTGGTCCTTGATATTGAGCCTTCTTTTTGATAACTGTCTTGAAGCTGAGTTTCATATTGCACCGCACAAGCTTTATTTATGCCACCAAGTGTCATTGAATTCATAAGATAAATTCCAAGGTTTCCTGTTTGATTGTTTTTTGATAAAAGGAGTCAGGGAAGAATTGGAAACAGGAACGTCAGCACATGTAAAATGGCAGAAACTTTTATTTAATATTCGTTGATTTTCTCAGAATCATAGCTACTCTCAGCTCCTATTTGATAAGTTGAATATGGATATCTGCTGTGCATCTTTACCATTTGTTAAGAAAGTTTGAGGCAGTTATTGTTGATGAAATTTCTCATGTCATTCCATATTTTGTCTATCTTTCGGTCGCCATCCAGAAGAGTCAAGATAGTTAAGAGAATATTTAATAATTGAAAAGAAACATCCATGTTAGTTAATACCATAATGTCTGTGCCACTCTTCTGCAAATGCTCTTCCACTTCCACTGGCCACACCTCCTCCGTGTATTTTTTTTTTCCACTTTGATATTTTCTTCTTTTTCCCATTGGATGTTGGTTGCTAGGGAGCTTAATAATCACAATACTGGCATCTATGATCTCTGCTCCTGAGGCTTCAGTTTTTGTTTTGAATAAACGGTTCAATGATCCATCCATTGGCATTGATTTTTCCCAAATTGGCACAAAATTTTTAACTTTGTTTTCTCCTTTTTTATTTAAAGCGAATATTTCATGTATTTTCTTTCATTTGGCACACTTGTAGCATGAGCAATCAGACTAGTATATCTAAACTGGTTCTGCCACTGTTTTTGTCGTGCAGTTTCCTGAAGAGATGGGAATAAATGAAGGAGCATATGCTATCTTGGAGCCACCCAGTTTTACTCCTGTGTTCTGCTCATTCAGAGCTGTAGATAGACCAAAGGTATAGATGCTACGGTCTGAACCTGTGAAATTATGCATATTACTTTATCAGGAATCAAATATAGATTTTTGCATTCTAGGATAGTTAGCAGAAAAGTTATGAATGTGGGGATTTATTTTTTTGGTGATGCAAATGTCGGCATATTACGAATATTGTCCAGGCCCAAGTTTTGATGAGTTATTTCTCTTTTGGAGATAGGCTATCCATAAGCCTGTTACTCTAATAGTGTGAATTCTTTCAGTATCTCCTGTTTTTAATTCAAACCACCTTAGGTTTGAGGTTTGTACTCTAGAGTAGACCCTTACTTTTGGAAGAAAGGAAGATGCCACCTAGGCAATAGCCTCTTTAAAATATCTTATGTCTTTCATCAGGTAGTTGTGTCTAATCCATATGGTGGAATCCATTGTGCAGGCATGCCATTACATTGTCAGAAACAATGAAGATGAGGTGGATTTATATGAAGAAGAAGTCTCGACATCCATGGTAAGTTAGTAGCTTTTAGGGGAAACAAGCAAATCTCCATTTTTTAACAAATATTTGACTCTAGATATGGCAGCGATTCTTGGTGTTGCCAACTATCTTCTATAGACGGAAAGGTCTGATATTTAGTTCTTATAAATGTCTAGTGTATGGAGTTTGTCAAATAAGAACATAAACGAGCTTATCTTGTATGCTAATGCCTAAATGGTGCATGCTATGTCATTTACCATATATGCTCTAATTTCTTAGTTTTGTGATCTCATGAGCCCTTAGAAGATAGATTAACTGGTTGCGCTAAAATTTAGTTTCATTTTTTCTGTTGATATTAGAGTCTGGACGCTTTGGGTGATTCCATTGCAATGGATCACTTGCATTGTATGGCTGGGACGAATTCTGAAGTTGATTTTGGGGCAGTCGGGATTGATAATCCCCCTTCTTGGAGTGTGTTTTTGGCAGATGAAGCAGGTAACCCACAGTGTGTTCAGCTTTCAGAAGTTCCTGACGTCGAAGGGTTGCCCTTATCTCCCAACTCCCAGGTGATGGATCTGCTAGAATTGCTCCGGTTCTATGACATACTTGTCTTAATAAATGTTTCAACAACACAGGAACCTCACAAGTCTGCTTACAAGTACTTATTGAAATTGATTGCAGCACTGAAACATGAGCTCCAAAGAAGGGTATGTGAAGCCCACCTCTAATGAAGTTCATTATTATTTTCTTTTTTCGCAAAATTCATAATTCTAACATAAAATTCTTTATAGGATGCTGAGAGTAGGAATCGTATGCATGAGTTGGTAAGTACAAAGTTGCATTCTTCATTGTCTGGGGCAAGACTTTGTGTAAATTGTTATTGGTCCTGTGTTTTTAATTCACTAGATAAAACAGATGGAATCAAGAAAGACTGTTGCTTATCCTGGAGAAGAACACAGGATTGAAGTTGACAAAAATTCTAACCCTGACGGGACTGAAGTTGTGGAGAAAAGTTCCACCTTCACCCCAACTGGCTCTCTTAAAGCAGAGGGGAGTGCAGAGCAAGAAGCATATGAATCGAGGTCTAGTTATAAAAGAGCTGCTCCTCATCATGCTTCTAAACAGATAATAACATATAAGAGAGTCCGAAGTCGGGCTGGTCCAAAGAACTAGGTTCATTGGGAAGACGCTTGGTCTGGAGGCTTCTACCTTAAACTTCAAGTGTTTCACTGAGAAAGAGAATCTTTTTCAAATGATGTGACAGAGACGACGATATTAACTCCCTAGAAATGGGTATGCCAGCCTGGACAATGAGAATTCCTACAAGAACAGAGAGTTTAAGCAACAACTTGCAATGGAACTATGCAGCTCTGCTGTATGAAATCGCCCCTTTTAACAGCTTTCTGGAAGAGCGGTCAGCAGTTCAGCTTACTTCAGTGCAACCCTGGAGGTAACTGCAGTTAATTTTGGTTTGGATCTGGCACGATATGTGCATGTGATTTGGTTTACAGAATAGAGGGTTCGACTATATCTACTGAGATCACATTGATCTCGATTTTTATATCTTGAGAATGAAATTTTGGTGCTAACTGATTGTATGTTCAGATGGGGATTTCAAGCTGCCGGGTTGATGTCAAAGGCCTCACGGACTTTATCAGTGCCCGTGCCCGAGTTGGCCTTCAAACTTAACTTAGGAAGCACGGGTTGCTAAGCGGAGCTTGATACGCGACTTGCCGCTTGTGTGAGGAAAGACATGCCAGTCGGAGATGGCTTGGAGCGGTTCACTCACAATTGGGTGCGACAAATGAGGAAGGATTGTTGGAACAGTGCACACTCGAGGTCAACCAGTTCCGCTCTCTTGTGCAGTGCAGAGCTTCTGCTCTCACAAGCTTACGCAGGAATCAACTGGCTTGGCGATTCTGTCCGTTGCACACTGTCGCTCTCCATTTAGCGACTCTTTTTTTGTTGGGAATGAATATCTATTACCTTGACGATAGTTATGTTGTATCGCAATAGTAAATGTGCAATTTGCGTCAGAATTGGCTTAAAAGCAAGCTAGCTGATGAAGAGCGAATATACGAATGAGATAATTTCTTTTGATTCTATCCTTTTAGACAGTAAAAATTATGAGTTCAATCTCTTCCGTCAAAACTAGTATCGAGCTAGGACCAGAAGGATTCCATTGGGAACTTCATGCGAGATAGATGTCTTGATTGTTGTGACCAAAGAGTTGGGAGGAGGAAATTACGGAAACAACGGAAATTTGAGGCCTACAATGGAAGAAGTGTAATGGCAGCCCTAAAACTTGTTGTGAAAATGCGATTGAGTCTTCAAATTTTCAAAAAGTATAATCAAATCATAAAAATTGTCACAAAAGTGCAATCGAGTTTTAGAATTTTCAAAAAGTGCAATCAAGTCCTAAAACTTTGTCACAAAAGTGCAATCGACGAAAGAATTTGATTAGATTAATTTGATAAGTTTTAGGACTCGATTGCACTTTTTAAAAGTTTTAGGACTTAATTATACTTTCGTAATAAGTTTTAGGACTTAATTGTATTTTTGAAAGTTATAGGACTTAATTTCACTTCCACGACGAGTATTAGGATTTCCAACGAAAATTTACTTCCCAGATATGAACAGTCAAAACGACAACCCGTTCCACCCCATCATTGGTGAAACGTGCAGACGACTCTCCGTTTTTGATGTTTCGGCGCCACGCTCCCCCTTCACTGGCTGACCGTTTGCTCGCTCATTCTCTTCGCGCGTTTTCTTTCTTCAATCTTCTCTCTCCTCTCTCTCTCTCTCATGGAGATTGAAGGCGAAGAAGGTTCGAAGGTCATGCTCAAAAGAGCTTCAACGGCGACAATCTTCGGCCGAGGACTAGGGTTCGACACCGACGACCGAAGCGTGTCGCGCAAGCACCTTCTCCTCCAAGCCGGCGACGACGGGACGGCGGAGCCTAGGGTTTCGTTCCAGGTCCTGGGGAAGAACCCGGTGTGGGTCCGGAGCGGTAGCGGCGGAGGGGTCCGGGTGTATCGGAGGTCGGAGAGCGGCGGATTCGGAGCCGGCGACCGGTTCTGTATCTCGGGGAGGAGGCCCGTTTGGTTTGATCCGAGGAAGATTGAAGATGGAGGCGGAGGTGGAAGTGGAAGCAAGAGGAATTCGGAATGTGAGAGCGAATTGGCAGAGAGTGCTGAATCTGTTGATGTGTCGAGTATTGACCCTGTGAAAGGTTAGTTGTGTAGCTTTCTTTTCACTTTCCAAAATTTGGTCTCTGCTCATTTTGATTGCTGAAAGAGGAGGTTAGTCGAGCTTAATTGATGGAGACCAAGCACGTAAGGCACGCAGTTTCTTTTCTGTCGAGCTCTTGCGTGTCTGTAATTTGTGAAAGCTGTTGGCGCTTTCTTTCATTGTTGTGAGTTCGATTTTGAATGACCGGATAGTCGGCTTCTCCTTCTGTAATAAATGACCCCGCTAAAGTCTAGGATTTCAAGCTTGTTTCTTTGGAGCGAAGTTTAGCTTGTTTCTTGCTATGGAGCTGGTTTAGCCTGATTCGGTATTTATGCAATGAGCAATTAGTCAATAGATCAGGAGAAAAATTTGATTTCTTGAATATTGACCCTGTTGGTAGGTTATTTTGTATCTTCCTCGCGATAGTTGACTGTGTTTAGTTTTGTTTTTGGAGAACAGGTGTAATCCAGAAATGTTTACAAAATGATTGAACATGGTTCGGGATGACTGATTTAATTTCTTTTGAACTTTTGGACATGTGAATTGAAGTCTTGTTCGTCTGAATATGCCACTGCGTTGAGAGAGGGTCGGCAGTATTTTGTGAGTTTGAGTTTTGGACAAAATTTTGTTGGGTAGACAATTGGTGGAAATAAATTTCCGCAATGTGGATAACCAACACATTTGCTTTTAAACAGAATAAGTTGGTTGCGTAAATTGGACATGCTCTTTCTTTCATTAACTAGGTAATTATCGATAAGGGACTGAGGTTGTCCATGAATTTTACTTTGGAAAAGCTTTGCTTTTTTGTGAGTTAAATATTCCTGAAATGGGATAATCTTTCTCCTTTGTCAGCTTGATAATGTGGTAATATAAAAATTTGCCTTATGTTAGAGGCAGATTTGAAGTCATTTGACAGGTAGTTTGCTGTTTGTTGCTACTATGATGCATTTGTCAAGATCAGTATCTTATTTGGTGGATGCAGAGTTTGGTTTTCTCGTGATTGGACATGAGTTTGATCAATATCCTAAGCAAATGCTTTGCAATGCAAAGCATTGGGATTGGTTTCTCGAGGACCTGAGTAAAGGCAGTGATGATGATAGTGGGGACGAAGATGAAGGGACAAAAGCGAAGCGCAGAGGTAGGAGAAAGAGGAGACAGGTTGAGGGCAATAATGGATATGATGATGAGTGGACTGGCGAGAGCGAAGACGAGAAGGATGATTTGGCTACTGTGAGAAAGGCTAAAAAACCATCTTACTGGACAAGATCCAAGGACAACAGGAAAGTGAAACCCCCCAAGAGTACAAGAAGTGATCAAACATCTCAGAAGAAGAGAAGTCCTCGTTCAGAGGATGAAGAAGACGATGAAACGCTGGGAGGGTTCATTGCAGATGATGAGGATGTTGAAGGAGAACAAGAAGAAGAAAGTGAGGATGAGGAAGAGGAAGAGGAAGAGGAGGAATTCGTTGATGATGAGGAGGATGAATAGTTCAAGTAATTTACTTGGGATGTGAGAAACTTTGACGTGCATAGCTGACATGAATATTATATGTTTCATGTAAACCCTGTAATCTAGTCTTTTCGCAGTTCTTGCGTTTAGTGTTAGAAGTCCTGTGCCATAGGCTGTCACTGACTCTTATGTTGTGAGATATGTTTTTTGGGAGATAATAATAAATCGTTCTTCGTTTATGGGTATCAGTTTTCTCCAGTTTTGCTGGTTTCGGCTGTTGATCGAAGCTGAGTCGACTCGACGACAACGAACGTGGATGTCACTGTAAGCAAGTGATCCGTGGGCTTGCTGTTCCTGTACGAGGTTGGATGTTTTTCCATCCCCGAGTGTATCATTGTAATGACTGGCTCTACTTGTTTAATTTTGCGGCACAATCTTGGAGTGTTTCCTCATAGATTAACGTTCTTTCTAACAAGAAATCATCATCGGCTCATCGAGTAAAAAGTCTGACCACCCACACTAAAGGGCAGCAAATTGTTCAGAGGAAAGCTGATTTTTTCCTAGTAGCTGCGGTTGCTCAATGCATCTCCCAGTCACCACAAGCTTAAAGATATCATAACGATCGACTACGCCAATAATGCACCATTGTTGGGATAATTTGATCTTAATTTGAGAATGAAAGACAAATTAATCTAAATAATTCTTAATCGGATAACTTGCGGTTCAGTTGGATCGAACATGGTATCATTTTCAGATTGACGAAGAAAAAGTGAATTTGCTCATTCAACAATTGAAAGAACAAGTACATAATTCTACTCTCTCTCTTTTTTTGACCTTTTCTTCGCCTTCAATATTCGATCTTTCTGAAGATAAACTTCTTGGAATTTACTTCTGAGCACCCAGATTCACTGCACAAGCTGTCGGGTAAACAGGAGTCGCTCCCTCCTCAGCATCATCGTCCTACGTCTTATCCTCGGAAGCAGGTACCACGACAGGTCAGCATTGGAGTGCGAGCCCTCTCCCAGGAAAGAGTCGAGGAACAGAGTTGCTTCGACGCGCGGTGCATGAACGCGACGGTGCATCGGAGCAGTCGCGCGGTTTGATCTTCGACAGCCATAGCCATGGCGATGTGCTCCGCCTTCTGTCCTCGCATACCCCACTACTCCTTCCTCAGAGCAGCGCCGTCCGTCCGTTCGATCCCGCCATCATCGTGGCCGTTTCGGGCTTCATCTTCCCCAGCTCGAGCTTCGAGTTCCTTCTCGTCCCCTGGTAATTTCGACCTGCCTGCTCTATCTAGAGTGGTGGAATGAACATTTTTTGCATGGTGGCGCAGTGGGCTCTTTCGATGACGGCTGTTTCTGCACAAAGTTTCAATTTTTTTTGGGAACAATTTGGTTGTGTGCATGCACTTCTTTTGACGAGTTCAGAGTTGCTCGCTTGAAATGGCATCTTTGGTGAAGGGTTCTAGTTCTTGTTACTCCGTTTTCGTTGTAGTGGTGCTGGACTATTTTTCTTCTTTTCCTTGCAGCGAAGGAAATACCAGGACGAATAGGGTTTTTGGGTCTTGGAATCATGGGTACGCCAATGGCACAGAATCTCATCAAGGCGGGGTAGAGAAACTTTCTTGTCTTTCTGCTTATTATTACCCTTTCCCTTTGCTTTTTTCACTTGATGGACTAGTAGCTGGGTTCTCAGTTTAATTGAGTCAAAATGTATTTAGACTTAAGAGTTACTCTTTCCAGATGCTAAAGCCTTGCATAAGCCATTTGTCAGTGACAAACTGAAGCGACTAGTATATACTCCACAATCTGATGTTCCGCTTTTGTTTTAGATGTGATGTGACCGTCTGGAACAGAACCAAGAGCAAATGTGATTCTCTCATAAGCTTGGGTGCACAGTAAGTCGTTGCTTTCGGACCATTATATCTATGAGCATGTTCACATGTGAACTTTGTGATGCATTTTGTCTCCGTAATTGAGTTAACAATGTAGTTTTATGCTTCTGGACTTTTGATTCTTAATTCTGTAAGCATGTGTTTTTGATAGTGGATTGGTATTGGTAAGTTTATATCTCTGCAAGGCTGCTGCTTAATATCTTCCAAATGGATCATTCCAACTGCAATGGGTCAAAGGCACTGGTTGCCATGTTCATCTGATTGCAATGCAAAAGTCATGCCAGGGAAGATCAAATATGAGAGTTCCTTGTTGACCCTTATTGCAGATATAAATCCTCTCCTGAAGAAGTCGCTGCAACTTGTGATGTCACGTTTGCCATGCTCGCTGATCCTGAAAGTGCAGTGCGTATGTTTCAATGTTGCTTTTCTTGTTGTGGCTCAATCTTTTCAGTGACTAAGAGCTGCTTGAGCATAGGTCGATGTTGCATGTGGGAAGCATGGAGCTGCTAACGGAATGAGTCCAGGAAAAGGGTACTATTAATTTGTTTCTTTTTCTCTATGAGTATTGCTTATATTTGTATGAGATGGGCATTTGTGCTATGTTCTTGGTGAGAGACCATTTGAGGAGTTGATGCTTTATCTTTTCCAGCATTGTGGGGCATGTTTTGTATCCCTGTGATTGTTTAGAGGCTCAGTTATTACATAACTTAGGTTCTAATCATCGAAGTTAGTTTGGCCAAAAGAAAATCATTGAAGTCATTTGTGAACTTTAAGAATAGTTTCTGATGCATTGAAGCAGATAACATGTGAAGCCTGATTTTTTCAATTGCATGGCCATTTCAAATTGTCTCTACCCTATATTATATTATCAGACTTAAAACTCCTATTCTCTCTCTCCACTCTGCCTATCTGCATCAATCTTTGACGGCTTTCTGATTAACTTGGGAACTGCATGCATGATTGCTCTATACTGACATTCTCCAAGTGGATCTTGTAGGCATCTGCTCATACACATTCAAGTACTTCTTTTCATGCAAAATAACATATTGCAAGAAAATTGAATAATATGCATTTTCATTGGCAGGTATGTGGATGTTTCGACAGTTGATGGGACCACTTCTAAGTTGATTAGTGGTCATATCAAGGGCACTGGAGCGCTATTTCTGGAGGTAAAGTTGTTATCTTGTATTTATACTTGGCTATATAGAGATGAAGTATAATTTTAAGTGGAACACTGTGATATGATTTAGATTTCATGAAACTCTTTTCATGAGCAAGTGCAATTCCTCCAGGCTCCTGTTTCAGGCTCCAAAAAGCCCGCTGAAGATGGGCAATTGATTTTTCTCACAGCAGGTAGGCCCTGTTCCATTTCCTTTGTCCATTAAGTAGTTTAAACTTGTGGTTCATGGTACATTTCCTATTCAATGTTAATTCTTGTGTGGAATACCTGGAATGGAACATTATAGAAGTAGTATAATTCCTAGTAACTTTGAAGAATATATTTTGCTCATAGATACAAATGACATCTCTTTGGGACTGAAGTACGCCGTAGAGTAATTGTAGTATTGGTAATTGTTCAGGTGACAAAGCTCTATATGAGATGGTTGCCCCATTTCTTGACATCATGGGAAAGGTAGTCTCTTTTTTTATAGAGTTCTCCTTCTTTTGCCAAATATGATCCTTGTGCTTATGGTAATAGTGTTTGTACCCAGTCAAAATTTTACCTTGGTGATGTTGGAAATGGAGCTGCTATGAAACTTGTTGTCAACATGATCATGGGAAGGTGCTGCAGAATTTTTTCTTTTCTATTTCATCTATTTCATGAATGCACTGCTGATCATTATGCTTGCTAACCCTAACTCACTCTTCTCTTGACATTGACTAGTATGATGGCATCATTTTCCGAAGGATTACTCCTTAGCGAGAAAGTAGGGTTGGATCCTAACGTACTTGTAGAGGTACTTCTTTTAACCACAAGAGATTGCTTTATACGCTGTTTTTTGTCTGGATACGTGCTTTATACACTTGCTAATAATGCTTATGTGAATTACATTAGATGCATTATTGATGGCCGCACTCTAATTTGTCTATAAGTCATAGTCTGCGATATTGTTTTGACAAAATATGGATATGTTGAATTGACATTTCTGTATCTGAAAGGATATCAGTGCATCAATGAATTATGGATTGTTGATATAAGATGATCAGAGTTATTTATTTTTCTGTTGCTCCAGTGAATGGTATCATCTTCCTTTAATTCATCCGTAATACCACAAAATTGTAGGGATATCTATTACATGAATGTTGTCAGGTTCACTGGTGGAATGGTATAAAACTTGTCTTAGAAACTTGCTGCTTGGTATCTTTGCTCATTCATCATGCTTAGGGTCTATTAGTCTACCAGATTTAACCTTGCATGCTAAATGTCTAAACTGCAAAACTATGGAGTACTTTTGTGCATAAAGTTTAACAAGACTCATAACCATTTAAAGATATTTTGTAAACCAAGTAATATGATGCTACAGAGCTGTTCAAGTGAAGAGCATGCCCCATTTCAAATCAGATTATTGTCTATAGGGGCTAAGTGAATGAACAATGCCTGAAGCTCACAAGTAAGGATTTGAGCTCAAGTAGCAGACAAAAAGATTACTGTTTAGATAAATCCTATCTTTCATCGGTTTGGTTATTATGTTTTACTCTTATCAATCAAACTAAGCTCTTTCTTAGGATACGTTAAGACTAGGACCTAGTGATATTGCAGGTGGTGTCACAGGGAGCCATTAGTGCACCCATGTACTCGGTCAAAGGTCCTTCGATGGTCCAATCCCAGTATCCCCCGGCGTTTCCTTTGAAGCATCAGCAGAAGGTTTGTAAACTTGTAAGGACAACCCTCAACTAAATAGAATCTGTACATGTTCTCTCAATATTATTTACTTTGGCAGGATCTGAGGCTTGCTCTGGGGTTAGCAGAATCTGTTTCCCAATCCACGCCCATTGCAGCAGCGACAAACGAACTGTACAAAGTGGCAAAGTCTCACGGTCTGAGTGACCAGGACTTTTCAGCAGTCATTGAAGCACTTAAAGCGAAACAATGAGATAGGCCTGCATTTTCTAAGTTGATACAGAGAACTTTCTTTCGATGCCCTGGGTCATCTGGTAAGTTGGCAAAGCCTCCTGCTATGTTGCTTAGATTGTTCTTCCTCCATGGAAGACAAATGCAGCATTTTGTGCATGTCTTATATATATGATTTGTAACAAGTTCAATTTTTGATTCTGGCATCTGAATGGTTGTGGTTACATCTGCCATTAGTTTAACATAGGCAAAATAAAATGAAGAAGGGTTTGCAATATGATTGAATTTGTATGCCTGTACGTACAGTACTAAAATTATTGTCTCCTTTGAGTCATGTTATCTATTGATGTCATGGACTAAAGGCTGTTCATCATCTGCCGATCAGAGAATGTTGGTTAACGCGAAGTGCAATTGTTTCTGCACGATCGACTTTACAGTAACAAGGGCCAATTGTTGTCAAGTGAAGAATAGAGAATTCTCTTACAGTCTCCCAACAAATCAATGCGCTGGGAACGGGATGAAAGAGGAATAGGCCTGTAGCAACAATAAATGGTCAAATCCTTGCTTTTCTTTAGCATTATTTCCCTTGCATTTTTCCTAGTGGTGATGATGTTACTTATGTTGTGCTTGTAATTGTTGAAGTTGCATTCACCAGCACGGTCTGCTGTCTTCTATAAACAAGCCTCTTTTTGGTTGCGTAAGATATATTTCTTAGCATTTTTCAGGTTTTTCCCCCAAACCATATCTTTCAACATATGCCAATTTCCTCCATATCAAATCACAAGTGCTCAGCTAAACAAGACGGACAAATAACCTTCTGTTATAATTTAAGGGGACATTTGAAATCCCTGATTATTCTTTTTCCAATAGTAACACTCGTTTCAAATTTTTTATTTGATAAGCGAACAAGCAAACAATTTTATTCCCCTCACTTCTTCCTTCAATCATAAAAAAAAACTCCATCACACTGATTCTTGCCCTCGCTCTTTTCCTTCATGCGTCATTTCCCTCATTTACTTAAACAGATGGGATCAATTGATTTTAGCTTTCTTCATGCTCCAAGCACTCAACTTTGGCACTCCAACACTCTGAGTCCCATTGTTGAAGACATGCAAGTGGGTTCCATCTTCCACAGCCAATACGGGGTAAACCCTAGCTGTGATGCAACTCTTCCCTCCACCACCAAAACTCTCCACTATAGAATGATCTATCTGTTACAGGCAAAAGGGGGAAAAAGAGAGTCAAAGCAAGTTAATCATTATTTGAAATCATGAATTCCGATATTCTTGGATTCAGTAACGTGGCTTCTCGCCACTGAATTGTCATCTTTGTTTCCTTTTAACGGATGCAACAAGTGAGCGCCTAAATTAAATGGGTTTTGCTAAAAATGGAGGATGGTTCAAGAAGCTTTTAGCTTTTGAAGCATGCAAAAGATGGAGAATCATACCGAAGTGGCAGGACAGGCGACAACACCTAAACATAGAATAGTGCAAGGAGATAGAGACATTTATCTGAAATCCAAGCATGAGTAAAGCTTCCACATGCAGAGTTGGGACAAATCAAAAAGTCACGACTGAAAAAGATGCTGAATCTGGCTAGATTTGGTCAGTGGGAATCTCAACGAAAGCTTTATGGAAATCAGCACCATGGGGTTTCAATTTACAACTTACACTTATAATGATCCATTTGTTTATGAATATAATGAAGAGATTGACCAGACTTGATATGCAGAAAGAGTTTCCAAGTCTAGATCATACACATATGGAGTGCTCATATCTATTAATGAACTCACCAAGGTCCTCAAGGACAGCTTCTCGTGAACAGGGTCCACATCCAGAAATGCTCCATACGTGGTCTTATCATTGCTATTGTTAAGGGAAGATCTGAAAAGAGAAATACAGAGAGCCAAAAAACAGACCAGAAAAATTAGATACTTTTTGGGGAAGGGTAGGTGGGATCTATGCCCTAGAGATAAAGAAATAAATTAAAGAGAGGGAGGTTGGACCTGCTTTGGTCACTACACATGAGGACGACATATTTGTTCTGGCCTTTGAAAATTCTGAAGAAAACTGCTGTGTATTCTTGCAATCCTTTTGAAGCCATGACCAGCAATCCAAATGGTCCAAGACTGCCTTTAACCGAAGCACCCTTTTGGCTACACAGCATTTGTGGGTTGGTCCACGTTGGGTCTAACACTTCTGCTTTCTCGAGCTCTTTTACTTCGAATGAGACCTCCACATCTGCCTGCACAATGATAAAAGGAGATTGAAGGGACCATACCCATTTTAGCATTCTGGAACAGGGAGTTAGGTTCGCAAAAGAGTCAGGTCGGCCTATAGTGCGATGTCAAAAATGCACGGGATGATATTCCCTTGAAAGGAACCTTTCTTAATGGGGAAGTTGGTATCTTCATGTGTCAAGTAATTCAGTGTTGCTAACTTATGTTATCAAGGTAATGAGTGTGGTGGATTCAGTAATAGTCACAGGCCCATGAAGAACTGTCTGATAGTCATAGTAAATTTCAAGTTTGTTGAAGAAAAACCAAGAAAACCGATGAAGATGAAGCCTATAGAGTAACCATTGCCACAAGCCGAACATCGGGTATATATCTCTTATTGAAAATTAAAAAGCAAAGAGTTAGGATTCGTGGGTGGCTTATAGCTCCAATGAACCCTATGAACATGCCTGATGGAAATGTGACCAGAAAAGCTCACCTGTGCAGCTGTGATACCAGACACTTCAAGAACTGTTCCTCCCTTAATCAATTTGTTGGACAAATCAACTTGGTCGGTACGTAGCTTCTCTAATTCCAATATTGGCCACTGCACCAGCTGTTTTCCAGATTTGTCTAGCCAAAGGGTCCTTGGAATTGCCTGCCACACAACCCGTTCCCGACGTCAACTCTTGAATAGGCCAGTAAACATAATAAGCCCAACTTCACCTAATTTAGGTGAATCTAACATTTGATTTTTTACCCATTCATTCATCTTTAACAATAATCATATTAATAGGAATAATAATGTTTACCTGGACCCCGGACCATCCTTTCTTGATGTCATCTTCCACACTGGACGACTCATTGATCCAACCCCACAAGATCCGCCGGTTGTTCTTGCTGTCGAAGAAGGTCTTGGCAGCATAAAACTTGCCGTAATCGTATCTCAACCCTGAATCGCTATCTACTGATCCCTCATCGGGAACATACTTATCCTCAATGGAGTTATAAGTCCCCACAGTGTAGTAATCATGCTTAGTGTCATCCAAGCTCACCTTATGCACATGTTTAACGTTTGGCCCGATAATGGAGGTGTCCAAGCCAACAGGGACTTGAGTAGAGACTGGGAAAAAATCTGGGCACTCCCACATCCCAGTGTTCTTAGCAGAGTGAAGTGGGTGTTGAGCCTTGGTCCAGTGAACAAAGTCTTTGCTTCTGTACAAAATGGTCAATCCCATCCTGTCTCGTTTGCTCCCAATGATCACCCTCCACCTCCCATCAGGGCCCACCCATGCAGTGGTGGGGTCTCTAAATGAGCTTGCATTGATCCCGTTCTTGGCTGTGGGTGCCATCAGAGGATTGTGGGGTGATTTCACCCATTCAAGCAGATATGGGTCTGATAAATTCTTGGGCACTGCCAAGTTTTGGACCTGCTGGTTCAGGGGGTTAATTCCGGTGTACAGCATGGCCGGTTTGTACCCTGGGAGGATGGTGGCCGCGCCTGACCAGCAGCCGTTGATGTCGGACTCCTGAGACGGGAAGATGGCTGGGACGTGCGGGGTCCAGTTCACGAGGTCCGTCGACGTGGAATGGGCCCAGACGATGTTACCCCATACCGCACCTTTCGGGTTGTATTGGTAAAACAGATGGTATATGCCCTTGTAAATCATTAGCCCTGCAGTGCGTGTATCCATTTGTTTTTGACTTTAGCAGGTCATTTCCACATAATTTAAGCTTGGTAAATAAGTGATGTAAAGCGACCAGGCAAGCATATTATTCAAAACAAAAACTCTGGGGTCTCTGTGGTCCTAGTCCTACATGACAAAATATTCACCGCTTTAAGTTTAACAGGTAATTTCCCAAGATTTAAAAACCAACAATATTGAGGTAAACAACAAATATGATCTTTATGAGTGTGACAGAAAAAATACTGAAGCATGTTGAGAAATAAAGAGAATTATTACTGCGGCTGCATATTTGTTTAAAGGCTTTGTTAGCATAACAGTCTTTGGATCACTACGAGAGTATTAGCATGTTGTGAGCCACAAATTCGTCAAGGAAAGACTCACAACAATTTATAATCCTTTGTCATTTTTTTTATGGCCCAAAATAAGCTCTTCATCTTAAAGATAGTCAATCATTTTTCTTTGTTTAATTTTCGACTCATAGAAATATTAACAGTAAGTACCAGGGGAACAAACAACGAAACTAATTGATGGTTTTGGTATGATAAAATAATGAGTTAACGTCAAGAAACAAGTTAAATAATTAGGGGGGAAGAGACCAAGAAAATAAGCAAATCATGAGAGAGAGAGAGAGAGAGAGAGAGACTGACCATTTGGATCTGAGAATCCCACGAAGCCGGTTCGTCCATTTCACCACCAGACCAGGTCAAATCAACACGAAGAATAAACCAGCAAAGCAAAACAAAACTGTTAGCTACATCGTGGTGGACACCAACGTGTGTGTGTGTGCGTGAGAGAGAGAGAGAGAGAGAGAGAGAGAGAGAGAGAACCATTCATCCAGTTCTTGGGAGGTTGGAAATGATAAGAAGTCCGGTAAGGCTGCTTCACAGCGGTGGACTCAACAGTGGTTTGCAAATCCTTGTAGACTCTGTGAGAGGCTCCAACATGGAGAACACCATGGCCAAGCAAGACAGAGATGGCAAGAACAACAGAAGCAAGAAGATGAAGAAGAGAGCTGGGTTTGACCATGGTGCGAGTGTGTATCGTATGTTCAAAAGAATGGCCCTTCCCCGCAGCTCTTGAGCTTTGTGAGTCTGAACTGTGAGGAGAGCAGATACATACATATATAGGCACAAGATGACGTTTTTGCAGAGGTGGGGTCAATAGTCACATCACGGTAGTGGGGAAACTTTTATCACAGAAAGATCAGGCTGCAGAGGAGATAAGAGGAGGAGGTTGAAGAATCAAGAGAGCATTCTCACATCACAGAACCCATCCAGGAAAAAGTAAAGAACGTGATTCCTTGTTTTTCATATTTTTATTTCGGGCCGTGGAGTCAACGTTCAAAGCTGGTGTTTGATGACTAAAATAATAAGGGATGGCTAAAGGTTAAGAAAGAGGCTGAGAAAGACAGGTATGGCTGTCCCCATTCTTGTGCCCTGCAGCTTCCTAAAACTCTTCCTGCTGGATTGATGATAACTTGGTTTGGCAGTGTGTGCATTTGACAGGAAGTTTTTGTTTGTAACTCGAGTTGCCGGATCACGAATCGAAATTATAACTTTATGAATCTTGAATGAAGAAGCCCGTCAAAACTACAATTCGACAAATACCCAAAACAAGTATTTTGTCTGGTGCACGGTGACGAGTATATCTTAGTTCGTGGTACATGTTTACACAAGTATGCATCGTGACCTATATTGCATAATAAAAACCTAGGACTAGCTTAACCATAATGACAGAATTTTTTACATGCCATTTCATTTATTGTCGACACGTAGAGTGCGAAGAACTTGCATAATGTTATTCTATAACCGTTGAAATGTAACACGCATCATACAAATACTGCGAAAATAACATGGTCTCGTAGTCAAATGTACAATGTGTTGATAATCTATTCAATCGACAGGTACGCATCGATTCGCTTTCGCAATCCACGGTATTGTTGTGATATTGTTCTATAGATGTCAAAATGTAACACGCGGTCATAGAATACCAAGAAAACCTCACGATTTCGTAGTTGAATATACAACATGTTGATAGTCAATTCAATTGACAGATGCGTATGGATTATAGCTTTCGTGATCCGTGGTGGTATTGTCGTGTGTGGTTTCTCGATTTCTATTGATGGTGACGTGAGTGGTTGTTGACGAGCTGACCATTCTTTGGAGGCCAAACCAATTGCCATTTTAAGGATTCGAAACCTTTGGAAATCTTTGACGTGTTCAAATTTCAAGTCACGTTTGGACAGATTCACCAAGGTTGGAAAGGTCAGTCGTTCTGTGTGTATGAGAAGTGGGAATGAAATTTGGTTTCTACTCCCTCGGGGAGAGCTCGGTTGAATATTCAAGAGGGTTTAAAGAACTTAAATACAAGTTCGGTTAATGCAGAACGAGAACTATTAAGCACATTGAATGACCAAAATTAAAGAACATTCGAGTCCATGTCGCCTCTTTCGTCGGGATTTCTCTTGCGACGAAATACCTGTCACCGAAAGTCGTTCTTCGATTTTTAATTGAATGAGACATATTCTATGGCGACTTTGGACAAGAGATATCATGGGTAGATAAGGAAATCAAAAACTTTACTTCGGACAGAATTAATTGAACCGTGCAAACCCAAAACGTGCCGGAATTTAATCGACAACAAGGCCTGGGAAATACAGACTCTACAACGGTACCGAACTTAATGCTGGAATTTAATCGATGACAAAGCTTGAGAATGCAAAGATGTTACGCCGGAATGTAACTGACAAGGCGGATCTCGAAACTACAACTAAGAAATACGCCGGAATTTAATCGACAATGTGAGTGTAAAAAACAGAAGTATAATGCGGGAAAGTAAAGATAATTGAAAGATTCTATTTGTTTGATTTGTGCGGGGGTTTCAGTAAATGATCGGTGGTATTTTATAGTGGTTATGCCATAACTGCTCTTGAGCAATTTCCGGCAATTGTATCTATGTTTTTCCATCTCATCCTCGAATGGTTGTTCCTTTGAAACGTGTGCCTATTGCTCCACAACTTCAATCACTTTGTCGTTCAACAACTTCCGGCCTATACCTACAACTTGATACTCGTTTTGCGTCTGTCTCTTGATGCCCCGACAGTTCGCCAATCTCATTAGTCGGTATCTTTGTCGGCCATTATTAGACATACGTCGTCGTACATCACGTAGAGATGAAAATATTTTTCTTTTTTTGAACTTGAGCCCGTTTTTTCTTTAAAATGATCGCTTATACCACTTACGAAAACAAGTGAAGGAAAAAAAAATTCACCTCGACGAAAACATCTAGATATAAATTGTTATCGATAATGAAAAATTTATTCATTGACTAATTATTTTAGACGATACAAGTAATTATTTTTCCCAACTCATTATTTTAGCTGAAAAAGAGATGAAAATTGGAATATCACAATGACACGTCAACTTCCAACTTTTTGCCACGTCCCTTGAAAACCCGGTTCCGTTGAACCTTATAAACGTGGACTAGAATTTCTTTGTTCTTATTGGGGTCATGACACGTGCGCGGCTTTCTTGTCTTAATAACCGTATTATCGTCACGATTATAAATAGGATTAATCAAATCGATGAGCACGTGTCACGATTTTGAGTGGGGATTTTGTAAAAAGAAAAACTTTTCGCAAATAATATTCGCTGTAGTAATTCAATTTTCGTAAGGTTACTTGTGCATGTAACATTTGCCAAAATTCAACAAGCACCGGTTTTCATTTTTCATTTTTTTGTTTTCTTGAGAGCACGAGTCTACTCCGTGGAGGACGTGACGAAATTCTAATGGTTCGATGTAGTTTCCAGCCGTTATTAAAAAAATGCAATTAAGTCCGAAAACATTTTAAGGATGCTGCGCATGCTGTTTCGAGTGATAGGTAGGCAATTTCAAGTATTATCCATCAAAATAGCTCGGTTGCACTTTTTGGAAGGAAAATTGTTCAAAATGTCATAAATCTATTGTATTTTTGCCAATTCAATCTTAAACCTTTCGATTTTGCTAATTGAGTCCTAAACCTTTTTCACGTGTTGCCAATTAATTTCATCCGGCCAATTTTAATAGGAAATCGTTGACATGGGCCCCGGTAGTGCCACGTAGGATGGCCGAAACTAATGGGGACAATTTTTTTTTATTATTTTTTCTTTCTTTCTTTTCCTTTTTTTTCTATCAAGTCCAGCAAGGGTCGACCGGCCCTCTCCGAGGTCGGAAGAAGAAAAAGAACAAGAAAGAAAAGAAAAGAAAAAAACTAAAAACTAATTTTGAAAATATAGAAAAAATTTAAAATAGTATTAAAAATCTATCCATGTTGGACTATCGGCGTCCAGGTCATCAATTTTCATCTAAAATTGGCCGGATGGACTCAATTGACAAAGCGTAAAAATATTTATGACTCATTTGATAAAACCGAAAGGTTTAGGACCGAATTGGCAAAAGCGCAATAGGTTTAGTATTTTTTGTGGACAATTTTCTCCCTTTTTGGATTACAACTTAATTGGACCGATAAAAAGGTTTAGGGTTCAATTACATTGCGTACGCAAGGTTTGAGACTTTTCTTGTACTCGTGCCCTAGTACATAAGTGCCGGTGACGGTCCGGCGTAAGTACGTCACAAACGTTACATAGACTACTTCCTCTTAGATCCTCAACAATTATAAAGTACTTCCTCTTAAATCCTCAGCAATTACTTCACATGTGCAACATGGGTACTTGTAGTTTCCCTTTTCATTATTCAACGGGTTTAAGCCTTTCTGAGAAAATTTTCACGGATCGATCGAAAGCTTGGGCATAAATTATGGCTCTTTTTGACTCTGATTTTTCCTATTTTCTATTGGTGGTACGACGGTCCTTTACTCTTATTATAATCGAACCCATGCCATGCGATCCATAACGGGACGCCGCCATGCCTACGTATCGCCATGTTCCACTGATTAGTACCGCACGAGTCCGGTGTGTGTATCGATCTGAATTTGGACCGTTGAAAAAGGCGGGACTCATGCGGGTCTCACCGGATCCGATAGTCCGATCACCGATGATCGCGGGTCAGATGTCGTGATTCCTTTTTTTTTTTTTTCCCTTTGAATTTTTCTGCCCTAAGTAGTCGCGCTTCCGGTGCGATGATTAGTTCCGGCGGGGTGCGAAAGGTGGTACTTGGGTATGAGATAATCCGGTTCTTTTCGTTTCCTTTTCTTGTAAAGTTTTGCTCGGTTATATTTAACGGCATTGCTGTTCAAGATTTCCTTCTTTGTGGAATCCCTTCACCGCTCGTTATGAAATTTGTCATAACTCGGCATCAATGCGATGCTCAAACACCATTTGTGAGAATTCGAATCAATGTAACTTTTGGAGGCGAGCTTCTGTTTACGTATCAACTCCTAATTATACACGGTTTCATTTACAGTTGGATCGTCGAGTACAAAAGGTTAAAAGCAACAGTACTTTGTAATCGTGAAAATGTGTCGATGGGTCATAAAATACTACAAAAAATTACAGCATTTTATAGATAGAAAGGCCGGCCTAATTCCACAAAAAAAAAAAAAGCATCAACTTTTTCTTGAGTGACAATCCTGTCCCGAACTTTTTTTGGTCTCATTAAAAAAATCAAAAACTTTTATTTAAATCCCAAATCTGGCCCAAACAATTTGAAAATTTCACATTACGGAGACTAGATTTGTGACTTGAGTAAAATTTGGTGCCTTTTATTGAGACAAAAAAAAAGAAAAGTCGGGGCCAGAATGATCACTCAAGGTAAAGTTTGTGTTTTTTTTTTTGGAATTAGCCCGATAGAAGGCACAATAAGCTGTAAATCTATCGAATCGACAGATACGCATCGAACCATAAATTCGTGTCGATTAAGTACATTATAGATCCGCTGCCAAAATACCATGATATAATCCGTGTATTGTTGTGCGTGGTTTTTGCAATTTCTGTTGATGTAATATGTAATCGCGTGCGGCTGCTGACGAGTTGACCATTTCTTTGGAGGCCAAAACCAAAGGCGTGAAGTGGCGCAGAAAGTTACCCGTGAATATTAAGGACTTCATGCCTTTGAAATCTTCCGCGCGTTCGAATTTGGACAAATGATCAAGATTGGAAAGGTCAGTTGTTCCGGTACAAACCAAGCTGGTTTCTAATCCTTGGGGGAGAGCTTGGTTATATATTGGATTAATACCACGAAAAATCTCAAATCGATACATCTGTAATAAATTTACCCCAAATTAATTTTTTGACCACCAAAAACCCTAAACCGGTACATCTGTAATAATTTTACCCTCTATTAGTTTCCATTAAATTTTATGGTCAAATTTCTGAGTTGGATGATACGTGACAGATGACGAGCGTGCCAGTTTGGGGTTTTACTCTCTGTTTGTCACAGGTATACCAGTTTGTGATTTTTCGTGATATTAATTCAATTTAACGGAGGGTAAATTTTTCATAAATGTATCGGTTTGAAGGGTTTTTGGTGATCAAAAAATTAGTTTGATGTAAATTTGTGACAAGTGTACTAGTTTGAGGTTTTTTGTGGTCAAAAAATTAATTTTGGGTAAATTTGTCATAGGCATACTAGTTTGGGGTTTTTCATGGTATTTAACCCTTATATATTTAAGATGGTTAAGAACTTAAAACACAATTTTGGTTGTTGAAAACGATAACTATTAAGCATTTCAAATGACCAAAATTGAATATCATTTTGTCGTCGCTTGGGTATAAATATAATCTCGATAGAACAATATAAAGCTCACTTATTTCGAATCGAATGTTCGAGTAATTGGTGGGCTCAAGAAATTTTGGAGTGATTCATGTTGGCTCTCCCCCGCATACGAATATATAGATATGGTGCAATTACTAATGCATAGCAATCACCATCAATTGGTGAGGTGAGATTTATTAAGCTCCGTTTGTTTCGCGAAAAATGAATGATATATAATATTTTCTCAAAATAATCGCTTATATCGCTTAGAATAATTAATCAATAGAAAATATTTTCATTATTGATAACCTAAACATTTTTGTGGACAACGAAAATATTTTTCGCTTATTCTTTTTTATAAGTGATTTCAAAGTTAAAAATGATCGTATTAAAAAACTATTTTTATATTATTTAATTTTTACGAAACAAACGCACGATACACGCTCCTTGCGATTGGAAAAGAAATGAGAATTGAAAGATAACAATGACAAGTCAACTTTTCACTTTTTGCCACCCACCCCTTAATTGAAAATTGGGTGGGTGATCTCATGTCACGGCATTGGACCAGCTTAGGAATTTAGATTTTCTTATTAAGATAAGGGATAATGGTATAAACAATTCATGATCTCTAAACTTTTAATTTGTTCAATATAATCTTTAAACTTTAGCCTAATATTTAATGTGATCCCTAAACTTTTAATTTGTTCAATATAATCCTTGAACTTTTGATACATGTTCAATTTAGTCCCTAAACTATATCAAAATGTACAGTATAGTCCCTTAACTTGAATTAATGGAAGGATTACATTGAACATTTTTATAAAGTTAAAGGACTATATTGAACATGTACCAAAAGTTCATAGACTATATTGAACAAATTAAAAGTTCAATGATCAAATTGCATATTGAGTCAAAGTTTAGAGACTGTTTATGTCATTTTTCCTTAAGATAATGACACGGGTCTAGTTTTTTTTTTTTGGTCTAAATTGCTGTTTTTTTTTTAGGTTAATATAACAAAAAACTCCAAGCTGGCATGCTTGTGACAAATTTATGCTAGACTAACCTTTTTTTTTGTTGATCCCCAAACTAACCTTAAACTGGTACATAGGTGATAAATTTACTATATGTTAGTTTCTATTAAATTTTATCGTCAAATTACTTAGTTAGATGACACGTGACAATTGACGGGTGTACCAATTTGAGGTTTTACTCTCTGTTTGTCACAGATGTACTAGTTTATGATTTTTTTGTGGCATTAATCCAATTTAACGGAAACTATCGGAAGGTAAACTTGTCACAAATGTACCAGTTTGAGATTTTTTATGGTCAAAAAAATAATTTGGGGCAAATTAGTCAGAAGTATACCGGTCCGGGATTTTTGGTTATCAAAAAATTAATTTACGGTAAATTTATTATAAATATACCGATTTGAGGTTTTTCGTGATATTAACATTTTTTTTATATTCCGGTGAAAAATGGATGATAATCGATGAACACGTGCCGTGATCTCGTGATAGCAAAACTTTTGACCGACACTATACGCTGCCGTAATCGGAATTTCATTAAGATTTTTCACTGTATCGACGGTCTTTTTCATGCAAGCTTTTCTCTATTAGTGAATGGAGATTTTTGGTTATCTGTACATGTAGCATTTACCAGAATTAAACGTGCGCATTTTTCTCCTTTATTTTCTTCTATTTTTTTTATTTTTTTTTTCTTCTGAGCACGAGTACGCTGCTTGTAGATCTTTTTCACACTTTGCCCCGGTTCTAGAACCTAGTCTGGTTATATTTTTGTTCTATTGTTGACTTCGGTAGCAAGGCGGTTGCGAATTTCTTCTATAGAGATTAGGGAAAACGACGCAAATGGTTCATGAACTTTGATACGATGTGCAATATCATCACTGAGCTTTTAATTTGTTCAATGCGATCCCTGAATTTTGGTCCACTGTTCGATGTGGCCTCCGAAGCTTTAAAATTTTTATATGGTTTAGGAACTGCATTGAATATTTAACAATAGTTCGATGATCATATTAAACAAATTAAAAGTTTAGGATCGACATCGGGCCAAAGTTTAGGTAAAAAATTCAAGGACGACATTACTCATTGAATTAAAGTTCAGAGATTATTTGTTTTATTACGTATAGAAATATGGGGTTCAAGCTCCGTTGGCATAAAATAGCTTTAGCATTTCCGTGAAAATGGCGATCAAGATCTTTCCTTCCGCTCAAACAACATTTCCATTTTGAAGAATTCTCTTCGATTCATCACTTCTCCAAATTTTTAAGCACACAACACAATCGAGTCCTAAATCTTTTAATCAGTTCCTAAACTTTTGCTGCAGAAATGCATCAAGTCCTACAAATTACATCGAAAAGCGCCGCTTAAGGACGCCGCCTACGCTATAAGTGACATGTAGGCAATTCTAGCTACTATTCATAGAAAGGATTTAATTGCATTTTTTTCAAAAGGTCCGACGGTTAATCGAATCAGATGAATGGTTTATGACTCAATCTGCATTCCATACACAAGATCTATGACTTTCGACCCACTTTTCCCCAATTGCCCTACGTTCGCGATGTCACGGCATAAATTCGCAGTACTTTCTCATAAATCCCAACAATTACGTCACACTTGCAAAGTTCATACTCCCAAATTACATCGTCATTCGATATCAAGGTTTCCTTTTTCATTATTCAACGCGTTGATCTTTCTGATCTCTTCAAAGGATCGATCGAATTGAAAGCACGGGCATATAACTTTTTGGCTCTTTGGACTTTGATTTTTTGGTTATTTTTCTTCCGGCGGTACGGCTCATTTTGTTCATATTCTATACTCAAAACCCATGATGCCATGTGATCCATCACGACGCTCCATTGATTCGATTTTATGGATAAAAAACGATAAGCACGAATCAGTGTTTTATCAAGCAGCCCTCCTTTATTTTCCGGTCAATCGTTCAGTGTTTGGTTTCTTATCTTCTTCTTCTTTTTGTCCTTTTGGCATCATCACGAGGCTGCGTTTGGTCTCACTCGTGCAACATGGGAACGAAAAAATCACCGCTCTCGTCTCTTTTTTTTACTTCTTTTCTGACCCGGGCTGTGTATCGCATGCTTGGAAATCGAAATTCATGTGTTAAGAACTGTGAGTGTGGGATGTTGCTCGTTGCTGGCATTGTCGTCAAATTTGAAGAAAAGTAAACGTGGACAAAGGGGAAAGAGCGACGGGTCTGCCGTTCAGCTGATCAGGTTCGAAGCGGTGATCGGTTTGTGCAATTGAGTACGTGTGGAGTCATTAGTTGTAATTTTTTGAAAATTAGCGATCATTGTTAACAGGAGAATTGCTCTTAACATGGGCTATTTCTCTTCTAATGTAACCTCGCCAAAGAGAGGGAGCTTTCGCTCCTATAAGGGCCTCCGCGGCGTGTCCCTATCACGTGGAGTATTTTGACATCCCAGTACCTGCACGCCTCCTACTCCCTAGTTTCCTCTGTATCTTTGTCTTACCCAAAAAGAGGGAATACCCTCTAAGTGTTTTACATTTCAGGAATCCCGAGATCCAAACAAGGCTCGAAATTGAGCTTTTTAAGGACCTGCTAAGGCCTATGCATGCTTTTCGTTGGAAATCAAAATTCATGTGGTAAAGATTGTCAATGTGGAAGTGCCTGTTGCTAACATGGTCAAATTTCACCGAAAGTAAAGTGAAAAGGTAAAGACCGGCCGGTTCCCCGTTCAGCTGATTTGGTTCAAACCCATAATCACTTTGTGCAATCGAGTACAAACAGGGGTCATTAGTTTTATATATATATATATTGTAAATTAGTGACTATTGATAATGGGAGAATTGCTCTTAACGTATGCTATTTGTCTTATGCTTGCGGGTACAATCAGACAGAAAAGCCACTCCCAACTCCCCGGCCATGCGAGCCGAGGGAGCTCCAAATGACCGCAATGCAAGAGGTAAGCTAGAATTGAATCCGTGCGATGCAACGCAATGTTCTAATATATGATGGAAATTATGATTTCTTTTTTCGTACCTCTAAAAAAATACACGTAAAACATGTGAAGGATAAATAACTAGCAAGTACATTGACGCTTCTCAATGTCAATATTAGTTGTTTTGATCCAAAAACATTCGAAAGGTGGGGCTACAAGAAAGCATCTAAAAAGGGGAGTTGTCTAGGTCATGCAAGCGAATCTAACTTACTTGTATCATTTTGACACTCGAAAGAATTAGATATATTTAATTGGTGGAATTTGTCTTTTATTATAATACATTAGTTCTTTACCAATGCTTGGGGATTCGATAATTAGATACCTTTTCGTCGAAATTTGTCTCAACGGCGAAATATCTTTCACCAAAAGCCGTCCTTTGATTTTTTATAAAATGAGATAGATTCTGTGGCAATTCTAAATAGGAAATATCATAAGTACACAAGGAAGCTGATAGATCTCCTCCAACGAAATTTAATCAACATTAAAGTATATAAGATAAAGATACAACATCGAAATTTAATCGACGACGAAGCACCCAAAAACTACAGCAAAGATATGCGCCGAAATTTAATCGACGACGAAGTATTTGAAAACTACAGCTATGACTACGATACAGGGTGTTGCAATACACAAACATTGGTATTTATAGTACTCACAACGGAACTGTCCATGGGCAATTCTTTAGCGGTTTTGGCCATGCTTTCTCATCTCCGGAATTCTTGACATCGTACCTTCATGTTGTCACGATTTCCCGTCCCTAGGTGATTGATTTATTCATTCAATTCGCGTCCTGATCCTCCACTTCTACTCGTCACCCGTTTTGAATCCTGTCATTGCCTTACCCACAGCTCACTCTCTTCCTACGATCCATTGTGCTTCATTATCTTATCCACAAGCAGTTTCAGGTTTGAATGCTACCGCATCTGGATTTCGCACCCGCTTTACTCGCCAAACGGTTAACTTTCGAATGATTCTTCATTCTAATGTTTATCTACACCTTTTGATCGGCATCTTTCCCAATCAGTTTTTCTAAATCGGGCAACTAGCCTCTCTATCGTATATCGATGACTAATCACGGTCATGGATAAGCATAACCATCGATGGGAATTCTTGCAATGGCTATCGATAAGGGCTTATGCATCGGTGTCTTACCAATTGCCACACCTTGTTCGAATCACGTGTTTATTTGAATCAGTATCTTTGCCGATGGCTTGGCTAATTTTTTGCGTAAACAATTACTAACAACTTTTCATGCATATACGTGAGTTAATTAATCAAAAGATAGTCCTAAATATCTCAGTAGGGAACTTCAAAAATGTCTAAAACGGTCTATAGATTAATTTTATAGTAGATGTTTGTAGGTGTGATCGGTTCCCTATCCGGACCAAGAGAATGGTTCCCATTGGGAACCGGGGACCGCATCGGACCACCACCGGTCCGGTCCAATAGAACCGATCTTTTTTTTTCCCACTACTCAATACCATATATTTTGAAACTAGAATTGTGTTTCCCATGCCGACTACACATAATCACAAAAAACTAACGTGCAATTTGAGCCAATGCGATGACGAATTATGTTCCCTATGCCGACTACACATATGTTCTACAATTGAAATTGTATTCCTCATGCTGACTATACATAATCACAAAAGAAAAAGTATATGTAATCGGTCCGGTTCTCCTAAGAACCGGGAACAAGACCGACACTCCTAGGAACCGGACCAAACCAGCGGCTCCGGTCTGGTTAGGGTGGTTCCCGGTTTGCGAGGTCTGTTTTGCTTACTCCTAGATATTTTCACTATTTATAAGCGCCATTAATGGTGTTCCGTTTTGATATCTTGAAAACCAAGCACACTAATTTCTTGTTAATTAGATTGTCCTCAATTCTATCGTAAGAGAGTCAGTTGATCTATTCTGTCGAGTGAGCAAGTGATTTATCGGACACTTTTCAGTTCGTTTCTGTTCGCGAGTCGTTTAACTCTTTTTGCACTGGATATGGCGTAGTTCTTCCATGTTGTCGAACGAGTGCAGCTGGATTGAGCCTATGGCAAGCTATTGTATCGTGCTCGTATTCCTTTGCTTTTGTAATTCCTTTTTCTTAATGAAAAGAGTCTGACTTAGCCATGCTGCTTCACTCTGCGACTCATGGTTTGGACCATTGGTTGCTCAGCGTGCCGAGATGATCGGGTGTTGGTTGATTCTTTTTCCCACTGTTTTTGCTGTGATTCGATGGTAAGGAAGTGGTTTCAGATTATTATTATTATTATTATGTGTTGAAAATGGTTCATTGAATTGCATTACAGATAGGGATGGGGCATGAGGGAGAGTGGGACTCTGAGATCATACTTATGGGAACTGGGACCAGTGAGGGGATTCCAAGAGAGAGCTGCTTGACAGATCCTTTAAAGAAATGGCAGGTGTGGATGCAGCACCTCTTACGCTTGATTGAATGCTACTGTATGAGTGAATTGATGCTTCGAAACATGCGAGCGAGCATAGTCGTAGTGATGGAAGGCAAGGAATGCTTATTCATCTGCTGTAGGTATTAATCAATTGATTCTAGCTTTCTTCATGCTCCAAGCGCTCAACTTTGGCACTGCAACACTCTGAGGCCCTTTGTTGAAGACATGCAAGTGGGTTCCATCTTCCACAGCCACCACAGGGTAAACTCTGGCTGTGATGCAACTCTTCCCTCCACCACCAAAGCTCTCCACGATAGAATGATCTATCTGTTAAAGGCAGAAGGGTGAAAAAACGGAGAGTCGAAGCAAGTTAATCATTATTTGAAATCGTGAATGAATTCCAATATTCTAGGATTCAGAAATGTGGCTCCTCGCCACTGAATGGTCATCTTTGTTTCCCTTATCGGGTGCAACAAGTGAGCGCCTAATCTAAATGGGTTTTGCTCAAAATGGAGGATGGTTCGAGAAACTTTAAGATTTTAAGGCATTGCAAAAGATGGAGAATCTTACGGAAGTGGCATGACAAGCGACAAAACCTAAACATAGAACAGTGCAAGGAGATGGAGACATTTATCTGAAATCCAGGTATGAGTAAGCTTCCACATGCAGAGTTGGGACAAACCAAAATGTCACAACTTAAAAAGATGCTGAATCTGGCTAAATTTGGTCAGTGGGAATCTCAACGAAAGCTTTAGATGGACATTATCACTATGGGGTTGCACTTTTACAACTTACACTTGCAATGATCCGTTAGTTTATGAATATAACGAAGAGATTGACCAGATTTGATATGCAGAAAGAATATCCAAGTCTAGATCGGACACGTGAAGTGTTCATATCGATTAAAGAACTCACCAAGGTCCTCAATGACAGCTTCTCGTGAACAGGGTCCACATCCAGAAATGCTCCATAAGTGGTCTTATCATTGCTATTGTTAATGGAAGATCTGAAAAGAGAAATACAGAGCCAAAGAACAGACCGGAAAAATTAGAAACTTTTTGGGGATTGGTGGGTGGGATCTATGCCCTTGAGATAACGAAATAAATTAAAGAGAGGGAGGTTAGACCTGCTCTGGTCACTACACATGAGGACGACATATTTGTTCTGGCCTTTGAAAATTCTGAAGAAAACTGCTGTGTATTCTTGCAATCCTTTTGAAGCCATGACCAGCAATCCAAATGGTCCAAGACTACCTTCAACTGAAGCACCCTTTTGGCTACACAGCAGTTGTGGGTTGGTCATTTCTGCCTTCTCGAGCTCTTTTACTTCAAATGAGACCTCCACATCTGCCTGCACAATGATAAAAGGAGATTGAAGGGACCATACCCATTTTAGCATTCTAGAACAGGGGTTTAGGTTCGCAGAAGAATCGGGTCTGCCTATAGTGCTGTGTCAAAATACATGGAATAATATTCCCGTGAAAGTAACTTTTCTTAATGTGGTAGTAATTTCTTCATGTGTGAAGTAATTTAGTGTTGCTAATATTTGTTGCGGAGTTAATAAGTGCGGATTTACTAGTGGTCACAGGACCACAGCACAAACCATCTGATATTCATATCAATGAAAATACTTTGAATATGGGTAAGTTGTTGTCTTGAAATAATTTTCAAGCCAAGAACACCGATGAAGATGAAGCCTATAGTGACCACCACCACAAGCCGAATGTTGGGTATTAATTTATTATTGCAAAATAAAAGGGAAAGAGTTTGGAGTTGTGGGTGGCTTGTAGCTCCAAGCCTCCAATGAAACCTATGAACATACCTGCTGGAAATGTGACCAGAAAATTAAGCTCACCTGTGCAGCTGTGACACCAGACACTTCAAGAACTGTTCCTCCCTCAATCAATTTGTTGGGCCAGTTAACTTGGTTGGTACGTAGCTTCTCTATTTTCAATATGGGCCACTGCACTAACTGTTTTCCAGATTTGTCTAGCTGAAGAGTCCTTGGAA
This sequence comes from Syzygium oleosum, assembly GCF_021117445.2. Taxonomy (NCBI): domain Eukaryota; kingdom Viridiplantae; phylum Streptophyta; class Magnoliopsida; order Myrtales; family Myrtaceae; genus Syzygium; species Syzygium oleosum. Next base: position 12,964,793 of record NW_026607489.1, on the reverse strand, counting down.
TTGCCTGCCACACAACCATTCCTGACATCAACACTTGCATTGGCCACTAAACATAATAGGCCCAAACTTGATCTAATTCAAGTGAACCGAACATTTGATATCTACCCATTCACTCATCTTTAACAACTATCGTATTAATAGGAATAAAAATATTTACCTGGAGTCCGGACCATCCTTTCTTGATGTCGTCATCCTCGCTGGACGACTCTTTGATCCAAGCCCACAAGATCCGCCGGTTGTTCTTGCTGTCGAAGAAGGTCTTGGAAGCATAAAACTTGCCGTAATCGTATCTCAACCCCGAGTTGCTATCTACTGATCCCTCAACGGGAACATACTTATCCGTGACGGAGTTATAAGTCCCAATAGTGTAGTAATCATGCAGAGCGTCGACGCTCAAGCTCACCTTGAGCACGTGCTTCACATTTGACCCATTAACGGAGGTGTCCAAGACAGCAGGGACTTGAGCGGAGAACGGGGAAAAAATCTGGGCACTCCCACATCCCGGTGTCATTAGCAGAGTAAAGTGGGTTTTCAGCCTTTGTCCAGTTAACGAAGTCTTTGCTTCTGTACAAAATGGCCATTCCCGTCCCGTTGCTTTCGCTCTCAATGATCACCCTCCACCTCCCATCGGCGCCCATCCATGCAGTGGTGGGGTCTCTGAATGAGCCTGGACTGATCATGTTCATGGCCGTGGGTGCCATCAGAGGATTGCGGGGTGATTTCACCCATTCAATCAGATACGGGTCTGATAAATTCTTCGGCACCGCCAAGTTCTGCACCTGCTGAAGCTGGGAGTTCCTTCCGGTGTAGAGGATGGCCGGTTTGTACCCCGGGAGGATGGTGGCCGAGCCCGACCAGCAGCCGTTGACGTCGTACTCCTGAGAAGGGACGATGGCAGGGACGTGTGGGGTCCAGCTCACGAGGTCCATCGATGTGGAATGGGCCCAGACCATGTTGCCCGGTACCGCGGCTTGCGGGTTGTATTGGTAAAACAGATGGTACATGCCCTTGTAAATCATTGGCCCTGCAGTGCAATGTGTCCATTCGTTTTCAACTCTAGCGGGTCATTTCCACATAATTTAAACGAAGTAGCTAGGTAAGTGATGTAAAGTGACCAGGCAAGCATATCATAGTTTATACAATCAAAATAAACACTATGAAGTCTCTGTGGTCCTAGTCCTACAAGACAAAATATTCGCCGCTTTAAGTTTAGCAGGTAATTTCCCAAGATTTAAAAACGAAGAATATGATAATTCACGAGGTAAAGAACAAATATGGTCTTCATGAGTGTGACAGAAAGTATACTGAAGCATTTTGAGAACTACAGAGAATTGACTGCTGCTGCATCTTCCCTAAATTTTCAACTCATACTAATGTAATTTGTAAGTATGAGTATCTGATGGTTTTGGTATGATAAGGTAATGAGTTAACATCGAGAAACAAGTTAAACAATAAGGGAGAAGAAATCAAGAAAATGAGCAGATCATGGGAGAGAGAGAAACTGACCATTTGGATCTGAGAATCCCATGAAACCGGATAGTCCATTTCACCACCAGACCAGGTCAAATTGACACGAAGAATGAACCAGCAAAACAAAAGAAAACTGTCAGCAAGATTCATGGCAGACACCAACACGTGTGTGTAGCATGTGTGAAAGAGAGAGAGAGAGAGAGAGAGAGAACCATTCATCCAGTTCTTGGGAGGTTGGAAATGATAAGATGTCCTGTAAGGCTGCATCACAGAGGTGGACTCAACGGTGGCCTGCAAATTCCTGTGGACTCTGGGAGAGGCTCCAACATGGAGGACACCATGGCCAAGCAAGGCAGGGATGGCAAGAACAGCAGAAGCAAGAAGGTGAAGAAGAGAGCTGGGTCTGGCCATGTTGTGTTGTATCTTGTGCAACCTTTCAAAACTTTAACATGCATCATAAGATTAACTACCGAAGTCGCATCAATATATAGACAAAAGTACAAGAAGCTGGAAATGGATTGAAAAAATAATGCGCAACGAATCATGAATTCGCTTTCAATGAAGCAGTGCAGAAAGTCAGTGAATTTAAGGAATTAGAACCTTTCAAATCTTCCCCGTGTTGAATTTTTCAAATCACGATTGGACAAATTGCCAAAGGTTGGAAAGGGTCATGGTTCCGGTCAATAAGAACCCAAATGATATATGGTTTCTAATCCTCAGCGAAGGTAGAGTTTGGTACATGCTCAATTTAATCATTGTACGTGATAATTTAAAAATCAGATTGAATTTAGGAATATAATAATTTGGAGACTGAATTGAATATTTACTAAAAGTTAATAGATCACATTAAATAAATTAAAAGTTCATGAATCATATTGCACATTGAGCTAAATTTTAGCAACTATATTAAAAAAATTAAAAATTTAGGATTACGTTACATATTGAGCCAATGATCGGGAATCATTTGTGTCACTATCTCAACTTAAATATAAGTTTGGTTAATAAGAACGATGACTATCAAGCATGTTAAATGACCAAAATTAAAGAACACTAGAGTACTTACTGCCGCTCGATTATAAAAATTATAATCTCGATAAATCAATATAAATCTCACTTAAATTTACCAATGACTTTTCTTGGTCGAGCGACCGAGTGAGTCAACAAATTGCTTTTTCAATTACTCGTCGTTCGAAAAGAAACGAAAATTGAAAGACGACAAGGACACGTAAACGTCAACGTTGACGTCGACCGTTAACCCTTTGCCACGTCCCGTCGTTGAAGCTCCATGGAAATGTCATCACATTGAAAAACAGCCCGACTTCCATATTAGAATTTTATTTAGATCAAGGCATGCATGCAGCTTTTGCCTTATAATAATTTTTGGTTAGGGGGTCATGACATAAATAATTCTTGAACTTCGGCTTAATATGCAATGTAACCCCTGAACTTTAACTTGATATTTAATGTGATCCGTTAACTTTTAATTCGTTCAATATGATCATTGAACTTTTTGGACATGTTCAATGTAGTCCCCAAACTATTTTAATTTGTTCAATACGCTCTAGGTGTAATTTATTAAATCGCACGACAATCGATTCTTTGAAGTTGTACGGACTATTTTGAACGAGCTATTTTAGTGGGGATATTTGAGGCAATGAGTTTCATTAATGTCCATGTCCTAAGCTTTTCTTTTTTTTTTCTTCTGTTGGTGTTCTTAATTTTATCGATTATTTAAGAATATCTAAGTTACTATCCAACTTATTTCATGAAATTTGCTTTTTAACAATTTGAAAAATTAGAATTCCATGCATATTCTCCAGAATTTTGAAAATGAAGCACCAGCAATTGTAATAAACGTATTTATTAGTATACTAATTTTTCCTTAATGAAATTCAAGAAAGGTATTTTGTGCCTAAGGATAAAAAGTTTATGCGCTTTTTTTGTGGCATTTGCCAGTTGGCAACTAACTCCCAATCCGTGGTGGTTCTGGCTGGTCTCCTTTCCTTCGTCTTTCTTCGACTCGCGCCCTTCTTCTCTTCTTTCTGTGGAATCCATTGAAGGCGAAACACGGGAGATTCCTCTCGATTTCCCGGAGCTCCGCCGCGCCGATGGCCGTCTTCTTGGGGACCGTCCGATGCGCTCCGAGCATGGCGCGGTTGGCTCCGTACGGCCGCCGATTCCGCATCGCCTCCAACCCTGGGGTCTCGCTTTGCAGGCGCGGCTCGTCTCCCTTCAGGCTCCTTCATTCTCGAGCTTCCCTCGGTGAGTTTTCTCCCCCGCTCCTCCGCCTCGCGCGCTATCTTCTTGTTGCTTCGCGTTCGAAGCTCGGCTCGTTTCTGGTCGCGATGTGGCGTCGTTTCGCCGCGTTCTCGAACCGCGCGCAGCTGAATTTGAGCTTGTGGCGATTCCTTGTATCGTGCTCGTGTTCCTCTGCGACTCATGGTTTGGACCATTAGTTGCTCGGCGCTTTGAGATGATCAAGCGTTCGGTTGATTGTTTCCCGCTGATTTTTGCGGCGATTCGGCGGTAGGGATGTGGTTTCGGATTACTTTCATGTGTTGAAAGTGGTTCGTTGAATTGCATTGCAGATTCTTCGGCTGAAGATGCGAGAGGGATCGGGCACCAGGGAGAGTCCGACTCGGAGCTTATATTTATGGGAACCGGGACCAGCGAGGGGATTCCGAGAGTGAGCTGCTTGACAAATCCTTCAGAGAAATGCCCGGTATGGATGCAGCACCTCTTATGCTTGATTGAATGCTACTAGATGAGTGAATTGATTGCTTCAAAACATAGGAGCGAGCGTAGTTGTAGCGACTGAGGGCATGGTTTGCTCATTCATCTGCTGTAGGTATGCTTAAAAGCTGCTGAACCAGGGAGCAAGAATAGGAGACTAAACACGGGCATTCTCATTCGATATCCGGGACCAACTGGAAAATGTAATATTCTCATAGATGCTGGAAAGTAAGTGATGGATACATCCAGAGTTGTTGTTGTTGTTTTTTTTTTTTTTTTTTTTTGCATGGTCTCCATGAGCTAGAAAATCTGCGTCAGTTTTTTTTGTTGCAATAACAGATACTCACCCGGCTCTTTTCGTTCAGGTTTTTCTACCATAGTGCTCTTCGATGGTTCCCTGCATACGGGTTAGCTCTCTCTCCAAACAAAAGTTTTCATTAATTATTCCAGCTGAAGCAGGACTCAGTAGTTCTTCGCAGTTCTTCCTAGAATCTTGGATTATCGATGGTTTCGGTAAAATTGCAAGCTAATGTAGACAAGCTCCAAAAATTGAAGATTCATAACTTAGGAAAATGTCGTCTCACAGCATTATATGATGAACTATCGTTTATCATAACAATGAAAATGAAAATTATTTTCTTAAAGGCCATAATACGTATAATGCTTCCATAACTTATAGATTGATTCCTGTCTTTTTGCCTTCTTGGATTTAGACTATTTGTACAATGGTGAGGAGTGAGAGGGGTTATATGTCGCTGTCAACTAGCTATAGGACTGTGCAATTTTTCTAAGCCTCCTACAGATGTCTAAGAATTAAGTTTGTTAAAATGCAGTTTTGAAAAAGACTTTCTAAATTTCTTCATATTGTCTGCAATTTGCTGATAAAGTGACTAGTTGTGTTTATGTCAGGATAAGAACAATTGATGCGGTTGTACTTACTCATTCTCATGCTGATGCCATTGGAGGTCTCTGAACAATTCCTAGTGTCTTTTTCTCCTACATGTATGATTGATGACCTCATTGGACTATATGAAGCTTTTTCACCTTTGAGTTCTCTTTTCTCTTTTTCTTTCCTTCAAAGTAATGTCCAAAACTACTTAGACTATATTGGGTGTATTTTCTTCTTCAGGTCTTGATGATCTTCGAGATTGGACTAATAGCGTCCAGCCACATATTCCAATTTATGTAGCCAATCGTGATTTTGAGGTGAGTTGCAGTGCTCTCTCATGTCAAAGTAGTCGTTTCCCCTTTTGTTCCAGATATGAAAGTAGAAATAGGAAAAATCGGAATTGGATATCACCTATATTCTTTGCACAATTTTAATGGCAGCTGGGCCAGGATGCAATTCATTTTTTCTAAGTTCTAAATGGGTCTGATGTATCGCTGCAGCGCTCTTAGCCTCCAAAATAAAGATCTTGTCTTTTCCTTAAAGTGGTTAATAAGATAAAATTTGTGGAGGGGATTGCGGAGTAGGAAGCTGATGATTGTGCTTTGTTGGATTGAATGGTGGACGAATTGTTTGATTGAGCTGCGTTAAATTATTATATCATCTGGTTGGTAAATCACAGTGAAGATTATGTTAATTCATCCCAGAGCATGCTGATTCTTTGTACTGCTTTTTATGTTTCCAATTGTGTGATCATTGTTGTTGGCATATCCTGCTACACAATAAGATTCTCCTCAGATCTTGACATCGCTTTGCAAATTTCTTGATTAGGCCACTTAGATCGGGCCATCCTTTTCTTTTTGTGTTAGTTTTCGTAATACTAAGTGGATATATTGTTTTGTGGTTGTGAAAATGGCCTTAGGTGATGAAGAAAACTCATTACTATTTAGTGGATACCAGTAGTATCGTACCTGGTGCCGCTGTCTCAGAGTTGCAGTTTAACATAATACAGGAGGAGCCATTTGTGGTGAATGATCTGCAGGTAGAATATTGTATGCTACCGCATTGTACTTTCCTATCAAGTACAATAAACCCAGTAAATGTGGTTGCTCGCTAACTGGATGTGACCTTGTGAATTTCCATAATGCTTTGGCAGAGTGGTTAAAGTCTTTTTCCTATGCTATTGCAATTTTTGTTCATACATGTGAATAAACACTTCGTTTTTTGAACTTTTATTCTGAATCTAGTTGACTTCAGCAGTTATGGATTTTAGCATTGATTTGCAAAATGAAATTGTTGACAGGTGATTCCTTGTTATGCTAACCTAGTTAATTTGACATAGTTTTCTTTGTTCGTTCAGAAAGAAGAGCTTAGTTAATTCAACAAAGAAGAAAATTCACTGTAATTGTTTGCTTTTTTGTATCTATTTGCTTTTCATGGTTGTAAAGTCATTAGGTGCACATGTTATAGTACCGCGAGTGTCTAATAACCATGAGCTTACTAGCATAATTTCCCAAGGGCCAGAAAGTATGCCGAGAATATGGCAGGAGAATAAACTGGTTTAACTGGATTTGTGAAAGGGATATCTACTTACATAAGAGTAATCTCCAAAATTGTCTATTATCATAGATAAGCATTGGAGTGGTTAGTAGTCTGACTGAGGGATGAGGAAAAATACTTCTTTTCTCACAACTTTATAATAAAGGCTGAGTCATCAGATTTGACTTTCATTGAAGGTTTCTGGACGCCTATATAGAACAGATGAGAAGTTACAGTGTGTGGCTTTTTTCTTTTAATGATTCCATGGAAAGTGCTGCGGCTGCCTTTTCCCATTTCTTGCAGATGCTACCATCCATGTGTTGTCTCTTATTTAAATATTATGTATGAGGAAAACCAAAGCATGCAGCAACATGGTTTTTGACTACATATTACCCTTCTTTCTTTCTTGCATGTGACTATCCATCGGTTGTCTCTCATTTAAATATCTGTAACGAGGAAAACCAAAGCATGCAGAAACATGGTTTTTTACCACATGCTACTGTTCTTTCTAGATAGAGATGCCGCCGCTTATATACAATTGTTAAAAAATTATCTCATTATGCTGTCTTTCTCTGTGGATGTTGTGCTTCAGATAACTCCTTTGCCAGTGTGGCATGGACAAGGTTATCGTTCTCTTGGTTTTCGGTTTGGTAAAGTCTGCTACATCAGGTAACAAAGCCTAGTATTTTCCAGATCCATTTCTAAGAACGTATGCTTCGGTGGACCTGACGTGTATATCTGTATGCAGTGATGTTAGTGAAATACCAGAAGAAACTTATCCTCTTCTCAGGGACTGTGATATCTTGATAATGGTGTGTCTTTCCTTCCCGCTGCAATGAACATGTTTCTGGATACAGACATTAATTGTTCGTTAGCAGGTGATGTCTAACGTTCTAGTGTGTGAATATGAAATTGATGGTCTTATCGGTTGTTCAGGATGCATTAAGGCCAGATCGCTCTTCTTCAACACATTTTGGCCTCCCTAGGGTAAAACCTTCAGTAGCTCAACTTTGTTAGAAAGGAAGCCAATCAACTCTTTGTTCACTTTCCCATTGTATGTCTCTCAATCAGGCTTTGGAAGAGGTCCGGAAAATCCAACCAAAGCGGACGCTTTTCACTGGTAGGTTAAAGCCCTACTTTTAATAAGTAACATTGTAGGAGGAAGGATCATCTGATGAAGTTTTCTGCCCTGATTAAGGTTGCAGAAGTTTGGTTTCAGATTTCAGGCCCAAGGATTTCATATATTTCATGTTTATAGTTTTGGCATATATCATCTTTTAAATTCTTCTTTGTTCTTTTGTTATGATATCTTGATTTGGAGTCACCTTCTCAAAACTCTGTTTACCATGTTTTTCCTGGTTTGGAAAATGGCGAAAGGTATGATGCATCTGATGGATCATGAAGTAGTGAATGAAGATCTTAAAAAGCTCTTGGAGACGGAGGGCATTGACGTACAGCTGAGCTATGATGGACTCCGCATACCTATAACGCTCTAGCCTTTGAGTTCGACGCGAGTCTCGTTCTTCGATCAGATGAAACATTTATGAATAAACACCTCAGTGACGACTATCAAGGTCGTTTAGAAATTCTTTTACCGGACGAACTGAATATCAAGGCAATCAGCTGCGACTCCATCTCTATCTCTAATGTTTGTGTCGATGCAGTTCATGAACAATAAATTCTGAAATTTTTTGGCTGTTTCCTAGCGAGGGGCCGGCTCTTTCAAGACCCAGAAACCATATAATAACCCGTGAAAGAATGGGGAAACGAATGCATTGTGGAGGATGGATCATGTTGGCTATGGAAGCTCTGGCTCAGGTAGGCCAGAAGCAGAAGACGAAGTCCTTTAGCTTTTGTCTCATGTGGCTGCTTGCCTTGGACATGTAATAGAAAATTCTGTGAGTTTCGGTTCGAAGTGCATCATTTATCGTGATTGATCACGGCAACATTTAGTGGATTTCGATTGAATTGTATTTGATTATTAATAAATGCAAAGTACGGTAATTACAAATCAAGTGATTGTAGTTTTAAAGAGTGGAATTGTGCCCTTGCGAGACTATCGTGGAAGGAGTGGATTAGTTGCAGAGAAAGACATTTCCTACAAAATGTAATTAGCGTTAGGGGTACGAACGGTGTTAGTGCGATAGCGTAAGGCATCTCCATTAGTATCAAAACTTTTTAAATAAACATAACATTTAAAGATTGATCATTTAAATGTCTCCTGCGATGATAAATCTGATGTGGCTCACCCAAGTCACTTAGGGTGCGCATGAATACCATTCTGTGCCCCGGCGCTATTTCTGAACAGAAATGATTTTTTTTGATTCTGTGCCCGGAAACAATTTCTGGGTATTTGAAGGCGTTTGATAAACATGTCCAAAATTTCTATTCCTAGAGTAGAAAAGAATAGAAATGCGTTTGGTAGAACTACACAAAATTTCTGTTCCCAAATAATATTTTAATAATATTTTGAATTGTTTAAAATTTTTTTTTTTTTCTACTTTCTTCTTTGGCCATGGCCGGTCGCCGGCGACCGGCCACAGCCCAGGGCCGGCGAGGGCGTCACGGATCTCGCCGGCCGCCGGCGGAGGCGAGGGTCGCCCTCGCCGGCGAGGGTCGCCCTCGCCGCGAGGGCGAGGGCCGGACCCTCGCCGCCCGGGCGAGGCGGCCTCGCCCGAGAGACGCGAGGCTCGGCCTCGCCCGATCCGGGCGAGGCCGAGCCTCGCCCGAGACGGCGAGGCTCGGCCTTGCCCGGATCTGGCGAGGCCGAGCCTCGCCGTCGCGACCCACGGCGAGGTCGGCCGCCGTGGGTGGCGACGCGAGGCTCGGCCTCGCTCGATCTCGGGCGAGGCCGCCGCCCAGTGGCGAGGGTCCGCCTCGCCTCGCCGGCGAGGGCGACCCTCGCCTCGCCGGCGGCCGGCGAGGGCCGTGACGCCCTCGCGCCCTGGGGCTGGCCGGCCGGCGGCCGCGGCGGCCACCTAAGGAAGAACAAAATAAGAAAAGAAAAAAAGAAAAAACGATTCTCAAAATTGTCTGAGAAACAAGAAGCAACTTTTTTTTACTTCTTGTTTCTCTTTCAAAACTGTTTATCGGCACAAATTTTTGCAAAAATGTGCCGAGGAACAAAAAATTTACCAAACGCATTTCTGTTCCCAAACTATTTCTGGGAACAAAAGAACAGAAATTTTTACTATTTGGCACGTTACCAAACGGGCCCTTAATGGAAGTGCTCCGGCGATCATTTCAGTGTGGGAAAATTTATATACGTAATCAATTTAGTGTCCGAACTTAATGCCGCGTTAGATTTTTCCAGAGAACACCCAAGTCGGTTAAATCATCGTCTTGCACATTTAAGTGATCGATCGTATGTAAAATTCTCGCGTCAAAGTGGGTGCTGCACAAAATTTACAAGAGTGATGCAGGTCCACTTCCGTGTAAGAGCTTGGTACGTCATGATGATGATTTCTCCCGCTCGCTTATCATCATCGTTTTCATTTTTATTGAGCAAAGATCAAACGAGGGAGAGAGAGAGAGAGATATCTTCGTCTCTATCAAGCCCCCAGTTTCGACACTCGTTCGAGCGCAGCGACTGCGAGAGAGAGAGAGAGAGGGAGAGAGAGAGGGGAGGGGAGCGATGGAGCACTCGTTCTCGGGAGGGAGCTGGAGCGTGATCCCGAGCATGACGACCCACAGCAACGTCTCCACCCCCTCCAGCCACGACCATCTGTACCTCCAGCAGCAGCCCCCCGACCTTCTTCCCCAGCAGCAGCAGCAACCCTTCCACCAGTTTCAGCCTCAGCCCCCGCAATTCCAGCAGCACCCGCAGTTTCCGCAGCAGCAGCAGCAGCAGCGTCTAGTTCATCAGCAGCAGCAGCAGCAGCAACACCAGTCTCTCGCTTCTCACTTCCACCTCTTGCACGTACGAATTCGCAATTCGCAATTTGCATGAAGATCCCAAATGAAAAAAAACCCTAACTTGCAGCTCACGATGCTGGTAATTGCGATTTGTTTGCAGTTAGTGGAGAGTTTGGCGGATGTCGTTGAGAACGGGACTCGCGACCAGCACTCCGATTCCTTGGTTCGTCTCAGTCTGTTTTGCTTCGTTTTTGGGATTTGGTTGCGGCTCTTTCGCCTGCCCAATTCGGGGTTTTTACATTATCGGCTTGTTTATTTGCCTTTTTTCGCCACTTTCTTGAAGGTGACTGAGCTGAACAATCAGTTTGAGAAGTGCCAGCAGCTGTTGAACTCCATAGCTGGGTCGATTAGCTCCAAAGCCGTGGTAACTATGAATCCATGATTTCTTGAGTTGCCATTTGCATGTTCCTATGGTAATTTGTGATACTTAGAGACTTAGAGATGGGTTTCTAGTTTCGGGCTAGAGCATGTTCTTATCTTTTTGCTTTCTTTAGTCGTTAACTCGGAATCCATTTGAGCTGGAGTTTCTTGACAGCTGCATATCTCGCTTGTATTCCTCCAACTCTGTCTGGTAGGCACGCTTGCTGTGCCCAATTGACTAGGCTCTTCCTGATCCTGACCACAGAGCTCTAAACCTGCTCTTTCGGCCCCATTGAAGTCCAATCCTTTATGTTGTATCCCGAAATGTATAAAATTTTTCTCCTTTTTGTACTAGGCGATCATCTCCTAGTTCACTTGTTGATCTTGGGCTTAGATTCATGTTCTAAGCCTATTGTTCTCAGTTTCTGGACCTACATTCATTGGACAACGAGTCTCCTCCACTCTACCTATTTGTCGTGAATGACAGCTCTGAGTTGGAGGATGCAAGCCCTAACGCAAGGTTTGGGTTTGGTTTGCAGGAATAGCTCCTCTATTAGATTGTAGATTAATGTTGGTTCAGTATGGAGGAAGGAAATGGAGACAAATGAGAGAGGGGGGGTGGGTGGGGGTGGGGCTGTTGTTTTCTCTTCTATTCCCTTCCCTAATGTTTTGTTGGGAGAGAAGGGAGGGGGAGAAAATGAGAAATGGTTGTGAAAATCTGAAGATTTTGCAAAAAGTGATTGGAGCGGAAATGTGAATATCTTCTTCGCCGACCTTGACAGTATTCTTTCCCTTCCATCTTCAAAGCATAAGAGACGTTGCTTTTTTCCTTTATTCTTTTTTACTTTTTAATGTGAATATTCAAATATCAGTGCATAGTAACTTTCGGAAGCTGGAAATGTTTATAACAAATTTGATGTGTTAACTTTGGACATCCAACTGTTGCCATTTCATATTACTTCCTTGAAGCATGTATTTATGTACTATTAGAATTGGCTGTTTTTTGCTTCTATAGGTTTACTTCAAAAAGTATCACTGTTTCATATTGGAAGAGGAAAGATATGGTAGGGAATAACCTTTATTTGGTTCTTGAGAAACTGAAGACCGCATCAAACAATTTCGATGTGCATCAGCATGTATTTTTCTTACTTGTTACATAAAGAACAGTTTTGTCATGTCATTCTATATTTTGTTTACAGACAGTAGAGGGGCAGAAGCGTAAGGTGGAGGAAGCTGAGCAAATGCTAAACCAAAGAAGGTTCGTAGTGCTAGTCACAAACTTTTCTGTTCAATCACCGTGGTAATATTGCTTAATTCCTTAAGTTGTCTTGATGCCAGGGATCTGATTTCCAGTTACAGAAATTCGGTTGAGGAACTGATAAAGTCTGAGCCATAGATGCTCGTCTCCATGCCTAGATTCACAAAGAAGAATGTTAAAGTTTTAGTTAGAAGGGAAATTTGGAAGTGGTATAGAATTTGGGTATGTTATGTTGGTCGAAAGCAACATTGTGCCGCATGATCATATTTTAGTAGTGTGAGGCAATCTTCTTGTGAAGATTTCGATTGGAATTTGTTGATTTATCATCGATTATGGTGTCAAGATAATCTCGCTGCTAGGTTCTACTTACTCAAGACTTTCTTGTTTATGGCATGGGGGCTTGTTTCATATGATATGCAAAGTCCACGTCTTGATTTGCTTGATTTGGGCTATAATAAGGTCTTTAATTAGGATCCCCCTAGTCCCAGGACTTACCAGACCATAATTTTCAAATAGGAATGAACTGAGGTTCATACCAGAAGAACGATAAAGACGAGTGTTGTTGCTTTTCTGGGGTGCTGAGCAACCCTACTTTTTCATTTTTACCATGTGGTTGAAAAGTCATCTACATGACTCAGCGTACGCGAGCAGGAGAGCTTCGTCGAGGCTGAGGCCTTAGTTACAATCAAAAGCGCAAAAGTTGATGTTCTTCGACTTGCATTTCCTGTGACATCTTTTGCATTCATTCAGACCTTTGTCCAATTCGCCTAGTCCATCATTCTCTTGGTTGGTGTGATTCTGAGTACAGTGATTTGGAATTTATTTGCACTTTGAAAGTTTTATTTTGGAATATGTTCACTGGAAGTCTTAAAATTTATCACAAAAGTGCAATTGAGTCTTAAAACTTACAAAATGTACAATCGAGTCTTAAAACTTGTCAAATTGATTTAATCGAATCCTAAAGTTAATATCGTCTAATTTACTAATGGAAAATGCTGACATGGCGCTGACGTATCATATTTTAATACTTTTCTTGGAACACGTGGTAATGATGTGGCGTTTAACAAGCGTCATGTTAGTAAAAATAAAAATAAAAATTAAATTAGGAAAAAGCTATAAAATTTATATAAAAAAAAAAAGAGAGAGAATAGAAGAAGATCCCAACCAGCGGCTGTGGCGGTGGCTACGCCCTCGCCGGTAGCAATCGCCACAGCCTCCAGGAAGGGCCGGTGGAGGTCACTTGGGCCTTCCCGAAGCCTGGCGACCCTTGCTGGCCCTGAGCGAGGCCCCACCAGTCCCTGGCGACGGCATGTAACCCCTGATTTGGGAGAGGGTGCGACCCTCGCCCCAGATCTGAGCAAGGGTTGGGCCCGCGAGGAACGGCGAGGCCTTGCCCAGAGTCACCCACCCCAGGCGAGGGCCGACAACCCTCGCTCAGATCTGGGGCGAGGGTCGCGCCCTCCCCCAAATCGGGGGCTGTAGGCCCTCGTCGAGGACTCGCTCGGGGCCGGCGAGAGTTGCCGAGCTTCAGGAAGGCCCAGGCAACCTCTGTTGGTCCTTCCCAGTGATTGTGACGGCGGCCACCGGCGAGGGCTTGGCCACCGCCATAGCCACTGGTTTTGGTTTTTTTTTTATGGCTTTTTCTAATTAAATTTACATTTTTTTTTCAACTTTTCTGACGTGGCATTTGTTGGACGCCACATGCCTAAAGAAAATTAATAAAATAAGACACGTCAGCATTTTCCGTTGGTAAATTAGACAGTGTTAACTTTAGGATTCGATTGAATCAATTTGACAAGTTTTAGAACTCAATTGCATCTTCTATAAATTTTACGACTCAATTGTACTTTTGTAATAAATTTTAGGACTTCCCAGTGAACATATCTCTTTTATTTTTTCTCTTTTTTAGCACCACAATGGACTTCGCGTTGATAGTTTACTCGATGCCATCCCCTGCCATATGCGGGCAATTATCTTCCAGCCCAAGAAAAGGGTACGGTTTCTTGCGGTCTTGGATGAAGGTGTTTACTTCTAAAAGCACAAAGAATGGACAAACAAAATTTGGGTAAACAGAGAATAGTTATTTCATAATTTCATCAATGCTAGTCAAGTCTACATCACCATAAGGTTGTCTCTAACAGCTATTTTCTCCCAAGTCAAATTCATCATATTATTTCTCATTAGCTCTTCTCCATCCAAATAATTGGGAATGTCCTTAAGATGTCGTGAGGGTATTCCCGCCAAGGAGATTTTTCTCCGGTTACACTCAAGAGGCTCAAAATACAAACCTTTTCTTTCAAACGTGAATATGAGCAAATCAATAGCCCATATCATCCATATCCGGCATACGACTAGGAGGCTTCTTCTCATTTGCACGCTCAACGACAGCCACCTCAGTTGTCGCCAGCAACAATGAGACACTGCAGTTTGTAGGAAATTTTCAGCATAAATAATGGAAAAAACCGAGTTAACTCACAAAAACTGATATTCACCTTGCAGCATCTACTAGCGCAGTTCTAACAACTTTGAGAGGATCTATAATGCCTGCCTTCACCATGTCAACGTAATCTCCTATTTCAGTGCACAATCATTGTCAGAACTTGAATGACAGAAAATTCCTACTATAAAGCTTAGAAACAACATCGCTCGTGCTATAATAAGATAGCTCATTAAGTCTTAAAATACAGTATGGAAAAAATGAAGATGATAAGAACAAATAGTTCATGCCGAGTACAGAAAGCTAGCAATGACAGCTTAGTGGCAGTTGAGATTGATAAAGGCAACTTCGTAATTCTTCCTTGGAAAAAAGGTATCGAGGACTGTGCTTTATCAGTAACTTGGGTGAAAAGGAACAAACCTTTTGCAGCATCAAATCCCATATTGAAATTATCTTGCTCTAATAATTTGCCAACAATCAGAACTCCATCAAAGCCAGCATTTGAGAATATTGCGAGTGAAGGTGCCTGGAGAAACCATTGGATTAGAATATTGAAAAACCTCAAAAGTATACTAGGTGATGACAGTGAAAAACAAACCTTAAGAGCATTTTGAATGATTTGGACACCCCTTCTTTCGTCCTCATTTTGAGTTTGAACGTTCTCCAAGACCTTTGTGGCATATAAAAGAGCAACACCACCACCTGACACCAATAGACAAATAAGACTATAGTACTTCAAAAGCATTGAAGCAACTTATGCATAAGAGAAAGAATTACCTGGCACGGTACCCTCTTCAACAGCTGCCCTTGTAGCATTTAAGGAATCAGTGACCCTGTCTTTCCTTTCACCGACTTCTACCTCACTAGCCCCACCAACCTATAAGTATTAATACCAATTTGTCAGGATGTTTCAAGCATGATATCACAAAAGAATCAGGATAGCTAATAGACAAACCTTAAAAACAGCTACACCACCAGACAGCTTTGAAAGACGCTCCTGTGCTTTCTCTTTGTCAAAGGTGGACGTACTCTTCTCCATGGCTGTTCTCAGCTGCTCAGAAAATTGCATGTCAATTATTCTCTCGCCTTTGGCCCCAAACAGGGGAAAAAACTACTCTCTCTCCGAGAAGCATTAGTTACTAATACAATTCTTACAAAAGCCAAGGTATTCGTTAATATGCTTCTTCCAAAAGGCAAGACATGCGAAAGTTACTGGAAAAAAAAAAGTTTGTGATGCTGTTTTGTTGAATCTTTCTGACTGGTCTCTTGATTTATTACTTTAGTAATGTTTCAGTGCAGTTGCTAATCCTGGGTTTGTATTGTAAATTTTCAGTTTATGCTAATAAATAACTACTATACCCCAAAGAAAAAAGAAATGTGAAAAACGTGAGTCAACAGCAGGTGCAACCCTCGGCTATGAGTTAAAAACAAGATAAGTGATATACACAGTGGACCAATAACAGAGAAGGAAAAGATCTTCCAACCTTGAACTTTGCTATGTAAATAATATCTTTTTCATGTCCATTAGAATGATTACTAGATGGAATATAGCAAGTAAATCTGATGAGGAAGCTGCAAAATTTCTTCTTGCCACTTTCTTTCACTTATTGTTCTATTACATTTGGACTCAAGTATTCTCTTACCCCTCAAGAATGTTGAGCTTAGGTTTGACATGTCTATTGTCTACAGGGATCTTCATCTTCGATAAAACCAACGTGTCAAAACTGATTTCTGGTATTGGGATGGTATGGCCTTTTCCTTGTGGACTTAATATAAGCGATTAACATTTATATCTTCACCCAACATATATTTTCTCTCTTTAAACAGAGACTTCTAGCTTTTAGCAGGACATAGTACTGATTTGCAATGTTATACGTGGCTCTCGAAATCCTTACCTATGATTGCACAAAATTCATATGAATAGAATTGGAAGCAAGAAATGTGCACTGTAGCTCCTTTTCAGTGAGGGGTGAATGAGAGAGTCAGCCAGCTAAATAGAGAGACATTAACTAGACATCTCCATCGTCATCAATGCCATATTAAAAGCAAACAAGTTATGATGTCAGAAATCAGATATAAAGCAAACTCAAAGTGCCATCTGCATTGCAGCAATTTATCATTGTAACAGAAAGAACATCTGTATTTGCTCTCATCCATTAAACAAAAACCGACAGAGGTACTCAAGAAAATAACTACTCTTTATACTCAACCAAGTCATAATCGTACCTCTTCACATCTTTCTTCAATTGCCTTCTTGTCGCCTTCTCCATGCAGAATAATAGTATCGTCGAGAGAGACAGTCGCCTGCAGTGATAAATTAGGATTTACCAAAGCCATATTCACATGAAGCATAACATTCCCTCAAACATACCTTTTTTGCACTACCCAGCATTTCAACTTTGATTTTATCAAGAGTAAGACCACGATCTTCGGATATAACCTGTAAATATTTGCTTTGTCATGCACAGCAAGCATGTACGAAAAAATTTTGGGCATCTCAATTTTTATCACCTCTCCTCCCGTAAAAACAGCAAGATCATCCAAGTTTGCTCTTCGGTTTTCCCCAAATCCGGGAGCTTTCACGGCACAGAGCTGAAGAGCATTCCCCACCAAAAAACTATCAAAATCGAATTGCCTCGACTATTAAGTCTGAGTACATGATGAAGATGATGTATTTAGGATGACAGTAATTTTAAGTATAGGCATGTCATGAATGCAGATGAGCTTGAAAAAGATTCGAGGTTAAAAAAATTACTTGGACAACTGAAGTTCTTTATTATGACTGGTAATTTTGTCTTCCAAATACTAAATAATCCCCTGATGATACATAAAAATTAAGTCCAATGGAAACTATTATGCTTTTACTTAACAAAAATGAGGGACAAACACCTTTTGTACTCTTCAGCAACTTCTAAGGAAATATTTTCTGATTTAGAGAAGGAATTTGGCTTACAAAATGACTTTGACAGCGTGAGTGCTCTACAATACCATATATAAGCTCATCCATATTACAGGAGAATATGTAAAAGTACTTCTTTTAAAACTATATCTTGCAGGGGAATATGGATAAAACTACAATTGTTGTCAACACATCATTCCGAAAACTGAATATATAAGTACTTGGAAGACTATATATTGTCATCATGCCAGCATCAATTCTCAAGCGTTAGTCATTGAAAAGAGCCCTATATATTGGATACCTTTATCCCAGCATGATGCTTGTTGATGACAAGTGTTGTCAGCGCCTCGCTCTCTAGATCCTCAGCTACTATAAGAAGAGGTCTGTTCACCTGTTCACAGAGAGAGAGATAAGGGGAGGGGGGAGAGCAAGGAGGGAAGAAAAAAGGGGATCATTATTTTATTGCAATTATTCACAGCAATCATCGTTGGAAAGAATTCTTAAGAAAAAAATCCACTACCTTCATAGCCAGCTCCAATATTCGCACAACCACATTCAAATCTGAAATTTTCTTGTCATGAATGAGGATGAGGGGATTTTCCAGTTCCTACAATTACACATCCCTCATGTCAACATCTCACCGGTTCAATATTGTACTCAATCGGTGCGGTGTGAAAAGGAACAAATGGCTCTAGTAGCTACCATCATCCCTCCATAATTTAAGCAGCAAGAAATTCATATCAAGTGAGAGAATTCTTTCTGTGGCAGGGACATTTGTCTACAGCTTCCACAATTATTCTTTTTATCAAAGATTCTTCAAAAGTTGAATGTATAGTAACAAGATCCACATGTATTATACATTTTTCAGTCTTAACATTTCATCAGGGCCAGAGAGTAATGCGTGAAAAGGAACACCCAAGCTTAAATTCTCAAAGCTAAGAAAGGGAGCTCTTGGCTTACGCATTTCTGGGTCTTTCGATCAGTGATAAAATAAGGAGACATGTAACCTCTGGCAAGCTTCATTCCCTCCACCACTTCCAATTCATTGTCGAACGTGGTTCCATCCTATGTGCAACACATTCATTATCTATGTGGTGAATCAAGGCGCACAATACAAAAGAAAATATGATCAGCTTACGGTGACAGTAATTATTCCTTCCTTTCCAACTTTCTCCATTGCGCGTGCTATCAGTTCTCCAATCTCCCGTTCACCATTAGCAGAGATAGTGGCCACCTGTCAATGATGTAACAGTATAAAAACGATTTGTTGGGAGATACAATAAGCTACTGCAGCAAATTAATAAACAGATAATAGAAATACTAGCAGATCCAGTGAGCATTTGTGACAATGCCAAAATGGGTTGAGACAATGCCAATGATTATTCATTCAGATTATTTGTGCTTCACATGCAATGACAAAAATCTATATCACTTACCAGAAAATTTGGGCCAATAATGCTTGTGTATGATTGTAATAACTGATCATGTAGGATAATGAATCACTTTATGTTTCATTTGTCAATCATTTTTGAGATCCAAAATTCATGATAACCGAATTCCACAAAACAAGTCGATCACTGATAAAGCACACCCTCGTCAGCATCATAATTTACAGGAAGGCCTTTACCTGCGTGATTTCTTCGGGAGTACTAATCATCAGGGCTCTGCTTTTCAAGTCAGCTATGACAGCATCAACTGCTTTATGGATCCCACCGCGCAAATCCATCACATTTGCACCAGCAGCTACTGACTTGCATCCTTCCATCACTATTGCCTGGGTCAGTACAGTTGCACAAGTTGTACCTGAAACCAGGTAGGTATCTCTCTTGAAATAGTCACCAAAAAGGAAAAGATTAAACTCTTTCATTCACAAGTTAGAGTAGCCAGGTCATGAGCAATAAATTAACATGCTGAGCATGATAAGATGACAACTAAAATGAATTATTCAAACTCTTTATGTAACTGTCCCATAAAAAAAAAAAAATTCAAGCTCTCTTTTAGACAAATACCAGTACAAAGATTTAGAGGGCAGAAACTCCAAAGGCATTAAAAAAATTATATAGAGCAAAGACTGCAAACTCAGCAGCTAAAAAATAACTGAAGCTCCCCAGGAAATTGAGGTTCTGATTGGTGCACTTAAGCACACAAAAGCTTTCCGCTCTTTTTTTGGCCAAACAGCTGCACCTTCGTCAGTAAACCACAACTAACTGTGCTGTCATCATTTTGGTGTCCCAGAACTTTTAGTGTAGCGCTATTCCAAAATAGTTCTCGCTCAAGTCAGCCTAAGAATCTTGCTGTGGCAATGTCTATCAAGCGCAGGTTTCTTGGCTCTGAGAAACTACCACAATCTCTGGCAAACACCTAACTAGTTCTAACTCAAGAAAACAAACTGAAACCAGGAACATAAATGTGGATTATGCTTATGATGCACATAAAACACAAACAAAACAAGGAATTTACCATCTCCAGCAGCTTTATTTGTTGCATTTGCCACCTGTTTTACGAGATCCGCACCTACATTCTTGGCCTTATCCTCAAACTTGATGCTTTTGGCAACAGTGACTCCGTCCTTTGTGATTTTGGGATTCCCTCTACTCTTTTCAATTATCACATTTCGGCCCTAAATTTTTATTCAATGCAATGGATTAACCAAATTACACTATAATGTTTACGTGTATTCTCATTCGATGTGACCTCAATATCATGACAAGCGGTAGTCACATTAAAGAAGCAGTAGTATATTTGAGCAGACAACTACAGTTCAGAGTTTTGAGTGAGATGCATAAGAATGATTGCGATGAATACAAAGAATAAAGCTTTTCGGTAAGTGCAAAATAATCGGCAACCATAGTGTGGTCGTTTTTACAATCATATTCAGCACTACTTGGAAGAGAGAGGACACCATGCATGCGATGAAGAGAAATGAAGATAGGTACCCATACAAGAGTAAAAATAAGGTACCTTAGGTCCCATTGTCACTTTTACAGCTTCTGCAACCTCGGTGACACCTTGCAGCATAGCTGCACGGGCTCCGATCCCAAAGTTGATATCCTTGGCGACATAGCATCTACTCCCGATGACCGCACGGCAAGCCTTTCATTGCCAAGACATCAGGCACCGAGAGTGATCAGTTCAAGTCAAGCCCAACTAAATAACGGCCAAAATGCAATCTTTTCTCGTCGAACACCTTTCGACCCCCCCCCCCCCCCCCTCCCCCGGGACAACAAAAGGCAAAACAAATCCACCTAGCCCACAGACATAATTGGAGCCCTAGCTCACTGACTTTCTATTCTCGGAATCTAATCTCCTGGATTCTTGTCGACCGAATCAATCTAGTCCTACATAAGCAATTAAGGAAAGAAAAGAACCAATGCAGCAGACGAGAGACAGAAATTTACCAGTTTCCTCGAAGATCCATGACTGGAAACGTCAGCATGTGAAAAGAAATAGCCCGATCAGTCAGTCATCCAACTCTACATACACGAGGAAAGGCCATACTTGTGTGATTTCCGTTGACGGTACCTGAGCGACGACGCCAGCAGCTGCGAAGCAATTCGGAACATTTCGCGTTCACCACGCCGCCGGGGAAGGCGAAAAACGGCACAGATTCCGGCGAAAACAACGCAGGATCAATGCCGATTCAATCGCGAATCGCAGCCTCGTAGGTCCCGAGAATCGAGTTGATCCCGAGCTCGCCCGAGTTCACGTTCGAATTCAGATGGACACGTCCGACTCCTCCTTTTCGCGAGGGGTTTTGGTAGGGTTCAACGAGCTGCAGCGGCAGCCGTTGATGTTCATTACTAGATCGACGCCCTTGACTTGATGGCTGAACGGTCTAGATTCTACTTACCCGTGGGTGGGCTGCGCAGCGGAACAAAGGACTGATTTCGGGCCATTTGATTATAGGCCCATTAGTAGCCATGGGCTCATGGGCCTTCTTGGGCTTGACACTGTCCAAAGCTTCCGCCACTTTCTAAGTTTCATGTCAACTCCCATTGATATCACAGTGTAAAAGACTAAAACTCAGAAGTTAGAAAGATTAAAGAAATAAATAGTGCAGTAAATATTGACTCGAATTTCATGGGTATCAGGTTTACATAACTAAACTCACTTTAATATGAGTTTTTTTTCTCGTAAAAAGAAAAGAAAATCATACATGCTCGCTTTAATACGAGCTTTAATATGAAGATCAAGTTAATCCCGTTTTAAAATAGAGTAAACCCGACAAGATATATCGTTTGAAAAAACATGGACTTTCACATAATTCTTCATTCATGAGAATGAGATATGCCCATCAGATCGGCTGTAAAATGAGCCCGTGCGGAATCTTTTTATATGACTTACAGGCCCCAAAAGCTATGTCTTCTCGTGTTGAATTCGTGTTTAAAATTTTGATCCTTGTTTTGGTAGCTTATCTTTCAGATTTCCATTGCTCGAGAAAATGCTCACCCTTATGGTAAAGTACTATCCGACCTTGCTCCATCACTATGGTCGATCGTGTGAGTCTCACATAGCCTCACAAATAGGTCTCACATAGTCAATCGTCATAATTCCAGTATAATTTCCCCCTTCGTAACGAGGCGTGCTCTAGTTTATCGTCTAGGGAAATGGAAGAAAAGATCACAGGCACTGGCCACATGGCCGGCACATGCAATCGTGAATCATTCCTCTAAGGTCAGGGAAATAATGTAACAATGATGACAAATGCTGTTGAGATTGAATTGTTAAATATAAATGAATTGTCAAACTAATCCGACTAGAGAAACTTCTTGATTAGGCACTTTCTGAAGATCTCATTGAGACAGCTCTTCAGCACATGGACCGGAGATAAACTCATCCCAAGTTGATACAGCTTCGTTTCTTTCTTACACTTGCATGTTTGAATCTTTTTCAGGCTTGAAGTTGAACTCCAAGAATCACTCCTCTTATGACAAAATCACTCAGAAAAGAAGAGAACTTCTGGATCATCGGACGAAGTTTTTGTTGAAAGCCTAACACAATCAGTTCCACCAACTTTCATCCCATTTACAAACACAATGTAATGAACAAAAGAAATAAGAAAGAGACAGTTCAATGGTAGAGGATCGAAATAATACAAGCAAACAATATACCCAGTATAAAAAATTTGAAACTATACCACCAACTCATAAAGATTCCATCAACTATACGTCCCCTTCCTCATGTCCTCACTAAAACGTCCATTTCCAAATCTTGACCCTCGCGTCGACCTTGCACTTCGCTCCTGCTGTCGACGCCGTCACCGTCGCCGTTGCGTTACCACTCGGGACGCTTACCTTAATCCCCAAGCACGTCACTCTGATCCTGACCTTCGGCGACTTCAAGCTCCCCATCTTCGCTTTGACCTTCGTCTCCAACTTCACCTCCAACGGCAATCCGTTCTTGCTCTTCATGTCCGACGTCAGCTGCGTGAGGGACCCTGCGTCGATTGCTCCACCACCGCCGTTGCTCGTGATTGAGGTCTCCAGCAACGTGGTGTTCTTGGTCCCATGCACGAAGGAAGGGAAGGAACCATCGCCGACGTCGACGCCATCGCTGGAGATCGATATGGTTATGGGGCCGTAGTAGTACACGAGCTTCTTGTTAGGGTTTTTGGCGGTGACGTTGAGGTCGAACTTGGAGCTGACGGTGGAGGAGGATTGGGAGACGTTGAGGTAGGAGAGCTTGAGGGCGGAGACAGAGAAGGAGGGGCGCTGGGGGCGGTAGAGGAGGAAGACAACGGCAGCAAGGATGGCGGCGAGGAAGAGCAGGGCGAGGATGAGGAGGGTGAGGAAGATGCAGAAGGAGCAGCAGCAGCCGCGGCGGTGCCGGTGCCGGGGCTGCGGGCGGTAGGCCGGGCGGTTGGCACCGTAGAGCTGGGCTTTCGTGGCGGGGAACGGCGGGTTCGTGGCGGCGGCACCGTTGGGGGTGGGCTTGGAAGGGTAGACTTTATCGGCCATTTTGAGAGAGAGAGACAGAGAGACAGAGAGAGATGTAGGATTGTAGGAAGATTTGTTTTAATTCAAAATAAATAGAAAAGCTAAGGAAGATAGAATAATAAAATCTTCTTCTTTTGGAGAGAGAGAGAGAGAGAGAGAGAGAGGAAAATGTGAATGATGCAATGACATTAAAGAAAAGGTGGAACGGCAAGTAATGGAAGATGGATAACCACAGCGTACCTAAAATGGAAGAAGTACCTAAATCACTATCTTTGTGAGCTTGGCCAAATCATTCTAAAACATTTGAGGATGTGTGTGTATCTGGTGCAAAACGACCATGAAAATAACCTAGCATGTTCCATCAAATTAATCATTGTTATCATTAGGATCAAAGGTACTTACCTCTACCGAGTAAATGTATTTCGTATGCAAGGTCCAAATAGTGACTTCTCTAGTACATGCGCAGTCCATTTTTAGTAGTTGCGTTCGCTTCATAAGCATGTGAAATATCATCTTCGCAAGACTACATAATTTATTGTGACATCGGCCCATAAACAAGTAGAACTCTTAATGGTGATCATATATACCGTTATTAAAGTAAAGAGGGTCTCCTACTTTTGAATTCGGATCTTTTCTGTCTTACAACAACTCTTGATAAAACAGCATTCAAATCTTGAAATACTTTTATCCTTACACATTTACTATATCTCCTTGAATGGTGTAGTTTTAACAGTGATTTCTTTTCATTATTTAATGATCCAATGTTTCATAATATAAAGCGATTTTGTTTGATCTTTCCAATTGAGAGAGAGAGAGAGAGAGAGAGAGAGAGAGAGAGAGAGAGAGAGAATGCATCCCTTTCTTAAGAAAATCCATCGATGTTACCCCTTCAACTACTGCATTTTAAACAATGTTGAAAGTGAAGGTTGACCTTCCATTAGGACTAACTAGGCAAAACTCAAATGTGGTGACATTTAACGCAACCCATTTTTTTTCTCACATGGAGCCCATAAAATATTGATATGCTTTTGTGAGAATTTGCAGAGAAAACCTTACACATTAATGAAAGGTTGCATCAATGGATTGCGCAGTTTGCAGAACTATAGGAAAGACTATGTAGGATGCAAGTGGCAAATCCCAGGTCTGATCATAGCTCTCACCCTCTCTCTAGTAGGGACAAGAGTTTGGGATAAGCTCTCAGACCTGGGATCATAGCTCTCACCCTCTCTCTAGTAGGGATAAGAGTTTGGGATAAGCTTTGAAACTTTTCTGGGAAATTGTGAAAACGAGATGACAAAATGCAAAGCAGGTCAAAAGCAATCACGATAAGCTATTTTTTCTTTAGCCTGATGTGAAAGTTGCTGCATCCGAGTATGTGAATGGATTGATTCAGGCTGTTGTATTGAGGAACATGCTTCAAGAAACTGGAAGAAAGTGAGATGTCATCGACTCAAGATTTGTTCTATGAATAAATAACGAGAGAAGCAGGTGTGGCATCACATCACAAACTCAACATGAATCAACCAAAAACAATTCACTAGTTGCAATGACAATCTCTCTCTCTCTCTTCCTCCCCACTCTTTTCCACGTTCTCAATCATTGATTCATTGGTAAGTGAAAGTCAACAGAAACAGCAAATTTGATTCCTCACCAGCCAGCTTGTTCGTTGTTAATTGTTATTGTCAGACTGGCTTATGATATAGCCTGGTGCGCTGAATTTATAACTTCGTAGGATGAGTTGGAGCATCTCAATCACTCCCATTTTTCTCGGGAAAAAAGTTAGTTCATATTTCCCTATTTGTTCATGGGGCGCATGAAACCAATTATGTTTCTCTATTTTTTTATTTTTCTATTTTCAGAAACAGGTTTGGAACAGAAATCCATTTGGTAACGCAATTTCATTTTTCTATTTTTGAAACAAATTTCTATTCCAAAAATAGGTTTGGAATAGAAATCAGAAGTAAAAAAAATTTACTTTTCTATTTATAGAACAGAAATTAAAAATAAAAACTCTTCTTATCGCTCGCTCTCGCTACTAGCCGACTACCCCCTTGCCACTAGCTAGTGCCGCCAGCCGCCTCCCGCCACCGCCGGCCGCCTCCCGCTATCGCCCACCTCCCGCCGTCGGCTGCCTACCACCGGCATCCTTCGCCAACTGCCTCCTCCCACTGCCATTCTCCGTCGTTTGCCACCGCCCAACGTCAGCTGCAACCCGCCCACCGCCGCCTCCCGCCGTCCTTCACCGCCACCTGCCGGCCGGCTCCCACCGCCGGCTACCGGCCGCCTTCCTCCACCCCAGCCGTCGTCCTCCCCTGCCGACCGCCGTGCTCCACCGGCCGCCTCCGACCGCCCTCCACCCCCAGCAGTCGCCGCCGCCGGCCGCCATGCTCCACCACCTGACTCCGGCTGTCGCCTGGCATCGATCGCCTCTCGCCGCCAGCCGCCGTCATCCACCGCTGCCGGCCGACCGCCTCCCACCGCCGGCCACCGTCCTCCACCCCCCGCCGTCCTCCTCCAGCCGTCCGGAAAGGAGAAATTTTGTATTGTTATCAAACGAATTTCTATTTTGGAAATATAAATTTTATGTCATTATCAAATACGCATTTTTGCTCAAAAACTCGTCCACGAAATAGAAATAGAAAAATTTATTTCTGGAACAGAAATTGATTTCTGGAACAGAAATATTACCATGAGCGCCCTCAGTTTCTCCAACCATTCTCTCTTTGGTTCAGCAGCACTTGTTCTGATGCGGGAGAAACTCTCGCTTATGTTTCTCGTGATTTATCAGATTAGTCAAACTGGGTTTAGACACAAACTACCAAGTTTCATCAAATAATGAAAAAGAAAAGACACAAAATACCAAGAACTTCACAGTAGACTCACAAACACTGCCTGGTCAATTGATTGATTTGTAGGAGTCATAGAGAACTCTTGCTTGTGAGAAAGATTTCGTTGTAGATCACAAAAGTCATATATATCTTACGCGAGCATTTCAACTCCAGTGTCAAGCTGATACAGAATCTGATCTACTTAACAGGATTCGCTAGGAATGAAATTCTTTACTGCTCGAATCAAGAGCTTGAGTCCCGGAAAGGTTCTGTGCTATTTCAGATGTAAATTTTCGGGTGATGCTTGCATGAATGGCATGAAAACAGACAAGGCCCAGTAATTATAAGTCAAGAGTGATTAATTAAATGGATTAATGAGCAACAATTTTTCATTTAGCATTCCTACCATCTTAGATCCAGTGAAGTTCTGTCAAATTCATCAACGAAATGAGCTAAAAGCATTCAAACATCTTTCATTCACCCCGGTCCTAGTGGACCGCAATGTGGATAAAAAAAACAGTAGATTATAGCTGTTCACATAAGACTAACACTAAAGGGAACTGTTCATCTCCCAAGCAATCAGATTCTTCTTCTCACTAATTACAATAACTAGTTACATTTTAAAAGTGACAACATACGCTATCTCAATAACTAGTTACATTTTAAAAGTTACATTTTGGCCCTCACGCCGCAGCTGCTCGTCCTAGTCTTTTTCTCAAGATTTTAGCTCCCATATACCTGCATATCACAAGATGGTTATATTAGTGCATTACATATTCGACCTTTTTTCTTTTTTTTGAATTTATATCCTTGAAGGGAAAAAATTGCAGAAGTACCTGCCCATCATCATGACAGTGGCTTGAGGATTAGTCCCTGGGGACTCGCTGAATGCTGAACCATCGACGACTCGGAGCTGATCAATGCCAAGGACCTTGTTCTCATGGTCCACCACCTTGCCTACGTGGCATCCTCCGTGGTAGTGCCAGATGGTGATCACTGTGTCCCTGCAGAACTGCTTGAGGGACTTGGTGTCATTGGTGTGTTTGGGAATGAGGTTGACATTAGCCTTGACGCTGATGTTGAGCAGCTTCTCTGTGGTTTGCTTGTCCACTCGAGTTAATTCCGTGAAGTACTTGGACTGCACGACCTTGGTGGCCAGGCGGATGCCCTCAATACAGCGCTCCAGGTCATAAGGGTGACTGAAATAGTTGAAGGTGATCAAAGGGTTGTCGTCGACATTGGTGTTGATTAGCCTTAGCTCGCCTTTGGACAAGGGGTTGGCGAGCTTTTCGAGGATGAAGCCTCCATGGAACACCTCATGAGGCAGGTTCCTTTTGTTTCGTGTATAGGCTTGAATGGCTTCTGGAGTTCTTTGTTTCGGGGGTATGGTGGACAACTGCCCGATCTGGTTACATCAAAAGATGGTCATCACGAAATTTACAGACTGCACACGGAGTGAATCAAGAAAACATAGCACTAAGTGGAATGGTTTTTAATTTGATGCAAAAGCTTCCTAGACCATGCTAGGGCTGCTTTAAGTTATATAGTAGTTAATATTCTGTAGGGAAATATCGATATCACCAGGGTCTTTGGTTTTCATTCTTTGCAATAAAGCTCACCTCTGCTGACATGATTCCGTGGTGGCAGCGAATACTATCAGTAGATTGCCCAAATCCACTGCTAGATTCAAGATAGAAACCTAACTCGGTGATCCCCGCAGTCTGAATGAGTGATTGATGGATCGGTCCATTTGTGGGTACAAAAATGGTGTTCATAGGGTTGTCCACTATGTCTTTCCCGACAAATTCCTGGTCCAGGACTGTGGATATGTTCAATTTTTCAAGGTCGGCTTTTGGTCCGATGCCGCTGAGCAGGAGCAGTTGAGGACTTCCAATAGCTCCACTAGATAATATTACTTCACTCTGCAGATTGCTCTTGAGAAACGCTTGATGGCCATTTCCGTTTTCATCTTTAAAGATGACTCCCACTGCCTTTGGTCGCTTCCCTGCGAAAGAAAAGGTTCACGTTCAGTTTCTAACAACTTTTACAAGTCGTTAAGATCATCAATACGCTTTATTTGTTCCCATTACGTGAGTAATCAGATGTAACTTCAAACTTTCAACAGCTTCAGTTAAGGACTATTGCGGCTATCGACTCTAAACGTTAAGAAGCCAAGTTCAAGAAGAGCCTTTTAGTGCCAAAAAGCTTGACAAGCACTGGCCCTGTGCAACATTCATGTCAATTGATAAGATTAAAATAGTTTACCTCTTGTGTCGAACGCAATCTTTTGCACTGTCGCATATATCAAGACAGTAAGCTTATGAGGATTTGCAGTGGCAAGAAGCTCAGCAGCAGTGTGGCGCCGGCCGTACCTATCAAAAATGGTGCCACCCACTTTGGTCCCATACAAATGATCGTAGGTGAACCCGTTAAAAGGTGACACCCCAACGTCCAAAAGACTGTCCTTGAATGCCCTTTGCCAAGGCGGAAAGTCCGGCCTATGGACAATTTGCTTCTCGACCCACGCATGCGACTTGTTCACCAATTTCTCGTCCCAACCTACCTTTCTTATGAACCTGCAAGCAAGAGCATAATACAATTATTAATGCTGAAGTTTTAGAAACAGTTAATTCAAACAAACAACCAGTATTCGGTGATTTAAGTGGGGGATCGTGGTGGTGGGATGCTGCGCTAGCCCCTCTCGAGGACTAGTCGGGCATCACCGCTGGTTTGAGCCTTAGCTCGCCGGCCGCGCGGACGCCTCGATTATAAAAAAAAAAAAAAACAAACAACCAGTACCATCTAGATATCTCAAACACATCGGGTCCACATCTTTTGGCCTTCACTATTTAATGTTTCTCTTTGTCCTAAAGTTAAAGGCTCATTTCATGAGAAGGAATGAATGCGAAGGGACCAGACAAGCATCTAACCAAATGAAGCAAAATGAGAGATGGGGATCATAAATGCGGTGACATATGGCACCAAGAGGATATAACTACTGTCACATGGTCACCGTCGTTGCTTTCAAATCTCAAGATTAATTGCTTCAGTAGCGAGATTGCAACGTCAAACCTGTCGACTTTGCCAAGCATGGTCTGCTTAGATGCCATTACATCTGCCGCTACGGCAGCAAGATTGACCTAGAAAGCGCAATTTCGCTTTCACAAGACCTCGTGATGCGTGATTAACAGTGATCAACCTCTAACCTGGTCTCAATATTACTTACAGCTACTCTTTCCTCGTATGGGAGATTGGGCCACGGTTATCCAGAAACTTATGATAAGGTGGGACATTAGTGCATTGACGGGCATTGAAATGTGGGAGCTGGTTCGAGGAATGTACAAAAATCAGACGTCTGTGGTTACAGCGTCTATTCTCCGTTCTTCTTCAAGAGTGAAACATACGAGGACTAATACAAGCAACTATATGTCTAGATCTTGTAAAACTAAGGTGAGACCAGGGAAATACAGAATGCAGAAGTAAATTTCCACAAGGTTTCCTAAGAGGCAGAGTAAATATGATCTACAAATGCTAGGAAGCACCACTTTCACAGGCTACAGCTGTATGGACATGTCAACAGTTTCCGGTGATGGTGAACTGTTTACATAATGGTTTACATTTATATCTCTTTCAGTTTCAACCACCCAAAAAAAGTTATGGCAACCCCACAAAAAAAGCAAAAAGAAGTTAATAGAACACCTACCTTGATAGTAGGTTCTGTATTAATGAGAAGGCATTTTTGCCTTTATGGTCAAAAGGATAGCTATCTCTCAAGTCAAAAAGGTAAAGAAAGAGACTGCAAGGTTTTAGGTGCATAGACATGTTCAAATTAATTTGCATTCTTTTTACCTAGAGGGAAAATGATATATATGCTCGCCGGGGAACATTTACTTTTGCATGATAGTAGCAAACACTGGCGGTGTAAAAAAAGTTTACACAAGTGGCAGTATCCACCCTAGATTTGATGGTTAGGGAGAGAGTGGGTACTTAAAATGCTGAAATCGATGGTTAATTAGACTCGTGTAAAGTTTTCTCTACACCGGCAGCGTATGTATTAATTTTCTGTGTACTGTTTACCTTGAAAAGCCTTTATTTGCTGAACTGGAAGTTGGCCACTGATATGAGGTTAATAAGACACCTAATCACATTCACATTCTATATCTTGGTAAGATTCTTATTTCACTGTACACTTCCATAATCCAAAAGAAGAAAATGGCTGTCTTTCTAGTACTAGTTTGCTACATATTCTTCTCTTGATTCTCATATACCCTACTGAAAGTATGGTCCAAGAAAATGAAATTCCTCATCCCTCTCCCAAGTAGTGATCTTTTCTCTTTTTTTCCTTTTTTACCTCAATCTTTAAGGAGACGTATCCCTGGACATAACAGTGTAGAAACTGCGTGCAACTATGAAGAGAAACAAGATTTGTATTATGTATATGCCAATGTCCTCGTAGGACTTACTCTGTGCTTGCTCTGGAATAGAACCCGGCATTGATGCAGGTGCCGCCACCCAAGACCCTAGCCCGAGAATTCAGAACGCCGTCCGTGGAGCTGAAGAATTGGGAGGCTGAGGTTTTCGATAGGTCCGCAAGGGTGAGGTGGAAATTCTCTAAGAAAGAGACGTTGGCATTTGCAAACGGGACGCCCCCTCTTTCGAGCAGCAGGACACTGAAGTTCTGAGAGAGGGTGGCCGCCAGGGGACACCCGGCAGTGCCACCTCCCACGATGATGTAGTCGTAGGCGTTGTTGACGCCATTCGATGAAAATGACGAGGGCGATGAGAACGTGCTTGCCTTCCGGATGAATGGGTACCTGTACTCTGAGTAATTTAGCTTCCCTGCATTGTAGAACATTGTGTCAATGCCAATGTTTGTTTTTTTACCTCCTTAATTTCTTCTGCCCATGTCTCTAATCAGCAGCCAACATTCAATGTGCAAATACTAGGAATGTTACGTAAATCAAAGCACCATTAAGGCAGTAACCCAAAAAGAATGGGAAGGAAAATGTAAAGGTTGAAAAAATGTACTGACTGAATGTGGCAAGTGCTTTTTGCGCAGGAGCAACGGGTAAGCTTCACTTGCAAAATGAAGTTCACATTTTTCCAATTTCACAGAAGAAAAGATCAAGGGTAATGGAAGATTGAATGGCCACGAGAAAAGATCAAAGAGACAAGGCACAGACTTTGCTATTTTTTCCCGTAAAAAAACTTGCTATCCTTCAGGGAACCAAAGTCCACGAAGGACAGTCTAGAAAAATCACAAAGAAGAAATACCATTAAACATAAAACCCCTCGAAATGCATATGTTTCTTTGTCTCAATCAGAACGAGGCACGATCTCTTATCTGAGAAGGCTGTGATCACAAGGATGGCAGACGTTTGAGGACATGGAAGACAAAATCAGGACACCCCCCCTCATGAGAGAGAAGCTAACTAGTCGTCACAACAAACAGAACACCGACTTCCTTCCTAGTCAAAAGCAACAAGAGACCAAGACGAGTAAAACAAACTCACACACATCCATTTCAGTGCCAAACTCTCGGAGAGAGAAAGAGAGAGAGAGAAGGAAAATTTGGAGGAAGAAAAAGAAGGGAAAAAGTGTACCTTGACATGGAGAGAGCAAGCGGAGGCAACTGAGGAGGAGTAAAGAAACACAGAGCTTGAGCGGCGGTGCTGTTGCGGTTGCTCCAACCAGAGCCATTGCAACAGCAGACAAAAACACAGAGAAAAGCAGAGGCTCGCGCTCACTGAGCTACTTCCTTCAAGCGCAATGTGGCTCGCTCTGGTTGGCCTTGTCCCATGCGCTGCTCTGAACGAGCAGATATGTACACCCCACTCAAAGCAACACCAAGAAAGATGGACTAAGCATAATTACGTGCAAAGTAAATGCTCGATGGAGAGCAGTGACGACAAAAAAATTAAAAACCCAAACAGATTTATGAACAAACGAGTAGACCCCGGGAAAATTTCCAGCTCCCACCCCATTAAAGATGCACCGAAGCTACAACTGGAAAGGGGTCATTCAATTCGACGGGGGATGAGGCTGAAAAGTGGCCACAAAAAATTATTTTCTTGAGGTTTCGGAATGGGAAAAAGAGAAGAAGAGGAGTAGTGAATGCCACGGTTGGAGTTAGGAATTCGTGGCTGTAGTGTTGGATTGAAGTCCCAAACCTAAATCCTGCCGCTGTACGTACGTGGACAGCTCATGTCATGCATCGAAACTTGCCATCCTGTATGTGTGTAGTATTAATGTAGCTTGTGTATTTTATACGGTTTTTTTCTATGATTTGGAGGAACTAGGGTATCAATGGGAAGCAGTCCTCCCAATGAAAGAAAGATTCTAAACCCGAGTCACTTGTCAAATACTTTCAAAAAGAAAGATCGTCATTTCCAATGCAATGCCTATTTCGTCTAATGATGCAATCGATGCATTAAAAATGAGTGTATTCTTTGTTAAGTTTGAGTAACGAACACCCTTGAGGACTCGTTAACAACACTTTTTGTACACTTAATGTTGGATGCCAGGCTTTTTGTCTATACAAAAAAATGAAGCGTTGAAATCATTTAAGTATCGGCATTAGAGTTATCTCATCAAAATATGGCATCTTGTTACAAAAAAAAAATGCCTCTAGGGGTTTTGTCAATGTGTGCTCTTAAAACACTTGTTAATCATGCGTTATAATGTGATAGTCACTTTGGAAAATACTTATTATGCTTATCGTGAGGATAATCAGGATATTGAAAATTACGATAATTCTTTATTTTGATTACTTCACAACTGCCATGGAGCATCTTTCAACGGAATTCGCAAAATATTATTTTGTATAGGCTGAATATCCAAATATGGCTCATTAGATGGCTTTAAACCCATCCAAAAGCTCAGCTGAAAGTTCCACGAGGCAAGTCGTCAAAAGATTTATGACTAAATTTGCCAAATTGAAATATTCAAAAATGAATTGACATCCATACAGTAGGTTTAAAACTTTTTTTTTGATAATTTCCCCCCCAAAACATACATGTTCTTGGTGGCTTTCATATAGTTAGTGCGAAAATCCGTGCGGCTTGACGGTATATGGACGCTACTAAATTTACTTACGGGATTGAAACGGCGATGCCAATATCACAGCGAGGATGGTATGACCAATCACGGATAAAAAACAATAACCAAACACGTTTTTGCGGATCGCAGATAATCTAGAGCATTCAAGTGCATAACATAACGTGGGGGAAGAACAGTAGAAGTGCCAAAAGTTGTGTACGGAGCTCACTTTGGTGCCAAAAGTTTCATACGGATCACTTAAATGTCAAAAGTTGTGAAAAACTATCACTTAAGTGCCATATCGCCGGAAATCCAACGTGGCATTTTTTTATTAATTTCTCAAGCTGCTGTGGCTCGCCGGAGGCTGATGTGGCATTTCTTTTCTTTTCTTTTTTCCTTTTCTTTCTTTTTTCCTTTCTTTTCTTTTCTTTCTTCTACCATGGCCGGTGGCCGGAGGCCAGCCACCGGCCATGGCCGGCCTCGCCGGGCGTCGCCTTCCTTCGGCCTCGGCGAGGCCACGGCGGCTTGCCTGCCTCACCCGGAGGAAGGCGACGCCTCGGCGAGGCCGCCGTGGCCTTGGCGAGGGCTCGCCTCACTGCATCCAAATGAGGCCGGCCCTCGCCGAGGCCACGGCGGCCTCGCCGGCCTCGCTCGGAGGAAGGCGACGCCTCGGCGAGGCCGCCGTGACCTTGGCGAGGGCTAGCCTCGCCGGATCCGGTGAGGCCGGCCCTCGCCGAGGCCACGGCAGCCTCGCCTCGGAGGAAGGCGACGCCTCGGTGAGGCCGCCGTGGCCTTGGCGAGGGCTTGCCTCGCCAGATCCGGCGAGGCCGGCCCTCGCCGAGGCCACGACTGCCTCGCCGGGCCTCGTCCGGTG
Organism: Syzygium oleosum; assembly: GCF_021117445.2. NCBI lineage: Eukaryota > Viridiplantae > Streptophyta > Magnoliopsida > Myrtales > Myrtaceae > Syzygium > Syzygium oleosum. The sequence continues at coordinate 12,930,620 of NW_026607489.1, read as the reverse complement.
GAAGGCGACGCCCAGCGAGGCCGGCCCTGGCCGGTGGCTGGCCTCCGGCCACCGACCATGGTAGAAGAAGAAGAAAGAAAAGAAAAAAGAAAAGAAAGAAAAAAAAATTTAAAAAATTGAATTATACACGTGGAAATGCCACGTGTCATTAAAATTTAAATATAAAAGCCACGTATTAAATTTGATCGGAATTTCTCGCTGTTGGCACTTAAGTGATCGTTTTTTCTCTGATTTAGCACTTAAGTGATCGCCGACGTAAACTTTTAGCACTTAAGTGATCCGTTTGAAACTTTTGGCATTTAAGAACAGCAGAAGTGCTGTTCTTCCCCCCAAAACGTGACTAACCTTAGCCGACACATCAAGTACGAAAAGGGTCTTGACGCAAGCTCGTTGACTGAAAAATCAACGGCGAATCAACAACGTTGGCTCGACACAACTGAAAAATACGTAGGGTTTCTGGGGAATTCCTTCGAGGTATGTATACGAAACCTGACAGCATTCGTCACTGTCTTCGTCCTTGCCCCCCCAGACGAAAGGAGGACCTGCGGGCGGACGACACCGTCTTAGGGTTTTTGCTTACCTGACGCATTCATGAATGGTGGCGATTGGGATTTGGTGGGGGGATATTAACATCGGAGGTTCAAAGCGGCGTAAATGAAGAGCGATGGATGAGAAGAAGAAGAACAATTTGTACATCTGACGAGCTCGAGCTGGTTAAAGGAGAGGAAGGGGAGGAGACGAGACGTCTTTCACCATTTCTGCAACTTGCACTTAAGGTTACGGCTCTCTGCAACGGTACCCTGCTCTCGCTCTCTTCTTTCTTTTTTGGGAAAAATTGCGCCAATGGTCCCTGAACTTTCATTGGCTCCGTTCGTTTAGCGAAAAATATTCTCCTTTTGGAAAATATTTTTTCGAAAGTCATTTTCCTGAAAAATGTTTTCCTGGAACACAATTTTCTGGTGTTCAGCGACCGCCGATCCGGCGGCGGCGACCGACGGCGGCGATCGGCAACCGGCAGCAACCGACGGCGGCGGGCGGCGACGGGCGGTGACCGACGATCAACGGCCGGTGACGGCCGACGACCGACGGTGACTGCCACCGACGCACCGGGCGGCGGCGATCGGGCGACCGGCGGCGGGAGGCGGGCGGCGTCGGTGACTGGTGATCAACGGCCGGCAACCGGCGGCGGTCGACGACCGACGGTGACCGGCGACCGACGACCGCCGGCGACGACCGGCGGCGGCGACGGGGCGGCCGGCGATCGGCGGCGGCCGACGATCGATGGCGACCGACGACCGGTGGGCGCGATCGGCGACCGGCGGCCGTCGATCGGCGATGGCGACCGGTAACGCCGGCGGTGGCGACCACGCGACCGGCGGCGGCGACCGGCGACCAAGGGCGGCGACGGGCAGCGTGGACCGGCGGCGGTGACCGGCGATCAACTTCCTCTCCCACGGAAAACATTTTCCCGGGCAATTTTGCCTTCACTTTGGGGGAGGAAATCATTTTCCCCCAAAGTGAAGGCAAAATTGCCCATGGGAGGGAAAATATTTTCCGTGGGAAGTTATTTTCCGCCCCCCGAACACTAGAAAATCCAGAAAATATTTTCCTGGAAAACATTTTTCTCCAAACGAACAGAGCCTAAGTGAGCAAACTGCGGTCCTTGAATTTTTAATTTGTTCAATGTGACCCGTGTACTTTAGCCCGACGTGCAATTTGTTCAATGTGATCTTTAGACTTTTGGAATCTCCAATGTTATCTTTTTTTCAATTCGTGTTCAGGGACAATATTAGACATTTTCAGATAATTTAGAGACTAAGTTGAAGATGTATCAAAAGTACATGGATCACATTGAACAAATTAAAAGTTCAGAGACAGCATTGAACATTAAGCTAAAGCTCAATGACCATATTGAATAAATTTAAAATTCAGGGACGACATTATACATTTGGCCTAAGTTCGGGGATCATTCATATTATTTTTCTATTATTTTCTATTTCCTTTTTTATGTGGACTTCACTCGCAGCCTCATAACTTTCTCGGCAAAAAGCTTGTTTTCCTTTTTTTTCCTAAATCGCGGGGTTGTTTGTCTGCCCAAAATTCACTTTTATCTTTGATTTTTTTTATTTAATTTTAATTTTGGACTTTGGGTACTTTTTAACTTTTAAAAATCTAAGACAATCCAAACTCTCGTGACATATAAATATCAATAGTAGATTCACGTATACTTTTTTGTCATTTTTTTAAAGCTGTAAAATAGTTTAGATTTTAATTGCCCGAAAACAAAAAAAGTACTTTCTAATTTTACTGAATCTTAAACCAACGAGTCCTAAATTTTTTTGCTTTCCCACCAAATCCAGAATTTTTTCCAAACTTCAAAAAGTTACAAAAAAATTATAGATTGTTATGATCCGTTTGTTTTGCGGAAAATGAATGATCTTGAAAATGTTTTCAAAAAAAAATAATCGCTTATTTCATTTGAAATAATTAGTAAATGGAAAAAAAATTATTGTCAACGACAATTTATGTCTAAATTCATGGATGATGAACATATATTTGCTCATTCATTTTTGTAAGCAATATAAACAATCGTTTTTCAGAAAATATTTTCCAAATCATTTATTTTCCACGAAACAAACACACCCTTATATGTTACGAAATTTTCGGATGTTCCGGATTAAAAAGAAAGAAAGTGCGAGCGCCGCAATAGTTACAAGAAAAGAAAAAAGAAAAAACAAAGTACTCTGAAACTTTCTTAATCCTGTGGTGAGTAATTGCAACTGTGGTTGAGTTGTTACCATCAACATTACAAAGGAGAGCGAATAATGTATTAGGAATCGGATGCCTGTATGTTGGAGCACACTTAGCATTCGATTGGTAAGGAATTCTATTCGTCATTTAGCATAATGGAGGTGTACCTAGCTTGTAACGCAACAACGACTCGATGCAACTCCTTCATTGAAGGTGTATTTACGTGTGTTATCCGGGAGGAATCGAGTCATTGATTGGTTTCGGTGAAGTTCCCATCCCTGCTTTCCCGTGGCGCGCGGACCGAGTAACCCGAGCCATTAGATCTCCGTGTGTTTACTGTCAAGACTGGCATGCCTATTCAGTTAAACTTTTTAAGAAGCAATGAGCAACCTCTTGTTCTTCTGTCGAAATTTAAAAAATTATTTGGATTTTTGAAGATCGTGAAGAAGGGTCGAACCCATTTGGTTAGTTTTTTTCTGAAAACGGTGATCAATATAAATGAGTTGATAACAAGACAAGGGCCACGTCTAACAGCATCGACTGTTCCATATCAGAAAATCATTAAGAGCCCCTCTACGACAAAGACAAAAATCAAGTAAAAGGCCCCCATCCCATTGCATATCAATTTCATGGTCGATGGGTTAAGGTTGACCATCGGATTTGGGACAACGTGCGCGGATTGACACCCCGACCCGACCAAGATACGACGTCGCATCCCCCAACACCCACACACAAAGGAGCCCAGCTTAATGCATTTAGTAGGGGTGTGCAAAAGAACCGGGACCGCCCGGAACCGGACCGGAACCAGACCGGAACCGGTGGTTCCCAAGGGAACCGGTCCGGTTCCCGGTTCCAATTTTTTGGAACCGGTACTGTTTGGGCCGGTTCCCGGTTCCCGGTGTGGAACCGCCCACCCGCCCACCCGGACCGGACCGGTAATATAATAATAATATATTTTATTTTTTTAATTTTTAATTAAAAAAATCTGACCAAAAAAAATTAAAAAAAAAAGAAGAAAATTTGTTATCATGTCTGAAGCTCTTGTGTAGTTGGGATACCTTGGTCATTTTTCCCAATAATTAATGGGTACACATTTGATTTATGGATGATGTGGTTAATATAATCGATCATAGTGTAGGAATTGTATGAAAAGTTATGTTCTTTTCCTTTTGTTCTGTTGATCCGATGTTGGTCCACAGATTTTTTTTTTATTTGTCTAGGAAAACTTGTTAAGACCGGTTCCATGGACCCGCCCAAGAACCGGACCGGACCGGCGGTCCAGTTCTCGGGCGAGTCCATGGAACCGACGGGCGGTTCTCGGTTCCAATTTTTGGAACCGGTCCTGTAGCGGGCGGTCCACGGTTCCCGGGTGGGAACCGCCCACCCGGACCATGCACACCCCTAGCATTTAGACGCATATCGTGTATCACGTTCCAGCTCTCGTTTATTTTGTTTCGAGCTATTAGTCAAATCATGCCAATACGGCCATGAGCTTTTTAGCTTTGTGCTTTGAGCTGATTGGTATTGTTGCCACAACACGTGAAGTCACATGCTTATATGTGAGTTAAATTACTTGATCGATCATGAATTTATTGCACGGATGTCAATTTAGTCATGAATTTTTGCGCAAAATTCCAATATGGTCCTTCCTATCAACCGAGGTGACGGTTTATTTATCGTCGACCGTCCGACGAAAATTTGCTGAAAGGACTATACTGAAATTTCGGGTTGAGGTTTATGATTAAATTGACAAATTTAGAATATTTATAACTGAATTGACATACATATAATAAATTTAAAACTGATTAGACAATTTTCTCTCCACATTCACGTGTTCGTGGCGAGATGTTCGTGACGTCTCCATTGATATTTACTTGACCGGTATTAAAATCAAAATTATAGCCAGTTGGTTGAGTTTGTGTAGTGATGTATGTTAATTAAGTCTGGTGGGTAAAAATTTAGAATCACCCTGGCGAACGACAAATATATTCATCAGGCATTTTAGAATATCTTGAAATTTTGTAAAATTGATTCCCCAATTCCTATGTCATAGTCATCTTGTTAGTCGTTCTAAAGCCGAGGTTTTTAGCTCCTAACCTTTTGTATCTTTTGTGATTTTGATTATTGGCGTTCATTCGCTTTGAATATTAACCACAATTTCGGCACTTGACCGATTGAATCACCACATAATTACATAAATCAGCGAGTCGGGTGGTGTCTAAATCGGCAATTGCGCACTTTACCAATCCACCTCTCCTGGCGTGGCGATCTTAAGAACGCACTCTCCTGTTATGTATATGTAAAGACCGAAAGTTCACCGTCAATCTAAGCCAACTAATCAATACCGTGGGAATCCTTCGAAAAAGTCAACGAACAGAGAACTTACAAAAGATTTAGGGTTAATACCACGAAAAACTCTAAACTGGTACACTTGTGACACATTTACCCCAAACTATTTTTTTGATCATAAAAAACCCCAAACTGGTACACCTGTGACAATTTTACCCCGAACATACCACAAAAAACCCAAAACTGGTACACATGTAACAATTTTACCCAAACTAATTTTTAATATTATTTTTTTGAATTTTTTCTTTTCTTTTCTTTTCTTCACTTCAACCTTTGGCCGGTCGCCGGTCCGGCGACCGGCCAGAGGCGGAAGCCGGCGAGGGCCGCCCTCGGCAGCCGCTGGCAAGGGCCGCCCTCGCTCGACTCAGGAAGGGCGACCCTCGCCGGATCTAGCGAGGGCGGCCCTCGCCGGATCTAGCGAGGGCGGCCCTCGCCCGCCCAGCGAGGGCCGCGCTCGCCCGGGCCGCCGAGGCGCCCCTCGCCCGACGCAGCGAGGGTCGCCCTTGCCTCGAGCTCTGGCGAGGGTCGCCCTTGCCTCGGGCGGGCGAGGACACCCTCACTGACGCCGGCGAGGGCAACCTCGCCCAACGCAGCGAGGGTCGCCCTCGCTGATCCGGCGAGGCGCCCTCGCCGATACCGGCGAGGGCAACCCTCGCCTGAGTCGGGCGAGGATCGCCCTTGCCCTGGGCGGGCGAGGACGGTCCTCGCCCGATACCGGCGAGGGTCGCCCTCGCCGGCTTCCGCCTCTGGCCGGTCACCGAACCGGCGACCGGCCAGAGGTTGAAGATAAAGAAAAAAAAAATAAAAGGAAAAAATAAAAAAATAAATAAAAATTCGAAAAAAATAAAAAATAATATTAAAATTTTAATTGAGGGCAAAATTGTCACGTATGTACCAGTTTGGGGTTTTTTATGGTCAAAAAAATAGTTCGGGGTAAAATTGTCACAGGTGTACCAGTTTGGGGTTTTTTATGGTCAAAAAAATAGTTTAGGGTAAATGTGTCACAAGTGTACCAGTTTAGGATTTTTCGTGGTATTAACCCAAAGATTTAACACATGCAGTATCAATGCAATAACATCTTATAGAAACATCATAGGCGTCCACACACCCATCTGTTCCGCACGTTATCTCGCACAATGGGCCATTAATAAAGGCATCCGTGTAGGTGAATTCCCAACCAAAATGCCTTACGAATTTTGGACCGGCGAGGGGCAGACACTAGCACGTGAAAGGACCTGTGATCCAGCTGTATATGCCAAGCGACAATTATTTGGTGAATTTAGTTCGACAAATGATCCAGCACATGCAAGCCCGACACATTTAGGTTCTCGAATGTTGATGGATACCATATGAGATTTGTACATATGATTTAAAGATCGGGACATTCTGGACCGGCACGCACCAGACATATCTAAGAATGCCTCGGTTAACTGAGGACGGAGGATGGAGTTCGGCGCCACATACGAAAGTACCAGAGATTTGCCTCTCAATCGAGCCCTCCTTAATTTCCCTCTTGTTTTCATTCCAATTTCTCTTCTTCTTGTTTCTCAATTTATTAAATTAGGTGAACTCCACACATCATACGTACGATGTGATGCCTCACCACAAATTATGAGGAGGACCCGACCGGGCATTGCATGTATTGCAAGGCCAATTTATGGCGATCAAGCTGTGTCGGCGGTCGACTTCACATGCGTTGGACTTCTGGTGCGAATTTGAGGGTAAAGATTGTCTTTCCTCCATTTTCAAAAGAAGAAGGAAATGGAAAAATATAAATATAAATAAAAAAACATAAAACGCGAACTGAAGAGGCAATAATGAAATTCTTGCAAGGTGCTTTGTGGTTTTCTGAGCCGCACAGACCATAAGATAGTTTTCAGGGTTCTGTGCTTAGTTAGTGTAATCCCAAGACTAGTGGGCGACTGGAAAGATGCTCTTGAGCCTATGTACTTCCATGGTCCCCTTGACGAAACATGAATAGCCCCTAGGAGAGATTCGAGCCCATGTCAATCATAGAGTCCATACATATTTTGACCTCGAGTGTTGGCCCGGTAGGCAAACGAAGTTTGGATGCTAATCGACGAGGGAGGCGGGTCTCGATCGGGTCCCGGTTTGACATACATCTTGGCCGGCCTTTCTGATGAACTTAGACAGGTGCGCTCGAACCTAATACCCGAAAATTAATCTATAAATACATGAGAGAAGTGACGAGATGCGGGTTTGAATTGTGTTGGAAAAATCCTACATCGGAAAACTGATATGGGGTTGAGTATTTTATATATTATAGTTGACTCATAATTTATTGACATAAGTTTTGGGATAAAGTAAATCCAACTAGATATGTTGATAGACTCAAATTTGGATTTCGATGAGGGTATGAAGTTTATGTTGTGATTTCCCAATATATGGTTGGGTCTGGTTTGGTTCGAGACACGTGTAAGTTATATTATACCAGTTTCAACTCTCTCTCTTGGCTTCTGCTGCGAGCTCCCGACCAGAAACGATTAACAAACCTGTATCAAGAATTCTTGATATTTTCGTCACCACGCCTTTCTTCAATCATCGCCTTAGACCTTGCATTTTCCGCTTAAGTCTCACCTATCCCCCAAAACGTGACCAGCAATTTTTCTTTTAATTACCTAATGCTGCTCGACAATGTCCACTTGCACTCGTTCCTAACAACGCCGTTTATCATAATCAAAATTCCAAATAGAGTGAATGGGGAGATTCGAAAGTGACGACTTTTTTTTTTGGTCGGTCCTATTCTATCTCTCACTCACGATACACACTCAGACTTACGCCCCACCTCTTACAGGGCGTGAGCGTCGAAACCCACATCTTAAACTACGCGGCCCCACCCCTTCCCCCGCTGCGAAGGTGGGGATTCGAACTCCTCACTTCCCCCTAAATCACTGGGGGTTTACCCCAGTGGCCACCCTTCTCGAAAGTGACGGCTTTACCATACGAATAAACGCTCGATTCAGACCATGAGGTGTCAGTCGTCTTGTGGCCATAGGCCCGCTCGAGCCAAATGAACCCGAGCAGTTCAAAAGAGGATTGAGAAAAGGCATTGTAGCTACAAAAGCCCGCTACAGTCAAGTTAGTAGAGACCAGACTGGATCATCATGGCCCGACGAGCCCACGGTCCGGCGATCGATCATCTAGGCCCGCATCGCGATCGCCTCCAATCGACGCTCGATGCTCGACGACATAACGGATTTCGAGAAATGCGGGCACGGGCACGAGCCCCGACGAACCCGACTTTCGTGCAGTCGACGTTACGAGCCTCGTGACCCGGAGAAACTCGTTATTATTTCAGGTCTTACTGCTGTGGTGTTTCGACTCTTCTCATGGCAAAAGTTAAAAACTCCGAATTAGCTGATACACACATCTGGATCGCCTCCTCACATAGAAGTCCCTCCAAGCATGGAATGCATTTCATGTTAGAAGAGACCCCCAGCGAATCGGATCATATACGTCGGAAACTCGCTATCATAACAGCGTCGCCGTCGACCCATCGAGCTTTATCTCGCTAAGCGGGCGTCGGCCGAACCTGAAATATCTCCGGGCGGAGCAATGCTACTTCTTCCCACCTGAGACAACGGTTTTGTGGGGAGACTTTGAACTGTTTTCCACCTTTGGATGGATGAAGCAGCAGCAAGACAAACCCACAGCCACAGAGAGTTCTCTTATTCAAAAGCTCCGGAAACTCGTCGAGGCTAGCTTCGTTCGCCGTCCAAATCGGCCCGGACTCACGGACAAGTTGAGGCAACAATTGGCCGTGAACAAGACCACGGCGGCCGGGCGACAATTGTTGTCAAAGCAGAGGAGAACATCCTCATCCATCGACCCCCGTCTCCCGCGAGGATCGACGCTCCGCCGGGCTCCTTTAGCTCTCCGATCCCTCATCGGGCCGGAAGGAACCGCAGTAGAGAAAGCCGCGGATATGCCGATCCGATCTCTCGTCCGGGAGGAGCATCCGATGGCGCTGCCATTTCAATCCCGACTCTGGAAGAACTCTGCAGTTCAACAACTGTTACTGTTACATCCCGGCTTCTGGGCAATCCAAACGAGAGATAAGATAAGCGAGATTCCACCAAAGGTTGATTGGCCCAAAAGGATTAAATTTTAATAAAAAAAAAGAATAGAAAAAATAAAATTAACGAGATGTTTACCGGACAAATTCACGCACAAAAAAGAATAATTAAAAATTAATGACGTCATTAGCGTGTTCTTTTTCTCCTCTAATTATCGCGTAGATAAATGGCAGAGAAATTAGCGAATAAAGACGATAAATTCGCTAATTTTATATATAATATATTGATTAATTAATTAAATAAATTCCATTTTCGGGTAACCCAACCAAAGTATCTGAGCTCGACCAAAACTCTCATATACTTACACGCACTCTTCTGCTTCTTGCTTTTTGCATAGCTCGGCTTCCATCTCTATCCCCGCAGCGAATCGCAGAACGAGAAGACGGCGACGGCGACGGCGACGGCGACGAAGATGGGAAGGGCTCCCGCTCGAGCCGCGGCGTGGCTGTTCTTCGCCCTCCTCCTGAGCTCCTCTGCGCACTCGTTCTACCTTCCGGGCGTCGCTCCTCGCGATTTCACCACCGTACGCCCCCCTCTCTCTCTCTCTCTCTACCTCCCGTCTCCGTCTCCCTGCTTTCCCGATCGTTTCTCATTGCTCTCTCGCTCGATCCGTCGGCCCCTTCGCGGCTCCTGATCCTTGCGGCGCGCTGTTCGCGTTCTGTCGATCTTGCCCCGAGTGCTGCTCGGGCTTGGAGTTGGATCTAGGGTTTTGGGCTCGATTCGCGCTGCGTGCTTGCGTGTCTGCCGATCGTCCCTAGATCTAGGATTTCTTGTTGCGGTTGGTGTGGTTTTTGGTGCTGTGTTGGAGGTTCGTGGCTTTGATACGTCCTTTCCACTCTTCGTCGGGTGAAGTAGCCGTACATCGAGCCTGTGACGTGCTTTAGCGCGGTAATTTGAGCAATCGCTTGATGATTGATGGTCGGTGGTGTCAAGATTATGACATATTAAGTTTTCGATTGTTGATCTTGTAAATCAACCGAAGAACGTGAAGCATGAGTGAGGGTGGGCAAGTTGAGGGAGGGTGTAAAAAGCACGGAACGGCAAGCAGGGAGAAGGAGATGAAGTTGTTATTGAACGGACATTAAGTTCCATAACATCGAAACGGTTGTTTACAGTCTTGAGGCATTTTCGCACTAAATTGGATGAGGGTTGTGCACTAGCAGATGGAGACTGTTGCTTGGATGAGATAATTCTGGCTCCAAAGAGGGGTTCTGGTGGTGAATGATGTGTTCGACTCTAGGAGGATGATGCATAAGTGACCCCTGATAATGCTGATGGCAGTAGCATGTGCTGGCGGTGATTATCTTGTTTTCTAAGTAGTGAAAAGTTTGAAGTGATGGGCGCCTTACGAGATGTGCCATGGAGATCTGTTGATGGCCTACTTACAGCCATGTAACCGGTCACAAGCATGAGACATAGCTACAGAACGTTTGATTTATAGCTTGGATTCTTGAGAGAACTTGATCTTGTTTTTTCATAAGCTGACCAATTCCCTTATGCATATCGCGTGGTCCCTCTGTTTCTGAATGAATGTTAAAAAATTTGACTTTAAGACATTGGAATCCAGGAACTGTCTCTATTTGGTAATAACTTGTATTTTATGTGACATTAGAAGCCATATATGGGCATTTGACTCATAATCTTGTCATATTCTGAACAGGGGGAAGAGCTTACTGTCAAAGTGAACAAATTGTCATCTACCAAGACACAGCTTCCATATGATTACTACTATTTAAAGTACTGTAAGCCTGAGAAGATTCTGAACAATGCGGAAAATCTGGGAGAGGTACTTAGGGGTGACCGTATTGAGAATTCTGTGTACAAGGTAAGCATCTTCTGGCTTTTTCTCTGTGCATCATACCGAATGATAAATCAAATACTATCCTTGTATGATGGTGGATATGTCGATTGATTTTTTATATATGCTCCCAGTTTCGAATGAGGGAGGAGGAACCGTGCAAAGTGGCCTGTCGATCGACTCTTAACACTGAGTATGCCAAGAACTTTAAGGAGAAAATCGATGATGAATATCGAGTAAATATGTAAGTATTTCGTGCCTAAAATTTTGCTGAAAGTTAAGTGAGAATAAATTCCTAGAACTCAGGGCTACTTGTTGTCTGGTTGAGCTGGGCCTTCTTCGGTTATTGTGGTCCAATATTGAGTGACAATCTGTTCTGCTAAAATATCAGGTTCTTTCTATGATCAGATTTAGTACGAATCATTTGTGATGGCAGGATCCTTGATAACCTTCCAGTGGCTGTTCTAAGACAAAGGAGGGATGGGAGTCCATCAACCACTTATGAACACGGTTTCCGTGTTGGATTTAAAGGAAATTATGCTGGGGTAAGTATCGGATCAAACTACAATGAAGCACACTTTGGCCTTATAGGTTGACGATATTTTTGTCGGTTTATTTCAGAGCAAAGAGGAGAAGTATTTCATCAACAATCATTTGAGCTTTAGAGTCATGTTTCACAAGGACGAGCTGACTGATACTGCAAGAATTGTTGGATTTGAAGTCACTCCTAATAGGTGTGGCTTTGTCTCTCTCTGTCTTCAACGAGTTGTATGTTTACTTCTTTCTAAGGTTTAGTTGTGCAACCATTAATTAATTAAAAAGTTTGGAGTCCTTTTGCCCAGGAAGGAGATATTACGTAGGAAGAAATGAGGAAGACCAAAGCTGGCTCATTGATTACCTTAATATTTTGGAAAGGATCTTTTGCAATGTTCAAGCATCTCTGTAGTTCCCCACTATTGTCATCGATCATCATTGTGAGATGCATCCTAAAGTTTGATTTCATGTCGGTTTTTCTGGGAGCCATGGGTCTCATGTAGCTCTTTTGGAGGTTTGATGGGGATATACCTTTTTCAAACGCAATTATGCATCTTGGCTGTCCACAGGTTTTTGGGACATCCAGCAGTAATGACGCTTGTTTGTTTTGGCTTTAAACCAACCGAACAAATCACATTTGCCTTTCCCGCGCACAAATTATACATAATATGTGGATTTATATAAAATTAAGGAAAAAATTAAGGGCGATTCTAGTGCTACTATTTATGTTTTTAGAAATCCCAGTTGTTTAACGTTGGAGTAACAAAAGGCATTCCATGCCCACTATTTCTGTGCGTTATATGTTCGTTTTCATATTTTGCTTATGTCTATCTGTGTGGAATATTTCAATGCCATTTACTATTTTATTTGTCGAATAGTGGTAATTTGGTGCATTCTCACTTGGTATTTTGCACAGTATCAAACATGATTACAAGGAATGGGATGACAAAAATCCTCAAGTGACGACATGTAACGCAAATACCAAAAATTTAGTTCAGGGTAGCACTGTTCCTCAGGAAGTTGACACAGATAAGGAAGTTGTGTTCACATATGATGTCAGTTTCAAGGTACGTGCTTGTAAAATGATCTCATTGCATTGCTCTTTCTTTCGTTCTTCCAATTGCTTTATTGTTTTGAGGTTCTGAATTTTGTTTTGGTGTTTCTCAGGAAAGTGACATTAAGTGGGCATCTCGTTGGGATACCTACCTCCTTATGAATGATGATCAGATTCATTGGTTCTCTATCATAAACTCCCTGATGATTGTCCTCTTCCTTTCTGGGATGGTGGCAATGATTATGATGAGAACTCTTTACAGAGATATTGCAAACTATAACCAGTTGGAAACCCAAGACGAGGCTCAGGAAGAAACAGGATGGAAACTTGTCCATGGAGATGTTTTCAGGGCTCCTATCAATCCAGGTTTACTTTGCGTTTATGTGGGAACAGGTGTTCAGATATTTGCAATGGCTCTGGTGACCATGATTTTTGCTTTGCTGGGCTTCTTATCTCCTTCCAACAGAGGGGGTCTTATGACTGCAATGGTACTCTTATGGGTTTTCATGGGCTTATTTGCTGGTTACTCGTCGTCACGGTTGTACAAGATGTTCAAGGGCACTGAGTGGAAGAAGACCACCTTGAAGACTGCCGTCATGTTTCCTGGTATTCTGTTTGCTGTTTTCTTTGTGCTGAATGCCTTAATATGGGGGGAGCGATCGTCTGGTGCTGTGCCGTTTGGGACAATGTTTGCTCTTGTCTGCCTGTGGTTCGGTATTTCAGTGCCTTTAGTGTTTGTGGGTAGTTATTTGGGGTTCAAAAAGCCACCGATGGAAGATCCTGTGAAGACAAACAAAATCCCGAGGCAGATCCCCGAACAGGCATGGTATATGAAGCCGGTCTTCTCCATTCTCATTGGAGGAATTCTTCCATTCGGTGCTGTTTTCATTGAGCTGTTTTTCATCTTGACCTCAATATGGTTGAACCAGTTCTATTACATCTTTGGCTTCCTCTTCATTGTGTTCGTCATCCTTTTGGTCACTTGTGCCGAGATCACTATCGTGCTCTGCTATTTCCAGTTGTGCAGTGAGGACTACCACTGGTGGTGGAGATCTTACTTGACTGCTGGCTCATCGGCTCTCTACCTTTTCCTCTATTCAGTGTTCTACTTCTTCACGAAATTGGAAATCACAAAGCTGGTGTCGGGCATCCTCTACTTTGGGTACATGATGATCATTTCATATGCCTTTTTCGTCTTGACAGGGACGATCGGCTTCTATGCTTGCTTCTGGTTTGTTCGAAAGATCTACTCCTCAGTGAAGATTGATTAATCCAACCGCAGAATAGACTGCCGAATGAAACTTGGAAAGGGGGAAGCAGAAACTGCTACCTCTCGCGAGGGTCGCCACTTTGGTTTCTGGGAATTGACGTACTGAAACTCTAAATTCTGTTGATACTAGTGTAGGGCTACGGCTGGTTTGTCACCTCTATCGAAACTACATGAACCGGAAGATTTTGCCTGTACTTTATTATAGCCCTTTTTTCTCACCATAGATTTTCTTAGTTTATCAGCTGGTAATGTGATGAAAGTGTGTATGCGCCAAACGTTGGAACTCGGGGTCTGAGATTCTAATTTTGGCCAAGGAAGTGTCTGGTAGGTCCTTGATGCTTGACTCTTTTTTTGGCCTATATTCTTGTGCATGGCATGAATTGCGAAATATAATATCCTCTGCCGAATGCCGATGGTTAAAATGCCGTACAGTTACCGGAGACATTAAGCATGGTGTAGTTGTAGTAGGATGCAATACCCTCTCCTCCTTGACCAGAAATTGAGTGCTCCTAGACTCGGAGCATGGTGACTGTCAAAATCTTACAGAATCTTTCCATCGTTCCATGCCTAATGTTTTGGAGTCCTTGGTTCTCTTTCCAAATTATACTGCTTTAGCGCCGTGATTATATTGGCAAGTGGAGATGCTCTTGAAGAGCAATATGGATTTTATTTAGTGGATCAATACAGAGTTGCAGGATAGGCAAATAAGGTCCTTCCAGGTCTGTCCAATGCTTGAAAGTTATGTTATCTTACATCGACCATAACAAGTTAGGCACGCACCCGCCCGAATAAGGTCCTTCCAGGTCTAAAATTTCGTGATCGCTTCGCCACATGGTGTCTGACTGTCCCGAAGAATTCCACGACTCCCAGGAAGTCCCCCAAGGTTAATTGGACCATGTTGATTATCTCCTTAGGTAAGCGAGCACCATTATGGCCCGGGAACCAAACTTAGAGAATATATATTGCATTGGAAAAGAAAACCGGTCCCATTCAGCGCATTTCTTGGGTTTCTATGACTGTTATTGGCTGGAAACTGTTCAAACTGATTACTAGGTTTGGTTGACTCAACTCATGTCTGGATTCCCTCTCGACACATATGGCTGAAAGACTATCCTATCAGGAAGACCTACTTGCAGATTACAAAGAAACTGCAAGGAATGGTAACTATCGGGATCTACCATGCATCTTGACACAAAGATTGAATAGTCTTCAAATCGATAACTGATAACTCGGGAAGAAGAATTCCTAACAAGAAATTGAACAAATTTCCGCTTCAGAAATTAAATCCATTATTTGACCAAAAAAAATTTACATCCGTTGCAATGCTAAAAAGCTACTGGAAACAAGAGGCCTCCATTTCCTAATAACTAGTGCGCACAAAAACTACTGGAAACAAGATGCCTCCATGTTCCAACTCTGAAACTCATGCGCACAAGGACTCAAATTGATTTCGTCTCAATGTGCTTCCACCAAACTCCTCTGTATACTCTCCATCAGAGAACCAAAATCAGAGTAATTATAGCTTTTGTATACATGTTTATCTGCTTTCCCTTTGAGAATCTATGTGGGCTTTTACCAAGAGGCGTGTCCTTTATTTTCAACTTCGCCTCATAAAAAGCCAAAAAATGGTTCTTGGAGTGTGTGTCGATTCAGTTTACCCGAAAACCCAAATGTCGGGACTGATGTTGGTCTCGGTCTTCAATACAAATCTGGAATGAGACTTGGTTAATTTGTTAACTTTTGTAGGCCGTCAGCTGCAAACTGCCTCCACAGAGAGCTTCTTCATGATATTCGGACATGGATCTCCCCCAAATATTTCGGGATCTACAGTTACTGAGCATGAGTTCAGCCCCATGCAAGTCTGCAAGAACATCATGTATTATTAGAGAGCAATGGGCTAAACTCAAGATGCGCCAAGTCAGAAGTCGTAAGGCTACCAGACGCAATAATCAATACCATGAAACTCTCGAGACTCAAAATGCTTGGGAATGTTTTATTGTAAAATCTAGCGCATCACCAAGTTGAGTTCTCTCAGTACGTCGTGAAATGTAGTCTTATGGCCGTAGTATGCACGTGGAGGGGAACTTAAAATGCAACAGTAGTGATGAATGACTGGGAAGCATTTTTTAAGCAAAGTTTATCCAGGTGGCTCATGTTGCTGAGTAGAATATGGATGAGATCTCAATGAGAGAGAATGCATATGACATTAGAAAGTTTACCCTCTCAAAAACGTCATACGAGTGGAAGGCATGACAACTTCCTTGTTGGAAGCTTCCACAGGTCCCTTCTGGCGTTCCGAAGCTAGCAAACCTTATTGATGAGATCTTCTGACCTGGGGAACACCATAAATGCACTTTAGGCCTCAGGGGCTTGTTAACTTTGCCTGATGCTTGCATTTGCCAATTCATCAGGGTTGGTTGCCATTCAAAGATATCAGAACAGACACTGTCGATCTCTCTTTGGACCATAGAAATCCCATTTGGGTCCCCACCCCACTCTTCGAAAACAACCAACAAATTCCCAGTTGGATATAACCATGAACGAGGAATGTGATACCTGAAAAGTTTAGGCTATGATGAGCTTTCTCGACAATTTCATTTCTCCTCAAGGAAAAGTTAAGAAAGGACAATACTTTTTCTTACCATCTCTGTGAAGCCTCTCCGCAATTGCTTAAACATTTCGTCTCATCAAAAGTTCCGGTGTAATTACAGCTATTGCAATTGCCGGATGCTTTATATGCAGGCCAATAGCGCCCAAGACTCTGTCCATTTATCCATACTTGACCTTTACTCATACTGTCCATATCCAAAGCCAGCGGTGCACTTCCGCCTGGAGCATTGAAAATAGTCTGGAAGTATGATAAAACACTGAAGTCAATTTCTGTCACATTACTGTCAAAACAGACCAAACTACGAACGAGATATCATGTATTATCATATGAGATAGAACCATCAACCATGTATCTGTCTTATTTGAAGCCAAATCTGAAAAACTTCGCTAGAAAGGGAGATTGAAAGCATTTCTAATACTCATAATACAAACCACAGAACAAGAGTAATGGATGACACCAACCCTAGGCTAATTGAGAACTTGAGTCATCTTTCTTGTTTAAAGAGAATAGCTATCAAATATAAGGATGTAGGATTTGGATATGTGTGCAACTTTGCAGATGCCTATTAAATTATATGTCCTGGTTTGACCATAAGCATGAGTTTTGAATCCCATACAGTTCATTAACCTAGGAGGCTAGGAGGATATATCAGTTTGCTTTGCTGAACTTTGAGATACTTACCTTATACCACGTTAAAGGCTGTTTTTCTGCTACTAAAGATTCTTGTGCCCACTCAACTGACATACTCCCAGTAAGAGAATGAAGACTCAAAGCTTCTCCTTTGAGACCAACCTGAACCAACAGAAACCTTCAGCCGTTTCAGAGAAGAATGGAAAGATGATAGACAAGGAGAATTCGAGATACAGACCTTATAAGACCATTTCTGCCATGACAAGTCTCTCCATCCATCATTGAGACCACTTAACGTAACTGGACCGAGAATACCAGCATTCCATGTCTCAAAATGTACTCCAACATTCTGGAATCAAGTTGATGATCACAAGGCAAGAAAAAACTTGTATTCACTCACGCTGGACATAATCCTAGAAACAAGTGTGTGAACATCGAGCATGCAAATGCCAACACACCCACACCCACACACCCACACACACACACACCCATAGAGAGAGAAAGAGAGACCTACCGGTAGACCAACTGCGATACTTAGAAGTGAAATTTTGTTGGTCCCGGCTCTCAGCCTCACACCCTGACTGAAAGTTAGTTTAGGAAATTCCAGACTTCCATAGGTAGTTCCTGCATGAGATGAAGAAACATAATCATTGAAAAAAGCATAGTCTGCTTATAATACTCTTTTCACAAAGTGACAAAAAGAAAACTGAAAACTTTTGTTGGCTTCCACATGCAAGCAATTTTAAGATTCCATAAGCTCAAAGAGGTCAAAAAAGCACATATTAGTGCCCTAACATTTAAAACTATAAATCTTATGTGCTAGCATATCAACAATGAATTTGGCGCAAATTCTATTAGAATGGTTTTATTCGTATAATATTAATTCTTGAAAATTTCTAGAAACAATTATTAATGAAGGTCCTATTCTGCTGAACTGTGACATTAAGGCAATGCATAAATGATGATAAATCAATAAGAAGCCCCAATAAATATGAGCATATGAGTTACCTGCAAGTTCACCATTGACAAAAACATGCAGAGCATGACCAGCTGACAACACTGTGAGAACTGGATAACTTCCACTCTTCAGAAACTCTTCATTAGGATCGACATCGACACTGAAGAAAGTATGGGTATTGTATAAGAAAGGTAGACCAAATATGAGCTGATATTGATCCTCAAATTAAGACCGCAAGAGGTTGAGGTAATTCACTGTTTGTAGTCTACTCACTCTGTCATATACCACAAATAGTCAGTAACATCTCTGGTTGTATTTATTTGCTCCAACAACCCAGTCATTGTAAATATATTGTCTTCAAAAGCAGCGGTCCCTTCACTATAAACCTCCCAAGAGAATCCTCCATCCACTGGAGTCATCTTCATATGTGCACTTTGAGCCCCCACCTGTTTTTTAATTTCAGCAGACTTCAGTTGCATAAAATGCTGATTTTGTGTTTATATTTTTAAATAAATTTCAAAATATGACAATAGGAGATGGAGTAATAACATTAGACGCATGAAGATTTAGCATCAATGGATTATGAAGTATGCAATAGAACTTCTTTGACAATACATATCACTGCCTAGTGAGTGCAATGTAATGCTACACAAAGAAGTTGATATAATTTGAAATGAACACAACCCTCGCAACTGCATTAACTTCATCATATACTCCTTTCTCTTAGGCTAAAAGAGGAAAAATGGAGGAGGAAAAGAATAGGAGAAAGGGCATTTTGTTCTCTCACCCGTGCAGTGTTATATACTGTGTTATTGCAATCAGGCAGTATGCTGATGGACCAAGGAGGAAGGTTATAATGCTTGCTCCCAAAAGAAACTTTAGCATAAGACCACCGATCGTAGTTTGCAAGGAATGCTGCACATGCTCCAGAATCTGATTTAAAGACATGAGCCTGTAGTAAGCAGTAACATAATCATGAATGAAGCTTAGTCTCAGTTACTCTCCAAGTAGAATATGTAACTCCTAGATAACACTTGAAAAAATAACCTAACCTCTTGATAGTTTCCCAGTGGTGTCACAGCAGGCTCTGCAGATACCAAAGCTGATTCACAAAGTTTGATAGCTCTATGCAGATCTTTCAAATGACCCCATTTAGGTTGCCTCAATAATCCTGAATTAAAACGCAAACGTATGGTATTTCACATAAATATAACCATCTATATAGAATCTATAGATTCAAAACTTCAAGTTATAGTAATTGATAACAGTGCCATTGAGATGTAAAGATAGGCAGACGATCAAATAAAATCTTAACTCTAGACTGTAAATAGCTCTTGCAGGCCATTCAGATAAGGGGTCCTCAAAACAACCAGGAAGTGTATGAGTGCTTCCAAATGTTTCTGAATTGGAGATCTAGTTATCTAGACTATCAGAGACTTAAAAATCTCCCTAGTAAATGTTAACCATACAAACACCCAAGTTTCACGAATAACACTACCTAGTTTGTTGCCAATCAACTCATACTCTGCACATTGCTTCTGAGATCTCATATGTTACACAGCATGTTTTGGTTCATAAACATGATTGCTAATTGGTGTTAATTGCAGAGATTGAGTCAACTACTATGAATATTGAGGGAGGCAGTCTTTCAACAGAAAGCAAAAACAACTAATCACTGGATATTTCCTTGAGGATGCCCCATAGAGCTTGATCAAAATTTGGATTGAAAAATTGTTTAAGCAAAAAAATTTGCACGCTAAATGTAATTTCTTAGAAAATAAATGAGGCACAGCACGTATCCATTGGAACTGAAACAATTTCGCATACCATACTCATCCAGAGGAGCGTCATAATCATAACTAGTAGCAATGAAAGGACCACCAGAAGTCCTGCCAAAATTGGTTCCTCCATGATACTGAAAACCCATAGTAACAGAATTAGACCAAATGAAATCATTCAAGGATATACAGTGTGCTTCAAACAAAAGGAGCTGTGGGCAGTTTAGTACCATGTAATAGTTGATGAATGATCCTCCCTTCTGTATAAACTTAGCAACTGAGAAAGCCATATCTTCAGCAGGACGATATGGGACTGCACCTCCAAACTCAGTATACCTTTAAAATGCGGACCACAAAATAATAAGAAACCAGAAAGGGGAAGGAAGATATTCGTGCAAATCGTTCTTCTTGGGTGGAGAATAAAAGATTTCCTTCTACTGACTTTATTAGCTTACCAGCCTGTCCAAGCTTCAGTCCACATGGTGGGTTTATAGGCCTTGTTTGGAGAAAAGTAGTCGCAGTAGAAACCATTGCAAGTATTAATCTGTTGGGACACACCAGGAACGAAAAGCATCAAATGATTTGTGCCAAATATATTTAATTGTCATTACTTGGATAACTTCAAAAACTACTGTTAGTAGTCAACACGGAAAAGAAACCAAAGAAGAAAGCATATCCTATTAGCAGTGCTGATCTTGGAAGCTGCGCAGAAAAGAAATACATACAAGGGAAACTGGAAATACAAATCATCACAGCAAAAGCACAGGGAACAAGGAAATCAGAAAAGAAACAGACACAGATCAGACAAAGCATCGAGTAAACTTGAGCCATGTGCAATGAGGAATAATTATTCATATTGCCAGTCACCGGCAAGGGGACAACGTGCTCCTGAGCAGCTACTCAGGATAAACATAACCATACCGAGTGGATATAAGAATTTATAAGAACAGGTGAAATAAAAGAATAGCTTACAATAGGGTCGGGAGCATCATCCTGTTTGCACATGATCCACGGGACACCGATGTCTAGATTCAAAGCCATTTTTGCTGCCCACTGCGTGTAAACTTGACCGGGTGCCCCGATTTCATACTCCATGGGTCCATATTCATTCTCAATCTTTCATTGTGAAAAAAAAGGATTAATAAAACTACAGTTAATTCAGTCACTAATAACTCATCGAAAGGTTAATATGCAAGTAGAGGCTTGCTTCATGTACCTGGGATAGAATAATTGGACCACCTTGAGATTCAAACAACCTCTCTGCTTTCATCATGTCGACAATCTTTGTTGCAAATTTTTGCATTTGATACTTCATATTCGGCAGAAGTCAACATCAGAAGCGACTAAGATCATGTCAGTATACTGGTTGACCTTAATCGAAAAATGTAAAAGATAGGAGGGCCGAGAGAGAGGGAGAATCGCCTCACCTTGAAAGGTTCATTATCTGTTCTGAAGTTGATTCCTGGAATGTACTTCAGCCAAATAGGAAACCCACTGGAAAATTGAATCATCAAAAAACAATTTAACTGCAAAATCTGAAATTATTTTATTTTATTATTTCTAGAAATAGCAAATGCTTGAACTATTACCCAAAGTTCCACTCGGCACACACATATGGGCCAATCCTGAGATGAACATAGAGACCTGCTTGCTCCACCAGCTTAATAAATTTTACCAGATCATAGTTTCCTTCAAAATAGAACTACCAGAAGGCCAAAAAACAAATACATTCAGTCGGAATTCACAGTCAAATAAAATTTATGAATAGCATAATATCATAACAGAAAATGGAGTCAATTATTCATACGTTGCCAGGTGATGGTTCATGCCCATTCCAGAAAACATAAGTCTGAATCACATCAAGACCTCCTTCTTTTGCCCTTTGAATGAGATCTGGCCACATCTACATATAGCAAAAATAATCTCTCAGACGTAAAAAAACAAAAAAAAAATCCACATTTTGAGAAAAGAAAGAATAACCAGAGGACCAGCAAGACTGAAATCAAGAATCATATGATGCAATGCCCACACAAGTTCTTCACAAATTTGATAAGCTGACCCAAATCACAAATTCCAAAGTTGTACATTTTAGGACAAACCACAATTAAGTGACCCCCGAGGAAGTAAAGAAAGGAAAAAACAAGGACAAAGCACTAGATGCATTTTGCAAGTACCTCAGGAGTGCTCCTTGGGTAGTGAATGGATCCAGAAATAAGGATCCTTCTCTGGCCATTGATGACAATAGCCTTGGAATCATAAGAAACAGAGGCTAACACAGAACAAACGCATAGACCCAGCGACAAGCCAAACACG
The DNA here is from genome assembly GCF_021117445.2 of Syzygium oleosum. Taxonomy (NCBI): domain Eukaryota; kingdom Viridiplantae; phylum Streptophyta; class Magnoliopsida; order Myrtales; family Myrtaceae; genus Syzygium; species Syzygium oleosum. The sequence continues at coordinate 12,908,477 of NW_026607489.1, read as the reverse complement.
TTCCACAGCACAAGCCTCAAACCCATGAACCCAGCACTCTTGTCAGTGCACCTCCAAAGCAATGCCCTTTTTTTCCTCCCTTACTTTGTCTCCAGCAGCACTTTGCCCACTTTATTCACTGCTTCTGTACACAGAGAGAGAGAGAGAGAGAGAGAGAGAGAGAGAAGAAACAGCTTTACGGCTATCAAGAAGGAAGGGGAGGAAATGGCAATGGTGGACAAAAAAGAAAACAAGAAGGGATTAGAGTCGAAGAAAGGGAAGGCCAGTCCACTCATTAAGTTGGGTTTTTGGCTGAAACAACAAGTGAAGGTGCTTTTCGTCGCAGCTGTCACCACAAATCGTAAACAAAGAAAGAGATCAATGTGAGGCGAAAGAAAATGGTGGGACCAACTTAATGTATGGACGACTTTAAGGCCCACCAACTTGGAATCATGTCCTTCCTACTCCGACGCGGGATTCCATTCCATCATCCAGTGAACTCACCAAAAATTGCTATGGATGTCATAAATTTCTCAGCTTTCCTTCTGTTTCTTGAATATTGTGAAGAGCAGCGATCTGTTTGCGTTTGGGTGCATTACAAAGCAAATGAACGGGGGGGTTTCGAAGCGTTCTTCCCACGAAAAACACAGAGATTCCGAGCTAGACCTTCCCAAGATGGGATGGTCAGCTGACAGTTTCTTGCGCTTGTTTTTACGAGGAACAAAGAAGCACATTGAAGTCCCTGGCTTCGGCTGATTGTGTTTTTTTCGAGGCCAAGTCCAGATTTTTAAATTCCTAGACTCTTGTTAGAACCGCACTTGATCAAACTAAACTCTCTCTTTTTGCTGTTCGATTCGGGCAACCGCCTCTTGACTTACCCAATTCGTGCAATCGGATCTTTCTAACACTCATAGTGAGCGCTCCCCAACAATTTCGTTCCAAAGATATCGTTGGAGCAATGAAAATTCATCGTATGAAATTAATGTGACTTGCCATGTTATGTTCACAAGACAAGGTTCGTCTCGTCTCATCAATCGCCATGTTATACCATGTCAAATGTCACATCAGGATATTAATTGATTATGAAAATTCAGAGCCTAATCAAATATTTCCACAATTGGGGATAGACTGGTTGGAAAGAAACTTATAAATCACGCGATTCGTTACGCAATTTTTCTTTTTCCCCAAGAATTGATGAATTGCGCTGCACTAGTAAAGTTACATGGGATATACATAAAAATGTTGCTATTCTCTTCTTTCCCCTCAGTTCCCTTTCTTTTTTGGCTAGGTAATGTCCCTAGATGAAGCTCTTTGACTGTTGGAAATTTAATATTGATTAGGTGAATGAGATGACAGGCAATAGTCAGCTATTTTAATGGCATATGAAATCATTAGGAAGGTTAATTTGCCCCCAAGTGTCCACTCCTCTTTCATCAGCTTCGACATTACATGGCGCACTGAACTCTATATTTGTTGCTGTTAAAGAAAATATCTCAAGATAAATTTGCATTTTGTTATGTAGTTTTGAAGGATTTAACATACAAAACAATTTAATATTTATCATTTTCGGGTTTATTGTTGGTTAATATCTAACTCCTGATGTGTTCGAGCAGATAGATTGTCTATTTGTGCTGAAATAGTAACTGCGGAGGCGATACATTTTATCATGCATGTTAATTTTCTAAAGTCTTATTAGCGAGTGCTCCTGGAGCGCTTGTTATTTATACTTTATTTAGAATAATTCAATCTTCAAGGTACTGATTGTGTATAACATGAGAGTATTCGGTCTTTAGAAATTGTAAAATCTACTCAATTAGTTGCTTAACAAGTGTCCCAAGGATACTCGTTGACAAAATCCTTAACAAAAATCCAATTTTCAATGGGTCGTTAACACATGATCTCTTGATGCGTTCGCTCGGTAACTGGATTCTTTTCCGGTCTCTCTTGGGCAACTATTCTCCAAGAACATTTTAAGCGTTGCACATCACGCAATACTTTAAAATATCGAGAAAACGACGCAACAAGTTGTTCGTCGTTAAGACTTGCTCTGGCAGGATATCATAGGTTTCTTAGGTATATTAATCTCGGGACAACAATCTAATTAACACAATGATGTCTCTTTCTTTCTATAATGAGCCAAAGTTGAAGAACCTTCATTGGTTCATGGATGGTGATTACTTGACGGGAGGAGCAAGAGAAAGCAAATGACTTTTATGATTAGGATCTGTCACAAAACCCCTAAACAAGCAATGAAAAAGTTTACATGCGCTCTTATGCAAGAATAGTACAAACCCCATCTTTCAAGCTTTGTCCATGTAATCAAATGATTTTGAGTGAGATGAGGCATGACAAAGTGTCCTCACAATCATTGGTTGGTTTATCTTTGGTTCCACAATGATTTGCCATACCGTATTTGATCCATGTCGAAAGATGTGAGAAGAAACGTAACACGATATCGTTTGTTGTAATCAGCAAAATTAAACGGAAATAACAACTATGAGAAAGCGATAACAACTTCAATTATGATCATGTCAATGATTAAATATATTGAATGAATTTTCTTAATAAGTAAAGAGAACACAATTACAAACCAAATTTGGACTTGCACAATTGCTATAAACTTGTAACAGAATTAAACAAAAGGTGAGGTACGGATTACAGAATCTCCTTAAGGCAATTAGTTCTTACCAACGATACTTTGCAGATTTATGAAATATGCCATTCAAGATATAACGACTCGAACTTGTTTGGATTAACACTATGCAAACATAACTCAATCGAACCTTTCCTCGAACCTGCACACTTAGAGAAAAAAATTGAAGGGAAGAGATGCGTTACTATTCTTCTCCTTCTAAATGAAGAATGGTTCAATTCAATCTACAGAGTTTGAAAAGTCACGTACTGAAAAGACACATGAACTTAAGAGATACATGAACCGTTTTGCTCACTTTTGTCGAACCATTAACCCATGATTACAACAAAAAACATACTACATACTTTATGCTTTCGAGCGAAACCAAACCCATCGAAGATATGATGATATATTTAATTTTACGTTGAGTTTTTGTTCTCGAAAAAAAATATGAATCGCTCATTTCCATCTCTAGCTCGATGCTTTCTATTATAGATAATTATGCTATTAGGAAGTCAAAACGTTTAATGTGAATTATGCCAATGCTAACACCAAGCAATGACAAAGGTTCCATGGCCAAAGGAATCATGATTATTTTTTTGCTAACTCCTTCATAAATTTAGCTAAAATGAAGTGAGTATGACGTCCAAGCAACCTCGTCCGGTGTGAATGGATCGATCCCACATCTCGAACATGTGGCCTACACGAAATTACGTTTATTCTTTTGCTTGGGCCACTAGCGAACATTAGTCAAAAGTTTCCCCACATACGACAACATCGATGAACTGTTTCTTTCCTTTTCTTAAGGCGCCATTCACCTACTGAAATCGTGTTCGTGAATTTTTTCCACCGTACATCTTTGATGAAATAATTCTGCTTTCTTTTTTCGGGCGGATCGTGGGTTTTGTCTGCGTATAACCAGCAGCATGCTCGTGTCCAGCTCATCGGATTGAAGAATTTCCAATGTCATGTCATGGGCTCCTCCTCCTTCTGTTCATCTTCCTCAAGGCTTTCAACAAAAAAAATATAACAAAAAGAGATAGTGGCGCAAATGGTCTCTAAATTTTTGCTCACTATGTAACGTGATCCCTGAACTTTAATTTGTTCAATACGGTCCCCAAACTTTTGATTCATGTTCAATGTAGTCCATGAACTATATGAAAATATTCCGTATTATCTCATTAATTCAAGATCAAGGAAAACATCGAACATTTTCATATAATCCGGAGATTAAATTGAACAAGTACAAAAAGTTCAAGGAGCATATTGAACAAAGTAGAAATTCAAGGATCATATTGTATAATAGACTAAAGTTCAAGGACCACATTGAACAAAATAAAAAATTAAAGGATCACATTGCACATTGGGCTAAAATTTGGGAATCATCTATGTCATTTTCCCTAACATGTTACACTGAAAATAGCGAATTCCAAAGCTACGCGGATGATATACACATATTGACTAAACTTGGGTACACGATCCCCTAATCCTACGAGATAACATAAAGTTGGACAAACAGAAAATTAATAGTATGTGACACGGCCAAGTTTGTCCTAAGGGGCTCAAATAGTTTCAAGGACGACTCTGTTGGGATTATACAATGGAGCGTGTTGTTATGTTGTCTCCCTCTTCCCCTTCACGGATCCCTTGGATGTGCATGGGCTTCGATTATTATAAACCAGAAATATATATACATACACACACATATAATTGGCCAAAAAAAATTGGAAATAAACATGTTCCGTTCGGTCATATGATTATCGAAAGTAGGCTTCCATTCAAATCAAGGATGTAATTAGTATGCTTAAGACAGATTACTCTTCCTAATCATTGAGGACGTCGGTCTATTTTGTCAAAGTTCAATTATTACAAGACTACTAGGAACACTGGATTAACGTCGAGTAGTATCTTATTCTCGGCCGGCTTTTGAGCACTGGACTGTCAATTTTCTCGGTCTTGTCAAAGGCGGACGAAACTACGTTGGAAGCGGAGAGAGCTGAAGTATGCGTGCATTTCGTGCTCACGAAACTAGTGGCTATGCTATTAATCCTCGATCTTGTAGTGAACATTGTTTGGAGATGTGTCTGGGATCGAGTTCGCCAATTTGGCCCAAATCGCCAATCAAATCTTGTCTCCTCAAACATTTGTGGGTTAAAATCAATCGTCAATGCAATAATGTTAGTTGAAACATGTGCGGAACAGCGAGGCGTTGACCTTCGGACCCAAATCGAGATTTGCAGTCCAATCGAACCACCAATCTCTGATCACTGTGAGACCAACCTTTTGAACGCTAATACTGAAGCAATAAAAGTGTTAAAAAAGTCATAAACATATTATATTGATATCGATTCAGTCTTAAACCTTTCAATCGGACCAATTTAGTTATAAACATTTTCATATTGATACCAATTCAGTCCATCCGAACAATTTAGGTCGAAAATCTCTAACGTGGACGCTGACCATCCTATATAGCACGATTGATGCTGACGTGGACATTTTGTGAATTTTTTTTTCTTTTTTTTGTTTTTGCTTTCCCTTTTCTTTTTGCCGATGGCCGGCGGGGGTCGGCCACCTCGACGTGAGGCCGGCATCTACGTCAGCGCCAAACATTTCATATAGGAAGGCCAATGTCCACGTCAGCAATTTCTGGCCTAAATTGATTAAATGGACTGAATTAGTACTAATATGAAAAGGTTTAGAACTAAATTGGTTCAAATGAAAAGTTTAGTACTGAATTGGTATCAATATAATAGGTTTAGGAGTTTTTTAATACTTTTCCCACTGAAGTCACCGGAACCCTTCTTTCCATATGTTCCATCAAATATGATGGACAAGATCAATCACGACACGCTAGACGATTCATGTGCAATATCCAGATGTTTCATAGCTTTGTTCCCAAAAGATGACACTTTAAAAACTTTGGCTTTGGAAAGAAGCAATCGTGGGAAGGCTGAATGCTGCCCAACGAACGAGGTGAAGGCGAGAAAAGGCACGTGATCATGGTGGGGGAGGGGCCTTGAAGTTGCTTGAGCTGCATTAGCACCCTACACTTGAACTGAGATCCTAAGCTCAAAGTGAGTGGATGGATACACATCAAAGTCATCGTTTATATGATTAAAAAACCACCGCATTGATATCCTATTTTGTTGCATCTTGGCTGTCTTAAGCCCTAAGCAAGCAATGATTGACTACACTTTCCGCATATATATTGTGGCGATTCTTTCTTCCTTGTGCTTCACCTTTTGCTCACAATCAGGAAGCTTCGCAAGTCATTTTCTCGATTCCAGTAGCGGGCACATATTGCCATAACTTTCCTTCATAAGGTGGCCTTTGTTGAAGTCGCTTATGGTAAAATCATTGTGGGGTCTTTAAGATTATAAGGTTGTACAAAACCATCAAGTGTAAGCTAGAATTATGTCACTCTTATCATTGTAAATGGCCTGCGTCATCATAGATAATGCAAGAAGCACTTTTCAATAGCGCGTAACTAAAGCACACATAGATACGGAGTGCTTCTTGCCGAGTGAAAAGCATAATCATATTACAGGCTCCAGCTATTATATAATTGCACGGTCCATACTTTTAGTTACAAAAAATTACACGGTATAAAGATAAGGGTTAATACCACGAAAAACCCTAAACTTGTACACTTGTGACACATTTACCCCAAATTATTTTTTTGACCATAAAAAACCCCAAACTGGTACACCTGTGACAATTTTACCCCGAAAATACCACAAAAAACTCCAAACTGGTACACATGTGACAATTTTACCCCAACTAATTTTTAATATTAATTTTTTTATTTTTTTGAATTTTTTCTTTTCTTTTCTTTTTCTTCACTTCAACCTCTGGCCGGTCGCCGGTCCGACGATCGGCCAGAGGCGGAAGCCGGCAAGGGCCGCCCTCGGCAGCTGCTGGCGAGGGCCGCCCTCGCTCGACTCGGCAAGGGCGACCCTCGCCGGATCTAGCGAGGGCGGCCCGCCGCAGTGCCCGGGCGAGGGCCGTCCTCGCCCGACGCCGCGAGGGCGGCCCTCACCCGACTCAAGCGAGGGCCGTCCTCGCCCGCCCGTGCGAGGGCGCGCACGCCCGAAGCTAGCGAGGCGTACCCTCGCCCTTGTCTGGGCGGGCGAGGACAGCCCTCGCCCGACGCCGGCGAGGGCAACCCTCGCCCGACGCAGGGCGAGGGTCGCCCTCGCGGATCCGGCGAGGCGCCCCTCGCCCGATACGGCGAGGCGCCACTCGCTTGAGTCGGGCGAGGATCGCCCATGCCCCGGGCGGGCGAGGACGCCCTCGCCCGACGCCGGCGAGGGTGGCCCTTGCCCGACGCAGCGAGGGCTCCGGCGAGGGCGACCCTCGCCGCGTCTCGAGGGTTGCCTCGCTTGAGCCTGGGCGAGGATCGCCCATGCCTGGGCGGGCGAGATGCCGCTCGGCTCGACGCCGGCGAGGGTGGCCCTCGCCGACGCAGCGAGGCGCCCCTCGCTGATACCGGCGAGGCGCCCTCGCCCGGGACGCCGGTGAGGGCGGTCCTCGCCCGACGCCGGCGAGGGCCGCCCTCGCCGGCTTCCACCTCTGGCCGGTCGCCGGACCAGCGACTGGCCAAAGGTTGAAGATAAAGAAAAAAAAAATAAAAGGAAAAAAATGAAAAAAATAAATAAAAATTCGAAAAAAATAATAAATAATATTAAAATTTTAATTCAGGGTAAAATTATCACATATGTACCAGTTTGGGATTTTTTGTGGTAAGTTCAGGGTAAAATTGTCACAGATGTACCAGTTTGGGGTTTTTTATGATCAAAAAAATAGTTCGAGGTAAAATTGTCACAGGTGTACCAGTTTTGGGTTTTTTATGGTCAAAAAAATAGTTTGGGGTAAATGTGTCACAAGTGTACCAGTTTAGGGTTTTTCGTGGTATTAACCCTAAAGATAAAGCTTCGCAGTATGCAAGATAATCATAACCAACATTGTTATCAAAGTCTAGCCCATGGTCGAATCGCAAAATCGATATATTTAGTGTAACAACCCGGTTTGAAGAGGGTGGGGAGTGGTCGTCGGGGTCAAAGGGCCTGGACAAGGAACGGCTCCTGGCAGGCTTCTAGGATGGCGAAGGTGACAGGAATGAATTGAACTATACACCGAACAGGGGGAGAGCGATTATGAGATATATATGTGAAAACTAGAATTAATTCACGGAGGCGCTTTTTGACGTAACGGCAAGCTTTGCTTTGGAACTCCAAAGTTAAACGAGCCCAGGCCAAATCACTACCAAAATGGGTGATCTCCGGGGAAAGTGTTTGCATGTACGCTAAAAGATAAAACCTTGAGGCTTGGGACAATACCTAGAGTGAGTTAAATCCAGAGCGTCACAATATAGTATCAGAGTGAGACTCCCTTTAGTAGGTCTGTGGTTCGGGGACGAACCACGCGGAAGCTGGTGGGCCTATAACGACCCGATCCGACGAGAGCGGGGAATGGTCGCCAGGGCCAGAAGGCTTGGACAAAAGCGGCTTCTTGCAGGCTTCTAGGATGGTGAAGGAGGCAAGAATGAACTAAACTGTGCATCGAATAGGAGGAGAGCGATCCTGAGATATATATGTGAAAAATGAAATTAACTCACGGAGACGCCTTTTGACGTAACGACAAGCTTTGCTTTGGAACTCCAAAATTAAGCGAGCCCAGGCCAAAGCACTACCAGGATGGGTGATATCCTGGAAAAGTGTCTGTCTGTACGCTAAAGGACAAAACCGTGAAGCTCGGTATGTGACGGGCCAAAGTGGACAATACCTCGAGTGAGTTAAATCTAGGATGTCACATTTAGAGAGTTAAGGGTCCGTTTGCATGAAAGAAAACTGTTTTCGGAAAATTGTTTTCTTACTTTATGGTGTTTAAATGACGGAAAGCTAATCGATGTACATAAAACGTTTTCCTTGGATTGAAAACAACAAAGCTTAGATTGGGAGAAAACAACTTCATTTTGGTACACTTTCCCTAAACCACCAAACAAATGAAACCATGGAAAATATTTTCTTTTATCATGAAGTTTTTAGTGAAAGAAACGCACCCTAAATCTAGATTTTAACATCCACCGTGTAACTACTTTTGAGGCCAAGTTATTTTGTCACCTATGCTGGATTTACACATAGAATACGCGTTGAATAAAAGGGAAAAAGAGGCCTTTCATATGACTCGGGCAGTGTAGCATGGCATATGCCCGCCCGCTGCCCACCACAGTAGGAAGCCACCCCCCTTTGTCAGACCGAACATGTTGCATAAATAATATGAGCTTCACCACGACGGTCCATGTCCCGATACCATTTATGAATGACATGACCGAAATTCAAGCAGGTCAAGGCCCAAAGAACAGCGCTCAAATGGTTACTTTTGGATGTGGGTGTTTTCTAGTGATGCATCACTTAACGGCCTTTCCCCTCACCTCACAAGGGACATGAGGATGAGGTCTCGCAACCAGAGAAACGGGAAAAAGGAAAGGGAAGAAGAGGAGACACTGTTAATGAAGAATGAGTATGCATTTCTTCACAAGCTTGACACTTGCAATAAATACCAAGTAAGAAAGGCTTCCCCCTTGTCAAAAGTTACAACCAAATTTCGATAATTTATCCAGTGGTGTGTAGTACAGGGCAACAGGAACATGTAAACCCAGATATTCTTCCGATACTGGCAGTGACCCAAACATTTCGTAGCAAAACAAGAAGGCAAGACTAACATTATCATCTAACTGAAGATAACAAGACTTAAAACCTTCTTACTGATTCGCTCTTCACATTTGCACTATGGAGGTTCAGCAGTGGCTGGTCATTGTCACAGCCATGTGTTATGTATTTATCTTCACGCTCTATCATCCTAGCTGATGACCTTGAAGGAGACATGTATTAGCCAACAAGTAAATACCAGCACCATCAAAGAGAATGGACAAAGAAGTCCATTTCCAATGCTCAAAGCAAAATTTTCAATTCCACATAGATATCCGTAACTACCGGTTTAATACAGAAAGAAAACGTCATGGCAAAGAAGACACATGCGACCCATCTTCAGTCAGTGATGTTGAACAAGTGAGTTAATCACCACAAGTCACATTGACCAATAGAATGACAGAAAGATCATATCACCAAGCTAGAACTTACTAGTCGCTCTCCATTCAGCACCCATTCAGATGAAGCACCTGTTGAGAATCCCAACTTCAACATGACATCTTCCAAGCGCTTCACATTTGTCAAGTACAAATAACCAATCTGCAAAGATGCGATGTAATAGAAAATGTGATATAATGAAAACAGAACGGAAGAACCATAGTATTGCTTCATGAGTGTTTAAAATTCCACTGTTTGAATGATATTTTTTTCTAATAGTAGACTTATGTCATGCAAGAGTACTAACCAAAGTTTCCAGCGAAGATGCTCTGTTGTAAACTGCAGTACCAGCACGTTTTCTAGACCGTGTTTTAGCCGTACCAACATTCTTTCCCCACCGAAGAACATCCCTGCGACAAGCAAAGCAACTTCTGAGAAAGATAACAAAAATAAAGAGAGTGAAATAGTCATGCAGCACGTCTTTTATTAAGGAGCATCGCAACCTCTACCAACCTTTCTTCTTCTGATAGGTAATTGTCGGCAAGCAGTTTCTGAAGCAGTTCATCCTGGAACGCAGCAAAGAATGGCCCATAGCGCAATGTGAAATGGAAAAATAGCAGGAAAGAAATTTAGCCGCAAATCAATCTAGATGTCATTGGAAGCAAGTAGACTGTGTAACCACAGTGAGCTCAAACCTCTGAACAAGAAAACACCATAAAAGACAGGCAATGTTAAGGTATGTGGAGTCCAATGAAAGACAAACATCTATAACCACCTTCAACAAAACCCACAGCACGCCTTGATAAGGAGACATGCACTTTTCCATCCATTCTTGACTTCTATATTTCAGGGGTATACACACACATATACGTACGTATGTACGAATCTATATATAAATGAGACAGTGAAGTAAAAATTTTAAGCAAGTCAGTGTAGGTGAGGACTGAGGACATAGACCATAAGGAGCACTGCCAACAAACTTAAATGCGTGAACTTCAGTAGGAGCACATGCTTAATCTTTCAAAGTCTGAGAAAACATTATGGCGAAAAGAAGCTTGGTCAAGAACTACAATTTACCTGCGCTTCACAACGTACTACAGATGTTACACGATCATTGAATTCTTCAATGCTCAGGGGAGGAAACAAAAAGTGCCTGCGAGCATATAACTGCATAATTTAAGAAGCACAAAGAGTGAGTGAGTGAGAATCGTTGAAAGAAATTGATTCCCAAGAAGAAGTCCTCACAACTACAATGCATTTATTTGATTTGAACTACTACTCTTTTTTCCTACAAGGTATTCCTTCTCCAAAATGCAAGACCCGGTCTCTGAGCTTCGCGCGTTTCCTTTCATTACACTTCAAAATGATTCTGTTTGACAATATGCATGTCCCAAATTAAGTTCAACCTCAAGGAGCACACACCTCATATATGCTATCCCCAATGTACGCTAACAACGCCGCATTGTAGACGGACCGAGGCTTCTCCACTTTCGGCGGACTAGGCAACCACTGCTCATACCCCAAGTACAATTCATCTGAACAGCAGAACACAACAAAACACTAACCACTTCAACAAAAAAAAAAAAAATTCACGAAGAAAACATATCCAACTGAAATGGCAGCGGAATTCAAATCTTCCACCGGCAATAACAACTTCTCCAGAAACTATTCATCCCAACTCTACTGCTGAAAACAAGCGAACCCATCATTCGACTAAGAACAACAATCCACTCCCACTCATCCACTCGCAAGAAACACCATTAACAACTCCAGACAGGCACGAGCCCGTCCAACAGCGAAACGCGAGCGACAAGTACCTTGAGCGCGCGGCGGGCGAACATCAGAGCGCTTGAGAAGGTCCGCGACGGGAGGGCCCGGGCGGGGGGCCGGAGCGGCGACGGCTACGGCGACGCGCGGCGCCGGGACGGTGGAGGACTGGGCGGGGAACTTGAGCTTGCCGGAATCGGGGTTCCTGGGGGCGTTGCGGTTGTAAGGGAGCCTCTGCTGGGTGTCCCACGAGCACGAGCAAGGACCCGAATACGCCCGCGCTCCCGGCGAAGGCATGGATACGGCGAGCACTCTCATGGCGGCTGCCGGGGCGTGGCGGGAGCGAGGCGAGAGCGTCGGCAGACTCGGCACAGTTCAGTTCGCGATTAGCTCTGCTCAAAAAACGAGAGATGGCAGCGCCATCGCAGACGGAAGACCGAAGACGATGATGATGGGTCGGGCTCGTGTTTGGGCCATCGTGGGCTTGTCCTGCTAAAGTTTCTCCGGCCCAATTCGACTCCTCCCCCTCGTGGATGTACTCATTGTGGCTCGCCAAATTTCATGATTTGTAGAGGAAGGTAGTTATTGCAGGAGAAATGACATAAATAATTTATGAATTGTTGGTAAAGGTTTAAAGTGGTCCATCCGTTTGCTCAAATAAGAAATTAGATGTTATTTGATGACATTGATTATTATATATCGAGTTTTGACTTTTTGAAAAAATGATGAGTCGACTTGTCCATCAATTTATCCATCTACTTTAGAAACGGAAAAAAAAAAAAAATTAGGCCGTTGAAATGTCCATCCTTACTTGATGACGAGAATTGTGAGGTGAATATCTTACTTGGATAATTCGTGTGCAGCCTTTTCCTGTTGGCCAACATTTAAACTTGATGAATTGGAAGTCGCATCAACAAATTCCGTTAACTTGAATTACGGAAAGGACGACATTGAACGTTATCATATAATTTAGAGACAAGATTGAATATTTACTAATAATTCAGTAACCACATCGAACGAATTAAAAGTCAAAAAACGATACTGCATATTAAGCCAAAATTTAGAGATCATTTGTGTCATTTTCCCTCGTTTTAAAACTAACCCGCCCATCCTCTCGTCAACAATTGCAAAATGAAACTTTCTACTGATGCACACTGCTCATTGATTGACTTTTTAATATCTTTTTCACTCCCAATTCAAAAGAATAAAATTTTATTAAATGAATGGATGATTTGAAAAGTATTTCTTTTAAAATCGATCAAGCGAAACCGACGAAAAACAAGGAAATGGATCTGACCGCTGGCGAGCGGCGAACGCTGCCAAAGGAAACATGCCAGTCGCTTCGCAGAGGAAAGAAAACGGTAAAAAAGAGAAAAAGAAAGAGAGAGAAGAGAATTACTAATTTGCCACGCGCCTTGCTTCTTCGCTTGGCGAAGCAGATGATGCTCTGAAACGAAGCGAAGTCGCTGTCAAAACCCAGTCGAGATCGAGGAGCAGCATCAGAAGCTCCGCCATGGTCGAAGAAGGTCCCAAGCTCTACACCAACAAACCCAAGAAAGGTATCGCATCACCCTACCCACCCCTTTCGAACCCTCATCATCATCTCCCCCTCGTTCGCACCCTCCTAAACGAATATGAAAATGGTCGAAAGTAGTCCTATCACAGTCAGGTGAACAGCCTCGCGCCGGCTTTGCTTTGAGAATCTTTTCTCCGTGGCGTGTCTTTCTTCTTTCTCCTTCCAATAGTTGACGCACCCACGATCGTTTTTCCGCCATCCGCAGCGCAGCTGAAGCAGAGCGGGAAGGAGTCCGCCGCCGCCGCCCCGCCGTCGTCGGCGGCCGCAGCGTCGTACGCGATGGGGTCGCAGCCGCGGCCGCCCCCGCCGACGCCCCCCAAGGAGTCCTTCGCTCGCCGTTATAAGTTCCTCTGGCCTCTGCTCTTGACTGCCAATCTCGGCGTTGGAGGTCCGTGCGTTTTCTTTTCGTGCGTGCTTGTGGGTAATGGGTATATGTGGTCGCGCGCCTTTGTGTTTGTTAAAATTCCTCACTGGTTTTGGGGCGTTAATTTGGTTATGTGGTCTCTGTTTTTTTTAATGTCCTTTTAGGTTTTTGGTTCTACCCATAAGAATTGACTTCCTGAGTTGATATCGTTTAGACTAGAATTCTTTGCTTCTACTATGTTAGGAAGAGGACAAAGAGAGAGGAAACAAAAGGGTGCAAAGAAAACTTGAGTGGATTGCGTTTATGCTAATGGGAAAATTCGAAGTTGACTTTAAAAGACAATGAAGAGAATATTAATCTTTCCAGAAGTAGTTGGAGTGATGAGAATGATGGTATGACATTTTAGTCAAGAGGCTGTATTGTTGTAGTTGGACATTGGTCTCAAGTGGGGAGTGCTGAGAATTTGATATGCCTGCAAGTAGGATTCAGTCGCACGCTGTTTTTAGCGCTAAGCATCTAGATGAATTAGCAGGGATTCTTCAAGAAGTAAACGCTGTTTCTCAAGGCCTTTGGTTCGTTTTGGTATAAAACAAGGCATAGTAAGCATCCACTATTGTCGATGAGCCAAAATTTTTTATGGTGCATCAGAAAGAGCGGTGCATTAAAAATCGAATCATGTTTCTGATGGGTGGGGTACTGGTTCTTTGCACTCCAATAATCAATTGATCTGACACTGCCATTGGAGCTGGGAAGGGCATAATTTTACGGTGAAATTTAAGTGATGGAAGTTGAATAGATTTCAGACTCTCGTGGCTAGTAATTGTCAAAGCATCTTGCAGGAGATGGTTGTGCAGCATATTTTGCATATGTTTTCACAAAACATATGGTAGACTGCATTTGCAAATTGGACCTACAGAAGGTCTTCCATGAACTAGGCGAAAATGTTACAGCGACCTGATAAGTCATATATCTTAATTGGAGTGAGAAGTCTAGTACAATAGGAGATTAGTGGGAGTTATCTTGCCTGTGTCTTGGGTTTTAGGCCTTGCATTAACACTGACCTGTACTTGGAAAATGGTCTGCTACATCATTTTGATTATAGATTTTTCGTATTTTAAGGTATGGCACCTGAAGTATGAAATCCATGTGAAAGCTCATGTAGACAAATCCCTGTTTTTCTCTCGATCATTCTTGAAGTTCTAAAGCCAACTCATTGATGGCATGTAAGGATGATGAGAGATGTGTGTATGTTGTGTGAGTATACTATTAGGGGTACAGCTTCAAGTATGTGGCAAAGCTATTGCTTGAGGTTTGAGTTGGATATTTCGCAATACTTCTCCCGGATAATTTGGAAGAAGATAGCAGACTTTGTTGAGGTAACTGGAAATCATTAGTCGAGAACTCTATGAAATGCCCTTTGGAGACGGGAGCCCTGCATTCTGCTCTTTATTTTTATTTTTTAGTGGAATTCTCCTGCAAGCTCATGTTATGCTACCCGAGAAACTTGGTGTAAGAGATATGCTGTATGGCTATGTCTAAAAGCATTCATGAAGGAAAAGGAATAGTGTATTTCTTGCTCTGCCAGATATATCTGCTTATTATAGTGATAACTGCTATCACATGGGTAATGCATTAGATTGCGAATGAATCCCCTTCTTCCATTTATTCAAAATTTGGGACATGTTACAGTATCAATGCACATGCCAAATGGAATAAGAGTTCCGGCAGAACCCTACTCCTTCGATTGCCTGTATTGCTAATGCAGTTGAATGTGCAAGTCGTCGTGATTTGGTTCTGATGTGTCTTACTCAAGCTGCTTTGCTTTTTTTTTTATGCTCAGTAGTTTGTGGGAATGTTGCAAATTCTCCATAGATATTAGTCCCTTGGGATGCATAGCATGATAAGACTCTGAAATATGTGAATTTCTGAAGATACAGCATATGAAGCAGGATGCACTGAATGCTTGCTTAACGACCTTTACCAAAACTATGTTCCCCCAGCTTACCCGCACCTATTCCACCTGTCTGTCTGGAAATTAGATATCACTATCAGATTAACCTACATAGAAAATATGATAAAAGGTAGAAGGTCCTGAAGAAATTATTAACTAGTTTGATTGCTGATATCGGTCACATTGCATTTATGATAGAAGGCAGAGATTTTTCTGTCTCTTCATTGCTACACATCTATTCTGCTTTGATTGATCCATAGCTTAAACCAGCTGAAAATTGTAGCTTAAGAATCTGTTGAGCTGTCCTGTCATCTCGTGATTGTATCATCAGGTAACTAAGTATTTGATCATGGTGCAACTGCTAAGCATTTCATTAAATCCCTTGGAAATCTTGTCAACCTGTCTCCTTGTGATGTCTAATCTATAAAACCTTGGGGGCTTTGCTTGTTTGACTGAATATTACATATTCTTGTAGCTTACCTGTTCATGAGGACCACTAAGAAGGACAAAACCATAACAGAGGAAGAAGATTCCCAAGCTGTATCCTCAACTCCAGTGTCGACTACGGTGACTACGACTACCACTGCTACTGAGAAACCTGTGCCTGTGCCAATCATCACTGAGCCTGTGAAACCACGAGAGCCAATTCCGGAGGATCAACAACGTGAACTCTACAAGTGGATACTGGAGGAGAAGAGGAAGATCAAACCAAAAGATCGTGAAGAGAGGAAGCGCCTTGATGAGGAGAAAGCCATTCTCAAACAATTCATTCGTGCAAAGTCTCTCCCGCCCATTTGATAAGTCGCCTTGCTACTCGTCATGCCGTGGGGCTAGTCGGACTAAGCAACCCTCTCGTTCAGATGTCGAACTTTTGTTGCTCAATCTGAATGAACTTCATGATTGAAGAACTTATTCTCGCGGACATTGAATCATCATCCTCTGGAGGGTATTTTTCCTGGAATTCAGTCAGTTCATTTGCTTGTACATGTTTTCTTTTGAAAAATATTGACGGTAAAGAGCTTTTCAAATGGCCACAAGAATCTCTAGTATTGTAGGAGGCAGGAGATATAGCTGTGCCATTTTTTTGTTTTTTCGATCTGTCGTCTGTTTTGCCGCATAATCAATGGCTGTGCTAAACGCTAGAGTTGGGAATTTGAAGATATTGAAGACGAACCATTTGTATACAAGCATATAGAGGACGGGGCAAGCTTTTGGAAACATGGACGTAATGCTGTGAAATTCTTCCCCTTCGCGTCAACTCTTGTTGCTGGTTCGAGTTAACAAATTTAGCTAGTTACTCGATTCAATTAAACAACACGGTGCCGTTAGCTGCGAGTACTGGTCATAAATGCCAAGGACAAGGTACACAAGGCAAAGACATGTATAGCTACATGATTCGAACCTCCCCATCAATGCATAATTTGCTAATAATAGAAGGTGTGTAATCTTGCTAGGTTCTGATTTAGACCCATTATTGTTAGATATTCAATGTATAATTAGCTGTCAAAGACGTTCCGTTCCATCCTTGAGATGATATAGGACTAGATGGAAAATGCAAGCAACAAGAGAACTTGTGATCTTTGATGTAAAAGGTGTTATATTAACTACATATGTAATGGGCAAGAAACCGAATCATCATGAGTTGCGCGGTTTGGACAAAGTAAAAGATAGTCGCTTATAAGTAATGTTAAAAAAAACAACGTGAGATTCCGAAGAATGAAGAATTGGGGTCAAAGGTTTTATGGGTTCAGATGCGCTTGATGATGGTCAAAAAGATAATTTGGGAGTTGCAAGTTGCAAAGTAATTTATTCATGGCTGTCGATTTAATTGGAATATGAAAATTGGGAAAGCTTATCCCTATGGCGTGTACGTCAATAGGTTAGACTAAGCTGACTTGTATATGAATGGAACAATGCCACGATTTTGGTGGAAAAGAAGTAGTATTTTTGAGTGCGTGCGTTCATGCGATCATGGGTTCCCTGTGCCCTCAATGATAGAAATCTAGGGTTTGGACTAATTTATGGTAACTGCAACTTTTTTGGTGGGTTTGATTAGACCTGTCAAAATGGGTCATAAACCCATTACTTAATCTATATATTAGTAGATGGGTCATAAATGAGTTAGTTATACTTAGTAAATGGATCATAAATGAGTAGAAATTTAATATTAGTGTTAAATGGGTCATAAATGGGTTGTAAATGGGTCATAAATGAGTTTACAACTTATTTAAACTTAACTCGTCTCTCTAGTCCTTACTCAATCTTACGGTCACTCTCTTCGCACTTTCATCTCAGTTTGGGTATGAATTTTCCTAGATTTAATTAATACGGAAGTGTTTTAGCAATATGGGTCTAATCGGGTATGGGTTGGGTATGGGTCGGGTCGGGTATGGGTCAAGAAAATTGCATTGCACGTAAATGGGTCATAAACGGGTTAATGGGTCAATTTGGATCGGACCATTTATGATCCGACCCAAACCCGACCCGACCCACCCATTTGACAGGTCTAGGTTTGATATTTGGCTATTTTGGAGCTACTCAGTAGTATTTAGGACAACCGAAAGGTTGAGATCTAAGTACAATCATCTTATCCTAATTTTTTTGAATTTCTCTCCTTATTATGAAAATGCACCGGGAGCTAATGTGATTGATTTGTTTCAATAGGGATGTGTCTAGAAAGTTTAGGACAATGAGAAATTTTCGGGACGATTCGGAGCATGATGTCCCCTTGCATCAAATACATATTTTTCTCTCGTTTTCTTTCAAATTGATTTTACTTTTTATCCAATAGTTATTGATTTGGATAAATGGAAACGTTGTGTTTCGGGCTTCACCAAAAAAAAAAAAAACGTTGTGTTTCGGGAGGATCGAAAAATCGGAGAAAGAAAGATTAGCTCCCGGTGCATTTTCATAAGGAGATGGGGAGACTACCTTTGAGCTCATTCATACCCACCTCCACACGGATGTGTTCATAAAAATTTAGACAATGTAGACAATGTCGAAGTATGATGTGAATGAAATTTGGCCAAAGGGTTCACGTGAACGCTGACATTGGAAAAAAATTATCCATGTCACGCTATAAATGTTGTCCGATGTCTAAGTCGGATGAATTTGTTACTAGATTTAATTTGAGAATTTATAAAAGTAGAATGATTTGATTATAAATATTAAAAGCATATGAACTTTATCTAAAAATGTGAGAAGGTACATGGACGAAAAGTAGAGGTCTTCCACGATTCAATCTACTGTATTTGACCCATCAAAGCACTGATGTTTCTAGAAGAAAGCACATGAAAACCAAACTCGAATTCAAAGTGTGAAACTTCTTCTTGTGATACTTGTGCCAAGTTGTTTTGGCATCAGAAGGGGGTCCATCGCAGCTATAATTCAGAATGCAGCCGTGCGGCTGGAGGATCCTGCAAGAGCCCCATCTCCAGCTAATTTAAACCCTCTACCGAACGTGCAATCATGAGCGGCTTAGCTTAGCTTTTGCGACCAATAATTGCTGCGGAAATTCGGGTACCGAGAATTATATCACACGTTCGGGGGAATGAGGATGATTGCATGTGATCCTCATTATGAATCGTCTTTGATTAGATTTCATTGATTCGAGTTTTGCTCACACACGGATGGGATCAAGTCGTTGATAATTCTTCATTTTGCTTCTCTGTATGCCGATTGCTTTAGTGATCAGCTTTTACTTTTACAAACACCACGCGTCCGAGGAATCTTGCCGAGCTGGTTTGTATGGAGGCACGCAAACTTACCTCGTTTGATGCACATGGTCACGGTCTGTCTTACTAACTCGCCGGGCATGTGCACTGTGCAGTCCTTGTTCCAAACAGCAGCATCTAACATAAATAAGGAAGAACAAAACACATTTCAACAGATGTTCACGTGAATGGAGCTTTCTTGTATCTTCATTGGCCTTACCATCATGGCCATAATCAAGGAACACAGAATGGTTTCTTTCTTGAATGGAACGAGAAAACCTGGATATTGATTAGACTCGTGTATCACTGTTACAAGTGACAGAAGGAAGTAATCACAAATGCTCAACATGTAAATCATATGTGGAGCTAATTAACCATCTTACCTTTAACCCTTGAACCTGAATATCGAAACAGGCCTCTTCGGAAATCTTATGAGACCTCTTTGGTTCACTTGAGAGCCTTTGCTGAAGCAATTACAACTGGTGAGATCTTATAGCAAAGGAACTTAAAAAAGAATAAAGAAGCTTGTATAAGTTCAACTTCCTTAATCTTTTCAATGCGGATTTGCTCGCCATAAACATAATACAAACTATTAAAATATTGATTGATATATCAAGACCGTTGGCGTAAAGAAAAGATTTCACCGTCGGCCACTCTCTCAACAAATCCGATTTTAATATCCGTAACACTACTTAAATCACTCTCCTTAAATTGGAGAACTCTACCCTACATGAACTTGGAATCAACTCTCTCTCTCTCTCTCTCTCTCTCTCTCTCTCTCTCTCTCTCTCTCTCTCTCTCTCTCTCTCTCTCTCTCATTGATGAATATATATTTAAAACATATATTTAACTGAAGCACACAGTACAGTTCCTCTATCATTGATGAATATATATTTAAAACATATATTTAACTGAAGCACACAGTACAGTTCAACAGAGAGAGAGAGAGAGAGAGAGAGAGAGAGAGAGAGAGAGAGACTGAGAGAGAGAGAGAGTTTAGCTCAAAAAGAGAGAGCTTTGAGTTGGAAACAAAATGGATAATGCTTTGATTTTGTTGACAACAGCAATCTTATTTTGCGCCTTCGTTTTCTGCTACAAGGTGATCGTCATGTCATCGAGGCGCAGGCGGCATAAGAACCCACTTCTTCAACTTGAAGTTCCTCCGGGTTCTCTTGGATGGCCCTTTATCGGCGAAACCATCGAGTATGTCACTTCTGCCTACTCCGACAGACCTGAGACCTTCATGAACAAACGACGTCACATGTAAGTTCAGTCACAGTATATAGGACGTACCCACAATTTCACGCTTCTTGTTTCAGTGAATATGATGTTGGGAGCAGCAAATTATGCTGTTGTTTTCATATAAGCGTTGCCATACTTGTCTTTCTCTCTCTCCACGCTTATGCGTATTTCCATGCACTTCTTATTAGTAATATTAGATATCTACTGAAAAAAAATGATTTTTTTTTCTGTGATTCTAGCAATGCGATTGAAACATTGCTCACAAAAATAATCTTTCATTAGATTTCCTCGTAAGCATCAAATCCTACTGTTCTCACGATGAGTTAAGTTGGGCCATTGTATGCGTAACATCAATTATCTACCATGTTGGAATTTTCATTGAAAATCGACTAACTTGACTGTTGTATGATCGAGCTAAATAGAGATTATGCAAGGAATGAGCTCTTCTGTTTTTTTTTTTTTTTGGTTTTCTTTGGTATGTCTAAAGTTATGGAAAGGTGTTCAAGTCACACATATTTGGGAGCCCCACAGTAATATCAACAGATGCAGAAGTGACCAAATTCATTCTGCAAAGTGATGCCAAGACGTTTGTGCCGTCATACCCAAAGTCCCTCACCGAGCTGATGGGCAAGACCTCCATTTTGCTCATCAACGGAAGCTTGCAGAGGAGGATTCATGGCCTTGTTGGGTCTTTCTTCAAGTCCCCACAGCTCAAAGCCCAGATCACCCAAGACATGCAAAAGTACGTCCAACAATCCATGGAATGTTGGAGGGATGATCACCTAATACTCATACAAGATGAAGCCAAAAATGTACGACTCTCTCTCTCTCTCTCTCGATCCTTCACTTTTCAGTTGGCTATTCCATATTTTTTTCCCTATCCTGCTATATTGAATAGCTTTAAAATGCAGCTATTATTTACTTCCTTACAAGTTTGAGATGAACTTTATTGCCAAAAAGCTTGACATGACCTAGTAATGGGTCAAAAGATGAAAACAAAACCTTCTCTCTCCTTAGATGTGTAATGAATGTGAACTATGAACTTTTATATGTGGCTTCTACCTAGTTTTGAGATGCTTTCACTGTAGAAGTGGGGAAGCCTGAGTTGCTATCAATGGGTTGCATAATGATATTGCATGGCCACACGTTGTCCTGAAATTTTGGTCCAACATAATTACCCTCTAAGCTTAAAGAAAAGGGAAAGAGAAAAGGAAACTCTTTTTTTTTTTATAGTATAAACGAAAGTGTCCCTTTTCTTTTCCTTTGTCTGCAGATAGCCTTTCAAGTACTGGTCCGGGCCTTGATTAGCCTTGATCCTGGCAAAGGAATGGAGTTCTTGAAGAAACAGTTCCAAGAATTTATCTCAGGGCTCATGTCTCTTCCAATTAACGTACCTGGAAGTAGACTCCACAGATCTCTTCAGGCAAGCTAAATTAATCACTTGAAAATTCGGTTTTTTTTCCTTCATAATTTATTTATCATCTTATTGTTTTTATTTTATTTTGTGGTTATCAGGCAAAGAAGAGAATGTCCAAATTGGTGAAAAATCTTATTAAATCTAAGAGAGACAAAGGTCGAATTCTCTCAACGGAGGCACAAGATGTAGTGGATGTTTTGCTAAATGACCCAAGTGAGCAGCTGACAGATGATTTAATAGCAGACAACATCATTGATATGATGATACCAGGAGAAGATTCAGTGCCAGTTCTGATTACTCTAGCAGTCAAATACCTCTCAGATTGTCCAGCTGCTCTACAACAGTTAACGGTATGGCGCGCACTTTAATTTTGCAAAATGTTACACCCGGATAAATCAAGGCTGTTTTATTATAATTTATGTGAGCTGCCATATCATAACGATCATTATGTCATCATTCGAAATGAATAGTTATGCAGTTAAGATCATTCATCTTCACGTGCAAACTCTTGGATTAGATAGACCCCACGTGAGATTCACTCGATTCGAGGGCTTAGTCGCACTTGCGCTTTAACCCATCCAACAATGACTCACTATGAGAAGTAGACTATCCTTTTCTGAGATCTTATGCTGTTTTTTTGGCCAGTCAACAAAATTGCAAAGGGTACTTAGATTAGTTGGCTTTAACTGAAATTTCGAAGAAAATTTTTGTGCTCCAAACTTATTAGTTAAATCCTTGGAATCCATGGATAACTATTTGGGTCCATCTTAGTTTGAGAGAGAACTATATGTCAACAGTAAAAGATAGGCCATTGTCACTCCATTCTTTATTGAGCTCTTGATCGATTACCCCAGGAGGAAAACACGAAGCTGAAAAGAAGCAAGGCAAAGCTTGGGGAGCAATTGAGTTGGAATGACTATTTGTCCCTATCATTCACACAAGATGTAAGTTTTCATATCAAAACTGATGGGTCTCATCTTCTGGTGGAGTTTAAAATGATAATAGCAGCTCAAGAACTTGATGATTTCAACAGGTCATTACTGAGACTCTAAGGATGGGAAACATAATAATAGGAGTTATGAGAAAGGCGATGAGAGATGTCGAAATAAAAGGGTATTCAATTCCAAAAGGGTGGTGCGTACTTGCATATTTTCGGTCAGTTCATCTTGATGAGACCAACTATGAATGGCCGTACCAGTTCTACCCATGGAGGTGGCAAGTAAGATTCACATAACCCTCTCGCGTCTGTTGTGTTGTCTGTCTGATAAGATATGTATTCTCTTGTTCTTATGAATTGACGATTAATCTTTGGATGCAAATTTACGAAGCATAAAGAGATGATGACGAGTAGCAACTTCACTCCTTTTGGAGGTGGACAAAGACTCTGTCCTGGACTAGATTTGGCCAGGCTGGAGGCTTCCATCTTCCTACACCATCTTGTCACTCAATTTAGGTAATATTCCTTTTCTCTATATCAGAAACTAAATACCACGTGCGACAAGGATCTTTTCGGTCAAATTACTTGATACTCCACTCCTAAATGCAGATTCGCATCCCTAGAATAATCGTCTTCTGAATTCTAAGGCAAGCTTGCCATGATTTTCGAATGCGATTGACGTGGGTTATCAGGCACAATTGCTGTCTCCTACAAGAAAGCAGAACCAAATTCATCTAGCCGAAAGTACATAGGTTGCTATTGCACATTATGAAAGTAACAGAAGTTCTCTAATCTATACCTATTTAGAAAGACAAAAGATGACTTAAGACTCTTTGCATGACATCCTCATTCAATCTACTGATTACACAGAAGCCATACAATATGCAGGAACAGTTACTCTGACCACTGATACATTCAAACAGAGTCAAATTCAAACTTTTGGTCACTGCATCTTGCCCAGACTCATGAGGGAGGTTCATGAGAATGACGCCCAAACCTAACATAGTGGTGTCCAGATGTTACTCACCCAACTAATGATACCCAAACAGAGTCAATTTCAAACTTTTGGTCACTGCATCATGCCCAGACTCATGCGGGAGGTTGATGAGAATGACACCCAAACCTAACATAGTGATGTCCACATGTTACTCACCCAAGTAATGATAGCTATGGCCATTAAATAAACTAGTGGGTCACCTTCTCTTTTGGACTGATCTCATAAACCCCAAAGACCAAACATTGCTCGGTCAAGTGGTTTGAAATCTCTCCATTCGGCTGAGGTCTGCGCATGATGTGCCATGAGCGGCAGTTGACCATATTTTAGAGGACTCTTATCCCTAAATTCTTTTCCCCCCCTCTCTCTGGCATTGTTATTGGTACTATTTCTAATGTAGTAAAGTCGTCTACCATTTCATGCAGTTGGAAAGCTGAAGATGACACAGTAGTGAACTTCCCCACGGTGAGACTGAAGAGGAGAATGCCAATTTGGGTTAAAAGGAGATAATATTCATAGAGCTACTTTGGCCCCCACAAAGAAGCAATAAGGGGGGAAAAGAAAGATAGCTTCAACAAGACTCTCACACAATGACAGTGTAAAGACCAAATAGGAGGAAAGTGAAGTTGCGATGCATTGGAGCTCCAAGACACACGTGTGGGAGCATCATCACAGCGGGAGCTTGACCACCTTTTGTTTTCTTCAATAGATTAAGATGATGAACATCTAGGCAAAAGAATGTGTAATTTTCTTGAAACCCAAATTTAGAGTCCTTCTCACTTGCATCACATTTAAACTTCATATGTACGAAAACTAAGTAGAATTCAGCTCCCCGAAACAAGAAAAGGAGAATAAAGAAAAGTTAGGAGGTCAAAGCGAGAAGAAAGTACCTTTGTTTCTTTCTTCGTTCAGATGATGGGGGCTCATGTAATGATACGGTTGATACCTATCTTGGGTCCCTGAAATTAATGTTAATTGGGGGATTCATTTTCCAATTATGCGCTACTTAGCTGCTTAATCACATCTTCACGGTAGGCGGGGATAGGGTCAAAAGCAGAATCTAGAAGGATCTTCAATGAAGCTTCAACCACATGGGAACAATGATTGGAGCAATTTGTTTATAGCCCTTTTGCTTTTATCAATGCATGATGGATTGTACGGTTAAGCAACGTGAACTGCAATCATTACTTGAGAACAATAAAAGTATATTTTTTTAAGTAAAAAGGGCAGGTAGAGACGACTAGCGTCGGCAATCACCCATAGGCGTCGGCATAGAAGTTCCACTCCGACGTTTGATCGGTTTGAACCATTGCTACCATTTTACTTCTATGAGCTCCTTACCACCGCTCCACAACAGATCAACTGGGAGTCGAGCTGAATTGTCGTACATCACCACACGGTCGAACTTACGTTGTCAACAAAGTGAGGCTTCCCAAGGTCCAGAGCAATTGAGGGGTTTCGAATATATGACCACGGACCCCAAATCACTTGAGAGTGAGATCTACACCACCAGGCCAACCACCCTGTTGGTGAGAATAATAAAAGTATTGCATCAAATAATGAGCAAGTTAGGAATACTAAAATGGCCACAATGGATATTTTTATTCTCGTTGTAATCAGCAACTAGTGTTGAAGGGCTCGCGCTACGCACTTGCATGATCGTGGATGGGTTACTTATGAAGAGAAAGAAATCATCTTTTTTGGTAAGGAATAGAGTGCACATGTAGTGGGTGGTTTTTTAACATGTGCGAATTTGGTGATTAACTGACGAAGAAGAGCGATGGATGACCTTAGCTTTTGATGCAAGAATAATTTTGAATTAATTAAAAGCGAAGCAAACAGGAATTTTGACCTTACAATCGTCACTACAAAAAGCAATGACTTCCACCCATACATAGATTATAG
This sequence comes from Syzygium oleosum, assembly GCF_021117445.2. NCBI lineage: Eukaryota > Viridiplantae > Streptophyta > Magnoliopsida > Myrtales > Myrtaceae > Syzygium > Syzygium oleosum. The sequence goes on along the minus strand of NW_026607489.1, from coordinate 12,882,912 downwards.
AAAGTAGTGAACGGTAGTTACTGAAGATTAGCGAAAGTTTTTTCTCAATTAAAAGAGATCTCTCTAAATAATTTCAATATAAAAGAATAATCTGGGTATATACATTGGAGTTTTCTTTCGATACACATGGATAATTTGGGATCTGAATCATTTTCTTTCATTTGTCGGGGGCAATATGAAAACGAATGGAAAAAGGGAAGACAATTGGGTGTTTTCCCCTAGATATGCACAGGACTGCCTCGTTGGAAGCATTTCTCATGGTGGAGCGACCAAAGTGAGAGGGTAATGAAATAAGAAGAGGAGAAGGCTTAAAATGGTTCAGAAGAGGATTCTCTCTACTTTATAATCACATTCCTCCTGATTAGTACGAATCTCAACCTTTCGTATAGATTTATCCAATTGCTCTGATACCATTTGCCAAGTCGAGTGCTACTGAATCGGGTGCGCAAGTGGTCATTGCCAATGTCAACAAGTCAGACCCTACCAACCCTAATCGCCATTTTGCTTCTTTTAAGACAGAGAGCCATCCTAGGATAAGTTTAGCGGAGGGGCTCTATACCATGTCGGAACTGCTTCACTACCAGTAATGCGTCATTCCAAAAGAAGAGAGAACACACACTTCTACCAGCTCAAAGTTGTCCAGATAAATAGAACTTCCATCACCTCCAACAACAGAATAAGATATATGACCATTGCACATTCATAACTCATCACTCATATAACGATAACCTAGAGCATGTCCTTTGCCAATACAAGACCCAAAGACGAAGCAAATCTTTTACAACTAGTAAATAGCTTCCAGTGATGAAGAAAGATAGAACAGGCATAAAAAGTTCTTCCCCTAGAGTTGGAAGTGGCAATTATTGATTTCTGATTACCTGCGAATGGCACGCAAGGCATGCAGCCACTGTAGACTATTAGCAGAAGGCAGCTCTCGGTGAGAAATTAATTCTGGGATCTCAAACAAACGAGATGAATTCTTCAGGTTATTTGTAACAATAGCGGCATCATCAAGGGTTGAACGCTGAAAAGGCCACCAGTGAGTTGCGTCCTTCAAATCCACACGAATTTGAAGTGGCTGCAATGATAAATGCACACAAGTAACCTGAGATGTACCGTTCAAACCAATGTCGATATAGTACCAATTTGTTCAGGGTAATCACTCACCAACATTCACTTCTTGCTGCCGATGCCTTTCTTGTTTGTAACAGTGTCAAACTCACAGAGGTCTCGGGATTCTCCAGATGATGAAATGAATGCCACAGACTCACAGATCAAAACAGACCCCGGCCAGCTGCCTAACACTGATCTACCAAAGCAAAGATCTTCTACAACAAGTTGGTCACACACGAGCAAAACTGTTTATGCACGAGAGAGGAAGGAGAAGACTATCGATGAATAAGTTAACCAATGACTATTAATATCACATTTACAGTGGTCATTTGTCATTTGCTTCCTCAATGGAAAAACTTCTCATCCATAAAAATGTATATAACTTGCTTAAATATGTTTTTTGCCCCGCATTTAAATTTCATTTGGCCACAACACTAATTACTTGAGGTTTCTTTTTTAAATATCTTGTCTCTGTATTGCGTGAGATGAATCTGCAACTGTCGTGTTAAAAACTTACCAGTGAGTAAGAGTTTGTACGTTAGATTTCAGTGACATCTGCCAAAAAAATTTAAGATTAGTTTAGCGTGAATTTTCATGGGTCTCTTCATCCAATCATTCCAGATTTAATGAAGTCTAACAACCACACTCTTCCTAGTTCACAGCTTAGAGCTAATCAATAACAAGCATTAAGTATGAAGTACATACAAACTGGTTAGTAGTGGGACATTGCCACCCTGTTGTGATAATTTTCACCATTGCAATGGCTTCCAAACCTCCAGCAGCTCCGAGACAGTGTCCAATCACAGACTGATACAATAGAATTCTGTTAGAACGCATCAACAGCTGATAACAAAGGGTGCAAGAAAGGAACATGTATCCACACAAATGCACGTGCGTGTGGGCGAGAGAGAGAGAGAGAGAGAGAGAAAGATTACCTCAGTTGCAATGATTCCAATTCTGAGGTATGTTTAAACACCTTTAATATGGTACTAATCTCAGCAGGTCCCCAGCAAGAGCTGAAGTTGCATCTGCATTCTTGTAGTTAACCTGAAGGATGAAGAACTTTTTCAATCAAGTGATCTCTGGCACCTAGTAGTATGATGCACTCAATTTTCAAGAACAGATATGAACCCAGAACAGGACAGTCAATCACATTCTGCACCTCTAGTGTGATAGGCCCATAATAAAGATGTTTTAGCAACTTTAGGCGTTCCTTTAACCCTTCATGAAAAAACTGAATGCATTGCTTTAACCCTTTGGGAGAAACGAAACAAACAAACAACCTAAGGCATCTACCATTCAACATTGCTCTTTCTTAATCTCACATCCATTTTAACATCCAAAATAGTATCAGCATCTGCAAATGTATAGGCAGGAACAGAGTTGATAAATTTAAAAAACTTCTACATACAAGTGGAAACGAAAACAGACGAATTAAGAACCAGAACCAGCCTTATGCAATTTAACTCCACGAGATTCATCCAGCAAAGGACACTAGAATCCAATGCCAATGCAACCAGCATTCGTGTGATGCAAATAAGCAATCCTAAGCTGATTCTTGATTCATTTCCAGGCACAAGCACCTGGTCAAAACCTTAATACTTCCTGGAAATCAGATCCATAAGAATTCACCTACCCAGATGCACAGTTGACCTTCCTTAGAAACAAGTTAGAACTACAGTAAAGGAAAAGAGGAAAGACAACACAGAAGACATAATATAAATAGAATAAAGGAAGGGGGTTAAGTAACAATGTATACACAAAACAAGCTTAAGAAAGCGGTTTAAGTTACTATGAATAAGCTTCACCAAAAAAGTTCCAGGAACTCGAGAGCTCAGAGGAGGAAGACATTTAATGAAGTCAGATTTTTAAGAGATGGAATTGCGACTCATGTAGCTGCAGCAGGAATCCTTCCCTCAGGAAATGAAGATAGCTTGAATTCCCAATCAATTACAGTCAGGCTGCCTTGCTCATAAGTTGGAAAGAGTAACAAGGCAGGAGGAAAAGGTGTGTATTCAGGATGAGCAAAAGGAATGGGGAACTCCTCTCTTGACCCACACCCTGGTATGAATTCCTTTGTTTAATCTTCTCAGCAGAACAGAGGACAAATCACCTAAGAAGACTGATCCATATAAGGAAGGCCAGATGACTGCTTGCTATCATTATATTCAGGATGGTGATCTTCCAGTGTTCATGCTACTACTAAAGCCCCAGCATAGCAATATCTCTTATAGTTTTCATTTCAAAGTAGCAGTTATTGTTAATATTAGAATATTTAAATAATAAATCACGCCTTCATCTAACAGTTTAAGCTTTTAGAACAGTTGACAGTGGTCTCACAAAATCTTACATGGCATCAAAGCTGGAGGCCCTAAGTTTGAATCTTTCCAAGCCCCATTTGCCTCCCCAATTAAATATTTCTATGCTTAGTACTAAGCAAAAAGATTAGACTAAGCACGACGGGGAGTGTTAAAATATTTAAATAATAAACCATGCCCTCATCTAACAGCTTAAGCTTTTAGAACTGTTGGCAGTGGTCCACGGTTCAGGCAATAGCTATACAAAAAATTGGAAGGAAAACGTAACTCTCAATTGTTTCTGATCTGCATCCATAATATCTGGTGATAGCATCTTCTTAACTGCCTGAAGATGCATATGAAGATTTTCATAATTCTCAACAGCTATAGGAATGCTTCCGCGGCAGAGCACACACAAATGACTGATATTCTAATAAGAACGGACATCCTCAGGAATGTACTGTATGTTAATGGTAAGGTAGTCAGTACACAGTAAAAAAAATCATCCAGCAGCAGAAGACATGTACAAATAGATAGATTTAGTAAAAGGGACTTCTGCTCGAATGCGCAGTCACAAGCAAAAACACAAATATAAGCACTTGCTGCTGCACATACATTCAAAACCTCAAAATCTGCATTCACCTTCTAGAACAAACAAAAAGAATACGAAAAAGATGAGCCCAAACCATATGTGTATGCACCCAACCATGTACATAATAAATGAAAAAAAAATGAGATGAATAACAAAAGTAAATTCATCGAAGAGCATACCCTATGGAAGCTGAAGGTATACAGAATGTCTGAGCCATTAAAGAGGTCGATGGTCCAGGTATATGGTGAATCCACTCGCCTGATTATGGTCCACTCAATCTATACTCCTCCTCTTGTATAATTCTTTCAATAACCTTTCGGCATCAACTTGTTTCCCACGTTTTGAAAAGGTAATACCAATATGAGAGAGGGTACTTTCACATGGTACAAATCCTTTCTCATTCATCTCAGTTAGTAGTCTTTTCGCCTCCGCCTTGTATGACCTTTTCGACACTTTATCCAGCCCGAGCTTATCAGACAGCTCGCACCAACCACAAATTAGAATATCATAGGTTGCAGAGTTAGGCGACACACCTCTCACTTGCATCTCTTTCATCAGCTCTCTAGCCTGTTCCATATATCCCACCTGAGAAAAATCACTAATAAGCACATTATAAGTGCTGGTTTTCGGAACAAAGCCTTTACTTATCATCTCACAATAGAGTTTCATGTACTCCTTTCTGTTTCCAACTTTACCATAGCCGGTGAGCAAAGTGTTGTACGTCATAGCATCAGGAAGTAAGCCTTTTCTCTTCATTTCAACGAATAATTCATCTGCTTCTCTCATTTTACCGTTAGATGTCAGACCACCCATAAGAGTATTGTATGTCGCAGTATTTGGAGAAACCCCTTCAACCATCAAGTGAGAGTATAAAGCGAGAGCTTTATTCAGATGGCTTCCCTTGCAATACCCAAGAATCAAGGCATTGTATGTAACTATATCACATGGGATTTCCTTTTTCTTCATATCTTCCAACACCGAAGTGGCTCTCTTGGTCATCCCAAGCCTGCAAAATGTAATTATGAGGTAGTTGCACACTGCCTGGTTGAGTGCAAGCCCCATTCCTAAAAGTTTCTCGTGCATTTGCCAAACTGCATCGTCCCTCCTGCCTTTTGAGGATGCATCTAGCAAAGCCCTATACATAGTGAAGGTAGGGCATAAACCGTGGATGCCCATCTTGTTTAACACATAGATTGCTTTTTCTATCAGACCAGCTTCACATAGTCCCTTCACGAGAATGTCATATGTGATCAGGTTTGGAGTTAACCCCGAGATCTCCATGTCATCCCAAAGTTTGAGACCATTATCAAAGTTCCTTTTCTCGATACATGCTTTTATCATCGTATTGTATGTAGCATGGTCTGGAGTCAAACCAAACTCTCTCATTTCAGCAAACACGGATTCCAGTTCATCTTTGCCGAGCTTCAAAAGACCTTTGATCACCACATTATATGCAACAACATCCAACCCAACATCTTTTTCCATCATTTCCTGAGCGAGCTTTAAGGCATCGGACTCCTTCCCTACCTTGAACAAGCCATCCATCCAAGATGTATAATTCACTCGATCAAGCAACAGACCTTTAGATATTACATCTTTAATGAGCTCTTCAGCTTCCTCCATCTTTCCTTCCCTTTTCAAGTTGTTCACGATAGCATCAACTACAAACTCATTTTCTTCCAAACCTCTTCTTTTCATTTCATTGTACAGATCAAGAGCAACCTCTTGCCTGCCTCCTTTAAAGAAGCCATCAATTACAGTAGCGTAAGTATATATGTTTGGCAATATTTTTAGCCGATCCATCTCCTTCATGATACTGACAGCTCCATCAAACATGCCTCTCTTAATGTAGCCGCATATGATGGAAGTATAAGTAATAAAATTCGTTGCAATATTTTCATTTTCCAGTTTTTCTAGTGTCCGTTTTATTACATCCATATCTCCTAACTTGGACCAGTTGTTGATCAGTGCAGAATAGGTTATGCAATTCGGAACTAGACCGTCATTCATCATAGTCCTAAACACCTTCTCTGCCTCCTCAACTTTACCCAACTTAAAGAGCCCATCCATCAAAGAAGTATACACAACCACATCAAAAACAATCCCGCGAACTACCATTTGGCTTACAAGTGCAAGAGCGTCCGCATATTTCTTATTCTTCAGATTGGAATCAATCAAAGTAGCAAATAAAATATGATTAGGATCGATCCCCATATCCTCAATCTCTCCTAAGAGCATCCCTGCTTCACTCAACCTACTACATTTGCATAGGCCATTCACGATCGAACCATAAGTAACAGCATCGGGCAAAAACCCACTCATGACCGCCTCCTCATACAAGGAGAATGCTTCATCGAGGCTCTTATTATTACAGTACGAACTTATGAGTGTAGTGTAAGTAATGAGGTTTGCTTGCAAATCCCTACAGCCCTCCCCATCTTGTGTAGCACTAATCCTAGAAATTTCTTCAATAAGGCTGTTAGCCTTAACAAAATCACCGGCTCTGCAGAACCCATTGATCAAAGTATTATAACTAACAATATCAGCCAACAAACCCTGCCCTTTCATGACATCCATCAACTCGAGTCCGCGACTCACATCGCCACGTTTGCAGTACCCATCAATTAAAACGTTCAAAGCTATCACATCCCTGCTAATCCCCCCACTGACCAAATTTTCCAAGACCCATTCAGCATACTCTGCCATCCCAATATCACAAAACCCCTTCACCAATATATTACAAGTAAAAGAATCGAGACTAATCCCGCTCCTCACCATCGCCGAGCACAACCCAAAACCGTCCCGCACCAAACCTAGCCTACAGAATCCCCACATGACCGTATTATAAGTCACCGTATCGACATCCGAATCGCTCCGAAGCAACTCAAGGGCCGAACTCACGTCCCCAGATTTGCACAGAGCGTGGACCACCACGTTCTTCGTAAAGACATTAGGAGCAACACCGCAGCCGATCATCTCGGAGTAGAGAGCCCGTACCTGAGAGACCAAGCCGGAGGCGTTGAACCGGTGGATGAGCCGGTTCCACGAGGCCAAGCCGGGAACGATCCCGCGGCTCCGCATCGCGGCGAAGGCGTCCACGGCTTTGGCGTGCCTGCCGCAGGTCAAGAAGAGGTGTATGAGGGTGCAGAAGAAGGAGGCGTAGAGGCGGGACTTGGAAGGCGGGATCTTCGTGGAGTGACCGCGAGAAAACGGGACGGAGACCTCGCGGAAGGGATTGGGATTATAGGAGGCGGCCAGATGGTGGTGGTGGCCGCGGCGGCGGAGGCGGAGCAGATTGGGCGGCGGCGGAGAGAGAGGGGAGGTGAGGCGACGAATGAGCATGGCGTTGGATCGGTTTCTGAACCGCCTCATCGCCATTGGAGAACCGAAGCTGGGAGATGTTGGGAGCTCCTGCAACTGTTAAGCTCAGGGAGCTCCTGATTCTCAATTTTGTCGAACGTTCCGGTCGATTTCGAACTTCCCCTCCAAAATGGAAAAATACACAGAAAAAAACTGTACGTATATCTACGTGTGTAAGTATTTCCGGATTTATAGAAATTACAAAATTTAATTATATAGATGTTCACTGCGACAAGAGTGAGAGCACTTCTAAATTGTTTAGTTAACGACCTTGTGGTAAAACGTTCTCGAGCAAAATAACCTGAATCCGACATTAAGAGCCTCAAATTCGGGAGTTAAATTTTAACTTGTTCATGGGAAAATCTGATTCTGTTCAAGTTAGCTAATATTCGATGCACTTTGATAGTATTGTTTGGAGAATCGCTTACTTGATACGAATTGCCATCTCTCATGGATTTTCTTTTGGGAAAATATCACCAAAAACCCCAAACTATATCACTTATGACAAATTTACTCTGAACTTTTTTTTGTGACACAAAAAATCCCAAACTATGTCATTTGTGACAAATTTACCCTGAACTTTTTTTTTGTGACACGAAAAATCCCAAACTATACCACTTGTGACATATTTACCCCACAATACTTTGGCCCATAGGCATTTTCGTATCTTTCCTTTTTCTGTTTTTTTTTCCTTTTCTTCTCCGGCAAGGGCAGCCCTCGCCCTACGCCAGATCTGGCGAGGGCGACCCTCGCCGGCGTCGAGCGAGGCTGCCCTCGCCCTCCCAGGCAAGGGCGACCCTCGCCCGACGCCGGCGAGGGCCGCCCTCGCTAGATCCGGCGAGGGCAGCCCTCACCGATGCCGGCGAGGGCTGCCCTCGCTCGAGAAAAAAAGAAAAATAAAAGGAAAAAAAAATAAAAAGAAAATGCTCATGAGCCAAAATATTGTGGGGTAAATATGTCACAAGTGGCATGATTTGAAGTTTTTCGTGTCACAAAAAAAAATTCAGGGTAAATTTATCACAAATGATATAATTTAAAATTTTTCGTGTCACAAAAAAAATTCAGAGTAAATTTATCACAAGTGACATAATTTGAGATTTTTTATGGTATTTTCCCTTTTCTTTTTCCTTCTTCGACGAGTGACCGTTTAATAGGGTTTCTGCACAACACAACATTGCCGGTTGCCGTAATACACACACGTGGCTATTGTAGTTTAATGATTAGCAAAAACTAATGTCCCCAACTGCCCCAAAGAGACCTGTGAGTTCCACTCGAAAGTACTCAGATATCTTCTAATTCGACAGGTCTGTACCGCAAAATAGAGGAGGGCAGAGGAAAAACAATCGACTGATGGATTGGCTGATAAATGGAAGTGTACAAGAATCAATGTAGTTTGTTGCCAAGGAGATGGGACGAGTGCCCCCTCGCGCCGTGGATGAATTGGAGAGCCAAAGGTGGACGAGGGAAATGCATTAGCAAGAGCAGGTCAGCGTTTGTATAGCAGCCATTGAATCAGTAATAGGGCCTTCTTCTCTGAGATCGACAATAACCTGTTGGAAGTCCCTCGCAGCCTCAGACTAAAATGTGGCTGTGACAGGCTTGCGACCCCGGTTCTTCTTGATCGAGTGGTTCAATAATTGTCGGTCGTCATTCATCAACTTCCGTGTTGAAAATGAAACTAGGGAATGCTGTAGTAATGTCCCTGAGGATGACCAAACGAATAAATGCAAACTCAATGGAAGCGCAAGAAACAGAAACATGGCAACCACGGTAAGGTTGAAGAAAAATAGGTATCAGTAAGTTGCTAATCCCGTATATAATCAACTCAAGGAAAAACAAAACACTCAAGAGACGTGCTACTTTAAGGTGGTTTACCGCAGATGGTAAAGAGTCATATGTTTCAGAAGCGTTGGGTTCCGAACAACAAAAGCCTTCCACTCTGCTTTATTTATTTTGCCATCCTTGTCTATGTCAGCATCTTCAAATGTCTGCATAGTTCAAAAGGAAAGAAAAAGACGTTCATGGAACCCAATCCGGCACAGGGGATGCTACTATCAATCCTCAACAAAGTTTTCACCTTGTCTATAATAGCTTCAACAGCTTCATTAGACACAGATAAACCTGACTCCAGTAAAGTGGCAACCACCATTTGCTTAACCTGAACATGTGCATGCAATGCATAGCTAACTAGCAGGTCAGTTTGACGCATAAGCAGCCAAGAGATCTTTGAGGTTAAGTATGCAAGTAATTGAGAACAGTATAAAACTCGGTCTCCGAGATAGATAAACCAGCATGAACATCTTCAGACTCAACATATCAATTCAGATACTCACCTCATCCCGTTCAATATAACCAGTCTGACTCAAATCATACAACTTGAATGCAACTGCAAACGCAGGATGGAATGAGTTTTATCAACTTATAGGGAACAAAATGAACAAAGTGCAAGCTGGATACTTACAGTTAATTTTTTCTTCCATAGGGGCACATGGATGGAAGACACAAAGTGTATGAACGAACTCCTCAAACTCTATAACACCATTTTTCTTCTCATCAAAAAGATCAAAAACCTAAATACAGAGGTTATCACGAAATAAACCCAATGAATTACATAATAATAGGAATAAGCCACCAAAAGTTTCTTAATGAGAGCCTTGCTTGCCATTTTAAGGATATTTAAGGATTTAAAGGACTACAAAAGTACAGGAGGGAAGTAAGCAGCAGCTCTTAGCAACTTGTGTTTCATATAGATGAAGTACAATAAAACATAACTTCCTGGGAATGAAGACCACTTCCTTTTGAGCTAATAAATGAAATATATCCAAGAAACACGAGCGCACCAAAGGCAGCTTAGAGTTTACACGACCAAGATGGGCTGCCTTGGCTACATTTACAGGAGGCATAAACAGTGTGAAGAGATACCCAACAGAACAATTTCCTAAATTAGCTAACTCATGAACTACGAATTTAGTGAAACGACAAATGAAGGATGCCACGGCAGTTGAAATCTACTGAGCCGAAGCGTCACCAATATAGGAATACATGCTGGCCATTCACGGCACTAACCATTAAGCAGACAAATTTCTCTAACTTTTCTTTTATGACCAGAAAAAGTGTGACAATTCAGGAAAAAAAAAGTACCATTTAAGAGTTTCTCTTACAGAAATAATGATAAAAATAAAAAAGATTTTCATCGCGCATAATCCCTGCCCCTTCCCTCTGTCAAAACAGATACTGTTTATTTAGCTTTTTCACGGCAATTTGCTCATGAGTTTTCATTTTGCCCTCTATTTCTGAAAGAACTCTTCAAGTTGACCCGAGTAATATTTCAATGATGACACCCTGATCTGGCTCAGTCAAACAAATCAATCCAATGGATACTACGAATCCGATTGAGTGAAAATCGACCCGATTGACAAAAAAACAGAATGGGAATTACCCTGTCCAGAAAAAGATTCTTGCCCACTGCTTTTCTAAACAGCGCCAGCTGCAGTTCTTCCTGTAAAACAGTCGAGGGAATTACTCTTAAAATGCAGCACTATAGATGAGTAGATCGAACTCCAAGTTACAATTAGTCAACTTACACGATGCAACTAATGCTTGTCAGAACATTGAGTCCATTTTAACTGATATTGGCGATTACATTTACTCGGATGTTTTACTGACGTAAACTCAAACATCTTTGCACTTGCTCCTGGCATACCATAAACTACTCTCTCTTTGATTAAGCAATTCTCTTCGTAAAATTCCGTAAGCAATTTGATAAGTAGCAACAAGTTATAGGCCTAAGTTTATCAATCTCCGTGAACTGATTGTGCTTCTACTTCCATCTATTCATCCAATCCACAGCTTACACGATCGTAACTCGTCATACGGCCCTGACAAGGAAAGCTTAGTAAATGCTACATCACCTTGTGGATCAGGCCGTCGTCAATAATCGAGCTACTCAACTCCTTATACAGCTCGAGCAGCGCTTCGATCTCATTGACAGAAACTGCAGGAGGAAAAAAAAACAACAGCAGAATGATGCTCGATCAGCTCAACGTCGTCACGCAACGACAATACAGGGAGGGATGATGAGAGAGAGAGAGAGAGAGAGAGAGAGAGAGAGAGACATGGCGTGTTCTTAGCGATGCGGGAGAGATCGTCGAGACTGTAGGAGTGCCTCCGAGGACGGTCGGAGTCGAAGCAGCGCGAGATGTTCACGACCACGGCCTCGAGCAAGCCGAGGAGCGGTATCGCCAACGCGCACAGCCGCTCGCCGATCGTCAGAGAGCTCAGCCCCTGGTCGGAACGCACACAGAAACACGTCATCAAAATCGAAACACAACAGGATTAGAAAAGAGGAAAAAAGAAACCACGCGGAAGAAGCGAAACGAGGAAGGAAGTAGGCGAACTCGGTATCATCTCGTTCGAGAAAGAGTGAGGGAGTCGTACCAGAGCGCAGTTCCAGGAAGCCATGGCCGCCTAGATCGCGGAGGCCGCCGCGGATGGGCGACGGCGAGCTGCTCCGCAACCGCTCGGCTCCGGCCCATGCGGTTGCCGCAGCCGCGGCGGCGACTGGGGAGCGGAGCAGACGGAGGAGAGAGCCCCCACAGGCGCAAGGTGGTCGCCGAAGTTCCTCGTCTCTCCAATAAATTATCAGACAGCCTCTCTTCTTAACCAACCGCCGTACGTATCCACGACACGAATTGCGAGATAAATTTCAACGCTTATTTATCACGATCCAATTACTTCGAAATTCAACAAGAAGGATTTACAGCATTTAGCGCTCATGAAATATCAAGCGCGCTCTCGCTTTCAATTAATGAGGTATAACGTAATCAAGTCATAATACCTTAAAAGAGTACGATCAAATCATAAAATTAGCCACGAAAGTATAATTACGTTACGAAACTTTTAAAAAATTATAATCAAGTCCCAAAACTCGTCATGAAAGTGCAATTTAATTTTAAAATTTTCATAAAATGCAATTAACGGAATGACTTGAATCAATCAATTTGATAAGTTTTAGAGCTCGATCGCACTTTTCGAAAGTTTCATGACTCGATTGTATTTTCGTGTGGAGTTTTAGGACTTCAAATATATTGATCCTTTTTTGTAACCCGTTCCTTTTTTTCAAATTCTCGGAATTAATACAGGACGAGGATAATACACGAGCATCGTTTTTTCGAAATTGGGGAGACGCGAAAAAAAATGATTGGATTCCTAGTTGAGGCGGAAAAAGGCCGAATACCCAAAAAAAACCCTAAACTTTAGCCTTTGTCCCAATTATATCCCAAACTTTTTTTTGTTCCATAAAAAACCCCAAACTTTTACTTTTGTCCCAAATCTACCCCGTTAACTTTTCGTCCAATTTTTTAATATTATTTTTTATTTTTTCGAATTTTTTTATTTTTTCTTTTCTTTTCTTTTTCCTTTCCTTTTCTTTATTTGTTTCACCTTCCACCTCTGGCCGGTCGCCGATCCGACGACCGGCCAGAGGCGGGGGCCGGCGAGGTCGGCCCCAGCCAATGGCGAGGCTCGGCCCCGCCGGCGTTGGGCGAGGCCGACCTCGCCAATAGCCGACGGGCCGAGCCCTCGCTAGGCTGTGCGAGGACAAGTCGGCTGAGGCTCGGCCACGCCGGCCACGGCAAGGCTCGGCCTCGCCCAACAATGGCGAGGTCGGCCGAGGCTGAACCTCGCCGTTGCTGGGCGAGGCCGACCTCGCCAGTTGCCGGCGGGGCCGAGCCCTCGCCAGACGTTCCTCAAAATAAAAAAGTTTGAGGGTTTTTTAGAGAATTGGGCCGGCGGAAAAATGACTACCTTGCTCTGCCAGCAACCAAGGGTGGGGGCCACACGACCCGTCGCATCGACCGGCAAAATTGGAAGATCGGGGTCCGCCGCGACCACGACACCGCACGGAACTTTTATCGAATTAGATTATTATCTGCATGGCCATCGCCGCGATTAAAAATGAGGAGAAAAAAATAGAAGATGAAAATGAAAACGTCGACGTCCCTCGAGTATATTTGTTTGGGGGTGGTCGCCACGCTTTGGGGATAATTATTGACAAGCAAACAAAAGAAAAGGGCAGGGATCTAAAAAAAAAAATTATTAATTATTAAAGATGACGTGGCGATTGGGATGAGGCTGCTTTTCCACGTTTTAAAGATTTTTGTAGCTCCCTACCCTAGATAGAATATAATAATTATGGTTCCGTTTTCGTTTTGCCGACCAAAGGAGATACGGGGGGGGCCAGGCCCAGGGGGAATGGATTGGGACGAGTTTCGCTGTCGATGTCCACCGGGGGGTTGCGTGTTGTTGAAAAGAGGAGCTTGAGAACAAATGATTCACGTTTGTTTTGAAACAAATAAATCATGATCAATTGATCATAGCTTACCGCGTGCGCCAAAAAATGATCAATTTTTAAGTATTATCGATATATGATGGGCTTAATTAATAAGAACAGAGTTTGATAATTTATTAGCAGAGTTATCGATAAATTGTAGAATCGATGACCTGATGAATTAATAGCTCAAATGAAACAACAAAAAGTGGAATCGACAATCTCGAATGCAACCGTTAAGGAAATATCCATCAACGTAGTGAAATAAAGCAACCGTCAAAGTAGTGGAATCGAAAAAACTATCAAGATAGTGGAATCGATGAAACTATCAAGATAGAGAAGTCGATTTAACCGTTCGGTAACCTTTTGATAGACTCTGTCTGTAACCTCCATTAGTAACCATCGATTGTAGACTTTAAATAGCCACATTGTACTCTTCAGAGACCCTCGCACAAAACAAACAAATCTTGTTATTTATCAATTCTTGTTTCGTAACCATAGCTATAATTTTCAGATATCTCGTCACCGATTAAATTCCGGTTTATATTTTCTAGTTACCTTGTTTTCGATTAAATTCTGGTGTTATGTTTTGCTATTGTCTTACTTTGTTGCCAATTGAATTCCACCAGATTATTGTGTACTTTAATGTCGATTAAATCCTGTTGAAGTATGTCGATCAGTTTTCTTATGTAGTTGTGATATTTCCTATATGGAATCGCCATATAGCATGTCTTCTCTTGATAAAACTGAAAAATGATGAAAGGTATTTCATCGGCGAGGCATATTCCGCCAAAACATCATTTTAGCATTCCTAGTGGGATTAGCGTGGTCGATACGAGGAAGTACAATTATTAGAACAAGGAGCTATCCAAAGCCTAATAACGCTGCGGGTTACAACCCAGTGAAAAGGTCATCTAGTTCGAGACCTTAGCCGCTCCTAAAGTGGAAGAGACAAGCCAAGGTGAGAATGTCAACATCCCGAGACACCTTACTAAAGAGGAAGCGATGGAGTTAGCACCGAATCCTGCTGGTGCTCACCACGAAGTGGCTTTTCGAGGAACGGCAAAATGAGATGGAAAATCACATTATGAGACATCTCTCTCATGTGATCAAGCAAATGGTAATTACGTGATCCACGACGCAATCTTAAGCCCCCGGACATTCAATCAATCCATAATGATCCAACATAACACGGCAGCTTCCGGGTATGTTCCCAACTCTTAGTCAGTTGAATGGTGAAAATAATTTTGGCCAAGCAATCCTACCAACAGTGAGGATTTTACAAAAGCCTAAAAATCCTATCAACCTTGAAACTAGGGAGCAAGAAGCCACGATTAAGTGACTGAACTCGTATTACAACAATTAACTGCCAACAGAGGAAAGCCAGTATATAGGAAGCTACATCCTGACTGGGTTGACACTATACCTTACCCAAGAGAATTCAAAATTCATGACTTCGCTGTTTTCGCTAGCGAAGATGACTAATCGGCCGCAATTATTGCCCAATGTGGAAAGGCACAAACAAATGGATTCACGAGACATAGGTTGTCCCCCTCGTCTTTATCAAAAAATTGCCTTTACTTTATATACAAGTTTTTTACCTAATTCAATCCATACTTAAAACTGTTTGGGAAAGACAATTACATTATCAATTTTATAGAACCATAACTGAGGTATTGATTGTTCATTTTGCCAAAATTTATCAATACAATAATGAGTCGGTCAATTAATTTGTTGCTCGATTCAAGAGGGCTGAAAATATATGCCTTACTTCACTCTTAGGAAAATAATTCACAATTTTGGCATTTAATGGATGAATTTCAATTTTAGAGAAAAATTTGAAGGCCAAAATTTTGTTGATTTATACCAATTGGCAATAAGAGTGTCTAAGTATGAGCAATTACTTAAGGACAAAGATAGAGGGCCACGTGAAGACTTTACAAAAAAACATGCCTATCGTGAAAAAATATGATTCAAATGATGAATCCAACCAAGGTAAATTCAGCAAGGAAAAATCAAATTTGCTGAGGCACCTGATGACTCTTCATTATCTAATTTAAAAGAACTGAATGATCAATGAATCATTCAATTTTTTAAAAGGGCATTTGTTTACACAAAAAAAAATGACCAACTTTTTGCTTATTATCGATGTGTAATAAACTTAGGCAATGAGAGCAGAGTTTAGTCGTTTATGAACAAAATTATCAACAGCTTGATGAATTAACAGCATAAAGGAATCGACAAAAAGTGGAGTTGACAATCTCGGATGCAAGCATCAAAGAAGTAACCGTTAACGTAGTGCAATAAAGCAACCATCAAGATAGTAAAGTCAAAGAAATGGTCAAGATAGTGGAGTTAATGAAACTATCAAGGTAGTGAAGTCAATATAACCGTCGATGTAACTATTTGTTAACTGTTTGTAACCATTGATTGTAGACTTTAAATAGTCACATCGTATTTTTCGGAGACCCCCGCACAAAACAAACAAATCTTGTTTTCTTTCAATTATCCTTCAATTTATATATAGTAGTCATAGCTGTAGTTTCTAAATATCTCGTCGTCGAATAAATTCCAACATATATCTTAACTGTAGTTTCCACATACCTCATTGATTAAATTCCCACGTTGTATCTCATTGTTCTTGTTTTGTCGTAGATTAAATTCCAACAAAGTATTGTGTACTTTAACGTAGATTAAATTCTGTTGAAATATATCTATCGGTTTCCTTGTGTACCTATGATATATCCTGTCTGAAATTGCCACGGAACCTATCTTCTCTTAATAAAATCGAAAAACGACTTTTGGTGAAAGGTGTTTCATCATCTAGGCAAATTTTCGCGAAACACTTATATCGCTTGAAATAATTAGTCGAAAGTGAATATTTCATCATTGATAATAATTTATGTGTAAATATTTTCGTGGATGATGAAACTATTATTCGTTCATTCATTTTTATAAACGATACGAATACCTTTTTAAGGAGAATTGTTTTTCAAACCATTCATTATTCGTGAAATAAATGAAGCCGCACAGATTTATATTTCATTTTTCACTTTGTGCGGGAACTCGGAATCACGCCAGCAGTCTATGCCTCCTTCCTACCTGACTCGGAAACAGTACACCGGCCAAACCATTCATTATTCCTACCTGACTCAGAATTGTTTTTCAAACCATTCATTATTCGCGAAATAAATGAAGCCGCACAAATTTATATTTCATTTTTCACTTTGTGCGGGAACTTGGAATCACGCCAGCAGTCTATGCCTCCTTCCTACCTGACTCAGAAACAGTACACCGGCCAAGACGAGCAAGGCCAACTTATTGATCTAACGAGTTCAACTTCCCTGCCCCACAGCAAAATTTGTAAATTTTCATTGAAAATGAAACTTTTAAGAGGGATTCAACTTATTGAGATTGAAGCCTATTGAACTGGTTGAGCTCCGACCAAAAAAAAAAAAAAACTAGTTGAGCATTGCGAATTACTTGCCGAAATTTGCATTTTGATCTTTGGTTTCTTTAGGAGCAGTTTTCCTAAAAGTTAATTAATTTTTAAACTCGATTGTCGCGGTGTTCATCCCAAAAAAACAATATGATGAAGTCATTAGACAAATTGTGATTTCAAACTAACTTCACATTTCAAATGACATAATGTCTGTTCTTGTGCTATGTGGTCTAAAATGCCAAGACAGCAAAATATCCGAAGTAGCAGAAGGGAACGGCCCAAATTGGAAGCCTTTTGCAGAAATGGGTCACTGTCCAATAGCCCAACAAAATAGAGATTGCAAGTTCTCTGTCATGGAAATCCAAATCACGCAACCATTTCAATTTCAAAATTCTCGTACGAGTTCTACAAATCACAAAACAAAAATGAAGTAGAAAGAATGTGTTTTGCAAAAGAAATGTGAATTGCGCAAGTCTTTTTCTATTTTGGGTGTATATAGTTACATGAGTGACCTTATATTTTTTAAATGAGTAGAAATATGTTAATGAAATGGGCCTTAAGTTCGGATTTCGGGCTACCCGCAAGATAAATACCGAATTCGTCCCGTGCCCATCCCGCGGCCCCATTCGAACCGCAACCTCCCAACCCACTATTATCCCTATGTGGTACTTTTGCTTGATGACTTGTCAAGCCCAAAAAGTTGACTTAATCGGGGGAAGATCAACGCGCTTAATCATGCATTAGCATTCCAATTCTCTCAAATCGTGTGATCAAATTCGCCCTGCCCATCTCTACAATCGTCGAATGGGACAGATCGAGGGAAGTGCTTTGCACAAAAACAAAATATCTATACAATGATATATATATAGCCGCACGGGCACATATAGCAAATTTCGAATGCGAAAAGGGTATTAACGAGCAAAAATAATGTAAATCCACTCGTGCCGAGATTCAATGCTTGCTAAGCTAGCTCGAAACGGGAGTGGTTCGACAAGATAGAAAGCATACCGTTTTAAGGTATGAAATGAGAGGGAAAATTACAAGAACGTAGAGCCAACGAAGGGAGAGAGACTGGAGGCTGGACTCCATCGATCCTCCACTCCAATCTCTTAAGACATATCCATTGAAAAAACCATCCATGCCCAATCTCGCTCGCAAGCAGTTAGTGCCTACAATCCAAGCACTAATCTACCAAAAGCAAGATGATCTTTCGCGGGTCTTGTCGAAGGGGGGGGAAAAAAGCAGCAGCAGCAGCATCACCCACGACCATTATTGGAAATTATCACTTCCATGTGTCTTCCAAGGGCCAAGGGACAAGCAGATGCGTGCGTAATTTCAGCAACTCACCACATGTAATGATGGGCAAAAGGGCGGACTTCGATGGGGGCATTTCACCTCTCGTTGCTTTTCTCGACCAAAAGCAAAGGAGAGCACGATCATCGATCCTACCTCTCAATCTCAATCCCTTGGGGATCCCCCACACCCCGACTTTGTACTTTGAGGGGTAAAGGCGCTCCCCCTTTTTTGAGCTTTCTTCCCATCATTGATGTCAAACATATCTCTCTCTCTCTCTCTCTCTCTCTACATGGGCATGTCTAAACTAGATCTTGTTTCCCAATTTTCATAAAATGCTATGCTTAGAACTCGATCTTGAAAGTGTGATGGAGGCAGTCGAATTTTTCTCGAAATGCCCGGCGATGATGCAATTAGCATTGATGTATCTATAGGAAAGGGTCAAATATGAAATGAGAAGTCGTAGTATTCGCACGATGAAATTATTGGGTGATTTGCAATAGCATGATAGCGCGGCTTGGCTCCGGAAGGCTGGTCCCGAGACAACTTTATTGGTCACTGTCGTTTATTTTTCTTTCCACGTAAATTGGGGCACAAGCATAGGGGCCCCGACTATTATAAAGTTCATTTGAACACTCCACAAGCTCTACGAATCGATTAAGTTCAGATCTTAGGCTTATGCACATGGCCCCGACTCTAAATAATTCATATGTAGTTCGTAGGGTTAGCAACAGATGACCTCCGATTCATGACTTGGAAATCTCCCAGCATTTCGACCGACATTACCAACTCAAGGATGAAAATCATTCGCCCTGTCAATGCATGCCGTTGGACAATTTCTCCAAAAGAACAGACTTCCTGTGTCGATCACGATACATTTCATGTTTCCATTTTCGTACTTACAAGTACGAGGAAAAATTCCGATACTCTCCCAAATGAATATCTAGGAAGTTCTGAATTCTATCAAGGATATGCAAGCGAGCCCTAAAACTCCAATACGGTATCATCAAGTCCTCAAAATTCATTCCAATTACTACAATCGAGAATTTCCGTTAACCCCGGCCTAGGTCCATGCAGGGATTTCCCTCAAAAGCGTATCCCATATCTTTCCCCAAGTTTTAAAATGGGGGAAGAATAGAGATGGGGGGGGTGTACTTGGACCCCATGCACCTCACCCCCACCTTATAAACCCCCAATCCCTCTCCAGCCTCCGCTCCCCCATTGACCACCTCCCACGCTCTTACCCCCATCCCCAATATCCCCGCCTCCTTCTTCAACCTCCGATCAATCGCCGGCGATCGCGAAAAAACCCTAGCCCGACCCCCCCCCCCCCCACCCACCCCCCAAAATGACCACGTACGGCACCATCCCGACCTCCTCCGCCTCCTCGCCGCCGGCGAACCTCGAGTACATCTCCCGCGCGAAGGAGCGGATCAAGTCCGGCCTCGCCGAGCGCCGCCCGTGGAAGCTCATGCTCAACGTCCGCGCCCTCCGGCTCCCCACCGGCTTCCCCGACGCCCTCTCCCGGGTGCGGACCAACCTCTCCTTCTTCCGCACCAACTACGCCATGGTCTTCCTCCTCATCCTCTTCCTCAGCCTGCTGTGGCACCCGATCTCGCTCATCGTCTTCGTCGTCATGATGGCCGCGTGGCTCTTCCTCTACTTCCTCCGGGACGAGCCCCTCGCGGTGTTCGGCCGCACGATCGACGACCGGGTCGTCCTGGCCGTGATGTCGGTGCTGACGCTGGTGTTCCTGCTGCTGACGCACGCGACGGTGAACATCCTGGTGGCGGTCCTCATCGGGGCCGTCGTGGTGGTGCTGCACGCGGCCATGAGGAGGACGGACGACCTGTCGGCGGAGGGCGGGGAAGCCGCGGGGACGCGTGGGTTGATGACGAGCGTCGGATCTCCGTCGTCGTCGTGACCCCTTTGGGCGACTGTTAAGGCGTGACCTGATTTTTTCGGTTTTTTTTTTTGCCCCTTTTTCTTTTATTTATTTATTTTACCTCGATTCGCCTCTTTTATTTGTATCTTACCTTTTTTAATTTTCCAATTGGAGTGGCTTCGTGTTTGTATAACAGGGGTTCCACTAGAGAAAGGTGTTTCGTGTCCTTCGAATTCGTGGGAAGTTTTGGGAGTGGGAATGACCAAAATGTTGGCATTTCAGAATTTGCGAATTGGTTTTAGCCACTTCGTTCGCACACGCCTCAATAAATTAGATTGCATTTCCAGGAACAAGGCGGCCCCGATTTCGCGATCTGCAATTTATTGGGAGGGAGGGAGGGAAGGAGGGGGTGACGGAGCCCCACATCCTGAAATGCAATGCCATCGTGCACGATCAAGAGACACGTGGACGCAAAACGTCCACCAACTTAACCTACTAAGCAATCTAATCGGTGCCAATACACGAATCGATTTCTCTCTATGTTTGTGTTGAACTTGACTTGATGGATTCGTCGTTGTCGAGCGGGGCAATCGAAAGAGGTGAGTTGTTGAGCATCGAGCTACATAAATTGATGGACCATATGAAACATTATTGGGCGGCAATAATAATTCAATCGTCTTCTGTTGCCGCCTGCGTCGTTGAAGATTTGGAGCTCCTTTACGGGGCCCGACACCTAGAATTCTTCCGAAAATATATGAATATTAACTCGCGGAGAAGTATAGAAATTCTTCCTTTCGTTTTATCTCTTTCACTCTCGATTGATCGAGACGGATCGGTGGGAAGAGCCGCGGAAGTTGAACTTGTATTGAGGCTCCGTCTGTTTTATGGAAAAATGAATGATTTAGAAAATATTCTCCCGGAAATGATTGCTTGAAATAATTAGTTGACGAAAAAAGTTTTCATCATTAACAACGATTTATATCTAAACATTTTCGTCTCGTTCATTTATTTTTGTAAGCGATATAAGCGATCATTTTTAGGGAAATGTTTTCCAAAAAATTCATTTTTCACGAAACAAACGGAACCTGAATTTTTATTTTTTTTAAATTTTCTAAATTTCGTTTATGTTTTTCCTTTGCTTTTTTTTTTTTCATTGCGCCGGAGAGGGTCATCGACTACCCTCACCAGTCACGAAGGCCCTCAATCTAGGCAAAGGGCCTTCGCGGCCCCACTGACCGCGGGAGAGGCCTCGCCAACACGAGCGAGGCCCCTGCCGGTCTCTAGCGAGGCCTTCATGGCCTATGAGGGTCGCCGGCACAATGATAAAAAAAAAGAGGAAAAGAAAATTAAAAATTTTCGAAATTACAAAAATTATCTATAGCTGTGCCACGTACATAGGATAGTCAGCTTCCACTTTAGCAATTTCAGATTAAATTTGATCGGAAGGATTCGATTGGTAAATTGTCAAAATATTTAGGACTAAATTAGTCAAATTGAAAGATTTAATATTGAATTGTCATAAATGAACGTTTAAAATATGAAATTTATTTCATATAAAACAATTCAGAATTGAGAGAATGCATAGGTGTTTACATGAATATATAGTTAAATATACAAAAATAATTCTGCTTTAGTTGAGAATAAACAAAGAAAAATTGCATATTGGATGAGCAAAGCCCCCGAATGACACCTTTGGACTAATTGGACATGACAGCATAAATTCCTGAGCTCTTGCTTCACCGGAACCTCGCGACTCTTTCCTCCACCGCCACCGCCACCGCCACCGCCGACGGTGTTCCTCGGCCGCGCGATCTCATCACCAGAATAATGTCGCACCAGCCCTACGATCCCTACTACCTGGCGGTCGCGCCTCCGATGCCCGACTACGGCGCGGGCTTCGCCGGCGGCGAAAAGGGGCTGATCAACACGCTCTTCGTCTCCGGACTCCCCGACGACGTGAAGGCCCGCGAGATTCACAACCTCTTCCGCCGTCGCCCTGGGTTCGACTCCTGCCAGCTCAAGTACACCGGCCGCGGTAATCAGGTCGATTTGACTGTCCATTCAATTCTCGAGGAAAAATCGCATTCCTTCATTTTCTGGTGACCTTTCGGGAACAAGGGATGGCGAAGATGTCTTCAAATGGATGTTTTGTTAATGGGTATTCTTCGTCTCTTGAGATGATTTTGTGTGATTGTCCTCTCGTATGAGGATGGATAGATAAAATGCACTCTACGTGTTTGTGTAAATTCAGCTTCTAGTTCACAATCAGCGTCCTCTAATTTGATTTGAGGGTGGCGGGTTTGGTCATTTTTATTTGCTTGAGTTGATTTTGTACTGTTTTGTTTCGTAAAACCGGGTTAAGGAGAAGAATGTACTCTATTGGAGTAATTTGCCATTTCTATACTGTAGCTAATTTTTGTTCTTTCCATGCAGGTGGTTGCTTTTGCTACATTTTTCAACCATCAATCAGCAATAGCAGCATTGCATGCCTTAAATGTGAGTGCCATTTTCATTTGTTGGGTATTTTTGTACTTGCCAACTTCCAATGGATGGTATTTTTTGCCGACTTCACGTTAAGATAATGCAATTCCCAATTACCACTTGCCTTTTGTTAGTACGTAGGAGTGATGATTAACTTGTATCGGATTGCCTTGCTGAAAACTGTTGTCAGTTTTGTTGTCTGTTTAGCAATCGGATTGTTTTATTCCTTGTGTTCATACTGCAATTCATCTGGATGATGCATATAGGGCGTCAAATTCGATCCGCAAACTGGATCCACTTTGCATATAGAGCTAGCCAGATCAAATTCAAGGCGCAAACGTAAACCAGGTGAGCTTTTGTGTGTCAAACAATGTTTCTTGAGTATGGTTTGCTGTTTTTGCTACTTTTCATTGTGATATTCCTTTCTTCATCAGAGGGTCATCTATCGTTTTGTTATTTCTTTTCGTCGGCACAGGTAGTGGACCTTATGTTGTTATAGATAACAGAAGTAACGAGGCATCAAATGCACAAGAACCTTCAAGTAATGATGATGGTAAATGCCCCTTTAGTTTCTCATTACCATGTCTCTTTTGCATTAGGTTGTCTTTGTTGTCCTTAACATGTAACTTCGTGTCCTAATGGGAGGTGGAGGTTCTGCTGCTGGAGCTTGATTCTATTGCTCATAAGATTATCCTGTATATGCTTGTTCATTCAGGAGACTCTGAATCAGAGGATCCATCTGAGGATGATAATCGTGAATCTGGCAACGAAGATGATTCAGAGACTGCAAAAAGGTTGGAAGTGTTCAAGCATTGCAGTGTTTGCGTTTAACATGTTTATCTTTTGATATTTAGTCAAGGATCTGGCCAGTGCCAGACATGTTCATTTTGTTGCGTTGTGTATCTCCGTTGTTAAGTCCGGCTTTGTTTCTGGTGACGTACAGTGGTGAGACAACAGGTGCTGATGGCACTGCAGAAGCCGAGAATGTAAGTGAAAGCATCTGTCTAATCATGCGCGTTCTCTGTCCAATGTGGCGACTCTCTTTTTCCTCTGTTGAATGCTCCGTTGTTCTCTGGATGTAAATATGAAATATGGGACTCTTTTTATGCCGATGACTTTGTTCACGAAACTAAATTTCCCTGATCCTTTTCTTTCGGCTTCAAGAAAGTTGTTTGCTTAAATCAAGTCAAGGTATGGAAGTTTATCTCTTTTAATGTGGCGGTATCAATTGTTCAGCAATCAAATACTAGAGTATAATTGTTCAGTGATCAAATATTAGAGCTATCGTATTCATAGCAATTCGTTACGATTTGAGTCGCAAATTTCCAGTTCACCATCGAGCATTTAATCTCAGCTGTGTGGTCTTCAATTCTGGTTCTTTTAGATAAGCTCAATTAGATGATCTGGCTCATCTAGATCTCATTCTTTTGCTAGCCATGCTTTTTCCTTGATATTTGTGAATTTGACCGAGCTCCCCGGTTTGTGCATCATGGCAGTCAGAGAAGCCTGTGGATGGGAATGTCAACCAGTGTTCGACTCTGTTTATTGCGAACCTTGGTCCAAATTGCACGGAGGAAGAACTAACACAGGCGCTCTCTCAGTAAGTTATTGCATCCCCTCTCGATTGATTTTAGCTTTTGGATTATATGATATCTGCAGTTCTCTGGATAGTTGCAGCATCTATGTCGTTGTTTTTGTCATAAACCCATTTCTTTGGTGTCAGATATGCTGGATTCAAGATGGTTAAACTACGTGGCCGAAGCGGAATGCCAGTTGCATTTGCTGATTTTGAGGTACCATGTATAGAATCCTTCTTGAGTGATAACCACGCGATCAGAAGCATGCTTTTCCATGGCATAGACATATAGCTAGAAATCACGAGCTTATGAGGCAATTCTATTGCTCTATCCCTTCACTTCCCTCGGTCATGTAGAACAACTAAATATTCAGCACCTAAGAACGGAGGATTAATTTCAGATCTCACACTGCTCTTCATATTACTGGCAGGAAATCGAGCAAGCTAGCAAGGCCATGGAGGGGCTTCAGGGTAGCCAGTTAGCATCATCAGACCGTGGTGGCATGAACATAGAGTAATTCAGCTTCACATTCTTGCTCGATTGTCCTGTTCACTCATTGTGCATTTCCCAGTTGCATTGTGACTGAACCATGGCTTATGAATTTCTTTTTCTAGATATGCGAGGTCCAAAATGAGGAAGCATTAGAAAATCAGGGAAGAGGAGGACAAAGCTTTTCGATTCTTCAAATTTTCAGCCAAATGATGCATGAAGTGCAATTAGAAAAATTGCTCTGATTTTCTGTTCTTTTTTTTTTATTTTTTATTTATGGCTGTATTATCTTTCGGCGTTTCCAGTATGATAGAATCATTTTCTGTTTATTCCTCCTTCAGTCAACACTTAAGTCCCATAACCATTTTGTTATTTCTTCCCATCGTTTTTGTTTGGTAAAATATGCTTTTCTCCATCTTATCACTAAAAAGGGGCGAAGGTGATGCTTATTGGAGCTGGCATTCTGATTGTGCTCACAAACATCTTTCTATCTCATGAAAATGTTGGAAAGACGTGAAAACGGTAGAACTTGTAAGGCTGTTCTTTATTGCATGTAAGTCTGAATCATTTTGTCATACGAGACTCTACGAGAAGAGGAATGGCGATGATACTGCGGAACGGCGATTTCATGAGGGTCAGGATCCGGACTTTTTAGTGTTCTTGCTCGTGGATAATACGATCGCCCTATTGAAGAAGAATCAGTGCAGCTTCCTCCTATGTGCATCCATCAAATGGCAACCTAACACCATGTTCATGGGTCACAATATCTAATCCCACCTCTCCCATCTAGTCAGAGTCTAACAATGAAACTAATCCATTAGGTGCTACATTTGTTTTGCAATTTGCTTGGAGTTGGCATCAAAAACAGAAAACCAAAACGAAACGAAACAAAAAGAGGGGGATAATAAAACGGAGAGAAATTGAATGAAATCCAATCTTCTGTCAGGCAAAAACACATGGCGGAACATTCAACAAGGAGGGCCTGCCACCCAGCACCCACCGCCCCCCAAGTTGAACAGAGCGATGGCAAAGACGAAATCAAATAAATAGGGCTCACTGGCAGCATTTTCAATTTCCTGGGACAGTGCCTACATTTAATATGGTCAGAGAGGCCTGCATGTGCCAAACAACTTGTTGGCTCCTCCTGCCAGACTAAAAAAACCGAATAGAAAAACAAGATCATTTGGGCGAAGTGGCGGCATAAGATGGTTCATGCAATAATGCCTGCATGTCCTGTTTGCGTCGTGAAACTCGGCCTTTGCTTTTGTCGTTGTCGGGACAAGGACTCGCAATAAATGCCCCGTGCACGTCCCGGTTCTGGTTTTGAAACTCACTGGTTTTTTTGTCATTGTTGGGGAGCACCTCTCTTGCCTGAAGTTGAATCTCAGTGTGTCCCCCATTTTTAAATGTTTGAATTTTTCTTGGACTTCTAAGCCAATCCAAGAAGCACTCAATGATGTCAGATTTGCAGTTTTCCTTCTTGTGATTCTTGAGGTAAGACAAAATTCATATACGTAGCAACAGAACACTGATCAGCCCTCAGTGGCCAACACAGAGCCAGGGCAGGAGGGAGATGCATTCTTGATTTTACCTTTGAACTAGAAAATATGATATACTTCAAACATTCACATCTTAGCATTCACTATTCAAAGAATTACACTAGCATGCTGATTCCCTACTCTCCTTAGCACTATACACAACCAAAATTTTAGACGGCTTCGACAGAGAAATTGTAAGAGTTGACGGGAAAAAATTATGCAAAATGGCATATAACTCTACCATATAAAAACTGGATGAGCCCCTCCTCACATCTCATCTTCACATGATATCCTCCTGGCCATCTCCTGCTCCTTGATGGAAAGCCTTTGTGTTTTGCGGCACAGCTTCCCGCTAAATGCTTCGGCTGCCTCGTTCAGTAAGGAACCGCTGTGATAATGCTGAGGCTGCTGCTCCGTCCAAATTCGTCCGCTCCGGCTTCCCGCATCAGACCCCGGAGTCGACATGTAATTGGTGTCGACAAGCATGTCACCTTCGAGAATGCGCAGCACCTTCTCCCATAAAAAGACGTAAAACAATTAGTTCGAATGACAACTATCCATACTAATTCAACCATTGCACCTTCATACTTATAATGCCGAAATCCCTCTCAAAATTTGAAGATTCCATAGAATTAAGGTAACTTCCGTGACAAATTCACAATTACTTAATTTTAATTATCTTCAGACATCCATATTAATTCCACTCAAGGTCTGAATGCTGTAGGCTTGTTTTCTGTCCACCTTTTCTGATGGATTTCCTCACCTGTGACATGCGAGGCCTGGAATGTGAATCACGCCGTATACATAGGGATGCAGCATGAAGCATGCAGCAAACCTCGTGCTCGGAATAGTGATCTCCCAATCGTGGATCTATCAGCTGATCAATTGCATATTCTTCCAACAGTGGACGAGCCTGGCGAATACTAACAATGTAAGTTACGAGCAGAACATGGAAATTTACCGATGAAGAGAACACAATATCCCGTATCTTGATAAGATTGCATCAGATTTGTTTCAAAGACACCAGAAATCTAACATCACTATTTTTCAGAGTCATACCCACTCAGTTAAAAACTGCTGACCCTTGGGCCGATCAACGTCCACAGCTTTTCTCCCAGTAACAAGCTCCACCAACACCACCCCAAATGAATATACATCAGCTTTCTCTGTGATTTGTCCACTTTGAGCATATTCAGGAGCTAGATATCTATAGATAAAAGTAGGTGAATGAATATTCCAATCTCACAGATGTCTAGAAAATGAAGCAACTGTTAATATCAAATACGCACCCAAAAGTACCAATTACTCTTGTTTCAACACCAGTGCGTCCATCAGGCTGCCACCGAGCGAGGCCAAAGTCCCCTACCTTGTGAAAGAAGCAATCGGTTAAGGATTAACACACCACATCCTCAAAGTATAAGTACTATATCTAGAAATTAAGAGCTAGAACATCCTCTGGAAGATCACAAAAGGAAAGGCCCATAGCTTCAATGAGAAGGGTGAAAGCATCAATAAATCCAAAGTAAAAGATCATGACTGTACCAAGGGTTCGAAGTCATGAGTTATGAGGATGTTATTTGGACGCATATCACGATGGACAATACAACCCACTCTGCACTCTTCATGAAGATATCGCAGACCTCGAGCAGCCCCGACAGCAATCTTTTGTCGTGCCGACCATTCTAATGGCTCTTGATGACGTCCTGAAACAGCAAAATCGTTGACTAGTTACATAGACACATCGAGAATATCAACCTCGACAGTTCATTATTCCAGTCAACAAACAGGTGGACAAGGGGTTAATGCCAATGTAATACTTGGAAAGCTAAGAAAGAACAGCTTCCATTACGACATTCCTTTTGGCCATCCACTGCTATTGTAAAGAGAATTACCGTAGAGATGTGAATCCAGGGAACCATTGCAAATGTACTCGTACACCAGTAATCTTCTTTTGTCCTCTATACAGAACCCAATCAGCATGACAACGTTTCGGTGCTGAGCACAGCTCAGGACTTCAACCTCTGAGCAGAATTCGTGATCACCCTGAGAACTAGCCAATTTGTGTTGCTTGACAGCAACTATCTGACCATCTGGAAGTACCCCTCTATGAACAGATCCAAAACCACCTTCAGCCAAGAAATTAGCCTGTGAAAAACCGCCAGTTGCAAGCTCTAGCTCAGCATAGCTGAACCATCTTGGTGGTTTTCCAAAAACAGGAGATTTATTTTGACATATTGAGCACAAAGGTGGGGGGCCACTGGGCATATTTCTGGACAGTGAGATTGCTTCTCTCAAATTTCCACCTATGTCCATATCATCCCTGTAGTCCGGCAATTGAATCAGATCATCTTCATTGCTTCTAGCGAACTTACTTGGCATATCCTTGGCAATTAATGCTTGCACTGTGTCATTAGCTCTCTGAAAGCTTTGTCCAAAATGAACGGAATCGTTACAATTAGAACCAAGCAATTTCGCCATCCATGGTTGAAACCTCAAGCTCGTTGAACCTAGAGATAAATTTTCACTGTCTGAGTCTGAGCTACTACATTCATCGACATCCCTAATTTCCTTCACTACACTAGGCACATTCTTTTTTATGCCTGCATTCACCTCTGAAATGAAAAAGGGTGAAGCTCCGGGGTCAGAGCTCGACATTGACGAAGTTCCAGCTTCAGTAGAAGTGAATGGTGTCCCTAACTCTGGACTACTAGTTGGAGTGACAACTGGACCACGGACAGAATTCGGGGCTTCATGCTGAATTTTGTGATGTTTATCAGATGCTTCATCCAGCTCAGATGGTGGCGGATGAGCTTCGGTCTCCTTCTTGGGCGATCCCGTCAAATTCAAGCGAAGAACCTTCGCCTGAGACCGTTTCATTACAACAATGTTGCATTGTAGCTCTTCCATGCATCGTTTTTCCTCAGGTTTTAGCTGTCTGTTAAGAGTAAACAAGAGTCGACCAAACAAAGGTATGTCAGACTTATGGGACCACCTGCATCAGTTATCCTGTATTCAAAATCTCCCAACTTTTCTTTATTTCTTTTAACAGGGAAAATAGATGATTACTTGTCCAATACAACCCAACTTGCATGAGCTTTCTTTGCCTCCGCAGCTACTGCTCCACACGGCGATCCAGAGAGAATTTTTATCTTGACGTTTATCTGTGCAAAAGAGGTGGGCGGCGTTAGGTGATGAAAAGAAAACAGAAAAGCACCATAAACAAGTTTCATCAATCTCGCTGACCTTATTCGGATCATACACATCATGGAGCTGAAGGATCATTTGGGAGCAGGAATCTGTTATATCAATCTTCTGCTCTGCACTCGACCCTAAATGGGACTTCCGATGCCCACTAGCACAGTCCCCTGCAAACCTTGGGAAACCCCATAACTTTCTTCCTGGAAAAATTGTAATGGAATTGCCGTTAGGAAGTATGGTTGTGACAGGATTTGAGTGGAAACATTGAACGCAGTGGTTGAATTCAGTAAGACAGAAATCAGCCGGCAAAAACTATTTGGGGAGAAAATCTCAATCTCTTATCGCTGAAAAATCGGGAGATACATTGTTCCAGGAATTAAAACCAAGTGATACGTTACAATGAAGAAATTCAGACAAGCTGCATCTGTCAACATTCAGTAGCACAAGGTACACTCTCAAATCGTCCTTAGCAGGTAGAAAGTTTTTAGGAGATACAAAAGCGGAGCAAGAAAAAGGTCAAAACAATGTCCTTCAGAGTAATATTTCTGTAGCGGAAGTAGGTCAACAAACTCAGGCAGAAATATGCACCATCCAATTTCATGAACCACGATGAGCCTGAAGAGAAGTTCACATAACACAACCGATGAACGGAAAGGAGGGATGTTTGCATCACCACATAACGGAAACTTACCAGAACTTTGGGAAGAAACCACAACCAGCAGGGTAATGCAATCCCCAGGTTGAACAACATGAGTCAAAGCCCAGACGAGAGCCGTCTTCGGAATCTCCTTCGAGGCCTTAACAGCAACCACCACCTTTTCAGCAACATCCATGTTGCCCTTTTCCAGCTTCCCTCTCTTCTGTTCTCTACTCATTGCCAGATGAAATCTCAGTTCTCTTCTGCCACAGAGTCGCTCACTTCCCAAACCAAATTGCACCTTAATAAGCTCGAGAAACACGCATTATAGGACAAGGGGGAAACTTCCACATTGGGCGCGTCTGATCCAACCTTCTTGTTCGGCAAATCAAGCTTGGAGTGACCAATCAAGCCCTTATCATTATTGCTCTGCCCCCACCACGGCGAGATTCAGAGACATGTACCGCCAACCAACAAACCATTCCACTCAAAACACGGCAGATTCTTGCAATGACAAGACCCTTTTGACCGGTTGACAAGAAATCCTCAGAATCACGGAAAAGCCAAATTGAGGGGCAATAAAAAAAAAACTGAAGTGGAAGAAGAACACTTTTACTCCAGATGGTGAAAATCAAGCACGAATATTCTCAAAGTGGAAACCGATGAGCTGGGAAACACAGAAGTACGGATACCCTTTTCGGTCCTGGTCTTGCCAGAGGAAGGGACGAAATCCTCGAGCTCAAGAAGCACTCATCCGGTGTAAACTTTTCCTTTCGCTGGTACCCAGTTGCGCAGGCGTGAGCTTGAGACCAAAAGCAAAATGACACGCTGCGGAGTTAAAAACTTCACGGAAGACGAAAGGACACCTGCGTCGCTCTGCTTTCAGCCTTCAAATCACTCCATCAGCAGACGACGCGACCCAATACAGAGCAAAAGAAACAGGCGAAAGCGAAACAGCGAGGCATGAGATGAGATCGGATCCAGAAACGATAGAGTCCAAGCACAAGCCCCTCCTCTGCTAAAGTCCGCGCTCAGAGGAAAGCCCCCATCATGTCAAAATCTCCACGCGACGCCAAAGGGGACGATCGAATCACGTACTTGGACGAGAGAGATTGAAGAGCACCCCCCACCCACCTGCAGAGCGAAAGAATCAAAACCAACTCGAAAGAGAAAGCCCGAACGCAGATGAAGCTCGCGACACTTTTATGACGTTTTCGAATGCTCTGCTTTTCGTTTGGCACTCCCCATATCTCGAAGCGCCAAAAACACAGAATCTAATCTGCTCCGCCACTTTAAGGAACTCGAGAGACTTACCAAAGTTGGAATTTTTCTTTCCCTATTTCCGCTTCCGGACCTCAAATTTTCCTCGTCAAACGGAGACAAAACATCGAAGCGCGCAAAGAAGAAGAATGCATCCCATTTACCAGAGATGAGACTATTCAAATCCGAAGCGCCTTTACTGATATCACGTGGAACTCCCCCTTCAGTCCGCCGCTCCAAGCAAAACCAAGCTCAAAACACGGCTAAAGAAATAAAAACGTTCGCTTTCGCCGTTCCTTTTACTTTTCTTGTTCTTGCTTTCTCCGGGTATTATCAACTCCCGGGGAACAGTACTCGCGTTCGATCGGGATCGCACCCAGCAGCGAAACGCCAAATGGGTCACCGCGACGTTACGAAGAAAGGGACTTCGAGATGAGAAAAGGGCAAAAGAAAAGGAAAAGGAAAAGGAAAGGAAAGGAAAGGAAAGGAAGGAGATGAGACTGATGACAGCGAGAGAAGAGCGCGAAAAGTTGAAGCGAAAAACCCTTCCTCTCTCTCTCTCTCTCTCTCTCTCTCTAGAGGGTTTCTTCGCCTCCGTCGTCGTCAATGACCAGAAGACCACCACCACCTCCTCTCCCACACCTCGCAATCGTAATGGCAGTGTGGCTCCAAAACAGGGGCGTCCTGTAGCGAACGCAATCTGTCCGCTTCTGCGCAACGCAACCTCGACGCACAACGAGAGAGAGAGAGAGGGTGATCGATCAATCACCATTCAGCTCCGCTGTCCTCCGTGAAGCAGACGGCGGAGAAGATTGCACGGATTTCAGCGTTAATGGCGCCACATGCAATCCCCCCCACCATCCCCACCCCACATCAACTCAATCAAAACCTGCGAATTTTAAACTATACGTGAAGTGATACGCGCTTCCCTCTCTCTCTCTCTCTCTCTCTCTTCCCTGTACCCTTCCTTCTTTCTTTCTTTATTTCGTCTCGTGACTAAGTAAATAAAAATGCAAACTTTACATTATAAGGGAACCGAATTGACTTGTTCTATATTCAAAGCTCGTGAAATACGTCACTAACCATGTCGATCGATTAACTGAGACGCGAGCCGACACTTTAATAACGTAGCCCGCGTGCGAAATAGCTCGGAATCAGCAATTTCGGACGTCGCATTCGTGCGACGTGCCGTGAACATGAACTCCCCAACCGTGTCACGGGTCTTTTTGCGGGTGTTGTCTTGTAGGGAAAAAGTAATTTTAGTATGGTATCGAGACATTTGAATGTTTATGCGAAAAAAGAAGATTATCACGTACCTCAATTTTCACGGAAACGGAGTATGGACCGAGGGAGAAGAGCGCGGGACCGTGGAGGGCGTCAAAATCAGCTGTTTCTTTCTTGCGGGACGGGCGGGTCTCTTGCCGGGTCCGGATTGCTGCCGGGATGGCTCGTCGCCGCTGATTTTCCCGGGCCCCGGAAATGCTCCCTCGGGTCGGGTGTAGATTTCGAGAGCGGCCGTCGAGGTGTGGGACGAGACGAGACGAGATGATTATGGTGCGGGTCGGAATTTATTTAGTTTTATATAGTCGCTGAAAACGAGGGAGAGTTAGAGTGTGGGAGAAGCATATGTTTTTGGATATTTGAATCGGGTCATGGCGCTAACTTTAGGGGAAAAAGTCAGGGTTTGGCTTTTGCCTAGGATTATTTTAGTAGCCCTTTTTTACGGAACAAGACAAAGCATGGAGATTGGAATTTTGTTTTGCAAACTTCGATGTTCATGCATCGAGATGATTGTCTAGACATTTTAGATTGGCAGCTGTTTGTAATTTTATAACGCGATTCGAAGCTCGTTTAAAAGATGGATTGTCATCGGACGCGTTATCGTTATACGGGCGTTTCTGCACGTGTATCTGTCGGGCGGACGACATGGGCGATATATAAAAATGATTATATAATATGATTTTATCTACGTTTCGTCGACTACCCGGCGGTGGAAATGCGAATTATTTCTTACGGACTCGTGAAGATCTTCTCAACTGGGAGAGATTTCTCTTTAATTTGTTTTTTTTCGTTATTTATCTAATAATTCAGGACATTAGACTCGTAGGCTTGGCTACCTAATGACCCATAAAATAAGTTTTGACTAACTTATGGCTATCTTAAGTGCCCCTTGATATTGTTAAATGGTTCTAGTTTCTGTTTTTCTTGGAAATATGTTTAATTTGTAAGGACGATGATTTTGAAACCATGTTTGAGTGTATGGTTTTCAAATTCAAAGAGACGGTTAAATTCCTTTCCGTACGGATGCTATTAGTTCTCGAAATCATTCTCATAAGTCGGTACAAATCAAGATCTGTATGTACGGTCGGTCGTGACCGATATAAACATTCAGAACTTCACGTCGATTATCTTATAGAATGTAATTATTTCGAAATTTTATAATTTGGCCTATGATTCACGAAGTGAAATAGCACCGAGATTGGTATACTGTGAGAATTATGTTCGAAGTCACTTTTATTCCCATAGTCTTAATTCATGGGGAGCTTTGAATTAAGCTTCAAGGAAGAGCACAGTTGGAAATAGATAATAATTTGATATTTTCGAAAATTTTCACTAACCAAATACCTCATACGAAGCAAACCTTCGGGTGCCGAAGTACACCCGACTACCCGAATCCACGTCTATAATTTACTTCGAACTTTTTTTTTTTTGTCTTGCTCGACTCTTTTATGTATATATGTGTGTAATGCTCGCGGGATTGAGCCCTGGATCTAGTACACTTCGACCCCACCCCTTGCCCCCCCGGTTCCTTTACCAGCAGCGCCGCATGCCTATTGGCAATTAACTCCACGCCAGTGGAGTACTCGAGGGGCCGATGTTGATTTTAGCGAATTTGCGATTACAATAAAAATCCAAAGATCTCGGTCACAATGCCCAACAATTATCTTCTATGTACATATGATGTTGATTTTTGTTATAATTCCAAGCGGTTTTAACGAATAACGTCGAAATCCGATGCAGCAGCATCGTACCCCCGCCGAATTCAATGCCCAATGTCTTTGGTCTCGGAGTCTTCAAACGAGTTAAATTAACTTAGCATCATCATCATCGGCACATTTAATTCTTTCTTAGTTTGCATTAGCACCTCAGCTGGCCACGGTAATCCTCGAATTTACAGATTGTTCGTCTCTTTGAATTTTGTTCAATTCGTCCACCTCCAAGAGGGGCTAATAATGGAAATAAAGGAGGGTCATGTTAGCGGGAAAATTGTCCAAAAAGTCTTAAAAGTATTGCGCTTTTGTCAATTCAGTCTTAAAACCTTTTAATTTTGCCAATTGAATCATTAACATTTTCACTTTTTGCCAATTGAGTCAATTTTGTCAATTTTGGCCGGAAATCGCTGATATGAGCACCGGCTATCCTATGTGGTGATATCACCGGAACTTACGTTGACAAATTTTAATAATATTTTGAAATTTTGCGATTTTTTTTTCTCAATTTTTTTTTTCTGCCATTCTTCCGTGATCGACCAAAGGCAAGGCCTCTAGCAAAGCTCACCGATTTCGTTGTCTAACTCGTGGACACCGATTTCGTTGTCTCAAAACTATCGTGCCGTACCGCATCTCGTCGTATCTCACGCACGAAAATGTCGCGCCTCATAGGCATTTCAAAGGCCTTGGATGAACGGCCACGGTTTGTCCTTTTATAATTGAACAACCGCTAATGATCCTCGAAAGTGCGCCCCCTAAGAATTTGCGGCAAGACCCAACCCTTGTCCCAAATCCAACCTTTCGGCATCTTTGCATCGAAGAATGAATGATGAAAAAACATTTTCTTAATAATATCAGTATCGCCAAGAGAAATTAGCCTATGGACGATTTTTTTCATCGTCTGCGACGATCTATGATTAATGACCAAAATATCATTCGTTTATTTTATTATTACATAATATCACAAGCGATCGGTTTTAAAAGAATATATATATTTTTTATAAATCCTAGATATTTTTTTGCGAGACAGTCGAATCATGAAACTCGGAAAAGAAAATTGTTTAGAAAAAGAAGAACGATGGCGTTTCATGCACGGAGAAAAGCATTGAAGAAAAGACGACCCCCACACACCCAACAAGCCACAACGACTCCGGGCTACTATTTACAACGGTACGACGTCGTCCCATCGGTATGGGGACCCCCACGTGATCCCACGCGTGGGGTAACCCCGCACGATCCCGCTGGATCCGACGTGTCGTGTTTTAACCTCCTGTCCAGGCTGTACAACGTCTAATCAGCAACACGCGAACTCCAGACCAAACCTCTTAGGCTGCGTTTGGTCGACCGAATAAAAGTCATGATAGGATATGCTTTATCCTATCCTGTGTTTGGTGGTGGTTCAGGATAGGATAAGGTTGGATATAAACCGGATATAGCTCGAATAAAAAAATCCGAGGGGGAGTGGGATAGACCTGAATAGGATTTCTAATGTCTATTTTTCCAGAAACCCTACGCTCCACTTGCCGTCATCTTTATCCTCACACCTTGTGCGCTTTCACCAAAAAAATTTCTCGGCTTTTTTTCCTTCACCGACTCCTCCGGACCCGTGAATAGCTAAAAAAAAAAAAAAATTATCATATCCGACTTTAAATCCGTAGTCCACCAAACAGTGAATAGGATATGAAGAAATCCTGGGATTTCTTATCCTATCCTATCCAGTCCTATCCTGTTTAAAAATCCGGACGACCAAATGCAGCCTCACGAAGGAGGAGGAGGAGCAGGCAAATTGAGGGCCGAGAAAATCAGCGTACGGATTCATATGGAAAGGAATTGCCAACTGGCGATTCATATTGAATTCACCCGATGCTGTAGCATTCGTTCCGAGGAACGCCCGGTGCGTACTTCACGGAGGTAAATCCTCTTCCGAGGGGTCGACGGGGGACACCCATTCGGTGAAGATCAGGAGCATTCAGAGTCGCTCGTTGCATTTTGATGGAAATCCCTTGCGAAATTTCTCAACTCTCCTTCGTCTCATCTGGTTGTTCACAAAGCATTTCCGGGGTCGCTTTCCTAAGATCAGAAGTTCGCATTCACTGCTACCACCGCATCAAATGATCTTTTCAAATATATATATATTTTTTTACTGTCGATAACATGTAGTTGCGATAAAATGTACTGGGTTATTGAAGTGGTAAGCTTGTTCATACTCTAGGCTGAAATATGGGTTCGAATCATCGTGCTTGCTTGAGGGTAATTCCTGAAAGCACATACCCTTGTGTATCCAATAATTGGGAGGGACTCGTAGAGCTCCGGACACTACGTCGATATCAAAAAAGAAATCTAATTGTCGTATTCGAACGCACGTTCGACTCTCATTATAAAAAAAAAAAAACTCCTAATCTTCATTTTCAACCATTAATTCAACGGAAAATGACACAAACACTTCCTGAATTTTGGCTCAATGTGCAATTTGGTACATGAACTTTTAATTTGTTCAATGCAGTCCCTGAACTTTAGCCTAATATTCAATGTGGTCCCTGAACTTTTAATCTGTTCAATGTGATCCATGAACTTTTGGTATTTGTTCAATTTAGTCCCTAAACTATATGAAAATGTTCAATGTGTATTAAAACGATCTGGTCATTTCAAGTCTTTATTTGAGATCAGGTTCACTTCAAATCTTTATTTGAGAAAATAACTCAATTTCAAACTCTTTTTTGAAATTTTCCCTTAATTCAATGCCGATTTTCGAATTTTATGCAAACAAAACTCTAAAGAACTCCAACAATTATAGACGAAGAAAAGTCGTAGAAGATGAACTCTTCTATTTCGAATGGGCCCAATTCCCTAAAAAACCCCCCAACTTTAGTCTTTGTCCCAATTATATCCTAATCTTTTTTTTGTCTCATAAAAAACCCCAACTTTTACTTTTGTTCCAAATCTACCCCGTTCACTTTTCGTCCAAATTTTTAATATTATTATTTTTTTTTTTCTTTTCTTTTTCCTTTCCTTTTCTTTTTTTTTTTGTTTCGCCTTCAACCTCTGGCCGGTCGCCGGCCAGAGGTGTGGGTCGCCGAGGTCGGCCCTGCCGGCCGCTGGCGAGGACAGTCTGGCGAGGGCTCGGCCCCGCCGGCTATTGGTGAGGTCGGCCTCGCCCAACGCCGGCGGGGCCGAGCCTCGTCAGCGGCCGGCGAGGCCGACCTCGGCGGCCCCCGCCTCTGGCCGGTCGTCGGACCGGCTAAAGGTTGAAGGTGAAAAAAAAAAAAAAGAAAAGGAACGGAAAAAGAAAAGAAAAGAAAAAATAAAAAAATTCGAAAAAATAAAAAATAATATTAAAAAATTGGACGAAAAGTTAACGGGGTAAATTTGGGATAAAAGTAAAAATTTGGGATTTTTTATGAGATTAAGAAAAATTTGAAATATAATTGAGACAAAAGTTAAAGTTGGAAATTTTTTAAGGAATTTGGCCATTTCCAATGGGATGGATGAAAATCACACAGATCGTCTTTCATTATGTCTACGGCGCCGCTAGGGAGTACGATGGGCCGAGCTGTCGCGTCGCGTCACAGGGAAATTTATTGACCCCGCGCGGACATGGGTGGTTTGATTGGGCGTGTTCCTTGGGAAGACGGCGACAGCACGACGGCGCTTCCGCCGAACGGCGTGCTCGCTTTTTGGCGCCACGTACGGCGGCTCTCTGTCCCGCAGCTTTCCCCAAGCAAAGCTAGTACCACCCACCACACCAAAACACTGCATTAACCCCCACGTGGTCGAACCCCGTAAGCCCTCGGCCGGGGGGAGCGTCGATGATGGGCGATTATCGAAACCGTAAACAATTTTCCATGGATCCCTTTGAAATGAATCTCGAAGCTTAATGGCCGATCGATCTTGGATATCAAAGATCATACGTGGTGGTGGTGGTGGGGGGGCGGGCATGATGATGCATTGAAGGAGCCATGAACATGAGCACGTTAGCGGGCTCCACCCCACGTAACATCCGACGAGCAAAAAAACAGCTTTGCGGATCGGAGTTCAAAGTGGTGGTGACTGACTGACTGGTGGGGGGTGGGGGAGAAAGATTGAATGAATCTGACAGCTCCACCGCCCCCCACAGCTTTCATAAACGCCATACTTAATGAGAACCCACGTTGGCTTTCGATTCATTTAGCCACGCATCGATTGAGAAAGAGGGTGTGTACAGGAAATGATAAACCTTTCTTTGGTTTTTTCAGCACGGAATTCAAACGGGGGGGGTGTGTTTGATCCTTTCTTCTTCGGTAGGAGCGGGTGTTTTTTCAGCCTCTGATTATGCAATTATCCTAAACTCGAAGCCCCATTATTCGAAGGCAGTGCATGGCAGGGTCCGAAGCGAGTGTTTTTGTCTTCAGCGCAGATATGAAGGGGACAGACCCTAAATACGGATTTGCGTTGGGAAATGGACCCTCGATTTCATGAGTTAGCACCAACATGAGCTTTCGCTGTTTATGGCCATGGGGTATGGTCTATGCGTGGTAGCCTCGACATTATTGTCGGAAAAGAGAATGCGAGAGCGAGGGAGAGACAGAAGCACATGCGTGATTCAATTTGGGTATTTGGGGGACCATTTGCGAACAAAAGTTTGTATGGTCCCGGAATGAGATGGAATTGTGCGACGGCTAGGGACGGTTTGTGGGCTTCTCGTACATCCTCTCCTTG